>NC_081324.1:36071602-40871602 GCF_026419965.1 Kogia breviceps | reverse complement strand
TAGAAAACCTAACACATATATAGCCAGACAAACCCAGAGGAACAGAATAGGAAGCCAAGAAATAAATCAAATACATTTGGGAGTTAAGTATATGAAAAGGGTATTATCTGAAATTGGTCAGGGAAAGTTGGAATATCCAATAAACTGTGTTGTAACAATTGGACAGCCACCTGGAAGTAAAGGTTAGACCCACACTTTACATGATGATAAATTCTAAATGGATCAAAGACTTAGGTGTGAAAATAAAGCAATGAAAGTACTAGAAGAAAATAGAAACTTCTTTTTAACCTTGCGGTAAGGCAGGCTTTTCTTACCATTATACAAAACAAAGAAGCCATAGAAGAAACAACTAACAAAACTGACTATAAAATCAAAAAGTTCCACGTTATAAAAACAAAACCAAAAAATCTCAAAAAAAAAAGAAGAGAATAAATGAGGAAAAACATATACAGAAAACAATAAGATCAATAATCCTCTTTAAAAACATTTCTGTAGCACTGTTTATAACAGCAAAAAATTGGAAACAACCTAAATGTCCATCAGCAATAACCTGATTAAGTTATAGTTTAGTAAATTTTACATGATAGAATATTATGCAGTTGTGAAAAAATGGAAAAGTTCTTTAGTTAAATAATACAGAAAGATATCTATTATTAAAACTATTATGTTTTTTTTTTAAAGTAAAGTGAAAACAGAATATATGGTATGCTTCCTTTTGAGTAAAAGGGGTAACTTAAGAAAATATAAATATATATATTGCTTATATGCAAAAAGAAACTCTGTAATGATATATAATAAACCACTTATATCGGCTATCAGGGGTAGGCAGGTAGGTGGGAACTGAGTAAATAAGAAAAATTTTTCATTTTATACTTTTTGTTACTTTTTTGAATCATTCAAAAATTTATCTGTTCAAAACATTAGATTAAAAACAACTTTTAGGGGGCTACCCTAGTGGCACAGTGGTTGGGAGTCCGCCTGCCAACGCAGGGGACACAGGTTCATACCCCGGCCTGGGAGGATCCCACATGCCACAGAGCAGCTGGGCCCGTGAGCCATGGCCACTGAGCCTGCGCGTCCGGGCCCTGTGCTCCACAGCAAGAGAGGCCACAGCAGTGAGAAGCCCACGTATGGCAAAAAAAAACCAAAAACAACTTTTAAGCAGATTAGGAAAAGATTATTTTATTCATTTTAACCTCCATTAAAAGGTATCCCAAGCAATTTGAATAGACTGAAAATATTCTGATTAACATGTAATCAGAGACAGGGAGGTCTTAAGATGCTACCAAGAGCCCCTGAGTCAAAATGCTGAAAGATGATTTCCCACTCAACAGTCTAAGAAATTAGTTTAAATTTACTTCAAAATAGGAACAATCATAAAAGTATTTTAGCAAATTTTAAAGGCATTAACAACTGAATTTTATGAAATTCTGAGGTCTAGAAATGCCACACTATTTTAAAGAGAAAAAATATATTTTTTAAAGACAACAATGAAGGTGGACAATTGGCAGGGGTGGGGGAAGCAGCTTTTGCAGTAGGAAGATGACTAGTAGGAAATACCAAAGAGCTACAGTTTACTACAGCAGTAACCTAAAGTTTGAGGGAAATATTCCAACAGCTTATTATCTGTGTACATGTGTACTGTGTGTGTTTACCAATTTATTCATTTGTTTACTTATGTACTTGTTTATTTCAGTCATTCATTCATTCATCCCAGACTGATAACTTTCATGTTATTTAAAAAAAATTTTTTTTATTGAAGTAGTTGTTTTACAAAGTTGTGGCAATCTCTGCTATATAGCACAGTGACTCAGTGATACACATATAGACATTCTTCTTTATATTCTTTTCCATTAGGGTTTATCACAGGATACTGAGTATAGTTCCCTGTGCTATACAGTAGGACCTGTTGTTTATCCATCCTTTATATAATAGTTTACATCTGCTAATCCCACACTTTCAGTCCTTCCCTCTGCCACCCCCTCCCCCTTGGCAACCACAAGTCTGTTCTCTATGTCTGTGAGTCTGTTTCTGTTTTGTAGATAGGTTCATTTGTGCCACATTTTAGATTCCACATATAAGTGATATCATATGGTATTTGTCTTTCTCTTTCTGACTTACTTCACTTAGCATGATAATCTCTAGTTGCATCCATGTTGCTGCAAATGGCATTATTTTGTTCATTTTTATGGTTGAATAGTATTCCATTGCATATATGTACCACATCTTCTTTATCCATTCCTCTGTCAATGGACATTTAGGTTGCTTCCATATCTTGGCTATTGTGAATAGTGCTGCTATGAACATTGGGGTGCATGTACCTTTTTGAATTAGTTTTGTCTGGGTATATGCCCAGGAGTGGGATTACTGGATCATATGGTAATTCTATTTTTAGTTTTTTGAGGAACCTCCACACTGTATTCCTTGTCCTTTCATTTTAAACAAAATAAATTTAAAAGCTGAAGAGAATTATATTCTTAAAAGTTTCAGACCTACAGAGCTAAAAATCTATTTAAGGAAGCAATTTTTTTACAGAACATAAGCCTAAATTATAAAATGGGAGGGCAACATGATTACCACATTGGTAAGTGATCATAAAAAAGTAAAAGTGATCATTCCTAAGACACTAAATATTAAACCCAGAGAGACTATAAATATACACTTTCATAGCTTCTAGTCATTTCTAAGCTTTAGTTATTAAATGATTTACATCTTAACTATGGAAAGAGTACACAATTTTTCCAAATTTAAGTATTTTACCTTGAGAGAAGAAAAAGGAAAATTTACAATGAATGACATACACTTTGGATAGAAACCTGACAATATAAAACTGGAGCTTAAGCTTTTGTTAGGGAAGACATAAATTTAAGTCTGTATTTCTCAGCTGCAAACTGGTGTGCCTATTAAAGACAATTCACATTAATCTGCTTTGTCTTTTATTTTCCATAATCCAAGATGGGGTTGAGAGTTCCTCCCACATGCTCCCAAAGTACTCTATGTATTATGCACCTTACTGTGTTCTAGAATTCTGTTGATGTCTCCATGACACCCGCTAGACAGGCTTCCAGAAGGCAGGACCCTCTGTCTTCTATTCACTGTAGTAGTCACAGAACCTAGTAGAGTGTTTGCCTTGATGATGATTAATAGACATTGTTGATTTGATTAGATATCAAAAAATTTAGGTGTAGCACATATTGACTCTATTGATATTTTTGTTACCAAGATGCAAGTCCATGTGCCCAACGACGCACAGTGAGGCCAGACAATACCAAAACGCCGGAGTTTGGAACAGAGAAAGGTTTATCACAGGGCCATAAAGGATGTCGGCTCCCCTGGCCCTGAGGGAGCCACCAACTGATAAACCTTCCTCTGTTCCAGACTCTGGCGCTTTGGTATTGTCTGGCCTCACTGTGCATCGTTGGGCACACGGACTTGCGTTTTGGGACTTGCATTTCGGTAACGCCACCAGTGCCCAGGCCTGGCTGAAGAGGCCGATCTCAGTCAGTCACCCGCCAGCTCACCTGCCAGCCTGAGGCTGGGTGAGCTGGAGGGTCCTGGGGAGAAGGCTGGGATCTGCCTCTTACCTCACTCTCCACCTGACGACCACCACTCCTCCAACGGTTGGCTCAATGCCCCTCTAACGGTCGTCCATTCAGTTACTCACTTGGGGGCGGGGCCCACTTCAGCGCCAACCAATGGCTGAACGGGCCCTCCAACAGTCGCCCATTGACAGTTGCCCGCTTGGGGCAGGGGTCCACTGAGGCAGCGACCAATGGCTGAGCAGGACCTCTAAGGCCGTTCTAACCTTACCACATTAACAGTCTCCCGGTACCCATTGCCTGGTATAGACGTGGGGTGGCTGTAATGGCGGGCAACAATGGCCGAGTGCTAAAGGCTGCGCACTGCAGTGCTTTAATACATTTTTACAGAGCCAACTTTTTCATTTAGGCCAAAGTTATTTGGTTTTTATGTATGCCATCACTTTTAAAAAGAGATGACAAACTTAAAAGACTAAGCATAAGAGAAATTGATCCTTAAGAATTTCACTATAAAATTCTCCAAGGCTAATTTTCTTTCTGTTTATATAACTCAAAATTAGCTGTAATAGAGTTTACTCTTTTACAGCATCCTTGTATAACTCTGTATATTTCAGATTATTTGGTCCCTTTGGCTGTTATATGATTTTTATTTATAATTCAAATATTTGATGAATCCTCTAGATGTTGAAAATCCAAACTACTATGTTCAGAAAGTGTTAAATGTTAGTGGGAATGAGGAATTATACTGCAGGCTCCACTGTGATCCTACAAAAGCTGCCCTGCTTTATCTGGCCAAGAGGTGGCAGCATGCTCCAGCAAAACGTCGCAAAAATCCTGTGACTGTTTCTCCTGAGTAGAATTGCTGGACTGTAGGACACAGAGTACTAACAAAAATTTAGCTATTCTACTGGTTCCAACCAAACTGAATGTCCAAAGCAGTAGAGGTCATTGGATGGTTTCAACCATTTTACAGCTAGATCCAGTGTCACCACTGTTGCTAATTATCACCTGCTTGTTAATTCACAACAGGTGTAACAACGCAAACTAGCAAGGTTCCTGCCAAGCCAGAGAGCAGAGAGGTAAAGGAACAAGGGGAGCCTGGGAATAAGAGAAACTGAAGAATGCTTTGAGTAGTCTGGAACACCTCTCATATGCACATTTGATGACCTTTCAGTCTAATAAACATGATTAATATGTGATATACTTTTACAGTTTATAATACTAACCCTTTATATATAACTATATTATTAACATAGATACTAACAATAATACGACCAAATAACTACAAAAACTAGTGAGGGTTTTAAGGTCGTTTAATTTCCTCATTCTGATTCAGTAAAAATAGAAGAATTTATTCCATGGCATAGGTACTTCTGTTTGACTGACATTCAACATTTTCATATATTTTATTATACCTGTAGGATGTGATCCGTTTATAGAATAATAAAATTATGGTAAAATATTGGGCCAGTTAGATATTAAAAATAAACAATTACTTGTTTGAGTGTGTTTGGTTTGGTTAGATTCAGTCATTAGTTGACTTTATTTCATTCTGCCATGTCATTCATCATGCTTACCTATATAAACTGTTAATTAATAGTGTCCTTGCTTTTAAAGATTTAAGAGATCCTGGCATGCTCTATATTTAAAGAGTTCCTAGTTGCCATGCAGTTTCCTAGGAGACTGAGAAATCTGTTGCTATTTAAACACAAAAGTAAACCGACTAGACTTGTTTAACTGCAAAATTGACTTGAGACCTGTTTAAAATTATGTAAGGGAGTAGCCACTAAGCTTAGAAATGTGTGAAGTGTGCATCAGGGTAGACCTTGAATTTCAAATGAAACTTGGAGACTTAGTAGCACATCATCTTTCTGTGCACAGTCTCTGCTAGGACTCAGCATGTGCTGTATGGTAGCACAGCACTGGAAAAAGTACAATCACGCAACATCACTTCAGGGCTACCATGGAGCTGACTGAGTTGGTGGTGCAGGACAAACTGTTAAATCTTTCTGCACCCTAATTGCATGCAAGCAGTCTAGACATCTGTTAAATGTTTGTCAAAGTGTTGATGACAGTGATGATGATGTTAGTTTGGTTTGCTAAGAAATCAAACAAAGGAAATTTACCAGGTGAAGAACTAAATGGTAATAAAAACTACATTTTTAAGGATCGTTTCTAAAAATAAGGACTTCAAATTTTAAAAACAAGTTAACAGTATGCTCAAAGTGCTTTGCTAGATCCTAGGAATACTAACATATATAAGAGGAGCAACTCATAACAGAGCCCTTCCTAGGGTGCTGAGGAAGGTTTCAAAGGGAAAACAATACATAAAGCAGCCTTGAAGGATGCTTAGGATTTCATCCAAAAGCAAAAAGGTTATTAAAGACAATAGTCAGGGCAAAGGCAAAATGTTGAACAGAGCAGGATGAGAGAGATAATGCCTCAGCTTTGATGCCTGAGTATACAAGGGACAATACCGTGGGTCAGAAGGAGGAAGATGCTGAATGGCGTGGTAATGGTGTGCACCTTATGTTCTGAGGACACAGCAAGGCAGCAAAGATTTATAAATAGGATGATTATATCATCAGATTCATGTTAAGACTCTGGCAGCAATCAAGATGCACCGGAGTAAGAGGGCAGATGTGAGTCAAGGAGATCAATTAAGAAGCTATTACTAAAAAGATAATAAAGCCTTGAATTAAAACAGTAAAAAGGAAAAGAAGACAAATTTGAGCTACTTCAGATGATGATTCAATACTGATCTCAGGTGGCCTTGGCCTGCAGCAGCTTGAAGCAGGATTTCAGTTCCCGGCCAGAGACTGAAGTCAGGCCACGGCAGTGAGAGTGCTGAATCCTAGCCACTAGACCAGTGGTCAGTGACAAAGCCCTGGCCTTTCGGCTTTGCAGAAATGAATTCCCACAAAGACATGGAAAGTAGTGAAACAAGCAAAGTGTTTACTAGGAGGAAAAAGAGTACTTGTGGATAGACACATGGGCAGGCTCAGAGGGAGTTGCACCCTCGTGGTAGTTTGAGTCACTTTTATGGGGCATTTCTTCTGGGTTTTCTTTGACCAATCATCTTCCTTTGCCTGTATATCTCAGGGTCCTCCCACGTGCGTGCGTGCGTGCCTGTGTGCGTGCATCTCTTAGCCAAGACGGATTCTAGCAAAGAGGCCTATGGGTAGGTTGGCATCACTTACTATGGGGTGGTGCCCCCTCCCTTACTGACCTCCAAGGAGACTTTCTGCGCCTGCGTAGTCAGGAGGGTCTCCTTGACTTGGAGAATGAGGAATATGTGGTCTTTTATCTCTTATCTGGGCAGGGCTCAGCTTCTCCTCCCTCCTGCTATTTTGGAGTATCTGTCACAGGGGACAAACTGGCTGCTCAGCCTGGGGCCCATCTATCTCCTTCCTCAATATGATCAAAGTTTTTAAATGACCAATTTTTCCCAGTCCCTTCCACTGGCCCTAAAATTTCTACTTAGTCATGATGTGCGAGGTTAAAAAAGCAAGTTAATAAGTAATTCTTCTAATAATTCCATAATATAACAATTAATTATTAATAAGATTAAAAATGAAGGAAGGTAGTCAAGTCAGATTTGGCTGTGTGAATGCTGAAGAATTGGTAAACTGCCCAGGATAGATGTCCTCACAGGTTGGAAATTAAGATTTGGGGTTTGGTAGATATAATAAGAAAAACATGTTTGATCTTCATCCCCAGTTCCTCCCACAGAGCTCCTAAACCCCCTGGAATTTCCTGAGTGGTGGGGTGAGAGGAGTGTCTTTTGTTATTCATAATAAGCCCCTTTCAACTACACCTGAGTATATGATAATGGAGTGACTCTTCGGGAGGGCTGGTTGCCAGAGAAAATAACCACATGATTAGAGGACTGGAATTTTCAGCCTCACCCAGAGACCTCCAGGGAGAGGAGAGGGACTAGGGATTCAGTTAATGGTCAGTGGTCGATGATTTAATCAATCATGCCTTTGTAATGGAACCTCCATAAAAACCCTAAATGATGGGTTCAGAAAGCTACCAGTAGGGTGACACAACCCAAACTCTATGGAAACAGAAGCTCCCACACCTTGAGACCCTTCCTGACCTCACCCTATATACATCTTCATCTGGCTGTTCATTTGTATCCTTTATAATAAATCAGTAATAGTAAGTCAAGTATTTCCCTGAGTTCTGTGAGCCGTTATAGCAAATTATCAAACCTGTGCAGGAGGGACTGTGGGAACCTCCAATTTATAGCCAAGCCAGACAGAAGTGTGGGTAAGCTGGGAACCCACTACTTAAAATTGTTGTCTCAAGTGGGGGGCAGTATTATGGGACTCAACCTTTAACCTGTGGGGTCTGTGCTGACTGGGTAGTTAGTGTCAGAACTGAATTAAATTGTAGGACACCCAGTTTGTGTCCACAGAGAACTGGAGAGTTGCTGGGTAAGGAAAACCCACACATTTGGTGTCAGAAGTGTCATGAACAGAGAAATGGTTTTCCTTTAGTAAACAAGTCAGGAATGAAAATACAAATTGGGGGATCATTTATGTATGAGTAGAAGAGTGAAATCACTCCCCCAACAGAGGGAATATATCTGGAGAGTGTTGAAGATGAGCTCAGCAGAAGCCTGAAGGAAGGAAGTAGGTGGTAAAGAGGAGCTAGCTAGGCAAAGTGCAGCTGGAGTAGTAGAGAAAAATAGTGCCCTAGAAACTAAAAAAAAAAAAAGGATAGGCTGTCAACAGTGACAAAGTGCTTGAGTTCAGGAACGATAAGGATTGAGAAGAGGTCACTGGATTTGGCAATTACAAGGTCATTATCTTCTAAGGTTCAAATTCACTGGAATGGTAAGAGGAAACTGGATTAATAAATAAGAAGAGAGTATACTGAAAAATTTTAAAGTTATCACTTACTTTTACATTGAAGTACGATTTTGGGGAATTATGAAGTGTGGAGATAAGGATACATACTTCCTCTTTTTTTCTATTCTAAATTCTTTTACTCAATATGAAAGTTTTATTACCTGCAGCAGTATAATCCCAGTCACAAAAAGATGATATAAAATAATGAATTTTTAAAAGCAATACAAATCCAGAAAAAGTAAGCAAACTGGATTGTACCTCCTAAAAAATGTTTTTAAAATAAAAGTATATTTTGGCATTTGGGAGGCCTAGAGGTAATATTGGGTAGTATATATATTAGTCGTTTCCCACCATGTTACCTAACAAGATTGAAAGAAATGAACTTCTCATTAGATGTTGCCAAATAGAAACCCAATGAAGATTCAATAAGTTCACTGTTCTATTAAAAATTCAATTAAAACCTCAATCTCCTTCTAGTAACAATTAATACAACAACAAAAAAATATAGGCAAATAATACAAGCTCAAGACAACCAAATTAGATTTTTAAACAGGTCCAGCTTACCACAAATAATAGTTATAAAGAAATGATGTGCCTTTTAACACCTATGTCCTACAGCTTAAAAAAAAAAAAAAAGCCTCCCCTCCAGACTTTAATGTTTCCTACCCACAAAACCATTAGAAAATATTTCATTCAGCTTCTTTAGTAGAGTTGTTCTTTTCATTACTCATAATCCATTCATTTAGAAAGGCATTGCCTTTCCCCGCCCACCCTCCCAATCTTAGAATGTATCTTTCTTTGTTGAATCACCCCTAAGGCAGAACAGAATCCTGGTGGAAGATCTTTCTGAAGTGGCTGGCGGGATTAAGAGCTAGGATGAGATCTGTCATTGTGGTTAATCCATAAAGGGGAAAAAAAAAAAAAAGTAAACAACAACAAGAGCCTGTCTGTAGCTTTATCTCTGTTCTAGGCATGGTAAATGAAAGAATGTACCTCATGAGCAACCTCAACGGCTTTCTTTGACATTGAGGCAAAGAGAAACAACTCAGCAAATAAGGCCTTTGTTTACTGTCTTGGGTGCTACAAATAAGCATTGTCTTGTTCTGTTAATACATCTATTATGTCTCTAAAAAATACAAAGCTAAGTTGGTGAAATAACAGGAATAGAATTTAATTGTGTAATAATTATTCTTGATATTCTGTATTAATGATTTGGCGTCTTGGAGTCATGGAGCCATGCTAATGATGCAAGCTTTTTTACAAACACCTCCACCATCAGGCATTCAGAAATCTGTCACAAACCCTCCAATCACAAGCATCAACTGTGTGTTTTGCTTCCCACTCAGTAGGGGACATCCCCACCTAGCTCTTCTCAGCACTATAACAAAGGTTTAGTCCAAGTTCTCTCTACTTCTCCCTGTAAGTGACACCACATGGCCCCATGTGGCATGTGGTGCCTACCATCCTCTGGGTAACTGTGAGTAATAAGCTCTTCTTTCAAAGGTTGTTGTCTGCATGTCTGTCAAAACCTGATTAAAATAAATCTTAGGTTAAAATAAAGAGTCTAAGTATATTATTCAAAATTTTCCTTTCTGAATATTCTACTATGGAGCCGCGCCATGCCCCTTAAGGGTATTCGGCCTGGAGGAGAATGACCAATTGAGCACAGGCTCCCCAAATAGAGGCAGGCATTCATGCATGCCTCAGTAAGGTTGAGCCAACGCTCTTGGGACTTCTCCACCCACGTTTTCCCCGAGGTGATCAGTGCATGACAGGTGCAGGTGAAGCCCATTCTGGACGGATGAAAGCCCCTTTTTGCTAATGTTTATCACAAGGTCAAGAACAATATGCCCAGTCATAACAGAAACTTTGGGTACAAACAGAGAAGGCAAAAATATTGTTATCAAGAAGTTAGCAGGATGAAGGTCAGACTGTTCCCACAAGGAAGAAACTAACCTAATCTTAAACAGAACCTAGTGTGCCTTAACTCCCTGAACTTCCTGTATCTGCATTTTATAAAAGCTGTACATATAAACAATAAAATTGACACTTGTTTGCAATGGCTCCTGGTGTCCCTCCCGTCCTCATTCTTTCCTCTTAAACTTTCTCTTCATCCCCTTGCCGCCTGCATTCGAGCCCTCGGTCGTGCTGGCAGCGACATTCTACATCTTTGAATCCTTCAATTACTATCACTAGTTTTGGTATTGTTAAAAGGTAAACTAAGGATCATGAAAATTTTGAAGAGTGTATTTGAGCAAACATCAAAGCAAATCAGGCAGCACCAAACTGAAAATGGCTAGGCACACTCAACTGCCAGAGCTAAAGCAAAGGCTTTATAGAGCAGACGTGGAAGCGAAGCAAGGAAATTGATTGACTATAGCTTAAGTGATGGCCTCATTTGAGAAAGCCTAGTTGGCTGTTCGTGATTAGTTGTTCTTAAGTTTCAGTTTCTTAACCTTGAGGTATTTACAGGGATCAACTCTGGCTTAGGTTTTGGTTTGCTTATACAGGATGCCAAGGCATTAGAGCCACCTCGGTCAAACGACCTCCCTGTTGAATTACTTTAACAGAACCAATGCTCTCTCTTGTGTATTTATTTGCTAGTCATACTGGGGAGACGACAACAGAAAAACAAAACCCCTGCCCTCATGAAGTTTATACTCTAGGTGTTATAGTTGTAAGTGAAGTGAGGAAGCTTATCTTTTATTTCATTTGAATCCCTCACTTTTCCTCCATATACTAATATTCAATAATATTTGCTGAATGAAAGAATGATCCATTTTCCTTTAAGCATCAGAAGCCATTTTCTTTATCTTTACAACTGAATAGTGGTTTACAGTTAAGTTTATCTCACTTGATGAAGACCATGAAGTATAGCACTGCTAAATGATATTTACATAATTCAAGCAGTTGGACTTTCTGAATGAATAGCTGTACTCACCAATCACCAGTTTATGAATGAGTAAGTGGGTCCTCACCAGACACTGAATCTACTGATGCCTTGATCATAACTTCCCAACCTCCAGAACTGTAAGAAATAAATTTATGTTGTTTATAAGCCACTGAGTCTATGGTATTTTTGTTATAGCAAAATGGGCTAAGACACTATGTAAATGGAAATTGTCGACTAAGGCTCTTAAAAGTAATCAGTTGCTATCCCACTAGGAATTCAAACCAAGTCCTAGAAATTTGCTATAAATCTCTAGTCTACATCTCTTGCAACTAAGTAACTGGTTTATATTTTAAACATCTGTACCATCTTGTACGGAATGATAGGAATTTGAATTTTTTTTCCTAGTGTCTCACTTTCTTACCCATATAGGCCTATTACCTATAATAACATTACCTACTGAAATAGATGCTACTGTTGCACACTCATTATTCCTCTATCTATCCCCTTTCTCTGTCTTTTTAACATAACCCTAATTTTGTTCACCTTCCCCAGATTGTCTGTGTCTTTCAGGAGAGGCTAGGATATGAATCTCAGTTGGTCTAGCCTATCTTGGAGGCCTCACCCCTTTGTTAGTGACAGGCATGAACGGGTGAAGCAATTTTAACTAATGAGATATGAGGGAAAATCTGCTGGGGGGAAAGGTTTTCTTTAGTCTTAAAAAGAGACCGAATATAAGGGTGTCCCCCTTTTCTTGCCTTTGGGTATTATCTGTAATCTGTAACTGAGACCATTTTAGGACCGTAAGGAAAACCAGACTGGAGAACAAGCCAACACACTTAAAGATGGAGGAACAAAAAGAGAGAAGGGACCTGGGTCCTTGACAATACTGTCAATTCATTGAATTAACCAACTCTGGTGATGGCCTGACCTCCACGCACCTAGCTATGTTAGGTAATAAAAAGGCTTAAACATTAAGGACATTTAGTAAGGTTTCTACCACTGCAATTAAGAGCATTTCTTCTCTCTCTCAATAGCTCCACTCCTAAATAGTAGGCTTCTCAATATAACAAGGTGTGGTAGATTGAATGCAATGATAACTGCTTAAATTTCCTCCTATGTTCAAGCTGCTCTTCCTATTAAAAGGTAGTCTATTTCAAGACGCTTCCCATGAGACCAGTCCTGCCAGCAGAATACAGAAGAAGTATTATGCATATATAAATATAATGCCAGTTCCAGACCTAGGTCTTAAGAGATCAAGCATCTTCCCTTCCTCCTTCACTGTTGGAAACCAGGATGACGTAAGAAAGCCTAGGCTAACTCCCGAATGATGGGCTACTACATGGAGAGAAACTTTATGGAGGAGAATCAAGTAACTCCAGCCAAAAGACAGCACCAAGACCACAACAATGTGAGTGACATCATCTTGGACCTTCCAGTCCCAATTAGGCCAAGAGGACTGACACATAAAGCATCTCTGCTAAGCCCTGTCTGAATTCCTGACCACAAAATTGTGAGCAATAAAACACCTGCTGTTTTTAGTCACTAAGTATTGGAGTACTTTGTTAGGCAGCAACAGCTGAAACACAAGGTTGTGTTATTTGTTCTCTTGCTTTGTAAAATTACCATAGTCTGTGCACAACGATTAAGAATTATTTAGTGAGCCACTCTGAATGCTAGTGAATATTTTTTTCCAAATATGTGTTTTAATTGTCTTAGCTCACAAAGGAGAACGTGTTTCTATGCATGTATCACCTTGTACTAACATTTACAAAATAATTAAATACTAATAAGAGGGGAAATATTTGTAACAAATGAGAGTTGATATCCTCAGCAAGTAAAAACCTCTCTCAGATACAAAAGAAAAATAGTTAACACCTCAATTTTAAAAATGGGAAAAGCTATTTCCATGAAGAACCATAAATGGTCAATAAACATGTGAGGAAAACACTTTAACTCAAGCTCATTAATTTAAAAGAAATGCAAGTTAAAACAACATGAGGCATCATTTTTTAATCTACTGAATAACCAAAGAAAAATTTAAACCCTAAAACTTAAGCCACCTAAGTTCCAGTGTAAAATGTTAAAATCCTGCATTAGAGGCGCAATGTCTGGGACCCCAGAGTGTCCTTGAACTACGGCGACTTCGGCGTCTCTGGTCACACGTTGCCTGACTTTGGGCAGAGTCTATGGCTGTAAAATGGGCATAAATAGCTACCGCACAGAGCAGTTGGAAGGCTCAAACGATACGCAGAGGGAAAAGAAATATAAATGGTTGTTACTTCTTGTCAGCCCGTTCATCCACTGGTTTACCTCTGTCGGCAGTACTGGAAATGCACAGGAATTACAGGAAAATCCAAATTACTTTCTGGAAAACTGGAGGTAAGATGACTCGGAAATGACAAGACACAAAGTCAGGAGGAAGAAAGCCAGGGTAGGAGGTGGCCGAGGCGTGGAGCAGTGCCCTAGGGGAGGGCGACGTCCCCCTAAGATCTCTGCCTCTAGAGCATCCTCGCCCTGGCGTCCACGCTCCGCGGGGCCGGCAGCCACCCCGGGAAGGCGATGGGACGGCCGGAGCCACACGATGATTGGTTGACTGTGAGCATGGGGCGGGGCGGATGGAGGTTCGGGAGGGCGCGCGAGCGGAAGGCCGCGAACGCGCATTTCCGGTCTTTGTGGCTGGCACCTGCAGGTCCGCGGCTCGTGCCCTGGCACCTCCTGAGCTTCGCGGTGAGGGACACGGGGCCTGAGGCGGAGCGGGGGCGGGGAGGGCGCGCGGCCGGGGCGGCGGGCGCTGGGTGGAGGAGCCCCGCTCCTCGGCCTGCCCATCCCCGGGTCTCGGCACCTTGTCCGGGCGGCGTCTCCGAGCGTCCTCGGGACGCAGAGGAGACCAGCAATCAAGCCCCTGCTTTCCAGCGGAAAGGGCAGTTATTCCCCCACCGCCGTGATTTCACAGATGCTGCGATTTAACTGGGATATAAAAATAGAAAGGCTAGTGCGGCAGGGCTGGTTAATAAACCACAGATTTGTAGGCTAAATATTCTGTTCTTTAAAGTTAACTAGTGTTAGTGTTCAAATATACTGATCTGTCTTGCTAATTCAAGGGTACACCCTTCTATCAATATTCTCCCATCCAAAGATCAGATCATGATCGGTTTATATATTACAAAATTAAAAACAATTATTTGTTGCCATATTTCGCTTTTTCAAATGTTTACTCCCCTATCTTCTAAGCTTTTTGAGAGTTGAGATTAACGTTTTTGCTTTTGTGTCTCTATATCTGACATTTGCGCACATGGTAAGCATTTAACAAATACTTCTTGGTTAATTCCTAGGTAGACTCATTTATTCACGAGCAAATACCTTTGTATCTTAATACCTGGCTCGGGACAGAGCCCATAATAAGTGCCTCAATGTTTGTTGAAGAAGCGCATTAAATACTAAATTTAATCAAATGGCAAACGTCCAACAATGTTTTTATTTAAATCAACTCATGTTTAATATGGATTTTAAAAAATGTTTTATTACTACCTAAATGAAAAGCACCATTATGTGCCATAGGTTAAAGGTAACTAAAAATGTTTAAAAATCAGCATATCAAATCCTAGCTAGATACTGTTACCCATGGAAGTCTGAGGCTTATAGTTTATTTAGAAGGGAATTCTGTAAGTAACATCTTCAGAAGATGTTAAAGACAGACTATTCTCCTTGATGCAAACAGGATTGAAAGAGAATTGAAAAGAAAATTCCTCAATATGTGATTCATGTTAGTATTGCATTCTTTTGCCTCTAAAATAATTTCTCATAGTATAAATGTAGGAATTCTACAAAATGAGAGGGACGTTGAATGAAGTGAGTGATTTTTAGTTTTGTCATTTGATTATTACTTAGTTACAGTCTCAAACGTGATCCCTTTCCATATATTACTCCGATGACTGAACTTTATTATTGTAAGCTCTTAGAGGTTTTTTTCATTGCTGTAAGTTAACAGTGCTTTTATATCCTTCAGGAAAGAAGAGATTACTCAAAAGAAACTCTGAAATAGAGGACCCAGTTGTAGTGAGCTTTTTGCTAAGCTGTTTCAGCCCAGAACGGCTATGGAATCCAGAGCAGTTTCAACCCCGGTACCTCAGAATTCTCAGGAACAAGAGCTAATACTAGTGAAAGTAGAAGAAAGCCTTTCTTGGGGTCAGAAACTTAAGCAGAATGGGAGTGCCCGATCCTGCCAGGAATTGTTTCGCCAGCAGTTCCGAAAGTTTTGCTACCAGGAGACACCTGGGCCCCGGGAGGCTCTGGGCCGACTCCAGGAGCTTTGCTGTCAGTGGCTGAGGCCAGAGCTGCACACGAAGGAGCAGATCCTGGAGCTGCTGGTGCTGGAGCAGTTCCTGAGCATCCTGCCTGAGGAGCTGCAGATCTGGGTTCAGCAACACAGTCCAAAAAGTGGCGAGGAAGCTGTGACTCTGTTGGAGGATTTGGAGAGGGAATTTGATGATCCAGGGCAGCAGGTGAGAAAAGGGAGATGTGATATGTTTTGGGAAAAGGAATCTACTTCCTGGAGCATGTGGTGGCATCATAAGAATGGGGTGAGAATTTGTCTCTACTGAACCATAACGCTGAAGTGACTACCAGGGCCATACCTGTCTCTGTCTTTAAACAGTTCTTTTGATCCTATCCGTCATCCCTGGAGATGTCTTCGGTGACCTCTTGGAGATTTTTACTAAGCATTTTCCCTAGGGATTTTCTCACAAAGACATTTTCTCACAAATTTTACTGATTTCAGGTCCCAGCTAGTCCACAGGGACCAGCAGTGCCATGGACAGATTTGACATGTCTTGGAGCATCCCAGGAGTTAACAAACATCGAACTCCAGCCTTTAAAGACACAGCTGAAACCCTGGGAACCTTGCCTTTCCCCCAGAAGCGGTAAGAAATAGAAACTCATCTGGGCCTGTTCTGGTCTTGAGGGTAGAGAATTAACGATATTTTACAGCATGCCCCACGTGAGCCTCACATTTATTATTCTAGAGTGGAGGTGCTCACTCTTGAGCACCTTTGTATTCAGCAGTCCTGATGAATTGCAGTCAGCCCTCCTTGTGTCAGTTTCCCCATCATTTATCCACTTATTCCTTCATTTCATGATTTAATAGGATGCTAATACACATCTGTATTGTGGTAGGCACTGGGTCTCTATCCTGAAAGAATTTTCAAGCCTAGATGGGGTGGTGGACAAGCAAAAAGGCAATTACAGGGCTTCCCTGGTGGCGCAGTGGTTGAGAATCCGCCTGCTGATGCAGAGGACACGGGTTCGTGCCCCGGTCCGGGAGGATCCCACATGCCGTGGAGCGGCTGGGCCCGTGAGCCATGGCCACTGAGCCTGTGCGTCCAGAGCCTGTGCTCCACAACGGGAGAGGCCACAACAGTGAGAGGCCCGCATACCACACACACACAAAAAAAAGGCAATTACAATACAATATAGGGTAGTAAATTACAGAATAATTAATGTACTATGGAGGCACATATAAAGGCACCCACCTAACTCATCCTTAGAGGTCCAAGGAGTACTTCCTGGAGGGAGAGACATCTAAGCTAGGACTTGAACTCTGAGTAGAAGAAAGCCAGGTAAATAGGTGGGAGGAGGAGATTCCCGAGCTAAAGGGAAAAACTGTTTCTCTGTTCACAACATTTCTGACACTGCATATGTGGGGTTTTCCCTCCCATTAAACAATTCTGACACTACCCAGAACCAGTGCAGACCCCACAGGTTAAGGTTTCAATCCCAAGAGACTGCCTCCCACATCAGACGCCAGTTGCATGTAATGAGTCCCCAGATTATCCACACTTCAGTTCGATCTGGCTACAAATTGGTGGTTCCACAACCCCCTTCTCAGGTTTCATAATTTGCTATAATGGCTCACAGAACTCAGGGAAACACGTTACTTACCATTACCGGTTCATCATAAAGAATAGAAATGAACAGCCAGATGAAGAGGTCCATAGCGCAAGGTCCAGAAGGGTCCTGAGCACAGGAGCTTCTGTCTCTCTGGAGTTTGGGGTTCACCACTCTCCTGGGTGCATTCACCATCCCTGAAGCTCTCTGAACCCCTTTGTTTAAGGTTTTTATGGAGGTTTTGTTAGGTAGGCATGATTAATTAAATCATTGGCCATTGGTGATTGATTAACTCAATCTCCAGCCCCTCTCCCTGGAGGTCAGAGGATGGGTCCGAAAGGTCTAACACTCTAATCAACCAGCCCCCCTGCCCTCCAAGAGTCAACTCATTAGCATAACCTCTGGCACCTTCTCATCTCTACCACAGAGGAAATTTTCAGGGCTTTTAAAAGCTCTGTGCCAGGAACTGGGGATGAGGCCAAATCTATATTTCCCACATTACAGTATTACACGAGCAAAGTCCACAAAATCCTGAAGGTGAGAGAATACAGTCCATTCCGGGAATTGCAGGTAATTCAATTTAACTTGAAGAGAGAACTCCTAGGGGAGAGCTGGTTAGAGGGAAACTAGAGAGGAAACTGGGACACAGGTTGTGAAAACGTGTCTGTCATCCTCATTCGTTTGTACAGTACAGTGGGGAACAGTTGAAGGGTTTTAGACAAGTGAGTGACATGATCAGATTTGTGTTTTAGGACTCAGTTGCAGAGCGGGAATGGATTTGAGGAAGGCAAGAGTAGAGTCTGGTTAGAGACAGTTGTAATCCAAGTGGCCACAGTGAATAAATCAAATTGTATTGTGGTGAGAGGTGGGAAGGATCACGGCTGACTCCTGTTCTTCAGCATTTAACTTGAATTGCAGTAGCTGGTCATTGTTAAACGTGGAGCATGTGGGAGAGGAGTTGAGGGTGATACTCAGTTTTCAGTTTTGAACAACTTGGTTAATGGCGGTGCTATTCATATAAATGGGAAAACATAAGGGAAAAAAATACATATGATGATGTGTTTAGTTTGGGACATTTTGGTGCTTGTCAAATATTTACAAGTAATATGGCCAATTAGCATTGGATACGAGTCTAGAGCTTCACAGAACTGGGATAGAATTGGGGATCTGGGGAGATATTAGCTTATAACATAAGTAGCGATTGAAGCTTAGGACATAGAGAGTTGGTGGAGTGAGGATGTATGAGAGCTCAGAACAGAACCCTGAGGAACTCGTGTTCGAGTGATTGACCTTGAACCTAAGAAGCAACAGCCACAGAAATCAGGCTAATGTATTTGGAAGAGAGTGGCTCTGGAAGGAAGATGTGGTCCCCAGTGTCAGTGCTACAGAGAGGCCAACTAAGTAAGATCCAGAAAGAAGCCACTGGATTTAGCAGCTATGAAGTTGATTTTGATGAGAGTAGTTTGGGGGGTGGGAGGTGCACAGGTATGGCAGAAACCAGTTACAGAATGGGAACGAGTACAGACAACCATTTGAAGAAGCTTTATTCTCAGTGGGAGTGAGGTTGCATGAGGGAGATGTATAGGCAAGGAGCTTGATTTAAAAAGATGAGAGAGACTTGAATTTATTTAAATGCTGACACACAGGAGTCAGCAGAGAAAGAGATTGAAAACAATAGGCAAGGAATAGTGGGTAACTGATCAACTGAAGTCTCAGAGGAAGCAGGAAAGGATAAATTTCAAACTGTAGATGTAGGCCTTAGTATTAGAAAGGAGGAGAGACCCTGTTTTGACCAGTTAAAGAAAAGATACATGCAGATGGCTTTATCTTTGTAAATAGAAGCATCTATTTTCTCTCACATTGAAAGTGGAGAAATAAAAAGTTGTGTTTTTTGCTGTTATCATTTCAGGTTGTAAGAACAATGGATCAGCAACAAAGAAGGACGTTTCAGGAGAGAAATCGCAAAGACTTCCCCAGGAGCCTTCATTTGGAGGAATTAGTGAACATGAAAGCAGTTCGGAGTGGCAGCAAGGAAGTGCTACCGGGGAGAAATTAAGAAGATCCCCTTCCCAAGGGGGCAGTTTTAGTCAAGTAATCTTCACACACAAATCTCTAGGAAACAAAGACCATCCTGAGCCCCAGAGAAGCTTGATTCTAAATACAAACTCTATAACATATCAGAAAGTTCCTACAGAAGGGAGACCTTACAGGTGTGATGTATGCGAGCACAGCTTCAAACAGCATTCTGCTCTAACACAGCATCAGAGAATCCATACTGGAGAAAAGCCGTACAAATGTAGCCAGTGTGGGAAGGCCTTTAGTTTGAGGTCCTATCTTATTATTCATCAGAGAATTCATAGTGGTGAGAAAGCATATGAATGTAGTGAATGTGGGAAGGCCTTCAACCAGAGCTCAGCCCTCATTAGACATCGGAAAATCCATACTGGTGAGAAAGCTTGTAAATGTAATGAATGTGGCAAAGCATTCAGTCAAAGTTCATATCTCATTATCCATCAAAGAATTCACACTGGTGAGAAACCCTATGAGTGTAATGAGTGTGGGAAAACCTTTAGCCAAAGCTCAAAGCTTATTAGACACCAGCGAATTCATACAGGAGAGAGACCTTATGAATGTAATGAGTGTGGAAAAGCTTTCAGGCAGAGCTCAGAGCTGATAACCCATCAGAGAATACATAGTGGAGAGAAACCCTATGAATGTAGTGAGTGTGGAAAAGCCTTCAGTCTGAGCTCAAACCTCATCAGACACCAGAGAATTCACAGTGGAGAGGAACCTTATCAGTGTAATGAATGCGGCAAAACCTTCAAAAGGAGCTCAGCCCTTGTTCAACATCAGAGAATCCACTCTGGGGATGAGGCTTACATATGTAGTGAATGTGGGAAGGCTTTCAGGCACAGATCAGTCCTCATGCGCCATCAGAGAGTCCACACTGTAAAGTGACTTATGAATACAATGAACACTGTAAATACTTGAGTCAGGCTTCTATCTTTGTTAGTCAAAAGGGTTTAATTTACTTTGGAGTGAGACTTCATGAAAGTGGTTGTACAGTACTAGGTCTCGAATCAGTCTGACTTTATTACAGCACTTGCCAGTGCTCAGGCACATTGTCCCCTGAAAGCTTTTCCTGTGACTAATTAGAAGAGCAGACAGAAGAATCATTGCTCCTTTCTCTTACCAGTAAGAATACTCAGGAACTGCGAAAGATGGGACTATAACATGGAAACATCATTTTCCATGAGAATGTCACGAAGAGGGCACAGCAGCTCTGTCACTGCATCGAACTGTCAGTGGTCCAGATTTGGAGGATGGTGTGGAGAGTATGAGGGACATTTTGTCTCAGGAATGCAAAAATTATACTGACCAGTTAAGAACAGTGGCAGGGCAGCAAGATATGGGGAAACAGTTTCATCGATGACTTACTGAGCCCAAGGCAGACCAAAAGTGAGATAGTGAAAAGAAAATACAAATTAAGTTATCCAACAGTTATTTTTTGAGTGGCTGCTTTGTGCCAGGCACTAGAGATACAGTGGAAAATAAGACCATATCTTCCGTTTGACGGACAACACACGCAGGCAGTGACACTGTGGTACGATCAGTGCTGTGTGATGTTAAGGAGTACCTGACCCGACCTTGGATCAGGGAAGGCTTCTGAGAAAAATAATCTGAAGGATGAGTGGCCAGGAAGGTAGGCCAGCCAGGAAGAAAGTCTGGCACATCTGAGGAAAGGAAAAGGCCACTTTGCCTGGAGTATTCCTTTCGAGTTCCTTTTGAAGTGGATTCCTGTCTGTAGGAAAAGCATGCATGTGGCCAGAATCTCTGTTTACTACAGTGCCTATAGTGAAACATGAGCCAGTGGAGAAATTTGTTAATAGACAAAACGTGGAGTCCTTGGCGCATGGGGTGGTGAGGAGCTTTGTCTTGGTTTGTATGACCCCAGGGTAAGGGTTAAAATGTAGTTTCCTTGTCCAACCTGGAGGCTAGGCCTTCCACGTGGGTGAGGGCAGGGGGCCAGAAAGAGCCCAGTCTAGAAGTTAAGAGTCTTAGAGTTCCAAATCTCACCCTCACAGACATAAGGACTCCTTTGGTTCTTAAGACGTGACCAGCGCTTCTGTCGGCTTCCTCCTAACTCCCCAGGCTCCACGTCAGAAGCCGCTATGGCTGCTGTATCATTTGTTTCTGGGTCTGTACTTCCACAGTTCCTAGTGTGCACCCCTAGGCTCAGGCGCTAAAAACTTCCTCCATTGCTGGGTCTGTTACTCTCCAGGCGCCTCACATGTGTTCAGTTTTGTCATATCAGCAGTATTTCACAGTCTTGTGAATTTTGTTAAAGACCATACTAAAGGGAGATAACAGTAACAGTCACGGTCCATCCAGAGAGACTGCCCTCTTCTGAGGGACCCAGCAGGAAAAGGATCTCTAGACTGGTGCTTCTCAGTGCAATGCAGAAAGATGTATAGGTTTAGTCAGCAACAGAAAGACATGTTACTTAGAATACCCAATAGGTCAGAGTTAGAACACACCTTACCAAAAATTCAAACCTTTGGGAATCTCGAGTCCTGTATATAGGAAGAGTTTTCATGAGGATAAATAGAGAAGTAATGCTTCTGTTGGGGCAGGAGCATGTACTAACTAGTAAGAATGACAGGAGGACTAGATGCCCATGCTTGGAGAGAGAATGTGAGAAAAGAAACGGCTAGGTTAAATAACAAAATAGCATGGTAAAGCTATTCAACTCATATTCCTCTTCCACAGAGGAAGATCCAATCAAACTGAAAAGGGCAAAACAAATGTTAAGTAGGAATTGATACAACATATATTACAAAAGGCAAATAATCTTTATATAGAGGGTTCTTACATATATTGGTAAGAAACATAATAGGTACTTGCAAAGGGCTTTGTGTATATGTGTTACTTCTCAGCTCATATTTTGCAGATGAAGAAGTGAAGGCTTGAGGTCATGGCTTACTCAAGGTCATGTAGCTACGAAGTGGTGAGGTCAGACTTTAAACCCAGGCAGTAGGAATCCAGAAGGCGTCTGAGGAGCCACTTCTCTGTACTATCTCCCCATGAAAAAGTCCCAATAGAAAAAAGTAGTACTTAAATAGGCAAATCACAAAAGAATAAATGCCAATGGACAGTAAATATTAGCCTTGCTAGAATTAAAAATGTATATTAAAGCAAGCGTTGAGATGGCACTTTTTTTCCCTCATAAAACAGAGATTCAGGGAAATTGGGACTCTAATGCTGCTGGTGAGATGTGAATAGATGCTGTCTGTGGCAATCAATACCAGAAGCCTTAAACATTGCCTTTGACTTTAAAATTCTACCTGGTAATGTATGCTTCAGAAACCATCATGAATGTATACAAAGTCTAAAAAGCTGTTAAAAATGATGTTGATTAATATTAAATAAGAGCGTTCATATCTTAAGTAAATATAAGATGATATGTACAATATGATTTGTGTAAAAATATATGCATTAAAAATATTGGAAATATGTATAATCTCAATGCTATACTGGTTATATCTGAGTAATAAGATTATAGGAGATTTAATTTTTTCTTGTGTTTGTATCTTCCAATTTTTTCTACAATAAATATCTAAAATTTCTAAGGTTAGAGAAAAAAAGGTTTAAAAGGGAATGGAAGCCCAGGATAGCTGCGAAATTATCAAGAAAAGCATGTGCTTTCTATGGCATCTTTGTGCCTTCCAAGTCCTAGGCAGTTAGCTAACTCGTTAACTGATCTGTGACTTCCTAACTGGTAAATGACAATGGCAGATGTACTCATCTCACTAGTGTAAAAAAAAAGTGCAAACTATAAATCTCTGTGCAAATCCAAGTTATTTGCATGAAGGTGATTATAGTTGAGAAAAGCGATAGCCTTGAAGTAAAGACCTCTGTTTTCGTTAGTGCTTCTCCATGCATTCTGCAGCCATAAGCAAGTCACCTGACAACTCTGGACCCTCAGTTTAAAAGAGCTGAAGTAGGTGATCTCTTACAGTTAAAGCTTCAACAGTCTATATGAAACAGGGGGTACAAAATAGGTGGATGTCAAAGGTAATTGTTTTTTCCTTCACCAGAGTTGCCTGAGGAAAAGTAATCCATCCCTTTCCTTTCTGCTCAGAACCCTAATTTTCTCTTGGTGTAGAGGCAGTCCACTGTTTACCTTAAATGGGTCCCGCGCAGATTCATGGATTAAAAAAGATGTGGAATTTAGGGAAAGTGCTTAATACCAGTTTCCTACCTCTCCACTCCTCCCTCCTCACTTCCACAGCCTGCAGTTAACACTGTCCAGATGAGAGGATTAAAAATTTAAACAAGTCTGACCTTGGTCTCTCCAAGCCCCCTTGTGAACAACTTTGCTTCTTTTGCCCCGTAAAGTGAATCCTCAGAGCAAGGAGGATTGCCGATCATTTCCATGCAGAAGGAACTGACCTGAAGAGCATTTCTGCAAAGTCAAGAGGAAGGGTGAGCGGGGTAGGCAGACCTACCCCCTGCTCTCTGATGGCCCCAAACCAGATGTTGCTGCTCAGTAACTTTATCGTTCACAGCTGTCTTGTTGGCAGGCACAAATGATGATAGATCTAAAGGGTCATGGGGTGTTCCTGCACATGTGTGTCTATTAAGGACCTGCTGAGAGGGTAGGGGAAAGCTGTGGCATTCTCCCAGGCTCTTCGCCAAGGTGGGGAAGCGTCCTGATTCTTGTGGACGATGCGTCTGTTTGTAGAGGCTACTTGCTTTTATTCCCATGTTCTTTGAACCACAGTGCAGCTCCAGATGTCCCCTCAATTTTGTGACTTCACCTGGTAAACTGCAGCCCCAGGGACTAGGTATCGTTTTCAGACACGTTTTGGCCCAGGAATCAAAGCTAAGACCACCAATTCCCTGCCTTCTTCCCACAACTCCTTCCCCCATTCTCCCAGGGCATCTCCATTCGTGTAACGGTGCTCCCTATTACTGAATGATTAATTTCAAAGCAAAACTTAAAACTCAAATTTTATTACGAGACATCTTGCATTACATTCTAATACTAAATAAAGTATAAACAATGAGGTCCTACTGTATAGCACAGGGAACTATACTCAATATTCTGAGATAAATCATAATGGAAAAGAATATGAAAAAAGAATGTGTATATATATATATATATATATAACTGAATCACTTTGCTGTACAGCAGAAATTAACACCACATTGTAGATCAACTATACTTCAAAAAAATTTTGTAAATAAACAGTTGAAGTATATAATCAAAAGTATAAGTGTTAAAATCAGTTACTAAAAATGATTTACCAAACAAGATTTTCACCAAAAAATAAGTACACATATATTAGGGTTGGGGGGTTAAAAGAAATCTACTAGAAGTACTCCAAAATGTTAACAAAGTTTCTATGGATGGTGGGATCGTGGGTGATTTATACTTTCTCATTTTCTGTACTATCAACATTTACATTTAATTCACAATCAGTAAAAAAAATACTAAATGGTATTAAAAACATGAAATCATTTGATTGTCACCCACAGGAAAAGGCAACTCTCTATCCATTTGAAGGATCTTTTTAGATTTCTGACTAGCCTCACTAATAAGCCTACAACCTCTGCACACAAAAGCTGTCCCCCTAATTTCACCTCTCCTATTACCCACAACAGCTTTGATTATCACATCTTCTTCAGAAGTGACAGTATCAGGAAGGGAAATCAGGACATCTTAGAAGAGGACTCAAACTTTCTCTTAGGTATTAACTGCCCTCAGCAATTGTGAGTTAATTAAAACTGCCAAAATAAAAATTGGAGAAGTAGAGTTTTGAGGAATATTCAACAAATATTCATTGCCCTCAAGTAGCTTAGTATCTGTGAGTCTGGTGATGAGGGGAGGGAACAGGGAATGAGGAAGGCAGACCTCCCATTCCTGTGTTCCTGTCAGCTTCCCATTTCCTGGGCCCCAAGGTCATGGGACACAAACACTCCAGTCCCCACTGTCCCTCTAGCCTCCAATATGTATTCTTTCCTTGGTGTACAAACATGCCTTTTTCCATACAACACAGCAAAGTCTTCCATCACACTAATTCTCCTAAGTACTTCAAGAGAACTGGGATAGGCCACCCAACTCAGTGACTAAATAGGAAGAGAGGAACAAACACCTGTCCTGGCTTCTGAACCAGGGGCCCCAAGAAAAAATTCCTGCCAGAGAGAAGAGTTCAGAGGAAGGGATGTCTCCAGATCCTCTGTTCATGCCATTGCACGTGCTATAACCTCTGCCTGTAACATTCTTCTCTTCCTTCTTGCCTTGGTCTAGCTAACTTCTACCCACCTTTTATGTCTCAACTGAGATTTCATCACATTCAGGAAGCCTTTAGGGACTCATGGACCAGGCTAGGTACTCCCCTGCCATACATGCATTTCAACAGAACCATATATATATGATATATATATATATCAATCATATATATATATATCATATATCCCATTATATTACATATATATCATATATACATATCCCATTATTCACCCCCAAAGTGAATTCCTAGTATTTCATAGTTGTACAACTCTTACCCAAAGAGTTAAACTCTGGTGTGAGTTCTCTGATGCTGCATAAGGCCTGATCTATGCCTAAATGTTTTCTTACATTCACTACATTCATAAGGCTTTTCTCCAGTGTGGATTCTCTGGTGCTGGGTGAGGGCTGAGCTCTGATTGAAGGATTTTCCACATTCATTACATTCATAAGGTTTCTCTCCAGTGTGAATTCTCTGATGTTCAATAAGGATAGAGCTTCTACCAAAAGCCTTACCACATTCAATACATTCATAGCCTTTGTCTCCAGTGTGAATTTTCTTATGCTGAATAAGGGCTGAGCTCCGGCTGAAAGCTCTCCCACATTCACCACATTCATAAGGTTTCTCTCCAGTGTGAATTCTCCGATGCCGGATGAGCTCTGAGCTGCCCCTGAAAGCTTTTCCACACTCACAACATTCGTAGGGTTTTTCACCACTATGAATTCTCTGATGTCTAACAAGGTCTGAGCTCAGACTAAAGGCTTTTCCACATTCTTTACATGCATAAGGTCTCTCTCCAGTATGAGTTCTCTGATGTCTAATCAGCTTTGAGCTCTGGCAAAAGGCTTTCCCACAGTCTAAGCACTCATAGAGCTTTCCCCCAGTGTGACTTCTCGGTTGTGTTATAACATTTGAGTTCAGACTGAGACTTTCTTCACCCTCATTACATTCCAGGACACTCTCTTCTGTGGAGATTTCCTTGTTGAAGCTTGCCAGGCTAAAATGTCTTTCCTGGGAAGGGAGCTGACTCATTTTGTCCCCTGAAGCACTTCCTTTTTGCTTCTCAAAATTGTCCAGACCTCCCAAAGCTTCTTCAACTACCTGTCCTGAAGGAGTTTCCCCAGGGAGTCGTCTTGAGGATATCATGGCTGCTGATGCCACACATTCAATAATTTCTTGCTTTGCTGTCAACAATTTGTCAGCCACCAGCTTGCCATCTAAAAATGTGAATAGAAAATGCAAGTGTCATTTGCTCCCCATGTTGGAAGAAAAAAACTTATTGTAGCAAAAACAGAAAATAAACCAAATGAAATAGGTATTTACCTATTAGAAGGAAAACTCTTAAAAACTGGCTTCCCAACCTAGAATTTAGAAAAGGGGCCTGGGGTAGGGAGAGGTGGCACCCTCAGAGAGTAAAATAGAGTAGAATGAGAGTCAGCATTGGAAAGGAGGGATGGTGAACAGGGAAAGACATTAGTTAAAGGAGATAGTGATAAACAGGAGTAGCAGTGAGAGACCAGGAAGCTGGGAGACAATCTTGGGTTAGAGGAGAAGATGTGCTTTTAGGTAATGAGGGAAAGGAAAAGAGGAGATAAAGAGTAATTAGAATAAAGACAGATGTCTAAAAGTCTTGAATCACACTCACAACATTTTGTAGAAGCACAACAGTGCTTCTACAAAAATAGGAGAGCAGGAGATACAATTAGGAAATGCTTTAGGGGTTAGAATTGGACAGAGGTAGGTGGTGCAAAGGTAACTTGCAGATTCTGGCAGATTCTAAGTTGATGAAATGATTATAAGCAAATAGAATAAGATGTGCAGAGCATAAGAAAAGGAATATTGTGAGTTCCTGACTCATTCTGGGGCCAGGTGGGAGTCTTCTATGTTCACTTTTTTATGTATAAATGGTCAAAGATGGTGGATGGAAACAAGAGGCAGATGTGACTGCCTGGTGCCAAACCTTCATCTCTCACACGACACACCCCTCTCATTTCTAGATTTCTAGTAACTCAGAACAGGAGACGACTGGATGATGGCTGAGGTAACTTCAATTATTTTGAGTGTGAAAAATCTGAAGAACTGTTAAGTTACTTTCATCCCCCGCAAAGCCCCCTAAACTTATATGCATTTTACAGATCAGGAAACGAAGGCTCAGAGAGGCTATGTCACTGATGTAAGGCCACAGAATTAATAACTGGTAGAGTCAGGATCCAAACAAAGATCCTTAACATCAAGGCTTGCACTTTCCCCCTATGTCATCTGCTTTCCCTACTGGAAGGAAGCAGGGCTGTAGTTGCACTAAGAAAAAAAAATTAATTTAAAAACCATTTTTATTTAGCTTCAGAAAAGTCATGTTTTTCTATGAAAACAAATACTTCTTTTTGATATTCTTGGAGTTCATCACACTTAAAACACAACAATAAAGGCTCACAATGATTACCTGACCAAAGCAGAGGGCTATCCAGCTTCCCTTTTCCTCACTTCTTACCAGAAATCACAGATGGACAACACTGCCTCTTAGATTAGGACAGAACACTAAAATTCACACTGTTCTTGTATCTTAAATAGAAATTTAAAGTACTCAAGGCTATGCTCGTTCAAAAAGGGAAAATTTATGAATAAAAGCATAATATATAAAAAAGGCAGAGGAATAATAAGCACCAACTTGGTTAAAGTCAGAGACCTGACAACCTAATGAGAAATCTTGTGAAAGTAGTAAATAGGTCAAATTATAAGGAGTATAAATTATAAAGGGTATAAAGTGGCAATAAAATTGTGTAGGGACAAATTTAGGGCTGTGAACATTAGAAAAGCAATGTAATTTATAGGATTTTAAATACTTCTTCAAATTCTATAATCACATGAAGACAAATTATGAGACCAGAAAAAAATCTTGACCTTAGATGTATTGATCAGGAAAATATCAAGACCCTTATTCTTTCAATATGTATATTATATTTTTAAAAATTAGGGGCTTCCCTGGTGGCTCAGTGGTTGAGAGTCCGCCTGCCGATGCAGGGGACACGAGTTCGTGCCCTGGTCTGGGAGGATCCCACGTGCCGCGGAGCGGCTGGGCCCGTGAGCCATGGCCGCTGAGCCTGCGCGTCCGGAGCCTGTGCTCCGCAACGGGAGAGGCCACAGTGGTGAGAGGCCCGCGTACCGCAAAAAAAAAAAAAAAAAAAAAAAAAAAAAAAAAAAAAATTAAAGCTGGAAGTAGTTCATATGGACACAGAGAAGAAGTTTAATACTGTTTTAGTTTGCCGGCCTGCCTGCCATAACAAAATACCATTCACTGGATGGCTTAAACAACAGAAATTTATTTTCTCACAATTCTGGAGCCTGGAAGTCCAAGATCAAGGTGTTGGCAGGTTTGGTATCATTTGAGGTCTATCTCTCCTTGGCTTGCTGTGGCTCCTTCCCACTGTGTCCTTATACGGTTGCCCCTCGATTTGTGTTATGTCCCAGTCTCCTCTTCTTACAAGGACACTGTCATATTGGATTAGGGCTCACCCTAACAATCGCATGTTAACTTATTTACTTCTTTAAAGACCCTATCTCAAATACAGTCACATTCTGGGGTACTGGGGGAGGGTAGCGCTTCAACATAGAAATTGGGGGGAGGACATAATTCAGCCCACAACAAATATCAGCCCACAACAAATATCAGTATGAAAAGCCCAAGAACGACTTAAAAAATTACAGCACAGTCTCTGTTCCTCAAGACCTTAAAAGAAGGAAATAGAAGTAATCTACCCTAACTGATTTAGATATTTACCTACTTTAAGGCAGGGGACTTGAGAAGATGATTTTTTAAAATCCACTTGAATGTAGTTTTTGCTTGATGCGGAAGATATTTAAGTGGGCTTACTTGGCTAACGATGTGTGGGGCGGGGGCAGGGGCTGGGAGGGAGTTTCCCAGGAGGTCTCAGTGTACAGATGCATGGATACCTTTGGTGAATGCCAAGGTCCAAGATCTAGCCCTTGGCCTTGTGGCCTCATAAACTTAACTTTATCATCATACAATGAATAGATTTACCTCTTGGGGTTGACTCTCATTAGCCAAGCTCATGAAACTGAGCAATAAAACCATAACAAAAATTAATGAGTAATGTAACTGTCACACAGACCAGACTAGACTAATGTATGTTTTTATTATAGCTAAGCTTCATAGGAATTTAATAAGATTGCTTGGTAAAGATGAAATCAGAAGGGTAGTTGGGTGTAACAAAGTTGTTAATGAGAACAAGTTAATAAGCCTGATGTACATGCTGCCCATAGGGATGATTTTGCCAATAACATAATCAAAGCCCTTTTGGACAGCTTCAAATCCACCCTTCAGGGCCCTGCCTGTGCTACACTTCTCCCTGGCCAGCTGACAACGATGTGAGCTTTAACAGTAGGGGCTGAACAGACCCTGGAGGAGGAAGGAGCTTTTCTTCCTGGTGCTAGCATGCTTTCTTTTTCCCTGCAACGTGTGGGGCACCCAGCAGTGCCAATCAGTTTCAGGGGCACCATCCCTGAGGGTGGCTTTGCAGCAAGTTCTGTGTCATGGCACCTCCCCATGGTGTGGGGGGCTCCTGGCACCCCAGAGGGTAGCTTCTCAGTGAGTTCTGCCCCCTAGAACACACACTTTCCCCCCACCCATGAATGGCTTTCCTTCATACCCCAAAGAGCAGTTTCCCAGCAAATCTGCCAGCAAGCACTCAGGGAACATCTCCATCCAGTGGGCCATAGCTGCGTCCTCTCCAACAAGATCTGGATCTCAGTTCTGCCAGGGGAGGGGGAAGATGCAGCACCCTCTTGCAGATTTGTTCCTTTCTTGGGCGCTCTGCCTCAACCCTAGAGACTCCCTGTATGTGTTATTTCTGTATACTTTATGGGGGTTTTAAAAACTAATTAGCAAGTAATCCACTGTCATAGTTAATAATTCTTAACAATAAATTTTCCCTTTTTAAGTTACTATGTGGTTTCTCTTATTGATACATTATGCATCACCATCTTAGGGACTGCCTTGCCAGTAGGACCATATTATTAAAAAACCAGAATACTCAATGCTCTTTGAATATTATGGATATTATTAGAGAATTTTATTAGAGACCTTAATTCTTAACCTCAAATTAGAAATTATATTGGAATTTCAGATTCTAGGCAGAGCCAATGGAAGAATATTTCTAGGCAAGGGGGCTTTTCACAGCACTTAATGACAGTCATAAGAAGCAGTTATTAAGAAAATGACCCATGCCACGGATTTAAGCCCTCACCTCCGCCCTCAACTCCCAATGGACTGTGGCTCCTCACCTCTCTCACAGAAACCCTGGGGCTTCTGAATCTCATTCTTGCCCTGGTTCTCCAAGGGCTGGAGCTGGATACTCAGCGACTTCAGTGCTCCCACAGATGTAATTTCCTTCCAGATCATTCCTTGGCCATGAGCTGTGTCCTAGGAGTAATCAAGTACCAACACTATGATTCTGAGGACATACAAGAGGAAAACCCCTAGAATAACAGGGCTGGGCAGCCAGCGTCAGAAACTCATTCAGATGATTAGATAGAAGACAACAAGACTAAAAGCTCTAGTGACTTGATTCCAGTGCACAAATAATAACCCAAAGGACAAAAATTTTATAATTCTCGGGTAGCCCGGTCAAGGCCACTCAGAATGGCTTCCTCATTAACTTACAATCAGTAAAACAAGCAAACAAAACACCTACTTACCTGTTGCCTTGGTTTGTCAAGCTCTTTCTCCAGCTCCTCCAGCATCACCACGGCTTGCTCTCCACTCTCTGGTCGGTTCTCTCGAAGCCAGGTCTGCAGCTCCTCTGGCAGGATGGCCAGGAACTGCTCCAGCACCAGCAGCTCCAGGATCTGCTCCTTGCTGTGCACCTCTGGCCTCAGCCACTGACAGCAAAGCTCGTGGAGCCGGCTCAGAGCCTCCCGGGGCCCCGTGGAGTCAGAGTAACTGAACTGCCTGAACCGCTGGCGGAAGGCCTCCTGACTATAGGCGTTGCCCTGAAGGCCAAAGTCCTGCCCCCAAACATAATTTTCTTCTTCCACCTTCACAATTATGAGTCCTTCCTGCTCCTTTGGAGCATGGTAGACCAAGGTTGCAGACTTTCCTGCCATTCTGCGCAGAGATAGTCTGAAGAGGCTGCCTAGTTGAAGCGGGGAGGGAATGGACGTCTATGTCTGAGAGATTCTTTCTGAATTCCAGTTCTCCACAGAGCTCCTGAGGTGGACAATGCTAATATCACACAGGGAAAAAAAAAATGTGTTTAGAATATAAATTCAAGTGTTTGAAAACCAGTTGCCACTGAGTGTAGCACTGTAAAGAAAACTGACTAAAAGGGAGCTTCCATGTAAATAATACCTTTATAGATGATTCAGGATTTTTCTCAGGATGTAAAACAGAAAAGTTAAAGTACCATTGAAATAAATTCAACTTTTGGTAACAATGTCAGAGACAACATTAGGGATAATAAATAATGCTTATACATCATGGAAATCAGGAAAAACGTATAATATATTATCACCTCTCAGAATAATAACCACCATTTTACTGAGCACCTACTAGATGCCAAGCACCAGCTAGATACTTAACATAAATTTAATATAATTTCCCTAATAATTCTATAAGGATAATCATAATTATGCCCATTTTCCAAATGAGGCTACTGAGAATCACAAGGGGACCAAAGACACACAGCCATTAAGCAGCAGAACTGCTCTCTGCAACTAGAGGATTTATTAGCTTTTTCTATTAAACCATAGGGTCTCCCCAAAGAAGGGAATTTGCACTTAATAAAACTACTATGGGCCAGGCACTTTAAAAATACAATTTTATTGAGGCTTAAAATAACACTAATAGGTATGTATTATCAGCCCCACTTTACAGACGAGGAAACTGAGGTTCTTGAAAGTTAAGTAATTTGCCCAAGGCCCCAAACTGGTATATGGCAAAGTCAAGACACGAACCTAGAGTAGCCCAACTCTAAAGCACTTGATTTTTAAATTACAGAACGGGTTAATGCCCAGGACAATTTTGGTTGATACTATAAATTAAGAATGAGGGTGAAGGACTTCCTTGGTTGCACAGTGGTTAAGAATCCGCCTGCCAATGCAGGAGACAGATTCAAGCCCTGGGCCCGGAAGATCCCACATGCCGTGGAGCAACTAAGCCCGTGTGCCACAACTACTGAGCCTGCACCCTAGAGCCCATGTGCCACAACTACTGAAGCCCGTGCGCCTACAGCCCGTGCTCTGCAACAAGAGAAGCAACTGCAATGAGAAGCCCACGCACTGTAACGAAGAGTAGCCCCGGCTCGCCGCAACTAGAAAAAGGCCATGCACAGCAACGAAGACCCAACGCAGCCAAAAATAAATAAATAAAATTTTTAAAAATCTGCTTTCTAAAAAAAATAAAAATAAAAAAATAAGGGTGAAAATGTTAGGAAAATGTCATGGAGAATGGCCAGGGTGAATGCACAAAAAAGGAATAATTTTTCTCTTTTTTAAAAAATGTTTTTAGTTCTTTTTTTTTTAATTTTAATTTATTTACTTTATTTATTTTTGGCTGTGTTGGGCCTTCGTTGCTGTGCACGGGCTTTCTCTAGTTGCGGTGAGCGGGGGCTACTCTTCGTTGTGGTGCACAGGCTTCTCATTGTGGTGGCTTCTCTCATTGCAGAGCATGGGCTCTAGGTGTGCAGGCTTCAGTAGTTGTGGCACGTGGACTTAGTTGCTCCACCTGCATGTGGGATCTTCCTGGACCAGGGCTCAAACCTGTATCCACTGCACTGGCAGGTGGATTCTTAACCACTGTGACACCAGGGAAGCCTGGAAGAATTTTTCCTGATTTTAAGTCACAAGGTTCTGAGACAGCACAAAGGAAAGAGGAATGGATTCCTTCATCCATTATTTCAACAATACTTGAGCTATGTGCTAGGCAGTGTACTGAACAGGACTCTCAGGATTCAGAGGCCTGTCTTCAAGGACTCCTAGTTTAATAAGGGAAAGTGACAGGGAAACAGGCAAACACAGTGCAATACATCCAAGGATGGAGGGAAGCAGACAAGGTAGCCCAGAAAGATGACTAAGACCAGGAAGAACTGCCTGCCTGGGGGAACCATCTCAGCAGAGTCTGGTATGAGTGAGCTGGGTGGAGCTGTAGAGGGAGGTCATTCAGTCAAGGAGCAGTGGGTATGAGAGGATGTGGCCCATTGAGGAAACTGCAGGTGATTTAGAAAGGCCAGATTCATGGCTATGACTCAGAAACAGCCATGACCATGGCCTTCAGACTTGTTGAATCAGAATCTCCATGGGTGGGGCTTCAATAAGTGCCACAAATGCTTCTGATGTGCAGCCAGGGTAAAAACCCTGGGCCAGAGCCTCGGCAGAGTTAAGAAATAGTGAGAGGAGGAACCTAAACAGAGAAACTTGGGGACATTTTTCTTCTTAATTTTGTGGTATTTGGAAAATACTAAATACATTTCTTTAGTTCTTATTACAATTGACATTTAAGAAATCCCATGATGATGCATTGTCAGATCTGTGCATCAGTATAAGTACTATACCTCAGCAACTTGTCCTCCATTGGGTGGCTGAAGAATTATCGCTGTTCCTTCTCCATCTCCTTCACAAGTCCATCCTCCTTTACATCACATCAGAGTTCAACAGGTTAGCCCTAAGTCCACCACTGTTCTCATTCTCTCCCAGGCAATCTCATCCTTACCTTCAGTTACAGTCAACCTCTAGTCTGGACCTTTCATTTGAGCTCCAGCCCTATTTATCCATTGTGACTCACATCCATCACGACTCTTTTTTAAAAAAAAAAAATTTATTTATTGGCTGCGTTGGGTCTCTGTTGCTGCGCGCAGGCTTTCTCTAGTTGCGGCGAGTGGGGGCTACTCTTCGTTGCGGTGCACAGGCTTCTCGTTGTGGTGGCTTCTCTTGTTGCGAAGCATGGGCTCTAGGCATGCGGGTTTCAGCAGTTCTGGTTCGCGGTCTCTAGAGCTCAAGCTCAGTAGTTGTGGCACATGGGATTAGTTGCTCCGTGGCATGTAGGACCTTCCAGAACCAGGGCTCAAACCCGTGTCCCCTGCATTGGCAGGCGGATTTTTAACCACTGTGCCACCACGGAAGCCCCATCATAACTCTTCTTGAATTTCTCAAAAAGACCTCAAACTCAGCACATCCATGATCAATTGATGATTCCTCCCACCCCAACCTGCTCCTCTCTCAGTGATTCCCCTCTAGGAACAACCAAACGGCTGCACTGCCAGAAACCTGGAAGCATTCCTAACACCTCCTTCCTGTATTTAATGCAAATTAAGTCTTATTGATTTTATTTCCTATTTCCAGAATCTTCCCTTTCCCATCTCTGTCACCACCTTCTTCATTCCAGCAACTATCCTTCCTGTTACACTGTACAATAACCCACAGTCTGTTTATAGTGTAACCACAGTGACTTCTTCAAATTGCAAATCTGATCCTGTTCCTCTGACTAGTTTAAAAAAGCAAAAACAAAAACAATAGATAACCAATAAGGACCTACTGTATAGCACAGAGAACTCTGCTCAATATTCTGTAATAACCTAATGGGAAAAGAATTTGAAAAAGAATAGATACAGGGAGGAGGAACCAAGACGGCAGAGTAGAAAGACGTGCTCTCACTCCCTCTTGTAAGAACACCAGAATCACAACTAGCTGCTGGACAATCATCTACAGGAAGACACTGGAACTCACCAAAAAAGATACCCCACATCCAAAGACAAAGGAGAAGCCACAATGAGATGGTAGGAGGGGTGCAATCACAGTAAAATCAAATCCTATAACTGGTGGGTGGGTGACTCACAGACTGGCAAACACTTATACCACAGAAGTCCACCCACTGGAGCAAAGGTTCTGAGCCCCACGTCAGGCTTCCCAACCTGGGGGTTCCACAATGGGAGGAGGAATTCCCAGAGAATCAGACTTTGAAGCCTAGTGACAATTGATTGCAGAACTTCAACAGCCCTGGGGGAAACAGAGACTCCACTCTTGGTGGGCACACACAAAGTAGTGTGCACATCAGGATCCAGGGGAAGGAGCAGTGACCCCAGGGAAGACTGAACCAGACCTAGCTGCTAGTGTTGGAAGGTCTCCTGCAGAGGCTGTGGGGTGGCTCTGTTTCACCATGGGGACAAGGACACTGGCAGCAGAAATTCTGGGAAGTACCCCTTGGCGGGAGCCCTCCCAGAGTCTGTCATTAGCCCCACCAAAGAGCCCAGGTAGGCTCCAGTGTTGGGTTGCCTCAGGCCAAACAACCAACAGGGAGGGAACCCAGTCCCACCCATCAACAGTCAAGTGGATTAAAGTTTTACTGAGCTCTGCCCACCAGAGCAACAGTCAGCTCTACCCACCACCAGCCCCTCCCATTAAGTCTCTTAGATAGCCTCATCCACCGGAGGGCAGACAGCAGAAGCAAGAAGAACTACAATCCTGCAGCCTGTGGAACAAAAACCACATTCACAGAAAGACAGACAAGATGAAAAGGCACAGGGCTATATACCAGATGAAGGAACAAGATAAAACCCCAGAAACACAATTAAATGAAGTGGACATAGGCAACCTTCCAGAAATAGAATTCAGAATAATGATAGTGAAGATGATCCAGGACCTTGGAAAAAGAATGGAGGCAAAGATTGAGAAGATGCAAGAAATGCTGAACAAAGACCTAGAAGAATTAAAGAACAAACAAACAGAGATGAAAAATACAGTAACTGAAATGAAAACTACACTAGAAGGAATCAATAGCAGAATAACTGAGGCAGAAGAACAGACAAGTGACCTGGAAGACAGAATGGTGGAATTCACTGCTGCAGAACAGAATAAAGAAAAAAGAATGAGAAGAAATGAAGACAGCCTAAGAGACCTCTGGGAAAACCTTAAATGCAACAGTCACATTATAGGGGTCCCAGAAGGAGGAGAAAGAGAGAAAGAACCAGAGAAAATATTTGAAGAGATTCTAGTTGAAAACTTCCCTAACGTGGGAAAGGAAATAGCCAACCAAGTCCAGGAAGCGCAGCAAGTACAATACAGGATAAACCCAAGGAAAAACACACTGAGACACATAGTAATCAAATTGGCAAAAATTAAAGACAAAGAAAAATTATTGAAAGCAGCAAGGGAAAAATGACAAATAACGTACAAGGGAACTCCCATATGGTTAACAGATGATTTCTCAGCAGAAACTCTACAAGCCAGAAGGGAGTGGCATGAAATACTTAAACTGATGAAAGGGAAGAACCTACAACCAAGATTACTCTACCCGGCAAGGATCTCATTCAGATTCGATGGAGAAATCAAAAGCTTTACAGACAAGCAAAAGCTAAGAGAAACCAGCACCACCAAACCAGATCTACAACAAATGCTGAAGGAACTTCTCTAAGTGGGAAACACAAGAGAAGAAAAGGACCTGCAAAAACAAACCCAAAACAATTAAGAAAATGGTCATAAGAACATACATATCGATAATTACCTTAAAAGTGAATGGATTAAATGCTCCAACCAAAAGACACAGTCTTGCTGAATGGATACAAAAACAAGACCCATATATATGCTGTCTACAAGAGACCCATTTCAGACCTAGGGACACATACAGACTGAAAGTGAGGGGATGGAAAAAGATATTCCATGCAAATGGAAATCAAAAGAAAGCTGGAGTAGCTATACTTGTATCAAATAAAATAGACTTTAAAATAAAGAATGTTACAAGAGACAAGGAAGGACACTACATAATGATCAAGGGATCAATCCAAGAAGAAGATATAACAATTATAAATATATATGCACCCAACATAGGAGCACCTCAATACATAAGACAATTGCTAACAGCTATAAAAGAGGAAATCGACAGTAACACAATAATAGTGGAGGACTTTAACACCTCACTTACACCAATGGACAGATCATCCAAAAGGACACAACAGACCAGATAGATTTAATTGATATTTATAGGACATTCCATCCAAAAAGAGCAGATTACACTTTCTTCTCAAGTGCGCATGGAACATTCTCCAGGATAGATCACAACTTAGGTCACAAATCAAGCCTCAGTAAATTTACGAAAATTGAAATCATATCAAGAATCTTTTCTGACCAAAACGCTATGAGATTAGAAATGAATTATAGGGGAAGAAAAAGTAAAAAACACAAACACATGGAGGCTAAACAATATGTTATTAAATAACCAAGAGATCACTGAAGAAATCAAAGAGGAAATCAAAAATACCTAGAGACAAATGACAATGAAAACACGACGATCCAAAAGCTATGGGATGCAGCAAAAGCAGTTCTAACAGGGAATTTTATAGCTATACAAGCCTACCTCAAGAAACAAGAAAAATCTCAAGTAAACAATCTAACCTTACACCTAAAGGAACTAGAGAAAGAAGAACAAACAAAACCTAAAGTTAGCAAAAGGAAAGAAATCATAAAGTTCAGAACAGAAATAAATGAAATAGAAACAAAGAAAACAATAGCAAAGATCAATAAAACTAAAAGCTGGTTCTTTGAGAAGATAAACCAACAGCCAGACTCATCAACAAAAAGAGGGAGAGGACTCAAATCAATAAAATTAGAAATGAAAAAGGGAAAGTTACAACAGACACCACAGAAATACAAAGCATACTAAAAGACTACTACAAGAAACTCTATGCCAATAAAATGGACAACCTGGAAGAAATGGACAAATTCTTAGAAAGGTATAAACTTCCAAGACTGAACCAGGAAGAAATAGAAAACATGAACATACCAATCACAAGTAATGAAATTGAAACTGTGATTTAAAATCTTCCAACACACAAAAGTCCAGGACCAGATGGCTTCACAGGTGAATTCTATCAAATATTTAGAGAAGAGCTAACACCCATCCTTCTCAAACTCGTCCAAAAAGTTGCAGAGGAAGGAACACTCCCAAACTCATTCTATGAGGCCACCATCAAACTGATACCAAAACCAGACAAAGATATTACAAAAAAAGGAAATTACAGACCAATATCATTGATGAATATAGATGCAAAAATCCTCAACCAAATACGAGCAAACAGAATCCAACAACACATTAAAAGGATCATATACCACAATCAAGTGGGATTTATCCCAGGGATGCAAGGATTCTTCAATATACACAAATCAATCAATGTGATACACCATATTAACATATTAAAGAATATAAACCATATGATCATCTCAATAGAAGCAGAAATGACAAAATTCAATACCCATTTGTGATAAAAGCTCTCCAGAAAGTGGGCATAGAAGGAACCTAACTCGGGCTTCCCTGGTGGCGCAGTGGTTGAGGGCCTGCCTGCCGATGTGGGGGACGCGGGTTCGTGCCCCAGTCCGGGAAGATCCCACATGCCGTGGAGCCTGTGCTCCACAACGGGAGAGGCCACAACAGTGAGAGGCCTGAGTAACGCAAAAAAAAAAAAAAAAAAAAGAAGGAACCTACCTCAAAATAATAAAGGCCATATATGACAAACCCACAGCAAACATCATTCTCAATGGTGAAAAACTGAAAGCATTTCCTCTAAGATCAGGCACGAGACAAGGATGTCCACTCTCACTACTATTATTCAACATAGTGTAGGAAGTCCTAGCCATGGCAATCAGAGAAGAAAAAGAAATAAAAGAATAGAAATTTGAAAAGAAGAGGTAAAACTGTCACTGTTTGCAAATGACATGATACTATACATAGAGAATACTAAAAATGCCACCAGAAAACTACTAGAGCTAATCAATGAATCTGGTAAAGTTGCAGGATACAAAATTAACGCAAAGAAATCTCTTGCATTCCTATACAGTAATGATGAAAAATCTGAAAGAGAAACTATGGAAACACTCCCATTTACCATTGCAACAAAAAGAATAAAATACCTAGGAAGACAAAAGACCTGTATGCAGAAAACTGTAAGACACTGATGAAAGAAATTAAACATGATACCAACAGATGGAGAGATATACGATGTTCTTGGATTGGAAGAATCAACATTGTGAAAATGACTCTACTATCCAAAGCAATCTACAGGTTCAATGCAATCCCTATCAAACTACCACTGGCATTTTTTACAGAACTAGAACAAAAAAATTCACAATTTGTATGGAAACACAAAAGACCCCAAATAGCGAAAGCAATCTTGAGAACGAAAAATGGAGCTGGAGGAATTAGGCTCCCTGACTTCAGACTCTACTACAAGGCTACAGTAATCAAGACAGTATGGTACTGGCACAAAAACAGAAATATAGATCAATGGAACAGGATAGAAAGCCCAGAGATAAACCCACACACATATGGTCACCTTATCTTTGATAAAGGAGCGAAGGATATACAGTGGAGAAAAGACAGCCTCTTCAATAAGTGGTGCTGGGAAAACTGGACAGCTACATGTAAAAGTATGAAATTAGAACACTCCCTAACACCACACACAAAAATAAACTCAAAATGGGTTAAAGACCTAAATGTAAGGCCAGACACTATCAAACTCTTAGAGGAAAACATAGGCAGAACACTCTACGACATAAATCACAGCAAGATCCTTTTTGACCCATCTCCTAGAGAAATGGAAATAAAAACAAAAATAAACAAATGGGACCTAATGAAACTTAAAAGCTTTTGCACAGCAAAGGTTACCATAAACAAGACCAAAAGACGACCCTCAGAATGGGAGAAAATATTTGCAAATGAAGCAACTGACAAAGGATTAATCTCCAAAATTTATAAGCAACTCATGCAGCTCAATAACAAAAAAACAAACAACCCAATCCAAAAATGGGCAGAAGAACTAAATAGACATTTCTCCAAAGAAGATATACAGATTGCTAACAAACACATGAAAGAATGCTCAACATCATTAATGATTAGAGAAATTCAAATCAAAACTACAATGAGATATCATCTCACACCAGTCAGAATGGCCATCACCAAAAAAACTAGAAACAATAAATTCTGGAGAGAGGGTGGAGAAAAGCGAACACTCTTGCACTGTTGGTGGGAATGTAAATTGATACAGCCACTATGGAGAACAGTATGGAGGTTCCTTAAAAACTAAAAATAGAATTACCATACGACCCAGCAATCCCACTTCTGGGCATATACCCTGAGAAAACCATAATTTAAAAAGAGTTGGGCTTCCCTGGTGGTGCAGTGGTTGAGAATCCGCCTGCTGATGCAGGGGACATGGGTTCGTGTCCCGGTCCGGGAAGATCCCACATGCCACGGAGCGGCTGGGCCCGTGAGCCATGGCCAGTGAGCCTGCACTTCTGGAGCCTGCGCTCCGCAACAGGAGAGGCCACAACAGTGAGAGGTCCGCATAACGAAGAAAAACAAAAAAGAGTCATATACCAAAATGTTCATTGCAGCTCTATTTACAATGGCCAGGACGTGGAAGCAACCTAAGTGTCCATCAACAGATGAATGGATCAAGAAGATGTGGCACATATATACAATGGAATATTACTCAGCCATAAAAAGAAACGAAATTGAGTTATTTGTAGTGAGGTGGGTGGACCTAGAGTTTGTCATACAGAGTGAAGTAAGTCAGAAAGAGAAAAGCAAATACTGTATGCTAACACATATATATGGAATCTAAGAAAGAAAAAAAAAGGTCATGAAGAACCTAGGGGTAAGATGTGAATAAAGACACAGACCTACTAGAGAATGGACTTGAGGATATGGAGAGGGGGAAGGGTAAGCTGTGACAAAGTGAGAGAGTGGCATGGACATATATACACTACCAAACGTAAAATAGATAGCTAGTGGGAAGCAGCTGCATAGCACAGGGAGACCAGCTTGGTGGTTTGTGACCACCTAGAGGGGTGGGAGGGAGGGAGACACAAGAGGGAAGAGATATGGGAACATATGTATATGTGTAACTGATTCACTTTGTTATAAAGCAGAAACTAACACACCATTGTAAAGCAATTATACTCCAATAAAAATGTTAAAAAAATAATAAAAAATAATAAGTGATGCTAGAAAAACTGGACAGCTACATGTAAAAGAATGAAATTAGAACACTCCTTAACACCATACACAAAAATAAACTCAAAACGGATTCAAGACCTAAATGTAAGACTGGACACTATAAAACTCTTACAGGAAAACACAGGAAGAACACTCTTTGACATAAATCACAGCAAGATCCTTTTTGACCCACCTCCTACAGTAATGGAAATAAAAACAAAAATAAACAAATGGAACCTAATGAAACTTAAAAGCTTTTGCACAGCAAAGGTTACCATAAACAAGACCAAAAGACGACCCTCAGAATGGGAGAAAATATTTGCAAACAAATCAACGGACAAAGGATTAATCTCCAAAATATATAAACAGCTCATGCAGCTCAATATTAAAGAAACAAACAACCCAATCCAAAAATGGGCAGAAGAACTAAATAGACATTTCTCCAAAGAAGACATACAGATGGCCAAGAAGCACATGAAAAGCTGCTCAACATCACTAATTATTAGAGAAATGCAAATCAAAACTACAATGAGGTATCACCTCATACCAGTTAGAATGGTCATCATCAGAAAATCTACAAACAACAAATGCTGGAAAGCTTGTGGAGAAAAGGGAACCCTCTTGCATTGTTGGTGGGAATGTAAATTGATACAGCCGCTATTGATAACTGTATGGAGGTTCCTTAAAAAACTAAAAGTACGGGCTTCCCTGGTGGTGCACTGGTTGAGAGTCCACTGCCTATGCAGGGGACACGGGTTCGTGCCCCTGTCCAAGAGGATCCCACATGCCGTGGAGCGGCTGGGCCCGTGAGCCATGGACGCTGAGCCTGCACGTCCGGAGCCTGTGCTCCACAGCGGGAGAGGCCACAACAGTGAGAGGCCCACGTACCGCAAACAAACAAGCAAAGCTAAAAATAGAATTACCATATGATCCAGCAATCCCACTACTGGGCATATACCCAGAGAAAACCATAATTCAAAAAGACACATGCACCCCAATGTTCATTGCACCACTATTTACAATAGCCAGGTCATGGAATCAACCTAAATGCCCATCGACAGATGAATGGATAAAGAAGATGTGGTACATATATACAATGGAATATTACTCCGCCATAAAAAGGAATGAAATTGAGTCATTTGTTGAGACGTGGATGGATCTAGAGACTGTCATGCAGAGTGAAGTAAGTCAGAAGGAGAAAAACGAATATCGTCTATTAACACATGTATGTGGAACCTAGAAAAATGGTACAGATGAACCGGTTTGCAGGGCAGAAGTTGAGACACAGATGTAGAGAACAAACATAGGGACACCAAGGGGGGAAAACTGTGGTAGAGTGGGGATGGTGGTGTTCTGAATTGGGCGATTGGGGTTGACGTGTTGACTGATGTGTATAAAATTGATGACTGATAAGAACCTGCATTACAAAAGAACAAACAAAAAAACAACTAATGCTAAACTTTCTTTGGGTTATTTGTATGGAAATATGTTAATATAAATGTTTCAGACATTACATGAAATTTCTAAAAATCTTATATGTTCTGACATAATGTTATAAGTCATAATTCTAGTTATTATTTTAAAATGTATATCTCAGAAATAACTAAATTTCCTTGTCAATTACATTATTATGAACTTCCATCAAATCTTTAACCATGGTCATTTTTAAGTCTTTTGTCATTTACAGACAGTTCTGGATGTACTCTGATGCTTTTGCAAAAATGTTCCTATCAAAGGGTTTCATCTTCAAGGAATTCATGGAAAAGACTCTGACAAGTACAGGTTTCTGGTAACTGACTATACTGCTGAACTGAATGAATAAGCATTTCCAGAACTAATGGAAAATTGATGAATTCATAAAAATGCTAACAAATGATCAAGATGAAAAAAAAAATTACATGTGACTGAGTGAACTGATGAGGATGATTATAATTTTTGTGACTCTGAATATTAAAAAAATCCCACAAGGACTCAGAGGCAAAAAATATACAAATCAATTTTCACTGCAAAGTAAAAGAGCTGTCACAGTGGAGGATTACTGGACTGAATGTCAATATTATGACATAGTATGAGTGTGTTTCGTGTTTGGTAATTGCAATCATTGTTGCTTTTGTTGTGGTCATCCACTTACAATGCTTGGTGTCAGTTTATTTACCTATTGTAGAAACAAAATACAGTGTGTGTGTGTAAAAAAAAATCTGATAAAAAAAAGGATACAGGTATATGTATAACTGAATCACTTTGCTGTATACCTGAAATTAACAAAACATTGTTAATCAACTATACTCCAGTATAAAATAAAAATTTTAAAAAGACAAACAAAACAAAACAAAATCCTTTAGCCAAGGTAAGGTTTTCTTTGACTGCAGTCACCTCACTTTACAGATGCCTGGGCCACTTCCCAGCCTGAGCCAGAAAATTGTGGGTGGGGTTTTATATCTGTAAAACATTCTGCAAGTGATTCTGATGTGTAGGCAGGCTTGAGAACCGTGGGCCAGTCAAGGAGTCATGAGAGACACCGTGAAAGAGAATTGCATTCCTTTCCCTCAGAGCACCTCTCTCATTTTGTCAGTATATATACTTCAGTAGTACTACTGGGGTAATACATATCTTCTCCATGATTAGATTGTAAGCTACATCAACATTTTTGCTCACCACTGTATCACCATCACCCAATCCAATGTGTGGTATACACCCAGTCCAATGTGTGGCATAAACTGACTGCTTTGGACCAGAAGTGTGGATTTAAGTGTCAGCTGTTTATGGAGTTGTCTAGGGAACCCAGTTGTGGGGCTGGAAGCACCTCTGGTAAATAAGATCCTGGTTCCAGTTAGCTCTTAGTCCAAGCAACCCAAGAACCTCCACGGCACCTTTGGAAAATCCTTCTTACTGCAGTATAATGTATCTGCATTGTCTGCTTACTTAAACACTAATTGAGTTTTTATTATAGTCAAGTGCTGTCTACCTGTTTTAAGTGTCTTCATCCATTTCACCTTCATAGCACTCTATGCTCTACAGTTTTACAGAAGAGAAACAGAGAAGTTATGTAATTTGTCTCAGGTCACATGGTTAATAAGTGATGTAGTCTGGACTGTTTTGAAACCACATGGTCTGATTCCAGAGTCCACACTCTTGGATGTGTGTTCTGCTGAACTGCCCTTTCACATCTGCCTTCCCCCACCAAACCAAGAGCACTTTTAAGGACAGCCTGTGGTTTTCGCACATTTCTCTAACAATATTTATTGAGTGCCTACTTTTGTGCCGGCACTGTGCAAGGCACTGAGCAAAGAGTTATAAACAAGACAGTGTCCTTGCATTACAGAACTTAAAAATAGTAAGGAGAAGCAGATGTCAAACAAAAATCGCACGGAATTACCTGATTTAATCGTGATAAGAACTACAAATGGGAGAGCAGAAAGTGCTCTGAAAGTGTCTGGTAAAAAATCTAACCTAGACTGGGGAGTCAATAAGGACGGCTGAGAGCGGACTCAAAAGCGATCTCTGGGCGCGTGAAGTGGGAGGAGAGATTCCATCAGTGCCCCTCCGACTCCTCTGCTAGCGGCCTGGCACACAGGAGGCGCCCGGTAAGTGCTTGTGGAGTCAGTCGACGCAAGGGCGGGTGGATGAACCGGCAAGCGGACAAATGCATGAAAGATGGACGGACGGACTGATGGACTAATGGACAGATGGGCGGGCGGACGGTAGCATCGAGGGGCGGCCACCTGGTGCAGCCGCAGGCTCTGCCGGGGCCGAGGAAGGCCGAGGCCGGTCAAGGGCGGTTTGGGAAACACCCAGGGCCGTGCTGCCGGACCACCACACTCACCCTTTGCTCCACGGGCTGCGGGGACCGACCCCAGGCGGGGAGCAGAACGGCCTCTGGCCGCGCGCGCCGGAAGTGGGAGCGGCGCGCCCCTCTAGGCCGCCCGGAGGACTGCAGCTCTGTGGCGGGCGCGCGGCAGAGTTCGGAGGACCCGTGCGGGGTCGGGCAGAAGGAGTGCGACTGTGGGTGGGACCTGGTGGGGAGAGCCCCAGGTTGAAAACGGTTGACCGGCGACTGAAAGAGACAAAAAGAAATAGAGATAGAGGTTAGTAGAGCATCAAGGAGATAAAAATAGAACCCATCATCTGTAAATTTGGGGAAGAGGACCAGATCACATTCACACACCACAAACACGTTGACTGTCTGCAATGACAGTTCTAGAAGTTACGGGGATGACTGTAGGGGAAGAGGCTGTACCCTGGCATGGCGAGGGGACAAGGCGGAGATCAACCCTACCGTCGACTGCAAGGGCGTGGGGACCGGGGCCGAGCCAAAGAAGGGTCAGTAATTTCCCGTAGAATGCGCTACTCAATCTGAGCCTTAACGACCGAGTAAAATGGAGATTTGGAGGAGCACAGGTTTCCCAGGTAGGGAGCGGCAGGAGCGAGAGCCCAGCGGTGGGACGTACAGGGCACGCTTGGGAGTTAGCCCAGCATCTTGGTTGGCCAGAACCTAGGCTAAGGGATGGGTTGGGGTCAAGTTTGGAGTGTTTCAAATGCCAGGCTAAGGAATTAGGAACGGTGCAGGCCATTTATACGTGAGATGGCCAGAACTGTACTTCAGGGCAGTATCTGACAGTACTTTGTAGAGAGGATTAAAGGGCAAAAGAGATGAGAGAAAGAGGACAGGCGGTTAAAAATGTGAACTTAGCAAGATTTGCTAGTATCTGAAAATATGATTGAAGATGGGAAAGGGAATGACATTACCAAGGGAGATCTTATGGAAAATAAACAGGGAATTATGAAATACTAGTACCTGGGGGTGAGAAGAGGAAGAGTTGGTAAAGAAGAGGAGCTTCTCAGAGAAGTTGGGCCCAGCTGGTTCAAACATCATAAAAGCCAGGAGAGCATCTCAGGAGAGGGAACAGGTGACTAGGAGTTGTGCCAGACAGCTGGAGATGATGAGAACTAAGGTGATGCTGGAATTAAGGCGAAGGGCAGAAGAAGGGTCAGAGAGAGATGTTAACTGAGGAATGTCCTTGCCAGGGGTTAAGAAGTGTATGGTAAGGCCCTGAGAATAGATAATAATTCTTTTTTTTTTTTTTTTTTTGCAGGCCTCTCACTGTTGTGGCCTCTCCCGTTGCGGAGCACAGTCTCCGGACACTCAGGCCTAGCGGCCATGGCTCATGGGCTTAGTTGCTCTGCGGCACGTGGGACCTTCCCGGACCGGGGCACGAACCCGTGTTTCCTGCATCAGCAGGCGGATTCTCAACCACTGCGCCACCAGGGAAGCCCAATAATTCTTTTAAAGAAATGTGATAATGCAGGAAGGAAAAAGAGAGGACACTGGTTGGTCTAGGCAACAGGACTGAAAGGTGTTTCTTTGTTTTCTGAGGAGGGTAGAGACCTGATTATGTTTGTAGAAAAAAGGTAAACTATGAGTGGGGAGAAAAATTAAAGATAAAAGAAAAGAGGAATAGCTGACAGGGAGAGAATAAGACTGGATAGGTCTCAGAAAATAAGATGAAGCATTATAATAAAAAATGGTGCATTCGGTCTATGTTGTCATGCTTTGAATGCAGACCAGCCAAGTAATATAAGTTAGTAATGCTGATTTTACCAGTAAATATGTGCATGTACCGTTTGTTGAATTGTCACAAACTGAACACACTCATGCTACTAGTGCTCAGATAAAGAAACAGAATATTATCAGTCCTCAGAAAACCCCCTTGTGCTCTCCTCAAGCCACGACCCTCCTCTAGCCCTGAAAGATAGACTACACTGAACCTTGAACACGATAGATTGGCCTTGCCTATTTTTGTATTTTGTATAAATGGAACTAAGTATGCACTCTTTTAAGTCAGACTTCAACATTGTTTGTGAAATTTGTTCATATTGTTTTGTAGATGTACGCTGTACATTTTCACTTCTAATAATATTATATTTTGTGATTATGCCAATATTCAGGCATTTTATTATTGGTGAACATTATTGAGAGTGAAGTATTTAAGTCTAAGTACATTAATTTATCTTTGAATAGTAAACCAACCTTGTATTAATTACTAAGATAAATTTACTTGATTATGGTATATAATTTTTTAATATATTAAGGAATTTAATTTACTATTATTTGATTGAGAATATTTGTGTCCATATTGTTAGAGGTATTGGTCTGTAGTTTTCTTTTCCTGTGGTATCTTTGCTGGCTTTGGTATCAGAGTAATTACTGGCCCCATTTATTTTCTGGGAGAGATTGTGAAGGATTGGTATTATTCTGTTTGATAGAATTCACTAGTGAAGTCATCTGAGCCTGTGCTTTTGTGATTTACTTTGTTAGAAAAATTTTTATCACTAACTCAATTTTTTTACTTTTCATATATTTATTCACAGGTTCTATTTCTTTTCCAGTCAGTTTTAGTAATTTGTATATTTCTAGTAATTTTCCCATTTCACTTACATTGTGTAATGTGTTGGCATAAGGTTGTTTATAATAATCCCTTTAAATCTCTATAGGGTTGGTAGAGATGTCCCCTCTTTTTGGCTTTTGTTAATCTCTCTTTTTTCCTTGGTCAGTCTAGTAAAGGCTTGTCAATATTTGTTGGTATTTTCAAAGAACCAAATTTTGGTTTGATTTTTTTAATTGTTTTTCTGCTTTTTATTTCATTAATTACTACTCAAATCATTATTACTTCCTTCCTTCTGCTTTTTTTGGTTGTTGTTAAGTTTGCTCTTCATTTTTAAGTTTCTTAAGATGGAAACTTAGGTTACTGATAAGAGATTTTCTTTTCTAATATAGGCATTTCAAAGCTAAAAAAATTCCTCTAAGCACTGCTGTAGCTGCACCCTATAAAATTTTAGATGTTGCATTTCATTTTCATTCAGTGTAAAACATTTTCTAATTTCCCTGTGATTTCTTCTTTGAACCACAGGTTATTTAGATATGGGTTGTTTAATTTCTAAATATTTTAGAGTTCCCAAATTACTCTGTGGCTTGATATGCCCTCTGGGTCAGTGAAAACACTATCAACCCCAGTCTCTGGGCCACATAGGTCCCATTGGCCCCTGAGCCACTCTCAGCTGAGGTGGCCTTGGTGTCTCAGCCCTCAGTAGTGGACCCACCCTCTGGGTACTCCATTTCCTGGATGTAGAATCCCAAAAGTCTGACAGCTTTCCTTTATTTTGTTCTGTCTCTGTCAGGAATTTCCCTGGTTGTCCAGTGCTTAAGACCCTGCGCTTCCACTGCAGGGAGCATGGGTTCAATCCCTGGTTAGGGAGCTAGAATCCTGCATGCCCTGCAGCACAGCCAAAAAAAAAAAAAAAATTCGGTCCAAGATGGCAGTGTTGTTTCTGGTGCTATAACATTCTCAAGAGCCATGTTGGTCTTCCATTGATATCAAGGGGATCTACACAATTGGATACAAGGGTCCTCCACAGATCCTTCCTATGGATAACCCCATTTCTATTCCTGGTTTCTGTTGAGATGGTTGATTGGAGCCATGAATCACACATCTAACCTCTTCACCAAAAGGTTGTCCAGCTACACTCATGGCCTTGTCTCCAGAGCATGCTGTCTGTGTAGGCTGAGGATTTTCCAAATCATCAAGTACTGATTCCTTTTTGCTTAACAGTTCCTTCCTCAATTTATCTCTTCCTCTAACATTTTACTATAATTAGCAAGGAAAAAACATCAAGCCACACTTTACACATTTTGCTTGGAAATATCCTCAGTTAATTACCCAAGGTCGTCACAAGTTCTATTTTCTGTCCAACAGCAGAATATGATTCAGCCAAGTTTCTGCTACTTTCTAACATCTATCACCTTTCTCCAGTTGCTAGTAATGTTTTCTTCATTTCTGCCTAAGACCTCTTTTTTGGCCACGCTGCGTGGCTTGTGGGATCTTAGTTCCCATACCAGGGATTGAACCTGGGCCCTGGCTGTGAAAGTGCTGAGTTCTAACTACTAGATTGCCAGGGAATTCCCCCCACCAGAAGTTTTTTTCTTTTTTAATTTTTATTGGAGTATATTTGCTTCACGATGTTGTAATAGCTTCTACTGCACAGCAGAATGAATCAGCCATACATACACATATATACCCTCCCTTTTGGAGTTCCTTCCCATTTAGGTCACCACAGTGCATTAAGTAGAGTTCCCTGTGCTATACAGTATGTTCTCATTAGTTCTCTATTTTATACATAGTATCAATGGTGTATATGTGTCAGTCTCAATCTCCCAGTTCCTCCTATCCCCCCTTCCCCCTTGGTATCCATACATTTGTTCTCTACATCTGTGTCTCTAGTTCTGCTTTGCAAATAAGGTCATCTATACTATTTTTCTAGATTCCACATATATGCAGTAATATACGATATTTGTTTTTCTCTTTCTGACTTCACTCTGTATAAAAGTATTTTTTTTAATGCTCATTATTTCTAGCAAACTTCTGTTCATGACAATATATGTATTCTCTAAGATGACAGAGGATTCCTCTACTGTCCTTTTCACTTCCTTCTGAGGCCCTGCCAAAGTCACCTTTTTTTTTTTTTTTTTTTTTTTTTTTTTTTTTTTTTTTGCAGTACGTGGGCCTCTCACTGTTGTGGCCTCGCCCATTGTGGAGCACAGGCTCCGGACGCGCAGGCTCAGCGGTCGTGGCCCACGCGCCCAGCCGCTCCGCGGCATGTGGGATCCTCCCGGACTGGGACACGAACCCGTGTCCCCTGCATTGGCAGGCTGACTCTCAACCACTGCGCCGTCAGGGAAGCCCCAAAGTCACCTTTAATGTCCATATTTCTACCAACAATCTCTTCAAGGCAACCTAGACTTTTTGTATCATGAGCCTCAAAACTCTTCTAACTTCTAGCCATTACCCAATTCTAAAGCCACACCTACATTTTTAGATATTTGTTAAAGCAGCACCCCATTTCTGGTACCACAAACAGAGTGGTTTAATACAACAATAATTGATTTTGTCACAGTCTGGAGGTTAGAAAGAAGGGCCATGCTCCTCTAAAGACTCTGGGGAAGGACTGGTTCCATGCCTGTCTCCTAACTTCAGGTGGTTGCTGCCGTCCTTGGCATTCTTTCCCTTATGGATGCATCACTTCAGTCTCCGCCTCCACATTCACATAGCATCCTCCTCTCTCTGTGAGTCCCCTCTGTGTCTGAATTCATCTCCTCGTATATGGATACCAGTCATTGGATTAGGGCCCACCTTAAACCAGTATGACCTCATCTTTACTTGATTACATGTGCAAAGACCCTATTTTCAAATAAGATTACATTCGCAGGTAACAGAGGTTAGGAGTTGAACATATCTTTTAAGGGGGGGGGACACAATTCAACACAACAGTGTGGTAAGTACAAATTAAGAGTTGTTTAAACCGCTGTGACTTGGTTTTGAAGTTGAAGACTTCAAATTGTTGCAAATGACCTCATTTGATTGAAGACAAAAGAAATGATTTGATCAGAATTCAACACTAAAGGTCTTGGGGAATTCTAGTGTTCTGATACAAGCCTACCCGTCTCTGCAAAGTGAACCTCGGGAACTCTGATTATATTGGCCATTATTTCCCCTCTGAGTCTGAGTTTTCAGCATTTGCTCTGTTTTTGAAAAGTCAAAGTCAATTGGACACACACATTAACATTTCAAAGGTGTTGTATTGTTGTAATTCAGGTGTCTTATTCAAAACAAACAGCAGCAGCCTACTCATTAATACATACTTGACCAAAAGGAAAGTTAATTTTTTTTAATTTGCCTTCACAATTTGGATTTCTATCCCTTTTTTACCTAAACCTAGAGATTGAGTTTTAAGTTGGAAGTTCATTCTTTGTGAAGATTGCTTATATAGTCTTAAGTATCGAAGGAAATTAATTTCCATTGCAGTGTAATACATGGTAAGCAAAAGTTCTCATGTAGGTCTTCATGTTCAACTTTCTGAGGAAGAGGTCCATAGTTTTCATTATATTCTCAAAGGAATTATATTATCTCAAAGATTAAGAACCACTACTCTACAAACCATGCCTAAATCAGATATATGTTAGTTTGGCCTAGTTTCTCCCAAGAGGAAATGGAATAGGAAATAGAAATCAGGTAGAATATTGGGGGGGGGGGGGTAACATATCAGTTTCATTCTTGAGGCTCTGATATCATTTTCATGCCTGTATTACCACCCCTAATCTCTCTGGAAACCTCTGAATGTCTTTTACCTTACTGAGATGAACCTCTTCAGTACCAGCTGGAGTGGACCACAGTTGGGTCTAGGTTTGTTTTGGCCAATCCATCGAACTTTTGAACTCCAAGCTGGCTTCTCAGACTTACTCACAGAATGGAACATCTCTGGTAAGACTCCACAAAGCAACAAATCTAGCATAATCTGAAAGAACAGTTTGGTTTCCTTGGTTAAACACCCAGAAAATTTATGTTCACTTTATCACTTCTGGGTAAAAGATTAACAAAACCCTTACATTTGTACGTGAGAATTAACCTTTGGTTGACTTTCCCATTCTCTTTTACTGGAAACCTATTACAAGTATGTCAGCTATGGCATTCTCATACACTGTTGGTGGGAATGCACAATGCTTCAGCCACTCTGAAAAGCAGTGTAGCAGTTTCTTAAAATGTTAAACATACACTTAACCAGGAAAGAGAAAAAAGCATATGTCCATGTAAAGACTTGTACACGAATGTTCATAGCACCTTTACTCATAATAGTGAAAAAACTATAAATAACCCAAATGCCCATCAACTGGTGAATGGATAAACAAATTGTGCTGTGTACATCCAATGGAATATTATTCAGCAACAAAAAGGAGTGGACTATTGATACACACAGTAAGATAGATAAATCACAAAATAATAATGCTCAGAAAGAAGTCTGAGTGCAAAACAGAGTGCATTCTGTTTGATTCCATTTAAATAACTCTCTATAAAATGCTAATTAATCTATAGTAACAAAGCAGAACAGTGGTTGGGGGCTGTGGTAAGAAAGGGAGGGGTTATCAAGGGAAGGAGGAAACTTTTGAGGATGTGGTCACAATTTTCATTGTGGTGATGGTTTCACAGTTGTATACATATGACAGAATTTACCAAATTGTATACTTTAAATATTTGCTGATTATTATATGCCTGTTATACCTCAGTAAAGCTATTTTTAAAAAAGCATCTGTACTCCCTACTTGGGAGGGCTGGACCCAAACGAGTTCCTTACATTTTATCAGGGTCTCATTCACACACCCCTAAGATTTCATAAATCAGAACAGGGTCTTAGGCTGGAACAGAAAACCCTTTTCCTCTTCCTCAATCATTACTTAAGCCAGCCACCATTTTCTCAAACCTATACCTTTTCCTCCGACATCTTAACCCAAGTCACATGTCTCACTGGTCTCAATACTTCTATTATTTCTTATTTCTATATCTCCCCCCCCCGACCCCGCCCTTATTTCCCAAGATATTTCCAAGGAAACAGCAATATCCTTTCCTACCCTGATGCCCTCCCCCCCCCCTTTCAGGTCCTTCTCACGCTGATCCTTTAGCCAGAATGAGGATTGTATTGGCAAGCAAACATTTTAGGAGACCCCATGGCCTTTCTTGATAGCAAAGTAGGTGAAAATCCAGCTTTGCAGCAATTTAGGGATTAATTCCTGAGCATTATTTATTTATTTTATTATTATTATTTTTTGCAGTAACGTGGGCCTCTCACTGTTGTGGCCTCTTCCGTTGCGGAGCAGAGGCTCCGGACGCGCAGGCTCAGCGGCCATAGCTCACGGGCCCAGCCGCTCCGCTGCATGTGGGATCTTCCCGGACCGGGGCACGAACCCGTGCCCCCTGCATCGGCAGGCGGACTCTCAACCACTGCGCCACCAGGGAATACCGCATTATTTATTTTTAAGGCAGTGCTTCTCAAAGTGTGGTCCCAGGACCAGCAGCATCAGGATCACCTGAGAACCTGGGCTCCCATGACAGACTTACTGATTCTAAACCAGCGTGGGGCCCAGCAATCAGTATTTTATTAGAGGCATGCCACTATGCTGGGGAGGAAACTAGAGAGGACAGGAAGAAAGAATGGAAGCACACCAGCGAATCTGACTGACAGGTTTGTGGTTGGGTGGGTGGGGGAACGGATTAAAAAAGAGAGATAATTAAGGAAGAACTCATTTTGTAGTCAGAAAACCTACCATGCCCCAGGGAGCTTTCTAGAAAGATGTTTTCTGACATTCACGTCAAGAATTGGCAGATACGGTAACTTCCCTGGTGGTGCGGTGGTTAAGAATCCGCCTGCCAATGCAGGGGACACAGGTTCGATCCGTGGTCTGGGAAGATCCCACATGCCGCGGAGCAGCTAAGCCCGTGCACCACAACTACCGAAGCCCACACGCCTAGAGCCCGTGCTCCGCAACAAAAGAAGCCACCGCAATGAGGAGCCTGCGCACCGCAAGGAAGAGTAGCCCCCACTCGCCCGCGCACAGCAACGAAGACCCAACGCAGCCAAAAATAAATTAATAAATTAATTTTTAAAAATCCGAAGTGATTAAGTTATGTGTGTGTATATATATATATATATATATATATATATATATATATATATATATATATATACACACATATATATTTTTTAAAAAGGAATTGTTAGGTAGTGCCAGCCAGGCCCCACGCTACGGCTCCGCTGGGGCCAGATCCGCAGCTGTTCAGGGGTTAAATCTCGGCAACTCCCCGCCCCCACCTCATCTCGCCGCCCTCTGCCCCGCGCGTGCGCACGTGCTAAGCCACGCGCCATAGAGCTGAGCAATCCTCCCAGATTCCTAGAGCGGTCGGCGGTCATGGCCGGTTTGTAGGGTGTAACCAGGGTGTGAGGCTTGACGGTGACCTGGAGAATACATCGAGGTATGGGTGATGTCGGCTCACGGAAGGCAAAGGAACTCGGGTGATCTGCCCTCCCCAGCGGCCTTGCAGCGCCACCGGGGAACCGTATGCTGTTTCTTGAGTCCGTGGGGAGTCGAGGCTGCCGACGTGGCCCCCAGGCGCGGCTCCTGGGCATTGCGAGCTGGTCGGTTCTCGGCCTGGTGTGCTTTTGGTACGCGGTCAGCCCTTGACTAGCGTTTGGTTCAGCTGAATGAACACCAGAAACTTTGGGGGCGGGTGGAATCCAGAGCTTGGATGCATTCACACGAATCAGCGGACGAATGCGTGAGTGTGAGAAGAACGGAAGGAGGGAGAGACAGATCATGACGATGGATCAGTAGTGTCATTTCGGTGTAGGAGGGGCAGCGACTAACATAGAGCTAACCTAGAGCAAAATTCTGAAATTCCCTCCCCTGCCTTATCTTTACAGTTATATCCTGATTTTGGTAGCATTAACCCCCGGATTATCTTTGAAGATCTCTAGATTTGGAATGGAGAATGTATGTCCAAGAGGGGTGATGCCTGACTCCTGAATGATAGGGAAAGAAGCGTAGTAAATTTGAAAGAAAAGCGCTTGAAAGTTAAATGAGATTTTGTTTTCTCTTTAACTTCTTCTATATCTAGAGGATGTTTCTGGTGGTCTAGTCTCAGAACTTATATCTCCAGTCTCCACAATGATTCCCTTCCAAGTCCAGTGGTGCCCAGTTGCCTCCAGGTCTCAGACTCCTACGTGGACAAGAAAAGCTTGGTGAGGAAATGGTAAATCTCCATTTGCTCCCTGAGGTGTCACGTGTCCAGTGGCAGTCCATGGAGATCCAAATCAATTATGAAGCTCAAGAACACTACCTTCTGTCAGGTGAGAAGCAGTGTGTATCTTTCTTAGTGGTTTGGGTGGGGTGGGGATTGGTGCCGTGTTACTTTGCTGTGTTAGTGTCTTCAAGTGCTATTGGTATTCCTCATTGCCTAGCCCCCACTGTATTAGGCAGTACCATTTCTTTTGTGCTCCAAGCCCATGGCTTTATTGTACATTCTGTAATCAAATTCTCTTGGTTTTCCTTCCTCTCCTTAAGTCCCCAGTGTCATCCATTTGTCCCATTATAATCACCTTATTACCAATCTGTCAGTGTTAGGTATTTGCCCTTTAAAATCTTTTCAAGTCATCTTTCTCATGTACTCCCGGGGCATAGTTAAGTTTTGGAGTCTGACACCTGGATTCAAATACTAGCTTTGTCATTTACTAGCTTCAGTAAGTTACTTACATTTAAAAAAAATAAACCTGTTTCCTCACTTTGTAAGTGTATAATAACTCATGCCTTGGAAGTTATTTTGAGGGTTGTGTCTATCTATTACTCCATAATAAAGGACCCCGAAACTTAGTGACCTAAAACACTAAGACATTTTTCAACCACGTTGTTTTCTTATGGTTCTGTAGGTCATCGGCTTGGGCTGGATTCAGCTGGGCAGTTTTCTTCTGGAATCACTCAAGCTCAACTAGGGCCAGGGTCTATGTTGGTATCAATCAGAACGTGTCCAGCTGTTGGTGCTGGCTATAGCTTGGGTCACGTATCTCCGGCAGGCTAGCCTAGACTTTTTCACAGGGCAGCTAGTCTTTAAAAAGAGAGAGGGATGCTAAGCACTTTTCTAACCTATGTTTGCATTACATTTGCTATTATCTCATTGACGAAAGCAAGTCACATGACCAATTCCAGAGTCATTGTGGAAGAAAACTACACAAGGATATAGATATTAGGAGATAGGATCATTGGGGTCCATTAATATTATAACAGATACCACAAGCACTAGATAAGATTCCATATATACGGCTCTGAGCACATACCTGGCTGGTAGTAAATTCTTTACGAATGGTAGTCACTGTTATTTTTAGTAAGATAATCTTGGTGCCAACTTTGTTCAGATGTTCTGCAGGCTCTCATTTCCACATCATATTTTGCTGCTTTTTGATATTGGTCTTCCCATTACTGCTGTTTTGCCTATGAAATTAACCATCTGTTGTCCTTTTCTTTTACTCTAAATCTTTTGCCTGTCTTTAGTTTTGGAGTATCTGTTATTTTATTTTATTTAGTTTCTCTCTCCTGTATTTAGAATTTGTTTTTCCTTAAGAGTCTATTTTAAGGCATCTAGCTCTCTTCTTTCCTGAGAATCACTGAGAATTACTGCCTCCTCCTTGTTGTTTTACATAAATTGACATACATACTATACGTGTTTGTATCTCTTAGAGTGTGTATAAAATAACATTTTTTATGATAAAGAAATATAATTATATTAAAGTGCATTTATAAAATATAGAGAGGCACAAAATAGAAATTTTAATAACCTACAACTCCACCATTTAGAGTTAGTCATTGGATACATTAATATATTAATGTATCCTTCAAATCATTTAATTAACTGTTCAACAAATATTTATTGTTGATAAATGTTTATTAGTTCATAAGATCATAACTTATTAATGATTATTAACCATTAATATAATATTATTAGTTATTGAAGGTTTATTTTGTACCAGCCACTGTTCTAAGTTCTGGGGATGTTGCAGTGAACTAATTAGAGAAGGCTTTGCCCTCAAGGACTTTACATTCTAGTAGGGGAAATAGGAAATATATAAATATACAGTGTAGTATCAGATAGTGATAATGGTTATAGAAGATGTATCAGTCAGGATTCTGGCAGGAAACAGATGGCACATTCAAATTGGGTAATTCAAAGTTTCATAAAGAGGATGGGAAGGATTACAGAAATCAACAAGGGATGGAGAACAGCATACACAAAGCCTAAGCTGACAGTCATAACTATCCTCTTCCATCACCCACTCCATATTGCCCTTACCTTCTGCCAGAATCTCAGTGGCACAGAGTTCTTTATCTAGTCAAATAAAATAAACCTTTTCTAGATGACCTGAGTCCTTGGTGATCCTGTCTCTTACAGGTTACTTCCATGAACCATTGACTGGGCCTATTAGACATGAGAGAACTACGAGGCACCCCCACTGAGTCCTCTGAGTTCCAGTAGCAGCAGCCATTTCCCCACTGGTGACTGGTATCAGTCATTCTGGCTGGTAGAGTGACCCCATCTCTGTGGGCTGGTTTGGCAGTTTGAGGAGCCCAAAATACTGAAGCAGGACGCAGTCTCAACTTCAAATTTAACAAAATTATGACTTTGTCCCATGGTAGAAGTATTTTTCCTTTGAGAATCAGAACCTTGAACCCACCAAGATCATAGGGAGAGGAAGCAAAAATAATATAAGTGGATTGTGAGGTATATAGTAAGAAGATACATTATTACTTTCTCTACCACCCTTCGTTCCTATACCCATGTATTATGGCCATGGGGAAGACAACACTGTTTATCACCCTTTAGTTTAATGCATGTATTGCATCCTGTATGACAGCACCCCAGACTTATCAAGCTGTTGTTGTCTAGCTTGTACTGTAACTGAGCCTACATTTAGTCATTCCACCATTATCACAATCCACTTACTTCTGGATGATGGGACATGTGGTAAAACCCATGAATCATATGTGTATGAGCTCATTGCTTAACTTCCTTCCCTGTAAAATGACTCCTTTGGAGGTAATATTATAGAGAATACCATGATAATAAATACGGCATTCTCTTAAGTCAATGCAAATTTGTATCTAGACTATGTATTTAGTCCTTTGAAGTTGCTGCCCTTTCCATAATAAAAGGGGTCAGATGTAATGAATCTGTCCCCAGGTGGCTAGCTGGTTCCTCTCTAGGGAATGGTACCTTACTAGGGTCTTAGCAGTTGGCTACTTGGGCACATAGCAATGATTATAGTCATATCAACCTTGATAAGTGGAGGTCCATATTGTTGAGCCCATATATAGCCTCCATCCCTGCTGCCATGACCTCTTTGTACATGAGTCCATTGGGCAAACATTGGTAAAAAAGCTGATTGACATAATATGGATCACCAAGTCCATCCTTCTAATTGAGAGGCTTTTCCACAGTGGATGCCCTTTGGTGAGGATTCACATGGGCCACAAACATATTCATTCTTTGGTTCATCCTCATACTTTTCCTCCAGAATTCTTATTTCTTGTCTTCCAATCTTGTTCTTTCCAGGTACCTAACTAATCAAATAACCCATTAGTCACTATCCATGGATCAGTATATACATGTATCTTAGGCTATATTGCCTTCCATGGAAAGAAGACAATCAGGTGTATACCTGAAATTCTGCCCACTGGAAGGATTTGCCTTTACCAGCATGTTTAAGGCCACCCCTGAGTGGGTTGTAAGTGAAAGGTACTCACTTTCAGGTGGTGCCCACACACTGGGCAGGCCCACCTACAAACCAGTTCTGTACATTTTCCTCCTCTGTTAACTGGTAATAGGGAATTCCCATAGGGCCATGAATATAGGTTGAGGGGGAGAGGTAGTGGGGCAGTAGGAACAAGTACTATGGGAATCTGAGTCACTAGCACATGGAATTTACTTGTCTTCCAGATATGCTTTTATAATGGAATACTGGTTTGTATGTTCAATTTTATGAATTGATGGGTCAAATAACAACTAATACATAGTGGTCAGTTTGCAGTAGTTATTTGGTGCCCTGTGGTCAAGCATTAAGTTTCTGTTAGTGCCCCAGAGCAAGCCAGGATCTGCTTTTCACTTAGAAAATTGTTGGCAGAAGACAGTATGGCCTTACTCCAGTGTGGTTCTCTTGTAGAGGCTTGCAAGAGGCTTCATACAGCAACCATGACTGCTGCAGACACTTCCAATACCATTGGTTATCCTGGTTAATAAGGGTCATGTGACAGGACAGCTTGCATTGCAACATGGTCCTACTGCAGAACGTTTTTTTACTCTAAGCCTCACTCAAAAGTAGCAACTGTGCAAGTTACTCAGATTGGTCATTTCAGCACATTTACTATGGTATCTGTTGCCTCAAAAATACAGGTCCCAGCAAGCATTGTGCCTTTCTGAGGTGGTAACAGTTGGTTAGAGAGATAACCAAAGTGAAAGAATAAGCCATGTAACCATCTGAGAGAAGAGTCTTCCAGGTGGAGGGAATAGCAAAAGTCAGAGGCCCATAGATATAGCAGGAACAGAGTAATAAGCCTGGGGTAGACAGGTGATAGGGGTGGTTTAGAATGAAATGAGGGCAGAAAGAAAGAAAGGGACCAGATCGTATGGAATCTTCTAAGTCACGGTAAGGACTTGGGAAACCATTGGAACTCTTTACACAGGATAACCTGTAAAGATCACTCTGACTGTTGTATGGAGAGCAGGAGAAAGGTAAGTTAGCTGGAAGAAAGCAAATGATTTAAGAGAGTAGTCAACTATGTCAAACAAATCAAGAATAAGATTGAAAACTGACCACTGGATTTGTCAAGATAGAGCATATTAGGGACTTTAATAAGTGTAGTTTTGATGGAGTTACAGAGATAAAAGCCTGATTGCATTGGGTTAAAAAGAGAATAGACTTGATGTTGGTTAGAATATAGAACAATGTGAACTATATACACCTGATGGAAGTGTGAATTGGCTTAACCACTTTGGAAAAGTCTAGTTGAAGACCTAACAGTTCTGATCCTAAATTTATGTAACCTAGAAAAACATTTGCATATGTGTATCAAGATAGACGTACCAGCATATTCATATCAGCATTGTTTGAAATAGCAAAATGTTCTGATCCTAAATTTATGTAACCTAGAAAAACATTTGCATATGTGTATCAAGATAGACGTACCAGCATATTCATATCAGCATTGTTTGAAATAGCAAAATGTTCTTATCCATTGAAGAAGAATGGATAAATCACTTGTGTTATATGTCACACTATAATAGTGAACGTGAAAGGACTACAGCTACACACATGACTGGATGAATCTTCCAAACATAATGTTGAGTAAAAAAAAACAAGTCACAGAATACATGTGGTATGATTCCATAAATGTATAAAGTTCAAAAACATGCTGCATTTGCCTGCTAGGGCTATAACAAAACCACAGACTGTGTGGCTTAAACAACACAGATTTATTTTCTCAGTTCTGTGCATTAATTTTAGTCATCTATGCTTTGCTTTCTTCTAGAAGTTTTATAGTTTTAGCTTTTATATTTAGGTTTATATTACATTTCTAGTTAATTTTTGTGTATAGCATAAGAGAAGAGAGTTAATTTTTGTTATTATGATATCCAGTTGTAACACTTTTTGAAAAGAGACTACCCTTTCACCCTTGAATTATATGGGCAACTTTGTTGAAGATCAGTTTTACATACATGTTTGGATCTATTTATAGACTCTGTTCTATTCCATTAATGGATATGTCTATCCTATGCCAGTACCTTGCTGCCTTGATTACTGTAGCTTTGTAGTAAAACTTGAAATCAGGGAGTATAAGTTCTCTAATTTTGTTCTTCTTTTTCAAAATTGTTTAGACCCTTCTGTGCCTTTCTACACAAAGTTTAGAATCGGTTTGTCAGTTTCTACGAAAAGGCCTGCTGAGATTTTGATTGGGGTTGCATTGAATCCATAGATCAATTTGGGGAGAATTTCATCACTTTAACTATATTAAATCTTCCTATACGTAAATGATGGCATATATTTCGATTTATTAGATCTTTAATTTCTCTCAACATGTTGTAGTTTTAATTATGCAGATATTGCACATATTTCATTGAATTTGTTTCTAAGTGTTTCATTTTTTTGGTGCAATTGAAAAAATTGTTTTCAATTTTAGGTTCTTATTGTTCATTGCTAGTATACAGAAATACAATCAGGTTTTGTGTATTGCACTAATAAAACTATTTACAAGTTCTAATAACTTTTTATTTTTTATTTTTTATTTTTTATTTTTTTTGCGTTACGCGGGCTTCTCACTGTTGTGGTCTCTCCCGTTGCGGAGCGCAGACTCCGGACGCGCAGGCTCAGTGGCCCTGGCTCACAGGCCCAGCCGCTCCGGGGCATGTGGGATCTTCCCGGACCGGGTCACGAACCCGTGTCCCCTGCATCGGCAGGCGGGTTCTCAACCACTGCGCCACCAGGGAAGCCCAATAACTTTTTAAAGACACTTTAGGATTTTCTGTATACGTGACTGTGTAGTCTGTAAGACAGTTTGACTTCTTGTATGCCTCATTTATTTTTCATGTCATATTGCATTTTCTATGAATATTGAATAAAAGTTGTACAATATTGAATAAAAGTAGTTAAGAGAGGGCATCCTTGTTTTCCTCCCTTGTTCCTAGGAGAAAAGCATTTAATGTTTAACCATTAAGTATGATGTTAGCTGTTGGTCTTTCTTTGCTTTTTATTGAAGTAGTTAATTTACATGTAACATAGTTGATGTTTAGATTTAAACGTACCATCTTATTTTTTGTTATTTTCCCATATTTTGTTTCTTTTTTGTTTTTCTTTTTTCTCCCTTTGTGCCTAATTTAATGATGTTATCAAGTATTTTGTTTTTCCGTTTTTTTCTCTATTAGCTTCTTGTTTATACATCATTTTATTGTTATTTAATTGTCACCTAATAGCAGCCTTTCTCAAATGTAATTCTGTGAGAGAATTAAGCCAAAATGCTCTAAGGCATCCACTGTAAGTTACATATTAATGTTTCTCCTGTACATCTATTGATTTACTTGCTATCTACCATCGTTGGGGGAATTAAGAAAATAGTCAGGCAAATTATTTTCTTGTGGAACCCTAGTTGAAAAAGGCTGCCTTAGAAGTTACAGCATACACATATGATTTATTACAGTTTATCTTAATTTATTATTTCTAGGATAACTCAAAGACCTTGTAATATTTTAGTTCTATTTACCTCCCTCCTCTTGTGCTATTTTTGCCATATATTTTAACTCTAAGTATATATTGTAAAATCCATGAGACATTCATATTGCTTATATCATTCAGTACATACACATTTAGATTTACCGCAATACTTTACTTTTTCCAGTACCCTTTGCCTTTGGCAAAGAGGATATGCCTCCACTTGGAGGCTTGGGATTTTGGACTTTAGCCCTTGAAATTAATCTTTGTCATGTTTTCAGCTCTCTAGACCATTTGCAGTCTGAGAATGGTGTGCCTTTTATAGTAAACACCACTTAATAATGGACTGATAGTCTCAAGAATTTCAGTGGAGCTCCCATGTTCTCTACCATTACAGACCTCTGGTATTGTTGAGCAGAGGAATAATCTCCTCAAAAATCAACTCAAAAGAGGGCTTCCCTGGTGGCACAGTGGTTGAGAGTCCACCTGCCGATGCAGGGGACATGGGTTTGTGCCCTGGTCCGGGAAGATCCCACGTGCCACGAAGCGGCTGGGCCCGTGAGGCATGGCCGCTGAGCCTGCGCGTCCGGAGCCTGTGCTCCACAACGGGAGACGCCACAACAGTGAGAGGCCCACGTACCGCAAAAAAAAAAAAAAAAAAAAAAAAAACCTCAAGAGATTTCTGATCCTACCTCCCTAAACTTTTTCTGGTCCACATACCTAAGTAAGGAAGTTTGGTCACTGAATATGGCTGTTCCCAAAAGGATCATATTTTCTAGGCCACTTCCTTCTAATAATCAGGGCAAAATAGGTGGAGGACTATATAGACCTATTTTTGAAAATCCAGGCTTCTTTTGTAATCATTCCTGGGCTTGATGCTTCTTTCTTTCCCCTAATGACAACATGTGACCAGCCTGGTTGATATACACTCACAGTGACAGCCTGGCTGCCACTGCCTCCTCCTCCTCTCCCTCTCTTTCACCTCCTCCCCCACTCCTTCACCCAAGTATTCATTCATTCTGCCTACTTTATATATGTCAGTAAGTTGTTTATGTATTAGCTCTAATATAGTCAAACCTTCCTAATCACTGTAATTAGGTTTCAGTATTCCCAGATCTCCTGTGACAGACATATACAGAACATATCTGATAAGCCACTTCAATAAACAATTATCCATTACTTGTTGATTCTTCTTAGTTTCCCTCTCAGAAAATAATTTTCAGTATTTTCATAGGAAAATACTAATCTATTTCACCTGAAACTTTCTTACAGTATGGAGAACACATTCCATTTGTATTTTATTGTTCTAGATGGTGAGACTAAGGCCAAGGTTGGAGAGCTGGCATTTGAGGAAGAAATTACAGCAAAAATTGAACCATTGACTGAAGAGTCTGGTAACCCCAGAGATGATGTTCTCCAGGATTCTGAATGCAGAGAATTCTGTGGATTTGGGGATAAATTCAATGAAAAGGATCAGAACCTCTTCAAAAGAAGACAACATAACTGTGATGAATGTGGGCAAAACTTTGCTTGTAGTACAGGCCTTATTAGGCATCGAAGAACCCACTGGGAGAAACCCTATGAATGTAGTGAGTGTGGAAAGGCCTTTAATGTGAGCTCAGCCCTGGTTCTGCATCAGAGAATTCATACTGGGGAGAAACCCTATCCTTGTAATTGGTGTATTAAAAGTTTCCGTCGGAGCTCAGACCTTATTAAACATCAAAGAGTCCACACTGGTGAAAAACCTTACAAATGTGATGAATGTGGGAAAGCCTTCAGTCAGAGCTCTGATCTTATTATACATCAGAGAATACATACAGGAGAAAAACCCTATCAGTGCAGTCATTGTAGCAAGAGTTTTAGCCAGCGCTCAGACCTGGTTAAACATCAAAGAATACATACTGGAGAGAAGCCTTATACATGTAACCAGTGTAACAAACATTTTAGTCAGAGTTCTGATGTTATAAAACATCAAAGAATCCATACTGGTGAGAAACCATATAAATGTGATGTGTGTGGAAAAGCCTTCAGTCAGAGCTCAGATCTTATTCTACATCAGAGAATCCACACTGGAGAGAAACCATATCCATGTAATCAGTGTAGCAAAAGTTTCAGTCAGAACTCAGACCTTATTAAACATCGAAGGATCCACACAGGAGAGAAACCCTATAAATGTAATGAATGTGGGAAAGCTTTTAATCAGAGCTCAGTCCTTATTCTGCATCAGAGAATTCACACTGGAGAGAAACCCTATCCATGTAATCAGTGTAGCAAAACCTTCAGTAGACTTTCAGATCTTGTTAATCATCAACGAATTCACACTGGAGAGAAGCCTTACCCGTGTAACCAGTGCAGTAAAATGTTTAGTCGAAGATCAGACCTTATTAAACATCATAGAATTCATACAGGCGAGAAGCCCTATGAATGTGATGAGTGTGGGAAAACCTTTAGTCAAAGCTCAAACCTTATTCTGCATCAGAGAATCCACACTGGAGAGAAACCCTATCCATGTAGTGATTGTACTAAAAGTTTTAGTCGTCGTTCAGACCTTGTGAAACATCAGAGAATACACACTGGAGAGAAACCGTATGCATGTAATCAGTGCAATAAAAGTTTTAGTCAAAGCTCAGACCTCACTAAACATCAGAGAGTACACTCTGGGGAAAAACCCTATCATTGTGATTGTTGTGAGAAAGCGTTCAGTCAGAGTTCTGACCTTATTCTTCATCAGAGAATTCACACTGGAGAAAAACCATATCCATGCACACAGTGCAGCAAAAGTTTCAGTCAGAACTCCGACCTTATCAAGCACCAGAGGATCCACACTGGGGAAAAGCCATATAAATGTAATGAATGTGGGAAGGCTTTCAGTCAGTGCTCAGCTCTTGTCCTACATCAGAGGATCCACACTGGGGAGAAACCATATCCATGTGATCAATGTGGCAAAAGCTTTAGTCGGCGCTCTGATCTTATTAACCATCAAAGAATCCACACTAATGAAAATCCATATAAATGTGATGTGTCTGGGAAAGCCTTTAGCACATGCACTGATCTTACTGAACACCAGAGAATCCACATTGGAGAGAAACCCCACAGGTGTGTTCAGTGCAGCAGAAATTTTAGCCAACTCTCTGATCTTATTAATCATGAGAAAGTCCATTCTGGGGAAGACACTCTAAATGTGATGAATATGGGAAAACCTTTAGTGTATACACCAACTTTATTCAGTACCAGAGACACTCTGCCAGAAGAAAATCTTATGAATGCTATGGATGATTATGAAAAAGGTTTTAATCAATGCTCAACTCTTGTGCTACATTAAAAAAACACACACTAGAGAGAAAACATTAATTCAGTTTTTATAATGAAAGTTTAACTCAGAGCTCAGACATTACTAAAGAAAAATTCTGAGGAGGAATCCTGTGAGTTGTTGGAAAACCTTCAATGTGAAAAATTTTTTACTGAATGTCAGAAACAATGGAAAAAATTTCTATCTGCTGTAATGTAAGAAAAGCTCTAGTCTTTTATTCAAACACTGCACAAGAGGAAGGTTTTATCATAAGAAATGTCTAACCATATTAATGCAGAACCTTATCAGATATTGTAAAAATCAGTGTGGTGTTGTGTGCAATCAGAACTCAGAAGGAAATGTATTAGTGCTATAATCTCAAACCTTTAGTGAGCCCAGATCACCTATTGCATATCAGAGAAGTTATTTTAAAGAATGTAGGGAAAATTTAAACACTTCCCATATCTTAATTGGCATTCACTCTAATAATTTGCATACCACTTATCTCCTGACAGCTGGAGAATCCTACCTTATGCAAACATTAGCTATTAAATTCCCTCTGTGTGAACATGCTATGCTATTCTGGTATTAAACTTATTAACTGCATAACTCTAGTGCCCCATTTTCTGAAATATCCTTTTTTTGTGTGGGGGTGGCCAAGTTTTGGTCTTCCCTAGTTAGCGTGAGTTTTCAAGTTCCTGTGGTGTTCACAGCAAACGTGAATTTATTTTGCTCTTAATAATGTAGCCCATCCATAAACTTTAGTGGTTTGAAACTACTTCTTCAACACTACCATTTAATTACAGTTTCTAAATATGTGAAACAATTAAAAAAATATAATTCCATATGTTAAAGTGTGAATATTTCTCTACTACTATGTTTATCCTGTCTGTCATCTATAGATTGAAGAAAAATGTTAGCTAAGGTAACACCCACATGACTATATTGCATATTCTGTCTAAAAATAAAAAGACCTATTGATCTTTTTTTTAATGGCAACATTCATCAGACTTTGTTTTGTTTGTTGATTTCTGACATATATATTGATAATATGCCATGTGTACACAATGTTTTCAACTGAAAAACAAATAGTTTTTAAAAATAAGAAAAATTGTCTCTGTGGTATTAACCATTTGTTAAAATCCTGCTACCATCATTTACTTTGACTATCCCCCATAATTATCCAATTAATATTTTAATTTAACATACATTGTTAAATTATTATGTGCAAGGCAATTTTTTAGGTTTTGTAGTATACACAAAGAATATACTGTCCCCAAAAAGCATGTATTATACAGTGATAAAGGCTGATGTATACAGAAAATATATGGCTTAATATAATCATAAAGTTAGGCAAGATGCTTATAAGAGCTCACAGGAGGTAGGGTTCAATTCTGATTGGAAAGAAAAGGAAAAGCTTTGTGGAGCTCCTGAGATTTGAGTTTTGAAGGATAGGAGTAGAGGCATAAAGGCAGAGAGGGAATAATCAACAAAGGCACAGAAGCAAGAAAATATAAGAAGTGATGTAGAGTATGGTGCTTAGTCATTAATTCAATAAATATTCAGTGTCAGGCACTGTACCGAGTGCTGCTGAAGAAAAAATGATTCCTGCTCTCAAGCTTAAGTGTTTAGGAAAATGACTGAAGCATGTACTTAAAAGAGTAAGAATAAAGCGGAAATTAAAATGAAGTAGGAGAAAAGACAGTTAAGAAATGTGATGCTAGGGCTTCCCTGGTGGCGCAGTGGTTAAGAATCCGCCTGCCAATGCAGGGGACACAGGTTTGAGCCCTGGTCCGGGAAGATCCCACATGCTGGGAAGCAACTAAGCCCATGTGCCACAGCTACTGAGCCTGCACTCTAGAGCCCTCAAGCCACAACTGCTGAGCCTGCATGTCACAACTACTGAAGCCCGTGTGCCTAGAGCCTGTGCGCCTAGAGCCCGTGCTCCACAATGAGAAGCCACTGCAATGAGAAGCCTGTACATCACGGCAAAGAGTAGCCCCCCCTCGCCACAACTAGAGAAAGTCCACACAGTAATGAGGACCCAACACAGACAAACATAAAAATATATAAATTATTTTTAATTAAAAAAATATGATGCTAGGGCTTCCCTGGTGGCGCAGTGGTTGAGAGTCTGCCTGCCAATGCAGGAGACACGGGTTCGTGCCCTGGTCCGGGAAGATCCCACATGCCGCGGAGCAACTAAGCCCGTGAGCTATGGCCACTGGGCCTGCGCGTCCGGAGCCTGTGCTTCGCAACGGGAGAGGCCACAACAGTGAGAGGCCCGCATACCACACACACACACACACACAAAAAAAAAAAAAAAAAAAAAAAAAAAAAAAAAAAAAAAAAAAAAAAAATGATGCTAAACAAGCAGACACTTCAACTTTCTGGGGTTTAGTGTCATCTGTAAAACAGAAAAGTACTAGGTATGGTTGGGTATGGTTGGAATAGAGTTCATATTTCTGCATTTTATTCTCAAGGTAATGGGAAGCCATTAAGATCTTTGAACCAGGGAAAGGCATGATCATCCTCCTGCTTTCAGAAGAGTCTAAAAAGGAAGAGCAGAAAGGAAAACTATTTGGGAAGTCTGGAAATAAAATCACAAGGTCCAGAAGTAGAGGAGCTAAAATGCATAGACATGATGATAGGTTGAGAAGTATGGCAGAAGAGACAAATCTTCCCTATGGAAGAATTTCAAATAATATATGTAGATTTTCCCCCCTCAGGATGTGGAGTTTAATCCCCACCTCCTACTCCTAGAAGAGGCTGGACCTGTTGACTTGCTTCCAAGGAATAGAGTATGGGAAGGGAAAAATAGTAACCACAGTGGAGAAACCTGGCAAAAACTACTTTAACCTAAGGTTTCTTAACCTCAGTACTATTGACATTTGGGGCCAGATAATCCTTTGTTGGGGATGGGGGCTATTTTTTCTGCTTATAGGATTTTAAGTATCATTTCTGGCCTTTCTCCACTAAATACCAGTAGCAATCCTCCCCCTGCCCTGCCAGTTACAACAACCAAAAATAGACATTGCTAAATGTCCCCTGAGGGCAAAAATTACACCTGCCAGAGAAGCACTGCCTAAAGTTTAACAGCACCAGTGATGTGTGGATATCATGAACCACTTGGTATGATGTAATTAAAAGGCCACTTCAGCTCTGTATATTCTTTCCAAAAACGTATAATCTCAAAATAACTAAAGTCAGAAATGAAAGAAGGCACATTACTGTGAATATTATAGAAATAAAAAGGACTATAAGAGCACTAGGAACAGTTGTACACCAACAAATTGGATAAACTGGACAAATTCCTAGAATCATGCAACCTACCAAGTGAATCAAAAAAATAGGAAACCTGAACAGAACCATAGCTAGTAAGGAGATTCCCAACAAAGAAAAGCCCAGGACCAGATGGCTCCACTGGTGAATTCTACCAAACATTTAAAGAAGAAACACCAATCCTTCTCAAACTCCTTCAAAAAATTAAAGAGGAGGGAATGCTTTCAAACTCATTTTATGAGGCCAGAATTAACCTGACACCAAAGCCAGACAAAGACACTACAAGAAAAGAAATCTACAGACCAGTATCTCCTATAAATATTGATGCAAAAACCCTCAACAAAATATTACCAAACAGAATTCAACAACATATTAACAGGATTATACACCATGGCCAAGTGAGATTTAGTTCTGAAATGCAAGGATGGGTCAATCAATGTAATCATATTAACAGAGTAAAGGATAAAAACCACATGATCATCTCAATTGATGGAGAAAAAATATTTTTTGACAAAATTCATCACCTTTTCATGATTAAAAAATAACACACTCAACAATCCAGGAATAGTACTTCAACATAATAAAGGAAAGTAGCTCAACATAGTAAAGTCTATGTATATAAAACTCACAGTTAACATCTACTCAGAGGTGAAATACTGAAAACTTTTCCTCACAAGAATGCCTGCTTTTGCCACTTTAATGTAGTACTGGAATTCCTAGCCAGAGCAGCTGGCAAGAAAAATAAATAAAAGGCCTTGAAATTGGAAAACAGGAAGTAAAATTATCTCTCTTTGTAGATAACATGATATTATATGCATAAAATCCTTAAAATTAAACACACACATACACACAACTTGTTAGAACTAATAAATCAATTCAGCAAAGTTGTAGGATACAAAATCAACAGGCAAAAATCAGTTGTGTTTTAATACACTAACAATAAACGACCTGAAAAATAAATTAAGAAAGCAATTCCATTTAAAATAGCATCAAAAACAATAAAATACTTAAGAATAAATATAACCAAGGAAACAAAACTACAAAACATTCTGGAAGAAATTAGACACCAATAAGTGAAAAGATATCCCATGTTTAATACTACCCAAAGAAATCTACAGATTCAGTGAAATCCCTATCAAAACCCCCACAATTTTTTTCAGAAACAGAAAAATCCATCCTAAAACTGATACGGAATATCAAGCGACCCTCAATAGTCAAAACAATCTTGAGAAATAACAAAGTTGGAAATCTCACATTTCCTAATTTCAAAAGTTACAGTGTGATACTTGCATAAAGACAAATGTATAAACCAATGGAATAGTATAGAGAGCCCAGAAATAAACCCACCCATAAATGGTCAAATGATTTTCAACAAGGGTGTCAAGACCATTCAATAGGTAAAAGACAGTTTTCTCAGTAAATGGTATCGGGAAAACTGGATATCAACATAAAAAAGAATGAAGGTTGACCATTGCCTTACATCATACACAAAAATTAACTCAAAGTGGATCAAAGGGGACTTCCCTGGCAGTCCACTTGTTAAGACTCTGCACTTGCACTGCAGGGAGCACGGGTTTGATCGCTGGTCAGGGAACTAAGATCCCACATACTGCACAGCACGGCAAAAAAAAAAAAAAAAAAAAAAAAAAGAGGATCAAAGACCTAAACACAAGAGCTAAAACTACAAAACTCTTAGAAGAAAACATTAAGGAAGTCTTCATGCAATTGGATTTGTCAGTGATTTCTTGGATATGACAACATAAGCATAGGAAACAAAAGAAAAAATAGGTAAATTGGACTTCATCAAAATTAAAAACTTTTGTGCATCAGAGGACACTATTAACAGAATGAAAATGCAATCAATGGAATGAGAGAAAATATTTGAAAATCGTATATCAGATAAGGGATTAATATCCAGAATATATAAAGAACCCCTACAACTCAACAACAACAAAAACTAACCAGAATTTTTAATTGGTCAAATGGCTTAAATAGACATTTCTCCAAAGATGGTATACAGATAGTCAAAAAGCACATACAAAGATGTTCAACATCACTGATCATTGGGATAGACATTATTTAAGAAAGAAAGGAAGGAGGGATGGAAGGAAGTAAGGAAATAATATTGTTGGTGAGGAAGTGAAGAAGTTGGAACACTTGCACAATGCTGATGGGAATGTAAAATGTTGCATCCACTGTTGGAAACAGTATGGTGGTTCCTCTAAAACGTAAACATAGGGCTTCCCTGGTGGCGCAGTGGTTGAGAATCTGCCTGCCAATGCAGGGGACATGGGTTCGAGCCCTGGTCTGAGAAGATCCCACATGCCACGGAGCAACTGGGCCTGTGAGCCACAACTACTGAGCCTGCACGTCTGGAACCTGTGCTCCACAACAAGAGAGGCTGCGACAGTGAGAGGCCTGTGCACTGTAATGAAGAGTGGCCCCCGCTTGCGAGGGTTTTGCTTGAAAACCCTCGCACAGAAACGAAGACCCAACACAGCCAAAAATTAATTAATTGATTAATTTTTTTAAAAAAGTAAACATTGAATTACAATATGATCCAGCAATTCCACTTCTGGCTATATACCCAAAATAAATGAAAGAAGAGACTCAAATATTTGTACACTGACGTTCATAGCAGCATTATTCACAATAGCCAAAAGCTGAAAACAACCTAAATGTCCATTGACAGATAATCGGTAAACAAAATGTGGTGTATACATACAATAGAATATTACTCAGCACTACAGAGAAAAGAAATGTTGATAACCACTACATCATGGAGGAACACTGAAGACATCATGCGAAGTGAGATAAGCCAGGCACAGGACAAATATCTTATGATCCCACTTACATGAAGTACCTAGCAAGTTGGATACACTGAAATGGGAGTTAGTGAAAGCTACATAAGTAGAAAACATGAAGGTTGAAACATGGAGGGAAAAAATCATAGAAGATACAGAAGAGAGCATAGGAATCATATCTGATATAGAAAAAAAGGCCTAACATATACATAATCTGAGTCTCAAAATGAAATAAGAGATGATGGGACAAAGGCTTTATTTAAAGAAAGAGTGGTCAAAAATTTTCCAACCCTCATGAATAATCAAGTCATACATTAAAGGAGCACCACAGACACCAAAAACTACAAAGAAAAGTATACCTGGGGACATCATAGTACCTAACAAAAGCAAAGAAAAAGAGAAAAATTGAAAAAAGGGGAAAAACATTATATTCAAATAAACAACAAATAGACTAAGGTTTAACTTCTCAACATAAAGCCAGAAGATAATGAAATATCTTGGAAGTATAACTTTCAAAAGTAAAGACAATGTGAAGACATTTCCAGACAAAAAAAAAATGAGAGAATTCATTGCCCACATACTCAAACAAAAAAATACTAAAAGGAGTTCTTCAGGCACAAGGAAAAAACAGTTTAGGAAGAAATGAAGAGCCATGGAAAGTGTAAATCTGAAGGTAAATCTAAATGAATATTAACTGTAAGAAAAGATAATAATGCCTAAAGTTAGGAACTAAATACATTCTCAGAGAGATGGTAGAAGTACTAACTTATATGAGGTTCTTTTTTTTTTTTTTTTTTTTTGGTGCTACGCGGGCCTCTCTCTGCTGTGGCCTCCCCCGTTGCGGAGCACAGGCTCCGGACGCGCAGGCTCAGCAGCCATGGCTCACGGGCCCAGCCGCTCCGCGGCATGTGGGATCTTCCCGGACCGGGGCATGAACCCGTGTCCCCTGCATCGGCAGGCAGACTCCCAACCACTGCGTCACCAGGGAAGCCCTATATGAGGTTCTAATAAACCAAGGGTGCATGTTGTAATCGCTAGAGTAAAAGAGGAGTATAACTAACAAATTAACAAGAAGTAAAATGGAGTAATAAAAATTGATTAATCTCAAAGAAGGCAAGGGAAAAAGAATATAAATAGGCAAGACAAATAGGTAACAAATAGGATCATGATAGATGTAAGCCCCAATACACCAGTAATTATATTACATGCAAGTGGACACAAGACAAAGATTCTTGACTAGAATTTTTTAAATTAATCATGTAGTACTTACTTGAGATACAACTACCAGAATCCAGGAAATTTAAAATACAAGTATGGAAAAAAGATACTGCATTCAAACACTAACCAAAAGAAGGGTGCTAATAGCTGTACCAATATCAAACAAGAAGTAGACTTTAAAGCAAAAGTCTTCCTAGAGATAAAATAGGACATTTCTATTGATGAGTCAATTTACCAAGAAAGTAGAAATATTCTAAAAGTGTATACATCTAATAATTTTGCTTCAAAGTATATAAAACTAAAATTGACAAAACTAAAATGAGAAAGAGATAAATCTACAATCCTAGTGGGTGACTTTTACACAACTCTCTTAGTAAAAGAGGACAAGCAGAAAAAATGTCTAAGAATATAGTATATTTGGACAATATGATTAACAAAATGACCTAATGGACATATTAGATAACAATACAACCAACAATGACAGAAACCTTGATTCTTTTTAGGTGCATAGAGAACATTTTCCAAAACTGAGCATATGCAGGTTTGTATATTCAGCAAGCATATGCAGCAAGCCTCAACAAATTTTCATCAGATTGAAATCACTTAGAGTAGGGCTGTACAATAGAATTCTCTGTGTTCTATCTGCATTGTTCAATACAATAGACACCATAGTCAACACAGTAGTCACTAGCCACATGTGGCTACTGAACACATAAAATGTGTGACTGATGAACTACATTTTATTCATTCTAATTAATTTATATAGCCACATCTGGTTAGTGACTACATATTGGACAGCACAGACTTAGCATATGTTTTCACATAACAATGAAATTAGCTAGAAATCAATAACACACACACTTTTAAAAATTCCCAAATGTTTGGAAATTAAGAAAAACAAATTACCCATGGGTAAAGGAAGAAAGCACAATAGAAATTAGAATATATGTTTATCTGGATAATAGTGACATTATTAGGGGAAAAAAAGGCTAAAATTCAATGATTTGAGTATCCATCACAAGAAGTTAGAAAAAGAATAGCAAGTAAATCTAAAGAAAGTAGGATGAGGTCCATAAGCGTTGTTCTGGTTTCTCATCATAACTTAAAGAGAAATATTCACAATGTCCAGAGCCCTTGATGTCCTGCAAATGAAGGAAGAGGAGGTCCTCACATTCCTTACATAAGGAACCCACTTAGGGTGACACCAGCCTTGACTTCCAAATGGAACGGTGCCTCTACAAAAGGAAAAGTGATGGCATCTGCCTCATAAATCTGAAGAGAATCTGGGAGAAGCTTCTGCTGGCAGCTTGTGCCATTGATGCCACTGGAAACTCAACTGATGTCAGTGTCGTATCCTCCAGAAGTACCGCCGGCAAGCTGTGCTGAGTTTGCTGCTGCCGCTGGAGCCACTCCTACCGCTGACTGTGTCACTCCTGGAAGCTTTACTCACCAGATCCAGGCAGCCTTCCAGGAGCAGAGACTTCTGGTGGTTACTGACCTCAGGGCTGCCCACCAGCCTCTCACACAGGTGCCTTATGTTAACCTGCCCACCATTGCTCTGTGTAACACAGACTCAACTCTGTGTTCTGTGGGCATTGCCATTCCCTACAGCAACAAGGGAGCTCACTCAGGGGGTCCGAGGTGGTGGGTGCTGAGCCCGGAAGTTCTGCGCACGTGTGGCACCATCACCCGTGGACACCCATGGGAGGTCATGCCTGATCTCTACTTCCACACACACCTGGAAGAGACTGAAAAGGAAGAGCAGGCCACTGCTGAAAAGGCTGTGACCAAGGAGGAATTTCGGTGCGAATGGACAGCTCTAGCTCCTGAATTTACTGCTACTCAACCTGAGATCCCAGACTGGGCTGCAGATGTATAGGTGCCCTGTGTGCCTATTCAGCAGCTCCCTCCTGAAGACTGGTCTGCAGCTCCCACTGGTCAGGACACTGAATGGGGAGGGACGACCACTGATTGGCTTTAAGCTGTTCTCCTGTAGACCTTAAAGAGAAAATGGAAGTGAAGTTGATGAAAAATCAACAGTTTCTTTAAAGAAAAGAAAATAGAAGGAAGGAAATAGTAAAGCATGAATTAATGAACTAGAAAGCACACATTTTAAAAAAGAAAAGCCAAAAGCTCATTTTTGGGAAAGAATAAAATTGACAATCCCCCAGCAAAACTGATCAAGAAACAGAGAGAAGTCCCGTTTGTCAATGTAAGGAATGCAAAAGTGGCCATCAGCACAGATCTACAGCCACTACAGGTGTAATATAAAGGATATGATTCATAATTTTACCTAAAAAATTATAAAATTTACCCAAAATTAACACAATAAGAAATATAAAATCTGGGACTTCCCCAGTGGCACAGTGGGTAAGAATCCACCTGCCAATGCAGGGGACACGGGTTCTATCCCTGGTCGGGGAGGATCCCACATGCCATGGAGCAACTAAGCCCATGCACCACAACTACAGAGCCTGCACTCTAGAGCCCGCGAGCCACAACTACTGAGCACAATAGCCACAACTACTGAAGCCCACACGCCTAGAACCTGTGCTCCACAACAAGAGAAGCCACTACAATGAGAGGCCCGCGCACCGCAACGAAGAGCAGCCCCTGCTCACCGCAACTAGAGAAAGCCAGTGCGCAGCAACAAAAACCCAACACAGCCAAAAACTAAATTAATTAATTAAATTTAAATAAATAAAATGTCCTGCTCAATGGCTTTTTTTTTAAAAAAAGAAAAGAAATATAAAATCTAAATAGCTCTGTGTCTATTAAGGAAATTATTGGGAATTCTCTGGTGGTCCAGTGGTTAGGACGCGGCACTTTCACTGCCGGGGTGGCCAAAAAGAAAAAAAAAAGGAAATTATCTGTAACTTAAATTTTTCCCATTGAGAATAATCCAAGCCAGATATCTCAGCAGGGAATACTTCCAGACATTAAAGGAAGAAATAAAGCAATCTTACAGAATCTCTTCAAGGTAAAAGAAAAAGACAATACACTACCCAATTAATTTTATGGAAGCTGTGGATTATGTTCCTTACAGAAGAAGATTTCCTTCCTGGAACTAGATCAGGAGGCATGGCTTTCCCAAGGATTTTGGCACACGCATTTCTCCGCATCTCCCAAGGATGCCTTTCAGGCCGTTGATCACTCCAGCTGTCAGGGAGCTGCATCTGAGCCTCCAGGGCACATTAAAAGGAATCTCTTTCCAACAATTGGGATCGAGGGGCAGGCAGACTGAATCTAACTATCTATAATATCATACAATGCATATTTATCACTTACACTACATTTCTCCAGACAAGGTGTTTGTTATTTGTTTATAAATGTGGTTCTGTTTAAATGCTTTCACTAAATTTTATTTAGTCTGCTTACTCAATGATATAGCTAATTACACGGGGCCAGTGGAATTCCCAGACTGTCAGTTGGTCAAGGGGGCCCTATAGAAAACTCCAGAAGAATGAGAATATTCCTTTCCTGTAAGCCATGCTTTAGGGAAAAAGTATTCTTCTAAATCAGGGGTCTGCAAACTACTGCAGGAAGGCCAGCCAGCCACTGTTTTAATGGAACACAGCCTCACTCATTTGTTTGTGAGTTATCTAAGGCTGCTTTCTGCTATAAAGGCAGAGTTGCATAGTTGCAGCAGAAACTGTATGGCCCTCAAAGCTGAAAATAGTTACTATCTGGCCCTTTACAGAAAATGTTTGCTGACCCCTGATCTAAATGAGAATTTTTTTTTAACTTTTATTGATTTTTTTTCTTTTTGCTGATTATAAATGTGCTGCTAGCTTGCTGTTAAAAAAAAATACTATGTAAAAGAATAAAGATAAAAGTCATTTATCTCCAGAAGCCTACTTAGCAAACTTAGTATTTTGATTCTACATAAATATTTGTGTACTTCTTTCCAAAAATGATATTGATGATGGCAAATGATAATTTTCCTGTTGTTGTATCATAAACATTTTTTAAAATAAATTTAGTTATTTATTTGTTTTATTTTTGGCCATGTTGGGTCTTTGTTGTTGCGTGCAGGGTTTCTCTAGTTGCGGCGAGCGGGGGCGACTCTTCTTTGCGGTGCACAGGCTTCTCATTGTGGTGGCTTTTCTTGTTGCACAGCATGCGCTCTAGGCGCATGGGCTTCAGTAGTGGTGGTTCACAGGCTTAGTTGCTCTGCAGCATGTGGGATCTTCCTGGGCCACGGCTCGAACCCGTGTCCCCTGCATTGGCAGGCAGATTCTTAACCATGAGCCACCAGGGAAGCCCTATCATAAACATTTTCACATCCATAAACATAGCTCTTCATCTTCATTTTAAATACGACTGTAGAGGATATTTATAACTACTTTCTCAATATTCCCTTCTCCCTCTCCCTGCCCCAGGCTTTCTCAATAACAGCACCTTACCTGATTTTCCTTTAATAATTCACTCCTCCCTTTCGGGGCCATTAAGTTTTCTTTAACTTTGAATTTTGAGATAATTTCAAACTTATAGAAAAATTGCAAGAATAGAACAAAGAATTCCTATATATGCTTCACCCAGATTCCCCAAGTATTATTTTATCACGTTTGCTTTATAATTCTCTATCTACTTATGCTATATACCCAGATATATCTATAATCTATATATATAGATATGTTAAGTTTTCCCTGAATTGTTTAAGAGTAAGTTACAGACACAATGCCCCTTTGACGTTCAAACAGAGCGAGGAGGAGGAGGATTTTTAGCAGAGAAGTGACACAGTCTGAACATGATCTGGATGCTGTGGGGAGAACTGAGTGAAGCAGAGCAAGCAGGAAATCAGGGAGGCTATGGCCTGACCAACTGGGAGGACAAAATTGCCACTTTCTAAGATGAAGAAGACTACAAGAAGAACATGTTTGGGGAGAAATTAAAAATTTGATTGGGGCATGTTGGGTTTAAGATGTCTAATTAGTCACTGTACCAAGCCCAGTTTATAAGCCTCCTCCTATTTGCAGGGCCAGTTTCTGCTCTGTGATACTGATGACCCTCTAAGAAGATTGCCTGCCCCAACCCTTGAGGTTGCAGGCCCACCAGGTTGCAGTGCCTACACTGTAGACACTCAGTAACACCCACCTGTATTTGTTCTCTCTTTCTCCCTGCTTCACTGCCCATTTACCTTCAGTCATCCTGTTCCAGGATTGCATCACCCCAATAAAGTATTAACAATAAGGTTTAATTTTATGCTCCATTTTCTTAGGAACCCAGATTAAAGCAGGTATCAAAGTGGAGATGTCTGGTAGGCAAAGGGATATATGAGCCTCTGGTTCAGAGAAGAGATCTAGGCTGAAATATAGATTTTGGAGTCCTAGGTAATAAAGATCTAAGACCAGATGAGATTACCTAGGAAGTGAACATAGGTAGAAAAAAGAAGAGATTTGAACACTGAGCCCTCAGGCACTCCAACATACTGAAGTCCAGAGAGGTGAGGAAATACCAGCATCGAGACTGAAAAGAAATGTCCCATGAGGTAGAGAAAAACCAAGCATGTTGTTTCTTGAAGCCAAATGAAAATACATCAATTATGCAAAATACTGCTGATGGCTCAAGCAATATAAGTAATAAATGAATATTGAAATCAGCAATATGGAGGTTAGCAAACTTGATTAGCACTCTTCTTTTGTTTTGTCTTGTTTGGCCACACCATGCAGATTGCGTGCAGGATCTCAGTTCCCTAACCAGGGACTGAACCTGGGCCACAGCAGTGAAAGTGCGGAGTCCTAACCCCTGGACCACCAGGGAATTCCCATTGATTAGCACTCTTCATGTGGAGAAGAATTTGTGTAATATACAGTAATGTCACACCTCTCCTTCCTGTTATAATTTGCATCTTCAACTTTTTTTTTTTCCTGATCAGTCTGGCAAGAAGTTTATGAATTTTATTAATCTTTTTTAAAAGTTAGCTTTTGGTTTAAATAGAGTATAGAAATTGATTTTTCTCTTGTTTTTCTGTTTTCTGTTTTGTTGATTTCCAATCTAATCTTTATTTCTTTTCTTCTCTTTACTTTGGGTTTAATTTATTCTTTTTCTGGTTTCTTAAGGTAGAAGCTGAAGTAATTGAGACTTTTTTTTTTGTATAAGTATTTCATTACTAAAAATTTACCAATAAGAGCTGCGTCCCAGAGATTTTTTTTTTTTCAAATATTTCTCTATTCCTCCTCCCTCCCTTCACCTTCAGGAACTCATTAGGCTGCTTGAAGTTGTACTACAGCTCTGTTCAATTTTTCTTAGTGTTTTATTTGCCCGTTTTTCATTTGGGATGGTTTCTTTTGTTATGTCTTATCTACCATGATTTTTAAATTATTTTCTTCTATTATGTTTAATCCACAGTTAATCCCATCTGTGCACTTTTAAAAAATCTCAAGACATTGTAGTTTTTATCTCTAAAAGCTTAATATGGTTGATTTTTTATAGCTTTCATGTTGCTACTGAGCATGTTCAATACTTCCACTAGCTTCTTGATCATATGGAATAGTTTAATAATTGTCTTAATGAGCTCGTCTAATTCTTTGTCATTTCTGGGTCAATTTGATTGAGTGGTTTTTCTTATTATGGGTTGTATTTTCCTGCCTCTTTGCATGACTCTTGAGTTATCCAATTTTTGATCGGATGCCAGTCATTTTGTATTGTATGTTGTTAGGTACTGAATATTTTTAATATATATATTCTTGAGCTTTGTTCTGGGATGTGTTTAAATTACTTGGGCAGTTTTATCCTCTTAGGTCTTGCTATTAATTATCTTTCAGGCAGTGTTTAGTCTAGGGGTCATTTTTTTTCTCCTATGCAGGCAAGACTCTACTATTCGAACCCAGAGTTTCTCAATCTCAGCACTATTGATATTTAAGGCTGGATAATTCATTGTAGGATGTTTAGCAGCATCTCTGGCCTCTAGCCAGTAGATGCCAGTAGAGCCCATCTTCTCTGGTTATGAAAACCAAAATGTCTCCAGATACTACCGATTGTCTCCTGGCGGGGGTGGGGCGGGGCATAAAACTGCCATCGTTTGAGCGCCATTGCTCTGACGTCCTGTGACTTAGGAGGTTTTCTGCCCTCGCCGATGGTATTATTACTGGCACTTTGTGAGTTCCAGTGATTTTTTCCCCCTAATCCTTCTGGATGATTCTTTCCCCAACCTCAGGTAGTTTCTTTACACAGGTGTTCATCAGCACTCAACTGAGTACTTGTGAGGGACACTTTGCAGACCTCCAGCGTTTAGGTCTCCCCTTTTTGGTACTCTGCCCTGCCAATCTAGTCACTTGGCCTCTCAGGGCCCCTTGTTCCATCATCTCAACTTAGGGAGACGGTCAAGCTCAGCTTGAGTTCTCCCTCCCCGTGCTGTAGCCTAGAAACTCTCTCCAGGCAGTAAACTGAGGGAACCCAAGTTTGCTTCATGTTTTCCCATTTCAGAGATCACGTCTCTCTCATCCTTTGCTTCTGTTTGATATATTTTGTCTGGTATTGTACTTGTTCAGGTAGGTTAGTCATCTTGGTCTGAAGGCTATGTGAGTGACTTTTTAAAAGTATATTTGCATGCTAATTAAAAATTCAGGAGAGGAAAATTTGATAATGCAAGAGGTGAGGATTATTGGGGTATGCCTTTGAGTAGGTGCGAGAGGGTGTCTTAGATCCAATGAAGATGCTAGCCTCAGGCAGAAGCACAGCTGATCCAAAGTTAAGAGGAAAGAGGCACTAAGATTAACAAACCAAGATATGGACATTTTGTTTACTGTTTTCTAGATTTTTCTTTCTGTTTTAAACGTGGTATAATAGGTATAGATGGGGACAGGTATACAGAGAATAATACAGGCGTAGAGAGAACATAAAAATGTTAATGGGCTGTTACTATGTGGACTCATGGGTGACTTTTGGGGTGATTTCTATTTCTAAACTTTTCCTATTATATATTAGTTTATATATTAATATTATATTATAGAATTATATTTTTTAAGAATTTAAAGATACGAGATAGCTGGACCCTGCTTTGTTCTATTCTCAGCACCTACTCATTACACTCCTTTGCCCCAAACCTCTAAGTTTCCCATCTCATTCAAAGTAAAAGTCATAGTCCTCACCAATGGCTAACCAGGTCTTCCATGATCTGGCCCTACCCGCCACCCTTAACTCATTTCTCTGGCTTCATCCACTACTTTCCCCCTTTTCATTCTGCTCCAGACACACCGGCCCCCTTGCTGTCTCTTGAACAAATCAGGTATTGCTCCTACATCAAGTTCTTCGCACTTGCTGTTCCCATGCCTAGAACATCTTTCCTCCAGAGTCTCGTGGACTTCCTTATACTCATTCGTATCTTTACTCAAATTTCACTCAGTGAAATCTTCCCTGGACAACCTATCTAAATTGCAATACTTTTCCTCCTTGTTGTTTTGTGATCCTTTCTTTCCCAATATATTTTCTCTTTACCATTCATCACGTTGAACAATATGCTTTCCTTTTTTTCCACTGCCATCTGTAGTTTCCAAAATCAATAGATGTAAACCCCAGAACACTCTTGGACCTGAGCAACTTCAAATCCACAGGCCTGAAAATTTTTTAAAAAGGACTCCAGAGAACCTTGTTGGGGGGAGGCAGGGGAGTGAAGGCCATGGGGAGGAAGTCCAAGGGTCACATACAGGGGATGCTTCAGGGAAACACCCCAAGAGCAATGGTTGGAGGTGGGTACAACATAGACTCAGCAGTGTAATCCCATCTGGGTCCCAAGTTAATGAATCTGTAGGAAGGACAGAAGAGAAATGCCGAAAGACCTGATTGTGTGAAGTTTTTCATCTATAGACACTGCCAACACCAATGTTCAGTTATTGCTGGAATTTAAAGTATATGTGTGTGGTGTGTGGCGTAGAGAGTACAGTAACAAATGGCAGAGGTTGACAGAGGCCAAATCATGGAACACCATGCTAATTTTATTAACCTATGTAGTGCATTAAGTATGTCTAGAATTTAAAATTACAAAGGTTTTCTAAAAATTGATAAAAAATACAAATAACCTATATTAATCAGGACAGAAATCCAAGTCAATTATCTTAAACAAGAAAGGGACTTTATTGGCTCACAAAATGTTAAAGTCCAGAGGTAGGGCAGGCTTCAGGCACAGCTGGATCTAGGGCCTCCAGAAAAATGACATCAGAACTTAATTCTCATTCCTTTCTGCTAGCCTCTGAGTTTCCCCTCAGACTCTCTCCACATGGTACAAATTTCAGGCTTACACAGTCCTTAGTTCATGAGATCTCTGTCGAGCGTTCTTTCCAAGAGTTCCAGCAGAAGTTCTGTTGAGGCTTTCTTTAGCCTGGCTTGAGTTACATGCCCATTCTTTAATCACTGTGGCTAAGGAGCTGTGGGACTCAGGAGGGCCAGGCCTGGTTATGTACTCACCTAAGCCACAGGGAATGGGTTCCCCACAATAAGTAAGGATTGTTATCACAAGATGGGGAAAGAGATGCTAACAGAAACAACATATATCCACACATAACCAACAGAAAAGCAGGTAAAGGATACAAACAATCCATGATAAAACTATAAATGGCCAATAAATATATGTAAATAACCTCAACCTCACCATTAACCAGGGAAATTCAAAATGATCCTTTTTTTTTTGCCCATCAGATAAAAATTATCAAGTGTAGGTAAGGCGATATGGGGAAATGAGCACTTTCTATACAGTTGGTGAAAACAAAGTTATGAGGGCCTTTGGGAAGGCTAAGGTGGATCTACCAGAGCACACCCTTTGTCCCAACAATCTACCTTATACTCCATTCTAAAGACATATTCACACACATGCACAAAGAGATATGAAAGAGATCTTTACTTCGGCAATGTAACAGCAAAAGAAAAAATAAGGGAATAGTTAAATAATGGTATTTTCATAGTATTGTATACTATTCAACCATTAAAGAAATTTAAAGACCTCAGGATCTGAGACAAAAAAAAAAAAAAAAAAAAAGCAAGCTGCAGAATACATATATATGATCCTATTTATGTAAAAACAGCATTTATATGTGTATGTATATTCACATGGAAATTATGGAAAGGAGACGAGAAGAACGTATACTAAACTGTGGGCAGTGGAATGTGATAGGAAACGCTGCAGAAAAGGGTCTCTCTTCAGTCTTGTGTAAAAGTTAAGTACACTGAGATGGCAGTCATTTATACTTCCATAATTAAAAAAAAAACGGGGAAACAATTCACAACAGGAAATGAAAATGGCCAATAAACATATGAAAAGATGTTCCTTCTTATTAACAAAGAAAAGAAAGATAAATTTTTGCCTATCAGAATGGCAAAAATACTGAAGGATTCAGGGTTGGTGGGAGTGTAGGCAAAGAGGCACTCTGACTACTGATGGAGTTGTAAAGTGGTACAATCTTTTTGGTGGTATTTCTCAAAATGTTAAATGTGCATGTTTTCTGACCCAATAATTCCACTTCTAGCTATTTATCCCACAGAAATACCCACACAGGCACCAAAATATATATGGATGTTAACTCTACCTTTACCTATAATAAAGAATCAGAAATAACCAAATTACCTACCAATAGGGGTTGGCTAAATAAGTTACAGTGTATTGATGCAATGGATTAGTATGTAGCCATAAAAAAATAACGTCTACATCAAAGTGGGAGGGAGAGGAGGCAAGTTTCAGTGCAGTTCATGTAAAACAGGGATATGTACCTACCACACTCATATGATCGCTGTGAGGATTAAGAGTTAATCCATGGTAAAGCACTTCCAACAGTGCCTGTATACAGTGACAAGTGTCAGCTATTAACACATTTTTGCTTAATTATGTATATGTCTAAGTCTGGAAGAACAGCAAACCAAATAATTATTACTTCTGTGTTAAGACTGTGAAAAGGAATGTCCTTTTTCATTTTACATTTCTGTACTGTAGAAAACTCAAACGAGCATGTTTTAATAGCTTTTACATTTGTTAACCATAAAAGCATAAAATTTATCAATCAAGGTTTAATAGCCATCATTCATTGCACTGTGAAAAAATATACATCCCTGGAATTCACAGAACTAGATTTGAGTTTTAGCTCTAATTGGCCACATGCAAGTCACACAATCTCTAAATCTTGCTTTCCTAGTCTACAAATCTAAGTGAGATAAGTGCCTAATCCAATGTCTGGCATGCAGATTACTTCAGTACATAGAACTCTCCCTTGAACTTACACAAATGTATTAGACATATTGCTAAATGATCAAGTGCCAACTGGGTGTGAATGTGGGCAGTTCAACTTTCAAGAAAACCAAAAGAAAATTTAGCAGTAATGAGCAAATAAATGCTCAGTGGCTACTGGACAGGCATCAGCAGTCTGCATGCTGTTAACAATGACTGCTCATTTGATAACCCAACAGATGCCACTGCTTGGCAACTGCCAGATCACCACTTCATCAGAGGCTGGGCACCTCCCCAGAATCGCCAATATGATTATCTGTGTTAACGTAAATGAATGTCTGGATGAAACCATAAATCACCAAATAGTTATTTAAAATCAATTTGTCTAGCGGGAACTTAGACTAACCAGAGATGGTGAGTACACAGACCATCACTTCCTTTTCATGTGTATTGTCACACAGTTTTTTTGGGTCCAACCCATTTTCCCCACAGAGCCTTGCCTTAGTTTCAGAATCCTTTCTAAACAACGTACAGGTATCGGAGATGGCAAGACAACCTCATTATTTACCAACTCAAATTCTTTCTCTAAGCTCTCACATTATACCAAACATCTTTGGCATTTATGAAAAATGTACCACAGGGAAGTTTCTTTGTATATAGGAAAAATAAGATCTAAAAAAAACATGAAATTCTAGCCACCAAGAGGTTATTCCCTTCTTACCTACTCTGATAAAAGAATTCTGTCATCCCAGCAGTATTCCAAATATGCCACCTCCTCAAAACCTACTTGGAAAGAAGCCAGTTATAAATAAATAAAGCAATCAACCCAAGACCGTTTTATCTTAGAGTGGAGGAATTTATAGCTTTATTGGACATTGACTTGTTTCCTCTCAGCCACAAAGAGAAGACCCAAACAAAAGTCCCTACATATTCTTGTATAACTTAAAATACATTATATCATTACTACATATTTATACTTCAATAAATCTTAATCTATAAAGCACATTTCTTATAATTGTTATCAGAAAATCTATAAACAAGCTCCATTCTGCCTCACTTCTCCACCAGCTGACCTCGCATTAGTATGCTTTTTAACAGGCTCATGCAAATCTCACCTTCCATTTTTTAATTTGATCCTAGTACCAGATGTAACCAAAACCTCTGGAACTATGGAATATTTTTATTCACATGGGTCATTTTCCACACAATTATGCCCACTATAAAAAAGCCTTTTCTCATATCTATATTTTAACTTTCAGAGTTTTCCACTAAACAGAACCACAGTACTTGGGATTCTCAGACAAGGAGTATATGATCCTACTACTACAATGTGTATTATTTTTATACATTAAAAAAATGTGTTAAGACTTAAAATGAAAAAAAAAGTTCCACCAACTCTGACAGTTAATAAACTAGTTGTTATAACCTAGTTGTTTTTTTAAAAATAGAACCCATTCAACTTAACATGTAAGTATAACCTCAATGCTACTAGAGATTGATTAGTTTTTGTTTTTGTTTTTTATAAAAGACCCACAAACCTCCAAACTGTGATAGTTCTCTCGGACTCACCTCTGAAGACTGCTGAAGAGCTGGCTAGCTCTTTGAGCTGAGTCTTCCTTTACCCAAATACAACGCCCTGGTAAGACAACTATGGCTCTAAGAATCTCAGAGGTGGGGGAAGAGGCTAACTCACATGAAACAGCTTTGTACCAACCCCCAATGATTTACAGTGGAAGAAATACCTACCTAATTATGGCAGGGTTACAGTACCTAGCACAGTGCCTTGTCGGTAGAAAATTTAATAAATGCATGGCCGCTTTGTTAGCCTGGTGTTCAATCCTTTTGTACCAAAGGCATAAAATCGCAAACCTGATACTTGTTGCCCACCTGTCAGGGATTTTTCTGTCCTTAACAAAAATGAAGGAAAAATAATAATGACTTAGATCTTCAAGTCTTTTGTTCTCTAAAAGCCAAGACAGACCATCACTCTTGTTAACATTTGCCCTTCAACACTGCCATTCACTACAAATCTTTCCCTAGTGTTATAATTTCTACCTTCATAGTTTTACAACTGTTTACTGTTTAGACTGTCCACTTTCTAATAATACATGAGAGGACATTATTTTCATTAGTGGGATGCTTCCCAATTACAGGTAAGATGAGCTATTTCTGAGTTTTCCTGCAGGCAGGAAACTAACTACACCTAGATAAATTCTTGATATACTTCAATTCTTGGATCAAAGTATTTGTCAATCTTCCCCAATCTAGGTGTCCCATTCACTTTTTGATGTTTCATCATCATCACTTCTTATCTGAGTTTTAAGGCTCATTTCACTTTGAGGTTTTTGGTCATCCTTTATCTTCTATTTTCTGAAATGCATATTCAAATTAGGTAAAAGAAAACTGGTAAATTTGGAAAAAATGGTTTCAGTTTTCAGATTTTACAATTCCTACATTGCTTTTCAATGTAGAAAGGAATGTATCCTTGTAAGAACATTTCAATGATCAACACAAATAACATATCTGTCTAAGAAGGAAAGTTTTAACAAAGGGACAAAGAATCAGGTAGTTCATCATTTGGAAAAATAATAAGAATATAAACATCACATGGAAGATTTAGGCATTAACACCTGAATTAAGTTTAAAATTTCAGTTTCTAGGCAGGTACGACACCATTTCTTTCAAGATAAGATAATAATAGTGGGTGGAAATTTTCTACATTTCCCAGTGGATTTTCTAAGTCTATAGGAAAACTATTATGTATCATTTCATGTTTTTAATTTTGTCTTCATTTCAGAAGAAAAAGACCTGAGTGCTGATTTTTTTTTTTCATTTCTTAAACTTTCACAACATTGAGAAGTTTCTCTGCATTGTGTCTTCGCTGATGTCTAAAAAGATTTGAGCTTTGACTATAGGATTTCCCACACTGAACACATTCATAAGGTTTCTCCCCAGTATGGATTCTCTGATGATTAATAAGCCCAGAATTCTGGCTAAAGGCTTTTCCACATTCGAGACATTTGTAAGGTTTTTCTCCAGTATGGACTCTCTGGTGTTGCACAAGGATGGAACTCCTGCTGAATGCTTTCCCACACTCAACACATCCATAGGGTTTCTCCCCACTGTGGATTCTTTGATGAAGAATAAGGGCTGAGCCCTGACTGAAGTGTTTTCCACATTCATCGCATATATGTTGTTTCTTTCGGGAGGGATTTCTCTTTCTTTCAAACCTGCCCTTGGGGAAACAGGTTTCTCCGTATTTAAAAATCTGAGGAACACCTATATTGAGAGTGCCAGGAACTTCATGAGATTCTACTGCTGAAGGAATCTCCTGCTTTGGAGCTAGCGCTCCATTTTCAGTCCTAGCATCATCATCTGAAATAAACAGAAAATGTAAATATCACTCATTTCCTATTCTGAGAGGAAAGAAACCTGAAGAAAAAAATTTTTTTTAAATGAACTAAAAGTAAATAGCTTGCATATGTCTATAAACAGCACTATGAAAACTGGTGATAAGGTTACCTACTCTCAAAAAAGAAAAAAAATGAAACGGCTGATTATGAGATTAATGAAGTGAGAGCATGGGCACATGAAAAATTAAAAGGTTGTATCCTAATAAAAGTGGTAACATAAGGGAGTGGGTTATACAGTAGTAGTCAAAAACCAAAGGGCAGAAAAATGGCAGATTTTTTTAGAGAGTCTAAGTTTGTTAGAGACAGTCAAAGTGATACAGCTAGGTCTGGAAAAAAATAAAATAAAATTGGCCATTAGAAATCATTTTAATATTCTTTTGCTTTGAAAAACGGAGAAATTATATCAAAATACAATGTGTAAATAACCACCAATCTGTCAGAAAGTGACTATTTCTAAAATGAGCAGGACAAGGCAGGTCACAGCCAAGATCAGACTAAAAGGAGAATATAGGAGTCCTGACAAGAAGCTGAAGGTAAGCTGAGAGTATCCTGTGTTAACTTGGGACATGACACTTACAAATTCAATGCACCTTTAATAACTGAAAGTTTTCCTTTAAAAGCAGCCTCATGTATTTGGTATTTGTCATGGTATTTAGACAAGTTGTTACTTCCAGGCCTCAGTTAGATGTGTTCAGTGAAAGAACGGCCCAAATTACCAACATGAGGTACCATCACCCACCTGTAGGCAGGCAGTGATTATGAGTGAGTCTCATTTCAGACCTTCCTGAAATGTCAAGCCTTAAAGAATAAACACAGTTACTAAAGGGTGAACAGCACTGCTCAAAAAAGTTATAAACAGTGAGCAAATCTGTAACAAATGATTAAGAAAGGGATAGTCAGAAAGAAGGCTGACAAAGAGATGCTGAAGAATTAGAGGGGATCAGTGAGGTCTGGAGACTTGAAGAACAGAGAAGTGAGTGTGAAGGTGACAAATGGCACACAAAGAATTGAGCTCCCAAGTGTGGTAGAGACCAGACTGCTAAAATGAGGCTACTTAAAAAGAGGCGAGAATCATCCTAAAGTTCAGGCAGGGGAGAAGTTCCCAGGAAGATGCCACCTCCAACAACCAAAGACAGTGGTTCTCAAACTTTATTGCACAAAAGAATGCCCCATAATTCAGAGGGGAAGCCTGCTCAGAGCTCATTACACTAGCATTACCTCCAATTACCTCAAGGAATGATTCCCAAAGCAGTCTCAAACAAAATTTCATTTTAATTCATATAAATATGAAAAAGAAATGTAGCGGTTTTAGGAATATATGGGGTTGTATCAAAATAAGTAAGTATGTGGCATTAACTGCCAAGATACTGGGAAAGAATAGCCTTAGTGAATTATGAGCTTTCTACGTAATTTTTCTGTACTTATATTTATTATAGCTAGGGGCCATATTTTTGCATAAATACTTAGAAAAGGTGAAGAATTTTCTCTAAATACCACTTATACAAAAGAAGCTTCTTAGGAAACAAAAATGACTTTAGGTACAATGTTTGAAGAAAAAAACACACACAAAAAGCTAAAAATTCAGAAAAGGTTTCAGTAATAAACTATAAACAAAAAACTAGATTTGAAGAGGTATCAGGTAAGCTTATTGTACCAGGAAGACTAGGCAGGAGACTAAAAGGATGTGAAACAGATGGCAAATAAGCAATATTGCATGCGAAACAGAGCGACCTGGTCTACAGGTGGGTGCTGGCTCACAGTAAGGCAAATGCCAGCCTGAAATGGACAGGCCTTCAAAGAAAAAAGTAAAAGAGAAGAAAAGGCTGATGATGTTAATGTCGAGGAATAAAAAACCTAACGTTAGCAAACCAACTGTTATTAGAAAAGAATCAAAATCCTACAGTGTGTCTATGTCTAAGCAATCAAGTTAAGGTGATTATCCGCCCCCCCACAGTAAAAATAAGCAAAGAGTTCCGGACAAAAGGTCCACACCCTCTTTCACCCTCCTGCCCACATGGGGTCCTCACCACAGTGCCTTAGGGAATGGAGCTCCCAGGATGCCCACTTGAGCTGGTTTTCCACGGCATCCAGCTCAGAACTTGGTAATCCCTGAGCTTCTTCTTGAGATACCATCTCCTCTACTAACACTTCCCGTTTTCGTCGTCGAAGAGAAACCTGGAAATGACAGGGTCTGGTTCAGTTGAGAACGAACGTGATGAGAATCAAACCTAAACGCACACAAAAGAAACCATACAAAACATATGCTGTAGAGGCCTAGATGGCAAAGAAGCATAGATAATGGGCGGGGTGGGGGCAGCGACACAGAAACATAATTTTAACTTAGTTGAGTGGAATTAATTCAGCAGCTGCGCCTACTGTCATGCCAATGCTCCTGACCCAGGAACGTGACACAGCAAGCTTACCGGCTGTCCAGGGTCATCCAGTTCACTCTCTAAATCCTCCAGCACTGTCACTGCCTCCTCCCCATTCTCTGGATGATGCTCTCGAACCCAAGTCTGTAGCTCCTTGGGTAGGATGGCAACAAACTGCTCCAGTACTACCAGCTCCAAGATTTGTTCTTTTGTGTGGGTCTCTGGCCTGAGCCATAGACGGCAAAGTTCCCGAAGCTGGCTCACAGCTTCACGGGGCCCAGGTGAATCCTGGTATCCAAACTGCCTGAATCGCTGCCGGAAAACCTCCGGGTCAGGGAGATGGTTCCAGGGGATACTTGACCCCTCTTCGCCATCAGGATCCTCCTCCAACTTCACTCTCAGAATTTTTTCCTCTTCATCTGGAGTTGGGATGATAAGTATTGAATCCTCTTCCACTGACTGTGCAGACATCCTGATTTATAGTACTTCAAGACAAGACAATCAAGGTAGGATACAGGCCTCAGGGAAATACCCCGTTTTCTTCACAGGCACTCCTGAGGCACAAGAAATGAAAAATATATAAATGACCAAATATTCTAAGAATTTGGACACATACCGATTAAATGAAATAAAAATGTATTCTTTTACTAGGTTAAAAATTCCAATCAATAACCTAAACCAGAAGCTGGCAAACTACAGCTCATGGCCAAATCTAGCCTGGTGCCCATTTTTGTACAGTGCTTGTACTAAGAAGAGTTTTCACATTTTGACATGGTTGAAAGAAATCGAAAGAACACTCCATGACATGTGAAAATGATATGAAATTAAGTTGTCTCCATAAATTTTATTTATTTGTTCACGCTGCAATAGCAGAATTGAGTAGACAATTGAGTAGACAATTGCAATAGACACTATAGGGCGTGAAAAACCTAGTATTTACTCTGGCCCTTTAGAGAAAAAGTTTGCCTATCTATGACCTACAAAACCAATTTCAACAATCAAAAGAATCCAAATAAGCACCAGACCACTTCAATGTTATTTAAATGCATCTGACCCTTGAACACATTATTTGCAATTCATAACTGGTGTTCCCTGACACACTTAGGTCACCTCAAAAGCAGGAACTCCTTTTTCATTATCTGCTTAAAAAATTTCTTTTGACAAATGTTTTTTAAGGGCTAAGAAATATTTTCAAAATGTTTAAGAACTCCCTGGAGTTAAAATATACGTGAAAAAAACATTCACTTGCTCAGTAACAGATACATAATGTTGATAAAAATTAACCACTATGTGCCATAAAAGTTAAGTATTATCCAGTCACCCACCGCACCGTAAGTACCTTTACATTTGTAATGACAGGCATTAATCACAGTAAAATTCTTCGAAGAAAAGGCACTCTCATACCATAACTTCGTGCAGTGGTGCAGACTCCTGTCCTTACACTGGGTGACTCACAGGCTCCCTGGCTTCTACCTTCAGGGAAACCTTGTGCTATTTCTGATCCTTTCCTTAGTATTTGCACAGTCATGCCCATGCCATTGTTTACAATACCCATTAGGAATGAGCCATGCAGCTACTCAATGTACCTATTCAGGACCCGGAATGTGAAAGCCAGTAATTTCCAAAAAATTTACCGGAACCCCATGAGACTAGGAATCGGAAAAGATCTTATCAGGTAATATACATACAAGTGTAATTAAATACTCTGGAGTGTGGTGCCCTTACAAACACGTAGGCTTGGCCTACAGATTCGTTTGTTCCTATTCCAAGACCCTACCTTATCGACGGCTCAGTCTACAGAAAATAAATTTCTCTTCCTTTTACGTTCTCATACAGCACCCTGCCCGTGGGACGTGAGGAGGTGCGGGGAGAGCAGGCTCGCGGTCCCGACGGTGCGTGGGCGGGGAGCCCCGTTCCAAGTGACCCCCCCCCCACTCACTCCTGCAGAGTGCTGCTGCGAACCCCGCCCCCACCCCCAGCGATTCCAGCCCTTCTTCCCCGCACTCGCGGCGGCGGCTTTCGTTAGACCAAAATCCACCCTGTCACAACAGCGTCGAAGCCACGGTACTTCCGCCCGCGGCCAGCTGAACTACAAGTCCCGGCAGGCCCCGCGCGAGGTTCGCCCACTCCCACCTCCGCCCAAAAAGAATCCCAGAACTCTCCGCGAGATGCCAGGGCCTCAAAATAGAACAAAACCGGCCGATGGGGGAGGGGAAGGCAAGGGTCGCGGAGGACACAAGGGATGGAGGAGTCTCCGAAGGTGCTGAAAGCCCAATCAGGCTTTCCGTCTACCCCTCGCCGTCTCCCAACTGCCGGGCACGGAGACCGCGGCCTGCCCCCCCGCGCCTCCCGGGAAGCCGAGAAAGGTCCCCGCCAGGCTTCTTCGCTGACTCTTGCCAAAGCGGTCCGCAGCTCGTAGCCCAGAGTCCCCCTCACGCACTTCCCCCCACTCTCGCGCAAACCTCGGGCTCGGGAACCGCAGCCGCTTCGCTGTGCACGGCGGACGCACAAACGCCACTCACAAGCGGTTTCCCAGCAGCCCCCGGCGCGGACTGCTTCCGGTCTGCGGGCCCCAGGAGGCGGGGGTAAGCGAAGCACCGCGTTACCATGGAGATGCGCTCCGGGCGGGGGGAAGGGCTGACCGACGACAATGACTGCTTTGAGGCTACGCTTGGCCTCGCGCCTCTTTCCTCCGGATAGCTCAGCCTTCTGTGTTCCGCTTAAAAGACAAGGAAAAGAAAGAATTCTGCCATTAAGATAGTCTTACGGTTTCATAAGCCTTTTCACATGCATTATCTCATGTGATCCTCACAGTAATCCTCTGACAGAAGTAACAAAAGCTAATATTTATGGTTGCTAACTACATCGTACCAGGCACTGTCACCATGCTTTACATGTATTGTAATTTAATTTTCACAACAACCCTAAAATAGTAAGAACTTTTATTATCCCCATTTCACAGCTGAGATAATCGCGGCACAAGTAAATAGCTTGCCGAGAGCTCATAATTAGTAAGTGGGAAGCAAGATTTAAAACCAAGCCATGACTCTAACCTTTGCCTCCCACTTGCTGTGCTATAGAGCTTTAGTATGACCAATTTATGTGTCAGGGAAACAAAATGAGACTTAACCAAGAGCTTTGGCAATGATCGCACACTGAATTTGCAGAATGCGTGGTCACTTTCTGACTTAAGGCTTGACATTTTATACTACAAAACAGCTGCCAAAGTGATCGTTTAAAAACATAAATCAGATAATTTCATCCCGTATTTAAAGGCCTTCAGTGGATCCCTACTGCCTTAATTATGACATAAAAACTCCTGACATTTGTCTGTAAGGCCACCTGTAATCTGTTCCTTGCCCCCAATCCCATCTCCACCCCACCCCACTCCCCAGCTCTTTGGCTCGCTGTGGCCCAGGATCCTCAGCCTCCCTGACCACCTTTCCTCCCAGAAGCCTCCCCACTCTCAAGCACTGGGTAGAAGTGAGCCCACTTATTCATTTCTCTGTTTTTTTGTTTTGTTTTGTTTTTCTCCATAAGTCCCCTAAGGGCAGGGACCTTGCCTGTCTTGTTCACCACAGTATCCCCACCTAGTAGTCCCAGGATGCTGACTGCCTGGTACATAGAGAACTCAATAAATATTTATTGAATAAGTGAATGAAGCGTGGGCTGCTCAGATTGCTGCCTTTGCTAGATCACATGTCAGGCCTCAGAAACCACACAAAAGAGCCCTGTTGTTTAAGGTCTGTGTTAGAAGTGCGTCCAGCCTTCCAGAAGCATTCCAAGATCCTGAGGCTTCAGCTTTCTGCCTCTTTCAGAAAAGTGCCCTTTGCAAAGAGCCCTCAAGTCTCTGCTGGATTCGTGAATGAGAGAGCAAGTGAGTTAGAAGCTGATGGTATAGCACTACTCTACTCTCTGACTAGAGCTTTGCCTCCCCAGAACCCCTGCGACTCTGATGCCTCTTCTCTTTCTTCATTTAGGAGGTTTCCAAAATGCAGACTTTTTTCTCTCCTGCTTGCCTACTGCCACCAACCTACTTGGCTGCTCTTCCCAACCTTTCTCTCTTCTGTGACTCTAAAAGCTAGCTCAAGGCATTTTGGGGTTTTGTTTTGCTTTAAGAGTTCTTTTTTTTTTTTTACATCTAAGTAATGTTGGAAAACTAAAAAGATACACATCAAACAGAAATACTTGGGGAGATTAAAAATGTTGCAAAATTTTACAAAACCCTTTGCCTGGGATTCGTTCTATCATTCCTAATTCTGAGAGAATAAATGGAAACCACGATGAAGTTTTCCTCTCTAATTTACTCATTTGAGGGCAGGGACTACCAACCCCGGTTTTGAAACACCATCCTTCTGAACCCCACTATGTGAGCTCTTTCCTGAATGGTGGACCCTGTTGCTATCTTAAAGATCTAGTCAAGATAGAGCGTCATGGACTTCCCTGATGGTGCAGTGGTTAAGAATCTGCCTGCCGATGCAGGGGACACGGGTTCAAGCCCTGGTTTGGGAAGATCCCACATGCCGCGGAGCAACTGAGCCCATGCACCACGACTACTGAGCCTGTGCTCTAGAGCCCTAGAGCCACAACTACTGAAGCCCGTGCACCTAGAGCCCGTGCTCCACAAGAGAAGCCACCACTCTCCACAACTAGAGAAAAGACCATGCGCAGCAACAAAGACCCAATGCAGCCAAAAATAAATAAATTTATTTAAAATAAAAAAGATAGAGCATCATGATCCTCTGGGCAACCTGAGTGTAGGGAATAGCTCCGTGCCAGTGCCTGACGACCTTGCACATATCTACAGAGGCCACAGAGACGAGGCTTGTGCTGCAGCTGATCTGAGTCTTGGCAGAACACCTTGTGATCCCCCTGGAACATGAGAGGCTCATGAGGAGCTGCTATAGGCCATTTGCCACTCAGCTCCCTGTCCTTCCAGGAGGCTGTCAGGGAACTTTCTCCAGGCTTCCCACGTTGTGATGAGGCTTTCTGCCTCACCAGCCTAGAGTACAGCTGCAGATTATATAAAGGTTTAGATATGCAGTGTGGCATTAGCCCCTCAGCAACAAGGGGTCCCACGTCTCAGGTTGCAGTCACCCAACTCCTTTTGTTTGGGTGTCATCCTTTCGGTGTGTAAGACAAAAGCTCATGGGGAGCTGAAACCTTTGGCTACTCTTGCTTTGTCTCTGTAAGTAATAATCTGTCTAAATCTAAAAACATTGTTTTTTTACCAGCCAAATCTTTTAACCTTGCCTTGAAAGCATCTCATCCGTTAATTAATGGTAAAAATTAAAAGCAAACAAACAAAACCAGACAGATGCTACCTGGCTGAGTTCCAGAGACCTAGAAATGATTAAAATGAAGTCATGGGGCTTCCCTGGTGGCGCAGTGGTTGAGAGTCTGCCTGCCAATGCAGGGCACACGGGTTCGTGCCCCGGTCCGGGAAGATCCCACATGCATCAGAGCAGCTGGGCCCGTGAGCCATGGCCGCTGAGCCTGCGCATCCGGAGCCTGTGCTCCGCAGCGGGAAAGACCACAGCAGTGAGAGGCCAGCGTACCGCTAAAAAAAAAAAAAAAAAAAAAATGAGGTCATGATTCCCTCTTTTAACATTACCATCTTGTTCAGGAGATAGACATAGAAAACAAGTATTTACAAGACAATGCAGAAGTACTACAGTAAAAGAGCTTAAGAATACCAGCAGGAAAAAAAGAAAAAAGAATACCAGCAGGGACATCTAAATGAATTAGTATGCTGAAGGGGAACGGAGGCACCCGGAGATGACGGAAGTGAGGTAAGAAAAGTTTTCACACTGAACAAAAACACAGACCTTCAGATTTGGTGTTACCATTTTTCATCCAAAAATTATCTTTTCTAGGATTTTCTCTAACAATTATTTTGGAGGTCTCATACCTTCTCCTCAGCTCAAAAGTATCTCCCTCTGGGCACTTAAAATACACTGGTTAAATATTCCATTTTAACTAATAAATACACTGCACCAGGAATCTTTTCATTGCAAGTGACTAAAAAGGTAACTGTGGCAGGCATTGTTAATTTCCTACATAAAGCACTCCCCCTTACTTCTAATACACCCCTCATTTTTTTAATTTTGGGGGACCAACACTGTGCCCAGCCCATAGGTAATAAGTTGTGATTGAGCTAAGCCATCCATGACTTCTCTGTTTCTCTTTGCCATATATTCACTTTGCCTCCCTAATGGCTAGGAATGGCCAAATGATTCTGTTCTGGTCAATGAGATATAAGGGGTAGTAGTTTATTTCAAGAAATTTATCTAACTCATGTAAGTTGTCAGATGTATTAGCATAAAGTTGTTCATAATATTTCCTTAATATCCTGTCTACAGGATCAGTAGTGATGTCCCCTTTTTCATTCCTGAAATTGGTACTCTTGTTTCTTTTTCTTTATCAGTTTTGCTTGAAGTTTATCAATTTTATTAATCTTTCAAAGTAACAACTTTTGGGTTCATTTATTTGCTCTATTACTTTTGTTTTCTATTTCATGGAGTTCTGCTCCTTTTAAAAGAAATTAATATACGATAAAATTAGTTCTGTTTTAGCAGATAGTTCTAGGAGTTTTAAAACATGTACAGATTGTAAAACTACCACCAAAATCATGATACAGGATAGTTCTATCATTCCACAAAACTCCCTCAAGATGTACTCACAACTTTCCTACTCCCTAACCCATGGCAACCACTGATTTATAATCCATCAATGACTTTACACAATGTAATACAAATGGAATCATAAAGTATTTAACCTTTTACATAACTTTCATTAAACATACTACCTTTGAGATTCATCTATGTTGTTGCATGTCACAATAGTGCATTTCATTTTATTGCTGAGTAGTAGTTTACTGTAGGTATCAGTTTGTTTATCCATTCATCCATTGAAGGACTTTTGGGTTGATTCCATATTTGGGCGATTTTTAATAGAGCTGCTATAAATACTAATGGACATGCTTTTGTGTGACCATAAGTTTTTATCTCTCTAGAGTAAATATCTAGAAGTGGAATTGCTGGGTCATATAGTATTATGGACTGAATATTTGTGCTCGCCTCCCAAACTCACACGTTGAAGCCCTAACCCACAGTGTGATGGTATTTGAAGTTGGGCCCCTTGGGAGGTAATTAGGTTAGATATGGTCATGAGAGTGGGGCCTCCATGATGGGATTAGTTCCCTTATAAAAAGAGATGTAGAGAGCTTGCTTCCTCTCTCTCTCCACCATGTGAAGACAAGGCAAGAAGATGGCCATCTGCAAGACAGGAAGAGAGCCCTCACCTGGGAACCAAATTAGCTGGCACCTTGACCTTGTATTTCCCAACCTCCAGAACTGTAAGAACTAAATTCCTGTTACTTAAGCTACCCAGTTTATAGTATTTTGTTATAGCAGCTGGAGCTGACTAATATATATGATTTTTGCTTTTTTTAGTTTGAATAAATTGAATTTTAAAAAGTGAAAAAAAGAAATATTGAGCCAAAATCAATATTTGGTATATAGAGTATGAATCTGGAAAAGCACTATTAAAAATTATATCTATCTCTATATTCTTTTAATGGTGTGTTTCACAGAGAAAAATGTTTAATTTTGATGAACTCCAATTTATCCATTTTAAAATTTTATGGCTAGTCCTTTTGGTGTCATAGCTAAGAATTCCTAACACCAGGTTACATTTAATATTAGATGTATTATTTATATTACATTAATTTTTATATAAGGTATGAATTATAGGTTGAGAGTTTGTGTATATGTGTGTTTCCATATAAATGTCCAATTGCTCTATTTGATTAAAAGTTTGTTTTGTTTTTATTGCATTGCATTTCCATCTTTTTTTCTTTAAATTTATTTTTGTTTGCATTGGGTTTTCGTTGCTGTGCACAGGCTTTCTCTAGTTGCGGTGAGCAGGGGCTACTTTTCATTGCGGTGCTCAGGCTTCTCATTGTGGTGGCTTCTCTTGTTGTGGAGCACAGGCTTTAGGTGTGCAGGCTTCAGTAGTTGTGGCATGCGGGCTCAGTAGTTGTGGCTCAAGGGCTCTAGAAGGCAGGCTCAGTAGTTGTGGTGCACGGGCTCAGCTGCTCCATGGCATGTGGAATCTTCCTGGACCAGGGCTTGAACCGTGTCCCCTGCATTGGCAGGTGGATTCTTAACCACTGCACCACCAGGGAAGACCTCCATCTTTATTTAAAAAATCAGCCATATTTGTGTGGATCTTTTTCTGAACTCTCTAATATGTTACTTTGATCTCTGTATCTATCTCAATACCACATCTTTGATTACTATAGCTTTATAATAATTGTTTAAAACCTGGTAGCGTGAGTCCTCCAACTTTGTTTTTCTTTTCAAAATTATTTTAGGTATATATAGTTCATTTAGCATTCCATAAAACTTTTAGAATTAGCTTGCCTATATCTACACAAAATATCCTACTGAATTCTGTCACAATTGCATTAAATCTATTGATCAATTTTATGGACAACTGGCATGTTAATCATATTGAGTCTACCAATCCATGGATACACATTATATCTCTCCATTTAAATTTTCTTTGATTTTATTCATCAGCATTTTGTATATTTCAGTGTGTAGATCCTGCCCATGTTTTATTCAATTTATTTCTGAGCATTAACTGATTTTTGGAGCTAATTAAAATGATGTTTTAAAACATCCAGTTGTTCACAGCTGTATTTATAAATATAATTGATTTTTGTGTATTGACTTGTATCTTACAACCTTGATAAATTCCTGTATTAGTCAAGGTTCTCCAGAGAAACAGAACCAATAGGATATATATCCATATATCTGTATCTAGCTATCTAAGATATGTTCTAGAAGTTGGCTTACAGTTATGAAGGCCAAGAAGTCCCACAATCTTCTATCTGTAAGCTGGGGAATTAGGAAAATTGGAGATGTAATTCATTCTGGCGAATGTCTGAGAGGCAGGAAAAAATGGATGTCTCAGTTCAAGCAGAGAGAGCAAATATGCCCATCCTTTGCCTTTTCAGATCCTCAAGAGATTGGATGATGCCCACCCATATTGGTGAAGGTGAACTTTTTTTTTAAAATTTATTTTATTGAAGTGTAGTTGACTTACAATGTTGTGTTAATTTCTGTTGTACAGCCAAGTGATTCAATTACATAGGTACATTCTTTTTCATATTCTTTTCCATTATGGTTTATCACGGGATATTGAATATTTCCCTGTGCTATACAGGAGGACCTGTTTGTTTATCCGTTCTATATATAATAGTTTGCCTCTGCTAATCCCAAACTCCCAATACAATGGTGAACTTCTTTACTTAATCTACTGATTCAAATGCTAATCTCTTCTGGAAATACCTTCACAGGAACACCCAGAAATAAGGTTTTACCAGGTATCTGGGCATCCCTTAGCTCAATCAAGTTGACACATAAAATTAACCATCATAACTCCATCATTAGTATTTTGAAGATTTTTTTATAGAGTCAGTGAAATTTTCTATGGAGATAATCATGTTATCTGTGAATAGGGAAAATTTATTTAATTTCCAATCTCTATTATTTTGATTTCTTTTTCTTTGCCTTATTGTACTGGCTAGGACTTCCAATTCAATACTGAGTAGGAGAGGAAAGAGTAGATCTCTCTTAGGGGAAAAAGTATTCAGTCTTTCACAACTAAGTATGATCTTAACTCTAGAGATTTTTGTTTGTTTTGGTTTTTTTGCTTTATGTAAGACTTTTTTTGGAGCAGTTTCAGGTTTACAACAAAATTGAGAAGAAGATATCCTGTGCCCCTACACATGCATAGCCTCTCTCATTATCAATATCACTCACCAGAATGGTATATATATATATATATATATATATATATATATATATATTTTTTTTTTTTTTTTTTTTTAAACCAGGCTGAACCTACATTGACACATCATAATCTCCCAAAGTCCATAGTCTACCTTAGGGTTCACGCTTGGTGTTGTACATTCTGTGGGTTTGGACAAATGTATAATGACATATATCCATCATTATAATATCATAAAAAGTCTTTTCATTGCCCTGAAATCCTCTGTGCTCTGGCTACTCATCTCTCTACTCTCCCCCACCCCTGGCAACTTTTTACTGTCTCCATAGTTTTGCCTTTTCCAGAATGTCATACAGTTGGAATCATACTGTATATAGTCTTTTCAGGTTGGCTTCTTTCACTTAGTAATATGTATTTAACATTTCTCCATGCCTTTTCATGTCTTGATAGCTCATCTCTTTTGTAGCACTGAATAGTATTCCATTGTCTGGATATACTGCAATTATCTTTTCGAATTAATGTTTTCGTTTTTTTGGATACATACCCACGACTGGAACTGCTGGGTCATATGGTAGTTCTATTTTTAGTTTTTTGAGGAATCTCCATACTGTTTTCCACAGTGGCTGCACCAATTTACACTCCCATCAATAGTGTACAACGGTTCCCTTTTATCCACCTCCTGGCCAATATTTGTTATTTGTGTTCTTTTTGATGATAGCCATTCTGAAGGTGTGAGGTGATATCTTATTGTGGTTTTAATTTGCATTTCCCTGATGATTAACGATATTGAGCATTTTTTCATGTGCCTGTTGGCCATCTGAATGTCCTCTTTGGAAAAATGTCTGTTCAGGTCTTCTGCCCATTTTAAAAATGGGTTGTTCGTTTTTTTGATGTTGAGTTGTATGAGTTATTTATGTATTTTGGATATTAACCCCTTATCAGTCATATCATTTGCAAGAAAGTATGTTTAATTCTGTAAGAAACTATTGAATTATCTTCCAATGTATCTGTACAATTTTGCATTACCACCACCAGTGAGTGAGAATTCCTGTTTTTCCATATCCTCATCAGCATTTGGTGTTGTTGGTGTTCCAGGTTTTGGCCAGTCTAATAGGTTTGTAGTGAACTCTAGCTTTTTAATAGATGCCTTTTATTAGTTTGAGGAAGTTCCTATTTTTTCTTATCAGTGGGTGGTGAATTTTGTCAAATACTCTTTCTGCATTAATTGATATGATCATGTGGTGTTTTCTCTTTGAAACTACTAATCTGGTGTGTTTCTTTGATTTTGAATACTGAGTCAACCTTATAGTCCTGGGATAAACCCCATTTCGTCCAGGTGTTTTATTCTTTTTACACATTGCTGGATTCAGTTTGATAATATTTTGTTGAGGAATTTTGTGCCTGTGTTCCTTAAGGATTTTGGATTGTCGTCTTCTTTTTTTGTACTGTCTGTTTTTTTTTTCTGTTTTTCAATCTTTTATTCTCTGTGTTGTTTAAATTGGATGATTTCTACTGATATATAGCTATTTCCTCTGTCATCTGTATTCTTCCATTAAGCTCATCAAGTGAATATTTTATTTTGGTTGTATTTTTCAGCACTAAAATTTCCGTTTGGGTCGCTGCGTGGGATCTTCGCGGACCAGGGCACGAACTCATGTCCCCTGCATCACCAGGCGGACTCTCAACCACTGCGCCACCAGGGAAGCCCTGGGTCTTCTTTATACCTTCTATTTCTTTGCTGATGTTTCCAGTCTTTCCATTCATTCACCCTTACTTCCTAAGCAGGGTTATAATATCTGATTAAAGTCTTTTTCTGAGAACTCTAAAATCTATGTCATCTAGGCCTTGATATAATTTGATTTTCTTCCTTTTTGCAAATTGAGATAGTTTGGTTCTTCCTGTGCTTAGTAATTTTGCACTGTATACTTCACATTTTGAATATTATGTTATCAGATTCTGGGTATCATTTAAACCCTAAATTGAAGGTTGACTTGTTTGTTTGTTTTAGCAAGGAGCTGCCCTTGTTAGGGTCAGGTTACAAGGTCTGATCTGCATTGTTTGGGCTTTCCAAAGTCAGTTCAGTTTCCAAACATTTCTAGTCCTGTGTATGCCACTCAGTGGCCAGTCTGGATTCTGGGCGGTAGTCTGCCCTGTAGCTCAGTTCTCAATGGCTGTGCTCTGATGTTTAGGGTCAGATCCATGCATGCATAGTTTAGAGGTGAGCAGACGAGTTCATACACTACTTGTGGGGATCACTCTAGAGATAGTCTCTGCAACAAATGCAACACTTTCTCACTCCTTGAGGCCTCCCTTACTAGTCTTCCAGCTAGAAAGCTGGGGTTTTATTTTTCCTGCTCTGATATTTACTTCTCTCAACTACATCTGCATCCTGGTCAAAGGAGTGATAGGACACCAAGAGAATAAAAGTAATGGGGATTGGCACCATGCTCTTGAGACCAAAGCTCCTCTGATCAGAGTGAAGGGTTCCCCCTCTCTTAGTTTAAGGTGCCTTCCCTGTGACCCCTGCCATCGCTGTGCTACTGCTGCTGCCATAGGGAGAGAAGTTGAATGAAAAAAAAAAAAAGATGTGGGATTTCCCCTATTCTCTTGACCCTTAGAAGCCCCTTTCTCATCCCTTGGGCCAGACACAGAACACTTCTCTTGGAGTTCTTCTCTGTGTGCACTTCAGGGTTTCAGGCTTCCTTTGAATCCAGGCCAGGTGATACCAAAAGGGAAAAAGGGTAAATTCAGTGGAACTTGAAATTCTAGTCTTCTTCCCCAGTCTGCTTGCTATTATTTACATTGAGGAGTCCTCAGGGAGCTGTTCCATGCTTTCTGTCCAGGATCCTGTGGGAATCTCTCTTTAGAGAGAGATAGGTTGGAGTGTACTGACTCCATCTTGTCTAGAACCAGAGCCTCTGTTTTTATTTTCATCATTTTCCGCCTTTGGCTTACTTTAGTTTTACATTGCTCTTTTGTTTTTTCCCTGACTTCTTCTTTTTTTTTTTTTTTCTTTAATTAATTTATTTTTGGCTGCATTGGGTCTTTGTTGCTGTGCACGGCTTTCTCTAGTTGCGGTGAGCGGGGGCCACTCTTCATTGTGGTGCACGGTCTTCTCACTGCAGTTGCCTCTCTTGTTGCAGAGCACGGGCTCCAGGCATGAGGCCCTCAATAGTTGTGGCTCGCGAGCTATAGAGCACAGGCTCAGTAGTTGTGGCGCACGGCCCTAGTTGCCTCTTGGCATGTGGGATCTTCCTGGACCAGGGATCGAACCTGTGTTCCCTGCATTGGCAGGAGGACTCCTAACCACTGCGCCACCAGGGAAGTCCCATTCCCTGGCTTCTTTTTTTTTTTTTTTGGCGGTACACGGGCCTCTCACTGTTGTGGCCTCTCCCGTTGCGGAGCACAGGCTCCGGACACGCAGGCTCAGCGGCCATGGCTCACGGGCCCAGCTGCTCCGCTGCATGTGGGATCCTCCCAGACCGGGGCACGAACCCGTGTCCCCTGCCTGCATCGGCAGGCGGACTCTCAACCACTGTGCCACCAGGGAAGCCCGCTGCCTTCTTAATGTAGATAATCAGATCACTGATTTTAAGTCTTTTGTCTCTTCTCATATAAGTATTTAAAGGAATGGTACCTCAGGAAAAAAAAAAAAACTTGTTACTTCAGGGCTTCAGTCCTGCTTATCTGTAGTACTCTTGGCTCCTTCCTCCACATGGGTCCGATTCATCTTCCAGCTGTTGCAGCACTGCCTGCTGTCATAACCAGTCACAACAACATCTGGAGATAGAAAAGCATCATCTCTTCTTCATGTCTCTTTGTTTTTGACCGCACCGCGCAGCATGTGGGATCTTAGTTCTCTGACCAGGAATTTAACCCTCGCCCCCTGCAGTGGAAGTGCAGAGCCTTAACCACTGGACTGCCAGGGAAGTCCCTATGTCTCTTTCTTAGAAGAAAGCAAACTTTTCCAGAAGCCATGCAGCAGGCTTCCCCTAATGTCTCATTGGTCCAAACTGAGTGATATGCCTGTTTCTAAATCAAAATTACTTGCAAGTGGAATAGGAGTATCATAATTGGCTTAGACTAATCATTTGGGGTTGAATGAATATTAAAAATATCAAACTGTAAAACCACCTAGGTGACAAGACTGCTAATAGCCAATGAATCAAAAGTAAAATTTAGGGCTTCCCTGGTGGCGCAGTGGTTGCGAGTCTGCCTGCCGATGCAGGGGACACGGGTTCGTGCCCCGGTCCTGGAGGATCCCGCGTGCCGCGGAGCGGCTGGGCCCGTGGGCCATGGCCGCTGGGCCTGCGCGTCCAGAGCCTGTGCTCCGCAACGGGAGAGGCCACAAGAGTGAGAGGCCCGCGTACAGCAGAAAAAAAAAAAAAAAAAAGTAAAATTTAATGGACTAACTCAGTTCTGATGCAGCCTCACTGACATGTCCAGCTGGAGATATTCTACCTAGAATCCTGACAACTCCTTCTTCAATAGACTGGAGCCAGCAAAGCTACATAGGAAAAGACTGCAGATGTCTACCCAGCTGATCATTAGCTCTGACAGTAGAGTTCCTTAGTTTAGCTGCCACTCAATATCATTGTAGTCTTTGAATAAAAATAATCCTTCATTTGAAGACAAACCAGTTAATCTGAGCTAAATTAAAACTCAAGTATGATTGAGAGCCAGATAATAAGATACATCCATTAGCTTAAAATTTCAGGAATCAATAAAGTAATTAACTTAGCATATAGCTTTATATAAGGAAATACATTGAATCCAAGATGGAAATTTATAACTAATTTTAGTATTATTTACTAGCCATCCAGGATTTGTAGCCCATATAGTCCATTCAAATCTTCCTTTAGGGCTGCTGAGATAGTCTCATCATTGCCTGTCCTAAGTGTTAGTGGCAAAGAGAAAATTACTTGTTAGTCCCTTCACCAAACACTCGTCTGGATTTTATCTTGCAGATCTTCTGCTTTTCAGCATTCCATAGGGTTTCTTCTTATTATTATTCCTTTTTTTTTACTAGAATATAAATGTTATTAGGACAGGATTATAGAAAAGTGATTTCCTTTTTGTTTCTTCCAATGCTCTGGTGGTAAAATATACATAAAGTTGACCATTTTAACCATTTTTAAGTGTACAATTCAATGGCATTAAGCACATTTATAATGTTGTACAGCCATCACAATTATCCATTTCCAGAACTTTTTTATCACCCCAAACAGAAACTCTGTACCCATTAAACAACTCCTCATTCTTCTCTCCCCGCTGCCCTGGTAACCACTATTCTACTTTGTCTCTATGAATCTGCCTATTCTAGATACCTCATGTAAGTAGAATCATACAATATTCATCCTTTTTTGTCTGGCTTATTTCAATTAGCATGTTTTCAAGGTTCATTCATGTTGTAGCATGTACAAGTTTCCTCTGCTATCCCATAGCAGGGAGTTTCTATGAAACCTTTCGGAAGCCAAAATGGTGTAAAGCAAAGAATCGATTACTTTATGACACATCTTGCTAATGGATACGTGAAATAAATCAAGATAAAGCACATATGCTCACAGACACAGTTCAAAGCTATGGCAGCTTGATGCTGAGATGCTTGGTGTAGTTCCAGGGAAGGAGCTTGGCTGTGCCAGTCTTGCCATTTGGGGAGCATGCTGTCTCTATTACGGAGGGTTAAATAGGTACTAATGTAGGTCTTTCATAAAAGTGAAGTGATGGAAAGCAAACTTTCAAAAAGCAGAGGATACCTGTACCTGTTTTCACTAACTGAAATAAATCTGAGGAGGATTTTCACTTTTAAGGAAAAAGGCAAAAAGCAATCATAGCATTCAGCACTTGTTTTGGCGGCAAGCTGTTAGAGAGGCAGCAAGCAGCCCAAGCAGCTAGAGTGGAACCGCCAAGCTCCTTCCTGGAGAACTACTCTCAGCATCTCAGCATGAAACCGTCATAGCTTAGAACTGTGTCTACGGTTTTTGGTTCTTTGCTTTACACCATTTCGGCTTATGAAAAGTTTCATAGAACACTCTACTTTCAGATAGTGGGAAAAACCTGTACTAATGTAGGTCTTTCGTAAAAGCAAAGTGGTGTAAAGTGAACTTTTGAAAAGCGGGGGATACCCGTATCAGAATTTCACTGCTTTTTAAGGTTAAATGATATTCCAATTGTATGTATATACCATATTTTTGCTTATCCATTGACTTATTGATGAACACTTGGGTTGCTTCCACTTTTTGGCTGTTGTAAATAGTGCTGCTATGAACATGAGTGTACTAGTATTGGTTCGAGTCCATGCTTTCCATTCTTTCGGGTATATACCAGGAGTGGAATTGCCATACCATGTGGTAATTCTATGTTTAGCTTTTTGAGGAACCACCAAACTGTTTTCCACAGTGGTTGTACCATTTTACATTCCCATCAGCAGTGCACAAGGGTTCCAGTTTCTCCACATCCTTGCCAACACTTGTTATTTTTTGTACTTTTAATCAGCCAGCATGATGGGTGTGACATGGTATCTGAGGTGTCGATTTGCACTTCCCAAATGATTAGTCATGTTGAACATCTTTTCCTGTACTTACTGGCCATTTATATATCTTCTTTGGAGAAATGTCTATTCACGTCTTTTGCCCATTTTTGAAATAGGTTGTTTGAGGGTTTTTGTGGGTTTTTTTTTTTTCCTGTTGAATTGTAGGAGTTCTTTACATATTCTGGACATTAACCCTTTATCACATATAAGATGTGCAAATATTTTCATTTCACAAATATTTGAGTGCCTATTACGAGCATGTACTGCACCTGATGCTTGAGAAACATGTGAATGAGGCAGCTCATGCTCTCAAGAAACATAGCATAGTGAGGTCAATACAGGAGCAGATATAGTATCCATTTAGTGGATAAAAAGCTATAACATTGAAAAGAAAAGTGGAGCTTATTTTTTATAACTGATGTTTTTGCTTCTTGAATTCCCCCCCATTGAGTGGGGAGTGGTAGTGATGAAAGAGTTGAATTAAATTATTCGGTCCATTTTAAGTTCAACTTCCTATCACGGCTATTTCTCCCTCTGCCGTTCTCTGCCATCTGGATGTCTGGGAAGAGAGTTTACATTCCCTGTGCTGAGGTGGTGCTGTGGATTGGGTCTCAGATGGCCTTGCTATCCTCCTGATCCTCTCTGGTTTCTATTCTGGGCAGCTAGTCTGCTGTGGTGCTTTCTCACCAAACCTGCAGTAGTAAGTGATCTGTTCTTCTGGTGGGGCAGGAGGCCAGTATCCCTTCCTTCATGATTTGCCTCCACCTTGGTTCTAGCCACCCCTCTAAGGTGTAGCTGAAACTCACAGTTCTGGCTACAAGTTCCACAAAGTTACTTTGTCCAATGATCCCAACTCTCCAGGTGGTTCAATCAGCTACCTTCCCCATTGGGCAGCGGGAATGGCTACAGATCTTCTAAATCACATGGTAGCTGGTAGACTCTTTACTAACTCTGTATTGCCATTTTTACAATAGTCCAGTGTTGGAGCCCAGGAAGTCTGTTCAGCAATTCTTTTCCCAATGCACTCAATGACAAGTAAGCCCAGCTTTCTCCCCTTTCAAGGTCTCTCCCATCCCCCTCCAGCATTTCTGCCGTGAAACGTCACCTGTGTCTGACCTTCTCTGTCTCACCATTCCCGGGATCAGGAGGGCTTTTTTTTTCTTTTACTATTCTGTGACTTCTTCTCAAAGTATCATTCCTCCTCTTCCTTGGGCCATATGTGCAGTTTGATATTTTATCTTTTAATGATTATTGGAGTATAGTTGATTTACAATGCTGTGTTAGTTTCAGCTGTACAGCAAAGTGAATCAGTTATACATATACATATATCTACTCTTTTTTAGATTCTTTTCCTATATAGGTCATTACAGAGTCCTGAGTAGAGTTCCCTGTGCTATACAGTAAGTCCTTATTAGTTATCTATTTTATATATAGTAGTGTGTATATGTCAGTCCCAATCTCCCAATTTATCCCTCCCCCGACACTTCCCCCTTGGTAACCATAAGTTCTACATCTGTGACTCTATTTCTGTTCTGTAAATAAGTTCAACTGTACCATTTTTTTTAGATTCCACCCATAAGCAGCATATTTGCCTTTCTCTGTCAGACTTACTTCACTCAGTATGACAATCTCCAGGTCCATCCATGTTGCTGCAAATGGCATTATTTTGTTCTTTTTTATGGCCGATTGTAGTTTGATATTTTAAAAATATCGTATTTCATGTGATAAATGTAATGCCAGGGTGAGAACAGATTGCTATGGAATCAATAGAAAGGTGTGGAGGTGGTCCCAACCTACTCTTAGGATGTTAACAGTAGGCTTCCTGGAAGAAGTGGCATTTAAGCTAAAACCTGAAGAATACACAGGAGTTACGTAAAGTGCAGAAGCTGGATAAGAGTTTAAAAGGAACACATACAAAGGCCCAGAGGCAGGAGAAGGACTTCTAATTCAGAATGTCTTTGGCATAGAATATTAAGGAGGCGGTAACAAAAGAGAAAGCTGAAATGGTAAGCTGTGGTCACATCATGAAGAGCCTCAAAAACCTTGTTTAAGAGTTCTGACTTTACATTAAAAGCAATGCGGGGAAATCCTTGGCAGTCTAGTCGTTAGGACTCCATACTTTCACTGAGGGCACAGGTTCAATCCCTGGTGGGGGAACTAAGATCCCGCAAGACACGCGGCTTGGCCAAAGGGGGAAAATAAAAGCAATGGGTGGCTTGTGTTTTAAGCAAGGAGGGTACATAATCAAATTTATGTTTTAGAAAGATCACTGTGTTTGAAAGAGATGGATGCATATGAAGGAGGCAAAACTAAAGGCCATTTTGCTCCCCCCTACTCAGGGATTAGCCACCATCTTGAATTTTTAAGAATATGCTAGAAAAGTCACATCAGCATATTTGAATGTTGAAGAGATGGATCCTGAAGGAAGGCAAAAGGATGAATAAAAAAGAGAGAATAACTGATGGCAGCCAACATCCTTCAGAGGTGGGAAGGAATGCTGAGGGACCAGAGAAGAGAGACCCCTCTTTCATTCTGAAAGGAAAGGGAGAGGAAATGATGGGTGAGATGTAGATAAGTTGACAAACTTGGTGGAGTTCTCATCTTTTTTTTTTTTTTTTTGATAATGAAGGAGGCAAAATCATAGCCATCTGCTCATGAAAAGGAAAGTGGCCAAGAAAGAGTATGGCAAACACTGTTGGCTGACTCAGTGTGGTTCCCAATCCCCATCTGCCCTGCTGCTTTCCCTCTAGGAGTTGAAAACACTGGCTTTACTAGACACACCTGCAACAAGGAAACATAAGCAGAATTTTGCTGGGGTTTCTTGGAAAGCTTTCCCTTTTCCTAGTAGAGGACATGGCCATGGCTGGAGTCCCTCTTCCTCTCTGACTTGACCCCAGATGCCATTCCCAGAGCTGGGACAGCTCTCTTGCATATCTGAGAAAATAAGTATGAAGGAAAGGCCCAAAGAAGTGCAGAGACAGCAGCCAGACAAGTCATTGTTCAGCTGCTGATTGACAGCTAGCAGCAACTCGCCTCCAGATTTCTGGTTGCAAAGTCTAATTTGTTTAAGCCACCAAAGGTGGATTTTGTATCCAGAAGCATTCCTGATACAGGAAGTTTCAAGGACAGTGACAAACATCTGACCTGGTCTCTGAAGAGAATGGGAGAGAAAAAGAGGGAACGTAGGATTATAGATAATAATAAAAGCTCAGATGAAGTGAAATTCATTTTAAAAACACCAATTTCATTTTGGAGTATTTACTATCTGTGGAAATTAATCAATTTGATGGGGTGCTAATATGCTAATTTTATCAAAGTTACATCAAGTCATATTAATTCTCCAGTTAGATAAACTAGCACCTTCTACTTATTAGGAGACCTATGTAAGTGCAAGATGACTTAGAGTACTCAGCGACACCCTTTAAAGATTCGTTATTCTAAGATGATATGATTCACATCACTGTCTGGTGGAGAAGTTCAGATTATTCACACTGAACACAATGTAATCTTGCAAAGTTTATGGCAGAAGCAAGTGAAGAAAGACGCTTCCCTCAGAATTCTTGATTTAGATTCTGTAATTTTATTCACATAGTACCCAAAAAACTCTTTCCATGATTAAGCAGTAATTCACAATACATGTATCTTTTGAGGCATTTGCTGCTTTAATAGATGGCTTGTTCCTCTCTTTAATTACAAAAAGAATGAGACCCAAATAAAAAGACTCCTACATTTTTAATAAATGAAAATGTACAAAACTCAATACTTATTCATATTTACTAGAGCTACAAAGTATAATCACTATCAGAAAATTCTAAAATTAAAATTTGTATTCTCCTCTCCCCTTACTAATCTAATATTTATCAATATTCTAACTAAGCAGAGCATGTAATCCCACATTTGTCTCAGGAGTTACTCCAAGCACTAGATATGACTGGATTTTCTGATAATGAAAGGTTTACACTTCATGAGGAACAAAGAAGTTCACCATGAGGCCTATCTTCTCTTCTCCTTCTAAGGACTTTCATTTCTCATGGTTGCCTCCATATTGGGTAACGGTGGCACTACGGGAGACATGACAATCCATGTATTCTTGTAATACATACAGAGTTTTATTAAGAATCCCTGGGGCTTCCCTGGTGGCGCAGTGGTTGAGAGTCCGCCTGCCGATGCAGGAGACACGGGTTCGTGCCCTGGTCCGGGAAGATCCCACATGCCATGGGGCGGCTGGGCCCGGGAGCCATGGCCACTGAGCCTGCGCGTCCGGAGCCTGTGCTCCGCAACGGGAGAGGCCACAACAGTGAGAGGCCCGCGTACCGCAAAAAAAAAAAGAATCCCTGGAAAGGGGGACATTATGTTATATATTGTCAGAATACTTGCAACTCATTTACTAAGAATGCATAAGACCCTGAAAAGGCCTGTGATGCCTGAAAAATGTTCACAGCTGATTTATGCCAGAACAGAGGCCATGAAGAACTCTGAAGGATAGTCATCAGCTGTTAAGGGTTCTCATTTCCAGGTAAGTACGCTTCTCCATTATGTGCTGCACTTACCAGGTAACATCAGTCTTGTTTGGACAGTCTTTTCTTCATCTTCCTTATTTCTTTATGTTAAGGTGATCATCAACTTTATATAAGCACCCACAGATAACTGTTCATTATTAGAACACTCATCATATTTAGGCTACTTCCTGAAGACATGTAGAGCAAATCTTAATGCTTTCACTGAGATATTTCCAATATAAATTGTAAAGGAGACAATTTTTTTTCCTACATAGGAAATTACTTAGTATCATCAACAGTATGTATAGATGATATTATACATCAACTATACCTCAATTTTAAAAATTGAAACAAAACAGTATGTAGGTTCTCAGATTTTCGTAAGAGATGAGTAAAGTCCCTTTACTCACCTGCTTCTTAACAATGACCCTGGACATTTCAGCTTAGGTCTTGAGGTACATATTCTTTTGGGTCTCCTCAATCCTATTCTCATACTTTGAATCTGGTAACAGAAAATAAAACAGGAAATTTATTTTATTTTATTATTATTATTTTTGGCCATGCCACGTGACTTGGAGGATATCAGTTCCCTGATCAGGGATTGAACCTAGGCCTGCAGCAGTGAAAGCATGGAGTCCTAACCACTGGACTGCCAGAGAATTCCCGGGAAATTTAAAAAAAAAAAAACTGATTTAATCTTTGGTCTAATAACTCCAATGCAAGTAATGAAATGGAGAATATCCACTTATATACTAACTCACACACTCCTTCTCAACAGGGAAAATGTACTTGCCTAAAAAGGAACATACCAGTTCATTGTTTGTGTTAATAATGGAAACAGTAGAACATGTCTGAGAGTATCTTTTCAAGAGTTGCACTAGGGATGGAAATCCTATTTAAGCTTTAGAATCTCAATCATCTGAACTGACACTGTACTAAAAAGGAGAAAAGCAAACAATGCTGACAGAAAATATTCTACATTCTCTCCTGTGGCTTTTACAACCTTTGAAAGGAAATTGGTGCCCACTGAAACTACTGATTTATACTAAAGGAGTATTGGTGCCTTGTGCCTGCTCCCCTGTTGAAAAAGTTCTCAGTAAATGCTTTGACTCCCTCATAGCACTGATGGGACTTTTTCTCCAGCATGTTTTTTCCTATGTCTGAAAAGATTCGAGCTCTGACTAAAGGCTTTCCCACATTCATGACATTTGAAGGGTTTCTCCCCAGTGTGGATTCTTCGATGTTGAATCAGGATTGCACTTCGGCTGAAAGCCTTTGCACACACATCACATGTATAAGGTTTCTCTCCACTGTGGATCCTCTGATGTAGATTAAGGGCTGAGCTCTGACTAAAGACTTTCCCACATTGATCACACTTGTGTTGTTTTTTTCGAGGATGGTTTCCCTGTCTTCTTTCAAACTTTCTATCTTGTTCACAAGTTCCTCTAAATGTGAAATTCTGGGAAGCATTCATTTGAAGAGTGTTAGAAACTTTGTAATGCAGTTCTTTGCCTGAAGAAGTCTTTCGCCTTGAAGCTGATTTCACATTTATAGTTCCAGTGTCTCTATCTGAAATAATACAAGGAAAAGCAAATGTAATCAGTTCTCTGTTCAGAAGGAAGGAAAATGAAATAGAATGATCCAAATGAAATATATATATAGACTATTTTTTAGCTGGCATGTTTGAAATATAGCTTCACAATGTGGAGGATGGAGAGGGTAAGGCAGAAAACACTGAGAAGACCAAAAGGTGAAAAAGAAGGTTTATATACTGATGAGGCAGGCAACTATAAAGATGAAAACTCTGTGCAAAAGGTAGAATGGTGAATAGGGGTAAAAAGATACATTAGAAACTGAGGAAAGTCTGGAAGAAAAGAAAGGGCCTAAAGGATGAGGAATTATTGGAGAAGCAGAGGAGCAACTGAAGGAGAGGAATTAGATGTGGTAGTGGGTAGCAATAAGCAAGATTTAGTACAAGAGTATCAATAAACAAAAGTTATAAAAATAAATGAATCAGTCTTTAGACCGTGACCTTGGGGTCCCTCAAAAGGGCCTCAGGGACTGCCTGATGGCAGAAGAGGTGGGCTGAGACTGCTCATTCCTGCTTTAGTCAGAGTAGCTGTATTTTCATCTGTTTAATATATTGCAACTCCGCCTAAAATTTCATTGAGAAGAGGGCCATGCTGCTTAAAAAAAGGTTTGAAAATCTGGATGGAGATGATGTCAAGGATTCAAAAATCTGAACAATATAAGAATCTCTGAGAAGGAAATAAGGACAAAATACTGAGAATGTGCATTGGCAGTATATATAATGGTGGAAGTTCCCACAGGAACAGGAGGCAGGAGGGGAGATTGGAGACCTCTTTCAGAAAGCAGCCTAGATGTGTGTGATGGGTGGGCTGAGAGGCCACCTTCCCACCCCCCAACCATGAACTGAACCCTGCCCCTCACCATTTTGTCTTAAGGTGTGAAGCTCCTTCGATGCCCACTGCAGTTGCTTTTTTGTGGGCTTAAGCTGGCTACGTGGTGTCTCCTGAGTGATTTCACAAGTTGGTAGCTTCTTTGCAAGCATGTCCTCATTTCGTCCAAGAAAGACCTAGAAACAGTTTGGTACTAACTGAGGCTGAAGAAAGGAATCAGGTTGGGACTTGAAAATAAAATAACAGAGAAGAAACTATCCTGGGACACAGGAAAAGGGAGGAAAAAGGCAGAGGCGCGTTTTGTTTTCTGGCACAGCCGGGAGTCCACTCACCACACTCTACATTTAGTTGTGCTGAGTGGGAGTACAATTTGGGAGCTCTAACCCCAGTGATGTGCCAGAGCTCCTGACTCAGCCTTGTCCCTCATCCCCACAGCCCCTTCTCACCTGTTCACCTGCCCCGTCATGCTCTTTCTCCAGCTCCTCCAGCATCAGCACGGCTTCCTCTCCACTCTCTGGTCGGTTCTCTTGAAACCAGGCCTGCAGCTCCTCAGGCAACATGGCCAGGAACTGCTCCAGCACCAGCAGCTCCAGGATCTGCTCCTTGCTGTGCACCTCTGGCCTCAGCCACTGACAGCAAAGCTCCCGGAGCCGGCTCAGAGCCTCCCGGGGCCCAGGTGTCTCCTGGTAGTCAAACTGCCTGAACCGCTGGCGGTAGGTCTCTGAGCTGTAGTAGCTGCTCCAGTGGCGGCTGGAGGCCATATTACCGGCCTGCCCTCCCTCTTCCGCCTTCATTACCAGAATGCAGTCAGGGTCCCCTGAAGTTTGTGGAAGGAGTTTTGAAGTTTCTCTCAATTTTGCAGACATTTGGACTGGGAATAGCTCTGAACTGCTAGGCTTAAATCTTCAAGAAGGTTAAACTCTCCTTATGGACACTCCTAAATATGATTAAAGAGACAAGTGGAAACAAGACAGAAATGCTTCTTAGAACGATACAACTAAGAGTAGAAACGTAAGACTGTACAGAAAGTACTGCCCTTAATCTTAACATAAACCATGCTTTCAAAGAACACTTCCTTCTTTAAGAGAATCACAGAGCTCAGAGGCATTAATTTATATACATGAGTAATTCACAATTTATTCTGAAAATCATGCACATGAGACTGACTAAATATCACAATAAGAGATCAGCCAGGGTTGCAGAGGAGCTCCTGGAGAACAGAAATAAGGAAAGGCTGAGGAAAGTTATGACTGTGGGTCAGCCTCGAAGAGCCAGTTAATTTTTACTAGACTGCTGCAAGGAGCTCTAAGGAATAGTCTCACGAGAGAAGTACCTTTGCATAGATTGTTGTCTTCAATGCTTACTAATTTTTAAAACAATATTACTTCGGCATTAAAGGGACCATGCAAAAGAAAAAAGCATATTTCTCCATCTTAATGTATTTCCATTTTTTCATGTACATGCCTACTGCTCATCTGTGACATCCATATAACTTATCTTTTTTTTTTTTTTACTTAATTATCTCTTTACTGTAGAATACTTAGGCTGTTTCTAATTTTTACTATTATAAACAATGCTGGGAAGCACATTTTCAGAAAATATACTATTTTTCTCCTTTCAAATTATTTCCTTCAAAGATGTCCCAAGGACTTGACTTACTGGGGTCAAAGGAAAAGGGACAAATATCTTGCTATGTATTATCAAATAGATTATAGAAAACGCTGTATCAAATCACAGTGTCACCAGCAACATAGTGATGTATGGGGGCAACAATTTCTCCAAGTATCGCTAGCTTGTTAGCAGGAAGGGGGTGGGAAGACACTTTCCTTAGTAGCATTGTAGTATATGTATAACTAGTAACTGACAACTAATTTAAACTGTTATATGTGCCCCTATATTTCCTCTCTACCATTTTTTTCCCGACTTCACCGAGAACTCTTCTAGGCACTGAAGATATGGCGGTGACGCGAACAAAGCCTGCGGCTGCATAAAACTTAATATTCTAGCCCGGGAAAGACAAGGTTACCAAATAAATGACACAACTTTATACAGTGCTCCACAATTGAAACGCAGAGAATTTACTATGTGCTAAGCACTCGTCTAGGGATCTTAATAAATATAAACTCATTTAAATCCCCACAAAAGCCCTGTAAGGTTCTTTTCATTCTCATGTTGAGGAACCTGCCAGGGCAAGCTCAGGTAACGAGACCAAAGGCAAAGGAGCAGGGCTGGTGTCTGAGTTCAGGCCATCCACACCTTCTACGGTGCTGCGCGGTCCAGAGCCGGTGGCCAGGGTCGCAGCGCAAATAAGGAGCAGCAGACCCGGATGATCCTGAGCCGGAACCGAATCTGGGATCGAGACCGGAGGGACAGGTGGGGTTTGAGGCCACGTGTCTGGAGCCGTCTAGGGGAGTTACACAGAGGGCCCCTAAGCTAAAGCATCCTCTGGAAGTCTCAGGAGTGGCCACCGGGACGCACTTTGCGTCTCCCGCACCAGGAGCGGAGTGTGTGCCGGGTCCACAATTGCTCTCAGTTCCACCCCAGAGACCAAACCCCCAACACCGCGCGAGGGTCCGTAACGAACCCGGTCCCTGGTGGGGAGGTTTCGCCCAGAGTCCTGGATCCGGGGGTCTTTCCCGAGGGGACCGACTCTCCCTTGGAAATACCTCCTCTGCTGAGCCTGCTCCCGACGGTCCCGGGACACCTTCCTCCACCACACGGCGCCGCACCCGGACGGGGACCCGACTCCGCAAGACCACACGAGGAGAATGGGCGCGGGGGGAGGGTGCGCGGGAGGTCAGGTAAGCGCGCGGAGGGTGATGGGAGGAGGTCGGCTTGGGGGGCGGGGGTCAGGCGCCACGGGGTACCCGGACAAGGAGGGGGGGTGCACGCACGCGCTGTAAGAGGCCAGGAGGTGCGGGGACGAGGTGGAGGCCGCGGGGAAGCGCCGGGGGCGTGAGGAAGAGGTAGCCGGGATGGGGGAGGGGAGGAGTTTTAAGAGGGGGTGCGTGGGCGCGTGTTGGGAGTGGTGGTGGGGCTACCGTGAGGTGGCCCCAGGCCGGCGGTCATCCCTTCCCCATTCCCCCGAGTGACGGCCGCTTCTCCCGGAGGCCTAGCAGAGCGAAGAGACCTCAACTCTCACCTCCGGCCTAGGAAGGACGACCCCGCGTTTTGGGGGAGAAGCCGGGGAAGCGCCCAACAGGACGCTGCTTCCGGTCCTCTCGGCGGGGAGGGGGCGGGGCCCGGGATGCCGGAGCCGTTGCCTTGGAGACGAGCCGAGGCCCGCGCCTCAGGCTTCCAGAGAGGTAGCTCTTGGACTGTGGGGAAGAGCGAAATACCGACGGATGGGAATCCAGCTGCTCGGGATCCCCATTCAAAGAAACCAGCATTATTTTTTTCAGAGTACTTTTACTTACATTATTTCGTTACTCTTTCGATAACCCAGTACGGTTATCCCCATTTTACAGGGAATAAACCCAAAGTTTCTGTGACTTGGCCAAGGTCATGGAGGAGACTCCCGCGCTTTCTACCACTACGCACAACATTCTGTAATACCATCTGCGCTCCTGAAGCTGGCTACGCTCCAAGTATCGTCGTAAGAAATGGGTTTGACCCTCCCATCCTCACCCCATGTTTTCACAAGAGAACCTAATGGCCCTTGAAAAGGTATGAACCCGCGCACGCACGTATTTTGGCACTAATATATACATATATATGTCCTCAGATAATCTTGAGTAAATTTAAAAATCAATTTGAGACTAACTGAGCTATAAGGCCACAGCCCCACATATTGGCTTCCTCCTCTACCCACTTTCCCTAGGGACTCTTGGAAATATACTTGTAGAGGGAAGTAGGGAATCAGGGAGAGGACAGCAATGCTTGAAAATTAATAAACGACAATAAGAAGAAAAAAACCCTTTTGGTATGAACAAACAAACAAAAAAGAAAGGTATATTAGAAATGGAGTCTGAAGTGATGAGAGAAAAGGCTGGTTTACTCAGTCTATGCCAGTCCTAGGGGATTAGTGGAGAAACTTGCATCTTAATTAACCTACAATAATATTAAATTTGAAGAATTTATTTTTTTAAGAAATTCTTGCTTCTACAGCGGTATTTCATGGTATAAGATTTTTTGCTGAGTTAATTGCTAGCACAAATAGCAAGACAACCCAAAAGTGTACTAGGGAATGTATTTATGGTGATGGTGGGTGGGTTAAATGACTCAAGGCAATGAGGAATCTGAAACAGATCCTCAAGGGCAATTTGGCAGTGGTGTGAAGTCATAGAAAGTGGCTTAAGGAGAAAATGGACAGCAGTCAAAAGCTGCAAGGAGAATAAGGAACTGTGAAAAGCCGTGTGATTTGGCAGGAAGTCAGAGTTGAGTACATCATCTAGGATTCTACCAAATAGCTGGACCCAAGAACCTAAAGTTTCTTTTAAAAAAGGGAGGCTTCCCTGGTGGCGCAGTGGTTAAGAATCCGCCTGCCAATGCAGGGGACATGGGTTTGAGCCCTGGTCCAGGAAGATCCCATGTGCCACGGAGCAACTAAGCCCGTGTACCATAACTACTGAGCCTGCCTTCTAGAGCCCTTGAGCCACAACTACTGAGCCTGTGTGCCACAACTACTGAAGCCTGCGCTCCTAGAGCTCTGCAACAAGAGAAACCACCACAGTGAGAAGCCTGCGCTCTGCAACAAAGAGTAGCGCCTGCTCGCCGCAACTAGAGAAAGTGCACGTGCAGCAACGAAGACCCAACACAGCCAAAAAAAAGAAAAGAAAAAAAAGGGGAGCAAATGTAAAAGATTGCTTGTAATAAATAGTTCACAGTAAGCTTGATAAAGGGCAGGTTTTTGTTTGTTTTTATTTTTTTAATGTTTGGGTGGAAAGAAATTAACAGGAACAAGCTCCTAGTAGGGCAAGCATCTAGCTGTATACCAGATGCATGGTAAACACTGGGAATTCAGATGTGAGATACAGATTCTTTTTTAAACAAACAAACAAAATTATTTATTTATTTGGCTGCATCAGGTCTTAGTAGCAGGCATGCAGGATCTTCGTTGCGGTACGCAGGCTTCTCTCTAGTTGTGTCTCGCAGGCTCCAGAGCATGCGGGCTCAGTAGTTGTGGTGCTCCGCGTTAGTTGCCCCGCGGCATGTGGGATCTTAGTTCCCTGACCAGGGATTGAACCCGCGTCCCCTGCATTGGAAGGTGGATTCTTAACCACTGGACCACCAGGGAAGTCCTGAGATACATATTCTTGCTCTTTAGGAACTGATAGACTAATTAAGGAGAAGAGTATGTAAACTGACTATTCCAAACAAAGTGGCAGATGTTCTGATGGAGCTACCTACAGGATGCTACAAAAGCACAAAGAAAGGGAGGTGTTGGGGAGAGCTGAGTGTTGATACATTTCAGACTGAGGGACCAGAGCAGAAAGTTTAGATTTGTTGGATTGAAGGATGTCAGAACGTGAGTGGCTGCGGATGAGGGTGAAGAAGTAAGCAGGGGTCTAGTTTTGAAAGATTTGGCAGGCCAAGTAAAAGGCTGTGAACTAAAATTTTAAGGAGGGTCTTGAGCAAGTGGCTCAAGCATATCTGCAATTCAGATAAAATTCTGATGGCAAAGTGAAAGATGGGTTTGAGTGGAGACCAAACTGAAGGTAGGGTGACCAGCTCTGAAGCTATTTCAAGGTTCCAGGCTGCAACTGATGGAGGTCTGAACTAGTGCAGGGGGGGAGAGGATGGAGGCAGATTCAGGAAATATTTGGGAGGCTGGTGTTTGTTGGATGGTAGGCTGACCATTGGGTGGATAGTGCGTCATTAAAGAAGTTTAAAAATAAAACAGTATGAGTAGGTTTGACAGTGGCTTATGTGGACTTTTTTTTTTTTTTTTAATGTGGACTTTTGAGGGGAATTTTCGGTAGCCTGAATCTGAGTCTGAATGAGATGCTTTAATCAATACCATATAATCACACAACACAAAATTGGACATTCTGTGAGATTATGTGCAAGTAAATATCAAATGTGCTCTATATCTGAATGCTTCTCCTGTACATTAAACTCCTTGTAAATTTCTTTTTTTTTTTCCCCTGCGTGGCGCAGCTTGCGGGATCTTAGTTCCCTAACCAGGGATTGAACCCACGCCCTTGGCAGTGAAAGCTTTGAGTCCTAACCACTGGACTGCCAGGGAATTCCCTCCCTGTAAATTTTATAAGCTACTTATAAACACAGTGAAGGAAGAGGACAATCACTTTACTTATTTAATTTTTGTATTTTATTTTACTTATTTTTGTATACAGCAGGTCCTTATTAGTCATCAATTTTATACACATCAGTGTATACATGTCAATCCCAATTGCCCAATTCATCACATCACCACCCCCCACTGCTTTCCCCACTTGGTGGCCATACATTTGTTCTCTACATCTGTCTCTCAATTTCTGCTCTGCAAACCGGTTCATCTGTACCATTTTTCTAGGTTCCACATATATACGTTAATATACGATATTTGTTTTTCTCTTTCTGACTTACTTTACTCTATATGACAGTCTCTAGATCCTTCCACATCTCTACAAATGACCCAGTTTCGTTCCTTCTTATGGCTGAGTAATATTCCATTGTATATATGTACCACATCTTCTTTATCCATTCGTCTGTCGATGGGCATTTAGGTTGCTTCCATGACCTGGCTATTGTAAATAGTGCTGCAATGAATATTGGGGTGCATGTGTCTTTTTGAATTATGGTTTTCTCTGGGTATATGCCCAATAGTGGGATTGCTGGATCATATGCTAATTCAAGTTTTAGTTTTTTAAGGAACCTCCATACTGTTCTCCATAGTGGCTGTATCAATTTACATTCCCACCAACAGTGCAAGAGGGTTCCCTTTTCTCCACACCCTCTCCAGCATTTGTTGTTTGTAGATTTTCTGATGATACCCATTCTAACTGGTGTGAGGTGATACCTCATTGTAGTTTTGATTTGCATTTCTCTAATAATTAGTGATGTTGAGCAGATTTGCACGTGCTACTTGGCCATCTGTATGTCTTCTTTGGAGAAATGTCTATTTAGGTCTTCTGCCCATTTTTGGATTGGGTTGTTTGTTTCTTTAATATTGAGCTGCATGAGCTGTTTATATATTTGGGAGATTAATCCTTTGTCTGTTGATTCATTTGCAAATATTTTCTCTCATTCTGAGGGTTGCCTTTTCATCTTGTTTATGGTTTCCTTTGCTGTGCAAAAGGTTTGAACTTTCAGTAGGTCCCATTTGTTTATTTTTGTTTTTATTTCCATTACTGTAGGAGGTGGGTCAAAAAGGATCTTGCTGTGATTTATGTCAAAGAGTGTTCTTCCTATGTTTTCCTATAAGAGTTTTATAGTGTCTGGTCTTACATTTATGTCTCTAATCCATTGTGAGTTTATTTTTGTGTATGGTGTTAGGGAGTATTCTAATTTCATTCTTTTACATGTAGCTGTCCAGTTTTCCCAGCACCACTTATTGAAGAGGCTGTCTTTTCTCCATTGTATATCTTTGCCTCCTTTGTCATAGATTAGTTGACCATAGGTGCATGGGTTTATCTCTGGGCTTTCTTTCGTTCTATCTATCCATTGATCTATGTTTCTGTTTTTGTCTTGATTACTGTAGCTTTGTGGCATAGTCTGAAGTCAGGGAGTCTGATTCCTCCAGCTCCGTTTTTTTCCCTTAAGACTGCTTTGGCTATTCGGGGTCTTTTGTGTCTCCATACAAATTTTAAGATATTTTGTTCTATTTCCATACAAAATGCCATTGGTAATTTGATAGGGATTGCATTGAATCTGTAGATTGCTTTGGGTAGTATAGTGATTTTCACAATATTGATTCTTCCAGTCCAAGAACATGTATATCTCTCCATCTGTTGGTATCATCTTTAGTTTCTTTCATCAGTGTCTTATAGTTTTCTGCATACAGGTCGTTTGTCTCCCTAGGTAGGATTATTACCAGGTATTTTATTCTTTTTGTTGCAATGGTAAATGGGAGTATTTCCTTAAGTTCTCTTTCAGATTTTTCATCATTAGTGTATAGGAATGCAAGAGATTTGTGTGCATTAATTTTGTATCCTGCAACTTTACCAAATTCATTGATTAGCTCTAGTAGTGTTCTGGTGGCATCTTTAGGATTCTCTATGTATAGTATCATGTCATCTGCAAACAGTGACAGTTTTACTTCTTCTTTTCCAATTTGGATTCCTTTTATTTCTTTTTCTTCTCTGATTGCCATAATGACATTATAGCGACATTCACTCCTCAACTTTCTATTCACCTTCATCACGACATTCCTTCATCCCAGCATATTTGCTTTCCACCTAGTTAAAGGCTTTTAGTGGTGTGGCTCTGTTTCCATTTGTGCATAGAACCATTTTTTTCCTTGCCCAGGGTGTGTGAAGCAGATGTGTTAGAGACAAGCTGCCATATTTCTATAAGGATAATAGGTTAGAAAGTAAAGAAATTTAGCTTTAGAAATAAAAAGCAATTTGCCTGCAATGGAACTATGCTTTCCAGAGAGTGGTGGATAGAGTGTGAGTAGCAAGTCCAAGTGTGGATACACATTGAATGGCTATGAGAGTTTGGATGTGTCCCTTTGTGGATGATATGAATGAAGTACCAAGTTAGGGAAACAACTAAGGAGGCATCCCAAACTGAGTTCATGTTCTTCCCCTTATACCCTCAACTGGCCCCGCTCCCCCAGTTCCTTGCTTTGATAGTGAAAACTACTGTTAACTCCATGTTCCAGGCAAAAATCTTAGAATTCATCTTGGACATTTCCCTCTCCCTCATTCTACTACACCCAGTGAGTCCAGAAGTCAGCAGAGGGACCTGGTTCATTCCCTGACTCTGCCATAAGCTAGCTGTGGGCAAGTTCCTGCAATCCTCTACTCCACATCTCCTCATTTATAAAATAGGGATCATAGTAGTCATCTCATTAGATGAAGATTAAATAAAATAATGTACGTAGGTAAAGTTCCACAGGTGATTCCAGTGGACAGCTGTTTCAGTTTCTTGGGGCTTCTGTAACCAAGTACCACAGAATTGGTGCCTTAAAAGAACAGAAATTTATTCCCTCACAGTTCTGGAGGCCAGACATCCAAAATCAGTTTCACCGGACTGAAATCAAGGTGTCAGCAGGGCAGCACTGCCTCTGAAAGCTCTAGGGGAAAATCCATTTCTTTCCTCTTCCAGCTTCTGGTGGCTGCCAGCATTCCTTGGCATGTGGCTGCATCACTTCAATTTTCAAGGCCAGTATCTTCAAATCTCCCTCTTCCTCTCTCTTGTAAGGTTAGATGTGATTGCATTTAGGGTCTACCTACCCAAAAAATCAAGGATAATTTCCCTATCTCAAGATTCTTAATTTAATCACCCCTGCAAAGACACCTTTTTCAAATGAGGTAACATTTACAGGTTCCAGGAATTAGGATCTGATATCTTTGGGGGCCATTTGGGTGGGGGTCTACCACAACAGACAAGGTTGAGAATCTCTATATTAGGTAGATAAGGAACTGCCTCAAAAGGAAAGTTTTGGAAAAACAAGCATTTAAGAGGAGAATTCTAGGGCTTCCCTGGTGGTGCAGTGGTTGAGAGTCCGCCTGCCGATGCAGGGGACACGGGTTCGTGCCCTGGTCCGGGAAGATCCCACGTGCCGCGGAGCGGCTGGGCCCGTGAGCCATGGCTGCTGAGCCTGCGCGTCCGGGGCCTGTGCTCTGCAAAGGGAGAGACCACAACAGTGAGAGGCCCGCGTAACACACACACACACACACACACACACACACACACACACACAAAGAGGAGAGTTCTAATCCATGGTCTGTGGGCTCTCTATCTGTGTGCCCGATGTGATAACCACTAAATACATGTGGCTAGTTAAGTTTAAATTTAAACTAATTAAAATTAAATAAAATTAGAAATCCAGTTCCTTGGTCACATCTGCCAGTTTCAAATGCTTGTAGCCTCATGTGACTCATGGGCTACCATATTGGACAGCACAAATACAGAATATGTCCACAATCGTAGAAAGCTTTAATGGACATCATTTCTCACCCCTGAAATATGTTTCTAGATGCATATGTTCACTTTTCTGGGGACAGGGTCTAACAGACGACACAAGTTACCAACATTGACAAGACCAGCCTGTTGATGTGTTTTACTGGCTCACTGTTTTAAAATTGAATTGGTTCCTAACATGGACATTTTGATTCAATACATTAAAAAAAAAAACACTACTTCTTTTGAAAAACTGAAAAATCTAGGAATACTGATCCCGCATTCCCTCAGAGCAAACATTTCCTGGACAAAGTATCTGCTGCCTGCTTTAGACAGATCATGCTTTCCCTAGTTGCCAATGTACCCACCTGCCCCCTGCCATTTCTATCACTAGTCTAGCCCCTACAGGTTAGTGGAGTTTGAGACTTCTAATCTTCATCTTCTGATTCTCAAAGATGTCCAAGATTATCGCTTCTCAAACTTGAATGTATCAATACATACAGATTACTTGGGGATCTTGCTGAAATGCAAATTCTGATTCAGTAAGTTTGAGGTGGGGCCTGAGTTTCTGCATTTCTAATACATTCCCAGGTGATGGTAATGTTTGAATAGCAAGGCTCTGATGGAATCTAGAATCCATTTTCTATCAATAGAATAACTTAGTGGAGAGCCAAATTCAAGCTGCCAGAGACATGTTCTGACTATTGGAGAAGTCACAGCACTAGTAGCAGTACTGAACAATTGGTAAATGAGGCTTCTTCCCCCATCTTTAAAATGGCTTCTTTGGTATTTAATAGTGAATTTGTACCAGTTAAAACCCAGTTTAATTATTCACAGATATGAGTGGAGATGTTTTTAATCGCCCACTCAGCAACTGTTTTTGAGGTAAAGGCTGCCAAGATACTTAGCATAAATCATTTTACCAAAACATCTTAAACGGGGATTCCCTGGCAGTCCAGTGGTTAGGACTCAGCGCTTTCACTGCTGAGGGCCCGGGGATCGCTGGTTGGGGAAACTAAGATCCCTCAAGCCTCAAGGAGCGGCCAAAAAAAAAAAAAAAATCTGAAGATGATCAAACAACCTGAAAATGATACACATCTCCCCAGTGTGGATTCTTTGATGATCAGTTAGGGGGATAGGACTTGTCCCCAGTGTGTATGCTCTGAGGCTGAATAAAGGTTGAGCTTTGAGTAAAGGTTTTTCAAGAAAATGTCCCAGGACTGAAAGACAGGAATTCACAGATCAAAAGGGCCAGCCCGGGCTTCCTTGGTGGCGCAGTGGTTGAGAATCCACCTGCCAATGCAGGGGACACGGATTCGTGCCCCGGTTGGGGAAGATCCCACATGCCGCGGAGCGGCTGGGCCCGTGAGCCGTGGCCGCCGAGCCTGCGCGTCCGGAGCCTGTGCTCCGCAACGGGAGAGGCCCGCATACCGAAAAAAAAAAAAAAAAAAAAAAAAGGGCCAGCCCTTTGTGTACTCAACACGGGATGAAGACCTATATCATTATGGAATTTCTCAAAATTTGGGAGAAATTTAAGATCCTAAAAGCTTCCAGAATCTAACAGGCCACAAACTAAAAACTGAAAAACAAGATGGTATTAGACTTCTCAGTTTAGAAGGTGATAAACAGTGCCATCAAAATCTTGAGAAAAATTATTTCCAATTAAAATCCTGCTGGGAAGTTCCCTGGTGGTCCAGTGGTCAGGACTTAGAGCTTTCACTGCCATGGCCAGGTTCAATCCCTAGTTGGGGAACTAAGATCCTGCAAGTCATGCGGCATGGCCAGAAAAATAAATAAATTAATTAAAATAAATAAAAAATAAAACCCTGCTGGATCATTATGCAAAGCGAGAAAAAGGACATTTTCAGGCATGCTAAGTATTTAAAAAGTTACCTTACATGCAGCCTTTTTCAGGAGACTATTGGATGTCTACCAAAAAGAGAGTAAACCAAGTAAGAAGATATGAATAGAGGATTCAACACAGGAGATAATTAAGGAAATTCCCAAGAGGGTGATGAAAGGAGGTCCCAGGTGGCAGCTGGAGTTAAGCAGCAGAGGGATGGAGAGCTCAAGGAACATGACTTCAAGGGGAAAAAAAATGGTGCAATGGAGTACTGGGTGTGTTTGTTTTGTTATGTTCCAGTGTTGAGAGGAAATTTATACTCTGGCTGAAAGTCAGTGGAAAAATTAGTGGTAGATGGATAGAAGACTAAACAAAGGGGGAAAACAATGTTATCATTTATCATTAGATCCAGGTAAACAAAATAGTATATAAGAAATTTAATTATAGTATATCAGAAGGCTTAGCTATGGATAATATTTATATAGTCATAATAATGTAAACACTGAATTCTGATCTAACCAAAATATGTTAGAAGTATATTGGGAGGATTGGGGTTGCAGGGAGGAGAATCCTGTGTGATGAAGATGCCTGTGGATTTATAAGAGAGCTAAGTCCTTATCTTCCATAATATGAGCTTAGTCAATAGTAGTTAAAATGAAATATCAAGAAGAAATAGCTGTATTAACAAGTTATTTTTAAAGTGTAAGTAAATCCCCATAGAAACAGCTATAAGAGTTGAAGGTAGATGCAGTCCTGGGGAGCAGGGGATGGGGAAGGGACTGCCCTTGTCCATTCTAGGTCTTGTAGACCAATTTGACTTTTCAATTATATGTATTATGACATCAGCTATAGAGAATAAACTATAATTGCACCTCCCATCCCCTATAAGCCTTCTGTATTGAGGCTTCCACCCTCACCCCCTTACTAGTCTTCCCTCTTGCCAAATCTAATTCACTTGTTTTAGTTCTCATCTTCTCAGAATTTCACATTATTAACTACGGTACTTCTTCCACTTTGAACTCTTTGTCCTTCATTTTCACTACTCTTCTGTCTTCGGGTTCTCTTCCTTCTTCTGAACACTCTTTACAGTGGTTACTCTTGCTCTGCAATCCCACATATTGAATGTTCCCCATTGTTCTGCCTTTGGTTCCTGCGCGTTTCATGTTGTAGGCTCTCTGTGGGCCAGCTCATCTATTTCCACCTGTAAGGCTCCACCCACGATCTCTAAACTAATCAGTTCCAATTTACATCTTAAACCTGATCTTTTCCTTGAGCCTCCTCCCCACAGAGCTGAGTGCTTATCAGACATTACCACTTGTTAAGTCAGACAGAGAAAGAGAAATACCGTGTGATATCCCTTATATGTGTAATCTAAAAAGAAATGATACAAATGAACTTGTTTACAAAACAGAAACAGACTCACAGACTTAGAGAACGAACTTATGGTTACTGGGGGTAAGGAGGAGGGCCAGGGGTAGTTAGGGAGTTTGGGATCGACATGTATACACTGCTATATTTTAAATGGACAACCAACAAGGACCTACTGTATAGCACAGGGAACTCTGCTCAATGTTATGTGGCAGCCTGGATGGGAGGAGAGTTTGGGGGAGAATGGATACATGTATATGTATGGCTGAGTCCCTTTGCTGTGCACCTGAAACTATCACAATATTGTTAATTGGCTATACGCCAATATAAAATAAAGAGTTAAAAAAATTTTAAAAACAAAAAAAAGCATTACCACTTGTTTGTTTTACTGACATCTTAAACTAAACATGAGTTACTCCTCACTTCTCCCACACTCACCTCTTTTTCCTCCTTATCTCTTGAACTAGCACCACCATCCACTCATTCCCCCCAGTAGAAATCTGGACTCTTCCAGATATGTCTATTTCACTCATGTACATGCCAGGCAGTGTCTGTGTCCCATTCATCCTTGGACTCTCTGTGTCCTTCATTCCCTTTACGGTGGTTGACACATTGATCTCTACTTAATTCATGCTCCATAAATGCAGGAATAAAAAAGAAGAGGATCAAATTGATAAAAGGGTCGGTTTCCCACTAGCAATGGGATTATGGGAATGGACTGGAAACAATATGAAATTTGATGTATGCTAGTAGTGGGAGTCAAGGGTAAGGTCTGAAGGTGATGAAGGACGAAGTCAAAACGTTAAATCTGAAATTTAGCAGAGTGTTCAGATGGATTTAAAGGCATAGTTACCAGAGAAGACAGATAATCCACGAGGAGAGCGCAGTGGGTCAGAGAGCTGCTGCAGGTACATATATTGTAATAAAAGCATAATGGCTTCATGACAGTTTAATGTGAAGAGATAAAGATAATACATTTCATACAGTACTTAACATCCATGTCTGGGAAGACAGTAAAACCCAATGAGAGGGAGATAAATGGTAGAGTTTCACAGTCTGCTGTAACCTTGGGTGTTTAGCACACTGTCTACGTGGAGTCTTGCTTCTTGCCTCGCTCCCGAAGCATGGGGCTCCAGGTGTTCATTTATGAGTTGGTTCTCTACAAACTGCAACTAAACATTTGGTGCTGTATTAGTTTCTTAGAGCTGCCATAACAAATTACCACAAACGGTGCCTTCAAACAACAAGAATTATCTCGTGGTTCTGGAGGCTAGAAGTCTGAAATCAAGGTGTTGGCGGGCCATACTCCCTCTGAAGGGTCTTTGCCTCTTCCTAATTTCTGATGCTTGCTGGCAATCCTGCATCACTCCGATCTCTGCCTCTGTCATCTTATGGCCTTCTTCCTTCTGTGTCTAAGTGTGGCTTCTTGTCTCATCTCCTTTTAAAGGATTCAGTGGATTTAGGGCTCACCCTCATCCAGTATGACCTCATCTTAACTAATTACATCTGAAAAAGATGTCCATTTCTAAATAACGTCACATTCTTAGCTTTCAGGTGGACATGAATTTTGGGATGACACTATTCAACCCAGTTCAGTGCCTTTGCCTTTTAGCAGTTTATTGCAATTCACCCTTCTTTGCCTGCTCTCTAAACCTGAAATTGGCCTCCTAAATATTTTCCCTTTACCCACAAACATGATGTTACGATTTGTCAGTAGGGGGCGCTGGAGAAACATTGTGGGAGGAAGGGGTTTCCCTTCCCCATTCTGGTGTGCTGGCTCAGTTTGTGGCTCTCCAGAATCCAGCAGCTCTCCCTGCAGCAGTTTTCTCCTGCACCCTCTCAGGCAGTTTCGTAGCACACTGCCTCTAGTGAGATACTGCCTTGCCCTCTAGAGGGAAGACTTCCAGCAAGATCCACTACCATGGCACAGCAGTGACTCCTTTCTATCCAGTGAGCCATGACTGCACTGCAGAGAAGGCTCCTAATCAAGTAAACAAAATGACAGACTCGGTATATGTAAGTCAGTCCCTTACCCCAGTCACCCCAGTGCTTGCTCTACGGGCCATAAACAAAGTGACCACAGTGTCAGGGATGGAAGCTATGCGTGGGCTAAAAACAGGGACTTTACCTACCCAAGACTGACCTGACAAGCATTACTGCTGAGTGTCTAACCTGTCAACAGCAGAGGCCAAAGCTAAGCGTCTCAAATGGCACCACTCTCCATGGGGACCAACCAGCCACCTGGGGCAGATTGATTACATTGGACCTCTTTCTTCATAGAGGGAGCAGAGATTCATCCTCACTGGAATATTCATGACTCTGAACATGGATTTGCCTTCCCTGAACATAACACTTCAGCCCCACCATCTGTGTACTTATGGAATGCTTTATCCATCCTCTTGGTATTCTGCGCAGCACTGCTTCTCATCAAAGAGCTCATTTCACAGCAAAGGAAATAGAGCAATTGGCTTATGCCCATGGAATCAACTGGTCCTACCATATACCCCATCACCTGGAGCCGTTGGCCTAATTGAAAGTTGGAATGGACGATTCAGTTGTGGTGCCAGTTGGGAGACAACGCCCCCAGAACAATGGGATTCTGTCTTACAGGGTAGAGTATAGGTTTTGAATCAATGACTGTTATATGATATTCTCTCTCCTGTAGCCAGAACACATGGATCTGGGCATCAAGGGGAGGAAGTGGGAGTGGCTCCTTTCACTCTTAAACTCACTAAGAAGAAATGTTCTTCCTTCCCTAGAAACTTTGAGCAATGCTGGTTTGGAAGTCATAGTCCCCAGGGGAGGAATGTTTCCACCAGCAGACACAATGGTTCAATTGAATTGGAAAGTGAGAATGCCTCCTGGACATTTTGGACCTCTTATACTACTCACCAACTGGCCAGAAAAAAGGGGGGGGGGTTACTCTAAATGAGGTACTTGAACTTGGGCTGCTACTACACAGGACAGGCAAGGAGGACTATGTCTGAAACCCAGGGAGTTATGTGGGAGTGCTTCTTAGTACTTCCATGTCTAATAGCGAAAGTTATTGGAAAACTACAGAAACCAGGAAAGGCAGGACTGAAGACTCAAACCCTCTTGAGAGTGAAGGTTTGGGTCACTCTGGTGAGTAATGAACTCCAACCAGCTGAATTTCTGGCTGAGGATGGAGAAAATGTGATGTGGACTGGGCAGTGGACAAAGGAAAAGATGGGGTACAATTGACAGCCTCATAACAAAGCACAGAAATAATGGCAGTAGTAGCTTCGTATATATTTTCATTACATACATGTGTGTTTATTGAATATACTAAACATTTTCTTCTTCTGTCTCCTTTCTGTTTTTATGTTACATACATGTAGTTGAAAATTAACTTTACAATTTATTCTTTAGGTGACAGAATATTCCGTGGGACTCCACCTGAATTTGAGGAGTGATTCATATAACCACTGATGGATATGGTGCCTGTTGGAACTGTGTGCTTCTACATTTTGAAGAAGAGGTGAGAACTTTACTTTTAATACAGAGAGTTGTATTTTGTTACGGGACAAATTAGAAGTGTTTTATTTATGTACAGAAGTTCAAAGCTGTGTAGAAGGCTGCACAAGGAAACTAAAGAGCCAGAGGGCTCTCCTCACTTGTATTGCTGTGCTACTGCTCCAGCTATTCTTTGAACCTTTAAGTGTCTCTTCTTGTCCTCTCCAATTTGAGACACAGCTTCTATCACCATGAAGTTTCTTCCAAATTCCCTATTCTATAGTGATTTTTCTTCTCATGACCCTGAAGAACTTGACTATATCACACATTTAGCATCTAATCGTACTCTGAATATAATTTTCCTCTCATTATTTGGTGCATTACACTGCTCCTCCACCAGCCCCAGTCCATTTGATCCTAAGCTCTTTTAGGACAATGTCTCATTCCTTTTTTGCATCATCCACCAAAAATACACACATGAATACACATGCAATGAATATCTCTTAATTAACTGCCTTTGCTTGCTGCACTGGTTGTCTGCTTCTTGCTCCAAATTTAGTGTTTCAGCTAATACAATGTTTCGCAACCTAATCTGACTAGAGATCGCCTTTGACATTAATATGTCAAACTTACTCAAAATTACTTGGAAATTTTAAAAAATTCATCAATTCATTGAATTCATCAATTCATTGTCTGCTTGATATAGAGCAGGGATTTATGTAAAATATTTTATTCTGGATTAGTACATTGTATCATAATATGACTTTCCCCCACTACTTAAAAATAATTATATAAGAATTAAAATGACATAATGTAGTTCCAAAAAAATTAAAAACTAAAATTACTATATGATACAGCAATTCCACTTCTGGGTATATACCCCAAAGAATTGAAAATAGAGTCTTAAAAAGATAGTTGTACATCCATGTTTATAGCAGCATTATTCACAGAAGATGGAAGCCAACAAATGGCCATCAACAGATGAATGGATAAGCAAAATGTGGCATAAACCTACAATGGAATGTTAGTCAGCCTTAAAAAGGAAGGGAATTCTGACACATGCTACAACATGGATGAATCTTGAGGATATAATGCTAAGTGAAATAAGCCAGCCACAAAAAGACAAATACTGTATGATTCTACTTATATGAGTGTAATCAATAGAGTAGTCAAATTCATAGAGACAGAAAGTAGAATGGTGGTTTCCAGGGGCTGGGGGAAGGGGTAAGGGGAGTAGTTGTTTGATACAAAGTTTCAGTTTTACAATATGGAAAGAGTTCTGGAGATTGGTTGCATAGTAACATGAGTATACTTAACACTACTGAACAGTACACTTAAAAATGGTTAAGATGGTAAATTTTGTTGTGTATCTTTTACAGCAATTTAAAAAATACAACAGAGTCCATAAAATAAAATTTATAGATGAGATTGTTTAGGAACCAATGGAAAAATTATTGAGAGAAATTAAAGACTGAAATAAGTGGAGTGACATCCTGTGTTCATGGATTAGAAGACCTGACATTGTAAAAATGACAGTTCTTTCTAAAATTATCTGTAGATTTCATGCAATCCCAATAAAAATTTCAACACTTTTTCTGTAAATTAAAAAACGGATACTAACATTTATATGGAAATGCAAAGACTTAAGAAGAGCCAAGACACTCTTCTTTTTTTCAATTGAAGTATAGTTGATGCACAATACTATATAAGTTACAGGTGTACAATATAGTGATTCATAATTTTTAAAGGTTATATTCCTTTTATAGTTATTATAAAATATTGGCTATATTCCCCACGCTGTACAATATATCCTTGTAGCCTGTTTGATACTTAATAGTTTGTACTTCTTAATCCCTAACCTCTATATTGCCCCTCTCCCCTTCCCTCTCCCAGCTGGTATCCACCAGTTTGTTCTCTATATCTGTGAGTCTGTTTCTTTCTTGTTATATCCACTAGTTTGTTGTATTTTTTAGGTTCCACATATAATTGATATCATATAGTATTTGTCTTTCTCTGTCTGACTTATTTAACTTAGCATAATATCCTCCAAGTCCATCCATGTTGTTGCAATGTCAAAATTTCATTCTTGTTTATGGCTGAATAGTATTCCATTGTATATGTATATACCAAATCTTCTTTATTCATTCAATTGTTGATGGACACTTAGGTTGCTTCTGTATCTTGGAAGTTGTGAATAATGCTGCCATGAACATCGGGATGCATGCATCTTTTTGAATTAGTGGGTTTTTGTTTGTTTTTTTCCAGATATATACCCCAGGAGTGGAATTGCTTGGTCACATGGTAGTTCTATTTTTAGTTTTTTGAGAAACCTCCATACTATTTTCCACAGTGCCTGCACCAATTTACATTCCCACCAACAGTGTGTACGAGGGTTCCGTTTTCTCCACATCCTGCTCAACATATGTTATTTGTGTTCTTTTTGAGCCATTCTGATAGGTATGAGGTGATATCTCATTGTGGTTTTGATTTGCATTTCCTTGATGATTAGCAATGTTGAGCATCTTTTTATGTGCCTGTTGGCCATCTGAATGTCCTCTTTGGAAAAATGTCTGTTCAGGTCTTGTGCCCATTTTCTAATTGGGTTGTTTGTTTTTTTGATGTTGAGTTGTATGAAGAAGAGCCAAGACACTCTTAAAGGAGAAGAATGAGGTGGTGGGACTTGCTCTGTTGGCTATAACGATATATTAAAACTCTGCAGTAGCTAAAAAGTTTTATATTAATGTAAGAATAAATAAACATACCAATGGAAGAGATTAAAGTTACCAGGAATAGATTCACACATACATGGTTAGTTGATGAGTGACACAAGTAGCACTGCAGAATAGTGGGTGAAAGGTGGTCTTTTCAATAAATGATGTTGGATCAATTAATTATCTATGTAGAAAAAGTAAAGTAAAATTTTATCCCTACCTCACACCATACACAAAAATAATTTCCAAGTCAATTTTAGGCCTAAATGTGCAAAGCAAAACAATAAAGATTTTGGAATATAATGTAGGAAAACATCTTCAAGGTATTGGAATGAGAGAGATTTTAAAAATAGGACATTAAAAGCACTAACCAAAAAAGGAAAAAATGACAGATTTGTCTTATTAAAATTCAGAACTTCTATTCATCAAAAGATTGAAAAGGCAAAGCAAGTGTGGGATCTCAGGATTTTAGCTGTGCACCAAATGAGGAGGTAAATAACTAATCTCATTTTAAGTGGTAGCACTGAAGATAGATCCAGTCATTTTTATTTAAAAAAAAATTAATTTAAAGGATATACTGTATAGCATAGGTTATACCCATTATATTCATTATCTTGTGATAACCTATAATGGAATATAATCTGCAAAAATACTGAATCACTGTGCTGTACACCTGAAACTAACACGATATTATAAATCAAATATATGTCAATAAACAATTTAAAATTTTAATTTATTTTTAATTTTTTATTGAAATATGGTTAATGTATCATATTATGTTAGTTTTAGGTGTAGTACATAATGATTTGACTTTTGTATACATTATGAAATGGTTACCACAATATATCTAGTAACCATCTGTCTCCATACAAAGTTATTACAATATTATTGAACATATTCCTTATGCTGTATATTATATCCCATAGCTTATTTATTTTATAACTGGAGGTTTGTGCCTTTTAATCCCCTTCACCTATTTCCCCCATCATCTTACTCAGTTCCAGTAATTTTTAATAGTATTTTTGAAGGTTCCATATTTGTTTAACAATATTGAGAGGACCTTACAGCTTCATCAGATAGTCTGGACATTAATTTTGACAATACCTAGAAGACTAAGCAAATAAAAAAATGAAGCGATGTAATGATCTTCCAGGAGGAAAAACATACAAGGATATTACTAGGAGGAAAATATAATTATATAGTACTTTCTAGTTTCATCTGTGAATAATAGTTACAAAATCATAAATCATAATATGGTAAAGATGATTTATTAATATCCTATTATAACTATATTTAGAATAGTTATACATAAATACAGACTAATATTAAGTTAAAATTAAATATTGAAAGATAAATTTGTAGTTAAATGTATTTTAATTTATTAATATTGTATTACCAGTATAATTAGAGGAGGAGGAGGAGGTGGGGGTAGGGAAAGAACTAAATCTGCATCTTCCAAGGTAGTAATACAGTGTTCTTTGCCTTCTTCTCCACAAGAGGGCGCAAGGTGAATAAGATTTCCAAGTCCATTGTTTCAGCCAGGGCCTTCGGCTGTGACCAGGGACTAACACTTACCTCCATTTTGGTAGAGTTAACAAACTACTATCGTTAACATCTAAACAACTGTCTTTGCGGTCCGGGAGCTGTTGAAGGGATACCCAGATGAAGAAGTCATGATTTAAGCACTCACAATCTAGTGGGGTCCCAGAGGGAACAAAAATAATACATTTGGAGGGCGTGCTAAGGGCCCAAGGAGTCCCGCAGATAATGAGTTGGGGTGTTCCTTCCGAGAGGTTGGCATGGTTGCGGGTGATGCATTGGATGAGGCAGAGCGATGGAATAGACTGCACATGGAGAGATCAACTGTGGGAGCACTGAGAGCCCAGGGCTGCTGTGGGAATGCAGGAAATTCTTCACCAGCAGACTCAGGGGCCATGATGAAAGAGGCGAAGGTTTCTTAACCAACACTCTGCCTGCAAACACTGGGCAGTTTCTGAGGTCTGTTCTCCCTTCTTTGTCCCTTGCAGTCTGCTCTGTTCCCTTAAGGGCCCATGACTTTCACATAGACACCACCCCTGCCCGCCCTGCCCCACCCCCATGACCTTCATCAGGTGCGCTTCACCCTTTCCTCACAGAGGCCTTTCCTTATCCAGGGCCATTTCCTCTTTTTCTTTCAGGCCTTCCCCACTTATCTGAGGGTTTGCTTCCTGGTCTCTAGGCCTCTTCTCCTCTCCTGGACCTTCCTCCCCAGCACCAGGATTGCTGTCCTTCTTCCCCCTGGTCTCTCATCTGTTGCCCAGTCAGCTCCCTTTCTGGAGGGCCGGAAAGGGACTGACCCTCAGGACCCCTGGGGCTCCGGTGAATGTGGCTGACGCTCTTTCCACACCTCTGCTTTTCCTTTTGTGGCCAGGTGTTCATGCTGTATCCTCGACATTTCAGTCTGATATTTCCAAAGCAATAGCACTGCTTATGGACTCTGAACTTGAAACATGAGAAGGTTCTGCACCGCCCTTTCAGATCTTAAACCTGGTTCCAAGTGAGCTTGTCTGTCGTGTGGTGTGATGGTGTGATGGAAATCACAGGGGTCACTATGCACAGGCCTGCCTCCTGGTGCTGACCTTCCCTGCCAGGGTACTTGGGCAAGTGAAGGTACTCTGGGAGTCTCAGTTTCCTCACTTATAAAATGAAGCCAATGAGAGCAATTACCTCATAGGATTGTCCTGAGCAGTAAATGAGGTAACAATAAATGAGGTAGTGTTTCCTAAGCATCTAGGAAATCCTTTACACTAAAAGGAAGTGCTAAAAAATGTAGCTATTATTATTATTTCTTCATCTATGACACTCAGGTGGGATTGCCAAGGGCAGACTGAATGATCTCCAAGACGCTCCTTCAAGTTCTTTCCTCTGAGTTTGTCAAATATGACTCGCCATACATGCTGCATGGGTTTTGTGGCTCAATCTTCATAGCTTCCCTCCTCTGTTTGTCTCCTCTGGTAACCCCCATGCCACCCCAGCCCTGGGACACCTCAGTCAACAGCTCTTTGTGCTAAATTACTCGCTGTTCGAAAGAGTGAGTAGTTTCAGTTCTAGGTGCAGTGGCTTCACCACCCGGGGAGTCAGCTCCAGGCAAGTGGCATCCACAGGACAAACCAGAGGAGTCATCACCACCTCTGCTCATAGTCTGGTTTCTAGATATGAATATGGGTCAAAGGATACCGTATTGGTTGCCATGACAAACCACCTGGCGTATATAAATGTTTTCATTTCTATTCTGGAACAAAATCTCACACAGCCTGCAATGGGACAGTGTTTCCAGGCCTGAGGGGAGGCTGAACCTTCACTGATGGGTCAGACTGGTCAGATTGTCCATTCCCCTTAAGATATTTTTGTTTCCTGGCATTTTGCTGTCTTCCTGCTTTAGAACAACAGCAGCCATGAGTAAACTCTTCACACGTTGCACGTGCAATCAAGCATGGCAGGATTGAGAAGCGGGGCTTGCTTCAGCCCAGTTCAGGCTGAGTGACAGGGGCTGCTTTCCCAAGTGACAGAGGGAAGGCAGCAGTGTTTCCCAAGGACCAGGCTCAGGCCACTCAAATGAGAAAGCTGGCCTGGGGTCAACTTATATCCCAACCAAGGAGGCTGCCTGATGAGCAGAGCCCCACAGCAGAGTAAATTCAGAGGCTCCATCAGCACCTAAAGGCTGAGGAAGGAGTCTTAAGTGACAGGCTGGAAAGAGATCCCCAGAGACTAGGTGTTCAAAAAACCCACAGAAGTACTTCAGGGAAGAAAGTGCTTGCTTCATGGAGAGAGCTGATGCCAGAGCATAACAGAATTCCAAGTTGTACGAGGACTCCCTGCCCCACCTGCACCTCCACCCTGGGTGGGGTCAGAAACCACAGCAAAGGGTGGGGCAAAAGTCATAAAGGAGGTTGACAAGAAAAGAGAAAAATATCAGGACCTTTTCCCCTGCAGGTGTGATGGGAAACCCAGCCCAAACATGAAATTTAGTTTTATTATTATTGACAGCATACTTTAATTAGTAGCCTTGCAGTGACTAGAGGATCTTTGGTTACTCATAAGTAACCAGAAAAATCTTCAGAGCTGCTGGAGCGCTTCTCCTCGGGGCAGGGGAGAACTAGCCCCACCTCAGGGGAAATGAATGAGGCTGTCTGAGCCCATCTCCATGAAGCCCGTTTGCTTCTTATAGAGGCCAGGCTGGCAATCCATGCCCGAGTTAGGAGTTCAATGGAGCGGCCATAAGGAGTGACAGTGGCTGCCGGCTTTATTCTAGTGCAGGATGCTGAGCCCCGAGACAAGCAGAGGGCTTTTCACATCTCCCAGAAGCAGGGAGTCTCTGCTGAGCTGGATAGGATGGGGGGTAGAGGAGAAGGGAGGGTGTGAAATAGACTATTCAGAGGGAGTGGATATGACCGTGACCGAGGAGCGCAGAGACCCTGGTGTGCAGGGCTGCTGCTCATCTGAGATTTGTGACATCTCTGTCCCTTTGATACCTGCTTCTTGGGTCCGATGGCTGGATGATTAAGGTTAACAAGCACTGGGGTTTCACCGCAGTGTAGAGAAAGGCTGCAAACAGGGCATTAGACGGCAGGTGGTGACATGCTGGACCACAGGTAGTCTGGGCCGGATGAGGAAGAAAGGGAGACACCGGCACTGCAGACTGTGCCCCGCGGGTCCGGGTGTTGGAGCTGGGATCTGTAGAGAGCGGGGGCACAGGAGCTGGAGGTGCCAGGATAGCAGGCTCCCCAGCAAGCTTCTGAAGTGGGGCATCTACTTGTGAAAATAAGATCTGGGCTTAGGCTGTGGGTGCTGAGGTGTAAGGAGAGGATGACTGTAGAGATGGTGAAGGACTGAGAAGCCAGAGTGTGGTGGTTCATCCATTGTAGGGAATTGACAGGGGACAGGTAAGGTCAGGGGAAACACTGACTGAAACCGCCCACCCTGGCCAGGCACCACAGTAACCATGTGCATGAGTTATTTTACAACAGGAGGTCCTGGTAAGGAACATGGAACTAAAAGCCACCACCAACCAGGAGAATTCTGGAAAGGTCAAAAGGAGACGCCAGTCCATATATCCTACCAACCTCCCAGAATCTTCCTCGCTGGAATCCATCTTGGCTGAGTGATGCGTGCACCACCAGGAAGGACTCTGAGTCAGAATGATTGGCCAGAGACAACCCGGAAGCTAACGCCATTACCAGAAAACCAGAGACTGCGAGCCACGTGGCAGAGCAGGCCTCCTGGGTTCCCTTACCCTGCTTGCTGCTCTCCACCCGGGCGCCCCTTCCCAGTAAAGTCTCTTGCTTTGTCAGCACATGTGTCTCCTCGGACAATCCATTTCCAAGTGTTAGACAAGAGCCCACTCTCAGGCCCTGGAAGGGGCCCCCCTTCCTGCAACAGTAAGAGGACCAGGTCAGTCAGTCAGGTGCTGCAGTTGCTGCAGAGTGAGGTGAGTGGAAGTTGACCACAAGGAGAGTCATGAGTGGTAAAGTCTTCAGGGCATGAGCTCAACTTCAAGGGAAGAGAAATGGATTAGAAATGGACTTGGATGTTTGGAATGACTGGAATGCTGCAGTGTGATATCCAGTTATTAAGCTCTGGTCCTTACACACACACACACACACACACTCACACACACACACACACACACACACACACACACACACACACACAGAGCCTGAGCTGACCAGGGCCTAGGTCAGTAGCTGGCAAATTGCTGGGGAGGAGGCCTGGCACACTCCCCTGGTCTACAAAGTCTTTATTCTTCATCCCTAACCCTCCACCAGGAGTGGGGTCATCAAAGCCGCAGGACCCCATGGATTCTCCAGGAAGGAGAGAAGCGTTGGGGAATAAGCCCCCAAGACCATCAACAAAACAGGGAGGGAATGAAGGGGGGGCAGAAAGAGTGGAGGGGTGGCAGACAGCAGGGGAAGAGAAGGGTGTGGTGTGCAGGTGCAAGCAGGATGAGACCTGAAGGGTGGTTGCAGGAGCTGGTGAGAGACGCTCAGGAAGGCAGGGAAGGGCAGGGATGTGGTATAGAAGGTGGATGACAACCGGGTCAGGCGTGAGGAAATGGAAGGAGCAAATTCAGACAGTTCTTTCAAGAACTTTGGCTAAGAAAGGGTGGGGAGAGATGGGGCAATAACAGCAGGGAAGGTGTTCTTATGATGGGCAAGGTTTGAGCATGACAAAAGCCTGCTTTTTGTTTAAATGCTTCTTGGTGGGAGCATGTTAAAGCTGATGTGATTATCTAGTCAGCCTGTAAGTAGGGATGCTCATGGAGGTCTGCCTCTGACAAGACCATGATGGCAACTGATCACATGTGTATTACAGCACCGTGGCTCTGACATGAAGCTCTACCTGGGGACAGTGTGGGTGGGACTGGACAGCATCTGGATTATTTAGAAGAACTACAGGCTGATGGGGAAAAAAGTTCAAGGATGAGGAAAGGAGAAAGAAAACTCAGAAAAATCTGTGTGGAAATGGAAATTATTTTAAAAAATCTACCAACACCTGAAAGTTAATTATGTTGGATTTAAAAATGAGTATCAAACCTCCCCAGAGCTCTAAGAGGCTTACCTAGAGCCCACGGGGTCTATGGACATCCAAGCGTTGGTGGGGGTGATGATCCCAATTTTAGGAGAGAGGCCAGCTAAAGTCAGAGTGTATTTGATGACTAGGGGCACCTTCAGCAGTACATAAACCCATGCTGTTTGTTCCAGTTCCCAGGGAAAAAAGGGTGTGGAGACTGGCATTTGCAGGTTGCAGGCAAGGGAGGTTAACTTGGAAGAAATGGGCGTATTTTGTAACAATACAAGCTACCAGGGAAGGACTTCAGGATGGTGAATGTCAGGATTGGTTAAAATGTGATCAAATGACATCATGCCTCAAAAGAACAAAATTAAAATTGAATTAATTAATTAAAATTAAAATTGAGTAGAATGAATTTAACTGCTAAACCAAAGTACATAAATTATGTTTTTAAACGGTAGCAGAATTCTGCTTCTAGCCAAGTGGAGTAGGAGAGACTGTGTTTACCCTCCTACCTGAAACAACCAAAAAAGAAAAAGAAAAGAAAAAAAAAGGATGAAATACATGAAACAATTGTTTTCAAGAGCCTAGACATCAGGCAACAGAGGACAGTGATCCCTGAGATAAAGGAAACAAATTATTGCCCCAGCGTATTGCTTTGAGAATTTTCAGGTGACAGTACCAGGAAAGGGACCCAAGCATAGCAAGACCCAGCTGCACGGTGCCTATAAGAAATCCATTTAATATAAGGACATAGAGACAGAAAGCAAATTGGTAGTTTCCAGGGGGTGGGGGAGGGGAAATGAGAAGCAACTGCTTAATAGGTCCAGGGTTTTCTGTTGGGGTGATGAAAATATTTTGGAACTAAATAGAGGAAGTGATTGCACAACACTGTGAATGCACTAAATGCCTCTGAATTGCACACATTAAAGTGGTTATTTTGATGTTATGTGATTTTTTTTTTTTGGTTATTTATTTATGGCTGCATTGGGTCTTCGTTGCTGTGCATGGGCTTCCATAGTTGTGGTTTGTGGGCTCTAGAACACAGGCTCAGTAGTTGTGGAACATGGGCTTAGTTGCTCTGTGGCATGTGGGATCTTTCTCGACCAGGGCTTAAACCCATGTTCCCTGCATGGGCAGACGGATTCTTAACCCCTGAACCACCAGAGAAGTAAGTCCCTGTTATGTGAATTTCACCTGAAAACAACAAAACAAAACAAAAACAAAACACCAACTAACCAGGCATACAAGGGAACAAAACAACCAGCAGAAACCAGAGACCCACAGAACATCTAGAGAATGAAGTTATAAAACTCAGACTTGAAAATAATTATGCTTGCTGTGTTCATTAAGAGATGAAAGATGAAACTGAGTATTTTGACAGAGAAATATAAACTGTAAAAAAAAAAAAATGAGTGTTTTGTTGTCCAGTATTCCATGTTCATCTCTATGTTCAGGGTCTCTGATCTTGGACCTGACTGGTTCCCAGGAAATAATCACAAGTTAAACCATTAGAGGTCATACCCTTGTATGTGTACTTTTATAAAGTTTTGGGAAATCCATTTTACTTTTACATAAAAGTGCTAAAGCTGTTAGAAAAAAAGGTTACAAAACATCAAGTATATTAATGAAAGAAGTATGTGTAAAAGACATTGTAAATGTTCATTTGTGGGTGTTTTTCTACACGTTTTTAATCTGAGGCATTGTGGAGTTTAACTAGTTATCTTCATTCAACTCATTAGGTAAACATTTACTGAGCATCTTCAAAAAAAAAAAAGATAAATTCTAGAACTGTAGGTACAACAATCAAATTAGTAAGTCAGTGAATGGGTTTAACAGGGGACTAGAGAGCTGAAGAGAGAAGTAATGAACTTTTAATGGCTTGGAAGACAATATCCAGAATACAGTATTGAGAAGTGAAGGTAAGACAAAGAAATTACAGAAAGGAATCTCATAAGGAGGGGGACAGAGTAGTATTTGAAAACTTAATAGTTAAGAATTTCCAAAAATTGATGAAAGATATTAAGCCATATATTTATAGCTGACTTCTAAATAGAAACAGTGGAATCTGGAAGACAATGGAATGATATCTTCAAAGTGCTAAAAAAAAAAAAAAAATCTGCCAAAGGATGGTGTAGGAAACGAATCCTCTAGCATTTCATAAATGGGACATAAACTTAGGACAAGAGAAAGATGACAAGATTACAGAAGATGGGTAAAGATTGAGCAGGCCACTAAAGAGGCATTGACAAGGGATGTTTCCTAGGCAGGTGGTCAGGAAATATTAAGGTCTATTGGTGGAACAATGAGTCAGTCTGTTTGGGTGAAGTTGGGCAATGATTACCAGGGTTGGGATAGAAGTTGAGCCTGGAAATAGTCAGTAGGAGCAAGATGGTGAATGATCTCATCCTACAGGTGATGGGAAATACTGAAGGTGCTTTTATGGCATCCTTGCCTTGTTTCTTGGTAGAATACTGCTGCTAAAAGTCTTTCTCACAATTTCCTGGTATAGGTATAAATCATGCTGTCTCTTGCTACTTTACTATGAGTGAAATGAAATTTAGATAAGTTCCAGCTTCAGCCTGCACCATACTTTTACTCCCCTGAGAGGAAATATTAAATTACCATTTTAAAATAATCCAATTGCAATGAATCTTATTTCCCCTTTGATTTGTTCCTCTGGAGCCAGAGTGAGACAGTAAAGCAGGGAGGGAAGAGAAAATAAAGAAGTTCCCTTTCAAAGTTGTTTCCACATGGCTGACCTTTTGAATTATTTTCTCATTTTTTAAGCACCACATTCCTTTTAGTCCTAACTTTCCCTTTCTGTCTTCAGAAGGTCAGAGATACTCCTTATAAACCCATACTGTCTTAATCAGTCCACGTGAGCTCTGTTTTGCTTTAACTGTGTATTCCTCACCTCTGAGTGCCACTCCCATTTGCCCCCCAACCCAGAGTCCAACTCTGATATGTTTGGTGTACATACTTGCATAATTCATTAATCTTTAAAAGCTATGATGTTCTTTTATGCATATTTTAATTACATCAATGGCACTTGCTTTTAGGATCCTATAATTTGACCTACTGGACTATTAATTTTCTAGTCCTTTCTCTTTCATTTGCATCTCTTGGAATTTTTTGTTTTTATCTATTTCCTTTAAGATTCCTCAAGGTGCTCCGCATGATAAATATCAGGAAAATGCAAATCAAAACCACAGTGAGAGGGCTTCCCTGGTGGCGCAGTGGTTGAGAATCCGCCTGCCGATGCAGGAGACACGGGTTCGTGCCCTGGTCCGGGAAGATCCCACATGCCGTGGAGCAACTAAGCCCGTGAGCCATGGCCACTAGGCCTGGGCGTCCGGAGCCTGTGCTCTGCAACGGGAGAGGCCACAACAGTGAGAGGCCCGCATACCGCAAAAAAAAAAAAAAAAAAAAAAAACCACAGTGAGGGACCTCCTTGGTGGTCCAGTGGCTAAGACTCTGAGCTCCCAATGCAGGGGGCCCAGGTTTGATCCCTGGTCAGGGAAGTAGGTCCCACATGCCTCAACTAATACCCAGGGTGGCCAAATAAATAAATATTTTTTTAAAAACCACAATGAGATATCACCTCATGCCTAGAATGGCTATTGTCAAAAAGACGAGAGGTGACAAGAGGTAACAAGTGTAGAAGAAGGTGTGAAGAAAAGGGAACCCTGGTGCACTGTTAGTAAAAATGCAAATTGGTGCAGCCATTATGGAAAACAGTATGGAGTTTCCACATATGATCCAGCAATTCCACTTTTGTGTATATATCCAAAGGAATTGAAATAAAGATCTTGTAGAGATATCTGCTCTTCCATGTTCACTGCAGCATTATTCACAATAGCCAAGACATGGAAACATCCTAAGTGTCCATCAATGGATGAACAGATATTTTTTCATCTGATTTTATTTTTATTCCCATATTAAACACAGAGATGGGAAAATAAAGTCTTATATTAAGCAGTGACCAAAAAAAGTTACAATGGAATATGTTTCAGCTATAAGAAAGAAGAAAACCCTGCCATTTTGGCAATTTGGATGAACCTTGAATGCACTGTGCTAAGTGAAATAAATCAGAGTAAGACAAATACTGTATGGTATCACTTATGTGGAATCTAAAAAAATTAAACTCAGAGAAACAGAGTAGAGTGGTAGTTACCAGGGGTTGGGGAGTTGGGGGAAAGGAGAGATATTGGGTAAAGGGTATAAACTTCCAGTTATAAGATAAACAAGTTTGGGGATCTAACATACTTTTTGTAGTTGCTTAAGTTGGAAGCTGACATAACTGATTTGAGATGTTTCTTCTTTTCTAATACTGATATTTAGTGCTTTTAATTACTCCTATTGCAGCATCCCACAAATTATATGTTATGCTTTCATTTTCATTCTCTTCAAAATACTTGCTAATTTTCTGTTTGACTTCTTTTTGTTTCATGGGTCATTTAGGAGTGTGTTATTTAGTTTCTAAATATTTGGGGTTTTCCCGAGATCTTTCTCTAATTGATTTCTAATATAATTCCATTTCTTATAAGCAGCATATGGTTGGGTCTTGCTTTTTAATGCAAACTGACAATCTAAGCATTTCCATTTTATGTGATTATTGGTATGGTTATGTTTAAGTCTCTCATCTTGATATTTGTTTTCTATTTGTCCCATTCGTTCTTTGTTCCTTTTTCCTCTTATTCTGCCTTCTTTGGGATTGAATGAGGATTTTATTTTTTTATGATTCCATCTTATCTCGTTTGTTGCCTTACTAAGTATAACTCTTTGTCATGTTATTTTAGTGCTTGCTTTAGGGTTTATACTATACGTTTTAATGTATCAGGTGATATTGTACTAATTCATACATATTATAGGAACCTTACAACAATATACTGCCATATCTTTCCTCCAGCCTTTGTGCTATTGTTGTCATATATTTTATTTCTCAACTTCACAATATACGGTTATTATTTTTGCTTAAGCAGTCAATTATCTTATAATGTGATTTAAAGATGAAAAGTTGTTTATATTTACCCATACGGTCACTGTTTCTGATGTTCTTCATTCCTTTGAATAAATTCAGTTTCCATCTGGTATCTTTGTCCTTCTGCCTGAAGGACTTCCTTAAATATTTCTTTGGTACAGATCACTGGTGATAGATTCTTTCAGCTTTTGTTTGTCTGAAAAAGGCTTTATTTTGCCTTCTTTATTGAAAGGTATTTTTGTTGAGTAAAGAATTTTAGGTTGACGGATTTTTCCCTCCAGTACTTTAAAACGTTGCTACGTTGTCTTCTATCTTGATTTTTTTCCAGTGGGAAATCTGCTGTTGTTCTTTGTCTCGATGTAATGTGTCTTTTTCCTGCTGCTAGCTATTTTTAAGATTTTCTCTTTATCATGGATTTTGAGAAATTTAATTGTGATGTGCCTTGGTGTAACTTATTTTTTTGTGTGCTTGGGTTTTATTGAGTTTCTTAGTTCTGTAGGCCTATAATTTTCATCACTTTTAGAAAGTTTTTGGCCATTATTTTTACAGATTTTTTCCCTGCCAATCCTCTCTATCCCCTCTTCTTCAGAGACTCCAGTTGTGTGTATATTTGACCACTTGAAGTTATCCCACAGTTCACCAATGCTCTCTTCATTTATCTTGTCTTTTTTCTCTGTGTTTTATATATATATACATATATATATATATATATATATAGGATAGTTTCTATTGGTATATCTTCAAATTCATGAATCTTTTCTTCTCTAATATCTGAGTAGTTGCTTTATGGTTTATATCGTATATCTTTAACTTATTACAATCTATCTTCAGGTGATATTATATCACTTCACATACAATACTTTACTTATGTTTCTCCCTTCCTAACATTTATGTCATTCATTTATACATCTGTTATAAACCCCGCAATACAATGTTATTACTTTTGTTAAACTGTCAATTTTTTTTAAAGAAATTTAAATAATAAGAAAAAATCTTATATAATTACTGATGTAGTTACCATTTCTGGTGCCTTAATTCCTTTGTGTAGGTCCAGATTTACCTCTGACATCATTTTTTCTTCTGCCTGAAGGATGTCCTTTAACATTTTTTTACAGTGCAAGTCTGATGATGATGAATTCTTTCAGCTTTTGTATGTCTAAAAATATTTATATTTTGCCTTCATTTTTTGAAAGATATTGGGTGTAGTATTTAAGGTCAACAGTTTCTCCTTTCAGTACTTTAAAGATATCGCTCCATGTTTTCTTGCTTACTTTGTTTTCAGTGAGAATTCTGTGGTTTTTATCTCTGTCTCTATGTACATTAACATCCCCCCACCTCCTGCCCCAGCTACCTTTAAGATTTTCTCATCACTGTTGTTGTTTTTTTTCCTAATATTTTGTGAGTTGGTATAGTTTTCTTCTTCTTCTTCTTCTTTTTTTTTTAATGCTTGGGATTCATTGAGTTCCTTGGATCTTTGGATTTATAGTTCACAAAACATTAGAAAAAATTTTAGCCGTGATTTAGTTAAATTCCTTTTTGACCTTCCATTCTCTTCTCTGCTGTGAAGACTCCATTAATATATGTTAGGTTGCTTGAAATTGCCCCACTGTTCACTGAGGGTCTTTTTTTTTTTCTTCTTTTCTTCTGTCAAATCTAACCTGCCGTTAATACCATCCAGTGAATTTTTCATTTCATACATTGTAATTTTTATTCTAGAAGTTTGATTTAGGTCTTTTAAAAAATATCAATATATATCATACTTCTATTTAAGTTTTTGAATATATACAATACAATTTTAATTGTCTTAATATCTTTGTCTGCTTATTCTAACAACTGTCAGTTCTGGATTGGTTTCAATTGATAGATTATTGTCCTTATTGTGAATTATAGTTTCCTGCTTCTTTTCATTACCTGGTGACCTTTGTTTCTGAGACATTGTGGATTTTACCTTTTCCGGTGCTGGATATATTATTTTTGTTGTTCTGTGAATTTTTTTTTAACATCTTTATTGGAGTGTAATTGCTTTACAATGGTGTGTTAGTTTATGTTTTATAACAAATTGAATCAGCTATACATATACATATATCCCCATAACTTCTCCGTCTTGCATCTCCCTCTCACCCTCCCTATCCCACCCTGCTAGGTGATCACAAAGCACTGAGATGATCTCCCTGTGGTATGTGGCTGCTTCCCACTAGCTATTTTACATTTGGTAGTATATATAAGTCCATGCCACTCTCTCACTTCGTCCCCACTTACCCTTCCCCCTCCCCATGTCCTCAAGTCCATTCTCAACGTCTGTGTCTTTATTCCTGCCCTGACCCTAGGTTCTTCATAACCTTTTTGTTTGTTTGTTTGTTTTCATATATATGTGTTAGCATACAGTATTTGTTCTTCTCTTTCTGACTTACTTCACTCTGTATGACAGACTCTAGGTCCATCCACCTCACTACAAATAACTCAATTTCGTTTCATTTTATGGCTGAGTAAAATTCCATTGTATATATGTGCCACATCTTCTTTATCCATCTGTGAATGTTCTTCATGTTTGTCTAGGATGCAGTTACGTTTCTTAGAAAAAGTCTGATTTTTAAAATTCTTACTTTTACAATCTTGTGGGTCCAGAGTATTGCTTAGTTTAGAGCTAACTATTTCCCCTTACTGAGGCAAGGCCTTCCTGAGTATTCCACTCAATGTCCTGTGAATTATGAGTTTTTCCAGTCCGGCTGGTGGGAATAGGCACTGTTCCCAGCTCAGTGCCAGTGCCAGGTGCTGTTCTCCAATCCTTTCAGATAGGTATGTTTCCCTAGGTTTAGGTAGTTTTCTGAGTCCTGTGCTGGTCATTTCTCTGCTGAATACGCAAAGGTGACCCTCTGCAGATCTCTGGGATTCCCTCTCTGTCCTAAGCACTTTAGCCACCTTGATTTGCCTGTGACTCTCAGCTCCCCAACTCAGGGAGACTGCTAGTCGCTGCCTGGGTTCCCTCTCGCTGCACTGCAGCCTGGAAACTCTCTCAAGGCAGGAAGCTGGACAGCCACAGGGCTCACCTTGTTTGTTTCTTGTCTTGCAGGTTAATGTTTCTTGTTGCCTGATGTCCAATTGGAGTCTTTAAACCTGTTGTTTCATACATTGTGTCTTGGTTGGTTGGTTGGTTGGTTTGAGACAGGAGTATAGAATCTAGTCCCTGTTACTCCATCTTGAGTGGAAGCAAATATTCCTTCCTTTATTTTCTTAGTTTTAGATTTTAAATAGTCTCCATAAATATCTTGTACATTCTTGAATTATTTCTTTGATAGTTCTCTTCCCTCAGTTTTCTCTGTTCCTTCCTTCTGAAACATAATTTTCTGCTCTCTTCATTGTCTTTGTTTCCAAATTTTATTTTTTTATCTGTTTATTTGATTTCCAGATTTCATGTCAGATGACTGTCAATTAAATTGTCAGGTGATTTCTGGTTTCTCATTCACATTTAAGAGGATATTAATTTAAAACAAAAGTGGAAACACTTGCCTATTTACACAGTAGTAAATTTTATATTTACACCACAGTTAACTTCACCAAATTATGCACTCACCCTTATATCCCTTATTCCAAATTTCCTCTCTTTATTTATTTATTTTTTGCTAGAATTTTTCCTCCAAGATTGCTCTCAAGAAGGTTTTTTTTTTTTTTGTCTACTAAAACTCTGTAGACTTCGTGTGCCTGAGGATATCTTTATTTCATCCTCACATTTAAATAGTAATATAGGGAATTCCTTAGTGGTCAAGTGATTTGGACTCAGCCCTTTCACTGCCGTGGCCTGGGTTCAATCCTTGGTCAGAGAGCTAATAGCCCACAAACTGTGCAGCATGGCCGAAAAAAAAAGCTTCTGTAAAGTGAGTCTGTGTGTGTTTTTTTAAAATAAATAAATAGTAATATAGCTGGATATAAAATTCTAGTTCAAAGTTCTTTTTCTGTAACACTTTCAAAATCAGCATTCCATGATCCCGTCATATCAGTAGTTGCTGTTGACAAGTTTGATGTCTGTCTGGTTCTGGGCTGTCCTTGGATTCTCTGTCTCACAGGGAGTGCATCTTTATGTCTTTTCCAAATATCCTTAATGAAACCAGGAGGCCAGATCCCTCTCAAGAGAAAGGTGATGACTGCATGTAATTAAACCCCATCTGCAGCTGGGGCTGAAATTCCCACCATAAGATCTGTGAGGCCAGCCACTGACCACCCTGCATAATCGATTCTGCAGCTAAGGGAAACAGCCAACCACAGACTCATGGAAAACTCAAAGTCCTTTATCAGTTTGCTCTCAGAGAACTTATTATCAAGTATAAATTCCCAGTAGCAAGGCCAATGGGGGGTGGGCATGGAGCCATGCCCACTGTGGGTTCCAGGTACATCTGGGATCTGTTTAGTTGGAATGGAATGCCTGCCACTGTGTCCCTCTCCGAGGCTTCCACTCAAGACTGCTTGAATGGATGTTTGGCTTGGGACAGGAGGAATGGGTCTCAAGAGTGAGATAATGTGCTTGTACTGTCTATGAAACACAGTGATGCTGGCAGGAGTCTTTGGGAAAGAAGTGATGGAAGAACACCATGCTGGACAGTGTACGTGCGTGTGTGTGTGTGTGTGTGTGTGTGTGTGTGTGTGTACACAAACACATTCTTCAGATGAAAAGATATGGTTCAGTCAAGGTTTCCCTCTTTGAAATAAACTTGATGAATTTTGCTCATTCTTATTCTTACCAAGCTCAGATAGGTACAATAGGACCTACGGATTTCCATTCTTCATGAGGTCGCCCAGGAAATTCACCACCCTCTGCCATCCCCAGTACACCTACTTGTGTGTCCTGCTGTCCAAAGTTTATTCAAAATATGGAGCATACATATGGTTTTAGTTCAGTTTTCCCCATCTGTGGGGAAGCTCTCTCCTGGTGAAGGTATTGGGATTGATTGTCATAATAGGCAAGGTGTTGTGTAAGGAAGGCTGTGGTAGGCAGGATAATGCCTCCCCCCCTCAACCAAAGATGTTCATGCTCTAATCCCTGGAGTCTGTGAATATGTTACATTACACGGCAAAAGGAACTTTGCAGGTGTGATTAAATATAGGCCTTGAGACAGTGATGTTATTCTGGATTATCTGCGTGGGCCCAACCTAATCACATGAGTATTTAAAAACAGAGATCCTTTCAGCTGGATCAGAGAGATGAGAGGGAAGAAAAAGGAGAGATTCAATGTGTGAGAAGAATTCAACCTACCATTGCTGATGATGAAGATAGAAGAAGGGGCCCCCAGGTGGTGGAAAGTGGTGGCCTATAGGAGTTGACAACAGCCCTCAGCTTATTGCCAGCAAGCAAACAGGGGCCTCAGGTCTACAACTGCAGAATTCTGCCAACAACCCAAATGAGCAAGGAAGTGGATTCTTCCCTAGCACTTCCAAAAAAAGAATGCAAGCTGCTGACTCCTTGATTTTTATCCTAGGAAGATGATGCATATATCAGACTTCTGACTTCCAGAACCATAAGATAATGTATTTGGGTTGTTTTACACCATGAAGTTTGTGATAATTTGTTACAGCAGCAATACAAGGCTACCACAGAGCCTTACACAAATGTCAAAAAACAGTCAACAAACTGAGATGACTGTAAATCCTGTGGGAAGGTGACCTTGATGTACGCAACCTTGGGCATTACTACGTTCCCAGATACTGATCTCAGGGAGCAGGAACATATATATATGCCATTAATTATAAAATGCACCCTTGGGCTTCCCTGGTGGCGCAGTGGTTGAGAGTTCGCCTGCCGATGCAGGGGACGCGGGTTCGTGCCCCAGTCTGGGAGGATCCCACATGCCGCAGAGCAGCTAGGCCCGTGAGCCATGGCCGCTGAGCCTGCACGTCCGGAGCCTGTGCTCCGCAACAGGAGAGGCCACCATGGTGAGAGGCCCGCGTAACGAAAAAAAATAAATAAATTTTAAAAATAAAATAAAATGCACCCTTGAGCTTCCCTGGTGGCGCAGTGGTTGAGAGTCCGCCTGCCAATGCAGGGGACACGGGTTCGTGCCCCGGTCCGGGAAGATCCCACATGCAATGGAGTGGCTGGGCCCGTGGGCCATGGCTGCTGGGCCTGCGCGTCCGGAGCCTGTGCTCCTCAATGAGAGAGGCTGCAACAGTGAGAGGTCCGCATACCGCAAAAAAAAAAAAAAAAAAAAAAAAGCACCCTTACTTTATAGATATTAAAATGTGAAAAAAAATGTGGTGCCAGGCAGTAACACTGCATCTGTTGTGTGCCTTAGGTTTAATATCTTCTCTTCTTGCTCAGGAAGAAGGTCAAAATCAAGAGCCCAGAGCCATGGCCAGCCTCTCTAGTGCAGGTGAAACTAATAATAAAAGAGTCCCATGAATTAAACTGTAAGTGAAAACAATTGAACAACCCTCCAGCTTACTTAGAATAAAATATCTACCTATGAAGGTGGACATTTTAAATTTTGTTCCATCTACATATTTTCAACTTTATATTATGGAAATATTCAAACATGTACAAAAAATAGAGACTAACATAATGAGCATCAATGTACCCATCATCCAGCTTCATCATCAATAATAATCTAGTTTCATCTCTTTCTTCACAGCCTGGTTTTTGCATGGGAGTATTTTAAAACAAATCCCAGCCACCATGTAATTTCACCACCAGAGTAGGATATTAAAGGAATTTTAAAAGAAACTATTCCTTTGGCATTATTACACCTAACAAAATTAATAAGCATTTGAGGTGGACCATTAGGCATGAAGCTATAAGGTGGAATTAGAGGGGAAAGGCTAGGAGTAAAGTGTTCAAATCTGTATTAGCTTCCTGTTGCTGCTGTAACAAATACTACAACTTTAGTGTCTTAATACAAATTCATTACCTTGTCTTGCAGTTTTGGAGGTCAAAAGTCCAAAAATCAGTGTCTGTGGGCAACAGTAAAGGTATTTGTAAACCTTCATTCCTTTCTGGGGCTCTGGGGGAGAATCTGTTTCTCTGACTTACCCAGTTCCTAGAGGCTGCCCACATTCCTTGGCTCATGGCCCCCTTTCCTCCATCTTCAAAGTCAGAAATGTTGCATGGCTCTGACCATTTTTTACCTGGTGGTTACATCTTCCTCTCTATCTGTCTCTTCTGCTCTCTCTTCTACTTTTTAGGACCTATAGATTACATTGGGCCCACCAGGATAATCCAGGGTAATCTCTCTATTTTAAGGTCAGCTGACTGTTAACCTTAGTTTCATCTGCAAGCCTAATTCTGCTTTGCCATCTAACCTAATGTAGTCACAGGTTCCAGGGATTGGGATGTGGATGTCTTTAGGGGACCATTATTTGGCCTGCCACAAGCTCCCTTCTCAATTAGGTGTATGGTTGGGGACAGCAGCCAGGAGAAGCAAATAATAACAGTATCTGGAAAACCATGAGAGAAGAAGTTCAAGTTCTACACGGGAAGCTTCAGGGAAAAGGCTTCCGGTATCCCTAATCATGAGGAAAAGAGATACAAAAGATGCAAGGAAAACTGAGAAACTCTTTTGCATGATTTGCCAGCCCTGGCTGTGTGTGTTTGCAGAAGAAGGGTGGTTGTAAGGTCCTTCGTTTCTCTCTCTACACAGGGATTTAGTTGTGATAGGAAAAGTCACTGTAGAACTTTAAAAAATGATAGGAATGTAAACCAATGATGATGATGAGCCTTTGGCCCACTGGTGAGGTGGCTTCCACTTGCCGCCGACGTGCCTTTGTCAGGAAGGCCCAGGGTCCCAGAGAGAAAACAGCGTCAGGGTGAGAGGAGGGACCCCAGCATCCCCCTCTGGGAGTTAGCTTCCGAACAAGCCACGTTGACTTGGGTGTGAATCACACTGGTCTGAACAAGAACACAAACCCAAGAAAAAATATTGTTGAATGAGGTGATTTATGACCTCCTCTTATCTCTTCTTTCAAAATGTTAAGAAACGTCAGGCTTAGTTTGTTCAGATTCATTACAGGTTGCATGGAAGAGGGAAAAACTAAAAAACAAAACAAGACCAAAAATTTGTTGTTTGGCCCACACCCGTCTCTTGGGCATTGTTTCTGGACTGCATTTTTGTAAACCAGGGTTACCTGCAAACCTTCCTTGCAGGAATAGCTGATTGTCAGAAATTGCTGACACGTGCACACTCACACAGTGATCTACACTGCTGCTTGCTGCTTATTTTTCATTTGTAAAACCTCTTGATTGTGAGGTTAATTTGGAAACCATTTCCAAATACTATTACTTTGGTGTTTCTCACTCATATTTTCTGTTTTCTAAATTTGTGTTATTAATATGGTGCAACTCTCATATTTAGTTTTATTAAACTAGTAGCACTTTGTTCTTTGTATTGGGGTGTGTGTGTGTCTGTACACCCCACACACTTTTACTTGTGCATGGGCATAAAGGAAACAACGAGCCAAAAAACAAACAAATACTCTTCTACTTCCACACTAAAGTGACTTTAAAGTCTTGTTGGGTAAGACATTTGAGTGCAGGGCAAGTTAGAGCAAGCAAAATGTTGCAGCAGACTTATAACTGTTTTATCTGAATTTTAGTGTAAAACAAAGCTGTGGCTACCACCACGGTTGTGGATCATGCTCCTTATATTTGTTTGTTCAGCTTCAAAAGAAAGGTTAGTCCCGCCTTTGTCACAAGCAGGCCATGTTCAATGAGCCACCAACCCTCCTTGGGGCCAGTGTCAGAGGACAGACACAGGGACCCCAGACACTCGCAGGCTCCTCTCTCAGGGATGTGGGAGAAGGGTCCCTCTTGGAGGCACCTCAGCACTGCCCCCAGCGCTTATTACCCTCAGGACCGATCTTGCCAGGCTTCCCTTCCAACTCTGCCAAGAACGTCTTTGAGACAGAGGCTGATGGAAAGAAAGTGAGTGGGAAGCAGCTCAACTGAGCTGTGGAACTCCAGGAGTTCCACAGTGTTGGTTGACTTTAGAAGGGGCCTATCCTCCAGTTTCAAGCACTGCTCAGTACTTGAGTACTTGTGGCTACTCCTGAATCTGGGACTCTAGGGAGGAGGAAGAGCCCCTGCAGCCAGGAGAGGAACAAAAGGAAGCCCTGTGCACCGCCTCTGCTGTCATTCATCACAAAAGGCTCCCTTCTGTCTCCTATTTTGCCTAAAGGGAAGGGTTGGCAAAACCTGAAAGATCTCTCTCTTTGCTTCAAAAGAAAAAATAGAACAAGGGAGGGAGAGAGGGAGGAAGAGAGAGAAGGGATCAGTTCATCTTTTGTTTGGGAAGAACTTTAGGTCTGTAACAACAACAAACACCAATTGTGGCCAGCGGCCTCAGCCCTAAAGAAGGGATCCAGGCCACATTAGAATCCAGGGAATTTGAAATGGCGCGTTTGTGGTGCCTTGCAGATTTCCACTGGCAATTTCTTTAAAGCCAAAGAATTATAATTAAAATGGAAATGGATCCAATTATATCTGCCTCCTGCCTGAAAGGATGTAGCTGGTAATGAGAATCACATGTCTAAGCTCCAGCTCCTATTTCCAAGCAAGTTGTCCCATGAGAGAAATTCCTTCTTTTCAGCAAAGCTCAGTAAACCACATTTCTCCCTCCTCTTTGGCTACTGTGGTTTTGCACTGATTTTTAAAAGTCCAAGCAATGGAGCTTCAGTCATAGTAAATGCTTCATTTCTCTCTCCTTTCTGCTCTCTATGAGACACATCAGGGTGATAAGACATAGCGTTTTGTTTCAAAGACAGAGATCAGGAGAGTAGGAGCTCTTAGTCTTAACCAACCAAGATGCACCCTCTCAGGAATGACAGACTAGGTAGCGCAGGCTGTTGCCACCTGGGATGTTGTCAGGCTGTGAGAAAGTGGCTTGGTTACTTTGGTTACTTGGAGGGTTGGTTACTTGGAGGGGAGGGGAGGAGCTTACTAGGTGACCGGGGAGGCCAGTCTTGGGGAGAATTTTACCCATGGGTGAGTGAGGCTCACATAACATGGTGGTCATCAGAGTGCCTTGAAAATGGCAGAGCCTGTACTGGGACAGAATGCCATGGTTGCCAGGAATAAATAGATTACATAACAGTGTTGTTCTTATCATTGTTACTACAGCGACTCATGACAGATTTGGTCTGTGTAGCTCGGATCCATTCAGGCACAGCAGGGTGTCCCAACACTCTTCTCCTAACTGGAAGCTCTAGAAGCAAGAACAGGGGCAGAGTCAGCTGTCCTGGTGCCCAGCTGTTATAGACATCCACGTACAAGTCTTTGGGTAGACATATGTTTTCGTGTACTTAGTAATTGTGTGAATATCTTCTTTGGTGAAATATCTATTAAAATCTTTTGCCCATTTTAAATTTTTATGTATTTATTTTTAACATCTTGATTGGAGTATAATTGTTTTACAATGGTGTGTTAGTTTCTGCTTTATATTGCTCTTTTTTTTTTTTTTTTTTTTTTTTTCGGTACGCGGGCCTCTCACTGTTGTGGCCTCTCCCGTTGCGGAGCACAGGCTCCAGACACGCAGGCTCAGCGGCCATGGCTCACGGGCCCAGCCGCTCCGCGGCATGTGGGATCTTCCAGGACCGGGACACGAACCCGTGTCCCCTGCATCGGCAGGCGGACTCTCAACCACTGCGCCATCAGGGAAGCCCAGTATATTGCTCATTTTTAAATTGAGTTTTTAAACTTATCGAATTGTAAGAGTTCCTTATATATTCCAGGTAAAAATTTTTTATTAGACATAGATTGAAAATACTTTCTCATAGACTGTGGTTTGTCTTTTTATTTTCTGAATTGTATCTTTTGAAGAGCAAAAGTTTTAAATTTTGATGAAGTCCAATTTATTATTTCTTTTTGTATCATACTGTGCTTTTTGTACAATAGCATCTAGGAACTCTGTACCTAACCCAAGGTCACAAAGATTTCATCGAACGTTTTCTTCTAGAAGTCTTATAGTTTTTTTTTTTTTTTTTTTTTTTTTTTTTTTGGTGGTACGCGGGCCTCTCACTATTGTGGCCTCTCCCGTTGCGGAGCACAGGCTCCGGACGCGCAGGCTCAGCAGCCATGGCTCACGAGCCCAGCCGCTGCGCGGCACGTGGGATCTTTCCGAACCTGGGCACGAACCCGTATCCCCTGCATCCGCAGGCGGACGCTCAACCACTGTGCCACCAGGGAAGCCGCTGTCTTATAGTTTTTGCTTTTACTTTAAGCCTGTAATTAATTTGGGGAGTTAATTTTTGTATGTATCATGAAGTAAGGATCTAAGTTCATGTTTCTCCATACGGATAGACAGTTGTCTCAGCAACATTTGTTGAAGACCATTGTTTCTCAACAGAACTGCTGCGGCACCTTTGTTGAAAATCAACTGACTAAATATAAGGGTTAATTTCTGAACTCTCTGTTCTATTCCAATTATCTATATGTCCATCTTTATGCCAATACCACATTTTCTTGATTACCGTGGCTTTGTAGTAAGTTTTGAAATCAGGTAGTGTGAGTCCTTCAAGTTTGTTCTCCTTTTAAGAAATTGTTTTGACTATTCTATGTCCTTTGCATGTACATTTTAGGATTGGCTTGTCAGTTGCTATAAGAAATTCTGCTGAGATTTAGATAGATGATGATTCTGTTGGCCAATTTGGGGAGAACTGCCACCTTAATAATACTGTTTCTTTCAATCCATGAAGATGGAATATATCTCTATTTATATCTTTAAATTGTCCTGTATTCTCTTTAAATCCTTTTAGTTTACAAGTCTTGCACTTCTCGAGTTAAATTTACTCCTAAGTATTTTATTCTTTTGGATGCTATTGTGAATGGGATTTTCTTAACTGTGTTTTTGGACTTTTCATTGTGAGTTTGTAGGAAAAATTGATATATTGTATATTGATGTTTTACCCTGAGATTTTCTGCATGCCGGGTTGTGCTGTCTGTGGATAAAAACAGTTTTTCTTTTCCAATTTGTATATAATACATTTGGTTGATCTTTCTTGTTTCATTGTACTGGCTAGAACCTTCAGTATTATGCTGAATAGGTGAGAACAGATATCCTTTTGCTTTCAATCTATTTGTGTCTTTGAATTGAAAGCGTGTGTCTTGTAGATCAGCGGTCCCCAACCTTTTTGGCACCAGGGACCGTTTTGTGGAGGACAATTTTTCGATGGACTGGGGCCTGGGGGATGGTTTCGGGATGATTCAAGCGCATTACCTTTATTGTGCACTTTATTTCTATTATTATTACATTGTAATATATAATGAAATGATTATACAACTCACCATAATGCAGAATCAGTGGGAGCCCTGAGCTTGTTTTCACTTGCCACTCACTGATAGGGTTTTGATATGAGTCTGCAAGCAGTTGATTTATTATGGTCTCTGTGCAGTCAAACCTCTCTGCTAAAGATAACCTGTATTTGCAGCCACTCCCCAGCATTAGCATCACTACCTCAGCTCCACCTCAGATCATCAGGCATTAGGTTCTCATAAGGAGCATGCAACCCAGATCCCTCGCATAGGCAGTTCACAGTAGGGTTCACGCTCCTCTGAGAATCTAATGCTGCCACTGATCTGAGAGGAGGCGGAGCTCAGGCAGTAATGCAAGTGATGGGGAGCAGATGCAAATACAGATGAAGCTTCGCTCACTTGCCCGCCCCTCACCTCCTGCTGTGTGGCCTAGTTCCTAACTGGCCATGGACCCATACCGGTTCATGGCCCAGGGGTTGGGGAACTCTGTTGTAGACAACATATGGTTGGATTTCATTTTTTTATTCAGTCTAACTATCTCTGACTTTTGACTGGAATATTTATTTTTAATGTAATTATTAATATTGTTGGATTTATATGTGTTATTTTGTTATTTGTTTTCTATATGCCTCATGTCTTTTTTATTCCTTCTCACTCCTTTTGTGTTAAACAAATAATTTTGTATAGTATTTTAATTCCTTGGTTGATTTTTTAAAGTATACTTTTGAGTTATTGTCTTAGTGTCTCTAGGAAACACAATGTGCATTTTAACATATTACAACATATCTCATATTTCAATCTAGTAAAATATAGCAACTTTGTTTCAATATAGTTTTATTTTATTCCTATGTCACTTTTGTGCTGTTAGTGTCATGTATATTACTACAACTATATATGTTATAATTCCAAAATACACTTGCTTTATATAATCTTACACCATTTAAAGAAATAATAGGAGAAAAATATATATTCATTAAGTCTTTTATAATTACCCATATTTTTACCATTTCTAGTTTCCATTTCTTCTTGTGGATTCAAGTTACCAATTGAAGTAAGTTTCTTTCCTCCCGAAGGACTTTTAGTATTTTTTGTAAGGTACGTCTGTTAGCAGCACTTTATAGCAGTCTTTGCATATCTAAGAATATCTTTATTTCACTTTCACTTTTGAAGGGTAGTTTTGCTGGATATGGAATTCTTGGCTAAGTTTTTTCTTTCAGCACTTTGAATATGTCATTCCACTGCTTTCTGGCCTGCATTGTTTCTGATGAGATTTAGCCATTATTTGTATTGTTGTTCCCTTACATATGATTAGTTTTTCTTTTGCTATTTTCAAGATTTCCTCTTTGTTTTTTGCCTTGAAGATTTTGATATGACTAAGTGAAGATCTCTTTGTGTTTTTCCTACTTGCGTTTCATTGGTATTTTGGGATCTATGAATTAATGCTTTCATCAAATTTGAGAGGTTTTCAGCCTTTATTTCTTCAATTTCTTTTTTCTGCTCTTTTTCTTTCTCCTCTTATTCCAGGACTCCCATTTTTCAGTTGGTATGCTTGATGTTGTCCCACAGGTCTCTGAGATTGTTCACTTTTCTTCAGTCTTTTTTCTCTTTGTTTTTCAGGTTGGATAACATTCTATTGATCTGTCTTCAAATTCACTGGTTTCTTCTGATGTTTTGAATCTACTGCTGATCCCATATAATAAAGTTTTAATTTTGTGATTGTATTTTTCAACTCTAGAATTTCCATTTTGGCCCTTTTTAAAAAAAATTCGATTTTTTGTTGATATTCCTACTTGTTGAGTCATTTTAATAATAATTTCCTGAAATTTCTAAAACATGGTTTCCTTTAGTTATTTGAAATACTTCAGATAGCTTTGAAGTCTTTGTCTGTTAAATCCAACATCTGCGCCAAAGACAGTTTCCATTGACATTCCACCCCACCCCAAGTATGTCACCCTTTCTTGTTATTGTGCATGACATGTAAATTTTTGTAGAATATTGGATATTATAGATAATATAACAAATCTAGATTCTGTTTTCCTTTTATCTTCTGAAATTCTTAGCTGTTACTGATTTTTGTTTGTTTGTAACTTGCCTGGACTTGATCTGCAGAATCAGTCACCCTGAAGTATGCATCTGCTGATGGTTCAGCTCAGTTTTGTTTTTTTTTTCAATTCTTATTTGTATTTTTTCTGTGGGGGCCTGGCTTCTTTGGGGTCATCTCTGTGTTTGCATCGCTTAAGTCACTCAGTGATTGGTCAGAAGTTGTGCTTAAACACCACCCTTTGCTGGTGGATCTGTGTTTGAATTGGGGGATGTATTCAAATTTGGAAGTTTTCAACTCTGCCCTAGCTGTTACTTTAACACCAGGCCCTCTTGGGTCTCCACTGTGCATGCGCACAGGCTCCCAGACAGCCAGGGTTATGTCAAATGCTTACCAAGATCTCAGTGGCTATCTCATTTCCTGGATCCCCCTATTCAATTTCTGGCCAGTCTTATACTGCTCATCCCAACCAGAAGTGCAACTTCAGGCTAGGAGATCTGCAGACTTTTCCCATTTGCTGCTGGCTGTGGGTTTCCACTCTTCACTCCAGATAAGTGAAGGCCAGTCCTATCCTGGATGAACAGGCTGACTGGGCTGAGATGGAGGATGGAGTCAGTCCCAGGCAAGAAAGCCACATATCCCCACTGTTTTTACCTGTATCCCCACAGTTTTTCATGATTACATGTTGCTCAATTTGTTGTTTGCCTGAGGTCAATTTCCAGAGCCCTGAAATGATTGTTTTTTTGCAACTATGTCCAGTTTTATGGTTGATTTTAGTGGAGAGGATTTATTGATCTCTACTCCTTTATAGCTGCAAGTCCAGCCACATACAATATATTTTTAAAGAAATGTATTCTATTATTTTTAAGCATGTTATATTATCATTTTAGTTATAAATGAGTACTAATAAGTAAAGCGAAATTTAGAAAAATGGAATCATTTCTCAGCCTTTTGGCTAAGATCAAATGTAAAAAAATTGTAGTTCACAATAATGTGACTTTGACATTTTATGATCAGAAACAGAAAAACTTTTCAAAAGGCATTTTGAAATAATTCCTAAGTTTTCAAGTCTTGGATTAAAAATTCTATCTGAATAGCAAGAGTCTCATATTTTTACAGCAGGAAATTATTTCAAACTTTTAATTTATCCACAAGCATATGAATGAACTGGAGTCTAAATTGTAGAATTCCAAGTGTATTCCTGTCTTGGTTGAGGCATAATATAAATATTTTCCTGGTGTCTTGTGGGGGCGGGGCGGTCATGATTTACATACTTGCCACCCTCTTTTAAATGGATTCAGCTATAATGTCTATGGCATCAGGAGAACGTAAAAGTCTGCCTGTAGACCAGGATTGTGGCCATTTCAGGTGCTCAGCCAGACCACCTTCCCTGGGTTCTTTCCAGCTCTCCTCCTTTTCAGCACACTCCTTTTGCCCCTGCTCTGGATGGGGACCTGGGAAGAGGGGCTGCAGGATCTGGAGGACATCCAGCCCTGGTCTCAGAGGCCACATGGTCCCCAGAGGGGACTGAGATATTCCAGGACCCTGGAAGCAGGGCAAAGAGTCATCCGTGAGGAGGGTGAGGGGACATCTGCTCAGGGCTGGATGGCTCCCTACTGCCTACCCAAGCTAGTCCAGGTCCTGGGTCTTCCATGACCTGGCCTGGCCTTATCTACCCCCACTGACTGCCCAGCTGGCCAGTGTGATGGCCATGGGGTGAGGGACAGGGAGAAGACCAGTCATTCAGGCCTGCATGACCATGACTGCACCACTAACAAAAATGCCCTAGCCTTAGGAGCATAAAAATCCTTTTTACTTGAAATCATGCAACAGAAGCACTCAGAGTAAAGAGTATTTTTAAGGGTATTAGTGGGAGTGATTCAGAGTCAGCAGATCCAGGGTGTGGACATGAGCTCAGAACGGCATCTATGGTGCAAGATCTGTGACTCAGTTCCATGGCTGCCCAGTCCTTTCTAAGCTCTCTTCCTTTCCTCGCATAGCATTGCATTTTGGGTTAAATGTGCACCCCCAAAAGTTATGTTAAAGTCCTAACTCCAAGTACCTCAGAATGTGACCTTATTTAGAAGTAGGGTCATTGTGGAAGTAATTAGTTAGGATGAGGTCATTAAGGTGGGCCCTAATCCAATATGACTGGAAGACAATGTGAAGACAGACAAACAGGGAGAATACCATGTGAAGGCACAGGACACACAGACACACAGAAGGAAGACAGCCACGTGAAGATGGAGGCAGAGTGAAGCTACCATGAGCCAAGGAACACTTGGGGCTATGAGAATCTGGGAGAAGCAAGGGAGGATCCACCCCTAGAGACTTCAGAGAGAACAGGCCCATGCTGACAGCTTGATTCCAGACTTCTAGCCTCCAGGATTGTGAGAGAAGAACATTCTGTTGTTTTAAGCCACTCAGTTTGGGTACTTGGTTATAGCCCTAGGAAACTGATAGGCATGGTATGTGTACTTTGTCAAATTTGCTTCTCTCTGTCTTCGCAGTTTCCACCTCTGTTCCCAGCCTGGGGCACCAGCCCAGCTGCCAGGTCCTCTTCTGGGCCACATGGTCATGCCATGTGTGGGTCAGTGGCTTTGGGAAGCAGGCTCATTTTATAGACTTGGATTTTTAAAAAGACTGTCTTTATTATTCCCACAATTTCTCACACTTACCAGCATCTGGTATGTTATAGAGGAGAGTATCTTTCATGCTCACTGTGAAATCACAGATGTTTCTTGGGCACTATTGAAGCCAGGCCTAGTTGACAGCCTGTGTAGAGAAATGGCAGGAGTGTGAGGCTGGTGTTGGGGATACAGAGTGCTGTCTTTGGGGGAGGCCAAGCAGGGACTGGGCTGAATGTTGTGATGCTGGGGCATGACTGCATCTCTGGACCCTGTCCCACCTCCCTGGTTCAGGGCCTTCACACAGGCTGCTCTCTCTGCTGGGGACTCTAACCGAGCTCCTAATCCTATGTCTTAACCTAGGTGTCACCTTCTTACCTAAGGGGGCACTATTGTCCCCCTCCCCATACATATCCTCCCACATTCTTTGCTTGCTTCATAACCTTCATTACGATTTGCCACTATTTCACTTATTCGTCTGCTCACTTGTTTGTTGCCATGGTGAGTATAAGAGCTATGCCAGCTTTATCCCCCACTGCACCCCTGGTACTGGGCACCAGTCCCCAGCACATACTAGGTGCTCAAAACCTCCTGTGGAATGCATTCCTACTTGGAAGGAATCGTGACATACATGCAGACACCTGGACACCACCAAGGGTGTTTTTGTTTTGACTGTTCTAAACCACTAGGCTCCAGACCTGCCTCCCATGGGCCCCGAGGCTCAATGAGTAAGTTGCAGCTTGAGGTTCCTGTCCTTAGGCAGCCCCTCATCTTTACCTTCAGGACCCTCATCCTCAGCTGTGTGATGTGCTCTCTGTGGGTCCCCAGTGTAGACTGGGGGTTTGGGGGACTAAGAAGCGCCTGCGCACATTACCAAAGATCTGCGTGCACACATGCCCATGAGAGTCACAGACAGGGCCTGCCAGGGTTGGGGAGACACCAGGGGTCATCCAGGGTCCCTGCAGCAGCCCCCTCACCATCTCCTTGCTCCTGCCTGGACCCCTACAGTCTGGCCCCACTCAGCAGCCAGAGGGGTCTGTTACAAGGGAAGTTGGCCCATATTCCTCTGCTGCTCAGAACCATCTGTACCTCCCCTGACCACCAAGAGCGAAAGCCCGGGACCTCCCCATGCCCAGCAGGCCCCAGCTCCACCTCGGACTCACCTCCTGTGCCCTCCTCCACGTTCACCCAGTCCCTTGGTGCGGCCCACCTTGAGCATGCCGCGTGCTCTTCTATAGTAGGGCCTCTGCCGGCGACAGTGTCCACCCAGATAAATGCATCTCTCCAGTCAAGTCTTAGTTCAAATGTCAACTTCTCAGTGGGCCCACCTGGACCACCCTATTTTTTAAATTAAACTTTTTATTGTGAGACAACTGTAGATTCACACATAGGTATAAGAAGTAATACAGAAAGATCTCCTGTGTCCTTTACACTGTTTACCTGCAATGGTGACATCTTACAAACCTACAACACAATAGCACAACCAGGACGCCGACATCGACACAGTCACACAGTCAAGATACAGAACATTTCCATCCCCACAAGGACCCTCCTACTGTCTCTTTCATAGCCACACACACTCCCCTCCAGTCCCATCCCCTCCAGATCCCCGGCAACCACTCATCTGTGCTCCATTTCTATGACTTTGTCATTTCAAGAATGTTCTTTAAATGGAATCATATAGTATGTAACCTTTCGGGATTGACTTTTTCACTACTCGGAATAATTCTCTGGAGACTCCTCCCGGTCGTTGGGTATATCAATGGGTTATTCCTTTTTGTTGCTGAGTAGTAGTTCCACGACGAGAAGGTGCCAGTTCATTTGATCATTCACCCGATGAAGGACGGCTCAGTTATTTCCAGTTTGGGACTATTACGAGAAGAGCTGCCATGGAAATTCATGTATAGGTTTTTTTGTGGTCACAAGTTTTCATTTCTCTAAGAGAAATGCCCGAGAGTACAATTGCTGGGTTGCATACTAGTTGCATGTTTAATTTTTAAAGAAACTCTGGCCGTCCTATCCTGATTTATAAAGTCCCTCCCCACACCCCAAAACATCCAACGCCTTTTATCCCTGCTTTACTTTTATCTTTTCCTCAGCAGTTCACTTCCTGATGTAGTATATAAGGGGCTTATTCATTTATTAGGTGTATTGCATTTGATCTGTCTTCCCCATCCCCCCCAGAGTCGTGCTGGGCCAGGGCGGGCATAAGGAGCCCCTGTGTAGACACAGGCCTGAATTCAGCCCTCTGACCGGCGCCCTGCACAGGGGAAAGCTTGCTGACATCTTGAGTGCACAGAAACGCCAATGTGCCCGCGAACCTCCTAATGTGGCTGTGATGACGAGGCAGACTGTGCACAAATTCCCCAGCTAAAGCCGTCCGCTAGGTTTACAAGCAAATCACACTGAGCTCAAAAAACACATTAGTGCTATCCCGAAATAAAACTTACTGAGCAGGACAGTTTGAACTCAGAAACTCTCTCGATTTATGACCTGACCAAGCAGAGCTGTGGTCCCCACAGACCCTCATGCCCCCAGCAGTGCTTCTCAGCATCACCAGTTCCAGGGGAGGGAGTCTTTTTTTGCAAATGAGCAGAAAGGATTCTAGTTAGAAACATTCAGAGAGCCCGGGAGGGAGGAGAAGCAAGACAGGACTATATTTCATGCTGAAAAGTGAAAACCAAATAAACAAAGCTGCCTGTGATGGCAGCTGGCCAGCTCAGCTGTGTAAGTGAACAGCAAAAACATTCCTCTGCCCTGTGGAAGCCCCTGGAAGAAATCCAGAACGTTGTGTACTTAGCCTGACTGGGGGGTTGTTGTTATTATTATCATTACCATAAATTCATTTATCCTTAATACATTGGTTTCTTTCATTTTGAACATTTGCTTGACATTTGTACTGATTAGGTGAATGCTGGAAGAAATGATTAAATAATATTGTAAAATAATGCTTTGGCCTGACTCAAAGTGGAAATGTTTATAGTGTTCTCATTAGCACCAGATGATGTCAGCCTGACTATTGTGCTGCTTTCTCAAAAACACACAGGGCTGAAAAAAACCTTCACAAATAATCCAAAATGAGTCAAGGCTCTCAAAGACTTTTTCTCCGTAAATACCCTCCTGTGCGATTTGGCCTGTGAGGCTGTTGGGAGCGCCGTGGCTCTGAGTGTTGGGAACTCATATGTCTTGTCATCCGAAGTGTCACCTGGAGAGGTGACTCAGGTGTCACTGTGTATCAGTGCTGCCTGTGTCCCCTCTCAGCCTGGCTCTGTGGGATCTGACATCTCTGTGCTTTGATCCTGTGACTTCTACAGGAGTAGAAGTTGACACCTATTTGTGGCCTCCAGCTAAGTAAAAGTCCCCACTTTTCTTCCTAACCCTTTGTTCTCCTCCACTTTATCCTTCCTCTTCTTCCCTTTCCTCCCCCCCACCCTAGGCTCAACCAACTCAGTTAACCAACTAACTCAACTAGGCCTCAGCCCTGAAGCATCAGTGTCTATAACAGAAATACAGCTGCAGGTAAACTGCCATCCTCACTTGGGAACTGCAACTTCCCAGTTGCCCTGGGCAACTGGAAGGAGGTGTTGAGGGCCCAGGGCATGGCTTGGGCCAGGGGGCAGTCCTCAGTGTTCCCCTCCAAACAGACCAGTCTGCCTCTGCCCAAGCCAACTCCATGCAAGTTCCACCTGCCCGCCCTGGACTTCCTCAGGGCCCCAGAGGGACCATGGGAACCACAGGAGACAATCACTGTGGTCTCCTAACAGTGTCCTGGGGTGAAGAGGGGGTTCTGAGGAAGAAGGCTTTATTGCAGGCTTCAACATGATCTCTAGGGAAGATTAGCAACTTGTGGGAGAAAAGCAAAACCCATTTACAGGGAGCCTTCAAAGGCTAAACTATAAATGCTCAGTGAGCACTGCAAACCATGGATGGGAGAACAGGCAGGTGCCTGCCCAGGCCTGCAGCTCTAGGTCAAGGAACCACAGTAGGGACCATCGTCCTCAGAATCAGAGGCCCCAGAGCCTGGATCCCCGGACCAGGCCATACTGGCCAATCTCATGGTGGCCACTGTCTTAGTCTGCTCAGGTTGCCGTAACAGAAGCCCATAGTCTGGATGGCTTAAACAAAAGAAATTTATTTTCTCACAATTCTGGAGGCCAGATGTCCAAGATCAAAGTCCGACAGGGCCAGTTTCTGGGGGGCCTCTCTTCCTAGCTTGCAGACAACCTCTTTCTTGCTGTGTCCTCACATGGCCCTTCCTTGGTGCATACACACAGAGAGCACTCTCTAGTGTATCTTCGTAATGGGACATTAATCCTATGGGATCAGAGCCCCACCCTTCTGACCTCATGTAACATTAATTACCTTCTGATAGGCCCCATATCTAAATACAGTCACATGGGGGGTTAGGGCTTCAACATATGAATTTTGGGGGACACAATTCAGTCCATAGCAGCTCCCTAGGAACGGGTGTCCCACTTCCCTAACTGGAAGAAGGCCAGGATTCCCCAGCATCAGTTTGGGTAAGGTTTGCTCATGAAGGATGTCTCCTATTCTGGGTGGGGGCTGGGACCCTAAAGGGATCAGCGTGCCCTGAGTGCCCCTGTCCTGGCAGAAGCTCAGCTGACAATGGAGAACATTACGATATATGAGTTACTTCCAAATTAAGCTAAAGTACAAACGCAGGAGCTATGTGCTGGCCCTCAGTCTCGAGAGCTGGACAGGAAGAGGGGTAGGCCATGGTACATCACAGACAGCCCACGGGCCTGCATGTGAGAAGCCAGGCATCCCCTCCCCACTTCCCTCACCTGTGCAGCGAGGATACATGGTGAATGCTGTGCACCCACAGGGTTGTGTGGTGTTTGCACGCGCTCACGTGGGTGGAGCCCTGAGAAGTGGAGAGGGGAGATCTCAGGAGGCAGAGGCAGGAGGAGACTGACCTCCTCACCTTTTCATGGTGCCATGGGAAGCCGGCCCCTGGGTTGGCCACCCCAGGTGCCATCTCCCTCTCTGGTACTATGCCTCCCTGGTATCTGTCTCTAAACCTAGACTCTGAGAGAGCCACCATGTGTCTTGTGACAAAAATTAGAGGCCTCCTGCCCTTGCTGCTGTTGGATGAAGAGCAAACCAGAACGTGGCCTGAAAGTGCAAGGCAGCTTGGTGAACCTCGCAGCTGTCATGGACCAGAGGGAGAGCCGCCTGCCTCAAAAAAGCGTGTGAAGTGTGCACACACGTGTATTTTTGTGTGTGTGTGTGTGTGTGTGTGTGTGTGCACGCACCCACTGGAGATGAGGGTCATGGCCATGAGTCCTTCTAGCAATTGTCTATGATTTTGAGGGGCTGGAAACATGGCCCAAGCTGAATCTGTGATCCAGCATGTTGGGTCCTACTATCCCCAAAGCCTGTAGTCCTGGTCTAGAACAAGGCCCCTAATAGACTGGGGGAGCCACGTGGGGGTGACATGCACTGCAGCAGTGTCTGAGCAGCATGGCACCAGAGACCAAGGCCCTCCGTGGAAGTACACACACATGGGAGTGTGCATGTTAGGGTGGGGCGGAAGGAGGGTTTGCTTGGTGGTGTAACACTGATCTCCTCTCTCTCCTGTCCTCCTGGGAAGGGATAACCCAAGAAGAAGCTGAAACAGAGACTTGTGACCCTCACTCACGTGGGGTAGGGATGGCAGCCCGGCTTCTCTGCAGACAGCTCTCCCAGCCATGGGAGTGGACCTCTGCTTCCACCCCTGGCAGGACAGGGGCAAGAGGACTCATGCTCTTGGAAAAGTTCACTATATATATATATATATATAGTTTTATATTTTATTTTTGGCTGTATTGGGTCTTTGTTGCTGCGTGCGGGCTTTCTCTAGTTGTGGCGAGCAGGGACTACTCTTCGTTGCGGTATGTGGGCTTCTCATTGCAGTGGCTTCTCTTGTTGCAGAGCACAGGCTCTAGGTGAGTGGGCTTCAGTAGTTGTGGCACATGGGCTCAGTAGTTATGACTGGTGGGCTATAGATCGCAGGCTTGGTAGTTGTGGTGAACAGGCTTAGTTGCTCTGCAGCTTGTGGGATCTTGGCGGACCAGGGATCGAACCCCTGACCCCTGCGTTGGCAGGCGGGTTCTTAACCACTGTGCCACCAGGGAAGTCCCAGGTCACAATATTTTAAAAGAAGATAAAAATTGCTTAGCTGGAGGCCACAAATAGGTGTCAAAATTCTCCCATATAGTGCTGGCAGCCCTAATTTATGTTATATGAGGTATAGCTAGGCCTTCAGTTACCTGAATTGGTCGTGGAATATGCTGTTGTCAACGGGATAATATTTGGAAATGTCCATTTCACCCATGTAACAGGTTTCTATAGAACTCCTGGGCTGTGCTGGACCAGTACAGCACTAGAGATGCATCAGTAAGCAAACCAGACAGAGTCCTGTCCTGTGGAGCTTGCACTTAAGCAGGAGGAAATAGACCACGAGCCACTAACAGAGTAAATCAGTAAATTGCACTGTGTACCAGAGGTCAGATAGGTGTCACAGAAGAAAAAAAGAAAGAAAAAGAAAAAGAGGGATGGGCAGTAACAGGATGGGTGGAGCAGGTTAGAACTGTGGTCAGAGAAGGCCTCATGGGGGAAGTGACATTGAGAAAAGACAGAAGAGCAGGGTGGGCCAAGTAGATATGTGAGGTAAGAGCCTTCCAACCAGAAAGAAGAGCCAGTGCAAAGGCCCTGAGGTAGATAAGATAAGTGAGAGTTCGTGGATAAAGTTTTCACGGACCCATAGGCAGAGTGGAGAAAGGATGGATGCCTACGAGGATCAGGGTCCTCCTCCATGTCATCTTCAGGAAGTCCCGTCACCTCCCAGTTCTCCGAGCCCCAGGTCTACCCCAGGCCATGAGGCCAGAACTTCATGAAGACAGGCTTTATCATACTGGGCATCCCACTTAGTCTCTGGAGTGGATTCCAGCGCCCTAATTTCAGTCCTGAACACTCTGCTTCTCAGTGGCTCCTCCTGTCTCTGTCGCTGTGGTGCTCTTCCTTTGTGTCTGCTTTACCCTTTGCTCCCGTTGAGGATCATGGTTCACACTCTTCCTCTAGTTACACCCTGCTTGGCTGCCTTCAACCCCGCCCTAGGAAAGGTCTCCAGACTCCATCCGAGAATCTTGCACTTCAGAACCTAGGAAACACACTCCCACCCCTGGGTTCTTCCTGGACCCAGAGTCAGGGTCAAGACCACCCAGCCCTCACAGGGCATTAGATTAGATGATTCATTAGATCTTTTCATGGGCTAGTACTCCTCAATCCTAAGAGAAATCTCTAAAAGTGTAATGCACTCCTTACTGCCTTAGAAACTGATGTAGTAGACACATTTTATCCTTTCTGCAAAATGCAGTCATAATTACATTATATAGTATAGAATCCTAACAGTTTTGAATTGCTCTTTGGGAACATTTGTTGTTCTCTTCTACAGACAGGCAAAGGAGTTATAGGATTATATGTGTCCTGGTCCCAGGAGAGACCCTGACACATACCTGCTTGCAGAAGCCTATGCGTTCAGCTTGTTTTTTTGTATTTGTTCTTGTCATTTGACTTGTTCTCACAAAAGTAGAGTGAAGACCTCAGTTCTCTGTCCCTCTGAACAGCGTTATCTAGCAAAACTCATTACTGATTTAAAGAGGCTGTTTTCTCTCAACAAATTTTCTTCCCCAGAGTAACTTTTCTTCACTGTTACCAAAACTCTCTGAAGTACACTTGAATTCACACCCTGTATTGTCTTCTGGGCTTCCTGCCTACAGAGATTCTCCTTGCAATTACTTTTTTGTGAAAGAGCAGAACATCCTGAATCTCTGTGTGTGCCCTCCATGGCACTGAGGAGCTATGACATACCAGGCCCCCAACAGACTTGCTGAACTAACTCTAAACCATTCCTGATGTTCCTGTCAGAATAGCCCAAATATTTCATCACTTCTAGGGGCCTAAACTCTCAGGCCCCACTGAAAAAAATGTTCAAGTCCCACAGCAGAGTTGTATAGAGTTACATTCTTTGTGTGGGATTTGTACTGACAACGTAGCTTTGCTGTAAAAGCAGAGACCTGCAAAATCTCTGTGGCTTAAAAGGACAAAGTTTTACTTCTTGCTCATACTCCAGGAGTGCCATGGTCAGGTGGGGGCTGTGCTTTGTTTGCTCTGTGTCACGCACTCAGGAATGCAGGCTGACAGGCTCCCCAACTTGGAGCATTGCCGTTGTTGGGACAGAGTATATTCGTTTCCTATTGCTGCTGTAACCAGTTACCACAAACTTAAGTGCCTGAAAACAATGCAAACTTATTGTCTTCCAGTTATGAAGGTCACAGTCTGAAATGGGTCTCATTGGGCTAAAATCAAGGTGTCGGCAGGACTGTTTTCCTTCTGGAGGCTCTCGGGGAGAATCTGTTTCCCTCCCTTTCCAGCTTCTGGAGGCTGCCTGTGCACCTTCCTCCATCTTCACAGCCAGCAGTGGAGCATTTTCAATTCTCTCTCTGTTACCTCTGCTCGATCGTCACATCTTCTTCCACTCTGCCTCTCCTGCCTCCCTCTTGTGAGGATCCTTGTGATTACACTGGGCCCACCTGGAGAAGCCGGGATAATCTCCTTATCTCAAGATCCTTAATCACGTTTGCGAGATCCTTTCTGTCCGGTGAGGTAACATATTCACAGGTTCCAGGGATTAAGAGGACGTCTTTTCTGGCGGCCATTATTCAGCTTACCACACAGAGGGAAGTGATGGTGTCCAATCACACGCAGGCTTAAATATTCTGCCCAGAAACAGTCACACTTCACTTTTCATTGGTCAATCAAGTCACATGGCCACACCTAACTTTTATGAGGCAGGAAGTACAATCTCTCATGTATCTAGAATGAAGGGAATAAGAATAAACACCCTGAATTCTTCTTCAGGATTAGGATGAAGGAGAATGCAAAAGGCCTTCACTACCATGGTAACAACAAAATAAATCTACATGAACGAAGAATCATACTTTTCTATTTGGTGAATAGGTGGTAGATGCAAGGAAGCCCTGATTAACTGAATTTCAGGTAGGAATGAGCCCCGCATGGTTGAGCCAAAAGCCCCAGCTGAGGTGAACACCTAATCTGGTGTAGGTAGATAGAAGAGCAGGCCTGCTCTAGAGGAAGACAGTGTGGGCAGGAGGCAGCCAAGATTTACATGGTTGAACAAAAGAAAACAAATATAAACCCCCAGACCCAAGAAGCTGAGCAAGTCATAAGCAGAGTGAACATAAAGAAATCACACCCAGTCACTTTGTAATCAAAATGCTGACAACAAAGTTAAAAAAAAAAAATCTAAAAAGGAGCCAGAAGAAAAAAGACATATTATATACATACAAAATTAAGCTGACATCTCATCGGAAACAATAAGGCCAGAGACAGAACAAGATCTTTAAGTACTGAAAGAAAAGAAATGTCTGCAACTTAGAATCTATAAACTACCAAAATATATTATAAAAATTAAGGCAAAATAAAGGCATTTTTTGATAAACGAAAGCTGAGAGTCATCTCTAGCAAATTCACACTACAAGAAATGCTAAACAAGTTCCTTGAGGCTGATAGAAAATAACATCAGACTGAGTAAGTTAACAAGAGAGAAAACACACATTTCAAACATCAGGATTAAAGGGGTTATTTTAGCAATTCTGCAGAGATAAAGGATTAATAAAGGTGAATAAAGGGTTTTTGAACAATTTCATGCTAAAAAATACTGTTAGATAAAAAGGACAAATTCCTTGAAAAACACACTTACCAAAACTGACACAGGAAAAAATAGAGAATATGAAGATCCTCATGTTGATTTTAAAAATTGACTGTGCAATTAAAAACCTTTTGCAAAGAAAACTTCTGTCAAAGATAGTTTCACTGGTAAATTCTATCCAACCTGCAAGGAAGAAATTATACCAACAATACACAAACTGTTTCAGAAAATAGAGGAGAAAATCATTTCCCAATTTTTTTTTTTTTTTTTTTTCAGTACGCGGGCCTCTCACTGTTGTGGCCTCTCCTGTTGCGGAGCACAGGCTCCGGATGCGCAGGCTCAGCGGCCATGGCTCACGGGCCCAGCCGCTCCGCGGCATGTGGGATCTTCCCGGACCGGGGCACGAACCCGTGTCCCCTGCATCGGCAGGCGGACTCTCAACCACTGCGCCACCAGGGAAGCCCCATTTCCCAATTTTTAAAACTTTTGGCCGGCCCCAACCCTAAGACCAAAACCAAAGACATTACAAGAAAAGAAAACCACAGACCAATATCCCTTTTGAACATAGACACAAACACCCTTAACAAAATGCTAGCAAACTGAACCTAGCATTTTTTTTTATGACCAAAAACTAGGGTTTTTTCCTCAGGAATGTAAAGTTGTTTTATTTAAAAATATTAATCAATATAATTCATCATATTATCAAAATAAAATGGAAAAATCATGTGACCGTCTCAGTAGATACAGGAAAAGCAGTCTACAAAATTGAGCACCTATTCATAATAAAAACTCTCAGCATGCTAGGAATAAAAGGAAACTTTCTCAACCTGACAGAGATAATTTTAAAAAAACCCTATACCTAACATCATATATAATGATGAAATATTGGAATTTTCACCTTAATATGGAGTGCAAGGCAACGCTGTCCACTCTCATCACTTCTCTTCAACATTGCACTGGAGCTCACTATTCACTGGGACAATAGGGCAAAAAAAAATAGGCATATAAATTGGAAAGAAAGAATTAAAACTGTGTAGAACTAATAAGTGAATTTAGCAAGGTCGCAGAATACAAGGTCAATATACAAATATAAATTGTATTTCTATACACTAGCAGCAAAAAATTAAAAATTAAATTAAAAAAATACCATATGACAAAATGGGTCAGATTGAGGGATGTTGGAATTATGTTTATGGCATGTTGGAATCATGCATATGATGGTAGTAATGAATGATTTGAAAATAAAATGAAGAAAGCAATTTGATTACAGTAGCATAAGTAGCATAAAATAGAATAACATACTTAGGAATAAATTTAACCAAGGAGGCAAAAGACTTGCAGGCTGAAAACTACAAAACATTGTTGAAAGAAATTAAAGACCTAAATAAGTGGAAAGACATCTCATTTTCATGTATTGGAAGACTTAATATTGTTAAGATGACAATACTTCCCAAAAGCAACATATAGGTTCAATGCAATTCCTATCAAAATCCCGATGGCATTTTTTTTTACAGAAATAGAAACGCAGCCTTATATTCAGATGGAATCTTAAGGAATTCCAAATCACTAAAATAATCTTGAAAAGAACAAAGTTGCTGGACTCACACTTCCTGATTTCAAAACTTACTAAAAACCTATGGTAATCAAAATTGTTGTACTGGCATGAGAACAGATATATACACCAATGAAATGGAGTAGAGAGCCCAGAAATAAACCCTTACATATATGGTCAGTTGATTTTCAACAAGGGTCAAGACACTTTAATGTGGAAAGGACAGGCTTTTTAACAATTAGTGATAGAAAAACTGTATATCCATATGCAAAGGAATGAACTTGGGCCTTTATCTTATACCATATACAAAAATTAACTCAAAATGGATTAAAGACCTAAATGTAAGAGCCAAAACTATAAAACTCTTAGAAGAAAACATATAGGAAATGTTTCATGACATTGGATTTGGCAGTGATTTCTTGGATATGACACCAAAAGCACAGGCAACAACAACAACAACAAATAGATAAATTGGACTTCATCAAAATTTTATAAGTTCTGTGCACCAAAGAACACTATCAAGAGAGAAAAAGACCACCTTTTAGGAGGAAGGTAGGAGAAAATATTTGCAATTCATATATCTGATAAGGGTCTAGCAATCAGAATATCTAAAGAACTTTATAACTCAACAACAAAAAGACAAGAACCTAATTTTAAAAATGGGCAAAGGACTTGAACAGACATTTTCCAAAAAATATATACAAATGGCCAACGAAAAGATGCTCAACATCATTAGTCATTAGAGCAACGCAAACCAAAACCACAATGAGGTATCACTTCACACACACTAGGATGTCTAAAAAAAAAAAAAGACCAGAAAATAAACAAGTGTTGGGGAGAATATGGAAATATTGGAACCCTCATACATTGCTGGTAGGAATATAAATTGTACAGCCACTGTGGAAAACATTTTGATGGTACCTGAAAAAGTTAGTTCCTTTACCTGTCTAGTAAGCAGAGGTGTGGAGTGCAAACCCAGATCCTCGGCCTCCAAATCCAGACTTCTCACCTCCTTGTCAGGCCTGGCCCTGGGACATGGTAGAAATAGTCTCAGTCACTAACTCTGCTTCGTCAGCATGGGGGTGAATCTGTGTGCAAACAAGATTTGGCAGAATTTACAGAATGGTGATGGAAGCAACCAGACAATTTGCCTGTCTCAACATGAGCTTGTGCCCTGTGAGTAGCCAACGCGGAACCGCCGAAGGCTCTGGGCAACTGAAGGTTTCGTTTCATGAAAGTAAGCAGCGCTAGGACCTCCAAGTATGAGCAGACCAGTCAGATTTTGCTTAAACTGGGGATCCTTTGATCACCAGTTACCAGTGGAAGGGAAGTGAGCAAACTGCCTAAAGAGACCAACTCAGCAGGCTCTGGGTGTGGCCAGTGCTCAGAAACGAGCTTTAAGATGTTGAAGTCACTCAGTTGCTCTGCAGCTTTTTGATGGACTGATTGTATTGTGAGCCTTCTAATCGTTGATTCGTTTTGAAATGCCAAAGCCCTTGCTAACTAAATGAAGCAGATGGGGAGCAGCACTTGACAGAGGACTGGGCACGTAGGGGACTCAGTGGAAGTTGTGCCAGCAGCCCCCTGCCCTAACCCTTTTGGGCCAAGTTTTCTGTCCCAACCCACACAGAGTGGAAGGGTATGAAACCAGGGAGAAGCTGGCAAAGGGTGGAAAATGGGTGCCAGGACTGAGGTGTGAGGAAGCCCAAAAGACTAGAGAGCTGAATAGATGGCAGGTAAAACAAAACAGGGAGGGCTTCCCTGGTGGCGCAGTGGTTGAGAGTCCGCCTGCCGATGCAGGGGACACGGGTTCGTGCTCCGGTCCGGGAAGATCCCACGTGCCGCGGAGCGGCTGGGCCCGTGAGCCATGGCCGCTGAGCCTGCATGTCCGGAGCCTGTGCTCCGCAACGGGAGAGGCCACAACAGTGAGAGGCCCGCGTACCGAAAAAAACAAAACAGGGAGGTGTTCGGATTTTAGCTGTGGGGCAGGACTGCATGACAGGGTTCATGGTACATATTTCAGTTTTGCAAAGGCATTTGCCAGCCCATTGATTTTCCATTCAACCGAGTCTGCCATAACTTGATTCCATGATGATGTCATAATGTGTTCTGTGCCACACCATAGGTAAACCAAGGCACTAGTGTTATGTTTGAGATATTTCTTCAGAGAACGAGAAAAGCTTCTCCCCAAATTTCCCTTGGATAACATCTCTCCCCTTCTCAAATCCTCCCATTCCCCATAAAACAACAACAGCACAAGAAATAAATGAGGGATGAAATCAGAGTAACAAGTATTTATAACTTCACAAATTACTCCAAGAAAGAATGGACCAGACTTCACATACGCACAATAATATATGGAATCTTCTTGCTTGGGGAGTATGGCACCTCACTATTACCGGAAATTACTGCTTCGTTATCACAATTCCTACAAGGTAGAATGTAGTGGAGTCAGCATTCTGAGTCATTTCCAAAAATGCTTTTATGGGAAGTTTGCAAATAATACTATTTCTTATGGGAGAAATAATTTTGGCAACAATGTCTTCTTTTCAAGTCATACCATGTAACATACTACTTTCTGAATCAGAAATAAATCAAACCAGAATTTTTAAAAGACATAGTAATAGTGGCTCTTAATTATTAATTATTATATCTAGAATATATAATAGATATTTAAAATAGCAGTAAAGAAGGCTAAAGTGGGTGAGTTTTCACTTGGTAACTAATGATACTTTATCATGCCTATAGTTTGAAAGACAGCATTTAGGATCCGCAAGTAAGATTTTCTTCAGTGATATGGGATTCAGCAGTTGCTGCTCTATTGGGGGTTGTAGAATGACTTTTCCAAAAAAGCCATTTTTTTTTTAAAACAAACTTTTTCTTTTAGAACAGTTTTAGATTTACAGAAAAGGTGCAAAGATAGTACACAGAGTTCCCACAGAGCCCACACCCAGTTTCCCTGATAATTAACTTATGTTACATTTATATACATTTGCTACAATTAATGAACCAATATTGATACATTGTTATTAACTAAACTCCATACCTTATTTCAGATTTCCTTAGTTTTTGCTTGATGTCATTTTCTGCTGCAGGATCCCATTCAGGACATCACATTACATTTCATCATTATGTCTCCTTAAGTTCCTCCTGATTATGATGACTTCTCAGACTTTCCTTGCTTTTGATGACCTTGACAGTTTCGAGGAGTACGGGTAAGTTATTTTGTAGAGTGTTACTCAGTTGGGATTTGTCTGAGGTTTTTCTCATAATGAGTGGGCCTGTTGGGTTTTGGAGGGAAGACCACAGAGGTGAAGTGTAATTCTCATCACATCTTATCATGGTACATGCTAGCAACATGACTTACCACCAGGACGTTAATAGGATGATGTTTTACTTTACTGGGGAAGCAGGGAGCTCGCTGAAGGATGGGCCAGGACCCCAGCCCCCAAGCGTGTGTAGGAGAGGTTGCAGGGGGAGGGGCCTGAGCTCCAGACTCCATTACAGAAGGAAAAAAGCAGAGAAAACTGATGAAGCAGAGACCTGTTCCTCTTGGGAAATCCCGGTGGTTTACACTGCCCAGTAATGAGATTGCTTCCAAAGAGGGAAAACGTGCCCTGTGCCTGGTCCCATCGGGGGCCTGGTGAGTGGATGCCCTTCGATGCCCAGGAACGGTTTTGACAGCTGCAAGGAAGCCCAGGGATCCTCTGTGTTTGGGGGGGGAGGGGTATGGGGGTTCAGGTGAGAGTAATTTATGAACAAGGATATTTGCTTAGCAGGCAGAGGCTATGTTTAAAATGTGAGCCTCCTGAAGGGAGCATCCTAAGTAAATTAAGGCACAAGCATTGTACAGATATGGCACAAAACCAACTGGTAAGAGAAACATGCCTGAGGTTTGAATCGAAGTGTTAGAAGGCGCAGAGCATGGGGACATCCCAGGCTAGGCTGAAAAGGGTTCAGCACAGCTCAGGGCTGCAAGGCTGGAAAGGCAGGAGCCAGCTGGGTCTGTAACGAAGCTGTCTGCACAGCACACTGGACCTCAGCTGTGCTTCGCTCCCTTTCTCCACCAGGCCTTGGTGATGGAGGGTTACATCTCTCCTCTTTTCCCCTTGACCACATTCCAGGACTCTGCCTGGCATGGGGGCTGGAATTCTTTCAGGCCCTGGGTTTCTACATGAGCTCCTATGTGGAAAGTCGCAGGGCTGCTCCAGGATGTCCTCTGCTGTGCCCCATCCTGTCCTCCTTATCACAGCTGCAGGCAGCCTGAGCTACATTCCTCCTGCCTGAGTCATTGCCCCAGGCCCCAGGCTGCCTTTCCTCCAGCTTGGCCTAGGGGCCGGCCCCTGTCCATCCCATCTTGTTGCTTGTCCCTTTATTCATCAACAATGCTACAGATTTATTTTTATTGCCTATATGGAATGGCAGTTATTAGCCAAAGAAAATTTTCCACACGTTAAGTTATTCCCTTTCCTTTTCAGCATGCTTCTCATCAAGATCTAGCCTATCTCATCCCTACTGGGCCCTACTCCTAATCACAGCATTATCTGTATATTTTTTAACTTAGGTTTCCTTGCCGGTTATAACACCATTTGATGAAAAGTCTAAGCTATGCTTTTAGGTTTGGTCCGTGCACTCCCATCCACCCACTGGTGGACTTCTGACCTCCTCCTTCTTGCTTGTTGATGTCTTATCCCCTAGAGCACCTTACTAACCCTCCTATGGCAGGCTTCCATTCCCCACATGAATGGATGAATGAATGGAAGGGAACAAACACAATGTTGCCTAATGTCTAAACCAAGTGATTTTGAATTTGTTGAATTAACTGGAAAATTTGACACCAGGTGGATCTTATTTATCCTAGATACTTGGCAGGCTCCTGGAATCCTGTCATATTCAATTTCAAGTTTAAAATACCTCTAATACATAATTTGGGGCTAAATTTTGTGCTAATTACTAGATTCTAGATAAGCAACAAGACATTATGGTGGTTTTGGAAAAGGTATGGAAGGAAAACTTAAAATTGAAAAGATTCTCTTCATGGCCATTGACATTTTTACCCAGAAATTACAGTGAGACTGCCTAGTATCCCCACAGCGTAACTTAAGTCAGGGGGTATTTATTCTGAGCACAACCCTCTTACTTTTAAGAATTATTCTATAAACATTGAATGCCCATTATGTATCATGCAAGATGATTAGTAATTTCTAGTCATTTTTCCCTAAAAGAGGAAACATTCCCTAGTGTACTCACTTCTACTCTCTCCATGGTTTAGTCATCAAATGTTTACCAAGCTCTACCATGTGCCAGATGCTCTCAGTGTCAGGCTCCCTGCCCTTAAAGGGCTCAGCCTGGTGACCATGCAAGGCATCTAGCATGGAGCCTGTGGACCACCAGAGCTGGCGGGTGTGTGTGTGTGTGTGACGGGGAAGGGACAGGGGAGCTTTCTGGAGGAGGTAACTGCTAAGCTGAGTGCTGAGGGATAAGGGAACTCTCCAAGCTGTAGCAGACAAGGAACGAGCTTGCCACATTGTGGGGAATGAAATGTTGTGTTGGACACAACTTATTTGAAAGGAGACATTAGGCCAGAAATTTAAATGGGAATTAAGAAACACTCTTCCACGTCCAGGACATAGTTCTGCGGTAAAGCCAGGATGCCAAGTCTCCATCCCTTCATCAGGATCTGCTCCTCAAGAAGTGGTGAGGCTTGGTGAATGAGGATTCCAGAGAAGCCAGGGCACATCCTCCCAGACACCTTTCTCCTTCCCGGCAGCCTCATGACCAGCTTGGACCATGACTCCTGTGCAGCCCTGGGCAGACAGCCCAATATCCCTGGGCCTCAGTCTCCTTCATGGTTAAAATTGGAGCAGTGATGCTCCCCAATTAGGAGCTGTTTCTCTGGGTTCTTCTCCCAGCTCTTGTAAAATGCAGATACTGATAGGCATCTAAATGAGTTCATGCTGGTCTCAGCATTGTGTATAGGTAACAGGAAGTGTTTGCCCATATGGTGAGGGTGTGTGTAGACAAAATGGGGTTGGGCCCTTCCTTACAGAGGGACCTGCACATGGGGTGGGAGCGAGAGGAAGCAGTGCCTGGCTTAGAGCTCTGCTTCTGGCCCCGCCAGTCCCCGTTTACTCTGATTTAAAAGACAAAACAGAAGTTATAGTTTCTGGAATGATCCTGGGTTACAGACTCTTCAGAAATGGAAGGTACCTCACCACTCATCACTCCCACCCTCCCACCCTTGATTTAGTCCAGTCAATTTCTGTTCTTTTCCATTAGATCCAATGACTTAGAAGGGAACAAAGCAGTAGTTTAAATAAATATCATATCTGGCAAAGCCATGAAGCATTTTCCGCCTAGTTGTTGGTTCTCACTCAATTACTTGTGAAGCATGTAAGTCGCGCAAGCCTCACTGCTGGGTGTGGTGATGCCAGTGAAAGGTAGTTTAGAAGAAATGTATCCACCCAGTCTTCTCCTTTAGAGAAAGTGTATTGGTCGGGGTTCTCCAGAGACACAGAACCAGTTGGATGTGTGTATGCATGTAGAGAGAGAGAGAGATTTATTTTAGGGAATTGGCTCAGGAGATAGTGGGGCTGGCAAGACTGCAGTGTGAAGGGCAGGCCAGCAGGCTGGAGATCCAGGGAAGAGCTGAGGTTGCAGCTTGAGTCCAAAGGCAGCCAGAGGGCAGAATTTTCTTTTCCAGCGCCCTCCATCTTTTTCTCTGAAGGCCTTCAACTGACTGGATGAGTCCCACCCATATTATGGAGAGAAAAGTGCTTTACTCAAAGTTCACTGGTTTAAATGTTAATCTCCTCTAAAAAGTACTCTCACAGTGACTTCTAGACTGCTGTTTGACTGAATATCTGGGCACTGTGGCCACCAGGTTGCACACAGAGTTAACCGCCACGGAACAGTCCTGGCGTGGTCATTTTGGCATTCTCGTGGTACATCCAGGCAGAGTCCCTGTGCCTCGTGTCACCCTCCTCAGGTAGCTCCAGGCCAGCCTTCTGCCAGAGGAAGCAGGGGCTGAAAGGACCCCTGGACCTGGATGGAGGGGCCTGGCTCACTGCTCTCGCTGCCTCCTGGTAGCCGTGCAATTTCTCCTCTTGGACTTCAGGCTCCGCAGGCGTAAAGTGGACATGCTGCTCTACCCACCTCACAGGAGCGTCGCGAGCATTAACTGGAAATACTGTTTGCATTCCGTTAAGTGCAATCATTGCGCTGTCAGGAGGAGCCAGCATTCCTGACTCGGAGCGGGGCAGAGAGGGTCCCTCATGCTGATGGGGGTGGGGTGGGCAGGTGGGGACTTCCCTCATGGACCGAGGCAACATGGGGAGGAGCGTCCACCCTCAAGGACGAGCCTGAGCTCTGCCTGCAGGAAATACTCCCAACCCAGAGCTCCTAAATTGAGCTTTTTGCTCTTTTAAAATTACTGTATGTTCTTTCCAAAAATTCCAAAATTTCAGAGTAAGAACTTTCCCTCCTTCATCACTCCTTCCCCAAATCCACACCCTTCTCCAGAGGAGGCAACTATTAACTCCTTGGCATGAATCATTTCACACCCCTTCTCACTGATTTCTTTTGTCACTACAAAAATGGGGCTTGTCTGTGGTTTTGTGATTTTTAAAATTCACTTAGCAATATACCGTATGTGCTTTCTCATGCCTATATCTGACTTTTTGTATAGTGGATTTTTTTCCCCTATTCACTAAATTAGAGAAAAAAGATAAAGAAGAAAAAAAGGTAAATAAAAAGGCTTCTTACAAAATAAAAGATGAACCTCACTGTAGACCTAGGACATCAGCTTTCTGAGAGAGCGCCCACAGAGTTCTCTGCGGAGGGCCCTGGCCGGGCAGTGCTACTGCGAGGGCTGCCTTTGCCCCCATACCCACTGACGCCTTCCCTCCCTGGAGTTCTGCCTCGCCTTCCTCCTCTGCCCCTGTAGCCGTGTTTGCCTCTGAGGCTGAGCCACAGGTTGGCCCTCCACCACTCCATAAGCAAAGAAATAGCCGCGTCCAGTTTCCGAGAGAATGGTAATGAGTGGGCACACTTAGGTTATTGTTTCTTTAACAAAACCTTCCAGGCAGGCAAGCAAGGAGTTTGGGGGAATTGTGCTAGTGTGTGCTTTGGGGACACCTCACTTTCAAGGTCTGGTATTGAAAAGACCAGAAACTCTCTTATCTTTATCTCTAGTGAGCAGTTTCCTCCCCAGTTGCTATTAGGGGAGAAATAGGTCACCAAGGCCTCGGCTGGATCCCTGAAAAAAGCCCTTGCAGTATCCCACATTGCAAAAGCCCAGGACATTGCTGGGAAGATCCGAGGCTCTGAGTCCCCCCAGCTGGTGGAGGTGACTCATCTTCCTGACCCCAGCAGAGGAGAGCGGCGTGTTTGGTGCGTACTGTGCGCCTGTCAGCACTCAGCATCCTGTTGGCCAGGAAAACGCTGCCCCTTCCCGGGAAAGCCTTTGTCTGCAGTTGGAACACAAGCACCAGTGGACAGAGGCCGCGGAGTCATGGAAGAAAACCAGGTTGAATCCAGGGGCTCCGTATTTGTAGTGGGAAGAGAGATGCCCCCATTTCCCACCGAATCCTGTCACCAAAACAAGTAGGCAACTTGGCCTACTTTTGTTCTTGAGGGTTTCCTGGCCCATTATTACAACAAACAGTGGTAGCAGACATGGTGGATACCAAGGAAGGCATAAAGCAAGAATGGTTTGGAAGAGGTCCAGTGAGTGGTTTCTATCGCCCCCTCCCCATCTGGAGGAGCTCGTTCATCAGAGTCCTCCCCAACCCCGCCACGACTCCTCTCCTCCCCTGGCCTCAGGCATGGATCACTTATTTACTTAGCTAGTAATTTACCCCTTCCCTTGCTCCATAAAAAAGTTGAGACAGCTTATAAAAATACACAGAATAAAGGATGGGCTAAATCACCAGGATAAGTAAGGAAGAAGACAAGGAAAATAGCTGATAGAGCAGCAATAAGATGAGCACACGGGAATGTCTGTCAGACGATGCTGTTCAGTTACTACAAGTGGGCTGCAAATTTGGGGACCTAAGAGTCCTGGAAGCCAAAGAAAAGAGACAGAATAATCAGGCAGAAGGTGCATATCGGCAAGTCAGAAAAAGATCCGCCTTTTTAACGTAGAGACCAGGGAGAGGTGAGGAATCACAGTTCACAGTTTGCATGTGGGCCAGGGACTGAGTTAAATGCTCTTCTGACATTTTCTCATTTGAGCCTGGCAATCATGTCAGGTGGATACTATTACGACACTCATTTCACAGATAAGGAAACTGAGAATTTGAGAGTAAGTTAGTAGTTTGCCCAAGACCAGAGAGTTAGTCAGTTGTAGAAATGAGTGAGGTTCAAACGCAGGCTATCAGACTCCATGTTTGGGTGCCAAACTAGGAGGCTAACCTTGCAGGGCAGTGGGGGGCCCTCAGGGCTATTTCTGCAACAGATGCAACAGGAGTTTCTGTAGGACTGTGTCTCCTCACTTCTTTCAATACAATTCCTAAATATAGTCACAGAAGCATAAATGTAGTTAAAATTCTGTGAAAGCAGTTCCTTCAACTAAAACAGTTTGTCCAGGTGCTTAGTTCTTTGAAGATCTAATTTTCTTCTCTGTATATATGTATAAACATTGCAGATTCTATCAGGAAGTAGATCAACAGGTATTTTTCTCAAACCACAGTTATTTTAATGCATCCCAAACCCACTCTAGTACGTTTTATTTATTCCTCAGAAGGAACTAGAAGCTGATGTCTTTAGTCTCTCTACTCCCACGCCTACCCCTACATGGGAAATACTCTTATAGCCCCCCAGGACAACGGAACTCACAACGAAGACCTCTATTAACCAATGCTTTGAGGACAACTTCACCTCACGTGTTGCTCTTTTCTTCCAACCTATTCTTTGTGAAATGCTTTGGGAATTGGGTATTCCCTCTATTTAAGACCATGTACCATTCAGCAGCATTTCTCAAACTTTCAGCTTCTATAAGCCCCTTTATGCTCATGCAGACCACCAATTTTAGGTAAAAATTCATCACAATTTTTAGTAATAAAAACATCATATTCTAAAAAAACCCTTTTTATTATGAAGAAATTCAAACAACTATGAAAGTGGAATAGTGTAATGAACCTCTGTGTACCCATCACTCAGCTTCAACAGTTACTGGCCAATCTTGTTTCAGCACTACTCACACCAACTTCCTCTTTCCCATATTATCCTGAAGCAAATCCCAGATAGCACATCATTCCATCCATAAATATTTCAGTATGTGTTTCTAAAAGATATGAATCTTTTCTTTTAACATGACAAGACCATTATCACAACTAAAAGTATTCATAAGAGTTCCTAAAAATCATCAAATATCAAATTTCCAATTGTTTCAAAAATGTTTTAATTTCTTTTTGTTTGAATCAGGATCCAAATAAGGCTTGCACATTCCTACCAGATAGAACATTATTTTAAAGGTCACTAATCATTTCATGCATTTGCAAGAGGACATCATTTTCAGTCTCTTCCCAAGGTATCTGTCCTCTTTGTTCTGGTTTCTTTACTCTGTACTCCAGCAGTTTCTTTCCTTACCTTTTGTTTTTGCTAAGTTAAGCATTCCCAACTCGCAGTTATAGGTTGCTGGAAACAGCATCAAGTATCTGGTATTGCTTTCTGATGGCCATGGATTCAGAAGTGAGTCATCTCTCATTGAAAATACTTTTAGCCCAATTACAAAACACATTCAAAATCCAGATGGATGCGTGCTTTAACTTGGGAGATGGGGACAAAATGGGTCTTTCTCATCCACACAGACTGCCCTCAGCTCTCGAAAGCATTTGTCCAACATTACAGGTAGTTAGTTCTAAACTGTTCCCAATAGTAGACTGCTTTCTTCCTATTAAAGACAAGTATCAGATATTGGGAAAGAGTCAAACTCCACTCAGAGCAGATTGGACCTCAGTTTGGTCTCATGAAAACAATCTGGTTTTTCAACTGTCTTCTCTTTTAAAGGACCGAGTTCATCCTTTGGATACTACAGGTCAGCACCAGAAATGACAAGGTATCTCAGACAAATCACCAGTGGATGTGCCGTGATGGGCAAAGTCAAGTTCACCCAAAGTTGTGGAAAGGCCCTCTGACAGCAGAGGGGAAAGCAGAGGGGTGGGGGTCAGACTGTTGGAAAGAGCACCTAAGAGGACACTGAAAACATCCAGACAGGAAGTGAGGTCAGGCAGGAACAGAGCTGAAAGAAGAGAAAGTATCAGTGTGAGAAAAAGGAGGCTTGGGTTGGATTGAACATGACGGATGAGTATGGAGCAGGGAGGGATCTTCAGTGACATTTGTGTTTCTGACTCCAGTGCTGGGGAGCTGTGTAAAACGGAATCCTAAATAGACACACACACACACACACACACACACACACACACACACACACACACACACACACACACGAATCCCCTTCCAAACTGCCCATGAGCCTGGGTGTACAGAGCCAGCTGATCTGTGAATTAAAAAACATACCCCATACCCCACGGGAAATATCCTCTTTGTAGTTGCAGCAAGGGTCTCAACACCGGCTGCACATCAGCATCATCTGGGGCGTTTAAAAAATACTATGCCCGGCAGCACACCCCCTGCCCCCTCCCAGCTCAGGCCAGTTGAATACGAATCCCTGTGTATTTTGACATCTCCCTCTACACCCCTCTGTCTCCCTGCAGAGGTGATGCCAACATACAGCAGGGCTGAGAACCGCTGGACCAGGCATGCACAGCGAGGGTTGTTTCAGCACCAAATTACCTGCCTGTTCAGAAGCTGTGGGAGGACTCCTTCTTGGAGCTGCTCACAGCTCGAAGCTTAGTTTGGCTCAGCCTGGATCCCTGTTGCTTGGGGTGAGAGAAGTGACCTGACCTTCAGAACTCAGCTCTCTGGCCAAAATAAGGGCTGGCAAGGAAGGCCTGGCAGGGGAAAAGGAAAGAAGGGAGCCAGGTGTCCAGCACACGTGTTTCCCCTCTGCCTGCGGAAGGCGGCAGTCTCAACCTCCTGTGCGTCACAGGCACGCTGGGATACTTGTCAAATGCAGATGCCTGGGCCCCACTCCATGCATTGATTAGAAGGTGTAGGGTGTGGCCCAGGAATCTGCATTTTAACAGGTCCCAGGTGACTCTGACGGAGGGCTCTGGTGCACACCCACCCCCCTCAAACCCTGAGAGGCCTGCAGGGGTCTGTGGGAAGCCCCGGTAGCCGTGTGCCAGGCAGGGATCCTTTTTCCTCCTGCACCTGGCCCAGGGGAGTCTGAAATCAGGACTGAGGTGGCGGCCAGCAAGCAGTGTTAGAAATGATTAGGATTTCCATTTCTAGAAATGGTTAGGATCGTGGGGCATGCTCCAAATGGGGGGGTCTTCTTCATGGGAAGAGAAGTGCACCTGCCCCAAGTGTTCTTTGTGTCATAGAAGGTGGAAGCAAGGCAAGAAGGGCCCTCGACTCACTCGCTCCATGGGGGTTTCCTAGGCTGAGTGCAGGCAGGGGACGCAGGAGCGAGAGTGGGAACCCAGGAAGCAGCCTCTGCTCCTGCAGAGAACTTCCGTGTCAGCAGTGGGTTTCAAAGTACGGTTCCTGCGGCCAGCAACATCAGAATCATTCGTTAGAAATGCAAATTCTCAGGCCCCACCCCCGATCTCTGGATCAGACCCTTGGGGGATGGGCCCCTGTCTGTGTTACAGCGGGGCCTCGGGTGGCTCTGTTAGCACTGAGGCTTGAGGACCCCCGCGCCACAGGCTCCAGTGCTTCAGTGCTCACGGGCTTAGAGAAGGTCCTCGCTCTCCTGGCCATCACCTCAGTCCCTTTCCGTGGGGGAGGGAGAAGCCACACCACACCCCTCCCACTCTCCCCACCAGCAACTGGGAAGGGGCTGAATGACACAGGGGCTGCTGCGCCCACCCGGAGGAAGGGAAAAGCCAGGTTCCCGGCAGCTGCCACCTGCCCAGCGGGCTGGCCCCCAGCTGACTCTCGGCTTTGTTTTTCCTTTCTCTGTGCCCAGAGGGGTGCAGAAGGGGCTTTCCCTCAGAAAGCAAAAGCACCTGGGGGCCTAACCCACCCAAAGCACAGGCAGCTCTGGCTCAGAAGCCCCAGGGTCTGGTTCCACTGTCACCCCCCAGAGACCTGTGGGAATGGGGCTCAGAGAAGCTTGGAGTATGTCTCCTTCTCCTGGCCCATGAGTGCTTCCTCTTCTCGGAGGATGGGAAGCAGGCCCTGTTCTGGAGCAGGCAGCATTCTGTACCAGGACAGACATCCTGCTTGGAAGGGGTGACAATGGTCATACCCCACACCTCCAGAAAGGGGCCAGGGCTGCTGTTTTAGTCAGCTCAGGCTGCTCTAAATGCCACAGACCACTCAGTGGCTTAACTAACAGACGTATCTCTCTCGGTCCTGGAGGCTGGGAAGGGAAGAGAGGCTGATTCAGAGGCCAAGGCCCAGAATGAGGACCGACCCCGTGTGACAGGGTGAGCTCCTCAGTTCTCTCTTCTCCAGCCCTAATTCTGGACCTCTTCCAAGCATTCTGATGAGGGACAAATTTGAACATGCTCAGAGAGGGAGTCCCCAGGATCAGGAATAAGTCAGCCTCATTGTCAGGACTCACTGTCGAGTCTTTACACATGTTATAAGAGTCCATGGCTTTGAAGCAAAAGTTCGAGGACTTACTTGGGTTAAATTAAAAGCACGATTTTATATTTTCTTGTCAAACAACTTTACTTGGGGCAACAACTGAAGTATAATTTAATTCAACAGGAAATATCACACTTGGAGGGCAAACAAAAAAACCTCCTTAAATTAAAGCCAAACATTCTTTCCAAGGCCCAACACTGACATTTCCAGATTGACAGAATGAGTTTGTTTCCATAAAACAAAATCTTGAGTCCAAAGCCTGCCTTTGAAACAGTTTTCCACTTCAGGCTCCGTTTCTCCAGGCTCAGGGAACGATGCTCGTGGCCTTCCTCAGGGCCAGATAGCCCGTGACCACGTCGGACGGCAGCCGCCGAATGTAGGAAAACTCTTCGATGGTGCTGAAGCGCAGCTTGCTCTGGGGGTCAGTGTAGCTGGCCTGGGTGAGAAACAGGCACAGAGGAGGGCAGAAAGTTGTTGTCGGAGTTGAGATTTAAGATCAAGATAAAAATTATTTTTCTGTTTTACTGAAAGTGAAAAATGTCTTCATCGTGTCTGACTCTGTCACCAAGAATGCTAAATTGCCCACTTTGGCAGAGACACATTAATCTTGCCAGACTTGAGAAAGGCTCCAGGGTATGGACAGGAGGAAGGGTGAATAACCACATCAGACACCAGGACTCTTCTGGTTGGTGCCTCAGGGCTACCAGCAACAGGTCCAAACTGAATTTATGTCTATCATCCCTCCCTGATCCCTGCCTTCAGACTCCACCTGCGTCAAACAAATGCTCCGGATCTGTCACCCAAGGCGGGGGGCGGGGCACCCCGTCCCCACGCCACCTACTCCCAGTGTGCTCCTCTCCTGCTCCCCCTCACCGCCCCCAGGTCACTTCCATGGCTCCCTGGGCTACCCTGCAGTGCCGGACTGGCCACCCACCCTCCTCCACTGGAGAGGGCTGCCATCCGACACCTGCAGCCAGGGGCATCTTTACAACCTGCAGCTCTGATCATGTCTTTCCTCATGAAACCTCTCAATGGCCCAAGTCCGCAGCACAGCTCCTCAGACCCTGCCTGGGCCCCTCTTTCCGAGCCTCTGCCTCGGCCACGTGTCCCCACCGTCCGGTTCCAACCACCCTGGCTCTAAGCGCCTCCCTCCCGTCCTGCCCATTTGCCCTTTCCCTGCCCAGTAACCACCTGCTCAGCCCTCAGGACTCAGCCCCCGAAGTCGCATCATCGGGGAGGTTTTATCCGCCCCCACAGGCAGTCAGGACCCTATCCTCACGTTCACCTCAGCACCCCTATCTCCGGTGGAATGCTTATCTCTGTTGCTCTTACGTTTATTATCTGTGTGACTCTTTGCCTGAAGTCTAGGCTGTGAGTCTCCATGAGGCAAGAACCCTGTGGCTTGCTTATCACTGGATCCTGGCTGTACTGTCTCCTAGTGCGATGCAGAGCGCACAGTGGGTCTTCAGCTACCATGAATAAGGGATGAGTGAATGGACAAAAAAAGAAACGATGGGGAGAGTCACAGAAAAGAGAACTTGTTTCCCACTGATATATCAAAATTCTCTTTTGGTCTGTTCTCCCCATGTGCAGAGTGGAGAAAATATTCACTTACTCTCTACCTCAAGGCACATGGCTCCTACAGATTTTGAAACAGAAAACATGAGGATGAGTCATTTGGAGCTCCTTTAAAAAATTATAAAAGATGCCATTAACGTCTAGACAGATAATAGCCAATTACTCAGGTGTGGATTGTCTGCGCCAGTGCTGGTCGTCTCTGCATGGACCCAGACGCGCTGTGATCTAAGGAGGGAGGGAGGCTTGGTGAAGAAGCAACAAGCTGAAGGGAACTTAGTCATGGGTTTCTCATGCTCTAAAAAGTCTTCAGTTCCATCACTGGGGATCTCCCTAAGGTATTTGAGGTCTGTGTGTCAGGAAAATGAGATTATTCCTAAAAAGCTAAGATTAATTAAAGTTCTATATAAAACAAAACTTTGATCCTTTGGCTTAATCTAGATATTGCCTTTCTGTACCACATTTCCTTTCATGCCATTCATATAAAGGAAGGCTTAACTAGAAAAACAGCAGCAGGTCCCTTCTGAGGGCTCCTGGCCGTGAGGCAGTTAGATGTCTAACTGGCAGGGGAGCTGCCCTGCAGTTCCGAGCAGGGGTGCAAGCATGTGCATCTGGCTTTGATCATCGGGCCTCCATGGATGAACCAGCCCTGGCCTGGTTCCATCTCTGTGGCCGCCTCACTCCTACCACCAAACTGTGCCAAGCCCGCCCGCCCAAGTTCAGGCCTCACTGCCAAGAAGGCTGCTGAACAAATAATGCGGAATACAGAGAACTGTTGCGCCAACAAAGAGGTCAAACACAAACTTGCACGGACCAGTATTCTGAACAGAGGGAAGGAGGCTGGGTGACACCTCAGAGAAGAACAAGTAAAAAACTGGACTCCTGCAGTCTGCCCTCCTCTGGGCTCCGTCCCTCCAGCCTGAATGAAGCAAAGGCCCCCTGCCCAGAGGGCAGGCAGCAAACGGCTTTAATGCCTCCCTTGTGACAGGGGGACAGGCAGTATATGCTGCTCGTCCATCTCACCCAGAGCCGCAGTACTTTCCACAGCCTTGTAAAAAGGGCTAAACACAGGTGTGACCCTGCATCCCTTCTGGCCAGGCCCCAGCACAGGGGAAATGGCCACTGGCTGGAACAGATGGGTCAGTGTAAACATGAGCCCGGCTTTATTTTTTAATTACGTAAGTTTAATTTATACAAGTAACAGGTGAACATATTCTCCTCTAAAAAAAAGAAAACATTGCAAATAAGACTAAAGTCTCCTTTCTACCATCTACAATCCAGAAGTCCTTTGTCTTCCCCTGAGGAAAGTGCTGCTAAGTGGGCACCCTTCCAGACCTTGTTTATATATATACCCTCACACACACATACAAACACACCAGAGAAGTGCCCAGTATTTTTTTGTGTCTGTGTATTGAGTTTTACTGAAGTGGCACCATGCTACTTATCCTGCCTTGCACCACATCTTAGAGGTTTACCCATGTTGTTACCTATACATCAAGCTCACAGAATAGTACGAACCCCACAGCCCTACCCCACTGGTTGAACTTTATGTTGTTTCCAATATTTTGCTAACACATTTTCTCATAAGCATTTCTGCATGAAGCTCCTTGTACACAGTATTTCTCTAGGGAGATGGCTGGAAGGCAAACTGCTAGGTCGTAGGCCTCTACCTTTTTGTCTCGATAGGTAGTGCCAATCGTTTTCCCGAGAATGTGTACCAATGTGACTCCCACCTCAAGACAGCCATGTAGGAGGATGTCCATTCTCTATGTTGGTGGCAAAGTATATAACCAAATGTCTTCATTTCTTTCCTACCTGATGAGTCTTTTTCCTAATTATCATTGAGATTGAACATGTGCTCATTGGTCATCTGTATTTCCTCCTTGTAATTGTCTATTCATATTCTTTTCGCTGATTCTTCTACGGGATTGTCTTTCAATGATTTGGTAGAGTTCTTTGTTTATTCAGAATGTCTTAATTCTTACACACAGTGGGGCAAGAGGTTAGTTATGTATAACGTGACGAGTCCTTTGCCAATGGCATAAAGGGGCCTGGAACAATGCTTCTCAAAATGATTTTCATGCCTCCTAATGTGTGAAAACCACTCCACTAGCAGATGAGCTGCCTGATAGTGGTGAGGATAAAGCTACATTCTAAGGGGCCACCCTCCAAGTCTGGCCATGAACCATGGCTGCTACAAGCTCAGCACAAAATGGTACAGGGAGAAATTTCCACTTTGGGCCATAACAGAATAACTTGTGCCAGATGAACCCTCCTTCCATAAACAACTATTAAAATGGGTCAAATATATGAGGCAACTATTTTCAGGCAGTAGACAAGAGATAGCATAAGACTACAATATTTTTCTTAAATGGAAGTCCCCTCAGGGGACCTTTCGAAAAAGATACATGCCCATGAATGGACGCAAAAAGAAGAATCCAACACAGACACACACACACACACACATACACACACACACACACACGTCACTTTACAGTGCTTCTACTCTCCCTATTTTTTAGGATCATTATATTTAAGGTCTATGTTAACAAGTCTGTTGTACTCTGAAGAGAGTGTGCTCTCTGAAGAGTGTGTGCTCTCTGGAGGAGAACCTAAAACATATGACTAACTCAGAGAGGAAAACTAACATTATTTTCAAAAATATAATAAAAAATCTTTCCCAATCTAAACTGTATATCATTAATTTAGTGTGTTACAGAAGTTGGAGTCACACATTTTCATAAAAAGGTAAAGCATTTAAATGATGTATATGAGCTTCAAAAAGTGAGGTGTGTCATTATTTCTACAGTTTTGAAAAGAAGCCCATCTTCCAAATTTAATAATAATGAAAAAGGATGAAGAAGGCAAGCAGAAAGTTCCACACTTCATCCACATTCTGCAAACAAGGAAACGAGGTTCTCTGGGGTCGCTGAGGTTCAGGGACTTACCCAAGTCCCACTTGTCCAACTGCACTGCTGGTTTTCAAACTGTGTTCCCTAGAAGCACCATAGGGGTCCCTGGGGTGGGGAGTGGGGGGAAGGGCAGAGGACCAGATCCACACGGGGTGACAGTGGGCAGGTGGGCTCCAGGGGATTCTGTAAAAGATTTCATTTGGAAAAGGGATTCTGATGCTTAAAAATAAATTTGAAAATCACTATCTTTACCATAGTGCCTCTTTAAAGAAGTTTAACTTTTTTTTTTTAAAGTATTGGGTTGGCCAAAAAATTTGTTCAGGTTTGTCCATAAGATCTTATGGAAAAACCCAAATGAACTTTTTGGCCAACCCAATACAATCGTCTCTAAATTGCAGGATTTTTTTTAAAACTTCAGCAATAAAAAAGAGAAATTGTTGTTTCTTTCATGTTCTCTCATATAGTTAACAAGCAGAGGAAGGGAAACTAACACTCAGGTCTCCTGCTTTCAGGAGCAACCCTTGCTCCAGGCTGCCCGCATGGATGCCCCGGGCTGCAGGCGCTCTTAAATAACTGAGTGAATGCTTCCGCACAAACCTATTACCTGTTCAGAGTACACGGCCTCTGGCAGGACCAAGGGTCAATATCCAACACTTTCTAAATAGACAGTACGGTGAAATCTCCTTTTCAGTTCAATGTTGTAAGACACAGAGATGTAATTATACTCACAAGAAGACCTGAAACATCAGAATACTTCTTAGCTGGTTTAAAGGATGGAGGAGCATCAATACTGAAGTCTGGGGAAAAAAAAAAAAGAAAATAACTAAACTGGCTTTAAAACATTCAGATCCTTTACCTTTTTTTTTTTCCCCCCTAAAATACTGCTTGATAATATTCCTGAACTTTTTACTTTGTGATTCAGTACTCAGAATTCTCTGGGGAGATAATGCAGGATGTCATAGACCAGGTGCAGGCTCCAGATCCAGCTCTGTCCTGTCCCCAGGGACCCTCCACTCCAGCAGAACCACCGGAAAGCTCATCTGCCCACAAGCTACTTTCACTGTCTCCGGTTACATGGACTGATGTGATGAGATGCCAAACAACCCACTAATTGGATCTGAGCATCCGGACACCGGAATGTCCACACCCAGGCAACTGACTAGTTCACTTGTCACCCGTCTGAGTCACCCCTATGAAAGACGTGCAGTGGGGCCAGAGATGGAAGGAAATTCGAACCTGTACTTTCCATGGAAGTTGAGCAGAACATATAACACAGATCTGGAAACACTGCAGCATACTACTGCTGCAGATTGAAATGTTAACAGTGACACTAAAAACCGCACATCCATGACAACGCAAACACACAGATTCAACACAGAATACAGCTATGAGGAAATAGACACATAATCTCCCAATATGGATGCCACCGTAAAATCCCCAAGCTAAAAATGGTTTCTACATGACTGCAAACACAATAATGTGGGTTTGTTATAAGAAAGTTCCTAGTCTGACATTATAAACACTTCGGAGGTTCTAGGCAGCTCACAGTTAGGATCGTTCAGTTGCCATGGCAGTGCCCTTTCAGAAGCCAGAATCTGTTTCAGGTTCTTCCAGGTTCGATTCTTCTTGCCAGCCGCTGCGCCACCATGGCCAGAGTGCTCGAGGCGAAAGCATGGATTGGAAGAAACAGAAATCAGTGGAGATGATCATTTCAGTATCTGACATTTATGCATATTCATAACTGTAATAAACCCCTCATTCAATCAGCAGTCAGTGTACGCTAAGGCTTTTTAAAAAAGTATTACGCCATGCACTTTAATCTTACTTATAAAAAAGCACAGCTTTTGGATTGTCAAAACATATGAGTTAGTTGGTGATGGAGTAGAAACAAAAGGTTATTTTTTTTATATGCACATAGAAAGTCACATCCTTTATTGGGTCTAACTTTATGGAATTCACTCATGAATTTCCCACTACTTTAAAATAAATTTACTACAAAGATAGATTTAAACTCATGACCACATCTCCAAACTCCTTTCTGAGGGCCAGTCTCCACCGTGGAAATTACTGGTGCTCCAGGAAAACCCAAGGAAGCCTCAATCATGGCACAGCAAGCCTTCTGGAAATGTTTTTTTCTTTGTTGTCTTATGACGATGACAAAATAAAATGGAATACAAAAATCTGTTACAGGCACTGTTAATGCTGTATTTTCAAAGCTAATTAATGAAAAATAAACTTCAGTGGTATAATCTGAGTCATGTAATTTATCCTGCCCCTCAAGTACTCCTCTTTTAGTTATTTCAAGCCTCATCTAAATCTTCTGAAGAAGGAAGGTGAGCAATCATCATGGAAGTGACCCACTCTCAAAATGGTATCCTTTAATGAATTCCACAAAGGACACCAAAATCCTTGGGAATTGGCACACTGGGAGATCAACAGGAAGGGCCTTCTTCACCCGCCCCTACCCCTCCTACAACAGCCCACAGTGGAGGAGGTGGTGACTTGGGCTGATGGAGACGGGGCACCAGTGCTGCCTGGGCTGCAGGCCCAGCAAGATCAGGGGCCGAGGTATAGTTGTTTGGTTTTTTAATTCTGAAACACCTTAGATGCTTACCACAAAGTTGGGATCCTTAAATGGCAAAGGTTTGGCAGCTTTTTCAAGAGGTCCTGTGCTAAAATCAGAGGGCACCATTTTATTCTCACTCACGCCTTCCATGCTGATACCCTTAAAACATAATAAGAATAGTACGAGGTCAGTGTCCTTTAGCTGAGCTTCCTAACTCAGCTCTCAACAAGACGTAAGATGGCAGCACCGGACACGCGAGGGGAGACGGTGTGCCCAGAGTCCCAGCGGGCGGCCTGCACCGGGGGAGAGCCTGGAAGCAGCACCCGCTGTGCAGAAGCCACAGCAGAGGCACCAGGACCCCAGCCGCCAGGCTTCCTGGCTCCCCTGGGCGCCAAGCACAGGTGTCTCACTACTACAAGGTGGGTGCTATTATCCCCAGTTTACACAGAAGAAAACTGAGGCCCAGGTATATGGGTTCAAGGCCACACAGGGATTACCTCTGGATTCAAACCCAGGTGGAGGCAATTCCAAAGGCCCCACCATCTCCGTGACACCACATGGCCCCTACTCCTGCCGATCTTGTCAAATTGTGTCTTGAAACATTAAGACAAAAAAGGTCCAGCCCCTTTAAGGCTCTCATCGGCTGGAGAACCCAGGAGGGAGCTGGTACGCATAAGGGCACAACAGGATGTGGGCGTTCTGAGCACGGAGAATAAAGGGAGAGCAGGCTGGGGGCCACGGTCAGCTGGCTGCGGCAGAGAGTGCCCTGAGAAGCAGGCTAATGCACTTTAAAACAAAAAAACCTTTGAAGCCAAGAATCAGGAAGAAAAAGCAAGCCAAAGGAAGAAATCACTTCTGATTTGTAATGCTATTTCCAATCTTCCCAGACCGCAATAAACTGTTTTTTAATTGATATATAATTTATATACAGTGAAATGTGCAGATCTTAAGTGTAGGTTTCATGAGTTTTGCCAAATGCTTCCACTTGTGTAAGCCAGGTCCCTAACGAGGCAGAATAGTTCCATCATCTCAGAAAGTTCCCTCATGCCCCTTCCTAGTCAATACCTTCCAACCTCAGGCAGCCACTGTTCTGATTCCCACCACGTTACTTTGGCCTGTCCTAGCAATTCGTATGAGCGGAATCCGACAGCATGTACTGTTTGCTGTGTTCGGCTTCTTCAGCTCAGCATAAAGTCTTTGAGGTTTGTCCATGTCTCTGCATAGATTGGTAGTTTGTTTCACAGAATTTGTGTACCACTCAGCAGAGCGGTGTTCCGCTGTATGGATGTACCGCAATATGTCTGTCCGTTTTCTTGTTGATGAAATGTGGGTCATTTTCAGTCTTCAGCTATTATAAATAAAGCTGCTGTGAACATTCTGTACAAGTCTTTATGTGGACATGTGCCTTTACTTCTCCTGGGTAAATACCTACGAGTGGAATGGGTTATAGGGTGAATAAACTTTATGAGAAACTGACGGATCATTTCCCTAAATGGCTGCACTTTTTTACACTCCCAGCAGCAGTGTATGAGAGTTCTGGGGGGTGGGGGAGACAGGGACCACCCACCCTGCTGCAATAGTTCCCCGAACAGTTTCTTCTCACACACCTTCCGAGACTCCTCTCCAGGGTCTCTCCTGTGGGCCTGTGCTTCCTCTCCTCTGCCCACAACCCCTCTTCTATCTGGACTGCTCACCTTATCCTCCCCTATTCACGGCCTTTCCTAACTTTTCTCCCCTCCAAGGCCTAGCTCAGATATCCACTCTCTAAGAACTAAGACGCCTCCAATTTCTCATCCTTTTCCCACCATCTGTAGCCACAGTTCTCTCTCTCTTTCTTTTCCTATCCTCCCCTCCCTCCCCAGTCCTTCGCCTTTATCTGGCCCTTCCTCATCTCTGGGGTTCAGGGGACGGCCTCAGAAGCACACATCTTGCCCTCTCCGTTCTCTACAGCACACTCAGCGACACACTTCTAAATGTAAACTTGACGTAACTCCCCTATGTACAACTCATCAGTGCTTCCCACCGCCCTGGGAATTGGGCACAAAGTCTGGCCTCCTGGTCTCCTCTCCAGCCTCCCCTCTTGCTCCCCCCGCCTCTGTATTTTGTATTTTCTGGTCCAGAATCCATGGAGTCATTTTCTGTAAGCATAAGGAGTTTCCATTTTTTCCATTTTTATTTATGCTCCACTAAAATTTCCATTGGGATTAGTCCATGTCAGTTTTACTTGTACAACAAAGATTAGATTTAGCATTTTGTACATAACCAGCTTTTTATTGCCCTTGTGATTTTTCCTTCATGGTCATAGTATTTCTGCACATGCATGTGTCCTGGTAGACCCAATTTGATGAGGAAGATTTGATTTTTCCCATCACATTTAATCAGTAACCGACATTAGCTTGAGTAGTTCTGGCCAGTTGTCAATGTTATTTAGTGTTGACTATTTGTAAGAGTAATATCATAAATTGGATACATGATTGATAGCTAGTATTTAAGTCTTGGTTAGTCACTGAAATAACAGCAGCTTTGTGAAACAGGCAGGGAACAACAGACCAGAAGAAGGAGAGACAAAGGAGAGAGGCGAGCAGATGAGGGAAGGGACAGACTCCAAGGGTGAGAAGGCACAGGGGGTCAGAACAACCTGCTTCACCATCTGGTCCAGTCTTCCGTGCCCCGCATCTAACCCAGTGCCTGGCACAGAGTAAGCCCCAAATAATCACTGACTGATTAACTGATTGGAGTTAAGGAATAAGACAACGCAGCGTCACTCCATGCCAGCATCAGTATTTGAGATGTGTATACTCTGGAGTTTACTGTAAGGAATCGTCTCTGGATGGGAAGCAGTGGCCAAACCCAAAGAAACACAGGAAGGATAATTCAGAAACAACTGGGCTTGGTTACCTATAGGGCAAAAGGGAACAAGGTGGGAGGAAGGGGAGATGGGAAAGGACGAGAGAGGAGTAAACTTCTCCAAGTATAGTTATCTGTAAAGTTTTGACCTTCTGAACCATGTTAAATTTTCACATACAAACAAACAAACAAATAAATAAAACCAACCAACAAGGATCGGGCAGCAGATAGAGAAAATGGAATACAAACAAAAAGAAACCAACTTAACTGAGGTTTGAATGAATAACACAACCACACTGAAGGGGAGGAAGGGAGAAATAACGTTAGTGATGTGAACATAGTATTCTGACCATATAACCTAAGGTTAGAGGCAAAAAGAAACAGGAACAATTGGTAGGTTTGTTTCTCACAAGGGTACCGGTTAATAATTCTGAAACTACACACCTTCTAAGATGAGGCAAATAAAGAATGAGGGGCGGCTAGAATGAACCTTGTGCTACTGGATGGAAATCACAGGTTAGCAATAGGAATTCATGGTTTCTAACATATATACAGACAGATAAGCACAGAAATGGATACAGAGGCATTAAGTGATCCAGGCTCAGTGTTTCCTGAAACTCATATCCAATGGCACTGGAAAGTCCAGATATCACCTACTGTTATGAAAACATAAAAAAACAATAACAGAAGACTGGGAACTTCAGAAAGAAAAGGGGAACAATGGAATGACTGAAAAAAATGGGGTAAATATAATAGACTATCATTAGCCTCATGATTTTCTTAAATTCTATATGATGTCAAAGCATGGGGAGCGCTTACACACACACACACACACACACACACACACACCTACATTTCCTAGCTCTTCCACGGAGACGGCTGGGAACAATAAACAATAGGGACACCAGGTATAAATCCTGGTTTCTAAATATTGTTCTCCAAGAACTAGTAATCTTTGAAAAAATGGCTGATTCCAGGGCTGGGGCAGGAGAGTACAAGATGAGCCTTGTGGTGCCAGAAAGTAAGAAAATGCTTGTATCAGTTTGCTAGAGCTGCCTAACAAAATACCACAGACTGGGTAGTTTAAATAACAGAAACTTATTTTCTTACAGTTCTGGAGACTAGAAGTTCAAGATCAAGGTGTCAGCAGGGTTGGGCTTTCCTGAGACCTGCCTCTCTCTCTCTTTTTTAAAATTTTATTCTATTGAAGTATAGTTAATTTACAATGTTGTGTTAATTTCTGCAGTACAGAAAAGTGACTCAATTATACATATATATATACATTCTTTTTCATCTTCTTTTCCACTACAGTTTATCACAGGATATTGAGTATAGTTCTCTGTGCTATACAGTTAGACCTCATTTATCCATTCTATATATAATAGTTTGCACCTGTTAACCCCAAACTCCCAACCCATCCACCCCCCACCCCAGCAACCACAAGCCTGTTCTCTATGAGATCTATCTCTTTGGCTTGTGGATGGCCATCTTCTCACTGTGTCCTCACGTGGCCTTTCCTCTGTATACATGCCCTCCCCACCCCACCCCTTTTGTATCTTTCCCTCTTTTTTTTTTTTTTTTTTTTTGCGGTACGTGGGCCTCTCACTGCTGTGGCCTCTCCTGTTGCGGAGCACAGGCTCAGAGGCCATGGCACACGGGCCCAGCCACTCCGCGGCATGTGGGATCTTCCCGGACCTGGGCACGAACCCGCGTCCCCTGCATCGGCAGGCGGACTCTCAACCACTGCGCCACCAGGGAAGCCCTCCCTCTTCTTATAAGGACACCAGGCATACTGAATTAGGGCTCCACCCTTATGACCTCATTTAACCTTAATTACCTCTTTAATGGCATTATTTCTAAATACAGTAACATTCTGAGGCATACTGAGGGTTAGGACTTTAACATACAAACCTTGAAGGGACACAGTTCAAGTCTATGACAGCACTCAAAAAGTGATGGGCGTAAATTAAAGGACATAGGAGTCAGTTTGAAGAGGTTCCCACTGGCCAAATCTGGACAATTTGCTCAACATCATGAGTCAGTAGGGAAATAGAAATCAAAACCACAATGAGATATCACTTCACACCCACTAGGATGGCTACACTCAAGGACATAATAATGTGTTGGTGAGGATGTGGAGAAACTAGAACCCTCATACATTGCTTGTGAGAAAGTAAAAGGGTGCAATCACTTTGAAAAACAGTCTGCTGGCACTATTTACAATAGCTAGGGCATGGAAGCAACCTAAGTGTCCATCGAGAGATGAATGGATAAAGAAGATGTGGCACATATATACAATGGAATATTACTCAGCCATAAAAAGAAATGAAATTGAGTTATTTGTAGTGAGGTGGATGGACCTAGAGTCTGTCATACAGAGTGAAGTAAGTCAGAAAGAGAAAAACAGATACTGTATGCTAACACATATATATGGAATCTAAAAAAAAAATTGGTTCTGATGAACCTAGGGGCAGGACAGGAATAAAGACACAGACGTAGAGAATGGACTTGAGGACACGGGGGTGGGGGGGCAGGCGGGGAGAGGGTAAGCTGGGACGAAGTGAGAGAGTAGCACTGACATATATACACTACCAAATGTAAAACAGATAGATAGTGGGAAGCAGCCACATGGCACAGGGAGATCAGCTCGGTGCTTTATGACCACCTAGAAAGGGGTTGGTTAGGGAGGGTGGGAGGGGAGGCTCAAGAGAAAGGGGATATGGGGCTATATATATACATATAGCTGATTCACTTTGTTATAAAGCAGAAACTAATACAACATTGTAGAGCAATTATACTCCAATAAAGATGTAATAAAAAAAAAAAAACAGTCTGCTGGGTCCTCAAAATGTTAAACATAGAATTACCATATAACCCAAAAATTCAACTCCTAGGTATATACCCAAGAGAATTGAAAACATATGTCTATGCAAAAATCCATATATAAATAGTCATAGAAGCATTATTCATAATAGCTCAAAAGCATAAACAACCTAAATGTCCATCAACTAATGAATGCATAAACAAACTGTGGCTTACCCATACAATGGATTATTATTCAACTGTAAGAAAGAATGACGTACTGATACATGCTACCACATGGATAAACCTTGAATATATTATGCTAGCTGAGAGAAGCCAGACACAAAAAGCCACATTTTGTATGATTCCACTTATCTGAGGTACCTAAAGTAGTCAAATTCACAGAGGTCAGTGGTTGTCAGGAGCTGGCAGGACAGGGGAATGGGGAGTGACTGGTAATGAGTAGGGGTTTGCTTTGGGCTGTCATGGAAATATTCGACAATAAGATAGTAGTGATGGTTGCACAACTCAGTAAATTTACTATAAACCACTGAACTGTACATTCTAAAGGTGTGAATTTTATGGTATACAAATTATATCTCAATAAAGCTGTTAGAAATAAACAAACAAATACATTTATGAAAGACTGAATGAAGAAGGCTAGTAATGGATTGTAACCCAAGAGCAAAATGAGAATGGATGAATACAAACACTGATTGTAAGAATGCAAAGGAAATGGGAGAGAAGAGAAAGCTCTTGCTCACAGCAGGATTCTACCTAATAATCATAGAAGGAAAGAAGGAATTAGAAAATCACCATTTGGCAACCACCACTATAATAACTGTTGCAGGCAGGAACCATCAACAGACACTAAAAGTGGTCGGCAAAAGTGTGAAGAGAAACAGGATATACAGAGTCTCAAGACACTGATACTTTAATACAAACAGAAAAATAATAACTTCATAGTGGAGAAAACTGGCAGACACTAACTCACTAAGTGCTCACAGGCATATCATCCGCAACGGGATGGACCGACATCAAGTTCCACGACCTGAAGCACCGAGAAGGGAACAGCATCCTTCTCTACTCCTGCCAAAAATGCATCACCCAAATGTAATCACGAGGAAATATCAGACAAGCCCGAACTGAGGAAGAGTCTATGAAACAATGAGCCGTGCTCTTCAGAAGTGTCATTAGTCATGAAAGATAAAGACGGAAGAACTGTCCCACATGACAGGAGGCTAAAAAGACATGACAACTAAGTGCAAAGTGTGAGCCTAGGCTGGATCCTGGACCAGACAAAGGACGAGAATAAGGTCTGTATATGAGGTATCAGTGTCGCTTCAACGTTCATTCCCTAAATTTGACCGCTGTACTGCTGTTATGTATGTATGAGAATGCCTTCGGTTTTAGGAAATCCACACTAAAATATTTAGAGGATTAAAAAAATACAGTGGCCATGTGAGACCCTCCCCCGCACACAGCCAGCTGCCAACCTAACAGCGAATGAGCCACGGGCCCTGGGGAGGAAGCGATGGCTGGCATGCAGATGAAGAGTGACAGGGTCCTGCTCTGTCAAGAGGTGGTGGCACAGTGCTGAAGGGGAAGCCCAGGCCCACTGGCTGGAAGGCCTGTGAGGTGAGCAGGCCACCTGCCAGTATCAGAAGGATAGGGGCTGTTTTCCCTGGGAATCTGACAATTCACAAGGGCACAGCAAGATACCAGGGAGGAGCAGGCCGGTGGGTGGGGGCTGTCAGGAGGCTGGGCCTACAGGGCAGCCTAAGTTAAGGGAGAGAGAGAAAAACAACCCTACTAACTATGCAGTGCGCACCACGTCTGAGCAGAAAAGCCAAGCCAGCCAGGGCCAACTCGGGAAAAACAGGTGGAATGTGGAAGAGGTTTCCCGGGGCCAGATCCACTGTAAGTTTCAACTTCATTTGAGTTTTTCATAAAGAAAATGACTGTTTACATAATGTTGTTTCCATCTGGGAGAAAACAAACAAACAGAACTGTTCAGAAGCAAAGAGGAGAAACTAGAGGGAAATGAAGAACCAGGCCCCAAGGCCTCCTATGGTGATTCCAGAACAACCCATGGGACACGCCCGGGTTGCAGGCCACCGTCCTCAGCAGGGACCTCGGCTTTTTCTTGTGGCCCAGAACAGCCTGCGTTCCTCCCTCTCTGTGTCTGCTTCTTCCCTGACTCCTAGTGGGGGGCTCAAAGGCACCGGGTGCACAGTGAAATCCCGGGAGGGAACAAGCTCATCCTCTGAGGTCGGCTGTTTGCTCCCAGGACCCGGGAGACCCAGGAGGATGCAGCAGGAACACCTCGCTGGACTTGAGCAGGGGTGCGGCCCCAGAGGCGGCAGAGGAAAGCAGGTGCCTTGCGGCCCACATGGGTTGGCAGGTCTCGGCGCCCCCCTCCTCCCGGAGAGGACATGCCATAGGACAGAGGACAGGAGGCAATGGGAAGAGAGGGTCGGGAGTCTGCATCAGCCACTCCAGCAGCAAGAAGCGGGTGAGGGTGATGTGCTCAAGCACTGACTTCCAGAACCGAACCCTCCTGTTCATCTAGTCACCCCATCCTCATCTCCTCCCTCGTCCCTCAGCAGGCCGAACCCCCGCTGAGGAGTCACGCTGAGGATGGGACAGGAAAGGACGCCATCCTGACACCAACTAGGCCACGTCAATCTGGGGCCGCTTGCTGCCTCTGCAACAGTGAAGGCTTGCTTCCCTCTCTGACCAGATGCCAAAGAACACCCGACTCTGGGCCCCGAGCGGGGTTTTCTGCTTTTCTTTCCTCTTTAAACCCACCCTCCATGGTACTGTGCCCTCGTTCTTCCCTTCCCCTGGGCTTCAGCCAAACTGGATGCCTGGGTCTGTTAGTGATGGGATGGGAGGGAGAGATGTACCATCAAGGGGAGGATCAAGTCTGTGAGGCTGGGCTGCAATGAAGTACAATCTGAAATGATGTATAGTTTCCATGTTACTAAACCATTATTAACACTAAGATACTTTAGGAGCTGAACTGTCCCGCCCCAAGACACAAAAGCCCTGAGATCAGAGGAAAGGTATGACGCCAGGCCCTAAGGGCTGTCCCCTCTGCAGCACAAAAAGAGCTGATTAAGACCCAAGGAAGAGGAACCGGCCCGCCATCAAAGGACTGCTCCAGAGTCAGCAAGGCCTCAGCTCGCCCGACCAGAGCCCAAATGCACCACTTCGTGTCTCCTTGGCAGCCTGCAGGGCTCTGACTCAGACTGAAAGGGGGCCTTCTATCTGTGGTTACACAGAAGGGAGACAGATGTCCTCTGTCTTATCATTCATGAATCCAATGCCCAGTTACATCTATCTAATAGTATTCTAGATTCAAATACCTGACCCTAGTCTAAAACTGCAGGGTTACTGTAGGGTTACTTGAAACACCAAAAAAGTGAGATGCAACCTAACATTCAATCAAGTCAATTAAATAAGAGCACTTAATTCCTTGAGAAGACTATCACATAGAGAAAGGGTCAAGAAACAGTGCTAAGTGGGACTTCCCTGGCGGCCCAGTGGTTAAGACTCTGCGCTTCCAATGCAGGGGCTGCAGGTTTGATGCCTGGTCGTGGAACTAAGAGCCCACATCCCGTATGTTGTGTGGTGCAGCCAAAAACAAACAAACAAACAAAAAGAAAACAGTGCTAAGGGACAAGCAGGGCATGCAATGTTATACACCAAATATACGTTATGAAAAACTATATCAACACGTAGAAAACACAAATTATAGTAATTGTGGGGGAAGAAGACTGGCTGACGTTTTATGTCTACTTTAAACATAGAAGAAAGCAAACTAACATTATCATGATTTTTTTAAAAGGTGGGGTAGAATGATTATTTTTTAGATGAATAAGTCAAATCAGTCCAGTGTTCTCTGGATGCCTCCAATTACAGAAGATTCTACCATCACCTGCACTCTGCACTAACCTTCTAAAGAAGCAACTGTTGGGGGCTTCTGTGGTGGCGCAGTGGTTGAGAGTCCGCCTCCCGATGCAGGGGACACGGGTTTGTGCCCCGGTCCGGGAAGATCCCACATGCCGCGGAGCGGCTGGGCCCGTGAGCCATGGCCGCTGAGCCTGCACGTCTGGAGCCTGTGCTCCGCAATGCGAGAGGCCACAACAGTGAGAGGGCCGCGTACTGCAAAAAAAAAAAAAAGCAACTGCTGCCTCTCAACCTATTTAGATGCTTTGCTAACCGCTTCACCATCACAAATCAGCCTATTAGGTAACAGTCTATAGGTCAATTAGGTTTCTCTGTAGATTTTATTAACTTGAATAGGCACTTGAAAAGTCTAAAATGCCCTGTATTGAGCTAATAAAATTCCCCCCCAAAGCTTTTCTTTGCACCTTGGATTTGGTTACATTAGAGATCCAATTACATCTTCTAAGGTAGAGAGTGGTAAGAGTGATATTAAGAGAGGCAGTCAAGAAAAAAAAATGTGGACTCTGGACGGTCTGTCTGGGTCCCAGTACTGACCCTATGACTTGTTAGCTGTGTGACCATGGAAAGGTTACTTAACCTCTCTATGCTCCTGTCTTTTTACCTGTAGAATAACAATTCACAGAGAATTAAATGAGATAGTACTTAGAAAGTGCCTAGAACAACAGTTGGTACACACGAAATGCCCAATAAATACTATTATTATTTATCATGACTTCTTTCACTTTAGCACAGCACAGTGTATCTGAACCCAAGTTAACACTAATCATTTTCAAAATATCATGACCAGAATGGATGGGAGATGGCACTTTCCAGATTATGATGTAATTAATCAATAACTATATTTAGTTACACTGAAAATATAAATCCAAACACAGAATTGTAATTCTGTGACAATCTGTACAATTTAGCAAGCATAAACACCAATAATTTCTGCTGAACTAAAGATTCATCTTGATGGAATAATAAAACAAACTTGTTTTAGTCCTATTAAACTATTTAATACCATTTTCTAGGGCTGACATAAAGGAGACATCTATAAATGCTTTGCTCAGAATACTTTTAGAGCAAAAATATTCCCTTCAACTCCTGAGGACTTCCAAGCAGAAAGCCCTTTAAATTTCATGTAGCCACTCAATTTTACTTTAGAAATAGCATGCACATTCTGGAAATTACGTAAAACCCACCTTAAGAATCCATCGAGTTATTTTCACCAATTTCAAAAAGCACTCTAATGTCTATGTAAATGTCCTTTGTAAATTTTTAAATCCCATGAAAGTTTTACAGACACTGCTTTTTCGTAAGACACAAAGTAGCGGAAACTACTGAAATTTAGATACTGAAAGATCTCTAAAGTCCCTTTTAACTCAAGAACTACAATCATTTATATTAAAAAAAACCACTCATATCTCACTGATGAAACCTTGAGCATCTGATACATGTACACAGCGCCGACTCTGGAGGGCCTTCCCCATCGAAACCGACCACCCCTCAAAGGCCATCTCTAGTACCTCTTCTCCCTCCCCACCTCTCCTTCTCTGATGACCATCACCTATGCTGAATCCTCATCTTCCTGTGTCCCACCACTAAGGCACCAATCCCAGAGAAGACCTATAATCGGCTTTGGGACATGCTTAGAATGACGAGATTTTCCTAATTGTTTCAGATATGTGATAGGTAGAATTCAGAGATGGCCCTTAAGATTCACGGCCTCTGGTGTACCCATACCTTCTCCGCAATTGTAAGCAAACGTACCACTAATGTACGTACCACTCTGAAGGGATCTGAGATATATTTAAGGGATTTGCAATATATATCTTATATTTGACATATAATTGAGGTCTTAAGTCAGCTGATCTTAAACACGAGACTATCCTGGTGGGCCTGCCCTAATCACACAAGCTCTCTAAAGAGTCAGAGTCAGAGACAAGAGAAGTCAGAGACATCTGAGGTGTGAGAGAGATTAGACACAAAGGAGATTCTCCATAGCTGGCTTCACAGATAAAGAAGATGTGGTACCATATATACAATGGAATATGACTCAGCCATAAAAAGGAATGAAACTGGGTCATTTGTAGAGATGTGGATGGACCCAGAGTCTGTCATACGGAGTGAAGTAAGTCAGAAAGAGAAATACAAAGATCGTATATTAGGGCATATATGTGGAATCTAGAAAAAGGGTACAGAGGACCCTATTTGTGGGGCAGGAATAGAGATGCAGACGTAGTGAATGGAAGTGTGGACAGGGGGTGTGGGGGAGGGGGGTGGGATGAATTGGGAGATTGGGATTGACATATATACACTACCATGTGTAAAATAGACAGCTAGTGGGAACCTGCTGTATAGCTCAGAGAGCTCATCAGGGTGTTCTGTGGTGACCTAGATGGGTGGGAAGGGGAGAGGGTGGGAGGGAGGTCCAAGAGGGAGGGAATATATGTATACATATAGCTGATTCACTTCACTGTACAGCAGACACTAACACAACATTGTAAAGCAACTATACCCCAATAATAATGAATAAATAAATAAATAAAGAGGGAGGAGGCCATGTGGCTAGGAATGTGGACAGTGACAAATCGACAGCAAGGAGACAGGGACCCCAGCCCTACCACTGCAAAGAACTGAATTCTGCCAACAACCTGAATGAGCCTCAGAAAAAGATTTCCCCCCAGAGCATCCAGGCAACAAACTAGCCCAGCCAACTCTTTTGATTTCACCTTGGTGCAGGGAACCAAACCAGTCTTGTTGTGCCGGGACTTCTGACCAACAGAACGAGGAACTAATAAATGGGTGTTATTTAAGCTACTAAATTTGTGGTCATTTGTTATGACAGCAATAGAAAACTAATACAATATGTGTAGGTCATTCTCTCCTCCTGGGAGGATTTTGGGATGGCAGGGACAAGCTGTAATCCCTTGAAATGTCTTACGCATACTGCTGGAGACATAACAGAAATAAATTCTTGCTGACTGAGCTCAACTGAAATGGGACAGAAAGGCTGAGGAGGGGACACAGATAAGGGTCAATTCAGGAAGATTCCAGACAGCCCTCAGGGCAGCATTGCACAAATGCCTGCACTTGCTGTGGACAAGGGAACTAGGATGGAATGCTATGTTAGAGCAGGAAAAAAACAAAAAAACAACTAAGACTCCTTTCTGGAGATAGAAGTCAAGTTTTTTTCCTTCTTCATGAGATGCTGAGGGTGGGAGTCAGGTAATTGGCTATGTACCGCATTAGTTAAATGCCAGCTGGGAAGAGGAGAACAAAGAAAAGAATTCACTATTCCAGGGAATGCCCTTCTCTTTCTAGCCTGAGGACTTGCTGAGGCTGATGAGATGGAGAAGACCCACAGGGAGTACGTAGGCAGCCTGTCCCCTCACTGAGAGCTCTAAGACCACCAGAGTTGTGATTTCCACCAAGCTGGTTTACTGGGAATTCCCAGCATCCTGAAGGCATTCGTCCACTCTCTGAAGCCTGCTGTGGAGGAGCTGATGATCAATGCTACCTTTGGGGTCAAAACAATCATTCCTCCCCATATGTACTGACTACATTCCTTGGTCTCAGCACAGCTGGATATCAACATGCACCGCGCACACACTGGGAGAAAGTACTCGCAATGCATATATCTGGCAAAGGACTCCAACCAGTAACATATAAAGAACTCCTATACACTAACAATTTTTTAAAAACCCCCAAAACAACAACACAATGAGAAAAAAATCAGGCACTTCACAGAAGATATCGGAATGGTGAAAAGCAAATTAAATAGTGATGACATCATTAGTAATCTGAGACACAAAAATTAAAACAAAGAAATACCATGACACAACCATCAGAATGGCTAAAATTAAAGACTTGATGCCAAGTATTGTTGAGGATGTAGAGCAACTGGAACTCTCATACTCTGCTGCTCAGAATGCACAATAGTGCAACTACTTTGGGAAATACTGTTTAACAATTTCTAAGTTCAATGTGTGTCTACCTTATGATCCAGCAATTCCACTACTATCCATTTACCCAGGAGAAATGAAAGCATGTATCTACCCAGATTTTTAGGAATGTTGAGAACAGCTTATGCATAAGAGCAAAAACTGTAAACAACTCAAATGTCCATTAGTTGTGGTATATTTACACAATATACTCTATGTACTGATACAGGTAATAACATGAATGGATAAATAACTCTCACAAACATTTTTTCACAGAGAAATCCAAACAGACACAAGAGAGTATGCTCTGTATGATTCCATTTATATTCTGCTCAAAAACGCAAAGTCAATCTATGGTGAGAGATGTCAGAGTACTGGTTACCTCTGGCAAGGAGGGAAGAGAGTGCTAACTGGAAAGGGTCACCAGGAAATATTCTGGGGCTCTTGGAAATGCTCTCTATCTTAATCTGGATGGTGGCCACATTGGCGGATACATATGTAAAGTCATTGATCAGTACTCTTAAGATCTGGGCATTAAGAGGGAGGAGATGTGGGAGCATGTGTGTATGTATAACTGATTTAGTTTGTTGTAAAGGGAAAACTAACACACTATTGTAAAACAATTATACTCCAATAAAGATGTTAAAAAAAAATAAAATAAAATAAAAAAAGATCTGGGCATTTTACTTTATGCAATTCATACATCAATGAAGTATTTTAAAAGGAAAAAAATGCACTACCAATTATCGATGGAGGAAGCCATAGACAGTTAATATCTCTAGAATGTCGTTCTGGGTTTAGGATGCCACGCCATGTGCTGGAGAGCACAAAGTAACACACTCCATCTTTGCTTTCTCATTGCTTTAAATAAAATGCAGCAGCCAAGAAAAACACTCATCAACCATGCTACTCTTCTGCTGAAAATTCTTTGCTGGAATTGCGGAGCCCCGATCGCCCAGATGCTGTGAAGTCTGTGCCAGGCGCTGTGCTCAGAGCTTAGGACCATGATCTCATTGAATCCTCATAACAACCACATGAGGTAAGACCAAACCCACTTTGGAACAGTAAAACTGAGGGTCAAAAAAGCACTTTTCTGAGGGAGGATAAGGGAAATCATCTGTATCAATACATCTTTGTGTTCCTCCACACGGTTCATTAGGGCGTTCTGCACCTCACAGGCACTCGGTAAATGTCTGCAGAATGGACGAAGGTGAGACAGGAGAACTTCTGGTTGACTGAAACTCACATAAAGAAAAGTCCCGAGCCTCGCTCTAATCGCGACCCCGACGGGAAGGGGCGTCCCTACTAGTAAGGCAATAACAACCTCCCCACCTCCCCAGTTCTCCTCATGGATAATGCAACGCGGGTCATTCTTTAACCAAACTCCACGTATGCAAACTAAGTGGAAAAAATGTTTCATTTGCGCCAGACACCTGCGTTTACCCAAGAGGTACGACTGCAGGGCCCCGCCCACGCGAGGCGCCCCGCCTCCCAGTGCCCCGCCCCGCAGCCCGGCGCAGGCGCTCTCCGCCCCGGCAACGCGCTGACTAGGGGAGTGACAGCGTACCTGCGCAAAGCCAGAGGCGGACACCTTTTTCTTCTTACTGGCGGTATAGCCCCCGGCGCTGCTGCCGTTGTGGAAAGGACTGGCCGGCCTCTTCTTGCTGTTCCGGGCTATCCCCGGAGTGGAAGTGGTGGCCACAATTGGAATTTGAGCCGCCATTCCTACCCCGAGTCTTCCTCCTACCCCCCTACCCCCCACCTTGGCCCCAGTGCAGGCCCTGGAACTTCCGGCCCGCCGTTACTTCCGTCTTAATGCTTTTGAAAACCCGGCCTGGACTCCGAAAGCTTTCGTCGACTTCTCTCGGCCAAATCTAAAAGGCGGAGCTCGGAGCTGCCTCTTCCTTCCGGGCGGGAGGGCGTCTGGCGGGCGGAGTGCCGCAGCTCACTCGCTCGGACCCGGGCACGTGCTTGGACGTCCCCAGGGATGCGGATTAGAACATCCCATGATCTTTTTAAAACAACTGGATTTTTAAAAAGTTAATCACCACGTTGTCTCTTCTCACGTTAAGTCAGAAGATTGATCGCTTTTGATGTCTCTGAGTGTAAAGGTAAGGTCATTCTCTGTGGACTAGACAGACGTCCAGACTGCCTGCATTCCCCTTAGTCGCGGCCTTGTCGCGCAGAAGTTTGTGTACCCTGGTGCCCAGATGGATTTGAAGGGTAGAGTGGTTCTTAACCTTGAAGTGGTCACGGACCCCTTTGAGCATCTCAGCTCCCCCTTCTGCCCTCCCCCCCAAATAATACAGGCACAGACAAAATCTTGCATACAGATTTCAGCAGTTCACAAATCTGCTAAAGCCTATTTATGAACTTCAGTGGAACACCGCTCCCTCTTGTTATTTGCCACATGACACTACTTCAAATCTTCATGACATAAATTACATGGTTTATAATTGGTTGGTTCATTTCTTATTTGGTTTCTGCTAGAAGTAAGCTCTATAAGGGGAAGGCCAGTTATGTTTTGCTTACTTTTCTTTTCCAGGTTCACGAGTACCTTGCAAGTCGTTGGTACATTATAAGTATTTTTTAAATGAAGTAGTTAAAAAATGAAAACCCCTTGCAGTAATTCGTTGAAGCTTCTGTGTTATGATACAGGAAAGTAGTATTTATGAATCTGGATACTTGAAGCAAGTAGGCTGCAGAATGACTTAACAGGTGAGAGAAAGAGAATAGGAAACCAGTAATAATGTTACTGACATCTTTTTCTCCTTTGGAGAAAGGAGTAACCTACCAGTGTTGAAATGTTGCCTCCTGTACTCCAGTCTCCACCTCTATCTTCCCCTAAATCTAGTCTTCCTTATTCCTTATCTCAAAGACTGACATCTCCCACCAGCTATTCACCTAGCCAGAAACTAGGTGTTGATCCTGGCTTCTTGGGTCCACTCTCTTCTCATTCCAGTCAGCTACCCACTCACTTATCTTCCTGTCCTGGTGAATCCATCACCCCTCATCTGGATCCTTGCAAGACACCTCTTGCAGCCTCTTGTTTTGTTTAATTTCTTTTTTATTTACTTTAATTTTTATTTTATGTTGGAGTATAGTTGATTTACAATATTGTGTCACAGCCTCTTTGTGGAAGTTTGAGCCTCCATCTTTTCCTAATCCTCCCTGACCCCAGGCCATCCTTCACATTGGCTGCCAGAATGGGCTAACTAAATCACAAATCTAATCGTGCCACTTACTTTCTTACGTTCTTCAGGGCTCTTTTACCTTGGCATATAAGGTCCTTAATAACGACTCTGCCCCCTTTTCTTGCTCCATTCCCAACACTTAAGTCCCTGCATCCAGGGACTAACTCTTGCCTAGAGTGTACATCATTCTCTTAACTCATCATAGGTTTTTTTCCCTTATTTCCTCTCCTAGGAATGCTGCAGTTCAGATGCTACTTAAAGCCCCCTGCCACCGAATGCACCTTCCTTTCCTTCCCCTTCCCCTGCACCCACCCTGTGCATGCGTGTATGAGGGCATTGAACACAGGGTGTTCTGCTGGGCACCTTTCCATAATCCCTTAGTAAATTTTTCTGAGTTCAAATACCAATCCCCTACTACGGAGGAATCTGACAAGTGGGTGTCTCACCATCTGGCTTCCCAGGGCAAAATTCAGTCCTGGTTTTGCCTAATCCCTTTCTTCCCGAACTCCTTCCCTTGGGATCTGGAACATCACCATTCTTTTATTTTCCTTTTTCCTAACCACCGATCCTGTCTTTGACAGTTTTTTTCTTCTACCAAATGGTTTCTAATCATACTATAGTTTTTTCAAAGTATAGGTTATGTGGGACTATCCTGGTGGCACAGAGGTTAAGACTTCATGCTCCCAATGCAGGGGGCCCGGGTTCAATGCCTGGTCAGGGAACTAGATCCCACATGCATGCTGCAACTAAGAGTTTGCATGCCGCAATGAAGACCCAGCACAACCAAATAAATAAATATTTTAAAAAAGAAATAATAATGAATATATATAGAGATATATATATATATAGATATATGTAGGTTATGTAGACACATCCTCCCCAGCAGATATACATTTTTTAAGTTTCCCAGGTGATTCTAATGATCAGCCAGGCTTGGAACCAGCTCTTCCTTCTCAGTCCTTACATATCGAGAGTTGCTTGGTCAAAGGCCCTCTGCCCTCCTCAGTTTGTACTTTCCCCAGACATTTCACCAACTCATGGGGCCTCAGGTACCATCTAAATGCAGATCAGGGACTTCCCTGGTGGTGCAGTGGTTACGAATACACCTGCCAATGCAGGGGACACAGATTCAACCCCTGGTCCAGGAAGATCCCACATGCTGTGGAGCAACTAAGCCCACACACCACAACTACTGAGCCCATGCACTCTAGGGCCTGCTGCAACTACTGAGCCCACCTGCTGCAACTTCTGAAGCCCGTATGCCAAGAGCCCACACTCCACAACAAGAGAAGCCACCGCAATGAGAAGCCTGTGCACCGCAACAAAGAGTAGCTCCCGCTCGCCACAACTAGAGAAAGCCTGTGCACAGCAACGAAGACCCGAGGCAGCCAAAAATTTAAAAAATATATATATAAATGCAGATCACTTTCAGATTTGCATCTCTTATCTGGATCTTTCTCCAAAGATGCATAGCCAGATATAAAATTCCCTGCCTAGATATAAATTCAGATGTTTATCACACTCAGCATCTCACACTCATCTTGGCAAAAAGAGAATTCATCCTCCTCCTTGCTCCTCCAAACACACTCCTCCAGCACTTCCTGTCTCAGCAAATGCCACCATTATTCACCAGTTGTTCAAACTAGAAACCTGGGTGTCATCCTTGACTCCTCCCCTTCGGTCACCTCCGCACTATAACCCCACTCCAGCCACCATCATCTCCCTTGAGGACTCCTACGTTGCCTTTTTATCTTTCTGGTTCACCTCTGGTCTCTCCAACCCAGTTCCCACATACAATTCCATATGACCTCTTCAACAATACAGATGTGCAATGTTTAGATCATGCCCTGTACTTGAAACCCATCAGTGGCTTCCAGTGTTCCCTAGAATGAAGTCCAATGTCCACAACATGGATTTACAGGCCTTCAGAGAGCTGCCCACCTCTCCAACCTTGCCTCTCACCCAGCTCTCTGCACTCCAGTCCAGTTTTCACTTTTGTCAGTTCCACCAACCAGCTGTGTTCCCTCCTCCCTCAGGGCCTTTACCCATGTTGCTACTGCTTCTGCCTGGAAGCTGCTCTTCTCCCCAAACCACCCTCCTGGGGTCTCATTTATTTCCACCCACTTTTCCTATCTTGGCTGACATGCTATTATTTTAGCCTTCCCCATCCCTCTGGTTTGGTTAAACCTCCTGTTCCGTGCTCTCATCACTCTTAGTCATCTGCTGTCAATTAAGCAGTTGTAGTATGCCCAGCCCTGAGGATAGAGACGAGGACAAAACAGAATAGTCCCTGTTCTCAGGAAGCCTCCCGTCTAGCAGGGGAAGAGAGACAATAGATTTGTCTTTTCCGCTGGACAGAAACTCCCTGTGGGCAGTTGCCAGAGGCATCAAGGATTGAGTGGCAGAGCAGCAACAGATGAGTAGCAACGACGGGGGTGAGAGAAATGCGGGAGCACATCCACTCGAGGAGAAGCTTTGGGCTGGGGAGAAATGTGTTCCACGTCCACCTTGGTGGCGCCATCACTGCACACCGTGGACACAGGCAGGGACTCCACATACGCTGCCTCAGGTGTGGCTCACATGCTTCCATATCTATTGCTGGAGATAAATTAACAGCGTGAGTCCACTTACACAAGGATTTTTTTCAATAAATACATACTACAAGTACCATACAGTCCTCAGCTTGTTGAATCAACAGATGTGGAACCGTGCATCTGGAGGGCTGACTGTAAAGTTATATGCAGATTTTCAGTTTTATGTGGGTGGGCCCCCAACCCCCATGTTGTTCAAGGGTCAACTCTAATGTGCTTGTTAAGCTACCCCATCTCACCTGAGATGTAAAGCATCTACTCAATTGTCTCATCAATTTCAGGAAAAGTAGTGGGTATTGGGACCATGCTATTGGACGGAAGACACGCTGCCCCCTTCTCTTGATAACTTGTGTGAAGTATGATGGGCGTTGCTCACTGTACGAGCAATGGCTGCTCCAGTTGCTATGGGACTCCTTGATGATGCGAGGTAACCTTGAAGCTGCAGTCGAGACCCTCAAAATCCCCAGCCCACAGCTGCCACGAGAGGAGCGGAGCGTGCAGTGCCTGTTCCATAGGGATGTGCAGGCCGAATTAGCCCCACTACAACCAGAAGCTGACGGAGCCCCTCAGAGATGATCACAATCTTGTCTGGATTTGTTCTTTGGACATCACCTCTCAGGAACCTTCTCTGATCTCCGTTCCCACCTTTCAACCAAGTGCGATGTCCCTCAAGGAGGCGCTCCCAGCGGCCTGTTTCCTCCATCACAGGACACGTTATGTCATGCAGATTGTAGGCTCACCTGGGCAGAGGCAGTTTCTTCTCCATCACTGTTTTCCCGAGCCTTGCAGGCCCTAGTGATGATTGAGAGGGGGACCTTATTGTTTAAACGATCCTTGTCTAGGAGAGAACTCAGGCCAGAGAGGGGTGGGGAGGGGCCCTGGTTCACATAGTTGTTTGCTAATTTTTCACCTGACAGATGCATGGAAATATTTAAAGGCGGGAAGGAGAGAGAAATTGAAAATAGGCCTGATGCTAACATTTGCAGAGTCCAGGGCAAGAATACAAATGGAGGCCTACTTACCACGTGTCTTGCTATTTACATGCACGAATCAAGCTAATGAACTGTAAAATAAAATACCTTCTACCCTTCTACCTCAGCAAACATACCTTCACAACTCAGAAGACCAGAGCTCAATTTAGAATTCTCAGATTCTGTGGAGTTCTGCTGCAGATGTGGTGGCATTGGGACAGCCATGCCAGCACCAGGCCCCCTCCCTTTCACCCCTTGCTCCACTGGGTATCATGAGGCTACACGTGTGCACATGTGTGGAAACCTGCCCATCTTTTCCCGGACCCTCACAAACAGCCTCCTCTTTACCACGCCTGGGCCTGGGGGTGTACACGTGGAACCCAGGGACGAGGCCCACAGAGGCCACCTGGGGCCACATGGGCAGGAGGTCCTGGGGTCCCCAGTATCCAGAGCCCGTTCAGGAAGCGGGGGTGGCGAGAACCCGGGTGGACCTGTGTCTCTCCCTCCACTGGGAGCAGAAGGGCATGGCCAGGAGAGGGCCCTCTCTTGCAGGCCAGGGACTCGCCTGCTACTGCTGTCTGAGTCCTGAGAAGGCCTCGATGAGGAACATGAGTGAGGGGCAGGCTGCTGCTGCCCCTGAAGCTGGGCGGGGCGGGGGGAAGACAGGCAAAGGCGGGTCCAGGTGGAGAGCCATATTCAGATGAGGTGGCAGGAAGTTAATGTGATTTCTATCCTTTAGCCATGGTTTCTCCGGGAAGGGGGAGGTGACATCTTCTGCTCGGTGGCGGGTGGGGGCCAGAGGCTTGGGGAAGGGTCATAGGAAAGTTTGGAAAAGGCAACGTTCAATAGTATCATGAGAAAGGATAGATAAGGAAACTTCCAGAAGAAACTGGCCGTGCCACGGGCCTGCTGCGGCTGCCACGTACCTGTGGGCAGGCTGCACACAGCTCAACTCCAGATGCACCTTTTACATCGACGACAATGTAATGGCGACCCCTCGAGTCGGGCACAGTCGGGCATTGCACCTCCCGCGCAGTCACACCTGGTGGCTCCAGGCTCACACAATCTGAATTTTGACCTCAACAGTTAATGTTGCTTTGCAGAGTCTGAATGAGAGAAAATAGTTTTAAGGGCCCCTATGCTTACTGGAATTACTCCATAAAGCCATGCCTATTCTATAAACACTAATTTACAAATGTGGCCCCCAAACGCTGACAAAGTTCTCCCCGAATAGTGGGGTACTTCCCTTTAATTCTGAGAGCCAAGATCGTGCTCCTGGGTTGGTGTTTTCCTCATCTTTGTTGCCCCTGTAAACCCCCTCTGAGCACTGGTCCTTCTCTTGTCTCTCGAGGCCCCACCCATTACTTAAAATGAGTTTTTATTTTAGCATTTACTCTTTGGGCATATTATAGAGAAAGAAAACAATTGTAATTACTATAATTCTGCCATCTCTGAGGTTCCCTCCCTATTTTACTCTAGGCAAACCTCAAATTTGCTAATCCCCAGGCTGTGACAACACCTCCCTTCTTAAACTGTCAGCTTGCTTCAATTTTTCCCCCCCGTATCATTGTTCCTAATTCTGCCGCTACGTTGTTGAGTTTTGTTTGCTTTCATTCACACGTGACTTTTTTTTTTTTCCATCAGCTGTACTTGTACTTTGAGATAGTAGTGGAGACAGTCCAAAAGCTTTGGGGACAGTTGGTTGTGGAATAAAACAGTGATGATATGGAGACTCGGGGATGTTCATTTTCTAAGCTTGCAAAGAAATCCTCAAAAGACTGAGGAGCTGAGGTCTCCTCTCAGGTGCCTTTTGTTCCACGTCTTCACAAGTCATTGCTGCTCCTGCCCCAAGGCAGGTGAACCAACCAGCCCAGGTGCCAGAGTGTGCCCAGCCCTGGGGACAGGGGCAGGGCCAGAAAAGCGCATGGCCAGCGGAGGGAGGGAAACTCACTCCAGGCAAAGTAATAGCATCGGCCACCTTCCTCATGGTTGGAACACTGGGGAGGCCCAGAGGCCTGTAGGGCACAGAAGCCTCCACCCCAGCCTTGTCCAAGGAAGCCTGGCTTGCTGATGAGGCTTCCACCTGCTATTGTTTAGAAGAGCAAGAAATGGAATGTGTGATGGCGCTCACAATTTTTTAGAAAACTATACATTCTATAAAATCTCAAACTACCTATGATGCCCTGTGACTGGTCTTATGATCTTTTCTTTGTAACTCTTACTGGGGCACCCTTGAATGTTGAATGGATCCTGACAAAGTCCAGCTGCCCTGGCCTCCATCTCGCTTCTCTCAGGGCTCCTGGACACCCTCACCCCACACCCCCCAGCTCTGCCATGGCTGCTCTGAGCCCATCCCTGGATCTGTGTGCAGAATGGCTCCTGGCCTCTTGCCTTAGCCCGTGTTCGCCTCTGAATTCTCTGATCCTGTTGTGGAGCAATTTCTGAAATAATCTATTTGGTTCTCCACCTACTACACTAAGGATCTGAACTTTTTGTAAGGATTGGGAATTGTCAGTATGAATTGAACATCTGAACATTTGTACTCTTCTCTAAGAGAACTTCTCATGAATTGTAGCTGGTGTATAAGGTATTTTCCCTGTACTAAATGGCCCTGACCAATATGCACTTGGAGTTCTTGCCTTGTGATTTTCATTTCTGCCATTAAAGCGTTGGCTTTAGACGTCTCTCCTAGCACATCCATATACTTAGCAGATTTTCTGTTTTTATTATGCTGTGGACTAAAGTGACACATCCCCAAAGGTGTTAGAAGTTTGTCTAAAATCATCACAGATGCCCATGAGTGAGGCCTTGGGTGAGCATTCAGGGACCAGGGCCATGTGCTTCAATGTATGGACTTTGATTTAGTTTGGTGAATCAAAGAAAAATGAATGGCTTCATCTCTTAAATGGGTTAACCAATCTTGTTTACCTGGGTTTTCAGAGATTTTTAGAAAATAAACATTTTTATTAAAGCATAACTCACATAAAAAAGTACACAAATCGTAAGTGTGCAGTGAGATGAATTTTTACAGAGTAAACACCTGGTAATCCTTCAAGAAATAGAACATCATCAGTGCCTCTAAAGCTGCCTGTTCTATGCCGGTTGCCAATCCCCTCTACTCCCCACTACTCAAAGATTCATCTTTGAGTCATGTAGCCATGCTTCATTTTCATTGCTGTATAGTTTTCCATTGTGAGAATACACTACAATGTATCCATTCCTCTGCTGGACATTTAAGTGGTTTCCAGGATTTGGGGGTTCTGTTGGATTACACTGCTATGAACATTGTACATATCTTTTGATGCACTCATGTACACATTTCTGTCGTTAATCCCAAGAATGGAATTGCTGGATCATAGGCTATGGCTTAATAAATCCTGCCAATAGTTGTGGCAACTGATTGTACCAATTTACCTTCCCACCAGCAGCAAATAAGAGTTCCAATTACTCCAAATGATCAAGGAACTTTTCATTGAACTTTATAATGAATTACTTGTGTTTGCCAAATAAATGCCCCTAGTAGGAAGCAGTGGAGTGTGGCAGAAATCATGCCAAAGGGAAACCTCACGTGAAGCGTGAAATCGTTCTGGACCATGAAGTCTTCATTTCTGAAGCAGAGCTGATCTCTAAGACCACTTTCATCTTTAACACTGTTGGCTCATTTTGTGATTCTCATAAGAAGTGCTTCATTTGTCATGTACTTTCTGGTCTCTCCCTGTGCCAGGCCCAGGACCAGCTCTGGGTGGACACTAAACAACAGAGGTATACATGTGGGCCATCGATGCCCGGCTTCAAGTACAGAGGTTAAACTGGAGCAAGGACGCTGACCGCTGAAGGGTTGAGGAAGGGTGGGTGGCAAATGAGCGAGAAACATTTGCAAGAAGAGTTCTTGGGCCCAGAGTGGTTATTTTGTTCCAGGCAGCACGGCTGAGCTACCAGAACAAACGGTCCGAGTCCAAAATGAGCCAAGGACAAGGCAATGCTTGGGCCACTGTGGGCGAGTCACCTCACTGCTTGGCAACACACACCAACCTCCTCTATGCCTGGGCAAGGCAGGTGGCTGCCATCACCTCAGTCAGCTTCCCGCCTTTGACGCTCCACTGCGTCAAAGTCTGAGCTCAGTCTTTGGGTGGATGGAGCCTGTGGCTGTACTCAGGCCTGAGCTGCAAGAGAGACTTGGAGAATGAGGACCTGGCATTTTCAGTTTCTGTAGAGGGTAGGGGCCCCCAAGCTCAGGAAGGGGTTTGGATATTGGACCACTAGAACTATGGTTACTGATGATAACAAGAGCTGAAGCAATTATCAGTTGTCATCCTTCCTGGAGTTTTTAAAAATCACAACCAAAGAGGATTAAAACACTCTTTTATTCCTCATTGTTTTCTACAGTTAAAGCTCCCAGGATCCACACCTTAGATCCACGCCACAACTGTCACATGTTCAGAAGTGACACAGCTTCTCAAAACCATGCAAGGTATGCAGGAGGACTGGCCGAGCTGAATGGTGGACGGATCAAGGCCCTGCAGCTCCCCGCTGTTGGAAGCAGCTGTCTAACAGGGCAAGTGTTTGTTCCCAGATCTGGAGCACAATGGTTCATGATTCCTCGATTAAAGGTTTGTCTCCTTCACAGTAAGACCTGATCGGGTGCTCATTCTAAGAGCGATGGAAATCTGCTTCCTCCCACCTGCCCAGATGCGCAGCTGCTCGCTGACAAATGCACGCATGCCATAAACACGCCAGTGTCACCCTCTTTAGCCCCCGGCCCTCCTGGCCACTCCCCTGTGGCTGGGCAGCCCGGCTGGCTTTTGTATCACTGAGTCCTCCTCACCCGACCAGTTATGGACGGTGAAACAGACACATCTATCCTTCCTCTCCGCATCCTCACCTTTGCCCTTCATGGTGCTTCCTCTGGCTAAGTTGCCTCATCCTCTTCTGAGGTCTCTTCCCCCGGCCCCTGCTACAGGGCAGGCAGGCAGTCAACTCAGTCTGAGAGGAGGGGACTCAGTGCAGAAGAATATGACCTAAAATATCTCATGGGCCCTCCCCACGCTCCTGGTGAGTCACTTTAGGCACTGCCTTCGTCCTGAGGCTCTTTTAAAAAGCAGATGCTCCCAGAAGAGGTCAAGTGTTGAGTCACCACCCTCTGTGCCCCACTGTGGGTTATTTTCATCAGATCACTTTCCTCCGAATTAGGAGGAGCCTCTAGGGGCGGAGGGAGCTTCTAAAGGTCAGCAAAGGGAGCCGAGCAGTAAGGAGGAGACCTGCTAACAGATCTGATCCAGGGCTCCGGGGTCCCCATCCCTTCCTCCCACTGGCCGCCATGCCCCCCCCCACCTCCCAGGAGAAGAAGAGGCACAGCTCCAGCTGGCTGCCCCAGAGCCTGCTCCTGTCTGGACCCACACCTCTAGCCCCAGCCCTTCCTACTCTACACTTTGCTCCTCGAATCCCAAACCCTCACACCTAGCAGCCTGCATTCTTAGCAGATCACATAGTTCCCCTTTGCTACTCAGCATGAATGTAGCAAAACCAGATGCTGGAATATGGCCCTTTGCAGTTGACGCATATGCTTATTCCATTTAGTCTTCACAACAAATCTGCAGTGGGCGGCTATTATGCCCATCCCATCACTTAGGAACCTGAAGCTCTAAGAGAATTAAAAATAAAATGAAATGATATCCAAAGGCAGAGGGAGGGGAGGGAGGGGATGTTTTAAGGTCTCACAGCTACATAGTGGCCAAGCTGGTTTGAGTCAACAACTTATCAGATGTCTGCTCGTGTGCTAGAGGACATCAGAGGTATTCCTGGAGGACCCGGTCCCTCTTCCAGTGTCAGGTCTGAGCCACTCAAAGGTTTGATCCTTCTTTCTTGCTTATTGCACTGGCCAGAATCTCCAGTGAAATGTTGAACAGAAGGTATGAGAACAGACGCCCTTGTCTTTTTCCTGATCACAGGGGGAAAGCGTTCTTCTTTGATCATTAGGTTTGATGTTAGCTGTGGGGTTTTCATAGCTGCCATTTGTCAGCTGAGGGAGTTGTCTTCCATTCCTAGTTCGCTGAGAGTTTTTAATCAGGAACAGAAGTAGGATTTTGTTAAATGCTTGTTCTGCATCTATTGAGGTCATCATATAGTTTTTATTTTTAGTCTGTTAATATGAGGAATTAGATTGAGTACTTTTTGAACGTTAAACCAATCTTGAATTCCTGGGTTAAATCCCACTTGGTTAGGATGTGTTATCCTTTTAGTAGATCGTTGGATTTGATTTGCTAAAATTTTGTTAAGAATTTTTGCCTCTGTGTTCATAATTCGTGTGTAGTTTCTTTTCTAGTCATTTCTTTGTTTGGTTTTGGTATTAGGGTAACACTGGCCTCATAGATTGGGTTTAGAGGTATTCCCTCCTCTTCAATTTTCTAGAAGACTTTGTGTATTATTTATTCCATAAATGTTTTGTTGAGTTACCTGTGGCTGTTTGTATACTTTTTGGTTGTGATTAAAAGAAGATAACAATCCATAAAATGTCAACATCAGGCAAGCCCCTTTGCTATTGTTGGCATTGGCATCCTCACCAGCAGCAAACGGCATCATTATTGTTTATCATCCCTGAAAGCTCCCAGGAGGAATGAAGCTGGCATCTGAATGATGCTATAGTGGTACTTTATGGGGCTGAAGTCACCAAGAGCTTCTTTCTCATTTGACCCAAACATTTCAGAAACCAATGGCTTCTGAGAATTAGTACTAACTCTTCCAGACCCTGACCTCTTTTGCACTGTTCAGATTCTTTCCATCCTTCCAGGCTTAGCTGGCATCTCTTTTGACTTCCCTGAGAATCTGTCAACAACCCACCCGGGCCTGCCTTTGAATTCCTGTCACCCTGACAGCCAGGACTACCCAGTTAAGCTCTTTGTGAAATTCTGCCTTGTGTTATTTTCTTGTTGATTCCTCTATATTTTTCTCTCTAACTAGATTATAAGTTACTTGTCTTATATTGCCTCAAACACCTGATGGAAGGTTGACTGATTTGGGGCTAGTCATCCTAGCATATGGCATAAGAATTTCCAACTTCACGATGTCTGCTCTTTCAGCAGTGGTTCTGCTAGGCAACAAATACGAGGCAGAACATCTTTTCATATACAACTTTGTCTCATAAATGACTGCATATGTTCTATGTCAGTTCTGCATATCTCCTAAACATTACTCAGTTTTCCTATTGGCAAAATGATGGGCCTGAGTTTTTTTTCTTAATGAAAACTCTAGAAGCATGGATGACAAGTTAGTGTCTCAATATCGGAAGCATTTCTGCCTACATTTCATTACACTCTCCCATGAGGTGGAAAGAGCAAGTCTCACGCTCATATTTTAAGAGGCCTGTCTTTCCAGCCCTGGCCCTGTCCTGCCTCCTCTGAACTTGGCCTCACCACTCACTCCCTGAGCCCCATACCCATGTGCTGTTCTGTGCCCCAGGCCTCACACTGTGCACTTGGCCTGGAAATCCACCGGGGTCTAATTCAAATATATCCTCAAGTGAATACTATCCACTCCCACCCCCAAGCAGAATTAATTACTCAAGTGTAAATTTCTAAAAACCACCTTTTTATCTGCTTCATCACATTCTATTTTTTAAAATCTTTAGAACTCATTAATCAAACTCATTAATAAAATATGCCTTCATTTCAAAAATAAATAGTGAGGTTGATAGTCATTTCCATCATTGGAGAGTTTGTCAGTATTTCCAAGGGCAGTGAGCATTGATTCTGATGGCCCAAACCCAAGCTATTAGCAATTGTTAAAATAAACACGTTTACTACCAAAACCCAAGAAGTCTCTAAGTGCCGTCTTGTCTCGCTGTTTTCCAGTTCCCCGTTCTGATCCTTGTTTCTCCCTGGGTATAGTCTCAAGTGGCTTTTTGTATCTGCTTGTGGTTCTGCCTTGGCCCAGGGCTCCTGGCATTGGATTTGTTTACTCTTCCCTTTTCTTGCATTTCTTTGTTGCCTTCCTAATTCTTGTATTGTTGTCATAACTTGGGCTGGCTGGACATTAGGTCACAGTAGGTCTTGGCAATCACGAGTCAAGAATGACAGTGACTCTCAGAAACTTTCCTAGCCACAGAGCCCAGCCCTAGTGAGGGTGTTGGGATAGGCACCACATCTTCACTTCTTGCCTCAGGGAAATCCAGCACAACAACGTGTCTGCATAGTTATTCCTTTCCTACCTAATCCCTGGAGACCAGCTGTCAGCCCAAGACTGAGTAACACACAGCAGGTGCCTCGGACCCCTGGATCCTGAGTGTCAGATTCACTTAGCTCACACACACCCCCAGGCCCAGTGGGTACCAGATCACAGTGTTGATTAACTGACATCATGTTCATGTGAATTTTATGTGATTATATTTTTGTTCCCATTAGATTGAAATTTAGTTTGAGTTAAAATAACACTTTAGCCTTAAAAGTCCCATGTTGTATTTTTGCAACTCTTCAGTTTACCAGCCACTCAGCTTATTTTTTAGTTTTTCTTTAAGTGTTAACCCCTTTATGTGTTAAGTCCTCAATATGTGTATCTAAAATTGAAAAACACACCTTCCTCTGACAGATGATCTTCCAGGTCTCTCTTCTGCTTTTCTTCCTCCTGCTTTCTTCCCCGGGTGGCTGACCCAGATCAAGGGCAGATCAAGGGCAGATCAAGGGCTCTCTAGCCCTCTGCTGCCCAGGTGGGTTTAGCCAACTGGGAACCAGAGCAGGAGATGGGTGGGGGAGAGGGACGTAGGGTATTTATTCCCCTAGCTCCCTCAGGGCAAGGTCACAGCTCTCAACTGGAGGACCCAGGTCCTCTCAAGGAAGACTTCTCTGTGAAGCTTTCTCCTTCTGTGGCAGCCCCCGGAGCTGTACTCTCCCTTCTGGTTTCCTGACACCCAACAGAGCCTCTTTACATTCTTCCTTTATTGAATCCTTCATGAGTTTTCCTGAGTGTGCCATTGATTTCCTGCTGATAGATTTCAAAAAGTATTTGAAATCCTCATCAGAGTTAATGGCATGTTGACAATGTCAAACCACATTTGGGTGCAGACACCTAGACATCTCATAACAAAGGAGAGCGAATGACTCAAATGGAAGCCTGGGTGAGAAACCCTTTGATTTCACTCAAGGCAGTTGCTTCTCAAATACAGCATTTCTTTAATGCAACCATCCTGTAATGACCATAAAACTCAGTGTTCTATTACTGCAAATCCTGTGTTGGGACTGATTAATGGCTTTGATTGCAAAATTACTGGGAAATGAGTAAATACCATACAAGTTGTTTCGAAACATGTTTTAAATCACCCCTGGAATTTGGAATCATGGCAATCTTAAACTCTTCCCTGCTTCTCCGTGTAGGGAGAAGTCAGCTTGTGGTTTTATGCCACCAGTATAAGCAACTCCATTCCCTTCTGCTCAGCCGGTTGGTGAAGTTTAGGGAAGGTGGGGGTTCAGCCTTAGAACCCAACCTGCAAGTCCCCAGGTGTTCTATGTCCTGAGGACCTCCCGCATGCCAGGCCCTGCGCCCAGGGTGTCACGTGCAGCGTCCCATCCATCCTCAGCTCAGTCCTGTGATGGGGCTGCTGGTCTTTCTCCTTCACCTGCCCCCAGACCTGCTATGCTTTGGGCTCCCCGGTTCCATGGTGTCCCCGCAGGCTGTCAAGGCAAGCAGACAGCCCCTCACTTGGAAGGAGACACCCAGGAGACGCCACTAATAACTCACACGGGCCTTCCCACAGGTTACCTCACCTGCCAAGGTGACCAAGTTATGAGCCTAGGATTGCCCCACGATACCCAGCGACTCGCTCCCTGCTGGCGTGTGATAGGCCCCTCAGAGACCCAGTGCCCCGTCTGCTGAGTCTCATGGAGGGAAAATGGTGTCTGGAGAGATGAGCGCTTCTCTTTCTCACCTCTCACAGGGTGACTTTATAGTTCAGGGAGCAAACAGGAAGTAGGATCTTGCTGTCTCTCCTACACAGAGGCATTGGGGTGGCTCCAGGCCTCCCCCCGTCACCCCCCCACTGTCATCACAGCGATGCCACAGGAGCCGCTGTGCAGAGCTGAGGCCTTCTGCCCCTCCCGGGCCACCCTGTCCCCAGCCCCAGCCCCTGCCTGGCCCCTCCCCAGCCCAGGGCCGTACCTGCAGAGACCTGAGCCAGGTCGACCGATGTCAGGTGGCTTCACAGGCCACCCCAATTCCCTGGTTATTTTCTCTTAACTTCACCCTGTGTTTCACAGCCCTGAATTCTGGAGAACCCCCTTCCCCCCGTCGCATTATGGGCACGTGTTTTTGTGTGAGTGTTATTTACTTCGCTGTCCCAGTGAAGGAGGAGGGAAGTTGGAGGTTCCAGCAGCCCCATCAGGAGGCCGCCTTTTGAAGACTGCCCTGCCCTCTGACCCCTTCCTGCCCGGGGTTCGTGGCCCCCCATACAGGAGCTGCTCTGTCGCCTCTGGAACAGGCAGCCCCCCTCAGCCATGGTTCCCACCCCAGGTTCCCAACAGCACTCTCTGGAATGCAGAGCACTCAGGCTCGGCTAGGCTAGGCCTCCGGGAGAGCTGCAAGCCGGGCCTCGGAGCATCAGAGACACGAGCTGCACAGAGAGAAGTAATCGTGTTCTCAGAGGCCACTGGGCTAACCCAGCAGGAGTGGGGATAAAGTTGCTCCTATTGGCAGCTCCAGTCTTGGCCAACCCCAGCCCTTCCTAACCCTGACCCGACCCTGCGGCCCCGCCCCAGGTTGCATTTTTGTGCTGTGGCACTGAGAAGCATTTAACGCTCCATGACCCACCTCATCCCAAGATTTGGCATCGTATCTTACACACATACACCTGACACACACACACACACACACACACACACACACACACACACACACACACACACACATACATGCACAAAATACATATACACCTCTACACACATAATACATACAGGTTCATGCACACTTATGTACACAATTACACATAACGTGCACATATTCCGTCTTACACAGCTACACATACATCACACACACACACACACACACACACACATATATACACTCTCACAAACTACACAACCAGCCGTTAACAATGGCTCTCTCTGTTGCCCAGGCAGAGTGGCACCAGTTCTGGTTCAATCCTTTCCACCCACCATCTCCCTTTGATGGGAAGTTCGGGGTAGGGGATAGTGGCCATTGGACCAGTTCATCCCCATCACACTGAGGTGCTACTAAATAAGTAACTTTTAGATTAAGAAGCAGAATGGCCATGATTTAGGATGTGTCTGCTTGTGACCTAGGCGAGCATGTTTTCTGAGGATCATACCTTTTCCTCTTTCCAGCTGTGGACTCATCCAGGGCAGGGATGCTTTCTGACTTTTTTATTTTTATTTTTTGAGGGTTCGCTTGTTTTTATCCTAAGTCCTTATCACAGGCAGGTGGTGGGTGCCTGGTTTTAATGAATGGATGAAAGAACGAATGGATCAACAAATCCATTCATTAAAAGCAATGACTGTGATTAATGGGAAGATGACCACAAAAAATAGATGTTTGAAAGGATGGGTGAGGGATGGCATGAGGAATAAGATAAACTGATAAATTGTTACCTTCTAATTTTTTTCTCTCACAAACTCAAGTCTGCAAAGAAAAGTCATTTGATTTTTTTAGTGATAAATTAGTTGCCGGCTCCTGGTCCCAGAGCTTCCTGGCTGGTGGAGAACATGAGCTATCCATGTTGAATGTCCTTGTCCCACGTTACACGGCAGCAGGATATGTGTAGTGGGGGAGAACCAGTTCTTGTCCTCTGTCCCCAAATGGCCTCTTCAGGACCTGGGTTCCTTTGCAGCATCTGTTCCAGGGTGCCTCGGGGAGTGGGCATCTGGGCCGTGGCAGCCTGTGGTCCTGTTTGCCAAGCGGGGTCACACTAGGCCTCCAGGATCCAGGCTGTGAGTGGACGTGAGCCAGGCCCACTGGGCCAAAAGCTCTAAAGAGCTCGGGGTTGATGACAAACTGGAGTGACATTCAAGTTGTTCACAGCACCATGCTAAACAAGACATCTCTCTCTACAACTAAGTCTGGCTTGTGGCCTCCAGTTGCCAGCTTTTCCTCTGGAGGACAGATTCAAGCCCTACACAGACTAGTTCCCTCTGTAATTCTCCTAAGGATATATTTAGGGCACAGTCTCATCTCCAGAGGATGCCAAGCATTTCAGCACAGCTCCCTCTGGTTTCAGGCCTCCACACAGTGCTGTGTGTGTATCTCTCCTGCCTTCCCTTCCACACATTCACATCCTCAAGGGCATCCCCATAGAACCACCTAGAGAGGTAAACTGGCCATACACCTTCAGCCCCATGTCCAGATGAAAGAGAAGGACAGACATTCAAATGGGAGAGTCTATTGAAAGAGAAGAATCGTCAGTGACCAGAGAGGGAAGTGGCCTTTGCTTGCTCTGGAGCAGACTGAGAGGTGGAGGAGGGCCCACTCTCCTTTCTCCCCATGATGCTGGGATGTTGGCCCTGAGCAGAGAGATTAAGGATTAGATGGGGGAGAGGGGTTGGCATTTTAAATTAAGTGGCCTTAGATGTTTATCACCCTCCAAGTAAAAGTAAGCTTGAGATGTCAAGAAGTCAGGAATGGAAATTCAACTAAATATGTTTAAAGACAGAGAAAGAAGGTAAAGTAAAGCCATTTCCTGTTTATGTCCTAGCAGGTTCAGCTACGAAATAGATCAACTTCCTCCAGCCCCAGGAGACACTGTCTACCCTGGGGAAAAGCCTTCTCATTTTGTGTTTATTCTAGAGGATCTGGGTCTGACCTGAGAACGTAGACCTTTGGAAGACAGAGTTAGTCTGACTTAGAGGTTACTCTACTCGCCTGCCCACTGCATCCTTCCCAAAGGGAATGAGGACAGGGCCAGCCCCAGCTCAGATGAGAAGCTGGGAAGAGGGAAAATATAGGAAGCAAAAAATGCGTAGAGGTTACTCTCAAAAAACCTTAGCCCAGACGCACCGGTCAAAAACAAAAAAAATACTCAGAGATCAGGGAGGACAGAGCAAGGAGGCATCCTTGGCTTCCTGAAATCCTTAAGGGGCAGGGATCTGACAGCTCCTTCAGCTCAGGCACGCCCTCGGCCTGTGGACCAGCCAGGGAGTCTCTCTCTCAGGGACCTCGGGTTTCCTCACTGTCAAAATAGACACCAAAAGCTGGTTCCAGTGACCTCACCAAGTGGCATGAAGTCAAATACAATTTCATGGCCTTACATGAAGGAGGAACTCTGAAAACTGCACAAAGCCACCCTGAACCCAAAATATCCCCTGTTGTCACCATTGCCAATTACTGAGGCCCTTATGGAGACTGGTTACCTCTGTAATTCTCCAAGGGATGTATTTAGGGCATTCTTGCTTTGTAACTCTCTTTGGGATTTTGCAATACAGTAGTCTACTAATTTTAAATATGCATAGTCTCAGCTTACAAACAAGTTGTGTTCCAAAAGTAGATTTGCAGGTTGGTTAGTTGGCTCTCAGAATTCAGTTTCACATGAAAACTGTGCTAAAACAAAATCTATGATTCATGTGCAGTCAAGCTAGTAGAAAACAATACTGTTACAGTGCGGTAACGAAGCCAAATGGAAAAATATTATATTAAAATTGACCAAGTGAATGGTACACTGACTAGCTTAAATCCAGGTACTTTAAAATTCTCCACTAGTGCTTGAATGCTGCTGTTTCCTGCATCCTGAAGCCTTGTGCTGGGCATAAAGCAGACAAGGAGGGGATGTGGAAAATTGTGATCAAATTCCTAGCAAGTCAGAGCAACCTACACACTTCTCCTCTAGAACTTCCCGGAGCTAGGCTTCCTCCACCGTCTGTGTCCACTGACCACTTCCTGGCTCCATCCCACCCTTAACAAGCCTCCCCATCTTCCTCTAGCAAGGATGAGAGCCACACACAAGGTGTTACGATTTAGGGGGCAGAGGGGTTGACATTTCTACTTTTAAATTTAGTAAGATACTTTAACTGCAGAAAAGGAAAGTAGCAGGTCCTCAGTTGCCAGGTTCTAACCCAGAGGAACAGAGCATTAAATCAAGCACGTAGCGACTCTACTGTGTTACTGCACAGGCCACACATTCATGACGCCGGCCCTGAACGTGGCATCCACCTGCTGGACAACCTTGACCCTCCTGGGTCATGTCCCATTTCCTGTCCAGATTTCCCAGGTGCCTTTGTTTAGCCTCCCTCCATTGTGTGGACCATGCCAAGGGCCCCTAAGAAAGGCACCTCAGGGTCCTGGCCTCAGAGACGCCCTCTGTCTCCAGGGCCCTACAACTCTTTGGCTAAGCAGACAGTCTCTAAACCAGCACGCATTTTGCACCTCACACTGTGCCTGCACAGAACTTCCTCTACGACAAACTTTCAAAAATAGGAACACAGCACCTGGGGACAAAGGCAACAGACATGGCTGCACGGGTCACACCGGGTTCTTCCTGTTTCAGCATCTACTTGTTCACTGGTCTACACTTCAGCATGCTGGCTGCACCCAGGCCTTTCTTTAGGTTTTTAGCCAACATTAAGCCCCAGTGTGATGGTTAATTTTATGTGTCAACTTGACTGGGCCACGGGATGCCCAGATATTTGGTCAAACATTATTCTGAGTGTGTCTGTGAGGGTGTTTTTGGATGAGATTCACATTGGAATCAGCAGGCTAAGTGAAGCAGATTGCCCTCCCCAGTATGGGTGGGCATCGTCCAATCAGTCGAAGGCCTGAATAGAACAAAAAGGCTGACCGTCTCAAGACTAAAGGAAAAAAAACACACCCTGCCTGATTCCCTTGAGCAGGGACATCGGTCTCCCGCCTTTGGACTCAAACTGAAACGTTGGCTCTTCTTGGGTATGGAAACTGCTTGCTTTGGGACTGGAGCTTCCACCACCAGCTCCCCTGGGTCTCCAGCTATTGACTGCAGACTGTGGGACTTAGCCTCCATAATCTCACAAGCTAATTCCTTATAATAAATTTCTACTATCTGTCTATCTACCTACCTACCTACCTATGTATCAATCTTAAAAAAGCCTTTGTTTTTTATGTATTTAGATTTTTACATATATATATTTAGATTTTTACATATATATATATAGATAGATAGATAGATAGATATCTCCTATTGGTTCTGTCTCTGGAGAACCGTAACTAATGCACCAACTCTATCCCGAAAAAGTGCAGTTAGGATTAAAAGTGCCCATAACGATGAACAGGATGTCAGTGCCCTTCAACCAACAGCCCTCAGGAACGTACCACCTGTGGGTGACCAGCATCACACTGAGGGAGAACATACACTGTGGGAAACTGTGGAGCGTCTCTGTAAGAGGGTGTTAAGCAAGAACCTATTATAGAATTTGGGCTTTGGGGGTGATTGAGAAGGATCCAAGAAAGCAGTGGATTGCACAAAAAAGTAAGGACAGAAAGTGAGACAATTCTATGTTTATCTCAACAAATACCTTCTCTCTGGGGGGGGGCTAACTAGAGCAGGGATAAAGCTATGCTTGGTAAAGATGCCGCAGTCACTCATTTTAGCTGACGGGGGTGTTGTTTGGAAGTTTGTGGTGGCACGGTGACTTTGGTTTGCTCTTGCTTGGACAAAGGTATGAAGTGGCCCTGTGTTGTCTCACTTTGTCATGGTCTCAGAGTGGCCTTTTCTGATGCTGGTGTTCTGTGAGATTATTTGTGTCCCCCTACCCCATGTTCTCAGTCATTTCTGCTCCCCCAGTTCTCCCCTCTCTTGCCCCAGCCTGCCCCTCCCCCAGAAGAGAGCTGAAAGCTTATCCAGAGAGGCAGGTGGCTGGGTCTCCCCTATGCAGACAGAGGGTCTCTGGGACCTTCTGAGGGGAGTAGCAGCAATACACACAAGCTTTTCTCCTGCTTATTGTGACTCCCTTTCTAAAATCTTTGTACTCTGTATTATTACCAAAACCGAAGCACTGTGCTGAGCACTTTACATACATTCACGAATTCGACCCTTAAAACAACACTAGAAGGTAAGTATAGTATTGTTTTCATTTTGATGGTGGGGTAACCCAGGTACACATAGAGTAAAAAACAATAACAACAACAAAGAAAACCTGACAACAAAGAACTACACTCCACCCACCACTAAAAAGTCCCTCTTGTGCTTGATCACATGGCAGGATGTGCATCGATGCAAGGTGACATAGACAAAATCAGAGACCTTCCTATCCATCTGTACACTATTTCCAGAGTAAAGTATCATTTCTCCCTGGACCAAAACCCTGCACTGTTCCCTACTGCCTAAAGAATTAAGCCCAAATGCCTTACATCAAGACCCAGGCCAGATTTGAGACCCTGTCTCGACTATTCTGGTGTGCTTAGTTTCCCCTTTCCCCTAAGTGAGCTTCCTGCTATGCCCACAGCCATACATTCACTGCCCCCTGAACATGTCAAATGCATTTCCACATCCATGCTACTCCCTCCAGCTGGAATATCCCCCGACCTCCATCCAATCTCAGTTCCATCTCTCCTTCCCAACTCAGATCTGTGTTCCTCTGTGCAGTTTTCCTGGCAGGTATCCTGTGCTATTTTATATTCTTATTTATGTTTTTATGTATCAGCCCTGTTGTCCCAATAAGACCTATGGTAGATAGTTTGCAAAACAACCACAATAGTTTCTCCCCTGCCTAGATGTGTGTCCTTTTGCAGCATGACTTGCCTTGGCCACTTCTACCTTCAAGAGGCAGAGTCTTCGTTTTCACTCTTTTGAGTCTGAGTTTGAATGTAAATATGACTTGTTTTGGCCATTGGAACATTAGATAATCCTCACCACCATGTGAGGAGCCTGGGCTAGCCAGCAAAGGATTAGAAAACACAAGGAGCAGAGATGGATCTTCCCAGCTGATCAACCAAAGCCAAGCTATCCTAGACCAACCAGCCTGCCAGATGTGTGAATGAGGCCATCCTAAATCATCCAGCCCCAGTTAAGCCATCCTGGACAGAAAAGGCATTCAAGCCAACCCAAGGACTTGTGAACAAACATGTTTGTTTTTACATGCCAGTACATTTTGAGATGGTTTGTTATGCAGCAAAAGCTAACAAATACAACATTATAAACTCCATTAGGTGCTGCGCTATAACCCACCTACCTGAATTCTTGGAATTCAGCCTTGCACATGACAGTCAGTCTTCAATAAATGTTTGTTTTTGATGATAACAACTCGAATAAAGAATGTTGAGGAATTTCCTGGCAGTCCAGTGGTTAGGACTCCATGCTTTCACTGCCAAGGGCCCAGGTTCAATCCCTGATCGAGGAACTAAGATCCCACAGCTGCAAGGCATAGCCAAAAAAGAAAATAAGTTAAAAAAGATAATAATGTTGAGAGCTGGAGTTTGAAGGAGGCCAGGCCTAGCCTTCAGAGAGGATGGAGATCTGGGGGTGCCTGGGAAAGCTGTTTCATGCTTAAAACTTGGACTGAGCCAACTGGGTGATATCAGAGTTCATGTTAACCTACCTTAACTCTGTGGAGTTTCTATCATGAAATTCCCTTTTCTCACAGGACAACTTAGCTGTGCACTAACGTGGCCATTCACATGCTGCTGATGGAGTAGCAGGAAGCGGTTACCTTTGGGAAGAGAGATGCAGCCTCTGGAGGTGAGCTCTCACATTTTATCATTCCTTCCATTTATCGAATGTTTACTGAACAGCCACCATGTGCCTGGTGGTGGGCTGGGGACTAAGGAAATGAACAAGCCTGATCCCACCAGGTCCTCAAGGGGCTCTAGTCTGAAGCGTCAGGACACGTCTGACCGTCTCCTGGCTCAAGTTCAAGAAGAAGAGAGGTGAGTTAGAGAGCTCCTGTTCTAGGGCTCATTTTCCTGAACAAATTGACTGTTTTACTATTTTACCTCTTCCACTTGTGGAAATTTATAGACAATTTTCCAAGTCTTTAAGTTTATATTTTCTTCACCAAATTGAACTTTTCTTAAGAAAACAAGTAAAAATTAATTGTCCTTAATGGTATAATCATCTAACTCCAGATGTAATGAAACTCTGTGCAGCTAAGTCCTGGGTGCCACATACTCAACATCAAGACCTCAGACCATGGTGGAAGAATGAAAGGCAGTGATGCCTGGTGTCCTCCAAGGTTCTGTGACACCCTGCCTGATGGCCAAGGGCCTGACCATGGGTCCTCAGATAGGTATAGTGATCACACACCCAATCATGGATTACTGGGTATTGAGTGCTTATTATTTTAAGTGCTAACAGTTTTAAACACTCTGTTCTTTTCAATTCTCTCAGCAACCCCGTGAGATAGGAACTACTATGATGTCTTTTTTTGCAGATGAGAAAACCGAAGCACTAAGAAGTTAAGTAACTCACCCAAGGTCACACAGCTAATATGTAGCAGAACTGGGGCTTGACCTGAGTGTTTTTGTTTTTATCTTTCCTAAAGCTTGTACCACTTTAGACCTGGCCTGTTAATAGCACTGTTGGGAGACTCTCTGGAATCCTTTCCTTTCCTCCCACTCTAGAACTTAAGTGTCCCTGCAGCCCGGCACTTATTTATAGGTGGTAACTTGCCTTCTGCTGTTTTTGCTCTTAGAGGATTGGAAGTGCTTAAGAAGCACTTTACTTCCAGTTTGGTTTATCTTTGAGCTTTAGCTCAAAACAAATAAGAGAGCCTGACCTGTTCCCTCCAGGCAGCTTCTGAATGAGAGCCTTCCAGAACTGTCAGCCAGCGCTTAGCTGACACCAGCGCAGCTCCAGGCTGCAAGTGAATTGGGGAGGCTCTGCGAGGCTCGCGGGCGCTCCTGTCCCAGCGCTGAGCAACAGGCCTGCAGACACGGCTGGCTGAGTGAGGGAGTCACTGGGTCAGAGACAGGAAACGACCTCACCTGCCAGGCCAGCACCAGTCTTTTCTACTTTCAGTTATAGACATTTTGTAAAAAGAAGAAGAGAAAAGCCTAGAGAGATGGCTCCCTACCTGGATGTGGTCCCCAGCCCCTCCCTTCCTTTCCTCCTCTCTGTCCTGAGCCACTTCCCTCCCTCCCTCTCCTCTCAGCCCAGCCCTTCCCTTCCTCCTCCTCTCCCATCCCCCTTCACACACAAGATCTCCTCTCCCTTTCCTAAAGTCCAGCCTATAGGAATTTCCTCCTAATTCAGATCCGGTTTTCCGGCGTTACCATGGCAACCCGTGGCTACCAAGGCTTTTCAGCAAAGTCACTTCTCCCCTACATTTTTCATAGAAATCTGCATTCTACATCTTGCTCCTCCCCACTTGCCGTGTTTGAGCAAAACTCTAGCCCCGGGCTCTCCAACATCTTTAAATGTTTTTAAACAGCCTTATCTCTTTTATATCAACTATGTTGATGTATTTTGAATAATTTAAGATATAATGTCATCAACTTAGTTAATTCCGAATACATCAGTACGATTTTCTCCACGGAGTGTACCTGGCTTACTTAGTGAGAAGTGGACAAGTTGCATTTGTATTTATGCAGGAGCGTTGACAGGAGCTGAATTGTGAATACTGAGTAGGGAAGTGGCTCAGGTGGGACTGTTGGTGCCCCACAGGGAAGGTGGGAGCAAACCAGAAACCTACCCCAAGGAAATTGTCCTGCCCACAAGTGTCAGTGAGAGCTTGTGAAAATAGGCACAAAACACCCAGAAGTCAGCATCCTCTCCAACTCCTGAGCAAAAAATCCTAAATCTGGTGCAAAGGAAAGAATATGCCCTCTGAAATTAGGCAGAATTGAGTGTTATCCTCAATGCTGTTAATGAACTAGCTGTGCTTGGGCAGGTTCCTTACCCTCTCTCTCTGAATCTCAGTAGTATATCTTTCAAAGTTATTGGGAGAAATAAATGGACTAATGCACATAAAAGGGCCTAAAGTAGTTCTCGGCACACACTCGCTAAAGAGTAACTGCCAGGGCTTCCCTGGTGGCGCAGTGGTTGAGAGTCCGCCTGCCGATGTAGGGATCACAGGTTCGTGCCCCGGTCCGGGAGGATCCCACATGCCGCTGAGCGGCTGGGCCCGTGAGCCATGGCTGCTGGGCCTGCGCGTCCGGAGCCTGTGCTCCGCAACGGGAGAAGCCACAACAGTGAGAGACCCGTGAACCGCAAAAAAAAAAAAAGAAAAAAAAAAAAGAGTAACTGCCATATTCCAGTTATTGTCATGAGCAAAGTTCTATGAGGCAGCATCGAGATTCAAGCTGAGCACAAGAAGCAGATAGCAAGCAAGTAATCAGGCTGCGCAGGTGTTAAACAAACAAGAAATCATGGTCTCAACACTCCAAAGTTCAGGATATAAGCAGTAATGAGACACTAGGGCACCAAGTCTCATCAAACGCTGTTACAGGACAACATCCTAGCATCATCAGGTGGAAACTGACCCAGCAAAGGCACCGTGCACTGGCTGCTTTCAGTGTCCTCTCCCCTCTCCATGGCCTACTGGAGATGTGCTGGAGTTAGGCAGGCCAGGAGCTGGGAGCAGGACAGTGTAGGGAGAGGAAAGCCAGGTCCCTACTGGGGCCCAGAAAAGAAGGCTGAGCACACACAGATGGGGACTTGACCTGAGCTAGTTCAGCAGGACCCGTGAGTGTGGGGTTAGTTCCAAGCCTTGAACCTTCAACTTGAAAAATATGTCATGCAGAAGATTCTGAAATTTAGTGCATAACAGGACGGTAAATGAGACATTTCCTGGCATCCACAGCAGCAGGGGCCACATCAGCAGTGCTGTACATACTAAGAGACTATACCTACAAAAGCAACCAGTAGCTCAAGACCCCCTTCTAGGGTATATAAGGGAAGATCAGGTAAAACTACTGGGGGCCCCTTCTTTGGAAGTTGTTTCCCAGGCAGAGGTAGCAGGGAGTGGGGCAGAGAATTTGGCCCATGTCTGCTCGAAGGTGGTGGGCTGCTGTTTGAGAAAAATCTAAAGGTGAGACATTATAATTAAAGCTTCTCCTCTTGAGGGTGGAGGAAGAAGAGAAGCCAACTGCACTTTTAGAAGCAAAGGAACACAGGTCTCACACAGGTCTCACCATGGGTCAGCCATGAGCTCCCTGAGAGGGAGCCAACTACATAGTCTTGAACAGGACTCTGCCCAGAGGCCCTCCCAGAGGAGTGAGATAACACAACAGAGGGTCTGTGTGGGGCGGACTTAGGAGCCCAGAAGGAGTCATAAGTAGCCAGCTGGAAGAAGCATAGTCCAAGACAGAAAACTGGTTAGACGGATCCTGGCAAACCCACGGAAGAGATCTATGAGGGGGAAAATTAGCATCTGAACATGAGTCACGCACAGAAGGCACCAAACCAGATGACAGTAGTACAGATCTAGTAAGAACTTTTCTCTTCCCCTTATCTTCCTCTCTCCTTGAGCCAACCACGGAGAAGTTAGAGGCAGGATGGGGCAATAGAGGGCAACAAGATGGGGTGATAAGGAAGAAAAAACTGGTCATCCACACCTACCCTCAGCCACTGCATGTTTCCTAGCCAAGTATGGTCTTAACCAGTAGAGGAGCTTAATCCAGATGAAGGATACATTTTTTTTTCTTTTCTCAGCTTTATTGAGGTATAATTGACAAAAATGGTATGCATTTAAGGGGTACAAGGTGATGGTTTCATATAAATACACACTGTGAAGTGATCACCACAATCAAGCTAATTAGCATTATCTCACATAGTTACCATTTTGAGGTTTTGTTTTGTTTTCTTTTCTTTTTATCCCCCTACCCCCATTCCCTCTGGCAATCACCTTTTGTTCTCTGTATCCATGAGTCTATTTCTGTTTTGTTACGTTTGTTCATTTCTTTTGTTTTTTAGCTTCCTTATATAAGTGAAAGCATATGGTCTTTCTCTTTCTTTGTCTGACTTACCTCACTTACCATTAGGTCCATCCATGTTGCCACAAAAGGCAAGATTTCCTTCTTTTTTAGGACTGAAAAGCTGTGTTATATTCTATTGTATATCTATCTCCTATCTATCTATCTAATCTTCTTTATCCATTCATTTATCAATGAACACTTAAGTTGCTTCCATATCTTGGCTAGTGCTGCAATGAGCATATGAGTGCATGAATCTTTTAGAATTAGTGTTTTTGTTTTCTTTGAAAAAATACCCAAAAGTGGAATCGCTGGATCATATGGTAGTTCTATTTTTAATTTTGGGGGGAAACTTCATAATGTTTTCCATAGTAGCTACACCAATTTACCCTCCCACCAACAGTGCATGAAAGTCCCATTTTCTCCATATCCTCACCATCTGTTGTCATTTGTGGTCTTTTTGATGATGACCATTCCAATAGATATGAGGTGATATGAGGTAGTTTTGGTTTGCATTTCCCTAATTATTAGTGATGTTGAGCATCTTCTCATGTGCCTGTTGGCCATCTTTATGTCTTCTCTGGGAAAATGTTTATTCAGGTCCTCTGCCCATTTTTTTTTTCCCATGGGCAAATCTGTTTTATCCAGAGTAACTGAAAAGCACCACCACCAGCAGCTCCTAGCCACCCCATGGGTGGATCCTGCAGATGCTCTGCTGCACAGAAGGCACGGGACCCAAGTGCAATTCCATTGACACCAAGTTCTAGAACAGGTAAAACACACTTATGGCAGCCATAAAGTCAGCAGGTTTATACCTGGGAGTGGGGGTGGGGGGATGCGGTGGGAGTAGCTGGGAAAGAACACAAGGGGCTTCTGCAATGGGGAAGAACAGAGAAGAGGCTGAGAATGTTCTAGGTCTTGATCTGGACTCAGGTGCTGTGGAGGTGCACATGTGTAAAATTTCATGGACTAACACTGCTGTGCGCACTCAGGGTATGTATGTGCAACTCCAGTTGTTTGTTGTTGTTTCTTTTAAGGGAAACAGTTGGATCTGGGAAGGTTGGCATCTTTTTAGCTAGGGAATGGTGGAGAATTCTGTCTTCTTGTCTGATAAAGTTGAGGAACAAAACTGAAAGTCTTCTAGAGGTGATGTCTGGAGAGATGGGCGACTGAAATATAAGGGGTATTTCCCCGATGGTAGTAGGATAAAAAGTTGCCATCTTCCACCATCTGAGTCCCAAAGCTCGGAGAGATTTCCAAAGATTGTTTAATTAATTTTTCTCCTATTTACACTCAGATCATAGTGTCTGGGGCCCAGGAATTCAGACACATGGCTTTGGGTCCACTCAGCCCCGTCCTGTCTGAAACTCACACAAAGCCAGACACACACATCTTCAGAAACACGCTGTTTCTTTTTTTTCTGGGGCTCCAGGGAGCGGGTGCAATGAGCAGGGCCTCAGACATGCTCTCACCTGCAGAGTCCCAGGGATCCCATCCCTCTGTTCTGCTGGACTGCAATCCATTGGCATTCACAGCGTGTTCCCCAAAAGGGCCAAACCCCATCACCACCACTGCCTTCCTGGGCTGCTCCATGGCGGGCTCAGCCTGCACCTCTGATCCACTCCTGTCTGGACTCCTCTGCCCATTTTTTAATCGAGTTGCTTGTTTTTGATGTTGAGCTGTATGAGTTCTCAGTATATTTTGGATAATAACTCCTTATCAGATATATCATTTGCAAATATCTTCTCCCATTCAGTAAGCAACGTTTTCATTGTGCTGATAGTTTCCTTCCCTGTGCAAAAGTCTTTTAGTCTGATGTAGTCCCACTGCTGTATTTTTGTTTTTGTTTCCCTTGCCTGAGGAGACATATCCAACAAGATATTGCTAAGACTGATGTTAAAGAGTGTTCTGCCTATGTTTTCTTCTAAGAGTTTTATGATTTCAAGTCTTACATTTAGCCTTTACTCCATTTTGAGTTTCTTTTTGTATATGGAGTGAGAAAGGAGTCCAACTTGGTTCTTTTGCCTGCATCTGTTCAGCTTTCCCAGCATCAATTATTGAAGAGATTGTCTTTTCCCCATCAATTATTCTTGCCTCCTTCAGCGTAGATTAATTGCCCATGTAAGTGTAGGTTCATTTCTGGGCTCTCTATTCTGTTGCATTGATCTCTGTGTCTGCTTTTTGCCAGTATCATATTGGTTCTATGACTGTAGCTTTGTAGTATAATTTGAAATCAGGGAGCATCACACCTCCATCTTTGTTCTTCTTTCTCAAGGTATTTGAGCTATTTGGGCTCTTTCGTGTTTCTATACCATTTTAGGATTTTTTGTTCTAGTTCTGTGAAAAAAATGCCAGTGGTATTTTGATAGGGATTGCATTGAATCTGTAGATTGCTTTGGGTAGTATGGTCATTTTAACAATATTAATTCTTCTAATCCATGAGCATGGTATATCTTTCCATATATGTCATCTTCAACTTCTTTCATCAACGTCTTATAGGTTTCCAAGTACAGATATTTTACCTCCTTGGTTATATTTATTCCTAGGTATTTTATTCTTTTTGATATAATTGTAAATGGGATTGTTTTCTTAATTTCTCCTTCTGATAGTGTTCATTGCTAATGTATAGAGACACAAAAGATTTCTGTATATTAATTTTGTATCCTGTAACTTTATTGAATTTATAGTTTTTTGGTACTTCCAGTTTTTCCATACATAGTATCATATCATCTACAAACACTGAAAGCTTTACTTCTTCCTTTCCAATCTGGATTCCTTTATTTCTTTTTCTTGTCTCATTGCTGTGTCTAGGACTTCCAATATTGTGTTGAATAAAAGTGGCAAGAGTTGGCATCCTTATCGTGCCCCTGATTTTTTTTTAACATCTTTATTGGAGTATAATTGCTTTAAAATGCTGTGTTAGTTTCTGCTGTACAACACAGTAAATCAACTATATATATACATATATCCCCATATCCCTCCCTCTTATGCCTCCTTCCCATCCTCCCTATCCCACCCCTCTAAGTGGTCACAAAGCACCGAGCTGATCTCCCTGTGTAATGCAGCTGCTTCCCACTGGCTGTCTATTTTACATTTGGTAGAGTATATATGTCAGTGGTACTCTCTCACTTCTTCACAACTTACCCCTCCCCCTTCCCGTGTCCTCAAGTCCATTCTCTATATCGGGGTCTTTATTCCTGTCCTGCCCCTAGGTTCATCAGAACCTTTTTATTAGATTCCATATATATGTGTTAGCATACGGTATCTGTTTTTCTCTTTCTGACATACTTCACTCTGTATGACAGACTCTAGGTCCATCCACCTCACTACAAATAACTCAATTTCATTTCTTTTTATGGCTGAGTAATATTCCATTGTATATATGTGCCACATCTTCTTTATCCATTCATCTCTCAATGGACACTTAGGTTGCTTCCATGTCCTGGCTATTGTAAATAGTACTGCAATGAACATTGTGATACATGACTCTTTTTGAATTATGGTTTTCTCAGAGTATATGCCCAGTAATGGGGATTGCTGGGTCATGTGGTAGTTCTATTTTTCTTTTTTTAAGGAACCTCCATACTGTTCTCCATAGTGGCTCTATCAATTTACATTCCCACCAACAGTACAAGAGTGTTCCCTTTTCTCCACACCCTCTCCAGCATTTATTGTTTGTAGATTTTTTGATGCTGGCCACTCTGACCAGCGTGTGGTGATACCTCATTGTGGTTTTGACTTGCATTTCTCTAACGGTTAGTGATGTTGAGCCTCCTTTAATGTGTTTGTTGGATATCTGTACATTTTCTTTGGAGAAATGTCTATTAAGGTCTTCTGCCCATTCTTGGATGGGGTTGTTTGTTTTTTTCATATTGAGCTGCATGAGCTGCTTGTATATTTTGGAGATTAGTCCTTTGTCAGTTGCTTTGTTTGCAAATATTTTCTCCCATTCTGAGGGTTGTCTTTTCATCTTTATGTTTTCCTTTGCTGTGCAAAACTTTTAAGTTTCATTAGGTCCCATTTGTTTATTTTTGTTTTTATTTCTGTTTCTCTAGGAGGAGGGTCAAAAATGATCTTGCTGTGATTTATGTCATAGAGTGTTCTACCTATGATTTCCTCTAAGAGTTTTATAGTGTCTGGCCTTATATTTAGGTCTTGAATCCATTTTGAGTTTATTTTTGTGTATGGTGGTAGGAAGTGTTCTAATTTCATTTTACATATAGCTGTCCAGTTTTCCCAGCATCACTTATTGAACAAGCTGACTTTTCTCCATTTTATATTCTTTCCTCCTTTATCAAAGGTAAGGTGACCATATGTTCATGGGTTTATCTCTGAGCTTTCTATCCTGTTCCATTGATCTATATTTCTGTTTTTGTGCCAGTACCATACTGTCTTGATAACTTTGTGCTATAGTCTGAATTCAGGGAGCCTGATTCGTCTAGCTCCGTTTTTCTTTCTCAAGATTGCTTTGGCTATTTGGGGTCTTTTGTGTTTCCATACAAAATGTGAAATTTTTTATTCTAGTTCTGTAAAAAATTCCATTGGTAGTTTGATAGGGTTTGCATTGAATCTGTAGATTGCTTTGAGTAGTAGAGTCATTTTCACAATGTTGATTCTTCCAATCCGAAAACATGGTATATCTCTCCATCTGTTTGCATCGTCTTTAATTTCTTTCATCAGTGTCTTGTAGTTTTCTACATACAAGTCTTTTGTCTACTTAAGTAGGCTTATTCTTAGATATTTTATTCTTTTTGCTGCAATGGTAAATGGGAGTGTTTCCTTAATTCCTCATTCAGATTTTTCAGCATAGTTGTATAGGAATGCAAGAGATTTCTGTGCATTAACTCTGTGTCCTGCTACTCTTCCAAATTCATTGATTAGCTCTAGTAGTCCTCTGGTAGCATCTTTAGGAGTCTCTATGTATAGCATCATATCATCTGCAAACAGTGACAGTTCTACTTCTTTTCCCACTTGGATTCCTTTCATTTCCTTTTCTTCTCTGATTGCTGAGGCTAAAACTTCCAAAAGTATGTTAAATAATAGTGGTGAGAGTGGGCAACTTTGTCTTGTTCCTGATTCTAGAGAAAATGGTTTCAGTTTTTTCACCATTGAGAAAGATGTTGGCTGTGGGTTTGTCATATATGGCCTTTATGATGTTGAGGTAGGTTCCCTCTATGCCTACTTTCCTGAGAGTTGTTTTTTTTTTTTTTTTTTTTTTTTTTTTTTTTTTTTTTTTTTTTTTGCGGTACTCGGGCCTCTCACTGCTGTGGCCTCTCCCGTTGCGGAGCACAGGCTCCGGACGCACAGGCTCAGCGGCCATGGCTCACGGGCTTAGTTGCTCCGCGGCATGTGGGATCTTCCCGGACCAGGGCACGAACCCGTGTCTCCTGCATCGGCAGGCGGATTCTCAACCACTGCGCCACCAGGGAAGCCCCTGAGAGTTTTTTTTAAAATCATAATTGGTGTTGAATTTTGTCAAAAGCTTTTTCTGCACCTATTGAGATTATCATATGGTTTTTATCCTTCAATTTGTTAATATGGTTTATCACATTGATTCATTTGTGCATATTGAAGAATCCTTGAATGCCTGGGATAAACCCCACTTGATCATGGTGTATGATCCTTTTAATGTGCTGTTGGATTCTGTTTGCTATTATCTTGTTGAGGATTTTTGCATCTATGTTCATCAGTGATATTGGCCTGTAGTTTTCTTTCTTTGTGACGTCTTTGTCTGGTTTTGGTATCAGGGTGATGGTGGTCTTGTAGAATGAGTTTGAGAGTGTTCCTCCCTCTGCTATATTTTGGAAGAGTTTGAGAAGGATAGCTGTTAACTCTTCTCTAAATGTTTGATAAAATTCGCCTGTGAAGCCATCTGGTCTTGGGCTTTTGTTTGTTGGAAGACTTTTAATCACAGTTTCAATTTCAGTGCTTGTAATTAGTCTTTATATTTTCTGTTTCTTCCTGGTTCAATCTCAGAAGTTTGTGCTTTTCTAAGAATTTGTCCATTTCTTCAAGGATGTCCATTTTATTGGTATAGAGCTGCTTGTAGTAACCTTTCATGATCCTTTGTATTTCTGCAGGGTCAGTTGTTACTTCTCCTTTTTCACTTCTAAATCTGTGCTTTGAGTCTTCCCCCTTTTTTTCTTGTTGAGTATGGCTATTGATTTATCAATTTAGTTTATCTTTTCAAAGAACCAGCTTTTAGTTTTATTGCTCCTTGCTACTGTTTCCTTCATTTCTTTTTCATTTATTTCCAATCTGATCTTTATAATTTCTTTCCTTCTGCTGACTTTGGAGGGGTTTTTTTGTTTGTTTGTTTTTCTGTCTCTAATTGTTTTAGGTGTAAGATTAGGTTGTTTATTTGAGATGTTTCTTGATGTAGGATTGTATTGCTATGAACTTCCCTCTTAGAACTGCTTTTGCTGCATCCCATAGGTTTTGGGTTGTCATATTTTCATTGTCATTTGTCTCTACATATTTTTTAATTTCCTCATTGATTTCTTCAGTGCTCTCTTGGTTATTTAGTACCATATTGTTTAGCCTGTAATGTGTTTGTATTTTTTTACAGATTGTTTCCTGTAATTGATATCTAGTCTCATAGCATTGTGGTTGGAAAAACTACTTGATACAATTTCAATTTTCTTAAATTTACCAAGGCTTGCTTTGTGACCCATGATATGATCTATCCTGGAGAATGTTCCATGAGCACTTGAGAAGAAAGTGTATTCTGTTGTTTTTGGATGGAAAGTCCTATAAATATCAATTACGTTCATCAAGTCTAATGTGTCATTTAAAGCTTCTGTTTCCTTATTTATTTTCATTTTGGATGATCTGTCCATTGGTGAAAGTGGGGTGTTAAAGTCCCCTACTATTACTGTGTTACTGTTGATTTACCCTTTTCTGGATATTAGCACTTGCCTTATGTATTGAGGTGCTCCTTTGTTGGGTCCATAAATATTTACAATTGTTACATCTGCTTCTTGGATTGATCCCTTGATCTTTATGTAGTGTTCTTCTTAGTCTCTTGTAATAGTCTTTATTTTAAAGTCTATTTTGTCTGATATGAGAATTGCTACTCCAGCTTTCTTCTGATGTCCATTTGCATGGAATATATTTTCCCATCCCCTCATTTTCAGTCTGTATGTGTCCCTACATCTGAAGTCAGTCTCTTGTAGACAGCATATATACAGGTCTTGTTTTTGTTTCCATTCAGCCTGTCTGTGTCTTTTGGTTGGAGCATTTAATCCATTTACATTTAAGGTAATTATCGATATGTATGTCCCTATTACCATTTTCTTAATTGTTTTGGGTTTGTTTTTGTGGGTCTCTTCCTTCTCTTGTGTTTCCTGCCTAGAGAAGTTCCTTTAGCATTTGGTATACAGCTGATTTGGTGGTGCTGAATTCTGTTAATTTTTGCTTGTCTGTAAAGGTTTTAATTTCTCTGTCAAATCTGAATGAGATCCTGGCTGGGGAGAGGAATCTTGGTTGTTTTCCCATTCATCACCTTAAATATATCCTGCCACTCCCTTCTGGCTTGCAGAGTTTCTGCTGAAAGATCAGCTGTTAACCTTATGGGGATTCCTTTGTATGCTATTTGTTGCTTTTCCCTTGCTGCTTTTAATATTTTTTCTTTGTATTTAATTTTTAATAGTTTGATTAATATGTGTCTTGGAATGTTTCTCCTTGGATTTATCCTGTATGGGATTCTTCTCTGTGCTTCCTGGACTTGATTGGCTCTTTCCTTTCCCATGTTATGGAAGTTTTCAACTATAATTTCTTCAAATATTTTCTCAGAAACTTTTTTTTCTCTTCTTCTTCTGGGACCCCTATAATTCAAATGTTCATGTGTTTAATATTTTCCCAGAGGCCTCTGAGACAGTTCTCAATTCTTTTCATTCTTCTTTCTTTATTCTGCTCTGCAGCAGTTATTTCCACTATTTTATCTTCCAGGTCACTTATCCGTTCTTCTGCCTCAGTTATTCTTCTATTGATTCCTTCTAGAGAATTTTTAACTTCATTTATTGTGTTGTTCATCACTGTTTGTCTGCTCTTTAATTCTTTAACTCCTTGTTGTTTCTTGTATTTTCTCCATTCTATTTCCAAGATTTTGGATCATCTTTACTATCATTATTCTGAATTTTTTTCAGGTAGACTGCCTATTGCCTCTTCATTTGTTTGGTCTGGTGGGTTTTTACCTTGGTCCTTCATCTGTTGCATATTTCTCTGTCTTCTCATTTTACTTAACTTACTCTGCTTGGGGTCTCCTTTTCGCAGCCTGCAGGTTTGTAGTTCCTGTTCCTTTTGGTGTCTGCCCCCAGTGGGTGAGGTTGGTTCAGTGGCTTGTGTAGTCTTCCTGGTGGAGGGGACTTATGCCTGTGTTCTGATGGGTGGGACTGGATCTTGACTTTCTGCTGGGCAGGGCCATAACTGGCAGTGTGTTTTGATGTGTCTGTGAACTTAGTATGATTTTAGGCAGTCTGTCTGCTAACGGATGGGGTTGTGTTCATGTCTTGCTAGTTGTTTGGCATGGGGTGTCCAGCCCTGGAGCTTGCTGGCTGTTGGGTGCAGCTGGGTCTTAGTGTTCCGAAGGAAATCTCTTGGAGAGTTCTCGCCAATTGATATTACGTGGGGCCAGGAGGTCTCTGGTGGTCCAATGTTCTGGACTTGGCTCTCCCACCTCGGTGGCTCAGGCCTGACACCCAGCCAGAGCACCAATAACCTGTCAGCCACAAGGCTCTGAAGAAAAGGAAGAAAAAAAATATTCAAAATAATAAAATAAAAAGAAGAGAGCAACGAAACCAATAAACAAATCCACAAATGATAACAAGGACTAAAAACTAGATTATGATAAACATAAAAATCAGAAACAAATTGGTCAGGGCCCTGAACCCAGATGGCAGAGTAGAAGGACGTGCTCTCACTCCCTTTTGTGAGAACACTGGAATCACAACCAGCTGCTGGACAATCATCGACAGGAACACACTGGAACTCACCAAAAAAAGATACGCCATTAAGATAAGCAAAATGAGAAGACAGAAAAACACACAGCAGATGAAGGAGCAAGATAAAAGCACACCAGACCTAACAAATGAAGAGGTAATAGCCAGTCTACCTGAAAAGGAATTCAGAATAATGATAGTAAAGATGATTCAAAATCTTGGAAATAGAATAGACAAATTGCAAGAAACAGTTAACAAGGACCTAGAAGAAATAAAGAGGAAGCAAGTAATGATGAGCAACACAATAAATGAAATGAAAAATACTCTAGATGGGATCAGTAGCAGAATAACTGAGGCAGAAGAACGGATAAGTGACCTGGAGGATAAAATAGTGGAAATAACTACTGCAGCGCAGAAGAAAGAGAAAAGAATGAAAAGAACTGAGGACAGTCTCAGAAACCTCTGGGACAACATTAAACACACCAACATTCGAATCATAGGGGTCCCAGAAGAAGAAGAGAAAAAGAAAGGGACTGAGAAAATATCTAAAGAGATTATAGTTGAAAACTTCCCTAATATAGGAAAGGAAATAGTCAACCAAGTCCAGGAAGCACAGAGAGTCCCATACAGGATAAACCCAAGGATAAACACGCCAAGACACATAATAATCAAACTGTCAAAAATTAAATACAAAGAAAACATATTAAAAGCAGCAAGAGAAAAACAACAAATAACACACAAGGGAATCCCCATAAGGTTAACAGCTGATCTTTCAGCAGAAACTCTACAAGCCAGAAGGGAGTGGCAGGACATATTTAAAGTGATGAAGGAAAGAAACCTACAACCAAGATTACTCTACCCAGCAAGGATCTCATTCAGATTTGATGGAGAAATTAAAACCTTTACAGACAAGCAAAAGCTGAGAGAGTTCAGCACCACCAAACCAGCTTTACAACAAATGCTAAAGGAACTTCTCTAAGCAAGAAACACAAGAGAAGGAAAAGACCTACAAGAACAACCTGAAACAATTAAGTAAATGGTAATACGAACACACATATCAATAATTACCTTAAACGTAAATGGATTAAATGCTCCCACCAAAAGACACAGACTGGCTGAATGGATACAAAAACAGGACCCATATATATGCTGTCTACAAGAGACCCACCTCAGACCTAGGGACACATACAGACTGAAAGTGAGGGGATGGAAAAAGATATTCCATGCAAATGGAAATCAGAAGAAAGCTGGAGTAGCAATTCTCATATCACACAAAATAGACTTTAAAATAAAAACTACTGCAAGAGACAAAGAAGGACACTACATAATGATCAAGGGATCGATCCATGAAGAAGATATAACAATTGTAAATATTTATGCACCCAACATAGGCGCACCTCAATACATAAGGCAAATACTAACAGCCATAAAAGGGGAAATCGACAGTAACACAATCATAGTAGGGGACTTTAACACCCCACTGTCACCAATGGACAGATCATCCAAAATGAAAATAAATAAGGAAACACAAGCTTTAAATGAAACATTATACAAGATGGATTTACTTGATATTTATAGGACATTCCATCCAAAAACAACAGAATACACATTTTTCTCAAGTGCTCATGGAACATTCTCCAGGATAGATCATATCTTGGGTCACAAATCTAGCCTTGGCAAATTTAAGAAAATTGAAATCGTATCAAGTATCTTTTCTGACCACAACGCTATGAGACTAGATATCAATTACAGGAAACAATCTGTAAAAAATACAAACACATGGAGGCTAAATAATACACTACTTAATAATGAAGTGATCACTGAAGAAATCAAAGAGGAAATCAAAAAGTACTTAGAAACAAATGACAATGGAGACACGATGACCCAAAACCTATGGGATACAGCAAAAGCAGTTCTAAGAGGGAAGTTTATAGCAATACAATCATACCTTAAGAAATAGGAAACATCTCGAATAAAAAACTTAACTTTGCACCTAATGCAATTAGAGAAGGAAGAACAAAAAAACCCCCAAATTTAGCAGAAGGAAAGAAATCATAAAGATCAGATCAGAAATAAATGAAAAAGAAATGAAGGAAACAATAGCAAAGATCAATAAAAGTAAAAGCTGGTTCTTTGAGAAAATAAATAAAATTGATAAACCATTAGCCAGACTCATCAAGAAAAAAAAGGAGAAGACTCAAATCAATATAATTAGAAATGAAAAAGGAGATGTAACAACTGACACTGCAGAAATACAAAAGATTATTAGCGATTACTACAAGCAACTCTATGCCAATAAAATGGACAACCTGGAAGAAATGGACAAATTCTTAGAAATGCACAACCTGCCAAGACTGAGCCAGGAAGAAATAGAAAATATGAACAGACCAATCACAAGCACTGAAATTGAAACTGTGATTCAAAATCTTCCAACAAACAAAAGCCCAGGACCAGATGGCTTCACAGGCGAATTCTATCAAACATTTAGAGAAGAGCTAACACCTATCCTTCTCAAACTCTTCCAAAAGATAGCAGAGGGAGGAACACTCCCAAACTCATTCTATGAGGCCACCATCACCCTGATACCAAAACCAGAGAAAGACGTCACAAAGAAAGAAAACTATAGGCCAATATCACTGATGAACATAGATGCAAAAATCCTCAACAAAATACTAGCAAACAGAATCCAACAGCACATTAAAAGGATCATACACCATGATCAAGTGGGGTTTATTCCAGGAATGCAAGGATTCTTCAATATACACAAATCAATCAACGTGATACACCATATCAACAAACTGAAGGAGAAAAACCATATGATCATCTCAATAGATGCAGAGAATGCTTTTGACAAAATTCAACACCCATTTATGATAAAAACCCTGCAGAAAGTAGGCATAGAGGGAACTTTCCTCAACATAATAAAGGCCATATATGACAAACCCACAGCCAGCATTGTTCTCAATGGTGAAAAACTGAAACCATTTCCACTAAGATCAGGAACAAGACAAGGTTGCCCACTGTCACCACTCTTATTCAACATAGTTTTGGAAGTTCTAGCCACAGCAATCAGAGAAAATAAAGAAATAAAAGGAATCCAAATAGGAAAAGAAGTAAAGCTGTCACTGTTTGCAGATGACATGATACTATACATAGAGAATACCAAGGATGCTACCAGAAAACTACTAGAACTAATCAATGAATTTGGTAAAGTAGCAGGATACAAAATTAATGCACAGAAATCTCTTGCATTCTTATACACTAACGATGAAAAATCCGAGAGGGAAATTAAGAAAACACTCCCATTTACCATTGCAACAGAAAGAATAAAATATCTAGGAATAAACCTACCTAAGGGGACAAAAGACTTGTATGCAGAAAACTATAAGACACTGATGAAAGAAATTAAAGATGATACAAATAGGTGGAGAAATATACCATGTTCTTGGATTGGAGGAATCAACATTGAGAAAATGACTCTATTACCCAAAGCAATCTACAGATTCAATGCAATCCCTATCAAATTACCACTGGCATTTTTTTACAGAACTAGAACAAAAAATTTCACAATTTGTATGGAAACACAAAAGACCCTGAAGAGCCAAAGCAATCTTGAGAACGAAAAATGGAGCTGGAGGAATTAGGCTCCCTGACTTCAGACTCTACTACAAGGCCACAGTAAACAAGACAGTATGGTACTGGCACAAAAACAGAAATATAGATCAATGGAACAGGATAGAAAGCCCAGAGATAAACCCACACACATATGGTCACCTTATCTTTGATAAAGGAAGGAAGGATATACAGTGGAGAAAAGACAGCTTCTTCAATAAGTGGTGCTGGGAAAACTGGACAGCTACCTGTAGAAGTATGAAATTAGAACACTCCCTAACACCACACACAAAAATAAACTCAAAATGGGTTAAAGACCTAAATGTAAGGCCAGACACTATCAAACTCTTAGAGGAAAACATAGGCAGAACACTCTATGACATAAACCACAGCAAGATCCTTTTTGACCCATCTCCTAGAGAAATGGAAATAAAAACAAAAATAAACAAATGGGACCTAATGAAACTTAAAAGCTTTTGCACAGCAAAGGATACCATAAACAAGACCAAAAGACAACCCTCAGAATGGGAGAAAATATTTGCAAATGAAGCAACTGACAAAGGATTAATCTCCAAAATTTATAAGCAACTCATGCAGCTCAGTAACAAAAAAACAAACAACTGAATCCAAAAATGGGCAGAAGAACTAAATAGACATTTCTCCAAAGAAGATATACAGATTGCCAACAAACACATGAAAGAATGCTCAACATCATTAATCATTAGAGAAATGCAAATCAAAACTACAATGAGATGTCACCTCACACTGGTCAGATTGGCCATCATCAAAAACTCTAGAAACAATAAATTCTGGAGAGGGTGTGGAGAAAAGGGAACCCTCTTGCACTGCTGGTGGGAATGTAAATTGATACAGCCACTATGGAGAACAGTATGGAGGTTCCTTAAAAAAACTGCAAAGAGAACTACCATATGACCCCGCAATCCCACTACTAGGCATATACCCTGAGAAAACCATAATTCAAAAAGAGTCATGTACCAAAATGTTTATTGCAGCTCTATTTACGATAGCCAGGACATGGAAGCAACCTAAGTGTCCATCAACAGATGAATGGATAAAGAAGATGTGGCACATATATACAATGGGATATTACTCAGCCATAAAAAGAAATGAAACTGAGTTATTTGTAATGAGGTGGATAGATCTGGAGTCTGTCATACAGAGTGAAGTACGTCAGAAGGAGAAAAACAAATACCGTATGCTAACACATATATATGGAATCTAAGAAAAAAAATGTCATGAAGAGATTAGTGGTAGGACTGGAATAAAACACAGACCTACTAGAACATGGACTTGAGGATATGGGGAGGGGGAAGGGTAAGCTGTAACGATGTGAGAGAGTGGCAGACACATATACACACTACCAAAAGTAAATTAGATAGCTAGTGGGAAGCTGCCACATAGCACAGGGAGTTCACCTCTGTGCTTTTTGACCAACTAGAGGGGTGGGATAGGGAGGGTGGGAGGGAGGGTGATGCAAGAGGGAAGAGATATGGGAACATATGTATATGTATAACTGATTCACTTTGTTGTAAAGGAGAAACTAACACACTATTGTAAAACAGTTATACTCAAATAAAGATGTTTAAAAAAATAGTAAAGTCAAAATAGTTTGATGCAAAAAAAAAAAAAAAAATACGCCACATCCAAAGACAAAGGAGAAGCCACAATGAGACAGTAGGAGGGGTGCAATCACAGTGAAATCAAATCCCATAACTCCTCACTGGGTGACTCACAGACTGGAGAATAATTATACCAGAGAACTCCACCCACTGGAGTGAAGGTTCTGAGCCCCACGTCAGGCTTCCCAACCTGGGGGTCTGGCAACGGGAGGAATTCCTAGAGAATCAGACTTTGAAGACTAGTGGGATTTGACTGCAGGACTTCAACAGGACTGGGGGAAACAGAGACTCCACTCTTGGAGGGCACACACAAAGTAGTGTGTGCATCAGGACCCAGGGGGAGGAGCAGTAACCCCAGGGGAGACTGAACCAGACCTACCTGCTAGTGTTGGAGGGTCTCCTGCAGATGCGGGAGTGGCTGTGGCCCACCGTGGGGACAAGGACACTGGCAGCAGAAGTTCTGGGAAGTATTCCTTGGCATGAGCCCTCCCGGAGTCTACCATTAGTCAAACAAAAGAGCCCAGGTAGGCTCCAGTGTTCGGTTCCCTCAGGTAAGACCACCAACAGGAAGGAAACCCAGCCCCACCCATCAGCAGTCAAGCGAAGTAAAGTTTTACTGAGCTCTGCCCAGCAGAGCAACAGTCAGCTCTACCCACCACCAGCCCCTCCCATCAGGAAACTTGCACAAGCCTCTTAGATAGCCTCATCCACCAGAGGGCAGACAGCAGAAGCAAGAAGAACTACAATCCTGCAGCCTGTGGAACAAAAACCACATTCACAGAAAGATAGACAAGATGAAAAGGCAGAGGGCTATGTACCAGATGAAGGAACAAAATAAAACCCCAGGAAAACAACTATATGAAGTGGACATAGGCGACCTTCCAGAAAAACCATTCAGAATAATGATAGTGAAGATGATCCAGGACCTTGGAAAAAGAATGGAGGCAAAGATTGAGAAGATGCAAGAAATATTTAACAAAGACCTAGAAGAATTAAAGAACAAACAAACAGAGATGAACAATACAATACCTGAAATGAAAACTACACTAGAAGGAATCAATAGCAGAATAACTGAGGCAGAAGAACGGATAAGTGACCTGGAAGACAGAATGGTGGAATTCACTGCCATGGGAAAGAATAAAGAAAACAGAATGAAAAGAAATAAAGACAGCCTAAGAGCCCTCTGAGACAACATTAAACACAACAGCATTTGCATTATAGGGGTCCCAGAAGCAGAAGAGAGAGAGAGAGGGTCAGAGAAAATATTTGAAGAGATTATAGTCAAAAACTTCCCTAACATGGGAAAGGAAATAGCCACCCAAGTCCAGGAAGCACAAGGAGTCCCATACAGGATAAATCCAAGGAGAAACACCCCAAGACACATAGTAATCAAATTGGCAAAAATGAAAGACAAAGAAAAATTATTGAAAGCAGCAAAGGAAAAATGACAAATAACATCCAAGGGAACTCCCATAAGGTTAACATCTGATTTCTCAGCCAAAACTCTACAAGCCAGAAGGGGGTGGAATTATATACTTAAAGTGATGAAAGGGAAGAACCTACAACCAAGATTACTCTACCCAGCAAGGATCTCATTCAGATTCGATGGAGAAATCAAAAGCTTTACAGACAAGCAAAAGTTAGAGAATTCACCACCAAACCAGCTGTACATCAAATGCTAAAGAAAATTCTCTAAGTGGGAAACACAGAAAACAAAAGGACCTACAAAAACATACCCAAAACAATTAAGAAAATGGTCATAGGAACATACGTATCAATAATTACCTTAAACGTGAATGGATTAAATGCTCCAACCAAAAGACACAGGCCTGCTGAATGGATACAAAAACAAGACCCATATATATACTGTCTACAAGAGACCCACTTCACACCTAAGGACACATACAGACTGAAAATGAGGGGGTGGAAAGAGATATTCCATGCAAATGGAAACCAAAAGAAAGCTGGAGTACCAATACTCATATCAGATAAAATAGACTTTAAAATAAAGAATGTTTCAAGAGACAAGGAAGGACACTACATAATGATCAGGGGATCAATCCAAGGAGAAGATATAACAATTATAAATATATACGCACCCAACATAGAAGCACCTCAATACATAAGGCAACTGCTAACAGCTATAAAAGAGGAAATCAACAGTAACATAATAATAGTGGGGGGACTTTAACACCTGACTTACACCAATGGACAGATCATCCAAAATGAAAATAAATAAGGAAGCAGAAACTTTAAATGACACAATAGACCAGATACATTTAATTGATATTTATAGGACATTCCATCCAAAAACAGCAGATTACACTTTCTTCTCAAGTGCGCATGGAACATTCTCCAGGATGGATCACATCTTGGTTCACAAATCAAGCCTCAGTAAATTTAAGAAAATTGAAATCATATCAAGCATCTTTTCTGACCAAAACGCTATGAGATTAGAAATGAATTATAGGGGAAGAAAAAGTAAAAAACACAAACACATGGAGGCTAAACAATACGTTACTAAATAACCAAGAGATCACTGAGGAAATCAAAGGGGAAATCAAAAAATACCTAGAGACAAATGACAATGAAAACACGACGATCCCAAACCTATGGAATGCAGCAAAAGCAGTTGTAAGAGGGAAGTTTATAGCTATGCAAGCCTACCTCAGGAAACAAGAAAAATCTCAAATAAACAATCTAACCCTACACCTAAAGGAACTAGAGAAAGAAGAACAAACAAAACTCAAAGTTAGCCGAAGGAAAGAAATCATAAAGATCAGAGCAGAAATAAATGAATTAGCAACAAAGAAAACAATAGCAAAGATCAATAAAACTAAAAGCTGGTTCTTTGAGAAGATAAACAAAATTGATAAACCGTTAGCCAGTCTCATCAAGAAAAAGAGGGAGAGGACTCAAATCAATAAAATTAGAAATGAAAAAGGAGAAGTTACAACAGACACCACAGAAATACAAAGCATCCTAAGAGACTACAAGCAACTCTATGCCAATAAAATGGACCACCTAGAAGAAATGGACAAATTCTTAGATAGGTATAACCTTCCAGGACTGAACCAGGAAGAAATAGAAAATATGATCTGACTAATCACAAGTAATGAAATTGAAACTGTGATTAAAAATCTTCCAACAAACAAAAGTCCAGGACCAGATGACTTCACAGGTGACTTCTATCAAACATTTAGAGAAGAGCTAACACCCATCCTTCTCAAACTCTTCCAAAAAGTTGCAGAGGCAGGAATACCTCAGGAACTCATTCTATGAGGCCACCATCACCCTGATACCAAAACCAGACAAAGATACTACAAAAAAAGGAAGTTACAGACCAATATCACTGATGAATATAGATGCAAAAATCCTCAACAAAATACTAGCAAACAGAATCCAACAACACATTAAAAGGATCATACACCATGATCAACTGGTATTTATCTCAGGGATGCAAGGATTCTTCAATATATGCAAATCAATCAATGTGATACACCATATTAACAAATTGAAGAATAAAAGCCATATGATCATCTCAATAGATGCAGAAAAAGCTTTTGACAAAATTCAACACCCAGTTATGATAAAAACTCTCCAGAAAGTGGGCATAGAGGGAACCTACCTCAACATAATAAAGGCCATATATGACAAACCCACAACAAACATCATTCTCAATGGTGAAAAACTGAAACCATTTCCTCTAAGATCAGGAATGAGACAAGGATGTCCATTCTGACCACTATTATTCAACATAGTTTTGGAAGTCCTAGCCACAGCAATCAGAGAGGAAAAAAAAGAAAAGGAATCCAAGTGGGAAAAGAAGAAGTAAAACTGTCACTGTTTGCAGATGACATGATACTCTACATAGAGAATCCTAAAGATGCCACCAGAAAACTACTAGAGCTAATGAATGAATTTGGTAAAGTTGCAGGATACAAAATTAATGCACACAAATCTCTTGCATTCCTATACACTAATGATGAAAAATCTGAAAGAGAAATTAAGGAAACACTCCCATTTACCATTACAACAAAAAGAATAAAATACCTAGGTATAAACCTACCTAGGAAGACAAAAGACCTGTATGCAGAAAACTATAAGACACTGATGAAAGAAATTAAAGATGATACCAACAGATGGAGAGATATACCATGTTCTTGGATTGGAAGAATCAATATTGTGAAAATCACTATACTACCCATAGCAATCTACAGATTCAATGCAATCTCTATCAAATTACCAATGGCATTTTGTACAGAACTAGAACAAAAAATCTTAAAATTTGTGTGTAGACACAAAAGACCCTGAATAACCAAAGCAGTCTTGAGGGAAAAAAACGGAGCTGGAGAAATCAGACTCACTGACTTCAGACTATACTACAAAGCTACAGTAATCAAGACAATATGTTACTGGCACAAAAACAGAAACATAGATCAATGGAACAAGATAGAAAGCCCAGAGATAAACCCACACACCTATGGTCAGCTAATCTATGACAAAGGAGGCAAGGATATACAATGGAGAAAAGACAGTCTCTTCAATAAATGTTGCTGGGAAAACTGGACAGCTACATGTAAAAGAATGAAATTAGAACACTTCCTAACACCATACACAAAAATAAACTCAAAATGGATTAGAGACCTAAATGTAAGACCAGACACTATAAAACTCTTATAGGAAAACATAGGAAGAACACTCTTTGACATAAATCACAGCAAGATCTTTTTTGATCCACCTTCTAGAGTAATGGAAATAAAAACAAAAATAAACAAATGGTACCTAATGAAACTTCAAAGCTTTTGCGCAACAAAGGAAACCATAAGCAAGACGAAAAGACAACCCTCGGAATGGTAGAAAATATCTGCCAAGGAATCAATGGACGATGGATTAATCTCCAAAATATATAAACAGCCCATGCATCTCAATATTAAGAAAACAAACCACCCAATCCAAAAAAGGGGAGAAGACATAAATAGACGTTTCTCTGAAGAAGACATACAGATGGCCAAGAAGCACATGAAAATCTGCTCAACATCACTAATTATTAGAGTAATATAAATCAAAACTACAATGAGGTATCACCTCACACCAGTTAAGATGGGCATTATGAGAAAATTTACAAACAACAAATGCTGGAGAGGGTGTGGAGAAAAGAGAACCCTCTTGCCCTGTTGGTGAGAATGTAAATTGAGACAGCCACTATCGAGAACAGTATGGAGGTTCCTTAAAAAACTAGAAGTAGAATTATCATATGATCCAGCAATCCCACTACTGGGCATATACCCAGAGAAAACCATAATTCAAAAAGAGTCAGGTACCAAAGTGTTCATTTCAACCCTATTTACAATAGCCAGGACATGGAAGCAACCTAAGTGTCCATGAACAGATGAATGGATAAAGAAGATTTGGCACATATATACAATGGAATATTACTCAGCCATAAAAAGAAACGAAATTGGGCTTCCCTGGTGGCTCAGTGGTTGAGAATCCGCCTGCCGATGCAGGAGACACGGGTTCGTGCCCTGGTCCGGGAGGATCCCACGTGCCGCGGAGCGGCTGGGCCCGTGAGCCATGGCTGCTGGGCCTGCGCGTCCGGAGCCTGTGCTCCGCAACACGGGAGAGGCCACAGCAGTGAGAGGCCCGCGTACCGCAAAAAAAAAAAGAAAGAAACGAAATTGAGTTATTTGTAGTGAGATGGATGGACCTAGATTCTGTCATACAGAGTGAAGTAAGTCAGAAAGAGGAAAACAAATACCGTATGCTAACACATATATATGGAATCTATGAAAAGAAAAAGGTCATGAAGAACCTAGGGGCAAGACGGGAATAAAGATACAGACCTACTAGAGAATGGACTTGAGGATATGGGGAGGGGGAAGGATAAGATGTGACAAAGTGAGAGAGTGGCATGGACATATATACACTACCAAACATAAAACATAGCTAGTGAGAAGCAGCCACATAGCACAGGGAGATCAGTTCAGTGCTTTGTGACCACCTAGAGGGGTGGGATAGGGAGTGTGGGAGGGAGGGAGATGCAAGAGGGAAGAGATATGGGGACATATGTATATGTAAAAGTGATTCACTTTGTTATAAAGCAGAAACTAACAGACCATTATAAAGCAATTATACTCCAATAAAGATGTTAAAGAAAAAAAAGACACATGCACCCCAATGTTCATTGCAGCACTATTTACAATAGCCAGGCCATGGTAGCAACCTAAATGCCCATCAACAGACAAATGGATAAAGAAGATGTGGTACATATATACAATGGAATATTACTCAGCCATAAAAAGGAATGAAATTGGGTCCTTTGTAGAGATGTGGATGGATCTAGAGACTGTCATACAGAGTGAAGCAAGTCAGAAAGAGAAAAACAAATATCGTATATTAACACATGTATGTGGAACCTATAAAAATGGTACCAGTTTGCAGGGCAGAAGTTGAGACACAGACATAGAGAACAAACATATGGACACCAAGGGGGAAAGCCTCAGGGGTTGGGGGTGATGGTGTGATGAATTGGGCAATTGGGATTGGCATGTATACACTGATGTGTATAAAATTGATGACTAATAAGAACTTGCTGTATAAAAAAATAAATAAAATCCAAAAATTTAAAAAAAAAAAAAACAAATCTATCACAGACAGCAATCCCCAAGTCTACAGTTGCTCCCAAAATCCACCACCACAATTTTGGGAACATTCGTTGTCTGTTCAGGTGTTCCACAGATTCACTGTTCATCAAGTTGATTGTGGGGATTTAATCCACTGCTCCTGAGGCTGCACGGAGAAATTTTCCTTTCTCTTCTTTGTTCGCACAGCTCCTGTGGTTCAGGTTTGGTTTTGGCCCTTCCTCTGCGTGTACGTCGCCCTCAGGCGTCTGTTCCCTCCCAGACAGGAGGGGATTAAAGCAGTGGCTGGTTAGGGCTCTCCTGCTCACTCAGGCTGGAGAGGAGGGAGGGGTACGGCAGTCATAATTGGAATGCAGGGCGAGTCTGCCACCACTGAGGCCAGTGTGATATTGCAACAGCCTGAGGTGCATGGTGTATTCTCCTGAGGAAGGTGTCCCAGGATCACGGGACCCTGGCAGTAGCATGCTGCACAGGTTCCTGGTGGAGGTGTGGATAGTGACCTGTGCTTGCACACAGGATTCTTGGTGGCAGCAGCCACAGCATTAACAGTTCATGCCCATCTCTGGGGTCTGAGCTGATAGCTGCAGCTCACGCCCATCTCTGGAGCTTACTTAGGGAGTGCTCTGCCTTCTATGGGCACACTGGGAAGGAATCCTCTCTCCTTGTGCACCCCAAAACAATGGTCTCTTGCCTCTTCAGCAGGTCCAGACTTTTTCCCTCACCCCCTCCGGGCTAGCTGTGGCACACTAGCCCCCTTCAGGCTGTCTTCACACAGCCAATCCCTGTCCTCTCCCTGGGGTCTGACCTCCGAAGCCCAAGCTTCAGCTCCCAGTCCCCACCCACACCAGCAGGTGAGCAGACAAGTGTCTCAGGGTGGTGAGTGCTGGTTGTCACTGATCCTCTGTGCGGGAAACTCTCCCCTTTGCCCTCTGCACCCCTGTTGCTGTGCTCTCCTCCGTGGCTCCAAAGCTTCCCCCCTACCAATCCACCTGCCATCTCCACCAGTGAAGGGTCTTCCTAGTGCGTGGAAACTTTTCCTCCTTCACAGCTCCCTCCCAGTGGTGCAGGTCCTGTCCCTATTCTTTTGTCTCTGTTTTTTCTTTTGCCCTATCCAGGTACATGGGGGAGTTTCTTGCCTTTTGGGAAGCCTGAGGTCTTCTGCCAGCATTCAGTAGGTGTTCTGTAGGAGTTGTTCCACATGTAGATGTATTTTTCATGTATTTGTGGGAAGGAAGGTTATCTCCACGTCTTACTCCTCTGCCATGTTGAAGGTTCTCCCCCCTCATGTTCCTGATTTTACAGAAAATGTTTTCAGCTTTTTATTGTTGAGTATGGTGTTAACTGTGGGTTTGTCATATATGGCTCTTCATGTGTTGAGACATGTTCCTTTGATACCCAGTTTGCTGAGAATTTTTATCATAAATGGATGTTGAATTTTGTGAAAAGCTTTTTTGCATCCATTGAGATATTCATAAGATTTTTATTTTTCAAATTGTTGATGTAGTGTAGCATGTTGATTGGTTCGCAAATATTGAACCATCCTTGAATTCCTGAAACAGATCTCACTTGATCACATGTATGATTCTTTTAATGTGTTGTTGAATTTGGTTTGCTAATATTTCGTTGAGGATTTTTGCATCTGTGTTCACCGGGGATATTGGACTATGATTTTGTCTGGTTTGGGTGTCATGGTAATGCTGGTCTCCTAGAATGAGTTCAGAAGCATTCCTTCCTCTTCAGTTTTTTGGAATAGTTTGAGGAGGATAGGAGTTAACTCTTTTTAAAGTATTTGGTAGAATTCACCTGTGAAGCTGTCTGGTACTGGTGTTTTGTTTGGGAGGTTTTATTATTATTATGACTGATTCAGTTTCATTACTGGTAATTTGTCTGTTCATATTTCCTATTTCTTCCCGATTCATTCTTGGGAGATTATACATTTCTAGGAATTTATCAATTTATTCTAGGTTGTCTATTTTATTGGTTTATAATTGTTTGTAGTAATCTCTTATGATCCTTTGTATTTCTGTGGTCAGTTATAACTTCTCCTTTTCCATTTCTTTTTATTTTGGCCATGCCACGGGCTTGTGGGATCTTAGCTCCCTGACCACGGATTGAATCCAGGCCCTCGGTAGTGAAAGTGCCGAGTCCCCTAACCACTGCACTGCCAGGGAATTTCCTTTCATTTCTGATTTTATTTATTTGGGTCCTCCTTTTTTTTCCTTAATGAATCTGGCTAACAGTTTATCAATTTTGTTTATTTTTACAAAGAACCAGCTCTTAGTTTCATTGATCTTTTCTATCATTTTTAAATCTCTATTTCATTTATTTATTCTCTGATCTTTATTATTTCTTTCCCTCTACTAACTTTGGGTTTTGTTTATTCTACTTTTTATAGTTTCTTGATGTGGAAGGTTAGGCTGTATATTTGAGATTTTTCTTCTTTCCCGAGGTAGGCTTGCATCACTATAAACTTCACTTTTAGAACTATTTTTGCTGCATTCCATAGATTTTGGATTATTGTGTTTCCCTTCTTTGATTTCTTCAGTGACCCATTAGTTGTGTAGTAGCATATTGTTTGTGTTCTTTGCAGTTTTTTTCCTATAGCTGATTTCTAGTCTCATACTTATGGTTGGAAAGATGCTTGATATGATTTCAGTCTTCTTAAATTTATTGAGACTTGTTTTGTGCCCCAGCACATGACCTATGCTGGAGAATGCTTCATGTGCATTTGAAAAGAATATGTATTCTGCTGCTTTTGGATGGAATATTCTTTATATATCTATTGAGTCTTTCTGGTTTAATGTTTCATATAAGGCCAGTGTTTCCGTATTGATTTTCTGTCTGGATGATTTGTCCATTTCATTGATATAAACATATTTTGATATTAGACTGGACTAGACTTTTTTTTAAAGTCTTTTTTTGGCTGCATTGGATCTTCGTTACTGCACGTGGGATTTCTCTAGCTGTGGTGAGTGGGGGCTACTCTTCGTGGCACTGCATGAGCTTCTCATTGAGGTGGCTTCTCTTGTTGTGGAGCACGGGCTCTAGGTGCATGGACTTCAGTAGTTGTGGTGCGTGGGCTCAGTAGTTGTGTCTTGCAGGCTCAGTAGTCGTGGCACATGGACTTAGTTGCTCCGTGGCATGTGGGATCTTCCTGGACCAGGGATGGAACAGATGTCCCCTGCATTGGCAGACTGATTCTTAACCACTGCACCCCCAGGGAAGTCCCTGGACTAGACTTTTTTTTTTTTTTTTTTTTTTTTTTTTTTTTGCGGTACGCGGGCCCCTCACTGTTGTGGTCCCTCCCGCTGCGGAGCACAGGCTCCGGACGCGCAGGCCCGGCGGCCATGGCTCACGGGCCCAGCCGCTCCGCGGCACGTGGGATCCTCCCGGACCAGGGCACGAACCCGTGTCCCCTGCATCGGCAGGCGGACTCTCAACCACTGCGCCACCAGGGAAGCCCTGGACTAGACTTTTTAATACTTAAATCTGACTGGAAAAAGTTATGGATCCATCTGAAATTTCATCTGAGAGTGGGAAAAAGGATGATTTGATAGAGTTTGCTAGAAGGTAGTTGGTATATGTGTGTGAGAGAGAAGCTACTGTATAAATTGAATCTATCCCCAGTCCAGCTCAAGGAATGAAAGATGCCCTTTTTGATTTGTCTAACTGTTGAACTGCATATAGTCTCAAGACTGACAGACCCAGAAAATGCTGACTTTGCTGGATTCTAGAACTTGGTCATGGGAGTATCATGCACATTTGGAAACATATACCTAGTTCATGGTTGCAGTCTCAAATACAGCATAAATATATCCTTAGAAGACAAAGGGGTAAGATTTGGTGTTTGGGATTCTCTCACAGGATGCTTTCTTTACCTTTTTAAAAAAAAAAAACTTTCATTTTATATTGGAGTATAGTTGATTAACAATGTTGTAATAGTTTCAGGTGTACAGCCAAGTGATTCAGTTACACATATACATGTATCTATTCTTTTTCAAATTCTTTTCCCATTTAGGTTGTTGCATAATATTGAGAAGAATTCCCTGTGCTATACAGTAGGTCCATGTTGGTTATCCATTTTAAATATAGCAGTATGTACATGTCAATCCCTAACTCCCTAACTATCCCTTCCCCAACCCTTTCCCCCTCACAGGATGCTTTTGTTTCCAAGAACTTCTGCCTAGAGCCTACCTCTGGGGATCACCCCTAGGTCTCTTTCTTTACCCCCCTTATGGCTTTCCAATTCCAACCCAGATAGCTTAGGATCCATGCAGAGAATATCCTGAATCTAGAATACTCTAGGACTCCTCATATGTTCAGCCCTTGTTTCATGTTGAATTTCAGGAATTTTTGGCAATTTTGAAATCTCTCACCTCTAAAGAGCAAGAACATGGGCTAAATTTGCCTTTGGTGGAACAGAATATACAAATCTCCCAGGGTGCAAATATTGTCACAAATAAGAACTTTGAAGGTTCTTAGAATCTCTTAAAGAAAGAATTCCCCAGATGGATGTGTTTCAATTAATGGAAGGATCACAGCAGATTCAATCACTCTGTGAATAAATTAGTATATATCAAAAACCATTTTCCATTCTGGTTTTGTTAAAATGACATAAGTACACTTTGCTCTGTTACTTCCACTGAATGCAGCTAAAAATGACAGAAAAAATATGTGGAGGGGAGCTATCAAGGACTTTGGAGGAAAAAAATCATAGTAGGAAAATTGCAGAAGAAAACCAAAACTCCAAATAAGATAGATTCATGGGTGGGTTTCCTGTATCTTTTCTTACTCCAATGTCCCTTTATCTGTAATCAAAAGCAATGAAACCCAGAATTGTGTACTAGGGGTGGCAAGAAAGAGCTCTAAGAGAAACTCTGTCTTTCTTGTTTGAGAAGGAACAAGGGGACCAATAAAAGCTCAGAGAGAATGGGGGGAATCCCCCATATTTTTAGTTATTTGCATCATCTACACCTAACCCTCCAGGCAACCCTATGATGGTGATAGTGACAGCAGTGGCACCTGAACAATGAACACACACCTAAATCTCTGAGGGAAGGGAATTTGTCTTTTTGACCAAAGGGACTCTGGTTCCAAGAGCATAGGAAGAATTTGCATTGATTTTCACCTCTATCTATCCTCTTACTACTTGGCTTTGGAGGTAGACAGAGTCAGAAATATGCCATAGAATAGGAAGCTCAAACTCCAGCTTTCCAACCAGAAGACCAGAAGAGGTCCCTGGGGGCCAGAAAATGTCACAGAGATCATGGGGAAGAAGAAACTTAAGAAAGCAGTGCCATAAAGTTGAATATGTATACCTTGGTTCATTCTTGAACCTGAAAAAAAGAAAATTAGAGACCATCATTCATCATTAATATAGATATAACAATCTTCAACAAAATATTAGTAAATTGATTCCAGCAATAAATAGAATAATTCACCACAACTATGTGGGGTTGTTTCCAAGACTGCAAGGATGTTTTAAATTTGAAAATCAATTAACATAATCTGCCATATTAACAGACTGAAGAAGAAAAACCACACACAATTATATCAGTTAATGCAGAAAATTTATTTGAAACTAGCTCAATGTCCTTTCATGAAAAAAACCCTGAACAAAGTAAGAATAGAAGGCAAATTATTTAAACTGATAAAAGACATCTATAAAAACAAATGAACAAAAAAACCCATAGCCAATATATTAACAATGGTGAAAGACTTGACTTGAACAACCCAGTAAAAAATGAACAAAAGATTTGAACAGACACTTTACCAAAGAGGATGTAAGGATGGAAGATAAGCATATATAAAGATGTTTAACATCATTAACCATTAAGAAAATGCAAATTAAAACCACAATAAGAAACCACTGCACACTTATTTGGACATCTTTTTTAAAAAAGAAAGACAATACCAAGTGCTAGTGGTAATAAGGATTACCTGGAACTCTCATTCTTTGCTAGTGGGAATGCAAAATGGTAAACAGTTGGAAACAGTTTGGAAAACAGTTTGGAAGTTTCTTATACAGTTAAACATACACTTACTTTATGATCAAGCAATCATATTTACCCCAAATAAATAAAAAATTATGTTCACACAAACACCAGTACACTGATGTGTGTAGCAACTCTATTCATAATTGGCAAAAATTAGATATAACTCAAATATCCTCAACAAGTAAATGATAAAGAGACTGTGGTGTCTGTATGTAATAGAATGCCATTTAGCAATAAAAAAGAATGATCACAAAGGTATTATGCTGAGTGAAAAAAGTTGGTCTCAAAAATTTACATACTGTATGATTTCATTTATACAACATTGGGAAAAGGCAACACTTATAGGGAAATGAATTGGTTTTCTATTGCTTCCTAACAAGTGTCCACAAACTTAGTGGCTTATAACAATGCATAATTATTATTACCCCAGTTTCTGTGGGTCAGGACTCAGAGCTCAGTTTAGCTGGGTCTTATACTCAGGGTCTCACAAGGCTGAAATCAATGGATCTTCAGGCTGTGTTCTTATGTGAAGGCTCAACTAGGGAAGCATTCACTTCCAAGCTCATTCAGTTGTTGGCAGAATTCATTTTGCACCGCTGTGACTGAGGGCAGTGACTTCTTACTGGCTGTTGGCTGGAGGCTATCCTCGGGTCCTGGGGTTTCCTGCCACATGGCCCTCCTCCCAGGCAGTCACGCATGATAGTTTGCTTCTTTAAGGCCAGCCGAAGAGTGTCTCTTGCTCCAGTCTGCTAAGAGACTCTTATATAACATAGTGTAATCATGGGAGTGACCTTTGCCACATAACAATCTAACCAAGAAAGTGACCAAGATCCTGTCATCTTGGCCATATTCTACTGGCTAGAAGTAAGTCACAGGTCATGTCCACACCCAAGATCAGGGAGATGATATAGGGTATAACCCCCGGGGCTGAAGGTCATGGAGGCCTTTTTAGAATTAAGTCAACTACAGGAAGAGAAAGGTGGTTGCAAGAAGTGAGGGGTAGGGAAATGGTTTGGCTATGAATGAGCAACAGAGCAAGTTTTCAGGTGTAACGAACTGTTTATATCCTGGTTATTTTGGTAATTACATGAATCTACAGATGTGTTAAAACTCAGAACTGTACACACACGTCAATTTTACTGAATATAAATTTAAATATAGAAGGATGAAAGTCTTCTTTTCAAAAAGACATTTTCCCATTTGTTCCCATTTTAAAATGTTATCAAAATTAATTTTCCTCTTTTCTCATTATGGGGATGCAGTTTTAACACCATTTCTCTTCTCCTTCCATATGGAGCACGCCACTGGACCAGTGCCTCACAACCCAGGATTTAGTGTCGTTTGTCCTACAGTCAGGGGATCTCACAGCACAGGTAAAGCTGCACATCCTGAACAGTAGAGAAATTTATTTTTATGAAACATTCAAGGATCCTTTCTCACTATTTTATTCAGGTGTCATATCTCTGGGAGAGGGGAGAGGTTGTGGGGGCCATGATCACAGCAAGGGACCAAAGGCTGCCATTTGAAAACAGAAGGTTTAAGTAGAATTGATGTCCCGATTTTTCAGTTCTGTGTTACTATCCACATGCCATTCTATTGTTTGAAACCTATCGATGACCTTTCATCCCCCTTGAAAAGAAAACTAAATTCCTTCCCTGGTTTCCAAAGCACTGCATCTACTGAGCCCTTTCCTCTGCTTCCATCTCCATTCTCCCCTCTTTCCTTCATTCAGTGGGCTTTTGCTTCACTGGGTCCTCTTTCTGTCCCTCTCAGCCTCTTCTTTGGTAATCTTTTTTTTAACTGATTTATAACATACACACAGAACAAGCATATACCATAAGTGTATAGCTTGATGAGTTCTCACAAAGTAAACACAGACATATAACCAGCACTGCCCCCCAAAAACAAAAATCCCAGAACCTCAGAATCTCCCTTCATCCTCCTTCCATTTACTTTTCCCAAGGGCGGAGCTATCCTAAAGCTAACCCATCTAGTTTTCTGTTTATTCCTTGCACATTTAAAATTCTTCTTAATTCAGGACTTTGGCACATGATGTTCTCCCTGCCTGGATCATTCACAAGTCCACCTCCAGACTCATCTATTCTTCACATAACCACTTCTCTTAATCTCCTCTTAAAAGTCACCTCCTCCAGTGGGCTTCCCTTGACATCTCCAGATAAAGGGGCCCTCCCCCACCCTCACTCTGTCACCTCTCAGCCTATTCATTCCCTTCTTAGTATTTATCATGAGTCAAATTCATCTGATTTATCTATTATGTTTATTTGTTTATTTTCTCTCTCAAAGGTAAGTTCACTCTAAAATATTAAGGGGAAAAAAGACCAATAACCTTGTAGAAACGATTGGCCTGAGATATGAAGGCAGTTCACAGAAAGAAAAATGCTTTCAGTGCTTAACGTCTTTAAATATTTGAAAAGATGTTCAGTCTTACATAACAGAATTACCAATTAAAAACATGATAACTTTTCTCCGTGTCAGATTTCTTTATGTCAAAAAATCCAAATAATGGAAAAGATACTCTGTTGACAAGGCAATGAAAGAACTGACACATTCATACATTGCTGGCTGGAATGGAAAGAAAGGTATAACCCCATGCAAGGGTTTGGGAGTTTGGAATATCTAGCAAAAGTACATATACAATTACCCTTTGAGACAGCAACCCCTCTTCTAAGAATCTTGCCACACAGATATAGTGACAAAAATATGAAATATCATATGCATAAAGCTATTAACTATGGCTCTGTTTGTAATAAATAAAACAGCCCAATTTTCTATCAAGTGAACTAGAATGAATAAAATATTGTACATCCATGCTGTGAAACACTGTGGAGCTATAAAAAGGAATGAGGAGGCTCTTTATAAAATGTTCTAGAGTGATCACCAGGATATATTGTTAAGTGAACAAAACAGTGTTTGTGTATGTGTGTGCATGTTCCAAAGTCAAAACCATAAGACAAGACACTTTCAATCAAGTCTAATTTCCATCCCTGTCTCTCTATGTCCTGTTTTCTCCCTTGACAATAACTATAATTTCAACAGATTTTAATTTATTATTTACTTTAAAAATGGTAAGGATATATATGTGTATGCATATACACATGCTTATAATTTGCTATGCACACACATTGAGTTTCCTATTACTGCTGTAATAAATTGCCACAAAGTTAGTGGTTTAAAACTAGATACATTTATTCTCTTATGAGTCTAGAGGCAAGAATTCTGAAAGGAGCCTTGTGGGGCTAAAATCAAGGTGCTGGCAGGGCTGGTTCCTTCTGGAGGCTCTGAGGGGAAAATCCATTTCCTTGCCTTTTTCAGCTTTTAGTGGCTGCTGTATTCCTTGGCTTGTGACCCCTTCCTCCATCTTCAAAGTGCATCATTTCAATCTCTGCTTTCATCAGCAGATCACCTTCTTTTCTGTGTGTATCAAATTTCTCTGTCTCTCTGTTATAAGGATACTTGTGATTATATTTAGGGCCCACCCAGATGATAATTTAGAATACTCTTCCCATCTCAAAATCCCTAACTTAATCACATTTACAGTGTTCCTTTTGCCATATGAGATAATATTCACAGGTTGTATATATATATTCATTTTTGCTTAAACTTTAAAAAAAATGATAAATTAAAATCTCTTGAAAATTATTACTTATAAGAGAGGGAGGAAATAGATAGGAATGGAAACTAGATATGACTGAATGTATCTTGTTTTATGGCTTTTGACTTTGGAATAATATAAATGTTTTGTGTAACTATAAAACAAAATGAAAAAAGTCAATAAAAGTTAAAAAAACCAAAATAGAACAAATAAATCTAACTATATATCTGACTGATGGTTTAACCATATAATCTAACAGGTAATACTGTAACTTCAAAACATAGATAATCAACAAGGACTTACTGTATAGTACAGGGAACTCTAATCTATATTCTGTAATAACCTGTATGGGAAAAGAACCTGAAAAAGAATGGATCTGTCTATACATATAACGGAATCACTTTGCTGTACATCTGAAATTAACACAACATTGTAAATCAACTATACTCCAATATAAAAATCAAATTAAATAGAAAAAATAAAAATAAAACTGTCCCAAGCCTTAAAAACAAACATACCAAAAACCTCACAGTAGTTTGTATCTGCCTGGTGAGGTAGATTGTAAAGTCAAAGAATTGCATGCCCACACACAAAATTGCACAGTATTCAATAATTATACTTTTAGTAATGGTATTGTTAGTGTTGTTTTTAAACTATTATGTACATATAGTACAATAAAAACAAATAGATAAATATGTTAATATTGGTAAGAACAAAGATTTTTAGCACACACACACAAAAAGAGACAAACATAAAATCAAAGAAGTTGAATACAATTTCTGTGATCTTAAATTTGGAAATAACAGTATGAAATCATTTTACTCTTAAAAATATTTCCCAGTTCTGTCCACCAAAAAGTGTAAAAGCAATAAGCAACTCAGTAGCAATGAACATTTCTAACACTCGGACTGGAGTCTCTAAAGACTATTTCTCACTAAAGGGAACTAGGTCCCCATGGAGAAATGGCTGATTTAAGATATGAGATGTGACATGTACAAGATGAACCCAAAAGATCTTTCATAACAGAAAACAAGAGCTGCTGGGTCCTGTGAAAGGACTCAGGAGACAACTCAAAGGATTTCACTGGCCAAAGATGGGCAATTTGCACTTCAAAAAGAATAATGCCTGCAGTACATTGTAATATATAAAAATATTAAAATCCACATGCTTATAATAATACTTTTTGAAAACCCCATTGATCACCTTTGGAGGATGCTAGGGCATTAACTCATTCTAAAAATTGGTAAATAAATGGAAAAAATCAGCTTTTCCTGTATGAAATGTATTTCAAGGTAACCAGATAGTTAAGGAGAGAAATTTCTCCTTTATAAAATAATTCAAGACATTAAATGTAAAATAAATGATACAATTAGAATATTACCATTTTGCAAGATTTGATGAAATAATGCACCTGATTACTAACAGCTGCTAAAAGCCACTAGGTAAAAGGCCAGTGGGGAACTCTTAGGTTTTTAATATTCATCTTTACTAATTTTGTCCTGGTTGTACATATGAGGCTTTTTTTGGTTTATTTGTTTTTATTATTTTTTTAACATCTTTATTGGAGTATAATTGCTTTACAATGTTGTGTTAGTTTCTGCTGTATAACAAAGTGAATCAGCTATATGCATACATATATCCCCAGATCCCCTCCCTCTTGCATCTCCATCCCCCTCTCCCTATCCTTGAGGACACGGGAAGGGGAAGGGTAAGCTGGGACAAAGTGAGAGAGTAACATATGAGGTTTTTTAAATTTTTATTTAATTTATTTATTTTTGGCTGTGTTGGATCTTTGTTGCTGTGTACAGGCTTTCTCTAGTTGTGGCGAGTAGGGGCTACTCTTTGCTGCAGTGTGCAGGCTTCTCATTGCCGTGGCTTCTCTTGCTGCAGAGCACCAGCTCTAGGTGCACAGGCTTCAGCAGTTGTGGCATTCGGTCTCAATAGTTGTGGCACACGGGCTTAGTTGCTCTGCAGCATGTGGGATCTTCCCAGACCAGGGATCAAACCTGTGTCCCCTGCATTGGCAGGCAGATTCTTAACCACTGCGCCACCAGGGAAGCCCATACATGAGTTTTTAGTTCAGAGGCAGGTTTCTTTTTATACTCATAGCAAGCTCAGCAGCTAGAGTAACATTGCAACATTGTTTCCTCATGCTCAGCACTCCCCCCCCCGCCACACACACAGAGGGTCATGTGAGAGCCAGAGGAGAGAAAATGCTGTATACCATTGGTGGGTTCACTCTGTAGGTGAGATACAGAAAAATATGGGTTTCCTCTGTTTGTGAAGGATAAAGACACCACTTTCCTCCCATCACCTTCTGAAAGTGTCCTTGGAAATCAGATGGAAGAGATCCTTACCCTAACCCTTTGGTATGAAAATAAATCTCTGAGGGAAAAGATAAGCCAGTGTGTTCAGTTTTACAAGTCAGAGATGTTTCCAAGGCACTGGGCCTCACTATCTGTTCAGTCAAAAATTGACTTTGGGGCTTCCCTGGTGGCAAGTAGTTGAGAGTCCGCCTGCCGATGCAGGGGACACGGGTTCATGCCCTGGTCTGGGAAGATCCCACATGCCGCGGAGCGGCTAGGCCCGTGAGCCATGGCCGCTGAGCCTGCTGTGTCTGGAGCCTGTGCTCCACAATGGGAGAGGCCACAACAGTGAGAAGCCCGTGTACCGCGAAAAAAAAAAAAAAAATTGACTTCAAAGTTGGATGTCAGGTAACAAAACAAATTTCAGTGAAATTTGTTCAGAAAGCCCCAACTGTGCAGAAACATATTTTCCTCTACAGTGTCATAAAAATTTTAGAATAATGGATCAGGATAATACCATCTAAACCACTGATTACTTATATCACCAAAAACCTAGATAACCAGACATTATACTATATGTGATATAATAGAAAACTCACAGTACCTCCTTTGAAGTATTCTTGTCAAATAATCGACCTGCATCTAATCAAGCCTCTAGAACCAGCTACCAGTTTATAAGAGATAAGGAACAGAAGAACATGTTAGACAACGCCACAGGGATGTAATCAGCCAAATCCAGAATCTGGGAAATTCTACAGGATAAATGATGTGGTTTCTACAATAAGTAAATAGCAAGGAAAAAGGGGGCAGGAGAGGAGAGATTTAGAAATTTAAAATGCTGTAAAAGAGGTAGCTACGGGCACTCCTCTGGTGGTGTAGCGGTTAAGAATCTGCCTGCGAACGCCGGGGACATGGGTTCGATCCCTGGTCCAGGAAGATCCCACGTGCCTTGGAGCAACTAAGCCTGTGTGCCACAACTACTGAAGCCCACGCACCTAGAGCCTGTGCTCTGCAACAGGAAAAGCCACCTCAAGAAGACTGCACACTGCCACGAAGGGTAGCCCCTGCTCTCCGCAACTAGAGAAAGCCTGCACGCAGCAGTGAAGACCCAATGCAGCCAAAAATAAACAAATAAATAAATTTATTAAAAAGAAAGACCTAGCAACCAACCAATTTGTGTAGATAGAATTTTTTTAGATCCTGGTTTCAATATATCAACTGAAAAAAAACTATTTGTGGACTATCAGAGAAATATGCACACTGAATATTAGATGATATTAATGAATTAATGTTAAAGGTATGATAATGATATTGTTCTGTTTTTAAAATAGAGTTTTTCTCACTTAGGCAAACATTTGGGAATATTTACAGATGAACTGATACGATAATTGCGATTTGCTTTAAAATAATGGATGGAGATCCAGAGGGAATGGGGAAGTAGAGAAGAAAGAAGAATGGCCATGTGCTGATAACTGTTGAAGCTGGGCCATGTGTACTTTGGGGTCCATTATACTATTCTCTCCACTTTCGTGTAGGATGAAGCTGTCCATAATAGAAAGAGTTTTGTTTTCTTTCTTTCTTTCTTTTTTTGGCCAAGCCACACGGCTTGCAGGATCCTAGTTCCCTGACCAAGGATTGAACCCAGGCCCTTGGCAGTGAAAGTGCCAAGTCCTAACCACTGGACTGCCAGGGAATTCCCAGGGTTTTATTTTCTGTATTTTTCTTAAGTGAGTTCCAAGAAGATAGGACCTTGCCTCTTCCTCCTTCTGTACTAGTTTCTCTAGAGGTGCCATAACAAAGGACCAGAAACTTGGAGTTTTAACAGTAGAAATGTATTTTCTCCCTGTTCTGGAGGCTGAAAGTCCAACGTCAAGGGGTCAGCAGGTTTGGTTCCTTCTAAGGGCCATGAGGGGAAGATCTGTTCCAGGCCTCTCCTTGGTTCATCGATGGTTATCTTCTCCCAGTGTCTTCACATCACCTTCCCTTGGTGTTAATGTCTGTATCCAAATCTTCCTTTTCTTGTAAGCACACCAGTCACATGGGGTGGGGGCCCACCCTAATGACCTCTTTTAACTTAATTATCTCTGTAAAGTGATTTTGACTCTAAACACAGTCACATTCTGAGGCACTGAGAGTTAGAACTTTGATACATGAATGGGGGGGGCTGGTGACACAATTCAGCCCATAACACTGAACTAACCCCAGCACCTGGCACAGTGCCTGGAAAATAGAGGGGCTCTAATAACAGTTTTTCGAATGAATCAGTGATGTTAGAAGATGGTAGCTGGGCAGCAAGACCCTGCTGCCTGAATTCTCCCCTTTCCACAATGTCTTCTTGCTGTAGTTTTAATGATGAGGGGTCCTTTCCATCTAGTCTGGGGGCCTGAGTTTGTTGCTGTCAGGGCATAGTTAGCAGGAAAACAATGCAAGGCAGATCAGCACAGGATTGGATTACTGCCACCGCAGTTTTGCGAAGCTCCATTGTAGGCGATTTATTGTGAACATGGTTTTAGTAGCAAGACAGTCAGACAAGACCGAGTACATCACCACGGGCAAGGTCCAACGGGGCCTGACGATTGCCTGCATTCCCAGACTTGGTGCTTTCTCCAATCATAATCGCCCACTTAACCTCAAATGAATGAGTACTCAGAGCCTGTGCCTTCAAATGTGATGGCGAGACACAGACTATCATTAACAGATGGGAGTTGCACTGAAGTGTTTAAAAGCCAATAAGGTCTCTTTAATTCAGCTGTGCACGTTAATAGCCAAAATGAAACAAGAACATATCTGCAATAAAAAGGTACAATAAAATCCTTTCAGTCTCAAATACATTTAACTACTTAACTATAGATCCATTTATTCCTTTGATTTTTGCCTATGATGTAAAAGAATAAGAGAAAATTAACTAATTCAAAGTCATTGAATATATGACCTATTTTAAAATTATGTTTAAAACCTCAAAATCAGGCAATTACAGCAATATTAAAGCATTTAGGATAAATGCTGTTTTGCCAGCTATTTCTTTCCTTTCCTTTTCATTTCTGGCTTGCAAATTTTAAGAAAGACACTTCAATTCTGTAAGATAATTTTTTTCCAATTATAAATTCTTCATGTTCACTGAAGAAAATTTTGAAGACACGGAAAAGCATGAAGAAGACATTTAATCCCAACCCCAGAGAGACCTATGCTTAAACTTTCAGTATTTTCTTCCAGTTGTTCATTTAAACATTTATTCTCTATGTCATATTTTCATCCCAATTTGGCATTTTGCCAAGTCTTTTCCCCATGCCATTTCTTGTAAATATCATTTTTTTCTCTTTACTTCTTTATTGAGGTATTTCTTATATTCAACAAGTACACAAATTATAGGTGTACAGATTGATGAACTTTGACATATGTATAGACCCACATAACCATCATTCCAGATCTCTACTATATAAAATATTTCCAACACTTCAAAGCTCCTTTATGCCCCTTCCAATTTTGTCTATTCTTTTTTTTAATTGAAGATTTCTTGGTTTACAGTGTTGTGTTAGTTTAAGGTGTACAGCAAAGAGATTCAGTTATGTATATATGTATATATATAATATATATTTATGTTCTTCTTCATATTCAATTTTGCCTATTCTTTTTAAAAAATATTTTATTTTTTTTTTTTTTGGTTGTGACACGTGGCTTGGGGGATCTTAGTTCCCCGACCTGTGCCCCCTGCAGTGGAAGCACGGAGTCTTAACTACTGGACCACCAGGGAATTCCCTTGACTATTCTTGATCTTGATATAAGTGGAGCCGTATCTCAAGTACTCTTATGTAGTTTCTTTCACTAAATGTTAGCTCTATGAGATTTATCCGTGTTTCCGAATATGCCAGTAGTTTATTTATTTTTTCTAACTGCTGTACAGAATCCCATGGTTTGAAAATGTCAACTTTTACTTATTCATTTTTTTATGGATGGACATCTGTGTTTTTTCCAGTTTAGGGTTATTATGAGTAAAGCTGCTATGAACATTCTTGTGCCTGTCTCTTTCTGGACATAGGCACCTATCTCTCTTGGGTACACATCCAGTAGAATTGCTACATCCTATGATAAATGTATGTTTTAGCTTTGGCATATATTGCCCACTATTTGTAAAGCAGTATACCGATTCACCCTCCCACCAGCATTGTATGAGATTCCAGTTATTCCCATTCTCACCAGCACTTGGTATTGTCAGGCTTTTAAATGTTGGTCATTCTCCTGGGTGTCTAGTGGTTTCTCACTGTGGTTTTAATTTGCATTTTCCTAGTAACTAAGGGTGTTGAGCACCTTTTCAATTGGGATATCTTTTTTGTGAATTGCCTGTTCAGATATTTGGCTATTTTTCTATTTGTTTGCCTGAGATTTTCTTATTTATTTGTAGGAATTCTTTAAGTATCTGGTGATCTTGACTTGAAGGGGTTACTTATATTTAAGAACTAACTAAAACTTCAGAGAGCATGGGTTTTATTATAGAGTGATGGGGGTTTTCTGGAGGTTACTCTCAAAGGTTTCTGGAAGATTCTAGAAGCCTTTTCTTTGGATCATTCAGACTCCTCAGAAGAGACTTCATCAATGAAGGAGGAGCTGTGTTGATGAACCCAACCAAGAAATGGATGAAAGGAATGGGGAAAATGGGCAGTCAAGGGATTACTGGAATCAAAGAACATGGTGAGGTAAATGGTGAGGGTTGAGAATTCCTTCAACCCAAATAAGGTAATAAAAGGTGGGAAAAGTTAGGAGAAGAATTAGGGTAAGAGGTGTGTTAAATGTATGGTTTCTTGTGTTGGGGAGCCAGGGCAGCGGAGAGGGTGACGGTTCTTACAGTTCAGTGTTTGCTGTTCACTTGATTTCACCTGTTGCCAGGCCTGTGGGTGACCTCCAGCCACCCCTGCACCCTGCACCCCTACATGTGGGCCTCAGCGGTTCACAGGACCAACCACGTAATTTATGGGGCCCAGCGCAAAATTAAAATGCAGAGCCCTTTGTTCAAAATGTATTCAGAATTCCATGGGGGAAATGGGGAGATGTTGGTTAAAGGGTACAGAGTTCAGTTATAAGATGACCATGTTGCTGAGATCTAAGGTACAGCCTGGTGACTGTAGTTAACAATATTGAATCACACACTTGAGAGTTGCTGTGAGAGTAGAGCTTTAATGTTCTCACCGTAACAACAACAAGAAAATGGCAATTATGTGGGGTGAAGGGTGTGTAAACTAACCTTCCTGCGGTATGCATTTTGTAATATATAATGTATATATATATGTGTATCAAGTCATCATATTGTACACCTTAAATGTACACAGTGTTGTATGTCAATTATATCTCCACAAAGCTGAAAAAAAAAGTAGCTGTGGTGGGAATAATGAACCAAATCATATAAAGGTTGATGTGGTAATAACATCAAATCTGATCTTTAAACCTTTATATCCAAATTCCTACTGGCAAGAAACATAGTCACCAAAAGGCCAGGCTTTAAAAAGTATTTAAAATGTCCAGGCAAGGGAGAAAGTTTTATGTCTGGGCTTAACAGAGTGAGTGAACATTTTCTTCGAATCCATTGAATGAGGGGATTTACTCAACATAAAAAAAAAAGAAAAAAAAAGAATTTCAACATAGGAAGAGCAGAGCATTCATCCACAAGCTGCAGGAACATGAAGCAGACCCTTGCGGACCCTTGTACAATTTCTCAAAAGAATAACCTCCCCTTGCCCGTTTGAGGGAGGTGGTGTAGGATGGAGATATTTAAGAGAAGAATCAACCTGGTGGTCCCTCTGGCCTGGAGGCAGTTCCCCCATCCCCTCACCCTTGGTTTTGAGGCCACCTAAGAGGTGCCTGCTGGGGTTCTGGGCAAGCCCTCCCTCCTCTCAGCAGCCTCTCTCTGAACTTCCTTAAATCAATTCTCTCTCCTTCCTCTTTCTGTTCATCTTTTTTAAAAAATGGATTCAAATTTCTCATCCATTGTTGTCTTTAATGTTCTATGTCCTCATGGGTGAACATATTCCTCATTTATTTACTATAATTTAGTGGGATTTTAGGGGGAGCGGAGTTCAGTGCCTGAGATTGGTCTGCCACTTAGGGCCTTGAAGAGCAATCCACCAAGAGGGGACAATAGCAAGCTCATAAGGGGCTTATGGTGATGTGTTGAATCTCTCTGCTGGGCCAGCTGTGGAGCCAGGCTGCAGGGCTCCTATCCCAGCTCTCCAGTCAGCAGGCGCATGACCTGCACATGTTACTGCTTCCTTTATGCCTTAGTTTTCTTACCGATGCAACAGGGGTATTATAATAGTACTACTGATGCTGAAAGCTTGGCCTTTGTGCACGGGTGCTGAATCGAGTCTTGGAGACAGTTTTAGGTGAAGTAGAAAAGAAGAGCTTTATTGCTTTGCCAGGCAAACGCAGATGTAGCAGGCTTGCGCCTCTCAAAATTGTGTGCCCCCAACCTGGGAGAATTTGATGAGGAGGCTTATAGCAACGGTTCAAGGGTGGAGTTGCTGATAAGATTAGGGTGTGTGCAGGGACTGGATGCCTCTAATCTCTCATGTGAATCTTCTTGATGAGCTTCTCTGGTTCCTTTAATCTGGCCTCAGGTGGTTTCTTGGCTGCTCCTCCCTTGATTAGCAAACTGTTTGAATCTGCCCTTTAGAACTCAGGAAGGTTATGGAGGCTGGAGTCTGTCGCCTACAAACAAGAAACAGGGGACAGAAAGACTTCCATGCCCTGGAGTCCCACAGGGTACTGCTTGGTTTCACTACCTCATAGTGTTGTTAATACAACACTACGAGTTAGTGTCTGAAAACCCAAAAATGTTTCTTTCTTTTTTTTTTTTTTTTTGTGGTACGCGGGCTTCTCACTGCTGTGGCCTCTCCCGTTGCGGAGCACAGGCTCCGGACGCGCAGGCTCAGCGGCCATGGCTCACGGGCCCAGCGGCTCCGCGGCATGTGGGATCTTCCTGGACTGGGGCACGAACCCGTGTTCCCTGCATCGGCAGGCAGACTCTCAACCACTGCGCCACCAGGGAAGCCCCCAAAAATGTTTCTTATTGAGATGAAGAGGGGAAGGTGAGTCTCTGATGACTGGAGCAGACAACACCTCTGGGGGGTACTTCCCCCAGAAATGGGAACAGTCAGTGGGCTTTGAAAAGAGGGGTGAGGGTCTGCTTACAGCTTGGGAACACTTCTCATTTTGCTTTTTGTAGATTTTGATCACTTGATGTCTGGTCAGGCCACTCAAGGTGGCTATTCTCTTGCTCTCTGTACATCCCCTGCCGGACCAGTGCCTGCTTCACCTGCACCCTCCTCACCTGACTGACCTTCCTGCATACTTGCCCCGGGCCCCAGCTGCTGATTGTTCTTATCAGACGGGTCCCCCCTGCTAGTCTCTCTGGTAACTGATGAGCCAACCTGACGTCAATTCCCCTGTAACTGGCAATCTGCCCTTCCCCCCGGGAGTGAAGACTGCTGCCATGTTCTGCCCATCTTCTGCCACACATGGTGGGGCGTCTCTGCAGAACCTTCCTTCCCCCTTCCATTAATCTACTGATGTCTCCTTTGCTGACTCTGGGCTCTTTCTTCCATCTTGAAGCTGGGCAAGCACAGTCCTTGCAGGTCTGCAGGATGCAGCCCAACACTTGGTTTACCAGGTTGACCTTGGCCCAGAATGTGGAAGAACAAGCCACTACTTCCTCATGTGAACTGTTTGTGGAACCACCCTCTTCCCTCTCCCCACTTCCGTTTGGGCTTCTGGTTCAGGTCTGCAGGTCTGGAGGGTCCAGATCTGACCCCACCTTTCCAGAAGTTCAGTTACTGACAAAGGTTGTCAGCGACTGGGATCCCACTGGTATGAGGGGCACGTGCGCTGACCAAGGCTCTTTTGGTTACTAGTGACAGAAACCCAGATATTATAAGGTAAATTAAGAAAGTTTTGGCTAAAGTAAATAATCCATGATGAGACAGGGTGGAGCAGGCCTCAGAGACAACAGCAACTCATTCTCTTTGCATTCATATCTCGGCTTCTGCCTATGTGTGACTCATTCTCTCACTCTAGTGTGTACAACAGGGGCCACGGCCACTAGAGCTTCAGGATTCCAGGGAGGCAGCTGCTCTACTATCTTCTACAAGGTTGTGCTTATGGCTTTGTGAAGTTACAGCGTTAACAGACCTAGAAGCGCATGCATGCATGGGGGCTAGGGTTTCATTTTAAAAGATAAAGGGTGACTCTGTAACACATCTGAGAGCGTTCTTATCTCCTTGGACCTTGAGTGACAATAAGCAAAAAATGAATGACAGGGAAAATCAGAGTACAGCAGAACACCATCTGCATGGACTTTTTCTCTTAGTCCACTTGGGCTGGCTTTGAAATGAGCTGCGTAACTCACGAGCATTGGAAAAATTCTGGAGCAGCGGCGATTTTCTGTACTGCACCTGAATAAGCAAAGGTTCATGAGGTTGTGTCTTCATTTCCCCTTCATCAAAAGTCGATCCCCTTCTTAAAAGGGATACTCATATTTCTAAATTCATATTTTCCCTAACACAAGAGCAAATTAATATTATTCTGATGCCACCTGAGAGAAGACGTAAAATTCCTAGATCATTGGAAGAAATAATATACACTCCAGAAAGAAAAGAAACCAGGAAATGGAAGGTTCTGAGGAAATGAATGGAAAAAAAAACTAGAGTCAAAATATTGTTTACTAGAACAAAAAGGTAGCAGAGAAGAAAGAAAGTGAAGAACCAGGGTAGTACGTGAAAAACACAACTGAATGAGAATCTAAAAGATCTCCTGGGAAACAAACACGGGATAGATGGTAGATAGATAGATAGATAGATATGGATTAATGGATCCAGGCATGACCAAGGTGGCTTCCTAGATGTCATAGAGTTGAGTAAATGTTATCTCAGACCCACTCACAGATGTCCACCCCTGCTGACTTACAGAAAGACAAGTGGCCCAGCTTAAAAGAGACCAGAAAGAATTTTTATTTTAGTTTAGTTTAGTTTAGTCTATTTTATTTTATTTTTTGGCCGCACCATGCAGCATGAAGGATCCTAGCTCCCCAACCAGGGATCGGATCGAACCTATGCACCCTGCAGTGGTAACATGGATTCTTAACAACTAGACTGCCAGGGAAGTCCCCAGAAAGAATTTTTAATATTTGTAAATTATTAGGCAGGAGACTGAAGGCCTAAGGAATATGCATGGTATTGTTACTACTTCTTGCAAGCTGTCTATGGGACTTTGGGAGAGAAATTGAGGGCAGGAATTATTTTCTACCAGATGGTATGAGGGCATTTGGCATTCTGGACTTTCACATAATGGGCTAGAATCAGGTATTTCTAACTAGAGGGGAAGTGGATCCCACAAAGATAGGAAAGAACAGGCTTGCTCAGAGACTAGCTGACCTGCTCAGGAGGATTCTAAAGTAAAGTGTATTAATTTTTTTTCAAATAAAGAGATGTACAAAGATGAAAACAAAAATGACTCAGAGGTCTACTGTGCAGAATAAACCTTAATATTAAACAACAAATAGATAACATAACCTGTGCACTTGTGAGAAAAGTTCAAATAGTACCTGAGAGTTTTTTATACAAAATATGCATGAGGATGGAGGAGGAAAAAAAACCAAGTATGACATGGTGGGCAATAAGTGGGCAAGAGGTTCCCAATGATTCTCATGAAGAAAGTGGTTGAGAAACAAGATGCTTTTGGCCTCAGTTTCCCTGATGTGCAGAGGATGGCCAATAAGGTAAATTCACAGTTTTAATTAACTAAGACCAGTATGCTGAAATTCAAAAGTAGGATATGATGTAAGAGCTTTCTTTATTCAAAAGAAATATATGTTAGGTAGCATACCATGAATATGTGCAGCAACCTTCATGAAGTCAATATATTTATCAAGCACACATAATCTGCCAGGAATTTTTCTAGATATTGGAATCCAATACCTGCTCTCAAGGAGCTTATAGTCTATGATCTCAAGTTGCTTTTTGAATTCAGCCAGGTATAAATAACCCCAAATTGTTCTAGTGAGTAAATAAGGACACAACTGCAAGAAAGCTGTGTTCATTCTCGGAAGGATTTGAGATGTGATCAGTCATTTTTGAAAACACACACACAGAAGAGGGAAAGAAGGGCGCAGAACCAAAGATGACTTTGCACGGTTAGACAGATATGTAAAAATGGAATCAGGAAGATTAAAGTCCAACAGGAGATGGGACTTGATTTTTTTCTAAGTAAACATTATTGAATGACCCCATATATACCCCAAAGCACAGCAATCACAATTATATCACTCGTTCATTTTCACAAATTGAACACACACATGTAACCAGCATCCAGATCAAAAAAACAGAACACAGCCAGCATCTCCAGAAACTTTCTTATGGCTTCTTCTAATCATCACACACCCCATCCCGCGCCCTTGGCTACGGCTAACTGCTATTTTGACTTCTAACACTATACCTTACTTTTGCCAAAAGTAGTTCATTTTCTTAAAACTACTTTGCTCAGGTATAACCTGCACATATTTAAGTGTGAAATTAAGCACCACCCAGTCAAGGTACTGAACGTTTATTTCCATCATGCCTAAAATTTTCCTATGTTTCTTTGTAATCCATCCCTCCTACTACTCCTGTCCTTAGGTGACCTCTGATCTGTTTCTGTCACTATGTTAGTTTGCATTTATTAGAATTTTATACAAATGGGATCCTACAATAAATGGGATCATATACCCTTTCTTTTTTTTTTTAAGTCTGCCTTCTTTTACTCAATGTAGTGATTTTGAGATTCATCCATTTCGTTTCATAAGTCAATGGTTTGTTCCTTTGTATGGATGAGTAGTATCTTATTGTATGGCTATAATGGAATTTGTTTATCCATTCACCAGCTGACAGACATTTGGGTTATTTACAGGCTTATAGTTATTACAAATAAAGTGGCTGTAAACATTCATGATCAAGTCTTTGAAGAAATATAAGCTTTCATTTTTCTTGGGCAAATACCTAGAAGTGGAATAGCTGGGTCATATTGTAGGTGTGTGTTTAACTTTTCAAGATGCGGCCAAACTGCCTTCCAAAGTGATGTATGAGAGGGCCAGTTGTGCCCCATTCTCACCACTACTTGCTATTATCAGTCTTTTTAAAGTTTAGTTATTCTACTGGATGTATAGTGGGGTCTCATTGGGGGTTTAGATTGCATTTTCCTGATTACTAGTGATGTGAAGCATCTATTCATGCCCTTCTTGGCCATTTTAATATATTCTTTTGTGAATTGTCTGAGTGACTTTTTTTAATGCCAAGATCAGCAAAAGGGACTTATGCAAATGTTCAGAGGCAAGAGAAGGGAGAGTGGACCATAGATGCAGTGTTGCTGGATAATAAGGACAATGCAGACTCTTATCTTGCTTTAGTTTTCTATTTCAGGGGGAAAATCTTCAACCAAAAAGGAGGAATGGCAGCCTGCATATAGGAGGAAATAGCAGATCCATAAAATGAATTGGAGGGTAATCATTTCCCCCTTCTTTCTTTAGAATCTCCAAGTTTTAGTTCGATATAGGGTGACCAGCCTCTCTTTTTGCCCAGGACTGAGATTCCTAGGATGCAGGACTTTCTAGAAAAGACTTAGGTAAACCTAGGGAGAAAAACTTAGGTAAACCTAGGGAGGTCCTTGCCTATCCAAAATGGAGATGATTATCTCCCAGGCTCCCTTTCAGCTAGATGTGGCCATGCAATTAAGTTATGACCAGTGAATAAAAGCAAAAGTGATGTCTGAACTTTCTGGGGTGTTCACAGAAAGAGCATGCCCTCCCCTTCTTTCCTTTCTGTCTTCCCACTGGCTCAAATGAAGAAGTGAGAACAGGAGCAGGCATGCCCATCCTAATCTGTGAGAGAGAAGCTGCTGGTTAAGAATGCCAGAGCAGGGGCTTCCCTGGTGGCGCAGTGGTTGAGAGTCTGCCTGCCGATGCAGGGGACACGGGTTCGTGCCCCGGTCTGGGAAGATCCCACATGCCACGGAGTGGCTGGGCCCGTGAGCCACGGCCTCTGAGCCTGCGCGTCCGGAGCCTGTGCTCCGCAACGGGAGAGGCCACAACAGTGAGAGGCCCGCGTACCAAAAAAAAAAAAAAAAAATGCTAGAGCAACAGGAGAGAAGGACACAGAGCCCCTGATTATTATGACACTGCGAGAACAACCAGAGGTGCCTACCCAGCTTTTACGTAAGAGAGAAGTAAACTTCGATTTTGTTTAAGCTCTTTATTTTAGACCTTCTTACAGCTGCCTACACAGTATAGTATACAAGAGCTAAAGTAGGTAGGCTAAATGATTTCTTCAATGGATATAAATGTTTTCAATCTTCAGAAAGAAGGCATAAACAAACGCCAAACTGGTGAGTTTGATGACAGTATTGGATTATTTTTCTAGAGTGGATCAATAAAAGGATGTTGTGAGTCACTTAAAAAGGCAGCAGAGATTGCTATGCTCGAACATTGTTGCACCAAAAATTAGTCTTGTTGAACTTGTCTCAGTTTCACTCTTTTGAGATGGTTGTTATACTGGTAGGTCAGCAAAATGTGTGCTTGTAATAAGGCTACTGACAAGAACACACATGGCATTCATGCAGACTGGTTCTGGGTAGAAGAACAACTAGGTGGATGAAAAACCAGTCGAACAATCATACCCAGAGGGTATTGAGTAGGCATCAACATCAGCTTGGAAGGAAATTTCAAGAGGAAGCTTTGATCTAGCTAAATATTTTATCAGTGATTCGGATGACTAGATAGTGAAGTACTCATCCTATTGGCAGAAGACAATACAGTAAATACTAATGAAGACAGAATCAGGACGAAAAGCTCTTGCTGGCTAGAAGGGCAGAATGAAACTAACAAAGTGAAGTGATAAATGTGTGTTCATGCATTCAGATTGAAAAAAAACCATTCAATAAGATGAGAAATGGGGGAGATATGAATTAGTATTAAGTATTTTAGGTGACGTCTCAAAATGAGTCAACAGGACAAAGCTGGAGCAGTCCTGGCTGACTCTGTTAACAGGGTGACAGCGTCTGCCATGGGGGGTATGGATCTGCTAGCAATGTTCAAAGTGGTAGTTCTCATGCCACGATTTGAAAGATACAGAGGCAGAGCTTGAAGGAGTGGAGGAGACATGAGACTAATCACAAATACTGGCGGGCTAACCTATGGATTTCTAACTCTACACAGCCATGGCCCTGGTCCCTCACTCTGACGTTCACACTTCACTCACATTTGTCTGACTATCTACCTGCTCCTGACCTTCAGCTTGCCACTCTATTCCTGTTGCTTATCTTCACATATAGGTTCATCCTGCTGCTCTCAGCTTTGGGAACATTGTCTTTCTGACCTGAGCCCTTGATGTCAAGGAGATTGGGTGGACACAAGAGTGGAGAAGCTAAGTGTGAGCAGTGGTAATGGTCATGCCCCAAGCACTTCCTCTTAAAGCAGTGTCTTTTCAGATTGTGAGATGCATCAAGAAGGTAGTCAAAAGTAGCAACTTTTTTTTTTGGCTTCGCCACATGGCTTGTGGGATCTTAGTTCTGTAACCAGGGATTGAACCTGTGCCCTCAGCAGTGAAAGCACAGAGTCCTAACCCCGGGACCACCAGGGAATTCCCAAAAGTAGCAACTTTTTTTTCTTTAAATAAATTTATTTTATTTATTTATTTTTGTCTGTGTTGGGTCTTGCTGAGCACGGGCTTTCTCTAGTTGAGGTGAGCTGAGTCTACTCCTCCTTGCGGTGTGCAGGCTTCTCATTGCATGGCTTCTCTTGTTGCAGAGCTCGGGCTCTAGGCATGCGGGCTTCAGTAGTTGTGGCAATGTAGGCTCAGTAGTTGTGGCTCACGGGCTCTAGAGCACAGGCTCAGTAGTTGTGGTGCACGGGCTTAGTTGCTCCACAGCATGTGGGATCTTCCCAGACCAGGGCTCCAACCTGTGTCCCCTGCATTGGCAGGCAGATTCTTAACCACCGCGCCACCAGGGAAGCCCAGTAGCAACTTTTTAATATGCTCTTTTCTCTGAATTGTAGAAATTGCTGTGCTTCTGAGGCTTAATGGGGAATATGGGGCAGTATAATGAACTACATACCTTAAATAGCCCTCCCAAAGAAACAAATAAAACTGCTGAATAAAATTTTAAAATATGTGTATTTAAAAATGCATCACTGAGCGTGCAGGAAAAAGGCCTCACAAGCCAAAAATGAAACGAAATTTAAATCCAGAGAGGAAAGATAGCCCTGAGGTTGGCTTTCACCTTGAGACCATCAGCCCAACCCTGGTGACCCTGAGCTTTCACTAGGTAGCCCTTCAGGATAGAAAAACAGAAGCTAAACTCTGCGGCCTGCCCAAGTGTAGAATCTAAAAGGATATCCTGCATAACGTTGGGAACCCCAAGGAACATAGCATTGACGTAATGATAAATTACAAAGAAATTCACCCTAATGAAAAAGACAACAAGGAAATTTATCTTGACTTTGGCATTGGGTAGAGGGAGAAAAGTCTGTCCGGGTAAGGTGTAATCCTCAGCAGGCCTCATATGAGTTTTGGCTTATATTCAACTATCTACAAGGTTCTAAAAAACCTCAGTCTAAAAAGTTAAAGTAATCTCAGGTCCCTAAAGAAGCAAGCCAAATCTTTTATGAGAGAATATAGCTTAAATTCAGACCTTAAAGAATTTCCACAAAGTTCCAAAGAACAAGAGCTCACCATCAAGTATTACAGAATATGCAGGAAAACAAGGCAACCTGAGTGAGAGTTAGCAGACAGCAGACTCAATCTATAAAAGCTTGTATTAATTGGAATTATCAAATACTAAATATAAAATAAATTTGCTTAATTTGTACATAGAAATAAAAAAGAGGAGTGAAATATGACTAGAGAAAAAGAGCAATTAAAAATTACCAAGCATAATTTTAAAAGACCAAAAATAAGTTCTAGAAATGAAAAATATAATAAAGTTTCAAGAACAAGGCAAAAGATCAGTAAAAAAGCAGATACTTTAAATAATGCTATAAACCAACTAGACCTAGTTAATAGTCGTGTGTATAACATTCCATCCAATAACAGCAGAATATATATTCTTCTCAAGTGCACATGGAATATTCTCCAGAAGAGAATATATGCTAGGGCATAAAACGAGCCCCAATAATAGAAATCAATATTGAAATCACACAAAATATATTAACCAAACACAGTGGAATGAAATTAGAAATCAATAACAGAAGAAATGTAGGATATTTACAAATATGTTAAAATTTTAAAATATACTCCTAAATAACCAAAGGGTCAAAGAAGAAATCACAAGAGACATTAGAAAACACTTTGAGATGAATGAAAATGAAACACAGGCAAGGGTAGAGGGAAATTTATACCTGCAAATGCCTATATTTAAAAAAAAGAAAAGAAAATATCCCGTATCAAGAGCCTAATCTTCTACCTTAAGAAATTAGAAAAAGAAGAGCAAACTTAACCCAAAACAAGCAGAAGGAACAAAATCATGGAGACTAAAGAGAAAATAAATAAATAGAAAAACAAAAGAGAAAATCAACGAAACCAAAAGTTTTATTGATATGAAATGTCAAAAAATTGACAAAACTTGAGCTAGACTAACAAGGAAAAAAGAGAAGATTCAAATTGCTAAAATCAGGAATAAAAGTAGAGATATCACTTATAACCTTTCAGAAATAAAACAGGCTTATAAGGGAATATAATGCTGTATGTTCCATCACTTAAGTCCAGGCATTCAGTAAAACAATAAAATTAAAACACAAACAAACAATTAAAAGAAACAAAGTAGATAAACTAAATAAAATGAACAAAGTACTAGAAAGACACAAACTACCAAAACTGATTCTAAAAGAAAGAGAAAATCTGAATAGAACTATAAGAAGTAAAGAGATGAAATTATCAGTAAAACAAAAACAAAAAAGAAAACCAAACAAACAAACAAAAAATTTGCACAAAGAAAAACCGAGTCTCACATGACTTCACTAGTGAATTGTACCAACTTTTAAGGAAGAATTAACACCAATTCTTAATGAACTCTTCCAAAAATTAGAAGAGATGGTACACATCTCAACTCATTCTACAAGGACAGCATTACCTTGATACTAACATAAAGCAAAGATATCACAAGAAAACTACAGACCAAAATCCCTTGTGAATATAGACTCAAATATCCTCATCAAAATACTAGCAAACTGAATTCAGCAGCATATAAAAAGGATTGTACACCATGACCAACTGGGATCTTTCATAGGGTTGCAAGTTTGGCTTAAGATATGAAAAACAATGTAAAACACCATATTAATAGAATAAAGGACAAAAAACACACAATCATCTCAATGGATGTAGATAAACTTTTGACAAAATCTAACAGCATTTCATTAAAAACCACCAAACAAACTAGAGATAAAAGAGAAAGTCCTCAATTTATTAAAGGCCATCTATGAAAACTACATAGCTAACAACATCTTCAATGGTGAAACACTGGATGTTTTCCCCCAAGATCAGGAACAAGTCACTGCTATTCGACATTATACTGGAGGTTCTAGCCAGGTCAATTAAGTAAGAAAAAGAAATAAAAGGCATCCACATTGGAAAGGAAGAAGTAAAACTCTCTCTATTCACAGATGACATGACCTTACATATAGAAAATCCCAAGACATTCACACACACACACACAAATATTAAAACTAATAAATACATTCATCAAAATTTCAGGATATAGTTTCACCATACATAAACTCTATTTCTGTAAATAAGCAATAAATAATCAAAAATAAAATTAAGAAAAAAGTACATTTACAATAACAATAAAAAGAATAAAATATTTAGAAATAAATTTAACAAAAGAAGACTTGGACACTCAGAACTACAAAATATTACTAAAAGAAATTAAAGAAGACCTAAATAACTGGAAAGACATCCCTTGATCATCACATTAGAGGTTAGGATTTCAACATATGAATTTGGAGACACAAATATTTAATTCATAACAGGCACCAAGACAATCCAATAGGAGAAAGGATAATCTCTTCAGAAAATGGGTCTGGGATAATTGGATATCCAAATGCAAAAGAATGAAGTTGGACTCTTATGCCATATTAAAAAATTAACTCATGGATTTAAGACCTAAATGTAAAAGTTGAAAATATAAAATTCTTAGAAGAAAACAGGAGAAAGTCTTTGTGACCTTGGATTAGGCAATGTTTTCTTAGATATGACGTGAAAAGCACATGTGACAATAGAAAAAGCAGATAAATTAGAATTCATCAAAACTTTTTAAAAAATGTGCTTCAATGGACCATCCTGAAAGTGAGAAGACAACTCACAGAATGGAAGAAAATATTTATAAATCATATAGCTTATATGGACTTGTATCTAGAGTATATAAAAATCTCTTATAATAAATAATAAAAAGGGAAATAACCCATTTTTTTAAATTGGGTAAAGGATTTGACTAGAGTTTTCTCAAAGAGAGATACATCAGTGAAAGTACCAAAACATAGTTAGTGAATCTAAATATTGTTAGACTTTCTAGAAGAAATAGAAATATTATATACAATCTCCAAATTACTAGATGGGTAAAAATAAAGTGAAAGGAGAAAAGCAGAATGAATTTTTAAGACAAAAAAGACACCAGAAACAAAACCAGAAAAATAGGAAAGTATAAAATAAAAGTAGGAATAGATTCAAATATAATTCTAAATAGAATAAACTCAGTCTTAAAGACAATGTTTACTGCAGAGACTTGTAAAATCTAGTTATATGCCATTTTCAAAAGACATACCTAAACATAAGGCACAGAAAGTTAAAAATGAAAGGATAGAAAAAATACCCAGAACACAAAAATAGGTGGTATAACTGTATCAATGTCAGACAAAATAGATGTTAAGGTGATACTAAAGGACACAGATTTCCTGTCAATATAAGGAAGAAATTTCTAAGGGACCTATAAGAAAAGTGGAATGAGTGACCTCTGGAGTCATTGAATTCTCCATATTTTGAGAAACAAATCTGAGATGATGACCACTTGTAAGTGTGTTAGGGAGGACATTAAACCATCACAGAAAGGTTGGGATTTAATGACCATACAGTTTCTCTGTATCCTGAAATCCTAATATGTTATCTCATTTCCCAGTTGTCTTTCAAATTATTTCATTTTCTCATGTCTACAAGATTTTCTGATTAGCCACATATTAGAAGGAAGTTCTGACATTCCTTTCTCATATGAACCTTCATCTCTAAAGTATAGTCTGTGGCACATATTTGTATACGTAAGAGTGTGATTTATGTGTATGTTAGACTGTATGTGTACACACATGTCTGTTGTTAGGACTTCAATTTCCTCTGCTTTAAGATTTGTCTTCTAACAATTTTGTCTGAAAGGGAGGTTGAGAAAACTCCCAGAGGAAAATATTAATGTCTTATCTTATCTAACAGACAACAACAGTTAGTTGTCTGAGTTACTAACAGATATGCAAAGAGAGAAAAACATTGCAAAGCCTTCAGAACACACAACACATTTTGAGGGTGTGGGCTGGGTGGCAGCTGTTTGGCAATAGCGTTCAGCTGTTCTTTTGCAATACAGATCCTCAGGTTTTAAACTGCCAGATCAAGATCCATCCAAAAAATTCTCAAAAAATTTCCTGGAAGATGTCTGGGGCTGGGAGTGGATAGAGCCTGCTCTACCTGCTCCAAGATACTCCCAGGGTGGGGCCCAGAGAATAGGGTCCCACCCTGGGACCCTAAAAATAGGTGGGATCCTATTTTTAACAAGCATCTCTAGAGGATTCTGAATCACACTAAAGATTGAGAAACATGAATTTAAGTTATCTCAAGATTTTAATAGAAAAGAGGTAAGCTCTTTTTCCATGCTTTTAAATACCAATTTCTTTAAAATATTCCTTGATTGTCTTTTTTTTTTTTTAATTGGTGACACAGATTATAAAGACATTTGGAGGTAGTATTCTCACTTTATTTTTTGGTGAAACCATCTTGGGTCTTTTTTTCCAATCATATTTCATTTATTCTCATCAACTTTAAAAGGAGATCATGTCATTACTCACTGTGATGGCAGGAATCTGGCCTTCGTGGTCTAAATGATCTAGGAGTATACCTACAGGAAAAGGACAAAAATGGTCATGGTTTTATTTTCTTTGCTGGTATAGATACCTAGGTTAGGGGATGTGAGTTCTATGATCCTAAAAGAAAGTAAAACAGTAGTCTCAATAAGACAAACCAAGCCAGCAAGAAGCTCATTGTAAATGGGATCAAGGTGCAGGAGAAGCCAAAAAGAATAAATTTCAACTTCCATAATCATTTACTAAATAAATAATTTGAAATATTTATTCAAAAGTTATTTTTAAATGACAGTAATGGACAATGATTAGTACAAAGGTAACTTTAGGCTAGAAAAAAGTAATTTTCAGCAAAAAGAGGCAATAGAGCAAAGGAAAGGATGACTTTGTTTCCTCCTCACAAAGTCACAGAGTTTAATTTTTTTTTTTAACCAGAGGTGAAAAAATAAATAGCTTTTACCTTACACAGTCTCATCAGACACAAAATAAGTGATTGAACGCAATCTGGCTTACTAAGAATTCATTACGGGGCTTCCCTGGTGGCACAGTGGTTAAGAATCCTCCTGTCAGTGCAAGGGACCTGGGTTCGAGCCCTGGGCCAGGAAGATCCCACATGCCATGGAGCAACAAATCCTGTGCACCACAACTACTGAGCCTGTGCTCTAGAGCCTGCGAGCCACAACTACTGAGGCCTGCGTGCCACAACTACTGAAGCCTGCATGCCTAGAGCTGGTGCTCTGCAACAAGAAAAGCCACTGCAATGAAAAGCCTGTGTACCACAACGAAGAGTAGCCCCCGCTGGTCGCAACTAGAGAGAAAGCCTGTGTACAGCAGCGAGGACCCAACACAGCCAAAAATAAATTAAAAAAAAAAAAAAGATTCCATTACGTAAGAGCCATTTAAGATGTATTCTTTAGCCTGACCACAAATGTCCTCTTATAGATTGAAGCTCTCTGAGAAATAACTGTGTTCCTCTTGTATGTACCCCACATGTCTTCAACACTGTTGATCATGTAACAGGATATCAAAAATATCCTGGTTGGTTAAATAGTTGACTGCTTTTTGAACAGCACTCATTGTGAACTTACATATCCTTATGAAATTTCACTATACTAAGTTAAAGAGAAAACTCTAAAAGCTTCTTGAGAGCAAAAACAACTCATTGGGAAAAGGATGAGAATCATATTGGCTTTCAGATTTTCTACCTTTAGGCTGGACTAGCATAGAACAATGCCTTCAAAATACTAACAGAAAATTGTTTGGAACATAGAATTCTATATCTAGCCAATTTACCAGTCTGCAAATCACATTGAAAGAATTCAACATTTACCTCCCTTTATGGAAAAAAAAATCACTTGAGTATATGCTTTAAGAAAATGAAAATTGAAATAAAAAGAGATGAAGATATAAAATCCAAAAATTAATGGCCGCAACTCAGAATAGCAATAAAAAGAATCCCTAGGCTGTTGGTTGGGCAGCAGGTATAAAGGCAATTGGTTCAAAGTGAAATACATAGTTAGAAGACTTGCAGACAAATGTATTTGATAGGAAAATGAATTCACCTCAACAAATAAGTATTATTTTAAAAGTTATATGAACTTAGTGATAGAGTGAGGGTGATTGTTTCTTCTGTCAATAAGAAAAAAGTAAGGCAAACAAACTCTCTGAAAAATAAAAAGCTCTATAGCAAAATCACAGCCTATATAAAACAAAGTAAATGTAACATGATTCTGAATAGCTTATGGAGTGTAATGAAGGATAAAACATTCTGTCTTGGTTTTTGAAATATTATTTTTGAATCTATACATATTTAGGAAAAACCTAAGTACATTTCCTTGTCCACAAGTCTACCTACATTTCTTGATTCTGCAGAAAATAATATGTACACAATTTTAGTATTTCAAGCACCCTTTATTGGATTTTACTTTTTTGAATCAACTTATATACAAAGCATAGAAGACCTAATTATAGTTCCAAAACAGAAGGAAATGTTATAAACCTTTATAATGTATCAGTTACGAGGTGGAAAGGGAAGAGAGGATGTAAAAGTGTGAGGGTATACATATCCTCATTTTTTATAATGAAGACTTGAGAGATACTACCTAAAGTTGAGTGGCCAAGAAAGTACTTTTTTTATAATTTAAGGTTATAAAGTAAGCCAATAGAAGAAGTACTTATAATACAACTAACAAAATATTGAAAATAGGAGGGAGACAGAGGTGGTGTTAATGAGCCCAATTCCTATTCTTTGATATGTGGAAATCAATAAAAAAACTTGTGTGTGGTAGATATTATTGTTCCCAACTTTTTGCTCCTTCTATGTAGTAGATTATACATCCACTCTTTCTGTCATATGATTTTGCCATACCTCCTGATAGGGCATAGATAGTTTCATGCCTATCCCCATCATCTCTGGGCTTGGCCATATGAATTATTTTGAACAATGAAATGTGGGTGGAAGTGACACTGGTTAGCTCTGAACAGAGGCTTTCAGAAGTATCATGTGTTTCAGTTACTTCTCTTCAGCTGTGGCCCTCTGCCATGGGAAAAGCATATCCCAAATAATAATGGACACTCCTTCAGCCCAAGACCCAAGATAAAAAGACACATAGAGCCAAGCCAAACCAAGTCCAGCATGGTGGCAGCCAATGATTTGTGAGCTTGCAATAAGTGTTTGTTGTAAACAATGACTTGGGGATTGTTTGTATGGCCACAAAAATTGACACACACTGTCTAAAGTTGATAAATCAAGAATTGGAACTATACTATTTAGAATTAGGGGAGATATCCTTCAGAGAGGTGGGGTGGCAACCACCAAAAAGAATTAGTTAAAGGTAGTTACCTTTGAGGATGCTATTGGGTGGAAAAAATTTAAGCCTTTGTTTCATTTCTTCCTATCCTATTTGAATTTTTATCATATGTATGTACTTTATATATGTATTACTTTTATATTTAAAATGTGCAAAGTACAGTGCATACCATCTAGGAGGTGATATAAGCCATAGACACATAAAACATTATAGCTATCATATCATGAGGCAGCCAATTTGTGTGGGGGAAAAAAATGCCCCAGATGATGAAATTATAGGAATTCAAAAAAAAAAGGAGAGAGAGAGAGAGATCAACCCAACTGAAGAGGTGGTAGATGGTAAAGAAAATTGCACTGCAAAAGAATCCATAGGGATTAAGATAGGTGGAGGAAAGTAGGCAAGGAAGAAATAAACACCATAATAAATGTGGAGAGAGGGAACACTGAAGTAGGTGTGATATGACTGGACCAGAGAATTCTTATGGGGGAGCTGTGAGCAAGAGGGCTGGGGCTGGTGAGAATGGGACAAGATTGTGAAGGGCTTGTATGGCTTGAGTAATGTGTGTATAGACAGAATGGCTTCATGAACTTGGTGTTTCAGGAAGGCCAACATGGCAGGGCAGTGTAAGACAGACTGTATTCAGAATCCTCAGAGCTGGTAGAAACTGTCTCAAGGGTCACTTAGCCAGGTGGTGTGGCATATGTGAGGGTATTGCTCTGAGTCACATAGCTTCTGTTACCACATCTTCCTTTGGGCCTAAAGCTATAAAAGCAGTGCCTCACTCCTTTGCTAGAAATGTGTAAATAATTATTCAGATAGACTGGTGCCCTGTGGGACTGGGAAGCTATGACTAGGGGAAAGAAGGGGCCACAGAAAGGTATTTTATAAATCTCTCAAAACCACTCTTAGCTGGAAAAGACCTGCAGTCTTCTCCTCCACCCTGTGCTGCTTACCAAGTCTTTTTCACTGAGTCTTCCTAAATGCCATCTAATAATACCCTGAATTCACATGTGTTAAAACTCAGGTTGGGACTTCCCCAGTGGTCCAGTGGTTAAGACTCTGCCTTCCAGTGCAGGGGGCATGGGTTCCATCCATGGTCAGGGAACTAAGAACCCACATGCTGCCAGGGTATGGCCAAACAAACAAACAAACAAACCCTCTGGCTGTCTTACTCCGCAGTACCTCTTTTGAATTGAGAACCCAACATCTCTTCCATTTCTCTTCATTTCAGGTTCATTCCATTTGATTTCCTTTTAAGTGATGACTGCCCACCCAAATCTACTGCCCACTAAGACTTGCTTCCCTTGCCCTTGATGATTTTTGTACCTGACTTAGGTTTTAGCTGCTATTCTGACTCCTGCTTTCCTTAACCTTACAAAAAATTCATACTGGTGTCTGGTCTGACTGTATTATTTTCAGTTTCTTAGGTTCATTTCTGTCACTGCCTTCTTCGCCTTCATTGGCTATGTGCCCAAATGGCATATGCTGAGCCTTCTCAGTGCAAGGCCTATTCCACCTGCAGAACCTCAGGCTTGTTTTTCTCACCAGCTGTCTCAACTTTTCCACTCCTCCATGCTTGCTGACCTCGGACTCCATTGAGTCTCTGATCTAGCAGTTCCCAGGATTTCACCTATTTTTTTTCCTGTATGATAATATAGCCCACATAAGTCTCCAGAGTATATGTGTGGAATTCCCAATAAACCAGCAATAAATCTTCCCTTTCCTTTCTGACTCATAAAAGCCTATTGGAATGCAAGAAACTGGGAGTGACTTTTTTATAGGAATAATCTGCATTCTGCTTTATGTTTTAAAACTTTATTCTCAACTTCTTGTTCCTGCCCAAGGTGGAATAGTGTGGATGGAGTACATTTCTCACTAAGAACAGTTAAAAGCACTGGATATTGTATATGAAACAAACAAGAGAAAACTGAAAGGCAGAGAGAAGAAGACAACTGACTAACCTTGGGATCTGAGGAATGACAGGACAATGAGTTCTCTGTGTTGTTTTTTTGTTTGTGTGTTTGTTTGTTTGTCTTGCCTCATATATCTTAGGCTAGAGAAGCTGGCAACCTAGAAACACCACAGGAACAAATTTTTTTAAAACCCCAAGAAATGCCTGCTCTCACTAGCTAAAGGACTGGGAAAGGGGAAATGTAGAAAACTTTTAGACCAGTAACTACCCTATTCTAGCCAAACCCTGCAGAAAAAAAAAAAAAAAAATGTGACCTCACCCCTGCCCCAGTCAGCAAAGGCTGAATAGAGGGACTCCCACCTTCACCCTTTTGTTAGAAGGCATCACTCATGACTCCTCTAACCCCTGCTGGGGTGATGTCAGAGAAGACCAAGTGGAGAGCCAGCACTTTCATCCCGGCCCAGTTGACAGGTGACTAGCAAAAACAAAACAAACAAAACAACCCAACAATATGGAAGTGTATTATGCCAGGTTAAAAAAAAAAAAAGCCAGTCTCAAAAGGTCGTATATGGTATGCTTCCATTATATAACATCCTTGAATAACAAAACTATAGAGATGGAAAACAGATAGTGGTTGCCAGGGGTTAGAGATAGTGGAGATGGGGGAGGGGTAGGTGTGACTATGAAGGAAGTTCATGAGGGAGATCTTTGTGGTAATGGAATAGTTCTGTATCTTGATGCTGGTGATAGTTATGGGAAACTGCACATGCGATAAAGTGGCACAGAACTAAACACTCATATTGTACCAATGCCAATTTCCTGGTTTTGATATTGAACTATAGTTACAAGTTTATAGCTTTTTTATAAGTTACAGTTATAAGATGTAACCATTGGGGGGAAATGGGTGAAGGGTACAAAGGACTTTTCTGTACAGTTTTTACAACTTCCTATGAATTTATAATTATTTCAAAATAAAAAGTTATCCTCCAATTTTGATACTTGTGATAGTCATTAACGTTATAATCCAAATTTTTGCAGCTCTCTGCCTTCTGGGGACAATGCTGGGATTTATTGCATTTCCTTGCTTCTTTGAAAGTTAGATATGGCAGGTCGTTTGATTTGGCCAATGAAATGCATGCATAAAAGTGACACTTGGTGAGGAAGTGTTAGGAGACTATGTACAATATGCCACGTATCCTTCTACTGTTTCTGCCAAGGAGGAACCATGTGCTGCTCTGGATTCTTCTTCAGCCTGGGATGGACCCCACCCCACCCCCACCCCATCCCCCTTCCTCAAAGGACATGACTTGTGGGCCAGAAAGGACCTGTGTAGTTTTAAGCTCCCAGGATTTGGGGCTTTTGGATATAGACATCCAGTGCAGTAATACAACAATTAGTCACCATTACCTGCTTATGCCCCTTACAAATGCCTAAAATGTACTGCTCTTATCACCAGATCCAAAGCAAGGGACCCTCCTGACTGCTTATGATCCACACTTACCACACTCAGGACTGCCCTCACCATGCTGACATATGCCTATTGCCTGACCTAACCCATGATCACCACCCATCTGGCTATTTTCACTTGGTTTAATGTTTTTGAGGTTCCTCTATATTGTATCTTCCACATATCTTCTATGTATCTTTCATTGTTTTATTGCTGAATAGCATTCATTGTATGGACATACCACATTTTGTTTATCCATTCACCAGTTGCTGGATATCTGAATTGTTTCTACTTTTCAGGTATTATGAATAATGCTCCTATGAATATTTATATACAACCTGCTATATGAACGTGCTTTCAGTTTTGGGGGGTATATACCTAGGAGTGGAATCATTGGGTCATATGGTACTCTTACGTATAACTTTTGAAGCTCCTTTTTAACCAACTTCCAAAGTGGCTGTACCATTTCACATATCCATCAGAAATGCAGGTTAGGGTTCTAATCTCTCTAATCGCCTCAGCAACACTTGCTATCATCAGTCGTTTTGATTACAGCCATTGTAGTGGGTGTGAAGAGCTTTCTCATTGTGGTTCTGATTTTCATTTCCCTAGTCACTAAGGCTGTTGAACATCTTTTCATGCTATTCTTGACCATGTAAATATTTTCTTTGGTAAAATGCTTATTCCATTCTTTTGTCCATTTAAAATTCAATTATTAGTCTTATTAAGTTATGAGTTCTTTATATATTCTGAATACAAGTCCTTTATCAGATATACGATTTGCAAATCTTTTTTTCCCCAAGATACAAAAAAATCTTTTTTTTCCCTTAACACGGTTATTTTTTAAAAAGATACAAACTTCAAAGTGAAGTTCCCTTATGGTCCATTAACAGGCCAATCATGATTCACTTTGTTTCAAAATATTATGTAAGTACTTTTAAAAGCAACTTTTAACTTTTATTTAGAATACTTGGAAAATGTAGATAAGCACACAATAGGATGGTAAAATTCCACAGATAATCTTCAGTAACATCATTTCCTTCCAGCCTTTTGGTTCTTTCTGCGAACATACCTTTATTTAAAATATAAAAATGGGACCATTTAAATATTATAAACATTAGTGTCATCGTTGGCAAGCAAGACACAAAAACCTCTGAATGATTCAAGTAGAAAATTTATTAAAAGAACAGTTGGTCATGCCTAGTGAGTGACAGAGGACCAGGCTGCGTCTTCTCTTCAGGTTAAGGTACGGCTAGGTACTGGAATTAGTGCCAAGGAAGAGTGTTTCCCAAGGGGGCACAGTGGAAGGGCCCCTCTCAGAACTACGCGGGAGACACTGCCCTAAACAGCCCCCCATCCTGCGGGGGCCGGGGTTGTTTTTGTCCCCCAAGGCCTGGTTGCCTCTTCCGGCTTCGCCGGTCCGTGGCCTCCCCTCTCGCCGCCCACCCTGGGTCCTGGACCTCCTGCATCCCGGTTGCCGGGCGCAGCGCTCAGCTCGGCCAGACCAAGGGGCCGCTGACCGTCCTCCAGCTCCGAGTCCTCGTCTGCCGCTCGCGGGTCAGGAACAGCCCTGGCCTCGGCCCCGGGATCGATCCGAAGATCTCGTCGGCGCGGTGAGGGCACATCCCTTTCCTCCCAACCCCGCGACCTGCTCGACGTGAAACGGCCCGAGCTGTACTTCACTTGCGGCGGCAGCCCCTTTGTCCGTGCACAGGTTCAGGTGGAGACCACCCGGCCCGGACCTCACGGCTGAGCCCTTCGAAGACCCAGGCTCCCGCCCGGGACAGAACCGGCAGCGCCGCCCGGAGGCTCTCGCTCCGGCGCCCGGGTTCCGCGCCTCCCCGCGTGTGGGACAGGTAGAGGTAGAGGCGCCGAGAAGCCGGAACCTTCACGGCCCCGAGGGAAGCGCCGCGGCCCCGAGGTGGGCTCGCCGCAGGGGCGGGGGCGCCGCATCCGGGTGAATGCGCGGCGCCCCCGCCTCCCCCGCGCAGCCGCACGGGCCGCCGCCGCCGCCAGCACGCCGCGAGCGGGGAGGACCGCGCCCAAGCGGCCTGCGTGGGCGGCCTTGCGGCCCCGGACCGCCGCGCTGAGGCGGTCCCGAGAGAGCGGCAGCGGCGGCGGCAGCAGCATGCGGGGTGGCCCGGAGTAGCGCGCCAAGCCCGCGAGGCCCCGCGCGGAGGAGGGGGCAGGCGCGGCGGAGGCGGGGCCCGAGTCGGGCCCGCCCGCCCGCCGGGGGAGCCGCCGGCAGTGGTCGAGGAGGCGGCGCGGCGGACGGCGGCCCGAGAGTAGCGCCCGCGCTGCGGCCCGCGGGACCGCGCCGCGACCGCCCGGGCCGGCCCCGAGGAGCGCCCGCCGCCGGCGCCGCCGCCGCCGCGCGCGGACCGAGGTGAGTGTCCTCCCGCGCCCGGGCCGTCCCGGAGCCGCGGCCGCTGACGCGGGGCCGGGGGAGGAGGAGGGGGAGGAGGCCCGGCCGCGTCCGCGTCTCCCGTCCCTTTGTGGCCGGCGCGGGCACGCTGGGCGCGGGGTCCGGGTCGGGGACTCGGGGGCTGCTGGACACGCGGCGTCTCTGGTTGGCTGCTGCGGCGAGAAGCGAGTTTCCGTCCTAGTTTGACATTGAGTTAGAACCGTTTTTCTTTAGAAGACGGAAGTTTGTTTTATTGACCAAAATATAGCTAAATATGGCTCCTGGGTTCGGTCCGGCGGTGTGGTACTTGGAGCCGCGGTGCCAGGCTGACCCCCGCCCGGCCGGCGCGACGCGGGAGGGGAGGACACGCGGGCGGCCCGGGTTGGGGTATTCCGGCCCACTACCCGCGAAGAGGACCCGGCCCTGAATTAGCAGACGTCTGTTGATGGGAAGTAGCGGGCATTAGGTAATGTAGTAAAGCTTCCTGGAAGAATGAATGAATGAAATGTCATTTACTCATCCATAATCAATGCAATGCCCATTTAAAGATTTGCCAGGAATTGTGATGATTTGCAATGTCATTGCCTCTCTTACCTGGTCAGCCTTGCTAAGTGAAGGTCCCCCTCCTCCGAACTTGTGACCTTGGCCTCATTCGTAGAGCCACTAAGCTAACCGGACGGGCTTGGCATTTTCTGGCAAGTGAGGGCAATGGTCAGAGTAGTCTTTGTCATTGTGAACTGTTTCTGGAGGGCAGAGATCATACCTATGGTTAATATCAACACATTGATCTATAATAATTCTTGTCAAGAACTCTGAGAGGGTGGGGTGGGATGGGTGGGTATTTTGTCCTCATTTCACAAATGAAGTTGAGGCCCTAAGAAGTTGTAATTTTACAGGGCGCAAGCTAAGTAGCAGAGTTGGGATTCACACCTAGGTCTTATTAATCCAGTGCTCTTTACATTACATCTGTGTCTGGACTTGGGTTGTCCACTGTGGTAGCCACTAACCACACGTGGCTATTTAACTTAATTAAAATTAAAGTTTTGAAAATTCAGTAGCCACATTACAAGTGTTCAGTAGCCAAATGTGACCGGTGGTTACTATTGGTTACTATTAGTACTTGTCTAGACCATATATCCATTGGCGTATTCAGTATTTGTTGAGTGCCATATGTCTATGAGGCATAGTTTTCAGTCCTGGGTATAGTATGGTGAATAGGAGAGGCAAAATATCCTTGGTTTCATGGAGCTTGCATTTTACATGATAGTTTAAGGGATGTTTCCGTGGTACCTTCAGTGCTTTGCTAATGCAAAGTGGTTCGTGAACCAGCGGCAGCATCTCTGTCACCTGGGAGTTTGGAAGAAACGCAGAATCTCAGGTCCCAAGCCACATCAACTGAATGAGTATCTGTTAAAGTGATTTAACAGGTCACAGGTGATAGATCTCAGATCTCAAGTGATTTGTTTTCATACTGAAGGCCTTATTCAGAACACCAGTGATAACTGGGTTTAACAAATGTCCTGATGGATTGTTTGGTAGGGCTCTTAAGCCAACTTTGAATGCCTTGGGAACACTCATCATTTACACAAATACTTGTTAAATGCCTGGCTTCTGTAGTAGAGTGTCAGCTTTATGAGAGCAGAGATTGTGTCTTCCTTTTCCAGCCATGTATCTTCAAAGACTGCACAGTGCCTGGTAAGCAGTAGGCACTCAGTAAATGCTTCTTGAATATATTAATGAGCCTGTTCAGAAGTCAAAACTAGTTAATCCCAAGCAATTCAGGCAAGGTAATATTCAGGGCAGAGGGTAAGAACATAGGACCAGAATCAAAATGAAGGTAGATCTGTGTGTAGCTTTTCAGCTCTAAACCCCAGCTACCCTGGCCTGAGTTTCATTTCCTGGTTCCCTTGCATGCCCTATCTCTTTCTCTTTTTAATAATATAAAATAATATTTATAAATTTGAATCTTAATCATATCTTAGTGCCATATACATATGTATATGTGTATATATATTTTTTAAAAACTAAATTCCAGACTTTATTAGGATTTCACCAATTTTCTCATTAATATCCACTTTCTGTTCCAGAATCCTGTCCAGGGTACCACATTGCACCGCATTGCATTTAGTCATCATGTCTCCTTAGTCTTTGGTCTGTGGCAGTTTCTCAGTTTTCCTTGTTTTGTGTAACTTTGGTAGCCTTGAGAAGTACTGTCCTGGCTGTCTTCAGTGGGCAGCTTTGCATAGACCAGATAGGATCATCTAATACTGGGAAAAGGCTCTCATATTCAGGAAAGTAAGGCCCTGACAGGAATAGCTATTTCTGCTGATATTTGTCTGTTTATGTAATATATACATCTATTATGCTTCTGTAACAACTTACAACTGTAGTACTTTGTTTTCAGTAACAGATTCTTGGGATACAGTTCTTAATTGGTTGAGATTCAGAAGAGTGTTACAACATTGCAAATGTGAACCACTATTTTAAAATATACTGAGTTTTTATTTTATGATGGGTTAGAGCTGGGCTGAGGTGGAGGAGCTAGGAAAAAGGAGAGATTAGCTAAAAGAGGCAGTGGGTCAGAGAGGGACCATGGCGCACGGAGTGGCAGATAATGCAGGAAAGAAGACTGGGGCAACTGCATAGAAGGGAACTAGAAGTGAATACTTGCTGTTCGTTCATTGACTCAGTTAATATTTATTGGGCGCTTATTGTCTGCCAGTCCAGTGCTAGATACTCAAGATAACTGGGGTTGGACAGCATTAGATAAACATGCAGGTAAGTACATAATAATTAAACTTGTGATGAGTGCTAGAAAGAAAAGGTAAAGGGTGCTGGAGAGACTGTGTTTGTGTGGTGGTGGGGAGCTGCTTGCTTTTGGTTGGCTGGGTTAGTAAGGAAGTCTTCTCTCATCTGCATTCCACCCTACAGCTTTTGCGGACCTTCCATTGTTACCCTCACACTGCTTATTCCATCTTTTTGTTATTTCACAACACACACACCCCTTTCTTCATAGGCACTGTGTTTATTTTAGCTCCGAGTCTTTACATATGCTTTCTTCTTCCCAAGACATCCCATCTCCACTTCCACTTGTGGAAGTGCTACCTCTTGTTCAAGGATTTGCTCAAATCTCATCTCCTTTATGAAGGCTTTCACTGTTGATTGATGCCTGTGTTTGTCACTCTACTTAAGTTTATGGTGTTTGAGGGTACGGATAATATTTTACATTTATATCTATGTGTCCACAGTCCACCACAAAGCCAAAATTAATAAAGAGTTGTTAAGAAGGTAGATCTTTTCTGAAGTGTTAACATTTGGGTGATGAATCTTAGAGTAGTGAGTGAAGGTCCAGTTTTGGGCTTTTTTTGGTGTGTGTGTGATGAAAGAAAGTGCAGCATTTATTTCAGGGCACCAAGCAAGGAGTTAGGGACAGCTAGTGCTCAAAAAGCCCAAACTCTGGGCTTTTTTAAATTAAACTTTTTTTGGTGGCATAATTGTAGATCCACATGCAGTTAGAAGAAATAATTCTGAAAGAGCCCATGTACCCTTTACCCAGTTGCTCCCAGTGGTATCATGTAAAACTGTAGTGCAGTGTCAGACCCATGAGAGTGTCATTGATATAGTCGAGATACAGAACATTTCCATCAGCACAGGGTTTCTGCATGTTGTTCTGTTATAGCCATACCCTCTTCCCTCCCAGTTCCGTCCACTCCTTAAGTCCTGACAATCACTAATCTGTTCTCTATTTCTATAATTTTGTCCTTTCAAGAATGTTTTATACATGGAGTCATATAGTAAGTACCTTTTGGAATTGGCTTTTGCTCCCCACGCCCCTCCCCCCCAGCATAATTCTCTGGAGACTCATCGAGGTATGGGGTGTATCAATAGTTGCTTCCTTTTTATTGCTGAGTAGTATTTCATAGTATGGATGTACTTTTATGGTTCTTTTAACCATTTACCTGTTGAAGGACATTTGTTTCCAGTTTTGGCTATTACAGCACCATAGGTTGAAAAGGCAACATTGTTTCCTCCATTGAATTGCTTTTATGTCTGTAAAAAAAAAATCGGTTGGGTATACTTGTATGTGTTTATTTTGGGGTTCTGTGTTCTGTTCCATTGATCTATGTGTCCCTCCAGCAGTATTGTACAGTCTTGGTTACTGTGCAATATAATAAGTCTTAAGTAAGTGTAGAATGATTCCTCCCACTCCATTCTTTTTCAGAATTGTATTAGCTGTTCTTTCCTTTGCTTATCCATATAAATTGTAGAATAATTTTGTTTATATTTATAAAAAATCTTACTGGAATTTTGATAGGAATTGCATTAGACCTGTATATCCATTTGGGGAGAATTCATGTCTTACTATGTTGTTTCTTCCAGTCTATGAACATGGTATGTCTCTCCATTTATTTAGATCTTCTTTGATTTCTTTCATTAGCGTTGTGTAGTTTTATCATACAAGTTCATGTTTTGTTAGATTTTGTTAGGTTTTTGTTAGATTTACATGTAAGTATTTGTATTTTGAACAATTGAAAATGGCATTGTATTTTACAAGCAGCTCATGCAGCTCAATATCAAAAAAACAAACAACCCAATCCAAAAATAGGCAGAAGACCTAAATAGACATTTCTCCAAAGAAGATATACAGATTGCCAATAAACACATGAAAGGATGCTCAACACCACTAATCATTAGAGAAATGCAAATCAAAACTACGATGAGGTATCACCTCACACCAATCAGAATGGCCATCATCAAAAAATCTACAAACAAATGCTGGAGTGGGTGTGGAGAAAAGGGAACCCTCTTGCACTGTTGGTGGGAATGTAAATTGAGACAGCCACTATGGAGAACAGTATGGAGGTTCCTTAAAAAACTAAAAATAGAACTCCCATACGACCCAGCAATCCCACTACTGGACATATACCCTGAGAAAACCATAATTCAAAAAGAGTCATGAACCACAATGTTCACTGCAGCACTATTTATAATAGCCAGGACATGGAAGCAACCTAAGTGTCCATCAAGAGATGAATGGATAAAGAAGATGTGGCACATATATACAATGGAATATTACTCAGCCGTAAAAAGAAATGAAATTGAGTTATTTGTAGTGAGGTGGATGGACCTAGAGTCTGTCATACAGAGTGAAGTAAGTCAGAAAGAGAAAAACAAATACCATATGCTAACACATATATATGAAATCTAAAAAAAAAAAGGTACTGAAGAAGCTAGGGGCAGGACAGGAATAAAGACACAGACATAGAGAATGGACTTGAGGACACGGAGAGGGGGAAGGGTAAACTGGGACAAAGTGAGAGAGAGTAGCATTGACATATACACACTACCAAATGTAAAATAGATAGCTAGTGGGAAGCAGCCGCATAGCAAAGCACCGAGATCAGCTTGGTGCTTTGTGACCACCTAGAGGGGTGAGTTAGGGAGGGTGGGAGGTGGACACAAGAGGTTGGGGATATGGAGATATATGTACATGTATAGCTGATTCACTTTGTTATAAAAAAGAAACTAACAACATTGTAAAGCAATTATACTCCAGTAAAGATGTTAAAAAAAATAGTATTGTATTTTAAATTTTGGTGTCCATATATTTATTGCTAGTAGAGAGAAGTTTATGTTGATCTTGTATCCTGCAGTCTTGCGGAACCCATTTTTTAGTTCTAGGAGTTTTTCTGTAGATTCCTTGAGACTTTCTAAGTAGACAACCATGTCTTGTCTACATAGGGGCAGTTTTATTTCTTCCTTTTCAGTCTGCATGCTGTTTACTTCCTCTTCTTGCCTTATTGCACTGGCAAAAACTTCTAGTACTATGTTTAATAAGAATAATAAGAGAGGACGTTTTTGCCTTGTTTCTGATCTTAGGGAGAAAGCATTCAGTCTTTCACTATGTTTTGGGTCAGTCTCTGCCAATCCATAGTGATGCTATTGGCTAGAAATGACTGGCACTCAGCTGGGCCTGTGGTGAGGCCCCGCACAGACATTTCCCCTTCTGGTGCCAGTTTTGTGTCTGGACTGGCCCTTGTGCTCTTACAGTGATTGTAAGACACACCTCTGCAACAACCATAAGGGAAGTTTGAAAATAAAAGGTTTATTACTTACAGGTCCTGGAGGAGGGTACATGGCATGCCTGAGGCCACACAACGAGGTTGTGGGTAAAGAGTGCAGACCTGGGTTTCTGCTTTTTTGGGGGTTGATGGTGAAGGGCCTAGGGTTTTGTGGGTTCTCTCTTTATTGGTGAATGTAAGACATAAGAGCAGGAATTAGGGCACAGGAAGGGAAAAGCAGGCTGTCAAATGGTCAGTTATCTAATGACTAGAGCTTTCTTAAAGAAAAAACAAAAAACCCAAAAAACGTAACTTTATGGGTGGGGTGCCATGGCTCTTTATCTAGCTGTGTAGCTGGCAATGTGTTTATTCAAGATGGATGTCTTTGAACTGGATGCCTGGGAAATCAAAAGCTTAATGTCAGGCATTTACATTGTACAATCAAAAAAGCTAATGTCAGGTACTTATACTACAGACTGTTAAGTATAGTGTTAACTGTAGGGTTTTTCTAGATGCTCTTCATCAAACTGAGGATGTTCCCTTCTGTTCCTGTCTCTCTGAAACTTTTTGTCATGAATGGGTGTTGAATTTCATTAAGTGCTTTTTGCACATTGATCTTTATATGGTCATGTAATTTTTTTCATTAGCCTATTGATATGGATTATTTTGATTGATTTTTAATTGAGCCAGCCTTGCATTCCTGGAATAAACCCCACTTGGTCATGGTGTATTATCCCTTTTATATTTTGCTGAATTCTATTTACTAATATTTTGTTGAGGACTTTTTGCATTTACATTCATGGGGGCATTTAGCAGTATAAAGTTTCCTCTAAGCACTGTTTTAGCTCTGTCCCACAAATTCTGTTTTATTTTTATTTTCACTCAGTTTAATATATGTTTTTATTTCCCAGAGACTTCTTTGAGCCATGGATTACTTAGAAGTGTGTTGTCTGGTTTCCAGGTGTTTGGAGATTTCCCTGTTATCTTTCTGTTTTTGGTTTTTTGATTCTGTTGTGGTTGGAGAATACAATCTGTATGTTTCAGTTCTTTTAAATGTGTTTAGGCTTGTTTTATGGCTTAACATATAGTCTGTCTTGGTATATGTTCTGTGGACACTTGATTAGAATGTGTTTTCTGCTGTTGAGTGGAGTGTTTTATAAATGTTTCATATATGTTGATTAGATTCTGTTGGTTGATAGTGTTGTTGAGTTCTTCTATACCCTTGCTGGTTTTCTACCTAGGTATTCTGTCAGCTCTTGAGAGAGGGATGTTGAAGTCTCAACTATATTTGTGGATTAGTCTGTTTCTCCTTTTAGGTTATATCAGTTTTTAGCTTTACATATTTTTCAGCTCTCTGCTGCATACACATTTAGGGTTGCTGTGTTTTCGTGGTGGGTTGAAACTTTCTGTCACTACATAATGTCCTTCTCTGTCTCTAGTAATTCTCTTTGCTCTGAATTCTACTTTTATCTGATATTAACATAGCTGCTACTTTTCTTTTTTCTTTGATTGCTTTCCTTTAATTGTTTGGCTGTTATATCCTTTTCCATTCTTTTACTTTCAACCTGCCTAAACTGTTATGTTTGAATTAAGTGTCTTGTAGACAGCATATACTTGGATCAAGTTTTTTAGTTGATTCTAGCAATCTGTCTTTTTCATTGATCCATTTAGACCATTTACAATGATTGTCATTATTGATCTGTTAGAGCTTAAGTCTACCATTTAATTTTTTGTTTATTCCCTCTGTTTTTTGTTTCTCTGGGTATTCCTCCACTGCTCCTTCTCCCAGCTTCCTGTGGGTTACTTGAGCATTTTTTTTTTTACAATTCCATTTTAATTTATACTGTTTTTGAGTATTTCTTTGTATAGTTTTTTTTAATTAAAAATATTTTTACTGGTTGATTTAGGTATTACATTATATATACCTGGCTAATCATTGTCTAGTGGTGTCATCCTTTTTCCTGTTCAGATGAAGCGCAGAAACCTTACTTCCCTATACATCCCTTTACCCGCCCACATTTTAATACAATTGTATTTATTTCTTTTAAAAACATTTACAAGTACACTAGACACTGTGTCATAGTTTTTGTTTTCACAAACATAAATGAGTAAACTCAAGGGGAGAAGGAAAGCCTATTTGTCTATTTTTGCTTACTGTGTTTTCTCTTGATGTGTGAGGATTCCTTCTCTTATCATTTCTTTTTTGTTTTTAAGAACTTCCTTTAGCCATTCTTAAGGGTATGTCTGCTTGCCACAGATTTTCTTTGTTTTCCTTCATTTGGGGATGACTTGATTTGCTCTTCATTCCTGAAGGATATTTTCTTTGGGTATAGGATTCTGTGTTGATCTTTTCTTTTAGCACTTGAAAAATGTTGTACCACATACCTCTGGCCTCCGTGGTTTCTGATGAGAAATCCACTGTCTGAATAGTTTTTCCTCTGTAGTTAAGGTGTCTTTTATCTCTCACTGTCCTCAGGATTTTTTCTTTATTTTTAGTTTTTAGAAATTTAATTGTGATAAATGTTGGTTTGGATTTCTTTAGGTTTATCCTGTTTGCATTCACTCAGCTTCTTGAACCTGTAGGTTTGTGTCTCCGAATTTGGGAAGTTTTCACCATTATTTCCTGAGTGCAAGTGCTTTTTCAGCAAACTCTCTTTCTTTCTTTTCAAGACTCTGATGACTTGAATGTTAGATCTTTTGTTATGGTCCCACAGGTTCCTAAGGCTGTCAGTTCTTGTTTAGTTTATTTCTTTCTGTTGTTCAGTTTGAGTAATTTCCGATTTTGTATCTTCCAGTTTCTTTGTCCCTTCCATTTTGCTGTTGAGTTCATCAACTTAGCTTTTTATTTCAGTATTTTTCAGCTCTAAAATTTCCATTTTGTTCTTATTTGTATCTTCTGTTTCTTTGTTGAGGTTATTTGTTTTATTTATTTATTTTGAAATTTCTTGTTGAAGCATTTGTGTCACAGCTGCATTATAATCATTCTCAGATAATTCTGACATCTCTGTCATTTTGGTGCTGGTATTTATTAATGTCTTTTTCGTTTAGTTTGAGGTCATCCTGGCTTTTGGTATGGTGAGTGTCTTTTTGGTTTTTTTAATTAAAACCTGGAAATTTTCATATTCTATGAAATTCCGGATCTTATTTAAGCCTTTGTTTTAGCTGGCTTTTTTTTCGACACCACTCCAGCAGGGGTAGGGGTGGCATGTGGTGCTACCTTGTTATTGCTAGGAGGAATTAGAAGTACAGCCTCCCCACTTGGCCTCCCTTGATTGACCCAAGAAGTAGAGTGTTTTGTTACTGTCAGATGGGGTTAGAGGTTCAGGATTCTCAGGGGACATGATATGGAAGGGTCCCTTGTTAGCAGCTGACATGGGTGAAAGCCTGGGCTCCCTACTTGGCCTCCTTAGCACCAGTCTAGTGTGGATGGGGTTGGGGTGCCTTGTTACAGCCTGGTGAGTATATGGAAATTTAAGCTACGTACCTGACCTTTGCTGGCCTGGGTGGGCCACAGTTTTTTCTGTGGTTTTTGTCTGAAGTAGAGTCATTTTTTTCCCTTAGCGTTTTCTGTCTTGCTGAGATGTCCCTTCTTTGGTCCTTTGGCTAGAGAGAGCAGGCTTTTATTGGGCTTTTTTTTTGGTCTGTGCCTGTTGGCGTTTCCAGTTGGCCAGCTTCTTCACTTCCAAGTTTGGGGTATATGAGGCAAAAATAAAACCCAGGGTAGTCACCATTGTGTTGTTCCTCAGGGCCTGAGGTCTTGCCATTCTGCCTTCTTCTCCCTACATTTAAGAGTCTTCTTATGTTTGTTTCATATGCACTGTCCAGAATTTTTAGTTGTAGTTAGTGGGAGGAATAAGGAAAGTTACATCTACTCCATCTTCCCGGAAGCAAATGTCCCTGAAGGACCAGTTTTTTTAACATTTTCCCTTTGTCACAGGCTGATTCTTTTCTAACATATGTGAAGTATAAATTATAAGAAAAAGGAAATTAAAAGCCTACAATGTATAACTTAAAATCTTTTATTGTTAGATTCAGTAGATGTAAAAGTTCTGTAACATTGCCGTCAAAGTTTCTAAGTGCTTACTGTCAATCTCAGTACTTACTCTTCATGGAGTAGGTGCAAGCAGTTTGCTGTCTAAGGACCACACTTTGACTAGCACTGCCTAGGGTATGACTACTTGATTCTTTTTGAAACTAGAAGTCAGTGATTAGCCATTCAGTTTAGTTTCTCCTCTGCTATTTTCCTTGTATTTTTGTAGGGATGTCTTCAATGTGAAACCCTTTTAATCCTTAAGGAGAAGGAATGTTTTAGGGCAGCTGTTACATTGGCGATCAGAGTTCAGAGTGCACCTTTGATTTTATGTGACTTATTTCTCCTTTAATTTTTAGAGTTCTTATAAAATGGTATAAGTTACAGAACAAATTCCTACAAATGTTTATAAGAATCCTTTACAGTCATTGTAATTATAACTTCTAATGTTACATAGAGAATATATGGTGGTTTTTGGTTCTGTAAAGATGTGTAAATATAGGTTTCTGGTATGTAATCTTTTGGTTGGTGACCTTAGCTATGGGATAAACACTAAGAGAGACTAGATAAACCCTTTTGGGGAGCCTTGAGGTGAATTGAAGGTAGTTCTTTAGTTTAGATGTCATGGTTTTTGCTAGATCTTTGTGTCCTTGGTAGTTACGACTTCCTTCTCATTAAAAAAAAATTTTAAGTATCAGTTCAGTTATAAAAAGGAGTCGAATTTGCATTTGTTGGTAAAGCCACATGCTGAGTTATTGGATTGGTCTTTGGAAATTGCACATTGCAGTTTATATTTATTGTTTCTCTTAAGGTTAAAGAGTGAGTGAAATTTTCTGGGAATGTTGTAACTCTCATTTTTCCATCTCTAGGGATTCGTGAGTTGTCAATAAACACTCTTCTAGTATTTACCAGTCCCTGTGTGTGGCAGGGGTTGTAGAGGGTAAGTGAGGCCTGACTGCTTCAGAGAGAAGTCCATATTCTGCTCATAGTCAAGCCACAGAATTAGTTTTAATTATTTTAAGTGTTTCCATGCACAGAGAGCACTACCTGATGAAATAGGACTGTTGTAGGGAGAGCAGCCATGAGAGTTTCAACTTCTACCCAGAAATAGGGGCATAAGAGAACTAAAACAGTTTTGCCACTCGGTGTGGAGAATGGTGGTAAGATGGTCTCTGATCTGAAACTTGGGAGAGGAGTGAGAAAGTAGAGGGAAGAAGAGGATGGTTAATTGTAGACTAGGAGTCTCTGAATAGGGCTGGAAATCCTATGATGAGCAGCCTCTGGGGCATTTCAGTGCATGAGCTATAAGGACATTCCTGGAGAGAAAGGAGCTTTGTGGTAGAAGCTTTCGACTGGAGATGTCCTTGAGTTAGAGGAAGAGGTGTAATACTGGCAGCTTATCAGCCATTGTTTATCAGCTGATGGTGTGGGCTTTTACCTCGGAAGGGGAAGTTTGAGGAGTATTAGAGAAACAAGGAGTTGGTTCAGATAGACTGGGATGTAAGCTATTGACAGTTGGAGATGGTGCTGCAAAACACAAATAAGACAACGTGTGTAGTGCTGATCAGTGACAGGCACTATTCCAAGTGTTCTACATATACTAGTTCATTTAATCGTTACAACAGTCCTTGTAACTACTCTTATCATTACCACCATTGTTTAGATGAAGGATGGAGGAACTGTAGCCCAGGGAAGTGAAGTGGTGAAGCTGGGATGTGCACCTTCCCTGTGTCTGTGCATTTAACATGGCAGTCTGGCTCCAGAGTTTATGGTCTTAACCACTAAGCTAGATTGCCTGGTTAGAATAGTGTGGACAAGATTAATAGGGTCTTTGAATACCAAGCAGAAGAATATGGACATTATTTGGAGGACAGTAGGGAGACATGGAAGGATTTTGATGGGACTATTGATTAACATCAGAATTGAACTTTAAAATATATGTAGGTGGGTGATTTTATTTTAAGACTAGAAGTAGGACGTGAGACTAATGCACCAGTCTAGTTGACCATGTATACAGGAACATATAGCTGCATTTTTAGAGATGGAATCAGATGTTCTTGTCAGTGGATGAAGGAAAGAGAGAAGTCAGTCACTTGACCTCTAGGAGAATATCACCATTAACAGAAATGGAACAAAACAGGAGAGTTTGTTTGAGGATAGTTACTGAGTGTGTCTTGAGACATGTCCAGTTGTAGGTGCCAGAGAGGGACTCCAGGTGGAACTGTCCTGTGGCCATCGTAATTGTGGAACTTGATCTTGGCAGGAGAGGTCGGTTCTGGAGGTACAGATAAGCATGAGCAGCACGGAGATGGTGATAATAGGGAGTGGTGGAGAGGGCCAAGAAATGAATCCAAGGGGATGCTTACATTTGGGACTGCAGAGAAGGAAAGAGTCTTTTACATCGCCATTGAGCAAATATTTATTGAGTGTCTGCTGTGGGCCAGGTTATGTGAATACACAGTGAACAAAACAGACGTGGTTCCTGTGCTTGTTGATCATATAATCTAATGGGGTAGACAAAAATAGAGACAATTAAGTGAATAATGGGAGTTTTCACAACAAACAAACAAAATAAATAATGGGGAAATGATGTTTCAGCTGAGACCCAGAGGTCAGAAAATATTTTAGTATAGAGAGTGGGGCAAGAAGATTCCAGGTAAAAAGAATGGTACATGCAAAAGCCATGTAGCAGAAGAGGACTCACTCTGTTTAAGGAACTGAAAGATCACTGTGGCTGAAGGGCCACTGGTGCAGTGGAAAGTGAGGTGAGACGCAGGGAGAGAAATTGGCAGGGATGATGGGACGGGTGATGCAGGACCTTAATCCCAGTGCTGTTGGAAGGCTCTGAGCAGGAGAGAGCCCTGTCTCAAATTTTAGGCAGATCACCCTGCTGCAGTGTGGAGAATGGATTCATGCAGCAGGTAGGATGGGTGGAAGAGAAGCGTGGAGACCAGCGAGGAGACTTGCAGGAGGCCTGGACTACAGTGGTGGCAGTGGGTGTGTGTGAGGCTGAGGACGGCTCTAGTGTCTCTCTCAGTAAACTGCTCGGGCCCTCCCTGTCCTTCCCCCTCAGTGGTGCTTTTTCCTCTATCACATCATGTATCATGTTGATGCTCAGTTTATCCATCTGTGTTCCTTCTGGGCTGTGACTTCCTTAGGCAAAAGTAGGGACCTTCACTTACTGGTCTCGTAAGCACAGGTGCTTTCCAGCTGAGAAGTGAGCGGTAATGTTGAATAATAAATCAGCATGCGTACCTTTCGAGGTGCAAGAATGTGGTCAGGTTTAGACTGAGTCTTTTTCCTGTTTTTTTTTTCCTTGAGAGAAACTCCAAGACCTGGGCTGGCTGGTGGCAGTGTTACAGGGGAGAGCGTGCTGACTATGGGGCCTGTGTGGCCTTCAGAGGTGTTTTCAGGTGCCTGGCCATTGGAAGGTCAGGAGGAGAATTAGAAGAGAACTGAGTCAGGAAAGTCTTGACTTTGGGGGAGGAGGCCTTGTGAGGAATGACGGGCACTTCTGTCCGGTGCTGCTGGGCAGGCCGGAGTGTGGAGATACTTGCTCTGCTCCCTGCAGTTCCAGCAGCGAGGTGATGGCAGAAATCGTATTACAAGGTGATCAATGGTGATGGCAGGTGGAGCTAGTTCCCTAAGGAGCTGGAGAGGAGGAGGAGGGCGGGGCTTGATCGGGGCAATCGAGGCGGGTGACTTCTAGGACAGGAGGAGCGGAGCCATTGCCTGTAAGCAGTGGGAGTGGCCTGTGAGAGCAGGGGCCCAGCTCCGGGCTGACTGGACAAGGAAGGAGGGTTGTGGTCGGAGGGGACAAATGCCCCCGCTGGAGGGGGTGGCCCCCCATCGGCTCCGAGGACTTTGCTCTTGGCATGTGCTCCCTCCCTGGGGGCAGAGGGTTCTGTTTTCCCAGAGAAGCCAGGAATCCTGATTTTGTTTTGAGTGCCAAGTCCTAATGTTTAAATGTTGGCAGTTCATTTTTAAGTATCTGGTTTTGTGGGGAAAGGAGAGAGAAAACCCTCATCTCTGACAGTTATCTCAGGAGAAAGGGCTGGTGAGTGTGAGAGGCGGGAGGAAAGCGTGTGTGGAACAAGGCTTCCGAGGCTGTGGGAAGGGATGCGACTAAGTGTGCAAGTGGAGGGCACCGTCCTTGGGGAGAGGGAAGGGCTCTGAGAAAACAGAGGGCGCGTGAGGTGCGAGTGAAGTGCGAGTGAAGTGGAAGGAGTGCGGGTCTGAGGAGGAGAGACTTCATGGAGCTGGGGCCAGGACCGCGTGGTGTGCACACGTGGTTGGCTGGGCTGTGAGGTGGGTTTCCGGTGGACCCAGTCAGCCTGGTGTCCGGACTTTCTCTGTGATGTTAATATCCTGGAAGTCAAAGTAGAACAAAACAGTGAGACTTGCCTAGGGTTAGGACTGAAAGGCCAAAAGGTCCAGTGGGTGAGGGAATTTTTGTGTGTCAGGAGGGTGAAATAACAAAGGTTGTGTGACTTCTTGGTTGGTAGCTGAGTACGTGGAAGGTGGGGTAGGGGAAGAGGAAGTGGCTCAGGGGCAAATGGAGAAGGGCAGGTTTGGTGGGGTGAGGATTGTGTGCGCCAGATGGTGGGGGGACTGTGGCCAGGTGTGGTCTGTGTCTGGGTTTGGTGTGGGCCGAGGTATCCGTGTGAGGTGTGGACAGGCAGGTTGGTGTTGGGCCCTGAGACAGAAGACAGAGCACCAGGATCCGGGCCACTGAGGATGACAGTGTTAGAAGTTAGCTTGAGTGTTGCAGCCGATGGAGGATGGAGGGGATTGGAAGTGAGGAAGAAGGTGGTCGGTCCAGTGCTGACATCAATCCATTGGGGAAGGTTGGGTGGTGTCTTGAAGATCAGTCTCAGAATATAAGGTTACATATTTTGGGGGTGGGGCCTAAATGAAGTAGCAGATTTTGACTAATCCACAGTTCACACTTAACTATTACAATACTCTTTTAATATTATGGTAAATGTCCTATGTAGAATACCCTCATATATAACAAAAATGTAGTAAAATAATATGTAAGAAGATTGTGACTGATCCATTTTTTTAGGGCAGACAAAGTGGGGTCCACCTGCAGTTCACTTTACTCACACCCACAGCGATGCTTGATTGCCAATCCTGATCTGTTCTGTTTTCATTTACTAGCAGCTCCAGACTTGTGAGAAGTGGCAGTGACTAACCCAGTCATGCCATCACCTGGGCCCCTAGAAGTCCTTGCCAGTATCACTTTCTGAGGGGTCAGGGGCTCCACAAAGGTCTTCAGATTTCCCTTAAACTTTCAGCAGTGGAAGACCATTGGCTTTGTTTAGTAACCAGACTGTAAGCCTATGGCAGCAAGCTGCTGCCTGTTTACTTGCCACCTTCCAAACAAAACTAAACAAAAATGATTTATGAATTTAGGGATGCTTTCTTCTCTCCATATGATGTCCACATGTTTCTGCATAAAAATACTACTGGGAGAGTAAGGAGACTAAGGCCATTTTTTTGCATTATTAAGTAATGGGAATTTTTTAAAAATAGAAGTTAACATTTACATGGTAAAATAGCCTGACAGTACCAAAAGTTATACAGTCAAAAGTAATTCTTCCACCCCAGTATTTTTTAAAAATTTTTTGTGGTACGCGGGCCTCTCACTGTTGTGGCCTCTCCCGTTGCGGAGCACAGGCTCTGGACGCGCAGGCTCAGCGGCCATGGCTCATGGGCCTAGCCGCTCCACAGCATGTGGGATCTTCCTGGACCAGGGCACGAACCCATATCCCCTGCGTCGGCAGGTGGACTCTCAACCACTGCGCCACCAGGGAAGCCCCCAGTATTTTTTTTAAAATTTGCAGATGGAAGTCATAGATATTTCTGGGCCAGATGAGAGTTGCCTTAATTTTTTTTTTGTAAATTAGAATATTATGAAGAGATATAATAACTAGGCTAGAGGGGAAAGAAACCACCAGTTAGATGCGATTTTCCGGTAGGCATTTTTTAAAAGTTAAATTTGGGGTACATTTTGAGAAATGGAAGAAGGTAGGACCAGGGAAAACAGGAGAGCTTGGGGAAAGAACTTAGGACACTGGGTGTTAGATATAGAAGTTAGGATAGATTATGTCAGAGCAGAAAGAAGCATGAAGTCACTTAGCACGGGTTTATCTGAGCCCTGAAATGGAAAAACTTTTCTCCAGACACTCAAAATGGGAACTAAAGACAGTAGCTAGATTCAGATTGGGCAGGAAGGTGGAAATAAGACAAATCAAAGTAGACAGGGATCTAGTGATGTAGGCTAGGATAGTAAAAATAGAATTCCAGGAAAAAATTGTTGAGGACTTTAAACCTGAACCAAGCCAGCTGGATAACTTATACTGTTCTCTCACCTCTGAATAATCTCTGCCCTTACATATTATTGAGGTATAATAGAGTTTCGTTATGAACATGAACCTTTTACATGCTAAAGTGTGCTGAGCTAGGGAAAAAGGATTTTCACCAGAGACAGGGAAAGTCTCTCTCTTTATATTTGTATAGATTGCAGCAGTGAACCTGAGTAGACATATGGTTATACAGTCTCTGCAAGATTATACAAGGCAGGGAGAGGTGATTCTCCAAAAGGAAATTAGGATGGATGCTAGGCAGCTGAAAAGAAATGTCTCCTTTTCAATATTAAAGATTTTCATGATTCTTAAAGGGAACCCTCCTACACTTTTAGTAAGAATGTAAATTGGTGCAGACACTATGGATCCAGTATGGGGAATCCTCAAAAAGTTAAGAATAGAACTACCATATGATCCACTATCCCACTTCTGGGTGTTTATCCAAGAATAAAAAACACTAATTCGAAAAGATATATGCACCCCTATGTTCATTGCAGCATTATTTACAATAGCCAAAATATGAAAACAACTTAAGTGCCCATCAACAGATGAGTGGATAAAGATGTGGTATATTGAATACATACACAATGGAATACTACTAAGTCATAAAGAAGATGAAATCTTGCTATTTGCAATAACATAGAGGGACCTTGAGGGTATTATGCTAAGTGAAATAAGTCAGAGGAAGACTAAGTACCATATGATTTCACTCATATGTGGAATCTGTAAAAAACAGAAAACCAAAATAAATGAACAAACCAGCCAAAACATATATGTGTGGAGAACAGAGTAGTGGTTACCAGAGGGGAAGAGGTAGGAGGAGGGTGAAATGGATAAAGGGGATCAACGGTATGGTGAGAGATGGAAACTAAATTTTTGGTGGTGAGCACCCTGTAGGGTATATAGAAGTAGAAATATAATGTTGTACACGTGAAACTTATATAATGTTACAAACCGATGTTACCTCAATTAAAAATTTTTTGTAATTCTTCACACTGTAGTAACTTACTTGTATAAGACAAATAATAGCTAGAACTTATTTAGTGCTTTGCTCAATACAATTTATACTGTGTCTGATATCAGCCCTTTACATGCTGCTTATTTAATCATCACAACAATCTTTTAATGTGGGTAACCACTTGTGTGAACTTACCTGATAATAGGTGTGAAAGCCAGGTGCAAACCTAGGTAGTGTGTGCTGCATTGCCTCTATGCTGTTTAAAAAATTATTATGAATTAGTTAATGCTTTTAAATAAAATTGAATTTTATTAATTTTAGTGTATGTGCATATTTTTAAATGGTAGTACCATGTATTTCTTTCTCTCTCACTCACACACAAATGATGTAATTTATTCAGAAGGATAGTGAGGCAGTTCTTCAACTTCCCGAGGCTTCTTGGCTGTAGATTAGGAATCACTGGCTATCCTTGTGTTGATGTGCAGTTCTCTCCCAGTCATGGCTTCTCTTCTCCCCACTGTGTGGCCATCAGTGGTGGCCCTGAGTAATCTAAGGCAATCATGCTAGTCCCATCCCCCTTGCTAGGGATTGATTCAGAAATAGGCATGTTACAGTTTTAGGCTGAGGAAAATCTGCTGAAGCTTATGGGAAAGACTTTTATCCTTGTCCAAGGCATGGGGAAGTGGCCACTCTCTTTGTGTAGACGTTGTCAGATTTGACTGTGAGGCTCTGAGCTGCTGCAGCAATCTTGTTAAACTCAAGGAGGAAACCAGCTCCAGAAGGTGGCTGCAAGTATTGCAGAGGGATGGAGCGAGAGTTTCTCGGCTGACAACTCTGAATTCCACCCTACCCCTGGACTGACAGTTATGTGAGCCAGTAAATTCCCTTATGTTTAAGCAGTTTGAGGTGTGATTTCTGTTCACTTACAGCTAACGGCATCTCAGCAGATGTCATGATGCAGAATTGCACTGGAAAGAGATAACGAGATTCCTTTTGCTGGATGTTCAAAGTAAAGTCATCAACATACTGTTAAATAGGCTGGTCCCCTAACCTGGAAAGGTAGAAACTGCATGAATTAGACTTAGAGGACCTGGATTATAGTTTCTAGTTTGCCATTAAGAACCTATGTCACAGACCTAAATTTCCCTATTAGCAATAACAAGAAGGTTGCCCTGAATAAGCTGTAATGTACTTTTCATCTCAAATATCCTCTATTTTGGAGCCCACAACAAATATCTAGTGAAACTTAATTAGGAATTAGGATTTTTTTTTTTTTTTTTGAAAAACAGTGAGCCATCTCAGATGTTTATTATAATTTAGTAGCCCCAAGGCAGTCTCTTTCTACAGCTTGTATGTAAGTAGCAGTAGTAAAGTTTTTAACAGTGTTTTTAAAACTCCCCCCCGCCACCCACGAGGACTTAAAACCAGTAGCTTATTTATTTATTTACTTAAAATTTTTTTTTTTGGTTTCTTTAAGATTCTTCAGATGGTTCATATGCTCTCTCTTTACTGTGGAAATTTTCAAATGTATATGGAAGTAGAATAGTATAATGAATCCCCATATATTTATCTTCTTACCTCAGGAATTATCAACATTTCGACAGTCTTAAAACCAGTAGCTTTTAAGTGCTTATATAGTTGGCTCTTCTAGCAGAGACTTTTTTCCCTGGTAAACTTTGGAGCTAACTTAGGTCTCCCTTGCTTTAAGGTTTCAGTTGTCTGCGTATGTTTATTTAATACTGTTTTTTTTTTTTTTAGCATCAAAAGCAGTTACAACACTGTGAAAAAGAAGTCTTTATATTAGCAATTGTGCTCAAACAATTATGCATATTTAGGCATTTATATTTGTACACATCACGGTAGTATGAGTTATGCTGTACTAGCATGCAACCCTCAAATCTCAGTGGCTTATATACTGGTTGGCTGGGGACTCTGCTCTGCCTCATCCCCCTCTGGGACCCAAGCTGAGGGAGCAGTTACCGTCTTAAATGTTGCCAGCACTGGCACAGAGGGAAAGAGAGCAGGGCAAATTGTGCACTGTTTCTTAAAGCTTCTTTGTGTCATTTTTTGTTCACATATCAGGGGCCAAAGCAAGTCATATGCATAACCCATATTTTAAGGGGATGGAAAATCGCAAATCTACCATGTGCCTGCCAGGAGAACCAGAAATATTTGATGGACAGCATTAATGATTATCACAGTATCATGACAAATATAAAATCTCTTCTGCCTTTCAACTTTATATGTAACAGCCAAGGCTTTAAATCTTGTTTACACTCATGGAACAAGTATAGTATATGTCATGGTATTAAAATTAGCCTAATTGTTTTATTAGCGCTTGTTTATTTAAAAGGCACTTTCAGCCTAGTTATTTAGAAAAAGTCTTCAAGAGAGGAAATACCAGTTTTGAGATTGTATCCCTGACTTTTTCTGGAAACAGACTTTTCACTTCTCTCAGGTGATGCAGTAGACCAGGGAAGGGGCAGGATAATTGGAGCTGCTTCACTTTCCATTAGAGGCATCTTTGCCCTGCATCTTTTAAAAAGTAGCATTTTGGATTTGCATTCTGACATGGATAAAATCCTGGGTCAGACCCCTGGAATATTTCAAGTGGGGTTCAGGATTCGATATCAGATCTCTGTTTATATCTTTTGCTTTTGGAGGCTGGGATTTAAACAACAGATTCTGACTATCCTGTGTGAGTTATGTCAGTCATAGCACTGGCCATATTTATATGACCTTCTGCAGGAAAATGTTACTCCCCCCCCCCCCCCCCCCCCCCGTCTCTGCTCAAAGGTGCTCTTGGCTGGTCATAATTTTAAAGCCCTCAGAAACGTGCACCAGACCAAGGCAAGACAGCCAGGCCAGTAGCAGCTACTGTGATAAGACCTGGCTTGAAAAGATAAGTGAGGCCAGCTAGCTCCTTTCTCATGCAGAGAATTTAACTTCCAAGACCGAGAGGCTCCTGAACCTGTGAGGAAGCCATGAGAGAGTAAAAAAGCCATGATCAATTCTGGCTGCTGGGGGCCTTTGCATTTCTGCTTCCCTCTGTGAGCCCCAGCCCTGTGGTCACTTCTGCCCAGCTTGGCTTGGGATTCCTGGGTTCCTTGCATGTTCTGTAGGATAGGATTAGTTGGGAGTACTTGTTCCAGAGACCCAGAACAAGGGTAGCTGAGGCAAGAAGAGCTACTTCTCTTTCGTGTCCAAGTCAGAGCAAAGACAGCTCATTGCTGGGGTGGCAGCTCCATGGCTCTCTGGGATCTTGGTGGCTCCAGCTCTGTTCTCTGCCATCCCAGGGTCTAGTCTTCATCCTCGTGGCCTGAGCTGTCACATTCTCGTTCCATGCAGCAGGATGGAGGAAGAGTAGAAGAGAAGGCATGCTCCGTCTGGTCCTTTTTGGACACCTCTAGAAGTTGTACACAAGACTTCTCTCATATCAGTTAGATCTTCACTGACGGGGAGACTGGGAAATACATTCTTTGACTAGCTGTCCATGTGCCTTGCAAAAATTGGGGATTCTGTAACTGCAGAAGAGGGCACAAACAGTAGACACCTCACAATCTGCTTTGTGTATCTTGAAAGTAAACTCTGTTGCTTGAGGCTGTCTCCGTGCCTTGGTATGAAAGTCATCTAAGTCACCTCTCAGAATGTCCTTCTTTCATTTCATGCCTGTTTGTACGTACTCCACTAATTGTTTTGGCCAAACTAAACAAAGATTCATTTGTTCATTTACTAAAATGTTCTTTTGTTAGTGTCCGTTATGCACTTCAAGTACAGTCCTGGGTATTGAGAAGACACAGAAATGAACTAATATGAGGTCTCTGCCCTCAAGGAGCTCACAGTTTGGCAGAGAGAGATGTGTGAGTAAATAGTCGCGCTGTTGTGTGATAAATGCAGTAAAGAAGATCCTCATGGAAGATACAAAGTATACCCGCTAGGATGGCATAGAAGCATGCTGGCTGCATCTTCCCCCTTTCTTTCTTCAAGACGCAGGAAATGAAGGCTCACACCCTGGCCCTAACTAAGCACTAGCCATGGTAGGGGCACTGTCAGTCCAAATTCAGATACTCTTTCCTATAAGAACCTCCCAGTACCTCCTCCCAGTTACTCCGTGGACAGAGTAAAAGCTTTCTAACGGCAAATCCTTGAATCTACCACAGGAAAGAGCAATATATATACACAGTATATAATACACATATAACTGTATGTACAGTGCTTTATGTCATATAACATTCTTCTCACCACAAACCCTATTTATCCAGAAATCCAGTTACCTAGTTTTATCAAAACTGATATTTCTTTTGGACATTTTTTACATGACAGTCTTTGTTGACTGACTTACCAGTGATTTTATTTTATTTTAAATCTTATCCCCATTTACTTTTTGTCTGCATCTGTCTATAGAAAGCTGATCGTTGATTGGCATTAGTGGTGCTTTAGGGAATACACAGTAATCTTAGGTTGAAATGGAATTTTTATACAAAAAAATTCAGATCAGTTAAAGCGCTGTCAGCTTATCAGAATATGGGAGATAAAATAAGATTAATACAGCATTGCTCCTGTGACCTATCTCTTGGCATGTGGAAGTAGCTGTTTTTCAGACCTCTCCTCTGAAATGGTATTTTCTCTTTGATGATCTTACCTAGAGCCCGTTGCTACCATTGAACTCTTCTCTGTTTGCTCTGTTAGATTGTGTTAAGTTTATGAGTTGAAAGCACTGCTATGCATCATAGTTTATTTAGATTAATTATAACTCTAAATTTTGTTTTAATTCTTGCCATCATAGGTACTACTGGGACTGTTAAGAATTTTTTCCTGTAAGAGAATTATTTTTTAATAGGGAAGGTGGGAAAGACAGATATGGTCAGAAGCATTTGGGAGAGAGCAGTGGCTGAGACAAAGTGAATTCATTTTTTTATATTGATTATAATCAGCTGCTTGCTCTTTGCTTAGTATTAATCCCTTTAGATTCTCTTTTTGAAGGCATACGTTGTAATAATGACATCTCAAATAATACTAAATATTATTTATATATAAAAGTGAAATGAATCCCTAGCATTTGAATGATCTTCAGTGTACATTTGATTCTTTTTGATAGAGGTAGAAAATTGTTCTGAAAGTCATTATACTGAAACTTATGGAACATAGGTAACTTCAGTTGTTTTTTTTTTGTTTTTAATATGCATTGTGTCTGGAACCGTGGATGTGTCATTCTGTGGGATCATAGAGCGTTACAATTTCAAGGAATAGGACCAGCTATATAATGTGAGTGAGTCCAGTGCAAAATGAAAATGTGGGGCCCCTTATTAAAAACCATTAAGAATTTCAAGACCGTGAGAGCAGAGCATTAAACCAAAATGTGGAGCCCTTCTAAGCGTGGGGCCCTGTGTGACTGCACAGGTGCATGAAGCCTGCCCTACCAGGAAATCTTAGCATGCATTTAGTGTAGGCCCCTTCATTAATAGATGAGGATGTGTAGTATTTATATGAAATTAGATGCTGATAAATTATTACTGTACAGCAAGCCCAAAACCTCAACCTTTGAAAACGGTGCTTCTGAAGGTTTCTGTAGGCATATTTAGTCAGTGTAATTTAAAACTACCATCAGGTAGTCCCAGTGGTCATAAAAATAATGGCATGGGTAGTTGAAATAAATAATCCCACAGAATTTTATCCTAAATTGTTTCCCAACTCTCCATCCAACAGGATTTCTTTTGTCTTTTTTAAGATCTTTGTCATAGTTTCTGTCCTGCTGCAAATTTTATTAGCTTAGATTTAGATTTCTTTATTCTCCTGTAAATGCTCTGAGAGTTCTAATGAGCCTTGAAGGGGACCCACAGGAAAGGGACTGAAGAGAAGCAGAGGGCATTTATAATCTACAGTGTAGATAAGGAGCCCTTACAACTGAGAACAGTGCTTCTGTAAGTGTGGTGGATAGTCTATTGATGCAGGACACATGGAAGACTTAAGTAGCATGTGTTTGTTATTGAAAGTCTGCTGTATACACCCCTGTCACTATAGGTTTTTTTATTAAATTACTTTTATAAACTAGTAATCAAATAGTTTTTGTTTTGTTTTTGCAGAATCACATTAATTATGACTGTTGTTAGAAATAAATGGAAGCAGCTAGCTCCTTGAGCATGATTCATGGTAACAGCACTTTAAAACTTAAATGTTGATCTTCTGATAGCTACTTTGGGGGTCATTTTTGTACCTTGTTTCATTAGCTTTACCCAATTTTATATGGTGTGTTTAAAAAAAAAAAATCATTTATTTATTTATTTATTTTTGGCTGCGTTGGGTCTCCGTTGCTGTGTGTGGGCTTTCTCTAGTTGCGGCGAGCGGGGGCTACTCTTTGTTGCAGTGCACGGGCTTCTCACTGTGGTGGCTTCTTTTGTCCTGGAGTATGGGCTCTAGGTGCATGGGCTTCAGTAGTTGTGGCGTGCAGGCTCAGTATTTGTGGCTCACAGGCTGTAGAGCACAGGCTCAGTAGTTGAGGCGCACGGGCTTAGTTGCTCCGCGGCTTGTGGGGTTTTCTCGGACCAGGGATTGAACCTGTGTCCTCTGCATTGGCAGGCGGATTCTTAACCACTGTGCCACCGGGGAATTCCTATATGGTGTTTTAATAAAACTCACAGATGGTATAATGTGAATTAGACCTGCCCTTCTAGCATGGTAAAATACATTGGATAGCCAACAGAAGAGAACTATTTAAAAAATTTATGAACAAACCAACTGCTCATGGCACAGGAAAATTAGGACATCATGGAGTTAAGGGAGTTTGTAATGCAAACAGCTACCAGGTCGTAGAGCTGCCTCTCAGCTCCCATAACAGAAATCAACTCAGTTGATCAGAAACAATAAGAACTAACGCCCTTCTACATTGAATAATTTGGGGTCATGTTTTACTGTTTTGATTGCTGTGTGCAATTGCCAGCTGCAATGCTGAATCCACTTTACTTAACTTTCAGTTTTTAGCTGACTTTTATTACAGTGTGGTGTCTAACAAGGAGCTTTTGCTTCTCTTAAATGCTGACCCAGGAGCTGAGACCTGTGATGTGGATACCAGCCACCTCTTGCACCATTAGGGGAGAAACAGAATAGAGGATATGCCTGTTTGACAGCGTTGCCCTTTACAGAATGGCTCTGAAGTTTATAACATGCTTTACAGATGAAATTCAGTAATATGATGAACATTTATGGAGTGTGTGTGATGTATAAGGCCCAGCGTTCTACTCAGTGGGTGATAGAAAGATAAGACTTTCTATCTTAATTCCTGCTATAGTTAAAGGTAAGACATAAAAATAGGTATAGTTAGAATAAAAGTCGATTCAGTGGTTTAGTCATTTGTCTCATAGTTATTAAGCACCTGCTGCTATGAATCAGACACTGCTCGGCACTGTGAATTCAAAAATGCCTTCCAGGACCCACAGTCAAATGGGTGGACTTGGCATACAAAAATACACCTGCATGATGACGTCAGTAGAGGTGTGTGGAGGGAGAGGTCTGAGGAGGCGAGGAGCGGTTCCTTGAATCCCAGCAACATGTCAGCAGGCACAGCCCTGGGTCCTGGGAATACAAAGGCTCTGCCTTCACGGAACTTCGGGCTGAGTGTTATATGAATCTGGCAGGTGGACAAGCAGAGGCCATTTCAGACAGAGGAGTCAACACATGTGGAGACATGGAAGCCAGAGACAGCATGGCACACTGGAGCCTGGGCGTGGTTAGCAGGGCAGGGCCCCTGAAGGGAGGTGTGGAGTGGAAGCGGGGATGTGTGGCCGGCTCATTCTGGGCATTGTCTCCAAGGCTCTGTCGGGGATGCTCTTCCACGGGCTCTTCTGTGGCTTCCTGTCTCCTCAGCAACACTGCCTCAGAAAAGGCTTTCCTGATCACCTGGCAGAGAGGAACGGCCCAGGCCCTTGCTAACACAGCACCTGTCCTTTTAATTTATTTACGGAGCGCTCCTTACTAGCTGACACTTTTTTGTTTATTTTTGTTTATTGTCTGTGTCCCAGCACTTGGCTACAGTTCCATGAGAGCAGGAACCCGGTCTGTCCTGTTTATTGCTGTATCCCTAGCACCTAGAAGGTTCTGTAGGTTCTGTTCTTTGGGAGTTTTATCCGATAGACAAAATAAAATGACCATGTTGGAACATTAATCCATTACCGTCATCATTACCTGTATCATTAAAAAGAGAGATGGGGGGGCTTCCCTGGTGGCGCAGTGGTTGGGAGTCCACCTGCCGATGCAGGGGACGCGGGTTCGTGCCCCAGTCCGGGAAGATCCCACATGCCGCGGAGCGGCTGGGCCCATGAGCCATGGCCGCTGAGCCTGTGCATCCAGAGCCTATGCTCGCTATAGGAGAGGCCACAGCAGTGAGAGGCCCGCGTACTGCCAAAAAAAAAAAAAAAAAAAAAAAAAAAAAAAGAGAGAGAGAGATCATCGGTTGTGTATAATCATAACACAATGTTTATATAGAATACAAACTCTATTTTCTGCCTTTTAAGAGGTGGAAGGGAAAATTGAGGGATACCAAGAAAAGCAATGAAAATAATTACAGGACTGAAAAGTACAGTCTTGGTTTTGGAGTTAAATGTTTTAAGGTGTGATTTAGTTACTAACTCAACTTCATACATGATTCTTCTTATGAAAAGAGAAAAATCTGTTTTAAGGAGTTATAAATAGGGCACATCTCCATAAAAGATAGAATGAGATATAATTGGGCAAATTACCTTCTAAATTAGGTTTAACATTCAAAAGAACTGCCTAATAGTGATACCAATAAATTCCTAATTATCTTTGGAAATATGAAGGATGATTCTCATTTAACCATTCTCTCAGTAAATAGTCAAGTCTCTATTTTGATCGTATCATAAGTTTATTTTAAAATTTCATTTATTTTAATTTTTTGAATAGGTAGCATCATAACTTTTTGAGCAGCGTCTCCAATTATTAATATTAAAGTGCGCCTGTGTTTCTTTGAAGTGGATGGAGTCATATAGTATTAACATCTGTAGGCTGCTCATCCTCCTCCTTCACATCAAGAGAAGAGGAAAATACTCATAATTTCTTATAATTATATGTCTAATAAAAATTAATTGGTGGTATGTGGGGGAAATAATGTTTTAGTAATAGCTCCCTTGTTTAAGCTCGCAGTCCCTTCACCTTACTCTTGATCCTTCTACTTCAAGGATCCCTAGTTCTTCTTTCCATTGCTCTTACTACGTTCTGTGATACAATTCACTTTACTTAGTTTATTGTTTGCTATCTGTACCTCTCTTCCCACATAGGGTTTTTTTTTTGTTTTTGGTTATAATTTCTCATATTTTTTATTTTTAAAACATTTTTATTGGAGTATACTGGCTTTTTATTGGAGTATACACACAATGGTGTGTTAGTTTCTGCTTTATAACAAAGTGAATCAGCTATACATATACATATATCCCCATATTTCCTCTCTCTGGCGTCTCCCTCCCATCCTCCCTACCCCACCCCTCTAGGTGGTCACAAAGCACTGAGCTGATCACCCTGTGCTCTGCAGCTGCTTCCCACTGACTATCTGTTTTACATTTGGTAGTGTATATATGTCCATGCCACTCTCTCATTTCGTCCCAGCTTACCCTTCCCCCTCCCCATGTCCTCAAGTCCATTCTCTACGTCTGCGTCTTTATTCCTGTCCTGCCCCTAGGTTCTTCAGAATCACTTTTTTATTTTTTAGATTCCATATATGTGTGTTAGCATACAGTATTTGTATTTCTCTTTTTGACTTACTTCACTCTGTATGACAGACTCTAGGTCCATCCACCTCACTACAAATAACTCAATTTCGTTTCTTTTTACGGCTGAGTAATATTCCATTGTATATATGTGTCACATCTTCTTTATCCATTCATTTGTCAGTGGACACTTAGGTTGCTTCCATGCCGTAGCTATTGTAAATAGAGCTGCAATGAAGATTGTGGTACATGACTCTTTGAATTATGGTTTTCTCAGGGTATATGCCCAGTAGTGGGATTGCTGGGTCGTATGGGAGTTCTATTTTTAGTTTTTTAAGGAACCTCCATACTGTTCTCCATAGTGGCTGTATCAATTTACATTCCCACCAACAGTGCAAGAGTGTTCCTTTTTCTCCACACCCTCTCCAGCAATTATCATTTATAGATTTTTAGATGATGGCCATTCTGACTGGTGTGAGGTGATATCTCATTGTAGTTTTGATTTACATTCCTCTAATGATTAGTGATGGTGAGCATCCTTTCATGTGTTTGTTGGCCATCTGTACCACATAGGGTTTTTGAATGCGTTAATCTTTGTGTAGTTTAGTGATACATGCTAAGTGCGTAGAACAGTGTTTGGTACATATTTGTTAATCAAATGAATCGTTTTTTTCTTTGGCTTTTAGAAGTAGGGGTACATTTCTTCTGGGGAAAAATACTCAGCAAACTATTCAAAGCATTTAGAGGCTTCAGTTTCTGGCAGTGTGGCAAATTAGAGAGTGGGGAAAAAAAAAGTCTCCACTTATTAAACATCACAAATACTGGGCCAGCTATTCATACCTTTTAAACCCATAGTTGAGCTGACAAGCAAGTAAGGAAACGCCTCAGCGGTCAAAAGCAAGAACTCTTGAATCCAGGGAGGTAAGGTAATGGTGATATGGCTACTATGCTGGGGGTGCCGGTATCTGTAGATCCCTCGAGGCCTAGAGCTTTGGATTTTGCAGGGTGACCATGGGGTACTAGGCAGTCTTGGGACCAAGCAAGGTGAAAGGTCCAGAGACTCTGGTAGAAAGCTGAAACTGCCTGAAAGGTGTTGGTAAATAAACTAGGAAAAAATTTAAAAACTTGTCCCACAGTGCAGGGGTGGGGGACAATAGGAGTGTGGTAAGGAGGATTGCCTGTCTCAGCTTGTCTTTCATTGGAAAGGTGAACGGTCTTCCCTGAGAAATGATAACTATGAGTCCACTCTTCACTGGGTTTGGGATTGGAGCTCATGCTACCTGAATGGCACAAAGCAAACAAACAAACAGAAAAACAAGCCAAGAAATTAGTGAAAGGTGATCTCAGGTTGTTAGAACTGAGAAGCAAAGCAGATCCTCTCTGGAGGACTATAGGAACACCTACTTCAGAGAATTGATACAGTAAGTTTCTACGAACATGAGCTCAGAGTTGAAAAAAAAAAATCAAAAGCTTTTCATATGAGCCATGATAAGTTAATCAGTGGAACTAGGAAACCATATAGTCAGGCATCAGAAACTGCAGATATTCTAGTTGTTAGATACAGAATATAAAATAAATGTTTACTGTGTTGAGAGAGTATAAACATATAGCTAAGGAGCAAGAGGCTATCAAAAATAATTAGACAAGCTGAATTCAGCAGTGCATAAAGGAAATACTACATATTGAACAAAGAGTTTATTCCAGGAAGACAAGTTTGGTTCTGTGTTAGAAACTCTGTTAATGTAATTATCCACATGAACAGTTTAAAGCTTTAAAAAAACAAAAACATATTCTAAAAGATACAGAAAAAGCATTTAATAATATTCAACATTCTTTTAGGATACAAACTTATTCCAAAATAAGGATAGGAGAGAAATTCCATAACCTGACAAAGGGCATCTACAAAAAACCTGCAGCTGACATCATACTTGATAGAGAAACATTAAAATTATTCCTTTAAAAATCAGCAACAATGTAAGGATGTCCTTTGTTACCTCATTTCTGCAGCATTGCACTGGAGCTGCTAGTCAGTAAGGCAAGAAAGGTTATAAGCTTTAAGGAATGAACAGAATGGTCACCCTTAGAGTCAATATGAATATTCTCATAGAAAATTCACCAGTCCACAGATAAATTTTTAGGATTTATAATAGTTAGCAAGTCGCTGAATATAAGATCAATGTAGTAAAATCAGTTCTGTTACTCTAAACTAGCAGCTCACAATAAAAATGTAATTAAAAATTTTCACATCAACTATACTCCAATAAAAATTTTTAAAAATTTCCCAATAGTGAAGAAAAAAAAGCTCCATAGGAATAAATATAAAAAGAGGTAACAAGGGCTTCCCTGGTGGCGCAGTGGTTGAGAGTCCGCCTGCCAATGTAGGGGACACGGGTTCGTGCCCCGGTCCGGGAAGATCCCACATGCCGCGGGGCGGCTGGGCCCGTGAGCCATGGCCGCTGAGCCTGTGCGTCCGGAGCTTGTGCTCCACAGCGGGAGAGGCCCGTGTACAGCAAAAAAAAAAAGAGGTAACAAGATCTTTATATATAGAAAGTTTAAAAAATGTATTGAAAGATGTCAAAGAAGACCTAAATAAATGTGGGGACACACTATGTTCATAGGGAGAAAGACTGTTTTTTGTAAATATATCAATTAACCTGTCATTGATATATAAATTCAAAAACCCTGTAGGGGGGCTTCCCTGGTGGCGCAGTGATTGAGAATCTGCCCGCTAATGCAGGGGACACGGGTTAGAGCCCTGGTCTGGGAGGATCTCACATGCCACGGAGCACCTAGGCCCATGGGCCACAACTACTGAGCCTGCGCGTCTGGAGCCGGTGCTCCGCAATAAGGGAGGCCGTGACAGTGAGAGGCCTGCGCACTGCAATGAATAGTGGCCCCTGCTTGCCACAACTAGAGAAAGCCCTCACACAGAAACGAAGACCCAACACAACAAAAACAAATAAATTAATTAATAAACTCCTACCCCTAACATCTTAAAAAAAACAAACCTTGTAGGGTATGGTTTTGTTTGTTTTTGTGAAACTTGACAAGTTAATTTAAAAATTTATCTTGGAAAGGAAATGTCTAAGAATAGCCAAGATATTTCTGAAGAGTGCTTGTCCTACCAGATTTTAAGACTTAATGTAAAGCTTTAATAATTGAGTTAGTGTAGTATTAGGGCCAGGATACACAAATAGATACTGGAAAAAAAATTGAGGCAAAAAAACAAAACAGAACTCTACGTACATGGAAATATGACAGAGCTAGTGTTACATATCAAATAAGGAGATGGAATCCTCTGTAAACAGTGTTGGGATTTATTGTTAGAAGGCAGGAGAGAGGATGGTTTCTTACCTCACACCATATTAAAAAAAATTCCAGATGGATTAAAAATTTGTGAAAGACAAAATTTAAGCCTTCAGAATAAAAGATTAGAGGGTATTTTATAATTTCAGGCTTTCTTAACTAGTTGCCAAAAGCACAGCTGTTGAAGGAAAAGGTCAATAAATTTGTGTATATTAAAACTGAGATCTTTTGTTTCTTGTTTGAAACAGAAAGAGCGTGTAAAGACAAGTCACAAGTATTCAAATAGAAGATATTTCTAACATATACAGCTGACAAAGATTTTTTAAATCACAGTAATATATACACATATGTATATATGTCCATGAACATACATATGTCAATGTGAAAAGATAAACGGGCAATAGAGAGGAAAAGCTTTTCATAGAAAAAAATGAATAGCCACTAAATATTTGTCAACAGGGAAATGCAAATTAAAACTACATTGACAAAATTATAAAAGCTGAATAATACCCAGCATACTCCTGTAATGCTCTGTGGCCAAGGTCAGCAAACCTTCTGTTTTAGGCTTTGCAGGCTGTACAGTCTCTGTTGTAATTACTCAGCTTTGCTACTGTAGAGCAAAAGTAGCCATAAACCATACATAAACAAATAGAATGGGTGTGGCTATGTTGCCATAAAATTTTATTTATAAAAACCCCTGCTCTGTGTCACCAAAGATAATGATATTAATACATAAACATGGACAAATCTTACAAACTGGACTACAAAGGTAGCAAAAAATACATTATAGTATGATTCCATGAATGTACATTCCAAAGGTAGACTATAAAGAATACAGATTTATCGTTTTACCGTGTTTACTGGAACTTGACAGACTGTCAAGGCCAGAACTCAAAATCGATGTTGGCCAAATTACCTAACTTTTTAAAGCATCAGTTTTCTTATCTGTAAGATGATGGGCATAGGCATAATAGTACCTATAGCTCATTGGTTTGTTGGGAAGATTATGTTACATAGTGCCCCTGATAGTGCTTAGCACAAAGTTAAAATTTCAGTATTTGTTGCTATGCCTTTGTTCTCCTTTTGAAATTTACGTTCCTATTAAAAGAAAGGATAACTTTTCTTGTTTTGGGAACTCTAGGTATTTTTTATCCAGCCTTGCACTGCATGTAGTTAATGTGACTGATAGTAAGGCTTGAAATATCCTCACCCTGAAGTCTTGAATAAGGTTTAATTTCTTTTAATTAGCACAGTGTTTGGGACCCTCTGATGTTTTAGTGTCGTGTTTAGATCACCAAACTCCATGTAGCTTGCTAAATACCTGACAAAAACAGTTTCCAGTGTCACTTAACCTTCCTCTATAGCATTTAGCATGTGCCACACTCCAGATTCTTTTCTGACCTCTTAGACCTTTCAGTTCTCTAAATGCTGCCCACCACTAAAATCATGACTTATCAGCTTTTTCAGCTGAAAAATGAAGATAAAACCCATTCAGACAATTTTCCCCTGAATCTTCTGTGTGTGGCTTCTGTTCTGTATAACTTTCTGTCATACCACCCTGATCACAGATGTTCATACCGACTGTCTCCTCCCTAAGGATAGTGACATTGTCTAACTCATCTTTGTTCTCCTAGGGTCTGGCACCATGCTTGGCATATAGTACATAGGTGCTGATTATATTGAAGTTAAGTGAATAAATGTATTCATGCCTTGATTTTGTTCATAAAACACCAGTGTTTGCAATATTTGGCCTGCCAAAATAGGATGTTAAATCTGTTTGTAACCCTAAATTAGCTTTTAGCTAGCTGAAACAAATTTAAAAGTTATTTCTTTATACTCAGAAAATTCCAACATACATAAAAGTAGAGGAAATACTAAAATGAACCCCCTGAAACCTGTTTCCATCTTCCAGATTCAGCAGAGGTTAAGATTTGCCACATGTGCTTCACTTCTCAATCCTTCCCACCACCTTCCTGCCAACCCCAAGTATCTTTTTTAAAAATTTTTATTGGAGTGTAGTTGATTTACATTGTCGTGTTAGGAGCCCAAGTATCTTAAAGCAATATGAGACACCATGCTATTTTACCTCTAAAATTCTTGAGTGTGGATCTTTTAAAAGTGAGAACGTTTTCAAATCTAGCCATAATGATGTTATCATTCCTAAAAAAACTAACAATAATTCCTTAGTATCATCTTCTACCCAGTCCATAGTCATATTTTCCCAGTGGTCCCTATAGTGTCTGTTTGAGTTGGTTTGTTGATTCAAAAGTCAAACAAATCCACACATTACATTTGGTTTTCATGAAAAAACTGTTCTTATGAAGAAATAAAGCAATACCTAGTTTTTATTATTCCCCCCCCCTTCTTTTTCTTTTTTTTAAATACTCTCCCTCAAGATTAGGGTTCTTTATAATAAAACCAGAGACTGCAATTTTAGGTAAAGGTTTCATCTCCCTTGAGACTGCTTTGCTGTTCTTTTTTGTTAATCAAGCACTGTAACGTGAGTAGGACAGTACTGTACTTAACAGCACAGCACAATGGGAGACTGAAGGTTGTTAAATTTAACTGTTCTCTGCAGTACTGTTAGGACTTTTCATTAAGGCTTTAAAATTATTTTATGTTCATTAAAATGTATATGCTCTTTGATAACATTTAAACATATCTTAAATATTTTAAGTTATTTTTCTTGAATTTATGGTTGTAAGGAGGAAGCTAAATTTAGGCTGTAACACAGTATGTGTATTTGGAAAAATCTGCTCACAGATGAACTTAATTCTTACATACTCTAAGGCTGAAATGGAGAAATGTCATCTGCAAAAAATTTATCTTTTAGTTATGGTATTTTTGTCGGTAATAAAGTAAAACATGTGTAACTGTTCAGTGTGTAATAAGGGAAGATAACCCAAGTGTTTAGAGGTTTTAGTAGAATGCAATTTTGAGAATTAAGTGGAATTTTAAAAAATAGTGCAGAAGTAATGTTTTGAGTTATTGATGTGGATTAAATAACAGGATTATTTCAGGGACTTTTTCAACAGTTTTCCTGTTAGCTTTCTATTATATTGTTAAGTGAATAACATCCTAATTGCAGTGGTTTTGAGGGTTTCTGAGAGCAGAAAGCAAATCCTGTGTCTACTCCCAAAGAGCTGAAAAAAATTCCAGGAAAAGGCACTTAGGATGTTATCTCCTAGCATGGACCTTAGCTAGTGTCAGTGCAGAAGTCCTTAACTAGTAACAGAATCCATGTGAAACTAGGAGAAAACTAAATTGAGGCAGTGAGGTAGAGAATAGCTATTCACAAAAACAAAAGGCAAGTGGCCAGAAGGTTGAGTAAAAACAACAAGAGAGAATGCAGAAACAATATAAGCTAAGAAAAGAAGTTAAGTGGCGTTAGAGAGTAACCAAATTAGGAGGGAAAAACCCCACGGAAACCAAAACCGGTGTACCAGATTGCTGACTACTTAAGGGAAGAAGATGAAGAGTGTGTTTTGTAGTGTGTGGTACCTGTGATAAATTTATGAAGTAGAATTCATGACTAACTAGAGTACCATCTTCCTGTAACACGCTAATAAATGAACAAAGGGGTTTTTTTTTTTTAATGGTAACTAAATATTTCAGACCATTTTCTTGGACCAAAATCTGATATCTGCCCCCATCCCAAATTTCTGTTTTCATTTGGTCTGTTGAGCAAATTTAAAACTTTTTCGATCCCAAAAGTTCACTTAAGTGAACTTTTCCCAAGTAACTTAAGACAGTGTTTTAAGTGAAGTAGTTCTCAAAAGACCCTTCATGTTTGCAATTGTAAAAGACAACCAAATTTCATTTGAGGGCACTATCGTCCTTTGATATTTTTTCTTCCTTCTCTCTTCCCAGATGATTCAGTGGAGGAGGAGGAAAAGTATGGCACTGAGCTCTGGGGGAATGCATGGGAGAAGGAAAAATAGGGAAAAGGGAATGACAACAGAGATTTCCATTTAGTCTGCAAATTGTTTTTGGTTTTTCTCATCCCAAGCCCAGCGCCAAGAGACTGTGGGATCTTACAGTCTTGTTTGTTATCCAAACTGGCGGTAGCAGTGCTGGTGGTAATAGCATAGTACTGTCTGCATTCTCAGTGTGGTTGGCCAGTTTCTAGTGGATTCTTTATCCACTCTGGTTGGCCAGCTCATAGCACATACACGTTGCCTGTGCATTTTGGCTTGATTTGTGGGCCAGCAGCCATCTGTGGGTAACATTTGAGAATCTCTGTTTAAAATCTGCGAAGTAAAATATATTTTTTAAATAAAAGATTTTAAACATATAGTAAAGTAGCAGAAGACCAGGAACGGTCATGAACTCACCTTTCCCGTGTGTCTTATCTTTACATTTTTCTCTACTTGATTCTCTTCAGTTAGTATTAGGTTTGGCTGCATCTAAAAGATACCTGTTTCCCTTCTTCCCCCCTCAAAAAAGGTGCATTTAAAGAGAGTTTTTTCTTCCCAGGACATGGCAGCTGTGTGGTCATCAAGCACCCTACTCCTCTTACCTTTCTGCTTTTCAGTCCTTAGCCTGTGGCTTGCTTTCTCAAGGTCTTCTCATGGTTGCAAAGAATGTCCTTGTAGCTCCATCCTTCGTGTTCATGTTCGGGCAGTGAAGTCAGTTCCCTTTCAATACCTTTCCCATACCCCACCCAGTGATTTCTGGTTTGATCGTACTGGCTACCTTAATCTGCGTGGCAGGCCAGGATATGTAAATTGCCACTTATTAATACAGCAGTTTGATTTGTAAGAAAGAAGAGGAAAGTAGATATTCAATGAGGAACTAACAACCTGCCACAATTTAGGTCTTTTATATATATAAAAAAAGTTCCATTATAGTTGAAGCCCTTTCCTTCCTCCTCAGAGTTAACCATATGTGAATTTGGTATATTATTCTCATGCATATTATTTTACCTTTACAGTACATATTTATGTCCATGAAGTATCTTATTTTAATATATTTTGAAACTATATAAATGGAACATACTGTGCATATCCTGCAGATTGCTTTTTTCTTCATTCAGCATTGTTTACCCAGATAGATGCACATAGTTCTAGTTTAATTTTAGCTACTATGTATTTACAGTTCATGTATCCTCTTGATGCACATTTATGTTGTTACCTTTTTTCCCCCCGTCATAAACAATGCTGCAGTCTTTGTACATTTCTCCTTATAAGTACGCAGCAGAGTTTCTTCCGGGTGTATGTCTAGAAGTGGAATTACTGAGTGATAGGGTAGTGCTTTCTTCAGCTTTACTAGATATTGTCAGATTGCTCTCTGAAGTGGCTGTGCCAGATTACACTTATAACAACATTGTAGGAGTGGCTTTTTATTCCTTACTGACACTTGTATTGCTGCTCATCTGTTGAGGTCAAACTCATTTCCCTGAATACTGCTGAGGTTGAGTATATTTTCATATGTTCATTGGCTGTTTATGGTTCCTTGTCTGTGATTTGCCTGTTTATACCTTTTGGCTATTTTTCACTTGTGTGGTGTTGTTTGTTTTGATTTGGAGGAGTTTTTAATACATTCTAATACTAATCTTTTGCTGATTATTTCTGTTGTGGATATTTTCCCCTAGTCTCTGGCTTATCATTTAAATGTCTATGATGTCGTTGGTTATATTTAAATTTTTAATTTTCATGTAGTAATTATTTTTTCTTTTATGGTTTGTGCTTTTTGAGTATTCTTTAAGAAATTCTTCTGTAACCAAGGACATAAAGATATTTGCCTATATTTTCTTTTAAAGTTTTAGAGATTTGTATCCTTAAATCTTTAATCCACCTGGAATTGGTTTTTTGTATGGTGTGAGGTAGAATTTTATATTTACATATGAACGAACATTTATTAAATAACCCATCCCTTTCATACTGATTTGTAGTGCCACCTGTGTCATGTGTTGTTTTTATGTTCATGTAGGTCTGATCCTGGACTCTATTCTGTTTCAATGGTCTTTTAATCTGTCTCTGCCCATGATTCACACTGACTTAATTACTGTAGCTTGATTGATCTATGGTAGACGAGTTCCCTCACCTTGTTGTTCAAAATCTTATTGGTTTTCATGGTTTTGCTCTTCAGTATGATTTTAGGATCTGATTTTAAAGTTCTATAAAAGACTACATTGAGATTTTGATTGGAACTGTAGTAAGTATATAGATTAATATGAAGAGAATTTACTTCTTTACTATCATAAATCTTCCATGTATAAGCATGCTATGTCTTCTTTTTTTTTTGCGGTACGCGAGCCTCTCACTGTTGTGGCCTCTTCCATTGTGGAGCACAGGCTCTGGACGCGCAGACTCAGTGGCCATGGCTCATGGGCCCAGCCGCTCCGCGGCATGTGAGATCTTCCCAGACCGGGGCACGAACCTGTGTCCCCTGCATCGGCAGGCGGACTCTCAACCACTGTGCCACAAGGGAAGCCCTGTCTTCATTTTTAAAAAGGTCTTTCTAAGCATTTTTCTAGTTATTATTGGCAAAAGAATTCATTGAATTTTGTTTTAAAATTTTTTTAAAAAATTATTTATTTATTTATTTTTGGCTGCATTGGGTCTTTGTTGCTGTGTGCGGGCTTTCTCTAGTTGCGGCGAGCGGGGTCTACTCTTCGTTGTGGTGCATGGACTGCTCATTGCAGTGGCTTGTTGCAGAGCACGGCCTCTAGACGCACGGGCTTAAGTAGTTGTAGCATGCGGGCTCGGTAGTTGTGGCTCACGAGCTCTAGAGCACAGGCTCAGTACTTGTGCACAGGTTTAGTTGCTCTGTGGCACATGGAATCCTCCTGGACCAGGGCTTGAACCTCTGTCTCCTGCATTGGCCGGCGGATTCTTAACCACTGCGCCACCAGGGAAACTCAAGAATTCATTGAGTTTTGGATGTTGATTTTGAATCCAGCAACCTTGCTAAAAGTTCTCATTAGTTCTAATTGCCTTTATATTTTTGGATTTGCTATCATTTCTTTTGTTGTTGTTCTATTTTCGTCTTTCCAATTCTTAAATCTTTTGTTTCTTTTTCTTGTTTTACTGTTCTGGATAGGAATTCTAGTACATTGTTGGAAGGGAAGAGTGATAGAAAGCATTTTTGTCCTTTTCCTAACTTCAAAGGGAATGCTTACAACACTTCATCAATAAGTATTTTGTTTACTGTAGATTTAGGGCAGATATCCTCTATCAGGTTAACAAAATTCATTCTATTTCTAGTTTCTTAGCTTTCTTTTGTTTTTGTTTTAAATATCATGAATAGGTGCTAGGTTGTATTATTTCACATGAAATGTTAAGTCCCTTGCAACCATATGGTTAAACTTCCTCCCACCTCTGTTCTTTGCTCTAATTTTGTCATATATTGTGTCTTCATATTAATAAATTGTACAATATGAAGTTATAAATTTTGTTTTAATCATCCATGTCTTTTAAGAAATCAGGAAGGAAAAAAACAGGCTTTGGTATTTACTGACATTTACCATTGCTGATGTTCCTCATTTCTCCTTACAGATCTGAGTTTACATCTGGTGTCATTTTCCTTCTGCCTGAAGAACTTATGTTAGCATTTCTTGTAGTGCAGGTCTATGAGGCATGAGTTGTTTTGGCTTTTTCTTTATCTGAAAATGTCTTTGTTTCATATAATGAGAAGTAATCCATTTTTTTTCTCTGTATTTAGTATGTCTTTTTTCTCTCTCTGCTGCTTTCAAGATTTTTGCTGAATCTTTAGTTTTCAGCAGTTTGAATATGATGTGCTCTAGTGATTTTCTTTGTATTTATATTGCTTAGGGTTCACTGAACTTAGATTTGCAATTTTATGTATTCTACCAACTGTGGACATTTTCAGCTCTTATTTTTATGTATACTTTTCTGCATAATTTTCTCTGTGCCCTACTTTTTGGCACTCCAGTTTCACCTATGTTAAACTTCATGGTTTTGTACCTCTGCTCAGTGAGCTCACTGTGGCACTTTGTTTGTTAAAATATTTTTCTTTCCACTCAGATCTTCAGATTAGGTTATTGTTTTTTTTAATCTGTCTTTATGGTGACTGACCCTGTATTCTGTTGTCACTAATTTGCTTTAAACCTGCCAAGTAAATTTTTCATTTCAGACTGTATCTTTGTGTTCTACATGGTTCTGTATGGTTCCTTTTTTGTAGTTTTCATTTGTCTGATGAGAGTTCCCTCTCTTTATTATTAAGTTCCTGAACATATTTATAGTAGCCACTTTATAGTATTTATAGTAGTCCTCATCAGCTAATTCCAACGTCTGAGTAATCTTGCGTTTGGTGTGTATTGACTGCTTTTTTTTCTTGACTGTGGGTCACACTTTTCTGTTTATTCTCATGTCTAGTAAGTTTTTATTGTATACTGGGTATTGTGGATATGATTTTGTGACCTGCAATTCTGATTATTGACTCTCTGTTGCTCTAGCAGGCAGTCAGCTGACTAGACGTAAACTCCAAGCTCTGTTTCCCCTGCATTGGGCAATAGCTGATTTTTTTGTTCAGTTCTTACAGCTGTCTGGCTGTTGCTTTCATTTTGGACCTCTGGAGTCTCTTCCGTGTTGTACGGTCCAGGGCTTACCTAAGGATTGTGGTGGAGGTTATATATGTATTTTGGGGTTCCCTCTTATCTAGGATATCTCCCCTCACTTTCCTCTTGCTGTTTTAGCTCCAGACTTCATATTTTGATGCTATGAACCAATATGATTGTGAATTCCTTCTTGCACTTCAGCTTCTCTACACAGTGTTGGCTGGTATCTGCCCTCAGGCATGCACTTGTATAAAGGCAAATCTCACCTGGCATAGTTCCCCTCTTTCAAGGGTTGGCTTCTGTCTAGTTTTTGCCTTTTGATTGCTCTCCAGTGCATTTAATTGTTTTTATCTTTCGGCCAGAGTTTATCGTTGTTGTTTGTGGGAGGGTTAGTCTACCAGTATAAGCCATTCAACCTTTATGTGTGTAAATCTTCTGTGCTTTCAATTTTTTTTAAAAAAGCCTTTATTTTGAAAGCAATTTTAGGTTTACCATAAAATTGAGAGGAAAGTACAGAGATTTCAGTCCGTATGCCCCCTGCCCCCACAAACGCATAACCTCCTCATTATCAGCATCACTCACCAGAATGGTGCATTTGTTTTTGTTTTTTAACCAAGGATAAACCTACATTGACACATTATAATCAGTCAAAGTACATAGATTACCTAAGGGTTCACTCTTGGAGATGTGTATATTCTTTGAGTTTGGACCAATATATAAAGGCACATATCAATCATTATAATATCATACAGAGTATTTTCACTGCCCCCTAAATCCTATCCTCTATTTATTCTGACCTCCAGCCCCCATCCCTGGCAACCACTGATTTTTTTTTTTTTTTTTTTTTTCTCCATTATTTTGCCTTTTCTAAAATGTCTTATAGTTGGAATCATACAGTATGTAGCCTTTTCAGATTGGCTTTTTTCACAGTAATGTGCATTTAAGGTTCCTTCATGGCTTTTCATAGCTTGATAGCTCATTTGTTTTTAACACTGACTAATATTCCATTGTCTGGATGAAAAACATGGGGTGGGAGATAAGGAACAAACAGTATCTGCCACAGGTGCTGTCTGTGTGTCCTTGGTCTTCTCACCGGGGAAGTTAATATCCTCATAGATTTCTAAGAGGAGGGGAGATACTTTTTACAGTATTTCCACTGAGCTTGGTGTTGGATCTCAGAAATACTTTATTCATTGATTCACTTATTCATGTAATAAACATTAACTGAACACATATTTTGTGCCAGGTATTGTGCTCAGCATTGGGGAAGTAGCTGGTAAGACTTGGTCCTTGTCCTCAGGTGGTGGCTGGTGTATAGTCCAGTGGAATAGGGTGGCTGAGGTAATGGGGGGAGGAGAGAGTTATTCTATAATAAACTGATTTTAGGAAATTTATTTTTCAACAGGAGATGTGGGACATGTGGATTTGGGATATGAATTCATTTGAAAAACCACTTTGGGGTAAGTTGATAGCTGGGAGTAAATGACTTGAGGGTTGTACTTCTCTTTACATTGGGATTTGCTCTTACTGTGATGTAGGTTCAAACTTATGTTCATTGGACTTTATGCCTCATATACACACAAGAAAATGGCTTGTACTAAAATCCTAGTGTAGTAATTTGAGAAATATAACCATCAAGCATAGCCACAGTACTAATTAATATTCCACTTCTCATTCAGGAGGTCAATTTGAAGACTAAATGAAGACCAGGTTTAGAAATAGAAAGATACTTATTATATACGGTTTGACCTGCTTGCGCTCAACCAATAATCCTGTCATGTGGACTGGAAAGCACTCGTAGCACCAGTGTTATGGAGATGGAGGGTTAAAGTTTGTCTCTGAGCTTCTCTTTGCAGTACTCCAAATGGCCGTTTGAATTCTCATTGCATTAGTACAAATATAAAAGGTTCCTGATTTTTCATTTCATCTAAGAAAGAGCCTCTAGAAATACTATTTAATATTTACTGAATGTTTACTATGAGTGTGCTGTGCATTACTTCATTTAATTCAGGGACTATAAGGTGGGTATGTTTTTCTCATTCAGAGGAATAAAAAGGCCCAGATTTATGCAAATAAAGTACAATTATTAGGATCAGATAACTAATACGTTTTGGAATTGAAATTTGAATTTCAGCATTTGGCCTAATAGACGCTCATTTCTGTTTTAAAATGCTGATTGTGTTGGGTGTCCCCAAGACCAACCGCACATTTAGTGACTGGCTAGGAGGGCTCATAGGATTCAGCATTACGATCATAATGATGGCTAAGATTTATTACAGTGAAAGGATACACAGCAATATTAGCAAAGGGAAAAAGTGCATGGGGTGAAGTCTGGAGGAAACTAGTCACTAGCTTCCAAGAGTCCTCTCCCAGTAGAGTCCCACAGGATGAGCTTAATTCCTCCAGCAATGAATTTTTTTTTTTTTTTTTTTTTTTTTTTTTTTTTTGCGGTATGCGGGCCTCTCACTGTTGTGGCCTCTCCCGTTGCGGAGCACAGGCTCCAGACGCGCAGGCCCAGCGGCCATGGCTCACAGGCTTAGTTGCTCCACAGTATGTGGGATCTTCCCGGACTGGGGCACGAACCCGTGTCTCCTGCATCGGCAGGCGGATTCTCAACCACTGCGCCACCAGGGAAGCCCTCCAGCAATGAATTTTGACAACGCATGTGAAGTGCTGTCAACCAGGGAAACTCATTGGACTCTGTGCCAATGTTTTCATTGGACCTGGTAATGGAGGCACCTTCCGCCTAGCATGTACCAAAATTTCAGGCTCCCAGAAGGAAAACAGATGTTTTGCATAAACCATAATGTTTGTATAAACAGTTTAGGCACAGTGAGACCCACTTATCATTTAAGGTAAGTTTTATGTCATTGTAGGGAACTGTTTATCTTTCAAGTTCCCAGACACCAGCCAAGGGCTAACCTTGCAACCAAGCCTTTCTAAGGACGGTAATCTCAGTCTTACATCTTAGCTTTTATCCTGTACACTGATTTATTCATTTAAGGATATTGTTCTTATGATCATTTAGCTTCTGAAAAGTAATGAGAGAAGTAGGTATTATGGCAAACGAAATTCTTTAGTGGTGTTTGTCTTGAGGGTCCCATGACTGCCCACTATTTGATTTGCTGGAAAGACTGACACAACTCAACATAATGTTGTACTCATGGCTGTTTTTATTACGGCAAAGGTTACAGTGCAAGAACAGCAGGAAAAAGATATATATATGATTGCTAGAGAGATCAGGCACGGACGTCTAAATCTTCCCTCTTGAGGATCACAGGGACACGATTTCCCCTCTAGCTGTGAGTGATAGAGACACTTAAAAGATGTGTCGGACAGGGAAGCCCATGAGTATTCCAGTCCAGAGTTCTTATAAGAAGCTGGTTACTTGGGCATACTACTGCCATGTGGCCAGCCAAGGCAACTGAAACTTAGGGCTCCAGACCAGATACCAGGTGCACATCATAAATCTTGATGATTACTTTAAACAATGCTGACAGCCTGGTACATCCTGACTCATCACCTCTAACATCCTTAACCAGTGACTGTGAACATTCCAGGAGTTTAGTTCTCAGAGTTTGGCCAGGGGTCATTGCCATGGCTGTAGGCATCCCCCAGGGTTTAGCAAGGACTGGGTGGGACTCTTTGTTAACTCTTTCCTCTCAGACTCCTACATGAAATAATGCTGCATTTGCTGAATACAAAATTTAATGATTTTTTTTTTTTTTTTTTTTTGCGCGGTACACGGGCCTCTCACTGTTGTGGCCTCTCCCGTTGCGGAGCATAGGCTCCAGACACGCAGGCTCAGCGGCCATGGCTCACGGGCCCAGCCGCTCTGCGGCATGTGGGATCTTCCCGGACCGGGGCACGAACCCGTGTCCCCTGCATCGGCAGGCGGACTCTCAACCACTGCGCCACCATGGAAGCCCTGATGATATGGTTTTATAATATGATACTCTATACTTAGAAAAAATAATTGATAGTAGAAATAGTTTACAAATTTCACTTACCTGAGGGAAGGTTTGTAGATTCTTTTCTTTCAGATATTTATATAATGGTGACTTTTGGATTTCCCATTTTTGTCCACAATTATTTGTATTATATACAGGTATATGTTATGTTAAAGAACAATACAGAAATATGAACTTAAATTAGTTGAATCAAGATATTACAAAATTAACCTTCTCTCTCTCTGAAGGTCTGCCTCGTGAGAAGCTTTTAAACACAATGGGATCTCTTTTTTATGCAATTTGCAGATTCACAGAAATAACAGTTTTGCAGAAAGAAAATAACCCATAATTTAAAAATTGCCTAGTTCCAGGATTTGGAACCAATCTTTACTAGTTTATTTATTGCTCTTTGAAACCTGGTTTGTGTTATGCAAAAAAGAAAGACAAAGTAGATGGGGGAGGTTCCATGCTTGAATATGAGAAGTTCTGAGTTAACAAACTTACATAGCTTTCCTTATTGCAGGACTTCACAGAACCTTGGTGCAGTGATGTACAGCGAATGGAGTATGTAACATTTCCCTAACTTATTTGACCATGGAATTTCTTAAGTGCAGACTCTCCCTATGGTCTTACAAACAGTGTTCTTTAAAACAAAATAACAGGACATCGGGAGGCCCTTAAAGGGATTTAGCTAAAGAAGAGACAGAAACAAAACAACTATAGAAAAAATTTAAAGAAAACCTTGTTGCAGAGAAGTTTAGTATCTTACACTGCCTGATAAAGCCTATTTAGAAACTTCCCTATCTGGATGTCTTTTTCCTGCCAGGTTTCCTGAGTTGATGTTTCTCTTTTGTAATGTGAATGGCGTGTCTCTTACCCTGGTATTTAATAGTGTGATAAGAGCTTCTGTGGTGCGGATCACTGCCTTCATGCTCGTACCATCTACAGTGTCTGACATGGTAGCAAGACGTAGTTGGCTAAGACTCAATAAATATCCAGACAGTATGGAATGATTGTGATTCTAAAATACTGAAGACCTTTTTTTTTTAAGGAATAACAATATAGTAGACGTAAAGGTTAGGTGCTGTGCATTTATTTTAATAGTACTGTTATTTTGAAAAACACTTTTAGAACTTTCTTTTTAGACTTCTCTTGAATTCCTCTTTTCATCTCCAGCTTCTTTTTTTATGACCTTTATGAATTTGTAATTGGTTTATTTTTTCAGAACAGTAGAATTGTTCTACCATAGACATGTAAGCACTTTTAACTACTAGATTTCTTTTGCAGTGGATGGAATATCATTTTAAGTAATTAAATGGTTGTCATAGCTAAGGAAGGCCAGTGGGTCAGAAGTAGCCAAGGCCCTCCTCAAGTAGTGATAGGTGAGAATACTTGCTTTATTGTGTATCAAAAATTATTATAAAGCTGTAATAATTAAAGACAGCCATGTGGTGTAGGGATAGACAGACCAATGGAACAGAACATAGAACCTCAAAAACCTGGTTTATGACAAAGTTGGCATTGCACACTTCTAGGGAGAGGATGAACTTTTCCATAAATAGTACTGGGACAGTTGGTTATCCACATGGAAGAAGATGACATTGAATCTTTACTTAAACTGGAAAGGTAAAACTTAAAAATTTTTAGACATTAAAACATTATTTTTAATGATCTCTAGATAGAGAAGAGTTTCTTAAGACACAGAAAATGTGAACTATAAAAGGCACCTCTTGGGAATTCCCTGGCAGTCCAATGGACTAAAACTTCAGTAGGTACATTAGAGAAGAGGAAATGGAATGACCAGTAATGTCAGAGATGGTGGGAAAATGCAGATTAAAACTACATTAAGATAACAACTACACACTTACCAGATAGTCAAAAAATAAAATAGTTTGACATCAATAACTGTTGCCAAGGATATAACACATCCAGAGCTCTCATTTTTCTTTCTAATTTGTTGCAAACACCTGGGAAAACAAATTTGCCATATTAGTCATATTGAAAATATGTATACCCTATGACCTAATTCCCCTAGGTATGTACTCTAGATCAGGGTTGGTGTGACAACTCATGAATTAAGAAAGGTTTTTAACATCTTTAAATGGTTAAAAAAATAAAAATAATATTTCATAATTTGTAATATGAAAATTACATGAGATTCAAATTTCAGTGTCCATAAATAAAGTTCTATTGGAATACTGGCACACTTACTTGGTTACATATCACTTTTGGCTGCTTTTGTGATACAACACCAGATTTGAGTGGTTGCAATAGAGATCTTATGTCCCGCAAAACCTAAAATGTTTACAATCTGGCCCTTTGCAGAAGAAGTTTGCTGATCCCTGGCACGTTTGTTCCAGGAAACATGTTCAGGAATATTCATAGCATTACTGCTTGTAATAACAGAAACCTAGAAATAACCACGTGTTTATTAAGGGTAGAAGGGATAAACTGTGGTAAGCCTCATAGTGTATAAATTATATAAGCCAATTGAATATTAGACAGTAGTGAAAATGAACTGACTGCAACTACATGCAACAAGTGGATGGTTCTCAGGAACGTAGTGTTAGAAGAAAAGCAGGTCTCAGATTCTTCCGTTTATAAGCAGTTCAGAAACAGAAAATGTAAACAAGGCATTTTTAAGGATAACAGTGAGGCAAAACTATCAGGAAAAGAAAGAATGTTAAGTTCAGAATAGAGGTGGTCTTTGAGGAGCTAGGGAAGAGATGGTATTGGAGAGGGAACTTTAAAGGTGATGTTCTTATTCTTAAACTGAGTGGTGGATACATGTGTATGTTGTGTTGTGATCCTTTATATCTGTGATTTGTTTTATACCTACTTTTGATACTTGATATGTTTTTGTGATTTGAGGCATTAAAAAGTATCTTTTCAAATAGTGTAGTCTGCCTCATAATGTATAATTGTTTATGACTAGTAGAGGGGAACCTCACCAGTGGACCAGAACCTGTTTAATTTTTACCTGTAGGTCTCCTCTGTCCCCTACCCCCCATCCCCCCCAGTGGCCATCCCAGATGTGTGTTAGGAACCCAATTCAAACTGTCATAAACAGAAAAGGGGATTAATAGAAGGATTCCTGGGTGTTCACAAAAGCCAAAGTAGAGTCAGGGACTCCGTCACCTTTGCCTCTCGTCCTGTGTGCCTCTGGGCTCATCCTCTTGGACTGCAGGTCACCTTTCTCTACATGTTGGGCAGTGTAGCTGACTGCAGTGCTAGATTAGCACAGGCTTCCAGCTCTGTGACTCAGGAAGCGAAGGGGTGAGGTCCTGTGGTTGGCCTGGCCAGGTCATTTGGCTATCCTGTGGCCAGGGGGCTAGGTCTGTTACCAGAAGAAACCCCTGGGGGAGGGTGGGGAGAGCACAAGTCAGAATCATGAGCCAGGAAGCCACCTCGGTTTGTGTCTATTTTATGTCTGTTCTTTAAGTATAAAACAATATATGTCATTTTGACATAGCTTAGTGGATATCAGGGCTATTTTGAAGTGGCCATTAAGACATTTGTTGCCTAAGACAGGATACTCAGTGGTTGGGGTGGAAAGAGAGGTTAGAAATGTCTGTTGAGCGTATTACTGCAATTTTTAAAAATCACAGCATCACCACAAAGGTCTCTCCTGCTACCCCTTTATAGTCACAGCCATTCCATTCTTTTCCCCCTCATAGTGATATTTAAGACATTACAATGTTTGAGTCAAAATAGACATTACAAACTTGCTTTAAAATGACATATCTATGAACTATTCTGAAAGACTGGGAGGGCACTTATCCCACTGGTAATAGTGTTTAACTGGGATGGGGGTTTATAGATGGCTTTGTATCTTTTATTTTACTTCTCTGTGTTTGCCAAGTTCTTTGTATTGAGCATATATTACTTTGTAGCTAGGAAAAATATTCACTTTTAAAGGTATTGCTAGGAGCTAAGTCTGTTTATCACCTTGGAAACTGACATTCCACTTAAGTTACCAAACACAGAATGCTCTAAATTAAAACATTTCAGCCAGTAAATTTTATAGGAGTTATTATCTATTCATAGATTTACTTTTGTTATTGGTATATCTTAGGATCTAAATTTATTTTTTACCATTTGGAAAGCTATTTGTTCCTTTATCAGTTTTCTGCTCTGATTTATAGTAGCACCTTTCCAATTTTCCACACATGTTTAGGTTTGTTTTGGGGTACCACATGGCTGTAGATACTTCTGCTTTATAATAAATCCAGTCCCTAAAGGTTTCATTTGTGTTTTGATTAGAATTAAATTAATTTAGGGAAGAAGTTGCTTGTTTGTTTTCCTGAACATGGTACATCTGTCCATTAGTCAGATGTTCTTTTATGTCCTTCGACAAAGCTCCACAATTTTCTCCATGTCTTGCGCATATTTTGTTAAGTTTATTTCCAGATACCTTAGGGTTTTTATAGCTGCTTTGAATGTGATTTGTTTTCCTTTATATATTCTAATTAGTTATTATCATGAAGAAGCATAATTGATGTTCTGTGTTCACCTTGTATTCAGCAACCTTGATGAAATAATGAATTAGCTCTAATGGTTTATTTATTGATTTCTTTTAGAGTTTCTATATAGAAGGCATGCTATCTGCAGATAATTTTGTCTCTTTTTAATCCCCTAATTCTTATTCCTTTTCTTGTCTTATTGTTTAGACCTCCAGTACAATATCAGATTGAAGTGAGGATGCATAACTTTTCTTATTTACAATGTTACAGAAATGCATTGGGAATCCCATCATTAAATATGTTTGCTATACGTTAAAGAATTTCCTTTCTAGTCCTTGTTTTCTGTTGAAGTTCTCTATTGATGAGTAATGAACTACCTAACTGCCTCAAAACTTAATGGCTTTAAACAATAAACATTTATTATCTCATATTTTCTTTGGGTCAGGAATGCAGGAGTAGCTTAACAAGGTGTTATTGACTCAGGATCTTATATGATGTTGCAGTCAAGATGAAGGCTTGTCTGAGTCTGCTTCCAAAGTGGTTCACTTCCATGCCTCACAAGAGAGTACTCTTTGTTGGCAGGAGGTTTCAGTTTCTCAGCACATGGATCTCTTTATAGGGATGCTTGAGTGTCCTTCTGACATGGTGCTGGCTTTCCCCAGAGTGTGTGATCTGAGAGAGAGCTGGGAAGAACTGAACTTTATGACTAGCCTTGAAATCACACATCATTACTTCCACCATATTCTGTTGGTTAGAAGCAAGTCCCTAAGTCCAGCCCACACTTTGGGAGGGAAATTACACTCCACAAAAATTACTTCATGTATTGATTTTTTTTTAGTCTGTCTGCCCCTACAAAGTTGCACAAGAGCAGGGGCTTCTATCTGTATATCTTTACAGAGATATACAGAGAACCCCACTTGGAGCCTCAAACTGTTGTGTCCTCAGCTGTGGTTAACATCTCTTTGAGGGTATCAGAGGTACCTCGTACTCAGCATGTCCAAAGTCAAACTTATACTTCTTCCCATCTTTTCCTCCTTTCCAAAAATTGGTCCTCTTTTACTGGTCCCTGTTTCTATGACTGGCAACACTCTGCATCCACTTGTATAGGCCAGGAGTTCCTCCTCTTTACCCCCACCTGCCTCATCCTTAAATCCCATTGAGTTTGTCCCTTAATACCTCTTGAATCTGCCCACTTTTATCCAGCTCCAGCTTTGTCGCAATCACAGTTTTCACCTCTTTTGTCTTTGATCCACTGGCCTTTGAGTGTTGGGCTCCTTCCTGCTATAGAATCCTTCCTCAGGGAAGCCTTTTTGACAGTCAGATCTCTTTGACAGATGTGTGTAGTGCTGTGTACCTCCCTCCATAGCAGTTATCACGACTGAAATTTCACGTTTATGTGAGTGTTCGACTAATGCCTGCTTTCCTGAAGCCAACTTTAAACTTTGTAAGGGAAGGAATATTTTGTTCATGTTTGTATTCCTTGCATTTGACACATTCCCTACATTTACTGAATTTGTGTGTTTTGAATGTATGAAATAATAATAAGTGAATGAATAGGTTTCATTATAGTTCTGAGAAATAGAGCAAATAGAATATATAATTAGTAAATAAAATAATCTTGTTTCTCTTTACAGTGTTAGAGGATAAATATCATTTTTTTAAGTCTTTTAGTTTTTCTGGCAGAAATTACAGCTACAAATTAAATGAATAGATCTATTGAAGGTTCTCATATCTCATACCTCTGCCTGGTCAGTACAGTGCAAAATTAGTGATTCTAGGTGTAGGTGCCTGAGAATTCAGTGTTCTTGGGAGAGGGGAGATAAGCACCTTAACGTACTCAGAAGACTGAAGTTTTAGGTCCAAGAGAATGATGCTTCTATTTTCTCCAAAGCTGCTTTTGAGCTGAGACTCTCTTTTTAGGCTTGAAATTTCTGGAGAGCCTTAGCTAGAAGTATATGGAGTAAGAGAAAATAATTATTTAGCCCTAGAAAATACTGATCGACCTTTGGAAGAACTTGGCATATGACACGTAGGATAGAATCAGAAGTTTACTGATATAATTGATCACTGTACTTTGACATTAATTCAGATTTTATACCTTCTAAAATAATTAAGGAGTTAAATGCATTTCACATGGAAGGTTTTAATCTATTGTGGTTGAGACAAAAACTCTGAGCTTTTAATAATTTCCAAGATAAATTCTGGTATGTATTACCTGAAGAAATACACAACAGTTTTTCTCCTAAAATTGGAATTGTTTCTTTGAAGGATCCTCACCTCTCCTGTATTTATCTATGTACAGTAAAATTCACCCTTTTGGGTGTAGTTGTACCAGTTTAGAGAAAATGACCACCGCCACCACAAGCAAGAGATGGAATGTTTTCATTATCACAAACAAGTTCCTTCACGGCCCTTTGAGAGCAGTCCTCTACTTTTCCACAGCCCCTGGCAACCACTGATCTAATTTGTCTCATATAAATGGAATCATACAGTATATAGTATGCAGCCTTTTGTGACTGACCACTTTCACTTAGCATAAAGCTTTTGAGATTCATCAGTATTATTGCATATATATCAAGAATTCTTTTTGATTGCTGGATTTCTGGGTAGTAGTATTTCACTGTTTGGTGTACCACAGTTTGTTTATCCATTCACCAGGTGATGGACATTTGGATTGTTTCCAGATTTTGATGATTATGGTTAAGCTGCTATAAAGATTTGTGTACAAGCCTTTGTGTAGATGTACGTTTTCCTTTCTCTTAAGTAAATAGCTAGGAATGGAATTGCAGATTCTTGTGGGAAGAAACTGCCAAACTGTTTTCCAGAGAGACTGTACCATCGTGCATTCCACTGGCAATGTATTAGAGGTCCAGTTGCAGCAGTTCCTTGATAGTACTTGGTAGTTTTCTTTTTTCTTTTCACTATATATATTGGTGCATAGAGGTGTTTCATTGTGGTCTTAACTTGCAGTTCCCTAATAGCTAATGATGGTGAACATCTTTTCTTGTGCTCTTTTGCCACCTGTATCGCTGTTTTGGTAAAGCAACAGTTCAAACCTTTTGCCCATTGTATTGGATTAGAATTTTTAAAAATTGTATTTGGAGAGTTCTTTATATGGTCTGGATACAAGTAATTATCAGATATGTAATTTGTAAATATTTTCTCCCAATATGTGACTTGTTTTTTATTTTTTTAACTGTCTTTTGAAGAGCAGATTTTAATTATAAAGTTCAACTTATCAATCTTTTTAAATGATTTGTGCATTTTATTGTTACCATGTAAGGAATCTCTACATAACTCAAGGTCTCAAAGATGTTTGCCTCTCCTTTATCCTCCTTTCTCCCTACACCTCCTGCTTTCTCTGTACTGCTCTCCCAAATACACACACACCCACTGCATTTCATCTTCAGTTTTAGAATCTAATTGTGCTGCCTTGGAAAAATTAAATAGGAATGAGTACAGTTATAAAGATTTACATTTAAGTGTTCTGGGCTGTAAGCATTGAAAAAATTAACAATCAGCAGATTTGTGTGTGTGTGTGTGTGTGTGTCAATATAAAAGTATTTAATATTGGTATTTTCTTTTTTTTTTAACATCTTTATTTGAGTATAACTGTTTTACAATAGTGTGTTAGTTTCTCCTTTACAACAAAGTGAATCAGTTATACATATACATATGTTCCCATATCTCTTCCCTCTTGCATCACCCTCCCTCCCACCCTCCCTATCCCACCCCTCTAGGTGGTCACAAAGCACAGAGGTGAACTCTCTGTGCTATGCGGCTGCTTCCCACTAGCTATCTAATTTACATTTGGTAGTGTTTATATGTCCATGCCACTCTCTCACATCGTCACCGCTTACCCTTCCCCCTCCCCATATCCTCAAGTCCATGCTCTAGTAGGTCTGTGTTTTATTCCCGTCCTACCACTAATCTCTTCATGACATTTTTTTTCTTAGATTCCATGTATATGTGTTAGCATACGGTATTTGTTTTTCTCCTTCTGACTTACTTCACTCAATCAGCAGATTTTAGAGAACACAAAACTACATTTGAATCCCGGCTGTTGCACTGGCAGTTAGACTGCTTGCTTTGCCAGTGACCAAAAGAGTTAGCCTTTCATGTAAAGTGGCTTGAAATATATACATGTATAATATGTATCTAGCTTCTCTGGAGAGAACTGTTGTTCCATGACACTGTGCGTTATAATGCTTTCGCTCTTCCCCTCACCCTGGTCACTGCAGATGTCAGTTGTTGCTCACTGCATGTGACAGATATTGAGTAAGTATGATTTTGAGGCAAGAATATGACAGTAGCATCCCTGTTCTCACTGTGCAGTCAGGAAGTGTTGGTTTGATGAAAGGAGGCCAATAGGCAAGAGATCAAAGTCCCCAGAGAGATGAACAGAAATAATGCTTTACATTTATAAGTATTACTTGGTATTTTGGGGTGCTTTTCAGGTTGCTGTTTAGCCACCTGGTGAAATAGGAAAGAACTATTGTATCTTTTTCATAAATACACTCTCTGGCCTGCCCTGGATTGTTCAGCTAGCGACATCTCTACTGCCCACCATGGAACGTGCTACATAAAACTTCCCTTGTAAGAAGCTGCTATGCTGCCCATCAGCCCAGCCCTTCAGAGCATCTGCTCATTGGTTTTCACCTGTGCCAAGTGTGTGTTTCCTCCATCCACTCCCGTGAATGCACTTGGCTCATCTCTCTCCTGATCAGCAGTGACACAGACCTTTGAGCCTCGGTGTCAGCGGCTCGGTGGGATGACTTCTTACCTCTCTGAGGTCCCTCGGACTGCTCCAGAGCTCCCACAGATGAGTGCCGTATGTGCCAGAAGTGTTTCTGGTCTAGCTATCCCAAAGGACAGTTCCTCCAGTCATTTTCTCATGATATTTTAACAGATTGGTGGGGTGGGGGGATGGTGGATAGAAACTAAACATCAGGGAAGTCTGTAAAATTACTGTCAGAGCCAGGACTAGGGCTCAGATCTTTCAATACCCTTTTCTTTTCTGTTATACTCTCCATGAGTCTTGTTTTTGAACGACTGGTGACTAACATTTTTAGAATGGGATTCAGTGGGACAGAGGGAAAAGAATAATTCCAATTAAACTGCTCCAGAAAAGCTACTAGGAGAACTCATATAAATCCTTGGACCCTGGGAACTGAATGTGAGTGGTTAAAATGGACAGGGAATTACTGGTTTCTTAAACTCCTGTGGCAGTTAATGGCTTAGCTTTTGCTTTAGTGTTTAATACAGCAATTGAATAGAAGGCAGTTAAGCCCCATGTGTTTGATGGATATAAGATAGTAGCTCACTGTTTTAATATGAATTTTCCTCATTGTAATGAATCGAGCACCTTTTCACTTGTTTATTGGCTATTCAGGTTTCCTTTGCAAAGTGCTTGTTTCCATCCTTTACCCATTTTTCTATTAGATTGTGTATATTGATTTGTAGGAGTTATTTGCATGTTCTTGTTACTATTTTTATATATTTTACAAGTATTCTTTCAAGTCTGATTTTAAAACTTATTCTCCATAGTAAAATTTCATATTCATATTGAATCAATCCATTGGTTCTTTTTTAGGTTCTGAATTTTTACGTTAATCTTTTTTCTTTTTCTTTCTATAGGTTATGAACGTGATTTCTGATGAAACTGGATTGGAATAATTTTCATGATCTTTGTATATTTATATATATATATATATTTTAAAATTTTGCATTTGACTTAAAGTGCCATGAGAAAATTTGCATATTGCAAGGTGGTCCTAGCCACCTCCTTGATTTGGGTACTCTTGGATATGTTCCTGCTGCTTTACTTCAGTGAATGCAACAAATGTGATGAAAAAAAAGAGAGAGGACTTCCTGCTGGGGATGGTGAGTGACATTTTATAGTAGTGGACCTTTTTTGATATATATGTCACTTGTTTGTACTAACTAATTTGTAAACTATAAAATTTTAACATTTTTAGATTAATAGTAATCCCTGGCTTCCTATATATGATGATCATATTTCCATCAGTTCTCCAGTGGGTTCTTCTAACAGTTAAAATTATTAAAGTATCCTGTATAGAATTTCTAAATTCAACTTGTGTGTTCAGTGTTAAATGTAGTTAATTTTCTGGAAGTTATATTACCAAATACTGTAGGGAATCTCATAGCTGGAACTACCTCAATTGTACAGGAGATTAGTCTAGTGTCATAATGCTAAGTGGAGCGTTAAAATTGCATTATCAAGTATGAGAGAGAGTTCTCCAGCCTTCCCATCTCAGTCCTAAGGGAAGAAGTCATTTTAGGTAGATGTGGTCTGGTGAGTTTGTTTTGTTAATGCTGTAGATAGCTCCAGTTAGCACTTTTAGGGAACGCTTATGGAAAGATCAGGCTATAAAATCTGGGCTGCAGTGAGAACAGTGCAGTATCTGATATGGAAAAGGAAGGAAACACAAATGTGAAGGACCTAGTTTGGAAGACTGACATTTTTGACAGAGGACACCTGAAAAATTCAGTTTTAGACTCTGTGTTTAAACCAAAAAACAAATGCTGCCTTTTATTTTTTTTTTAAACAAAATGAAAATGACTTTGCATTGTGAATCAGTAATTCAGCTATTCTGTGCTCTGAACTCTCTGTGATTAGTTGTAGAATATCTGGCTAAACAGTAATTCTATTTTTAGGAATTATATGTAAATGATTACTGTTTTATTTGAATATGTAGCCACATTTAAATATCTTGCACTTTTATAATGAAAGCACCTGGTCTCTTAAAATTTAGAATCTAAAATTATTTATTTGTATTGGTAAGTATGCCTACTTATTGTAATTTTTACAGATGGGATTGTGTAACCAGTTCTGTTTACTTCATGGGAAATCTGCCTAAAATTAGGCTCAGTTGCTAACACTGGACTTTAGTAATACCTAGGCTAACCCCTGACTTTTTAATTTTCACCTTCCCCATAATTTTTTTGACTATTAATTTGTTGACTTTCCTGGTTTCCTTTATGGCCCTGCTGTTTAGTAAGTTTGTCGGGTGACAAGACACTACCTCCTTAACTGTTGTTAGAGCTATAACTCTGTAAACATTTAAATCAAATCAAAGGTATTGCCATTCACCAGTAAGAAACTAGCATAATTCTTTTCCCAAATGGAACAGATTAACTTTCCCCTCACTCCACCTTAATTCATTGCCATTTATAGTGGGAGCTCATGGTGTTCTGTCTTAAATGCAAAGGCATGAAAAGTAAGAAAGACTGGGACCTCTGTAGTAGGTGAAGACACACTTAGTGAATGTTTTTTAAACTCTGATATGTGCTGTGCAGTGTGCTACGTGATAGTGACATACACTTCAACAATACAAAAAAGCTCCTCCTCCCTTTGGGGAAATCCCAATCCAACAGGAGAGAAAGAATATGGTAAAATAGTGATATGATAGATAGCATACTAGAGATGTGCATGAGAGCAGGGGGAAGGAACACCGTGGGGCATCTGAGAAGGTGCAGCAAGGAAGCGTAATGCTCAAGCTGTAGTATCAGGGTGAACGGGTGTTTGTTAGGTTTGATGGGTGAGGGGAATACCTTCCAGGCAAAGGAGAGAAGCATGTGCAAGATAAGCAAGTGAGAGACAGAGTTAGTTGATGGATAGGAGAATGTGAGGAAAGAGCACGGGAAGAAGCTGGGAGGTTAGTAGAGGCCACATCACAGGAAGCCTTTTATGTCATGCTAAGGGTTTTGGACTGAATCCTGTAGGTGAGGCATGACACTGAAGGATTTTTTTGGCTGCGTCAGGTCTTAGTTGCGGCACACGGGCTGTTTGTTGCGGCGCACGGGCTTCTCTCTGGTTGTGGTGCCCAGGCTCCAAGGCACGTGGGCTCTGTAGTTTGTGGCATGCAGGCTCTCTAGTTGAGGCCTGTGAGCTCAGTAGTTGTGGCGTGCATGCTTAGTTGCCTTGCAGCAGGTGGGATCTTAGTTCCCTGACCAGGGATCGAACCCTTGTCGCCTGCATTGTAAGGCAGATTGTTTACCACTGGACCACCAGGGAAGTCCCATTGAAGGATTTTAAACAGGGAATCAGTAACCTGATGGGATCCAGACTTTCAGAAGGAAGTTTGGTGGTCACGTGGCTGATATATTGGCTTGATGTTTAAAAGCCGAAGTTCCTTTGGTTTTTAAATAAAAATAAAAGACACATTTTTCATTTTCACCAAGAACTTTATTGAACAACATATTCACAGTTTTGTACCACTACCTTCTGCCATTTTTCAGGCAACTTCATAATTCCATCTTCCCAAAACTTTTTATCTTTTTGAGCAAAGAACTGTTTTCAGGTGACTTTTACAGTCTTCCAGGGGATTGAAATTTTTTAAAGACCGAAATAAATGGAAATCTGAAGGTGCAGTGTCTGGTGAAAATGGCAGATGAATCAGAACTTCCCAGCCAAGCTGTAACAGTTTTTGCCTGGTCATCAAAGAAGCATATGGTTTTGCATTAATCCTGATGGAAAATTATGCATTTTTTTTTGACTAATTCTGGACCCTTTTTGTCAAGTGCTGCTTTCAGTTGGTCTAATTGGGAGCACTACTTGTTGGAATTAATCATTTGGTTTCTGGAAGGGGCTCATAATAGAGGACTCCCTTCCAATCCCACCATATACACAACATCACCTTCTTTGTATGAAGACCAGCCTTCAGTGTGATTGGTGGTGGTTCATTCACTTGCCCCACGATCTCTTCCATTCCACATTATTGTACGGTGTCCACTTTTCATCGCCTGTCACAATTTATTTTAAAAACGGAACGTTTCGTTACGTTTCAGCAGAGAATCTCATGTGGAAATATGGTCAAGGTTTTTTTCCACTTAATTTACGTGGAACCCAAACATCAAAGCGATTTACAGAACCAAGCTGGTGCAAATGATTTCAGCGCTTGATTTGGATATTTTGAGTATGTTGGCTGTCTCCCATGTGATATAACATTGATTGTTCTCAAGTAATGTCTCGATTTGATCCTTATCAACTTCAACTGGTCTCCCCTACCTTGGAGCATTGTCCAGCAAAAAAATCCCCAGCACAAAACTTCACAGACCACTTTTGCCATGTTCAGCCACAGCACCTTCTCCATACACTACACAAATATTTTTTTGTGTTTCAATTGCATTTTTACCTTTCTTGTAATAAAAAAGCATAATATGTCGAAAATGTTGCTTTTTTTCTTTCCGTCTTCAATATTAAAATGGCTACACAAAAATTCACAGATTCTCATTTTTTTTCAATGCATGCTGATATGACAGCTGTCAAAATACAATCTAAAAAAAATGTTTCAAATGAAGTTAAAGACAACTAAGCACTACTAGAGCCATCGTATGGGAAAAACCAAACACTTTGGCCAACCCAATACTAGCAGGGAATGAGATGGCAGAGACTGGTTGTGAGGCCGCTGGGAAGGTTTGGAGAAGTTCTTGGGGCCTACACTAAAATGACACTGGAGATGGAGAGGAAATAAAACTTATGATAAGTTTGTAAATAGTGGCGTTTACATAGCATGGGGAGTCACTGAATGTAGGTAATAACGGAAAGTGAAAAGTCTAAGATGACTCTCAGGCTTTCCTCTTTGGATGAATTGATACGAGGTGGGGCCCCCAGAGGCGAAGTGGCTTTGGTGGGAAGGCAGAAGGATGAGTTGCGTTTGGAGCGTTTAACGTTGGGGTGTTGGGAGGGATGTTCTGCAGCAGAGGGTGGCTGGGGTAGAGCACATGGGTGGCAGTGTGGGCTCCAGCAGTGTGTGAATGTTGGAAGAGCAAGTCTGTGTTACAGAGGATCATGGAGGATCAGCAAAGGGAAGTAAGACTTCTGGAAGTCAGAGTAGGGGGAGAAGCCAAGGGGAGTGGGGTCATGGAAATCCAGGAGTGATGTTTGTTCAGAGATTTTACCTGAGATGAAGCAGTGGTTCTGATGTGTTTCCCAACAGGGGGTTTCTTGTGACCCTAGCAAGTGCCATTTCAGTGCCAGTGGATTTGATATTACTGATGTGTAGCTTATCCTTTTAGGAGGCTTCCACACAAAGAGATAGATAGTACAGTAGTTTGAAAGAAAGGAATGGAGCCAAAGTTGGTTTTCTCTGAATGTATGTATTTTTAATGTATGTTGAGGGAGAGGTTTAAAATATAAAGTAATGAAGTAATACTTGAAAGAGCCAATTCTCAGCAGATGAGACAGTGTGATATCAACCATAAGAAAAGGATTATCCTTGAAGAGGATTCTAAGGTTAATACAGTTTTGGAAAACCACTATTAGCATGAGCATCAAGGAAAAGGAGTAGCTTTTATACAATGTACAGAAGTACAAAGTAAAGGAGAAATGGTCTGAAAGTAACAATGTGGAGCTATGAGAGAGCATCGTTACCTCCTGGGAGACGGAGAATGAAAGTTGTTGAGGGTTGTGAGGTTAGTGGGCTCTGGGGAAGAGCCGGATTTAAGTCTGGTAGATGGGGCCCCTGTTGAGATAAGACAATGTATTCATAGAATCTCCTGGGGGCATCAGGGTGTTGAGTGGGACAGGCTGAGAAGGCCCGTGAGCAGCGGAAGGATGAGAGAAGCACTGAGCAGTGAGCCAAGAGGTGAGTTAATAGCTGAAGGGAGAGACTTGGAGAGGCCAGCGGTTCCAGATGGGGCCCTAGAGCATCCATTTTTTCAAACTGTGTTCCATGTAGCCTTAAGGGATTGAAGGGAAAGAGTGAGGAAAAGATTTAGGGAAGGGGGACAATTGATGCTAAGCAAGAACAGTTTGAAAAATCTGCTCTGATGTGAAGTTTCAGTGCAGTGGGCGCTGAGAGGTCTCAAGTAGCATCAGAGGCCTAAGGTCGTTCAGGCTCACAACATACGGCTGCTGAGGAATTGTGGTGCCACTGAAGAGATCTTTCACTAAAATTGTTGGGAGAGGGTTGATAGGTGATGGGACCAAGGATGTGGACCTTCTTAGTGGAATTAGCAAGTACAGTCAGTGACCTAGAGGAATGTAGGTCTCTTTTGATAGAACACATAAGGTCTCCAGGATATTCATTTTCTATGTCATTTGAAAAACCAAATCAAAACAAAAAAGCAAAAAAACAATGAGCAGATACAACACTCCAGAGCAATTGTCTCAGTATTGTAAAGACCTCATTTCTGAACTTCTTTGAACTGCTTTAGAGTGCCAATTTGGTGAAATTTACCAAATTCTGTTCTTTATACTATTGTTTGCAAAAAGGTATCCTATTTATAAGCAGAATGGATTCATTATCCTTATGATAATGCTTATAAGATTATCATTGATATATTTAGTTTTCTAGGATTCTTATATTTGCTTGTTACTTGCCTGTGTCAGGTAACAACAGGCCAGTCTTTGGTGTTTCAGAGGGTTGGTTTTGTTTTGTTTTATTTTATTTTCCTGAGCAGTTCTCTCTCATAGTTTTATTCTTATATTTTATACCCCAGACTATCTGAGAATAGCAAAATTCTTCTGTTGCTAGAGAATTAGATTAGATTTCCTTTAAAAAACAGGGTTAGTGTGGGTTATGTCTTGGGAATATTTTTGCAACTCTTCTGCTTTTTAGAATTAACTCATTCATTCAGTTTATGGATTTGGATGTTGCATAGACTATTCAGTATTTTTACAGATGCAATTTCAAGTAGGAATTAATCCTTTGTGCCAGCACTGTACTTGATTTTCAGATTATTAAAATGGTGATTATTTAAGTTTTCATGGACTTCTGCTAGAATTATTTCAGTTGTCAAACAGTAGGAAAAATTTGAGAACATATTTTATAGAAGAAACTTCTGATGATTAAAAACTTAAAAATATTGTTAGTAAAGGCTTTCAGAAACTATTACAGACTTTTAGTGTGCTTAGAGTTTTATTTGAACACATTACAAATGAATTGAAAATAAAATTGGAATGAGGGTTGAAACTGACAGGTGTTGAGGTAGCAGAGTTATCAATGAATTTTGTTATATGCAATAATATTTTGATGTTAAAAAAATCAGGTAATTTGCTTTGTTTATAGAATACATATTATATACACTAAGAAAGCAAAAACATTTCAGTTATCATTGTAAGCCACATCCCAATCTCAGAGATGTTAAAATATGGGAAAAAATATTTTGGAATAAGTGAAATATAGTGCATAAAAACAGTAAAGATAGTTGTATAATAAGGTAAGAAAATTGTTTGGGAGAAATGATTTTAGCCTTTTATCTTCCCCATCTTCCCCAAATGGGTATCATGTAACTTTATACCTCCTTATTCCACTTCCCTGAGAAAAATACAAATTAGAAATTTGTAAGATTTTAAAAAACACATTCATAGGTATGTCATGTGGTTTGTATATGTGAATCTTATTTGGCAGCATTCAGAGTGAACCTGTAGTTTTTTCGAAAATTAAATTTTCTAAAACATGAAACTTCTTTACATTGTCATGTAAATGAAATTTAACTAAAGTGTATAATAAAATGTTTGTTCTCACATAATACTTTGGAATAACACCGTAGTCACCCCCTTGTCAAAGTTGATTTGATTTTTAGAAATGATCTGCCTATAAAATTTTATGGCAACAAAAGTTTGCTTTTCAGTTCGGGAAATGATAATATCCAAACCCATTTCATTTGCTTTCAAACAAGTTTCACTGAACTCTCTTTTAATTTACATGAAAGACTGGTAAGTAGAATACAAGGAAAGTTAATGCTTACTGTCTTCTTGGTTAGTTGCTTCTTAGTACTGCAAGTGCATTAGTAGTAAAAATATTCACTAGCTAGTTGCATTTTATCCTGGCATCTTTGCCAAAGAAAATTAGTTTACTGGTTGGTGTAATTCTTCAGATATTATAATTTCTAAATTAGAGTATTGTGGTGGATTCTGTAAGTCATGCAGTAGTCATATAACTTTTGATTAATGGTCATTTTAAAAGCTGCTCTGAGATCTCATGTGTATCAGTAAGTTAAAGTATATAATGTGGGTATTATACCAGATATTTAGATTGTTAGTAAGTACCAGGTAACCAAATTTGTAAAATTGCAGCCAGGAGGATTTTATATGTTGTAAAGTTTTGCCCAATTCTTTAAGACCTCAAGGCTAGAGTTTTACTTCACTGTGATGGGGCGGGATTTTAACTTTCTGGTCATACAGTCTCTTAGGCTGTAAGCAATCAAATTTATACTTACTGGTTCTTACAGTAATAATTTCTTGAGTGCTCCTTCATGCTCCCCCAATCCTCATGGAACATTTTCAAACATAAACAAAAGTAGAGAAAAATGGAAAATTGATCTCCCACATACCCATCATCTGGCTTCAACAGTTAACAACTCAAAGCTAGTCTTGTGGCATAGAGACATGGATACCTCTTTCTTTTTGTCCTCCCCAACCCCTGTTTTTGGTTGTTGTTGAAGAAGAAGAAATTGCTTTCTTTGTTTTCTCCAGTTTCCCACAGTCAGGATTTGCATCCCTTTAATGTTTTTTTATCATTTCCTCTGTCCCCTGTATTTCCTGTGAATTGGTAAGTAAGTCCAGAGGCTTGATCAGATTCAGGATCTACCCCACCCTGCCCCCAGCAAAAATATGTTATAGATGGTGTTCTGTATAACTTAATACTCAATTAAAAAACTGAGTAGTGTGAAAATGTTTCCATTTTAACTTTTCTTTAAAGCATCATCTTATGATAAAATAGGGCACAGGTAACTAAAGGATATTTGTAATCAGGGCCACTAGATGTCTCCCACCTACTCTTCAGGTTATCTGTGCCATGCAGATAAAATAACTGTTACCTCTAGAACTCCGCTGCTTTATACTGACCCCTGAATGTCCCAACCCCCAAATCTGTTAATTACTCTTTATTTTCTGAGAGAGGTAAGTAAGAATTGACTCAGAGTTTTATAATTTATGATTTTTAAAGTTTTAAAAGCTTAGATGGGCATTATACTTCTGTACTTACAGTTTTTAATTACACTTGGCATTGAAAATTTTTGTCACTGAGAATTTTTTAATTCTTATGTTTAAAGAGCTTACTTGACAAAAATTAGGTGGGATTTGTATTTAAAAATTGTATTATAAGAGTTTCCTATAATTTATTTCCTAATATTTTAACTTTCTTCCTGGAATCACAGTTCATTCTGAGAATGGGGAAAGTTATTATCCACCATTTTTTTCCTTGATAGTCCTCTAGAATAGATTTTATATTCTAGACAGAGTTTTTGAAGACACAGTGAATAATATTCTGCAGCTCTGGTATTGGTAGGTTGCTTTGTACCTCATCTGAACAGTCATCCTGTAGGTCAGCTTTACCAGCTAGAGCTGTTCTTGGGCAGATGAAGCTTGGCTGAAATGAGCTGGTTTGTCTACTGCCTTGATGTCTTCATTTTTGTCCAGAGACTTTCGGGGATGCCTAAAAAACAAACTGTAGGAGAATAAAACTTGCAGCTTTAAAAATAAACAAGTAATGTACAAAACAGATATTTTCATCCCATTCTTATCCTCACCTCATTTTCTACCCATCCCTCTTAGATGGGAAATTTAACAATTTTTTTTCAAATTTAATATATTCTAGAACATATTTTTCTTGGAACACTTTTCAACATCTCAAAAGCATATAGCAAGGAACAAGATTTGGGAATTGCTGATCAGGAATATTATTCTTTTTACTAATATAGCTGGTCCTTCGTATCCGTGGGTTATACAGAGGCCTGAGCATACCACACCTTTTTATATAAGGGACTTGTGTGTCTGTGGATTTTGATATCCACAGGGCGGGGTGAGGGGGGTGTCTTGGAACCAGTGCCCCATGGATACTGAGGGACAACTGTATATTACGAGATAACATTACTTCTGATTAGAATTATATTTCTTTTTTTCATTAATAAGGTTATTTACTAGATATATTTCAAATATGTAATCTACATATATGGAATACATAATTTTAACACATTCCACTTAGCACTTTAAAAAATGAAGCATTTTTCTAGCCCACAAAGGAAACGTTAATACCTTTCAAAAGGCAGGAAGTTTAAGCCACATGAGGGTAGAGAACATGTCATGTCTTGTCTGCACTGATCCTCAGTGCCTGGCACAGTGGCTGCTATGATGTAGGTGCTCATTAAATATTTATTGTTGGAAGGCTGTATTTTCTCACTTAAGTGCAATAAAATAAAAAAGTTTACAAATGAATGTTTCAACAAATAAAAAGCTCAAAGCATAAAAGAAATTCAAAATAAAAGAAATTCTCAAGAATTATATTTCTTGATGCTCCACCTTGCATATGCTTATTATAATGTCTACTATTGTCAATTCTAGGATTTCATTTTGACTTATTTTGAATAACACTTTTACTCACATATTAATTTAGCATATAGTTATAAAATGTCTATAAAACACTGCTAAATTCCACAGAAGGTACATGAATGAACAAAAAACTCCAGCTAAAAAAGAGATCATAATCTAGCTAGGGGAGGGTGTCATAGGCAGGTTTAGCGATAATAATAAGAGAGAACTATTGATTAGAGACATAGAGCACTGGACAAAATGATATAGTAGTCAAGAGTAGTAAATGATCACTCTAGAGAGATGCAGAGAAGCTGCAGGAAAGAAGCTGTTTTATCTGGGCCTTGAAGGACAAGTGTGAGTTTGGTATTACAGAGGTAGAGGTAGGAAGGAGATGCCAAGGGAGGGGCCAGTGTGAGCAAAGGCACCAATGCAAGAAGACATGAGGCACATGGAGGAAAGTAGTGGGTGCTGTTTGACTGGAGGATGAGGATCTGGGGGGTGGGCGGTGGAGACCCCAGCAAGTGGTGGGTTTGGGAAGTTAGATTAAATTTCCTATTAAAGAGATTGGCCTCTAGGAGACCGTGAGAATAACACAATGAAGGCTATGCTTCATTGGAGATTAAATCTCTAATGATCTTCAAGGGAGATTAATGTGGTAACGATATCAGAGATGGGAGTTCCAAGGCCATGAAGTGATTCAGGTGAGTGGTGCAAAGTGAGGAGGTCTTGAGTCAGGACGAGGCGTGGAAGCGGAGGACAAGGCAGCCCCTAGGCCGTGTCTCGGACTGGGAGAGGATGGGCTCAGAAATGGCCCTGGTTGTTGAGGGCATAGTTTAAACTCAAATGTTATTAAACAGAAACATGAATCAATTGTTATACAATTAATGTTAGTTAAGTTTCCTCCTTATTCTTAGTTCTAGAGCCAGTACAAAAGCCTCATGAAGGTCCTGGAGAAATGGGGAAACCAGTCGTCATTCCTAAAGAGGATCAAGAAAAGATGAAAGAGATGTTTAAAATCAATCAGTTCAATTTAATGGCAAGTGAGATGATTGCACTCAACAGATCTTTACCAGATGTTAGGTTAGAAGGGTAAGTACCTAGTGTGGTCCTAATAGTAGTATTTAATATGAATGAAAAGTATGTTATGAATTCCCAATAAATTGCACTTTAGTGTTGACTATTCTTAAAGTGATTGTTACATCACTAAGTTACTACTTACCCCCCCCACTTAAATAATTAAATGCTGATAAAATAATACCTCAAGTTCTAGTGATCATTTTAGGCTTTGGAAGATAATTGTTTATCTTGATAGATTAGTAGGGATTTTAAACTTCATTATTAACAAAACATTTATATAATTAAGTTTTTTGATTTGAATTTTATTTTATTTTATTTTTATACAGCAGGTTCTTATTAGTTATCTGTTTTATACATATTAGTGTATACATGTCAGTCCCAATCTCCCAATTCATCCCCCCCCCACCCCCCACCCCTCACCCTGCTTTCCCCCTTTGGTGTATATAATTAATTTTTTAATTTTTTACAAGATTCTTTTAAGTTGTGTGTAACTTAAAATGGTGAAGTAGACAGTCATAAGCATACAGATTACTGAATTTTTACATATGTATGTACCTGTCTAACCATCATCCAAATCAAGTTATAGAACATTTCCATCACCCCTGAAAGTTCTCTTGTGTTCCTTTCCAGTCAATACTCCCACCCCCAGGGGCAGCCACTGTTTTGATCTCTAAACATAGATTAGCTTTGTCTTTATTTGAACTGTTTATAAATGGACCCATACTGTTTATATTCTTTGGTGTCTCTGAGATCCATGTTGTTGCATATATCAGAAACTTATTCTTGTCCATTGCAGTGTTGTGGTTTGTTATGTGAATATACCAGGGTTTATTTACATGTTGATAGATATTTGTGTTGTTTTCACTTATTGACTGTTGTGAATAAAGGCTATGGTGACATTTCTGTGCACATTTTAGGAAGACTTAAGCACTCATTTCTATTTGGCATATGTATTGGAGAAAGAAATAGGGTATACACTTAAGTAGCTTTAGCACATGCTGCCAAACATTTTTCCAAGATGGTTGTACCAACTTACACTCCTACCAGCAATATAAGGCCCAGTTGTGCCATATGAAGAAGGTAATACAAGGTATCTGGACTAGAGGACAACAGGCCCAGTTAAAAGCAAGGGAACTGTACAGAGAAAGGTAGATCAAGTGAACATATACATTCTAGCTGTTGAGATACCCTAGCCACCTTGTTTTTCTGTGGCTCCCATTAATGCCAGCAGCCAGGCTTTATCCCTCTAGGCAGGAGATTGGAGGATCTTTTTCAGCAGAATTGGACTAGCCCTAGAGAAAAGCAAAACAACTGCAAACACTGACATCAGAGATTCTCCAACTTTAATAGCATAGCCTGATCACTCCAGTGGAGGATACTCATAGTCACTAAGCCTCACTTAAATATATTCAGAGCTTATATTCAGTTTTTTGGCCTTCCATTTTTAGTAATAGATGACCAAGGAATACTAGACATCACAGGAAACCCTCAAACATGTAGAGTATAATTCAAAACTTTAAGCAACTTGGAGGAAGCAAAGACTGACTATTCAGGAGGAAGAAAACTTAAAAAGAAATAATTAGTAATCCCAATGAAATAAGAAAACATATTACAACCATAAAACAAGAATAGGATACCATTCAAAAAATAGACTGAGAGAACCAAGAGCTTTTGGGAATTAAAACAAAACTCAACAGCAGGTTGGGAGGAAATCTTCCATAAAAATAGATCAAAGAGATGGACAATAGTAAAAGCATAGAAATTGAATTGACTATCAATGAGAGGACCAATATTTGATTAATAGGAGTCTCAAAGAGAACAACAAAAAAAGTGAGGAGAGGGATAGGCAGGTGGGAAGGAGAAAATTTATCCACCAGATTTTCCAGAACTGGACTGTACAGGTTTTGGATTGAAAGACCATTAAGTTTTCAGGACAATAGATGAAAACAGACTGCAACCCCAAGGCATTGTGACTTAGAACACTGGCAATCATTCCCTGAAAAAGACCTCTTATAAGTTTCTCTTGAGAAGAAAACGGATCACAATCAAAGGATTATTTATCAGAATATCTTCAAACTTCTCAGCAGCAACTCTGGAAACAAAGGAGCAAAATTCTAAAGGAAAATAACTTCCAACCTAGAATTCTGTATGCATCCAAATTAACAATAAAGTGCACAGGTTAAATAAGGACATTTGGGGAATGCAAGGTCTCAAAACATTGAACTGCCGCCACATATCTTTTCTTGGGAAGTTACTGGCTTGTGCTCCACCAAAAGAGGACTTAAATCAAGGAAAAGGTTAACGTAGAAGACGGGAGATCTGATGTGCGAGAGATAGTGGGAATCTCTGGAAGATGGTGTAAGGACAGCCACGGGTGAGAGTTTTGCAGGCAGAGAAGCAGCCAGCCCAGGTGGGAGCAGCTCAGAAAATGCTCGCCAGGAGAGACTTCAAGGAGATGTCGTTGAAGTCATACCTGATAAGGCTGAATGTCTTGGAGAGATGTAGACGATTGAATTAGTAATAAGTACATAAAAAACCATCACAAGAAAAAAATTAAACAATCATTAAATCCAGGGAAAATTTTTTAAAGTTGTTCAGAGAAGGCAAAGGTAATCATAGTTTATTATATGGCACAGCTATGAATAAGTCATAATAAGGTAACCATTGAATATTGTGCATGTAAAAATTAAACTGAGGGGATATAGAGTATTCATCCAGCAAATTGGTTAAGTGGACATCAGTCAAGAGAAGCTTCATTGTAAACTTAGATTTTCACAAACTGTGTACTTTCCTGAGTAATTTAAGAATTATTGAAGAAAGCTAGACTCCTCAGGGAAGTCTCAGTTAAATTCAGTGATGTCTGCATTAAAAAGAACCTTAACTATTATTGTTTATAGTAGAGTTGTTTTTGCGCTTTTAATAATTCCCCTAAATACATCACCACTCTCAACACGTTTTATTAAGTGTTTATTTTTAAAAATCTTTTACATGGTTCTTGAAGATACTTTTATTAATGAGTAGCTTATAAGTATATTAAATATAAACACTAGTTTTTGCACAGTGAACAACTTCATGATATAAAGATCAGTGTTTAAATGGTGTGATACGTATGCTTGTGCACCAAATTTGGGGCTTGATGAGGACTTCTCAGACTTGAAAAAGTCCTGCTTTGTGCTGGATTGCTAGTCCAGCTGCTAATACGCAGTCCTTCTGGCCAACCATTGGGTCTCTGTGGGACAGGGCTACTTCATGGCGTGGCACAAAGTCACTACTACCACTGAATAGCCATTATTTGCCTTCTTGTTCTATTTCTGTGCTTTTATCCTTTTTTAAAAAAAAAGTTTTGAAAAACTTTATTATGGAAATTTTCAAATATATACAAAAATAGAGATGATAGTCTGAACCCTAATGTATCTATCACCTTGTTTCAGCAGTTCCTAAAAGTTCTCTTTTATACCCTCTAAGATGTCCTGCAACAATCTCCTTCTCCTGGTATTTACACTTCTGTGTGGTCTCTTCCTATGTTGTGCTAGGGTTGGTCTGTATGACCAGCAGTACAAGTGATGGAGTGTCATTTTCAGGATTGGGTTATAAAATACACTATGGTTTCCAATTTGGTCTTTTATTCTCACTTGGATCATTGACTCTGAGGTAAGCCAGCTGACATGACAGGAATGGCCCTGTGGAGAAGCCCACATGGTTTGTGGATTTGGGGGATCAACCAGGTGAGTGAGATTAGAAGCAGATTCCCCAACCTCAGGCAAAGACCTACCATTTGCAAATATTACAATATTTGTCTCTGAAAGATAGGACTCATACATGGAACAAAAAAAAAAAGGAAAGGGAGAAATCATGCTACCATTTTTCATACCTAAATAAAGTCTTAACAGTGATTCCTTGATAACGTGAAATATCCAGTTAAATTTCCCTAGTTATGTCATATATTTTCCTTTTTTAAGAGTGTTTGTATTGGGATGCAAACAAGGTACACACATTGCAACTGGTAGATATCTATCTCAAGTGTCTCTTAGTCTGTAGGTTCCATCTTCTTTTTTCCCATACAGTTTATTATTTGAATATGAGGTAGAGCGTCTTGTATCTTTCCTGAGTCTGCATTTTGCTGATTGCTGGTGCCATTGATTGTTCTTCTGTTTCCTCTCTTCCCTGTAGATTGGTAGGTTAAAGGCGTTTTGTACCAATATCCTTGAAGTCAAGTAAGTTGTGACCTATTAGGCCTATTATATGTCCCATCAGTCTGTTTCCTACCATTGAAACTCCTATTAGCCAGACTTTGGACTGCTTGCATTGATTCTCTTAGTCCCTTTGATTTTTATCTTTTCTTGTCTTTCTGTTCTACTTCCAGGGAGAAATGCTAGGCTACCTTTCAGCTATTCTCTTGAATTTTTTATTTGTTAAATTTTTAATTACTATGTCGTTGCTGTTGTTTTCTGACTTAAAGATACAGGCACAAAACCCTGCAACTTAACTTTTTTATTCACAGAAATATTTGTGAGATGTTTAGTATGTAGCATTTTAATCTTTCTATTTTTTTTTTTTTTTTTTTTGTGGTACACGGGCCTCTCACTGTTGTGGCCTCTCCCCTTGCAGAGCACAGGCTCCAGACGCGCAGGCTCAGCGGCCATGGCTCACAGGCCCAGCCGCTCTGCGGCATGTGGGATCTTCCCGGACCGGGGCACAAACCCGTGTCCCCTGCATCGGCAGGCGGATTCTCAACCACTGCGCCACCAGGGAATCCCTCTTTCTAGTTTTTAAAGTAATTTTAACTTTGGTTTAAAAAATTATCAGTCCCATGAAGCAGGCTGCTAAGTGCCTCAGAGAGATTTCTGTAGCCCAGGACAACTGAATCAGGTTTGAATCCAGGACTTCTGACTTTTAATTCCCTTCTTTCTCTGCCTAATTGCTAAAGGTTATTTTTTCTCATTTTCTTAACTATTACTTTTAATGTTAGATGAAATTCTGGAAACAGATTAAAATCATGTATTTAGTAGAATTCTGTTTATTTTCACATGTTAGATAAGCTTCTCTAGATGATTTGGATAAACTTCTGGGAGTTGCTCTGCTTATAATTTTTAAGACTTATGGTTTTATAATCTTTTAGGTGTTTTCAGTAACGTTGTTATAATTCTGTAAATAGTAAGTGGTAGTTCTAAGGCTAATACGTATTTTGTTTCCGTTAAATACAATTTTGAAAACAATATTCTAACATAAATTTTACTCTTTGTATCTGTATTTATCCTCTTATAGTATGATTTCTACCTGCTTCATGAAATGTAAATTTTTGTTATACAAGTTTAGTGAGTTCCCTGATTTTTTGTTTTATCTGTTGCCTCAAAGACAGACGTGGTAATTAGTAGTTTAAAAATATGCCTTAAAATATTTATCTTGAAGTATTTTTTCTTTTGTGGTTTTTTTTTTTGGCTGCTTCGGTTGCTGTGCGCGGGCTTTCTTTAGTTGTGGCTGGCGGGGGCTACTCTTCATCATGGTGCGCAGCCTTTTCATTGCAGTGGCTTCTCTTGTTGCAGAGCATGGGCTCTAAGCATGCGGGCTCAGTAGTTGTGGCACGTGGGCTTAGTTGCTCTGCGGCATGTGGGATCTTCCCAGACCGGGGATCGAACCCATTTTGCCCTGCATTGGCAGGCGGATTCTTAACTACTGCGCCACTGGGGAAGCCAAGCCCTCTTTTGCATTTTCCATCTTTCACTAGTGATCTCTCAGAAATTTTATTCTTTGGAAAACGTAGCTTTCTCTTTCCTTATTTTAGCTATTAATTTTTTTTGAATGAAATAGTCTAAACATTCAGAAAGCTATAGGAGATAACAAAGCTTTGTATCAACCACTAACTTTATTGAATTTTAACAAGTTGCCATATTATCTTCATATTTTGTTTTTAAAATAAAACTTTACAGCTACTGTTGAAACCATTTGTGTACCCCTCCCCAGTTGTATTCCATTCCTCTCTAACCATAGGTCTGATTTTTTGCATTTATCATTACTGTGCATGTTTATCTATCTATCTATTATCTATCTACCTAAATAATATGTAGTTTCATATTTTTATAACAGATTCTAGCATAGCATATGCACATATTCTTCAGCAACTTTAAAATTGTTCAAGCATTGATTTTGAAATTTGGCCATGTCATTACATGTAGTTCTAGGTCATTCATTTTAACTGCTTTGTAGAAGTCCATTGTGGGAATATACACCATAATTTATCTATTTTGCTTTTGCTTAGATGTATATACTTTACAGTTACAGAATGTCTATAAATATCCTGTTTAAACAAGCATGTATTCTCTTGTACAGATGTAACAGTTTTCTGTGGAACAGTGCTTCCCAAATTGTAGGTCATGACCCCTTAGTCATTAATGGATCATGAGATCAATTTAGAAGACCTTAGGCCCCAGGTTTTTTTTTTTATGGTATTTCATACACAATGTGAATACATGTTAGCATTTTAATTAGTGACATAGAAGATATCAGAGTGTATCTCATGTAATAAAAGTTTTTTTTCATTAATCATTGTTTCAGAATGTATGTTTTAGGGCGATGTAAAATGTGTTTGTTACCATGTGTTATGGTCAGTTACACAGAGATGTGAAATAATTGTGTTGAGAGGAATGCACTTTTTAATTTCATTTGATGTTTTTAAAAATTGCTCCCACTGTTGTTTCACCAGTTTACATTTTCCAGCTGCAGTGGATGAGAGATTACATTGCTCTGCATTTTTACGCAGAGGATAGTAGTGGCATGAGTGAGATTTATAATAGTGGCATGGACGAGGCTGGTACAGGTGAAGAAGTTTTCAAATTCTGATTGTATGTTTAAGATGGAAGCTGTCAGAATGCTGACAGGTTGGATGTGGAGTAAAAGAAAAAAGGAAAAGTTAAGAATTTAGGCTTGATTAGCTCTCTGAATTAAAGTGATACTTGCCAAGATGGAAAGGAGAGTAGAAATATGGGAATAGAAATCAAGAATTGTTAGCACATATTTATAAAATCCTGGAGTTCAGGGGAGGGGTTGAAGCTGGAGTCATTAAGGGATAAGAGAATTTAAAGTCATGTGACTGGCTGACAGCCACTGGAGTGGATGAGGTGAAAAAGGGGTTAGGGAGCTAATGTTCCAGCCTTTGAAGATTGAGAACAGGAGGGAGATCTAGCAAGAGGCTGAGGAGAGGTGAGGTGCTGTTTCAAGGAGGAAGTGGCCAGCTGTGTTAAATGCTGCTGAGAGGTTAAGTTGAGATCTCTAAACTGACCGACGGTTTCAGTGTGTGGAGAGGCTGTTGGACCAGGATTGTTTCTGTGGAGTGATAGGCAATGAAACCGTGGTTTAAAAGAATGGGGAGACTTTCCATTTCTGTAGCGGTGGCCTTGGTGATCTGGACCAACTCTCCAGATGAGAACATCTAGAGAGTTAGAAAAATCATTCTCTTGAAAACATCCAGAGGTTAGAAAGCACAGCTTAGAAGGTAGTGAAAAATTACAGAGCCAACATCTGGGAGAAGATGGAAACCCAGAGAAATGAGCATAGAATTTGGAGGCTACTTTTTATCTAGAGGCATCTGCTGAATCCAAAAGGTATATACTGAGAAACTAAATAGTGCTTTTGAGAGGAAAGAAAAGATATTGGGAGCAAGAGGGACTTAATGAGGTGCTGGCCGTGTTCTATTTCTTCACCTGAGTCATGATTACATGAGCATTTGCTTATGATATCTCATTCGCTCTAAATTTATGTTTCTTGCACTCTGTTATGCTTCCCATAAAATCAACTTGAAAAAAGAGTGGGAGAAACAAAGTGGGAGGGAAGCAGTGGAGACAGCAAGTATAGCAGTGCTTTTGAGGTGTAATTGTTGGAAAAAGAGAAATGGGGCAGTTAGCTGAGGAGATTGTGCAATCAAGGGAGACATTTTCTTTTTCTTCTGTAATACGGCATATAGTACAATATGGTATATGCCATGTTGTATGTTGATAGAAATGATCCCATTGAGGGAAAGTTTGAGAGGGGAGAATTATAGCAAGAGCATTCAACTTGAGTAGGTGAGAAGGAATGTATGTAGTTGGCTTCAGACAGGAACACGGATAACACAGACATTGTATAATGGGGAAAAGGCACAATGTTTATGACCACAGATGTCTACAGGATGGTCAGTGTGTTGATGGGAGTATGGAAATCCTCATCTGATGGCTTTTTTTCAGTGAAATTAGAAACAAGGTTAACACCTGTGAGTGAGGAGGGTAGGAAAGGCATTGGGAACCTCAGGAGGTGTGGAACAGTTTGCAGGGGTTAACTAGGAAATGTAGTGAGAATACTGGATAGTGCTGAGAGCCTCCTTGAGGTTTGTGTTTGTAAATTAAAAATGAGACCATTCAGCATGCTCATATGTTTTCTTTAGCCATATTCAGCAGCCCTAGTGCAGATGCAGAATCAGCTGAAAGTTGGATTTAGCTATTGGGATATTGCCAAGCGAGTGAGGTAGAATAGGGAGATACAAGACAGTGATTATAATAAAGAGTCCTGGAAAACATGAAGAGGGTCACAGAAAGTAAAAGGATGGAAGGGTCTGGATTTGAGATCCCAATGAAGGAAGATAAGGATCTGAGATTATTGGAGTAACTGAGTTGGAACAAGCCAGGATGTCAGGGGGAGGGAGTGGGGATGGGAGGTGGAAGGAGCAATGGTGACCAGAGATTGGGATGTTTAAAATGGAGATTATGAGTAATGATGTGGTCTAAGGGTATAGCATGAAAGGAAGTGGATGAGATATGGTGGAGGAGAGCAGAGCAGAGCAAAGATCTGAGAGGCCAAGTATTGATAAATCGACTGCATGGAAACTAAAATGACTGTTAATGTGATGACAAGACTAGTGATGGAATTGGTAGGGAAGGTGACAGATGACTGTACCAAGGATGGGTTGGCAACTTCTGATAGCACCTTCTGTAAAGGACCTGAGGCTTCTTAGGGAAGAGGGAGAAACATAAGTCTTGAAATAGTGATGAGGAACAAGGGAGATACTTGCCCCCACTTCCAGACTCAGTGGTTCAAGGGATGTTGAAGAAAAGCTAGCCTTCTCTTGAAAGACCACTCAGGAGGCAGTATTCTTGGTGATATTTTAATTAGCGTAGAATATGAAGGGAATATTCAGAGAAGAGATTGTGAATATTTGGGAACTTTGCTAATGACAGTAACCATGAATTCCAGAGAGCACAGTGGAAAGGTTTAGAGATTATGAGCTTTAGTTAGCCAAATCGCAATTAGAATTTGGGTAATTCACGATGACCTGTGAGGATAAAGTGGGATAATGCATATAAAACTGTTAATGCCATTTCACTCCCTAAAAGGGTTAGGATACGTACAGTGGGACTTTAACTGTTGAAAAATCATAGAAATAATAATTATCAAGGGAATTCTGTTGTTCTGTATTCCTGAATTTTTAGGTATTTGTGTGGATTGATTCTCTGGTAAGTCTAGTCTTGCTGAGTTGAACACTGTCCTAAGCAAATTTATTAATGTCTTTATTTCCTGAAACACTGCTGAGTCACTCAGGCAGGCACTCAAGCTAACTCTCAGACCACATAGTGAATTTCATGCATTAGAGTTTTTTCAGTAATCCTCTCACTAGCTTATAAAATGAGTACTCATTATGGATATCTTTTAATTAGTATTGTATATAGGGACATAAATGAAACCACTCGTGTTTTCGCTCATTGTTTAAAAATTATAAAAATGGGATTTTCAATCTACTCTAGTATATAACTCACTCCCATTAATAGCATTAGCCCACTATGGAAGTGATGGTGTAGTCTGAAACACCTGCCATCTCCCCTCATCCTTTCTCAGTCTGTGCTCTCTGCCAAAACAAAGGAGTAAACTAAGAGAAAGACATGCTGTATAGAAGAGAGGAAATCCAGTGTGCAGAGAGAGAACAGAATCCCGGGTGGGGCTGGGGGGCAGGCGGCGAAGGGAGAGCCCCAGATGACAGTGGTGCAAGCATGGAGGGAGGCAGCCCAGAAAACCTCAGGAGAGATTGATTTAAGAAGATTCCACTGATATTATATTGATAGTTGGTGCTTCTGAACACCTTAAGAGACTTTTAGACAGTCTGTAGAGAGTGTGGGTTTGAATTAGTGACAAATACATAGAAAACTAAGGAAGAGTGGGGGGATAATCGATGACGAAGTGGAGGGGAATGTTGTGCAGAAAGAGGAAAATTATTCATAATATATGACTCAGCTATGAATAACATTTAAAAAAAATTATCTTTGGCTGCATTGGGTCTTTGTTGCTGCGCGTGCTTTCTCTGGTTGCAGTGAGCAGGGGCTACTCTTCGTTGCGGTGTGCGGGCTTCTCATTGCAGTGGCTTCTCTTGTTGTGGAGCACAGGCTCTAGGCGCGCGGGCTTCAGTAGTTGTGACACACAGGCTCAGTAGTTGTGGCTCGTGGGCTCTAGAGCGCAGGCTCAGTAGTTGTGGCGCATGGGCTTAGTTGCTCCGTGGCCTGTGGGATCTTCCCGGACCAGGGCTCGAACTTGTGTCCCCTGCATTGGCAGGTGGATTCTTAACCACTGCGCCACCAGGGAAGCCCTATGAATAGCATTTTACATGGCTCTAATATACATTCAGTAGTGATGTATCCAAATTTATAATATAATTTTGGGAGACTGAGAGACTAGCAAGTGTATGTGTTGGGGGAGATAGGAGTGAGATAAATCCTCATATTCTGTAGTAAGAAGTGAATACATAATATCTACAACTAGGGTAAAATCAAGTAAAAATGCAGATATAGTACTTAGAATTATGTCTGCTCTGTAAGAAGGGAGAAGTGGCAAAGAGGTGAGGGAACAGCCTTTTTTAAAATAGATCTTTATTGGAGTATAATTGCTTCACAATACTGTGTTAGTTTCTGTTGTACAGCCTTTTTAAACAGGCTTTTGACAGCTTATTTTTTAAGCGTGTCCTTTGATCAAAATAAAACCTAAATAAAGATGCTCAGCTAATTCTGATCTCTGCAGATGACATCCCACCTCCCAGAGACTCATTACTCCAATCTAGTGCTTCTCAAACTCAAACTAGCTAGGGTAGGAGAGGAGGGAGAAAGAAAAATAAGGCTGGGAATGTGGATGTGGAATTAAATCTATCTCTGACCTTTGGTCACCCCTTACTAGTTTCCCAGACCAGAAGGAGAGAGCTTATCTTGGGACTCTTTCTTTGTGCTTCTAGTATATGCTTCCAGTTGTGGAACCACCTTTGAGTGCAGCCTGACTAATGCCAGAGGGGGAGAAATGGAAAACTCACCACTGGTTAGATGGAACTTCAAATTCTAGTCTCCTTCACCAGTTGACCTGCTACCATTTACATTTCAGTGTCCCCTCAGACAGCTGCTCCATTTATTCTGTCCAGGAGTTATGGTTCCACCCACTGGGAGTAACAGAGTGGAGTGCACTTACTCCATCTTTCCTGGAGCCAGAAAATGCATCCATTTAAAGTGAATAATTCAGTGATTTTGAGTAAATTTGCAGTTACGCAAGTATCACCACTTGTAGAAAATTTCCATCACCCCAAAAAGGTCTGTGGTGTGCATTTGTAGTCACTCTCCATTCCCACTCTCAGCCGTAGGATTAAGTTATCACTAATGTACTCTGTGTATATAGATTTGCCTTATCTGGACATTTCATATAAGTGGAATCATATAATATGAAGTCTTTTGTGTCTGGGTTCTTTGATGGCGGATAATGTTTCTGAGATTCTCCTGTGTTGTAGCGTGTATCCTTTGTTCCTTTTTATTGCCCAGTGTTATTCAGCTGTATGGATAAAACACACTTATTTTTCCTGTCACCAGTTGATGAACATTTGAATTGTTCCCCTTTTCTGGCTATTATGAATAATGTTGCTAAGAACGTTTGTGTTACAGGTGTTTGTGTGGATATATAGTTTCGTTTTTCTTGGGAAAATTCCTGATTGCTGGGTCACATGATAACTTTAACTATTTAAGAAATTGCCAAACTGTTTTCCAGAGTGGCTGCACCATTTACGTTCCCACCAGCAATGTATGAGGGTTCTAGTTTCTCTACATCCTCACCAACACTTCTTTTTGACTGTCTTTTTTACTATAGCCATTCTACTAGGTATGAACTGGTGTCTCATTGTGATTTTAATTTGTGTTTCTCTAATGATTAATGATATTGGGTATCTTTTCATGTACTTATCAGCCATTCTTATATCTTTAATGAAATGTTTCTTCAAATATGTTTCCCATTTTAAATTGGATTATTTGTCTTCTTGTTACTGAGTTGTAAGTGTTCTTTATGTATTCTGGATACAAATCTTTATCAGACATAATTTCCAAATATTATCTCAGTTTGTGGCTTGTGTTTTCCATTTCCTTAATGGTAACTTTAGGCACAGAATATGCTTAATGGCACACAAAAAGTTAATTTTAATGAAGTCATATTTATCAGTTGTTTCTTTTATGGGTTATGCTTCTAATGTTATCACACTTCATGGTACAAGACTGGAATCTTCCCCCCTAAGATCAGAAATAAGGAAAGGATGTCTACTTTCCACTTCTATTTAAAATTGTACCAGTCCAAAACTTGCACCTATGTTGTGGGTACAGAAGGAGAGCCCCAGAAGCAGCCCTCTCTGGGCTGGGATACAAGAAGAGGGTCTCTTAAGGGTTAGAGGGTGGAATAAAACCCTTATTTCTCCCCTAACCCATCTCTTAAAAAAATTTTTTTTTTACCTGCCCCACAATCTCAGCCCCTAGGCTGTATTGCCAGGCAGCACAGCCATGAGCAGTGGCCAGGGAAGCAACTAAACACCTGAGGGGAATTGTCTCTGACTAGAACAACTCTGGTGTCCGGAGCATGGGTAGAATTCCCACTGCTTTTCTTTTTCTGTCTCCAACAGTGTGACCTGAAACACAGGACAGTCTTGGGAAGTATGCAGCAGAGGGAGGAAACTAAAGCTTCTGCTTTCTAGCTATGTTGGAAGACTCATAAAAGATGTCAGTTCTCCCCAATAGATGTTTGGTGAAATTCCATTCAAAATCCCAGTAAGGGATTTAAATTTTTATTTGAAAAGGCAAGGGAAATAGAATAGATAAAATAATTTTGAAAAAGATGAATAAAGTTGGAGGAAGTACAGTACCCAATTTAAAGACTTTCTATAAAGCTGCAGTAATCAAGACATTGTGGTGTTGGCAGAAAACTAGATATATAGATTAGTGGAACAGGACAGAAAACTCAGAAATAGACCCATATAAATATGGCTATATTTTAAAATTGAAGTATAGTTGATTTACAATGTGTTAGTTTCAGTTGTACAGCAAAGTGATTCACTTTTATATACTCTTATTCTTTTCCATTATGGTTTATTATAAGACACTGAATATAGTTCCCTGTGCTGTACAGTAAGAGCTTGTTATCTGTTTTATGTATAGTAGTTTGTATCTGCTAATCCCAAACTCCTAATAATACCCCTCTCCCAGCCCCTTTCCCCTTTGGTGACCATAAGTTTGTTTTCTATGTCTGTGAGTCTGTTTTTATTTTGTAAATAAGTTCATTTGTATCATATTTTAGATTCCACGTATAAGTGATACCATATGGTATTTGTCTTTCTCTTTCTGACTTACTTCACTTAGTATGATAATCTCTAGTTCCATCCATGTTGGTGCAAATGGCATTATTTCATTCTTTTTTATGGCTGAATAATATTCCATTATATACATATACATACACAAATACATATATATGTATGTATTTATGTATATACTGCATCTTCTTTATCCATTCAGCTGTCAGTGGACATTTAGGTTGCTTCCATATCTTGGCTATTGTAAATAGTGCTGCTGTGAACATTGGGGTGCATGTATCTTTCTGAATTAGAGTTTTCTCCAGATATATGCCCAGGAGTGGGATTAGGCTATTTGATTTTTGACAAAGGTAAAAAGCCATTCAATAGAGAAAAGATTTTCTCTTCAACAAATGGTGTTGGAACAGTTAGAAATTCATATGCAAAAACATGACTCTCAACCTGAATCTCATGTATTACATGAAAATTAACTTAAATTGGATCATAGATCTAAATCTAAAACCTAAAATATTATAATTTTTAGGGCCAGTATTCAGGAACTTACATTAGGCAGAGAGTATTTAGACATGACATCAAAAGCATGATTTCATCAAGGAATAAAATGATAAATTGGACTTCATCAAATTTTAAAATTTTCACTCTGTTAAAAACACTGTTAAGAGAATCAAATGACAAGCAACAGACTGGGAGGAAATATTTATAAACTGGATATCCAACAAAGGGCTTGTGTCTAGAATACACAAAGGACTCTCAAACATTCAACCCTTACTCCAATGAAGATGTTAAAAAATAAAAACAAAATTTTTAATTAAAAAAAATTCAACCCAATTAAAAAAAATTGAATGCAATAAAAAGTTGTCAAAAGATTTGACACTTCACCCAAGATGCTATATGAATAGCAAATGAGCACATGAAAAGACACCAACCATTGGGGAAATGCCAGTTAAAACCATAATTAGATACCACTCTATACCTATTTAAATGGCTAAAATAAAAAATACCGACAGCATCAAGTACTGACAAAGATGCAGAACAATTGGAACTCTCATATATTTCTGGTGGGAATGCATAAATGATACAGTCTCTCTGGAAAAGTTTGGCAGTTTAAAAGTTATACTTACACTGTTACACGTACCATGTAACCCAGCTAGCGCATTACTGAATATTTACTCTAGAGAAATGAGAACATGTTCACACGAAAAGTTTTTTTTTTTAGTGGAGTATAATTGCTTTACAATGTTGTGTTAATTTCTGCTGCATAGTGAAGTGAATCAGCCATATGCATACACACATCCCCGCCCTCTTGGACCTCCCTCCCCCCACCCCAACATCCCACCCAGCTAGACCATCACATAGCACTGAGCTCAGCTCCCTGTGCTATACAGCAGGTTCCTGCTAGCTATCTATTTTGCACATGGTAGTGTATTTATGTCAAACCTAATCTCAACACAAAAGACCCCGAACAGCCAAAGCAATCTTGAGAAAGAAAAACGGAGCTGGAAGAATCAGGCTCTCTGACTTCAGACTATACTACAAAGCTACAGTAATCAATACAGTATGGTGCTGGCACAAAAACAGAAATATAGATCAATGGAACAGGATAGAGAGCCCAGAGATAAACCCCACACACCTATGGTCACCTAATCTATGATAAAGGAGGCAAGAATATACAATGGAGAAAAGACAGCCTCTTCAATAAATGGTGCTGGGAAAACTGGACAGCTACATGTAAAAGAGTGAAATTAGAACACTCCCTAACACCATACACAAAAATAAACTCAAAATGGATTCAAGACCTAAATGTAAGACCGGACACTATAAAGTTAGAGGAAAAACACTCTTTGACATAAATCACAGCAAGATATTTTTTGACCCACCTCCTAGAGTAATGAAAATAAAAGCACACGGAAATTTGTACATGAATATTTATAGCAACCCTATTCATAATGGCCAAAAAAGCTGGAAAGAACAGGTGAATGAAGAAACAAACGAATATATCAGAATGGAGTACTATTCAGCAATAAAAAATAACAAACTTCCGGTACAACAACTTAAAAGAATCTCAGAGATATTGTCCTGGGTGAAAGAAAGATTATACACCTCATTCATGACATTTGTGAAAAGACAAAACTATAGTAATGGAGAACAGATGTTGGTTGCTGGGGGTGTTAGGTGTATGGGGAGGGTGTGAGTATAAAAGGATAGCACAAAGGGGTTCTTTGGGGAGATGGAACTGTTCTGTTTTCTGATTTTGGTGATAGTTTTATGAATCTATACACGTGCTAAAACTCATAGAACTTTTCACTACCACCCCAAAAAAAGGTCATTAAAAAAATGACACAATACCAAGTGTTGGTGAGTATGTGGAACAATTGGAACTCTAACAGACTGATGGTGAGAGTGAAAATTATTACACACTCTTTGGAAACCTGTTTCACAGTATTTACTAAAGCTGAGCTTATATATCCTTTATTGCCCAACAATACAGAAATGTATACATGTAGTCACCAAAAGACATACACATGAATATTATCACAGCACTATTCATTATAGCCCAGACTAGAAAGTAGTCTAATGTCCATCAATGGTGAATGGAAAAAGAAGTTATGATTATGTTATGATTATATATTCATATAATGGAATACTGTGCGGCAGTATAAATAAACTATTGCATACAACAATATGGATGATACATAACCACACTGTTGAATGAAAGAATTCAGACATAAAAGGATGCTCTGTATCGATAGCTCCCAAAGTGTAGTCCAGAGACTTCTGGGGTCCTTGAAGTCCTTTCAAGAAGTCTGCAAGGTCAAAACAGTTTTCATAATATTACTAAGGTATTATTTGCCCTTTCTGCTCTTAATCAACTAGTGTGCAGTGGAGTTTGTGTGGATCAGGGTCCAGGTGGGAGTCAGAAATCACACAATAATTTGAACAGAGAAAGTTTAATATAAATAATTACTAACTATAATGGAATTAACTATAAGGGAGTAAAGATAGTAGTAAAGGAAGGAAAATTATCAAGGAAGGAAAACCTTTGGAAGGGTGAGACCCCTCCATAAGGCTGAGATTCAGACCTAATTGGAGAAGTTTCAGTAGATGGTAGAGAACTTTGCTAGTTACCCCTGGCCAGACCTGGTGCACAGTGCCCTCCAGAGTGGGGACTGGTAAGGCAGGGTAACAAGCATAAAATACACTTCAGAGCGCATTTGGGCAGGAAATCAGAGCCAGAACTGCCAAACAGCAACCACCCCTCCTGGCTTTAGGCAACCAACTCTGGGAAGCCAACTGCTGGGGTACCTGGGAGACTTACTGAGAGTCTGCCTGTGGGCTGCTACTGAAACTCATGTGTTCAGGTGTCTTCCACACACTCCAGTAGCAGCCACCCTATAAGAAGAAGAAAACAAATGGAGGCATGCTAGAACCAAGAAGGGAGGTTTCTTCCTCCGGCAGTGTCCCTCCAACACCCTCGACTGTCAAAGCTTATGTATGCATCTTGCCAACTGCGAAGGAGAAATGCTTACAGGAGCCAGTTACACTATCACAGAGCAGGCAGTGAAGGATATATTTGGAGATAAGAGGCAATAAATTCTTAGTGGGTTACTATATGAAAGTGATAAATCATCTCTCTGATAGCTAACGTAATATGTGTTTGTAGATTCTTTATTTTAAAATTTTGTTTTAATTTATAATGTAAATATTAATAGCTATAACCCATAGACAGAAGAACATTGGGATCCTCAATTTTTAAATGTGTAAAGGGATTTTGAGTCAAAAAGTTTGAGAACCACTGCTCTATATTATTCCTTTTAAATAAGCATTTAAAAAAAGAGGTAACATTAATCTGTAGTGCAAGAGGTCCAGAGGAGTGGTTACCTTGGGAAGGGGCAGAAAGGAAGCCTCAGGGGTGTTGGTAATGGTCTGTTTCTTAATCTTGGTGCTGACTCCTTGATGCAGTCACTTTGTGGAAACTCACTCACCTGTATACTTATGGTTGTCAACTTGTTTGAATGTATATTATATTTCAGTAAAAAGTTAAGACTCTTCTTTTCCCTCTCTTCATAACCCACACCCTGTTGTTAAATCTGTGTGTGGTGTTTTTGCTTTGTTTTGTTTGTTTTTAAAGTAGCACAACCTTACACTGGCTAATTTTCATCCCTGAGGATGAAAGCCTCAGTTGGGACAGGGTGGAAGAAAACTGCTTCATAGTACTGCCTGTGCTTATCCTCAGCTCTGTGCTCCCTACCCCCAGAGGGATCCCTCACCTCCAGCCCCACAAGGACAGGTGGTCCCCTCCCTGGGAGAAGCTTAGCTAGAATGCTGAAAGCATCTCTGGTCTTCTCAAGTGCTTTATGGCTTTCTCAGGTAGAGGGGAGTATGTGTGTGTTTACCTGTTTGAGATCAGTTATGAAGATTTTCCCATTTTTTCTCTATATTTTCTGTTTTGCATTGAGAGAATATTTATGAATTTATATGTTCTCTGAATGATTAAATTCAATTGTTTGATTTAGGAAATTGTTTTCCTTTTTGTCACCTGTTCTTCTGGGTCCCAATAATTTGCTTTGCTTTCTGATTCTTCCATCCTGCTGCGAATGATTTCCATTTTAGTCTTCTTTATTTCCAGTGTTCCTATAGCCTTGCTTCCTTTACATACAACTTCAGAATTTAATTCTTTTGTTTTTGTTTTGCGTTACGCGGGCCTCTCACTGTTGTGGCCTCTCCCGTTGCGGAGCGCAGGCTCCGGACGCACAGGCTCAGCGGCCATGGCTCACGGGCCCAGCCGCTCCGCGGCATGTGGGATCTTCCTGGACTGGGGCACAAACCTGTGTCCCCTGCATCGGCAGGCAGATTCTTAACCACTGCGCCACCAGGGAAGCCCAGAATTTAATTCTTTAATGTATCATCCTAGTAATAAATCTGGCTTATCACTCCTCTTCTGCAGACCCTGCCATCTCAAGTTTTCCATCGTCTTCCTGTTTGCTTCCTAGCCATGCACATGGCTAGCAGTACTGTTGGTACATGGCAAATTTGCCTAATCATCTTCTGTGTCTCACTTGATTTTGTTCTTTTTGTTGTTTCAGTAAGCTAGCAGCTTTACAGTCACCATGACTGTTTTCTGTTTCCCAATTCTCCTATAATAATAAGTAGGATTAATTTGTGAAAAAGGATTATATATGACTTAATATGATTCAGTTAAATAATATTAGAAAGTCTTTTTCTGAACGCCCCTTACCCATACACAAGCTATTCCTGACTTCACAGTCCTGCTCCAGTAGTCTGTGAGTCAGATATACTACATGCACCTTCCCATGGAAACATGAGTGTCTTGGCTTGCTCACCTACAAGGTACCTGCAGCATAGTACTAATGAGATATCTATAATTTGGCCACCATTTATAACAGAGTTTTGATAAATACTGTCCAAAAGTAATACTATTTGATATAATACTATTATATCAATACTATCTGAAAATAATAATAAATAATAAAATGGTACTATTTTCAGATAGTATTATTTGGAATGCCAAGAACCTTCCCATAGTTTTCCTTCCCGTAGCCTAGGCAGCAAGTCTTTTGGACTTCACCTCTAGCCCAGACCTGGAGGGAGGTGATTGTAGAGAGGGTGGCAGGCTGTGTGGTAGCCTTCTAGTGGATCTTGGTGTGAACACAAGGTGAGCGGGGAGTGGACTGTGACGTGGACATGGGCTGTGGTCTCAGGCGTCGGTGGATAGACAGTGAGGTTACTGGCGAGAGGAGAGGGAGACGTGCCGGGAAAGGGAGTCTTGGAAACGGTGAAGGGGTGGGAGGGGTTGAAATGGGATTTAATGAAGAAGGACAATGGAAGCTGTTTGTTTCCCCTTTTCTCCTGGGAGGGAGGAGGGACCAGTGCTGATGGGGCTCCCTAGTGAACTCTCCTTCGTTTCTCCTTCTTTCAACCCCTTTATTTTTTTACCTTGCCATCTTTTTCCTCTTCTATTTTCCTTTTCTTCCAGCTGCCAATCAGCAGCCCTAGGGTGCCACATTTAGTAAGTAGGGTTATTGTCGCAGCTTCAGAAGAGGGCTTTTGTTGGTATTTTTTCTCAATTCTTCCCCCTTCTCACCTTTCTCTGCTCCCACTGACAGGTAATAATAGACAAGATTGGAGAGACCACACAAGGTTTGAGGAGTTTATGAGAGCAAGAAAAAAAGGTGGATATAGAGGCTGGAACAACTCTTAAAATTTGGGGGTCCCTAAGAAAGAGTAATACATGCACTCTTTAGGAGAGGTTTTGTCCTAAAACAGATGCCTTGATGTCTGGTTACTTAGTGCTGTTGTTGCCCTCGGTTAGTCTGTTTCTAGCGGTTTCATCTAGCTAACAACATTGAAAGAAGAGACCGGGCTTCCCTGGTGGTGCAGTGGTTGAGAATCCGCCTGCCAGTGCTGGGGATACGGGTTCGAGCCCTGGTCTGGGAGGATCCCACATGCCACAGAGCAACTGGGCCCGTGAGCCCCAACTACTGAGCCTGCGCATCTGGAGCCTGTGCTCCGCAACAAGAGAGGCCACGATAGTGACAGGCCCACGCACCGCGATGAAGAGTGGCCCCCGCTTGCCACAACTAGAGAAAGCCCTCGCACAGAAACGAAGACCTAACACAGCAAAAATAAATAAATAAATTAATAAACTCCTACCCTCAACATCTTCTTTAAAAAAAAAAGAGAGAGGCCATGTAGAATTAGTATATTGATTCTGTGTGCAGATATTTTGGGTGTGTTTGGTCTTTCTGATGGTTACATTTCTAAAGATAGTCTGTACTAAACAAGATGCATGTGGAAATCTCATTGTGGAGGGGGCAGCATCAAGACTGTGGAGCTCCCAGTCAGGCCCTGCCACTCCCTCCCTTGGTCCATCCTCTGCTTCTCATCTGTGAAATGTGGCTTCAGATACCTCATAGAACTATTAGGAAGCTTCAGTGACCAGTACATAATAGATACTCAGGAAATATTAGTTTCCTTCCTTTGTGGAAGGTAATCCTTTGCTTAGATTATTAAACTGTTAGACTGTAGTGGTTCTGACTTTTTGTTCAATGGGATTCTTGAGATACGTTCACTTTGGAATTAATATAGCCTTAGTACATTATCCATTAAAACGAATCAACAGAAAACATGTCAGGAAAGAGGTGCCTGATTTTAAGAATATAATTAACATCTTTGAAATAGTTTTAATCTAACCATATAACTTTAAGTAGGTACTATTTTATTAAACATGCAACATTAACCAAAACTTAAATAAATGAAGTACTGAGAGTTGCACCACTAGAGCCACCTGTCTTATTCTTCTATTACCCCTTCTAGTCTGAGTTACTTGATTATGCTATTGTAACAGTTTTACAAAGGCATTTGCTTTGTCTCTAGGTGTAAAACAAAGGTGTATCCAGATAATCTTCCTACAACAAGTGTGGTGATTGTTTTCCATAATGAGGCTTGGAGCACACTTCTGCGAACTGTCCATAGTGTCATTAATCGCTCACCAAGACACATGCTGGAAGAAATTGTTCTAGTAGATGATGCCAGTGAAAGAGGTAAATTTTAGATTTTAATGCCAATAATAAGCTACGCCTTTTGTCATTAATGGTTAAAAAACTAGTTGCTATCAATTTAACCTAATAATTTTATACAAATTTCTAATTTATCCTAAAAGTTATTTATGATGTTGGACTCATTTCACATATGCAAAAAATTTACACTCTTGTGAAACTTAAAATATTACTTTAATTAGCATTTAGTTTGTGTCACATCTTAATCTTGTTTTAAAAAGAAATCTATACAAATTTATGCAGAACAGTGAGAAATAAACCACGTAATTTTGTCAGGATTTTCTCTGTGGGAAGCTGCAACCCTGAGTCAGTGGAGAAAGATTGGCTCCTACTGAGAGCCATGAATAGAGAGATTTAGTTCCATGTACAGTGGGAAGCATCCCTGACAGCAAAACAGAGCCTGAGCTGGGTGAGCCTTAGTTCTCCAGATTCTTCTTAGGTTTTCCGTTTTCTCTATTCCTAAGTTCAGGAATAATCTATAGCTAGGTACATAAAGGGTGACGAAGGAATTTATGAAAAAGTGGTATATGTTTCTGATCTCATGATGAATCTCTACAGTGGCTCTTGCCCAGACATTCTTCCAAGAATCTCAGAATTTTTCACAGGCTTTTTTTTTCACAGCACAGCTGTTCAGGATCATTGGTGTCATGTGTTTCCCCCAATATTCCTGTACTCACATGAGAAAAATTTGGAGGGAACTATGGAAAATGGCTCTTCCTTCCTTCCTTAAGCAGCCTTAAACTTCATGACCCATCTTTTCAACCTTTTTTGTTATTATCTTCAACTTTCTCACCTATCTCTCATTGCATCTGCTAAAATAGTTTAGTCAAGTATTATACCTTCTCCTCCCCGTGCCCACACTAAATATATACATTTAACCGTGATGAATTTAATCATTTCCTATCTTAATTATTGGGAGTAATTTACTCATTGATAAATCTTCTTACTTTGCCAGGTTGTAGAGGTGCAAATGAAGAATAAGTTACAGCCCTGCTCTTTCAAGGGCCTTGTAGCTTACTTCCTTAATCTAATCAAGGAGATAGTTTATAATTACATAAAACATTTAATAATAATATATAACGTAATTAATGTCAAAATGAATGAGAGCTGTTATAAATTAAGAATACAACACTTAAATAATTACTGTTGACAGAAGTATAAACCCCACGTGGATAATTGTTAGCTAGGAGTTAATCCCTTTTTAAGAAAATTAGCTGAAGTTAATTTTAGCAGTGATTCATACAGACATCTATCCTGCAAGTGACTTTTACTTATATGTTGATATTTATTAAATGTTCCTCAAGAAGAGATATTTTTCCTCAGATGAAATGATTTATTTTTCCAGTCCCCCCTTTGTTTTCTCCATTATTTTTTGAGTGCCTGAGAAGGCTGTGAAATTGTAAGTTTTTGTAGGATGTGGCCTAACCAGCAAGACTTACATGTCTGCAACCTGAAGTGACAAAAGATAGTCACGTATCCCGGTTATCTTTTACCTCCCTCGTGTAGGCCCTTGTGAATCACTCCAGCCTTTGTAAACCTGTAATTGGAAACGTGTGGGCAGGTGTCTGCCTCCCTGCCCTGTTGGGCTTAGTCACTAAGCAGGACCCTGAGCGTCACCCCACAGCCCTGATTAGGGACTTGGCTCTTCTATGTCTTCCTGCCTGGAAAGTCTCAGGCATCTGGGTCACCACTTCTGATACTTGGGAACCCCTGGGCATTGTGTTTTTGTGGTTATAACTGCAGTCTTGCTATCCAGATTGAGAATTATCTAATCTAACTTTCTTGTTTAGGTGGTAACTTTGGGCCCAGAAACCAGAGCCAGCTCTCTAAGTCCGCTCTTTGCTATTCATGAGGCACAGCCATGGCACCGTCATTTCTCACCTGGCCGATGAAGTAGACTAATTAGTCTCCCCACAGACACTCTCACCCCATCCTGTCTGTTCATGCTGCGTGCAGAGGGAGCTTTTAAACGTGCAGACCTGACCGTGTCACTTCTCTGATTAAAACCTTTCCTCTAAACAAGGACCTACTGTATAGCACAGGGAACTATAGTCAGTATCCTGTAATAACCTATAATGGAAAAGAATCTGAAGAAAATATATATGTATATATAACTGAATCACGTTGCTGTACACCTGAAACATTGTAAATCAACTATACTTCAATTAAAAGAAAAAGAAGCCATCCCTCTCAGGCCTGCAGGACTTGGCCTCTGCCTGCATCTCCAGTCATACCTCAGATCATTCCCTGCCCACCCCAGCCCCTAGTTCCACTCCTATGTTTCCTCAGAATCAAGTTGCACTTAGAGAGGCTTTCCTGACCTCCTGTGACCGGGTCATGTCTCTCTGAGCACCTCTCAGAACACTATACTCCCACAGCTCTCCCCAGAGATTTACCTGTTTACTTGTCTATTTAATGACTGTCTCCCCCTACCCTGCCCCCCAGACAGGCACTGTGACTCCCTCAGGACTATGTGCTCAGCATTAGCTCCTCGGTGTCCACAGCGCCTATCACACAGTAGACAGTACAGAATATATTCAGTGAATGAAGGAAAGAAGAATCTACCAGTCAGTTGATCCTTATTTCTACTCCTTGTCTGCACAGACTTCCTAACTAGGTTGAGTAGTGTGCATAGTCTGGCCTCAGGGTATCGGATTTCACGGTGAACCTGCTGAGTTGTCAGTAGCTCCATTTATTAAGTATGAAGTAGGTGCTATAATTAGCCCTATTTTATTGATTGAGCTAAATAAGACTTCGCATAAACCTAGGGCTTAACCTCTTAACTGCTATGGAGTCATGTCTGTCATAACTTTACTGTTAAGGGGTCTGTAATGAAGATGGAGTCTGGATGAATCCCTAGTTCATGTTCGAAGTTATGCAGTTGTCATCTCAGAAGGTTGTGTTAAGATTTAGAATTGATATAATGTTCTTAATCTGAGGTGACTATTGTTTTTCTCATTTTACACAAAAGGAAACAGAGGTTCTTATTTAAGTAGGGATTAGGAGTCAGATTTATTACACTCTAAATTCTTTGCTCTTTCTACTGCTCTTTAGAGTTCTGGCTAAGATTTCTCAGATGTTGCTGGGAGCAGTGAAATTCTCCCTGACATTCACTCTCTGACAGCCTCACAACTCCCTGATGCAGAGATGCCTAGGGATCCATTTATAGACTAATAGCTGTAAAGATACTCTAATAAAATAAGATTCTCTCTTATTTTTAGATGACATAGTACCTTCTAATCATAATCACTTAACACCCCCTCCATGGCTTCATTTTTATAAAATGAGGTTTGAATAAATAGTTCCTAATCCCCCACCTAGCCCTGAGTCCATAATTCTATATCAGGTGTTAGGAAGATACCTGTTTCTTAGCCATATTGCCTGAAAGCCACAAAGACATCAAACAAAGATGCCAAGAAAATTTGTTGAATAGCAACTTTTTTCAACTACCAGACCAGAGAATCATACATTTTTCATTTTAGTTATAGACAGGAGAGAATATTATAACTTTCAAAGATACGGGATTCAGGGATTAGGTTGCTTTGATTCTTAATAAGCACTTTAAACTGTAATATTTGGGGGAAGACTTATTGGGTGACACAGTGTTTGTGACACAGCCAAATTTGACTGGTCTAAGGTACTAGAATATATCTCACACCTTATCACATGAGATTCTGTCAAACTCTGGACATAAAGCAATTTAAATTTGGATCAGGTTGGGTGAATCCACAGTCTTGAATTGTTCTCTCAGTTCCCTTCTAGGATTTCTTGCTGTGGGTGAAAAGAGGGGCTTTGAAGTCAGGCAGACCTGGTTTGAATCTTGGATCTACCTCTTAATAAGCTGTGTCATCTTGACCAGTTCATTTAATATTCTGAGCCTTAGAGTTTCATGTCTAAAATATGTTTCATGACATCTCATAGGGTTGTTATGAGGATTAAATGAAATAAAATATGTAAAGAACCTGGCATTGTACTAAATAGACATAAAATGGTAAAATGTTGTTTTTCATTGGGGTTGGCAGCACCCTCACCTTTTTTTACTCAGAATCAAGTAATGTATGTTTCTGACCCTAACATCTGGTTCATAAAAATCATGGTGATCAGATAGGAGTTCTCCACATATTTTTCAGATTCCCTTTTTAGCCCAGATATTTTAGGAAGTGTATTAGCAGACATGGAAATGATTGGTGTTCTGGTGTAGTGGGACACAGAGGCCTTTTTTTCTTTCACAGTTTTCATAGTCCTGATTATTCCATTATTGAATCAGTCAGGTCTTAACCAGTTCCAATGGACCAGAACCATTCCACTACTATTTGTCTTTCCTTCTCCGCTATGTAGGGAGCCCTTTGGATTCCCACATTTAGTATTTAAAGAGCCCCTTAATACTTAAAACCTGACCTCCGTTACTGGGGTCCCAGGACAGAGCTAGTCATAGGAGTCCTAGTAGCTCCATGTCAAGTTTTTCCTTCCCTAGAGAGACTGTCCTTGTACCTGTTGTATGGGGACAAATTGGAAAGACATTTGATCACCATCCGTCACTTCTCTGGCATAAGCACCATGAACTAACCTGATCTGAAAAGTTTCCTGTCTTTGGTTTGAGGAAGTGGAACCTTTTCTGCTTTAAAAAATCAATTATGTAAAAAAAAAAATCAATTATGTATTTTGGAGGCAGGAAATCCTTGGCTTAGGAGCATAACCTCTATCTGATCTCTCTAGGATAGCTGCTGATTTCATCACCCATTCACTCTCCCTTTCTCTTTTCCTCTTCAATTGCCTGCCCTTCCCTCTGGAAACCTTTTTTACTTAGACCGACCTGTCTGGTTAGGGTTCTGTTTGGTCTTGCAGCTCCAGTCCAGCATTCTCATCTAGCTTGACCTCATTTCCCACCTTCTGAAAAAGAACTACATAGTCAGAGACTGTGATAATCTATAGGACAATTTGTTTCTGCCTTTGAAGAAACCCCACAATTTTCCAAACTCTAACAGCTATTGCGTATTGTGTTCTTTCTCTCTATTGAGGTCTGGATTTAATTCTCTTGAACTGCCTTCTTTCTGTTTCTGATCCTTAAGCATGATTAGAGAAAAGGAGAATTGAGCCTGATGGAGAGCTGCTTAGAGAAGTGTGGTAACGTGCCTTTGACTGAGCCTGAGCCCAGAGGCTCTCCCCTAATTCTTCGTGTAACAAAGGAGAGGCAGTTCTGGTACATTCTCTCAGGAAATAAAAAGGCTTCCTAAGTGAAACGGGTTTGTGAGTCAGGGAGCCTCACTGAAAGTGCTCAGTAGGTATGTGTTGAATGAATATTGCAAACCAAAATTGCCTTCCATCTGGATAATGCCAGCTCACAATTTTTTCATGTTATTTTTTAAATTTCGTTTTGTTTTATTAATTTTCAGACTTTTTGAAAAGACCTCTAGAGAGTTATGTGAAAAAATTAAAAGTACCAGTTCACGTAATTCGAATGGAGCAACGTTCTGGATTGATCAGAGCTAGGTTAAAAGGAGCTGCAGTGTCTAAAGGCCAAGTGATCACCTTTTTAGATGCTCACTGTGAATGTACAGTGGGGTGGCTGGAGCCGCTCTTAGCCAGGATCAAACATGACAGGTAATTTTCTGGAGTCTATAAATTGTTTTCAGTGCATTTGTCCTAAACTATGGTAAGTTGCAAAATTCCATGCTTTTAAATAAATATAAAAATACATTCCTTTAAAATACCCATGAAGAGTACTCTAAACTAAATATGAATAAGACCATGTTCTAAAGTCTGGAAGGAATGTTTGCAGACTGTGTTGGTAATGAGGATGGATTAGGAAACATGTTAGGATGTATACTATATGCTCTTTTTACTAAACGGGAGCAGAACAGATAGACACGGATCTCAGGGAAGGTAGGATAAAGCCCTTTACTTGTCCCTGCTCTCTAAGGCTGAGACTGGGGCGCGAGCATGTCATCTCCTCTCTGTCCGCATCCTTACTGGGACTGTATCTTCAGCCTGTAGCACAAAGTAGAGGGGAGGTACACACTGTCTCCTGAAATGCTTGACTGTATATGGAAAAGGACTGTAATCTTGGATAATACAGGTAGAACCATTGGGAGCAGGGCAAGCTCATGGTTGTAGTCTTTCATGATGCATAATTTTCAAAGAATTACCTACTGCTGGGCTTGGCCTTAGCTCCTAGATATGAGGAGACAACCTAACTTCAGTCTGCAAGACCTATGTTAGTTGAATTTCTGCTTGTCCATGAAGTTTGAACCAGAGGCTATCTGTGTCAACTTAACATTAAGGTTTAGATTTCAGCAGGGTAAACTTTTACTAGTCACATAGAGCATAGTGGGAGCCAAAGTCATTGCATCTATTCTGTTTGTAAGCAAATGCTGGACCTACATCTCCGCCCACCCCCCACCCCCCACCCCCATTTTTTTTTTGGGCCGTGCCACCCGGCATGTGGGATCTTAGTTCCCTGACCTGGGATTGAACCTATGCCCCCTGCATTAGGAGCATGGAGTCTTAACCACTGGACCGCCAAGGAAGTCCCCATCTCTCCCCTTTCAAAGATGAATTGCCTGGGCAATGAGAAGATACAGTAGCTTTACGAAGAAGAACACTGCCTGAAGAAGAACACTGCCTGAAGAAGAACACTGCCTGAAGAAGAAATAGGATATTTCTGTAAATTGTTTTCTATATGTAACAGATGACTGATTTAGGAAGTGTTTGCTTGTGTAAAGACAATGTGTAACCTTTATGAAGCAGGAGCCTGGACCCATGAGAAAGCAATGTGAGATGATGACAGAAATATGAAAGGGAAATTGGCTGAAATAACAACCACAACATCTTCCATTTGGGCTTGTGTGGTAGATTAGGTATCCTGAATAATGTTTCCAACTGAAAAAGCTAAGTGCTGGATAAATACAAAACACATTTTTTTAAAAAGATTTATTTATTATTTATTTCATTTATTTTTGGCTGCGTCGGGTCTTAGTTGTAGCACGCAGGATCTTCATCGAGGCACGCAGGATTTTTCATTGCGGCTCATGGCCTTCTCTCTAGTTGTGGCATGCAGGTTTTTCTCTCTGTAGTTGTGGCGCACGGGCTCCAGAGCACGTGTGCTCTGTAGTTTGCGGCATGTAGTCTCTCTAGTAGAGGCGCGAGAGCTCAGTATTTGTGGCATGCGGGCTTAGTTGCCCTGCAGCATGTGGGGTCTTAGTTCCCTGACCAGGGTTCAAACCTATGTCCCCTGCATTGTAAGGTGGATTCTTCACCACTGGACCACCAGGGAAGTCCCAAAAAAAACATTTTTAAATGCATCACCAAGTTGGCAGCAAAGTAAGAAATTTTGCAGATCTCAGAACAAAGTGCGAACAAGTAAAGCAGTCTGGGCACTAAAGCCAGCTTTCACTTATAGGGTTTCTGCTGAACTTAGGGGCACTGAGCTTCTGCCTTGAAAGACAAACAGGTGGGAGGATGGGAGCCAAGGCCTGGGCCCTGCCTGCAGTGGGAAGACGAATAGCAAACACTTGTATAAAGCTAGGCTCCTGACGTCTGTACTTCTGTGTTAGAATGAGAAATGAATCCCACCACACCAAAGACAACTTGGCTGTTTCAACCTTGGTATGGGGTGGAGGAGGGGTCAGATCTCCCCTAAGAATTTGTAAGCAGAACAGAGAAAAGGGGTACCAATTCAGCTCTTTTTATGAGACTAGTATAACCTTGATATGAAACCAGAAGAGATGTGGAAAATTACTCAAACCCACTCATGAACGCTAATACGAAAATCTCACAGACAAGCAAACTGAATCCAACTGAGATTTATTACTATATCAACATATATATATATTTATATATATATAAGTAAAACACATAACATCAATATATGTAACATATCATTACTACTTGGTTTAGTGTAATATTACAAAACCAATTCATATACTATACTAACATATTTCTGACACTTTGATTAAAACTGTAATCACTTTAGTAGATACAGAAAAAAGTGTTCATTTATGATTAAAATGAACATTGATTTATGATTAAAAATACTTAGTAAACTTATAGAATGGAAATTTACGAATTTAAGAAGCTAAACTAATTTAATTTAACTACACACACACACCCCCCCTTAACTAGCAAACATCATAAAAATAGAGAAATGCAGAAAGTATTTTTGGAAGATATTGCACAAGATAAGAATGCCCTGAATTATTACTGTTACTCAGTATTATTAGAAGCCTTAGATTTTCCAATAATATAAGAAATAAATAAAGGGTATAAGAATTAGAAAGGAAAAAAACAAGTGCTGTCAATTGAAAAGGATGTGTTTTTTACAAAGAAAAGTAAACTATACACAAAGTAGTAGAAATAATATGAATTTAGCAGTGTAGCCAAACATAAGATCACCATAGAAAAGTCAGTTGCCTTCTCCATACCAGCAGGAAGAGTTAGAAAATACAATGTAAAAAGAAGAAAAGAAATGAAACCATTTATAATAGCAATGGAAATCATAGGCTATAATTAGGAATGTGTTTAACAAATGATGCATGAAATAGAAAACTGTTGAAATTCATTGGAAAATAATCTGAGCAGAGAGAAGGATAATGTTCATGGATAGAAAAGTCAATATAAAAATGTCATTTCTCTCCACATTGATCTATATAAATTCAATGTGTTTCTAATTGAAAATCTCAACAGAATTTTCTTGGAGAAACTGGCTGATTCTAACATTTATCTGGAAATACACATTTTTAAAAATAGCTAAAATACCCCTGAAAAAGAGGAGTCAGGTACAACTGGGCCTGCCCTACTAGACATCAAGACTTAATTTTAAAGCTGCTTTAATTGTGGCAGTGACGTATTGATGCAGGAATTCACAAGTAGACTAGTGAAACAGAGCCACTCCATGTTTCTATGAAAACTTGATTTATGACAGAGCAGCCACTTATGATTACAGCAGAAGAAAAAAAAAGACCATTAGATAAATAGTGCTAGAAAAATTGGTCATCCATAAGGAAAATAATCGAAGTTGGATACTTACTGCATGTAATACCCAAAATCAATTTCATAAGGATTAAAGATAAATATGAAAGGCAAAAATATAATTCTTTTTGAAGATAACATGGGAGAATATCTTTATGATTTGGGAGTAAGGAAAGATTTCTCAAATAAGACACCAGTAAGATGGGGAGGATATCACATACTCTAAAATGTGGCTCCCAAGGGCTCTGAGCAGAGGGCACTGTTTCTTAGAAGGGGCTGTGGGCATGTGTGTTTTCTCAAGTTTATAAAAATCACAATACCAAAAGAAAAATATTTCAGAGTGCGTGTTCAGACAATTTGTATGAAGAAATACAAACTGCAGGAAAAATACTCTCTCTAATCATTAGAAAAGATAAATTTTTAAAATCCAGAGATACTATGTAACATTATTATAGTAACAGAATTGCAAGAAAATAGCATCCAAAGTTGATAGTATTATAAGGAATCTGTATATACATATATATATAACACTTTTGGAAAGAAGTTATGAGTAGTGCCACAAAAAGTTCTTTCCTTTAAATTCACTTATCTCACTCCTGGAAGTTCACTCTTAAAGCAAAAGTGAAATATTGTGTATATGAACATGGTCACTTAGTATCTTAATAGCAAAAATCTATAAGAAACACAAATGTCCAGAAGTCATTTATTAAGAAAGTCATTAGCTTAAAATTATTAAATATGTAGTCATTAGAATTATTAAATATAGTCATTAAAAGTTATTTTTGAATACTATAGAAATATTTGAAGTACTTTTACATGTGGCAAATATATAAAAGTATGAATGGAAGAGGGATGGAAGGTTATTTTCAATAAGTTATAAATAAATATGATAAATAATTATGATGCTAGCTTGGTAGGATATAGCAGGGAATTTTTTCACCATTGTCCTTAACATAATAGAATGTATTTTTATTTTTAAAACACTTAGTATACACTTGTTATATAGTTGTTACGATAGCCCTCAAAAAAGAAGGTTTTAAAAGGTTTTTAATTTGCTTTTATGATTTTAGGAAGACAGTGGTCTGTCCTATCATTGATGTGATCAGTGATGATACTTTTGAGTACATGGCAGGTTCTGACATGACCTATGGTGGATTCAACTGGAAGCTCAATTTTCGCTGGTATCCTGTTCCCCAAAGAGAAATGGACAGAAGGAAAGGTGATCGAACTCTTCCTGTGAGGTAAGTGATTTGTCAAACATTTTCCCTAATGTGTTATTGGCAGGGGATTGTGAAGCTTTGGGGATCATATTAGAAGGATTATACGTGTATTTTGAAAGACATGAAGGATTTGTGCACCATATATATAGTTAAGAGCCATCTTTCATGTATATCATTATTTCAAAGAGGGATTTTTTTCCTCTGATGAATTAATAAAATTCGAATTTTTCATTTCTATAAATCTACTGCCTGTGAGAAATGATGGTGACATGCATATGTTCTTTCATTCCTATGTGAACAACATTTTGCAAATCTATAATTTATGCTTTAATTCAGTTGTTAGGGATAATAATATTTAACTTAAACCATCCCTTAATTAATTATAAGTGCCAATATGTGAAAATAATACCTAAAACTGGGTAGTAAAATGTAAAATGTAAGATTTTAAATTCAGACAGGTAGCATCTGATAAGGTTAGAAAAAGCTTGTTTCAAATATAAAAATAACTAGAATTGACAAAAGTATAAAAAAGGATTTCCATTAATGCATTTCTGCTTTTTCTTTTGTTCTATATTTGGTCTTACATAGATTTTTTTCAGAAAGGGATAAAAACCTTCATGCTATTCAGGACCTTTAGATGGAGACCTTGAGCCTCCTGAGCCATCCTAGGATTCCAGTTGCATCGGCTGCTGCTTCTGTAGTAATTGAGAGTTCCTGCAGCACCAGGCTTTTTAGCCTTCCCCTCTCCCGGGGAGGAGAAGGCTTCCCACATCTGTCTTCCTTTGAATTAAGTCCAGTTCTGACAAAGTTGAAGAGAGGTTTCACTAATTCTATGCTCTTTCTCCCTAGCCAGCCCGAGTCCTTTCCTTAGTAAAGGGACTTTTCCACTGTTTTGGTGACAGTTCTAATCACCATCTAAACCAGGGGTCACTAAACATTCCATACATGATGGACTTCTTTGAAAAATCTGATAAAAGCTTTGAGTCTTCTCTGAAGTGGGACTGGGGGTGGGAGGCAGGGATGCACATGTGCAAACAGAAGGGTTTACATACAAGTCTAGGAAATTTAGAGAGATCCCCAAACCTAGGTCAAGAAACTCCTGCACTAAATGATAATGCTGTCAGCCTATTTCCTTTGACTCCTAGGATATTAGACTTTCTCATTCTTTTTTCTCTTCTAAAATCAAAGTAAGTCCTAACTTCTTTGTGGAAACAACTATTTCTACTGGAAAAGCAAATGCTGCCACCCTTACCAGTGCATATGGAATGAGTGTGTTTAGGGCTACATAGGTAGCCAGTTCATCCTAAAATATGATCCCCATAGTGGTCTCTGTCCCTGGAACTTAACTATGGTCTCCTAGTTGGAACCCAATTTTTCCCCATATTCATTCTTCAAGGAAACCAATATTTGGTATTCATTTATTTAAATCCTCCTTCATTATAATTTCTCTGCTTAATTCTACCTATTCCCACCCACTCTACATACCTAGGCCATGTTTTGAGGCAGAGAATTTACCATACTTGGTCAGGATGATGATCTCCTTACTTAGGAGGAGTATGTTGATTTTATTCTGTACTTCATCTCCTTCCTTAAAGGTTGAGGTAAAGGGCTGCATTGCTTTCGTCCTGTTTAGTCTTACATCTTTGCAATATTTGCCACCCCTTAGAACCTGGCGTGTTAGAGCTGCTAACATGAGTGTAGTTGGTTAATGTGGTCAACTGCATTTATGGTTGCTTGGAACTATAGAGTAGATACACAGTCAGATGGAGAGGATTATGACAAATAGCTTCAGTTTAAGGAGTTTGGGATAGAAGCTCAGTCAGGACCTGAGGATCAAGAAAGGTACTGAAGACAGTAAGAGCCCTTGGGACTGGGCAGGGAAGGGTGTCCAGGCATAGAAGGGTGTCTAGGCAGAGAAGGATGTCCAGGTAGGAGCTGTGACAGCACGACTGGGGTGCAGGTCCAGCATAAAAACAAAGAAAGCCCTGGGAGCCTGTGAAAGTTTCTGAGGAGTGTGAGAATAAGCATTATTCTGTAGTTACAGTTATAAAACTACTTTTAAAAACAAAAACTGATAATAAATTTTAAATTGTTACAATTAACGGTATAGTATTATGATTGAATTTCAGAACACCTACAATGGCAGGAGGCCTTTTTTCAATAGACAGAGATTACTTTCAGGAAATTGGAACATATGATGCTGGAATGGATATTTGGGGAGGAGAAAACCTAGAAATTTCCTTTAGGGTAAGTTCCCTTTGAAAAAAGTAAATCTGTATAACCTCAAATATGGATATGCTTTAAATATTTATGTTATCTCTAAATAAAAATTAAAAAGTGAATTTAATACAAGTTTAATCAGACTTCACAGCCTTCAGCCCATAAAAAGTTTGGTGATACTATTAAAGGTTCATTATAAACTATTTTAAGCAAATAATTCAGTTATATTACTAGTCCACCTGTAAAACTTATATAAGATTCCCCTGTTGTCTTTGTTACTTTCAAGGAAGTAATTCAAACTCTAAAAATAAACAAAAATAACACATAGTTTGTAGATGCTAGTTTGTTACTTAACTGCCAAAAACATAATTTCACTTTCTTTAATATGCTTTGTCCTGGTTTGAAAATTGTTTTCTCTTATTTAAACCTGGTCACTTTACCAGCTTTATATTTTTCCCCATAAAAAGAAAAAGGCAAAAGAATTCTGAAATTATTCTAAATTAATGTAACCCAATCAACCTTAAGTCTTATGCATTTCCTGTTCACAAAAAACAACATATTTTTAAAATGACATGGTGTATTTCTGAAAATAATGAACTTTAGACACATGGCCTATAGTGGAAATCACACTGAACTGCACTGAAGTCTAACCCAGCTAGCTTGCTGTGTTCCTGGTAGATAGCTTTGCTCTTTATAAAAGGAGAGGTTTGAACTCCAGATCATCTTGGAGATCCTACTTAGCTGTATCACTTTATGATCCTGTGAAAATGTTAAGGTAGGCACACAGAATATTTAACAAAATCAAAATTTTTCAAAATGTATTTAATTGAAAATAGATTTTTTGACTTACTGAAAAATGTATTTTGAAAGGATAATTTCGTTAAGGATGTGAAACCACAGTTAATGATCTTTCTTTTACCCCTTTTTTGTTTTTATTCTCACAAACACCATAGAGTGTGCTCTCACTGTCCACTGAATAACTCACAAGTAATGAAGTTTAGATTCCTAGGTTCTGTTTAATGTACAGGTTGTGACAGGTTTGGAGAAGGAGGAACAGATAGGACTCTGGCTGAATACTTCATGGTCCAAGTTTTTTGACCACGAACCATATTAATAAATATACACACAACCCATAATATAAACATTTCATGAAACAGTATGTCCTTGTTAGTACTGGTTGCAATTAATCAAATTTGAATTTTATGACCCTTGTAAGAGTGACGGCCTGCAGTTAGAGATATACTGCTGTGGACCTCAAGTCTTTTCTGTATTTTGCATTTACCTATCTTTCTGAATTTAACCTTCAGCTTCTGGTTTGATCAGAACCAAATATTGAGGAAGCTCTGGCTTTGGGACCATATAGCAGGAGCTCCACTGTACGCCCTTGATTCTGTGAAATTCCAGCTATGAAACTCAATAGATGTGAACCGTTTTTTTTTTTTTTTTTTTTTTTTTTTAATAATTATCAGTGTTTAAAACTGGTCTTCTTTGCTGTTGTTTTCAGATTTGGCAGTGTGGAGGAACTTTGGAGATTGTTACTTGCTCACATGTTGGACATGTGTTTCGGAAAGCTACACCCTACACGTTTCCAGGAGGCACAGGGCAGATTATCAATAAAAATAACAGACGACTTGCAGAAGTGTGGATGGATGAATTCAAGAATTTCTTCTATATAATTTCTCCAGGTTAGCATTATTATGCATTAGAAATACAAAACTAACTTTCTTGGTCTGATCCTAATGCATTCTGAAGAGATATAAGAAGGAGTGGAAGAGAACCTCTGAGCAGAAGCAAGACACCTACCTCATAGGTTGTTGTAAGGAGTAAAGGAAGTCACATACAGTATAGAAGTTGCTTAGCAGAATGGCTGGTGTGTGTCATTAACAATAACAATACATGATCCAGTCTTGCAGAAGGCACTATTGGTCCAGGTGCTTTCCATGTTCTTTTTTTTTTTTAAACCTAACTGCAACATTTAACATGTATATGAAAGCGTCAAGTATTTCAAGGCCAGTGCAGAGCCCTGTAACATGCCTCCAGGAACTTCTCTCCAGGAGTTTTTCTCTGCTCTTCTGAGTTTTGTGGCAACAGCTGTTCCATCAGCTATAAATCTGCCTGGCATTGTTACCATTCCATCCTCTTCCAATCACCACAAGACTGTGCAGTGGCAGCACACACAATTCATTGAGCTGTGAGAGAGAAACCTGACTGGAAACAATTGCTCTGTTTAACCTCTGTTTCATATTTGGGCAAAATTGGTCTTTATTTTTGTTTTTGCCTTAACAAATATTAAACTTTTCTGACCCCATATAACTTACATTTGTGTGTAATATTATTAGCATGTATATCGTTCTCAGATAAATTTAATTTTTCTTTGAAAAACACATATATTTCCTTGTTTTATACTTTGGGAGGTGTATTTATGGTATGTCACTTGTGTAGTCACACATCACCAAAATGATACTACTTTTCCTGTTTGGCTTTTTAGATGCAATATATAAATGGAAATGTGTTACCTAATGGAACATTAATAATTCAGTCACATTTCTTTTAACAGGTGTTACAAAGGTAGATTATGGAGATATATCATCAAGACTTGGTCTAAGACACAAACTCCAATGCAGACCTTTCTCTTGGTACCTAGAGAATATTTATCCTGATTCTCAGATTCCACGTCACTATTTCTCTTTGGGAGAGGTAAAAAAAAAAAAAAAAAATATATATATATATATATATATATATATATATATATTCTGTGTGGTTATTATGTTCTCACTGATTTATAAAAAAGAATAGAGGTTAAACTTCTAACAAGGGAGTACCTTCGTATTAAAGTTACCTCAAATGTGAGAAAGTTCTTGTTGAAGCAGTCTACCTTATTAATTTTTTATCATGTTGTATTTTTAAAAATAAGAATGCTCTACCTCTCACCTTTCACAGTTGGACTTTTGTTACAGTATATTAGTGTCTTTGATAGACTTCTTATTTTAACAAACTGGCCCATTTAGTTGAAACCATATATTCCTAAAGCTAATGTCCTAGCATTAATTAGCCCAAATCAAAGTGTGAGGAACTTCAAAGTAAAGATAAATTGTAAAGAAGTGACAAGGAAACTTGAAAGACAATTTATAATAAGTTGTATTTTTAACACCCATTTATTTTCCCTTGGGAGTCCAAAATCTCAGTGTGGGCATGGAGGCTGGAAAGACTGTTGGTTAGCATGCTTACCTCTGATGATGCCTTTAGTCATTGCTTTTAGAATTCAGCAGCAGATCTTCTTGAAACTGAAATAATTTACTTATTAGTGCTTATAATTAGCCAACACAATTAGTTGTGCTTCGGAGTTTGGCCTTTTTAATCTTTGTGGGCGCCCATCGTATAGGGTCTGGTGTGAGAGAGTCTTGCCTTCTTACCTTCTGGTATAACTACCAGGATGGTCACAAGGAAGTATTTCTTGTACCCTGTCCCACTGTTTTCCTAGAATGTCGATAGCCATTCTTTCTGGTTCCTAGCCAAAGTTGTGCTCTGTGTGTAGGAAATCTAAATGGGTCCTTCTCTTTAGTCCAGGGGTCTGATCAAGTCAGGGGTTTTAGTAGTTTTATAGGGCTGTCATAATAAAATACCACTTCTGGCTTAAACACAGAAATGTATTGTCTCACAGTTCTAAAGACTAGAAATCCAAGATCAAAGTGTGGGCAGGTTTGGTTCCTTCTGAGGTCTGTGAAGAAGAATCTGTTCTCTGCCTCTTTCTAGCTTCTAGTGGTTTGCCGACAATCTTCGGTGTTCCTTGGCATGTAGAAGCGTCACCCTGATCTCTGCCTTCATCTTCACATGGCATTCTCCTGTGTATGTGTCTGTCTCCAAATTTGCCCTCTTTATAAGGACACCAGTCATATTGGATTAAGGCCTACCCTAATGACCTCGTTTTAACTTGATTACCTCTGTAAGGAACCTATCTCCAAATAATGTCACATTCTGAGGTACTGGGGGTTAGGACTCCAACATGTGAATTTGGAGGGGGGACACAGTTCAATCCATAACAAAGATTGAGCTAGGTGGGGCTGGGTTGCAGTTTTAGGGAAGACTTAGTTCACTTCTGGCTCATGTATGCTTCTTGGAGGGGTCTCTGTCTCCTCAACCCTGGAAGTTTTGCCTTTCTGAGGTTTTGAGATTAGTATACTTTAGCCTCCCACCTTGTTCAGTATGATAATCTCTATCCATGTCCATCCATGTTGCTGCAAATGGCATTATTTCATTCTTTTTTATGGCTGAGTAAGTATTCCATTGTATATATGTACCATATCTTCTTTATCCATTCATCTGTCGATGGACATTTAGGTTGCTTCCATGTCTTGGCTATTGTAAATAGTGCTGCAGTGAACACTGGGGTGCATGTATCTTTTCAAATTATAGTTTTCTCCAGATATATGACCAGTTGTGGGATTGCAAGATCATATGGCAACTCTGTTTTTAGTTTTTTGAGGAACCTCCATACTGTTTTCCATAGTGACTGCACCAATTTACATTCCCACCAACAGTGTAGGAGGGTTCCCTTTTCTCCACATCCTCTCCAGCATTTGTTATTTGTAGACTTTTTAATGATGGCCATTCTGACCAGTGTTAGGTGATACCTCACTGTAGTTTTGATTTGCATTTCTCTAATAATTAGCTATGTTGATCATCTTTTCGTGTGCCTGTTGGCCATCTGTATGTATTATTTGGAGAAATATTTATTTAGGTCTTCTGCTCATTTTTTTTTTTTTTAACATCTTTATTGGAGTATAATTGTTTTACAATAGTGTGTTAGTTTTCCCTCTACAACAAACTAAATCAGTTATACATACACACATGCTCCCACATCTCCTCCCTCTTGCATCACCCTCTCTCCCACCCTCCCTATCCCACCCCCCCAGGCGGTCACACAGCACAGAGGTGATCTCCCTGTGCTATGCAGCAGCTTCCCACCAGCTATCTAATTTACATTTGATAGTGTATATATGTCCCTGCCACTCCCCCACTTCGTCACAGCCCACCCCTCCCCCTCCCCATATCCTCAAGTCCATGCTCGAGTGAGTCTGTGTTTTATTCCCGTCCTACCACTAACCTCTTCATGACATTTTTTTCCCTTAGAGTCCATATATATGTGTTAGCATACGGTATTTGTTTTTCTCCTTCTGACTTACTTCACTCTGTATGACAGACTCCAGGTCCATCCACCTCATTATAAATAACTCAGTTTCATTTCTTTTTATGGCTGAGTAATATTCCATTGTATATATGTGCCACATCTTCTTTAAACATTCATCTGTTGATGGACACTTGGGTTGCTTCCATGTCCTGGCTATCGTAAATAGAGCTGCAATGAACATTTTGGTACATGAGTCTTTCTGAATTATAGTTTTCTCAGGGTATATTCCCAGTAGTGGGATTGCTGGGTCGTATGGTAGTTCTATTTGTAGTTTTTTAAGGAACCTCCATACTGTTCTCCATAGCGGCTGTATCAATTTACATTCCCACCAGCAGTGCAAGAGGGTTCCCTTTTCTCCACACCCTCTCCAGCATTTATTGTTTCTAGAGTTTTTGATGATGGCCAATCTGACCGGTGTGAGATGATATCTCATTGTAGTTTTGATTTGCATTTCTCTAATGATTAATGAGGTTGAGCATTTTTTCATGTGTTAGTTAGCAATCTGTATATCTTCTTTGGAGAAATGTCTATTTAGTTCTTCTGCCCATTTTTGGATTGGGTTGTTTGTTTTTTTGTTATTGAGCTGCATGAGTTTCTTATAAATTTTGGAAATTAATCCTTTGTCAGTTGCTTCATTTGCAAATATTTTCTCCCATTCTGAGGGTTGTCTTTTGGTCTTGTTTATGGTATCCTTTGCTGTGCAAAAGCTTTTAAGTTTCATTAGGTCCCATTTGTTTATTTGTGTTTTTATTTCCTTTTCTCTAGGAGATGGGTCAAAAAGGATCTTGCTGTGATTTATGTCGTATAGTGTTCTGCCTATGTTTTCCTCTAAGAGTTTGATAGTGTCTGGCCTTACATTTAGGTCTTTAACCCATTTTGAGTTTATTTTTGTGTGTGGTGTTAGGGATTGTTCTAATTTCATACTTTTACATGTAGCTGTCCAGTTTTCCCAGCACCACTTATTGAAGAGGCTGTCTTTTCTCCACTGTATATCCTTCCCTCCTTTATCAAAGATAAGGTGACCATATGTGTGTGGGTTTATCTCTGGGCTCTCTATCCTGTTCCATTGATCTATATTTCTGTTTTTGTGCCAGTACCATATTGTCTTGATTACTGTAGCCTTGTAGTAGAGTCTGAAGTCAGGGAGCCTAATTCCTCCAGCTCCATTTCTCGTTCTCAAGATTGCTTTGGCTATTCGGGGTCTTTTGTGTTTCCATACAAATTGTGAAATTTTTTGTTCTAGTTCTGTAAAAAATGCCAGTGGTAATTTGATAGGGATTGCATTGAATCGGTAGATTGCTTTGGGTAGTATAGTCATTTTCACAATGTTGATTCTTCCAATCCAAGAACATGGTATATTTCTCCACCTATTTGTATCATCTTTAATTTCTTTCATCAGTGTCTTATAGTTTTCTGCATACAAGTCTTTTGTCTCCTTAGGTAGGTATATTCCTAGATATTTTATTCTTTTTGTTGCAATGGTAAATGGGAGCGTTTTCTTAATTTCACTCTCAGATTTTTCATCATTAGTGTATAAGAATGCCAGAGATTTCTGTGCATTAATTTTGTATCCTGCAACTTTACCAAATTCATTGATTAGCTCTAGTAGTTTTCTGGTAGCATCCTTAGGATTCTCTATGTATAGTATCATGTCATCTGCAAACAGTGACAGCTTTACTTCTTCTTTTCCTATTTGGATTCCTTTTATTTCTTTTTCTTCTCTGATTGCTGTGGCTAGAACTTCCAAAACTATGTTGAATAAGAGTGGTGAGAGTGGGCAACCTTGTCTTGTTCCTGATCTTAGTGGAAATGGTTTCAGTTTTTCACCATTGAGAACGATGCTAGCTGTGGGTTTGTCATATATGGCCTTTATTATGTTGAGGAAAGTTCCCTCTATGCCCACTTTCTGCAAGGTTTTTATCATAAATGAGTGTTGAATTTTGTCAAAAGCTTTCTCTGCATCTATTGAGATGATCATATGGTTTTTCTCCTTCAGTTTGTTGATATGGTGTATCACATTGATTGATTTGCGTATATTGAAGAATCCTTGCATTCCTGGGATAAACCCCACTTGATCATGGTGTATGATCCTTTTAATGTGCTGTTGGATTCTGTTTGCTAATATTTTGTTGAGGATTTTTGCATCTATGTTCATCAGTGATATTGGCCTGTAGTTTTCTTTCTTTGTGACATCTTTGTCTGGTTTTGGTATCAGGGTGATGTTGGCCTCATAGAATGAGTTTGGGAGTGTTCCTCCCTCTGCTATCTGTTGGAAGAGTTTGAGAAGGATAGGTGTTAGCTCTTCTCTAAATGTTTGATAGAATTCGCCTGTGAAGCCATCTGGTCCTGGACTTTTGTTTGCTGGAAGATTTTTAATCACAGTTTCAATTTCAGTGCTTGTGATTGGTCTGTTCATATTTTCTATTTCTTCCTGGTTCAGTCTCGGCAGGTTGTGCATTTCTAAGAATTTGTCCATTTCTTTCAGGTTGTCCATTTTATTGGCATACAGTTGCTTGTAGTAATCTCTAATAATCTTTTGTATTTCTGCAGTGTCAGTTGTTATATCTCCTTTTTCATTTCTAATTCTATTGATTTGAGTCTTCTCCCTTTTATTCTTGATGAGTCTGGCTAATGGTTTATCAATTTTATTTATCTTCTCAAAGAACCAGCTTTTAGTTTTATTGATCTTTGCTATTGTTTCCTTCACTTCTTTTTCATTTATTTCTGATCTGATCTTTATGATTTCTTTCCTTCTGCTAAATTTGGGGGTTTTTTGTTCTTCTTTCTCTAATTGCTTTAAGTGCAAAGTTAGGTTGTTTATTCGAGATGTTTCCTGTTTCTTAAGGTATGATTGTATTGCTATAAACTTGCCTCTTAGAACTGCTTTTGCTGTATCCCATAGGTTTTGGGTCGTTGTGTCTCCATTGTCATTTGTTTCTAAGTATTTTTTGATTTCCTCTTTGATTTCTTCAGTGATCACTTCGTTATTAAGTAGTGTATTGTTTAGCCTCCATGTGTTTGTATTTTTTACAGATCTGTTCCTATAATTGATATCTAGTCTCATAGCGTTGTGGTCGGAAAAGATACTTGATACGATTTCAATTTTCTTAAATTTGCCAAGGCTAGATTTGTGACCCAATATATGATCAATCCTGGAGAATGTTCCATGAGCACTTGAGAAAAATGTGTATTCTGTTGTTTTTGGATGGAATGTCCTATAAATATCAATTAAGTCCATCTTGTGTAATGTATCATTTAAAGCTTGTGTTTCCTTAATTATTTTCATTTTGGATGATCTGTCCATTGGTGAAAGTGGGGTGTTAAAGTCCCCCATTATAATTGTGTTGCTGTCGATTTCCCCTTTTAAGGCTGTTAGTATTTGCCTTATGTATTGAGGTGCTCCTATGTTGGGTGCATAAATATTTACAATTGTTATATCTTCTTCATGGATCGATCCCTTGATCATTATGTAGTGTCCTTCTTTGTCTCTTGTAATAGTCTTTATTTTAAAGTCTATTTTGTCTGATATGAGAATTGCTACTCCATCTTTATTTTGATTTCCATTTGCATGGAATATCTTTTTCCATCCCCTTACTTTCAGTCTGTATGTGTCCCTAGGTCTGAAGTGGGTCTCTTGTAGACAGCATATATATGGGTCTTGTTTTTGTATCCATTCAGCCAGTCTGTGTCTTTTGGTGGGAGCATTTAATCCATTTACATTTAAGGTAATTATCGATATGTATGTTCCTATTACCATTTACTTGTTTCGGGTTGTTCTTGTAGGTCTTTTCCTTCTCTTGTGTTTCTTGCCTAGAGAAGTTCCTTTAGGATTTGTTGTAGAGCTGGTTTGGTGGTGCTGAACTCTCTCAGTTTTTGCTTGTCTGTAAATGTTTTAATTTCTCCATCAAATCTGAATGAGATCCTTGCTGGGTAGAGTAATCTTGGTTGTAGGTTTTTTTCCTTCATCACTTTAAATATGTCCTGCCACTCCCTTCTGGCTTGTAGAGTTTCTGCTGAAAGATCAGATGTTAATCTTATGGGGATTCCCTTGTGTGTTATTTGTTGTTTTTCCCTTGCTGCTTTTAATATGTTTTCTTTGTATTTAATTTTTGACAGTTTGATTATTATGTGTCGTGGCGTTCTGCTCATTTTTTGATTGGGTTTTTTTTTTTTTTGCTGTTGTTGTTGTTGTTATTGAGTTGTATGAGCTGTTTGTACAGTTTGGGAAGTCCTTGTCGGTCACATCATTTGCAAATATTTTCTCCCAGTCCATAGATTGTCTTTTCATTTTGTTTAGGTTTCCTTTGCTGTGCAAAAGCTTGTAGGTTTGATTAGGTCCCATTTGTTTATTTTTGTTTTTATTTCTATTGCCTTGAGTGACTTACTTAAAACATTGGTATGATTTATGTCAGAGAATGTTTTGCCTATATTCTCTTCTAAGAGTTTTATGGTGTCATGTCTTATATTTAAGTCTTTAAACCATTTTGAGTTTATTTCTGTGTATGGTATGAGGGTGTGTTCTAATTTCATTGATTTACATGCAGCTGTCTGTCCAACTTTCCCAGTACCACTTGCTGAAGAGACTGTCTCTCTTCTCCATTGTGTATTCTAGACTCCTTTATCAAAGATTAATTGACCATAGGTGTGTAGGTTTATTTCTGGGCTCCCTATTCTGTTCCATTGATCCATATGTCTGTTTTTGTGCCAATACCACACTGTTTTGATTACTGTAGCTTTGTAGAATTGTCTGAAGTCTGGGAGAGTTATGCCTCCTGCTGTGTTCTTTTTCCTCAGGATTGCATTGGCAATTCTGGGTCTTTTATGGTTCCATATAAATTTTAGGATTATTTGTTCTCGTTCTGTGAAAAATGTCATGGGTAATTTCATAGGAATTGCATAAATCTATAGATTGCTTTGGTAGTATGGCTACTTTAACAATATTAATTCTTTCAATCCAAGAGCATAAAATATCTTTCCATTTCTTTGAATCATCTTCAATGTCCTTTATTAATGTTTTGTAGTTCTCGGCATATAAGTCTTTCAGCTCCTTGGTCAGGTTTATTCCTAGGTGTTTTTTTTTTAATGCAGTTTTGAAAGGGATTGCTTTTTTTTTTTTTTTTTTTTTTTTACTTTCCCTTTCTGATATTTCACTGTTAGTGTAAAGAAATGCACCCAATTTCTGTTATGTTAATCTTGTATCCTGCTACCTTGCTGAATTCATTCATCTGTTCTAGTAGTTTTTGTGTGGAGTCTTTAGGGTTTTATATATATATAGTATCATGGCATCTGCATATAATGACAGTTTTCCGTCTTGAGATGTGGAGGATTTCATTCTGCCTTTCTAGCCACAGCTTCCCACCCACTGACAGCACAGCAAATGTCCCATGAGGAGAATGACCTTGTATTTGGGACTCCTCTGATTTTTATTTTGTCATGCTAGCCTTCACATAACCAACATCACTGTGCTCTTTCCTTGAGGAAAAGGCCCTTTTGGGCCACACCCTGTCCTCAGCCTGCACCATCAGCAAATGTCCTTACAGAGGAAAACATCTGGTGATTGTCAGCTCACCCAGGGAGGGCTCTTCCCTTTCTGGGATTACAGTTCACCTCACCCTAATTGCTTCCATTGCTCTCTAATAGACTCAAAAATAGGATATCTGCAATTTAGCTGTTCTTCCCTCTACTTGTTGGAGCAGAGTGTTGGGCTACTATGTGTTACTACTGAGAAAGTGTTTTTCCTCTTCTTTACTACAGTGCAATACCCCAAGCCAGGGGGCCATAAAGATTCTGGTTCTCCTTTCTTAATAATCTTCTAATTCCCCAAGGTCCCTCTTTTTATTAGGTCAAGGCAGTGATTTTCAATTTTCTGATTACAACCCAGAAGTGGTTTATAAATCAATTTAGCTACTTATGGCCAACATTTTTTAATAGCTTAGGAAATACTGTATGAAAGTGCATTACTTATAGTAAAGAAATTTTGTTTTTACTGGGTCTGTCTGCAGTTCATTGCAACTCTTTATAAACCTTTAAATTATAAAATTGACTTTTTGAAAGCGTGTGAATCCAAATAGAAAAAAAGAAAAACCCAACACTTCTGTGACAGGAATTGATAGCAGGGCAAATTTTGCTTTTTAAGTCACAGCAGGGAATGATGATTTGTGTGGACAGGGCCACATCCAGGTCCCACCCCAGGACTGAATCTTCCTGACATTCAGCAAAAGTAGGACCCCCCCGCCCCGATCTGCAGGAGGTTGTCACTTCTTCCTTCCTTTCATTCATTCAACAAATATTTGCATACCTACTATTTGATAGATACTATTTTAAGTACGGGGAATACAGTGAATAAAATAAAGTCTCTGCTCTTGTGGATCTTACAGTCTCTGGAGGAAGACAGTTTTTTTTTTTTTTTTTTTAATATTCACAGTGTCAGGTGGTGGTAAGGAAAAGGGATAGAATGACTTGTGGATGGGAGTGGTGGTGGTCTTTTAATGTGGAGTAGTTGAAAAAATCCTCTCTTATAAGGTGATTTTTGAGCAGAGATCTGAAGGAAGTGAAGGAGCAAGTCAGATGAATTTCTGGGGAAAGAGTGTTCCAGGCACAAGGAAAACAAGTGCAAAGGCCGTAAGACAGGAATGTACTTTGGCACATTCCAGAAGCAGCAGAGAGGCCAGTTGTCTGGGTATAGTGGACAGGGGGAGAGCAGAAGATAAAAGGTCAAGACGTAGTGAGGGCCAAATCATGTAGAGCTTGTAGGCCATAGTAAGGACTTTGGGTTTTGTTCTGAGGTGGGAAGTTGCAGGGAGAGATGAGCAGACTTTCACTGAAAAGGATCAGATTGTTTGCTAAGTTAAAAACTCTGTGGGAACAAGAGTAGAACTGGTGTATTGGTGAAAGGAAAAGAATAGCCAAGGATTATATTAAGATTTTGACTGAGACTCCGGGGCAGAGTTGGCCTTACTGAGATGGGAAGGCCTGTAGAGCAGGTGCAGAGGGCGCTCAGCAGTGCAGTCTGGGACATGTTACATTTGATCCAGGTAGATATTTGCATTAAAAAACCTGCAGCTTGGACAAAAGTTTGGGATGGAGATCTAAAGTTAGGGGTTGGCAGTATATAGGTGGTTTTTAAAACCACAAAACTTCATGAGAGCACCTTGCGGGGGGAGTGAATGTATTGTAGATGGACAAGAGGACTGAGGACAAAGCCATGAAAAACTCCACAATTTAGAAATTGTGAAGGTGAGAAGGAATCAGCCAAAAAGATGGAGAAAGAGAGAGCATTGAAATAGGAAGAGAGGGAATTCCCTGGCAGTCCAGTGGTTAGGACTCTGTGCTTCCACTGCAGGGGGCACGGGTTCCATCCCTGGTCAGGGAACTAAGGTCCCACAAACCACGTGGCATGGCCAAAAAAAAAAAAAAGTTACTATATCTGAAATAGGAAGAGAACCAAGAGAGTGATGCCCCAGTAAGTGAAGGACTTGCTTCAGGAAAGAGGGAAGTGATCCATCGTGTGGAAGAGACAAGTCCTGAGAACTGGCCGTTGGATTGGTGAGGGAGACATTGTCAGGAGGCTCCATCTCACTGTGTCAAGAGGGTTCCGGTGGAGATCAGTAGGGACAGAATCTCTGATGGCTTCACAGGAGATCAGGAGAAGAGGAAGTGGAGATCATGAGTGTGGATAAGAAATTTTGCTGTAAAGCTGAACAGAGAAGTGTGTGGTAGCTGGAGGGGTAAATGGGGTTAAAGAAGGGTTTTTCTGTTTATTTTTGCTAAGATGAAACTGTGCTGATGCCAAGGATACAAAAGAGAAAATGTGAAGATAGAAAAGAGCCACTGCTTGCAGGAGTCCAGGAGTCACGTTCAGTAGGTGGGGGAATGGGCTGTGGTGCACAGTGGAGGTAGAGGCTGGAGGGGGGACAGTTCACCCACGCAGCTGGAAGGAAGGTGGGGCCGGGGCCAAGTCAGGCGAATTGTGGGTTGAGAGCTGGAGGCTGGTAGTTTGAGGTGGGAGTGTGAGGGACATCTCTGGTGAGCTTTGTTTCTTCAGCTGAACACAAGATCGTTGGCTGAGAGTGAAGAGGGGGTTTTTGTGATGGGGGAAAGAGGAGGAGATGTAACATGGAAAAGTAGGATGCGGTAGAGCAGCTAGATCATAGCGGGGAGCTGCACCGTGGTGAGTTAGAAACCGATCGGCCTGGTTGCAGTGTCTCCAGTGCCAGAGCGAGCACAGACTCCTTGTTTGTCCTTGGTAGTTCCTGAGGCTACTTCATGGTTGACCTGAGCTCCCTGCCTCTGAACTTTGTTGTGGTTTAAGGAAGTCACCTCAAACAAGTGAGGGTATGTGGAGTTCCTTGTCTCATTAGTGAGTATCCATTCCCTTTGCTGGAGCCTCATTCCAGTCAAGAAAGGCCCAGCGTGGATGATGCCATGGGAAGATTGATAGCAGTTGCTTGCCTTCAGAATAAAGAATGAGGAGTTTTGTTTTGTTTTGTTTTGTTTTTTAAGAACTGACCCAATTTTGGACAACACCTAGGCATTGTTAGCTAGGTCAGAATATAGGCATATTACATACAAAGAGCCACTTGTTTAATGCACAGTAGATGATTGCCAAGGCAAGCTTGCCTTTTACCTGCCTCTTGCCAGCTGGCTTTCTATATAAGGAGCAGATTTTACCCTCTGTGGCCTGCTTGTTATTACCTTAGTAACTAAGCAGCTAGTCTTAAACATTTATGTCCTTAATAACTAGGCCACACTATCAGGTCGAAGCTCTGATTTTGGGACTGGGGTTGTTCTCGAGCACCAGCCAAAGTGCAGCTAGGGAGCTTGTGCTTGTGATCATAGCTCCATCTCTGTGAGCCTTCCTTTGCTAGGACTGGAATTTAGCCTATCAGGTACCTCTTGTCATGTTACAAGGGCCCAGGGAAACCTGAAGTTATAGGATTTTAGAGCAGAAAGGGAAATCGGAATGTGTACATTTAGCACGTCTGGCTTCACAAAGTATGGCTCTCATAACTCCTGTAGGGACCTGGAACTGAATAAATGTGTTTCATTGTGATATCTAATTATGTTGTTAATCCAAGAGGTGAATTGTCTAAACAGCAGACACAGAAAGCAAATAATCCAGACTCCTACAGTTTAGCCAGGCTTATGGACTGACCATTTACTTTTCCACCCTAAAATTTACTGAGCATGAACTTTATGTCAAGCACCAGTCTGATGCTTTACAAATATTAACTCATTTTGCAACACTCTGAGATAGGTGCTATTTTCCCCCACTTCACGGGTAAGTAAATTAAGGCACAAATAAATGGTTTAAGCAACATGGCTCAGGTCACAACCACAAAATGGAAGAGACAGGATTTGAACACAGGCAGTCTGGCTTGAGAGCTTGTGCTCTTAACGACTAACACTCATACCCTTTCTCATATCTAACCAGTATTACCCTCATGGCAGAGAGTGAAAAAGTAAATCTAGATTCCATAATAGTAGATTCCAAGAATCCTTTAACTGCTTACATTGTCTACTCTTAATGAAGGTGCCAGGATTCTGGAAGAGACTATAGCAGAAATCAAGAAACTTAGGCTCTCATTTCTTGCCTGGTTTCCCAGGAATGAGTGCATTCGCAGTCATCAACTCATAAGGTGGAAAATAATATTTTAGTGACAGCTGTGTACACCTGAGTTAAGGAGAACCAACAGCTATTGTGGGCCTACTAGGTGTCAGTTTCTGCTGGGCCTCTGTATGTGTTACCTCGCTGAGGGATCTCAACAAATGTGAGAGAGAGTGTTATCCCTGTTTTACAGATGAGGAAATGAGGTTTGTACAGCAACATTTCCCACTTACTATGTTCTAAAGAATGCTGGTGTCTGATATCTCTCAAGGTGCCTGTTAGAAAGGCAAGGGATAGGGGAGGAGGGGTGGATTTTATGGCCAAAAATGTTTGGGAAATGCTGCTTTATGAAAAGCAGCACTATATCCTTCTGTACTATCAGTTATGGAAACAGAATAGCCAGAGTTGATTTATTATAAGATAGTTACTGAGTGACAGGAAGTCCAATTACATTTGTGGAGAATTTTCTTTTTTAAATTTTTATTATATTAAGTTTGATAAAAGATAATTATTTAACCAAAAAAAACCATTCCATGTGAGAGGGAGAAGCTGACAAAAATGTTGGTTCTTCCCTAGTCATTTCTGTGACATTTATCACCTTTCTTCAAAAACCTCTACATCTATATTTGAAAGAAAAAAAATGAGGAAAACAAAGGACTGGGGAGTTTGTAACTTTTTCAAAAGTATAAGGAAATAATTGTTTTATATGAATATATGAGATAAAGACTCAACTTGTCAAAATTTGAACTAAATTTTTTGTCAAGTAAGATAGCCGTGATCATCAAGTATTCATTGATTATCCATTGAGGTGCAGAAAGGTGTGTTTTATGTAAAATTGTATCTAACTATAAAACCTTTTATAAAACCTATTTATGAGGTCATAGGTTTCTGCTTTAAAATAATGGATAAAAAGATGATGTGCATTATGTGGTAAAAGAATTCCTGGATACTGATGTGATATGTTACACCCAGGAAAAAAAGGTCTTGGGATTTCCAGCTTGAATAATTTGACAACTTGTGGGATTACTAATAAAACTAGGGGTATCAGGGGAAGAGGGGAATATATGGAGGAATGATGATGGAGGTTTGTTTTAGATAGCAATCCCCGGGGTCAGGGGTGGAGTGGCAGGGGTTATGTTAAAATGTTCGGGTGAAGAAGTATTAGCATTAACGAGTTGGAAAATCCTGTTTTTGCATGAGCTGAGTTTGAGGTTTTGATGGAATAGCCAGATGGAGTTGATTAGCGATAAAGTGGCAGCACAGATTATTACTATTTCTGAGTCCACTACGTGCTAGACTCCGAAGTAGGTATGTGGATGCACTGTCTTACCCAACCTCAACATAGAGCTGACTAGTCTTTCTTAGGAAATTGTCCTCAGAGGATTTGGATCATTTGGACTTAAACCCAGGCCTCTCTTTTTTGCCAAAGCCCCAGTTCTTATTCTGATCCCCTGGGAATAATACTTATTCATACTTATGCTGTTGTATCTTTATAAGAAAAAAATGCATCTGGACTTGTCAGTGCCTTATTAAAAGAGTGGAATAATATGTAGACTGTACATGTTTATAAATGGGTTATTTGTGGTTTTAACTTTCCCCCCAGTTTATCTATCATACACAATTACTCCTTTTCTATCTACATGACATGACAGATATAGTTTGTCCCACTTCTCCTTTCCAGCTTACCTGCTGACAATACCACCCATGACAATAGATTTAGGACTTTACAAATGTCTATTAATTTGCCACATGCTTTTAAACTGTAGTGGTTCAGAGGAAAAAAATATATCATTCCTTAAAATATTCTTTCTAATTCTGATGACTGATTCAACTTTTTTATGTAACTGACAAATACCTAATGGCAGAATGGTGTTTACACTACACACCATGCTTAGGCTTTCCAGTTAAGCCAAGTTCCAGGTTCTTTGCTTAGAAAATACCCACCTTGAGTCTCCTAAGTCATCAAAGTAGTTATCAATAGTAATGCCCCCTTATCTTGGTGGCAAACAGTGTCCACAGGGAGTTGTTAAGTTGCTTTAAATTATTAGGCAAACTAGAGCTTACTGAGTTAAATACAAATCATAGAAGAACAGTTTAGGATGAAAGAAAGAAGAACTTAAAGGATTTCTCCATGAAACACAAAAATTACTTATATAAATAGTTAAGACCTTTCTAGATCACAGAATCTTAGATAGCCAGACAGTGATTTTTTTTTTCCCTCCCAGCTCATAGCCCTTACCTCAGGAGTTAGAGATTTAGTGGGAAGTTTAGATCGATTTTAATGTGTGTGTTAGATATGTATGTGTCTGTCTAGTTAACCTCTCTAACTCATGATATTTTCATTATTCATTGTCCCCCTAGATACGAAATGTGGAAACAAATCAGTGTCTAGATAACATGGCTAGAAAAGAGAATGAAAAAGTTGGAATTTTTAACTGTCATGGTATGGGAGGTAATCAGGTGAGTATTTTAGTAAAGCTTTAAAGGGGTAATTTTTGGATGTTTTAATCTTCTTCCTTTTTTATTTCATGACATCATTCAGGAAATATTTTCCTACCTTTAAAGAGAAAATAATAAAGACCTTTAGGAGAATAGAGCCTTCAATCTAATGATTATTTTTTAAATGAAACATTTGTAAAAGGCCCTGAGAACTGTGTTTACATTGTTGTACATGAGATTTATTCTGCCCTTTTTAGTCAAACAGAGGACAGCCCTTGACAGTACACTCAGTATATACAGAGAACTTAAGATCATTTTTTCCTTCTCTGCAAAAATAGTGGTGTCTCTTCTGAGTCATTTATTCTCCATTACACTAATAAAGTTCAAAAAGCAATGTACCTTGAAATACTTGTCTTTTTCCCTGCCAGATTCTTGGGCATATAAAACGTCAATTTATTTTGCTGTTAAAGCTTATATGTGTGCATTTTTGTTTTTCAGGTTTTCTCTTACACTGCCAACAAAGAAATTAGAACAGATGACCTTTGCTTGGATGTCTCCAAACTTAATGGCCCAGTCACGATGCTCAAATGCCACCACCTAAAAGGCAACCAACTTTGGGAGTATGACCCGGTGGTAAGTTATCCAGTTGAATATAGGAATAAAATTGGGTGTCATTGGGTGTATTGTATAAAATACTTTATCTCTGAAAGAATGAATTCTTGTAGAATCTGCATATGGATCAAATTGTTCTTATACTCCAAGAATTGACAGATAGGAAAAGCAATATAAGTAAAATAAACATGTTTTAATCTCTCCAGTAATTAAATTAGTATTGCCTCCAGTCCCTGGGTCCTTGTTGTTACTATGTAATCACTCTTCCCTCTGTATGTCCTTAAGCTTTGCCAGCCACTGTGGTAGAAATGGAACAGTAAGTAGGCTTTTAAAATTATCGAATTAAACATTGAGGTAAAAGGTGAGATTTAATTAATGAAATTCTCTGGCTCAATGATTTTTCAGTGACATATATAATAAAACTATCTGTCTTTGCTTTCCTCTGGAGCCGCTCCCTCTCCCCACCTGCTATATGTTGTACTCAAATAGAGGTACTTAAAAGCAATCAAAGCATCTTCAGTAAACCTCTCTTCCTTTCCTCATACCTGGCTAACATCCCAACTTATGCTTTTTTGCTCTATGGTTCTGGAACCAGCACCAGCATCTTCAATATATCTTTCTCTGGTTCTTTTTCTTCCGCTTACAAGCACTGGTTTTCTTCATGTTGCGACAGACTTTTGTTCCTGTTTTATTTTCTACATACCATCCTACTTTTCTCCTGTGCTGTATGATGGCAAGTGAATGGCCAGCACTTGTGCCTCTGGTTCTTCAACCTGGCTCCTGCCTTGGTCTGACACTACATAGAAACAGCCCCTGGATGCAAAGCCAGGACATTCTCGTCTCTTTTTCTTAACTTCTCTGTAGCATTTATTATTGCTAAGCAGATGATCTTTTAAAATCCTCTTATCCGTTGGCTTTAGATGCACTACTGTTTAGTTTCTTCTCTTAGCTTTTTCTCTACTTCTTTTGTCTGCTTGGCTCACTCTGCTGCTTCATCCTACCCCCTCAACGGAGATGTCCAAACCAAGTTGTGACTTCGGCTGTCTTTTCTCCGTATACTGCATCACATACAAACCCTGGTCTACTTTTCGTCTTCGACCAGCTATTCCCTGAACATATCCTGTACTTTCCCACTTTACATTTAAGATCATACAGTTCCATCTGCCTAACAAATCCTGCCTGTTCTTGAGAGCCCAGAATTGACATCACTTCCATGGATCCCAGCCAGAAGTTAGCTCTGTCTTAATTACAATTGTCTCTGACCCCTGTAATTCCTGGGTCTCCCTTCACAGTATCAAACTATAGTTTAAAAAAAAAGTGTGTGTGTGTGTGTGTGTGTGTGTGTGTGTGTGTGTGTGTGTGTATGTGTGTGTGTATGGGAGAGAGAGAGTGCAGTAGCTCAGTTAATATGACTGTTGGAAGTGGCCTGAATATTCTGTTGCAGGGTTTTCCATGGTGCATGCTGTTGCCATTTTGGGTGTAGCTGCCCCAGGTCCTGCAGGATACATGGCATCTCTCAGTCCAGACAGTAAATGCCAGTGGCACCCCACAGTCATTGCAAAGCCAAAGTATTTTGAAAACTAAAAAGCCTCCCAATTGTATATGTTCATTGAAAAATGATGGTATATTTCATTAGGTAATATAAACCTATTTATAGTAGCATGAACAAATAGTGGTTTATTTTTTTCTTAAGTCTGGATGTAACTGGCTTCTGGCATGGATTCAGTGACAATGATGTCAGGGATAATATCGCAGCAATAATTCTTGGCTTTTTCTTGTGGCCTCTCGAAGGCTGCTACAGTGCTCACCATCACTCCCAACTCAAGATGGGAAGAAGGGAAGAGGAATGTTGCACTACTGCTTGAATTGCTCTTTATCAGGAAAGCCAAAGCTTTTCCTGGATCCCCCGCAGCAGGCTCTGCTGTGCCCCATGGGCCAGAACTTCATCTCACAGTGATCCCCCAGCTACAAGGGGAGGCTGGGAAAGCAGGCATTTACATTTCCAGTCTTTATGGTGTGATGTGGCCAGGAGACAGGGAGTGGGAATGGCCATTGGCAGACTGTATAAGATATACAGTCTACCACAACAGTTATTCAAAAGTAAATGTTTGCTTAGAAATTAAGGAGCTACAAGTGATTTAGGATATTTTAGGATATTTTGAAAGAACCAGTTATGAGCGTAAAGTTTTAAAACCCCTGGAGCACTCTGCAAGGTGTTTTCCCTGAGATTAAATTCTAGTATTGCAGGCTGGGTTCTCCCAGAAGCAGACTCCACTCCAAGGTCAAGCTTAGTGTTCAGGATGTTTATTAGGGAGCATCCTTTAGATCAACACCTGTGAAAAGGGAGACAGAAGAATTGGCAGAGGGAGGAGTCAAGCTGTGATGTGGGTCCTACAGTCTGAGCTGACTGCACAGGGGGCTCCGGACAGCCCCCAGAGTAGTCCTGCCTCCATCAGTTGAAAACTGCAGTCTGGAAGAATAACACTTACGTCAGTAATGTATAACCTAAGCCTGAAGTCATGAAATCTTAGATTTCAAAGGAACCCTAGAAATAAAATTCAGGACCTTGTTTTTAATACATGTAGACATTGAAGCCCAGAATGGAAGTTAATTGCCCAAGGTCAGAGCAGGTAAATGGTGTTACCAGATCTCAGACAGACCTGGGATTCTTAATCCAGGATTCTTTGCACAATACCATACTATCTTGTATTAAATTTGTATATTATATCTTTAAGTCTTGTTTATAGTATATATTGCAGAGAGTTTATGACACCAGGCTCTTTTGCTTTGACTATTTGTAGCTGTCCTTTCTGGAATGAAAATGTAGATTTTGACACAGTTATATCTAGAGATTAGGGGTAGAGGGCGGCAAATTATTTTTTTCTAGGTTGCAGGTGGACTTTATGCAATGATAACTATAGCTTTCATCCTCCTTTCAGAGGTTACAATTAGCCTGTTGCCTTAGTTACACTCTTTCTGTGTGGAAACTAGTCCGTGCTGATGGATCCTCTGCTGAGTACGGTGACAACAGTCCCCACAGAGTCACGAGCCACAGAATCCTGCCCCTGCTGTAAGCAGCCAGAGAGCTGTGTCTGGAACACGGCTCTTCACCAGAGTCCTGGTGTCCTGAAGGGACGTTAGCTTCCTGTAATTATAGGGATTCTGTCTTAATTTTGAGCAGTTAAATACCCAGCATGTATCAATAACCTCTGTCTTTGTTACAGGTTTATTTTAATGATTCTAAATAAGTGAAATAATATTTTTTTAAATTAGGGTGATAAAGACCAATTTCCCAACTGAGTTTTTTGTTGTGTTTTTTTGTTTTTATTAATACTGACTGGGCCTGATGAAGGTGGCCACTCAGAGAAGCTTTGAAGGGCCTTCTGGAATGTTTGGGGGGTTCTTTTTAAAGTGCTTTGTTTTTTTCTTACAAATGACTATAAAGGCCTTAGCAGCAAGCTGTGTGCTTCCGCTCTCTCAGGGCTGCCAGACTATGTCCGTGGCTACTCAGGATGTTGTAGTGAGTGCCCTCTGAGCTGGGCGGCACTTTCTGTTCATTATCTTAACGTTTCCGCACAACTCAAGAAGTATTCTTGTCCCCGTTTTATAGATGAGGTACCTGGGGCTGAGAGAGGTTTTTGCTCAGGGGCATATTGTTGGCATGTGACAAATCTGGGGTTCACTACAGAAATGTCTGACTGCAAAGTGCATCCCCTCAAGACAAACTACAAAGCATCTGCATAAAAGTAAAAACAGCCCCAGCCATGCTGACTTTTCCCAGTCTTTTTATGTACGTATTATGTACACGTACATGTACATATTGTATGGCTGTATTGGGTCTTTGCGCAGGCTTTCTCTAGTAGCAGAGAGCAGGGTCTACTCTTCATTGCGGTGCGCAGACTTCTCATTGCCGTGGCTTCTCTTGTTGCAGAGCATGGGCTCTAGAGTGCAGGCTCAGTAGTTGTGGCACACGGGCTTAGCTGCTCTGCGGCATGTGGGATCTTACCGGACCAGGACTCGAACCTGTGTCTCCTGCATTGGCAGGCAGATTCTTAACCACTGCACCACCAGGGAAGCCCTTCCCGGTCTTCTTGTTATGCATTTATTTGAACTAAAGTATCTAACACTGACCCTTCGATATTACTGAAGTCGGTGTTGAGAGTAAACTGTGACATCTGCGAATGTGCACTGCCTTTTGCCAGCTTCCACATGGACCATAACACAGAAGTGACTGAAAGCTAAAGTAGCTGTATTGTATACAGTCATTAGGTTTTGCTTTGTTTGAAGTTCAAATAGGTACAAAAGAGGCCTTATGAAAATGAAATGTTCCTTATGAAAATTAAATGAGATAAAAGAATTACATTAAAATAGATCCGTGAGTAAAAATGTGTTAATAAACATATTTCCTTATAGTTACATACTTATTAGGATAACGCTGAATGCAAATTCCTACGTAGCTGCTTTGGAGTTCTTCACTGACCAGGGCTTGGTATGGGATTCATTAGTATAGTCACTATGTGTCTGTTAACTCTCATCTGTCATGTTCTTTTGAAATTATCCTAAAAATCAACATGATAGCATCAAGTCTGGAATGCAGACAAGTAGAGAGGAAGGTATATAGCCACATCTATCAGCCACTTATTAAGGACTTTTATAAATCTGATGATTTCGAGTCTTCAAAAAGACCTGAGTTTCTAAGGACTTGAAGCTTGGAATCACAGAATTAATTTGAACAGCCTTATCATGGGAAAATGAAGCAGTTTTGAGATAGCTTTTTGAAAATAGGTTGAGGATCCTAAATTAGGAATCACTAATCTGATCACTTTTTTAGGAAACTGAAGCACAAGAAAGTAAAATTTCTCACAGTATTACAGAGCTTATGGCAGAATTGGGACTTAGAATTGAGGTCATCTGACTGCAAATCCAGCAGAATGCACTGTACCCCCAGTGCCTTTCTCCCCCGACATAGCTCTTAATGCTGTCTTTACAGATACATTTCTCCATTGTCTTAAAAAATTTATATTTCAAAAACAAAACCCTTTTCTATGGAGGAATTTCATAATCACAAAAAATGATGGTTGAGGTGTTTTGGTTTTGTTTTCCACTTTCATATTAAGACTTCTTTCCTGTCATTTTCAGAAATTAACCCTGCAGCATGTGAACAGTAATCAGTGCCTGGATAAAGCCACAGAAGAGGACAGCCAGGTGCCCAGCATCAGAGACTGCAATGGAAGCCGGTCCCAGCAGTGGCTTCTTCGAAATGTAACCCTTCCAGAAATATTCTGAGACCAAATTTACAAAAAAAAAAAAAGATTGACTGGGCTACCTCAGCATACATTTCTGCCACATTCTTAAGTAGCAAAAAAGGAACAGTGCTTTCCTCCTGCAGGATAGGATGTAAGGTTTATCAGCCATTAAAACTTAAACTGCTCTCTTTCACTTAGCTGTGAACCGGCCTTCCTGTCCAAGGACGTGAAACTACGTAGTAGCGAGATTGTGCACACTGATGTTTACAAGATTAAAAGAGTTTCATCAAGAATCATTGTAAAGAATATTCAGACTGAAAGAATCTACGAAATGTGCTTTCCAGAGAGCTGCACCTTTTATGGTTTGCTTGCACATCAGTAATTTCTGCTGAATGTGCTGTTATAATGAAGAGATGTCCAAGATTTTTTTTCTGATTAGAACTGGTAGCCAGTGTATTAAATATTGATATAAAAATAAATGAAAAAGAACTGGAACCAGATTCAGAATCATGAAAACATTTTTACAACAATTTAAAAAACTATATTAAACAGGGTTTAAAGGAAATTAAAACAGAACTATGAGAAGTACAATTTGTTATAGTATAGTATCAAATTTCTATATAGATTTTATACCTCAGTGGGGGAAAATAACTGATTCCAATGACATTCATTCTGTTTTCATCTGTGATAGTCATGGATGCTTTTTTTTTCCTTGGGGTGCTGAAATTGAGCTGAAAAAGTGGCTCCTTGAACGTAGTTTTAATTGCTTTCTACAGTTTTTTTATTTGGTTTGTGAGCTGTTGGAATTGTAATTTTTAATTGCCTTCAAAAAATGGAGATTTAAAATAATGTCTGGTTTCACTGAACAAGTTTGATATCTCAGTTGCTCTTGGGTCAACTGGCTTATATAGACTTTCTCTCACACACAAATTTCTTATTAGATTTTCAACTTCCTAACTTGATTCAACTGATTATGTTTAATACCCAAGATTCATACTACTGTACTACAGATTTGTTTTCACAGCAATAAATCTTCTGTTCTTTGTTTATGATTCCACTCAACAGACGGCCTGCAGAAGTGATTTATTATTTGGGTATTTGGAGATGATACGTTTGATGGTATTTTGGAAAAACTTTTTTCACTCCATACTCAGATGTGCTTCATTGTCAAGTGCATATTTAGATTAGGTTCTCGAATTGTAATGTTGATCTGCTGCTTTTTTTTTTAAATAAAATTTGACTGAAAATGTTTAATTGGCATTTTTTAATGAGTTAGCTGAAGAAGTGCAGCTATTATTCCATATTATTAGTCCTGCATTTCTTCCCTAAATTCCATTTAGGTTAAATCTGTTTTATTTTTCTGATTTTTAATACAAGATAACCTGAGTATTGATTAAAGTTGACTATCAGATTGTTTTAATCATCGAAAGAAAATCTGATTGTGACATTTTTCCTGATATGTGAAGCAATCCATTGGTAAAAGTGCATATATTTTTCTTCCTATTTGTAAGATTATATTTAATATTTTCTTTGTCAAAGGCTGTCACTGCAGGCAGTGCTATTTCTTGTGCCTAAAAATGTTTCTGAAAGTTGTTGCATCACTAATGATGCTTGCCAAGTTGAGTGTACAGAAAGCTTCTCATATCCTATTCAAGTTAATATCAAGCACATGTGGATGCTTTAGGGTAAGGCTGTAGTACAGAATGCATAAATTTTGTCCCCAGGAAATCTGAGACAAAGGAGGTGCTGGATGGGGTTTTTTTCCTATTCCATGAGCGGTGTTAATTCTTAGGCTTTATGCTTGAATAAACCAGATGTCTAATCAATAAATTATTTTCATGCTCAGAATTTCAGGTTTTTGTACTCTAGTGTAGGTTGGTCTTATTTCTTACTGTAAGAAAACTTAACAGCAATGTGATTTAAGGTTTTGTTGTGTTTTTTAAGAGGGGGATGTGAGTGATTTAATTCATGGGTACTTTTAGAATCTGATAGATAATCCCATTGCCTTTATTTTTCTAATTAAAGAATTCCTAAGTACTTTGAAAATATAAAATATTCCTGAATAGTTTTGCTTTACATTGGTTTTATTTGAAGTTAAAATAGATCCCTGTTCTTTATACCTATTTGTAGATTAGGCAGTGTGCTAAACACTTAAATTGGGAAGAAAGGAATGAATGAAAAAGCAAAGGATGAAAAGATGGGATTATTACTTGACTAGTGAATAATTCGTAAATGTGACAGTTAAAGACAGTTTGAATCTCACCAATCTATTCACCCTACTCCAATCCCAACCCATTTTAAATATGTCTTTCTGTTCTAATTGGGATCTTGAAAAATAGTACTTTGTTCACCATTCTGCAAATAAAAGGCAGCATGTAGGTCATGTCCTCATTTCCCTATTCTACATTCAGCTGAAAAACAAAGGTTCCTCTGTAAAGATTTGGTGCTGTCTCCATTTTTTAAGAACTATACCAAGAACAGATTTAACTCCAGAATTACATATTGTGCAAAGGAGAAGGAAGTCAGAAAGAAGGTAGTATTTCTGAGGTGATAACTGTAAAAAGGTATACAAAGAGTGAATCACTTTTTACTGTTTGGAAAATCAGATGTTTCCAATTATATGACACTGCTCCTATTCTCTGATTTCTTGAAGTGTTTGCTTGATAAATCTACCAGAACTGACAATTTTACAGGATATGAGGCAAAACTCAGTTGTACTGTCTATACACTAGCAACAAACAATTGAGAATTAAATTTTAAATATATAATTTATCATCAAAGAAGGCAAATACCTCAAAAGTAAGGTAACAAGATAGGTGCAAGACTCCTACCCGGAAAACTACAAAACATTGCTGAGAGAAACTGTAGAACACTGCAATCAATATGTTATGTTCATGAATTGAAAGACTACATACTGTTAAGATCTCATTGCCCACAAATTGATCTACAGATTCAATGAAATCAAAATATGAGGCTTTCTTGTAGAAATTGGCAAATATATATGAAATGCCGCAGACCCAAAATAGCCAAGAAAATCTTGAAGAAGAAAAAAAAGTTGGAAAACTTTACACTACTCGATTTTATGACTTGCTTTAAAGCTCCAGAAATTGAGTGTGGTACTAGAGTTAGGACAGACATAGATCAATGGATAGAATAGCGAGTCCTGAAATAGACCCACACATATATAATTACTGACTTTGAACAAAAACAAGCAATTTAGTAAGTTGTTACGGAATGTGTTTTCAGTTAGACTTGGAGTAATGATACCTGTATGAGAAAACACCAAACATTGATGCAATGCGCATTTATTCAAAATGGATCAGAGACCTAAATATGAAGGGCAAAGCAAATCTTTTAGAAGAAAACAGTATCTCCATGACTCTCAGGATAGGCGGGTATTTTAGGACACAAAAGATGTCAACCGTAAAAAATTAAAACTGATAAATTTCACCAAAATTAAACCCTTCTCATCAAGAATATACTATTAAGGTGAAAAGGCAAGCCATGACCAAGGAGAAAACATTTGCAATACATGTAAATGACAAAGCATTCATATGCAGAAAAACAACTTGTAAAAGCCATTTCAAAAGCAACACAATATAAAAATCAATGACTTGAATACACATTTCACAGAAGCTATCCAAATGTGCAACTAACTAGCACAGGAAAAGCCCAACATCAGTCATCAGGGAACGCAAAATGAAACCACAAGGAAATCACACTGCACACCTGCTGAATGGTGAGAATGTGGAGTAACTGGTGCATGTCAACTGGTATTGTCACCTTGGGAAACAGGTTGCCAGTCCCTCATAAAGGTAAACATATGCCTACCCCATGACTCAGTGACTCTACTTCCACAGATAAAACCAAGAGAGACGAGTATATGGGCCCACAGCAAGATTTGTGCAAGAATATTCTTAGTTCCAAACTGGGAACTACCCAAATATCCATCAGCAAGTTAGTGGATAATCAAACTACTAATGGTATATTTATACACTGGGATATTAGCCTGCAATTTTAAAAAGTGAATTCCTGATAGAACAACAAGGGTAAGTCTAAAAAATGTTGAACAAAGAAAGCTAGACATGTTACATTTATATCAAGTTCAAAAACAGGCAAAGCAAATACAGAGTGGTTACCTCTGGGTGAGCATAGGGTGGAAACAAGCATGAGAGAACTTTCTGGAATGGTGGGAGTGTTCTATACGTGATTTAGATGATGGTAACATGCATAAACATTTAAAATTTTCTTGAGCTGTGTACTTAGGATATATGCATTTTATTGTATGTGAATTATACCTCAGTAAAGTACTGGGGGAAATAAGGAAGATAGCAAGATTTTCTCCACTGCTACAAAACACCCAGAGGCTGAATAAATTAAAACAAACATATTTGCTAGTGGTATGCTGAGCTCAGAAGAAAATATAGAAAATCCCTAATGTCTGGGGGAAAAAAGGATACATAAACTTAAGCCACAGATGTAACTGCTAAACATGAAAGCCCTTCCTCTCCAAGGACAAAATATAGTAACCAGAGTTTGGGGAATAGGAGCATAGGCCTGAACAAAGTTGGAGAATTGAAGATCTGCATAAAGCTGGGATAGTCAGAGGAGTTACATCTAAGGATAGGTAAAGAAGTCTGGCACCTTGTGAAGGAAACCAAAAAGTGATTGACTAACTCTGCCCCTCTTTCGAGTGTAAATGGTGATGAGGATGATGCCACCTCTGTAATCATAAGGCCTGCTTTTACATAGATCAAGGGTTTAATGCCACAATCATGAGGTCTGCAGATCAAGAAAAAGTGAGATTTATGGCCTTTGCTGGGAATCATTAGAATACAAGTCTTTTTGAAAAAAATCCAGTACCCTACACCCCACAAATTATGAAATCACTATATAAAAGAGGAAGTGAGTCCCCAGTATGAATGTTAAAAAAAAAAAGTTTGCTGAAGACAAAGATGGTGGAATAGGAGGATGCTGAGCTCACCTCCCCTCACAAACACATCAAAACTACAAATACATAGAGAGCGACTCTCACTGAGGTTGGCGTAGGGACTAACAGAACAGCTCTTCCACAACCAAGGCTGTAAAGAAAGATCCACACAGAGCCTGGTAGGAAGGGAAAAGAAGCAATCTGGTGGAAACCTGCACCCTTAGTGGGGGATACAGAAGAGGAGGGAGAGATCACAGGCTGAAGGATCCTCCCTGGATAGTGAGGGGTTCCAGCCACTTTCTAGGCACGCCAGCCCAGGAATCTGACACCAGGAAGATGAGCCCTTTTAGTTAGTTGGAAAAACCAGTGGGGCTTACCTGAGGGCTATAGGAAACTGAGACCCCATTCTTGAAGGACACATGCATGGACTTGCTTACTTCCCATCACAGTGTGGAGGCAGCAGATTGAAAACTGCCTGGGGCTCTGGCCAGTTTGCCAGGACCACCCTAGCACACTCCCGAGCCTGCACTGGGCTCCTGCTCCAGTCCTTCTTGCTCTGGTGCTGCTTGCCACTAAGGCAGAAGCTGTAGTTTTCAATGAGCATATGCACACTTGGAGAGAACTGAGCCAGCTCAGACCCGGCCCTACCTCTGACCAGCCATTGCCAGCGAGCCCTTTGGTGCACACACACAGGAGGGAGCAAGGCTATCTCCAGGGTGGAGACCATCACGAGAGCACCAGTCCCTGCGCAGACTCAGAAGGGAGTGAAGCTGGCTCCAGGGCAGAGAGGAGCATCACTGGAGCTTTGTATATATGTGGGAGGGGGCTGGGCCAGCTCAGTGGCATGGCATCAACCCCTTCTTTGCCAATCTAGCCTCTTACCAAGGGGTGCACACCAGGGAAAAAGTGAAACCACAGAAGTGTAGCCCCAAGTCCTCAGGCCTCAGCCATATCCCAAACCAAGGTGGAGGCTGCTACCACACCCGGGAGAAACCCAACTCCCTTGCAGCTCCTGCTCCATCCCCTTAGGCCCCAGCCCTGGCCCCAGTAGAGCAGTTACAGCCATTGAGCATAGGAAGGCCCCAGCTTGCACCTGGCTCTGGCTCTAGCCCCTCCAATTCCATTCTTACCTCCCACCAAAGAGGTGGCTCCCGGAACACCCCAGGGAAAGAGGCAGTTCATGCTCTTTTGAGAACCAGCTCTGCACCAAAGCTACTGAGCACACTCAGACTGCATAGAATGCTCCCATACAAGGACACACCTTCAAGACCAGGATAGGTAACTGTTTCACCTAATTTCATAGAGACATGGAAAGTTAAAGTGAGCCTAGAGAGAAATATGTTTCAAACAAAAGATCAAGGGAAAAAAACCTGAAAAAACCCTAATGAAACAGAGATAAATAATTTACCTGAGAAAGAGTTCAAAGCAATAGTAATAAGAATGCTAACTGAACTAGGGGAAAGGACAGAATTGACACTAAGAATTTTAATAAGGAACTAGAAAATATAAAAAGAACCGGTGAGAGCTAATGGATACAATAACTGAAATGAAAAACATACAGAGGAAATTAACAGCAGATTAAGTGATACAGAAGAACTCAGAGCACTCTGGAAGACAGAATAACGGAAATTACTCAATCAGAACAGCAAAAAGAAAAACAAATTTTAAAAGTTGAGAATAGTTTAAGGGACCTCTAGGACATCAAGCATACTAAGATTTGCATTATAGGGGTCCCAGCTGGAGAAGAAAGAGTGAAAGGGGTAGAAAATATATTTCATGAAATGATGGCTGAAAACTTCCTAACCTAAAGAAGGAGATAGATATCCAGGTACAAGAAACACAGAGTGCCAAACAAGATGAACACAAAGACACCTACAACAAGACATATCATAATTAAAATGTCAAAAGTTAAAGAGAATTCTAAAAGCCACAAGAGAAAAACAGAGTCACATATAAGGGAAGCTCCATAAAGCTATCAGCTGACTTTTCAGCAGAAACTTTGTAGGCCAGAAGGGAGTGACATGATATATTTAAAGTGCTGAAAGGAAAACACCTACAAGCTAGGATCATCTACCCAGCAAGGTTATCATTTAGAACTGAAGGAGAGAGAAAGGGCTTCTCACACAAGTAAAAACTAAAAGTTCATCAATACTAAATTAAAGGGTGTTAAAGGGTCTTCTTTAATAAGTAAAAAAGAAAAAGCTACAAGAAATAAATTATAGGAAGTGAAAAATCCCACTGGTAAAGGCAAATATATAGTAAAGTCTGTGGATCAACCACTTAAATATCCTAGTACAAAGGCAAAAACTTTGTAAAATTAACGATAACTACAGTAAACAGTTAATGGCTAAGCATGAAAATGTAAACTATGACATTAAAAACATGAAACAAGGGACTTCCCTAGCGGTCCAGTGGTTAAGACTATGCATTTCCACTGCAGAGGGCGCAGGTTCAATCCCTGGTCGGGGAACAAAGATCCCACATGCCGCATGGCACAGCCGAAACACAGAAGAAGAAAAAAAAAACCCACACAAAACATGAAACAAGGTGGGGGTAGTAAAAAAAATGCAGAGCTTTTAGAATGTGTTTTAACATTTTTAAACAAGTACATCAAGTAGATACAGTTATAGGTCAACATATATGAACTACACACTAACCACAAATCAAAAACTTACAATAGACATAAAAAACCTAGAGAGGAACACAAACATGACATTAAAGAAAATCATCAAACCACAGAGACAAAAAGAACAAAAGACTAGAGAACTACAAAAACAACCAGAAAGTGCATAACAAAATGGCATGCCACAAAAAGAACATACCTATCAAAAATCACTTTAAATATCAATGGACTAGGACTTCCCTGGTGGCACAGTGGTTAAGAACCCACCTGCTGGTGGGAGGGGAGCATCAGATGGCAGAAGAGTAAGACGCGGAGATCACCTTCCTCCCCACAAATACATCAGAAATACAACTGCATGTGGAACTGCTCCTATAGAACACCTACTGAACGCTGGCAGAAGACCTCAGATGTCCCAAAAGGCAAGAAACTCCCCACGTACCTGAGAGGGGATTAAGAGCGCTGCTTAAAGGAGCTCCAGAGACAGGCACGAGCCGCGGCTATCAGCGCAGAGCCCAAAGACGGGCATGAGACGCTAAGGCTGCTGCTGCCGCCATCAAGAAGCCTGTGTGCAAACACAGGTCACTGTCCACACCACCCCGCCCAGGAGCCTGTGCAGCCCGCCACTGCCAGGGTCCCATGATCCAGGGACAACTTCCCTGGGAGAATGCACTGCGCGCCTCAGGCTGGTGCAACGTCACGCTGGCCTCTGCCGCCGCAGGCTTGCCCCGCATCCGTGCCCCTCTGTCCCCGTGGCCTGAGTGAGCCAGAGCCACCAAATCAGCGGCTCCTTTAACCCCGTCCTGTGTGAGCAAAGAACAGATGCCCTCCAGCGACCTACAGGCAGAGGCGGGGCCAAATCCAAAGCTGAACCCCGGGCGCTGGGCAAAAAAAGAAGAAAAAGGGAAATTTCTCCCAGCAGCCTCAGGAGCAGCGGATTAAATCTCCACAATCAACTTGATGTACACTGCATCGGTGGAAAACCTGAATAGACAACGAATCATCCCAAATTGAGGAGGTGGACTTTGAGAGCAAGATATATTATTTTTTCCCCTTTTCCTCTTTTTGTGAGTGTGTATGTGTGTGCTTCTTTGTGAGATTTCATTTGTATAGCTTTGCTTTCACCATTTGTCCTGAGGTTCTGTCCGTCTGTGTTGCTTTTTTTTTAACATCTTTATTGGAGTATAACTGTTTTACAATGGTGTGTTAGTTTCTGCTTTATAACAAAGTCAATTAGTTATACATATACATATGTTCCCATATCTCTTCCCTCTTGGGTCTCCCTCCCTCCCACACTCCCTATCCCACCCCTTTGGGTGGTCACAAACCACCTAGCTGATCTCCCTGTGCCATGCGGCTGCTTCCCACTAGCTATCCACCCTACGTTTGGTAGTGTATATGTATCCATGCCACTCTCTCACTTCGTCACATCTTACCCTTCCCCCTCCCCATATCCTCAAGTCCATGCTCTAGTAGGTCTGTGTTTTATTCCCATCCTACCCCTAGTCTCTTCATGACATTTTTTTTCTTAGATTCCATATATGTGTGTTAGTATATGGTATTTGTTTTTCTCCTTCTGACTTACTTCACAACCCAATCCAAAAATGGGCAGAAGAACTAAATAGACATTTCTCCAAAGAAGATATACAGATTGCCAACAAACACATGAAAGAATGCTCAACATCATTAATCATTAGAGAAATGCAAATCAAAACTACAATGAGATATCATCTCACACCAGTCAGAATGGCCATCATCAAAAACTCTAGAAACAATAAATTCTGGAGAGGGTGTGGAGAAAAGGGAACCCTCTTGCACTGCTGGTGGGAATGTAAATTGATACAGCCACTATGGAGAACAGTATGGAGGTTCCTTAAAAAACTACAAATAGAACTACCATACGACCCAGTAATCCCACTACTGGGCATATACCCTGAGAAAACCATAATTCAAAAAGAGTCATGTACCAAAATGTTCATCGCAGCTCTATTTACAATAGCCAGGACATGGAAGCAACCTAAGTGTCCATCAACAGATGAATGGATAAAGAAGATGTGGCACATATATACAATGGAATATTACTCAGCCATAAAAAGAAATGAAACTGAGTTATTTGGGGTTTTTTTTTGTTTTTTTTGTTTTTTTAATTAGGACGCTGGCCTCTCACTGTTGTGGCCTCTCCCGTTGCGGAGCACAGGCTCCGGACGCGCAGACTCAGCGGCCGTGGCTCATGGGCCCAGCCACTCTGTGGCATGTGGGATCTTCCCGGACCGGGGCACGAACCCGTGTCCCCTGCATCAGCAGGCGGATTCTCAACCACTGCGCCACCAGGGAAGCCCGAAACGGAGTTATTTGTAATGAGGTGGATAGACCTGGAGTCTGTCATACAGAGTGAAGTAAGTCAGAAGGAGAAAAACAAATACCATATTTTTTTATACTTAAAAAAATATTTTTTTCTTAATAACTAATTTTTACTTTAATAACTTTATTTTATTTTATCCTCTCCCTTCCTTCCTTCCTTCCTTCCTCCTTCCTCCTTCCTTTCTTTCCTTTATTCCTTCTTTCTTTCTTTCCTCTTTCCTTTGACACTGGTCCACAAGAGACCTCCCAGCTCCATGTAATCTCACACGGCGAAAATCTCCCAGAGATCTCCATCTCAACACCAACACCCAGCTTCACTCAATGACCAGCAAGCTACAGTGCTCGACACCCTATGACAAACAACTAGCAAGACAGGAACACAACCCCACCCATTAGCAGAGAGGCTGCCTAAAAACATAAGGCCACAGATATCCCAAAACACAGCACCAGACGTGGCCCTGCCCACTAGAAAGACAAGATCCAGCCTCGTCCACAAGAACACAGGCACTAGTCCCCTCCACCAGGAACCCTACACAACCCACTGAACCAACTTTAGCGACTGGGGACGGAAACCAAAAACAACAGGAACAACGAACCTGCAGCCTGCAAAAAGGAGACCCCAAACACAATAAGATAAGCAAAGTGAAAAGACAGAAAAACACACAGCAGATAAAGGAGCAAGAAAAAACCCACCTGTCCTAACATATGAAGAGGAAATTGGCAGTCTACCTGGAAAAGAATTCAGAATAATGAAAGTAAAGATGATCCAAAATCTCGGAAATACAATAGAGAAAATGCAAGAAACATTTAACAAGGACCTAGAAGAACTAAAGAGGAAACAAGCAACAATGAACAACACAATAAATGAAATTAAAAATACTCTAGATGGGATCAATAGCAGAATAACTGAGGCAGAAGGACAGATAAGTGACCTGGAAGATAAAATAGTGGAAATAACTACTGCAGCGCAGAATAAAGAAAAAAGAATGAAAAGAACTGAGGACAGTCTCAGAGACGTCTGGGACAACATTAAACACACCAACATTCGAATTATAGGGGTCCCAGAAGAAGAAGAGAAAAAGAAAGGGACTGAGAAAATATCTGAAGAGATTATAGTTGAAAACTTCCCTAATATGGGAAAGGAAATAGTTAATCAAGTCCAGGAAGCACAGAGAGTCCCATACAGGATAAATCCAAGGAGAAACACACTAAGACACATATTAATCAAACTGTCAAAAATTAAATACAAAGAAAACATATTAAAAGCAGCAAGGGAAAAACAACAAATAACACACAAGGGAATCCCCATAAGGTTAACAGCTGATCTTTCAGCAGACATTCTACAAGCCAGAAGGGAGTGGCAGGACATATTTAAAGTGATGAAGGAGAAAAACGTACAACCAAGATTACTCTACCCAGCAAGGATTTCATTCAGATTTGATGGAGAAATTAAAACCTTTACAGACAAGCAAAAGCTGAAGAGAGTTCAGCGCCACCAAACCAGCTTTTCAACAAATGCTAAAGGAACTTCTCTAAGCAAGAAACACAAGAGAAGGAAAAGACCTACAATAACAAATGCAAAACAATCAAGAAAATGGGAATAGGATCATACATATTGATAATTACCTTAAATGTAAATGGATTAAATTCTCCCATCAAAAGACACAGACTGGCTAAATGGATACAAAAACAAGACCCATATATATGCTGTCTACAAGAGACCCACTTCAGACCTGGGGACACATACAGACTGAAAGTGAGAGGATGGAAAAAGATATTCCATGCAAATGGAAATCAAAATAAAGATGGAGTAGCAATGCTCATGTCAGACAAAATAGACTTTAAAATAAAGACTATTACAAGAGACAAAGAAGGACACTACATAATGATCAAGGGGTCGATCCATGAAGAAGATATAACAATTGTAAATATTTATGCACCCAACATAGGAGCACCTCAAACATAAGGCAAATACTAACAGCCGTAAAAAGGGAAATCGACAGTAACACATTCATAATAGGGGACTTAACACCCCACTTTCACCAATGGACAGATCATCCAAATGAAAATAAATAAGGAAACACAAGCTTTAAATGATACATTAAACAAGATGGACTCAATTGACATTTATAGGACATTCCATCCAAAAACAACAGAATACACGTTTTTCTCAAGTGCTCATGGAACATTCTCCAGGATAGATCATATCATGGGTCACAAATCAAGCCTTGGTAAATTTAAGAAAATTGAAATTGTATCAAGTATCTTTTCTGACCACAATGCTATGAGACTAGATATCAATTATAGGAACAGATCTGTAAAAAATACAAACACATGGAGGCTAAACAATACACTACTTAATAACGAAGTGATCACTGAAGAAATCAAAGAGGAAATCAAAAAATACTTAGAAACAAATGACAATGGAGACACAACGACCCAAAACCTATGGGATACAGCAAAAGCAGTTCTAAGAGGCAAGTTTATAGCAATACAATCATACCTTAAGAAACAGGAAACATCTCGAATAAACAACCTAACTTTGCACTTAAAGCAATTAGAGAAAGAAGAACAAAAAACCCCCAAATTTAGCAGAAGGAAAGAAATCATAAAGATCAGATCAGAAATAAATGAAAAAGAAGTGAAGGAAACAATAGCAAAGATCAATAAAACTAAAAGCTGGTTCTTTGAGAAGATAAATAAAATTGATAAACCATTAGCCAGACTCATCAAGAATAAAAGGGAGAAGACTCAAATCAATAGAATTAGAAATGAAAAAGGAGATATAACAACTGACACTGCAGAAATACAAAAGATTATTAGAGATTACTACAAGCAACTGTATGCCAATAAAATGGACAACCTGAAAGAAATGGACAAATTCTTAGAAATGCACAACCTGCCGAGACTGAACCAGGAAGAAATAGAAAATATGAACAGACCAATCACAAGCACTGAAATTGAAACTGTGATTAAAAATCTTCCAACAAACAAAAGCCCAGGACCAGGTGCCTTCACAGGCGAATTCTATCAAACATTTAGAGACGAGCTAACACCTATCTTCTCAAACTCTTCTAAAAGATAGCAGACGGAGGAACACTCCCAAACTCATTCTACGAGGCCACCATTACTCTGATACCAAAACCAGACAAAGATGCCACAAAGAAAGAAAACTATAGGCCAATATCACTGATGAACATAGATGCAAAAATCCTCAACAAAATACTAGCAAACAGAATCCAACAGCACATTTAAAGGATCATACACCATGATCAAGTGGGGTTTATTCCAGGAATGCAAGGATTCTTCAATATACGCAAATCAATCAACGTGATACACTATATTAACAAATTGAAGGAGAAAAACCATATAATCATCTCAATAGATTCAGAGAAAGCTTTTGACAAAATTCAACACCCATTTATGATAAAAACCCTGCAGGAAGTAGGCACAGAGGGAACTTTCCTCAACATAATAAAGGCCATATATGACAAACCCACAGCCAGCATTGTCCTCAATGGTGAAAAACTGAAACCATTTCCACTAAGATCAGGAAGAAGACAAGGTTGCCCACTCTCACCACTCTTATTCAATATAGTTTTGGAAGTTTTAGCCACAGAAATCAGAGAAAAAAAAGAAATAAAAGGAATCCAAATTGGAAAAGAAGAAGTAAAGCTGTCACTGTTTGCAGATGACATGATACTATACATAGAGAATCCTGAAGATGCTACCAGAAAACTACTAGAGCTAGTCAATGAATTAGCTGGCATTCCTATATACTAATGATGAAAAATCAGAGAGTGAAATTAAGAAAACACTCCCATTTACCACTGCAACAAGAAGAATAAAATATCTAGGAATAAACCTATGTAAGGAGACAAGAGACCTGTATGCAGAAAATTATAAGACACTGATGAAAGAAATTAAAGATGATACAAATAGATGGAGAGATATACCATGTTCTTGGATTGGAAGAATCAACATTGTGAAAATGACTCTACTACCCAAAGCAATCTACAGATTCAATGCAATCCCTATCAAACTACCACTGGCATTTTTCACAGAACTAGAACAAAAAATTACACAATTTGTATGGAAACTCAAAAGACCCCGAATAGCCAAAACAATCTTGAGAACGAAAAATGGAGCTGGAGGAATCAGTTTCCCTGACTTCAGACTATACTACAAAGCTACAGTAATCAAGACAGTATGGTACTGGCACAAAAACAGAAATATAGATCAATGGAACAGGATAGAAAGCCCAGAGATAAACCCATGCACATACGGTCACCTTATCTTTGATAAAGGAGGCAAGATTATCCAGTGGAGAAAAGACAGCCTCTTCAATAAGTGGTGCTGGGAAAACTGGACAGCTACATGTAAAAGTATGAGATTAGAACACTCCCTAACACCATACACAAAAATAAGCTCAAAATGGATTAAAGACCTAAATATAAGGCCAGAAACTATCAAACTCTTAGAGGAAAACATAGGCAGAACACTCTATGACATAAATCACAGCAAGATCCTTTTTGACCCACCTCCTAGAGAAATGGAAATAAAAACAAAAATAAACAAATGGGACCTAATGAAACTTCAAAACTTTTACACAGCAAAGAAAACCATAAACAAGACCAAAAGACAACCCTCAGAATGGGAGAAAATATTGCAAATAAAGCAACTGACAATGGATTAATATCCAAAATTTACAAGCAACTCATGCAGCTCAATATCACAAAAACAAACAACCCAATCCAAAAATGGGCAGAAGACCTAAATAGACATTTCTCCAAAGAAGATATACAGATTGCCAATAAACACATGAAAGAATGCTCAACATCATTAATCATTAGAGAAATGCAAGTCAAAACTACAATGAGATATCATCTCACACCAGACAGAATGGCCATCATCAAAAAATCTAGAAACAATAAATGCTGGAGAGGGTGTGGAGAAAAGGGAACACTCTTGCACTGTTGGTGGGAATGTAAATTGATACAGCCACTATGGAGAACAGTATGGAGGTTCCTTAAAAAACTACAAATAGAACTACCATACCACCCAGCAATCCCACTGCTGGGCATATACCCTAAGAAAACCATAATTCAAAAAGAGTCATGGGGCTTCCCTGGTGGTGCAGTGGTTGAGAATCCGCCTGCCGATGCAGGAGACACGGGTTCGTGCCCTGGTCCGGGAAGATCCCACATGCCGCGGAGCGGCTGGGCCCGTGAGCCGTGGCCGCTAGGCCTGTGCGTCTGGAGCCTGTGCTCCACAACGGGAGAGGCCACAACAGTGAGAGGCCCGCATACCGAAAAAAAAAAAAAAAAAAAAAAAAAAAAAAAAAAAAAAAAAAAAAAAAAAAAGAGTCATGTACCAAAATGTTCATTGCAGCTCTACTTACAATAGCCAGGAGATGGAAGCAACCTAAGTGTCCATCATCAGATGAATGGATAAGGAAGATGTGGCACATATATACAATGGAATATTACTCAGCCATAAAAAGAAACGAAATTGAGTTATTTGCATTGAGGTGGATGGACCTGGAGTCTGTCATACAGAGTGAAATAAGTCAGAAAGAGAAAAACAAATACTGTATGGTAACACATATATATGGAATCTAAGAAAAAAAGAGTCATAAAGAACCTAGGGGTAAGATGGGAATGGAGGCGCAGACCTAGTAGAGAATGGACTTGAGCATGTGGGGAGGAGGAAGGGTAGGCTGTGACAAAGAGAGTGGCATGGACATATATACACTACCAAACATAGAATAGATAGCTAGTGGGAAGCAGCCTCATAGCACAGGGAGATCAGCTCGGTGCTTTGTGACCACCTAGAGGAGTGGGATAGGGAGGGTGTGAGGGAGGGAGACACAAGAGGTAAGAGATATGGGAACATGTGTATATGTGTAACTGATTGACTTTGTTATAAAGCAGAAACTAACACACCATTGTAAAACAGTTATACTCCAATAAAGATGTTAAAAAAATAAAAAATAAGTAAATAAATAAAATCAGAAAAAAAAAAAGAATCCACCTGCCAATGCAGGAGACACAGGTTCGAGCCCTTGTCCCGGAAGATCCCACATGCCACAGAGCAACTAAGCTGGTGTGCCACAACTTCTGAGCCTGCATTCTAGAGCCCACAAGCCACAACTACTGAGCCCACATGCCACAACTACAGAGCCCATGCGCTCTGGATCCTGCACACCACAACTAGAGAGCCTGCGTGCCACAACTAGAGAGAAGCCCACGCACCACAACAAACAGCCCACATGCCGCACTGAAGATACCATGTGCTGCAATTAAGACCTGATGCAGCCAAAAATAATAATTTTTTTAAGTCTATAAAAAAGATAAAGGAAGACTTTATATAAAGGGATCAATACAAGAAAGGGACATAATACTTATAAGCAAATATGCACCTAATATAGGAGCACGTAAACATATAAAGCAGATATTAAGAGACAAAAAGGGAGAAACTGACAATAATATAATAATAGTAGGGGACTTTAGCACCCCACTTACATCAATGGAGAGATCATCACACAGAAAATCAATAAGAAAGCAGTGGCCTCAAATGACACATTGGACCAGTTGGAATTAACAGATACATGATGGAACATTCCATCCAAAAACTGCAGAAAACATATTCTTTTCAAGTGCTCATGAAGCATTCTCCAGGATAGATCACATGTTAAGCCACAATACAAGTCTCAAAAAATTTAAGAGGATAGAAACTATATCAAGCATCTTTTCCAACCACAACGGTATGAATCCAGAAATTAATTACAGGAAGAAAAACGGGGAAAACAAAAACACTAGGAGATTAAACAACATTCTAATAAAAAACTAATGGGTCAGTATAGAAATAAAAGAGGAAGTCAGAAAATACACTGAGACATGAAAATAAAAACACAACTTTCCAAAATCTACAAGATGCAGCAAAAGCAGTTCTAAGAGGAAACTTTATAGTGATGCAGGCATACTTCAAGAAACAAGAAAAATCTCAACCTAACCTACCATTGAAAGGAATTAGAAAAAGAAATACAAACAAAGCCCAGAGCCAGAAGAAGGAAAGAAATAATAAAGATCAGCAAGGAAATAAATAAAATTGAGGTCAAAAAAACAATAGAAAAGATCAATGAAACCCAAACAATCATAAGAGATACATATTAATCAAACTAACAAAAATTAAATTCAAAGACAAAATATTCAAAGCATCAAGGGAAAAGCAACAAATAAGGGAATCCCAACATACAAGGGAATCCCCATAAGGTTATCAGCTGATTTTTCAGCACAAAGTCTGCAGGCCAGAAAGGAGTGGCAGGATATATTTAAAGTCATGAAAGGGAAAAGCCTACAACCAAGATTACTCTACCCGGCAAGGATATCAGATTCGATGGAGAAATCAAAAGCTGTACAGACAAGCAAAAGGTAAAAGAATTCAGCAGCACCAAGTGAGCTTTACAACAAATGCTAAAGGAACTTCTCTAGGAGGGAAACACAAGAGAAGAAAAAGACCTACAAAAACAAACAAAAAACAATTAAGAAAATGGTAATAGGAACATACATATCGATAATTACTGTAAGTGTAAATGGATTAAATGCTCCCACCAAAAGACACAGACTGGCTGAAAGGATACAAAAACAAGACCCATATATATGCTGTCTCCAAGAGACCCACCTCAGACCTAGAGACACATACAGACTGAAAGTGAGGGGATGGAAAAAGATATTCCATGCAAATGGAAATCAAAAGAAAGCTGAAGTAGCAATACTCATACCAGACAAAACAGACTTTAAAATAAAGACTGTGACAAGAGACAAGGAAGGACACTACATGATGATCAGGGACCAATCCAAGAAGAAGATATAACAATTGTAAATATTTATGCACCCAGCATAGGAGAACCTCAATATATAAGGCAAATACTAATAGCCATAAAGGGAGAAACTGACAGTAACACAATAATAGTGGGAGACTTTAACACCCCACTTACCAATGGACAGATCATCCAGACAGAAAATTAATAAGGAAACACAAGCTTTAAATGACACATTACACCAGATAGACTTAATTGATATTTATAGAACATTCCATCCGAAAGCAGCAGAATACATTTTCTTCTCAAGTGCACACAGTACATTCTCCAGGATAGATCACATCTTGGGTCACACATGAAAAGATGCTAAACATTACTAATTATTACAGAAATTCAAGTCAAAACTACCATAAGGTATCATCTCACACCAGTCAGAATGGTCATCATCAAAAAATCTACAAACAATAAATGCTGGACAGGGTGTGGGGAAAAGGGAACCTGCTTAAGAAAAAGGGAACTGTTGCTGGGAATGTAAATTGATACAGCCACTATGGAAAACAGTATGGAGGTTCTTAAGAAAACTAAAAATAGAACTACCATATGACCCAGCAATCCCACTCCTGGGCATATACCCAGAGAAAACATAATTCCAAAAGATACATGTACCCCAATGTTCATTGCAGCACTATGTACAATAGCCAGGACATGGAAGCAACCTAAATGTCCATCAACAGAGGAATGGATAAAGAAGATGTGGGGGCTTCACTGGTGGCGCAGTGGTTGAAAGTCCGCCTGCCGATGCAGGGGACATGGGTTCAAGCCCCGGTCCGGGAAGATCCCACATGCCGTGGAGCGGCTGGGCCCGTGGGCCGTGGCCACTGGGCCTGCGCGTCTGGAGCCTGTGCTCCGCGGCAGGAGAGGCCACAGCAGTGAGAGGCCTGCGTACCGCAAAAAAAAAAAAAAAAAAAAAAAGAAGATGTGGTACATATATACAATGGAATATTACTCAGCCATAAAAAGGAATGAAATTGTGCCATTTGCAGAGACATGGATGGACCTAGAGACTGTCATACAGAGTGAAATATGTCAGAAAGAGCAAAACAAATATCCTATATTAATGCATATCACAGAGAACAAATGTATGGACGCCAAGGTGGGAAGGGGGGATGGGATGAATTGGGTGACTGGGATTGACATATATATGCTACTATGTATAAAACAGATAACTAATGAGAACCTACTATATAGCACAGGGAACTCTACTCAGTGCTCTGTGGTGAGCTAAATGGGAAGGAAATCCAAAAAGGAGGGGATATATGTATACATATAGCTGATTCACTCTGCTGTACAGCAGAAACTAACACAACATAGTAAAGAAACTATACTCCAATAAAACAAAAGAAAATATAATAATTGGTGGCGATTGCCTCTTAAATGTCTTAAAGCCACTACCCTTCTTAAAAAAAAAAAAAAAAAACCACAATGTGCTTTCACCTCACACCTGTCAGAATACCTATCAGTAAAAAGACAACAAATAATAAGTGTTGGCAAGGGTGTGGTGAAAAGGGAACACTATTTCACTATTGGTAGGAATGTAAATTGGTACAGCCACTATGAAAAACAATGGAGGTTCCTCAAAAAATAAAAAATAGAACTACCATATGATCCAGCAGTTCCACTCCTGGGTTTATATTTGAAGAAAACAAGAGCACTAATTAGAAAAGATACATGCACCCAATATTCATAGCAGCATTATTTACAATAGCCAAGACATAGAAACGACCTAAGTGTCCATCAACATATTAATGGATAAAGAAGCCGTGGTACACACACACACACACACACACACACACACACACATACGGAATATTACTCAACCATAAAAAAGAATGAAATTTGCCATGTGCAACAACGTGGATGGACCTGGAGGGTTTACGCTTAGTAAAACAAATCAGAGAAAGGCAAACACTGTTTTCACTTATGTGTGGAATCTAAAAAATAAAGCACATGAATGAATATAACAAAAAGAAACAAACATAGATACAGAGAACTAGTGGTTACCATTGGGGAGAGTGGTGGAGAGAGGAGCAAGATAGGGGAAGGGGACTAAGAAGTACAAACTACTAGATACAAAATAAGTAAGATACAAGGATGTAATGTGTAGCACAGGGAATATAACCAATATTTTATAATAACTTTAAATGGAGTATAATCAATAAAAATATCAAATCACTATGTTGTACACCTGAAACTAATATAACATTGTAAATCAACTACACTTTAATTAACACAAAAAGAATTTTTAAAAAGTTCGGGCAAAGTGAGAATAGCTTGGGTCAGGCTAAACCTCTTCCCAGTTAGTCAATAAGTTAATGACCCTGGACAATTTTTGGTGGTAGTGGGGGGTGGGGGGGCCATGCCACTTGGCTTGTGGGATCTTGTTCCTCAACCAGGGATCAAACCCGGGCCCCCCCTGCAGTGGAAGCACAGAGTCCTAACCACTGGACCACCAGGGAATTCCCCAGGACAATTTTTAAAAAGAAAGTTTGAAGGCCTGGAGAGTGAACAAAAGACAGAAAAGGTAGGGGATTTGATGCTTGTTCAGCAGGACCTTCATTGGATAAAATGACATATATATAGCTTTTCCACAGAGAGGATCCCCAATGCACACAGCTCACTAAAGTAGTGTTCATACAGGCAGTGACTGTTGTCTTATGCTGAGGAGTAAGAGATGTTATTTAGAAGGAAACAGAGTGGCCGGAAATGGAGGGAGGAAATCCCAACAGGAAGGAGACATAGGGGAACCCCCAAATCTGCATACAAAATTTTCCTCAAATCCTTGGCTTATTCAACTAAGTGGGTACAGGATGAGACTCCAGGAAGCCCAGGGGAAAACAGCCAGAAGGCAGAAGATCTGAGCAGAGATCTTAGAGGTTGCTTGGTACCAAGAATACAAAGTTTCAAGTTCACATTCTTCCAATTTCAAGGGGCCTGATAAACACTTTAGACTTTATGTTGAAACCCAATAAGAACCATAGGAATAAAGACCATTTTTCTTAAGGATTTAGAGCTATTCTTAGGGCCAAGAACAAAGTGGGAAAAGACCAGACTTAACAGTGTAAAACCAAGCCTCTGTAACATCAAGTTGATCTGCCAATAATTTAATTGACTTCTTGGACAAAACTCAATAGTCTTCTGAGCAAGATAACAGAATACAGAATCTCTTCAATACATCAGTCACAATGCTCAGAACAAAATGAAAAAGTAATAGATAAAGAGACAAGAAGGTGATCTTTATTTTTTTAAATAGTCAATAAAAGCAGACCCACTGATTAACCTAGATAATGGAATTAGCAGACGAGCTCTTCAAAATAAGTATGTGTTTTTTAAAAATAGATATTGAAAAAATGGCTATAATAAAATTGGGAAATCTCAGAAGATGTAGAAATTAGAAAAGAGAAAATTAGAATCCTAATATTGAAAATTATCAAAGAATTTATTGAATGAGATTAATATCAAATAGGACACAATAGAAAAAGGGTCAGTGACCACAAGTCAATAAAATCTTTTCAAATTGAACCACGGGTAGTGAAGATGAGGAAGAGGAAGACAGTCTGAGAGGCAGAGGCTTGGTCAAAATGGCAGAGCAGGAAGACCCTGGGCTTACCTCCTTCCATGGGCACCCTGGCCCCACTTGCAGCAAACCAGCACCAGCTTTGAGACACCCAGGACCCTGCAGCCAACCATGTCAGGAACTGACCCCACCTGCCAAAAGGTCAATACTAGATCCTGGAAGCCTGGCTCCCAAACCACCCACCCGAGAACCCAGCTCAGCCCACCAGTGGGCCAGCACTAGCCACAGGACCACCACACCACAACGGGGTGTGGCAGCCCACCACCTAATGTCCTGGCCCTGCCAACCAGCAGCCCACATAAAGGGCACCCCTAGAGCATATGGCTCTGGTGATGAGGGTGTAAGGAACTGCTGGGACGCACAGCACATCTACAAAAGGTCACTTCTCCAAGGTTGGGAAAAGTAACCAACCTAACAAATAACACAGAAATAAAAACAGCAGTTAGGCAAAATGAGAAAGGAACATGGTCCAAACAAAGGAGTAAGATAAAACCCCAGAAGAACTAATTGCACTGGAGATAGGCAATCTGATCCAAAGAAAATGAAAACACTAATTTCAAAAAGATACAGGTACTGCAGTATTCATAGCAGCATTATTCACAATAGCCAATATATGGAAGCAAGTGTCCATCAATAGATTAATGGATAAAGAAGCTATGGTGTGCGTGTATACACACACACACACACACACACACACACACATACATACAATGCAATACTACTCAGCCACAAAAAAGAATACAATTTTGCTATTTGCAACAACATGGATGGACATGGAGGGCATTGTGCTTAGTGAACTAAGTCAGACAGAAAAAGACAAATACTGTATGTTATCACTTACAAGTGGAATCTAAAAACAAAATAAACAAATGAATATAATAAACAAAAACAGGCTCACAAATATAGAGAACAAACTAGTGGTTACCAGTTACCTCCCTAGCTACCTCTCCAGTGGGGAGAGGAAAGAGAGGAAGGGCAAGAGAGGGGTAGAAAATTAAGAGGTACAAAGTACTATTATAAAAAAGAAATAAGCTACAAGGATATATTGCACAGCTCAGGGAATACAGCCCATACTTTTCAATACCTTTAAATGAAATATAAGCTATAAAAATTTTGAATCACTATGTTGTACACTCAAAACTAATATAATATTATAAATCAACTATATAATTAAAATGAAATATTTATCAAGTGACATTTTAAATATTTGAAGGTGTTTAAGTTTGTAAATGAAACAAACATCATCCAAAAGCCCCGTAAAAAGACTGCTAAATTTTGATAGACTTATACATAGAAAAATAAAAAGAAAAATTATAAGCTAAATCTTAAAACTTAAGGAGGAACTAGATTTTTATAAAATTTATAACTTTAGTAAATAAAATATTATTTTCAAAAATATTAGTGGCTTCTAATTGTGTTAATAATAAAATGCATCATCTATAGAAAAGCCTATCTCCCTCTTCAACATCATTTTCAGCTTCTTTTCTTTTTGATCATTATGATCCAACTACCACGGTCTTTCAGTTCCTCCAACAAACCAAGCTCTTTTTCACATGAAGGCTTTTACATGTGTTGTGCCTTGATTTTCCTAAAAAGTCCCCCACACACCAGCTATTTTCCATTTATTATTCATACCTTAAATAAATGCCTCTTCCTTATCAAGACCTTCCCTGACTACACAATTCCAAACTGGCACCCCTTTTATTCACTATATAATCTTTTCCTTTGTTGCTCTTAACAAAATGTTTGATCATATAATTATTTGGGGGGTTACCCTATCTTACCACTAAATAATAAGCTGTATAAACAACCAAACCTCATTGATAGAATTTAGTGACAAATATAGTGCTTGGAACACAGATAACACATATAAATTTGTTGAAAGAGTAAACCAATAATTTTTGTTTCTATTGTTCTGTAATAAATATGCACTTTGCAAAAAAAAATTATTTCTTCTTAGTTCTTCATTAAGTAGCACAGTTTAATAAAAGTATGTAATTATAAAAAATTTATATATATCATTCAATAAAATGATATTTTTTAAAAAGAGGAAAAGTCATGATAATCAAGCACATGCATTTGATACTCAGAAGGAGGTAAGACAGAGAATGAAGGCTGAGGGAAAAATTGTGTCATGCCTTTCTCCTCACTTCCATGATTGCTGGCAATCCCTGGCTTGTAGATACATCACTCCCAATTTCTTTCTTTTTCTATACACAGCATTACACTGTGTCTGTATCTCTCCTCTTAAAGGACACTAAATATACTGGACTGAGGACCCATCCTAATCTAATTTGATCTCTTAGCTAACTACATCTGCAATACTGTTATGGGTTGAATTGTGTCCACCCAAGAAAGATATGTTAAAGTCTAACCCTCAATTCCTTAGAATATAAACCTTATTTGGAAATAGCATCTTTACAGAGGTAATCAAATTACAATAAGGTCATTAGGGTGGGCCCTAATCCAATATGCCTTATGTCCTTATAGAAATGGGAAATTTGAACACAGAGAGGGACACAGATAGAGAGAAGATGATGAGAAGACACAGACAGAACATCATCTACAAGCCAAGGAGTGCCTCAGAGTAACAGAACCTAGGAAAAAAGCAAGAAACAGATTATCCCTTACAACCCTCTGAAGCAATCAACTCTGCTAACCCCTTGATTTGGGTCTTCTAGTCTCCAAACTCCAAAACAATGAATTTCTGTTGTTTAAGCCACTCAGTGTGTGGTACTTTGTTATGGCAACTCCAGGAAACTTACACAGACCTTATCAAAATTAGGTACCATTCTGAAGTTCTGAGTAGATGTGAATTTTGGGGAAACACTATTTTAAATCAGAACATCCACTAAACATTTAAAGAAGAATTAACACCAATCCTTCACAAACTGTCCCATAAAAGAAGAGGAAGGAACGCCTCAATTCATTTTATGGGACTAGCATTACCCTGATACCAAATCCAGACAAAGATATCACAAGAAAAGGAAAGGAAAAAAACCTAAAGACAAATATCTCTGATGATTATCGATGAAAATATCTTTAACAAAAGATATTAGTAAACAAAAGATACTAGTAAACCAAGCCCAGCAGTATATTAAAACAATTACACACCATGATGCAGTGGGATTTATTGTAGGAATGCAAGGTTGGTTCAACATATGAAATCCATGTAATACACCATATTAATATAATAAAGGACAAAACCCACATGATCATTTCAACAGATGCAGTAAAGATATTTGATAAAATCCAACACCTTTTCATGATAAAAACAGTCAACAAACTGGGAATAGAAGGGAACTTCCTCTATCTAACAAAGGGCCTCTATGAAAAATCCACAGCTAACATGATACTTAACAGTGAAAGACTCGATGTTTTCCCCCAAAGATCAGGAAAACAAACAATAAGGGTGTTCAATCTTACCATGACTATTCATCATTGTACTGGAGATTCTACCCAAGGCATTTAAGCAAGAAAAAGCATCCAGATTGAAAAGGAAAAAACCAAAACTATCTTTATTTGCAGATGACATGATCTCATATATAGAAAACTCTAATGAGTACACCAAAAAAAAAATTAGAAATAATAAATGAGTTCAGCAAGATTGCAAGACAAGATCAATACTCAAAAATCAGTTGTATTTCTATACCCTAGCAATGAACAATTCAAAAATAAAATTAATAAAACAATTAATTTAAAATAGTATCAAAAAGAAATAAATACTCAAGAATAGATTTAACAAAAAAGTGCAAGACTTATACATTGAAAACTTTTTAAAAAATATCACTGAAAGAGGACCTAAAAAAATCACATGTTCATGAATCAAGACTGAAAATTGTTTAAATGGGGATATTTCCCAAACTGAGCTACAATTTCAATAAGTCCCTATCAAAATCCCAGGTGCCTTTTTGTTGTTGTTGTTGCAGAAATTGACAAGCTTATCCTAAAATTCATATGGAAATTCAAAAGGCCCAGAATAACCAAAGTAATCTTGGAAAGAGGACAAAAGTTAGAGTGTTAAGCTTCTTGATTTTCAGCCTTACTACAAAGCTACAGTAATCAAGACAGTGTGGGGCTTGCATATGGATAGACAAACAGATCAATGGAATAGAATGGTGAGTCCATTAAAAATCTCTTACATTTATGGTCAATTGATTTTTCAACAAGAGTCCCAGGAAAATGTAATGGAAAGAGTAGTTTTTTAAACAAATGGTACTGGGACAACTGGAAGTCTACATGCAAAAGAAGGAAGTTTGACTTGTATATTATACCATATACAAAAATTAACTCAAAATGGATAAAAGACCCAAATGTAAGAGCTAAAATTATAAAACTCTTAAAAGAAAACATAAGCATGATCTTCATTACCTTGGATTAGGCAATGATCTCTTAGATATGAAACTAAAAACACCAGTAAAAAGAGAAAGAAATACAGAAATTGAAATCCATCAAAATGAAAAGTTTTTGTGCTCTCAAAGGTCCCCAACAAGAAAGTGAAAAGACAACCCAGAGAATGGGAAAAAAATATTGGTCAATCATATATTCAATAAGGGACTTTTATCCAGAATATATGAAAAGTGCTTACAACTCAACAATAAAAAGACAAATAATCCAATTAAATAATGGGCAAAAGAATCAAATAGACATTTCTCCTAAGAAGATACACAAATGGCCAATAAGAATATGAAAATATGCTCAACATCAGAGAAATACAAATCAAAACCACAATAAGATACCACTTCACACCCACTAGGATGACTATTAAGAAAAAGACAATAAGTTCTGCTGAGGATATAAAGAAATCAGGACCTTCATACATTGCTGATAAAAGTGTAAAATGGTGCAGGTGCCATGGGAAACATTTGGCAGGTTCCTTAAAAAGTTAAACATAGAGTGATCATAAAACCTAGTAATTTCTTTTTTTTTAACTTTTTATTTTATATTGGAGTACAGTTGATTAACAATGTTGTGTTAGTTTCAGTAGTACAACAAAGTGATTCAGTTATATATAGACATGTATCTATTTTTTTTCAAATTATTTTCCCAGTTAGGTTGTTACAAAATACTGAGCAGAGTTCTCTGTGCTATACGGTAGGTTCTTGTTGGTTATCCATTTTAAATATAGCAGTGTGTACATGTCAATCCCAAACTCCCTAACTATCCCTCCCCCCGCTCCACCCTTCTCCCCTGGAACCATAAATTCATTCTCTAGGTCTGTGAGTCTGTTTCTGTTTTGTAAATAAGTTAATTTGTACCATTTTTGTTACATTCTGCATATAAGAGATATCTTTCTGTTTGTCTGTCTGACTTACTGCACTCAATATGACAATCTCTAAGTCTATCCATGTAGCTGCAAGAGACCTAGTAATTTCACTCCTAGGTTTATACCCAAGAGAACTGAAAACATGTCTACACAAAAATTTGTTCATAAACAGTCATAGCAGCATTACTGATAATAGCCAAAGAGTGGCAATAACCCAGTGTCCATCAACCGATGAATGGATGAATAAAATTTATCTCCATACAATGGAATGTTATTCAGTCACAAAAAAGAATTAACCACTGGAGAGTGACATCAGTAAGATGGTGGACTAGGAAGCTACAGGTCCACCTTCCCCCACAAAGACATTGAGTTAACAACAATATACAGACCAGAGAATCTCTCTGAGAACTCTAGAGACCAACTGAGAAGCTACGGCACCCAGGCTATTGTAAAATCAAGAAGGAACTCCAGCAAAAGGGGTAGGAAAATTCACGTTTGAGGCACCTGTTCATGCCCCTTCCTTTATGTAGCACAGCATAGAGGAAATCCTTGCTCCTCCCTCAGGATAGAAACAAAAGAGTGGACTATGTAGCCAACACTCTGGCTTGCTTGGCAGCAGCCTGAGGGACTGCTTTCTGTCTTGCTGATTCAGAGTGTTTAACAGGATCAGTACCAGAATTTGGGAAGCTGCTGAAATCAGAGGCAAGCAGCATATCAGAGCAGCAGTTTTGCAGGAGGACACCAAGGGGAGCAAGAGATAAAAAATTGAGAAGTGTCTTAGAACCTACAGCTAGGCTGATTGGTGAAGGTCTTCCCTGTGTAAAGCTAGTATGCAAAGATTGGGAGAGGTGGTTACTTTTTCCAAATGCTCAAATCTCAGGAAAAAAATTGTAAGGCATACAAAGACACAGGCAAATGTTGGTCAGTCAAAGGAAAAAAACAAAACTCTAGAAACTAACCCTAAAGAAATGCAGATCTATGAGCTCCCTGACAAAAAATTAAAATAATTGTTATAAAGACAGTGAACTAAAAGAAAACACAAACAACTAAACTAAATTAAGAAAATGATGAATGAACAAAATAAGAATATTAACAAAGAGACAAACTATGTATTTTTAAAAGCAAACAAATTCTGGAGCTGAAAAATACAATAACTGAACAAAAAATTCAATAGAGTGGGGATATCCCAGGTGGTGCAGCGGTTAAGAATCCTCCTGCCAATGCAGGGGACATGGGTTTGAGCCCTAGTCTGGGAAGATCCCATATGCTGTGGAGCAACTAAGCCTGTGCAGCACAACTACTGAGCCTGTGCTCTACAGCCCACAAGCCACAACTACTGAGCCTGTGTGTCACAACTACTGAAGCCCATGTGCCTACAGCCCATGCTCCTCAACAAGAGAAGCCACCACAATAAGAAGCCCACACACCGCAATGAAGAGTAGCCCCTGCTCACTGTGGCTAGAGTAAGCCCACGTGCAGCAACAAAAGCCCAACACAGCCAAAAATAAATAAATAAATTTATTTTTAAAAACATTCAGTAGAGGGGTTCAACAGCTGACTTGACCAAGCTAGCAAAAGTGAAGACAGGTCATTTGAAATTATTGAGTCAGAGAAGCAAATAAGAAAATATTAAAAAAACAAAGATAGCCTAAGGGACTTATGGTATATTCTCAGGGGGACCAATGTACACATTAAAGAAATCCCAGAAGGAGAAGAAAGAGAGAAAGGGGCAAAGAGTTCCTGTGAAGAAATGACAGTCAAAAGCTTCCCAAATCTAAGAAAATAGACATACAGATTTTAAGAAATTTAAAGAACTCCAACTAGAGTAAATCCAAAGAGAATCACATCAAGACACATTACAATCAAATTGTCTAAAGTCAAAGACAGAAGATCCTGAAATCAGTTAGAGGAAAGCAATATATCATTTACAAAGGAGGTTCCATAAGATTATCAGCAGATTTCTCAGCATAACCTTTGAAGGCCAGAAGGGAGTAGTATGATATATTCAAAGTACTAAAAGAAAAGAACTCAACCAAGAATACTGTATGTGGCAAGACTGTCCTTCAAAATGAAGGAGAAATTAAGACCTCCCTAGATAAATAAAAGCTGAGGGATTTCATTAGCACTAGAACTACTCTACAAGGAATGCTAAAAGAGTCCTTCAAGTTGAAGTGAAAAGATGATAGACAGCAACATGAAGCTGTTGCTGAAATTATAAGGCTCTTCAATAAAGGTAAGTGCATGAACAAATATAGTAACCTCGTCTATTGTAATTTTAATGCATAGAATTTAAATGACAAAAATTTAAATAACCATAAATCTATATTACACAGTATTTAAAGATGTAATTGGTGACATCAATAGTACAAAGTGTGTGAGGTGAAGCTGTAAAGGAACAGAGTTGCAACTGAAGCTAAGCTGTTATCAGTTTAAAACAGAAAGCTACAATTTGAAGATTTTAATTGCAATTGTGACCACAGAGAAAATATCTATAGAATATACACAAAAGGAAATGAGAAAGAAATCAAAGCATATCACTACCAAAAAAATGAAACACAAAGTAAGAAAGATAATAAAGCTACAAGACATATAGAAAATGATGAACAAAATGGCAATCGTAAGTCCCTCCCTGTCAATAATTACTTTAAATACATGTAAATGCATTAAACTCCCCAACCAAAAGACATAGATTGGCTTAATGGATTTTAAAAAGTGATCCAACTATATGCTGTCTACAAGAGACTTCAGGTCTAAGGACACACATAAGCTGAAAGTGAAAGGGTGGAAAAAGATATTCCATACAAACAGTAACCAAAAAAGAGCAGGAGTGACCATACTAAAACCAGACAGACTTTAAATCAAAAACTGTTACAAAAGACAAAGAAGGACATTGTACAATAATAAAAGGGTCTATTCACCAAGAAAATTTAAGTTATAAATATTTATGTACCAAACCTCAGAACTCCTAAATATATGAAGCAAACCTTGATAGAATTGAAGGGAGAAATAGACAGAAACACAATACTAGTAAGAGAGTTCAATTCCCCACTTTCAATAATGGATAGAACAATCAGACAGAAAGTCAGCAAGCAAATGGAGGAACTGAACAACACTATAGACCAACTGTACCTAACAGACATATACAGAACATTTTACCCAACTACAGCAGAATGTACATTCTTATCAAGTACACATTGTACATTCTCCAGGATAGACCATATATTAGGCCACAAAACAACTCTTAATAAATTCAAGACTATTGAAATCATACAAAGTATCTTTTTCCATCACAATGGAATGAAACTAGAAATCAACAGCACAAGGAAAACTGGAAAATCCACAAATATGTGGAAATTAAACAATACACTTTTAAACAACCAATGCAACAAAGAATTCACAAGGAAAACTATAAAATACCTGAGACAAGTCAAAATTAAAACATGACATATCAAAACTTATGGGATGCAGTGAAAGCTGTGCTAAGAGGGAAATTTACAGCTATAAATGAGTATATACTAAAGTAGAAAGACCTCAACCCAAATTTACACCTCAAGAAACTAGAAAAAGAAGAAAAAACTTAATCCAAAGAGAGCATAAGGAAGAAAATAATAAGGATTAGAGCAGAGATAAACTAGAGAACAGAAAAATAGAAAACAATCAATGAAACTAAGAGTTGAATTTTAAAAGATCAACAAAATTATCAAACCCTTAGCTAGATTATGAAAAAAGAGAGAAGACTCAAATAACTAAAATTAGAAATGAAAGAGGGCATTACAATGACAGGAAGGAAAGGATTATAGGAGAATACTATGAACAATTGTATACCAAGTCGTACAACAAATTAGTTAACCTAGAAGAAATGAATAAAATCCTAGAAACACTTAAACTGCCAAGACTGAATCATGAAGAAATAGAAAATCTAAACAGACCAGTACTGAGTAAACAGATTGAATCGGGAATCAAAAGCCTCCCAACAAAGAAAAGCCCAGGACCAGATAGATTCACTGGTGAATTCTACCAGACATTTAAAGAAGTAACACCAATTCTCCTGAAACTCTTCAAAAAAAACTTAAGAGGAGGGTACACTTCCAAATTCATTCTATGAAGCTAGCATTATCCTGATACCAAAGCCAGATAAAGACACTACAAAAAAATATAACTATGACCAGTATCCCTGATGACTATTGATGCAAAAATTCTTAACAAAATACTAGCAAAAAGAATTCAACAGAACTTTAAAAGGAGTATACACCATGACCAAGTGGGATTTGTTCCTGGAATGCTTAAATGGCTCAACCTATAAAAATCAATTAATGCAATACACCACAATAACAGAATGAAGGATGAAAAAGGATCAGCTCAATTGATGTGGAAAAGCATATGACAAGGTTCAACACCCTTTCATGATAAAAAAAAATCAGCAAACTAAAAATAGAAAGAATTATTGCAACATAATAAAGCCCATATATGAAAAGTCCACAGCTATCAATCATACTTAAGGGTGAAAGACTGAAAGTTTTCCCTCTGAGATCAGGAACAAGGCAAGGATATCTGCTCTTCCCACTTTTTTTTTTTTCAATATAGTATTGGAAATCCTAGCTAGAGCACTTAGGCACTTAGACCTAAAACTATAAAACTCCTAGAGGAAAACAAAAGGGAAAAGTTTCATGACATTGGACTTGGCAATGATTTCTTGGATATGGCACCAAAATCATAAGCAACAAGAGCAAAAAAATAGACTACATCAAACTTAAAAACTTTTGTGTGTCAAAGGACAAAAATCAATGAAGTGAAAGGCAAACTATGTAATGGGAGAAGATATTTGCAAAAGCACATATCTGAAAAAGGCATTAATATCCAGAATATATAAAGAAATGCTACAAATCAATAAAAAATTAAATAGTCTAACCAAAAAGTGGGCACACATTTTAATAGACATTTCTCCAAAGATGGTATATAAATGGCCAAAAAGCATATGAAAAGATGCTCAACATCACTAACCATCACAGAGATGCAAATCAGAACCACATTAGGTATCACCTCATACCCATTAGTATGGGTAATATCAAAAAGACAGAAAATAACAAGTGTTGGCAGGGATGTGGAGAAGTTGGAACTTGTGCATTGTTGGTGGGATTGTAAAATCGTGCAACCATTATGGAAAACAGTATGGAGGTTCTTCAAAAAATTAAAAATAGAACTACCATACGATACCGCAATCCTATTTATGGGCATATATCCAAAAAAATTGAAAGCAGGGTCTCCAAGAGATACTTGCATACCCATGCTTATAGCACACTATTAACAACAGCCAAGATGTAGAAGCAACACAAATGTGAATGGATAAACAAAATGTGAGATAAATATAGATATAATCACACAGTGGATTATTACTCAGCCTTAAAATGGAAGGAAATCCTGACACATGCTTCAACATGAATGAAACTTGAGGACATTATGCTAAGTGATATATGCCAGTCACAAAAAGACAAATATTGTATGTTTCTGCTTATATGAAATGTCTAAAGTAGTCAAATTCATTGAAATAGAAAGTAGAATTGTGGTTACCAGGGGCTGAGGGGAGGGGGGGAAAAGGGAGTTGCTGTTTAATGGGTATTTTCATAACAGTGTGAATATACTTAACACTAAAGTACAGTTAAAATGGTTAAAATGGTAAATTTTATGTGTTTTTTATCACACGCGCAAAAAGGAATGGGGAATGCAGAATGGTACAGCCACTTTGGAAGACAGTTGGGCAGTTTCTTATAAAACTAAACATATTCTTACCACACCATCCAGTAATCATTCTCCTTGGTATTTATCCAAAGGATTTGGAAACTTTTGTCCACACAAAAACCTCCACACGGATGTTTACAGTAGCTCTATTCATAATTGCCAAAACTTGGAAGCAAACAAGGTGAATGGATAAACCGTGGTACATTACAACAATGGACTATCATTCAGCCCTTAAAAAAAAAGCTACCAAGCCAAAAAAAGGCATGGGGGAACCTTAAATGCACATTACTTGGTGGAAAAAAAGCCAACCTGAAAAAAGCTACCTACTGTAGGATTCCAACTATATGACATTCTGGAAAATCAAAACTATGGAGACAATAAAAATATCTGTAGTTGCCAGGGGAAAGGGTCGGGGGGGAGGAATAAACAGGCAGAGCACAGAGTATACTTAGGGCAGTGAAAATACTCTGTATGATGTTATAATGATGGATACATGTCTTTATATATTTGTCCAAACCCATAGAATTTACACCACCAAGAGTGAACCGTAAGGTAAACTATGGACTTTGAGTGATTATGGTTTGTCAATGTAGGGTCACCCTTGGTAACAAATGTACCACTATGGTGAGTGAAGTTGGAGGCTATACATGTGTGGGAGAAAGGGGGTATATGGGAAATCTCTTTACCTCCCTCTCAATTTTGTTGTGAAACTAAAAACTGCTCTTAAAAATGTTTTTTTAATAAAAGGAATTAAGTACTTATTAAGGCATGTTACAACATGGATGCATTTTGAAAATATGCTGCATGAAAGAAGCCAGATAGAACACATTTTATGATTCCATTTATGTGAAATGTTCAGATTAAGCACCCACAGAGACAGAAAATAGGTTAGTGGTTGGCAGGACCTTGGGGAAGAGGGAATGGCGAATGACTGGAAATGGGTATGTGTTTATTTTTGAGATTATAAAAATGTTCTGGAATTAGATAGTGGATATGGTGCACAACGTTGAAAATATACTAAAACCATTGAATTGTATACTTTAAAAAGTAAGTAAACAAGTAAGCAAAAAATCGAAGGTGAAATAAAGACATTTTCATATAAATGGAAACTGAGAGCCTCTGTGGCCAACAGTCCTGCACTATAAGAAATGCTAAAAGTTCTTCATACTGAAAGGAAATGGTAGCGGGTAGGCATTCAGATCTACAAAAAGGAACAAAGAGAAATAGTAATGATAAATATACCTAACAGCAATAGTGTGGGGTGGGAACTGCCCTCTGAAGCCAGCTCCTAGGTCATGGGTCCCCTTGCCATCTTGCTTCTTCACTCTTAGGAACTAAGGACCTCTCTGCGGGCAGCTCTCACAATACTCTCTCTCTCTGTTATTCAGGTGGTGGAGGAAACCCCAGTAAGTCCACCACCTAAGCAGATGAGCAGGGTGTGCAGGGCCGGTGCCCAGCTCCCCTCAGGCAAACACCCCATTCTACCCTAGTGGGACACACTTGGGAAAGGGAGAGGCTGACATCCCTCAAAAGTCCCCCCCCTTCCCACCTTTGGACTCTGGGGTTGAGCTGCTACAGGTCCGAAGGCAGAAGGGCTGGGTTGTACATAGGAACTTCCCTATAAGCCTGTGCACAGGGGCCACCCTGAAGGCCTCAGCTCCTGCCTCACAGGCCAGGAAGAACCTTCACTTTCTGTCCTCAGCTTTGGGCCTTTGCAAGATTTCAGGACATCAGGCAATATTGTACTGCACATCCTGTCAAGAGAGGGGAGAAGGAGAGGGACGCGGTCTCTACACAATTGTGCCATTTCAGTGGCCAAAGTGAGACAGTCAGTTGTGAAAGGAGACAGTGGCCCTGTGGAAAGAGCACAGGCTTGGAAGTCAGATAATCACAGGTTCAAATCCAAAGTGGGCCATCTGTCAGCTGAGGGACCTTTAGCAAGGCCCTTCATCTCTCCGGGCCTCTGTTTTGTCATGTCTAAACTGCCTGCCTCATTGGGGAGTTATAACACCTTGACAGAGATGGCATTAACAGATGGTTTTTCCCTTCCGCTGCTCTCATCATTTGCTTCTGCTAAGGCTGGTGCCTGTGGTGAGGGCAGCTGCACTGAGCTGTGTGCCAGACCAGACCAAGGACACCATGCACTGGGCCGCTGGAAGGGGATCCAATCCAGAAGGATGGAAATCCAGTCCTCCTCAACCAATGCATGACTTGGTTTGACTTCAGCAAAGAAACATTTAAAACTGCAAAAAGTGAAAAGAAACAAGGTAGTATTTACTCTTCAGCACTTCCACTGTTACTCAGTCCAGCCCACCTGATTCCATCCTGTACCCTGAGTGTGTGGCCTTCCCTGATCCACAGGCCACAGGCAGGTTTAGAGATAAAGAGCTTGACTTGAAACAGTGGACCAAAGAGAGAAAAGTCTTAGCCAGACTCACAGACACAGAGAACAGACTTGTGATTGCCAAGGGGGAGGGGGGTAGGGGAGGGATGGATAGGGAGTTTGGGATTAGCAGAGGCAAACTATTATATATAGAATGGAAAAACAACAAGGTCTTACTGTATAGCGCAGGGAACTACTATATTCAATATCCTGTGATAAACTGTAGTGGAAAAGAATATGAAAAAGAATGTATATGTGTGTGTGTGTGTATATATATATATATATATATATATATATACACACACATATATATATATAACTGAATCACTGTGTTGTACACCAGAAGTTCACACATTGTAAATCAACTATACTTGAATAAAATAAATTTTTAAGAAAGGAAAAGTCTCAGCCAATCTCCCTCATGATTGCAGACTCAAAACTCCTAGACAGAACATAAAAAGAAAGAATTCAACATTAGATTAAAAGAAGTATTCACTTCAACTAAGTTGGGATTGTCTCAAAATTTAACTAAGGTTTAAGAGAAAATCTATGAATGTATTGGGCCAGTAGATGTTTGATAAAACCTTACTAGTAAACACTTGTTGCAAAAGCTGTGTTTAATATGTTTGGGTTTTTTAAAGTACTCTTGTACTTTAACTTATAAGTTTTCAAGCCAAAAGCCAAATTTCTATTTAAGATAAAACCCTAGAGACTTTGTTATTTAAATCAAACAAAAGAAGGATGCCTGCTGTCACCACTACCACTTACCAGTGTTCAGGAAGTTCGACAATACATTAAGATCTGAAACAGAAAGGAGGTTTAAAAACGTCATCAAGAACAACAATGTGTTCTCATTATTTGCAGATGATTGTCATTTATTTGTTTCTTAATTCACCAAATATACACTGAGCGCCTCCTCTATGTCCCACACCATTCAGGGAAACAGAATGCAAACTCCCTGCTTTCACGGAGCTGACAGGAGGCAGGGTTGGAGACAGATCAAAAAACAAGTGAAACAAAATAAAGAATGTGCCTTGAAGAAAACTAAAACAGTTTACAGAGTGACAGGGCAGAAGGAGCCATTCCGTAACAGGTGGTCAGCCTAACTAAAGAAGGGATATTTGACCATAGTCTGAAAGGTACAAAAGAGCAAGCCATGGGGCAAGTGGACAGTGTTCCAGGTTGGGGAGCAGTGAGGGCAAAGGCCCTGGGACAGGAACAAGGCCAGCAAGCTGATTAGCAGGGCAGTGTGGACAGGGAACAGTCAGGTGAAGGGAAAGAACCCAAGATAGGGCCTAAAAGCAGGCAATGGGAGGGCTAATTATAGGCAGAATAATGGCTCCCAAAGATGGCCATGTCCTAATCCCTAGAACCTGTGAATATGTTAGTTTACTTTGCAAAGGAGAATTAAATTTGCAAATAGGTATAAGGTTGCTAATCAGCTGACCCTGAGGTGGGGAAATTAGCCTAGATTATCTGGGTGGTCCCAATGCAATCACAAGTCTCCTTAAATGTAAAAGATGTGATATAAGAAAGACTCAACTGGACATTGCTGGCTTTGAAGATGGAAGGGGGGCATGAGACAAGGATGCAAGCAGCCCCTTGAAGCTAGAAAAGGTGAAAAAACAGATTATCCCTTAAAATCTACAGAAAGGAACATAGCCCTACTGACACCTTGATTTTAAGCCAGTAAAACTCATTTTGGACTTCTGCCCTCTAGAATTGTAAGATAACAAATTTGTGCTTTTACACCACTAGTTTGTGTTGTTATACCAGCAATAAGAAACAAACACAATGGTGTATTACACTATTTTCAAATATTTAATTAGCCCATCCCTGGAATAAACCCCATTTAGTCATAGTGTATAATTCTTTTACAGACTGGTGAATTCTGCTTGCTAATGTCTTAAGAGTTTTTGTATCTATATTCATGAGGGATATTGATCTACAGATTTCCCTTTTTGTGTTATCACTGTGTAGTTTAAGAGTTCTTTGTAAATTTTGGAAAACAGTCCTTTATTAGATTTGTCTTCTGCAAATATTTTCTCCCAGTCTGTGTCTTGTCTTCCCATTTTCTTGACTGTCTTTCACAGAGCAGAAGTTTCTAACTTTAATGAAGTCCAACTTATCAATTATTTCTTTCATGGATCATGTCTTTGTTGTTCTATCTAAGAAAAGGCACCACAATACACAAAGTCATAGGTTTTCTCCTGTGTTATTTTCCAGAAGTTTTATAGTTTTGCATTTTACAGTTAGATCTATGACCCATTTTAAGTTAATTTTTGTGAAGGGTGTAAGGTCTCTGTCTAGGTAGTGGTGTTTTTTTGTATGTAAATGTCCAGTTGTTCCAACATCAACTGCTGAAGAGACTATCTTTGTTCCACTGTATTGCCTTTGCTTCTTTGTCAAAGAGTAGTTGACCATATTTATGGGGCACTATTTCTGGGCTTTTGATTCTGTTCTATTGATTTATCTGTCTGTCTTTTCACCAATACCATACTGTCTTAATTTTTATAATAAGGCTTGAAGTCAGGTAGAATCAGTTGCCCAATATTGTTCTTTTTCAATTTTGTGTTGGCTATTCTTAGTCTTTTGTCTCTCCATATAAACTTTAGAATCAGCTTGTTGATAATCCATAAAATAAATTGCTAGTTTCCCCTGAGGGTAGGTCTTGTTAAGAAGAACAGATTTCTTGGCATATTTCTTTTTTTTTCTTTTTAACATCTTTATTGGAGTACAATTGCTTTACAATGGTATGTTAGTTTCTGCTTTACAACAGTGAATCAGTTATACATATACATATGTTCCCATATCTCTTCCCTCTTGCATCTCCCTCCCTCCCACCCTCCCTATCCCACCCCTCTAGGTGGTCACAAAGCACCGAGCTGATCTCCCTGTGCTATGTGGCTGCTTCCCACTAGCTATCTATTTTACATTTGGTAGTGTATATATGTCCATGCCACTCTCTCACTTCGGCATATTTCAAAATGGTTTCTTTTCCCCTCCCCATGCCAGATGCCCCAAGGTAATTCTTCTCTGATATCTACTGTGGGGGTCTGACTGAGCTTCTGGGGGTAAATCTCACAATATTGTGAGGGTCCCTTTGTGCCTGGGTGCCCTGGAGTTTTTTACTCTCAGATTTGTCCACACTGAGCCTCCAGCCATTATAGTTCAGATTTTCCTACCCTGACTCTGGTTCCTGCAGTGAATTCTGCTCATGAGTCTCCACTCCTCTAGTAAGCTGGGACTCCCTGTATTCGCCTGACTCTTCGATCCCGGGGCAGTGGCTTGCCCTGTGTCCTCCCCTCTTCTATGGATCCAAGAAGAGTTGTTGATTTTTCAGTCTGCCCAGCTTTTTACATGTTGTTAGAATGGATGGCGACTTCCAAGTTCCTTACATGTGGAACTGGAAACCAGAACTCCTTCCTGTAGGTCTTAGACTTCCACTTTTACTTACCTTCTAGAGTTTTATTTTTTAATTTAACTTAATTTTTTACACAGCAGGTTCTTACTAGTTATCTATTTCATACATATTAGTGTATATATGTCAATCCCAATCTCCCAGTTCATGCCACCACCACCACCACCACCCCTGCTTTCCCCCCTTGGTGTCCATACGTTTGTTCTCTACATCTGTGTCTCTATTTCTGCCTTGTAAACCGGTTCATCTGTACCATTTTTCTAGATTCCACATATATGCATTAATATACGATATTTGTTTTTCTCTTTCTGACTTACTTCACTCTGTATGACAGTCTCTAGGTCCATCCACGTCTCTACAAATGATCCAATTTCATTTCTCTTTACGGCTGAGTAATATTCCATTGTATATACGTACCACATCTTCTTTACCCATTTGTCTGTTGATGGGCATTTAGGTTGCTTCCATGACCTGGCTATTGTAAACAGGTGCTGCAATGAACATGGGGGTGCATGTGCCTTTCTGAATAGTTTTTCTTTTTAAGGCACCTCTTTGTTTTGTTTTTTTTTTTTGTGTGTGTGTGTGTGTGTGTGATATGCGGGCCTCTCACTGTTGTGGCCTCTCCCGTTGCGAAGCACAGGCTCCAGACGCACAGGCTCAGCGGCCATGGCTCACAGGCCCACCCGCTCCGCGGCATGTGGGATCTTCCCGGACCGGGGCACGAACCCGTGTCCCCTGCATCGGCAGGCGGATTCTCAACCACTGTGCCACCAGGGAAGCCCCTAAGGCACCTCTTTGTATAGTATTTTTTTCAGCAGTTTGCTCAAGATATTATACTATAAGTATATAACATCAGTCTACTGAGGTCAACATTTTTCAGTCCAAGTGAAGTGTTATGTATTTAGCACTCATCCTCTTTAATTGTGTCCTGAATGTACACATGGGATTTTTAGATCAGGAGTAGATTTCTTATTATTTACCTTACAGAAAATAACAAGCATGTGCTTCTCCCATGTCCTTGGAACAATACAGTGAGAGCCAGGTCAAATACAAAGACACATGCAAAGTCTACATTGTAGGGGCTTCCCTGGTGGCACAGTGGTTGAGAGTCCGCCTGCCGATGCAGGGGACGTGGGTTCGTGCCCCAGTCCGGGAGGATCCCACATGCCATGGAGCGGCTGGGCCCATGAGCCATGGCCACTGAAACTGCACGTCCGGAGCCTGTGCTCCGCAACGGGAGAGGCCCCAACAGTGAGAGGCCCGTGTACCGCTAAAAAAAAAAAAAAAAAAAAAAGTCTATATTGTAAGTGAGAAACACAGAGGAGTGAATTTTCGCCATTTGTATGCAGGGGAAAGAGGCAGATGCTTCTCCCCCCGCTTCTGAAAGAGTCTCCTTGGAAATGTCTTACTTGAACACTTTGAAATAAATATCTCAAGGGTCCAAATAGCCCAATTCTCAGCTTTTACAACGTACAAATATCTGTGTGTCCTGGGTTTCATTCCTTTTGAAATTTCAAAAGTCATTACCTAGAAAAATAATGCTCAAACCTAGATATCTATCCTGAAATGTAACTTTTTTGCTCTTGGGTGGATAAAACAAGGCTAATAGATGGAAGCAATTAGTTCTACTATTAGGTAAACAGATGACTTCAGATCTAGTTTCTGAGCAAAGCGAAAACAAACATTATATTTATTAAACACTGATTCCCAAGTCTCTGGAGTCTGAGACTTTTATAGGAACACTTAGAAATTCACGTGATTTATTTACCAAAAAAACTTTACCTCCCTTTGATTCCTTTTACTCTTCCCCATTTACATTATGACTGTCTTAGCTATTTTCTCTAAATACACTGAGAACTACATCAGAAAATGTAGTAATTTTAGATAATAAAAACTTTAACTAAACATAAAAAGAAATGTAGTAATTTTTGCTTCAACCACCAAACATAATTTAGAAAACTTAAGAGGAAAAGGAAAATCTATTGTATTTACTCATAGTTTTACTCTGTTTTTCTTTCTTCCTTACTGATGTTCCACGAATTCTTTTATTTTTTTGGTAACAGCTTTATTGAGATATAATTCACAGAATGCAATTTACTCATTACAAGTATACAATTCAAAAGTTTTTTAGTATATTAACAGAGTTGTGCAACCATCATCACAATTTCAGCACATTTTTATCACCTCAGAAAGAAACCCCGTACTCTTTAGCCATCACCCCCCAAGTCCTAGGCAACCACTAATCTACTTTTTCTCTCTGTAGATTTACCTATTCTGGAGATTTTATATAAATGGAATATAGTGTTTTCTGATCGGCTTCTTTCATTTACCTTACATTTTCAAGATTCATCCATGTTGTAGCATGTATCAATATTTCATTCCTTTCTATTGCCAAATAATATTCCATTGTGTGGACATACCACACTTGATTTATCCATTCATCAGTTAACAGACATTTGGGTTGTTTCCACTTCTGACTATTTATGAATAATGCAGGTATGAACATTTATGTACAGATTTTTTTGCAGGACATTTTCCTTGGGTATGTACCTAGAAGTGAAATTGCTGGGTCATGTGATAACTCTATGTTTAATTTTCTGAGTACCTGCCAACTGTTTTTCAAAGCAGTTGCACCATTTTACATTCCCACCAGCAATGTATGAGGGATCCAGTTTCTCCACATCATCAAAACTTGTTATTATCTTTTTTTCTTTATTTTTTGGACTGCATTGGGTCTTAGTTGCGGCATGCAGGATCTTCATTGAAGCATGCAGTAACTTTCATTGAGGTGCTCAGTCTCTTTGTTGTGGCACACGGGCTTCTTTCTAGTTGTGGCGTGTGGGTTTCTCTCTAGTGGTGCGCAGGTTTCTCTCTACTTGTGGCGTGCGGGTTTTCTCTTTCTAGTTGTGGCACGCGGGCTCCAGGGCACATGGGCTTTGTAGTTGTGGCACATGGGCTCCAGAGCACATGGGCTCTGTAGTTTGTGGCATGCGGGCTCTCTAATTGAGGTGTGTGAGCTCAGTAGTTGCGGTGCGCAGCATGTGGGAAATATGAACAGACCAATAACAAGTACTGAAGTTGAAACTGTGATTAAAAAAAACCCCAACAGGTTGTGGGAATGTAAATTGACACAGCCACTATGGAGAACAGTTGTGGGAATGTAAATTGACACAGCCACTATGGAGAACAGTATGCAGGTTCCTTAAAAACTAAAAATAGAACTCCCATATGACCCAGCAATCCCACTACTGTGCATATACTCTGAGAAAAGCATAATTCAGAGTCATGTACCACAAATGTTCACTGCAGCACTATTTACAATAGCCAGGATGTGGAAGCAATCTAAGCGTCCATCAACAGATGAATGGATAAAGATGTGGTACATATATACAATGGAATACTACTCAGCCATAAAAAGAAATGAATTATTTGTAGTGAGGTCGATGGACTTAGAGTCCGTCATACAGAGTGAAGTAAGTCAGACAGAGAAAGACAAATACCATATGCTAACACATATATATGGAATCTAAAAAAAAAAAGTCGTTCAGAAGCACCTAGGGGCAGGACAGGAATAAAGACTCAGACGTACAGAATGGACTTGAGGACATGGGGAACGGGAAGGGTAAGCTGGGACAAAGTGAGAGAGTGGCATGGACTTATATATACTACCAAATGTAAAATAGATAGCTAGTGGGAAGCAGCTGCATAGCACAGGGAGATCAGCTCGGTGCTTTGTGATCACCTAGAGGGGTCATCAAAACAGTATGATACTGACACAAAAATAGAAATATAGATCAATGGAACAGGATAGAAAGCCCAGAAATAAACCCATGCACCTATGGTCAATTAATCTACAATAAAGCAGGCAAGACTATAAAATGGAGGAAAGACAGTCTCTTCAATAAACGGTGCTGGGAAAACTAGACAGCTACATGTTAAAAAAATGAAATTAGAACACTAACACCATACAAAAAAATAAACTCAAAATAGACTAAAAACCTACATGTAAGGCCAGACACTATAAAACTCTTAGAGGAAAACACAGGTAGAACACTCTCTGACATAAATCACAGCAATATGTTTTTCAATCTGTCTGCCAGAGTAATGGAAATAAAAACAAAAATAAACAAATGGGACCTAATTAAACTCAAAAGTTTTTGCACAGCAAAGGAAACCATAAACAAAAAGACAACCCATAGAATTGGAGAAAATATTTGCAAATGATGTAAGACAAGAGATTAGTCTCCAAAATTTACAAACAGTTCATGCAGCTTAATATCATAACAATAAACAACCCAATCAAAACATGGGGAGAAGACCTAAATAGATACTTCTCCAAAGAATACATACAGATGGTCAAGAGGCATATTAAAAGATGTTCAACATTGCTAATTATTAGAGAAATGAAAATCAAAACTACAATGAGATATCACCTCACATCAGTCAGGATGGCCATCATCAAAAAAATCCACAAACATTAAATGCTGGAGACAGTGTGGAGAAAAGGGAACCCTCCTACACTGTTGATAGGGATGTAAATTGGTACAGTCACTATGGAGAACAGTATGGAGGTTTCTTAAAAAGCTAAAAATAGAGCTACCATATGATCCTGCAATCCCATTCTGCGCATATATCCAGAGAAAGACATGGTCCGAAAGGATACATGCACCCCAGTGTTCATTGCAGCACTGTTTACAATAGCCAAGAAACCTAATTGGAAGCAACCTCAATGTCCATCAACAGATGAATGGATAAAAAAAGATGTGGTACATATATCCATTGGAATATTACTCAGCCATTAAAAAGAATGAAACAATGTCATTTGCAGCAAAATGGAGATTACCATACTGAGTGAAGTAAGTCAGACAGAGAAAGACAAATAGTGTATGATATCGCTTATATGCAGAATCTAAAAATAATGATACAAGTGAACTTATTTACAAAACAGAAACAGATTCACAGACTTAGAGAACAAACTTATGGTTACCAGAGGGGAAGGGTTGGGGGGAGGGATAGTTAGGGAGTTTGGTATTGACATGTACACACTACTATGCTTAAAATGGATAATCAACAAGGACCTACTGTATAGCACAGGGAACTCTGCTCAATATTATGTAACAACCTAAATGGGAAAAGAATTTGAAAAAGAATGATACATGTATATGGATAACCAAATCACTTTCCTGTACATCTGAAACTACCACAACATTTTTTAATCAACTTATACTCCAATATAAAATAAAAAGTTTAAAAAAACTTCCTTTAGCTATCCTTTTAGAGTAGTTCTACTGCAAACAGATTCTCTTAGTTTTTCTTCATCTGAAAATGTCTTAATTTACCCTTCCTTCCTAAAGGATATTTTCATTGGATATAGAATTGTGAGTTGATGATTCTTTACTTTTAGCACTTGAAAAATGTTATGCTACTTCCTCTGGCCTCTATGATTTCTGATGAGAAATCCACTGTCATTTGAATTATTTTTCCTTTATGGGTAAGATGTCAATTCTCTCTCATTGATAAAGAATTTTTTCTTTATCTTTAGTTTGCAGAATTTTTATCATGATATGTTTTGATTTGGCTTTCTTTGAGCTTATCCTGTTGGGGATTTGCTCAGTTTCTTAAATCTGTAGATGTATATCTTTTGTCATATTTGGGATATTTTCAGCTATTATTTTTTTGAATACCTTTTCAGCCCCATACTTTTTCTCATCTCCTTCTGAGACTCCAGTGACACAAATATTTGATCTGTTTATAATCCTACAGGTCTGTGAAGGTCTGTTATTAATTTTTAACCTGTTTTTTTCTTTATTGTTCACATTAAGTAATTTTCCTATTATCTTTTAATAAATTTATTCATTTATTTAATTTTTGGCTATGTTGGGTCTTCATTGCTGCACACAGGCTTCCTCTAGTTGTGGTGAGCAGGGGCTACTCTTTGTAGCGGTGTGCGGGCTTCTCATTGCGGTCGCTTCTCTTATTGCAGAGCATGGGCTCTAGGCACGCGGGCTTCAGTAGTTGCAGCTCACGGGGTCTAGAGCACAGGCTCAGTAGTTGTGGCGCACGGGCTTAGATGCTCTGCGGCATGTGCGATCTTTCTGGACCAGGGCTCAAACCCGTGTCTCCTGCATTGGCAGGCAGATTCTTAACCACTGTCCCACCAAGGAAACCCAGTTATCCTTTTTCTAACTGCTCACATATTTGTTTACTTTTTACATAGATGTTTGATTTATGGCAGTCTATGTTTATTAAGGTTATATATGTATAAATAAATATTTATACTAATCATTATTACTATAATTGCTATTTGCCTATAAACCTCATCCCACTCGAATAATTAATCTCAGTGTTAGATGCCTACTTGTCCATTTAGGCTTCTGTGTCACCTCGAATCAGGATCCACCACCCTCCCTCTCACCCTCACACTCCCACCTTCACTCACATCTGCTCAATCTCAGGAAACCATGTCAAAGCAATTTTGCCACAATCATATTAACAAGATGACCTCTTGATCTGGTATCTCAAAGCAAGAAGCTAAGTACAGGACAGTGCCAACAGACAACTGGTTGACAAGGCATTTGGGTGCCTCTACCCAGGCTCTTCAGTACAAAGACTGGCTCATGCCACCTATCAGAGTCACACTGCAATGGTGGCTCTTCCCAGGGGCCCAGAAAGGAGGGACCAGGCTTTGCCCCAAAGAAGGTACAAGGGCAGGAATATCTGAGACTCGGTCAGGGGACAGAACTTCACACATGAATACCGGGAGCCTATCACTTTCCAGGAGTCCCAGAGCCCCAGGGACCAAAGCCCAGGATACCAGGACAGGCTCCAGTGGCACAAAGCCTATGTCTGGAAAGGTGAAAGTCTGCAGCAACCTGACACTGTTATATTCTCACATCAGAAAATAAGGAATCTCAGAGCAACTGAATGGGAGCCCGCCTGATAATACCTGGTGTTACCAGCCTTGGCCATCTTCCACTGCACAGCTGCAGCCAATCTCCTTCTTCACAGCACAAACCAGTCCCAAGGGAAAAAATGGCCCTTACTCTCAGAACCCAAGGCATACTAACCAGTACACAGGTTACAGCTGGTCCTAATGCACCTTGGGCTACCCATCCTGAACGCTCTTATCCAGAAAGAACTAGAGCTTAGTCACTTTAGTGCACTTCTCGCAGTAGGTTTTTGGGGAAAAAAAAGAAAAAAGAAACACGTGCAAACACACACACACTCCCTCACTCACAGACATATGCAGAAAAAAAAAAAAAAAATCCCAGGCACTCACCCACATCCTTGGGGCCGGTTGTTCCTGCCAGCAGCTGTGAGGTGTCCAGAATTCGTCCCAGGAGACATCCTTGCCTACTCCTGGAGACTTTCCTGTGCAGAACAGCCTCAACGCATTGATTTCTCTTTGAAACCGGCTCAACTGCCAGCGCCCTGCAATGGGAGAGCTGGCCCCTTCACCCAAGCCCCTCCATCAGGAAATGTTCTCCTCTTTGAACACCATGACGGACACCTGAGGGCCAAGGATAGGGCCTGGGGAGGGAGGGATGGCGTGTGGGGCTTCCCAGGAAGGCAAACAGGAGCCCCAAAGGTGCGCTGTGTGCCTTAGGTTGCGTGGCGGTTAAGGGCCTGATGGAGGAGCGGGCAGAAGATGGGCTGGAAGGCACCGAGGGGCAAAGGAGGCTCAGAGAATGGCGGAACAGGGCCCAACGCCCTGTTCCTTTCACCTCTCTTCCCCTAGAAAGCCTGATCTCGTAGGATCTCGAGAGATCTACCGGGAGAGGGGCGGTCCTGGGACGAAAACACCTGGGTGCCCCAGGGGCCGCAGGCCCTGCCTCCCAGGCTCCTTAAAGAGTCTGGCTCACGCCACCTATCAACCAGACTCCAGTTCTCATCGATGCCTTGTTGTCCAACTCAGAGTCACAGGGAAGGGGTGCGTCGCCTGGCGCTGGCCGGGCTGCCGACACCCCACGCTGACCCCGTGCGCTTGCCTCGCTGTGTCTTGGTCACCGTGTGGCGCCTAGCAAACCCCTAGGCCCACAGTGCGACCCACCCAGGGCGCACTGGGGCCAGTCCTGCTCGCCCGCCGACCCACGCACCCGGCCCCCCTCCAAACACCGGCGAGCCCCGTGGGGGACCCCCTAGCCGGAGAGCCTCCACGGAACGGAGGTGGGTGCAGGGAGCGGGGAGAACACGGCGACCGTCTCTCCACCGGCCCGGGATTCGACGAGCGCTGCTGCTGGGGGTGTAATGCTGGGGGTGGGGTGGGCAGCCCCGAGAGATAGTATAATATTTTACACTGAAATGAACCTGCAAGTGGATCCAAAACTGTCTTTTCCATCCGGGGGTGGGGTCCGGCAGAGAAAAGCTATTTGCATGCCTTCAGACAAGAATCATTTTGCATTGTTATCAGTCATCTACAATTTAGAGTTATGAAATAGCACTTGGGCAATAAAAGGCCAGAATCTGATAATCCCAAAGGATGTGATCTCAACAATTCATAGTTTCTATGAAAGCACACATTTCCCGCTATATGTGAGAACCCCCAGATGAAAGGACCCAGAAGAATTTGGTTGTTCTATAGCCTGGCCCACTGGGGCCACACCCTCAGCGAGGCCCAAGGCTCTTAGTTAACCCTGGAAACCCCGGGCCCATCACCCCTCCGGATGAGCTGGAGAGACTCCAGCAGACCCCCGAGTTGCACGTTGCTTGTCACCTTAACAAGAACCTTGGATTCCCATGGTGAGGATCGTCACGGCTTTGTAGTAACACCTCTGAATGTCTCCAAACCCACTGGAAATAAGAAATTTATTTTATTGAAGCCTGTGAAATAATCTGCTTTTAAAAGAAATGAGTTTGCCAAGGAACACCCGGTTTTAATAACGACAGACATTGCAGATCTTTAGAGCAAATATCTACCAAAATGACTAGAATTGTCTCTAGGTGTGGGGTTTTTACAGCTCTCCACCTATTTTTAGCAGTGAGAAGCGAGGAGTCAGAGCTTCTGGAGGAATCGGCTTTTGTGAAAGATGTCAATTAATCAGGACCTCAGTGAGAGAGAATGGAGTGAGGTGCGTGGGGGGCTGGGGGCAGACCCGAGGACTGCCGTGAACTGTCACCTCTGCTCCCAAGCTCCAAGCCCCACTCCCACCCCATCCCGCGTGTGTCACTCTGTTTGTCCTTTATCCGCCTCGCCCAGACCCCTGCCCTGCGCTGCCTGAGGTGAGAGGTGCTGGAGAATGAGGCCCAGGTGTGGTTAATCTACAGAAAGGGAGAGCCAGAAGGGGGCAATGTCCTTCCTGTATCAATAATGCACTTCCCAAAGCAGTGAGAACTTCTTAGCGCAGAAAATGTGCCCAAAAGTGACCGCTCAGTCAGTGCCTGGCACACAGTAGTTCCTGGAGAAACGTGTTTAACCAATCCCTGCCCTTACGGAAATCGGACTCCCCACTCCCCTCTTTTATCCTGGGGGAGGAGGTTCAACCTTAGCTTAACAATGAGCAGCTGACCTAGGCTGTGCGGAGGCCACAGTGGATCAGGCTCAGCGCAGCCCTTGCACAGGCCCCATGGGAGCATGAGCTTAGGTCGGGAGGGGTCAGAGCCCGGCCCCGAGGGGGATGAGAGGGAAGGACCCAACCCTACAAGCCTAAAATGGAAAAAAGGTCTTCGAAGAGTTTCCCAGTCTAGATTCCATGGCATCGTAAAAGGTGTTCTGTGGAAAATGGACATTCCGGTTACGTAGGTCTGGGGAACTAGGGGTTAAACAAACTTAGGCGAGTCTCTCGGGTTTCGCGGAGTCTTTCTCACCATAGGTGACTCCGGCCAGAGATGCAAGATGAAGGTGCCGGATTCTGTGAGCAGAGCGCCCTCTGGGGGAAATACCGATGGATGCAATAGGGAGGGCTTGTCTATGCCAAACTCCTTTCAATAAGGACCCTGAGGCTCCAGGGAGCTTGAGAGGCTCAACTGGGGCCCTACTGAGCTGTGAAAAAGTCCCTGATTCTGAGAGAGAAGGAGAGGCCTTCTCCCCACCTGCCCGCGGTGTCTCTGGGGATCAGGGACCACGTCCAGGGCCCTTGGAGTTGGAGCTGGGGCTGGTAGGTACAGAGTCCCTGGTGGGGGTCCTCCCCACAGGCTCTACTCCCTGAGACGCATGCAGGAGCCCGCTGTGCACGGGGGGCGGCAGGAGGAGACTGCTTGGGGCGCAGATGGGTGGATTCCTTCGTTCCAAGGCGACAGCGTTGAGGAGGACCAGGGTGTGGAAGGCAGAGGATGATGGAGGAACTGACTGAGGCGGCCTCCCAACCAGATGTCCCTTCCCCAGGGTGGTCCCTGAGGAGCACAAGGGCCCCCTAGAGGTCGGGGAGCTTCAAAGCGGACAGGCCTGGGGTCCCTGTCCTGGCCCCTTCACTCCCCCAGTCGGTAGGTAGCGGAAAAACAACTCTCAAGACTCTCCCGGCTGTAGCCTCATGGGGAGCGCGGTGCTCTGGGCCTGGCCCAGGAGGTGCTCAGCCCCGACAGTTCCCCAGGGGCTGCCGGAAGAGCACCAGGCAGCCTGCAGGAGGTTAACGAACATCATCAGAAGGTCGCATGTTGGGACTCCCTCATCCCCAAGGTCTCAAAACGGTCCAGGCAGTGTCTGCCTCCACTCTAGAGTCCAGCCCTGCCCCTCAGGCCCCGGCTACAGCCTGGTTGGGGCCTCCTTCGGGCTATTATAGCAGATCCTGGCCTGGCCTCTCTGCCACCTGCCACTTCTCCCTTTAAACACACACACACACACACACACACACACACAACCAGAACCACCTTTGGGCAGGCAGTCAGTTAACACTGGGCTCAGCGTTTGTGCTGGCAACAGGCAGGCAAGGTCGACACCTCATCCTTGAGAACACTGGTGCCCAGGACAATGGTGGGCACACAGCAGGTTCTCCCTACAGGTTTGCTGACTGACTGATCAACCTAAGCAATTAATGAGATCTATGTGGATGTTGCCCTCATGTTCCCACAGTCCAGTAGGGGAAACTGGTGTGAACTAAACAACTGCAAATGCTTAATTAACAATTGCCACCATGAGAAGGACCAGGAGGGAAAAGTACAGAATTCTGTGTGATCTATGACCAGGTAGCCCTCCCTGAGGAAATGAGATTTCAGCTGACACCTGAGGATGAGAAAGAGCTGGCTGGCGAAGAGCAGAAGAAGGAACGTTCCAGGAGAAGGCAGCGGCATGTTCGGGGCCTGAAGTGCAGCTCCTGCCTTGGCTGTCTCGGCTTGGTTGCCCTTAGTGGCTCCCCCGTGATGGCTGCCCATCTGGGCTCACAGCACTCGGGCCAAGCCCTTCTGCCAGATTTCTCTCCCTCTGCTCTCCTTCAGGGCTCAGGACCCAGCCTGTCCTGTGTTCCCAGCTCTATGCCTTTGCCCTGGTGCTGGGGCTCCCCTATCTCCACCTGTTCAAAGCTGAACCCTGGGTTCTGGGTGAGATGGAGTAAGCACATTCCACCCTGTCTGTCCCACTCAATACAACTGTACCCCCGGACAGCAGGCATGGAGCAGCTATCTGAAGACTCTGAGAAGTACATAGCAGCAGGGGGATTGGGGAAGGAGAGCAGACTTTGAAGCACCCAAGCACTAGCCGTGAGTTCACTACTTTTGTTCTCCAGTATAGCATACCTTGTTTTATTGCCCTTTGAAGATATTGAAGGGTTTTTTCTTTTATAAATTGAAGGTTTGTGATGACTCTGTGTTATCAGATGATGGTTAACTTTTTTTTTTAACCAATAAAGTATGTTTCAATTAAGGTATGTGCATTGTTTTTTAAACGTAATGCTATTGCACGCTTAATATGTGACAGCATAGAGTCAACATAACTTTTATATGCACTGGGAAACAAAAAAATTCATGTGACTTGCTATATTGCAACATTCACTTTATTGTGGTGGTCTGGAAGGGAACCCACCATATCTCTGAGCCTTGGCCTCAGGCTGCTGGGTATCTGCAAATGGACGCGGGTAGTGATGGCTGTGATTTGGGCAATGAAGGCTTGATCTGCAGTTTGCTTCCAGTGGGTCTCATCAGAGAATCCTTACTGAATACATCTGCATCAGTGGCACCACTGTCCCATCAGCAGTGGCAATATGTTTCCCCGATTTACTGCCCCACAGAGGGGTGTCTGTAATCTGCCAGTCCAGAATCTCCCCAGTAGCAGGCCAGGTGGTGGCCCATCAGCAACTCAGGCTCAGGGGAGGACTGGCCAGTACGATTAGGACTGTGGTGAGCTCTGGTCCTTGAGAGAACAATCGCGGTCACTTTCTCTCTGATGGATATGGTGCCGAGCAGCTGCAACGGTGCTGACACCATCAATTTAGCTAAACCACCAGTGCACCAGGCCCAAGAGTTTAGAGTTTCTTTGTGAAGCCAGGACCCCTTTGGGTCAGTGGCTTTGCTTTAGGGGACATGGCAGGGGATACTGTTTCCTCTAAAGGTGTCAATGCCCCTTTTTATGTGAAGGTGAGATGCCAGGAGGGACAGGCAAACTGGTTCTTGAATATATATGCCATTTCCTTTTGAACAGAGAGATCTTTTGGGCTCTTTCCACCTCGTTAGTCATTGAGTCTGATTTGATAGGCCCCAAAATGGGCATTCAGGCCAAAGAGCCACAAGCCATGCACGGGTCAGACATGCAGTTTCCACAAGAGCTTGGTAATAACTTGCTCAAAAACAAAACCAAAAGGCCACAGGTGGTCCGACAGGTGGCGCTGTTATACCAGGAAATGCCCCGGCATAGTCTGACGGTCATTAAATCTTTAAAACTGATTTCTCCTCTTGCAGGAATTCTGTATTGTTTCTGCCGGACCACCAGCGATGGTTTAGGGAGGAAACGATAGAGGGGAGGTTGCAGTCTACACGTACCGACAGCACTTCTGTACACGCAGCGATCCCGGATGGCTGAATCCCCTCTGTCACTCACCTGACAGGAAGACAGACTAGAACCCTCGGTACTTACCATCCGTTCAGTGGTGGAAACCACAACAGTACAGTGAATGGCCCACAGGACCCAGCCCAAAGGCCCCTTAGGATTTCCTTCCCTTCTGCAAACTTCACCAAAACCCCATCGTTTGAATTCAGGAGCCTTTTTACTCCATGAGAACATGAACCAAGGAGTCTAACATGCACAAGAGTCAGGGACTACAGTGATGTGAGTCCCTAACACCAGAACAACACGTTAACCCCTGGCTGGCAGTTCATGGAGCACAGGGGGCGGTGGAGGCTAGCCCCTGGGGGACAGTGGGAGGAGCAGGAAGGAAACAATGTCAGCTTCTTTTCTCCATTCCTCCAGGGTCTACACCTGAGCATGCCACTTATTGCTACCAGCTTCCGATGCGTGGGCCCAGGGGCTTCTTTCTTCCTCTGCACAGGCCACCACCTTCCGACCTGCATCCTCTGTGCTTTGGGCACCCACGCAGTGCTGAGAAACGGCCCAGGCAAAACAGGGGTCAGGACTTTACAGTCTTGGCACACACAGTAGGAGATGCAGGAGAGCAAGAAGCTCAAAGAGAATTGTCTCTCCCAAAACTGAAAAAAATTATATGAAGAGATAATGTCAAAACCATACTAGATAACTTAAAATGGAATACTAAAAAATTTTTTTAAATAACCTAAACAAAGGTAGGAAAGGGGAAACAGAAGAATGAAAAATAGAGGGAACAAACCGAAAACAAATAATAAAATGGTCTAGATCCAGACATATCAATAATTACATTAAATGTAAATAACATAAACACACCCATTCAAGATAGAGATTGGCAGAATGGATTTTTAAAAAATGACCCAAGCACCTGCTGTCTACAAGAAACTCTCTTCCCATATTATGATATAGGTAGGTTAAATAGAAAGAGTATGAAAAAAACTATACCATGGAAACCCTAACAAACCAAAGCAAGGGTGACTAAATATCAAAGTAAACTTCAGAGCAAAGAAATTAGCAGAGTTAGAGAGAGACATTACACATTGTTAGAAGAATTAATCCACCCATAAATTTCTAAATGTATAAACACCTGAGAATAGGAGCTACAAAATATATGAAGCAAAAATTGTCAGAGCAGAAAAGTAGTAGACATATCCACAATTATACTTGGAAGCTGCAGCACTCCTCTCTATGTAATATATAGAAAAAGTGACAGAAAATTAGCAAGGATAGAACTGAACAACACCATCAACTAGCTTGAATTAACTGATATTTATGGAACACTCCACACATTCTTTTCAAGTGCACATGGAGCATTTACCAAGATAGACTATATTGTGAGTCATAAATCAAACCTTAACAAACTTAAAAGGATTGAAATCATACAAAATATGCTTTCTGGGCTTCCCTGGTGGCTCAGTGGTTGAGAATCTGCCTGCCGATGTAGGGGACATGGGTTCGTGTCCCAGTCCGGGAAGATCCCACATGCCGTGGAGCGGCTGGGCCCCTGAGCCATGGCCACTGAGCCTGCACGTCCGGAGCCTGTGCTCCTCAATGGGAGAGGCCACAACAGTGAGAGGCCCGTGTACCATAAAAAAAAAAAAAGTATATATATGCTTTCTGACTCTAATGAAATTAAACTAGAAATCAGTAACAGAAAGATAATTGAAAATTTTCCAAACACTAACAAAGAAACAGCACACTTTAAAAAAGGAATCTCAAAGGAAATTAGAAAATACATTAAAAAGAAAGGAAATTAATATATAACATATCAAAATTGTGGGATGTAGCTAAAGTGGGAGGGGAATTTATTGCATTAAATGCTTATATTACAAAATAAGAAATGTCTTAAAGCAACCACCTAAGCTTCTCCCATAAGAAATGGGGGGGTGGGAGGTGGGGATGAGGGGGAGCAAAATAAACCCAAAGTGAGTAGGAGGTGGAAATAATAAAGATCAGTTATTAATGAAATTGAAAATAGACAAACAGAAAAAAATCAATGAAACCAAAAGGTGGTTCTTTGAAAGACCAATACAATTGATGTACCTCTAGTCAGACTGACAAACAGAAAAAGAGAGAAAACAGAAATTACTAAATCAAGAATGAAAAAGTGAATTTAACTGTAGACCTCACAGACATTAAAACAATAATATTCCTATGCAAATGAATTGGACAGACTACATGAAATAGGTTAAATCCTCAAAAACCACAAAATATCAAAACTCACCCACAACATAAAGATAACTCAGTCCTATAACAATTTTAAAAATTGAATTTGTAGTTTAAAACTGTACTTTAAAAATCTCCAAGCCCTGCTGTTTTCATTGATAAATTATTTTCTTTTACTATAACAATCTTATTGGGATATAATTAACATAACACACAATTCACCCATTAAAGTGTACAATTCAATAGTTTTTGGTGTATTTAGAGTTGTGTAATCATCACCACAATCAATTTTAGAACATTTCAACACCCCAAAATAAACCCTGAACCCATGAACAATCACTCCACATTTCCTCCCAATTCTTCAGCACTAGGCAACCACTAATGTATTTTCTGTCTCTATGAATTTGCCTATCCTGGACATTTCTTATAAATGGAATCATATAATACATGGTCTTTGTGATTGGTTTCTTTCTCTTACCATATTTTCAAGGTTCATCCATGTTGTAGCATGTATAAGTTCTTTATTTCCTTTTATGGTCAAACAATCTTCCATTATATAGATATATCACATTTGATTGATCCATTCATTAATTGATGGGTACTTGCATTGTTTCTACTTTTTGGCTGCTATGAATAATATAGCTATAAACATTTGTATAAAAGTTTTAATGTGGACATATGTTTTCATTTCTCTTGGGTATATACTTAGGAGTGGAATTTCTGGGTCATATGGTAACTCTATGTTTGTCTTTTTGAGGAACAGCCATACTTTTCCAAAGTAGCCATACCATTACAATTCTCACCAATAGTGTATTAAAGTGCCTTAAAACACATGTTATAATCCGTCTTTTTAAAAAATTCTAGCCATCCTAGTAAGTGTGAAGTAGTATCTCATTATGGTTTTGATTTGCATTTCCCTGATGGTTAATGATATTGACACCTCTTTTCATCTGCTTATTGATCATTTGTATATCTTCTTCAGAGAGATGTCTATTCAGATCCTTCCCCTATTTTTTAATTAGGTTGTCTTTTTGTTATTGAATGATGTGTTCTTTATATATTCTGGATACAAGTCCCTTACCAGATATATGATTTACAAATATTTTCTCCTATTCTGTAAGTTGTCTTTTCACTTTCTTGGTAGTATACTTTGAAGCACAATCGTTTTTAATTTTGATGAAATATGCTTTATCTTTTTTTCTTTTGTTGCTTATACTTTTTGTGTCATATCTAAGAATGCTTGTTCTAATCCAAGGTCATGAATGTTCATGCTTATATTTTTTTCTAACCGTTTTATAGTTTTAGCTCTAACAATAAGGTCTAGCATTCATTTGAGTTAATTTTTATGTATGGTGTGAGGAAGTGATCTTTTACATATAAGTATCCAGTTGTCTCAGTACCATCTATTTAAAAAACTGTTCTTTCCCCATTTAATTCTCTTGGCACCCTTGCTGAAAATCAATGGACTATAAACATGAAAGTTAATTTCTGGGATCTCAAATCTATTTCATTGGTCTATATGCCTATTCTTATGCCAGTACCACACTTTCTTGATACTGTAGCTTTGCAGTAAATTTGGAATGGGTAAGTGTGAGTCCTCCAACTTGGTTCTTCTTTTTCAAGATTGTTTTGGCTATACTGGGTCCCTTGCATTTCCATACTAATTTTAAGATCAGCTTGTCAGTTCTAGCCAAAAAGTCACTTGGAATTTTATAGGGATTGTGTTGGATCTATAGAATAATTAGGGAGTATTGCCATCTTAAAAATATTAATACTTCCAATCCATGAACATGGATTGACTTCATTTATTTAGGTCCTCCTAATTTCTTTCAACAATATTTTACAGTTTTCAATGTTCAGGGTTTGCATTTCTTTAGTTAACTGTATTCTTGTTTTATTTTTTGGTGCTATTATATATGAAATTATTTTCTTAATTTCACTTTGGATTATTCATTGAAAGTATATAAACATACATTTTTAAAACCTCATCCCTATCATGATCTGAATTAAGGCCAGTCTTATTTTCTTTATTGCATTTTAGGGAGAAGTTTGGAGGAGATGACCAATTACTGATGTTTTTACCACACAAGTAATATATTAATGCATACTCCTCATAAAAGGTTCAAACAATGCAGGAATATTCAGAGGGAAACACTGTAACCTCCTTAACCACATGCCCCCATCCTTCTTGCTTCCTGCCACAAGTGCCAAGCACTGTGAACACTGCTTTGCATTCATTCAGTCCATATACATTTTTTATTTTATGTACAATCTATATTTTTTGGTACATTGATCTTGTATTCTGCAAATTTGCTGACCTCGTTTACTAGTTTAATAGTTTTTTAGTACATCCCTGAGGATTTTTCTCAATTCAAGATCATGTCATCTGCAAACAGATAGTTTGAGGGAAGATCGCATAAAATAGTGCATGTATCTGGTGCATGGTGAGCCCTCCCTGGATGACAGTTTGTCTCATGCATTCCTTGTTAGAGTCAACATCCCCTCAAGCTCTTATTGAACCCAAGTTTGTGTGCCTGATGCTCAGTGAGGCCAAACAAACCAAAACTCCAGAGTTTGGAGCAGAGAAAGGTTTATTTCAGGGCCAAGCAAGAACAGGTGGCTTGTGCTCAAAAGACTTGAAGGTTTTGGGGGGGAAGAGTTTTTAAAGGCAAAATTTGGGATGAGGGCTACAGGGTGTGTGACTTTCTTCTGATTCGTTAATGGTGAGGTAACAGGGCGGTGTTTCAGGAATCTTGTGACCAGCCTGACCTTACCATCCTCCACCTGGGTGGGGGCCTTAGTTCCTGTAGAAGAACTCAAGGACATATTGTTATGTATATCCCTTGAGGAGGAGCTAGGACTCTGCTTTATCACTCTACTATTGTTTGACTTTCTCTTTGTTTCTGCATTCCCTCACTTCCATGATTAATAACTGTTTGAATCTGCCCTTTGGAAATCAGGGAAGGTCTATGAAGCTGCAGCCTTTTTCCTACCAATAAGAAACAGAGGACACGGAAAGGCTTTTGTACCAGTAGGGCCTATAGAGTTATGCTCATCTCACTCCCTCCTTTTCTTTAATACTCCTCAATCTTGAGGGGAACAGGTGTTCAACAAGAAAAGGAATAACATTTTGGATAGAGAAGTTAATCATAAACTTGGCAGAGGAACTCAGTTTTACAGCAACTTGGTTTCAATCCCCACTCCTGTTTCAACCTTCCCCAAATCTTTGAGAGAACAGGGCAACAACTGCTCTGGCTACTTCCTGCTGAAATGGGGTGTAGTCCTGCCTCAATTTGAGGAATGGACACCAAATTGGAAATATTCCCGTGTTCTAAGTTTTGGATCCGAGTCTTGTATGATTAAGACTCCTGTTAATGCAATTGACAAAGAAACTTGGTTATAATAACTAGAATAATGATTGATAACATTTTATTAGGACATACCATATTTTTAGGAATTCCATATTGCTTTTAGAATATCTATATTAATAACATTTACCCACACAGTATAACCTGAGAAGGCTTATCATTCATTTGACAATGCTTCCCATGTAATTTAACTTATCAAATAATCCTAGTTAATTTAATCTCTGAGATGCCTCAGAATTCCTCTGAAGCATCCCAGAGTTAGCTGGAGGTAAAAAGAACATCAATTAGAATTTGATATTTGGGAAGTTTGTCAAAAATATGAAAAAGGTTTCAAAACACTTGGTCAAATAGGATCACAGGTTATGTGAAACAGAACTTATTCATTCAACCAAAGTGACAAAAGATTTCAAAAGCAAATACAGATCACTTTAAGGCAAATAACCTCACACAGTTTGTTATCAAAAGCAGCAGTCCAAGAAAACTTTGTTCTCTTAACAGAGAGAGAAACCAATTCCAGTCCTGTATCAGCCTACTCTTTTTTTTTTTTTTTTTTTTTTTTTGCGGTACGCGGGCCTCTCACAGTTGTGGCCTCTCCTGTTGCAGAGCACAGGCTCCAGACGCGCAGGCTCAGCGGCCACGACTCACGGGCCTAGCCGCTCCGCGGCATGTGGGATCTTCCCAGACCGGGGCACGAACCCGCGTCCCCTGCATCGACAGGCAGACCCTCAACCACTGCACCACCAGGGAAGCCCCTCAGCCTACTCTTAATAACAAAATCCATTTACCTAATTAAATTTAATCCAATCTTAGCCAATTCTGACCATGTAAAAAACTCTTTTCTCAGTGTTCCTTTTCCACAAACCTTGTACAACTTTCTGTATCCATATTATTCTGTCCCTTATTTTCTTTTTCATTCAGAAACAACCAGCTCTGGGATAAAATTAGCTTTTTTCCTTTAACAAAATGCATTTCCATTCCTCATACCTTGTTTTACTGAAAACACACATCCTACTTTTTCTGGCATACTGGAATGTTTTCCTCATTATTATTTTTAAAATTATTTTTTAAAGTTTACCTAAAAAACCTGCTTATCTTATTTACATTTAATTTACTCATTTCATCATATCAAGTCATTTTTCTTGTTGACAAATTTTATAACAGAAACAATATGAGCTTGTTGACTTTTAGTAAATACAATAAAAATATAATACTGATGACTTTAAATGCATGTTTATATTAATCAAACCAACAAGCTTCCACTAGCTGTAATACCAGATATCAATTTAATATTGAATATCTCCAAGATCATGTGAACCTAAAATTCATTCTGGCCAGTTTCTTTCATATTTCTGAGAACTTATATAAGTGCTTAATTTCTTTTAAGCCTTTAAAAAATTTTTTAAAATTATTATTATTATTTTTTAATTTAATTTAATTATTATTATTTTTAAGCCTTTTAAACAGAGCTCATCCACAAACCAATCTTGACAATGCCATTTGGAGGCAGAGACACATCATATTTATGATGTAACATAAACATACATACATCTGTATAGACACAGACAGGTAACCCACAGTATTCCTGCTTGAGTTTAAAAAGGCCTCTTTTTTTTTTTTCTTCAGTCTCAGGGATCACAGATGATTAGATAAAAGTTCCTGAGAGCCCAGGTAGATCATTTACATCTCAAAGGCACACGGAGAGAAGTACAAGTTCCTCCTAGAAAGCTACCTTCTACTAACTGCACATGCAAAAAACAGTTTTAGAATGTCAAAAGAGCCCCATCTTGGCCATTTTTAGGGTGAGATTTCCTTCAGTTTTTAAACAGCCAATTCAGTTTAAATCAATAACAGTAATAGACAGTAATACATATCATTCACATGCCTCACTTCCAGAGAAACTTGAACCAGCATTTAAGTTACCAGGACCATCTGACAAAGGTCAATACCAGGAAGAGAAAACAGGATTTGGACTCATGTACTGAGACACTCACACACACCCAAGATAAAAGCCAAAGCAATTCCAAAAGACTCACTTTGTTACAATAGAATAAAAGTGTAAACATAAGGAAGTTCATCCTATTTCCTTTCCCTTTCAGAAAACAGTTCTAGTTGAAAGATGGTGTTATAATTTAGAGAACAATTAGGGGCCATTGTTCTCCAGACCCCAAGGAGTATTGAAGCCAAGCAGTGTTACAATAAAATATCATTTTCTTTCATTCATGGAAGATAGCTGAAGCTCTCCCAGTTTTGCAATATACACCCTGGGGGACTACAAGGTGGAACAGAGCTCTGATCACCCATATTTAATTACTCACTGTTGGTGTTGTCAAATATCAAGCAAACAGCAAACACTGCAATGTAGAACAGTCTCTCAGGGTCACAGTTCCGTAGCCCTAGAAAGGGAAAATTCCCAACCAATGCGCCACTGTAGGTGAAGACAATGCAATAGGGATGAATACTCTGGTGTCATCACACACAATCTCTGTTACCAGAGATGTCTCAACCAGCCAATGCAAGTACTGATATACACACAAAGATACCAACAACAAATACAGTCACACAGACAAAAGATCAGATGAGATAGAGCCCAAATTCCACTTCCATTCCCAGATGGAGGCCTCCAAAGAGATTGGCCCAGCTCCCAAGAGGGAATGGGTCTAGACTGGCTCACAATAAGCCCAGAGTGGCTTAATTCCTGAAAGGGAATGAACCCAGTTGGTGGGGACAGAATTCCCAACCTACACAAGCTGGAGTGACTCACACCAAAACAAAAGTAAAGGTGAACTGTAGATCTGGACATTTCTCAGCTCCAAACAGCCTTGTGCTGTGGTGATTGGTGTCTGTCAGAGAGAGTCCCTCTGAGTTCCCTGAAACAAAATGAGCTTTAGCAGCTGCTGGGGACCCAGGGAAGGGACTGCCCCCAGCCAGGGTTAACCTGTCACAGGCATGGGCTCCTGGCTGGCTCGCCAAAATTGTTGTCAAATGCAAGTTCGTGTACCTAACACGCAGTGAAGCCAAACAAACCAAAACATCAGTTTGGAGCAGATAACGGTTTACTGCAAGGGCCAAGCAAGGAGACTGTGCAGCTGGTTCTCAAAAGACCTGATGTTTTTCGGGGAAGAGTGTTTAAAGGCAAATTTGAGGTGAGGGCTGCAGGGTGTGTGACTTTCTTCTGATTGGTTAGTGGTGAGGTAACAGGGTGGTGTTCTAGGAATCTGGTGTTCAGCCTGAAGTTACCATCCTCTACCTGGATGGAGGCCTTAGTTCCTGCAGAAGAACTCAAAGATAAGGAGTTCCTTGAGGAGGAACTAGGACTCTGTTTTACTGCTGCACTATTGTTTGACTGCCTTTCCTTTGTTTCTGTGTTCCCTCAGTACCCTGATTGGTAAATGTTTGAATCTGCCCTTTGGAACTCAGGGAAGGTCTAGGAAGCTGAAGCCTTTTCCTACAAACAAGAAATGGGGGACATAGAAAGTCTTTTGTACCCAAGAGGGCCCCATAGGGTCCTACTCAGTTTCACTCTTAGAGGTGGGGGCCCCTCTCCTCTGCAGAGTCAGTCCTCTGAAGGCTGTCCCTGCATGGCTGTATTCCCAAGAGATGAGCTTCATGGATACCACCCTTGCCTGAACCAGTTTACTCTAAGAGCCCCTGAGCTCCATCATTTGTCCCTGGCTCCAGCTTCTTCTCCCAGGCAGAAACCAATTGCAGACCCGAAATGTGCCCACCCCCATGGTGTCTCCAAATTAGAGAAAGAAGAAGAGAAGTGGGGTTTTTCACAGCTCTGTGTTCCTTCTTCACAAGGTTGGCCTCCACTTGTGAGTCCTGAGGGAAATGGGTTCTTTGAGGAGGGGGCAGAAAAAATATGGGAGAACAATCTACCTTAGCACAGGGTCTTTCAAACCAAATTCTGCATGACTCCAAATAAACAGAAGTAAAAAGAACTGTATGAAGGCAAGTCTATATTAAGCATCTTAATATCTAGAAATTCAACACCTATACATATTACATAACTATACAGCAGTTTCCAAAAACTCAACACACTTTGATTGCTTACCCACTGGGGCTGGGCCCTGATCCTGGTGCCAGGACCATGGCCTCATTCTGAGGTGCCCCTAGTTCAGCAACAGAGATGAGGTGAGCTGTGCCAGGTGGGCTTTGCCTGCTCCTTAACAAGAGTTCACCTTGAGCCAGGTAGTTCTTAGTTCTGTGGGTTTGGGGGGCTTTCAAGTGCACAGTCTCCTCTTAGTCAAGGGCACGGGCACAAGGGTACCTGTGACCATTGGACATGCTTTGGGTCCCATGGCTGCTCCCAGAGGGGCCCAGGCCTTGATGGGGACAAAGGCCCTCCTGCCTCTGAGAAGCAGATGGTTTCACTCAGCACCATGCTAGATTCCCCATCAAGCTGTGCCCTAGCTGCCTGGTGCCCAGTCCCTTATGTACACAGATGTTGTTGAACCCAAGTTCATGTGCCCATGCACAGTCACAGTGAGGCTAAACAAAGGAAATGCCAGAGTTTGGAGCAAAGAAAGAGTTATTGATCAAGAGGGCACCAACCCAGAAGATGGGAGATGTAGGTTTGCCTCAGATCCATTTTATTGGCTGGTTGGGGTGTAAGGTATTTAAAGGCAACATTTGGAGTGAGGGTTGCAGGGAGGATGACTTTCTTCTGCTTCGTTGGTTGAGAGGTAATAGGATGATGTTTCAGGAATCTTAATCATCAACCTTTTGGGGTCTGGGGTCTACAGTGTTTGTGCTCAGCATGTAGTCACCATCCTCCACCTTAGCTCCTAAAGAACAACTCAAAGATATGTGTCAGGTTGTTATGTATATCCTTTGAGGAGGGACTAGGACTCTGTTTTATCACTGAACTATTGTTTCTTGACTGCTTTTCCTGTTTCTGCATTCCCTCACTTCCCTAATTAGTAACTGCTTGAGTGTGCCCTTTGGAAATCAGGGAAGGCCTAGGAGAGTAAAACCTTTTTCTACAAACAAAAAAATTGCAGCACAGAGGGGCATTTGTATCTAGGAGGGCCCCACAGGGCACATAGGTTTCACAGACAGTGAGGGTCAATTACCTTCCCTCCTCCTTCCTGCACTGAGCAGAAGGGTCCCTGCAGCACTGCCAGGTCGCTTCCTCTGTGTCAGGTGCTGTGTCTGCTTCCTTTTGAACAGAGTCTAATTCAGTCCTTGAGTCTGGGCACCATATACTTCTGCTCACTGGAACACAGAGGTAAGTTTTGGCTCCTCTGGAGCACTATAATCAGGAAGGCCAGGGAGGAAACTCCAGGCAGAGGAAACCCCAGAGCCCAGAGCCCTCAGTCCCACTAGGTGGATGCCATGCCCAGCTTCTGTGCTGCTCAGCCCATCCCAGGAGGCACAGGGGCACATGTGCTGATTCTGCCCCAGAAGAAGTCCCAGATTCCACCTGCACCACCACCAGTCCCTCACCAACCCCAGGTAATCACACCAGCTGCACTCCATTGACACAGGCCTTCTCAAGAGATATTATTCTCTACGATGAAAAAAATAACAACACTATTATGAGCAGAGCCTGATGAAAGAAGGGCTGAGAGCATTTCGAAGATGAATTGCTGGTAGTTGGTTTTATGGCACATTTGCATTTAAATAGATTCTTTAACTCTTTTTCTGAACTTCAAATAAGACAGCCTTAAAAGTGCTGACTAAGAGGGAGGAGTGTTCTTAGTTTTCACTTTAATTTTAACACGGATACATTGTCTTATCATAGCTCCTGCCATCCAGGTGGGAGCAGCATCTCACTGATTTCTCAGGCTTCAGCCCTGCCTAACCTGCCATATCTTCACCTCCTGAGACTCGTGATATCCTTCCTCTCCTCTAGGACCTATGCTGGCTTCCTACTGCCTGCCACAACTCTCCTCAACACCCCTCTCTGGCTCTCAGGGCCCCACACTACTTCAAAGTCTAGTCACCACTTCCTAGAATGAGGCTCAGAGAAGGAGCAAGTAACAAACATCTTTGCACATGTTAGCTGGTAAAAAGAAAAAATAAAAAAGGAACATTTGCCCATTCTGACATCACCAAGGCAAAGTACCCTTTTTATCAAAAAGAGACTCATTGAAATTTCTTAGATGCCAATTCCCCAACCTTTCTGCCCCATGGCCTCCGATGTTGCTCTCACCTCCTCCTGCTCCCTTTCTAAACACTGCCCCTGGGTGGGGCCCACATGAAGGCCACCACCACCTCCCATCCTTTGTACTATATAATACAGCAATCCCACTCCTGACCATATATCTGGAGAAAACCATAGTTTGAAAAGATACATGCTCCCCAATATTCACTGCAACACTGTTTATAATAACCAAGACGTGGAAACAACCTAAATGTCCATTGACAGATAAATGGATAAAGAAGATGTGGTACATATATACAATGGAATATATTAGCCATAAAAAAGAATGAAATAATGCCATTTGCAGCAACATGGACGGACCTAGAGATTATCATACTTAAGTGAAGTCAGACAGAGAAAGACAAATATATGATATCACTTAAATGTGGAATCTAGTAAAAAAAAAATGATACAAATGGACTTATCTACAAAACAGAAACAGACTCAGAAATCTCAAAATCAAACTTATGGTTACCAAAGGGGAAACGTCAGGGGAAGTGACAAATTAAGAGATTGGGATCAACATATGCACACGACCATATAGAAAATAGATAACTAATAAAGACCTACTGTGTAGCACAGGGAACAATACTCAATATTCTGCAATAAGCTATATGGGAAAGGAATATGAAAAAGAAGGGATATATGTATATGCATAACTGATGAAATTTTCTGTACACCTGAAACTAACGCATCATTATAAATCAACCATACTCCAATAAAACAAAAACAAAGGGCCATAAATACATGTGGAATGGGATATTCAAAAGGCAGTTAGGGCAGAGGCACGAGATTTATCAATACAAGCTGCCCTGTTTTCCAGGGTGGGACACAAACCCATGATGCAGGACTACTTCAAAAGCACACCTCGTCCACAGTATAAAAGCCCCAAGATTTGGTATGGGGGAGTCCTCCTTCACCTCAAGTATAGAGAGGGCTTCAGCAGGGCACTTGAAGAGCTTGATTCATGTTCTCTGTGGTTTGGGGGGCAACATGGATGCACCTGCAATGCTGTGCAGGGCAAGAGGTTTTCAGCACAAAGCAGAATAGGGGTGGGGGATGGGACCCTTGTCCCCAGGGTGATGCCAGAGAGGGAGTGAACTGAGTTTTAAAGGGTAGGTTGGATTAAGAAAAGACTAGAGGGAATTCCCTGGTGGTCGAGCAGTTAGGACTCTGCACTTCCACTGCTGAGGGACTGGGTTCGATCCCTGGTCAGGGAACTAAGATCCCGCAAGCCACATGGCCAAAAATAAATAAGTAAAAAATAAATAAAACTTACGGCCACTTGGTCTTTCCAGGACCCCTAATCTCTCTAGACATAATGCCCCCTATGCTGTGACCTATCCCAGTTCATCCTGCATCCCCAGACTCCTCCATTGGCACTGCCTCCCTCACATGCCACTTAGACGTCCAATCAACTTCTCCAATCCAACATATCCAACTCGGAACTCCTGATTTCTCTCTCAAAACCCATTCTCTCGTTTTCCTCGTCTCTGTGAATAACATCACCATTGTAGGGGTTCAGAATGACCCTCCCCCAAAATGTGCCACTTTTGAGCTAAAGGCAATTGAGAGCTTGTGGGCTCAAGAAAAACTACTGCTGCTCCCTTAACCACCTGGAACAATTTAAATTGAGGATGTTTCCCAGAAAAAGAGTTATTACCAAAAATATTTATCTGAGTGTCCCTATCCATATAGCAGGGCAAACATCTAATTATCAAACATCTGCTCTTCTTATTATCTTCCTGTGAATGACCCTCCTGTCCTCGGAAGCCCCAGGCCCCATCCCATTCCTTAGCTCAGGATGTTCATATATACCTCATTTTACCCTTCTTTCTCTGACACTCATGTTTATGGTGTTCCCAAATGTATGAAATTAAACTGATTTTCTCCTTTTAATCTGACTCATGTCAATTTAAACCAGCCAGAAGAACCTAGAAGGGTAAAGGAAAATTTCTGCCTGCCCAACACCATCCTTCTAGCCAGAAGTCAGGGGCCATCCTTGAGTATCCTCTGTCCATATCAGATTTATCACCACTCCTGGTTGACTTCTTCCAGGACTCACTCATCTCCAGTCATTTCTCAACATCCCTAACTCACCATCCCCCCAAATCAAACAGCCACCATCATCTCTTGCCCGGACAACTGGCCTCCAGCTGTCCTCTTTGTCCTTCACAACCAACGGTTTATTCTTTACACAGCAACCAGAGCAATTTTTCTGAAAATGTAGATCAAATCATATTCCTTCAAGACTTAAACCCTCCAATTACTTCCCATAGCATCCAGAATTAAAGAAGCAGCTCTTTACCCTGGCCTAGAAAGCCCTATGTCTGGTTCCTTCTCATGCTCCAGGCCAATCATGTGTCCTCACTATGGCACACCTCTCCTGACCTGAGATTTTGTACATGCTGGTCTTCCCTTCTGAAATACTCTTCCCCAGGTCTCTTCCTTCAGGGCTCAGCTTAAAGCTCTCCTTTTTGTGGACCTCTTCCCTGATTTCTTCCTGCCTCCTTCCACTGAGGTTTCTTCCCTCTACCCCCACCCTTTAGCCACCATTACAGCACTCGTTTTCTTCATAGTATTTTGTATTTAGCTTACTTATTCATTCGTACATTGATCCAGTCGCTAGTACTGAGAGCTGTCCTAGGTGCTGGAGACACAGCCAGGAACAACCCAGACTCACTCTCTTGCCCAGAGCACAATAATAATTTGTTGAGAGAATTCGTTGTTTCATTAATGGATTTGTGAAGGAAGTAGGCTTGAACTGATTAAACACTGTCTTAGCTGTGAAGTCTCATAGAAATGGAATATTTGCAAATCAAATAAACTAACTGGAATTTTGGAGCCCAGAGCAAATCCTTTTTTTGGAGCAAAGAGTTCTTTTGTGATGTAAATGATCCATTGCTTTCTCCCAGCTCTGTGTTGTTCCTGTTCAGGAGCTTTCCTCAGGCTCGTGAACCCTCTAAAATGATATGTAAAATATGTGTCGGTGAGCATTTTGTGCATTTTTCTGAGGCATTCATATCTTCCGTTAGATTCTTGATGGGTCTGTTACTCCAAAAAGCTCAGGAGACGTAGCTTTGGCCTGTCCCTATTTTTCAGGACTGTTCTGATGTGCCCTTTCCTGGTGAATGAATTGCACTGATAATTGTCTATTTTTAGAAAGCAGCTCTTTATAAGCCACAAACTTCCATCTAGCCATCATTAAATGAATCCCCAGTTCCACACACTTGGTGAAAACCCTTATTTGTAAAGCATGAAGGTACTACTCTCTATTACTAAGGTGGAAAAATATTTTTTCATTGTACTTCAAAGAGGCTGAAAGCAACAAGTCTCATAAAAATATGAAACCCTAGGTAAGTTGCTCAAAAGCAGAAGAGCCCTTGGAAATTTCCTGGTAAAGAAAATTTCTGTTTCAAGCTGCCTCTGGGTCTCACAGTGACCTTTAAAATGAAGAATTTCTTCCCCCAAGATAAACATCATTAATGTCAGAGGGAGTTGTTTGAAGTCACAGCCCCTTAAGCAACATGCCTTAGAGAAAACTTGAGCAGCATCTCTTTGCCTCCAAGAGTCAAATCCCACCCCCAACCTCCACGCTGCCAGCAGCTCAGCTGCCACAAACGTAACTGTCCTCTCCTTCCTGGCGCCTCCCACCTGTCACCTGGATCAGTGGAGGGCTCCCTTGCATCAAAGGCAAGCCACCTCTCTACCCTCACCCAGGGCCAAATCTGGCCCCAGAGCTACCGCCTGCATTTGGCCCTTCAGAGCACCCCAGCTAAGCTGCCCAGTAAGGCTTCTTGAAGGATGGAAGGGCCTTGTCTCCGGATACCATGGGCTCACTCAAGGGTGGGAGTAGAGGATGCAGGGAGGAGAGACAGCCCTGTACAACTGTGCTTGGGGCTGCCCTCTTAACCTTCCTGCTTTAGCTCCTCAATAAGATTTATGACATTTTCAGAGAGCTTTCTAAAGCTTTCTTCCTGTGTCTGTAGGCTTTGAGGACCACTGTTCTCTGACACCTTCCTGGCTAGGGACAAAGGGAGGGTCTGAATAAGCTAAGGCATTTTTTCAAGGTTATACTTTAGGAGTTTTTATGTTTTGCTTTTGTTTTTGTTCCCGCTCTATTATGGAAATTTCCAAACATATGCAAAAGGAGACCTAATAGAATGATAAACCTCTTTATACCTCCCACCCAGTTTTGACAATTCCATATCTGCCAGTTCTGGTTCATCTTTACCCCACTTCCCAGATGATTATTTTTAAGCAGAATTCAATGTGTTTCACCTATAAATATTCCCATATGTATTTCTGAATATAAGGAATCTTTTATGTCTTTATAACCACAATACAATTGCCACATCTAGAAACTTTTGATGATAATTCTCTCATATCCTCAAATATGCTGTCAATATTCATCTTTCCTTGGTTGTTTCTGTCAGGGAGGAAGAAAACTTTCCTCTACTTTTCTAGGTTATTCTAGCTGGTCTAAGGATTAAATTGCTATGAGATTAACAGCCAATTTAATTTCATACATATAGGAGCCCCACATACATGAGAAGGTCAGAGACCCTGTTAGAAAACCCAAGTTCATGTGCCCGATACATAGTGAGGCCAAACAAACCAAAATGTTGGAGTTTGGAGCAGAGAGAGGCTTATTGCAGGGCTGAGCAAGGAAAACAGGGCAGTTCATGCTCTAACGACTTGAACTCCCACATGCTTTAGGGGAAAAGAGTTTTTATAGGCAAAACTTAAGTGGGGAGGTCTGCAGAGTGTGTGACTTTCTTCTGATTGGTTGCTGGTTGAATAGCAGGGTGGTGTTCCAGGAATCTCAGTCATCAGCCTCTGGTTCTGACCAATCCGGGGTTCACTCACGTGCTTGTGCTCGGCCTGAAGTTACTATCTTCCACCTGGGTGGGGCCTTAGTTCCTGTAGAACTCAGAGATGTAGACCAGGTGGTTCTGTATATCCCTTGATGAGGAGCTAGGACTCTGCTTTATTGCCACGCTACTGTTTCTTGACTACTTTCCCTTTGTTTCTGCTTCCCTTCACTTCCCTATTAGTAACTGCTTGAATCTGCCCTTTGGAATTCAGGGAAGGTCAAGGAGGCTGAAACCTGTTTCCTACAAACAAGAAGTGGGAGGACTCCCCTGGTGGCGCAGTGGTTAAAAATCCACCTGCCAATGCAGGGCACACAGGTTCGAGCCCTGGTCTGGGAAGATCCCACATGCCACGGAGCAACTAAGTGTGTGCACCACAACTACTGAGCCTGCACTCTAGAGCCCATGAGCCACAACTACTGAGCCCATGTGCCACAACTACTGAGCCTCTGCTCTAGAGCCTGTGAGCCACAACTACTGAGCCCTTGTGCCACAACTACTGAAGCCCACATGCCTAGAGCCCGTGCTCCGCAACAAGAGAAGCCACCGCAATGAGAAGCCCACGCACCACAACTAAGAGTAGCCTTGCCCACAGCAATGAAGACCCAATGCAGCCAAAAATAAATAAATTAATTAATTAACTAATTAATTTTTTTAAAAAAAGAAATAGGGGACACAGAAAGGCTTTTGTACCCAGAAGGGCTCTACAGGGTCCTGCTTGGTTTCAACTACACATACATGAGAGGTTCAGAGACAGAAGGGTAAAATGAGGTATATGTGCCATCCTGAGCTAAGGGATGAGATAGGGCCATGGGGCTTCCAAAGACTGGAAGGTCTTCACAGGCCAATAAGAAGAGCAGATGTTTGGTAATTCGATGTTTCTCTGCCACATAGCTGGGGCCACTTAGATAAAATGTATTGCTGGTAATAACTCTTTTCTGGGAAAATTCCTCAATTTAAATTTTTCCAGGTGCTCAAAGGGAGGGGCAGTAGTTTCTTTTGAACCTGTAGGAGCTTGATTTCCTTTAGCCCAAAATAATCTCATGCAAAAGTGGCACATTTGGGAGAGGCTGGTTCTAAAGTCCTACATTTCATAAATGGCTTTTTTTTTTTAAATGGTGTGTTTGAATCAGAATCCAAGTAAATGCCACACTTTGCTATTGGTTGATAAAGCTCTTAAGTCTCTTTTAATGTTTAATTTCCCTTCCAACTCTTTTTTCCATGTCATTTATTTGTTGAAGAATATGCTTCAGCTTTAGACATTCTATTTTTTGCTTTTTGCCTCTGCCTCCTGTGAGATTCTTGATTTTTCTTTGCTTTGTCTTTTCTGGGAACCAGGTTGGGGAGGAGGTTGGTAGTCTTGCTATGATGTCATTCATTTAATGCCCCATTTGGAGAACCCATCCCTTCTTCCGCAGGGCCTGGTGCTCCCTCAGGCTCAGTCCCCCAGGCTCAGTCTCTCCAGCTGCCTGAAATGGTGTAGGGTGTGGGGTCTGGGGCCTATGGATGTTCATCAGTCAAAGACCACCAGGAGCGCACCTGCAGTCAAACAAAGTTGAGTTTATTGTCTTGTTGAAATGAGAGAGACGGACATTGTGGAGACCTGCGGGCGTCTCTGAAAGAGTGTTATAAAGAACGTAGAATACGATTTGGACTTGAGTTAGGTGATTTGGAAGAGGGCTCAGGGAAGTGTGGTTTGCTCCGGATTGGGTGCTGTCTGGAAATGAGGGGTAATCCTGTGATTGCTTAATGAACCTTATCTAGGAGTCAGGAGGAATGAAGTGTAATCAGTAAAGAAGCCTCAGTCACTTTCTGAGCCAGAAGAAGGGTCTCTGGAACATTCTTCAGGTCTCGGTTGTTCCTGTTCTTCTTGATGCTCAGGCGTGGTTCTGGAATGGTCTCGTTTTTATCTTCATCTGTCACGTCACCGAGTGGCCTTGTCTGATGGAGATGTCCTAGGAAACTGTCTTTGTTCAACAGGAGAATATCATGGCCTCGTTGTGAGGGCCAGGCCAGCTCCCAGCTGTCAGGGGCCGTTTTGTTTTTCTCCAGTCCTAGGTGCCTCTGTGTTTTCAGCTCCCTTATGCCTCTGTTCTGAGCCTTGCCGGCTCTGGGCTCACACGGCTGGCTTCTCAGCTTGCCCCCCTGCCAGCTGTCAGCTCTCAGCTTCCTGTGTTTGCTAGATCAGTGACTACTCAGAGATCTTTTTCCAAATTTTTGTTGCCTTCTCTCTCTGCTCTGATATCTTGGCCTAGTCTCTTTACCTTTTGGGGGCTTATGGCTTTTTTCATCCCTTTACTGTCTTTAGAGGACTTTGGGGACAGAGCAGCTGCAGGTGACCAACCGCATCCCCACAGCATCTGTAACTGGCAGTCGTGTCGGGCTTTTGTCAGAGAAGTGCTCCTTAGTGAAGTCCTTCTGTGCTTAGTGAGGGGATGCTTTGTATTTATTCCAACAAATCCCCTCCTTGATAACATGGTGGAAATGTGTGGACCACAGGCTGATATTGGGATCAAGAAGGTTCCAATTCCCTCACTTAATGAGAACTGCATTTTTTAAAATAATTAATCCCTCATCAAACACTCCCTCCCGTCTTAGCCTTATATTTATTTATTTATATTTATTTTTGGCTGTGTTGGGTTGCTAGGGCTTTTTCTAGTTGCGGCAAGTGGGGGCCACTCTTCATCGTGTTGTGTGGGCCTCTCACTATCGTGGCCTCTGTTGTTGCGGAGCACAGGCTCCAGACGTGCAGGCTCAGTAGTTGTGGCTCACGGGCCCAGTTGCTCCGCGGCATGTGGGATCTTCCCAGACCAGGGCTCGAACCTGTGTCCCCTACATTGGCAGACAGATTCTCAACCACTGCACCACCAGGGAAGCCCGAGAACTGAATTTTTTCTTCAGGCATCCCACTTTATCATCTGATTCTGTACCAAGGGCAGTGTCATCATGGGGGAGTCTCATGGACTCATTTGTTTACCAAAGTGGATTCCCCACGGCTGAGTAACTTTGTTTCCTTACATCTGGAGCAGTAGAAATATCTGCTTCTTAGAAACCGTCAAGGTAGCAAATGCACACTTTAATAAGAACCATACTTCTCATCTGTGAGACCCAGTATCTTTAATTAGCTGGCTGGACAGCTACTTGTCTTCTTTAAGGTATAAATTATTAAAGGCCAAGTGGGGAAATGTCCGTTTAATGCAATGACATGCTTATACCATTCGTCTTGGCAACCTGGCTCTGTTCTGTTGTACTCTGTGGAGAAATAGTGGCAATTTACAAAAGAATCATCACTAGGATGTGATCCCAGGGAGCTGAAAATGTTCCACCATGGTCATAATTACACATCCCATGTAATGGGTTAAAGGTGGAGGAAATATCTTTGTTCCTGTTGCTCAGATGGAAGTCGGCACAGAGGACAGAAAGTCTGATTCCGGTTCTGCAAATCCTCAAACATTTAACGGGGCTCATGGGAGACCCGTCAAGAGGTCAGTGGTGCAGGAGCTGCATGAAACGGTCTGTGGCGAAATCCACTTATAACACCATTTATCTTTAAAACCTTGCTTTTCTATGTATAATTGTATTTTTAAAGAGTCATATTTGTGTGTAGACTGGGATTTGTTGTTGGAAGTGAATATAACCTCTGAATATGAGGAGGGCATGTTATTAGAAAATAACTATTATCATTGATAGTGGGTAAAATTTTGACAATAGCACCACCTGCTGTGATTTATAATATGACCCTTGTATGCCACATACAGCGCATGTCTCATTTTCACAATAGCTCCATTTAGCCAGTGAGGAAAGAAGGCCAGAGAGGTTGACAACGTTACACAGTTAGGGAGCAATGAAGCCTCAGTTCAAACCTGTGACTCAGCTCAGGTCACCTCCTCCAGGAAGCCTTCCCTGACCTCCACACACCCTCCACTATGACACCTGCATCGTACCCCGGATCCTGCTATGTGTCTGCCACAAAAGCAGGCTGGAACTTCTTCCTCATTTATTCCCAGTCCTAGCCCAAAGCAGCCTCTGGATAAATTCATTCAAAATGAACCTGATGTCAAGCCAAGCCCCTCTTTCCTTTGTGACCAGGCACTGCCACTGCCTTGTCCCTGTGTGGTCCTCTGACTCATGCACCCGGGGACCTGGGATGAGAACACTGTGAAAGGGGCCATCTCTTACAGATACAAATAAAGTGTGAAGTCATCAGCACTGGGACTGAGTTTTTTTTCCAAAAAAGGAATAAAACAAAGGAGAAGGGGCAAAGGTTGAGAGATGGCCAGCGGACAGTGAGAACACCCTCTGTATAGAGACCCATTTTGTAACCGAACTCTTGCTGGCAGCTCCCTACACATAGGCAAAGGTAGGAAGTGTTCAGGGAGTCCGTTGTGAATGCTAGAGGTCTGAGGAGTTAGAGAAGTGAAGACAGCCCAGGACAAGGGGCCACAGCCCCAGAAGACTGAGGGGGCAGAGAAAGCCTCATTTTTAACTTAGAACCATACCCATATACATATTTGAGTCTAAGACACGAGGGAGAAAATCACATTCAAAAGAAACAGGTTCCTTGGGTCTAACGGGGAGCGCCAGGTTTAAGCAGATATCAGACATTGTAGCCAAGTACAGGCTCGGAACTGGGGCAGCCCAGGTTTGGATCCCAGCTGTGCCCCATTCCAGTGTGTGACCTTGGACCAGTTGTTAATCTGTCTGTGCCTCAGTTAAACCTTCTGTAAAATGAAGGTAATGATAGTACGAATTTAACTGAGTTGTTTTGAAGATCAAGGTTAATACCCGTGAAGGGCTCAGATCACTCAGCATAGCCAGCATGGGTTGAGCACCTGCTCTGTGCTGTCCCTGTGCTCATTCACAGGATCTCCTTATCACCCCAGTGAGGTCAGTACCCCTATTAGCATCATCCCCATTTTATAGATGCAGGAACTGAAGCACAGATTGCTGACTATCTTTCTCAAGATCATTCAGCTAAGAAGCAGCAAAGCCAGAGGTTGAATCTGGACAACCTGGTGCCAGAATCCCTCTCCCAACTACTTTGCCATGCTGCCTCTCAAAAATACTCTCTTTGTAGTATCAAGGTACCTGTTGTAGGTTGAATTGCTTCCCTAAGAAAGATCTGTTGAATTCTTAACACCTGGGACCTGTTTGTGCTCATTTGGTTGGTCTTTGTTTTCTTCCACACGTGTCTAGATTTGTTAAGAATATTTCACATATACAAGTATTCAGATAACTGGGATGAGACTTAACAAATGAACAGGTCCTCTGTGATAATACCACACGCAGCCTTGGGTGACGGAAGCAAACCCAGTAAATGAAAATTTCACTTCACACTGAAATGAATTCTTTTCTTTTAAGAAGAGTTCATTAAATTCCAGCTCCACTGTGAGCTTTGAAATATTGCTGGCCTCCTCTCCCCTCCCCCACCATCTCTCTCTGCTAGAAGGAGAAATGGTGACAGTAAGGACAGACTGTCCTTGTCACTTCTGTCTGACCAGGAAGCAAGAACTGGTCAGTGATGTGGGAATGGCAGGACCCAGAGGCATGTCCCCTGGAGACAGGGAAGGATGGGGGTACAGGGCACATCGGGAGTGCCCCTAGGTCTGAAGGGACAACTTGAGTCGGCAAGTGTAAGCTCCGCAAGAAACTTCTGCTCTGACAAAGAAGTATTGAGCAGGTAAAAGCTAGACATCTCTACAGCCACTGAAGACCACGTCTGAAAGTAGGAAGGCAGGAAGAGGAGGAGGAGGAGGAAGACAGCACTTTTGTAAAAGAATGGAAGGATGGATACCAACTGCCATATTACAGAGGTTAATTCTGGCAGGGGGGGGCATGGGATCACAGATGGCCTCTGTTTTGTTTTAATTTTATTTTGTTTTATGTTCTTTTGGGGGCTTTCTGTGTGCTCTGCCACAAACACCTATGACTTCTGGAATTAGAAAAGTTATTTTTAAGAATATGAGTGTTGGGGGGAGGGGGCAAGATGGTATATCTTGTAAGACAGCATGATATGATGGCAGAAGAGTCATCATATAAAAGATCACTACTGAAAGGCAAGCTGAAAACGTTTCTACTGTGAGAAAATATTTTGCAACTGATAAGGAATCTTGAAATCTTGGAGAGTGAAGAACTTGTCAATGTTAGAAATCACAGTGAGCATGCTCCTGACTCAGGGCCCTTACACTCACTGTTCCCTCTACCCCAACACTTTTCCCCCAGACTTCTGCCTGGCATCCTTCCTCACTTCAGGCACGTCTCTGCTCCAATGTTTACCAGACGCCCCTGCACAGAAAAGTAGCCCCCATGCCCCAACACATGAACGTCACTTCACCAGAAAGTCATTATCAATGACAGCATGGAAGAGGACTATCCTGGGGCCCAGAACAATAGTGACAACAGGCAATCAGCATAGTATTCCTTGAAGGAAAACATGAAGTCACTTAGATGTTTCAGGGGGTGGTACAAGTGTTATTTTCTGGCCTTAGGTCAGGAGTCCCAGGTCTCTCTCTTCTCGGGGGGCCCCTGAGGATGACATAGACATTGGACTTGCAAAGCAAAGCAATGGCATTAGCCACAAACTCCAACATATTCAGTTCCTGGTGAGTTTTCCATGAGAAAAGAGTTTAAAGAAATTAGACACGTAGAACACAGACTTTGGCCCCAAAATGCCAACCCCCATTAAAATGAACCAGGATTAAATGGCTGATTCCAGATCTTGGGCCAAAAGTGTATAAGTTGAACCTGGGCCATCTGGTCCTGCCTGGAAAAAAGGAGATCTCAAAGGGTCATGGCAAACAAAGACCCAAGAGTCAACTTGAAAAGGCTCCATGGCCCAAACATGACCATTTGAATAATGACAATGTTTTGAAAGACATGAAATATATTAAAATATATGAGTTCATATTAATATTCCCCGAAAACCCCAGAACGAAACAAAACTAATTGATTACCTTAGATAAGGCACAAACTTGTTATTCTGAAAACTGATAAAGCAAGGGAAAGAATTGAGCTTTATCCTGCTTTTCTCTACAACCTATATTTCAAGATAACCAAGTAAAGAAGGAAAATTTCTTTCTTTTGAAAGCCATTCAAGCTAATAAATGAATAAGCAATGAGGTAATTAGAAAATCGCCATTTTGCAAATCTCCAATGAAAAACGGACCTAGGTAGCAATAATTAATGGCTGCTAACCATTCAGTGAAAGTCAATGGAATGTATTAGAATGAATGGATCAGGGTGAAAAACTAAACCCACTGACCAATGTGAGTTAGTGTCACCAAAAGTGGGCAACTTTGCCTCTTGGGGTGATGCAATAGGAAGCACACAGCACTACCTAGGAAGTAATTCTGATGGAAAAAAAAGCCTGAATCTGACCAAGCCCTCGACCATACTCCCAGGAAAGAAAACGATCAGTGATAGAGGAACAGGTTAACAGATTGTTCTAGAAAGCAGTAAGCCAAACTTGGAAATGTAGAAAATTCTACAGGACAAACGACCCAGTTTCTTCAATAAAGATATGGTTTTAAAGAAGAGAAGGCAAATTGTTAGATCAAAGGAGACTTGGGACATCACAATCAAATGCGGTATGTGGCCCTTATTTGCATCCTGATTTGAAAAAACCAACTACAAACATATGTTTTTGAAATAATCAGAGAAAAGTGAATATAAACCAGGTATTGGACACTAATAGGAAGTACTTATTTTGTTGACTGTCATGATATTATAGATAGAGTTTTTAGGTCACTACATTTAGAGATACAAACTGAAATATTTGGACGTGACATTATATGACATGACATTATATGATATGATATGACATTATATGATATATGATATCATTATATGATATCTGCTTTGTTTTTTTAAAAATTTCCAATTTATTGTAGACCAATACTTTTGTAAAATACAATAAAAGTTAATTGCCAATAAAGTTAAATGATAAAAACCCAGACGTACAGCATATAAGTCTAAATTTTTCATTGGGTTCAACACACACACAATTATATTGAAATAAATACAGTCAGAACAAATATACTACATGGAAAGCAAAAATAATTTTTTAAACCATTTTGTGGCTGTTTTTCACTGAATGTGCCTATATAAGCAATGAATATGGAGAATTGCTACTACATTCATAACTTGTCATTCCATAATCATAACTCATCAGAAAGTTATGAGTGAGATAGTGATTCCCCATATTAAATGCCTCTGCACACAGTTTGAACAAAAACCATGCATATCAATATTTAAAGTTTTTAATGTGACAATTGATCTTGCTTCTTGCTTGTTAATTTATCTAAACTAGTTTGGATTGATGATAACACTACTCACAGAGGATAATGTGCCTCTAAACTTTTCTTTGTTTCGTTGTCATGACACTTCTAGTAGAGAAATCAGACTCACAGAGGTGTGAATGGCAGGAGAGAGTTTCAAGTCATTTCAGCAGGCTCAGAATATTCATTTTTAACTTGTATGCAAAGTGAAGCAAATAATGATATATTTTCAATATTCATCTTCAGTCCTTAATCCTAGCCAGTGCCATCAATTTATCCTGTAAAGTTGTACTTCAATTTAAATTATCCATACCTTTTGATGAAAAATTATTCCACAGCCATAGATTTCTTACATGTGCATTGTCTTTTGCTGGAAAATAAAATTCATATTCATAGGTGTATGAGTGTAGAGTAACAGGGCACTACCTACATTCCTGATTGTTGTTGAGACATGTCATAAAAATCATAGAAATCCTAACTTTTGTTTTTGCCTCTTTGATCTTTTGTTGCATTGTTTTTTGGGTGGAAGTTTTAAGATCATTAAAAATATCTAAGAGATCTGGGCTTCCCTGGTGGCGCAGTGGTTGAGAGTCCGCCTGACGATGCAGGGGACACGGGTTCGTGCCCCGGTCTGGGAGGGTCCCACATGCCATGGAGCGACTGGGCCCGTGGGCCATGGCCGCTGGGCCTGCACATCTGGAGCCTGTGCTCTGCAACGGGGGAGGCCACGGCAGTGAGAGGCCTGCACACCGCAAAAAAAAAAAAAAAAAAAAAAAAAAAAAAAACCTAAGAGATCAGACAAATCAGCAAGTCTGGAGCTCTAGTTCACATCTGTAAACATTGGATCAGGGGCATCCCTAGTGGCTCAGTGGTTAAGAATCCGCCTGCCAATGCAGGGGACATGGGTTCGAGCCCTTGTCCAGGAAGATCCCAAATACCGCGGAGCAACTAAGCCCATGCGCCACACTACTGAGCCTGAGCTCTAGAGCCCATGAGCAAAACTACTGAGCCCTCGCCCCCCAACTACTGAAGCTCTCGCACCTACAGCCCATGCTCCACAACAAGAGAAGCCACTGCAATGAGAAGCCCATGCACTGCAACCAAGAGTAGCCCCGGCTCACCACAACTAGAGAAAGCCCATGCGCAGCAACAAAGACCCAACACAGCCAAAAATTAAAAAATAAATAAATTTATAAAAACAAAAAAACACATTGGTTCAAACTGATACCTTACAGAAAAATGATGAATTTGTTCTGCATCGTATTCCAAAAGAATTCTCCCTGCAACAAGCATTGTGCCTCAGCATTCAGTAAGAGATTATTATGCTCCACATCCATACATCACATAAAAGTAGAATGATTTTTTTAATGAAATATAGTTGATTTACATTATTTCGTTCTTTTTTATGGCTGAATAGCATTCCATTGTATATATGTACTGTACCTTCTTTATCCATTCATCCATCAAGGGATATTTAGGTTGTTTCCATGTTAATGCATTTTGCTTCTATGTAATTCACAGATTTTAAATTAATCATTAAATACACTAGTTCACATGATTTTTTATTTGTTTGTTTTGGTAACAAGACTTTCTCAATGAAGGAAGCAGTGCATTAATTCACAAGCTCCTTAATCCAGGTGACTGGTCCAGAATATTCTCCCATCATTGCAACTATGCTATCAGAACACACTGTCCTACACAAAACAAACTCCAAACTACATTTGTTGACAATATATTCTTTTGTAATTTTATATAGTTCAGAGCTAGTTGTATTTATTGGCAATGAAGTTAGAAAGAATACATACCACCATCATGTTTAAATTTCACACTTACTAGAATTATCATATTAACAAATCTGTGCATTCTTTATGCTACAATTAAAAATTCTTTATTGGCTTTATTTGCTCTATGGGTTGGTTTTCTTTATACGAGGCAGTTCCTCCCTGTATCAAGCTATGGTCAATGAAACATGGGGTCAAATAACATAGGGTTAAAAATAAATCATTGGATTGCTATTTTCCTAATTAAGCTAATAATTTGCTAAATTAAAAAGAGACAAGCTTGATTTTAAAAAATAACAAGTTATAAAAATAAATAAATGCTTAGACTAATAGTTTTACAACTTTTAGATTTCAGTTGCCAAATTAAACTGAAAATTGTATATGTTGCAATGTGTATCTGGTACATCAGTCACACCATACACAATTCATCATGTAAGTTTAAAAAATCCAAACTGTTTATCTTGCTTCTTGAGATGAATCCATTGACAGGCACTTGGAAGTCATGGCAATGTCAAATTTCTGTGAAAGTTTCTCAGTGTTTACTCTCAATTTCTGTACTTAATGCCTCATGGATCAGAAACAAACAGACTGTGGGTCCATGGACTATAGTTTGAGTAGCGCTACATAGTACTATTCTCTCCACTTTTGTGTGTGTATCTGTTTTCTATTACTGCATAACAAATTACCACAAACTTAGTGGCTTAAAATAACACAAATTTACTCTCTCACAGTTTTTGTGGGTTAGGAGTCTAGGAATACTTAGTTGGGTCCTCTGCTCAGGGTCTCACAAGGTGACAGTAAAGATGTCATCTGGGCTGCATTCCCATCTAGAAGCTCAACTTGGGAAGAATGAGCTTCCAAGCTCCCTCAGGTTGCTGGAAAATTCAGTTCCTTGCAGTTGTAGGACTGAGGTGTGTGCTCTGATTGGCTGCCACTCTCCTTAGGCAGTTAACAGCATGGCTGTTGACTTCATCAGGGCCAGCAGGAGACAGTCTCTGTTGCTTTGCATTTTTTTAAAGAGTTCATCTGATTAGGTCATGCCCATATAGGTAAATCTCTCTTTCCATTAACTTGAGGTCGGCTCATTAGTTCAAGATGGTGGAGTAGAAGGACGTGCGCTCACTTCTCCTTGCAAGAGAACCAGATCACAACTAACTGCTGAACAATCATTGACAGAAAGACAGTGGAACTCACCAAAAAAGATACCCCACATCCAAAGACAAAGGAGAAGCCACAGTGAGATGGTAGGAGGGGAGCAATCACAATAAAATCAAGTCCCATAACTTCTGGGTGGGTGACTCACAAACTGGAGAACACTTATACCACAGAAGTCCACCCACTGGAGTGAAGGTTCTGAGCCCCACGTCAGGGTTCCCAACCTGGGGGTATAGCAATGGGAGGAGGAACTCCTAGAGAATCAGACTTTGAAGGCTAGAGGGATTTGATTACAGGATTTTGACAGGACTGGGGGGAAACAGAGACTCCACACTTGGAGGGCACACACAAAGTAGTGTGCACATTGGGACCCAGGGGAAGGAGCAGTGACCCCATAGGAGACTGAACCAGACCTCCCTGCTAGGGTTGGAGGGTCTCCTGAAGAGGTGTGGGATGGCTGTGGCTCACTGTGGAGACAAGGACACTGGCAGCAGAAGTTCTGGGAAGTAATCCTTGGCATGAGCCCTCTCAGAGTCCACCATTAGCCCCACCAAAGAGCCAGGTAGGCTCCAGTGCTGGGTCGCCTGAGGCCAAACAACCAACAGGGAGGGAACCCAGCCCCATCCATCAGCAGACAAGCGGATTAAAGTTTTACTGAGCTCTGCCCACCAGAGCAACACTCAGCTCTACCCACCACCAGTCCCTCCCAACAGGAAGCTTGCACAAGTCTCTTAGATAGCCTCATCCACCAGAGGGCAGACAGCAGAAGCAAGAAGAACTACAATCCTGCAGCCTGTGGAACGAAAACCACATTCACAGAAAGACAGACAAAATGAAAAGGTAAAGGACTATGTAACAAATAAAGGAACAAGATAAAACCCCAGCAAAACAATTAAATGAAGTGGAGATAGGCAACCTTCCAGAAAAAGAATTCAGAATAATGATAGTGAAGATGATCCAGGACCTTGGAAAAAGAATGGAGGCAAAGTTCGAGAAGATGCAAGAAATGTTTAACAAAGACCTAGAATTCATTGCCGCAGAACAGAATAAAGAAAAAAGAATGAAAAGAAATGAAGGGGCTTCCCTGGTGGCGCAGTGGTTGAGAGTCCGCCTGCCGAGGCAGGGGACGCGGGTTCGTGCCCCGGTCCGGGAGGATCCCACGTGCCGCAGAGCGGCTGGGCCCGTGAGCCATGGCCGCTGAGCCTGCGCGTCGGAGCCTGTGCTCCGCAGCGGGAGGGGCCACAACAGTGAGAGTCCCGCGTACCACAAAAAAAAAAAGAAAAGAAAAGAAATGAAGACAGCCTAAGAGACCTCTGGGACAACATTAAACGCACCAACATTCACATTATACGGGTCCCAGAAAGAGAAGAGAGAGAGAAAGGACCCAAGAAAATATCTGAAGAGGTTATAAGGACTTCCCTGGTGGCACAGTGGTTAAGAATCCACCTGCCAATGCAGGGGACACAGGTTCGAGCCCTGGTCCGGGAAGATCCCACATGCCATGGAGCAATTAAGCTTGTGCACCACAACTACTGAGCCTGCACTCTAGAGCCCGTGAGCCACAACTACTGAGCCCATGTGCCACAACTACTGAAGCCTGCACTCCTAGAGCCCATGCTCTGCAACAAGAGAAGCCACTGCAATGAGAAGCCCATGCACTGCAACAAAGAGTAGCCACCCCTGCCACAACTAGAGAGAAGGCCCGTGCACAGCAATGAAGACCCAATGCAGCTTAAAAAATAAATAAATAAATAAATTTATAGAGAGAAAAAAAAAAAAGAGAGAGAGAGATTAAAGTTGAAAATTTTCCTAACATGGGAAAGGAAATAGCCACCCAAGTCCAGGAAGTGCAGAAAGTCCCAGGCAGGATAAACCCAAAGAGAAACACGCCAAGACACATACTAATCAAACTGACAAAAGTTGAAGACAAAAAAAAATTATTGAAAGCAACAAGGGAAAAATGACAAATAACATACAAGGGAACTCCTATAAGGTTAAGAGCTGATTTCTCAGCAGAAACTCTACAAGCCAGAAGGGAGTGGCATGATATATTTAAAGTGATGAAAGGGAAGAACCTACAACCAAGACAACTCTACCTGGCAAGGATCTCATTCAGATTTGATGGAGAAATCAAAAGCTTTACAGACAAGCACAAGCTAAGAGAATTCAGCACCACCAAACCAGCTCTACAACAAAAGGAAATTCTCTAAGTGGGAAACACAAGAGAAGAAAAGGACCTACAAAACAAAATCCATAACAATTAAGAAAATCGTAATAGGAACATACATATAGATAATTACCTTAAACATAAATGGATTGAATGCTTCAAACAAAAGACACAGGCTCGCTGAATGGATAAAAAAACAAGACCCATATATACGCTGTCTACAAGACACACACTGCAGACCTAGGGACACATACAGACTGAAAGTGAGGGGATGGAAAAAGATATTCCATGCAAATGGAAATCAAAAGAAAGCTGGAGTAGCGATAGTCATATCAGATAAAATAGACTTTAAAATAAAGAATGTTACAAGAGACAAGGAAGGACACTACATAATGATAAAGGGATCAATCCAAGAAGAAGATATAACAATTATAAATATATATGCACCCAACATAGGAGCACCTCAATACATCAGGTAACTGCTAACAGCTATAAAAGAGGAAATCAACAGTAACACAATAATAGGGAGGGACTTTAACACCTCACTTACACCCATGGACAGATCATCCAGACAGAAAATTAATAAGGAAACAAAAGCTTTAAATGACACAATAGACCAGATAGATTTAATTGATATTTATAGGACATTCCATCCAAAAACAGCAGATTACACTTTCTTCTCAAGTGCACACGGAACATTCTCAAGGACAGAACACATCTTGGGTAAAAAATCAAGCCTCGGTAAATTTAAGAAAACTGAAATCATATCAAGCATCCTTCCAACAACAACGCTATGAGATTAGAAATCAATTACAGGGACAAAAACGTTACAAACACAAACACATGGAGGCTAAACAATACGTTACTAAATAACCAAGAGATCACTGAAGAAATCAAAGGGGAAATAAAAAATACCTAGAGGGCTTCCCTGGTGGCGCAGTGGTTGAGAATCCGCCTGCCGATGCAGGAGACACGGGTTCGTGCCCTGGTCCGGGAAGATCCCACGTGCCGCGGAGCGGCTGGGCCCGTGAGCCATGGCCGCTGAGCCTGTGCGTCCGGAGCCTGTGCTCCGCAACGGGAGAGGCCACAACAGTGAGAGGCCCGCATACCGCAAAAAAAAAAAAAAAAAAAAAAAAAAAAATACCTAGAGACAAATGACAACAAAAACACGACGATCCAAAACCTATGGGATGCAGCAAGAGCAGTTCTAAGGGGGATGTTTATAGTAATACAATCCTACCTCAGGAAACAAGAAAAATGTCAAATAAACAACCTAAGCTTAAACCTAAAGCAACTAAAGCAAGAAGAACAAACAAAACCCAAAGCTAATAGCAGAAAAGAAATCATAAAAATCAGAGCAGAAATAAATGAAATAGAAACAAAGAAAACAATAGCAAAGATCAATAAAACTAAAAGCTGGTTCTTTGAGAAGATAAACAAAATTGATAAACCTTTAGCCACACTCATCAAGAAAAAGAGATAGAGGACTCAAATCAATAACATTAGAAATGAAAAAGGAGAAGTTACAACAGACACCGCAGAAAATACAAAGCATCAAAAGAGACTACTACAAGCAACTCTATACCAATAAAATGTACAACCTGGAAGAAATGGACAAATTCTTAAAAAGCTATACCTTCCAAGACTGAACCAGGAAGCAATAGAAAATATGAACAGACTAATCCCAAGTAATGAATTGAAACTGTGATTAAAAATCTTCCAACAGACAAAAGTCCAGGACCAGATAGCTTCACAGGTGAATTCTATCAATCATTTAGAGAAGAGATAACACCCATCCTTCTCAAACTCTTCCAAAAAATTGCAGAGGAAGGAACAATCCCAAACTCATTCTACGATGCCACCATCACCCTGATACCAAAACCAAACAAAGATATCACGAAAAAAGAAAATTACAGACCAATATCACTGATGAATATAGATGTAAAAATCCTCAACAAAATACTAGCAAGAAGAATCCAAAAACACATCAAAATGATCATACACCATGATCAAGGGGATTTATCTCAGGTATGCAAGGATTCTTCAGTATACTCAAATCAATCAATGTGATACATCATATTAACAAATTGAAGAATAAAAATTATATGATCATCCCAATAGATGCAGAAAAAGCTTTTGACAAAATTCAACACCCATTTACGTTAAAAACTCTTCAGATAGTGGGCATAGAGGGAACCTACCTCAACATAATAAAGGCCATATATGAAAAACCCACAGCAAACATCATTCTCAATGGTGAAAACTGAAAGCATTTCCTCTAAGATCAGGAACAAGACAAGGATTTCAGCTCTTGCCACTATTATTCAACACAGTTTTGGAAGTCCTAGCCATGGCAATCAGAGAAGAAGAAATAAAAGGAATACAAATTGGAAAAGAAGTAAAACTGTCACTGTTTCCAGATGACATGATACTATATATAGAGAATCCTAAAGATGCCACCAGAAAACTACTAGAGCTAATCAATGAATTTGGTAAACTTGCAGGATACAAAATTAATGCTCAGAAGTCTCTTGCATTCCTATACACTAACAATGAAAGATCAGAAAGAGAAATTAAGGAAATGATACCATTCACCATTGCAACAAAAAGAACAAAATACTTAGGAATAAACCTACCTAAGGAGGTAAAAGACCTGTACTCAGAAAACTGTAAGACACTGATGAAAGAGATCAAAGATGACACAAACAGATAGAGAGATACACCATGTTCTTGGATAGGAAGAATCAATATGGTGAAAATGACTATACTACCCAAAGCAATCTATAGATTCAATGCAATCCTTATCAAATTACCAGTGGCATTTTTTATGGAACTAGAACAAAAAATCTTAAAATTTGTATGGAGACACAAAAGACCCCAAATAGCCTAAGCAGTCTTGAGGGAAAAAAACAGAGCTGGAGGAATCAGACTCCCTTACTTCAGACTATATTACAAAGCTAAAGTAATCAAGACAATATGGTACTGGCACAAAAACAGAAATATAGATCAATGGAACAGGATAGAAAGCCCAGAGATAAACCCACGCACCTACGGTCAACTAATCTATGACAAAGGAGGCAAGGATATACAATGGAGAAAAGACAGTCTCTTCAATAAGTGGTGCTGGGAAAAGTGGACAGCTACATGTAAAGGAATGAAATTAGAACACTCCCTAACACCATACACAAAAATAAACTCAAAATGGATTTAAAGACCTAAATGTAAGATCAGACACTATAAAACTCTTAGAGGAAAACATAGGAAAAACACTCTTTGACATAAACCAGGGCAAGATCTTTTTTGACCCAGCTCCTAGAGTAATGGAAATAAAAACAAAAATAAACAAATGAGACCTAATAAAAATTAAAAGCTTTTGCACAGAGAAGGAAACTATAAACAAGACGAAAAGACAACCCTCAGAATGGGAAAAAATATTTGCAAACAAATCAATGGACAAAGGATTTATCTCCAAAATATATAAACAGCTCATGCAGCTCAATATTAAAAAAACAAAAAACCCAATCATAAAATGGGCAGAAGACCTAAATAGTCATCTCCCCAAAGAAGACATACAGATGGCCAAGAGGCACATGAAAAACTGCTCAACATCACTAATTATTAGAGAAATGCAAATCAAAACTACAATCAGGTATCACCTCACATCAGTTAGAATGGGCATCATCAGAAAATCTACAAACAACAAATGCTGGAGAGGGTGTGGAGAAAAGGGAACCCTCTTGCACTGTTGGTGGCAATGTAAACTGATACAGCCACTATGGAGAAGAGTATGGAGGTTCCTTAAAAAATTAAAAATAGAATTACCATATGACCCAGAAATCCCACTACTGGGCATATACCCAGAGAAAACCATAATTCAAAAAGACACATGCACCCCAATGTTTACTGCAGCACTATTTACAATAGCCAGGTCATGGAAGCAAACTAAATGCCCATCGACAGACGAATGGATCAAAAAGATACAGTACATATACACAATGGAATATTACTCATCCATAAAAAGAAAAAAAACTGGGTCATTTGTAGAGACATGGATGGACCTAGAGACTGTCATACAGAGTGAAGTAAGTCAGAAAGAGAAAAACAAATATCGTATATTAACACATGTATGTGGAATCTAGAAAAATGGTACAGATGAATCAATTTGCAGGGCAGAAGTAGAGACACAGATATAGAGAACAAACGTATGGACACCAAGGGGGGAAAGTGGGGGTGTGTGGGGATGGGATGATTTGGGAGATTGGGACTGACATATATACACTAATATGTATTAGATAACTAATAAGAACCTGCTGTATAAAAAATAAATAAATAAAATAAATAATGGCAAAAAAAATCAGCTTACTTTATTGTATAACTACAAAGAAAGAAAATGTTTTCAGCAAATATATTGTTATTTGGATACACAATGATTTTTACCTCCCCCTGATGTATTTCATGTATCCAGGACTAAAATCTTCTCTGGAAAAAGAGAATAAAGGAATAAAATATTTTTTAAAAAAACCACAAAACTTGAGGTCTATTGCTTAGGGACTTTAGCTACATTTGCAAAATACCTTCATTTTTGCCATATATGAAACCCAATCATGGGCATAACATCAGGGGGTGGAGATCATGAAACTGTCTTAGAATTCTGCTTACAAGGTGTGTTTTAAATTTTCTAAATAATAATAATAAAATAAATTATATATATAATATATAATATAGAGAAAATATATAATTAATGAATTATACATAGAAAACCCTAAAGACTCCACCAAAAAACTGTTAGATTTAATAAACAAGATCAAAGTTGCAAGATACCAAATCAATATACAAAAATCAGTTACAATTCTATACAGTAAAAATGAATTATCAGAAAGAGAAAGAAAACAATCCCGGGCTTCCCTGGTGGCACAATGGTTGAGAGTCCGCCTGCTGATGCAGGGGCCATGGGTTCATGCCCCAGTTCAGGAAGATCCCACATGCCACGGAGCGGCTAGGCCCGTGAGCCATGGCTGCTGAGCCTGCACGTCCGGAGCCTGTGCTCCGCAATGGGAGAGGCCACAGCAGTGAGAGGCCCGCATACCACAAAAAAAGAAAAGAAAAGAAAAGAAAAGAAAACAATCCCATTTACAATTGTATTGAAAAGAATAAAATAGCAAGATTAAATTTAACCAAGGAGGTGAAGAATCTGTATGCTGAAAACTATAATACTCTGATGAAAGAAACTGAAGAAGACACAAATAAGTGGAAAAATATTTTATGCCTATAGATTGGATCAATTAATAGTTAAAATGTCCAAATAAAAAATAGTTAAAATGTCCATACTACCCAAAGGGATTTACAGATTCAGAGCAATCCCTATCAAAATACCAATGACATTTTTCACAGAAATAGAACAAACAATCCCCAAATTTGTATACAACCACAAAAGACTCCAAATAGCCAAAGCAATCTTAAAAAAGAAGAACAAAGCTAGAGGCATTGCACTTCCTGATGTTAAAAGAAACAAGCCCCAAATGGAGTCACTTGTGCTAAGATCCACCAAGACTACCTAATGTAACTGCAGTTTCAGCTTCTCCCAAGAATGGAAATTTAAACAAATCAGTCTTGATTTCCTGGTCAGCACTAGTGAGGTAATCTGCCTAAGACCCACCACCTATCCCTAAAGGAAGATAACCTTTCCTGAAGTAATCTACTCTTTTCATTTCCTTGTCCCACTCTCTTTTTACCTATAAAAATCTTCCATTATGTACAACTCCTTGGAGCACCTTTCTGCTTACTATATGGGATGCTGCCCAATTCATGAATCTTTGAATAAAGCCAATTAGATGTTCAAATTTACTCAGTTGAATTTTGTTTTTTAACATTGATTTTCAGACTATATTACAAAGCTATAGTAATGAAAACATTATGGTATTGGCATAAAAACAGACACATAGCTCAAAGGAACAGAATAGAGAGCCCAGAAATAAACCCATGTATATACAGTCAATTAATTTAGGAGCCAAGAATATAGAGTGGGGAAAGGATAGTCTCTTCAATAAATGTTGCTGAGAAAACCAGACAGCCACATGCAACAGAATGAAACTTGACCACTATCTTACACCATACACAAAAGGCAACTCAAAATTGAATAAGACTTAAACATAAGGCCTGAAACCATAAAACTCCTAGAAGAAAATATAGAGGATAAGCTCTTTGACATTGGTCTTGGCAATGATTTTTTTGGATTTGACTCCAAAAGCAAAGGCAATGAAAGCAAAAATAAACAAATGGGACCACATAAAACTAAACAGCTTCTGCACAGCAAAGGAAACTATCAACAAAATGGAAAGGCAGCCTACAGAATGGGAGAAAGTATTTACAAATCAAATATCTGATAGAAGTTAATATGCAAAATATAAAGAACTCATACAACTCAATAACAAAAACAAAACAAAACAAAACCATTCGGTTAAAAATGGGCAGAGGAAGTAAATAGACATTTTTCTGATGACATACAAATGGCTAACAGATAAACAAAAATGTGCTCAACATCACTAATCACCAGGGAAATGCAAATCAAAACCATAATAAGATCTCACCTTATACCTATTAGAATGGCTCTTATCAAAAAGACAAGAGATAACACGTTAGTGAGGATGTGGAGAAAAGGCAACTCTTGTGCACTGTTGGTGGGAATGTAAATTGGTGCAGCCACTATGGAAAACTACTATATGATCCAGTAATCTTACTTCTTGTATTTGTATAAGAAAAATGAAAATATCTTTAAAATGAAAATAAGAAAGAGCCGTCTTTGTGAAATTAGTAGAACAATAGTGTCACATGACCCACCTTCTCATCACTGCCAGTGCTAGAGAGTCCAGAGGCCAGAGGAATGCAGAGAGTCTTTGATGTCACTGTGAAGTCTTTTATGGAATAAAATGATTAACACTCAGGGGCATGATGAGGTTGATAGATGGATTTGCTTCCAGGGAAGCAATGTTCCTGCAGTCTGTTGGTCAATGGTTTTGATGCTATTAGTGGGGCTTCCACTTAGAGCTCTAGGGACCTGTCTCTGTCCTTATCTTGTCAACATTTTTAGCAATAGCTTTGATGGTTATTCCATTTTCTGACAAAACAGAGCAAGGAAGAAGAGATAAAGTGATAGACAACAGAGTGAAGATTGAGAATTATCTTGGGAGTCAGGAATGTCATGTTAACACTAAAAAAGATTAATTTGCACAAAGATGAAGGTCAGACTTTATACAGACATCTTCCTAGTCACTTGTAAATTGTGAGTGTGGGGAGACTTGAAAGAACTGCTGTGAAAAAAAAAAGATCTGGTGATCTCAGTCAATGCCAAGTCCAACGTCAACCAAGAGTTTGATGTGGCAGCTAAAACGATGAGTCCAACCTGGGTTTGCATCAATCCCTTCTGCACTGCCCTCTCCATGGACCACCACATCTGGGTGTTACACTTGAGAGCCTCCTCACTGGGCTCACAGTTGCCCAGCCTCCCTTTTCCCTCTTCCCTGGCCCGCATATCATTGTAGGTGAGGGGACCACTTCCCAACACGCTAAACCTCAGCAACTCCTCATTGCCTACCAAGTCATGCACAAAACCTTGGCCTGTAAGGCAAAGAGCTTCATGTTTTGGCCAGCTCCTCTTTCCAGCCTTCTTCTTCCCACTCTCTCTGACATGATTCAATTGAACTTGAGATCTCACCATTTCCTGAATATATTCCAGTTTCTCCCCACCTCACAGGCTGTCATCTCCCTCCTCAGCCTTTCAGCTGCACCTGCTGAAAGTTCCAATTCTTCCCACACCTTGCCTTACAACTTCTACCTCAACCCCCAATCTCTCACCCAGGAAACTCCATGTTTTTGTTCTCCTTTTATGGGTATATATTTTTTATTATGTCTGCTGTGTGAGTTGTGGGATTTCTGGGTGGGGCTCTGGTGTGCAACTGGTAGAATGAGGCACAGGGTCCCAGGAAAGTCTGTATCATGCTTCTCCTCCCCCCACTCCTTCTCATAGTGGCTCAGGCTGAGGAAGCTGTGTTTAAAGAACAATAGCAGAATGAGAATAAAGTGCCAGAATTTAATGTGAACCAATGCCCTTGTTCTACAAAGTAGAGCCCACTAGGAAAATTCGGTTAGAGTAGGCAGATTTGGTTCAAGGTCAAAGTGGGATACTTACTCTTCCCACTTGCACCTCCAGTGCACAGAGAGGGTCAGATCGATGGAGAGACAGAGAGAGATGGAGGGGGTTCAAGTGGGCAGAGTCCACTTACCAGAGTGGACACAACATAGAAACAGCAGATGGCTGGCCTGTCTCTAGGCTCCAAATCTTGCCTTAGGGAAGATGGACAGGGCACCACAAATAGGTGGTATCTTTTAAGGCTCAGCCACCTGGTCCCCTAGTAAAACAGGACCAGTTACTATCCTGGGATTTACCCAACCACAGGCACAACTTCCCCCTTAGAGGGAGACTGGGGTGGCGTGGAAAGAGAAGCTTGGAGAGAGGTGCAAAATTGGTCTATTCCCAATTGGAAATTACTGGAGGACAGTAAAATTTAGTCAATCTAATTATAGAGGAAATAACTGCATTTTGTTTATTGCGTATTTGGTGTGATTAAAAATTTACCAGAGAAAAATCATCCATGAAACGTATTTTAACATTTTTCTGAATACCTCAATGACCCTTGGTGCAAAACAAACAAAAAAATTTTCTCTTTATAATAACCAGATTTTTAGCATGTACCTGACACAATGCTACTCAATAAATCTGTAGAATTGAATTTGTGACTTACATTTTAAAACTAGTATTGACAAGTTTGATTCAGTCAGGGCTTTGGTATCCAGAATGGAAGGAAGTTGTCTGAAAAACTTATAATATGAGCAAGATTCAGGTCATTTCTAGGGGTGAGAGGGGCTTTTTCTGAATTACAGAAACAAGGCCAAACAAGGTCAAATGATTATGGGACCCTACAGGGACATGGTTTAAGGCTCTAACAACATAAAGGAGATGCTTCCAGCAATGAGCCCTTCAAATAGAAGAAAGGCTGCCTTGAGAGGCTGCCTGCGATTAGAGCAACAAAAAGAAGATTCTGGTTCTGAGTCAGGAATTAGACTCAGCTTCCAAATCTGAGTCTATGAAAACTAACTTCATGTGGGATTTGAGAGAGAGAGAAAAGAATGATTTAGCTAAACATTCGAAAACCAGATTTACATTCTTAATGTCTCATTTAAGGAAAAAAAAAAAGAAATCCCTTTTCTTTTCTCTTTATCCACGCTGCAGATAATGTGTTTCAGAGACACTCCCACCCCCGTGTGTTTAATTATGTTGTATTATCATTGGGTCTTTAGAGTCAAATATAATCAGTCTCTAGGAATACTGGGGTTTTATACCATTATGTCTTGAAATCATTTATATCCAGGCTTAAATGAATTCAAATAAACATACTTTTTCTCTAAAAGTTCAGGGTTATCTAGTACTTTAAAGTTGGTAATTAGCTTTATTTATACGGACATAGCTGACATTTGACTGAAAAAAAATGCTGCAACAGGTTTGGCTATGGGCTTCAGTTAAAGAACAGATATTACTTAAATTTTCATTTTTTTCCTAACAAAGGATTTGTCGCAAAATTAACAAATCTGAAATAGTGCAGGGCAAATGATAGCCTGTATATGCGTAAATATATGAACTAATAAAAGCTATCATCTGAAGGCCAAGAGAAAGCCAGCTATTTGTAAGTTGACAACTGGGTGAGTGCTGTTTTAATTAATGTGATGAACTTGTGAATTTAGTCAATTTAATTATAGAGGAAATAACTGCATTTTGTTTATTGCATATTTGGTGTGATTAAAAATTTACTGGAGAAAAATCATCCATGAAAGGTATTTTAACATTTTTCTGAGTGCCTCAATGACATTTGGTACAAAACAAAAAAAAAATGAACTCTATTTTGTGCATAATATTGAGTTATATTTCTTCATCACAATCTGAGGTAGATTTGGTCAGAATCAGCCTGTTGTAAATCAGCAGCTGCTGCCACAATTCACCAGAATAAAACAAATTATGGAAAGATTGTTTATTAGGTTGAGCCCCATCTTTATTAGTCATTTGTTACAATTTTATAGTCTCATTTTATTCTAATGCTTTCTCTGTCATAAAAATGTTAATAATTGCTCTTAGTATTTCATATTAATTTGTCAAACCAAGCTTACACAATGCCATAAGCCTGTCCTGCAAGAGATTTGGTGGTGGATAGGGAAACCAACTCAATATACCAGTATTATGGGCCAAGGATCAAGTCCAATTTCTAAAAAAAGGTTATTGGACAACTTCTAGCACCTTCTATGTGGCAGGCACCATCCCAGGCTAGCAGTACTGGGTAAACAACATAGACCAGGTTCCTGGCTTTGGGAACTCACAAGTCTGATGGTGGAGATCTCCATGTAAAGAAGCCATTGTGTTACAAAGCAGGGTAGCCATGGTGGGAAAGAAGAGGGACACCAGGGTCACCAGCCAGCCAACCCAAGAAAAAGCACAGCACTGAGGTATCTTTTTAGAGACTTCTTGACTTGGGGGTCCTTCACCAGGTTTAACTAAGTTAAGAGTAGTAGAATACATTTAGATCCCACTTTATTTTGCAATGTGAAATAACATATGTATTGGTTAATTTTATGTATCAACTTAACTGAACCATGGGATGGACAGATATTTGGTTAAATATTATCCTGAGTGTGTCTGTGAGGGTGTTTATGGATTGGATTAAGATTTGAATCAGTAGAATGAGTAAAGCAGATTGCCCTCCCCAGTGTGGGTGGGTCTTATCCAATCAGATTAAGGCCTGAATAGAACAAAAAGGCTGAGTGAGGGATTCACTCTCTCTCTACCTGTCTCTGAGCTGGGACATTGGTCTCCTCTTGCCTTTGGATTCAGACTTGGACTGGAAGTTACACTATCAGCTCTCCTGCTTCAGACTTGGGCTGGAACTTCTTAGCCTCCATAATCATATAAGCCTATTCCTTATAATAAATCTCTTTACATATATATCCTGTTGGTTCTGTTTCTCAGGGGAACCCTGACTAATACACCGTAACATAGTCAACCTGTGAATATCCATTAGTTTCCAGTAGAAATGGTTAGTTCTGCCTCCCTGGAGGGCTTCTCAACTCGATTAAACAAATTGAACCGATATTAAAATACTCCTTTCATTGACCTAAAGTGGGCATGTGTGTTAAGTGGAATGTGCCAATCAATTAAATTTTCCAGTTACATGAGGACTGATCTATGTCACTCCCAAAGACTCCAAAGCATTCTCCTTTCTTCTGTGACTTCCACCTTCAAAAATGAACACTGCAATCAGAAGACAGAACTAAGGTGGCCTCTAGGACAGTGATTCCAAAATGGGATGCTCAGACCACTCAAGGCCCTGTTAAAAGTGTGGATTTCCAGGCCCCCTCTGACATCTCTGGGGAACCCTGTGGGGGTGGCTAAACTCAAGTACCTCACTGCAATTGGAGCACAGTTCAGCGAGAAGGTCTCAGGACATGTCCTCACAGCCATTTTCGTCGTTGCCTTTTACAATTAATTCTAGAAACACATGTTTTCTAAACACACCATTGTTTTGTTTTGTGTGGTCTTTTAAAAAGAACCATCTCGGGCTTCCCTGGTGGCGCAGTGGTTGAGAATCCGCCTGCCGATGCAGGGAACATGGGTTCGTGCCCCAGTCCGGGAAGCTCCCACACGCCGTGGAGCGGATGGGCCCGTGAGCCATGGTCACTGAGCCTGCGCGTCCGGAGCCTGTGCTCCTCAACGGGAGAGGCCACAACAGTGAGAGGCCCACCTACCGCAAAAAAAAAAAACCGTCTCTAGTTTCTGTCACTTCCAATCAATCTTAGCTCTTGCAGCCCTGCCAGTTCTCATAGATACCTGACACTTCCTGCTGTCTGCTGTAGAGTAGCTTTGGGGATAGAGATTATTTCCTTTCCTCCTTCTCCAACCCCACCCTAAGCTTTTTCTGTTTAACTAAGAAAAATCAGAAATTGGTTAAATCTGTATTTTTAGGGAATCTTTTCCTAGTTGTGTTAGGGCCATAGTTGTTGATCTGGTGACAGAAGAAATTCCTGACTGATTAAATGTGCTATGTCTAGATGCTCTGGCAATAAAATTGTGCCCTTGAAGTGAGAGCCTGGCCCCAGATGGGGTCCTGTGGGAAACCCCTCAATGTGGGAGCAAGACTGCTTCAGACTTGGGAGAGGTCCTATGCAGTGGAGCCCTTCATGACTTCCCCCACTCACTATCCCTGCCTCCTGGGACATATGTCCCCTCCTCAACCTGGAGGAGAGAAGGCAGTTTGTAGATTGAGATGTCAAATTGCCCCAGTAAAATGTATAAATGGGCTGGCATGACTTTATTATGTACAGCTCATAACTTAATTCACAGCCTCTCCTCCTTTTGGCTTCAACCCAAATGCCCATCAACTGATGAATGGATAAACAAAATATGGTATATCCATACAATGAGATATTATTTAGCCATAAAAAGGAATGGATGAAGCTGAAAACATTATGATAGATGAAAAAAGTCAGTCACAAAATGTACTAGAAGGGCTCTGCAGAACCAAAGCAAGAGTGCAAATCTGCAGTGAGGGATCTGAGGAGAGAAACTCCGAAGTACAATTTAGCAATCTGGTCCTGGGCTCCAGCCTTGAAATTTACTAGCTTTATGGCCTTAGTCAATATTCAAATTTTTCTAAACTTGAATTTTCTTTTCAGTAAAATTAGGAAAACAGTGCCGTCATTTGTGAGGATTGAATGAGATTGCGTGTGTGTTCAGTGCTATGGTAGTTTATTACAGAAATGGGCCCCCAGTTACTTCTTCCTGTATCTCCACCCTTGGTGGTCTCATCCCACATTGATTCTGGGATTAGCCACATGACTTGCTTTGACTGATGGCACATTCGCAAACATAATTTGAGCAGAGGCTTAACATACTGTGCGTTGGAACTTGCCTTCTTATACCACACAAGTCTACCATGAGAAGATGCCTGAGCTAGCCTGCTGGAGACGTGTGGCTCAGCTGTCAACCAGCCCAGCCACCAGCCATGAGAGTGAGGCCGTCTTAGACCATCCTATCCCAGCTGAGCTGCCAGATGACTGGAGCCATACAAGAGACTCCAGGTGCAGAAGAACCAGCCAGCTGAGCCCAGCCCCAATTGCTGACCTACATGTCAAAGACCACTAGGAACACACTTGTAGTCAAGCAAAGTTAGCTTTACTTTGCGTGCTGCAGCAATGGAGAGTGTACACCAGAGGAACCAGGAAGGGGAAGCCAGGAGGAGCTTATTATAGGATTTGGGTGTCTGTTGGGTGATTCCATAAGGCATTTAGAGAAGTGGGAGCCAGTTTTTGATTGGGTGCTTTCAGAAAATGGGGCCACCTTGGTGACTGGATCTCTTGATAATTTTTATCTATGAGGCAGGAGGATTAAAGTGGGACTACAGTTGTCAGTGGTAACTTATATTAGCTGCAAGGAGGAGATGTTTAGTTATTTTTGAGTTGCAGAATGTCCTTGTCTCTGTATAGTTTCAGGCATGATCACAAAATAGTCTTGTTCTGTCTTATTCCATCATGGTCAAAGAATGGCCTTGTCTGAGTATTGTTTATATGCTGTGAAAACTGTTTGTATACATTCAGGAACACCTCAGCTGCCAGCTGTTGGGGCCACTTTTTACTTTCTTACACAGAATCATAAGCAAATAATTGTCTTAAGCCTCTAGGTTTTGGGGTGGTTTTTAGTTCAGAAATATATAACTAATATGAGCTCTTTGTAATGCCTAAAGTACTGTGCAGCCTTTCTGATCCCTTCTGGTGTTACGTATGTAGAAAGCCCTGACTTCATGGGATCAAAGTAGAGGAAGTAGCAGAATGTGAGGAAGTTAACCAGGACCAGCTGAGGACAAGGGGCAGGTGGGGACCTCAGAGGCCCAAGGTGGCCACATACCTGCAGCAGACAGGGTTGGTTTAATCATCTCCTGCTTGAGTCTGATGCTGCCTATTTCAAATACTGCTTCCCAGGACCAGACCATGATGTTCCATCTTTCCTAGGCCCTCCCCATCCAGGATCCACTCCTGGCTTGAGGGGTAGCAGGGCAAAGGTAGGTTCCCCAGGACCTTTTCTCAGCGAACATCTCTCACAGGCACATGAAAGCCTCTGATGGTCTGTGCATGAACAATCTATTCTGTTCACAGACCCTTCTGTGGGTTCAACCCTCATAAACAATATTGGAGCCTATTTTACTTTTGGTAGAAAGATATACCTGCCCTTGCTCTGGGTACCAGAGGTACTGACCCATTTCAAGGAGGTGTGACAGGGGAGTCATAATTCTTGGTTGTTGTTTCACCTCTTGAATGACCAATAACCCAAGAGTGAACTCTTCTGCTTTTTGACCAGGTACTTTTAGCTTAAATCACTGCCAGTCAGCCTCTGGTCATAAATCTCCTGAGGACAGGTCACGCTTCTTGCAGTTACTTCTTCTCTAGCCAAAACCTTCAGTGAAGTTCAGGGAAGAAAGAAGGACAGTAAATCTTATTTTCCTCTTACAAATACTCTATAGGCTAGTCCCTACTGACAGCTTAAAAACTGACTCAAACTTGATCAACTTCTGGGAGGTACTCTTTCACTCGGCTACAAGAATGTGTTTTTCCATTCACCCTCAAAGCCAGAGGCAGCCACTTTATCTGTCAGAGTCTATCACAGTTGGGTACAGAAAGATCCAGATGACTGAAAAGTAACCATTCATACTGGCTTCACAGAAAGGAAGAAAGTAAATCCCCAGTGGGAACACTGGGACATTTGTCTTGGTTCAGTAGGTCCTTGAAAGAACATGAGAAGCCCTTTCTTCATTTGAGGGTGTTGAATTGCATTTTATATGAGAATTTACCGTTCCAATCACAGGGGACTTTTGAATTTCAGTGAATCCTCCCTTCATTCCTTCTTATTCTTTCAAACCAGCGAAGAGCCAAACGTTGGCTAATTGCAGAGCCAGAGTGTCAACTCAACCACAAAAACCTGGATCATCCACTCTTGGCTGCGCAGTTTGCCAGACAATGTCAATGTTAAGATAGGAAAGGATTCCATACTTTGAAGTCACAATCACTCAGCAATGATTTCACCCACTTCTACCCATGATGAAGGGCCATTGGCCAGATTCCTGGCTCTGTACCCCTCTGGCTGTCACATAATGGTTTTGTATCTCAGTGCCTTTGTTTGTATCAATAGAATGTGTTTCTACCCATCTCACAGGATTGCTAGGAGGAAAGTACAAAATTCCTCTGAGGCGTATAAAATGATAAACTTATGCTCTGTGAAATTTTATACATTTATTTAATGTGTTATTCCACGACATTTCACCATAATTCTATCACAGTAGGATAAATGGCAGCAGCCCAAACACATCCTTCCCACAAATAACAAGAATAGTTTGTGAGCTCCTCAAGGCTAAGAGCCATGTCCACTCATCCGTGTATCCACTGTGACACACATCACCCAAGGAAACATCCCTAGGATAGGTTTGTTGAATAGATAGATGGAACACTGAATGAATGGATGGGTGGGTGGGTGGGTGGGTGGTAAATGAATAGATATGGTGGATGATCGAATGGATGGATGCAGGACCAAGATGGTATGCAACAGCATGGGCATTTGGGTTGTTGAAACATTAAAATACTTCCACATTGGTTGGTAAATATGTCACTCCCTGAGCTCTTCAAGTGCTCCCTGTTGTCCTGACTACCTTGATCCTCCTCCTCCCACAAAGCCCCCAGTCCTTTCCACAATGGCAATTGTAGGGTTATCATCTGGCACAGAATTCCATGCTGATAGGAAATCTAAGTGGTTGATGCCAGTGGCCCCACTTAATTGTGAAATATTTTGAATGTCCCTCTTGCTTGGATGGGTGACCATTTCATTACTGGGCTAGTTTTAGGCCACTGGCCCTAGGACGAGGCTCTTAATAAATCCTATGAATGAGATTTAAATTTGTTGTCAGTATTTCCTAGCTCATAGGATTAAACTCCATCATAACTTGAGGTCCTCTAAGGTTTTAATCTTTGTTGTTGACCTTCTTTTCTTCACCACGCTCCAAAATTTCCAAACAGTGATTTGCCACATGTGGGGCTGGGACTTTTCCCTCAAGTAATTCTTTATTACATTAACTCACTTTCTTAATAGCATGGGTTTGGAGCATTTCCTATTAATTAACTTATTTCCTTTTTTCCCCAGCTTTATTGATATATGATTGACATACAACTTTGTATAAGTTTAAGGTATACAATATGATGATTTAATACATGTATATATTGCAAAATGATTACCACAATAAGGTCAGTTAGCACCTCCACCTCTCACATGATTACGTTTTGTGTGTGTTGTGAGAACATTTAAGATCTATTGGCAACTTTCAAGTATGTAATACAGTACTGTTACTATGGTTACCATGTCGGTACATTAGATCCCCAGGACTTACTCATCTTAAAACTGGAAGTTTGACCATCTCCCATCCTCCCTGATCCTCACCCCTGGCAACCACCATTCTACTCTCCGTTTCTATGTAAATTACTTTCTTAGTAGCACAAGTATGGATGATGTCTATTCCAAATAGTTATTTATTATATTAACTCAGTTTCTTAATAGCATAGGTTTTGGGGAGAAATGCTGGCGAAGTGTCATGACCAATGGGTTCATCTAGAATAGTCCTTCATTAAACCCTGGAAGAACTTGTGACAACTGTGTATTTACCTCTCCAGGCAGAGCTCATGACACGTTTTGAAAGAGATGTTGGTCTCACACAGGCCATGATCCAGCCATGTTGCTGATGCCTTGTTATGTGTCTCTCAGCTCCCCATGGCCTTCAGCTCCTCCACTGGGGACTACCACTTGGAATTTAGGGACTGCTGCCCTCCACCTACACTATGGCCACTATGGCTTTGGTGGGATGGTTCCCCCCTCCCCCCACTCCACTCAGTTCCCTGCAACAATCTTTGGGCAGTAATGCTCACCGCCCCCAACATACACACACTTCCCAATAATGAATAATAATCTCCAGAAGAAAACAGTGTAGCAATAGGAAGGCAGAAAGTGGGCTTCCCTGGTGGTGCAGTGGTTAAGAATCCACCTGCCGATGCAGGGGACACAGGTTTGGGCCCTGGTCTGGGAAGATCCCACATGCCGTGGAGCAACTAAGCCCATGCACCAAAACTACTGAGCCTGTGCTCTAGAGCCCACGAGCCACAACTACTGAGCCTACGCAGCACAACTACTGAAGCCCGCATGCCTAGAGCCTGTGCTCTGCAACAAGAGAGGCCACCGCAATGAGAAGCCCATGCACCGCACTCGCCCCAACTAGAGAAAGCCCATGTGCAGCAATGAAGACCTAATGCAGCCAAAAATAAATTAATTAATTTTTTAAGAAAAAAAGAAAAAAGGAAGGCAGAAAGTGTTTCCCATGGACCTCTTCATTAATGTGCTGAGCACCAGCTGAGCCATTTGGTCCACTCTCTTCTGTCCAGACCATGCCTAGAGTACAAAGGAAGGGGCTCTTTCTCACCCCTTATCAAACAGCTGAGAGATTTAGTTTTCAAACTCTGGGGCAGGGCCTTGAAATATAAGTTCTTTCCCTTGGGCCAGAGTGGAGTTCTTAGGTGGCCCCTCTCACCCCTCCCCTCCTCAAGGAGGCAGAAGGGTTAACCTTCTCAGAGTATTGGTCTCACGGTTAGAGGGCAGGAAAAGGACTTTCCAGTCCTAGTTTTTCTCTGTCTGCTGCACATCACTTCCTTAAAAGTAAAGAATGCACCACCTACTATTTGGAAAAGCTTTATCAAAGGGAAGTTGTTCTAAGAAACATAATAGTTAGCATCTAGAATATGCACTTCACAGCTGGGCCAGGCAATGAAATGGATCAGTGGCTTCTGCATTTTGAAAAGAGAAAAACATAGTGGCTGTCATCCTTCAACAGAGAGTATACTGAATGATATTTTGTAATTAGCTCCCACTCCTCTGAGACAAAGAACAAAAGAACTGGAATAGCTCAGTTCCCTGCATCCGAGCATCAGGAAAGAAGCATTGCAGTAATATCAGGACAGCCACCTTCAACAGTACCTGCCAGATTTTAAGAGGAGATTTTCTTCTGCCAACATCATTCTCCTTTCCCCTACTGCTAGAGAACTGGTTGAATTTCCCCTTCTAATGTAGCATCTTTTTCTGATAAAGTATAACAACTATAGTAACACATTAGAAGAAATAAATATCACACAGAGGAAAGGCTTCAGTGTTTGCTGAAGGTACCAACTGCACGGGTCTCCAGGGTTACTGGGTTGATTTGCATCAGACTCCTGCTTTCTTCCCCACCACCCCATCCCTTCCCTGCTTCCTGGAGACCCTGTGAGACAAAGTCCCCATCCTAGCAAATGGCATTTGCACATTTCTACACAGGACTCACCCCCCCCCCCAACTCACAGCTCTTGCTGCCAGCACCTGGTTTGACGCATCCACGTGTCTCCAGGCAGCTCATGCCCAGTGAACTGAAGCTTTAAGCCATGACCTCAGCAGGAAGGACTTGCAGCCTAGCTCCCTGCCAGGTTGCAGTCATCCGGGAATAAGAACTGTGTTGACTGCAGATGTTCATCTGACCCTCTTGTGCAAGAGGTAAGGTTCTGGGGAAAAAGAGGAGGACAGTCCCACAGGCTGAGTGGAGGGTCGCATTACTGATGCTCAGAGCTTTCCTCACTAACAGGTAACTTCTATAATCGTAACAAATATAGACTTTAAAAAGAAAGAAATGAGCTCTGCCCTCCTCACTTCCAAGTTGGGCAGGGAGGAACAGAGGAACAAGAGCCTCTTCCTTAGTCTAGGCAGTATGGTTCATAAAGCACTTGGTGAGAGCTGGGTCTGCCCAGGAAAACAGAAATCCCTCTAGGTCTTTGAAAGGTCTTTGAAAAGAGGAACTTAATACAGAGGATCAGTTGATGAAGCTACAGGAGCGCAGAGGAATTCAACAGGAAACAGTGGAAAAGCAGAGATTAGCCACAGCAGGGAGCCACAAACACACCAGGGTCCGTGAGACAGTGGGAGCAGAGGGTGGGACCAGGGGCCAAAACCAGGTCTCCTGCAGATACTGAAACTGTGAGATGGTCCCATGGGAGCTGGGACCATAAGGCAGGGGCTGCGTGGCAGAAGCTGGAGCCTTGAAGGGAACACAGGCACTGCTGAGATGCAAGAGCAGAGAGAAAGAGACGGAGTAAAGCAGTAGGGAATTTCCTCCCCTCCCTCCAGTTTTCTATCAGACCTCCCTTGGCATGCCTACCAAGGTCAGTGGTAAAGAAGCCCATGAGACTTCCCTGATGGTGCAGTGGTTAAGAATCCACCTGCCAATGCAGGGGACACAGGTTCGAGCCCTGGTCCGGGAAGATCCCACATGCCGTGGAGCAACTATGCCCGTGCGCCACAACTACTGAGCCTACGCTCTAGAGCCTGCAAGCCACAACTACTGAGCCCATGTGCCACAACTACTGAAGCTTGCATGCCTAGAGCCCGTGCTCCACAGCAAGAGAAGCCACCACACTGAGAAGTCCACGCACTGCAATGAAGAGTAGCCCCCCACTCGCCACAACTAGAGAAAACCCATGCACAGCAATGAAGACCCAGTGCAGCCAAAAATAAATAAATAAATAAATAAAATTTAAAAAAAAAAAAAAAAAAAGAAGAAGCCCCTGAAATGTAGTCCTTACAATCAAAAGAGGAACACAGGAAGGGCTGGGGTGGATCTGAGGCACCTCGGGCACCCAGTCTTTCCTTGCACCCTGGTTACAGACCAGGAAGACTAAGATGAAGAACGAAAGGTTAGATGGTCATCCCACAGTAAACACCAGCTTAGCCCTTCTGGCACCATCACACTCTTCGAAATGAGACAGGAGATATAGCTGGGCCACAGGCTGAGCAGCTAGAGCTTGTCTCCTGCAGACATTTCAAGGGAAAGATAAAGGCAGGAGCAGACAGGAGCTGAGCTCTGCTTGAGTAAAAAGATAAGACGACCACATTTTTCATTCTTGAGGTCAAGGACACCTCCCCGACTACACATGCACAAAAAAAGGTTCCTCAGGAGTCAAAAAATGGAGGGGGTGTTAGCCCATAGTAGGTACTGCCAACCTCCCAGAGCCCTCGCACTAGAATCCATCTTGGCTAAAAGACGTGCGCCCATGTCAGGGAGCGCCCTGAGTCAGACCAGATATGGGCACAAAGCAAGATGAAGCAAGATGACTGGCTAGAGGAAACCCAGAAAACTGCCCCCATATAAACAATTTAAGCCACCCCCAAAGCACGTGACTCTCTGAGCCCCCTCGTGTGTCTTTCCACACGTACTTGTTTTCTAATAAACACTTTACCTGCTTCACTACCTTCTGTCTCCTTGTTGAATTCTTTCTTCAGAGAAGACAAGGACCAAGGTCCTGTTTGAAGCCCGCTGGCCCTTGTGGTCTAGGGGTTAAGAGTCCTGGTTTTCACCCAGGTGGCCCAGATTCAATTTGCAGTCAGGGAACTAAGATCCTGCTTTAAGTGGCTGCACCCGTGGCCTCCATCCCCGCCCCGCCCCACCCGAGCTCAGAAGGAGGAGCAAGAATATGCTCTGAGGTGGGGATGAAAGAAGATCCCACAAAGACTTTGGGAGATCCCAGGGCAAGGGCTGAGAGGGCCACAATGTGAGTTTGCTCAGGCTGGACTCCTAGGATGCGTGGGTTCTGGGGTCTAAGAGTTAGGGTGTCTTGGACAGCAGCAGAAATTTAAACCTTCAAGTTCCATTAGAGGACCTGGGCTAGAGGTGGTCCATGTTACAGCGGAGGGAGAGAAATTAGACCAGGGCTTCCACCTGTGTAAAGGTGCTTTATTTTTTTTTTTTTTTTTTTTTTTTTTTTTTTTTTTTATGCGGTACGCGGGCCTCTCACTGTTGTGGCCTCTCCCATTGCGGAGCACAGGCTCCGGACGCGCAGGCTCAGCAGCCATGGCTCACGGGCCCAGCCGCTCCACGGCATGTGGGATCTTCCCGGACTGGGGCACGAACCCGCATCCCCTGCATCGGCAGGCAGACTCTCAACCACTGTGCCACCAGGGAAGCCCATGGTGCTTTTTTTTTTTAACCCTGTCATGGGCTTGCACTGGACAACCTATTTGTTATCTGAACGCCTGATGCTTTGCACTCTAACGAAATTGTCCCCCCACTTTGTAAGGCTGGTGGTGGGTGTGCTGCTGTGAGCTGAGCTAGCTTACTGCTTATGAGTCCAGGTGGGCCAGGGCCAGAGTCCAACACCACCATCTATAGTCCTGGCCATGGACACCTTATTGAACCGTTCAGGTTCCTCTCCTGGAAGTTGGGGGTGCTGACATCTGCCTTGCAGAGAGCTGTTGTGAGGACTACATGAGACAGTGAACTTGGCAACAAAGCACTTAGCACAGAGCCTGGCTCCTGGAAAGGGCTCAAATAATGGCAGCATTGGTCCACGGGTGAGAGAATGCTCTCACAGCCTTTCCAGGATCACCCACCCATCAGGACCCCTGGATGCTCTGATCCTGGGCTAGGCCAGTGAGAACATACAGCAAAGAACAGGCTCCTTGGCACCTGCCTTCACAGCTGGGCGGTATAGAGTTGAAGGCAGCAAATTGCCTTCCCAGCCTGTGGCTCCTTAGTCACAACAAACAAACAAATCACAGCCTGTCAAGTCCCAGAAGCAAATGAGATCAGAAGAATGCACATTGGCTGGCAAAATTTACCACCTTCAGGTACCCATGGAAGTCTTGTTATGTTGAGAAAGGAAGTCAAAGGCCCTCGCGAAGACGGGGAAACCTGATGACCTTCCCACTGTTGAAGGGTCCGGGCTGGGTACTGTGGGGGATGGGAGGGGTCAAGGAGCAGTCAGTGTGCCTGTGGTAATGGACAGACGCCTCTGAAAGTCGCGGGTCGCCGTCTGACCTCTGTGGGCGGTGCAGGGGCCGGGAGGGCCTCCCTGGACCCGGCGACCACAGGGAGGGCAGAAGCTAACAGAGGGGGTTAGCTACTGGTTATCTCAGGGCCTGGGGGACCAGCACACAGGGATGGCAGAGGCAGGGGAGGGGGAACAGGGCGAGAGGGGCCTGAGCCCTGTGGCAAGACCCAGTGGGTGAGTCGGACAAACAGCAGTGAAGGTCACAGGTACGGGTCAGCCCTTCACTCACCCGAGTGGGTGCCCAAGGCGGCCTGTAAGATACACAATTTCCTCTAAGCCTCCTGCAAACATGAATGGCTCCTGGAGGGACCTGCTCAGCATCGTCTGGGCTTTTCAGCCGTGACTTCAGGACGGGGTTTTCTTTTCTTCGAGTGGATTCACACAACGCCCCATCCCACTCCCCACGCTGTCAGGGTGCAGTCACAGTAGCTCTGCAGTTCTGTGTATTGTCAAGATAATGACCCTTAAAGAAAAAAAAAAAAAGAAACTACCATTCTTGGAGGGATGGAGAAAGAGAGGACAGAGGAGAGAAAGCTCCAGAAACTCTAAGGGGGGCCACGGTCTCTGGCCAGGGTGAGACAGAGCTTCAGCAAAGGGCAGAGGTAGGACCACAGAGCATGTTCTGGAGACAGTAAGTCTTTCTATGTGTCTGGAATGGTGCTCCGGGGAGGTATCTTCTGTCCGCAGGTATATACTGGATTAATGATAACACGTAACACACATAATCCAGGCTTTACCGATATTTGTTCCATTGAATTTGGGGGTAAGAATCTGAGCTTCATCTGACTGAATCAACAGTCAAATGGTGACCCACCAGGCATTCTTGGTGAGGTGGGACCATGGTGGCTCAGCAGCGGGGGCCCTGGACAACAGTCCCTTATCACAGGGTCACAGGGGGTGACAGGCCTTGTGGGCCAGCCTGATTCAGTGCGCACTGACAAAGCTTCTTTGCTTGACCAAACTTTAGTCAGGTTCCCAAACCTTCTCCAAGCTCCTCTCTGCACTTCCTTGTAAAATACAGTTTCAGCAAGCACCAGCTCCCCTAACCTCAATATCTGATCAGGTTCCTTGTCCCCCTCATTTCCCAGGTCTGATCACGCTGGCCTGCCTTCAGCAAGAATCCTGTTAGTCTGGTTTAGCCGGAGTTCCCTCTTACTCCTGATGTTTCCTCGTAGGAATTTTCCACACACTGACTCCCACCCTGATCCTTGGCTACAAATTCCCACTTGCCTGTGCGGTATTCAGAGTTAAGTCCAGTCTCTCTCCCACTTCAGAATCCCATTGCAGTGGTCTCTCTACCAATCGCCATGGTCCTGAATGAAAGCTGCCTTACGATCTTTGATAAACAGCATGAATGATTTTTTCTTTAACAGGCCCACCTGCCTCCCCACTCGTCCCCCACCCGTCACCACCAGCCACAGACATTGATTTCCCTCCCCTCTTGCCACACCCGTGGGTCTGATGGGAGGCCCCCACCTTGGTGCTGCTCTTACTGATGAAGGCACCTCTCCACCTCTGCCCCTGGCACCTGAAAGTTGCCATGGTGGTGCCTTTCCGCAGGTACAATGCCACAAATTGGGCCCTGCCCCTGAAATATATTCTATACCATACAAATACTAAAAGTGGTCACAAAAGTACATTACAATAAAATATAAACAGATGCTTTAACAAACATTTGTTAAGTGAAATTGAATGTTTAATATACAAGCTGCCATAAAAAGTATCTTAGGCAGAGTTTTTGGCCTAGACCAAATTGGCTGACACTGTTCTTTTTTTTTTTTTTTTTAAGTTAACAGGAAATAAAGAAGTTTTCCTGCACTTCTTCTTCCTCATTCCCTTCCTCTCAGTTCAACCTTAAAGCCCTCAGGTAGGGCAGAGCAAGGTGGGAGGAAGTCCTGGTGGCTCAGGGCAGTGTGGGAGAGCCCAGTCGGGGTCTGGAGGATGTCTAGTGAGGGCACAGCACAGCATGGGATTTCTGAGCCCAGGTGACATGAGGAGGGCATCAGAGGGAAGTCTGAGGCAGGAGAATGGCTACATACATACGTGGATATATTAAGGGAAAGGGAAGCCAGGTTTCTCACTGACAGAAAAGAAAGTTACAAATAAGGAAGGAAAAAATCAAATGAATCCTGCAGTGCTGAAACTGACAGTGTCAGTGTGAACTCACGTTGTCATATATATAGGAATAAAGACAGAGAAAAATATAGATGCAAATGTTTGTGTATGTGTAGATAAAAGTACATATTTATATTCCCTAACCCTGGCCATACCTCAAAGCAGTGGTACCACAAAAGCAATGAGCCCACTTAGCTCCCCGATCTTGGCTTTTAAATATCATTCCCAACTGAAAGAAACCAGAGCTCCTTAGAAAAATGGCTGATTCCAGGGCTGGGGCAGGGAACCTACAAGATGAGCTTGGGATATCTTATTGTGCCAGAAAGTAGGAAAGTGCTCAAAGAACAATAGGGATATGTCAAAAGGACTTTGGCCTACAGGTCAAATCTGAGACAATTTTAGCATCAAAATAGATGATGGTGTCAATGCCTATAGTTGAACCAGTTGGGTTTACTACTCATTACAGTGAGGGTGAATGCATACCATAAGTAACCATGGGGTATCTCAATAAGAGGATGTCAGAAAGAAACTATTACAGGATCTGGCTTTTGTTTTGGAGGGTTTGGGGAGAGTCCAAGAACATGGGGTTCACTCTGGATCGCACACTGTCAGGAAGCAGAGACATTTCTATGATTGGTGCCTCAACAAATCTTATCTATAGGGAGGGCAGACTAGAGCGGGGATCAGGCTGTAACAGTCAAGAAGCAGTCACTTGGGCTTCCCTGGTGGCACAGTGGTAGAGAATCCGCCTGCCGATGCAGGGGTCACGGGTTCGTGCCCTGGTCCGGGAAGATCCCACATGCCGCGGAGCAACAAAGCCCGTGAGCCATGGCCGCTAGGCCTGCGCCTCCGGAGCCTGTGCTCCGCAACGGGAGAGGCCACAGCAGTGAGAGGCCCGCATACCGCGAAAAAAAATTAAAAAAAAAATAAATAAATAAATAAAAATAAAAAAAAAAAAGAAGCAGTCACTCATATTAGCCAGGAGAGAGGGATATTGGTATTTTTTTTTTTTTGCGGTATGCGGGCCTCTCACTGTTGTGGCCTCTCCTGTTGCGGAGCACAGGCTCCGGACGCGCAGGCCTAGCGGCCATGGCTCACGGGCTCAGTTGCTCCGCGGCATGTGGGATCTTCCTGGACCAGGGCACGAACCCATGTCTCCCGCATCGGCAGGCGGATTCTCAACCACTGCGCCACCAGGGAAGCCCCGGGATATTGGTATTTTGTGGGTTGTATCTTGTTTTTGTCTATGCCTAGACAAAATTATTAAGTGGCCTTGTTTTGTATCAATTTGTCATGGTCTCAGAGTGGCCTTGTCTGATGTTGGTGCTCTGTGAGATGATTTGTGTCCGACAGAAGAGGATACGTGGCCTAGTTTGAGCACCAGGCCAGCTTTGAACAGTGACACCCAGCTGAAAGCATCACACCAGGTCCTAGATCTCAGGAATGCCTTTTTCTTTATCAATAATAATGATATAACTTATGGGACAAAATAAGACTCTATGAATCCATATAGATATAAAGTAATTGATTAACTAAATTAGGAATATGATGAGAAATTTCTTTAAATTAATAGACTTTGTTTTAGAGCAGTTTTAGGTTTATGGGAAAATTGAACAGAGAATACAGAGTTCCCATATATTTCACACACACACACACACACACACACACACACACACACACACACACACAGTTTCCGCTATCATTAACATCTTGTATTAGTGTGATACATTTGTTACAATTTATGAGGTCATATGATTCATAAACCAAAGTCTATAGTTTATGTTAGAGTTCACTCTTTGTGTTGTACATTCTGTGGGCTTTGATGAATGTGTAATAAATGCATCCACCATTACAGTATTAGCAGAATAGTTTTACTGCCCTAAAATCCCCTGTGCTCCACCTGTTCTTCCCTCATTCTGAACCCTGGCAACCACTGGTCCTTTAACTGTCTCCCTAGTTTTGCCTTTTCCAAAATGTCATATAGTTAGAATCATACAATATGTATTCTTTTCAGATTGGCTTCCTTCACTGAGCAATATGCCTTTAAGTTTCCTCATTGTCTTTTTATGACTTTATAGCTCATTTATTTTTATTGCTGAATAATACTCCATTGTATGGACACACCATTTGCTTATCCATTTACTTATTAAAGGATATCTTGGTTGCTTCCAATTTTTGGCAATTATGAATACAGCTGCTATAAGTATATGCAAGTTTCTGCATGGATATGTTTTCACCTCATTTGGGTAAATACCAAGGAGTACAATCGCTGGATCGTATGGTAAGCCTATGTTCAGTTTTGTAGGAAACTGCCAGACTGTCTCCTAAAGTGGTTGTACTGTCTTGCATCCCCACTAGCAATGAATGAAATGTGATAATTACATGTGTTGTGACATTCTGGATGGGATCTTGGAACAGAAAAAGAACATTAGGCAAAAACCAAGGGAATCTGAATAAAGTGTGGACTTGAGTTAATAATGTATGCCTACTGAGGCACTGGTTGTGACAAATGTACCACAGGAGTGTAAGATGTTAAAATAGAGAAAACTCGGTACAGGGTACACTGAATTCTCACACTATCTTTGAAATTTTTTTGTAAATCAAAAACTATTCTGAAACAAGATGTTTATTTAAATATTTTTAAAAGAAATGGCAGAATATCACCATATACCTCAGGGAATGAACACAGGCATTAAGCATCAGTGACTGCTATGATCACAAAAAGAGAGACAACCAGTTATTATGTGTTTCCTGCTGTCTTGCTAAAAGAATTTAACTTGAATCTGGTCCAATTTCTGGCTCCAGCTGTCAATTTGTAGGAAATGCAGAAGACAGAGGAACATGTTGCTTTGTACCATAACCAACAGAATCCATTATCACCTATCAATAGTGAAAGAAACTTCAAAATTAAAAACTAGGAAAGAGAATGTAGCAACATATGAAAAAACAATACCCCACCATCACCATCTATTTTTAAAGACTAAAAAGAAAGAAGAGGTTAAAAATTAAACAAAAAGCAGACCCAAAATTAATTTCATTTGGAGATGATATAGATGTATACCTGGAAAAACCAAAATAATCAAATGAAAACTATTAGAAATAAGAGAATTTAGCAAACTGGTTAAAAAACTTAGCAAACAAAATGATTGCTTTGCTACATGCAACAATAGCTAGCTAACAAACATAACAGAACAAAAGATTCCACTTCAAAATGACATAAAACAAAGTAAAAATCGCTGAGAATAAGATTATTAAAAATGTACAGTATGTAGAAAAATTTTAAACTCTATTGACAAAACTGAAAGGACAATTAATTAAATGGAAAGATATATCCTGTTCAAGATCAGAAAATCTACCCTATAAAAGTGTCGATTCTCCCTAATTTTATCTACAAGTTTAATGTGATCCCAATAAAAGTAGCCTCAGTTCAACATCCAAATAATAGGAATTTCAGAAAGAACAAAGAAAACAGTCGGAAAAAATTATCAAAGAAAAATACAATTTCTTGAGCAAAACATTCTAGATTGAAAGGGCCTTTTGAATTCTCAATATAATAAATAGAGAAAAAAGACCCACACCAAAGCATATGATTAAGAAATTAAAGAACAACAGTAATAAAAAGGAAGCTCTTAGACACCAACAGAAAGGGAGAAAAATAGATTATAAAAAACCCAGGATCAGGACTCAGAAAAGCATCAGACCTCTCGGAAACCAAACTTACTGTGAGTTAGAAGACTCACAGTGGAGAAACCCCTTCACAATTCTGAGGTAAAAGAACTTCTATCTTATAATTCATATCCAGCTGAGGTATCACTTAAGTCTGGAGAAAAACCTGTGACTTTTTATTATTGTTTTCCTCATTAAAAAACAAAAACAAAAACTATTTATGGTGGAAAAGTGCAAACATTTAAAAGTAGAGAGGACAGTAGTATAATAAACTCCCATCTACTTAACACCCAGATTCAACAATGATCAGATCATGGTCAATCTTGCTTCATCTACACCCTGTTTCCCCCTCTGTTCTATCAATGAGTCTCTCTAAAAGATAAGGACTTCAAAATATAAGAATAATGTCATTATTACACCTAAAATAAAATTGAACAATATCATCAGATATTCAGTGTTCAAATTTCCAATTGCTTCATAAATGTCACACAATTTTTAGAAATACAGTTTGTTTGAATCAGGATCCATATAAGGTCCATGCCTTGTAAACTGTTTGCTTTCTAAATCTTTTAATCTCTCATTTTCTCCTCTTATTTTCTGTACAAACTATTTCCTTGAAAATGCTTTTTTTCCCTCTTGAAATTTATTTGTTGAAGAAGCTGGGTTGTGTGACCTGTAATGTTGCCCATGTTCTAGATTATTTTGCTGACTGCATCCCTATGATATCAGTAATCTCCTCTGTCCTCTCTATTTCCTGAATTTGGAAATATTTGGACCTAGAGGAGAACAAGGACTTCCCTTGGCATGCTTTCCCAGGAAGCCAACGAAGATGTGTTCCACTAAAAACAAAGGTAGACCAAAGACCTGGGATCCAGCTCAAGAGAGAGGCAAGGATGCTCCTCCAAATAACATGGAGGTGAGTCCCCGAAGATGTGGAGGTGAATCTCAGATGACAGCTATGTAACAGATACAAGGAGCAAAGTCCAGGTTAGAGCAGGAGAATACTGAGAGCTCAAAGGAGAATGTCTCCAAGAAGAAAGTGAAATTGTAGTTATATTTGACGTGTTTAATCATGTTGAGAGCAGACTTTCAATTCTATAGCAAGGTTTAGGACTAGTCGTAAAGAAGACTAAGGAATAGAAAAGATATCATTGTACAAGAAAGGAAATATAAGCATAGCTCACTGCTGGTTCAGCCATGAATAATATTTACCCAATCATAATAATACAAATGCTGAATATTGATTTAATTTAAAAGAGCAGTATAACTCTGTTGAGAGGAGGAGAGGAGGGAAGAGGCTTCAAGAAGAGTCTGATGTTACTCTTGCCAGGAGTGCCCACTTCATAGTACTTATTACTGGAATGAGATAGAACTCAGCAAAGATTCTACTCCTATTTTTCATTTTCATTGATGTAAGTACTCTTATTTATACAAATAAGTAGACGGTAATGGGAGGAGATTTGTTACAGCAATTCACTCAATACTTTGAACTCCTTCCAACTTTATGTCAAAACTCACAAAGGAATACATCATCAGATAATTGAAATTTAAAACTTAAAAAAGTTTCCGGTGACAGTAATACTCCAAGTATTTAAATACTTCTTAAATTTAAAAATTTCTGGATTGGATTAAGATTACAATGACTAGTAGTATGTATTTTATCAAAATGATGTATCATTCTATGCATTCTGAATTTTGATAAGCAATTATTAACATAGAAGGATTAAGAAATGCACTTCCAAAATGTTATTTTTAATTATTTGCTTTCAGAAAAATTGAAGCAGTCACTATGGTCACAGGAAAAATTTTTTAAGTTTTTCATTGCAATTATGATACATGTTCTTTATTACAAAGAAGTGCGTTTGGCGATGAATGAAGCTTAAGTATTTTATAATAGGATAAAGTTTTTGAGAAAATAGAAAGGAATGGGGGCACTGACTGCTGGGGGTTAGGAGCTGGGGCTTGGAGCTGGAGACCCAGGATCTAGAAACTGGGGATACTGGGGGCTAAAGGCAGAGGATTCAATGCTGGGGATGGGGGTCCTGGAGTAAACCCTCTCTGCACTGAACTTACCTACCCAGGATCTCAGGTCTCAGTTCCTTCTCAATATACTATTTTTTTTTTAACAGTTCTGCAAAAAAGACATTGTTCTGTTTTTCCATTATTTCATGTCATTTTTTCAGTATGTTCCTATTCTTCCATTATCCCTTCCAAATACTGAGAGCATTTAACCATCACAAGAACCTTCTTGCTCTCCCAATGCGACTTGGGGCAGCCATGCCCTGTGAGGGGACTTTTACACCTGCCTGCCTAAGACCAAAACATAGAGAAGCAAGTATTTTATGAGACCAGGGCCATGTGCCTCCCGGCAGGCCTCCTCCCTTCTCCTTAAGAAAAGGGGCCTGAACAGGGACAACAAGGGCACCTGAGTACCTCACAATCCAGGGTTTCAAAACTGGGCTCTCAGAACCTCAAGGGGAACCTGGAGGTTAGCTTCCCTCTCAGAACCATAAGTGCTTGCCTCCTTCTGGAACATCACAATGAAATGGAAATGTTAGGACTCTGGGAAACAGAAACTGGCCCAAGGGTTTCTTCCACCATTTATTCTCTATAAAAATTCAGAACTAATTAAATAGAGAGCATTTTCTAATAATAACTCAATGTTAGCAATGTGGCTTTAGCAAAATATAATCTATCATGAAATTATTGCTTTTGAGATTTGTTGCTTTTATATTTGAAAATTTATTTTAGTTTTATATAGCCATGGATATATGTTATATGCTTGCACTTAGTATAAAAATAATTTAAATTCACACAGGGGCGTCTGCTTTTTCTTTTCTTTGAACAGGGTCTGTTCTTTGCTCAGACTTGAAAAACACTGCTTTAGTGTATTGTCATGCGAGATTGTGCAGAGCAGCTGTAAAGAGAAAAGGAAAGCAAGACCCTGTTCAGACATGCTCAGTGTCAAGTCTACCTCAGAGAGAGGGGCCAGGAACTGGCACAGAAGGTTCTCTTGGAGCCCTGTGAGTAAAGTATGGGAGGGCAGTTTGGGGAATGTACAAGGGGATAACTGAACCATCACCCTGCAGTACTTGGGGCGCTCAGCTGCTATTGACAAAAATCCCATTCCCAAAGGGAATGTCCTGGCTTCAGGAGGGACCCAGGCCAGCTGGAGTCTCTGAGATGTCCTCAGGACCCTTCCCTCTTGTGCCCCATTGCCCTCTGCATCTTAGCTTCATTCTGGTCAACTGTAGGAGGGATTCCCCCATTGAGGGGATGGAGGTAAAGCCCCAATGTAACATCTTCCCAGCTTGGCAACCTCAACAGAAGATGTCTTCTTTCTGCCACTGTCTGGGTATCAGGCCCAGCATATGTGGACCAGCCTGTGTCCAGGGATTGGCCTAGGCACAAATCCCGTGCCCACCTGTGGCCAAGGAGAAGGGCTGGCACTGTGCTGGCCAAAGGCAATAGCTCCATCCTCCTCCATCCCAGGGTGCCTGCCGGGCAGTGTTGCTATGAGCCCCAGAACTCAGCTATACCAAGTCCTGGTAGAAGGAGTGGTGTCCTGTAGAAGGGTTAAAGGAAAAATTATTCTGATGCTTGTTAAAGCAGTAAGGAAAACTTCACTCAAGACTACTGCAATAAGAGAGAGAGACAGAGATCAGGTTCAACTCTGCATCCATCAAAGACAGTGGGGATTTCTAGCCAAGGGGCAGGGTGAGGGGCCAGTGGACAGAAAATTACTAAAAGGAGATATCAATGGGGGGACTCTTGCTAAACTGACCTAACAGGATTCTTGCTAAAGGCAGGCCAGGGACTTGGGACAGCAAAGTTTGAGGACGAAGAACTTGATCGGATATCAAGGGTAGGGAATTCTCTCTAAACTGACTTAGTGAGGACTCCTCAAGGATGGACTCAGAAGGCCAAGGCTGAGGCCTAGTCGAGAAGAGGGCTTATAGGACCCTGAGTAACATTTGGTAAAGAGGACAGTCATTGTCAGAAGGGCTGCTATATTGGGGCTTGGGGACAAGAAGGCCCAGTGGAGAGGAGCTTCTGGCCTGCATGATTTGAGGCAATATCAGCTGCAAGGACATGTTCCTGGATGAGAACATTGCTATGCAGGTCTTGGGGCTGCCCTGGGGGTGGGGATGTAGGGGAGGAAAAATAATTTTCCCTCTACCTTTCTAGGTGCTATGAGAGACCCCCATGTAATAGAGGACAGATTAACAAGAGAAAAACAAACACAAGTTTAATAAAATGGATACCAACTGCATAATGGGGGATACCCAGGAAAACTGAGCAAAACTCACTGACGTGGCCCAAACCACCACCTTAAATACCATCTTCAGCTACAGACAAAATAAAGATATTGATGGGTGGCAGACAAGTTACGGGAGCTTCTTAGGGAAAACACAGGTAAGGTTGTTTCGCAGATTTAAGTCAGTCACACTGATAAGAGCTTCTTGTGATTTAGTCATTCTCTTCCTGATCCAGAGAAGGGGATATCCTTCAAATGGAGATTCCCCCCATCAGTGTACATTTCCCTTACAAAAGAGTAAATTCTACTCTGTTTTTAGAGCTTTTTCTGTGACTGCTTTTTCTCAAAAATAATTGGTTCCAAATAATCCTTATGCCAAAGACCCATATTTGGGGAGAGCATATTCTGCTACCCATCAGGGACAATCTCTAAAAGTGTGAAGTATTTAAAAGTAAGGCAAAAAAGTGTAAAATAGATAGCTAGTGGGAAGCAGCCACATAGCACAGGGAGATCAGCTCCTTGCTTTGTGACCACCTAGAGGGGTGAGATAGGGAGGGTGGGATGGAGACGCAAGAGGGAGGAGACATGGGGATATATGTATATGTATAGTTGATTCACTTTGTTATAAAGCAGAAACTAACACACCATTGTAGAGCAATTATACTCCAATAAAGATGTTAAAAAAATTTTTTTAATAAAAGTAAGGCAAAAGATGACTGCATGCCCTTTCAAACTCTTATAGGATCATTGTCTGACAAGCCTCAGGGCTTGCTGCTCTAGAGAAGTGTAACCTGGTTTGACACACTATTGGCATTCTGTCGACTATTTTTTTTCTTCTGTCGACTACTGATCACACTGTGACATTAGATACCAACTGATAGATGATTAATATGTCATAAATGGTCTCTGCCTGGTGGTGTTAGGGTTTTCTTGCTCTGGGGACATCAGCCAGTTCTGTACCTAATTCAGCAGTCTCATCTCTGCATCCTTTCTTTCACGGGTTGTATACATTGGTGTCATTTTAAACTACTTCATTGCTTAGGCAACAGACTCAACAAAGTGTTTGTCAACAAGTTAATGCAAATGCTGGAACAAAGCTCTAACAAAGGACAAAGGTCACTCCCTGGAGGATGTGAGCATTCCACTTGTGAAAGAGTTAAAACCCTGGGGGTGATATCTCTCCATCTATTTGTATCATCTTTAATTTCTTTCATCAGTGTCTTATAATTTTCGGCATACAGGTCTTTTGTCTCCTTAGGTAGGTTTATTCCTAGATATTTTATTCTTTTTGTTGCAGTGGTAAATGGGAGTGTTTTCTTAATTTCCCTTTCAGACTTTTCATCATTAGTGTATAGGAATGCCAGAGATTTCTGTGCATTAACTTTGTATCCTGCTACTTTACCAAATTCATTGATTAGCTCTTGTAGTTTTCTGGTAGCATCTTTAGGATTCTCTATGTATAGTATCATATCATCTGCAAACAGTGACAGCTTTACTTCTTCTTTTCCAATTTGGATTCCTTTTATTTCTTTTTCTTCTCTGATTGCTATGGCTAAAACTTTCAAAACTATGTTGAATAATAGTGGTGAGAGTGGGCAACCTTGTCTTGTTCCTGGTCTTAGTGAAAATGGTTTCAGTTTTTCACCATTGAGGATTATGTTGGCTGTGGGTTTGTCATATATGGCCTTTATTATGTTGAGGAAAGTTCCCTCTATGCTTACTTTCTGCAGGGTTTTTATCATAAATGGGTGTTGAATTTTGTCAAAAGCTTTCTCTGCATCTATTGAGATGATCATATGGTTTTTCTCCTTCAGTTTGTTAATATGGTGTATCATGTTGACTGATTTGCATATATTGAAAAATCCTTGCATTCCTGGAATAAACCCCAATTAATCATGGTGTATGATCCTTTAAATGTGTTGTTGGATTCTCTTTGCTAGTATTTTGTTGAGGATTTTTGCATCTATGTTCATCAGTGATATTGGCCTGTAGTTTTCTTTCTTTGTGGCATCTTTGTCTGGTTTTGGTATCAGGGTGATGGTGGACTCGTAGAATGAGTTTGGGAGTGTTCCTCCCTCTGCTATCTTTTGGAAGAGTTTGAGAAGGAAAGGTATTAGCTCTTCTCTAAATGTTTGATAGAATTCGCCGGTGAAGCCATTTGGTCCTGGGCTTGGAAGAATCAACACTGTGAAAATGACTCTACTACCCAAAGCAATCTACAGATTCAATGCAATCCCTATCAAACTACCACTGGCATTTTTCACAGAACTAGAACAAAAAATTTCACAATTTGTATGGAAACACAAAAGACCCCGAATAGCCAAAGCAATCTTGAGAACGAAAAATGGAGCTGGAGGAATCAGGCTCCCTGACTTCAGACTATACTACAAAGCGACAGTAATCAAGACAGTATGGTACTGGCACAAAAATAGATATATGGATCAATGGAACAGGATAGAAAGCCCAGAGATAAACCCACACACATATGGTCACCTTATCTTTGACAAAGGAGGCAAGAATATACAGTGGAGAAAAGACAGCCTCTTCAATAAGTGGTGCTGGGAAAACTGGACAGGTACATGTAAAAGTATGAAATTAGAACACTCCCTAACACCATACACAAAAATAAACTCAAAATGGATTAAAGACCTAAATTTAAGGCCATAAACTATCAAACCCTTAGAGGAAAACATAGGCAGAACATTCCATGACATAAATCACAGCAAGATCCTTTTGACCCATCTCCTTGAGAAATGGAAATAAAAACAAAAATAAACAAATGGGACCTAATGAAACTTAAAAGCTTTTGCACAGCAAAGGATACCATAAAGAAGACCAAAAGATAACCCTCAGAATGGGAGAAAATAGTTGCAAATGGAGCAACTGACAAAGGATTAATATCCAAGATTTACAAGCAGCTCATGAAGCTCAATAACAAACAACCCAATCCAAAAATGGGCAGAAGACCTAAATAGACATTTCTCCAAAGAAGATATACAGATTGCCAACAAACACATGAAAGAATGCTCAACATCATTAATCATTAAAGAAATGCAAATCAAAACTACAATGAGATATCATCTCACACCAGTCAGAATGGCCATCATCAAAAAATCTAGAAACAATAAATGCTGGAGAGGGTGTGGAGAAAAGGGAACACTCTTGCACTGTTGGTGGGAATGCAAATTGATACAGCCACTATGGAGAACAGTACGGAGGTTCCTTAAAAAACTAAAAATAGAACTACCATACGACCCAGTAATACCACTACTGGGCATATACCCTGAGAAAACCATAATTGAAAAAGAGTCATGTACCAATATGTTCATTGCAGCTCTATTTACAATAGCCAGGACATGGAAGCAACCTAAGTGTCCATCAACAGATGATTGGATAAAGAAGATGTGGCACATATATACAATGGAATATTACTCAGCCATAAAAAGAAATGAAACTGAGTTATTTATAATGAGGTGGATGGACCTGGAGTCTGTCATACAGAGTGAAGTAAATCAGAAGGAGAAAAACAAATACCGTATGCTAACACATATATATGGAATCTAAGGGAAAAAAATGTCATGAAGAGATTAGTGGTAGGACAGGAATAAAACACAGACCTACTAGAGCATGGACTTGAGGATATGGGGAGGGGGAAGGGTGGGCTGTGATGAAGTGGGAGAGTGGCAGGTACATAAATACACTACCAAATGTAAATTAGATAGCTAGTGGGAAGCTGCCACATAGCACAGGGAGATCACCTCTGTGCTTTGTGACCACCTAGAGGGGTGGGATAGGGAGGGTGGGAGAGAGGGTGATGCAAGAGGGAAGAGATATGGGAACATATGTATATGTATAACTGATTCACTTTGTTGTAAAGGAAAAACTAACACACTATTGTAAAACAGTTATACTCCAATAAAGATGTTTTAAAAAAAAAAAAAAAGAAATGAAATTGAGATATTTGTAGTGAGGTGGATGGACCTAGAGTCTGTCATACAGAGTGAAGTAAGTCAGAAAGAGAAAAACAAATACTGCATGCTAACACATATATATGGAATCTAAGAAAAAAAAAAAGGTCATGAAGAACCTAGGGGTAAGATGGGAATAAAGACACAGACCTACTAGAGAATGGACTTGAGGATATGGGGAGGGAGAAGGGTAAGCTGTGACAAAGTGAGAGAGTGGCACGGACATATATACACTACCAAACATAAAATAGATAGCTAGTGGGAAGCATCCGCATAGCACAGGGAGATCAGCTTGGTGGTTTGTGACCACTTAGAGGGGTGGGATATGGAGGGTGGGAGGGAGGCGCAAGAGGGAAGAGATATGGGAACATATGTATAACTCATTCACTTTGTTATAAAGCAGAAACTAACACACCATTATAAAGCAATTATACTCCAATAAAGATGTTAAAAACAAACAAACAAAAAACCCTGGGGGCGGGGGACTGCGGGGAATTTTCTGGGTCTCCAAGGGTACTGGTCTCAGCTAGGGCAGAGGGAGCACTCTATTTGCATATCTCACACTTCCTTGGTTTAGAAACTTATTGATTCAAATATGCAAAAAAGCCCAGGGCAGGGACTGAGTAGGTATGAACGACAGCCTGATGGCTCTGCTTAGCATTAATTAGCATTTCAAAACTGTCAAGCTGCTGGAAGACCTTATTTTAATTGCTGCTAATCAGAGGTTCTAGAGGGACCAAGGAGCTCTCCGTGGGTATGAATCCTGTGCAAGAAGAAAGGTATCCAAAGAGAAAATGAGGGGGTGGGTGGCATAGGGGGTGGGCTGGGGCTTCATTCGTAAGCACAAAGGGGCACTTATTTCAGGGGATTTCGGAATCCTTAAAGCTCGATTCTTGAGTTTTCCATTCAGTGGAGCCTGGGTCCCAGGGTGGCCACTTTCCTTTAACATCTGCGTGGGTAATGCAGAGACAATGCCAAACACTAAGAAAAAAAGATGCTTTTCTGTTCCTCTGCTGTCATTTTATTGTGTTCTTTTAAAGGAAATACAGCCCATCACCATAACATCGCTCCCTTTCCATTACTGAGGGTATTTTCCCTTTGAGCAGTCAAGGGTAGGAGGGGCAGGAGCTGAAGAGCTGGACGACTTACCCGGTGTGGAAACTTCCCGAATGAGAACAGACAGAGGCTATTTATTCAGAGCTTGCTATGGCAAGGGAGCCAGGCAGCCACCATCTCTTGTGTTGGCAGAGACTCCAAGGCAGGCAGGGCAAGGGGAAAGCTTTCGAGTGGAAAAAAGGAAGGCTTCAGGTATGCTCTCATTGGGGATTGTCGGCATGGGAAAGCTAGAGACAGGCTAACGAGAAGTGGGGCGTCCTATGGGATTGGTTTGGGGAGCTTATTTGGCTTTTTCAAGTTGGTCCTGAATTGGAGGGCGGGGTGGGGGGTGATTTAAAAAAAAAAAAATAGGAAGCTGCAGTCACTGCCCAAGTGCTGACCTTTCTGCTGCACAGGTTGTAGATCAGAGTTCCATTGTCATATATGGTCTGGTCATTGTCTGTATGTCCAGTCTCTCACCAGGGTTGTACTTATCATAAAAAGTAAGATCAAGCAGAAGAAATGATTATTCTTGGTTCAAGGTAAAAGCTGCAAAATCTGGAGCACAGATGGCAACCAGTTCAGGAGCACCTATTATTATACCTGAAACAGCATTCGGGGAATGCTGGTCTCCCCAGTCCTGTTGTCACCAGGAAAATGTGCTCCTCAGGTTTGCTGCCAGCAGCAGTTAGACAGGCTGGGTTGCTCTGCTGTGGGCCCAAGGATCTGAGGATACACAGCTGCCACAGTGCCTCGCTGGGGCTTCTAGCTCAAAAGGCTTCCAAATGCTTCATTTTAGGGGCCTCTTGATCAAACAGCACATCTGGTAGGAATGCCCTGCTGTGGTCAGAGCCAGGAATGTGCAAGAAGTCTCCGTGGTGAGTCAGGGACAAGGGGTGGGCAACTATGGGGACTGAAAGCTGAGCTGCTCTGGATGGTGTACTAACCTGGCCAAGAGGGAGGAAGAGCTGGAGGAAGGTCCCATGATGAAAGACAGATCAATCAGCAGAAGAAATGAACCAAGGAGAGCTAGAAAACCAGAATAACTGCTGTCACCATAGTTCACTAAGTTGGAACGGAATCTGTTTTGTACTCAGAGCAACATGATGGCAAATGGAAGACATGCTCTCAGCAGTGGCCGGTCACAGATGTCCAGAGAGACAGACTGCCCAAAATGAACCTGGTGTTCTTTGTTATTCTTTCTCCTAGCAGAGAGACACCATTGCTTACATTGTGCTCAAAGCTGGCGTGTTTGGCAGAAATGTCTTTCTCATTTACCTCCTTCCCCAGAGCCCCTGAAGCAGGACACCCAGGCTAGAGAGGAAATGTGAGGGCAGTGGAAGCCGTTCCTGGAAACCCTGACCTGGATAGCTTCTGTCTGCTCTTCAACTGAAGGAAACCTGGCCCTTGAGACTAAGCGGAAAGAACTTTGGATCTGAAATCAGGAGTTGACCTCAATATTGCATGACCGTCACTAAGGCACGTAAACTCTTGGTGTTTATTTTAGGACTTGTCAAAATTAGAGATGTCATCCCTGTCTGAGCCAGGTCACACTCTCATTCATTTCATCACAATGTGATAGAAAGTCAACTCTGGGAGACAGATGGCAGACAACGGGTATCTATCTCTGACTCCCTATGGAAGGCAAGTCCCATAAAATTCACACATTATCTGGTTACAACTTCCTCTGTCTTAATGTGAGATTGTGCAAATGTCCTGGATCTGGCTTGGTTCACTTGTCTTTGGGAACAAAAAAAAAAAACCAGAGAGGGCTATGACTGAGGCTGTGTCTCTACCACCTTTCCTGGGGGCAAGGGATCCTGTCTTATTTCTATCTCTTTCTTCGGGGCAGAAATTCTAGGTTAAAGGTGACATCTAATCACAATGCTCTTCCCTCATGTGGGACACAGTGAGACAGGCTTCCCCCTAGTCTTGACTACAAACGTTTTTCAACAAGCAAGCAAATTTCTAAACAAAGAGGGGAAGTTTGCAAAATTTGCACGTACTTTTCCTTGCTGCAGATACACAGTACATGTCCTGGAAAGGAACGTATTATCCACTGCTTGATCACTTAAGAAAAGGACAATTGTTCTATTCATCCTGTCTGCTGTCAATGAGAAAGAAAAATCTCCAGCACTAAAAAAGAGATTTTCTCCAAGGTTTCCCAAAATAGTGCCAGAGTTTTGCTACCAGTCAATTGCTGCACCAGCATGGCCTGTGTTTGCATTCCAGGGATAGGGCATGACCAAAAAAACAGATCCTATGATGAAAAGAATTCTTCTTTTCCTTGCAGACAGGGGATGTGTGTTGACAGAGAAAAGATCAGGTTCTCGCTTAGGTTTGGGGGAAAGAAGGCCAGGAATAAAAGCCCCAACATTTTCTTCTTACCAAAAGTGAAGCTTTTGATCTTATCAAATGAGAAGGAGCTTGCTGAGGAAGGGAAAGTGGCCCACTGAGTTGCTGTGGAGTTGAGCCTGCAGGGGACAGAATGGTGGAGTGGGGTGTGAGCGAGCTTCTCAGTGTCCTCGCAACATCACCCCACCTCTGCCCAAGAGCTCACACGGTCTCCTCAAAGCTGACCCCAAAGGCCACAGCCAGACAGTTAATGGACTTGCTCAGGTCACTCTGACCCAGAGACTGTGGTAATGGTTCATCTTGGTTTGCATCCTAGATGGTTATTGCAGGAAAGACCATTTGGGGACACATCATTAAAAGAGTTCTGGGGGTTTCCCTGGTGGCGCAGTGGTTAAGAATCTGCCTGCCAATGCAGGAGACATGGGTTCGAGCCCTGGTCCGGGAAGATCCCACATGCCACGGAACAACTAAGCCCATGCACCACAACTACTGAGCCCGCGCTCTAGAGCTCGCAAGCCACAACTACTGAAGACCGGGCACCTAGAGCCCATGCTCCCAACAAGAGAAGCCACCACAATGAGAAGCCTGCACACCGTGACGAAGAGTAGCCTCCTCTCATGGCAACCAGAGAAAAGCCCGCGTGCAGCAACAAAGACCCAATGCAGCCAAAAATAAAATAAATAAAATAAAATAAAATAAATAAATTTATATGCATTAAAAAAAAACAGTTCTGGAGACCGCAGTATGCACAGTTGTCCCCATGTCCCAGAAGCATTTCTAGTGGTCAAGCAAGGCCCCTGCAGGCCAGTATGGGCTGCTGTGTGTGTGACCAGTGATTTGGAAGAAGGCCAACAGGATCTGAGCATCAGCCTGTAGATGCTGCTGCCCAGTCGGAGGGCCAGAGATGTGGCTGCTGTGGAAATACTGATTCCAGAAGCTCTTAACACCCCAACAAATCTGATAAGATGAAATTCAATACGGGAAAATGTGAGGTTCTGTGCATGAGCTCAATGCAATTTTCTGAGAAAGAAAATTAAAAATTTAACTTTTCTTCTACACTTTGATTAGAGTCTTGGTGGATTTATGCAGAAACTTGGGGCTGAGAGAAACATAAGAAATCCTCTAGCCCAACCAGACATAGTAGAGATAAGGACCAAGAGAGACTGTGACCTAATTAAGACCTGAGTTTCAGTGCCATCCTCAACTCGGATGAAAGTGGTACCATCGTGTGTGCATGTGTTTGGTGCCATGTCAGGAGTCAGTATAGAGCAGTGGTTAAGAGTACAAGCTTGGGCTCTAGTTCCGACACGCACAGGCTGTGAAAAAATTTGCACCTGCTATTTAACCTCTCTGTTTCCTCTTCTGAAAATGTGATAAAAAGTCAGTGATGGCTCATGGAAAATTTTCAATAAATGTTAGATATTATTTGCATGCTGTGTTTAGCACTTTCTGGAACCCTTCACATAAATGAATATAGATGTACATTTAGAAATATATATACTTGGGCTTCCCTGGTGGCGCAGTGGTTGCGAGTCCGCCTGCCAATGCAGGGGACATGGGTTCGTGCCTCGGTCCGGGAAGATCCCACATGCGGCGGAGCGGCTGGGCCCGTGAGTCATGGCCACTAAGCCTGCGCATCTGGAGCCTGTGCTCCGCAACGGGAGAGGCCACAACAGTGAGAGGCCCCCGTACCGCAGAAAAAAAAAAACAAAACAAAACCCCAGGACAATAGATGGAAGTTAAAGGGATGAATATTTCACCTCAATATAAGGATGGAATTCTTAGCAATCACAGATATTCACAAAGACACGGTTTTCCATGCTGCAGAGGGTGTGTATTTGAGCAGTAATTAGCTGTTGTAAGTGGTTCCTGCATTTAGTAGTTAGAAATGATAACAGCTACTGCTATTATCTCTAAGTCTTGATAACTCTATAAGGTAAAGCATATTGTCTTCATTTTACAGTTGAGAAAACTGAGGCTCAAAGAGGTTATTGAGCAGGCTCAAAGTCATACATCTAGTAATGGTGAACTGAGATGAAGCAAGATGAACCAAGATTCAAATCCAGATCTGATTCTGAATTGCACATTCTTTTCATTATGCCATGATGTTGACCTTCCAGCTCATTTTTTCCATTTCCACCTGTCCACCTATTTCCACCTAGTTGGTCAGAATTAAATGCAGAGTAACAAATTCCCTCATTGCTTTATCTATCTCTGATCAAAGTAGCTTACAATTTTTTGAAAGAACTCATAGGACCCCTAGAAAGGAAAATGCAAATAAGGAAAAATTCTTAAGAGTCAAATTTCTTGAATGTAAATACAAAGACAGTGCCTTAAATAGAAGACAAAATATATCCCTTAAAAACCGAAATGAACACAGGTCCAGATTGGCAGTGGCCTCTATGGAGTGAAATGAACATACTATCTTGTCTTTTCTTTTTGCAGTTACCATACAGGTGCCTGCTGCTGGCTGCATGGAGCTCTAACTTCTGACTTGGAGGAGAAGCCAGGATTTATGCAAGTGTCACAGAGATGACCAGGAACAGCACATCAAGGGAAACTTCCAGGTCTTCATGGGATGTGAGAACAGAAGTTTCTTAGTGATTGCTAAGAAAATCTCTTTCACTAAGATCACTAAGGAAGGTCTCTTTCCTTCTCATTTTACAGGTGAAAAAACTGAGGCCCAGAGGGGTAGAGTGATTCTCCCTAGGGCCCAGAGTAAATTGGAATCAGAATCTGGGACTAGAACCATGGCCTTTGAACTACAGCAGTGGGAGCTATATTAAAGCTGCAGAGGCCAGATCCCACTCCAGCATCAGTGAACATATATGGACATATTTAATGTTCTACCGAATAAGTTACTGTGCATGAATGATTAAACATTTACACTACAATTGCTTTTTAATCTGTATTTTTGTCAATTTTTCTTTATATTTATCTTTTTGCATTTTTTTTTTTTTTCAGTACGCGGGCCTCTCACTGTTGTGGCCTCTCCGGTTGCGGAGCACAGGCTCCGGACACGCAGGCTCAGCGGCCATGGCTCACGGGCCCAGCCGCTCCGTGGCATGTGGGATCTTCCCAGACCGGGGCACGAACCCGTGTCCCCTGCATCGGCAGGTGGACTCTCAACCACTGCGCCACCAGGGAAGCCCCTTTGCATTTGTTTTTATAAGAAGTTTATTAAACTATAAATCACATACCACAATTCTGTCATTTAAAGTATACACTTCAATAGTTTTTAGTATAATTCAGAATTATGCAACCATGACCACAGTAAATTTTGAGTATTTTCATCATCCCAAACCCCATATTCTGTATTTCCCTTCAACCCCTCCAGCCCTAGGCAACTACTAATCTACCTTTTTACCTCTACAGATTTTCCTGTTCTGGATATTTCACATAAATGGAATCATACAATATGTGGTCTTCTGTCACTGGCTTCTTTCACTTAGCATAATGTTTTCAAGTTTCATCTATGTTGTAGCATGGATCAGTATTCCATTCCTCTTTATTGCCAAATAATATTCAATTATATGGATACACTACCTCTTGTTTATCTTTTCATTAGCTAATGGACATTTGGGTTGTTTCCATTTTGGGGCTCTTATGAATAATGCTGCTATGAACATGCATGTACAAATTTCTGTGTAAACATATGTTTTCATTTCCCTTGTATATATGCCCAGGAGTGAAAGTGTTAGGTCATATGGTAACCTTATATTTAACTTTTTAAGGAACTGCCAGACTGTTTTCCAAAGCAGCTTCACCATTTTACATTCCCACCAGTGTATGAGGGTTCCAACTTCTCTAAATCCTCACCAGCACCTATAATTGTCTTTTCAATTATAGCTATCCCACTGTGTATGAAGTGGTATTGCATTGTGGTTTTGATCTGCATTTTCCTAATCTACCACTTTTAAATTTTATATTTTAAAACTATATCTTTAGACATATAGTATTGTAGGATTATTGCATCTTCTTATTAGAATGTAACTTTTATCAATATGAAAAAACTCCTTTATCCCAGAAAATGCTTTTTGCCTTATATTCTATTTTGTCTGATATTAATATTGCTATGTGTATTTTTTTGTTAACATTTTCCTGGCATATATTTTTCTTTTTTTTTTTTTTTTTTGGTATGCGGGCCTCTCACTGTCGTGGCCTCTCCCGCTGCGGAGGGCAGGCTCCGGACGCGCAGGCTCTGCGGCCACGGCTCACGGGCCCAGCCGCTCCGCGGCACGTGGGATCCTCCCGGACCGGGGCACGAACCCGTGTCCCCTGCATCGGCAGGCGGACTCTCAACCACTGCACCACCAGGGAGGCCCCTGGCATATATTTTTCTATGTCGTTTTGTTTTAAAGAGCCTCATACATAGCACAGAGCCTATTTATTTATTTATTTATTGTAACCACTCTGAATTTTAATAGAATATAGTCCATTTATACTTATTGTGATTACTTAAAGGTTCTACTTTATTCTTTCAAATTTACTATAATTTTTTAGTATTTTTTTCTTCCCTGCCTTTTATAAGATTGATTGAATTTTCCTTATTCCATTTTGTTCTTAGTGGTTTTCCTTTAAAATGTAAAGCACATATTTATACATATATTTCTGTTAATTAGTATCTTTAACTTCTCCCGTGAAAATGAAAAGAAACTTAACAAGCTTCTCTTTCCCTCTTACTCATCCCTGCCACCATGCATGTCACAATTATCTGGGACTTCAGTTCCAATAATAAGAATACTGTTAGTAATAACAAACAAAACTAACATTTATAGAACGACTTACTCTATTCCACAATGTATAAGCATAAATTCTTCTAATCTTACCAACATGTTTATGAGGTATACATATGGTATGTTACTTTCCAAAGATAATACAAGTAATGGTAGAGGTTATATTAATGTTATTCCTCAATATTTATGTAAACTTAACTCAATAAATTTCATTGGTTGTTAAAATGGTCACACTACCCAAAGCAATCTACAGATTTAATGCAATATCTATCAAATTACCTATGACATTTTTCACAGGATGAGAACAAATACTCCTAAAATTTATATGGAACCATAAAAGACCCAGAATTGCCAAAGCAATCCTGAGGAAAAAGACCAAACCAGGAGGCATAACCCTCCCAGACTTCAGACAATACTACAAAGCTACAGTAATCAAAACAGCATGGTATTGGCAAAAACAGACATATGGATCAATGAAACAGAATAGAGAGACCAGAAATAAACCCACACACCTATGGACAAGTAATCTTTGACAAAGGAGGTAAAAATATACAATGGGGAAAAGACAGTCTCTTCAGTAAGTGGTGCTGGAAAAGTTGGACAGCTGCATGTAAATCAATGAAGTTAGAACACACCCTCACACCATACACAAAAATAAACTCAAAATGGCTTAAAGACTTAAATATAAGACATGACACCATAAAACTCCCAGAAGAGAACATAGCCAAAACGTTCTCTGATATAAATTGTACCAATGTTTTCTTAGGTCAGTCTTTCAAGGCAATAGAAATAAAAGCAAAAATAAACAAATGGGACCTAGTCCAACTTAAAAGCTTCTGTAAAGCAAAGGAAACCATAAACAAAACGAAAAGACAGCCTATGGACTGGGAGAAAATATTTACAAATGATGGGACTGACAAGGGATTAACTTCCAAAATACACAAACAGCTCATACAACTCAGTAACAGAAAAACAAAACAACCCAATCAAAATATGGGCAGAAGACCTAAATAGATATTTCTCCAAAGAAGACATACAGATGGCCAATAGGCACATAAAAAGATGCTCATCATCACTAATTATTAGAGAAATGCAAATCAAAACTACAATGAGGTATCACCTCACACCAATCAGAATGGCCATCATTAAAAAGTCTACAGATAACAAATGCTGGAGAGGGTGTAGAGAAAAGGGAACCTTCCTACACTGTTGGTGGGAATGTAAATTAGTGCAGCCACTATGGAAAACAGTATGGACGTTCCTCAAAAAAATAAAGTTAGGTTCCATATGATCCAGCAATCCCACTCCTGGGCATATACCCAGACAAAACTATAACTCAAAAAGATACACGTACCCCCTATGTTCATAGCAGCAGTATTCACAATAGCAAGACATGGAAACAACCTAAACGTCCATCAACAGATGAGTGGATAAAGAAGATGTTGTACATATATACAATGGAATACTACTCAGCCATAAAAAAAGAATGAAATAATGCCATTTGCAACAACATGGATGTAACTAGACATTATCATACTAAGCAAAGTAAGCTAGAAAGAGAAAGACAAATACCATATGATATCACTTACATGTGGAATCTAAAATACGATGCAAATGAACGTGTCTATGAAACAGAAACAGACTCACAGACATAGAGAACAGACTTGTGGTTGCCAAGGGGGAGGAGGGATGGGAAGGAAAGGGTTGGGAGCTTGGGATTAGCAGCTGCAAACTAGTATACACAGGATGAATAAACAACAAGGTCCTACTATATAGCACAGGGGACTATATTCAATATCCTGTGATAAACCAGAATGAAAAAGAATATATATATGTATGTATGTATAACTGAATCACTTTGCTGTACAGTAAAAATTAACACATACTCATACTCAACCATACTCAATAAAGTTTTTTTTAAATGAAAAATAAATAAGTTTCATTGGCTCCTTTGCTTGTATTTACTGGCTCTTTTGGATTTTTTAAACTTATTTGTTTTACTGAAAAAATAATGAGTATTTCTTTCTGAGATAGTTTAAGGGTATTTCTTACATGTTAAACTATGTCTTTATTTTTGCTCTCACACTTATAATACTAGGTTGGCTAGATATAAAATTATGTCTAATATAATTTTCTTCCAGAATTTGGTTTTATTGAGTTAAGCATCCAAGCTGTCTTTGGAAATCCTGAGGCAAATCAGATTCTCATTTCTTTGTAGATATTTTGTTTCTCTCTCTCTCTCTCTCTCTCAGCTGCACATTATTCCATTGTATGGGTGTACCATAGTTTATTCATCCAATCTTCTATATATGGATATCTAAGTTGTTTCCAATATTTCATAATCACAAACAATGCTACAGTATATAACATTACACATATGCATTTTCAAATTATTGAAGGTGTATCTTTAGGGTAAATTTATACAAGTGGGACTTCTGGATACAAAGTAAACTTGTGTAGTTTTGTGAGATATGGCAAAATTCCCCTTCATAAGGGAATTGCATACTTTTGCACTCACACCAGCAATGTATAAGAGTGCCTGTTTGTCCACACCTTTACAAGCACTGTGTTTTTATGTTTTTTAATATTTGCCAATCTGATACATGAGAAATAGTAACTCAATAGTTTTGACTTGAATTTCTATAATTATGAGTGATTTTAAATATTTTTTTTGTGTGTGAACTGTATGTTCATATTTTTAATACATTTTTCTATTGAGTTCTTTGATCACTTTCCTTTAACTAACTCTTTACCCATAATATATGTTGCTAATACTTTCTCCCACTCTTGTCTTTCATTGTTTAACTTAATGGGTTTTTTGTTTGTTTACACCATGCAGTTTGTTTTTTCTTTTTAAATGTAGTTAAATTAATAAATCTTTTCTTCTATTGTACCTATATTTTAAGTGACAGAGAGCTTTTCCCTATATCCAGGTTATAGATACCCATGCTTTCTTCTAATAAATGTATGATTTTGTTTTTAATCTTTATATATTTGATCACTTTGTAGCTTATTCTTATTCAAGAAGGGTTCACTGAATACAGAGTTCTCTGAGTTCTTGAATGTTTTAAACTCTTCTTCTACAGCCTTGATCCTTGAAGGACAGCTTGGCAGGATACAGAATTTCTGGTTCACACATTTCTTTCCTTGAATTTCTTATAAATGCCGTCCTTTTTTTTCTTTGCTTTGTATGTTGCTCTTGAAAAGTCTGATGCTATCCTAATTCTCTTGCCCTTGCAAAGTCATTTAGTCTTTCTGCCTGGAGGCCTGAGGATTTTTTTTTTTTTAATCTTTGAAGTCTAATAGTTTCACTAAGCTATTTCTTGGAGTCAACCATTCTGGGGGAATTTTCCAAGGTACCCAGTTGGATTTATCAATATGTAGACTCAGGCCTTTTTTTTTTTTTCCTAAATATTTTCTTGGATTATAGTTTAAACATTAGTTCTATTATATTGTTTGTTTTTCTGCTTCAGGGACTCTAATTATGTTGGATTTGCTTTGTCTGTCTTCTAATGCAGCCACTTTCCCCATGATCCCTTTTACATCCTCTTGTATCTCATTTTCTTGGTTGTTTTTCTGCCTTTCTTCAATGACCCGTTATTAAATATTCTCCCAAATCACTCTCCACAGAGGATTGCAGTGCCAGCTAGAGAGAGAACTCTGGTGGAATTTAGGTTTATTTTTCTACTGACAGATTATTTGAAGTTTGTCATGTTTTTCTGTCTCCTACTTATCCTAAAGGTATCTGTTTCATGTGGTTTTATTTGTTCCTCTTATTGATCTGTATACTTTTTAGAGCATATATGGAGTGATTTGGATTTATGCACTGCCATTTTTCTTGGGTTACCTAGAATTCTCAATATCATCTTTTAACTCCTTGAAGAGTTATTTTAAATCCCAGACTGATATATTAATTATCTGAGTCTCCTGTGGACCTGTTTCTACTGTCCATTTCTTCTCTTATTTTTGGTCATATGGTCTTGGTTTCTTGTATCCTGTAATTTTTTTAAAGCACTAGACATCATATTTTTAAAAAATCAGGACTTCCTTGGTGGTACAGTGGTTAAGAATCCACCTGCCAATGCAGGGGAAACGGGTTCGATCCCTGTTCCGGGAAGATCCCACATACCATAGAGCAATAAGCCCATGTGCCACAACTACCGAGCCTGCACTCTAGAGCCTGTGAGACACAACTACTGAGCCCGCATGCCACAACTACTGAAGCCCACACACCTAGAGCCTGTGGTCCACAACAAGAGAAGGCACTGCAATGAGAAGCCCACACACCGCAATGAAGAGTAGCCCCTGCTTACTGCAACTAGAGAAAGCCCGCACACAGCAATGAAGACCCGTTGCAGCCTAAAAAACCCACAAATAAATAAATTTATAAAAAAAGAAAAGAAAAGATCCATGAGTCTTAAAAAAAAAAATCAGATATAACTTGAAGCCTGGATATTGGTATCTTTCTCCAGAGAGGATTTACTTTTGCTTCTGGTAGGGAGTTAGAGGCACTGGCAATTCCAGACCATCTTAATCCAATAAGAGATTAATAGAATTTGAAATGGTTTCAATTCATATGCTGACTGATCTATTTCTAATTCATTTTTACTCCCAGGACATAGCTTGAGACAAAGTCTTAGAGTTTAGCAGAATCTCTTTCTGGTAGAACCTGAACTCCCATTTTCATTCCTTCTAGTCAGTGAGTCTGCTGAACTCCAGGTTCCTCCTTCAAATATATACCTTTTCAGGGACTTCTCTGGTGGTCCAGTGGTAAAGAATCCACCTTCCAATGCAGGGAACGTGGGTTTGATCTCTGGTCGGGGAACTAGGATCCCACATGCCACAGGGCAACTAAGCTCGCATGCCACAACTACTGAGCTCACGTGCCACAAACTACAGAGCCTATGTGCTCTAGAGCCTGTGCACCACGACTAGAGAGAGAAAACCTGCATGCCACAACTAGAGAGAAGCCTGCACGATCCCACATGCCTCAACAAAGATCCCATGTGCAGCAACTAAGACCCGACACAGTCAAAAAATATATATATTTATATGTGTGACGTGTATGTATATATATATATATCTTTTCTATTCTGTCCAGTTCTTCTAGTTTGGCCTCAGTGAAAGGGTTGGTAATTTCCTTGTTTCTTCAAGAATCAAAGTAAGACAAACCTCAAATTACATGATAAATAAGTACTATGGATGTAATGTACAGCATGATGACATAGTTAACACTGTTGTGATATATATGAAAGTTGTCAAGAGGGTAAATCCTAAGAGTTCTCAACACAAGGAAAAAAATATTTTTTGCTTTCTCTTTTTATTGTATCTTTATGAGATGATGGATGCTAACTAAATTTATTGAGGTAGTCATTTCACAGTACATTTAAGTCAAACCATTATTCTGTATACTATAAACTTATACAGTGATGTGTGTCAATTATATCTCAATAAAACTGGAAAATATTTAACAACTAAAGAATCAAAGTAAGGCCAGTTTTTAAATTTATCTATCCTGCCTGTCACCCCTCTCATAAATGAACAAAGGACAGCAAGAAATCAAGACACTGCTACCAGCTGCCTCTGAACACTACCCTCATCCTTCCTCTGTCAGTGTAGACATGGCTCCCCTTTAAAATAGCAAAAGAAAATATATTGATTGCATTAGTTTCCTAAGGCTGCTGTAGCAAATTGCCACAAACCAGGTGGCTTAAAACAATAGAAATTTATTTTCTCACAGTTCTGGAGGTAAGAAGTCCCAAATCAAGGTGCTGGCAGGGCTCTAGGGGAGAATCTGTCCTTGTCTCTTCCAGCTTCTGATGGCCCCTGGCAGACCCTGGCTTGTGGCCACATCAGTTCAGTCTCTGTCTTCTTCTCATGACCTTCTTCCCTGTATCTCTGTTTTTTTGTTGGTGGTGGTAGTTTTTTTTTCTCACATCTCCCTCTCCTGTCTCTTGGGAAAACACTGGTTATTGGACTTAGAGTCCACTCTAAATTCAGGATGGTAGCATCTCAAGATTCTTAGTAACATTTGCAAACATTTGCAAACTGCAAACATTTCCATATAAGGTCACATTCACAGGTACTGGGGGGTGGGACTTAGATATATCTTTTGGGGGTCACAATTCAACCTACTACACTGATCACACACTATATGTCAGTCGTGCTGCTGTACCATTTACATGGATTACTCCATTTTGCATTCATAACAACATTAGGAATAGATACTATTCTTTTGCCCATTTACAAATGAGGAAACTGAGGTTACGTTAGAAGCTAAGTAACTTGCTCAAGATATCACATCTAGTAGTTTAAAGATTTGGAATTCAGACCCAGGCAGGCATTACCCTAGATGATGACATTACACCACATCCTTTAGGAACCAGACTTTGTGGAACTGCTACACTCAAGGGGAAAGGTCAGAGGACAGCCAGTTCTTGGAAACCATCGACAAAAGCCTGTAAAAGGGGTCGGACCTGGGGAACCTCTTCCCCATTCCTCCTCCACTTCCTCCATTCTGTTGCCAAACATTTTATGGCTGCTATTGGCCTCCAGGTCCCATACAAGGTGTGCTGTCAACTTTAGGGGCCCACACATACCTTAGTTAGGCTTGTTTTTACTGTGAAGATCTGATAGCTATACAATACTGATCTGTTAAAGCACCTGTTACTTAGGGTATGGTTGGCACATAAGACAATGATCATATGCGAACTTAAGAGCAAATGTGAGGCACAGCTGGGCATCATGGGGATCAGGTAGGAGCCGTCAGGTCCTGAGGCAGCTGAGGAGCTGGTTGTTCCCTGCTTCTCCTTTGTGGGCCTCAGTCTCTCCTCTTTGCTCCACTCATCACTAACCAGCCCCCGTGCTCCCTCATGATTTTAGCTCCCTCTTTGGCTTACACAGTGAAGCTTGCCATGGCCTCACCTCCCTCTGCAGCCCACTACCCTATCCCCTCGTCTTTCTTTGTTCAGGTTGTCGGGAAAGAGAGTCTATGTGACCCAGTTCCTCTCCCTATGTCATATCATACCAGAGTCAGTATGCACATTGGCGGCCCTAAGCTATGTGCCCACCCTGCCTGGGCAGCCATAGCTAGGAGGAGGGACATACAGAGGGTGACATATCACATATGGCCAGTGAAGTAGGTGTCCTTACAGGTGCTATGGGTGTAGGAGTCATTCTAAGGAAGAGCCCTCTCAGTATAGCATATCCACCCCTTACGTTCACCCACACCCCATGCACAAACATAGACCACATTTCACCCATCATGATGCTCCTCCCAGGATGAAGCAAATTTGGGTGAGGGATTTAAACTCCTGCCCTGTGAGTGTCTAAGGACCCCCCAACCTGTCACCCATTGGATTTCTGGCCAAAACCCTAGGCTGACCTGAGTCCCATTGCTGCACACATTACAGCCCAGCCTAACTCAAGTCCACCACTGACTCCTTTTGGTCCTTGCTCTAGTGCTAGTTCCTGTCCTGTGTATAGTTCTGCATGGAGCTTGTATTATTTTTCTATTGCTGCTATAACAAATTATCACAAACTTAGCAGCTTAAAACAATACAAATGTATTATCTTACAATTCCAATTTTAAGGTCAGCAAATTAGCAACCTTAATTCCTTCAACCTTAATTCTCCTTGGCCGTATAATGTAACATATCCACAGCTTCCTGGGATGGGAAAGTGTACATCTTTGGGGGGCCATTATTCTGCCTAACACAGAGTTCAACTAACATTTCATTAGGTCCTACTATATATAAGGGACTGCACTGGGGACTTATTGTGCCCCAAAGTAAGTAAAGATTGACCAGAGAGACCATGGACCACTAGAGGATATATAAATGCATACATCTTTACTTACACAACACACACGCACATACTCATGTACACATACACACACACACACACACACACACACACTAGTAGGTCCGGATATCAATACACAACTTATCCAGAGCACAGGGAGGGAGAGTAAGACTGGCTTTAAGGAGACTGTCTTACCTGGACTTTGTGACCTGGAACTTGGTGACTTTAAAAAAGCAGCTTCAGTAGAGCAATTTTGATGGTAGTAAAATGGAACAGAGATAGGGATTGAAAAGGAGGCAAGAAAACCAAGGCCTGGTGGGCTCCACTTACAGTCCAGAAATTTACCAAAAGAAAGAAAGAAACAAGGCTGTAGCAAGAGCCTCTACCCCGATGGTTTGTTCTTTTTCGACCTTTCCAGGTTCATGGTCCCACAGCATATTTAACCTGGAACTTGGAAAGGCTACTGGAGGAGAGCTTCGCTGGAATCTAAGCATGGCACCTGTCACCTGGCTGCACAGGTGACAAACGACTCTCCCACACACTAACGGTACCTGATGCTTGCCTTCATTGCTTCTGCTGAAAGGCTCTAAGTTGCTGTATGTATAAGCTAGGGTCCCATCAGCTGACAGATGACTGCTCAAAATGAAGAGAATTAAAGAAGGGACTGTTTACGGAGAGGAGGGTTAAGGAAACTGAGAAGCATGGAGAAGAAAAAGGGACATAGAGGGAACTCATTAAACCCCTAAGCCTCAAAGGTCACGGGGAGGGAGCTGTTACCGGAACCCAATGAAAGCCATAGCCACGGAAGAGGGTGGGCTGGATGGAAGCCGAGCTGCGGGCTCGGCCAGGGGCGGAGAATAGATATCTGCACCTCTTTCCCTTATCCTCGGGTCTGCTGCTGGGGCTTCCCCCGCTCCCACCCCCGCCCCGCCCACTCCCCCCCCCACGCTGATCTAATCAGAAGCCAGAGGATAAGATAACACTCAGCCGATGCAGCCTATAGAAGTCAGTCTTTGAGGGCACAGAATGGAAGGGTGGAGCCAACCAAATATCCAGCCCCTACCCACCCCTGGGTTACTCAGTAGTTCTAGAAATAACTGGATTTGGCCAAGCTCTCTCTGAGGAGATAGCAGCCGCAGAAGTTTCTGTCACTGTCACTAAAATCCAGGGCTCCAGGACAGCAGTGGAAGGAAGCTCTAAGAGAAAAGGCAAAGAAAGGCAACAGGAAGAGAGGAAAGGCGGCTTAGAGGTAAGAGAGAAGCAGCGTGGAGGAAGCTCCCGGCTGTCAAACTATCATCGGCTAAGCTCCGAGCCTTTGCTTAAAAATCAGCGCGCAGAGCTATTTACCCACTTTGAGCACTAACCACAGTCCCACATCTGTCGTTATTTTCGATGAGCTCATGCAGCCATCCAAGCTGCTCCTGGGCCCATTCTTAGTGATATTAAAGCACTTTTTAATTGCCACATTCTCTGCGGCAAGAAAGCCTAATCTGAATGTAGCTTTAAAACCAACAGCAGTCAGCAGAGATCCATCAATTAGCATTCGGCATTAAGTAAGGCGGAACATTTGCCAAGGCTCCAAGGGCTTCTCCACCCTGAACGTTCTACAAGGTTCATTCTCTTCTGTTTGAATAATATTCGGAGCTCTTGACTCACAGTCTTGACTGACAGTTTTTCTCAGCTGCCAAAAGAATAACCAATTTTCTGCCATAACTCTTTTCGAACTCAAACGGTACAGCTCCAAAAGAGCTCTTTACCCTGGTACACACATTTTTTTTTTAAGGGAAAAGTATCTGCTTCAAAGCACTAATTATAATTTATTATAACAACACATCCCAGGAAGCAGGGTTCTTACTCTAATTAACTGCTGAGGAGTAGGATGGAGCAACTGTTTACTGAGTTTCAATTGACTTGTTCAGAATCTGTCACCCTCTTGCAACTTAATTCACAATCAGATCTAAATTCAAAATGTTATGGAAGCACTGTCAACTTTATGCTGAATATTTCTTAGTAATTTGCTCTCTTCAGAATTTTCTTTAGGTTATGCCATTTTTCTCTCTTTGAGAGGGAAAGGCTTTATCCTAAAATATATATGTACTTCTTTCCTTTCTGTGAGGGTTAAACATGACAGTGGGCATCAGAGGTAGTTTCCAAATACTGGCTACTCCTGCTGGGTTGTAAGAATTTTGAAATGTGTAGATTTACTGGCATTACTTCAATCGAATATCATACTGAAGAGACCTCTTTTTCGTTTTATCCCGTTGTCACTATCCTGAGGCTTGTACTGACCCTCAGTTTCCTTCTCTGTAAAGTGGGGATGATAATATATAGCCTACAAAACTGTTCTGAAGGTTGAGTGTAATCTAAGTGTTTGACACAGAATTTAGCCTATAGTAAACAGCTCTTTTATTCTTTGCCAGCCAGGAAAACATGGCAATGACTTAAAAGGGTGAGAGAGTAAAGTTTTTTGTTTTATTTTCCGGTACGTGGGCCTCTCACTGTTGTGGCCTCTCCTGTTGCGGAGCACAGGCTCCGGACGCGCAGCCTCAGCAGCCATGGCTCACGCGCCCAGGCGCTGCGCGGCATGTGGGATCTTCCCGGACCGGGGCACGAACCCATGTCCCCTGCATCGGCAGGCGGAGCAGGAGGACTCTCAACCACTGAGCCACCAGGGAAGCCCGAGAGCGTAAAGTATTTTTGCTCATGCCGATCTCTGAGTCCATGATCAGAATTGCCAGCAAATGGACAGTCTCTAAGCGAGCCAGGCTTCTGAAATCCTCAATCCTTAATTCACAACACAGTCACCAGAACTAAATGGTTCTAAATGATTTGAGTTTCAAGTGGCTAGGGTGACAACACTTCTTTCAGCCACCTTCCTATGTAGCTGTTTCTGACTTTCCGAGCATTTGGCACTGGGGACTAAGGTTTTCTTCTTCTAAATGAAGACAGTTGGCTCCTGGCCTTCTCTGGTATAAATTCATGAGACTGTTTATAAAATTCAGATCATTCCTGGCAAGAAAGTTATTTCAAAATGATATGTTTCACCTATAGTTATTGAGATGTCACTTTCGGCAACTCAGAAAGTTGTTACAGAGTCTGAATTTGGTGACATCAAACAATATTAGAAGGACAGCACACAAACATTTCTGATGCATTTCCTTTTTTGCAGAATGGAGTTAGTTTAATTACTTTGTGATGATAAAAGCAATATGTGGTTATTGCAAAATTGAGATGTCACTTTCGGCAACTCAGAAAGTTGTTACAGAGTCTGAATTTGGTGACATCAAACAATATTAGAAGGACAGCACACAAACATTTCTGATGCATTTCCTTTTTTGCAGAATGGAGTTAGTTTAATTACTTTGTGATGATAAAAGCAATATGTGGTTATTGCAAAGCACTAAAAACAAGAAAAGCATTGTGCAATAAAGAGTTAACTCAGCAGGCTTGCAGCTTGCACTGTTCAAACAGGCACCTTCCCAAGATCTTCAGGACTTGACTTTGGCCTAGTTCTTGGAGATGGACCTTTAAGCCTTTGGAATATCCTGCCTGTGAGAGTGTTTTTGTCTGCCTGAAGCCTTGGGCCGCACCAGACAGTTTATGCTAACAATGTGATTATGGTGAAAACTGTTTCTGTAGGCCTGAGGCTTTGGGCCACACTGTTATCAGTCTGACCTCTGGAATGTGGGGTCTGCATGCCTATGTGACTGACCCCTGGACACCAAGGCTCAGTGATATTCCCCAGTTATGAACCTCCCTTGTTGGTAACATGGCATATGTGTTGTCACATCTTGTTGCTGGCAGAATTAAGCACTTTCTGTGTTACTCCACTGTGTGAGAACAATTGGAAACTTGTCCTAGTTTTTCCTGGACTCCATCCTATGTGCCTTTCCCTTTGCTGATTTCAGTATATATTATTTTACTTTAATAAACTCTAACTGTGAGTATAACAGCTTTTCTGAGTCCTGTGAGTCCTACTAGTGAATCATCAAACATAATGTATGGTCTTGGGGATCCTCAATGCAAATATTGAAAAATTAAAGTTAAAATAATTCATTGTCTTACTTCTAAAGATAATATTTTCTTAAAAATACATATATAGGGCTTCCCTGGTGGCACAGTGTTTAAGAATCCTCCTGCCAATGCAGGGGACACGAGTTCGCTCCCTGGTCCAGGAAGATCCCACATGCTGCAGAGCAACTTAGCCCGTGCTCCACAACTACTGAGCCTGCACTCTAGAGCCCGCGAGCCACAACTCCTGAAGCCTAGGTGCCTAGAGCCCGTGCTCTGCAACAAGAGAAGCCACCGTAATGAGAAGCCCATGCACTGCAACCAAGAGTAGCCCCCGCTCACTGCAACTAGAGAAAGCCTGTGCACAGCAACAAAGACCCAACGCAGCCGAAAAAAAAAAAAAAAATATATATATATATATATATACACACACACACAGACTTAGAGACTTTTTTTCCTATATACTCCAATATTTTGTTAATGGACAATGGGTCATATTATATACTATGTTTATTAACCTTTTCTCATTTAACATAGAATGAACACATTTTCCTTTGCCCTTAAATATAGATATATTATTTGTACAGCATTCTGTTGTATAGAATTTATGGTTCATTTATTTAATTGATCATTTATTGATAGTCATTTGGGCTGTTTCCCTTTTTTTGGTATTATAGACAATGGTGCAATAAACATCTTTGTAGATAACCTATTTGCAAGCTTGTCTCCTTATTTGTGATACAAGGACCTGTGATACAAAGATTTAAGAATTGTGGTGAGAATCACTTGAAGTGACTAATGAGATGTGGCAAAACAGACCTCTAACCAGAATATTTTTGATATCTAAAATGACTGGAATTAGGCTAGATTCTGAAGAGATCCTCATTCAATAAATTCATGAAAACCTGTGTCTCCACCATTTTTCAAGTATATCCATATGAGCTCTTAGACCTTAAAATAGGCATTCTTCATTGGTCCTAAGGAGTTAGCTTACTGTTTTCCACTGAGATTTATTATAATCCATTTCCCCCAAAATGAGAATAGATATATATTCTCCTAACACCAAGCAGCTACAAGATCAAGAATATCTGACTCTGCCAGTAATTTAACTGCTTGACAGAATAAAACTTAACAATCTAGATAAAGACAATATAGCCCAGAGCCTTTACAATATATCATTTACAATGTTCAGCATTCAGAAAAAAATTACTAGAAAATGTGATCCATAATCAAGAGGGAAAACAGTAAGTTAAGCAGACAAATTAATGACTGAGATATTTGTATTACTGAATAAGGATCTTAAAAATAACAACTATAAATATGTTAACAAATTTAGAGAAAAATATGTAACATAGGTGAACAGATGGGAAATTCCAAAAGAGAAGCTCTTAAAAAGAACCAGATAATTCTGTATAGAAACTGAAAATGCAATATCTTAATAAAGAATTCATTGGAGGGCTTAGCTGAAGACTGGACACAGAAGAACTAATCAGTGACATCAAAGATAGGTCAATAGAGGGCTTCCCTGGTGGCGCAGTGGTTGAGAGTCCGCCTGCGGATGCAGGGGACACGGGTTCGTGTCCCGGTCCGGGAAGATCCCACATGCCGCGGAGCAGCTGGGCCCGTGAGCCATGGCCGCTGAGCCTGCGCGTCCGGAGCCTGTGCTCCGCAAAGGGAGAGACCACGACAGTGAGAGGCCCTCATACCAACAAAAAAAAAAAAAAAAAAAAGATAGGTCAATAGAAAGGATTCAAAATGAACTACACAGAGAAAATAATAATAATAATAAAAAGCAAGAGCATCTGGGGACATTATCAGTCCAATACATATGTATGGAGTCCCAGAAGAAGACAAGATGTGGAGAAAATATATTTAGAGACAGTAAATGAAATTTTTCAAAAACTGATGAAATATATCAATCTACATACAAGAATCTAAGTGGATCCCAAGCAGGATGAATACAAAGGCACATTGTAATCAAACTTCAGAAAACCAAAGAGAAAGAGAAAAATCTTAAAACAGCCAATGTGGGGAGGGGGACACATTACATTCAGGGAAACAATATCAATAATGACTAACTTCTCATCAGAAGCTATGGAAACCACCAGACAGTAGAACAACATTTTCAAAGTGCTAAAAGAAAATATTAGTCAATTTAGAAGACTATACCCAGTGAAAATATCCTTCAAAAATGAAGACAAAGTAGAGACATTTTTAGACAAATAAAAATAGAATTTATCACCAACAGAACTACATTGCAAAAAAATGCTAAAGGGAAATGATCCTATAAAGACTAGACCTGTAAGAAGAGTCCTGGAAATGGTGAAGATGTGGGTAAACATAAAAGACTATTTTCAATGTTTCTCTTTTAACAAACAATGGAAGACAACCTTATTCTAAAATGTATATGGAAAAGCAAAGGGCCTAGAAGAGCCAGAACAGCTTTGACAAGAAGAATAAAGTGGGAGGAATTTTTAGACTTACTATATACCAACAGTAACCAAGACAGTGTGGTACTGCTGGAGGAATGAACACATACATCAATGACACAGAACAGAGAACCCAGAAATAGATCCATACAAATATGCCCAACATTTTTTGACAAAGGTACAAAATGCAGTTCAATGGAGGAAGGATAGTCTAGTCAGTAAATGGTGCTGGAGCAACTGGCAAAAACAAAACAAAACAAAAACAAAAACAAAAACCTTGATCTAAACCTCAGATCTCATATTAAAAAATTATTTATAATGAACCATAGACTTAAATATAAAACTGTAAGACTTTTGGAAGAAAACACAGGAGAAAATCTTTGGAACCTAGTGCTAAATTCAACATCACTAGTGATTAGCCATGACACCAAAAGTATAATTCCTATTCCTAATTGATAAATTAAACTTCATCAAAATTAAAAACTTTTTTTCTCTATGAAAGATCATAAGAGGATGACAAGGCAAGTCCCAGACTGGAAGGAAATATTTGCAAACTATGTATCTGACAAAGGACTTGTATCTAGAACATATAGAGAACTCACACACTCAACAGTAATAAAGCAAGCGATCCAATGAGAAAATGAGCAAAAAACATTAACAGACATTTCACCGAAAAGGATTTATGGATGGCCAATAAACATAAAAAAAGTTGTTTAACATCATTAGCCATTAGAGAGATGAAAATTAAAACCACAATGAAATATCATGACAAATCTATTAGGATGATTAAAATAAAAATAATAAGTGCTGGTGAGGCTGTGGAGAAACTGCATCTCTCATACATTGCTATTGGGAATGTAAAATGGGACAATCAATCTGGAAAAATAGTTTGGCAATTTCTTATAAAACTAAATATATACTTATTATTTAACCCAGCACTCACACACTTGGACATTTATCCCAGAGAAATGAAAATTTATGCTCACACAAGAACCTGTATATGAATGTTCATAGCAGCTTTATTCATAATAGCTAAAATATGGAAATAGCCCAAATGTCCTTCAATGGGTAAATGGATAAACAAACTATGGTACAGTGGAATACTACTCAGCAATAAAAAAGGAGCAAGGTACTGATATACAGTACATATTACATGGATCTCAGAGCAGAGGCATTGTTTTTATTTTTTTTTTCACACTACTGCCTCTTTATTCTCCTGCTCTGTTGTCTTAAGGTGATCATAGGAGGAAAATACACATCTGTATTTACTCTGTATACTGATTTCTTTACAGATGTAATGCACATGTTTTCAAGTGTTCGATAGTGTTTTTCTTCAGAGGCATTGTTCTGAGTGAAAAAAGCCAATCTAAAAAGATTACATACTGTATGACTCCATTTATACAACATCCTCAAAATGTCAGTATCATAGAAATGGAGAGCAAATTAATGGTTGCCAGAGGACAGAGATTTGGGGAGGGAGGATGGGGTGCTATAAAGGGGTAGCACAAGGGAGTTCCTTGGTATTGATGGGACAGTTTTATCTCTCGATCATGTAGTAAAACAAATCCATACATGTGGAAAAAATGAATAGAACTATATATATACACACACATACTAACTCATCAGTGAAAACTGGTGAAATCTGAATAAGGCACAGTTAACAGTATTGTACCAATATCAATTTCCTGGTTTCGATATTATTTGGGTTAGATATTACCACTTGGGGAATATGGGTAAAGGATACACAAGATTCTCTGTACTACTTTTGCAACTTCCTGTGAGTCTATAACTATTTCAAAAGCGAAAGACTTTGGAAAACTATTGACTGTTTAAAGTAAAAGCAGTAAAAACAATGTATGGAGTATTTATAACAAATATGAAGTAAAATATACAAAAAAAATAGCACAAAGCAAGAAATGGAGTTAAATACAGTTGTAAGATTCTTATATTGTTTGTATACTGGTATGATTGAATTCAGGGTCACTTGTGATAACTTAAGGCTGCATACTATAATCCCTTGAACAGCCACTAAATTAACAATCTATCTATCTATCAAGCAGTATAGCTAAAAAGCAAATAAAAGAGACAAAATGGAATACCAAAAAGTGCTTGATTAATTCAAGAGAAAGCATGAAACAAGGATCAAAGAACAGATGGGACAAATAGAAAATAGGAACAAAATGGCTTAACCCAACCATATCAGTAATTATAGTAACTGTAAATGAACTAGACATTCCAATAAAAAATCATTTGGATTTTTAAAAAAAGATTCAACTATATGTTATTTATTAGAGGTACACATTAAATACAAGGACACAGGTTGAAAGATACATGCTACACAAACGCTAATCAGAACAAAGCTGGTGCAGTTGTGTTAATAAGACAGAAAGTAGACTTCAAGACAAGGATTATCACCAGTGAAAGAGGAATATTTCATAATGATAAAAGGCTCAGTTTTACAGGACATGACAATCTTAAATATATGCACCCAACAAGCTTTCACATACAAATAGCTAAAGCAAAAAAATGATAGAACCAAGCAAATCCTTCATCTTACCTGAATATTTCAACACTCTTCTCTCAGTAATCTTTTCTTTTTCCATCTTTATTGGAGTATAATTGTTTTACAATGTTGTGTTAGTTTCTGCTGTACAACAAAGTGAATCAGCTATATGTATACATATATCCCCATATCCCCTCCCTCCCACCCTCCGTACCCTACCACTCTAGATTGTCACAAAGCATCAAGCTGATCTCCCTCTCAGTAATCTTTAGAATAAACAGATAGAAATATTAGTAAAGATACAAAAAAATATGCACAACACTATCCACCAATTTTTCCTAATTTATAGAACATCCCACCCAACCACAGCAGAATACACATACCTTTCAAGTGCACATATTCACCAATAGAGACTATTTATTGGGCCATTAAACAAGTCAATAAATTTCAAACACTGCAATCATAAAGATATGTTCTCTGACCACAGTGGAATTAAACTAGAAATCAATTTTTTTTAAATAAATAAGTCTTCACCTATATATCAGCAGAGTCTCCCTGCCTCAAATAATCTAGGTAAGTTTTTCGCTGACCCTCATCTTCTATCTATGGAAATCTGATATCCTCTTCTGCATTTGTCAGGGTTCTCCAGAGAAAGAAAACCATAGGATGTGTATACATACATATATAGAGAGAGGGAGATTTTTTTTTAACCGGCTTACATGATTGCAGAGACTTAATAAATCCAAAACCTACAGAGTAGGCTGGCAAACTGAAGACTCAGGTAAGAGCTGCCATTCAAGACCATCCAAAGACAGTCTGCTGGCAGAATTCCTTCTTCCTCAAGAGAAGTCAGTCTTTGTTCTAGTTAGGCTTCAAGGAATGGATGAGGCCCATTCACCCTATGGAGGATAACTGAAGTATGGAGGGTTCACTTGAAGTCCACGCATTTAAATGTTAATCTCAGCCAACAAAACATCCAACAAAAACACTTTCACAGAGACATCCAGAATAATGTTTGACCAAATACCTGGTCACTGCCGCTCAGCCAAGTTGACACATAAAATTAACCATCATGCCTCCCCACCATGATTTCTTAAATTTCTTGAAGGATGAGCCTGCCTATGGTCTCCAAACTAATATTTGTCCTAAATTAATTCAGTTTACAAATCATCACGCCATCTCACATGTGCCATTAATGTGAAGCTCAGCCCCTTCCACCAAGTTCCAACAAAACCAAGAAACTAACAGAACCCCATTCACACAAGGCCTTTGTGAGTGTAACAGACTTTAGTGAACATCAGGGGACACAGGATGGGGTTCTTCTTTACCAACACAAACAACTTAAAAGTGTACAATAACCTCCCCTACCATTTGACCCACTCTCTTTGCTCCCCCTTCCTTTTCTGTCCTCCCCACCTCCAAATTACTGTTCATTTCTACAAAAGGCAATCTAAATGTTTCTGTTGATTCCTTGATGTCTGCCAAACCGCTTTCCATCCCAACTTGTTTTCCTAAATAAGGGCATTGCCTGAGAAGAATTCCAGGACCAGCTGTGAACCATAACTTCATCTTACCCGTCTCGGCAACCTGGTTTCCCCAGCAGTTTCATTTAAGTACAGCCTCTCATTTTATTCCACTGCCCTCTAAATCATTCAAGAGAAGGAAAAACACTGAACCTATTACATTTAAAACCTAGAAAGTTCCTGCTAAAAGAGGAGGCTCTATGAACACCACAAGGCCAGAGAAAAGTGAAGGAATAAATGGATGATTTATACTGAGGACTGGGCAGGTGTGGGAGAAACATACACAGATGGTCGTCAGACGGGAGGTTGATCTGGATCTGGCTGAAAGATGCTACCCTAGGGCAGGTGCTTTGCAGAAATGTGACCCACAGACCCCAGCTGTAAAGGTAGGGGTCACTCCCTGGACCCTGTGTCCCCAGCTCCCACCCCAGTGCTGTGATGGTGAAGGCAGCTTGCCTCTGATGCCTCCCACCTCCAGTTTGAGGGTCCTCTATTGGAGCTTCTTCCCTATTGAAATTCACCATCTGGGGAGGGGGAAGGGTAAGCTGTGACAAAATGAGAGAGTGGCAGGGACATATATACACTACCAAATGTAAAATAGATATCTAGTGGGAAGCAGCCGCATAGCACAGGGATATCAGCTTGGTGCTTTGTGACCACCTAGAGGGGTGGGATAGGGAGGGTGGCAGAGAGATGCCAGAGGGAGGAGATATGGGGATATACATATATGTTTAGCTGATTCACTTTGTTATACAGCAGAAACTAACACACCATCGTAAAGCAATTATACTCCAATAAAGATGTTAAAAAAAAAAAAAAAGAAATTCACCATCTGATTTCATTTCCCTCTCAAGTCCCTGTCATGTAGGAGAGTAACATAATCAATGAAACCCAGCTGATGCCTGCAGTGGTTTAATCTACCACTTTGCAGAAAATACTCACATTTAATAGACAACTGGTAAAAATGCAATGTTTGTTGTCCCGATGGGAACCGCAGGTTTAGCGGTGGGCTTTCCCACCAATGGGAGAGATGTTTGGAGAGCAGCTGCCTTCCTTGATGTCCTTCAAGCCTCACTGTGGAGCTTCGGTCACCTGAGGTGGACTGGGGACGGTGGGGGGGGGGTGCGTGGGGGGCGTGGGGGGGGTGAGGAGCAGAAAGTGGCCTCAAAGCCCAGGTCAAAGCGGGCCGCGCCCCAGGCAGCTGGCACAAGGTACCGGACGCGGACTAGGGGTGAGCGAAGCCCTTCACCGAGACTGATCGCTGACCAAGAAGGGGTCAGGCGGGGGCTGCCCCCAGGCCACTCTGCCGGGAGCTACACCCAACTTCCTTCCTGCCGTCTCCGTGCTGCTGCCACGTCCGGTCCCTGGCGGGAAGCAGGCTCTGCTGCGGACCTGCGTCCCTCCGGCTGCAACACAAGACACGAGGGGTCAAAGCAGCGCCCGGGTCCCGTGTTGTAGCCGGAGGTCTCACACTGTGTCATGGTGAGCCCGGCCTGCGGGCACCTGCCCCGCTTCCTCTTCCAGGTGGGCTGCCCGGCTTAGGCTTGAGGAGTCTGTCTTGCTGTGCATCTGGACGAGCACGCTGTAAAACAGAGGCCACGTAGGGATGGGGCGCTGGGACAGGGGCTGTCCTCGAGGCAGCAGAGGAAAAACCAGTGGCTTTGGTGGAGGGCGGCCGGGAGCCGAGGAGTGTGACTGCCTCTGCCCAAGCCCTGGGGGGGGTGGCGTGAGTGCCCTGTGCTCCAGGTGCACCCCAGCCTGATGGAAATGCTCAGAGAGTAGGTACGCTCACAATATTCAGCTGTCCACATGCCTTTTCCTTCCAAAAATGAATTACCACTGTTTACATGACACTAATTACAGTTTATTACAATACTTCCTAGGAAATAGGGTCTTACTCTAATACTATGATGAGAATTTTGTAAGTGCCAGACTAGTACAATGAATTGCCCTGAATTATAATAAATGTCCGTGCTTTGGAAGTAAGGCAGTAAACACAGCATTATTGCTATCCATTTTCAATGAGCCTATCTAGGATTTATTACTTATTTATGGCTTATTTTTATTCAAAAACTCCTACATATTATTTTTATGTGAATTCTTTTTGGTGAGCCATTTCTGGGTTTTCTTACAAAATAAAATGAGGAAGGTCCAGAATCAAAAAAGTGCCCGTTCAATTTCCCCAGAGGTGACCTACTGAAATTTCTCCGCCAGATTCCCTGTCAGCTAAACTCTTTGAGGAAATCATGGACTGACAGAGGAATAAACTGAGGCATTGCTCACTCTACTTTTGCTCCAATAACGCAGATCATCAGCCTTGTTTAAGAAGGCAATAGGCTTTGAGCACAGATTAGACATTAAAGTGTAGAAATTCAATATGACATGGTTTTCTCCCAATAAAAGAAGACAAGAATTCCACAGACCCACCATGTAGGAGGAAGAGGAATAACAATATCATGCCCACATTTTACACAGAAACTTAAAACTGAACAGTCTCAAAGGAAAAAAAAAAACCTTTTCCTGCCTAAATGATCTAAAAGATTTACAAGGGTTCTTCCCAGATGACCTGAATTCTCACCATTGTCTCTGAGTGTGTGTGCAGTGCCTTGGAGACACACATTCCCCAGATAAGTTACTTTTTTCCAAAGCTCCTTTCACTTTTCTGTCCTATATCTCCTGGAATCATTCACTTTTTAAGACTTTGTTGTGTTCTCGGGGCCCAAGACAGGACCTCTGAGAAAGGAGACCTGTCAGAGAGCCACCAGGCAGTGGCCCGCTGTTGGGAGAACTCCCCACTCCCCAGGACCTCTGCTTAGAAAGTCCAGACTCCTGATGTTAGCTCTGTCTCCAAGCAGCCAGGCCCTAATTAAACTCAGAAGAAACTGAAATTCTGCACATGATGACCTTGCCTTTGAAAAACAGGAGAAATTAGTTTGTGTTAGAGTTCTGTTTTAAGAAAGTGAAGGTTTCCCAGTGCTTATCAGCACATCTGACTGTGAACATGTGTGGCACCCTGTGATGTATTTTGAGAAACTAAGGGACACAGAGGCGAGGACCCTGACAAGAAAGCCCTGTGGCGATACAACGGCGTCGGGTGGGGGGAGGAGGTGGCCTAAAACTCCAGCCCTGCCACACAGCAGCAGGGGGTGAGGCCACTATGTGCCACCCCTAGAAAAAAACCCAAGGCTGCAGGCATGCCCTGCCTATTTGCACGATGCTAGGAGAGCTAGTCCCCAGGAACCAGGAAGCACAGTGCAGGCCAGGCAGAGGCAGAGCCTCAGCCCACGGGAGCCCCTGCGCCTCTCCCAAGGCACATCCTCCGGGTGTTGTTAGGCGGGCCTTCCACCCCTAGTCAGAAGCCTGGCTCACATCGGGGCTCAGCTGGAACAGCAGAGGGGCAGCCCCCTCCCCCACCCCAGGCACAGGGGAGCAGGGAGCCCAACAGGAGGTGGGCCAGTCAGAAGCTCAGGGCCAGGCTGGATGGTGAGTCCAAACAGGAGGTGAGTTCAGAGGAGTCCTGAACAGGGGAGAGGGGTGGTGTTGCAGGAAGATGGGGACAAGACAAGCCTCCTGTCCCCGCTCACTGCCTGGGCCCTTCCGCCCCCCTACCTCACCCCCACTACCCTGGAGGGAACCAGTCGTCTCCTCCACACCCGTTATGAGGCGGGGCTGCCTGGCTTGTCTGCACCAACGAGAGGTCAGAGTGAAGAGAGAATGGGAATCCGAAAAGCCTAGAGCAAGACTCAGAGCCCCCAGAGCCCACCTGCGGGATGGGGGACACTGAAACCAGCACGCTGCGGGTGCAGCAGGCTGAGGACAAAGGAGAACAGGTGCTTCCGTTAAATCAAAGAGCATCTGTAGTAGGTGGAGACTGTTGTAGGTGGAAGGTCAGCGGCCTCCTCCACAACAGTGAAGTCTGGGGTGGGGCGGGACTCAGGGAAACAGCAGAGTTTACCTACTGCGTGGCCTTGGTGAAGTGCTGCTGGAGTTCAGGCCCCGACATGGCTGCACTGAACGTCCTGGCCGCTTCCCCACTGGGCAGGGCTGGGATGTGCAGGCAGGGCAGACCGCGGCCTGCAGTAAGAGGGCAGTGGGCCAAGCATCTGGGGTGCAGGCCCCTGAGTGTCCTCCTCCAGCAGGGGAAGAGCTCATGACGACCCGCCCTGGAGTGGGGGAGGGAAAAGGGCGGTGCCAGAGACCAGGGCACGTGAAGTGAGTGTCTGCAAAGGCCTGGCTTCCCTGGGAGGTGGGCTTCTGGCCCCTCACCACCCCTCCTGGGGCCTGCCCACAGAGTGCCCCCAGCTGTTCACAGATGTCCTAGCAGGTCAGATTCAGTGGCCGGAGCACTAGGAGGGAGCACAGCGCCCATCCCTGCTTGCCTGGCCCAGGGTCTGGCTGTAGGGAAGAACCACAGAACCTTAAGGGAGGTGGTGAAGGAAGGAAAGACGAGGCCAAAGGAGGCACTCCTAGAGCCTTAGAAACCTCTCGAAGACTGGCAAACAAGCAAGAGACTTTAGAGCTACTTGAAAAATGACAAAGTTGGAAATGTTAAAAAATGGCCCTCATTGTGCAGGGAGGTGGGTTTGCAGCAGGAGCACCGGTGAAACAGACCCATTTGCCTTCCATTTTCTGCAGGCTCTATTTGCACTCTATTTTCTTCTATTTATTTTTATACCCTAAAAAAAAAAAAAAAAAAAAGGCCTCTACATTAAATAGTCACCTTTCATCCATTTGTAATTATCTTCCTCTGGGGCACCATACATTTCTTTTGTATTATTATCATATTAGAGAACCTAATACTTTTTCCCCCTTGCCTCCAGAGCATGAGACTCACAGATGCTTCCAGAGCAGGACGGAAGACCACACAAGTCTGCTTTATGGCACTTAATAGGATGGGCCCACTGGTAAAATCTCTGCCCCTGTTTCGGAAAGAATGCTAACGAGAAAAGAAAGACGCTGCACCTTGGCTTCTACCCCATCATTTAGAGGAAGAGGCACACTGATGGAGAAGGGGTATTGAGCAAAAGTTAAACATATAAATAAATAAATAAAGCCTTTTGAATTCTGCACTGTGATGCCCTTACTCTGGGACTTCAGGAAAGTCACTTTAAACTTTCTAAGCCTCAGTTTCCTTCTCTGCAAAATGGGGATATAAAACCTATCCTGGCCTTTGTATAGGGTTGTTTCTACAGGTAGAGCAGGATAGGATCTTCTTTGTTATCCCTGAAATGGCAGTGAGCACTAACAATAAAATGTTATGTTGATGCAAGATATTAGAAGCATTATTATTTAAGGAAATTATGCACTCTTATATTCATTTAACAAACATTTATTGAGCTTTTAGTGTGTGCCTGACCCTGTGCTAAGCACTGGAAGTAAGATGGTGAACCCCACAGCTGTTCCGACCATGGTGGTCAGGTTCTGTTACCTGCAGCCAAATGTGGTCCTATTTCATATTTAAAGGGACAGTAAAGGGGTTAAGTCTGTGGGCTAAGCCATAGCCTAAGCTTTGGAGCCAGAATGCTCTGGGTTCAAATCCAGCTTATGAGCTGTATAACCTGGGGAACATTACATAGTGCCTGTGAAAACAAGTTTCTCCATCTTTAAAATGGGGGTGATAGTGCCACATTCACCAGATGGCCATGAGGAGGATGAGGTGTAATGTGGTAAAGAACTTGTACCTGCCACAGACAGAGCCCCCCATCCCCCCCTTCCCCACGCAGTACCTGCTGTTGCTGTCATATGCACCAGCGATGCTGTTTCATTCATGGTGACACATTTAGACACAATGGCTTATTCCCCAGGCTCCCCACAGAGATGACCCTCAATCCGCTCCTTGCTGGTAATCAGTCCAGATCCCACCCAGCAGGGGAACCTCTACTCTTTCCACCTCTGGAAGGAAGAACTTGCCAGTGAGGAAAACCAGGGGTGCACCACATGCTCCCCAGAGGGGTTCAGAGAAGGGGAAGGTCATCGAGGCTGACAGCCACAGGTATGGCCTGGCTCCTGCACATAGTAGGGCTCAGCATACGCGGCAAGTGAACAAACCGATAAATGAAGGTCTGACCTGAGCTAGGCCTTTCATAGGAGCCACGGTTATAGACTTCTGCATTTTCTGTGTTCATACTGGGTGCCAGGCACACTCTTAGGGTCCTGACCAACTCTAGCGATAGGCTTGGGACTCACCACCAGGTGTCGGTTACCTTCTGGGGAGATTCAAGGCACATCTCATGAAACCATATGGGATCAGTTTTAAATTGCAAAATGTCAACCTGCAGATAAGACAGATTTAGTATAGTAGTTTCAAAGTGTAATAGGGAAGAAGATTTGTATCCTATTACAAGTTAATCACTAAAGGGATGTTGCCTATAAGCTTAAATTATACATAATGGCCCATCTCTGGGAACCCTACCTCCCCAGGTAATGAGCATTAAGCTAAAATACCTTTGTTTAGATCATAGGAAACATGCTGACCAGGCCCACCTGTGAATGACGGCAGGAAGAAATGAACACATGCCCTCAGGAGGCTGATCAGAGCCACGAAATATTTGACTTTACTCCCTCCCCTTTAGTATAAAAGAAGCCTGAATTCTAACTAGCTCAGGCAAGATGGTTCTTCGGGGCATGAGTCCATCATCTTCTCTGTTTGCTGGCTTTCCGAATAAAGTCCCTATTTCTTGCCCCAGCACCTCGTCTCTCATTTATTGGCCTGTTGTGAGGCGAGCAGTACAAGCTTGGACTCGGTAAAAAAAAACAGGGAGGTTGGGGAAGCCCTTTGGAGCAGGAATGCCTTGGAGGCTGTCTCCCTCCCTGCCGAAACCCATACAGCCTTATCAGACATCGGCTCTCTCTATCCCGCTGCCTCTGACCAAAAGTGAGGTTCACCCCCCTCCAGACGTACTTGACATAGTCATGCCAGACTCGCTGAAACTATTTAAAAATTTCCACTTCCTCTTTCCAGGCCTTCTACCTGGACCCCTGTGGTGGCCTTCTAGCTGGATGGAGATCATTCTAATCCATTCTAATCGTCTCCCCATTAATACTACCTCTATTAGTCACTCGACTTCCCAAAGAATAAAGCTTAACTTCTTAGCCTGGCATTTTATTTTATTTTATTTATTTATTTATTTATTTATTTATTTATTTATTTATTTATTTATTTATTTATTTATTTATTTATTTTTTGCGGTACGTGGGCCTCTCACTGTTGTGGCCTCTCCTGTTGCGGAGCACAGGCTCCGGACGCGCAGGCTCAGCGGCCATGGCTCACGGGCCCAGCCGCTCCGGCATTTTAAAACTGCTTTACAGGGGCTTCCCTGGTGGCGCAGTGGTTGAGAGTCCACCTGCTGATGCAGGGGACACGGGTTCGTGCCCCGGTCCTGGAAGATACCACATGCAGCGGAGCGGCTGGGCCCGTGAGCCATGGCCGCTGAGCCTGCGTGTCTGGAGCCTGTGCTCCGCAACAGGAGAGGCCACAACAGTGAGAGGCCCGCGTACCGCAAAAAAGAAAAAAAAAAACTGCTTTACAACCTGGTCTCTCCCCATCTCCAGCTACTCCTCCATCAGTATTTCATAGTCCCGAGAAACTCACTGCTTCCTTGCCCCTGACCCTCACAACTTCGCCCACACCATCCCCTCCACGGGGCATGCCCGTCCCTGTTCCTGTCCACCATTGCACTCCCTGTCCTTTCAGGGCAGCTCAGGGGTCCCTTCTTATTAGACACCCCCACTTCTCACCTCCTCAAGAGCTAAGATTGAGCTTCATTTTTGACACTTCTTTATATGGTAGGACTTTTAAACAATAAACTCCCAAGTTATAAACTCCATTAGATCAGGAACTGAATCATGTATGGCTTTGTGTACCCTTTGGTTGCTAATAAGATATCTCAAACATTGAAGGTACGTAATAGATATTTGTTGGATAAATTAATATTTAATTACTTCATAAAAGTTCCCCTATTTGTCATGGAAATGGCTTTCTTTCTTCCACGGTCACAAAACAATTCAATATCTCCGAAGCTTTTGCTGGTATCATTTTCTCGAGCACAATTATTAATAATTTGTCTTAAAATGTTGGTTGAAGTGCCTAACGTGAAGATAAGAGGTCTGCGTTCCTGGTGATGCTCAACCTCAGCCATAATTATGGGTCATAAGAGGCATGAAGCGGTGTGAAGATGGAAGCTCAAAAGGTCGGATGTGCAACTTCGAAATCCTGAAATGCGGAGCGATCATTAGCAGCCTTGAGGGCCCGGGGGGGCAGGGGGCACAATTAATCGCGTGTGAGGCCATTTGTTCTGCATGTCGTAGAGTTCCATTACCCTCCTCCATCCCATCCCAACACACAAACACAAGCACACAGAGCCGGCCTTCTCCCTGCTGGGAAAGAGTTGCCCAGGTCTGCAGATAACTCAAGTATGCTTGCTTGTTCAAGGACCAGAACTCAAAACACGTGAGGGTCCAGATGGGACCACCCAGTCTTCCCAAGCATGACATTCTCAGCCTAATTCTACCTTCCATTGATCACTCAGCGTCATTATCATGAGCATTATTTACTGTGCTGGGCAGACTGATTTTCTTGGAAGCTCTGTGCCTTTTCCTCTCAATTGCTAAAATATTTAGTTTCTGTACCTGCTTTTCATAATTTTCCAATCTCCCCATGACTGTCAGATTCTCTGTGGTCATTTTACGAGGGGACAGCCTGCAGCAGCAATCCTTCTATTTGCAAAGGCCAGAAAACTAGCTAACCAAGCTGGTCAAGGCTATGTCTGAGCAAGAAGTGTGTTGTTAAAAGGTTAAGAACTAGTGGTCCTTGTTAACATTTATTCCAGAAGGTCTGAGGCCTTTTCCTACCTTCTTCCTGGTTCCCTAGGAAGTTCAAGTTGTAAGCAAAGAAGTCTCACTTCTGAATAAAGATGGTAGGCAAGCCCTGTAGCAGTGTGTGTATAATCTCCACTTTGTGATCAGCAAATTAGTTTCAACACAACAGCATCATTCATTGCATCAAATTAATGGCACTAATTTGAATTTTACTGTTTTTCTAGTTTTTATTATATTCAGTTAGAAATTTGTATATGAGCTTGCATGTGTTTAAATAGCATTATAATAATACAGTCAACCAAATAAGAATTTTTCTCAGTTCTGCCTTGCAAAATCTTTCTCTGATGCTTGGCCTGCTCACTGGGGAGACTTGTCATTGATTCTGTTCGTGTCGAGATGTTACTGGTGCAAAGTGACTGGCAATAAACATTCATTCCAAAGAAAGCACTGATGAGCCATTGGGGAACTAGCTCATAAGGCTGTAAAGGGGTCACTCAGGTCATCCAGAATGTACTGACACTTGTCTTTTTATTACCTCAAAATATTCACATAACTTTTAATTAAACTTCTTTTTTGAGATGATTGTAGATTCACATGAGGTTATAAGAATACTGAGAGATCCCACACCTCCCTCACCCAGTTTCCCCAGGGGTCACATCTTATAAAAACATAGTAAGATCACAGTCAGGACACTGATATTGACAATGTCCTTGACAAAGCGCCAATCTTCATCAGATTCCCCCAGTTTAACATGCACTTACTCATTTGTGTTTATTTTCTGTGTGTTTAGTTCCATGCAATTTTACCTCATGTGCAGTTTCCACCACCACAGTCAAGACATAAACCAGTTCCATCACCACAGGATCCCTAGAGCTACCCTTTTATAACCACACGCATCTCCCCTCTGTACCCACCCCACCCCGCAAGCCCCTGGCAATCATTTATCTGTTCTCCATCTCTAGAGTTTGGTCATTTTGAGAATCTTATATAAATGGAACCATACAGTATGCAACCTTTTAGGATTGGCTTTGTACTCAGTATAATTCCCTTAAGATCCATCCAAAGTGTAGTGTGTATCAAGAGTTTGTTCTTTTTCATTGCTAGCTAGGATTCCATGATCTGGATGCATCACAGTTTGTTTAACCGTTCACCTGTTGAAGGACATCTGGTGTGTTTCAAGTTTGGGCGCTATTTCAAATAAAACTTCCATGAACATTCATATACAAGTTTTTGTGTGAAGATAAATTTTCATTTCTTTGGGATGAAAGCCTACAAGTAAGGGTCATGTGTTGTATGGTAATTATATGTTTAGTTTTATAAGAAAGTGTCACACTTTTCCAGAGTTTTTAGCATTTCACCCAACAAAGCATTTTAAAATTCTCATCAAGGACTTGTGGACTCCAGTTTGCAAAACACTAATTTAGTGACTGACACCAGATAACTAAGATATAAGCAAGGTGTTCTTGAAGATATAAAAAGGGAAGTGACTAGTTCTGGATGAAAAAAAAATTCTTAATGAATAGATACTGGAAAAAACTTTAAAGTTTCAAGTAGTTTTCTGCCTCCCAAATGGTAGAGGCTCTAGTTTTGAGGCAGTGCTCCTTGTTGAAGGAAAAACATTCTAAATGGCCTTTTGGCTATTCAAATGTAAAATAAGTCCCCTTTCTCAGGTCTGGAGGACAGTGTGTACAGTACAGGGACAGTGACTTCAGCCAACCACACCTCTGAAGCTCCAGCTTCAGGGCCCCTCTCTCACCAGGCTGTTTTGCAGACCCTGGAACCATGGTTATGTGTTTCTGAAATTTTTTTTTTTTTTTTGGTCGCGCTGGGTCTTAGTTGTGGCAGGCGTGCTCCTTAGTTGCAACTCCAGGGTTCCTTAGTTGAAGCTCGCTGGCTGCTTAGTTGTGGCATGCATGTGGGATCTAGTTCCCTGACCGGGGATTGAACTCGGGCCCCCTGCATTGGGAGCACAGAGTCTTATCCACTGCACCACTAGGGAAGTCCCTTCTGTAAATTTTTTAAAGATATTTTACCATCGTTGAGTAAGACCACTGCCCATGTCCACTCCAAAGTTCCCTATGTCACACTCTCCTTCAGGCCAGGTGGCAGTGGAATGGCCATGGCATCTGGGGGATACAGCAAGGGAAATAAGGTTGGGGATATATTTAATTTGGGTGACAGGATCCATTTATGCAGTCTCCAGTCACTTCCACACATAGCTAAGTTATTGCTGACTGCCCAATTACAAGAATGTCCCCCATGAAGGGTTCTGCTACCCTCTGGGCAGACTCCCTGGTCTGGCCATGAAGGTTGAGGGCCCAGGGCCATATTATAACATGAACATGTCTCAGGGGACCCAGCATCAGAAGAATATGGGGAGAAAGAGAAGCAAGGTTTAAAATGTACCCAGCCAGAAGCTGGTCTACAGAAAATTCCTTGCAGCACCAGATGTGTAGAATTGTAAGCAGATGATTCAGCTCTCATCAATGCCAATCAGAATGGCCATTCTCTCCTGTCAGGAACAGTCTTGAGAATGAAGTTTATACAATTATAAACATATCATGCTCTTTTCTCTTTTTTGATAAACTTTTATCAGAATCTCTGTGTTCATGGGACATAAACCTGTAAAATACTACCAACACTGAGTTCATCTCTGTGGAAGTCACATGTTTTATGTATCCCAACATGTCAGATCCCATTTAAAAATATCTGACACACCTTGTCCTGATGAAGTCTGTCATTCCAGATGCAGTAAATTTTGATGAATCAGGATCAAGGAAATTATGCTAATTTGAAATTATGCTAATTTGAAATTATGCCAAATAGAACGTATTATCTTTTGATTCTCTGCACTGAGTATGATAGGTGATCAAAGAGCATGCAGCCAAAAAATAGGGAAAAACAGAGATGTGTCAGGCTGTTAATTAACTAAAGTATTAGGTCATTTTCTTGGATTTGGTGCTATTTAAGGCATCTTTCAGCATTTTATTTTTTTAAATAAATTTATTTATTTATTTTTGGCTGCACTGGATCTTCATTGCTGTGCACGGGCTTTCTCTAGATGTGGCGAGCGGGGGCTACTCCGTTGTGGTGCACAGGCTTCTCATTGTGGTGCCTTCTCTTGTTGCAGAGCACAGGCTCTAGGCACGTGGGCTTCAGTAGCTGCAGCATGCGGGCTCAGTAGTTGCAGCATGTGGGCCCTACAGTGCAGGGCCTTCAGTAGATGTGGCTCGCGGGCTCTAGAGTGCAGGCTCAGTAGTTGTGGCACATGGGCTTAGTTGCTCCGTGGCATGTGTGATTTTCCCAGACCAGGGATCAAACCCACGTCCCCTGCATTGGCAGGCAGATTCTTAACCACTGTGCCACCAGGGAAGTCCCAGGAGATGGGCGTTTTAATGCTCTGCATCTCAAAATCCTTAACTTAATCATATCTGAAAAGTCCCGTTTGCCATGAAAGGGAACATAGTCACAGGTTCTGGGGATACGGATGTGGCATCTTCGGAGCCATTATTATGCTTACCACAACCCCCAACTTGCTGTGTGATCCTGACCAAACCATCCACCTCTCTGAGCCTGCCTCATCTTGTGTATCATAAAGAATTGAACTAATTCATGCCTCTTAGCGCTAAGAGTCTATGATTCCATGATCCAGGGCTGACCAGCATACTTTGGTAAGATGGGAGCTCAGGTCAAGTGCAGTATCCCTGGTTATGGGTAAAATGTCCCTGTGGAAGCCAAACAGCACGGGGCTGAGACCAGGGTCTGTGGCTTCTAAATATGTTTCTGTGCACAAATTCACCTAGTGATTTAAATTTTGCTTGAAGAAACCTGGAGCAACATGTGAAAAGTTTTAGGAAGTTAAGTTCTGCTTATTTATCTCACTTTATCTTAAAGTAAGGCTATCTCATGAAGCAAAGGTAATTCTTGGCTGTTTTTCATGGATATAGGTCTGAAAAATTCAGTCTTCAAAACGTTTCTTTTCCCTTAGATGCTTTACTTAGCTAACATAACGCGTTGTTATCTACCATAGCCACTGCCTTCAGTCATACTCAGTGGAATGGCTCTTTTCCCTCCCTCAGTGATATTCTGGTAGGTCTCATACCTTACCCTTAGCTTAGTCCACTTCGCAGCTTCCAGCAAGGCTCCCTCCCCCTCTGTCTGGCCAGGCTCGCTTGAGACACCAGGAATGGGGAGGAGTCTGCTTGGAGCACCTGCTTCCCCTCCCTCCCTGCACTGGGTCTCCACTGGGCAGAGGGTTGTGTAGAAGAATGGGCCAAACAGAGCTGGACAGGTGGCCTCCCATGTCCGGTCAACCCTGCTAGCTGCTGAAGCCCTCTGTGGGGGTTATCCAAATGCTGGCTGTCTTGAAGGGGGGGACAGGCTTCCTCACTATACTCCTCTTTCACCTGGGACCATGGCAGACCTGCCCAACTCAGCCTCTTCCAACCCTACCCCAGCTCCAGACTCCAAGAGTTCCCTCATCACCACATGCCCAGCTCAGTCACCAGTTACATGTGAGCAACTCAGTGACCACTTGACCCAGAGGAACCTCCATCATTTTGGCTACAATGAAGGCCAGGCCTGCAGGCTACTCCACTGTAGGCGGCCCGTCTCTTCACCAAGACAGCTCTCACAGGTTCTTCTCCTCCTGCCCAAGAAGCATAATGTGGATACCCAACCAGAGAAGGACATACCAGTCACCCCTTTTTCCAATCATTCATTCACTCAGCAAACATTTATCAATAACCAGCTATGAGGCAGGCACAGCTCAAGGCACTAGGAATATAGCAAAGACATAAACCCCTATCCTCACGGAACTTACAAATCAGCAAATTATATGTTGGATTGTGTCAGGTAATGGAGATAAAAAGTGCCAGTGGCAAGGGAGAGTGTAAATGGGTTTGTCAGTGAAGGTCTCATGAAGAAGGTGACATTTGATAGAATTACCTACCATATGGTCCAGCAATCCCACTCTTGGGCATATATCCAGAGAAAACTCTAATTCAAAAAGATACATGTGGGCTTCCCTGGTGGCGCAGTGGTTGAGAGTCTGCCTGCTGATGCAGGGGACGCGGGTTCGTGCCCCGGTCCGGGAGGATCCCACATGCCGCAGAGCGGCTGGGCCTGTGGGCCATGGCCGCTGAGCCTGTGCATCTAGAGCCTGTGCTCCGCAATGAGAGAGGCCACAACAGTGAGAGGCTCATGTACCCCCCCCCAAAAAAATAAATTAAAGATACATGCACCCCTATGTTCGTAGCAGCACTACTCACAATAGCCAAGACATGGAAGCAACATAAATGTCCATCAACAGAAGAATGGATAAAGAAGATGTGGTACATATATACAATGGAATAATACTCAGCCATAAAAAAGAATGAAATAATGCCATTTGCAGCAACATGGATGGACGTAGAGATTATCATACTAAATGAAGTAAGTCAGAAAGAGAAAGACGAATACCTTACGGTATCACTTGTATGTGGAATCTAAAATACGACACGAACTTATGTATGAAACAGACTCACTGAGAACAGACTTGTGGTTGCCAGGAGGTGAGGGATGGATTGGGAGTTGGGTTAGCAAACTATTTTTTATATATATATATATATATATATATATATATATATAAAATTATAATATTATATATTATATAATTAAATATAATTATTTTATATATTATATAATTATAATATTATAATTATAACATATATAACTATTATATATATATATATAACTGAATCGCTTTGCTGTACACCAGAAACTAACACAACATTGTAAATCAACTATACATCAATAAAATAAATTTTTTTAAAAAAGGTGACATTTGAGAAAAGCCTTGAAGGAGGTGAGGAAGTAGGCCCTGTGGATCTCTTGGGGAAGAACGTTCCAGGCAGAGGGACTGGTGCCAAGGGCCTGAGGCAGGAGCCTGTGTAGGATGTTCAAAGAACAGGAAGGAGGCCAGGGTGGCTGGAGCAGGGTGAACAAGGAGGAGCAGTGGGAGGTGAAGAGGGAGAGGTGAATGGGTAGTACAAGTGATAAAGGACCATATGGGCTACTATGAGGTCTTTGGAATTTACTCCGAATTCAAAGGAAAGACACTTGAGGGACTCAGGCAAAAGAGTGACATGATCTGACTTTAACAGCTTCCTTCTAGCTGCTCTGTGGATAATAGACTATCAAAAAGCAAGGGAATAAGCAGAGAAACCAGTCAGGAGGCTGTTGCAGTGACCCAGGAAAGGGATGATTGTGGCTTGCAGCAGCATGGTAGCAGGGTAGATGGTAAGAAATGGTTGGATTCTTGATGTATTTTGAAGTAGAAGCAACAGAATTTCCTGACCTATTTGATGAGACATATGAGAGAGTGAAGAGAAGTCAAGATTTTTGACTGGAACAACAGGAAAGATGGAGTTGCCATGGAGATGGGAGGAAAAGCAGATTGGGTAGTGGGGAAGGAGATCATGTTACATTTGGACGTGGTCAGTGTGAGATGTCTGTTAGGCATTGGAGTGGAGATACAGGAGGGCAGTGGATATATATGTCTGAACTTCAGGGGAGAAGTCCAGGCTAGACATATAAATTGAAGAGCCTCAGCAGTGATACTTAAAGTTATGAAACATGGAACAGAATAGAGAGTTCAGAAGTAGGTCCATACAAGTATAGTCAAATGATCTTTGACAAGGAAGCAAAGTCAGTTAAGTGGAGAAAGGATAGTCTTTTCAACAAATTGTGCTAGAACAATTGGATGTCCAGATACAAAAAATAAACTTAGACACAGACTTCCTTACACCTTTCACAAAAATTAACTCAAAATGGATTATAGACTGAAATGTAAAATGCAAAACTATAAAATTGCTAGAATATAGGAGAAAATCTATAATGACCTTGGGTTTAGCGATGAGTTTTTAGATGCAACCCCAAAAGCATGATCCATGAAAGAAAAAAATGATACGCTGGACTTCATTAAAATAAATCTATAAGACTAGATAAGACCACCAAGTGAAGGAGTGCAAAGAAGAGAAGAGGTCCAAGGACAGGGCCCACTGAGCCCTCTCACATTTCTAGCATCCCCATGAACATTTCTCCTGAACTCCCATAGTTTTAGGATGGGAGAGTTGGGAGATACAAATTTGGAAGTCAGGAGCAATATAATATTTAAAGTACCCACTATCCTACATGAGATCACCTGAGGGGGTCCCAGGCCAAGGAGAGAACAGGTGAAGAAACAAGACTTGGGACTCTCCAACACTTAGATATGCTGGAGATATGAAGAGCAGTAGCCTTCAGCAGACTGAATAGGAAGGACCAGCAAGGCACATGAAAAGCCAAGTGACAGAGCTGTTCCAGGGGCCAGAAGAAGAAAGTGCTTCAGGAACGTGAGGATGATCAATGTGTCAATGCAACTGATAAGCTGCACTGAGAGGCTGAGGGTCAACTATGGGATCAGTCATGTGGGGTCACTGGCAACAACACCATGGGCCATTTTGGCGGAGTGGCAGATACAAAGCCCAGCCCAAACTGAGTTCAAGAGGGAATTGAAGAAGAGGTAGGGAGAGCTACCTTAGACAATTCCATCCCAGAATTCTCTGAAAAGGGAATCAAAGATGATGGGCAGTATCTGAAGGGGAAGCCAGGTCAAAGAGAGGGTTTTTGTAAACAGAAAAAAATTGCTGCAGGTGTGCATCCTGATACAAATGGTCCAGTAAAGGGAAGACTCAACAGTACAGGAGAGAAAGGAGAAAACTGCAGGAGGAAAGGGTCTATCAGAGAGAGGAGAGGGAGGGGTCCACACTCAGCCATCTAATCCTACAGGACACATGGCAAGATTCAGATGCAGCTGTGACGTTCTGGATTCCCAGTTCTGAGGAGTTCAAACACTGGGCCAACTTCCTCATGAAATCTGCTTTGTAATAGCAGCTCATACTCTGAGAAGCACCCAAGAATACAAGTTAAATTAACGACATGAATTTCAGATAAAAAGAAAATGGTAACCAAAAAAACCAAATCTAGGCTTGTACCTTACTATCTCTATGGAGTTCTACAATCATCTAGCTATATAAAAGTTTGGACCTTCAAGTCAGCCAACGATTCATAACTGATCTTTCACAGAATATATTCAAAGATGATAAGCAATAGGTTATTGCATCTTTTAACACATTAAAGTTACTGAATTTTTTATTTTTATGAGACTATGCAAAAATTGTCAACTTGTCTGTGTTTTGCTTCATCCCAGGTGCAGGACAGATGCTGTGTTTGCAAAACATCCCCGGTTTCATCCACATATAAAACTGTTCAGACAGAAAGCAGATTAGTGGTTTCCTAGGCCTGGAGGTAAAAATTGGGTGTGAATACAAATGGACAGGAGGTTTCTTTCTGAGGATGATGGAAATGCTCTAAAATTAAATCATCATATATGTACAACTCTTTAAAGGTACTAAATACCATTGGGTTGTATACTTAAAACAGGTGAATTTTATGGTAGGTAAATTATATCTTATAAAACTTTTTTTTAAAGAGAGAGAAAACTGTATGGTGAAGACTTGGGTCCTGTGGGAGGAGCTTGGGAGAGGATGCTTCGACCCTCCAGTTCTGGTTCTTGGAAGCCAGAATTTGCCTTCTTCGCTGTTGGATCTGGAAACACCAAAGTCACCTAGTGAAAGTCCAGGTTCTGTCCAATGAGCAGCCAAGAGCTCCTCAAACAAACAAGGTCTAGCCTCTGGTGTGCTTGTTTAATATATAACTACTTGACCAGCAATCCACAAAGATTTCTATCAGCTGGTAAATAGACCGGTGTCTGGGACTCTTTGGTAAGGAGTAATGGTCCTCAGGGCAAATAGGTGGAGTTCACAAGGAAGAAGCATGGCTGTGCTCATCTGAACAAATTTTTGGCGCTCACTCTGTTCCAATGACATAAGATTCCCATTTTCTCCCTTAAGGTTTAGATCAGTGTTTTTATGGGTTTGCTCCTATCTTAGGATCTTTGAATCTCTCTCCCAATCCCCTGCTCATAAAGTCCTCTATATGATGATAATCCACCCTCCAGACATGCAGCTCAGCATGCATGGTCCCCTCTAGAAACTGCCCTACAACAGTGTAACCCTTCAAATCCCACACCCATGGCTGCCTTTAACAGTAGAGGCTCAGCAACAGCTTGATATGTGGTGCTATTTGGCCAGTAGAAAGCAGATTGTCTAGGTTTTCTAGGTGGTTTCCTCCCCCTCTGGTTGAAGGCTGTAGGTCTCCTGAGCTGGGAACTGGGCCCTGTTGGGTCCCCACCCCTCAGTGGTCTCTCTCTTTTACTGTTCTTGAGGCAGGGTGGGCGGCAAGCTAGGCACTTACAACTGGCCTCCTGTTTACATTTCATGGGGCAGGAAGAAGTGGGCTTCAGGCCGGACACTTAAAACTACTCTCCTGTTTGCATTTCCTGAGACAGGAGATAGATGGGCTCCAGGTTAGACATTTAAAATCAGCCTCCTGTTTGCTCTCCGAAATGGAAGTAACAACAGAAACAAGGTAAATAGCCAGGCTTTGTCTCCTGTGGACACCTTAAGATAACAGTCAAGGCAGGAACAGAGAGAGGCTAAACATTGTCTGGGTAAAGGAGCAAGAGGTCACATATTTCCCATCCTTGGGGCAAGGGAGACATTGCACATGTGCAGAAAAGCTCCTTGGGGGTCAAAAAGGAGGGGGCACCACCCCATAATATGTGATGCTAAGGCCATCCCATAGGCCTCTAGGCTGAAATCCATCTTGGAAAAAAGTTGTGCACGCCTGTTGGGGAGGGCCCTAGGGCAGGTCAGGTAGAAAAAGAAACCAGGTAATTGGCCAAAGGTAAACAAAGACCCAGAAGAACTTCCCTATATAGATCACTTAACTGCCTCTTTGCGGCGCTCCTCCTCATTAGGGAGAATGCCCACATCCTTTCTCTCCGGGTGTACCTCTCTGCCTTGCTTCTATCTTAACTAAACAAACTGTGTGCTCTCCCACTGTTGTGCTGTGTCTCTAATAATAAACTTTGTACCTGCTTTTACAGTTTTTGCCTCCGTGAGAAATGCATTTTCCACTGGGGGCAAGAGCCAAGGGTTCTGGTGTTTAGGATTCCTGGTTTTCATCCAGGCTACCCAGGTTCAATTCCTGGGCAGGGAATGAAGATCTTGCTTCAGGCCACCATTCACTGCTGCCTCTCCGAGATCATTCTCACGCTGCTTACATCGTCCCTCTTCACTTACCTGCTCCCCACCCCATCACCGCATTTCAGATCATTACCATCCACGCAAATCCTTCTCTTTCTGTTTGATCTGAACAGTTGAGAGCAGAGGCACAAATCCTGGTTCCTTCTCTTGATCACTGAGCACCTGGGGCAAGTAACTTCAGCCATCTATGTGTCAGTTTCTTAGTCTGTTTGGAGAATTAAACGGGCTACAAGGAAAGTGTTTTCTAGCACACTCCTGCGCCTGACAGTCAGCACACAGACATTGTGAGCTCTTCCCCGGTCAATGAATGGTTCTGTTGCAGTGCCTTTGGGGGAATCTTCAGGTTTGGGGGATTTTCCAGCTGTCTTCAATATCATTGTTTGTGGCCCAGGAATTGCTGTTTTACTTTCAGAGGTCTTCTCTTCTCTTTTCGTGCCGTTGCCAAAGTTTGCAATTGCTGGGCTGCCAACTCTGGATAACAAACATGCTTTCTGCAGCTATTTACACTTATTCCAAGGCAAGCCGAGCCCAGAGGAGCCTGCCAGGAGTGGTGCAGCTTTCCTCATCCTTGCTCTGTCCCCACTCCTCCTTGGCTCTCAGTTTCTGGACTGAGCAAACATCCACATATGTCACTGCAAAACCCTTGTCCTCTGTAGGGAGTCATTTTCCCATCCCAGCCCTAATTCTTTGCCCTTTTAAACCAGAGCTATTATTACTTCTAATTTGCATTGAATGGTCCCTTAACAACAATCCCACATTGAATGGGATATCAACTTACTTCTAATACTGCTAGATTTACCAAAATCTCAGCTCTACCAGAGTACAACTTAAAATGAAATAAACAGAAATGTAAACAGCTGTCACCACATCCCCATACATAAATATCCTCCTTTACAGAACAGCTGCACAAGAGCCAAGTTGACTAGAAGGCACGTATTGGATGAATCCCATTTTTACTTTGCCGTCAATAAAAAACAATCTCATAAATTTATGTACCCTGGAACATTTTTGGACCCAAAACAGTGCCACTGTTCTTTAGATTTAAAATTATATGCAATATTTAAATAAGATAGATAATTTCATAGTACTTGTAAAACACAATAAAAAATTTTTTAAGTTGAAGTAGAGTTGATTTACGAAATTGTGTTAGTTTCTGGTGTATAACAAAGTGATTCAGTTATATGTATATATTCTTTTTCAGATTCTTTTCCATTATAGTTTACTACAAGATATTGAATTTAGTTCCCTGTGCTATACAGTAGGTCTTTGTCTATTTTATATAGACTACTGTAGTATGTATCTGCTAATACCAAACTCCTAATTTATCCCTCCCCACCTTTCCCCTTTGGTAACCATAAGTTTGTTTTCTGTGTTTGTGAGTCTGTTTCTGTTCTGTAAATAAATTCATTTGTATCATTTTTTTAGACTCCACATATAAGTGATATATTTGTCTTTCTCTGTCTGACTTACTCCACTTAGTATGATAATCTCTAGGTCCTAAAAAACACATTTATTAAAACTTCACCTTTTCTAGATAAGATATAAACAGTAGTATGCTGGTAAACTAGTTCCCTGGGGGTGGGGTGAAGGCCTATTTTGTAGTGTCTGCCTATGTCTGTGGTGTAAATATTCCCACTATGGCTGATTTCAAGCTATAAACTGTTTTAACAGGGGGCTCATAAAATGCCTGAATATTTAACAACTGCAAAGGTTCTAGCACACAACTGGAAGGCAACCTAAAACAGTACATAAAATGCATCAAGGTGAAAAGTAGGTGAAAAGGAAGGAATGAAACAAGCATAAAGGAGTAAAATGGAGCCAGGAATTAGTAAACATGAAAATGTATACTACAAAGCCCTATACACAGTTTGAAAATTCACATTTGGCTTTAAGAAACTTCCAACACTGTGAGAAGCTTACCTGATTCACAGTGTCCTTAAGATAAAAATAAGTCTCATGCTGAGAAGTGCCAGTTTCCTCTTCTTCAAGTAGGTCACATTTCTCCGGAGGGTGCCCATAAACCAAAGACTGTGTCACATAGTGAATTCCCTCATCAACATCAGGGTGGTAGGCTGACCTTGAGACTCCAGTTAGGTGAAAGCAACTCTGCAGGATGCAGGGCACAGTCGGGGTCCAGGACCAGCATTCCCACATTCCCAGTTTAACCCCTGGCAAGTGGAGCTGTGGCTGCATTCCGTAGCCTTTGAGTAATCTTCCAGGCTTTTGCTAAAGACAGAGTGTGCTAAGTTTGAAACTGCTCTCCCAGGCAGATCTCCCTATCCAAGGGTCTTTCTAGAAATTCCAATGTTCATAATATTCATATGATGGGGCTTCTGCTTCAGGGGCCTGATCAACAAGGCCCTGATCTTGGGCTGGGTCCCAAGAACCAGAGCTTCAACAGAGTCAGGTCATGTCCCATCCTGATCAATCCAGAGCTATCTGCAACCCTTGGCACTGTAGTTTGAATGGTTGACCACTCCCTTTGAAGGTGAGCCCTCTACGTGGTCTGGTCTCCAGCCCCGACCTGCCCTTCCCAGTCCTCCCCTTGTCCTCCCTGGCACTCCTTGGCTAAGCTCAAGCAAGCGCCCGCACAAACCTCCACCAACTGGCTCCACTTTAGGGGGGATTTGCCTTTGTTAACATGGGCCCGCAGCAATGTTTCTCAGGGCAAGAAACAGTCCCATTCACTCGGCTATCTTGTGCCATCACCCAAAACACACTGGATTCAACAAATGGCCTTTTCAAGTTCCTCATTTCTGCTTTGTTAGGTAGAAATGAAGATGGGTGGGGAGAGGTGTTAAGCAGCTGACAGTAATTACTGAAGGGATGACAACAACACCTAGAATACACGCAGCGATCCTGTTATATAGAGAGCCCTGGGCCACCTTGGCCTGGTTTTCCTCACTGAGGACAAAGCCACCAAGATTCATACTACATTACAAGCCCCAGTGAGACTCAAGTACCCCGGCCTCACCTGGCAGCGAACAGGCTCTCAGGACATCTGGGTGCAGATATGGCACAGCTTGTCTGCTGGGGCAGGTTCCATCCTCCCCCAGCCAACATGCCCATCCTTCTACCCTGGGTCATTTTACTCTCGAAACCAAAAGTATGTATGCCTGTGCTGTAGCATATTGCCAAGCCACAGCTCTGCAAGGGTACTTGAAAGCCACAGTGCTCATCCAAGAAAAGGCCTTTGACAGGGGCCATTGTCCTACCCTTAGTCCAGCAATGAAAAAGGTGCTGGACGTAAAGGAAACAGTCATTTGTGAGTCAGGGTGTATGTGTACCTGTGTGTGCACTCATGGGGTTTATTCTTCATAAATCCTGATGGTCCTCTATGAAATGCTTATTTCAGACATAAATTATAATTAGATATAGCAAAATATAGGAACTGGGAAAGAAAACAGTTACTCCTAAAATGAAGTGAAATACTCCTTGGTTAATTAAGAGGAAAAGAATCCAGAACCCTTTTAAGCCCTCTTTGCAGAAGTGTATTAATTCCTCTAAGGATTTTTCTCCTATAAAGCAATTGGTGGACACATTGAGCCAAGCACCAGTCTGCTCCCTGGGCACATGGAACCTGCCTCTCCTTCTCTGATGCACTAAACTCACATCTCAAATCTGCTATCAAATGGTTGATGGACCCTACAAAACTGCAAATGTCTGGTAGAGAACTGTTACCTATAAGGAATATAACTGCAGGAAGCTTTCCACCTGCCCCAATCTAGAGGCATCGCAAGACAAATTCTTTCTGGAGGCCAACAAAAGAGTGAGAGAGTTTTGATAGAATTTACAAGACCTGCCAAGGCACAATCTGGCATTGTTCATCCCAAAGAAATGCATATGCACACAGTTTTATAGTAGCGCTCCTCACAGTAGGTCCAAGTCCTTCCCTTGTTCTCTTTTCATTGACCCTGTCAGATGGAGTGAGCAATAAACCTCCCTCTCTCTCTTCCACTCCACCCCACCCTACCATGCAGCCCCCGGGACTTCGTGTAGGGTCGCAGCTGCAGGTAGGACCTGACTAGTCCAGCCCAATCAGAGCACCCCTATTCCTCTGCTGCAGTGTTTGGTTCGGGAATAGTCTCGCACAGAGTGTGGCTCAATCAGAGTAAAGCACTGGGTCCTCATCAGAGGCAGCTGGCAGCCCCTACCCCTATGAATGAAGCCAGCCTCAAGAAAAAGCCAACACAGAGGTGAGCAATCTAGGAAAAACTAAGAGAAATAGATCCATAGGCAGAACACTGATCAAACTATGCCTGAAACCCATCAAGCACTTGGGTCACAAGACTCAGTGAATCTCCTCTAATGTTCAAGCCTGTGAATTAGATGGGATTTTCAGTAACCTGCAACCCAAAACATCCTAACTAAAATGTCATGTGTCTTCTGAATTATTAAACGATTAATAGAATAGAAACTACCACATCTTGTGTAACAGGCTTCAGAAATTCTGGCTTTGAAAGGTGCTATATTCAGGAAGACCAAACAACCAACAGTGACCGTATATTTTAATGGGGGCAATTCTAATAATTCACGCATCACTTTCTACTTATGCACTGCCTCCAGCAGGATTTGAGTCGACTTACAATACAAAGACCTATATATTAGGACAATTAAAATAAGACCTAATATCCAGTGGAAAAGATAGATATATCAGAAAACAACAGTGAAGTATAATTTTTATACTGGAACATATAATTTAACTCAGAGCATCCTAGTAACCAAAGTTAAAAAAAAAAAGTAGCTTAATTTTTACATAACTCTTATTACCTGAAAAAGAAAAACATCCCTGTTTGCCATAAGATATCACAGTTTTTCCTAGCAGAAAGTAAGATCTAGAATGGTTGTAGTCAATTTGGAAAGTTTAGGCCCCTGAAAGCTGACATTATCCGAACCACTTCACCTTATCTGTCTTTAGAAGGTCAACAAAAGTGTCAACACTAATCTAAGTCCTGGAAGTATTAGAATGTTACCAGATTCTGGCAGAGAAACAACTACATCAGCACTTGCAAGAAAGTACAGCCAGTTGCAGTGAATTTTTGAAGAAATTACAATGTGACACCAGCCCCACAGGGGTGCAGCCAGCAGCACAAGGAGGGCATGCTGAGGGCTTGAGCTTTGCAGCCCCTCTGTATCCAGACAACAAAGATGGCAGAAAAGTAGAGAAGTGGAGGGATGGGAAAGGAGAAGGGGGACCATGTGGGAGTCCTTGGAGAGGTAGTTAAGCTGCAAGACCCTGAGGTATGTGGCAGTAGACAGAAGGCGTGCCACAGGTCTCCACATTTCCCCAAGAGAAATATGGAAGCACAGAGAAGTTGTGCTCACCTTGAAAGAGAAAAGGGAACTCTGGACACAATTTAGACTAGGAGACTATTGTTGGATAATGATAGCTAATCTTTATTGAGCACAATACTCCATGAGTTACCATAATAGGGAAGAACAAATCTGACTCCATATTAGATCTGTTCCTTTTAGTTTAACCTTTGTATTCTCACAGCATTTGCTTTGAGTTAAGAATGTTGCCTATAGCCTGAAATATACAGGATAGCCCATTCTCAAGGCTCTGACCTTTAAGGGTATAATAATACTTTTCCATTCATGTAGAGATAAAAGGTTGCAGAACAGAGAATAACATGTCTTGTGGGAGGTTTACAGGAACATCATGACCTGACCTACCTGGACAGCTGCAAGAAAAAGGATTCCTACACCAAGGAGGTAGCAACCAACCACAGCCCTCCCTCACCTTGCCTTTAAAAATGCTTCGCTGAAACACTTGGAGGAGTTCAGGGTTTTCTGGGGCATGAACCACCCATTCTCCTTGCATGGCCCTGCAATGAACCTTTCTTTGCTCCAAACTCCTATGTTTCAGTTTGTTGGGCCTCACTGTGTGTCGGGCACATGAACTTGCTTTCGGTAATGGTACTATTATTATCCCCAAGAGGATAATAATATCTGATGATGAAAGTGATGTTTGGTTTTTTGACCAAGATCTCCCAGCTAATCATCAATGGAGGCAGGGATCTGATCAGAGATGGTCTGGCTGCAAAGCGAGCCACTCACCTCTGGTTACGATGTCCATCACATTCATCTCCCCTAATTGGAGGCGCAGCTGCAGGGGACAGTTTCACGTGAGCTGTGACAGGCCCTCCAGCTTATGCCACACCTTTCCGCTTTCCCTCACCATCCCACTCTACCTGCAGCCTAGAGATGCAAGGCAGGGAAGAGGTCCAGGGGGCCTTCAACCAATGGGCAATAGGAGCCAGTGGAGAAATGCTCTGGGCTCTGGCCCTCAGCAGACAACACTGAGAGGTGTTCAGACAGAACTGAGCCCTCTAACCAGAGAGAGAGCCCCCGCTCCTCTCTGACTCACTCTCTCCTCTCCCAGAATCACCTCCCAAATGAACTGTCTGCAGCAAAGCACCTGTCTCAGGCTCTGCTAGAAAGCAGCCTTAACCAGGAGAAGGCATCAGCATCTAGGACATCAGAGATTGGAAAGGACAATGCATCATATTCTTAGCAGGTTCAGCCTCTCACTGTGAAAGCCATTGGCCACTGCCCTACTCCGGAGAGAGAGGTTTTCAGGGAAAGATCAGCTCAGTGCTCTGTCAAAGGCAAAGATTTCAGTGGACAAGTATGTCTGACTGCACTATATATTTTCTGAAGATTGACTTGTCCAGTTCAAAGTGAGTCATGACAGGAATCATCAGACCATGGAGTTGGTGGACAATGTGAGGCATTCTCAGATAAATGCATGCATTTCAAAGTACTCTTTCTCTTGGGCAGTTGTACAAGGCTGATGAAATGGGTCTTTGTAGTGTCACTTGTCAGTTTCCTCATAAGTGGAGCATGTACCCCTGATTCAAATCAGGGGTACAAATCAGAGTAAAAAAGGACACATTGACTTTTTTGCATATTCTTATGCTACAGGCACCCATTTAAAAGAAAACAAAGAAAGAAAAGAAACTTCGGTGCCTGGGAAGAAATCTAATCTTCTCCAGGTTCTCAAAGGTGCCACATTTTTGCTAGCTGTTTCCGAAGCTTGAACAAATGCACTGAGAAAGTGACCTTTCATGACTGCATTCAGTTTATTCGACTGTATCCAATGGTTACTGCAGAACCAGGTGTTTGCCTGAAGACAGTAAACGAGTCTACTGCTAGACAAGACACGGGGCCCCATGAGCAAGGAAAAAGTCTAAGCTTTTTTCTTTTTTCTATCCATCACTCTTACCTCAGTGATTCAACTTATAGTCCAAGCCATTATTCAGAATATCACTTCATGAGACATTTCATGCCAAAGTTCTCCAGCAAGGGAAGGCAAGTTTCCTCAGACACAAGAGGGCAACAGCTGCTTCCACTGATGCTGGTGTTTCTGAGCTGCTCAGAGAAGGATGAGATCCAGACCTGGGACCCAAAACTCTGAGAAAGGGGCACTGACCAGTTGGTGCTGGTGTCTCTGAGCTTGGATGGAGGTCCAAGTGAGCCTGGAGCCCAGTTCTCTAGGAGGAGACACTGGGTCTCACAGAGGAGCATAATGAGTGTAGCTTTGCAAGTGTTGGAAAAACTACAAACAGGATCCATCAGGATCCAGCTGCCTCTGTGGGAGGAACTGCCACCTCCAGGGTGAACAACCATTGTTGGAATAATGTTCACAGGAGCCACAAGCCAAGAGAAGAGAGGAGCATGTCCCTTCCTCCTGCAGCTTGCCCTTTCCATCTAGCACCCCCTATTGGCAGAGCCTAACTGAGTGTCAGCAGGAAAAGCAAAAATGAGGTTTGCAGAGCCCCTGTACCAGCATCCAACCCAGGATGGGTTTGCAGCTAAGAGGTGACAGCTTAATGACTGGTACAGCACTCTATAAGACTTTCAGCCTCAGAATACTAAAGCCCTAGTTTTCAAATATTTCCTGTGCTTGGAATTCAGTGAAAAAAATAAAATATCGATGAAGCTGTGGAGGAACTGTAGTCTTGTGTTTTGTCGGCAAAAGTGCACTCAGCTGGGAAGGTGAGCTCTGGATAAAACCTGAAGATGGTGAGGGATGTCTCTCCTGCATGTTTTAGCCACTTCAATATGAGTGAGGTAAGCTGAAGAGTTGTGTTGTGTTAGAGGCAAAAACAAGAGACAACGTTTAGGATACCAGTGGAAAATCAAAGGATGTGGATAATGGCAGAGAAAAAGGAAAAGGTAGAGTTTTCTGGCATTTAAGAAAGTGTTGGGCTTCCCTGGTGGCCCAGTGGTTAAGAATCCACCTGCCAATTCAGGGGACACGGGTACGAGCCCTGGTCGGGAAGATCCCACATGCCGTGGAGCAACTAAGCCCGTGCACAACAACTACTGAGCCTGTGCTCTAGAACTTGCAAGCCACAACTACTGAGTCCGCGTGCCACAATTACTGAAGCCTGCACACCTAGAGCCCGTGCTCCTCAACAAGAGAAGCCACCGCAGTGAGAAGCCCGTGCACTGCAATGAAGAGTAGCCCCTGCTCACCGCAACTAGAGAAAGCCCGCACGCAGCAACAAAGACCCAACACAGCTATTAATTAATTAATTAATTAATTAAACGTGTTGCCGGGAATTCCCTGGCTGTCCAGTGGTTAGGACTCCATGCTCTCATTGCCGGGGTCCCAGTTTCAATCCCTGGTCGGGGAACTAGGATCCCACAAGCCACATGGCGCAAGCAAAAAAAAAAAAAAAGTGCATTTTGGGGGAAGACTGCTTCTGCTTGTAACACATTACTTTTTGAAGGAAGAAGCCTCATTAAATTGCCTCCACGTCTGCAGCCCCACACTTGCCTTTGCGCTTCTGTGAGGAGGCAAAGTGGAAAGCAGGCCAACGCTTGGAGCTCTTCTGAGCCCACCTGTTCTCCTTCCCAGGGAATTAACCGACAGCAGTTGCTGGGGTCACTCCCCATCCCCTCAAAACAAAGCAGTCCATTCAGCTGAGTAAGGACAAAACATGTGCTATGTTTCTGGAATGATTTCTGTTCAAAGGCACAGAATACGTGGATGTAAAGGATTGACATTTGGGGCTTTTATGGTGGCGCAGTGGTTGAGAGTCCGCCTGCCAACACAGGGGACACGGGTTTGTGCCCGCTCCGGGAAGATCCCACATGCCGCGGAGCGGCTGGGCCCGTGAGCCATGGCCGCTGAGCCTGCGTGTCCGGAGCCTGTGCTCCACAACGGGAGAGGCCACAACAGTGAGAGGCCCGCGTACCACAGAAAAAAAAAAAAAAAAAAGGTTTGACATTTGTTAATCCAGGGAAGTAGTGTTCAAAAGACCCTGGATAGTCAAGGTGCTACTGACAGTTGAGAAGAGAATGTCAGCAAACCCTAGAGAAATGTGCTCAGTGAGAAAAGTCACGCTCACAGCCAATGCCTGAGAGGGTGAGGACTTTTTGAAAACCTCAGGATGGAAATCAAGGCCCCTCCATGGAGAGAAGGACCCTCCCCCCACCTCGCAGCCTCCTTTCCCAGCCTTGTGGCTGTACCAGACCCAGACTCATTCACGGTCACAAGAGGGGTTCCTGGCCTCTGGTGCAGGTGTCCTGCAAGGTTTTTTCCTATCAAATGATGATAAAGAGGATGTTTAGGTTTAGGACAGGAAAACAGGACAAAAGTATGGAATAAATGTACAAGAATGCCCTGAGGGTAAATGCATTATGCACCTTCTAAGAAGGACCCACAGCTCTAAATGCCTATGATGATAATTCTGCATTCTGTTTGTTTTTGTCAGGTTTAACTCTGGCCACTTACTTCTGTGCAGGGTGGATGTTTTTCAAGTTCAAAGTGAAAACGCTGACTTTTATCTTTCTTATAAGGTTTTTCTAATCCTCACCTGGCATTCATGTGCTCTGGCAACAGACACTTCTATCCCCTGACTCCTTAGGGTTCCACTGTGACTCAAGTCAACTAAGTAAATTTCAATGCTTTGTGGGAGCTTTAATTAGCTTTGAGGGGGAAAAAGTAATTATTAATAGCTCATCATGATCTTTCTGAACTCTGTCTTCAGGGTTCAGCCAGTTCCTTTCAAATGACACATAAGCCAACGGTTGGTCTGCAGACCCATGTTCTCCGGGAGAAATAATCTGGGGAATAATTGGCTTCATCTAACACAACCCTTGACCTCATATACAAAATCCCCTTGAGCTGTGGGTGGGAAGGAGTTCTCAGGAAAGGACAGTGACTCCTACATAAAGTCAGAAAGGGAACAACAGAAAGGGGTCTTAGGGGCAACTGTCTTAGATAGAAGTGGGTAAAAAAGGGGGGTAGGGTCTCTGACCTGTTGGGTACCTCTCATCCATGCCCAGGCTGAGCTTCCTGGCAGTAATCCCTACCCTAAGGCCAGCCCCAATACCTGATATTTATATAAAGATACACACACATACAAACCACCACCACCTTCGCCTACCACCTTCTGAGGCCTGCCAGCTCTTGCAGACACTTTTATTCATTCCATCAGCCAACACTATCCAACAGGCCTGGTTATGTGCCAGGCACTATACTAGGCTTTGGGGATCAAAGTTAAGTAACCACGGAGTCTGAAAAGATGGCAAACAGACAATCACATGGAGGTCATGGTGCAGCCCTGTAAGTGCTATCACCAAAGCAAGACTAGGGTCCTGGCAATGCACAGCTCCAGGGGCACAATCGTGGGAGCCTCTGGGAATCTCACTCCTCCCCCCATTGTCCATTCACCAGGTGAACGTGGCCCCTGGAGTTGTGCTACCCAGCGGCCCTGGATGTGACCCAGGGACACAGAGGTAGGTGGAGGAGGTGCTAATGGTAGGCGTCACCATCCTACTGTGATAATGGCAGCTGCCCAAAGGATGGGAATCTACCCTCTGTCCACCACAGATCTGGTGCCTGCACTGCCTGCTCTGTCCTACTCCAGCCTTTGAAAGGCCACCACATTTAAACTTATTAACCACACGGGCAAAGGATATGAACAACCAACCCACATGCCTATAATGAGCTACCCAGGGCCACTAGCTGTAAAAACAATGCAAATTAAAGCAATACCAGCAGATGGGAAAATGTTTTAAAGACTGCTAACATCCAGAACTGATGAGGATGTGGGGAAATGTACTTCTCATACATTGCTGGTGAGGGAATGAATTTTTACAATCTTTCAGAAGATACTCTGGCAATATCCAATAAAATTAGAAATTCATGCCACCTTTGACCCAAGAGTCCCACTTCAGGGAATTTATCCTATAAGAATAAAAGCACCATCATTGTTTATAAAGGGAAAGGAAAATAAAACTGGAAACATCCTAAATATCCATCCTAAAACTAGAGGAATGGCTAAATTATAATATCCATACCAAGGAATATTGCACAGCCATGAAGAAAAAAGTCACATTTATACATGTTTGGCTAGACATATATCAGTGGTGAATTGTTTAGAGGCAGGGGATAAAATAAAATTATGGAGAAATGTATACAGAAACTTATTCTTGAACAAAAATATAAGGAAGAAGCCCACATACATTTCCATAAACACACACAGGTGCACACACACACAAACACATTTGAGCAGAAAGATGCAGAAGGTTACAAATCAAGCTGTTTAGATCAGTTACCTCAAAGGATACAATTAGAGGCAAAGAGATGATTATTGAGTTTTTCTTAATATCTCTGCTTTGTAACACTTGCTACAATGGACATGATTTTTTCAGTAATTAAAAAAATTCTAGTCAAGAAAATGAGAAGACAAGCCACAGACTGCAAGAAAATATTTGCTAAAGCTATATCTGATATAGAACTGTTAGAGAACACTTAAAACTCAACAATAAGAAAACAAACAACCTGATTTAAAAATAAGCAAAACATGTGGAGAGATAATGCACCAAAAAGTTATTGAGATGGCAATTAAGCTTATGAAAAGATGCTCAACTTCATTTGTTGCTGGGGAATTGCAAATTAAAACAACAGCAATAAGATACCACTACATACTCATTAGAATGGCCAAAATTCAAAACACTGACAACAGCAAATATTGGCAAGGGTGTGGAGCGACAGGAACTCTCGTTCATTGCTTGTGGGAATGCAAAACGATACAGCCACTTTCGAAGACAGTTTGGCAGTTTTCTACAAAACTAAACATACCCTTACCAAATGATGTAGCACTCCTTGGTATTTTACCCAGATGAATTGAAGATTTAAATTGTGTGCTGTTCTGAGCAGCGTGATGAAATCTTGTGCCTTCCTGCTCTGTCCCTCAAGGGACATGAATCATCCCTTGGACCAGTGTATCCATGCTGCATATGCTACCCGTCCATCAGTATTGGAGAAAACAGTATATATAGGGTTTGATACTATTCAAGATTTCAGGTATTCACTGGGGGTCTTGGAACATAACTCCTACAGATAAGGGGAACTGCTGTTTCCTGCAGATAAGGGGAACTGCTGTATATGACATTCTGGAAAAGGCAAAAACTACGAAGACAGTAAAAAGTTCAGTGGTGGCCAGGGATTGGAGGGTGAGGGGAATGACTAGGTCAAGCACAGAGCATTTTTAGGGCAGTGAAACTATTCTGTATGATACTATAGTGGTGGATACATGTCATTATACATTTGTCAAAACCCACAGAATGTACAACACCAAGAATGAACCTTAGTGTAAACTACAAACTTCGGGTGATAATGATGCATCAGTGTAGGTTCATCGATGGTAATAAATGTCCCACTCTGGGCATGTTGATAATGTGGGGGGGTGCAGTGGAGGGGGGCAGGGGTTATAAGGGAAATCTCAGCACTTTCTGCTCAATTTTTCTGTGACTCTAAAACTGCTATAAAAAATAAGGTCTATTAAAAATTGTTTTAATAACCCCTAAAAAATTCTAGTTAAGTATTTAGTTTTAGATACAGCCTATTTGGAAATGGTCATCATATAGCATTGGTCAATCACGGTCCTGCCATTGAAGGGGATACTGAGGAGTCGTTATTAAAGAATGAAACGGTTACTCAGCCATAAAAAGAAATGAAACTGAGTTATTTGTAATGAGGTGGATAGACCTGGAGTGTGTCATACAGAGTGAAGTAAGTCAGAAGGAGAAAAACAAATACCGTATGCTAACACATATATATGGACTCTAAGAAAAAAAAAATGTCATGAAGAGATTAGTGGTAGGACGGGAATAAAACACAGACCTAGAGCATGGACTTGAGGATATGGGGAGGGGGAAGGGTAAACTGTGACGAAGTGAGAGAGTGGCAGGGACATATATACACTACCAAATGTAAATTAGATAGCTAGTAGGAAGCTGCCGCATAGCACAGGGAGATCACCTGGTGCTTTGTGATCACCTAGAGGGGTGGGATAGGGAGGGTGGGAGGGAGGGTGACGCAAGAGGGAAGAGATATGGGAACATATGTATATGTATAACTGATTCACTTTGTTGTAAAGGAAAAACTAACACACTATTGTAAAACAGTTACACTCCAATAAAGATGTTGAAAAAAAAAGAATGAAATGGAGCTATATATGCTGCAATGGAAACACATTCCAGGCTTAGAGATAAGTTAAAAAAAAAAAAGATGTCATAACAATACATACAGCATGACACCATTTGTGTTAAAATAGAAACAAATCACACATGTGTATGTTTGTTAATGCACAGAAAATTGCTAATTGGAGAATGAGAGGCTCAGTGGTTGCCTAGCTATGGGGGATGGGAGGGAGGTCTTATACCCTCCTGAGCTGTCTGAAATTTATAAGAGTAGATTAGTTAGAAACTAATTGTTTTAGGAAAAGTAGTTTTTCTTCTTTGCTTCATATCAATATAGTGCACTAAGATGTGAGTGTATACTCTGCCTGGTTACAGAGCCCATGTCAGCCTCAAGCTCACAAAATCAGTCATCAGTTTCTACCTGTGGTACTACCTGACCCTCAGGTATTATAAAAAGACATGTCATAACCAGGTAAAGGTGTGTCCAGCTCAAAGAATTATAGTGATACTTACATTTATATAGTGCTTCACAATCTAGGAAAGGCAAAAAGTCCTCCGTGAGGAATTTGTCTTTATGGAAGTAATATATAATGCAAGCAGTAAGTTTAAAGGTCTATCACAAGCAGAATGGCAAGCCTGTCCTCACTGTAAACAGCCACAAAAAATATCAAAAAACACATCAACAACCTGTAACATCCCTGCCTATAGCTATTACATAAGCAATTATGAGAAAATTCACTTAACAATATTTTTAAAACCCTCCCCACATGGAAGATCACACTTACCTTTGGTTAAGGCACAGCCTAAAACAAATTCAAAGTGTGTCTTCAAGAGCACCCAGATATGACTGGTTTTTCTCTCAAGCTGCCTTTGTCCCAAAGGAGCAGTCTAAGTCCCACCCAAAAGCAGCACTGGGGGATCATGTAACACGGAACACAGAGGAACAAACACCCCATACTTCCAACCTCCTCACCTACCCCCAACAGAGCAAAACCAGGTACATACATTACGGAGAAACTTTGGGTTACCTTTGGTATATAATTAGATACTGTTCCTCTCAATTCATGATTTTGAAAAAAGTTTTGCAGTATTTTAAAAGAAGCTTTTAAATGTAGTAACAGCATTGATAATAAACTTTTCAGTGGGAAAGGATTCTTGTTTTATGACAGACATCTATGGGAAGATATCATTTGATGAATAGCTAACTTTTCAAGATCATCGATTCCACAAAGGGAGCACACAGTTGCTTATGTAAGTTAAACTAAAATAACAGTAATGGCTGCCATTTATTGAGCACACACTAGTATTCACATGCACTCTCTCTAATTTTCACAGCAACCCTATAAAGTGGGTACCATTGATCCCATTTCACAGATGGGAAAACTGAGACAGAACAATAAAGCCTGCTCAAGATCACACAGCCAGAAAGGCGGTGTAGCCAGGACTTGATCCAGTTCTTCCAGAGCTCAAGGGCCACAGCCCTCTCCTGACAGGGCTGGCTGGATAAACAATAGAGGGATCAGGGGAAGGGATGTGCAGCCAATCCAGAGCACAGCACTGACTGTACAGTAGCCTGGCTGGATGGAGATCTGATTCGATCAGACCTCCTCTCTGAGAACAGGAGCCAGGCAGTCTGACAGTAGTGAGGAGCTGCCAGCTCACAATGGGCACAGAGAGGGGGTTGAGGCAGCCTGAGGTCACACAGGACAGAAGCTTTGGAACACAGGAAGAGGGTTGAGGCCAAACACAGGAGCATGGCCCACATGCCAAAGTCTGAGAGTAATGATCCCATAGGACCTTGCTCCTGAGGTCCCATAGGTGCCTTTTCTGTTTCAAGCTGCCACCAGGTAACTGGCAGCTGTGTACAACTGTTCCCCCCTCCCTAACCCCACCTGGGATAGCCATCCCCTTCCTCTATAATAACAGACTTCTACCACTTCCAATGCAGCCAAGGACCCAACTAATGGACCTCACTTCTTGGCCATCCTGGCATTTGGAGGCAGGGGGCCAACTGATTGTGTTTCAGCACAATTCAGCAATGATTATTATTTTTGACAATTCTGTAGGTTGGCAGGGCTTAGTGGGTGGTTCTTGTGTTCCATGTGGTATCTGCTGGAGCTCAGCTGGTGCTGGTACAACCAAGATGGCTTAATGCACATGATTGATACCTCAGCTGGGGTAGCTGGAATAGCTGGGGACTGGCTGTGCCTCCCTTCAAATGGTTGCTCATTATTAAGTAGTCTAGTCCAAGTCTCTTTACATGGCAGCTAGATCCCAAGAGGGTAAAACAGAAACAACAAGGCCTAGTAAGGCCTTCCAATGCATTCTATTGGTCAAAGCAAGTCACAGGGCCAGCCCCCACACAACGAGAAAAGAAACAGACTCCACTCCTTGATGGGAAAAGTGACATGAGCATACAAGAATTATTGGCAGCCACCTATGTGGACAATATACCACAAAATATATCGAGGCAAGGTACTCATCACTAAATAGTGGAAGTTGTTAAATCTTACTCAGCAGGTGCCCTCTGCCCTTCTACCTTTCTTCTTTGCTCCCACCTAGAATATGGGTGTGATGACTGGAACTTCAGCAGGCACCTTGCAACCATGAGGCAACCTGGAAGATGGAGGCTACACACTGAGGATAACAGAAAGGAAGAAGGTTCCTGGTGAGATACAGGAGCTGCTACACCAGCCAAGGACTGCCTACTTCCAGAGTATTTACACACTTAAAAAAGATAGAGCTCTATCTTACCTAAGCTATGATTATTTGGATTTTCCAGTGGGCAGCAGCTCAAATGTGAACAACCAACAGAAGGAATCACATAGCCCACAACACAACATCTCTTATTAAAATATATATATATGTACATATATGTGTATAACTAATAGCACATATCCTGATTAATCACTAAGTTCCATTAGAGCCATATAAAATATACTAAAGCAAAGGTAAATGTTTAGTGGCAAGTACCTTGTGCCTCTAAGGTACTAGGCATCAGCCCCCGGGGGCTTATGAGAAAATGTTAAGAGGTTCCTTAATACTTCCATGTAAACCCTGCCTGAGAAAAATATTTTTAATGTCTTTCAGCCAAAACGAAGCTTGAGTGCCTATTCTAAACTCCTCCCCATTTAGGAAGAAATAGTATGTAAAGTTCAAATGGAGTCACCATATTCTACCCCAAACCCCTAATTTCTCTTTTCCCATTCAGTCAAATGATCCCTTCTCCAATAATTGAGGCTGATTTATGAGCCTTTCCTCCCCATTCCAAATTTTCTTAAATGTCAAGCAAACAGGCAAGTTTTTAAACAAAAGAATGGGATTTTTTTTTTTTTTAACAGATGTGCATAGGAGGACCCTAGGACCGGTAAATTGAGAAGTGGGAAGGACAGTCAAGTATTGCAGGCCTAACTGGGGCACACAGACAGAATCTGCAATAACAAATAGCCCCCAACACTCAAATACAAAGACAGGGGAAATGGCTGCATTGTATCATAATACATCTCTTCTGAAAAGTAGCTGAACTTGGCTATGTTATTATTTCACTCATTTTCGTGTAGGGTTTGACAAATATTTTATTTGATGTTTGCATATATTTCAAATGATTGGAATACTTTAGATTCCTGTCTATTTAAAACTAGTAATTAGCTACCTTAAAAAAGGACACATTCTTGAAATATTTTTAAAACATAATTAGAGTACTATTGCTGCTACATGCAGTATTATTAAGACCTAGAGTAATAAAAAAATTTGTTGTGCTGTTTTGCAACACTTTAATCCTAAAGTCTAATTATTTATACGAAAGGCTTTTCCAGAGATTCCTCTTTGAATGTTCATCAGTGTGTAGAAAAACAAAGCATCTGGCAATTTAACTCCTAATCCAATTAAATGTGTACATCTTCTCATTTGACCATTTGTCAGAAGAAAACTTGCTGACATGGTGCACACGTTTCTATCCCTATGATAACCTTAAAATACCAGCGATAACCAGTAGGTTCTGAAACAATGACCTCCTTCCTCTGGCTCCAACAATCTGTTTAGGGTCTGGCTCTCGACAGACAGACGTCAACCCGGAGGCACTCCTGCTGCTAACCTGCACGCCTCACCGAGCTGCGGGGTCCACCCGGCTGTTCCCACGCGGTTCCTTTTCTTGCCTTCCCATATCTTTGCTTCTTGTATTTCTTTTTGCTTTTCGTCTCCAATCTCTCTCGCTGCTTCAGCACCCACTGACTTTCCATCTTAAAGATCTCGAAAGTGGTGGCTGTTTCTTTCCAGCCGCAGCTCATCATTTGCCCACGCATTAACTCTGGGGCACAGACCCAGGCTCTACGACTGGTCACCAGATACAGAGTTTAGCCAAGATCCTGGAGGGAATAGTTAACATTCAGCGCTAATAAAATAACCACTCTCCCGCCCCTTCCACACACAGCATCTCAGGAGCATGGTTTATTTTTAAGGCTAATACTGTGAACACACTTGGCAGGATAATGTCCTTTCCAATCTCCTGATCCCCGCCCTGGAAGACACAACTGTGCAGGCCGGTATCTTGAATCACCAGCCGGCTTCGCTGTCCGCTTCAACCCATTTTGCCCTCTGACTGCTTGAGTCCTATGACCCGACTCTGACAGGGACCCTAGAGTCGCTGGACGCAGGCTCACCCGGTCACCGGCGGACACGGGCGTACGCTCAACCTGGCTCCCACTCGGACTCGGGCGTGGGCTTACCTGATCATCCGCGGAGCGGCGCGCGGCCCCACCTGGGTCCCCCTCCTGCCCGCGCCTCTGCGGCCGCTCTGGAGCAGGTTTTGCGCTGCTGCAGCCCTGCACGCAGGGCTGAGAGGTCAGCAGGGAGTTCCAGCCAACTTATCCCGTGTGCCTGGAAAGACAGGGCTGCTGGGACTATGTATATTCTGTTTCGCGGGTCCTTGCGTTCCGAGTGACCGCTCTAGGCCAGTTCCCTCCGTACACTGACCGAGATCTCCCCGGCGCTCTTCCTTTCTTTCCCTTTGGTTAGGAAATTAGCTGCGAGGCGCCGGGATCCATCGGAAACAGAAAACTACCTTTTCCCCCTGCTGGTAACTGTAGGGAACTGCATATGGTGGATTAAACCCGCAAACAAGGTTTGCTAACCTCCTAGCAGTTAAGATTAGGGTTCTTGCCCACCCCCCACGCCTACCATATCAAACTTTTGAAAACTTTCCTTTTTATTCATTTTACTGTATTTTAAGTGCCATATTAAGGGAAGGCAACTCATTTTTAGCCTTCGAATTAATGAGAATTAGAAAAATTAATACATCCTGTGCAATCCATTTTTATTTTCTTTTTTTGTAATTATAGAAAATTGTTGGGCTTCCCTGGTCGCGCAGTGGTTAAGAATCCGCCTGCCAATTCAGGGGACATAGGTTCGAGCCCTGGTGAGGGAAGATCCCACATGCCCAACTAAGGCCCTGCGCCACAACTACTGAAGCCTGCGCACCTAGAGTTTGTACTCTGCAACAAGAGAAGCAATGAGAAGCCCGTGCACCTCAACAGAGAGTAGCCCCCACTTGCCCACAGAAAGCCCACGCACAGCAACGAAGACCCAACGCAGTCAAAAATAAATAAATAAAATAAATTAATTTTTTTAAAAAAGAAAATTGCAAACATAAAAGTATGCAGAAGAGTATAATAGATTCTAGCTTTTGGTAATGGTGGACTAATCTTCATGCAGGTAAAATTTCTAAAATCTGAGCAAAACATTAAAAAAAAGTATTTGAAGGCCTTGGAGATTGACCAAAAGAAGGTAGAAGCTGGAGAGGAAACCATCCTTGAAAGATGAATGGAAATTGTTGAGATTTGTGAGGTTGTGGATTTTTATCTGAGGGCAACCCCCAATCCATGAGCAGCTCCAGCTGAAGAGAGCCACAGCCTGACTGGCTTGAAGGAGACACAAGGCCAGTAGAAGAATGGGAAAGTTAGCAGGAAAATGCACGGAGGAATCTATGGAGAGAATCAACTCCAAAATATGTGTTGTATTAGTTTTCTATTGCTGCCATAACAAATTACCACAAGCTTAGTGACTTAAAAACAACACAGATTTATTATCTTACAGTCCCAGAGGTCAGAAGTCCTGTGCAGGTCTCACTTGACCAAAATCAATGTGTTGACAGGCTACACTCCTTTCTAGAGGATGTAGGGGAGAATCCATTTCTGGGTCATTCAGGTTTTTGACAGAATTCAGTTCCTCGCAGTTGTAGGACTGAGTTTCCTGCCTTGTTGCTGGCTGTCAGCTGAGGGTCATTCCCAGTTACTACAGGCCTCTGCCACATTCCTTGACTTGAGGCCTCCTTCTTCCATCTTCAAAGCCTACAACAGCAGGTTCAATCCCTTTCACACTCTTCACTGTCTCATCTCTCTGACCCAGCCCAGAAAGTTTCTCTGCTTCTGAAGAATCATGTAATTAGATTGGGCACACCCAGATTGTGCAGGATAATCTTCCCCTTTTCAAGGTCAGTAAGCTTAATCTCATCCATGAAATCCCTCTTGCCATGTAAAGTAACATATGGACATGTTCTGGGGATTAGGGAGTGGACATCTTCAAGGGGCCATTATGCTGCCTATGACAGTCTGCCCTCTGATCCCTCAAAGATGTCACATGTTAATATCAATAATTACATTAAATATAAATACATTAGGCTTGCCAATTAAATGACAGAGATTGTAAGACTGGATTAAAAACTAAAGAAGACAAGACCCAATTGTATACTATCTACCAAAAAAAAGGACTTTAACTACAAGGACACAAATAGATTGAAAGTAAAAGGATGGAAAGAGATACAACATGTAAACAGAAAAGAATAAGAAATCTGGGGGCTTCCCTGGTGGCGCAGTGGTTGGGAGTCCACCTGCTGATGCAGGGGACACGGGTTCGTGCCCCGGTCTGGGAAGATCCCACAGGCCGCGGAGAGGCTAGGCCCGTGAGCCATGGCCGCTGAGCCTGCGCGTCCGGAGCCTGTGCTCCACAACGGGAGCGGCCACAACAGTGAGAGGCCTGCGTACCACACACACACACACACACACACACACACACACACACACACACACACAAAGAAATCTGAAGTGGAAAGTAAAAGGATGGAAAGAGATATGCCATGCAAACAGAAAGAATAAGAAATCTGAAGTGGCCAACGAGCACATGCATGAAATGATGCTCAATATCACTAATAATAAGAGAAATGAAAGTCAAAACTGCAATGAGATATCATCTCACATCCATTAAGATGGTCACTATTAAAAAACAAACAGACAATAACAACTGTTAGTAAAGATGTGGAGAAACTGGAACCCTTGCGTACTGTTTGTAGGACTATAAAATGATGCAACTGTATGGAAAACAGTGTGGAGGTAGAGCAAAACATTAAAAAACTTAAAAGTAGAATTACCATATGATCCAGCAATCTCAAAAAACTAAAAGTAGAATTACTATATGATCCAGCAATCTCACTTCTTGGTCTATATCCAAAAGAATTCAAAGCAAGATCTCAAAGAGATATTTGCACACCCATGTTCATTGCAGGATTATTTAAAGTAGCCAAGAGGTGGAAGCAACCCAAGTGTCCATCAACAGACAAATGGTTAAAGAAAACCTGGTATATACATATGGTGGAATATTATGCAGCCTTTAAAAATAAGGAAATCCTGTAACATGCTGTCACATGGATGAAACTCAAGGACATTATGCTAACTGAAATAAGCCAGTCACAAAAGGGCAAAATACTGTATAATTACACTCATACAAAATATCTAAAGCAGTCAAAACCCATAGAAACAGAAAGTAGATAGGTGGTTTCCATGGGCTGAGGAGAGAGGGAGGAAATTAGTGTTTAATGGGTATAGAGTTTCAGTTTTGCAAGATGAAACTGTTCTAGAGATCTGTAGCACAATATGAATATACTTAACACTACTGAACTTAAAAGTTAAGATGATAAAGTTAATGTTATGTGTTTTTACACCCCACACACACAAAAAAGAAATCAGAAGTGACTATATTAATATTTGACAAAATAGACTTTAAGACAGAATATTATTAGAGATAAAAAGGGAAATTTCATAATTGTAAAAGGTCAATCCAGACAAAGACAAATACTGTATGATATCACTTATATGTGGAATCTAAAAAATACCTACTGAATATAACAAAAAATAAACAGATACAGAGAACAAACTAGTAGGGAGAAGGAAGGGGGAGGGGCAATATAGGAAATTAAGAGATAAACAATTATGTATAAAATAAGCTACAAGGATATATCGTACAACACAGGGAATATAGTCAATATTTTATAATAACTATAAATGGAGTATAACCTTTAAAAATTGTGAATCACTATATTGTACACTTGTAACTTATATAATATTGTACATCAACTAAACTTCCATTTTAAAAAGGGGTTAATCCATCAGGAAAACTTAACAATTATAAGTTTTTATGAAGCTAATGTCAGAGCTTCAAAATAACCTTAAGCAAAACTAACAGAACTGAAGGGAGAAATAAGCAAACCCACAATCACAGTGAAAGATTTTAAGACCCTGCTTTTGATAATTGATTGAATTAGACACAAAAACTCAGTAAATATATAGAACAGCTTCAAAACAGTATAGTCCAGGGATTGGTGAACTATGATCTCTCACCAAATCCCATGAATAAAGTTTTATTGGAAAATAGCTACATCCATTTGTTTATGTACGGTTTATGGCTATCTATGGCTGTTTTCATAGAACTGAGCAGATGAAACAGATCCAAATGGTTTGCAAAGCCTAAAAATATTTATTACTACCTAGCCCTTCATGGGAAATTTTGCTGTCTTTCTACTTTTCAAGAGTGTTCTTGTTGCAGCATTTGTATTAAAGATATTTTAAAGTCTTTGTCAGATAATTCCAACATCTGTGTCAATCTCAGCTTTGATGTCAGCTTTTTGGCCATGTGAGTTGATATTTTCCTCTTTTTTTTTAATATACAAAGAAATTTTTTATTGTCTCCTGGAAAATTTTAATACTGTGTAATGCGACTCTAGGTCTTGTTTAAATTCTATGGAGAATGGACACATTTTTGTCTTAGGCAATAGACTTGCTTAGGTTTGGGCTACAAGTTCACTCTGCCTTCTGTGCGTTGTGGGTTCAAATGTAAATTCAGTTTTCAAAGCCCTTGCAGTACCATTTGGATAGATCCTGAACATGTGACACTCAGTCATCTGGAACCTGGTCGATTGTCTGTTAGTTCAGTTTTCAAAATCACAGCTATGCTGATCAGACCCATGTGTGCAGAGCCTAGTGGTGAACCTAGAAATTCATGTACAACTTTATGAGATTTTCCTATAAAATTGAGAAAGAGCACCTCTTTCTACACAATCTCCCCAGTACTGTGCAGTTTTCTACAATTCCCCCTTTGGATCCTATGGCCAGAAAGTTACTTCACTCTGTGTACTCCTGTGACTGCTCCCATCTTTGGCCAAGTGGCAGAAGACAGAAAGAGAGGATAAAGAAGCAATAGGGATTGGTCAAATTGGGGAGGAATGTTCCCCTTCCTCAGAGTTTTGGCTCCTGCCTGTTCTTATTGTGGCCTTTACTGCTTTCACCACCCGAAGGCTTGGGGGCTGGGGCTCCAGAAAATTGGGAGAAGGAAAAAAAGGTGGAGAATTCCACACACACTCTCTCTGAGTGTTAGGAGTTTCCTGATAATCAGCCAGAACTAAAGGGCCTCCCCTGGAGCTCCCTCTACATGCACCCCAGGCTACATTGCATTCAGGCTAGTAAATACGAAAGGAACAAAAATGATAAACTCACATCTAGCTCACTGGTACTTCAAGTTGTCTTCCCATTTAGCCTGCTACTATTCACTTTTCAGTCTTCCTGTAGGTGTCCTATGCATTCTGTCCAGGTTTTACAGTTACATTCAGTGGAGGGACAGAATGGAATGTGCTCACTCAATCCTTACCCAGAACCACAATATCAAAGATTAAAGCGAGGCTATCACTACAGATTTTACAGGCATGAAAAAGATAATAAGTTAGTATTATAAATAATTTTATGCCAATAAAGTTGACAATTTAGATGAAACAAATTGCTTAAAATAAAACTTACCAAAAGTAACACAAAAAGAAATGGAATATCTGAGTACCCTTATATATTTCTTTATTAAAGTATAATTAACTTCCAATATTATATTAGTTTCAGATGTACAACATAGTGATTCGATATTTTTATGCTTACTAAATGATCAACACTATAAGTCTAATTACCATCTGTTACCAAAGTTGTCACAATATTATCAACTATATTCCTTATGCTGTACATTATGTGCCCATGATTTATTTGTTTTATAACTAGAAGTTTGTAACTCTCTTAGAACCCTTGCCCTATTTCACCCATCTCCCCATTCCTTCCCCTCTGGAAACCACCAGTTTGTTCTCTGTATCTATGAGTCTGTTTCTGTTTATCTTTGTTCAATTGTTGTTTTTTAGATTCCATATAAGTGAAATCATAAGGTATTTGTCTTTCTCTGTCTGACTTATTTCATTTAGCATAATACCCTCTAGGTCCATCCATGTTGTCACAAACGGCAAGATTTCATTCTAGTTATGTCTCAGTAATGTTCCACTGTGTGTGTGTGTGTGTGTGTGTGTGTGTGTGTGTGTGTACCACATCTTCTTTATCCATTAATCTATTGATAGACACTTAGTCTGCTTACATATCTTGGCTATTGTAAATAATGCTACAATGAACATTGGGGTGCATTTATTTTTTTCCAATCAGTGTTTTTGTTTTTTTTGGATAAATACCCATAAGTGGAATTGATGGATCAGATAGTAGTTCTATTTTTAATTTTTTGAGGAAACTCCATATTTTTTTCCACAGTGGATGTACCAAATTACACTTCTACCAACAGTGCACAAGGGTTCCCTTTTCTCCACATCCTCACCAACATTTGTTACTTATCTTTTGGATAGTAGCCATTCTGACAGGTGTGAGATGATACCTCACTGTGTTTTTTATTTGCATTTGCCTGATGACTAGTGATATTGAGCCTCTTTTCATATACCTGTTAGCCATCTGTATGTCTCCTTTGGAAATATGTCTATTCAGATCCTCTGCTCATTTTTTTAATTTGCTTGGGGTTTTTTAGGTTGTTGTTGTTGAGTTGAATGAGTTCTTTATATATTTTGGATATTAACCCCTTATCAGACATACCATTTGCAAATATCTTCTCCCATTCAGTAGGTTGTCATAGATTAATATAAGAATGGGTTCACTTTGGGCTCTCTATTCTGTTTCATTGTGTGAAAGACACATCTGTGTCTGTTTTTGTGCCGTACCATACTGTTTTGATTATTGAAGCTTGGCAGAATAGTTTGAAATCAGGGAGCATGATACCTCCAGCTTTGTTCTTCTTTCTCAAAATTGCTTTGGCTATTTGGGGTCTGTTTTGGTTTCATATAAATTTTAGGATTATTTGGTCCAGATCTGTTGAAAAATGCCTTTGGCATTTCGATAGGGATTGCACTGAATCTGTAGATATTACCCAAGTCTACAGATTGGTACAATTGGTACAGATTGTACCAATCTGTAGACTTGGGTAATATGGTCATTTTAACAATATTAATGCTTCCAATGCATTAGCCTGGTATATCTTTCCATCTGTTCGCATCTTCTTCAAATTCTTTCATCAATGTCTTATAGTTTTCTAAGTACACATCTTTACCTCCTTGGGTAGGTATTTTGTTCTTTTTACTGCAATTGTAAATGGGACGGGACTGTTTTCTAACTTCTACTTCTGATATTTTGTTATTAGTGTATAGCAATGTAACATATTTCTGTATGTTAATTTTGTATGCTGCAATTTTACTGAATTAATTTATTATTTCTAATAGTTTTTTGGTGGAGTCTTTAGGGTTTCTATATATAGGATCATCATCTGCAAACAGCGACAATTTTACTTCTTCCTTTCTTATTTGGATGGTTTTTATTTCTTTTTCTTCTCTGATTGCTGTGACCAGGACTTCCAGTCCTATATTGAATAAAAGTGTCAAGAGTGGGCTTCCTTGTCTTGTTCCTGATATCAGAGGAAATTATTTCCATTTTTGACCATTGAGTATAATGTGTGCTGTGATTTTGTCATAAATGGCCTCTATTATTTTGAGATATGTTCCCTCTATGCCCACTTTGTTGAGAGTTTTTACCATAAGTGGATGTTGAATTTTGTCAAATGATTTTTTTGCATCTATTGAAATGATCATATGATTTTTATCATCTTGTTAATGTGGTGTATCACACTGATTTGCAGATACTGAACCATCCTTGCATCCCTAGAATAAATTCCACTTGGTCATGGCGTATGAGCTTTCTAATATATTATTGAATTCAGTTTGCTAATATTTTGCTAAGGATTTTTGCATCTATGTTCATTAGGGATATTGCCCTGTAATTTTCTTTTTTTGTAGTGTCTGTGTCTGGCTTTGGCAATGCTGGCCTTGTAGAGTGAGTTCAGAAGAATTCCTTTCTCTTCAATTTTTTGTAGTAGTTTAAGAAAGATAGGTGTTGACTCTCCTTTAAACGTTTAGTAGAATTCACTTGTGAAGCCATCCTGGGCTTTTTTTTTGTTGGGAGTCTTTGCATTACTGATTCAACTTCATTACTTGTTTTTTGTTTGTTTGGTTTTTGTTTTTAATTTATTTATTTTATTTATTTATTTTTGGCTGCATTTGTTCTTCGTTGCTGGGTGCGGGGTTTCTCTAGTTGCAGAGAGTGGGGGCCACTCTTCATTGTGGTGTGTGGGCTTCTTATTGTGGTGGCTTCTCTTGTTGCAGAGCACAGGCTCTAGGTGCAGGCTTCAGTAGTTGTGGCTCATGGGCTCAGTGGTTGTGGCACATGGGCTCAGTAGTTGTGGCTCGTGGGGTCTACAGTGCAGGCTCAGTAGTTGTGGCGCATGGGCTTACATGCTCAGTGGCATGTGGGATCTTCCATGACCTGGGCTCAAACCCGTGTCCCCTGCATTGACAGGCAGACTCTTAACCACTGAGCCACCAGGTAAGCCTCAATTTCATTACTTGTAATTGGTCTGTTCAGATTTTCAATTTCTTCCTGATTCAGTCTTGGAAGATTGTATGTTTCTAGGAATTTAGCTTTCTTCTGGATTGTCCAATTTGTTGGCATGTAATTGTTATAGTAGTCCCATGATTTTTTGTATTTCTGTGGTATCAGGTGTAATTTCTCCCTTCAGTTCTGAATCTATTTAAGCCCTCTCTCTCTCTCTCTCTCTCTTCTGATAAGTGTGGCTAAAAGTTTATTTTTTTTTATAGAAAATAAGAACAGGGCTTCCCTGGTGGCGCAGTGGTTGAGAATCCGCCTGCCGATGCAGGGGATACGGGTTCGTGCCCCGGTACGGGAAGATCCCACATGCCGCGGAGCGGCTGGGCCCGTGAGCCATGGCCGCTGAGCCTGCGCGTCCGGAGCCTGTGCCCCGCAACGGGAGAGGCCACAACAGTGAGAGGCCCGCGTAACACACACACACAAAAAAAAAAAAAAAAAAAAAAGCACTGAAATTGAAAGTGTGATTAAAAATCTTCCAACAAACAAAAGCCCAGGACCAGATGGCTTCACAGGCGAATTCTATCAAACATTTAGAGAAGAGCTAACACCTATCTTTCTCAAACTCTTCCAAAAGATAGCAGAGGGAGGAACACTCCCAAACTCATTCTACGAGGCCACCATCACCCTGATACCAAAACCAGACAAAGACGTCACAAAGAAAGAAAACTATAGGCCAATATCACTGATGAACATAGATGCAAAAATCCTCAACAAAATACTAGCAAACAGAATCCAACAGCACCTTAAAAGGATCATACACCATGATCAAGTGGGGTTTATTCCAGGAATGCAAGGATTCTTCAATATACGCAAATCAATCAATGTGATACACCATATCAACAAACTGAAGGAGAAAAACCATATGATCATCTCAATAGATGCAGAGAAAGCTTTTGACAAAATTCAACACCCATTTATGATAAAAACCCTGCAGAAAGTAGGCATAGAGGGAACTTTCCTCAACATAATAAAGGCCATATATGACAAACCCACAGCCAACATAATCCTCAATGGTGAAAAACTGAAACCATTTCCACTAAGATCAGGAACAAGACAAGGTTGCCCACTCTCACCACTCTTATTCAACATAGTTTTGGAAGTTCTAGCCACAGCAATCAGAGAAAAAAAAGAAATAAAAGGAATCCAAATAGGAAAAGAAGAAGTAAAGCTGTCACTGTTTGCAGACGACATGATACTATACATAGAGAATCCTAAGGATGCTACCAGAAAACTACTAGAGCTAATCAATGAATTTGTTAAAGTAGCAGGATACAAAATTAATGCACAGAAATCTCTGGAATTCTTATACACTAATGATGAAAAATCTGAAAGGGAAATTAAGAAAACACTCCCATTTACCACTGCAACAAAAAGAATAAACTATCTAGGAATAAACCTACCTAAGGAGACAAAAGACTTGCATGCAGAAAACTATAAGACACTGATGAAAGAAATTAAAGATGATACAAATAGGTGGAGAAATATACCATGTTCTTGGATTGGAAGAATCAACATTGTGAAAAAGACTCTACTACCCAAAGCAATCTACAGATTCAATGCAATCTCTATCAAATTACCACTGGCATTTTTTACAGAACTAGAACAAAAAATTTCACAATTTGTATGGAAACACGAAAGACCCCGAATAGCCAAAGCAATCTTGAGAACGAAAAATGGAGCTGGAGGAATCAGGCTCCCTGACTTCAGACTATACTACAAGGCTACTGTAATCAAGACAGTATGGTACTGGCACAAAAACAGAAATATAGATCAATGGAACAGGATAGAAAGCCCAGAGATAAACCCACACACATATGGTCACCTTATCTTTGATAAAGGAGGGAAGGGTATATAGTGGAGAAAAGGCAGCCTCTTCAATAAGTGGTGCTAGGAAAACTGGACAGCTACCTGTGAAAGTATGAAATTAGAACACTCCCTAACACCACACACAAAAATAAACTCAAAATGGGTTAAAGACCTCAATGTAAGGCCAGACACTATCAAACTCTTAGAGGAAAACATAGGCAGAACACTCTACGACATAAATCACAGCAAGATCCTTTTTGACCCATCTCCTAGAGAAATGGAAATAAAAACAAAAATAAACAAATGGGATCTAATGAAACTTAAAAGCTTTTGCACAGCAAAGGATACCATAAACAAGACCAAAAGACAACCCTCAGAATGGGAGACAATATTTGCAAATGAAGCAACTGACAAAGGATTAATCTCCAAAATTTATAAGCAACTCATGCAGCTCAATAACAAAAAAACAAACAACCCAATCCAAAAATGGGCAGAAGAACTAAACAGACATTTCTCCAAAGAAGATATACAGATTGCCAACAAACACATGAAAGAATGCTCAACATCATTAATCATTAGAGAAACGCAAATCAAAACTACAATGAGCTATCATCTCACACCGGTCAGATTGGCCATCATCAAAAAATCTAGAAACAATAAATGCTGGAGAGGGTGTGGAGAAAAGGGAACACTCTTGCACTGCTGGTGGGAATGTAAATTGATACAGCCACTATGGAGAACAGTATGGAGGTTCCTTAAAAAACTACAAATAGAACTACCATACGATCCTGCAATCCCACTACTGGGCATATACCCTGAGAAGACCATAATTCAAAAAGAGTCATGTACCAAAATGTTCATTGCAGCTCTATTTATGATAGACAGGACATGGAAGCAACCTAAGTGTCCATCAACAGATGAATGGATAAAGAAGATGTGGCACATATATACAATGGAATATTACTCAGCCATAGAAAGAAATGAAACTGAGTTATTTGTAATGAGGTGGATAGACCTGGAGTGTGTCATACAGAGTGAAGTAAGTCAGAAGGAGAAAAACAAATACCGTATGCTAACACATATATATGGACTCTAAGAAAAAAAATGTCATGAAGAGATTAGTGGTAGGACGGGAATAAAACACAGACCTACTAGAGCATGGACTTGAGGATATTGGGAGGGGGAAGGGTAAGCTGTGACGAAGTGAGAGAGTGGCAGGGACATATATACATTACCAAATGTAAATTAGATAGCTAGTGGGAAGCTGCCGCATAGCACAGGGAGATCACCTCTGTGCTTTGTGACCACCTAGAGGGGTGGGATAGGGAGGGTGGCAGGGAGGGTGACACAAGAGGGAAGGGATATGGGAACATATGTATATGTATAACTGATTCACTTTTTGTAAAGCAGAAACTAACACACCATTGTAAAACAGTTATACTCCAATAAAGATGTTAAAAAAATAAATAAATAAAAGTTTATTTTTTAATCTTTTCAAAGAACCAGGTCTTAGTTTCATATATCTTTTCTATTATTTCTTAGTCTCTATTTCTGATCTTTATTATTGCCTTCGTTCTACTAATTTTGCAGCTTTGTTTCTTCTTTTTCTATTCCTTTAGGTGTAAAGTCCAGTTGTTTATTCGAGATTTTTCTTGTTTCTTGAGGTAGGTCTCTATCACTAGGAACTTCCATCTGAGAACTGCTTTTGCTGTGTCCCATAGATTTTGGAAAAGTATGTTTCTACTTTTTTTTATTGCAAGGTTTTTTTTTTCAGTATGCGGGCCTCACACTGCTGTGGCCTCCCCTGCCACAGAGCACAGGCTCCGGACGCCCAGGCTCAGCGGCCATGGCTCATGGGCCCAGCCGCTCCGTGGCACGTGGGATCCTCTCGGACCGGGGCACGAACCCGTGGTCCCCTGCATCGGCAGGCAGACTCCCAACCACTGCTCCACCAGGGAAGCCCGCAAGGTATTTTTTATTTCCCCTTTGATTTCTTCATTGATTCATTGGTTGCTTAGTAGCATGTTATTTAGTCTCCACATATTTGTGGGTTTTACAGTTTTCTTCTTGTAATTGATTTCCAGTTTGATATGATTGTGGTCAGAAAAGATGCTTGATATGATTTCAATCTTCTTAAATTTTTTGAGACTTGTTTTGTGGCCTAACGTGTTCTATCCTGGAGAACATTTCATGTGCACTTGAAAAGAATGTGTATTCAGCAGGTGGGGATGGAATGTCCTGTATATTCCATCTAGTATAATGTGTCATTTAAGGACAATTTTCCTTATTGGATGAGTAGATGATCTCTCCATTGATGTAAGTGGGGTTTTAAAACTCCCCTACTATTATTGTATTATTGTCAATTTCTCTCTTTATGTTTGTTAATATCTGCTGTATATATTTAGGTGTTCCTGTATTAGGTGCATATATTTTTACAAATATTATATACCCTTCTTGTATTGATCCTTTATTATTATATAATGTCCTGCTTTGTCTTTTATTGTAGACTTTGTTTTAAAGTCTACCTTGTCTGAAATGAGTATTGCTACCTCAACTTTCTATTCATTTCCATTTGCATGGAATATCTTTTTCCAACTCCTCACTTTCAGTCTCTGTGTGTCTTTAAATGTGAAGAGAGTTTCTTGTAAGCAGTATATAGATGGGTCTTTTTTAATTCATTCAGCCACCCTACGTCTTTTGATTGGAACATTCAGTCCATTTACATTTAAAGTAATTATTGATAGGCGTGTACTTTTTGCCATCTTGTTAACTGTTTTCTGGTAGTTTTCGTAGTTCTTCCCTGTTATTTTCTTCTCTTGGTCTCTTCCGTTTCTATTTGATGATTTTCTTTATTGTTATTTTTGGGTTCCTGCCTCTTCATTTTTGTGTATCTGTTGTAGGTTTTTGGTTTGTGGTTACCATGAAGTTCCTAAATATTGACTTATACATATAGTTGTTTATTTTAAGCTGATAATCCTTAACTTTGAATACATTCTAAAAGCACCTAAAGTTTTACTCCATCACCGCCACAATGTTTTGTGTTTTTGATGTCTTATTTTATATCTTTTAATTTTGAATATCCCTTAACTACTTACTGTAGTTATAGTTGATTTTAGTACTTTTGTCATTTAACCTTCAAACTAGCTTTTTAAGTGGCTGGTCCATTCCCTTTACTGTATACTTGCCTTTACCAGTGAGATTTTTTCTTTCATATATTTTCTTTTTTTTAACATCTTTATTGGAATATAATTCATATATTTTCTTATTTCTACTTATGGCCTTTTCTTTTTTACTTAAAGAAGACCCTTTAACAAATAGCTTAAAAGTAAAACTTACCAAAACTAATACAAAAAGTAGAATATCTGAGTAACTTTATATTTATTAATGAAATTGAATTTATTACCCAAAACTCTCAGAGAAAACCTAAGCATAAGATGGTTTCACTAGTAAATTCTATCAAACATTTAAGGAAGAAATAATATCAATCTTAAACTTTTTCAGAACACAAAGGATAAAGGCACACTTTCCAACTTGTTTTATGAGATCAGCATAACCCTGATACCAAAGACCTTATAAGATATGAATACAAAAATTATTCACAAAATATCAGTAAATCAAACATAACAATATATAAATCCATCATGAAAAAGTAGGGTTTAATCCTAGGAATACAAAGTTTGTTTAGCATTCAGAGACCAATCAGTGTAACCCACCATACTTAGGTAATAAAGAAAAACATATGACTATCTCAACTGATGCAAAAAAAACATCTGACAAAATTCAATACCTATTCATTATGAAAAAAATGTTATTAACTCTCAGTAAGCTGGGAACAAAAGAGCGTTTGTTTAAGTCGATTGCAGGTATCTGTGAAAAACCTACAACTAATTAATTCTTAATGGTGAAACACTAAACACATTTTCCCTAATAATAGAAAGAAAGTAATGTTTTCTGCTCTTGCCAATTCTATTGTATTGGAGGTCTTTGCCAGTTCAATAAGGGAAGAAAAAGAAACAGAAGGTACGTAGATTAAAAAAGAAGAACTATATATACACCTATTTGCAGGTGGCATGATCATTTGTACAGAAAATCCTAAGGAATCAACTATAGGAACAAACCTTCTAGATCTAATACATGAGTTTAACTAGGTTACTCGTAAACTAATGTGTGAGCTTAACTAAGTCAATATATTAAAATCAATATATGTCTATATTGGGAAGGGGGAATTAAAAAATAATCTTGGGGACTTCCCTGGTGGTCCAGTAGCTAAGATTCTGTGCTCCCAATGCAGGGGGCCTGGGTTCAATCCCTGGTCAGGGAACTAGATCCCACATGCTGCAACTACAGATCTCACATGTTTCAATGAAGATCCCACATGCTACAATGAAGATCCAGCATGCTGCAACGAAGATCCAGCATGCCGCAACTAAGACTCTGTGCAGCCAAATAAATTAGTAAATAAATAAATAAATAATAAATAATAATCTCATTTACAATACCGTCAAAAGCATAAAATATTTGGAATAAATTTCATAAAAAACATGTAAACCCTATACACTGAAAACAACAAAACATTGCAAAGATAAATTAATGAAGACCTAAATAAATGGAGATATATACTACATTTAGGGATTTAAATTCAACATTTTTTAGCTGTCAATTCTCCCCACAGTGGTCTCCCTACAATTCAATGTCAATAAGCTCCTTTTAGAAATTGGCAGGAAAATTCTAAAACACATGTGGAAAGGCAAAGGATCTGGAATAGCCAAAGCAATCTTGGGTAAGTAGAACAAAGCTGGAGCACTTATACTACCTGACTTCAAGGTTTATTACAAAATTATAGTAGTTAAGACAGTATGGTATCTACATAAGGGTAGACAAATAGATCCATACAACAGACTAGAAAGTCTAGAAATACACCCACAGTTAAGTGATCAACTGGTTTTGACAAAGGTGTTACATAAACTCAATGGCGAAAGACTAGTCTTTACAACAAATGTTGCTGGAACTACTAACACCCTGCCCTCACACCACACAAAAATTAATTTGAGATATCTCATTGACCTAAACATAAAAACAAAATTACCAAGCTTTTAGAAGACAATATAGGAGAATATCTTACAATCTCGGGCTAGATGAGCAATAACCATACAAGAAAAATAACAAAAATGAACAAATTAGATTTCATCAAAATTAAAACTTCTGCTCATCAAAAGACACCATTAAGAAAATGGGTAGTCAAGACTTTTATTAAGAATATATAATGGGAAATTCCCTGGTGGTCCAGTGGTTAGGACTCCACACACTCACTGCCAAGGGCCCAGGTTTAATCCCTGGTCAGGGAACTAAGATTCCATAAGCTGCATGGTGCGGCAAAATGAAATGAAATGAAATAAAATAAAATAGCCTCCTACAATTTGATAATAAAAACAAACACAATTTTTTAAATGGGCAAAAGACTTGAATAGACACTTCACAATGGAAATCACACAAATGACCAATAAGCACACAAAAAAGTGCTCAATATCATTATTCACCAGTCAAGTGAATATTGAAACCACAAAGAGATATCACTCCATACCATTACAATAGTTCAAAAGTTAAAAGACTGACAACACCAAATATTAGCAAAAAAGTGGAGCAACTGGAACTCTCATACATTCTTGATGAGAATCCAAAGTGGTCCAAATACCTTGGAAAAATATTTGCCCATTCCTTATAAAGTTAAACATGCTCATTTGACCAAGAAATTCTACTCTTATTTACCCAAGAAAAGTGAAAGTATAGGTTACAAAAAGACTTGTGTAACAATGTTAATCACAGCTCTATTTAAAATAGACAAAAACTGGAAACAGTCCAAATGTTCATCAACAGGTGAATGAATAAACAAAATGTAGTATAACCATAAAATGGAATGCCACCCAGCAATAAAAACAGTAAAAGAAGTACATACTATTTCAATCCATTAATGTGAAGTTCTAGAAAGTCATAACTAATTTTTTTTTTTTTTTTGCAGTACGCAGGCCTCTCACTGTTGTGGCCTCTCCCGTTGCGGAGCACAGGCTCCGGACATGCAGGCTCAGCGGCCACAGCTCACGGGCCCAGCCGCTCCGCGGCATGTGGGATCTTCCCAGACCAGGGCATGAACCTGTGTCCCCTGCATCGGCAAGCGGACTCTCAACCACTGCGCCACCAGGGAAGCCCTGTCATAACTAATTTATGTGAAAAGTGTATATCATATGATTTCACTTGTATGAAATTCTGGACAGGTAAAACTAATATATGATCGAAGAAAAAGAAGAAGAAGAAGAAGGAGAAGGAGGAGGAAGAGGAGGAGGAGGGGAGGAGGAGGAGAGGAAAAGTGGTGCCTCTTTGAGGGGCAGGTGACTGGGAAAGATCATTACAGGGACTTACAGGATGAGGAAAATCTTGATAGAGTGTAGTTCCTCTTCCAGGGGGTTGGACATGTTCTATATCTTGATAGGAGTATACTCACTTTTTAAATTGTACATTTAAGATTTGTACATTTCAACATAGGTACATTTTTCCTGAAAAATGTTTACAATTGTTATTATAATTGAAGGGGAGTAGGGAGAGTTAGAGATGAAACAAGAATCCCAGGATGCTGAGAGTTGCTGTGTGATGTATATATATTATGGTGATTATTTTGTATATGTTTGAGATTTTTCATAATAAAAAGTTTAAAATAAATAAATAACATAACAAACTCACTGCCAACAACTGTCAACTCATGGACAATCTAATTTTATTTTCAACCCCTTCAACTTCCTTTCCTTCCAGTTTGATTTTGCAGCTCCTTATTGAGCCCCTGCTCTGTTGCCAGGCCCTGGGCTGGGGTCCACGTAAAGAGCAACAAAAAGGACAGACCAAGTCCTGCTGCCAAGGCATTCAGGAGGAGAACAGGTAAACCATGAATGAATAAGGCAATTTCAGATAGTGAGGTAACTATGACAACAATAAAAACTAGTTATGGCAGAGAGTGGCTTGGTGGGTGGGCCAGGAGCAGTTCTTTATTGGGTGGTCAAGGAATGCTTCTCTGAGAGACTGATATTTGAGCCAAGATTGAATGAGGAGGAAAGGTAGCCATGGAAAGGATCCTCATTCAAAGCCAAGGCCCTGGGGTGGATCTGAGCAGAATATGTTGAGTGACAGAGAGAAGGCTGGCAAGGCAGGAGCAGTATGAGTATAGGTAGGTGAGACAAGGTGAGGTCTGCAGTGGGGCAGTGAACAGCCACAGGGGGCCCTGGAGAGCAGGGCGAGGAGCTTGTGTTCCAAGTGCAATAAGGAGCTTGCAGAGGACACTCCATGTCCCCCCAAATGATTTACATTTTAAGAATGCCACTTTGTCTGCCCTGTGAAGAATGGACTGGGAGAAAGGAAGCAGGAAAAGAATGTAGGAGCCAAGGTAGGGATACAGGCAAAAGAAGAGAGGATGGCCAAGGTGTGAGGAGAAGTGGGCAGAGTCGTGATTTGCCTCTGATTGGGAGCCCACAGAGCCTGTGGGTGGAGTGGCTACAAGGGGTGGGGAGCAGCAGCAGCAATGGCTCTTCGGTGGGGGAAGCCAAGGGTGCTATCTGGGCCCCACGGCACCTGAGAAGACAAGTTGTGATGCAAGTAGTGGTGCTGACGAGGCATCTGGATACAGGAGTGCAGTGTTCAGAGCAGATAGAAGGAAACAGCTGAAGGAAAGTGTGCTGGGGGCCAGGGGAGTATGTACACATGCGTATACAGTGCGTTTCTCCTCTTCTGCTTTACTGGCTAGTGAAACAGAAAAAAAATCTAGAAGCAGATGCAACTTTATTTTTAAAAAACTTATACAGATAAACTGACATTTCACCTATGCCACAGGGTTATGAGGATGATGTGAATTAATACAAGTAAGACGTTTTAAAAAGTGCCTGGCACATATGCAGTGTTCACTGCATATTTTTTAAACTTCAATTCCAGTAGAAAAAGACTAGTTTAGCTAGAAATGGGTCTTTGCATTATTTTCTGTCCATCTGGAAAAAATTCCAGTTATATGTTCTACCTCATACTTAAGTGAAAATACATTTCATATGGTTTAAAGATGTATGGAAGAGGGACCTCCCTGGTGGCACAGTGGTTGAGAATCCATCTGCCAATGCAGGGTACACGGGTTCAAGCCCTGGTCCGGGAGAATACCACATGTCACGGAGCAACTAAGCCCCACGACTACTGAGCCTGTGCTCTAGAGGCCATGAGCCACAACTACTGAGCCCACGTGCCACAACTACTGAGGCCTGTGCACCTAGGACCCGTGCTCGGCAACAAGAGAAGCCACCACACTGAGAAGACCGCACACTGCAACAAAGAGTAGCCCCTGCTCGCCGCAACTAGAGAAAGCCCACATGCAGTAACGAAGACCCAACGCAGCCAAAAATAAATAAATAAAATAAATAAATTTATTTTTTAAAAAGATGTATATGGAAGAAACCAAACTAGAAAAGTATGAGAAAAACATTTGGATGAATAGTCAGTTGTCTAGCTTCAGCGTAAACGAGGCCCTTTAACACTATACAGAAAACCCAGACCCAATCATGTAGATTTTGACCACATACAAAATCTTGTGTGGCAAAAATGCTATAAACCTTGCCAAGGTTAAGAGTTAAGTAAGGAAACATTGCATCATAAATGACAAGCAGAGGATGAATTTCACCAAAATACAAAGATTCCTAGAAATTGATTAACAACCCAGTGAAGATTTCTTTTCACAAAAGAAAATGCAAACCATCAAGAAATAAATGAAAAGAGGCTTTATCTCACTGGTATTTAAGTAAACTAATGACTTTCGCCTTTTCACTCATCCAGTTTGACCCAACTCTCTCAGATATTGATGCTAGGAGTGTGAATTGCTACAACCTTTTTTGGATGATCTAGCAAATTAAAATATGGGTATCATTCCACTCAGTGATTTCTCTTTTAGGAATTCAGACAAAAGAAAGAAAAAGCATTAGCATATACAAGATATTTCCTGGTATACTAGTTGAACTAGCAAAGCACTGAAAAAAAATTGAATGCTCATCAATAGGAAAATAAATTATGGTTCATTACATTTTGTAATATTGTCAGCTATGAAAAAGTACATGTGAGAACTGTATATACTGGAGAGATGTTTGTGGCCTGTTGTTAAGGAAAAAGGCAAGTTATATCATAAGGACTAACATTCTATTTTTGGTTTTTGTTTTTTGTGTATGTCTTGGTTTTTTGTTGTTGTTGTTGTTTGTGTGGTGATGGCGATTGGGGATATTTATATATTTATACAAGTGCTTACATGTGTAAGGTCATAGAAGGAGAAGAGACCCAACTACTAATGTTGATCACCTCACAGAAGCAGGATGGAAAGGTGGGAAGAGCAGACGTAATAACTTTTCTTCTGAAAAATTAAAATATGTCTATATGGGGTAAATATATAGTTTCTTTTTACAAACTTTTGCATCATTTGACTCCTTCCTGAACTTAAAAATGAAGGATGAATAAGGGTCTAGTATCCAGAATATATTTTTTTTAAACTCTAACAACTCAACAACAAAAGACAAATAATCCAATTTAAACATGGGCAAAGAAGTGGAACAGACATTTCTTCAAATATATACAAATTGCCAACAGCACATAAAAAGATGCTTAACATCATTAGCCATTAGACAAATGCAAATCAAAACCACAAAGAGATGCTACTTCACACTTACTAGGATGGTTAGAATTAAAAAAACAGAAAATGAGTGTTGGTGAGGATGTGGAGAAACTGGAATCCTTGTTAAAAATGGATTTACAGTATGACCCAGCAATTTCACTGCTAGGTATAAATCCAAAAGAATAGAAAACAGATACAGTAGCAAATACATGTTCAAGTTCATAGCAGCACTATTCACAATAGCCAAAAGGTAGAAACAACTCACATGTATATCAATGGATGAATGGATAAACAATACATGGTACATACATACAACGTAATATTACTCAGCCATAAAAAGGAATGAAGTTCTGATATATGCTGAAAAGTGGATGAACCTCAAAAACATTATACTAAATGGAAGAAGCCTCACACAAGAGATTCCATGTATGATTCCATTTATATGATATGTCCAGAATAGGTAAATCCATAGAGACAAAAAGTTGCCAGGGGCTGAGAGGGAGGGAAGAATGGGGAGTAACTGCTAATGGGGTACCGGTAGGCTGACAGAAATGTTTCCAAACTAGTAACAGTGGTGTTTGCACAACATTGCAATTGTACTAAACATCGCTGAGGTGTTCACCTAAAATTGGTTAACGTTATGTCAGGTGAATTTCAGTTGAAGGAAGGGAAGGAAGGAAACTCGAGGCCTCGCTTCTCCCAGCTGCCCCCCTGCGGACCGCGCTTCCGGCCGCCGCGGCCTAAGTCAGTACCCCAGCCCGCAAATTTAGAGGGCGACGGGGGCTTATTAAATGACTACAGGGGTATGGTAAAGGAGGATACCAGACAAAGACGGAGAGGCGGGCGGCACTCTCGGCTCCTGACGCTGCCACCCTTGCTCAGGCAAGCTGCTCCGCCCAGACTATCGTCTGAAGTGATTGCCACCTCGTCCGCGGGGACTGGGCGGGACCCGGGGGCGGGGCCAACGGCGGGGGCAGGGTCGCCTGAGCGCCGGACCGGACGCGAAGGCACCGGAACCCTTCAGACGAGGGCACCTGTTTCCGGAGGGAGCTCTTATCCCGACGTCAAAGTCCGCCACGTTGGGAAGCCGGTTTCCGGAGTCTCTTTTTGTCACCGGGTCTTAGCGGCGTAGAGGTGGCGGTGGCTATGAGGCAGAAGCACTACCTTGAGGCTGCGGCGCGGAAACTACAAGATAGCTGCCCGGGCCAGGCCCGCTATCTCCTGTAAGAGAGGGAGGGAGGGGGAGCGGGAGGCTAACCGCTAGAGGGTGTTTCCTCGTCCCTTATGAGTCTCTTTCTCTTTTGCAGCTGGGCCTACAGTTCGTCACACGGTAGGGAGGATGTCCGTTGGTTGTGGGTCAGGCTGTCGTCGCCCCGCTCGCCTTCATTCCCCACAACGCTCAGGATAATCCAAAAGAATCGGATCGACCCACTGCCATAATAAACCCCCTCTAGAGGCGTCTCAGTTTCGTAAAAAATCCAAATTCCTTAACGTGCCTTATCTTGCCTGACCTATTAGCGGCATTTGACGCATTGATCAGTCTACTCGAAATAGTTTCCTCACTTGGCTTCCGGACCATCACAAAGTTCACCTCCTACCTCTTTAGCGAGTACTTCTGTTTTGCTGGTTTCTTCTAATTTCCCCAACTTACAAATGTTGGAGTGTCCCAGGACATCCCTTGGACGTCTTTGCTAGCTACACTCAATTCCTTGGTGACAGTTTTTCATCCACTCTCATGGCCTTTAAATTCTGCATACTGAGGACTTGCAAATTTATATCCCCAGTCCAGACCACTTCCCCGAATCCTAGACTCATCCAGATACGTTGACAACTTTTTTTGAATATTATGTTAGGCGAAAATTCAAGCTTTATCCCCCAACACAACAACCTGCGTCCTCCAGTTATTCCCATTTCAGTAAATGGTAACCCCATCCTTAAGAATTAGCTCAAAAACCTAGGAGCCACTCTTGACTCACTAACAGCCTTCCTCCCCAAGCCAGTACTCTAGCAAATCCCACTGGCTTTAAAATATATCCAATATCTAGCCACTTCTCTCCACATTCAGCTTAACACCCTGGTCCAAGCCATCAGTTTCTCTCCTAGATTATTGGCAGTAGCTCCCATGCATTTCTACAGTCCAGTCTCAATCCAGCAGCCAACGTGAGCCTAATAGAAACCTAAGCTAGATCATGTCACTTCTCTGCTACCAACTCTGAAATAACTGCCCATCTCAGAGTAAAATCTTTTAAAGGGACTTCATGGCCCTATGTCATAGGTCTGCATTACCTCTCTGACTTGCTCTCCCTTTTGTTCACTGAACTCCAACCACTGCCAGGCCCCCGTGCCGTTTCATGGCCTTTGCACTTGCCCTTCCTTCTACCTGGAAATCTTACCTCACATATCTCCTTGGATTCTTCCTTCCCTCCCTTTGGTCTCTTGCAAATGTCACCCCACAAAGCCTTCCCTGGCTGCCCTATTTAAGATTATAGCAGCTCCATCGCTATGCCCCATTCCCCTTTTCCTGTATTTTTTTTTTCTCCCCAGCACTTAACATTTGGCATTGTTGTATTTATTGTCTCTCTGCATGAATTGTCCTTTGTTCACTGTGGTATTTCCCACACCCAGAACAGTGGTTGGCACTTAACTGTCACTCAGTAAATATGAATGAATTTTACATTTGGCAGAGCTAAGTTACGAACATGGTCTTTAGCTTTTTGTAGTGCTGTCTATCCCTAGCACTTAACACAGGGCTCACCAATAAATATTTATTGAATAACAGATAGTGTGCCCACCTTCCTTTTCAGCATCATCACCTTCACACCTCCCCTTTCCCTAAATAACCATGCTTGCTTTTTCACTGTACTTGTACCAGAAAGCCCATTACCAATAATAGATGCCATTTCCAAATACAGATAAGAGTTTACAGTCACCTGTGATGACTTTTTTCAAGCCTGTTCAAAGTGTTTCTGGCCAGTCTATGCAGAGTTTAATAATCTTCAGGGCATTTTAATCATATTCTGTTGCAGTTTTTACCAGTCTTATCTTTATTTGCTTAGGGCTTCCCAAGAGGTGAGTTCTATAAAGATAGCAACTCCTTTACTTCCATACTTACGTCTCCACAGCCTAGCATGGTAGACGGTCAGTGAATGCTTTCTTGATTGCATAAAGGTCCTGGGACAAGTCTGTTGTCCTGTTACCTTATACTGCAGACAAAGCCCAGCTCACAACCACAAAATTGTACTAATTGTTTAAAAAAGAAAAGTCACAATATAATTTGTTATTTTGTGATAAGTGTGTTTGTAAAATTGATGAGACATACAGCCTTTTTTACTTGGTAGCAAGTAGTGAACAATGTAGAAAAGGGTGGGGACTTACCTATCTGTTGCTAAAAGGAGTGAATGGATAGAATTATAGTGTTTTGTAAAATAAACTATTGCTAATTTATGTTTTTGTAAATTCTCATATTTTGAGTTTGCTTAAGGAAAATGTATATTTGCTTGTATTAAATAATATACTCTTTTGCATTTATAATATTGATAGTTTGCAGTAACAGAATATTCTGTTTGCTGACTTGTGAGTTTCATTTGTATAATTTTAGATGATAAAAGCACTTTTGAAGGAACATGCCCATACTGTTTCCAGTTGCTGGTTCAGGATAAGTCTCGAGTACGTCTCAAACCCAAACCCAAACTGACACCCAAAATACAGAAACTTCTTAATCGAGAAGCAAGAAATTATACACTCAGTTTTAAAGAAGCAAAAATTTTGAAAAAGTACAAAGACTCCAAAAGTGTATTGGTAAGATTTCAATTCCAGTATGTATAAATAAACCAGAATTTTCTTTTCTATCACTTAAGATGAGGTTAAGAATTAGCCTGAATATAACTCAGAGGTTTGTAGTAGTATATTTAGATTGTCAAAATATATACATAGGATTTCTTTCTAGTGATTACTGTTTCATCAAGAGTACAGCTTATTTTTGTTTTTCACAATTACCTAAAACCAAACATCATGAACTCTCAATTGCCCAGATCTTATTGCTGAGCACAGTTATTTTCACAAAGTTGAGAATGTCTTGAGCTCACTGGTGTGACTTCACCTGAACTGCAGTTACCACTAAATTATTTTTTCAGCTAATGGTTCTTTTCTTTGAACAGCAGTATGTATTAGGTATACATAAGGCTCTTGCCTTATGTATTAGGTACCAGTGTTACTTCTTCAGTCACCTCCGTTCCATGTCAGAGTATGTATTTAAGTTTATGCCCAACAAAGGTAAGTGCATCTTATGTTCATTCATCAAACATTTATTGAGGATCTATCTTATGCCAGACAATGCTATGTATTGGGGACGTTAAGTGCAATAAAACAACCAAAAGCAAATTACTCTGGTTTACTATATAGAGACCAGTATCAGATACACTTTATCTGCATGTTTTGTGTTAACATTTATCAACTATTCGAGTGCTTGCTTACTACCAGGCAGTGTGCTGGGCATTCTGGACATTATGACAGATTATGTCTGGCCCAAGACTACAGTCGGTAATAACTTAGATTGGAACTGCCATATTTAGGAGTTTACCATAATTGGACAGGTAAATGAATTTTGCTTTGTCATAAAATTGATTATTTATATGAAGCATAAAGCAACTTAAATAGACCTCTGTAAATGCATTTTTACCTGCTCATGAACATCAGAGTACTTCTCAGCTAAACTAGTTTCTGTTAATTTTGTTGAGGCCTGGGCTGAAATCTGTGCCTTGTGAGTCAGATATGTAGAAGAAAGGCTTAGCTATAAAATGAACCATGTGTTGAAAAATGAATCCTGAAAAGAAAGTCAACCTCTATCGCTAATGAAGTGAAGAAGTATGAGAATGTGAGGATTCATTTGATTGGCTTTATAAATTGCTTTAAACCTGTATTTACAGAATAAAGGTTTGAAGGAGTCAATTAAATTTTCAGTGATATTTTGCCATGTTTTATTGGGAAAAGGCTTGGAGTTTGTCTGCAAAAAAAATGCTAAATTAAAAAAAAAAAAAAGCTAAATGTCTACTATTGTTATAAAGAACAACCTTCCAGATGTTAAAGGGTATCATTCCCAGTCTCCTCCATTCCCCCCCAAACACGGGTTTACATTGAGAAAGTAAAGACTTTATCATCTTTAAAAAGGTGTTTTAAATTATATACAAATGTTTAGCCATTAACTTTTTATAGAAGATTTTCTTTTAAATTTGTGTCTTGTCTGATTCCTGCTGCTAGTTTACAAGCTTGCTGAGGGCAGCCTTTCTTACTCACCCTGTAGTACCTGGTTTAGTCCCTTATGTATATGAATTTAATGAGCATGCAGTTTATTGGATTAAATTATAAGAGAAATCAGACCCACTATTTCTTCTTTTTATGGCAGTTGATTACTTGTAAAACATGCAACAGAACAGTTAAACATCCTGGTAAAAGTAGAAGCTTTCTGTCAACATTGAAGAGCAATCCTACCACTCCTGCGAGTAAACTCGGCCTAAAGACCCCAGAGAGACAGACTCTAAGTTCTGCAAAACTAAATCATGATATGTCTGGTTCCAAAGCCAAGAGCCCAGCATTGATTTTCAGGTATCTTAATCCATTAAGCTATTTAAATTACCAGTGTTAACCCATGAGTTCTAATTTCTCTGTTAATACACTCCCTGAAATTGCCACGCAGTTGAGGAAGTCATCACTGCACTGACTTCCAGGTGTGTTCCTCTACTTCCAGTCTCTCCCTGGGCCTGTTCCCAGCTGCCTATTAAATATATCCACTTCCCACTCCTATATGTGCCCACAGGTAACTACTCAAACCTGCCCATCCTCCTAAGTTCCTTATTCCATAAATGAACATGCCCTTCTAGACATTCTGACCTGAAATGGTGAGTATAGTTGACAATCCTACTCCCTCAGTCCTGGTCCAGTTAGTTGCCAGTTTCTATCCATCCTACTTCCAAGGTGTTTGCAGCTATTCTTTCCTTTTTCTCCCTGCTGCTGCTGTCCAGGTCATTATTCACTCTTTACCAGGACTACTACAATAATTCCCTGAGTCTTCCTGCTCCTAGTTTCAAGCCCTTCTAGTCTGATATATATATATATATATATATTTTAATAAATTTATTTATTTGTTTACTTACCTTTCACTGTGTTGGGTGTTCGTTGCTGCATGCAGGCTTTCTGTAGTTGTGGCGAGCAGGGGCTACTCTTCGTTGTGGTGCGCGGGCTTCTCCTTGCAGTGGCTTCTCTTGTGGAGCATGGGCTCTAGGCTCATGGGGTTCCTTCTCTTGTTGCGGAGCGTGGGTACTGGGCGTGAGGGCTCCAGTACTTGTGGCACATGGGCTTAGTAGTTGTGGCTCATGGGCTGTAGGGTGCAGGCTCAGTAGTTGTGGCATGTGGGCTCAGTAGTCGTGGCATGTGGGCTCTAGAGCGCAGGGTCAGTAGTGTGGCGCACGGGCTTAGTTGCTCCATGGCATGTGGAATCTTCCCAGACCAGGGCACAAACCTGTGACCCCTGCATTGGCAGGTGGATCCTTAACCACTGTGCCACCAGGAAGTCCAAGTCTGATATTTTTTAAAAGCACAGTTCTGATTAGAAGCTTTAGCACCTTACTCTGTAGCATTTGGAACAAATACTCCAGCATGGATTTCCAGCCGCTACTACATGGCACCAATCTGTCTGCCTCTCTTATTTGCCTTAATTCATCTTAAGTGTCAGCAAAACTGAACCACTCACAGTTTACTTTCCTGCTCTAAACCTTTGTTCTTGCTGTTTCCTGTATCAGAAATTCCTGTGGAAATCTAACTGAATAGGGATTTATGAAATGATACTAAGTTAACTGTGTGACTGGGCACATGTTTTATTTTTAGTAATCCTCAATACACTATTCACTATGCTAATCAATAAATTTAACTCCATAGAAACTGTGAAAGGAATTTTTAAACAAACATTTTGTTACAAAAGAGTCTGGTAGTTTCTTGAAAATCAATAACAAAATTCAGCAAGGACTGGATTGTTTGTTTTTACTGAATTGAGGTTTTTTATATTGGGTTTGACATTTAAAATTTCAAGTCTAGTTTTCTCTATATTCCTAGTTATTTTGATGTTTGGTACAATAGGAATTCATCATGGAAGTTTCTACTTTATTGGACATGTGCAGATAAAAGAACATTTGGCATATTTAAAATAATTCAGTTGCATTTAGACCAGACTCCTTCTTAGATATATGCAGGAAAGAGAAAGCTATTTCACATTTATCATGGATGGGGAGTCAGAAGAGGGATGAGACTGACAAACCCCAAATATTGTTTGGGGGGATGAACACAGTTAGAAGGAAGGAAGTAGAACGAGGCATAAATACACACATACCAGATGGGGAATCATCTATTCAGTGGATATTTTTAGAGGGCCTTCTCTGTGCTTGGCACTGTTAAAGAGCACTGGAATATACAGTTAGTCGTACAAAGTGTCTGCCCCATGGTGCTTATATTGTAGGGGGGAAAATACAATGGAATGGTACCTATATGTGTAGGTTGATATTCTTCACTTTTGAGAAAGAAGTGATCTTGAGCTGTGAAGAAAAAATATGTTTTTGAAGTCCTTGCTTAGAACTGTCATGAATCTTGGTGTCAGACTTAGAAGGAATTCAGACCTGATGACACTTTGCCTTTAGCTTTCTCTTTCAGGTGGTGATAGAAGCTTCCAGAACTACCCATTATACCTCCTAAATGTTGCCTGTAGCCTGTTTAGTGAGGAGATTTTTTAATAAAATGGGAAAGACTTTGCTGGGCACAGCCACTGCTCATATATGGCCATAATTACGGAAGAGTAGAAAATAATTCTAGTAGCAGGTATCTAGGCTAAGAAGGAAGAACTATTGTTTGTCAGTATACCTAAGTGTGGCTTTATGTTTCTTTTCAGAACAGCTACATCTGGACAGTCAACACCCATTTGCTCCTCAAAGAATGTGAGCAAAACAAAGAAACACTTCTCTCAACTAAAAATGTTGCTTAGTCAGAGTGAATCTGAAAAGAATCCAAAGGTGGACTTCAGAAATTTCTTATCTTCTTTGTAAAGGATGGACTATGAAAATAAGAAATGTTTATTGTAATTTCTGAAACTAAAGTTAGTCAGCAAACCTGCTTTTTTAAGAACTTATTTATTCTTAAAATACATGGAAACTAGGGTTCAAGAGCAAACTTTTCTTGGCATTCTTCAGTGTTTATGGAGAAAATACCTCATTAGAATGAAAAACTGAAACCTGCCTACCTCACCAGGTGATTGTGAGGATCAAAAATATATGAAAGGTCCTTGTAAGTAGTAAAGATACATATGGAATTGAGTGGTTATATTATTATTTTCTCCTCAAGTTTTCATTATTTATGTCATTTTCTTTCATAAGGAAATTGAAATGTTTATGAGAGGTGTGCTGCTTTCTAGGTGTCTGTAACCTTATTGATAATTCAGAAAAACTATAAAGTATAATGTTCTACCATAAGTGGCATTTCATTTGCTCTGGTGACTTATTTTTAGGTCTAAAATTTACATCATAACATAACATGGGGAGGCAGAGTCAAGATGGCAGAGTAGGAGGACACAGAGTCCGCGTCTCCTCACAACTAGGGCACCTACCAGATGCTGGTGGGGGACCTCGACACCCAAGAGTATGGAAGGAGCCCCCAAAAGACAAGGCAGAACATGGGAGGGGGAGCGAGCGGGGGAGAAGAAGTGGTGGTGGAATGGGACTGGCACCCCTGAGGGGTGGTGGTAGGGGAGGGGTTCCCATGCCTCAAGAGGCCTACTCACTGCGAGGGGATCAACAGGGATGTGGAGAGACCCTCGGGAGTTCAGAGGATCGGAGGGGAGCACAGCTAGCATTTCCCCTGCCCACTTGGGCCCCAGGGAGCCTGCTGGGGTTATGGGCCTGGTCCTCCACCCTCCAGGGCCCCCTCTGGCTGTGTGGGGGCATTGGAGGATGGGGGAGGAAGAGTAGAGATGAATGGGGAGGGACCCACGGGGGTATGAGGATTGGGGGGGAACGTAGCTAGCATTTCCCACACCCACTTGGGCCCTGGCGAGCCTGCTGAGGTCCTGGCCATGATACTCCGCATTCTGAGGCCAGCGGCACTCCAGGGCCCCATCCAGCTGTGCTGAGCCTAAGCTCCACCCCCACTTGGGCCTTTTCTGGCTCTATGGGTCCTGAGCATAGGCCCCAGGCCCCTGCCTAAGCCCCACCCTTGCCTAAGTCCCATGCCCTGCCTAAGCCAAGGCCTTTTCTGACTTTTTTTTTTTTTTTTTTTTTTTTGCTATTGTGGTTCTTTTGTATCTTCCAGTTGTTTCATTTATACTTTTATTGTTTCTAATATATCTGTTAGTTTTCTAATTTTATTTTATTTCTTATTCCTTGTTATTGTCCTGCACCATGTTTTTTGTTTGTTTTGCCACATGGCTTGTGGGATCTTGGTTCACGGGCCAGGGGTCAGGGCTGAGCTCCTGTGGTGGGAGCACTGAGTCCAAACCGCTGGACTAACAGACAACCTCAGACCCCAAGGAATATTCCTCGGAGTCAGGTCTCCCAGAGTTCCTCATCTGTGCACCAAGACCCAGATCTACCCAACTGCCTGCAAACTCCAGTGCTGGAAGCCTCAGGCCAAACAACCAGTAAGACAGGAACACAGTCCCACCCATCAAAAAAAATGAGATGACAAAAAAATATACTACAGATGAAGGAGCAAGGTTAAAAACCTACAAGACCAAATAAATGAAGAGGAAATAGGCAAACTACCTGAAAAAGAATTCAGAGTAATGATAGGAAAGATGATCCAAAATCTCGGAAATAGAATAGAGGCACAGACTGAGAAAATACAAGAAATGTTTAACAAAGACCTAGAAGAACTAAAGAACAAACAAATAGAGATGAACAACACAATAACTGAAATGAAAAACACACTAGAAGGAATCAACAGGATTATAACAGGCAGAAGAACAAATAAGTGAGCTGGAAGATAGAATGGTGGAAATATCTGCCAAGGAGCAGAGTAAAGAAAAAAGAATGAAAATAATTGAAAACAGTCTCAGAGACCTCTGGGACAACACTAAAGTCATCAACATTCAAATAACAGGGGTCCCAGAAGAAGAAGAGAAATAGAAAGGGTCTGAGAAAATATTCAAAGAGATTATAGTCGAAAACTTCCCTAAATTGGGAAAGGAAATAGTCCAGGAAGTCTGAGCTTCCAGGAAATAGTCTTGGAAGTCTGAGCTTCCAAGTCCAGGAAGCTCAGAGAGTTTCATACAGGATAAACCCTAGGAGAAACACACCAAGACACATATTAGTCAAACTAACAAAAATTAAATTCAAAGAAAAAAATATTAAAAGCAGCAAGGGAAAAGCAAAATATAACATATAAGGGAATCCCCATAAGGTTATCATCTGATTTTTCAACAGAAACTCTGCAAGCCAAGAGGGAGGGGCAGGACATATTTAAAGTGATGAAAGGGAAAAACCTACAACCAAGATTAGTCTTCCCAGCAAGGATCTCATTCAGATTCGATAGAGAAATCAGAGAATTCAGCACCACCAAACCAGCTTTACAACAAATGCTAAAGGAACTTCTCTAGGCAGGAAACACAAGAGAAGAAAAAGACCCACAAAAACAAAGCCAAGACAATTAAGAAAATGGTAATAGGAACATACATATTGATAATTACCTCAAATGGAAATGGCTTAAATGCTCCAACCAAAAGACACAGACTGGCTGAATGCATACAAACATAGGACCCATATATATGCTGTGTACAAGAGACCCACTTCAGACGTAGGGACACATACAGACTGAAAGGGGATGGAAAAAGATATTCTATGCAAACGGGAATCACAAGAAAGCTGGAGTATCAATACTCATATCAGATAAAATAGACTTTAAAATAAAGCCTGTTACAAGACATAAGGAAGGACACTACCTAATGATCAAGGGATCAATCCGAAAGAAGATATAACAATTATAAATATTTATGCACCCAAAATAGGAGCACCTCAATACATAAGGAAAGTGCTAACAGCTATAAAAGGGGAAATCGACAGTAACACAGTAATAGTGGGGGACCTTAACATCCCACTTACACCAATAGACAGATCATCCAGACAGAAAATTAATAAGGAAACACAAGCTTGAAATGTCACAATAGACCAGATAGATTTAATTGATATTTGTAAGACATTCCACCCGAAAGTGGCAGAATACACTTTCTTCTCAAGTGCACACAGCACATTCTCCAGGACAGATCACATCTTGGGTCACAAATCAATCCTTGGAAAATTTAAGAAAATTGAAATCGTATCAAGTATCTTTTCTGACCACAATGCTATGAGATTAGAAATCAATTACAGGAAAAAAAACTGTAAAAAACCCACAAACACATGGAGGCTATACAGTGTGCTGCTAAACAACCAAGAGATCACTGAAGAAATCAAAGAGGAAATTAAAAAATACCTAGAAAAAAATAGTGAAAACACGACAACCCAAAACCTACGGCATTGGGCTTTCCTGGTGGCACAGTGGTTGAGAGTCCGCCTGCTGATGCAGGGGACACGGGTTTGTGCCCCAGGCCAGGAGGATCCCACATGCTGCAGAGCGGCTGGGCCCATGAGCCATGGCCGCTGAGCCTGTGTGTCTGGAGCCTGTGCTCTGCAATGGGAGGTGCCACAACAGTCAGAGGCCCGCGTACTGCAAAAAAACAACAGCAACAAAAAAAACCACAAACCTACGGCATGCAGCAAAAGCAGTTCTAAGAGGGAAGTTTATAGCAATTCAATCTCACCTCCAGAAACAAGAAAAATCTCAAACAATCTAATCTTACACCTAAAGCACCTAGAAAAAGAACAAAAACAAAAAACCCCAAAGTCAGTAGAAGGAAAGAAATAATAAAGATCAGAGCAGAAATAAATGAAATAGAAATGGAGAAAAAAATAGCAAAGATCAATAAAACTAAAAGCTGGTTCTTTGAGAACATAAAATTGGTAAACCTTTGCCCAGACTCATCAAGAAAAAACGGAAGAGGATGCAAATCAATAAAATTAGAAATGAGAAAGGAGACATTACAACTGACACTGCAGAAATAGAAAGGATCATAAGAGACTACTACAAGCAACTACATGCCAATAAAATGGACAACCTGGAAGAAACTGACAAATTCTTAGAAAGGTACAACTTTCCAAGACTGAATCAGGAAGAATTAGAAAATATAAACAGACAAATCACAAGTAATGAAATTGAAACTGTGATTAAAAATCTTCCAACAAACAAAAGTCCAGGACCAGATGGCTTTACAGGAGAATTCTATCAAACATTTACAGAAAAACTAACACCTATCCTTCTGAAACTCTTCCCAAAAAACTGCAGAGGGAGGAACACTCCCACTTTCATTTTACGAGGCCACCATCACCCTAATACCAAAACCATACAAAGATATCACAGAAAAAGAAAATTATAGACCAATAACACTGATGAAAATAGACGCAAAAATAATCAACAAAATACTAGCAAACAGGGCTTCCCTGGTGGCGCAGTGGTTGAGAATCCGCCTGCCGATGCAGGGGATACGGGTTTGTGCCCCGGTCCGGGAAGATCCCACATGCCGCGGAGCGGCTGGGCCCGTGAGCCATGGCCGCTGAGCCTGCGCGTCCAGAGCCTGTGCCCCGCAATGGGAGAGGCCACAACAGTGAGAGGCCCGCGTACTACAAAAAAAAAAAAAAAAAAAATACTAGCAAACAGAATCCAACAACACATTAAAAGGATCATACACCATGATCAAGTGGGATTTATCCCAGGGATGCAAGGATTCTTCAATACACACAAATTAATTAATATGATACAGCATATTAACAAATTGAAGAATAAAACCCATATGATCATCTCAATAGATGCAGAAAAAGCTTTTAACAAAATTCAACACCATTTATGATAAAAACTCTCCAGATAGTTGGCATAGAGGGAACCTACCTCAACATAATAAAGGCCATATATGACAAACCCACAGCAAACATCATTCTCAATGGTGAAAAACTGAAAGCATTTCCTCTAAGATCAGGAATAAGACAAGGGTGTCTACCCTCCACTATTAGTCAACATAGTTTTGGAAGTCCTAGACATGGCAATCAGAGAAGAAAAAGAAATAAAAGGAATCCAAATTGGAAAAGAAGTAAAACTCACTGTTTGCAGATGACATGATACTATACATAGAAAATCCTAAAGATGCCACCAGAAAACTACTAGAGCTAATCAATGAATTTGGTAAAGTTGCAGGATACAAAATTAACGCACAGAAAGCTCTTGCATTCCTATACACTAACAATGAAAGATCAGAAAGAGAAATTAAGGAAACAATCTCATTTACCATTGCAACAAAAAGAATAAAATACCTAGAAATAAACCTACCTATGGAGGCAAAAGACCCGTACTCAGAAGACTATATACTGTATAGCACAAGGAACTCTACTCAGTGCTCTGTGGTGACCTAAATGAGAAGGAAAACCAAAAAAGAGGGGATATTTGTATATGTTTAGCTGATTCTCTTTGCTGTACATTATAAACTAACACAATATTGTAAAGCAACTATACTCCAATTTAAAAAAAGAAAATTATAAAATACCAATGAAAGAAGTCAAAGATGACACAAACAGATGGAAAAATATACCATATTCTTGGACTGGAAGAATCAATATTGTGAAAATGACTATACTACCCAAAGCAATCTACAGATTCAGTGCAATTCCTATCAAACTACCCATGGCATTCTTCACAGAATTAGAACAAAAAGTTTTACAATTTGTATGGAGATACAAAAGACCCCAAATAGCTAAAGCAATCTTGAGAAAGAGAAACAGAACTCGAGAAATCAGGCTCCCCAACTGCAAACTATTATACAGAGCTACAGTAATCAAGACAGTATGTACTGGCAAAAAACAGAAATACCGATCAATGGTACAGGATAGAAAGTCCAGAGATAAACCCACATACCTATGGTCACCAAATCTATGACAAAGGAGGCAAGAACATACAATGGAGAAAAGACAGCCTCTTCAGTAAGTGGTGCTGGGAAAACTGGACAGCTACGTGTAAAAGAATGAAATTAGAACACTCCCTAATACCATACACAAAAATAAACTGAAAATGGATTAAAGACCTAAATGTAAGATCAGACACTATAAAACTCTTAGAGGAAAACATAGGAAAAACACTCTGACATAAACCAGGGCAAGATCTTTTTGACCCACCTCCTAGAGTAATGAAAATAAAAACAAAAATAAACAAATGGGACTTAAAAGCTTTTGCACAGCAAAGGAAACCATAAACAAGACGAAAAGACAACCCTCAGAATGGGAGAAAATATTTGCAAAGAAAGCAATGGACAAAGGATTAATCTCCAAAATATACAAACAGCTCATGGACCTCAATATCAAAAAACCCAATCAAAAAATGGGCAGAAGACCTAAATAGACATTTCTCTAAAGAATACATACAGAGGGCCAAGAGGGACATGAAAAGATGCTCAACATCACTAATTATTAGAGAAATGAAATCAAAACTACAACAAGGTATCACCTCACACTGGTCAGAATGGCCATCATCAATATATCTATAAACAATAAATGCTGGAGAGGGTGTGGAGAAAGGGAACCCTCTCACACTCTTGGTGGCAATATAAATTGATACACCCACTGTGGAGAACAGTATGGAGGTTCCTTTAAAAACTAAAAATAGAACTACCATATGACCCAGCAATCCCACTCCAGGGCATATACCCTGATAAAACCATAATTCAAAAGGACATGTGCCCCAGTGTTCACTGCAGCACTATTTACAAGAGCCAGGATATGGAAACAACCTAAATGTCCAATGACAGATGACAGGAAAAAGAAGAGGTGGTACATATATACAATGGAATATTACTCAGCCATAAAAAGGAACGAATTTGGGTCATTTGTAGAGATGTGGATGGACCTAGAGTCTGTCATACAGAGTGAAGTAAGTCAGAAAGAGAAAAACGAGTATCGTATATTAACGCATATATATGGAATCTAGAAAAATGGTACAGATGAACCTATTTCCAGGGCAGGAATAGAGACGCAGATGTAGAGAACAAACACGTGGACACAGTCAGGGAAGGGGAGGGTGGGACCAACTTGGAGATTAGGATTGACATATATACACTACCGTGTGTAAAATAGCTAGCTAGTGGTAACCTGCTGTAAAGCACAGGAAGCTCAGCTCTGTGCTCTGTCATGACCTAGATGGGTGGGATGGGGGGTGGGGTGGGAGGGAGGTCCAAGAGGGAGGTAGGTATACATATAGCTGATTCACTTCATTGTACAGCAGAAATTAACACAACACTGTGAAGCAATTACACTCCAGTATTTTTTTAAAAATAACATAGTTTATCTTAAGTCTTTCCTGGAACACAGATAAACATTTTTTAAATGATAGGCTAGGATTGTATTCAACCTTTTAAAAGCTATTTAAATAAGCAATTTAGATACTTTAAACTATAATACGTTTCCAAGCCTCTTTGCTGCTTAAAAGTTTAAAACTTAAATTTTCTTAAGAACATACAATGAAGAAAGGTTAGTTTCTTCAATAAATGGTGCTAGGAAAACTGGACAACCACATGCAAAAAAATGAAACTACCACTATCACACCATACATAAAAATGAACTCAAAATGGATTAAAGCCTTGAATGTTAAGACCTGAAAACACAAAACTCCTAGAAGAAATCATAGGCAATATGCTCTTTGACATCAGTCTTAGCATAATCTTTCTAGATATGTTTCCTCAGACAAAGGAAACAAAAGCAAAAATAAATGGGATTGCATCAAACTAAGAAGCTTCTACACAGCAAGGGAAACCATCAATAAAATGAAAAAACCTGAATGGGAGAAGATATTTGCAAATGATGTATCTGATAAGGGGTTAATATATAAAGGACTCATATAACTCAACAACAACAGCAAAAATAACCTGTTAAAAAATGGGCAGAGAAGCTGAATAGACATTTTTCCAAAGAAGACATACAGATGGTCAACAGACACATGAAAAGATGTTCAACATCACTACTTATTAGGGAAATACAAATCAAAACCACAATGAGATATCACTTCACACCTGTCAGAACTGTATCAAAAAAGGTAACAAAGTGTTGGCAAGGATGTGGAGAAAAGGAAAGACTTGTACACTGTTTGTTAATAGGAATGTAAATTGGTGTAGACACTGTGGAAGACAGTATAGAGATTTCTCCAAAAATTAAGAATAGAATTACCACAAGATCTACCTATCCCACTTCTTGGTATTTATCCAAAGAATACAAAAACACTGATCTGAAAAGATACCTGTACCTTCCATGTTCATCGCAGCATTATTTACAAGAGCCAAGATATGGAAACAACCTAAGTGCCCATCAACAGATGAAGATAAAAAAGATGTAGTAAAGCTGTTATTTAAAAAATGAAAATTAAAAATTATCTAAAAATATTACAGTGTATGTTGACAGCAATGTAAATTGGTGCAGCCAGTATAGAAAAGGGTAAGTAGGTTCCTTAAAAAACTAAAAACAGAACTACAATATGATCCAGCAATTCCACTCCTGGGTATCTTCTGGAAAAAATGAAAACACTAATTTGAAAAGACACATGCATCCCAATGTTCATAGCAGCACTATTTACAATAGTCAAGACATGGAAGTAACCCAAGTGCCCATCAACAGATGACTGAACTAATAAGACATATATACACATACATATACATACAATGGAATATTAGTCATAAAAAAGAATGAAATACTGCTATTTACAGCAACATGGATAGACCTAGAGAATATTATGCTTTGTAAAATAAGTCACAGAAAGACAAATAATGTATGATATCACTTATATGTAGAATCTAAAAAATAATATAAATGAATGTATATGCAAAACAGACTCACAGATACAGAAAACAAACTTGCGGTTACCAAAGGGGAGAGGAAAGGGGAAAGGGACAAATTAAGGGTATGGGATTAACAGACACAAATTACTCTATATAAAATAGATAAGCAACAAAGATATACTGTATAGCACAGGAAATTATACCATGAATCTTGTAATAACCTATAATGGAGTGCCGCGGAGCAGCTGGGCCTGTGCGCCATGGCCGCTGAGCCTGCGCCGTCCAGAGCCTGTGCTCCACAACAGGAGACACCACAACGGTGAGAGGCCCGCGTAAGGCACACACACACACACACAAAAACCTATAACGGAGTGTAATCTGCAAAAATACTGAATCACTATGCTGTACATCTGAAACTAACACAATATTGTAAATCAAGTATATTTCAATAAAATAATTTTTAAAATATTACAGTGTAGATACTTAAGTGAAAATGATAGTCTTATAAAGAGAAGCAGCATATGTGCAATGTAGGGCTCAGACTGAGCAGTTCTGATTCCTGGACCTCCATCTCGCTGCCATGGCACTTGTTCATATGCTGATGAATCCTCTCAGCTACCGCAGTGCTTCCTGAACACAGCTCGCTTAGCTCTGGGCTACTTGTCTAGTCATGGGATGTGGAGACTGGAACATGTGACCAGAGAACCACTGATCCTGTGGACTGCAGCAAGCCTAACTGGAGGCCCTCACCGGCCAGTGAGGGATGGGGTGGGCAGAACCCTGAGAGGGAAAATCAAACCAACAGGAATGGGTGGGAAAGGGGCAAGGGGAGACAAAGATCTCATATTGCCTCATTTGTGTCCACAAAGAACTTTGGCACCAGATAGTTGACAATCTGTAGACCAAAATCATCTTCAATATACCCTGGTTCCATGCTGTCCACTATTGTCTCCCTCAGCACAGCCCCTGGGCTGCAACTGCGAAAGCACAATGGTGACTTTTAATGTGATCCCTACTCAGATTTTAGGACTCTAAGTAATGTTCCTAGGTGGGTCACCCCTGAGAGGGACAGTGCCAGTGAATTAACTGGGAGTCAAAGTACAATTGCACATTTGAGACATTGCTCTACTTTTAAGCTGAGTTCTCTCACTTTCTCACCAGTGCCTCTCTTGCTTCCCTCCTGTTCCAGAAGAGGCAGCCTTCCTCCTCCCCAGCAAGGCCAGTCTGGCCATCGATCCTGGATTTCGCCCCTTCTCTGACCCAGGGCCGTTGGCCAGTGGAATAGCCCTGCCTTCTTCACCTTCTCCCTCTACCGGATCCTTACTCTCAGCCTTTTACATTTTCTTTTAGTAAGCCATTTATTGATGTATAACACACAGAGAAATGCTCAAAGACCTGATCACAAGCCTTTGCACAGCTCTTCCCACACAGGAGCCTGGTGAGACTTGTACCTGTGTGCCTCCCAGCCTGAGCTGTGAGGGCTGTAAGCCCTGGGTGTAACTCAGATAGAAAGTGTTCAATATGCTTCCATCTGTCCTGGGACCAAACGTACAATTAAATATAAATAGGAATTTTTCTGAATAAAAATCAATTGCATATAATACTAGTCATTTGAAAAGAAAATCCCAATTTTTCTATAGACTACTTCTTTTAATTAAGTATAGTTTCTATTTCATATTTTGATGCTTAAATTGTTACATCTTGGCCAATGAGAGGCCCTTTTAAGCTGACTTTTTTCTTTCAACCCCATCAGAACTTTGAAAGCATCTGCCTTGCTTTCTTGCAAAGAAAAGTTCCAGACTATCTTCATTCTCTCAGTCATAAGATGTGGAAGCAGCCCCGCTCCAAGAAACCCTGCTACTTTTGAGCACAAATTAGTAGTGATGCCAGAAATAGGATGTTGGTGATACTTCTACTGAGGAATAGTAATAGTACCTAGACCACTGTAGAGGCAGAGCTGGAAAAGATAAATTGTTAAAAATCCTGAGTTCTTATACTTAAAATTTAATTCTAGTATTACCAAATGCCTACTTGAATGTTGTAACCCTGCAACCAAATACAAGTATCTTTTCTTTTATAATCTGATAAGCCATATATTGTTCATTTAAATAAAATTAATTCTAAGAATTACTTGTTTGTTCCTAAAAACAAGTATGACCTTCTGGTTAAGACTGTAGTCTTTGTGGTCCTGCCTTGCAGAACCTGGCTGTGCCATTTATTTATTTATTTATTTATTTATTTATTTATTTTTTGTGGTACGCGGGCCTCTCACTGTTGTGGCCTCTCCCGTTGCAGAGCACAGGCTCCAGACGCGCAGGCTCAGCGGCCATGGCTCACGGGCCCAGCCGCTCCGCGGCATGTGGGATCTTCCCGGACCGGGGCACGAACCCGTGTCTCCTGCAACGGCAGGCGGACCCTCAACCACTGCGCCACCAGGGAAGCCCTGTGCCATTTATTAACTGTGTAATCTTTGCCAAATTATTAATTTCTCTGGGTCTGTTTCCTAATATGTAAAATGAGGGTAACGATAGTACTTACCACATAAAGATGCTGTGAGGACTCCATGAGATGGTACGTGAAAAACACCTAAGAGTGGATGGCATGTTGAAAGTGCTCAAGAAATTTGTGGTATTATCATAATTGATCAAAAAAATTGAAAAACTATGAACACCAACAATAAAACCACTAGATGAATAACAAGATCTAGCATTACCCTGTGGTGGTTGTTCTTTGAAAGCATCTCATTAATGATGTAGGCAAATTGTTTTGAGGTATTTGTAAACATTTTTTGGTTTTAATTATATGGACAAAGACCCTTTTCTTGACCAAACTTTAGACAAGCTTCTCTGATCCCTCTTTTTGACTAGGCCTCATCCTTGGGCTTTGTATTTGGCCTGCCTAGCCCAGTTTTAGCAAAAATCCTGCTAAGTCAGTTTAGCAATAATTTCCCCACCCTCTACATCTCCTTTTAGTAACTTTCAATCCACCAATCCTCTTACTCTGCTCCTTGGCCATAAATCCCCAGCTGTCTTTAGCACAGAGCTGAGCTCCAACTTTCTCCCCTATTGTAACAGTCTTGATACCTATCACAAAGGTCCTGAATGAAGTCTTTTAACAAGTGTTAGATTGTTTTTTTCTTTAACAATATCAACACTTGTCTAATATATCTTCAGTCTAAGTTCAGGTTCAATTCAAGGCAATTTGGTGTTCTAACAAGTGACAGATTTACTTCGGTGACTGCTTTCTTGAGGTGGCATGTAGGTAGTGGAGGTTAATGGAAGTCTGACCTATGAATTCATTTCATGAAATGCAGAAAATCCAAGTGGTTCAATCTCCAGAGTTATGTACAAGAGGTCCTTACAGCCTCAACTGGGTCTTCCTGTAATGGCTCTATCCAAAGTTGTAAATACAAGATTTATATACATGTCTCCTTGGAATAATTCCAGATCATCTTTTACTTTTCTCAAGGACAGAAATTGTAGTAACACTTGTGGAATCAACATATTCTTTTATATATTGGACACCCCAAAATGTTGGTTATAAATCTTGAGGTCAATTATCAATTGTCATTAAAGTTAACAGACAAAAGAGAACGCAGTGGTACAGGTGTTTAAAGTATATAGTTTTTGATATATTCAATTCAACTGAAGTCTTTTTAACCTTTTCTTGAAATGAAATATTTAAAATTTATCTTTTTAGAACTATTAGCTTTTGAGAGAATATTTTCTTACTAATTTTAATATGCAATCACACACACATCAAATATACATATAATTTACACTATTTAAAGTAGGTCTTTGAATCCTTAACTTTTAAAAATATAAAATCACCAGTCATAGCATTAGATCTTATTCATTTCAGATTAGTTATTCCAAAATTTCACTCTGAATTTAGGGAAACTTCGCACAAAGATTGGGTAGTGGTCTTAAATATCTGTATTTGGGATTTTCGTTTCAGTATCTTGGAATTACATTTACAGTGTATGGATCTAAATAATTCTCCCTGTATTACTAGCTAGCTATAGTACCAGCTACTTTTTTTCATATACCCTCAGGGGCACACCAGGCAGGATACCTGATATTTAAATATAATTGATAATTATATGATTAATGAAAAGAGACAAAAGTTTTTTAGGTAGGTAAAATTTAACTTTTAAATTTTGTGGCCAAAAGCAGGACTATTTATTTAATAATGACAGTTTCGGGGAGGTTTAAAGCAGTTTTTGTTGCACTCCCAAGTCAATACAGGCAATGCTTCTGAATTTTAAATATCTCTTAAACTTCGGCTGTTGTCTTGATGAAATACATGACTGTTTGACAAATGTAATATAAAGGAGCAGTTGGGTGGCAGTATAGCTGACTTCAAACTTCTGTTTAAAAATCTAACTTGGGGGAGTTCCTGGTGGCCTAGTGGTTGGGATTCCAGGCTTTCACTGCTGTGGCCTGGGTTCAATCTCTGGTCGGGGAACTGGGATCCTGCAAACCATACGGTGTGGCCAAAAAATTAAAAAATAAAAATAAAAATCTAACTTGACTTTTGGGTTTTGGGGAGACCATACTCCACCGCTAAGATTCCAATCAGTGCTGTGTTGCTCCCTCACATCAATTCAGTAAGAATTTCACTATTCCCCTGAACTTCAAGTATCTCTCTCTAAGGTGCAGTATCTTGACTACGATAAAAGTGCTCAGAGAGGGCTTCCCTGGTGGCGCAGTGGTTGAGAGCCCACCTGCCGATGCAGGGGACACGGGTTCGTGCCCCGGTCCGGGAAGATCCCACATGTCGTGGAGTGGCTGGGCCCGTGAGCTATGCCCGCTGAGCCTGCACGTCCAGAGCCTGTGCTCCGCAAGGGAGAGGTCACGACAGTGAGAGGCCCGCGTACTGCAAAAAAAAAAAAAAAAAAAAAGTGCTCAGAGAGAATGGCCTACCTAAACTATTGCTGGCATACCAATTCTATTCTAAAGAATTTACAAACTTTCTAACCACAGTCTTATATACACACATCAAATATGCTAATACTCTCTCTAGGCACTTCCTTGAAAACTATAGTAACTAAATTCTGACAAGAAAAAACACTTACTTACTCAGATCAGTAAGCCTAATGAAACCTGACGTTATGAAACCTGGGGGAGTTTCATAACCTCAATTAAATATGTAAGCCTTTAGGCTCATGCAGGGGAATTATTAATTCAATAAAAGCAAGAAAATATAGTAGATTCCAACAAATCAGTCCTTAGGTTAATCTGTGAACAGAACCCTCACTTGAGTCTTTAACTTAAAGGTCCAGGTCTGAGAGACACAGCCAAAGTTGGGTGAACGATGTTCCTCCAAGAATTCAAATATTTTACCTCAGCAAGTACGTAGTTCTGGCTGTTGCTTCAAATCCTTTACACAGTCAGAAACGGCATTCCTCAAATTATGTAGTTAAACAAACTAGCTGCTGCATTTACCCAAGAGTAAATCTAGCTAGCTAGCAGCAAGAACAAGTGGCATGCTCCTTGGTCTACAGTTCAGACAGATAGCTGCAATCTGTCCCACTCTCCCTGTCAGATAGTCAATCCCAGTCACGACAATATAGTGAAAGAAATCAGACTGCACATCATGTTTCATTTTTATATGCTAGTCTTTATTTTACTGGTCCATACTTTAACAATTGTTGCAATTCAGTTCAGACACAGAGTTGGGTTTTATGAAACTAAACATCATGTTCTATCTATCACAGAATTTCCAACAACATGAATAGAATTAAAAAACTGCATCACCTTTTCAGCCACAGAGAAATGTGTGTGTGTATATATACATACACACATACGTGTACTTACACATAGAGCTGTGGCTTGGGGTAGGGGCTGCGGAGCAAGGAACAATCCTCAAGACAGCTTCTGTCGTTTGGCCCATGCAGCACATGCTTGAAGTCAGGTAACTACGTTCTTCCTTAAAATCTTACCCTTCTTTCCAGTAGACCTACCCTAAACTTAGCCATGTTATTCAACATGAGTAAGATCTAATGCCTTCAGATTTCCACTGAGCAAAAGGTATGTTTATATATACTATTTCATTTAGTTTAATTTTCATTTAATTCATCAGTGTTGTTGTGTTCAGGTACAGAATACATTTTAAAAAATCTTTTTCATTGCTTATTTGACCCATGGTTAGTTGACAGAGATGAATTCAAATGTCCTTCATCTTTTCTATAAAGCTCTAGCCAACAGTTCCCCATAGACATCAACCATTCTTTTCTCAGTGTTCCACATTTTTCATACTACTTGTGTAGAACTTATGACATTATAATATCTTCAGTATCTGTTTCCCACATTAGATTCTGAGTTCTAAGGGCAGAGCTGCATCTTACTCATGTTTGAATTCTCTCAGCTTCTGGTATGGTAACTTCCATATATTACAGGCTCAACACATTCGTTCAAAAACCATAGAAACTACATTTGCTGTATTAAATGGAAAGGAGGCATTTATTTAGACACTATGCATCCCTATTAATTGGGCTTCTGACAACTTAGGTCAATGAAATCTTAAAAAGCTGGACTGGGAATTTTGGACTGGGAAACTACAGTTTTCTTGGGAATCTGCAAACTCTGAGACCACCTTCCTCTTATTAGTCACTACAGTTTAGTTGGCGCCATTTTTGAAACTGTAAAGAACTCATTAAACTTCTTCCTATGGGCTTCCCTGGTGGCGCAGTGGTTGAGAGTCTGCCTGCGGATGCGGGTTCGTGCCCCAGTCTGGAAAGATCCCACATGCCGCAGAGCGGCTGGGCCCGTGAGCCATGGCCGCTGAGTGTCCGCGTCCGGAGCCTGTGCTCCGCAACGGGAGAGGCCACAGCAGTGAGAGGCGTGTACCGCAAAAAAAAAACAAAAAAACCAACTTCTTCCTAGACAGCAAAGAAATGTATTTCAATTGCTGTTCCAACTCCAACTGAATTTTGTTGGCTCTTGATAGTATGTCTTTCGAAATCGAAAGTAAGACTGCTTAATTTTTTTAATCTGAAGACCTCTGCAAACAATTACTGACAGTTTTCATCCTTTTGAAAAGTACACTGTGCATTCTTAGAGGACATAACATACAAATTACAATTTCACTAAGTGGCATACAATGAAACAAGTCTATATATCCTTAATACTATACTTTGACAACAAATGTGATTTCTACTACAGTACCAAGAAATTATAAAATGCCTACAGAATGCTATCATATTCATGTAATGCACTCAGTAATATAACAAAAATGGAAACCAAATCAATGTTCAAAAACAAATATGAAATAGCGGAATATTTTAACCAAATGATGCTTAACACTGCCTCTAACTTTTTATAATGAAAGTAACTGTTTAGAATTTCTAAAATGACAGCAAACAAGCACTTGGGAAATCTCTTCATTATATCTAACCTCATCAAAGTATTCAAAGGTAATTATTAAGCTGCAAAATATATATCTAGTGAACATTTAACTTCATGTATGACTATGATTAAGTAACATCTAAAAATAAAATTGCATACCTATTGCCCTGGGTTATTTGAATTACCAACTGTTACATTGTATAACTACAAGGATTTTTAAACTAATTTAAATAATATGGAGCTTTTTATTTATTTTTTTTTTTCCTTTTGTGGTACGCAGGCCTCTCACTGCTGTGGCCTCTCCCGTTGCGGAGCACAGGCTCCGGACGCGCACGCCCAGCGGCCATGGCTCACGGGCCCAGCCACTCCGCGACATGTGGGATCTTCCCGGACCGGGGCACGAACCCGTGTCCCCTGCATCAGCAGGCGGACTCTCAACCACTGCGCCACCAGGGAAGCCCAATATGGAGCTTTTTAAAAACGCCCTTAAAAACACTTCCACTATATTAAAATAATTAGGTTTTTCTGTTTAAATATTATTTCTAGGTCATGCATTTTGAAAAACATACTAGCCTTTAAAAAAAAAAAGCTCTAAGCCATGTTGCAAAACCTGCTGGTTAAGAAAAAATTATAGTTTAACCAATCAATAAGCTCCATCATTAGTAGTTTGCTTTTCATTGGTTCCTGGTGGGAAAATTACACCAAAATAGAAAAAGAGCTTTATTCTGTTGATGTAAAACTTTACCACAATTGTAATTGCTCTGTCCATCAATGGACATAAAAGCAAGGAAGAAAAGACGAAGGAACTAGAAAGAAGTTAGTCTTTCTTCCTCATGCTAGCCAAGGTAGGGAGAGACTAGCAACTCTAACAGGGAGAATGCTAAGCACTAATGACTAGGATAGGGTATCAAGAGCTATCAATTAGATAAAGGTACAAGGAACTGGACATGGACATGAAGTGTGCCCGAGGTCCTGCAGAGCTCAAAAACCAGCTCAAAAAGAATGAAAACTGAATTTCCTTCTGTTAAGCACACTTCAGCTGCAGTCTAACAGTTCAAATCACAAAACCACAACCAAAACCACAACCACCTTATGGCAGTTATCACTAAATTATGCAAAGACCCTTAAGAATCAAACAGCATTGTGAGCTCTCTGCTAGTAACTTGATCCCATAAAAGTATTACAAGATTTTATAACATAAATATCAAGAGCTGGAAAAAGGAGACACTAAATACTAATGTAATAATGTATTAATATATGATTTAAACCTCTTAGAATTTCTTGTTTAACTTGTATTTCCATAAATAAACATGTTTTATTTAAAAAAATATTTCTTTGTATATTTGAAATATGACTTTAAGACAATCAACCAAACTAAACACTACCAATACAACTGAATTTTTCTAGATACATCTGAATAAGCTAATGGCTCTGCACAATTTCATTTAAATTAATTCAAAATTTCAATTTTTTACTTTTTCCATGATGCATAGAATTCAAATGTGAAATGTGTAATTCTAAAATTCACTTTAGTCATTCCATTTTAGTCAGTGATCCATTTATAAAAAGGGCAGTAAAATACAGTTTTCATTTTTGATGGCATCCAACAAGTTGGAAATAAAATCACAGGGACTTCAGCAAATAAAATGGCTAAACCTGTGGCGGTGTAATTATACCAAGGGCTAATCAGTCTTTTAGATAAGGCAGATGATGGTCAGAGCTCAGACTGCATTACTGTTTCTCCTTCACTCTACCACCCTCAGAAGAATGACAAGAGATGCACTAGACAGAGAAATGAAATAAGAAAATATGGAAAAATTTGCCAGGGTGGACAGAGTGGGGTTCCTAAGAGTAGAAATAAGGCAGATAAAAAGCATTCCTTGGCTTGTCAGGAAAAGCACATTTCTTTACAATTGCTTTTGTTGGACCAAGTCCTTTTATTCCCTCTAAAGTTTTCCCATACTTGAGAATAAAGTGTTAAGGTAAGGTGTTGGAGGCCTAGAACAGTGGTACACAAAACAAACCTGGAACTTGAGTGTGCATTAGAATTACCTAGAGGGCTTGTTTAAAAGATACACTGTTGGTCCCCAATCTTAGATTTTCTAATTCAGTAGGTCTGGAGCCTGAGACTTCAGCACTTCAAAGAAGTTCCCAGCTGAGGCTAATAATGCTGGCCTATGTAACCACTGGCTTCGAAGAAATACGCTAGTTTAAAAATAAAAGCAAGTTTTGGTTAATTCTAAAAATTGTTACTGTATCCATTCCCACTAGATTGTAAATTTTTTGACAGCAGCCGTGCAGTTGAATAATCTCTGTATATCTCACAAGATTTAACATCATGCCATAAACATAGTATTCATTAAAATGTTGTCTAGACTATCCCTATCAATAGTTCATCAAAAGGTGGAAGTCAAAAGGTGGAAGCAATCCAGGGTCCATCAACAGACGAATGGATAAACAAAATATCCATTGGATAAACAAAATATTCCATTCTATAGCTATACAATGGAATACTACTGAGCCTTAAAAAGGGAAATTCAAGAGCTTCCCTGGTGGCGCAGTGGTTAAGAATCCGCCTGCCAATGCAGGGGACACGGGTTCAAGCCCTGGTCCAGGAAGATCCCACATGCCGTGGAGCAACTAAGCCCATGAGTCACAACTACTGAGTCTGCGCTCTAGAGCCCACGTGCCACAACTACTGAGTCCGTGTGCCTCAACTACTGAAGCCCACATGCCTTAGAGCCCGTGCTCCTCAACAAGAGAAGCCACCTCAATGAGAGGCCCACGCACTGCCACGAAGAGTAGCCCCGCCCGATGCAACTAAAGAAAGCCCGAACAGCAACAGACCCAATGAAGCCAAAAATAAATAAATAAATAAAAAATGTCTGTGGTGAGAAAATTAATTTTTTAAGAAAAAGGAAATCCTGACACGATACAACATGAACGAACCTAGAGGAGATTATGCTAAGTTTAATAAGCCAAGCACAAAAGAACAAATATTTTATAATTCCACTTATATGAGGTAGCTGGAGAAGTCAAATTCATAGAGACACAAGTAAAATGATTGCAAGGGGCTGGAGGGATAGGGAGTTATAGTTTAATGGGTAGAGTTTTAAATGGGGAAGATGAAAATGTTCTAAAGATGGATGGTGGTGATGGTTGCACAACAATGTTAATCAACAATGAATTTAATGCCAGAGTACACTTTAAAATGGTGAGTTTTATGTTACATACATTTTACCTCAATAAAAACAACACACAACTGCGTATAATATCTTTTCATAAGCCCCCCTCCTTCACCACACTTCTAGCTAAGATGTTACTTTTTAATTTGAATATTCGCATGTTATAATTTCACTATAACTTCACATGTTATCCAAAATGTGGATATGGTGATGATGGAGCTGCTACACAACATATCAGTGTAACAGGCAGCATTATGTAGTGGTTCAGAAGCACAGGCTCAGAGTCAAACTTGGAGCTGGGTCTGAATCCCAGCTTCACCATTTGACTTGCTCAGGGTCACACAGAATTTACACTGTGTCTTAGCTTCCCCATATGTAAAACTAGAATAATCAGAGTATCTATTGCAAAGGATATGTGAAGTGCTTAGAGCAGCCCTGGTGTACAGTAAGTACTATAAATGCGTGACCTACCATAGACCATAATTTGCTTTGCAGGGCATTGTTTCTCAAAGTGCAGTCAAGAATTACCTGCATCAGAATCATCTTGGTAGCTTGTTTAAAATGCAGATTTCCAAATCTATGCCGAATCTTCTGAAACAGAATCTCTGGATACAGGTCCCACTGTATAAAACCTACTGCTGCAAGAGAGGAAATTTGGAATGGGAACGGGAAAACACCCGGATTCAGATAAAGTGACAAGAGGCCATCCAGGAATGGAGAACCAAGGGCACTAGCCTAAGGACTAGACCTCCCAGACTTTCTAGATAAGAATCACAGAGAATTCCGATTCAGGAGGTATGTGCCCTTTTTGCAAATGTCCCAAGTGAGTCTTATGAAAGGAGTTTGGCAAACACTGCCCTAGAGATTCCCTCAGATTTCTAGTATTTTCCAATTCTGCTTTAAATTCAAGATGTCATGAGAGGACCTGTACTCCAGGGATTTCAAGGTACCAAGTGAATCTGTTCACTCAAAAGCACTAATTCTGTGCAGTAGGTCACAAAACAAGATATGGTCTTGTTCTCTGCCCAAAGGAACCACTATATACAGAACTGTAAAACCCATACTTCATTATCTTATTACTTGGAACTGCCTGAAATTACCTAGAATTTTAAATCACAGTCTTGAAAATTACTCTATAGCAGTGGTTGTCAAAATGTCCCTAAATTCAGTGGCATTAGCATCAAATTGTTAGAAATGTAAACTATCAGGCCTTATCCCAGAACCTCTAGGGGTGGGGCCCAGCAACCTATAGTTTAATAAGCCCTCCAGGTGATTCGGATGTTCGCTCAAGTTTGGCTCCCATTGACCAAGCAAATAGAATCTCCTTTGGCAGTTTCTCCACAGTAACACTGCTGGACACTTCCAGTACTTTGTTACCCTCCCAGTCCATTAATGTCTCCCTCCCCACCCCATATCCAATTAAACAAATTCACAAAAATAATCTACACATCTCAAAAAGAACGTAAAACTTTATTAAGAACATCTTATATTGTCATCAGATACCACCAAAGAAAAAGGGGTAAAGAAATAGGGAAACTGCATCTTCCCGTGTGCTACTGCCACCTCAGAACAGACTCATGTGTGGATGGCTGGAATTACAGATGGCAACAAATGCGCTATATAAATAAATTCAGTAAGTAACACAATGCTCCCTTTCTATACAGAGAAGAATTGGATTTACACTTTAAAAAGCTTTGATACAGTGCAACAAGTATTGAACAAGACTACATCTTAGGAGCTACTTCTTAATAGAATACAAAGCAGTATAGAGCTTTATGTTATTTCATATAATATAAATTTTTTGAATGGAAAATTCAGAAAGGACATTCTAACTTTCCTAATTAATTTTTACTTTTGAGTGTTTTCTTTCTAAAGATTTCTCAGAACCAGTTCAATAATGATAATAGATGAGTTGCTCATCTACAGTGACGACAACCTAGGTTTGTTATTTTAATTTTGCAAATCAAGATGACAAGGTCATCCCAGCTGTTGCTGATCCTGAAGGAGTTTTTACAGAAAAACCCTGATTCAGAGTGCATGTGAGAAGAGGTACCAAAATAGCTGCACCTGGACTGGTTTTCCTAGAACGGGAGGTTGGGTATTAAGCACAGCTCATTTTCTCAGACTCCCGGGTTCCCCCATGTGGTTCTTTTACTTACTGTAATGATAGAAGGAGCAGAGGGAATGCCAGGGAATCTGTTCAAACTGCCACTCCAGACAGCTCTCTGCACTGTTTGTGGAGAAAAGAGTGATGGTATCTATTCAAAGCAAAATACCCCTACTGCAAGTATGGTGACATGCTTTTCTCTTGAGGGGCCAGGCCAAGCTGCACTCAAAAATGCATGATTTGCCTCACGTACACAGTGAAGAAAATGCTCAAGATTCAGAATCTGGTATTATAGTACCCCCAGCTAGTCCCATTTCTTGAGAAAATGTAGTCTCCCTTTTAGAAAGGAAAGCTATTTACTGCTAAGGCTTACCATGTTAATTATCATAAGGCTGAAAGCATAACTTCTAAACCAGACCATATCATTTGTGTTTACAGTCAGTAAATCAACCAACTGAAGGCTTGTGGAGGATTGGTCAGAGGGTGAAATTGGGAGTAGGATTCAGGTTGTGTACTATCACTTATCACAAATCGCATCAAGCTCTTTAAAAAATAATGCATTTTTATCATAAATATTTAGAGCAGATACTGGCATTAAAATCAGTATCTAAGTCAGAAGTCTGTCTTAAATGGCGAAAATATTTCAACAAACTTCTAATAGGTTTCAAATCTTCCCAGGAGTACATAGTTTATAAATTAGTTTTAAATGGAAAAAATGTATTTTGAATAGATAAATCAACAGTTCAGCAGATCATAAATAAGGTCAAGATGCTGAAAATAAATTCATACACAAGTTTTTGCTTTCACTTTAACAAAAATTAACTTATGTGGCATACTTTTACAACAGGTATAACCAGGTTTTAATAATTGTGCATTGGTTACACCCTCCACCACCATGCTGAATCTTTTTCTTATATATCCTACACCTAGGGACAGAAGTACAGAAGGCAGACATACACCCCAATGTGTAAGTCTGGCTGCTACACACCATTTTCTTAGTGACGTTACAAATGTTGGTCAGGATCTACAACCAGTAATTTGTCAACCACATTACAAGTTAAGTACATTCGTGGTTAAGTGGATTAGATTCCTGGGTGAGCTTTCTGTGGTAGTGTTCACAGAGAATCTAATTACTACCGTTCCTGTGAAAAAATGTGCCCCGAGTCCCAAAAGTTGACTAAAAAACTTTGGAATATAAGCCATATGTGGGAACTACTTCTCTGTGTGTCTGTTTCGGAGAGGTCAAACTGTTAAAAGCACTGTTCCCAAAACTACTGGCTACTAAAAATAAATATTTGTCTTCTCCTTCACATATAAATTCATTTTAGCTATAATCTCTAATACTGAGAAAGAGTGAAGCCATTCAGACTAGTGAGACATAACTGGTTTCTGGGATCTAAAAGATGTTTTATTGACTATCTAAGTTGAATCTTCTTACAACGAAAAGAAAAATGTCTAATATGTAAAGTAATGAATGAAAAAAACGTTCATCCTAAATCATCACTGAGTACAAAATCCACAGCTTAACAATGTGATTTAAAGAGAAAGCAGGAGAGCATGCAACTGCTCTAACACACAGGGTTAGAAATAAAAGGTAAAAAAAAAAAGTACATTTGTTTTGGTAATTCTAAATATACAAATATAATATTTACCAGATCTACCCTGTAGTGTAGCACTGCTTAATTTCCAAATATACAGTCATTCAAACACCTTAAGGAAACATTAAAAATGTTCCAGGCTACTTTACTGAACATTAATGAATATTGTGTTCTTGAGATATTAAAGCTAAAAATACTATTGTTTTTAAAGTTAAATGGCTAGGAGAATAATAAAGTATCATTATTTTACACTTCTTTTAATCCCACAGATGGCTTTATGTTAAAGGGATCAATTATGTTAAAAGGAGTCTGATTTGACAACTAGAAATCAGTTCTCGAATCAGAGTTGTTCTCTTGGTACAATGTCAAAATTTATAACATTTCCAGAGCATTTTCATATTAATCTATCCAAATAATAATAAACAGTTTATTCAAGGGGGTCCCTATTTAACACTCCTTTTATTCTACACTGTGGCAGTTAGAATGGAACCCCTACAGTGCTATTGTGGAAAAGTTGTCTAGGTTCTGATCTGACTCTCAAAATGACATCCATGTTTACTGTTAAATTATTAACCTCTAGGAAATAGGAATCAAAGGCATTGAGAGGCACAGAACTGCTATTTTGGTTGGGGAGAAGGGTGAAAATTAATTTGGAACACTTAGTCCCTTCTACAATCAAGTCCTAACTATACCATAATAAATTCTCAACAAACTCCTGATTAGTTCTTACACTTTAGGAATTACATACTATACATGATTAGATACTGAAGAAAATAAAGAAAATCATTTGAAAAGACATGAAGAAATAGAAACATGGAATTTCTCACAAGGCCCTGAATCAAAAAAATTTACAAAAAGATCTTTTGAAAATAATCACTATTTGTGAGCTTATTAATACACAGAGATTCACTTTGTTTAAACTAAGTCATGTTAACTTACCAATAAAATAGTAAACAAACCAACATTTTAAACAATTTTATAAATTACTTTCTTTTTGTTAATGTCACTCTCTCAACAATATACAAAAATAACACTACAGGACTATCCACCTAACCTGTCTCCATCTCTTGCAAAGTCCTGGGCCCTGGAAAGAGACTGGTCATCAATCTTCACTGTAGATGTCCCCTGCAAAGGGCAGGTGCATGTGGCTGCCAGTGACATTGGGCAATCGAGATAAGTCCGGCAGGCTCTGGATCCGGGACCTGAGTTCTTTTCGCACCAGGGAAACTCTGGCTAACTTGCGCTTGTATTCCTGTAACATCAAACCACTCTCATTAGCATTTCTGGGAGTTCAGAGAAGAGCTATCTAGCTTATCTAGCTAATGCTTCTGCATTAAATCTGGTAAAACATTCAGTTTATGCTGAATAACAAGATTATAATGTGAGCTTTAGGATCAAAAGAGGGACTTGGGAAATACTCAAGTAGGTAAACTCATTATTATTATTATTATTATGAAAACCCACAATCGTAAGCTGTTGTTTCACACTTGTAAAAAGAAGACTAAAATATTAATATACTTAACCGCAGCATATAAGATTTTCAGGTATACAGGAGCTCGGATAAGAAAAAGTATGTATTTATTTTCACAAACTTAAACTGAAATTTAGCACTGTTTTCAATTCTGAATGTTGGCAGCAGACCACAGGAGCATTATCAGTATCTGTAAGTTTAATAGAAACCAGTTGCTTCAATATTACTTTACAGTTTTTCACATCTATCTTAAACTACTGTTTACATTTATGACTACTTTGAAATTATTAGACCAACCGCTACATGTAATTTAATATATCAGTAAAGAAGTATATATTACTGTACAAATTTTATTATTTCAATAACTCTACTTCAATATAACTTGTTTCCATTGTAATGCTATGCATTTTATTTTCTACATTTAAAATATTTAACTTGAGAAGGGGGTCCAAGGCTTCGCCAGATCACCAAAGGATTACAATGGCACACAAAAAAGGTTAGGAAACCCTGCAAACAGCAGCCTAAGGAGTCAGAGGCTGGAAAATAATTAAGATCATGTTTGGCTTAGGGGGGAAACAGCCCATTCTCTGTACTGGAAATATCTTTTAACTGAAGTTTCCAGACTTCAACAAAGAGAGAGGAACCTTCTTTACTCCATCACCTAGTAGAGGTGGGATGTGAAGAGGGGAACCTAGAAAGTGGGTATTATTCCCTCTATAAAGCCTACAACCCTCTCCTTCCCTCTGACCAAGGGTGATCTCAAACATACAGACCAGGTGAGTGATTTAGCTTTCATCTGGGGTAGAAGGTCTATCCACAAAGAGCCCTTCTTCTTTAGCTGTTTCTCAACTCTGACTGAATCACCTAGGAAATTTTTGAAGAAACTCAGAATTTTCAAGAGAACTCCAGCCTTCACTATCTATCAATTAAATGAGAATCTCTGGCAGTGGATCCAGAGCTCTCAAATTTTGTAAAAGCTCCCACAAAAGATGCTAATACACAGCCAACTTGTGAGCTACTTCTCTATGGTTTTTCTGTCTAAAATGAAATCAGCAAACTTTGTGTTACTGAGCCTCCTTTTTTAAAGAATAACTACACTTAGGGAAAGGAGTTTGTCAGAATTACTATATCCCAACTGCTCTAAGGGAATGGGGGAAAGGAGAAGATTTCTGAAGCATGGGGAACTGGGCACAATGGCAGACAAAGCAGACAAGGGTGAAAGCTGGATATGTTCTAGGATAGCTTTGGGCACATAAGACAGGGGTCAATCTTTGCCATGTTTGCCTGTTCCTGAATTTCTAATCCATCATGAAGATCAAGGTTGAGTAAAAGAGAGTTTAATTGGGATCTATAACCTCAAGGTAAGATTTTCCTGTTCCCTTTTCCCCTTTGCCAGTGACACACTGGAACACCAGGCAGGTTTCAGCATAACAGCTCAGAGTGGCAAACAAAAGAGAAGCACCAGAGTATTTCTTTCTAGATGCATACTTCTCAGTCGGATCTCCATACACATCTCATTTAGCACACGTGTCTTCCTCAGAACATGCTGATAGGGGGGCAAACACATATGTCCATCTGTCCCACTGTTCTTACTAAATCATTCTTTAATAAGTAACACCTAAAGTACTCTGGGGTCAGCATGACACAGCCAGATGCGGTTCAAACCTGCTCAAAAGTAATTACTCTCTGCTCCTCTCTAGGCTAGATGTTTTGAGAAATGTCTTATGTGCCTTTAGTGGTCATTATTGCTCACCCTAATTTCTAGTTTCTAGCATCCAGATAGGCTGTACTTCAATTATTAAGGTTTATATTAATCCTTTGATTCAAAGGATCTGTGGCAATTATTGATAAAAGCCTTCTACCAATTGGCAACACTGCATACAAAAAAATTGGTAAACATAATCAAAAGCTGCCATTTATTGAATGCCCATAATATGCCAGGCATTAGAATATGAACTCATTTAATCCTCTCAATAATCCTGTGAGAAGAGCGATTATCCTTCATAAGCGAGTACAATCGTGCTTTACTAAATTAGGAACAAAAGTAGTACTCAAAAGCTTTCTGCTACTGTCACAGGCCGACTTTCATCTGAAAGACAAAAGATTTAAGTAGCTCTGGTTAACTATTTGATGTTAGCCTGAAGAAAAAACCAGATGAAACCTGACTAACTACCCAATTCTGATCCAGGCCATAGTCCCAAAACTTTTCAATTGCCTCACTGGTGGTCTAGAAAGAGGCTCCAAGATTCCACAAGTTGGCTTCCTATGGTAACGATGCTTACAATAAGATGTGTATATTGTTTTGATTCTGATGTACAATAATGATAGTAATTCTCTTGGGTCAGAATCATCACACCACCATGAATGCACTCTTCTCTTTCATAGCACCTTTAGAAAAATGTTGTTGACTGTCTATTTACAATCCTCCTCTCTGCCCTACAAGACTGCGAGTGTTGTGATGGCAGTCCCCAGCATATGGCTAGTATATATTTATTAAGCACTGGAGATAACAGTGTTAAACAAAACAGATGAGATCTCTTGCCTTTACAAAGCTAACATTTCAGGGGGAAGGAGGCATAAAAAACCATACATATCAATATTATTTCAAGTATAAATACAATGAAGAAAATAAAATTGGGCAATAGGAGAAAATACAGCAATGTGGGGGGGAAGTCAAGGCTACTTTACAAGTAAACAAAAAAGGAGAGGATTAAGGGTTCAAAATTTTTAAGTTTAAGAGCCTGAGGGCGCCCTTCTTCTGCTCAGCCCCACTCCGTGAAACACAGGCTCTACCTTAGATGCGGAAGCTGAGAATACTGGGGCACGGATAACCCTTGCCCCCGATTCAGGAGATGGTGGTCTTCACAAGAAGAGGCAAGCCAAGAGGAACACAGACTCCTGCACCCCTTCCCTTCACCAACAGCTCAGCTCCTACAGGAGGGGCATCACTTAAAGAAAAGCTTGCCATTGTCCCACTCCTAGTTCCACAGACCTGACTCAAAGATTTTGCATGAGAAAGAAACAGGTAATAAAACAGCGCCCTCCTGGTGTCAGAACAAATATCTAACACTGACCTCAAAACAAAATCAGTGTCTAGAAGAGGTACCTGCACTCCCATGTTCATCGCAGCATTATTCACAACAGCCAAGATATGGAAACAACCCAACTCTTTGTCAACAGGTGAATGGATAAAGACGTGGTACATATACACAGTGGAATATTCAGCTATGAGAATGAAGGAAATTCTGTCATTTGCAACAACCTGGACAAACCTAGAAGACATTACGCTAACTGAAATTAGCCAGACAGAGAAAGACAAATACTATATAATCTCACTTATATGTGGACCCTTAAAAAAAGATGAACTCACAGAAACAGAACAGAATGATGGTGACCAGGGACTGGGGTGGAGGGGGGGGTGGGAGATGGGGAGATACTGGTCAAAAGGTACAAGCCTTCAGTTATAAAATGAATATGCTCTGGGGATCTAATGTACAGAAGGTGATTATAGTTAATAATACTGTGTTGTACACTTGATAATCTGCTAAGAGGGTAGACCTTGTGTTCTCATCACCAAAGTAACCATGTGAAGTGATGAATATATTAATTAACCTGATTGTGGTAATCATTTCACAAATACATGTGTTAAATCATCTCGTCGTAGACTTTATATACAATTTTATGTGCCAATTTACTTCAATAAAGCTGGAGTGGGAGAAAAGAAATATCTCTTTTTATTCTCAGTAAACCAAAAGTTACCCTAAGCATGAAAGAGAAAACACAAACGTGGATCCAGTGGCATGCATGTATCAGGGCAAGTCAAAGGTGTGGTAGTCTAATCTGATAAACGCATCAAGAGGTAAGGCCGCTACATAAGTCCCTTTCAGTTTTCTCATTCTTTTCTAACTAAACCCGCATTTTGCAAAAACAGCTTTCAAAACACTTATTTCGTTTTAACCTAAATAACCTTTCTTTTTCCTAAAAGAATTTAGCTCTGTTCCAGCCCCAAAGAAGGGGAAGGACCTGAATTTTAAATTTTTAAAAAAACTGCTGAAAAGCCAAAGCATTAAAAAATTAAGCCCCTTCCCTCAGCAATAAATACTGAACTACTTTTACTGCAAAGGTATAGTGTTCTGACTATTCTGTGTATTTAAGTCTTTTTAATTTTTATTTTTTAATTGAAGTATAGTTGACTTACAATGTTTCAGATGCACGGCAAAAGTGGTTCAGTTATATATAATATAAAGAATATATCTATATATATTCTTTTAGATTCTTTTCCATTATAGGTTATTACAAGATATTGAATATAGTTCCCTGTGCCATACAGGTCCTTGTTATCTATTTTATATATAGTAGTCTGTATCTGTTAACCTCGAATTCCAAATTTATCCCTCCCACCCTTTGGTCCCCTTTGGTCTCTCTTCTTTTGTTCTCTTCTCCTGTGATCTGATGACTATTTTTAGTATTATGTTTGGATTCCTCCTTCTTTTTTGTGTTTATATCTATTATAGATTTTCTGGTTTGTGGTTACCTTGAGGTTTTGGAATAGCAGTCTATACAGATACGTGATTGCTCTAAGTTGCTGGTCTCTTAATTTCAAATGCATTTAAAATACCCTGCATTTGTACTCTCCCCCCTCACAATTACTGTTTTTGATATTTTACATCTTGTCTTGTGCATCCCTTACCTCCTTATTGTGGACAGATAATTTTACTACTTTTGTCTAACTTCCCTACTAGCTTTGGGTATGGATGATTTCCTACCTTTACTGTATGTTCGCCTTTATCTGTGAGCTTTTTCATTCTGTAATTTTGTTTCTAGTTGTGGCCTTTTCTTTTTCACCCAGAGAAGTTCCATTAATAGCCGTAAAGCTGGTTTGGTGGTGCTGAAATCTTTTACCTGTTACTTGTCTGTAAAGCTTTTGATTTCTCCATCAAATCTGAATGAGAGTCTTGCTGGGTAGAGTATTCTTGGTTGTAGGTTCTTCCCTTTTGTCACTTTAAATGCATCATGCCACTCCTTTCTGGCCTGCAGAATTTCCGCTGAAAGATCAGCTGCCACTTTGGGAACCAATGCTTCACCTCATTTCCTGTTGACTGTTTACATGAGTCATTTTACTTCTCCCTCACTATTCCCCCCTCATTCAACAAGGTCTGTATTTTTGTTCTTAATTTACTTGCTGGTATCACCACCACCACCACCCTAAAACTGCAAACCCTCGTCTGACTATATTTCAACATTAATGAATCAGGAGGTGTTATCTATCTTGTGTGCAGTTAGAGTGGGTTAGAGCTGGGTTGAAATCTGAACCACCACTAGAAATGCTTTTCTTTACAGCTAATGTTGAGTATATAGTGTATCCAAATCTCCATTTTACAAGACCTATTTTAAGACCAAACTTTGCCATAGAAACTTTTCCTACTTTAGTTTCACACTAACTTCCTATGATCTGCTACTATTCAAGTTATTTCTGAACTTAAATACTACTATACTGTTTTCTAGTTTTCATAATTAGGGGAAAACACACTTTGTATCTATATTCCTTACAGTGTTCAGCAGAGCACTGGGTGTGAACAGGTCCCCCAGTCGATTCTCCTGGGCATTAGGTCAAAAGATCTGGATACAAGTACCACCTCCTCAATTTACTACCTGTAATTTTAGGCAAGGGCACCCTACGATTATCTAAGCCTCAGCTGCTTCCTTTGTAAAATATGGGTATCTATTTTATTGGGCTGTGAGGCTTAAATAAGTTAATGTGGAAGTTTTCAAATTATGAAGTGCCATAGAACTGCAGTTATCATTCTGGGATGGTATCAGAACCATCTTGCACCAAAAACAACAGCTAAGAGGATAAATTTCCTAAAATTTGGAGTTCTTATTCATTTTAGGGCTGATCCAGATACAGTTGTTCTAATATTTCAGTTGCTTAAAATAAATAGCTTAACTATTTCTGAATTTTTATATATATATATATATATATATATGGGCTGCCTTTATCTTGCACATGCTACTAATAATTCTGTTCTCTTCTTTCACACATGACTCTGACTTAAAAAAAAAAAACTTGGAGAAATTCAACTGTACCCACATGTGCATCTTTAGTGGCCATTAAGGGCCGTGGTCAACAATTTCAAGTATCATGCCTACCATATTACAGCCCCTTCCTTCCTACCCACTTCCTGAGAGACAGCTGCTGTAGCAGAAAGAGGAATATATCGTTAGGAAGCCCAATCCTGATTCTAGTGAGCAAGCTGTGTAGCTTTTGTAGGAATCAAGTTGAGTGTAATCCAGATTCCAGAATGCTCTGAAAACAAGGCTTCGATAATGCATTCTCTCTCACTTTTCATTTGTGAAATCAATGTTTAGGGTGCCTTTCAAGTATAACAATATGGGCTGCACAACCCCCAGTTTTAAAAGACATATGAGGATATTTTTTTCAGCCAAAAAAACACGGACATCCTAGCATTAAAGACTTTCTCCACAACAGCATTTCTTAAAGATGGAGTGATGTAGTATTTCCATACGATATCTTATTTCCATAGTATTCCACAAGCTGTATCTATGCAAACACCTAAGCAATTTAATTTCTCCCTTTATATCTCACTGTATGTATCCTTAGTCTGAAATCTGGTTGATTCAGTTTTGGTTACTTAAAATTTACCTGTTACATCATCTTTAATCAGTCATCATAGTTAACTACATATTTGAGAATAAAATAAGGTGGTCCTTGAGTCACAAAAGCACAAATTAACATTGAAGGTGGAGCTAGTTATCTTCATTCAAAAGAGTATCAAGACATAATCTTCAGAACATGTTACAGAACCCCTTAGGTTGATGGTAATCTTCATAATCTTGGTTCCTTTTATTTGTTCTTCTGCAGACCCCTAAATGGTTTTGTTCTTTGATATGTATTTCATTACGTCTTCTGCCTCTCTTTAAATGTTAACAAGTCTTTCTTAAGTGATTTTTTTCAATATAACTATTTAGAAGCTCTGATTCTCATTTTTCAGGATCCACCGTAATTTACTTCATTTTGCTCACCTTGGAGTTGGGGCTCTTTGCTAGATTAGACAGGAAAAGTTAATTGAAGTATCAATCAATATTTTTAAAATACCACTTATTTTCTTAAAGGCCAAGAAATTCCATGATTGTCGGGGAGATTAGTCAAGTCTGTTGCCATCTCCAGGTAACAGAGTGTAAAGCAGGTAAAGATCTCTGGTTTGCCCTAACTTGTCTTCTAGAAAACAAATACCCAAACTTAGCTTGGGATCTAGTCCTGCAATTGTTAAAAACTATTGTATATATAATTAAAATATTTTAAAAGTAACATATCAAATCCTTTCTCTTTTCACATTATCCCACACATCTCTGATGGAACCATTTTTCCTTGACCATCTGCAGAAAAGTTACCTTTTAGTGGGAAATACTTTAGTGTAAATAAATGTCATCTAACAGACTGTCTTATATCTTGCAGTTCCTTTGAGGGCTTACTATCATTCTCTTAAATAAGTATTCTACAATAAAAGCAGATTTTACTTCTAAAATATTCTTAAAATAGGTAATTCCCACCTGTCAATAAGTTATAATTCTATTGCCATGAAGGCTCATTAGCCTTCTGGATTAACAAGTAGAAAGAAGATTTAATATTTTCTCAGGGACTTAGTTTTCTGCAAGGAACCTAATGCCTACCTGGTTATCGACTGGGTTTTAAAAAATAAAAAATGCTAAATTGTAATGAGGGTAGATATTGTTATAAATAAGCTTTATACATTTCTAGACTGAGTGTGACCCTAACCAAGATTTTCATGTGCTTACTAAGTGCCAAACGCTGTTCTAAGTGGTCCTTAATCTTCATAGGTAGAGATTCTTATTATCCATGCATTACAGATAATAAAACTAAAGCACAATTAACCACTAATTAAGAAACTTCCTCTTAAGTCAACAGACAGGGTCAAAAAAGCTTGAAACCTAGACAGTCTGGCTTCAGAGTCCTCATGCTTAACCATTATGCTATCCTGCCTCTTGTATACTGGAATTGTTATTGGGATGGGTATTCTTTAGAAGTGTGTTATCCAACTGAAATCTACCTTACATGAAATATAGGATCACCACAGTCACATGACTAACGGTTATGTCCCTAAAACTCAAAATCCAACACGTTTAGGAAACAAACTGTGACTTGTATTAGGTAGTCTAATTCTGCCATCAAAACATTTCTGGAATCCCCAGTAATGGAGAGGAGCTGTTATTTTCTCATGAGTAACAGCATATGGGCCTAGAGACTTTAACAAACAACAACAACAAAAGAAGGACTAATAATAATAGCAGCAACATACAGAAGACACAAGGAAAAAGAAACAAGAAAAGGAAAGGGGCTAGTCCAATGACCAATATTCCAGGAAAGCTGAACCTATCACTAATCATCAGTTTTGACCTTGGAGGGGGAGGGGGAGCTGATAGGCAGCATATAACTGAGGTCATTTATCTGTAAGCAACTTCAAAATCAAGTGGGAAGAAGGAATTTAAGGAAGTGAGATATAACAAATTAATTTTTCTACTTGTCTGTATTTAAATTAGGAAGTACTTAATTATGCTTTCTATAAATTTTCATTTTGTGTGACCTTTTAGCCTAAATTATTTTAATTTTCTGTGTGACCTTTTAGTCTCACTCCCTTGGTATGTATTACCCAGTTACTAAAGAATCACACTATTTCAGGGTCATGGAGGTCAGCCAATTTGATATTTCCCAAATTGGGTGTCCCATGGAACACTGTTACACAAGGCTTTAATAGGCAGGCCATAAATGAGAGGTTCTGGGCTGTTTGGGAGCACACATAGTTTCTCTGCTACATCCCTGCTCCAATCTCCAATGTGCTCATGTCCAGAGTGAAGCTCCAAGAAGGGAATCTGGTTTGTAACATTCCTCAAAAATCTGAAATACATGTTTGCTGAATATATACTACCATCTCCCAGAGCCAGTTGTTTATATATAGAAAAACATTAGACCCAACATTTCTCTTGTCCTTGTCATTCAACCTCTTCTTGACCACCTTCAGTAACAGCAAACACTACTTTATCCTTCACTTTTAAAGAACAGTTTCAATGGATATAGAATTTTAGGTTGGTGTTTTTCCTTCAACACTTTTCACCCCACTCCCTTCTTGCTTGTGTGATTCTACTGAGAAGTGCACTGTAATTCTTAGCCTACAGGTAAGATGTTTTTTCCCTCTGTTTTTTTTCAAGGTTTTCTCTTTGCCTTTCGTTTTCTGCAGTTTGAATATGACATGCCTAAGTGCAAACTAGATTTTTTGATATCCTGTCAGGTGTTTGTTCTGTGTTTCCTGGGTCAGTGGTTTGATGTCTGTCATTAACTCTGGAATTTCTTGGCCATTATTACTTCAAACATTTCTTCTGCTTCATTTGTTCTTCTGGTATTCCAAGCACATGTATGTTACACTTTTCCAAACTGTCCCACAATTCTTGAGTGCTGTGTTTGGTTTTTATTTTGTTTGGGAAGGGAGGTTGTTGCTTGTTGTTGTTCTATTTTCTTTTTGCATTTCAGTTTGGAAAGTTTCTACTATCAAGCTCATTGATTTTTTCCTCAGCAGTGTCCAGTCTACTGAGGTGATCATCAAAGGCACTTTTCATTTGCCAGTGTTTATTTCTAACATTTAAAATTTGCTTTTGATTCTTTCTTAAAAGCATGTTCACCTCTACTTAGATCTGTTCTTGAATGGTGTCTACTTTTCATTAGAGCTGTAAACATATTCATCAGTTATTTTAAATTCCTCAACTGGTGATTCCAGAATTTGTGTCATACAAGAACTTGTTTCTGATCCTTGTTTTGTCTCTTCAGGCTGTTTCTTGCCTTTTGGCATGCTTTGTAAATTTTGCAAAAGCTGAACGTGATTACCAGGCAATAAAAACTGAGGTAAATAAATTTTTATTGTGAGGTTTTACATTAATCTGGCCAGGACTGGGGCTGTATTTAAGGTTTGCTGTAGATGTAGATAGCTGAGGCTGAAACATTTATTAAGTAATCCTTTCACATTAGGACAGTTCTAATTGCCAGAATGGTCTTGCTTGTCACCTGGAACATATCCACTGGTCCTAGGTTCTGCCTTCTTATGTAAACCCAACTCTTCTCTTCTGATAGCTTTCAAAGCATCTGAAGACAGGTAGCACATAAATTATGCCTGTCCTCAAGTGTGATCTCTGATATCCCCATTTGCTCAACTGTCTCCAATGTATTTTGTTTCCATTTCCTTTGCCATCCTGGCCTCTGCCTCTGAATAAACACTGTGTTAATTCCCTTTGCTAACGCAGAATCCAGCCTGAGTTCAAGACATAAATCTGGCTGTTATTTTAACCAGCATCCAATAAAATAGAACGTACTTTCCATATTCTGAACACTTAGTGTAGCTTAACACTATTTACGTTACCACAGCTATATCACCATGCTGACTAACAGCTACATGACCACTGCTTTCTTCCATGAAGTGATGCCAAGCCAGGTCCTGGTCATGTTGATGCAGTTAGCTTAGAGGAATCTAAATGTAGGAACTGACAGTAGAAATTTTTAAGCAGAGAAAAGTGATAATGAAAGCAATGCAAGATTCACATTGATTCCCATTCAATTTGCACTAGTTATGGACCAATGGTTATTAAACTGAGCCAAAGATGCGTATTAGAGGCAGCCCTAATTCAACTGAAGTTGTAAGCAAATTTGTGCACGTGTGCATTTTTCAAACCTGTTGGCAACTCAAAAAAGGTTAAAAAGGGCCATGTTCTCATATTTCTGCAATATTTCTGATGTTTCATGAATACACCTTTTTAATCAAAGAAAACTGAACACATTTAGCTATGGTCCCAAAAGTCAAAAGGTAACTAAAATCTCATTAGGAATTAGAATATAAAGCACATTACTGTAGCATAATGTGTTTAGCATCTAACAAGTTATCAAAATTTATCAAGTTTACTGATAATGACCTGCCTAGTTAATATATGTGTATTTTCGCTGTATGTAAATTATCTCAATTTTAAAATGTACTAAGTTCATTAATCCTAAAAAACACCCAAGACTATTACTTTATATTGGAATAAGATCACTGGATATTAGAAAGATTCCAAAAATGGAACTGGCTTTACTTTGAAGCAGTGCCTTTCTCCATAACCTGATCTAAGCATAACCAGATTTAGTAGGTGCTTTACAAAGAATTTTTGCTTTATGAAGTTATGCCTGACAGAATTCTTTCTGTGAGATTGTTAGTGTGAATGACATAAGGCTCTCCTTAAAATTTTGACTGATTTAACTATCTAAGAGGTTCACATTTTATCAAATCTTATGTGTGTAATGGTATCAAAATTACCAAGATAAATTCTAGTTCTAACATGAACCTTACTTCAAAAGTAAGGAGTGGATAAATTAGAAGGTATAGCTATCAAAAATACCACTCCCCCAATAAATTACAATGGTGTACTGAAGGAATGAACTTGGAGAGGTGATGAGGACTTGTAGTAAATAGATAACTTCCAATATTCTTGATAGTAAATATCCCCCCCCCCAATCTGTCACATGGACCTAGTTCTTTCAGTAAATCCAGTAAGTACAACTTATTTAACCCGATGTGGATAAATGGACCTTTTTTAAAGTTCCACCCGTTTGAAATAAAGGAAACAAAAGATACAATAAATGCTAGCCACCTATAATGTTGTTAAAAAATCACTTTCACAAACATTTTTTAAAAGATGAGACTAAATATACACAATTATTTAAAACAAACAAAAAAACCAGAGTGGAGTGAAATACATTAAAATATTAATAATAAGTGTTTTCAGAGGTTGGTGTAAACTTTTGAGTTGGTTTTTTTTTTCAGTATTTTCCAAATTTTCTATAATAAACATGTATTGTTTTTATGATGGGAAAGTGTTTTAGGAATAAAAGGCAAGGAAAAAAATTTAAATTCTGCATATTGCTTTCAAAAGATGAATTTCTAAAGTACTCAGAAGTTTCTAACTATAAGAAGGGAATAGGGAAAAAGTCAAAAGCACTGAATTTTAGAACTTAAATAGATCTCACAAATCATTAGGTTTGATATCTACATTTTGAAAAAAAGGGCTTGATATTGCACAAGTTTTTCAAGTTCACACAGTAAGTTCTAGAACCCATAATTCTCAGTTCATTATTCTAATCCATACTCCATACTCACTGAAGACTAACCAAGATAAATACCTGAGTTGGATGTAAATTTGTACATACAGTATGGCTACAACTGTTTAACATTTTTTATAATTATGCTTAAAATGATGTTTTTAATCTACGATTTTTATAAGATTAAGGAAATACACTGAAGTGTTATCAGGAGCTACGTGGTTTTAATGTATTCATTTTAATGTAATTAATGTATTTTTCAAATTTCCTTTTGAAGATAATGTTAATACTTCTGTGCCTCAGTGTTCTCATTCATAAGACAGGTATAATAATAGTAATCCACCTCATATAGTCACAAATAAAAATACAATCAGTACATAGAATAGTACCTTCACACACAGAGTAAATGCTAAGTATCAGTTATTATTTTATGATAAAAATTTAAATTATCTCCCTTACAATGGAGTTTAAGTGCAACAGCAGGTATCAGGTTAGGCACTGGTAATTTTTCACCCACATAATGTATGGAAATGTTTCCCTTATGCAGGATTGGGATATTGCATTCAAGAGGCCAAAGAATTCTGGGAATCTAAAAACTAATAATCTCTTAGAGGCTTCAAGAGCAGGGTTTCTTGATGAATAGGAGTTTTTGTTGTTGTTTTCATTATGAGTGTAGACACTCAAATGAAGGAAAATGGTGCTCACTGATGAGACAAGAAGGAGTAACAACATGGGATTGCAGAGAGAATGAAATCTAGCAGGCAGAGCCCGAGGTGACGTCCTAAAAGTCAATCTACCTCACTAGCACTAGTCATCCAGATGCTCCACTCCTTCCTACAGATAAATTCTCGGACAGGTCTAGGTAGTGAGCTGAGGAAAAAGAGTCATCTGGCAATACCAGCTGCTGAATGGGAACCAACATTAAATTCTGGCAGGTGTGAAGAAAGCTGTACTCTTTGCTCCTATCTTCTTTTTCCCAGTTTTCCTTCTTTCTTCCTCTTTCCTTTTTTCTCTCCTCTGTTTTTGTTCCTTTGCCTCATGCTGAGTTCTACTGTCAAAGGAAACTCTTAACTCTGTTATCATTTACAACACAAAGTTCATTTTGTGTGAAATGTATATATACTATATACCAGTATACCTAATACTCACTATGTATATACACTATATACAGATAATCCTAAACAGCTTTTGTGACACCAAATTCAGATTTTCACACATTCGTTAGCAAACAGGTCAAAGCTACCCTATCATGATACTACTGTCAACATTTCAGTTTTGTACAGCAGTCTGAGGAGGTATGTGGGTGCTGAAACTTGTGATAAAAACAAACAAACAAATATACAAGGATAGAAATCAGACATGCTAAGAGTGGCAAATACTTGCCACACAGATACTCCCTGGACTTTGGCTGGCTTGCTGTATGTTCCATGCTAAAAGATGATGAAAACAGAATTTCACTATTCTGAATTGGGATTCAACATCAAAAACTCCAGTAATCCAAAAGTAAAGGGAATTTCACAAATCCAAAGAGAGGACAAAAATGCTTCTTTACATTTCCTAAGAAAGCAAGAGAAGATGGCAAATTGTTACACAACTTTTGCTTGACGGATTGAAGTTGATGAGACTGCTGTCAAAATGTCTAAATCAGCACTGCAATATCCAGTTCAATAAAAACTAAAACCTTCAACTTGAAGATCAGTTCTTCCTGACTATATTATTTTTAAATTGCATTGTCTATATTTAATAATTAAATTATGTCGTTACTAACTTTATATCTCAAATAATACATGGGGGCTTAAAAAACATCAATAACTACAGCAAGGAAGTTTGTAATTTAAAAAAATCTCTCTGGGCAAAAATTGTCCCTCTTAATATATGCTTTTGTTGCTAAAATTTAGTATAATTTATTTTTATTCACATTTTTAGGAAAGCATCATGTGCCAACAATGGAGCACTGACTTATTACACTACGTTTAAACTTCATCAACACAATTTTAGTTTTTCAAAATCTCACAAAGTATCTCACTTGTTCGACTGTTCCACTCTCACCTACTCTCATTTCATAGCCATTGAGGTTTTTATGTCATTGTTTACATTGTTTCCTTGTTTACTTGCCTAGAATTCCCAAACATTCCTTTGTTGATCAGAATAAAACAGTACAGAGCTTTTCATAACATGGCTGTGAGGACATCCTGTTTTCCGATGAATACTAATTAGGGATGGGACAGGATCTTGAGGTGTTTAGGCATTTTCAGTAGTTTACATTACTGTGCTGAATTCTCTATCTACTATTTCCTAGGGGAAAAGTTCTTCCTTCTGAATCTGCTGTCTTACATACTGTCCTTTCAAACATGTTCGATGGTTCCAGTGATGTTACTATCTTTATGTAATTATTAGATTGTATGTACAACCTACTTGGGTTGTCAATAAAGTGGACAAGATCCAACATGAATTATCCCAGGGAATGGTTTTCCAGATACAGATGATCCCCATCACTCCTGGGCTTCACCAGCCTGGAGGAGACACTACCCTTTTCCCCTGTTCCAAGCTCCTACAAAGACACAGACACCTCACCACTGCTACCTGGCCCAGGAAGGGGGGAATGCACAGGAGTCGACCTTCCTGATTGTTTCCACTGCAACACCCTTAGTCACTGTGTGTTGTTCCAACCTCCTTCTTCCCCGTGTTCCACTTCTGAGCATAGAGCATTTGTGTAAATGAGATGCTCCCACCTTTAAGAGAGCACATGCCAGGATGTGGTTTATTTCTTCAATTCAATTCCTGTCAGTAATCCACCTTCTAAGAAGACTGCCGTTTGAGGGAGGGGAGCACCTACAGCATTACTTCTCTTATTATAGTTATTACATACCTCATATGTAATAATTTCCCCATTTTATCTACATCTATCTTTTAAGCAATCTTTATCAATCATTATGAACAGAACTTTCTGTGACAATGGACATGTTCTATATCTGCACTATCCAAAAGAGTAGCCAAGAGCCACATGTGGCTACTAAGCATCTGAAATATGGCTAGTGCTGATAATTTAAATTTTATTTAATTGTAATTAATTTAAATATCACTGTGGCCAGTGGCCACCTACTGAACAGTGCAGCCCCTTATCTCTATATTTCACCTCAACCCTCCCATTTCATCTCTCTCCTTCCATTTCATTTCTCTTCCTGTTTCATCTCCCTCTCATTATATCTTTATATTTATGTAATATATATGTAACATAAGATATATATATCTTTATTATATAATTATATGATAAAGACAGACTACACTAGGTTTTATAATTTCTTTATTTTAATATATATAATCTTTTCTATAAGTTCTAGGAGGTGGGAAAAGCTGCCACTCAGTCTAACATTGTAAAAAGAAATCTATTCTGCTTTTGTTTTCTCTACAGAACACAGTGAAAATCTAAATCAGGCAAGGAAATAATGTGAACACCACACTTTAATTAAGTCCAAGTCTCTTAACAGAATCAATTACATTCCAGAACGCTGGGGTAAAAGGTAAAAAACACTTCAGATCAACTTGATTTCTGAGGCAATTACATCTCAGATGTCATGAAGAACTACCAAGAAGGTACACACCAGCAAATACTGTACCTAATTCTGAAGAGAGGTAGACTCTATAAACAACAGAGAGGTAGGCCTGCTGCAGATTAAGTCAGAATCTTAGAAAATGATTCAACATATTGTTTAAAATAACTTAGGAATCCAGCTGCAATCACTGAGATGCTAAGAATGTAACTAGGAATATAAACACTTCTTGAGAGGACTATAAACATTTTTTGAGAAGACTATAGATATAAAAACATTGCAGACATCTTATACTCTGTTTAGAGTATCCCTATAAATAAAACTTATGTAAACTAGTTAGAAAACCTCCAAGTCTTTTTGTTTGGGGCTGAAACTTCTGAGGTACTACCTATATGCTGGGCAGTTTAGCACCCAACTCATTTAAAGCTCATAACCATATAAAGCAGGTGTAATTATTATCTCTATTTTACAGACAGGGAAACTGAGGTACAGAGAGGTCAAACGCTTTGCCAAATGTCACTGAGCTAGTAAGTGGTGAAGCCAGAATCTAATCTCAGGTAATCCAGTTCCAGAGTCCCTACTCTTCAGCACAAGGCTAAACTGCCTCTCGATGTGTTCACTAATCCAAGACCAGGTCAATTAACAGAGAAAAATTTCTAACCACAGGCATGTCTTTAGCCTTATCTCTCGAACACATAAAAAGATTTTTATCTATAATTTAGAATATATCCTTAAGAAATCTGAAGAAGAAACAAAGACAAGAGAACCAAAACAAGAAATAACAAAAGTCAAGTTTTTAAAACAAACTCTACAGGCTTAAACACTGACTCAATTAATTAATATAGACATTTATATTTCAAAAACTAATTACATAAGAATGTGACAAACAACTCCAAGATTCAGAATGGCTGACGTGGACTTCCCTGGTGGCGCAGTTGGTTAAGAATCCGCCTGCCAATGCAGGGGACACAGGTTCGAGCCCTGGTCCAGGAAGATCCCACATGCCATGGAGCAACTAAGCCTGTGGGCCACAACTACTGAGCCTATGCTCTAGAGCCTGCGAGTCACAACTACTGACATCGTGGGCCACAACTACTGAGGCCCACGTGCCTAGAGCCTGTGCTCCACAACAAGAAAAGCTACCACAATGAGAAACCTATGCACCACAACGAAGAACAGCCCCTGCTCACTGCAACTAGAGAAAGCCGGCTGGCACCCAGCAACAAAGTCCCAATGCAGCCCAAAATAAATAAATATATTTTTTTAATTTAAAAAAAATAAAAAAGAATGGCTGACGTTTAAAAAGTTTGAGGTAGTCCCAAAATTAGCATGAGCAAAAAAATGCCAGTGCTACATTGTCAAAAATATACACCACCAAAAAAAAAAGAAAAAAACCCTCAGAGCCTAGAAAAAAGTTCATATGTAGCCAAAAAAAGCTCTACATTATTTATGTTGTAATAAATATTTTATTTACTGGAAATAAATATTCTTTACTTAAAGAATAAAAAATATAAAGACTCATTATATAATTATTTACTTTGCTTACTGAAATGATCCTTAAGATCCTTTCTCAGAGCCCATTATTTTCACCAACCATATACTTTCAAATACCTCTTTACTTGCACAATTCCTAAACCCATGGATTAGTAAAAGTAAGTAATCTAAAAGCAGGGAGAGATTGACCCACCTCCCAGAATAATGGAAATAAAAACAAAAATAAACAAATGGGACCCAATGAAAATTAAAAGCTTTTGCACAGAAAAGGAAACCATAAACAAGACGAAAACACAACCCTCAGGAGAAAATATTTGCAAACAAATCAATGGACAAAGGATTAATCTCCAAAATATATAAACAGCTCAGGCAGCTCAATATTAAAAAAATAAACAACCCAATCCAAAAATGGGCAGAGACCTAAATAGACATTTCTCCAAAGAAGACATACACATGGCCAAGAAGCACATGAAAAGCTGATCAACATCACTAACTATTAGAGAAATGCAAATCAAAACTACAATCAGGTATCACCTCACACCAGATAGAATGCTCATTGTCAGAAATCTACAAACAACAAATGCTGGAGAGGGTATGGAGAAAAGGGAACCCTCCTGCACTGTTGGTGAGAATGTAAATTGGTACAGCCACTATGGAGAAGAGTATGGAGGTTCCTTAAAAAACTACAAATAGAATTACCATATGACCCAGCAATCCCACTACTGGGCATATACCCAGAGAAAACCGTAATTCAAAAAGACACATGCACCCCAATGTTTATTGTAACCCTGTTTACAATAGCCAGGTCATGAAAGCAACTTAAATGCCCATCGACAGACAAATGGATAAAGAAGATGTGGTACATATATACAATGGAGTATTACTCAGCCATAAAAAGGAATGAAACTGGGTCATTTGTAGAGATGTGGATGGACCTAGAGACTGTCATATGAGTAAAGTAAGTCAGAAAGAGAAAAACAAATATCGTATATTAACACATATACATGGAATCTAGAAAAATGGTACAGATGAACTGGTTTGCAGGGCAGAAATAGAGACACAGATGTAGAGAACAAACATATGGACACCAAAGAGGGAAAGTGAGGGGCCGGTGGTGGTGGGATGAATTGGGAGATTGGGATTGACATATATACAGTACTATGTATAAAATAGATAACTAATAAGAAGCTGCTGTATAAAAAAATAAATAAATAGGGACTCCCCTGGTGGCGCAGTGGTTAAGAATCCACCTGCCAATGCAGGGGACACAGGTTCCAGCCGTGGTCTGGGATGATCCCAGATGCCATGGAGCAACTAAGCCAATGAGCCACTGGTGGCTCAGTGAGCCTACATTCTAGAGGCTGCAAGCCACAGGTACTGAAGCCCACGCACCTAGAGTCCACAACAAGAGAAGCCACCACAATGAGAAGCCTGTGCACCGCAACAAAGAGTAGCCCCCACTCACCGCAACCAGAGAAAGCCTGAGCGCGGCAACGAAGACCCAATGCAGCCAAAAATAAATAAATTTTAAAATAAATAAATAAAATCCAAATAAAAAATGAATTTTGCTACAAAAATAAAAGTAGGGAGAGAAAATGCTTTAAGCACTCATTGCTAGCAATAAAAAATATAAGAGGCTAACCTACAAAGAAACACATATGAAGGTTTATAAAAAGTAGACAGTAGCAAATTAAGCAGTATTTTACTTTTACATTAAATAGGTACAAACACTCCTGTAGACTTCACTAAGCTCTGGAGGCAGGACTATTTTACAGTCGTTACAGATATTTATACTGCAGACTCTCGTATGTGTCACTTTAACAAAGCAACCTGTGCCCGTGGGGACTCTGAGCAGCACACAGGGGGTCCAAGGACCACAATGACTAAAGGAGTATTGGATGGTGTGGCTGGTGGGCTGGCAAAAGAGAGTCAAAGCTCCAGTGAGGTCTGGGCTGACTGGGCAAACTCACAAAACTCTGGCCCTAACATCTCCTCTGACTCTGATTTCCTATGCACTTACCTCAGAGTTGCAGAATCTGTGAACTGGCCAAGTGAAAGTTGTAATAAATCTCTTTTTTTCAATAGAGACCGATAAAAAACTGACAAAACCCTCCACTCCCACCATTAGACAAGCATGCTGCAAGGAAGGACAACTACAACAAAAACAGCAACATCAACAAAAACTCATGGGAAAAACTGAAGGAAAATAACAGAAAGGAGAAAAAATGATGAAAAAAGATAAGCAATGTGGAATAAAGATTAGCAATGTGGAATAAAGATTCAAAAGATTCAATATATATGTAATAGGAATTTAAAGAGAAACTATAAAAAATTAACAAAACAAAAGGCAACATGCATTTTTCCTATAAAAGGGCATATCAATGTCAAGCCAAATTAATGAAAGGCCAATATCCTAGACATATTGATAGTCAAACTGTTAAATGTGTATGAGAAAGGAAAAAATACAGTAATTAGGCCAAAAGAAAAAAAGTGACCCAAGAATTCTATATTCATCCAAGCAGACATTCACAGGTGAGCAGAAAGGAAAGGCACTCTCAGACACACCAGGACTTGCACAATTTTGTTATTCTTCATGACTTCCACATCTCTGTCCTTTATTTTGACATAGTTGACTAGAATAGCTTTTCAAGTAAATTTTTTAATGACTAATATATGAATAATGTAATAAAAGCTAAAAATAAGAAAAATATGATTCTCTACAGACCACTAAAAGGATCTAGGATTCTATAAATAAAACTGGTCGGTAAGGAAGAAAGAGAAGAGAGGGAGAAACTAAAAGAGGGCTACTATTTCAAATTATGCAATTTCAATATCAGTAGTAGGTTGTGGTTTTAACCTACCATTCTGGATTTCTGGTATATTCCACGTTTTCCCCAACGAATAAATGTGAATGTACACACACACACACATATAGGTGAACAAATACTTTTGTGAAATTTCATAAATAAAAGTATATAATAAATTTCTAGCAATCGTCCAGAAAATGGAGAAGACTACTCTCAAAACCGTATGCTCCCTTCACATCAGAAACATTCAAGCAGATAGATTAATCTATCTTTGGGGAAGAAAGATTAATCTATCCTTCAGGAAGTGTGCTAGAATAATTTACAGCACTGGGTAGGTTAGATGATCTCCAAACTATTTTGAGTAACAAATATCAATCTAAGACTATAACCATCACTTTTCAATGAAAAAACAAAACACTCATTTAAAAAATGGACAAACGATTTCTCCAAAGGTGGTAAACAAATGGCCAACAAGTATATGAAAAGATGCTCAATATCACTATTAGGAAAATGCAAAGCAAAACCACAATGAGATACCGCCTCACATCCATTATGATGGTTACTGACCAACAAAAACAGAAACAAGTGTTGGCAAGGATGTGGAGACATTGGAACCCTGTGCATTGTTGATGGGAATCTAAAATAGCTGTCATTATAGATGGTATAGTATGGTAATAACATTTTTCCAGAAAAATGGAAAACAGAATTACCATATGATCCAGCAATCCCACTCTTGGGTATACACCCAAAAGATGTGAAGCAAGGACTCAAAGAGATATCTGCTATGGACCCATGTTCATAGCAGCATTATTCACAATAGTCAAAAGGTGGAAGCTACTCAAGTGTCCACTGATGGATAATTGGGAAAACAAAATGTGGTATTATACATATTATGAAATATTATTCAGCCTTAAAAAAGAAAGTTCTGGCACATGGTATGACATGGATGAACCTAGAGAACATAATGCTAAGTGAAACAAGCCAGTCACAAAAGGACAAATACTGTATGATTCCACGTATATTAGATACCTAGCATAGACAAATTCATAGAGACAGGTAGCCGGGGCAGTAGGGAATGGGGGAGTTGATTAATGGGTATAGATTCAGTTTTGCAACATGAAAAGAGTTCTGGAGACTGGTTACACAAGAACATGAATATACTTAACACAACTGAACTGTACACTTTTAAAAATGGTTAATACGATCAATTGTATGTCTATCTTAACTACAATTTATTTTAATGTAACAGAAAAAAAACCCATCACTTTAAGTGCTCCCAGAATTTGTCCCACTAACTACTTTTAGAGTACTATGCAACTTAAAATGATCTGGTAGAAGGCCAAAAGCAGAAAAAAATCATTATGCAAAATAAGGGCTCTGGTACTTATTGCGAACTGTCCTTCACGTAGAATGGGTGATATACGAATTTATATCAACAATGTAAGACTCCCCACTTCCACCTTCCCTTGTCATCGCAGAGGATGTTCATTTCATTTTCTTAAACTGTAGCTGACTTGAGCATGAAAATCACATCGCTTATTACTTTTTCTTGTTTTCCCCTACTTCTAGGAATTTGAGAAAATTATCACAGATAAGCAAAGATTTTTAGCTAAAAGGTGATTCAAAACAATGTTTTTCAATGGCAAGAAACTGGAAAACACAAATGCTAAACAGGTAGCTGGCTAAATAAATACTTCTTTAAAGCAGAATATGATCTAGCTATTAAAATTAGAATATCTGTAATCATGGGAAAACGTTTACAGTAAATGTGTAAAAAGGACAACGTGTAAAAATGTCATTAGATGCTAACGTAATAACTGATTCCATCTTCCAAATCTTGTCAAGGGTTATTTAAGGGGTAATGAGACTTTAGGGGTTCTCTCTGTGCTTACCAATGGTTTCTAAACCATGAGGAGCACATACTACTTCTACAATGTTTTTTAAAGAACTAAAATTTATTGACCTACTTAAAACCAAAATCATCCTGCCCCCACCCAAACTAGTTCCCTAGTTTAATATCCTCTTAGTCAGTGCCAGAATTATGTGCCCCATCATTTTCAATCTCATTTATCACTGATTCCTCCTACTTCTCAGACCCAATTAACAAATTATGGTGATTCAATTGTTCCCCATACCTGCCCATTCCTTTATTTTCTCACTGCTATCATCAACTATGGTTCAGGCCTTCATTACCCACAGTATAAAATTTTCCAATCAAGTCATATCTTGGTCTCCCTATTGTAAACCTCTTGCCATTCTAATCCACTTAGCAACTATAACCAGGTCTCCAAACACTATTACTACCAGTCCTCTCTGTCCTCTGGACTATTATAACCATCTGCTCGGCCAGACACTCACTGCCCTTCACAATTTGGTTCCAACCTAGTTATCAATCTCATCTCACTACTAGTAATGCTCAGCTGCTACAGCAACAACAAATAATTGTAGTAGCTGTCAGTTATTGAGCACTTACTTTGCCTCACACAGGGTGCTAACTGCTGTATATACATAACTTCCTTAATCACAATGCCTCTCTTGAAGGATATTACTATTATGAGTTCTATTCCTCGAAGGAGTTAACAAGCAGAGAGCAATTAGAGCCTAAGGAACAAACACAGGCTTAAGGACTGATTTCATTTGTAGCTCCAGTTCTTCCACCAGGTAGCACTGTGACGCTTACAAATTCTGCACTTATGGACTCATGAGTACTACTGTTCATTTGTCATTCATGTTTTCTAACATGTTGTTAATGTGTTATTCTACTAAAGGAAAAAAAAGGGCAAACTGGTGAAATAATTTTAAAATTTCAAAATGGTCATTCATTCTTTTGTTCAAAATGCTCAGCTGCAGATCTAGAATTCACAGTCCTTGAACACACAACCACTTTTTTTTTTTTAAGTACTGGGCTATACTAATATGACTGAAAATTAGTTAACCTATTTTGTGCTGGATATAACTTTCTTCAAAAACCTCAAGTATCTTTAATCATTTTATCAAAGCATCATTCTTTTGTAATTTAATTACAAAAGAAATCACCAATTGAAAATATAAACATTACATACTCCTTGCAAACTACATTTGTACTAGCATTCATTCATTCATTCATCATTCGATGGCCAACTATCATTTACTCCCTCAACAAAAACACCTGACGGCCTACCAGGAGAAAAGTACTGCTCCAACCACTTAGGATATAGCAATAAACATGAAAAACAAAACAAAGTTCTTCTTCTCATGGTGCTCACATTCCAGGCAGGTACTGATGATAACTAAGTATACAAAGTTTTAAATTTCAAACAGTGGTAAGTTCCATGAAGAAAAAATTTAAAAAACAAAAAACCCCAAATGGCAATGTAATACAGTGGTAGGGAGCAATGTACTGGCATGAATCAGCAATGTAATACAGGAGAAGAGTAGGTGGAATCAAATGAAATGGATAGAGAAGGGCTCTAAAGAGGTGACAGAAGAACTTAAACCTGAATGAAAAAAGGAACCAGCTAAGTAAAGATTAGGAGAGAGCACTCCAGCCACCTTGTTAGCAATCAGCAAAGCAAAAGCTCTGGTGTGAGAACTTGCTTCATCTGCTTAAAGAGCAAAATGGATGCCTTTGAGATGGTTACAAGATGAGGTTAAATGGAGACTCAAGACTAGTGACCTCATATGCCATATATGGAGTTTAAAATAATATCCAAAAGTGTAATGGGAAGCATTGGAGAGTTTTACAAAGGGGAATGATGAGACCTGTTTTCTTAAAAGATCAATCTGGCTGCAGTGATGTAGACAGTTAAGAGAGGGACTGGGAATATCAGTTGTTAACAATCCAGGCAACAGACAAGAGTAATTTGGCAGGAGTTATGAAACATATTATTAGTTCTATTTAATTAGACACAAAAGGTCTTCCATTTATATAACAAACTGAACTCATGTTTATCTCCACTACGCCCAAAAAGTCACTAAAATAATAAAACAATTTATAAGGGCAGAAACCCACAAAGACAGAGAAGAGGGAACCACAGGACACAAATGTCCTGAAATTTTTGGAAGATGGAAAAAAATGAAACAGGGATAATGACCAAAAATAATGTAATTCATCGTGAGTAATTTTGGATAGTCTCAGGACTTTGGGGCATCAACCTCCTTGAAATGTAACGGTGAGTCTTAAGGTTGACAATGAAGATCAAATAGATATCTTTACATCAATCTGTTAAAACTCATCCCATAGAGCCAAAAAATAAGGGATAAGAAACTAAGCCAAAGATCTGCATTTGGAGATGCAAATCACACAGATAAGAGGTGAGGCACTGTTCTGAATACAGATGCCCTATGTTAGCTACCCAGCATATTTAAAACATTTTCTCTAGAGAAAAGGAATGGCTCAGAAGAGAAGACCTATATAGATAACGATTATCTGGGAATCACTGAAGACAATAATCTAGTATAATCTTATTGAAAGTCTTTAACACGAATGAGCAATTTCATCTTTAGGGATTTATCACAAGAGATGATATAAGTGAGTAAAGGTGGCTTCCCTGGTGGCGCGGTGGTTAAGAATCTGCCTGCCAATGCAAGGCACACGGGTTCAATTCCTGGCCCGGGAAGATCCCACATGCCACGGAGCAAATAAGCCCATGCGCCGTAACTACTGAGCCTGAGCTCTAGAGCCCACAAGCCACAACTACTGAGCCCACGTGCCACAACTACTGAAGCCTGCATGCCTAGAGCCCGTGCTCTGCAACAAGCCACGACAATGAGAAGCCTCCACTCGCCACAACTAGAGAAAGCCCGTGCTCAGCAATGAAGACCCAACACAGCCATAAATAAATAAATAGATAGATAAATAAATTTTTTAAAATAAGTGAGTAAAGGGTTAATAAAAGAGATGTTCACTGGGAATTCCCTGTTGGTTAGGACTCGGTGCTTTCACCACTGAAGGCCTGGGTTCAATGGCCAAAAAAGACAAAAGATGTTCACTGCAATACTGTTTATAATATCAAACCAATGAAACAATTAGTCATAAAGAACCGATAGCTATGATACATCCATACATTAAAAAGGAAAACACTGACATAAGATGAACATAAAATACATGAAAAGGACAATATGCAAAATAATACATGGACCCAACACATGGCGCTAAGCCTTTTGCTTATGTAGTTTTCCTATGATGAAAATAGCTTATTTGCATAATTAATAAAAATAATTAAAAGATTACATGATTCTTGAATAATGGATAAATTAACCATAAAGGTTTTTAGACTTAATATTTTGATCTCGAAAAATTATCTAAGAAAACATTAAGAAACTAGTAACATTTGCTTCTTTAAAAAATCCATTAGCTCTTATCAAATTAACTTTAAATTTAAATGAAATAATGATTTCAATGGAAAAACGAAGTACAATATTAAGAAAAAACTGAACCACAGATGAAAGATTCCATAAGCAGTTCTCCATATTCTTCCTATTATCCTCTTGAATGATATTTGTAATTTGATAAATCAATAACCATCAAAAAAGCTACATGAAAACAACACCTTCAGCAACAGATGTTTAAATTTGCATTTTCAGTGCTATGTATTTCAAACATTCTTATATCCTATATTAGGAGATGTCATTAAGCATTTCTAATCACTAAATGTCTCAGGAAAAACAAAACTGATCTTTAAGCATTTTAAAAAAATGGAAATTGAACTTTTTGGAAAACAAAATTTTATAAAAGCAAGCACTCTTGAAAAGACCAATTAAGAAATGTCTACTTAGCAAAATGTCATTTAAGATATTAATTATGAAGGCAAATATATATAAGTGGGAAGAAAATATAATTCATATGCATAATAATCATGATTAGCTAAAATTATAGACATGAAAAATACCAAAAAGTAATAAAAACAAAAAATCTACCAAGTAGCTAAATGTGGGTAAAACAAATGAGCCAGTAGAATAGAAAACTGACCACATTCATGTATACACATGTATATACAGAAATAAATATGACAGAAATGGCATTTTATAATACAGTAAAATATAGACTGTCATTAATTGACTAATCATTAATCAATAAATGACGGGATATTTACTATCACTTTCAGACAGTTATATCCCTAAATCATATATACCATGAACAAAAAAATCCTAATGGATAAAATTATTAGGAAAAAAACTATAGAAAACTTGTATTTTTGTAGTTATGAATTGAGAAGGTGATCTTAACTATATCCAAAAAACCTAGAATCTATAAAGGCAAAAACAAATATTAATGTCTTAGAAACATAAACTTAGAACCAAACAGAAAAGTAGCCAAAGGATAGAGGAAATTTGCAGCAGAAATAAAGACTAATAAATATTTTTAAATGACCAATCTGAGTAAATAAAAATTTTTTTAACCTATCAGATATGCAAAAATTTTAAAGATCACTGACATTCATTGTTGGGTGAGGTTGTGCAGGAAAAGATGCACTTATACTTCAAGGAGTTTAAAAAGGCAAAACCTTTTGGAGGGCTTGAGTACATTATCAACACCTAAACAGACATTCTTTTTGACCCACCTATTCTATTCTACTTCTGAGAATCAATCCAACAGATATACTAGCATAGCTGTACAAACCTGCATCACCAGGATGTTCTCTCTGGTACTACCTATAATGCACAAAACTTAAAGCAACTCAGTGGATGCAATCTGACACCATGAGAAGGGACTGACTTAAACAAACAACATTCATACAATGATTATGCCCTCATTTTTTAAAAAATGAGGTAAATCTGAATATACTGATGTAAGACTACAAAAGATAAACACTATCCTTTCTGACAGCTTTCCCATCCTGACTTTTAGAACTTGGAACTATGATTTGATGTCTCCTTTTAAGAGCCATCAAACTTTGATTTCCAATTTTCTATGGAAGTCTAAATTGGGATTTTATAAAAGCATGTTTTCTTATACCAATTGTATCATGAAAAGAAGTATTAAAAATTGAGCAACAAAGATGTTATCATGGCGAATGATTCCCATAGCAATCTATGAAATAGATTTTTAAATATAAATTCGGTTTATTAATTAGGTTTATTAGTCTATTTTAAGTTATCTGCTTTAATAACCAGCTAAAGGTAGTTACAAGTTAAAAAATGATTCATAATTTTCAAAAATTTTAAAAACACTTCATGTTTTCATTCATTACAAATGCTTTAACAGTGGCTTTCTTAAGAAATATGAAATAGCCAATTCCTGAACTGATACTTTAAATTTATGTCCTTTTTTTTTTAAGAGCAATTAATGACATGTCAATACCTGGTCAATCACAGATGATGTTCAAAGATGCCTGATAAGTGAAAACTATGTGATGCTATCACAGCTGATATAGTAAGTATAAATCCTGACCTCTCAGTCTCAACTTCAAAGGGATGCCACCTACTTGGTACAAAAAAGTGTCTAAATAACTCAAATCATTTTCACATCTTCTGACACAAGAATCACCTAGTTATAAATGATAATTTACAAAGAGTTCTATGGAATAACTTCCTAGTTTATTAGAAATCTAAATATTTTTTACTTCTAAGAAACATTTGACATAATTTAAGTAGTTGGTTTATAATATGAAAATCCAGTCATGCTAAAAAACAACATAAAAGTTCCTAGAACACTTTATTTTGAGAAAGTAATTACCTCCGAGGAGGGAGGAAACAGAGTTGGAGAGAGAGGGCTTTAGCTGTTGCTGTAATCTTACAGTTAAGCAAAAACTGAAAGCGCAATTGTCATTTTGCAGGCAGACTCCCTAGGTTCTAAACAACTCACTACCTCTTTGTGACCTTTAGAGCAAGTTATTTAATCTCCCAGTACCTCATGAGGTTTCCTTTATCTGTAAAATTCGGATAAATAATAACATTTCCTGCTACATAGGATTAAATGAGTTGATATATGTGAAGTGCTTAGAATAGTACCTGACACATGGTAAATATTACTCCCATTATTATCATCAGCCTCACCACCTATAATTATCAATCATGAAATCTGGCTGAAAGGAACTGGGAAAAGAGGGGGTTAAGGTGGGATGGTATCTGATCTTTTTTCTACATGTTTCAAACATAAATGCTATTTTTGTTAACAAGTGATATATAACCAGTTTAAGTGAGAAAGCAGTATGAAGTAGAATAACAAAGCTTCAGTCTTCAATTTTCAAAAACATGAGACAATTCAGGCTTTGGATTTTGATATTTATTTTTATCAGGAAGAACATGCTAATGATGATGACATCGTTAGAAGATACGCCCATGTCCAATACCTGCAACAGAAGCTCAATAGAAGTTAAAGAAACCATACCAAAGACTAAAGACAAAAATTGTATGACATTACTTACCCTTAATTCTGCTAACAATAAAACAAGTAACAGTATGTTTAGGATTGAAGTTCCATCACAAGATCAAAAACTGGCAAGTTAACTATGAAATGTATTTTTTTGAAAAATTCTATCTTTTCCTTTCTATGTAAAATTGGGCAGCCTCTCTAAAGGTAGAGTACAATGCCAACAACTATGAGTGTGTATATGTGAGCAGAGGAGGGGCAGACTGAAAAGGTGCAATGCTAAACAGTGCTACAATTTGGGGTGGGAGAGCTCTGCTGCTGATACTAATTAATTGCGATCACAGGTAGAGATGACAATCATCTTTGGCACAATTAGAGACTGCTGAAACAAGAATTAAACTCTAATAAATAAAAGCAACTTAACAGAGGCAGCATCATAACATACCTACAAATTTAAAGAGAACTGTCTTAAAAAAGGGATCCAGACATATGAGAAATTCTCCTACATATTATTAGAAAAAGAAATTGCTACAGCAGCAAACAATTTAAACAAGAACTAATCAAATGAAAGATTCTTTTAAATAAAACCAAAACTGGTTCATCCACCCCTGACAATGGCTACTCTGCTCAAAGGAAATTTGAGAGTGTTTCTTTTTTTAACCACTGCACCTTCCCGGGGGTGGGGTGGGGGTGGGGGGTGTCCAGACTTCTCATCAACAGTATCAATCATCATTGAATTTAAAGAAACAATAATAACTTTCTACCTATGGATGTGTCTGAGCCAAGAGTGCGGTAGGAATATGTTAAGCATCAGAATCAGGGATGGGAATAAAGGAGTAACTTGAAGACTACCTTCCCAAACAAAAATGATGTTCAGGAACAGGGAGACTGGGGATACTCATAACAAAAAGTCTTTATTTCATAACTGTATACCCAAAAGACTGCATGTACTCAGAAATTAAATAAGTCCAACGATAATTTACTGTAGTTGACACCAGACTTTATACCAACTGCTATTTTCCCATTATTTTTGTTCTTGAAGATATAGGTTTAAGCTCAGAAGACGAAATACTATTACTGGAATTTCACGTGAATAATTTTAAAATGCAATTTTAAAATTGTGCTAATTCCAAATTTCTAAATTTACTTATGCAGATTGATTTGGTTCAAATAAAAAGAAACCAATTAATGCAAGGAGTAGCTTACCTGGGCCATTGTCTAAAAAGGTCTATGTCCAAAAAATGCAGAATGTTCAGGAATATTAAGCTATTTTTAAATTCCTACCAAAAATAAATTAAACAAATAAGCACTAAATAAGGAAAAGGTTACGCACTTCCAATTTATGCTCTTTCTCTGCAAGGGCTTCCTTTTGACAACGAAGAAAATCTGCTAACATTCGAGTGAGTTGCTTCCTATCATCTATTTCAGCCGCCAATCTGCCATTGTAATCTGCCAGCAACATACAAGCATCCTCTACCATTTTAGAAAGTCTTTCTCCAGATTCTTTATCTAAGAAAAGCACAGAATAACAAAATTATTACACAACAAAAACAATGCCATATGTGGTTTCCTTACTCCAACTCCCAAAAAAGTTCCAGATCACATTTTTCTCTTCTTACCTGTTATTTTATCTAGCAGGGATACTTCTTGAACTTCAACAGGCAAAGAAGCTATCCTTTGATGAACTGCTGCATCACCAGAAGCTGCATTTTCTAGATCTTGTAATGCTCGAACGAGATCTAGAGTCTAAAAAGTTATAGAACTTCAGAACCAAAATTAGTGAAGCTTAAACAAATATAAAAGACTTGAAATTTATTTCATATTCCTTAATCCTTATGGGCTATTTATTAGTTTAAACTGCTGTCAGAGACAGTCCATTTCTTTCATATATTAAGAAAAAAGCTACACTATATTAGGTATTGGAAATATATAAATTGGAAACATAGATATTTCTAGTGGTACAGATAGATAGTGTAAAAATAATTATCTGACTATTAAAATGATGTGATTCATTTATAAACCAAATACATACAGTGGTAAAAGGCAGGCTATAATTTCAACCTGGAGAATACAAGTTTTATGTATGCTATAGTCATTGTATTATCATTATACATAAAAATTTTTTGTATTAAATTGTATATTGGGGGATGGGGGAATCAAATCATCATCTACCACAACATACAAGAGCCCCCCAAATTCCACTTCTCAATAAAGTAGTTAAAGCATAAGAGAAATGTAATTTTAGAATATGTATGTTCAAATATGGCACCTTAACTATTCTATGGTTTGTTACTAAGATCATTAAAATATTACAAAGTTCCATATATCTGGTGACTAATATTTATATAATGCTTAACCAGTATTTTATCATCAGAATATTTTAGTTGCACTGTTTTCATACCAGCTATAATTAGGAGGGAAGGGCAAGTCTCTGCTGATGATTTCACAATTCATAATATATCTAAAGTTATTCCAAAGAAAATGGTGTAAATTTTCTTTTTACTAGTCTCCATTCCCATCCCACCTCACTTTTTCTTTTTTCTTTTTTTCATCTCTAAGCCTAGATCCTAGAACACTAGGAAATTACACACATACATGAAAAATATAGGATATTCAAATTCTGTGTATATATTTAGATGACACTGACAGCCAGTAACTGATTTTTCTTTAAGCTATTCCCTTATAAAAAAATGCTATCACTGGGGTCTAACACATAGCAAATGATCAAACATGATAAGAATGAATGGAACCTAATATGAAATATACCATACCAAGTGTGTTTTTAATTCACCACAGGTTTAAAATCCCAATATTAAAAAAAATAATTTTGTTATATTTCCCCTCTACAATGAAAGTGAGCTTAACAGCAATGACAATTACCGGGAAGCTTGTTTCTCATGGTGCCCCAAATAACTTATATACTTTAATTTTTTAATCAGTCTTAGAAAGTTCCAAAATTTTCTGGAGTTCTAAGAAGAAACCTGGCTTTACAGTTTTGACGATGTATGCATGCTTTAATTACAACCCACTCTCATCACACCTTCACACTCCTACATGAGCTAATTCTCCCAACGCTCAGTCAAGGATCCAGATAAGAAAGCAAAGTTGTCTGAAACAACACTAGCCTAGGACTTCCTGATAGAGGAGAATGAAATGAGTTCAACTACATTCTATAAAGAGAAATTTTAGCCATTCTTATGAAGAATGACATATATAAAATGGTAACTATAAAGCTGAACTACTGGGAATTAAGCAGTACAACTAATCTGAAAATGGTCATTATAAAACAAAACACAATAGCATTTTACACAACAAGTACTACGGAAGAGTCAGGTGGTTACTCAGACACTCCTAGGAAGTACAACTTAGGTTACTCTTTCATGAGGTAGAATAGGAGAGGGTAAGACCTATATTTAGAACTGGGGTAAAATACTGTTCATGGAGTCATTACGGGGCTCTTAGCAAAAAGTGATTCCTTGTCTTGAATTATTACCAAACAGAAAGAAATATAAGCCTTAGTGTTTGGCTGTTCCAAACGTTATGTTCCTATTACATTTCTATTCAAGCTGTTATCCATGATGACCATATGGGCTTCAGCATTCCTGTCATTAAGGCCAACAGGGGCTTGACTCAGGTACTAGCTGAGACCCTCAGTCAAATTATTTCTGCCTCCTGAGTACTAACACTGATATAAATCCACAATTCCAGGCAGTAATTGGTTGTATCTTTATTTCAAGCTCTTTTCATGGCAGAAAGAGCTCCATCCAGCTTCAGATTTCACACAGTGAGTTCTGGTCTAGGTCTCCAACTCATTAAGTTCTTGTTACTCTACAGGATACTAACTTCTGTAAAACCATGTCTGCTTCCAGACAAAAGCGCAGCAGGAACCACACTCTGGCTCACATTTTGAGTTATGTTTCTGTACCATTTGTAGCCCATGGCAATATATACCTTGTTTTAAGAATATGGCTATGTCTTCATTTTCTCCTTTAAAATTTTATCTGTCCCTCCTATATGTTTGAAACATAGAAGCAGGAAGCTTTAAGACTCAATGCCCCATAATTAAGGTAAAAATTCTTTCTGGAATCATCTGATGGTTAGAAAATGCTATACTGTATCAACCTGGGAGGACATGGAGTATTAAGATAATGATTCTGATTCATCTTATTTTATTACCATGGAACTACATGGTTTTATATAGTTACACAGAACTGTATGAATACATACACTCAAACTCTAAAATGCATTTTTACATGTTTAAAAGCAAAAATACTTAAAAGAGTGGTGCTTACCTCTAGGCATAGAACTTTTAGCATACTTAAACAACAAAATAGTCTTAACATATAATGTTGTATTTATTTAAAAGGAAACTGTTTAAATGGTAGATATCTCATCAGACCTAATCATACTTAGCAATCAAATACTCTTTCTACACAAAATGTAAGCGCCTAATATACAATATACAACACACTACGTTAAACATAAGCAATGTATTAATCAGAAAATAAGACTTACTCACATAGCTTCTTTCCTGTACTCAGAATTATAATAAAAGTCAATTTACAGAAGTAAAACATTGAAATTAGTAAAGCTTGATGGCTACATGAAGTACTAGCAATTAAATCCCTTAACAGAGAAAAACCACTACCTGTGGTGGTTCACTTGGAGATCCTAGAGAGGAACAGTTTTCACTCTCATCCACCTTAATCTGTTCATATGTTCGCTTCCTAGGCTTCTTATCGCCATCTGAATTGAAAGAACATTTAAGTTTTAATGAGAGAATACATTTTAATGAAGAGATAATGATAAAAGATTATATACTTACACAGAGCTTGCTTAAGTTGTTCTAATACATCATTTTCATAAACAGACCTTTCTTCCCAAATAGATAACACTCTTCCAAGGTGCTTCTTACAACTTTCATCAGTTTCACTAAAGAAAGATAAAAATATTAACAGTAAAATGCCTAGTGCTATTGCAAAGATAACGGTGATTTTAAATTCAATGACACTCATTCCCTGAAAAAAGCTGCCCAAATGTTTACCAAGTTCTACTATGTGGCCAGCAGTTCAGGGGTGAAGTGACCAAGATAGACATATTCCCTGCTTCCCTTAAAGAGCTTAGAGACATATTATTAAACAAAAAATGATGAAAGTGTTAGTACTGGTGACTAGGGGTTATCAAGAAGGTACCCCTAACCTAATGGGGGAATGAACATAAAGCTAAGGAAGATTTCTAATGGGTAATTTTTAAACTTATTTAACAAATATTTATTGATCAAGGTACTGTCTCTGACACTGGATATACAAATGGAGCTTTATGGCAGCTGTATTTTTATAAGTGCCACAAAAGAGAACAGGGTGTTAAAAACAGGCTTAACAGAGAGACACAGTCCACTTCAAGAGAGATCAGGAAGGGTATGTGAGGAAGTATATTTGAGGAAATGATGTATTTAATCTGAGTTCTAAAGACTGGATATACAGGGGAGTGGGAAACAGACTACTTCCACCACTTCCCACCGCCTTCATCACTACCACTGTAGAATGAGCCACTATTATCTCTTGCCTGGATTTTTTTTTTAAGATTTATTTATTTATGGCTGCATCAGGTCTTAGTCACGGCATGCAGGATCTTCGTTGTTCTTGCCTGGATTTTGGTAACCGTCTTCTCATTGGTCTCCCAGGCTCTACTCCTTCATTCTATTCTCTACTAAAGTAAATCATGCCATACTGCTCTCAGTTCTCTAAGAACCACCAATCATACCAAGAATAAAAGCGAAATTCTTATCCTGGGCCACAATGTGGACATATTCTGCTTCCTGGCTGCCTCTCAGTCCACATTTCCTAAATACAAATCTCCTTGCTGATCCTCAAACATGCCCAGCACATGGCTATCTCACTGTTTCTGCCAAGTTTTTTCTCTACCTAGGATCCTCTCTTCCTAGAGTCAAATGGCTCGTTTCATCCCTCCCTTTAGTCTCTGTTCAAATGCTACCTCCCCAAAACAGTCAATCTTTATCTCATAAAATAAATGAGCACCATCACACTCTGTAGCTCCTTCCCTGCTTTATGTTTCTTCAAAGTACTTATCTTTTGACATTTTAATGTATATTCATTCACTTGTCTATTACTTTGTCATCCACTGAAATGTAAGCTCTACTAGAACAGAACTTTGTCTCTTTCACTACTGTATTCTCACTGACTAGCACATAGTAGGTGGTCAATAAATATTTTATTGAATTCTAGGGAGAAGCAACATATATTAAAAAGCCTAAGGCAGAAAGAACTAAAAGAGATTCAGTTAGCTTAAACTGTACAGTGTATAGAGTGTGTGTGAGAGAGTGTGGTGGTGGGGGGATGGCCACAGGGAATGTGAGAGAGGAGACTGAAGAGGTAGCCTGGGCCATGAAGGAACACCTGAAGTCTTACTCAGGACCTGAGACTTGATCTCTAGGACAAACGAGAACCACTCAAAGGCAAGAGAGTGTTGTATCAGCTCTGCAACTCTGGCTACAGTTTCCTAAATGGATTAAGCAATATTGGAGGCTACTGTAATTATACAGAAATGACATTATGGTAATTGGAATGGAAAGAAATCTAAAGAACCGAGGGAACTATATGTACTATAAGGGATAAGGGGGGGCGTGAAGGAGAAAGGACAGTTGATATATTATAAATAACTATATCACAGAGAGTTCAAGATAACACCTAGTTTCTCACATGGGCATCTGGATAGATGGAGTTGCCATTCATCAACAGAGTGAACCCAGAGAGGAAGCAAGTTTGACAGGGAGGAAGGACATAGTGAGTTCAATAACAGACACAGTGAGTCTGAGATGTTTGGAGGCATACAACTAGAAATCAATAGGCAATTGGATATACAGGACTAAAAGGAAAAACATCTGGACTGAAGCGTAAGATTGCCAGTTTTTAGGGTATGGATAATAACTAAATACATGTAATGTATGAAATCACCCAGAGGGCTAGTAAAGAATATGACACCAGAAGGCAGCCCAGGACTAAACTCTAAGAAACACCAGCACCTGAAAAGATGGTAAGAGTATCTAAACTGAAGGATAAATAATATTAATTTAAGAAAGCAATATACTGCAGTGTTTCACACTCTAATTTTTTTTTCCACACTCTATAATTTTTTTAAAAAATGCATCTACTGTGACTAAACCTGCAGGGCATGTGGTAAGTATATTTTCATCCTTAAATCATTCAACACAGATCATTCACCACTGAATTCTGTAATTTAGATTGATTTAATTGCCTACCCCAATAATGTTTACTCAGTAATCTACCAAATATTTGCATATAATGTTTGGAAATAAGCATTTTAAAAGTACAGATTTCTACCTTCAGAATTTTTCTGTAGCAAAATTTTCAACAGGCTTATGATTATTTTAAATATTCTGTATTTCCAAAGCATTTAAAAATGTTATGACATACACCCACACACTAGAAAACCTTAAAATTATTATAAGCAATATGAGAGAAAGGGGTACTAAGTTTTTCCAGAAATATCAGTTGGAAGATTGATAGTTTTATAAGCACACAAATTTTCAATTCAACACATTCATTCATTCTTAATGAATTTCATTCCAAAATGGCAGTTGCTTTTGGTTACTTAAGGAAAAGGTGAAATTCAAGTACTCCAAATGCCCACCTTAGTAACAGCTCAAAAAATGTTTCCTTCACAGCAAGTATTTATAACACATTTACAAATGCCATTACAAGTAAGTCTTTTCAAGTGAAAACCTCAAAGAAATATATACTTTGTTTTTTTATTTTAATGTCTTAAGGCAAGTTTTAGCAAAAGGACACATTAGGCATTTACAACAGGTTACCTAGTACCCAAAACAATTATCATACCTTGAAACATGCTTAAAAGCCTCCACTATAACTGGTGCAAAATCTTTTGTAAACTCTGGCCCCTTCCTTTTGCTGTTCTGAATGACATCATTAGCTAGGTAGAGAAAAGTAAGCTTCCTGTTTGGTTTGGCTGAAAAAAAAAAAAAAAATTTAACCTAATTAAAATATCCTCACTTAATTTAGACAAACTTTCTCAATACCTGAATTAAGCAGTTTGAGAACTAGACAAACTTACTAACCTTTGTGTATTATGTTCAACCCTAGCTTCTCATTCCACTACCAAACTTAGCAAGTCATTATTCTTTAAAAGATAACTACTCTGGTTTCTGAAGATCACTCATGTGAGGAAAAAAGAGAACTTAAGAGGCAGAGATAGTCAATGAAATATCTGTTTCCTTACAGTTCTAAGTCGCCCAAACCACTTATCCTTGATTAGTCTCTTTTTCCCCAAAACAAAATTATTTATTTACTCCAAATTATTTATTTAATCCAAAATTTGAAAGAACTTGGTGGTAAGGAAATAGACTGTTACATGACACAAGATAAAAAGCCTAATTCTATATTTAAAAAAAAAAAATCAAACCTTAAAAATAAAAATACTACCACCTCGTGTCATGCACATGAGCACCACAGGGCCAGGGACGGACCAGCTGTCAGGTGGGCAGGCGGGCGGGGAGGAAGCCGAGGCCGCAGCTTGAGGGAGGCCCTGGCCCCTCCTCGCCTGTGTCTGGCAGAGCCGGTGTGAAACGAAGAGACTGTTAAGGGAAACACTGACCAAAACCGCCCTCCCTGTCCAGGCAAGATAGTAACCACTTGCATGAGTTATCTTACAAACAGAAGGTCTTGCTTCGGAACGTGGAACTAACAAGTTACCACAAACCAGAAGAATTTGGGAAAGGTCAAAAGAGAGAGGAGATGCCAGTCCATACGTCCTGCCAACCTCCCAGAATCCTTCTCACTGGAATCCATCTTGGCTGAGCGATCCTTGATTGCTAGTCTTAATTATTTCCAAACTAATAGTTTTATACACAGAAATCCTCACATCTGACTATCCTGTACTAAATTTTATTAAAACTATTAAACACTACATGAAATACAGCCACTTAAGATGGTGAATGGTCATGTTATTAAAATGGTACCCTAAATCTTAGCTGAATTTATGACTATTTTAATACCCATGTTGATTTAAAACTCAATATTACTGTCAAACAAAAGAATACAAAATGTAAAATAAGTTGAGAGACATCACTTCAATCAATTACATATTTTTTGTTTATGAAATAAATATTTGCCAAGCGAATAGAGTAAATGTTAGGGAAACCAAATGGACAAAGTTTAGATATTTTCCCCCCTTTGGATTACATGGCCTTAAATAACTGATTCATCTTGACAAAAACATGCCCCTACTCACTATATTCTGTGGTATGGTCATCCTCCTAAAAGAGCAGATAAGATTTCACTAATTGCTGACCAGAATCCATTTTTTACTGTGTTACAATGTTAAGTGGCATAGTAGTATTGAATCTGACTTAAGATTCATATATAAAAGGAAAACCTATTAGTTGAACACAATCTTTTATATTGACTATTTTCATAATACAATTTTATTAGAATTAAAATTGAATCATTCAAAGTTGTACAATTATATTCAGAAACAACATACTTTGTGGCATCCACATCACGATGGTGTAGGGGACTTAAGATCAGTACTGATAATCCAGTGCACTATTCATGTGGGCCAGTTTATTGGATTTAAGACAAATATTTGGGCCAGGTGCATTTGGTCCTCAAGATGTGAGTATTCAATTTAAAATTTAACCCACTTTTGAGTTCACATTTTTCTTTTAGGGGAAACCAGCATCCCACCCTTCTCATAAGAAACTAAAATACTGAGTCACAACTGATCAGACCTTACAAACCTGTGCCACCCACTGCATAACCTGGTTTGCCTGTCTAAAGTTGCAGCCCACCAATTTTCGTGCTTTTCAAAGTTGCTGGCATAGAATAAAGACAAGGGAGAGATGGCAATAACAGAGACCAATTTCTGATTCTTCTGTCTTGTCTGGTTAGTCAAGCCATAGAGTATAACTGGTTAAGATACCAGGACCCTTTCCCATGAAAATGATAATAATGGTAACTTTCCCAGTATTCAACCCTATCTTTTTATTATTTTTTACCTACCCCTGCCTCTGCCCACAAAAAACCACACACAAAGAAAAGGCCTTATTTAATCCAAGTATTAGAAGTATTATTTAATCCAAGTGTTTGCCTTCTTAAGATCAAAATGAGTTTAAATACTCAAATCTGTTCTAAGCAGTTTATATATATATATATATATATAAAACCTAATTTAATCCATATAATGTAAGGTACCATTATTATCTGCATTTGGAAGTTGAATAAAAATAGACATCAAAAAGGTTATCTGCCCACAGTGAAATAGACAGGAAGGGATCAGCCATGATTTGAATCCTAAAAGTCCAACTCCAAAGCATTCCCTCTTTACAACCAGACTATGCCTGCTATCATAAATGAAAGCGGATACTACCTTTAGAGAAGATTTAGTAGCAACTCAACAAAAATATTTTAGAATGTTAGCAGTATTATTCACAACAGCCAAAAAGTGGAAGCAATCCAAGTGTCTGTCAAAAGATGAATGGATAAGCAAAAGGTGGTATATACATACAAATAGAATACTACTCAGCCTTAAAAAGAAAGGACATTCTGACACATGCTACAATGTGAATGAACCCAGAGGACATCAAGTTAAGTGCAACAAGCCAGACACAGAAAGACATATACTGTATGATTCCATTTATATCAGGTGCCTAGAATAGTCAAATTCAAAGAAAAAGTAGAATGGTGATTGCCAGGGGCTAGGGTGAGGGAGATATGGAGAGTTAATGTTTAATAGGTATAGAGTTCCAGTTTTATAAGAGGAAAAGCATTCTGGAGATGGATACTAATGATAGTTGCATAACAGGATAAATGTACTTAATACCATTAAACCTCACACTTAAAAATGATTAAAGGTCAATTTTTTGTTATGTTTATTTTACTACAAACATTTAAAAGTATACATTTTACACTGTTTTTAAAAACTTGTGAGCTACTAATCTCTTGAAAATAATTCAGAATAATTTCTGCAATGTACACTAAAGTAAAAATTTTCAAGATTTCAACATACAGTTCCCAGTATATTCCAAAGAATGAACTCTGTACCAGGAGCACGGCTTTAGTATGGAATCCAAATACCAAAACATCATTTTCATTTCTTTCCTTGTGGAACCCAGGCTATAATGAGAAAAACTAGAAATTGCCATAAATTATACCCTTCTCCAAACTTTCAGGGAAAAAAGTTTACTTCCATTTAAAACTTTATGTAAAGCAAATAATAAACTAATGCAACAAATCACAACAAGCAATTCCAGAAGAAAATCACAAAACTGATTTGCAAATAAATTTTATAAGTTATAAATAACAGAGCCATAAATTGTCACTAAGACGTGCAAAGTTAACAGAAAGGGCAAACAAGCCATTTCATAATTTCTTAAAGAAATAACTCTACTGGCAACAGAATATAAGGCTAAATAATGGGTCTGATGTAATCAACTTCTACGTTTTTACAGTTCACAGGTTCCTTATAAAGACACCTATTTTATCAATCTCCCATTCAATTTAACTAGCGTTTATTTAATGTTTGCTATGTGCCAGGGACCATGCTGGAAACAGACCAAAAATAACCTTTCCTGTTCAATCAGGAGTTTGGAGGGACCCTACAAACTGGCACATGATAGGTCACATGACTAAGTATGTTCTTTTTTAAAAATTCTTTCTCTTCACTAATATATGACACCACCAGAGAAAGCAACCATAAATTCAATATTACATCCCCGTTAGTCTGTGTGTATACTGCTATGTTTGTACCAATATAAGCCAAGTAAGGACTAGTCAACATATTGTGAGAAACCATTTTCTTATATCTCACCTCACTGAACTAAATCTTAAGCTCCTGTAGGTACTAAGTATAGCCCTTTTCCAGGGGCCCTGTATGTGAATAGGTACATCAAAACAAATAATAATAATAATAAAATCTGGCTGGCTAATATAAGAGAACATAGTATTACCTAAAAAGTTGAGGGGCTTCCCTGGTGGCGCAGTGGTTGGGAGTCCGCCTGCCGATGCAGGGGACATGGGTTCATGCCCCAGTACGGGAGGATCCCACATGCCGCGGAGCGGCTGGGCCCGTGAGCCATGGCCGCTGAGCCTGCGCGTCCAGAGCCTGTGCTCCACAATGGGAGAGGCCACAACAGTGAGAGGCCCGCGTACCGCAAAAAAAAAAAAAAAAAAAAAAAGTTGAGCATACTCCCCAAAAAGGGCTATACAAGTTTAGTTCATCACACAAGTAAGAAATGGATACACAATAATTCACAAACAATTCAAATAAGGATCAATTACAAAGCTTCAGAAAGAAGAATCCAGACTAGTTAACAATAGGAAACAAACTTATTCAAAGGATTACAGATATGCCATCTAGTCTCACTAATTCATACTGAGTTCATAATCTAGTTTTACTTCTTCATAATCAGAAAGTGATAGGATCATTACTTATTTTCTTACACTGTTCAGACCATATGCCTACTTGTTTTGATATGATACAGAATATCATAATCTAATTTAATCACTGTTTTTATGTAGATTGAAATTTACAACCACAGTAGATGATAATGCTGATAAATACAACAAATAGCTAAAAAATTTTTATCTGTAAACACAGGAACCTTCTTCCCAAGGGAAGCATTCTATATAGAGAAGCAGCAAAAAAATTTAATATATATATATATATATATACACACACACACACACGCACACACATGCACATACACACACACACCAATGAGCATTACTGCAGTTCTTATAGAAGGACATCAGAAGAAAAGCCATTATCTTGAAACAAAAATCTATTAAGGATTTATTAACAACTGTTGGACAGCCTTATTTATTTATTTCCCTGATAAACTGAATCACAGACTAGAAAACATGTTCATATGGATGGATAGGTGGCTGTAAGGCAGAAACTGCTTTAACTTAGTAATACTCTTTGCCACAGAAAATGCATAATCAACAGATGGTTCTTGAATAGATCCTACCGATTCCAGACAGGACAAACAGTTCAGTCAGACACAGATGGCTGCTTCTTAATGGCTGAGGTGGGTGAAAAATGGATAGAGCTGGCATACTCCTGTATCACTGCCAGGATACCTCACACTTTTGGTAGCCCACCCCACGCTTAAAAATCCTTCAAAGATTTTCTACTGTTCTCCAGATAACATTTTAAATCCTTAACATGAACCAAAGGCCCAAAAAGGTCTGTCTCCACCTCTACACTACTCTCTCTTCATGCCCAACACTACTCCTCCTCCAATTTCCCCAACTCCTACCCATGCTTTACACCTCAGTTAAATGGTTTCCTCTAATTTTTCCCTGACCACCCACTACATATAGGTTAGGCAACCCTGATATGCTCTCATACCACCTCATACTTTTCCTATGGAGCATTTACTCCAACTATAATTGTTTTTATTTAATCTGGTGCTTCCCAACTAAATTCCATCTAAAGCAACAATTGTCACTCTCATCTACCAATCTATGGAATCAAGGCCAGGAGCTGATTCATAATTTGCTCAACATTTACTAAATCAATAAATTTTGGCCTAAACCTATGTCTTTAATTATTTGTTCTACTAACTTAGCTTCTGGTCTTAACCTCACCCAGCAGCTGAAAGGGGAACACATGTAAAATTACACACTACTTTCAGAAACCTCAACTTCAAATTCTGTTTATGGAAGACAAACTTTCTTACAGATCTAGCACTCTTTCTTATTTTCAGTGTATTGAGTTCAAATATTTTCCTTTCCCCTCCTCCATTCTAGAGTTCTCACAAATCATAACTCCACTGAAAAATACGAAGGGAAAGGTCAAAAAGTACAAATGTTAAGCAATTAAAACCAACTATCATTTTCTACCTGTTAGATTGATCAAGATGAACGTCTGACACTAACTAAAGTTGGCAAGAATATGGGTAAGATTATCACCTTTAGATACCTTCAGACATTGTGATTAAAATATAAATTAGTGAGACTTCTTAGAAAAATAATTTGGCAATATCTATGAAAAATGTAAATGCACAAATCCCTTGATCCTGCAAATTTCACTTCTAGGAATTTATCCTATGGGTATCTTCTCATAAATGCACAAAGAAATCACTAAGGATACTAATGATAAAACACAAAAGAGAGAACTAATTAAATCATGGTACATTCATACAATCCAATACTGTATACCTGTTAAAAAATGAGATAGATTTATATACAAATATAGAAAGATATCTAATAGTACTGAATTACACACATCCAAACACACACACACACATAGTAGATAGCTTTACTCTGGGGGAATATCAAGAAAGAATTTGGAAAAAAAAAAAAAAAAGTAAAAGAATTTGAGGGGGATCAAGAGTTACCAACAAAGAAGTCATAACAGGGAAACATATGAGCTATATATTAAAGGATTCACTTGAGCCTCCATGCTGAAAAGGGCTTCTGGGTAGTACTGACTTGGTGTTCCAACTGACTTTGTCCTGCAAGGGCATTTACCCATGATCTCTCCTGTCTCAATGTCTGGTTTAAAAGGAAACTCCACCTAGGCCCAGACAAATGGACATCTTTCCCATTCTAAAAGGCCCAAGGCAATTCTGCTTCCTCAAATTTTAAAAACCTTCATTTTGGTATACACAACAAATGAATTCTTAAAATCTTGAAAAGCACAAACTTCATCCTGGACCATTACACCACTATAAAAGACACTGTGAACTGGAAGAGTTCTAAAGAATACACATCATATTGTATATTCACATTATGCTTATAGAGTGGAACTGAAACTAAAACTTTTTTGGCCTATTAAGAATATCTTTAAGGGCTTCCCTGGTGGCGCAGTGGTTGAGAATCCGCCTGCCAATGCAGGGGACATGGGTTCGTGCCCTGGTCCGGGAGGATCCTGCATGCTGCGAAGCGGCTGGGCCCATGAGCCATGGCCACTGAGCCTGTGCTCCACAACGGGAGAGGCCACAACAGTGAGAGGCCCGCGTACCACAAAAAAAAAAAAAAAAAAAAAGAAAAAAAAAGAAAAAAGAATATCTTTTAAATAATATTGACTAGTTTCTTATGACCTAGGCACTGTTCTAAACGGTTATTACGTATCTCATTTAGTCTTCAAAACAACCCTACAGAATAAGTTATTATCCCCATTTACCAATGAAAGAAGTATTAAAGTAATTAAATGCACCCAAAGAAATGCACTGAAATCAATCAACACATACTATGGTCCCTAAATAACATTTTGTTAATAAAAGCAGGAACTACATAAGATGAGCCTGTAACATCTCGTCGTGATAGAAAGTAAGAAAGCTATTTTAAAAACTACCAAGGTTGTATCCAAAGGACACAAGCAATGCCCCAAGATGCTGCCACTGGCAAAAGAGTATCAAAAAGAACGACTACAATGGTCTGAAACACAAACAGCTAAAAATCCATAAGTTCATTAAAAAAACTTAAAAAAAACAAAGGTTGCTAAAGAACTAATTCAGCTGAAAAGGGGGAAAAAATAAGCCATTTATCCTCCTTTTCCTGGATGAACTGTATTTCAGAGTCAACAATGGCTGATGAAGAAAGTTCTCATGCAACAAATGCTCAAACTGCAGCATGCCTCAGAACCACGTAGAGGGCTTGTTAATACACAGATAACTGGTTCCTACCAATAGTTTCTGATGTAGGTCTGGGACAGGACCCAAGAATTTGCATTTCCAACAAATTCCCAGGTGATACTGATGCTGCAGAGGCCTACACTTTTTAAGAACCACGATTAGAAAAGAATTCTGCATAATAAACACAGAAAGAATAAAAGAACTAGAAATTCATAATTTTGCAACTCCTGATAAAATAAGGAGTCTAACCAACCACCATCAGAAGCTGCTAAAATCACTGGGTGAAAGGTGATGAGGAACTTTATAACAGATTCATAATGATAACAACTGAATCCACTGATCAATCTCATCCCTAAATATAAAACAACTTGACGTTAGGTATCTCTTAATGTGATGCAGCAGGAAGTGCATAACACAGGCAATGCAGTATTCTTTGGGAATGACACCATAAGGGTGGAATTACCCAAATGCCTAAGGAGGGAAATTCTATAGTCCATGTGACACAGTCTCCTCAACAAGTAAACTACAAGAAAAAAATGTGGGGGGAGAGGGGACATAAATTAAAGAGAACTGTTAACCAAATGTCATGAGTGGACCTTTTTGGATTCTACTTTGAACATTAACTATAAAGAGACATTTTTCAAGGAATCTAGGATACTGAACATGGACTAGGTTCAAAAAAAATCAAAGTTAACTTTGTTAGGTGTGACAGAGCTCTTACAATTACATTAAAATTTTAATATAAGGCTTAATTTATCTATTATAAATATATACTGACATATGTGTTTTAAATGAAGTCTGGGTTTTGCTTTAAAAAAAAAAAAAAACAGGGAAAAAAGTAGGTATCAGGGTAGGAAAGATTTAGGTAAATGAAACCAGAAAGGTATAACGTTGGTAACACTGCAGCTGGGTGATGGGCTCATGGAAGTTAAAAATCTTACTGTCTTTACTTACTTTTGTATATAATTTTAAGTCTATCATAAACAGCTAATTTAAAAATTAAATAAAACTTGAGCATAAAAAGTGAAATCTCCTTTCATCTCCACACCCTCACCACAAATGAGTTAATTATTTAGTATGTGTATCCTTTTCATACCATTTAATGTGCCTTTGCAAATACTATATACTTATTCACAGATACACACATACACAGAATTTTTTCTTCAGTAAGATAATGTTAAACATGTTTTACAGTTTTCTTCAATCTTCATATATCCAAAGCATTTTTGTGTTCATAAACAGATCTCTTACAAACTTTAAGAGCCTCATTCCTTTTAATAACTACTTAATCACATGAGATATATATATATAAGTTGTTTCAAATCTTTAATACCTTTCATGTTTGTAAACCTGAGTATTTCTATAGGATAGATTCTGACAAGCAGAGGTGATAGGTTAAAAGGTATGCAGTTTAAATTTTGACAGATATTGTCAAGTTGCCCACCAAAAAGGCCAACTGTTTGAACTCCTTCCACATGAAAATGCTCATTTCCCAACATCAACATAATACTATTAATATTTAAGATCTTTGCCAATCTCTCGGGAGTAAAATGATCCTGTTTTTATTTGCAATTCCCTATATATTATTAAAGCTGATTTCTCAGTCATTTATATTCCTTCTTTTGTAAATTGAAGGAATTCAATTCAAGTTCCCCACTCACATCATTTTCCCCATTTTCCTACTGAGCTGTTTGTTTTTTATCAACTCACAGGAGCATTTTATATGTTATGCATATTAGCTTTTTCCTGTTTTAGGTAGTGCAAATATTTTCCTGTTAAAATTTGATATTTTCTGCATTCACGGCTTTTATAACTTTATGTAGCCAAATCTATTTCCTATATGACTCATGGCCTATATTGTATTTAGAAAGTCCTTTCATGATCCCAAACTAGAAATGATTATAAATATGTATTTTTCTTACATGACTCCATAGTTGATTCTTTTCAATGTTATATCTTTAATTCAACTGGATTAATTTCATATGATATTAGTTAGGAATCTAAGAATCATTTATTAATATTCCATCTCTTATCACATGAGTTTCAAGTGTCTAATTTACCAAATGCCCACGTAAAATAGGTCTTCTCACAAATCTCTACTCTGTTCCTTTCATATATATATTTCTCTTCCTCTACCAACATCTTACTCTTCTAATTTCAATGTCTTTACAGTCTGCGTGGATACCTAAAAGGGCACACTACTTCCATTATTGTTTTCCCTCCAAAACTGTCAAAATTCACAAGACAAAGATTGCCTTGGCTCTTCCTCCACATTCACTTTTCCCAATGATCTACAAAATTAGTTTTACATTTCTTACAGACTGCCCTGAATTTACAGATTAATCTGGGAATATCTGACCTCTCTGCAATCAATTTTTACTTAGCAGTTTTACATACTACTGTACTTTAAAACACATACAACAAATGTATGTTTTAAACCAATAAAAAGTAAAATTTAGTGTCTAGCATACAGTTACATTAAGATAAGCTTGTTAAAATACTAACACCACAGGCAAACCTGAAAATATCCTATAATATCAAAGACAAGGAAATACTGGTAGAAAGCACTAGTCTCAGAGTTCCAAATGATGTGTACCAATTCCAATAGTCCTCCAATTTGTAGAGGACTTCTGCTTCTGAGAAGATAGAGCAGACATACTTTTCCCTATTCCTCCTGCAAAGCACAACTACAAATCCTAGACATTATAAATAAACAAAACATAGGAAAAGAAAAGGCAGCAGACTGGCTAGGGACCTTGGGAGTTCAACACGAGGTGAGTTTCCAGAGTTTTCATTTTGCCTCATATATCTCAGATTCAAAGTTGAAGAGGCCAGCAACACAGAAATCCTAACAGGTGCAGATATAAAAAGTTCCAACAAAAGCCTTCTCACTCTTGTCAAAGGAACAGGAAAAGGGCAGCCTAGCAAGACAGAAAACTTTTAGAAAATACCCTATCTACTCCAACCAAACACACTGCAGAAAGGAAAAGAAAAGAGAAAAAAGAAAAATCTGTGACCCCACTCACATCCACACCAGCAAAGGCTGTAATGTGGAAGCCCAACACCTCTCCAGAGTAGTGTCAGAGAAGGCAAAGGAGGGAGCCTGGACTTCCACCCCACCCAGCAGTAAGGAGGCACACCTCACTGGGGTGGTGTCACAGAAGGCCTAGTGGAAAGTCAGCACCTCCACCGTGGCCCAGCAACTCTGTGGTATCAGTGGAAGTCTCGTGGAGAGCCAGAACTCCCACTCACACCCAACAGTAACAAAGAACACCTCCTTCCCCTGATGGGGTACTGTCAGAGAAACCCAGCTAAAACAGGATTAAGTAAGGTCCAGAGTCTCATAACATAATACCAAAAAAATCTATGGATCAAACAAAATTTCCATCATACCAAGTACCAGGAGGCTCTCAAACTGAACGAAAAAAGTCAGTCAATAGATGCCAGCGCTAAGATGACAGAGATTTGAGAATTATTGACAAAGATTTTAAGGCAGCCATCATAAAAATGCTTCAACTAGCATATGCAAGTATGTTGAAAATACAAAATTTGTGGGATAAAGCTGAAGCAGTGCCGAGAGAAACTTGCACACACTACAAAAGATGAACAAGTCTAAAATCAATCATCTAAGCTCCCACCTCAAAAATCTAGAATAAGAAGAACAAAATAAACACAAGGAAGCATGAGGAAATAATAAAAGTAAAAAAAGGAAAATGAAATTGACACATAAAAATAAAGAAAAAGCTGTTTCCCCCACCCCAGTTTTTTGAGATATAAATGACATACAGCACTATATGAGTTTAAGGTGTACAGCATAACGGTTCGGTTTACATATACTGTGAACTGATTACCACAGTAAGTTAACTATCATCTCATATAGACACAAAAACAAAAAGATAAAAAAAAATTTCTTCTCCTTGTGATGAGACCACTTAGGCTTTATTTTCTTAACACTGTCACACATATCATACATACAACAGTGTTAATTATAGTCATCCTGTTGTACGTTACATCCCTACTACTTATTTACCTTAGAACTGTTAGTTTGTACCTTTTGACCACCTTCTTCTAATTCCCCGTCCTACATCTCGACCTCTGGTAACCACAAATCTGATTTCTTTTTCTGAGTTTGGGTTTGTGGCTTTTTTTTTTTTTAAAGATTCAACATATAAGTGAGATCATACAGTATTTCCTTCTCTGATTTATCTCACATAGAATTATGTCCATAAGGTCCATCCACATTCTTAAAAATGGCAGCATTTCCTCACTTCTTTAAGGCTGAATGATATTCTGCTCTGTGTGTGTGTGTGTGTGTGTGTGTGTATGTGTGTGTATATCTCACAACTTCTTTATCCATTCATCTCTCGATAGACACTCAGGTTGTTTCCATGTCTTGGCTATTATATCAGTTGTATTTCAATATATTAGGAATAAATGAGAAAAATAAAATTAAAAATACAATACCCCTTTAAATCGCTCAAAATACTGAAATACTTAAGTGTAAATAAAACAAAACACGTACAGGACTTGTATGCTGAAAGCTACATAATACTGATAAAAAAAAGTCAAAGAAGTTCTAAATAAATGGAAAAATATACCAAGTTTATGGATTAGAAGATGTTATATAATAAAGAGGTCAATTTTCCCTAAACTGATATGCAGGATTAATGCAACCCTTATTATAATCCCAGCAAAATAATTTTTATTGATATAGACCAGATTACTCTAAAGTCTATAAACAACGGCAAAAGACCCAGAGTAGCTAAAACAATTCTGCAAAGGAATTCAGTGGAAGGAATCAATCTACCCAATTTCAAGACTTATCATATAGCTATCAAGATTACTTGGCATTGGTGGAGGGAGACACACATGGATCAATGGAATAGGACAGAGAACCGAGAAACAGACTCACACAAATACACTCAAGTCAATTGTGACAAAAGAGCAAAGCAATTCAATAAAGGAAAGACAGCCTGCCTTTTCAACAAATGGTGCTGGAGCACTTGAACCCTCACCTAAATTTCACACCTTATATAAAAATTAACTCAAAATAGATCATGGACTTAAATGCAAAACTATAAGTATTTTAGAACAAAACACAGGGAAAAAAATTTTTCGAATCCAGGGCTAAGCAGAGTTCTTAAACTTGACACTAAAAGCGTAACACATAAAAGAAAAATTCAATAAACTGGGGTTAAGTAGGGGTGTGCTGGGATTGAGGTGGATGAGGTTACCAAAAGGCAACATGAGGCTGCCGCCTCTGCCGCCAAGTAGGAGCGAGCGGAGCCAAGATGGCCGTGTGGATTAAAGGCTCTTGGTGCTCCAGCCAGGTGTCAGGGCTGTGCCTGAGGTGGGAGAACCAACTTCAGGACACGGGTCCACAAGAGACCTGCCAGCTCCACGTAATATCAAACGGCGAAAATCTCCCAGAGATCTGCATCTCAACACCAACACTCAGCTTCACTCAATGACCAGCAAGCTACAGTGCTGGGCACCCTATGCCAAACAACTAGCAAGACAGGAACACACCCCATCCATTAGCAGAGAGGCTGCCTAAGATCATAATAAGGTTACAGACAACCCAAAACACACCAACAGATGTGGACCTGCCCACCAGAAAGACAAGATGCAGCCTCATCCACCAGAACATAGGCACTAGTCCCCTCAACCAGGAAACCTACTCAACCTACTGAACCAACCTTAGCCACTGGGGACAGACACCAAAAACAACGGGAAATATGAAGTTGCAGCCTGAGAAAAGGAGACCCCAAACACAATAAGATAAGTAAAATGAAAAGACAGAAAAATACACAGCAGATGAAGGAGCAAGGTAAAAACCCACCAGACCTAACAAATGAAGAGGAAATAGGTAGTCTACCTGAAAAAGAATTCAGAATAATGAGAGTAAAGATGATCCAAAATCTTGGAAATACAATAGAGAAAATGCAAGAAACATTTAACAACGACCTAGAAGAACTAAAGAGGAAGCAAGCAATGATGAACAACACAATAAATGAAACTGAAAATACTCCAGATGGGATTAATAGCAGAATAACTGAGGAGGAAGAACGGATAAGTGACCTGGAAAATAAAATAGTGTAAATTACTGCACAGCAGAATAAAGAAAAAAGAATGAAAAGAACTGAGGATAGTCTCAGAGACCTCTGGGACAACATTAAATACACCAACATTTGAATTATAGGGGTCCCAGAAGAAAAAGAGAAAAAGAAAGGGACTGAGAAAATATTTGAAGAGATTATAGTTGAAAACTTCCCTAATATGGGAAAGGAAATAGTCAATCAAGTCCAGGAAGCACAGAGAGTCCCATACAGGATAAACCCAAGGATAAACACGCCAAGACACATATTAATCAAACTATCCAAAATTAAATACAAAGAAAATATATTAAAAGCAGCAAGGGAAAAACAACAAATAACACACAAGGGAATCCCCATAAGGTTAACAGCTGATCTTTCAGCAGAAACTCTGCAAGCCAGAAGGGAGTGGCAGGACATACTTAAGGTGATGAAAGAGGAAAAACCTACAATCAAGATTACTCTACCCAGCAAGGATCTCATTCAGATTGGATGGAGAAATTAAAACCTTTACAGAGAAGCAAAAGCTGAGAGTTCAGCACCACCAAACCAGCTTTATAACAAATGCTAAAGGAACTTCTCTAGGCAAGAAACACAAGAGAAGGAAAAGACCTACAAGAACAAACCTGAAACAATTAAGTAAATGGTAATAGGAACATACATATCAATAATTACCTTAAATGTAAATGGGTTAAATGCTCCCACCAAAAGACACAGACTGGCTGAATGGATACAAAAACAAGACCCATATATATGCTGTCTACAAGAGACCCACTTCAGACCTAGGGACACATACAGACTGAAAATGAGGGGATGAAAAAAGATATTCCATGCAAATGGAAATCAAAAGAAAACTGGAGCAGCAATTCTCATATCAGACAAAACAGACTTTAAAATAAAAACTATTACAAGAGACAAAGAAGGACACTACATAATGATCAAGGGATCGATCCATGAAGAAGATATAACAATTGTAAACATTTATGCACCCAACATAGGAGCACCTCAATACATAAGGCAAATACTAACAGCCATAAAAGGGGAAATTGGCAGTAACACAATCACAGTAGGGGACTTTAACACCCCACTTTCACCAATGGACAGATCATCCAAAATGAAAATAAATAATGAAACACAAGTTTTAAATGATACATTAAACAAGATGGACTTAATTGATATTTATAGGACATTCCATCCCAAAACAACAGAATACACATTTTTCTCAAGCGCTCATAGAACATTCTCCAGGATAGATCATATCTCGGGTCACAAATCTAGCCTTGGTAAATTTAAGAAAATTGAAATCGTATCAGGTATCTTCTTTTCCGACCACAAGGCTATGAGACTAGATATCAATTACAGGAAAAGATCTGTAAAAAATACAAACACATGGAGGCTAAACAATACACTACTTAAAAACGAAGTGATCACTGAGGAAATCAAAAAATACCTAGAAACAAATGACAATGGAGACACGAGGACCCAAATCCTATGGGATGCAGCAAAAGCAGTTCTAAGAGGGAAGTTTAAATACAATCCTACCTCAAGAAACAGGAAACATCTCGAATAAACAACCTAACCCTGCACCTAAAGCAATTAGAGAAAGAAGAAAAAAAAAAAAAACCCAAAGTTAGCAGAAGGAAAGAAATCATAAAGATCATATCAGAAGTAAATGAAAAAGAAATGAAGGAAACAATGGCAAAGATCAATAAAACTAAAAGCTGGTTCTTTGAGAAGATAAACAAAATTGATAAACCATTAGCCAGACTCATCAAGAAAAAAAGGGAGAAGACTCAAATCAGTAGAATTAGAAATGAAAAAGGAGAAGTAACAACGGACACTGCAGAAATACAAAAGATTATGAGAGATTACTACAAGCAACGCTATGCCAATAAAATGGACAACCTGGAAGAAATGGACAAATTCTTAGAAATGCACAACCTGCCAAGACTGAACTAGGAAGAAATAGAAAATATGAACAGACCAATCACAAGCACTGAAATTGAAACTGTGATTAAAAATCTTCCAACAAACAGGGCTTCCCTGGTGGCGCAGTGGTGAGAGACCCCTGCCGATTCAGGGGATGCAGGTTCATGCTCCGGTCCGGGAAGATCCCATATGCCGTGGAGCGGCTGGGCCCGTGAGCCATGGCCGCTGAGCCTGCATGTCCGGAGCATGTGCTCCACAACGGAAGAGGCCACAAAACTGAGAGGCCCGCGTACCGCAAAACAAAAAACAAAAAACAAGAAAAATCTTCCAACAAACAAAAGCCCAGGACCAGATGGCTTCACAGGTAAATTCTATCAAACATTTAGAGAAGAGCTAACACCTATCCTTCTCAAACTCTTCCAAAAGATAGCAGAGGGAGGAACGCTCCCAAACTCATTCTATGAGGCCACCATCACTCTGATACCAAAACCAGACAAAGATGTCACAAAGAAAGAAAACTACAGGCCAATATCACTGATGAACAGAGATGCAAAAATCCTCAACAAAATGCTAGCAAACAGAATCCAAAAGCACATTAAAAGGATCATACACCATGATCAAGTGGGGTTTATGCCAGGAATGCAAGGATTCTTCAATATACGCAAATCAATCAACGTGATACACCATATCAATAAACTGAAGGAGAAAAACCATATGATCATCTCAATAGATGCAGAGAAAGCTTTTGACAAAATTCAACACCCATTTATGATAAAAACCCTGCAGAAAGTAGGCACAGAGGGAACTTTCCTCAACATAATAAAGGCCATATATGACAAACCCACAGCCAACATCGTCCTCAATGGTGAAAAACTGAAACCATTTCAACTAAGATCAGGAACAAGACGAGGTTGCCCACTCTCACCACTCTTATTCAACATAGTTTTGGAAGTTCTAGCCACAGCAATCAGAGAAGAAAAAGAAATAAAAGGAATCCAAATCGGAAAAGAAGTAAAGCCGTCACTGTTTGCAGATGACATGATACTATACATAGAGAATCCTAAAGACGCTACCAGAAAACTACTAGAGTTAATCAATGAATTTAGTAAAGTAGCAGGATACAAAATGAATGTGCAGAAATCTCTGGCATTCTTATACACTAATGATGAAAAATCTGAGTGAAATTAAGAAAACACTCCCATTTACCACTGCAACAAAAAGAATAAAAAATCTAGGAATAAACCTACCTAAGGAGACAAAAGACCTGTATGCAGAAAATTATAAGATACTGATGAAACAATTAAAGATGATACAATTAAAATTAAAGATGATACAAATAGATGGAGAGATATACCATGTTCTTGGATTGGAAGAATCAACATTGTGAAAAAGACTCTACTACCCAAAGCAATCTACAGATTCAATGCAATCCCTATCAAAATACCACTGGCATTTTTTACAGAACTAGAACAAAAAATTTCACAATTTGTATGGAAACACAAAAAACCCCAAAGAGCCAAAGCAATCTTGAGAACAAAAAATGGAGCCGGAGGAATCAGGCTCCCTGACTTCAGACTTTACTACAGAGCTACAGTAATCAAAACAGTATGGTACTGGCACAAAAACAGAAATATGGATCAACGGAACAGGATAGAAAGCCCAGAGATAAACCCACACACATATGGTCACCTTATCTTTGGTAAAGGAGGCAGGAATGTACAGTGGAGAAAGGACAGCCTCTTCAATAAGTGGTGCTGGGAAAATGGACAGGTACATGTAAAAGTATGAAATTAGAACACTCCCTAACACCACACACAAAAATAAACTCAAAATGGGTTAAAGACCTCAATGTAAGGCCACACACTATCAAACTCTTAGAGGAAAACATAGACAGAACACTCTATGACATAAATCAAAGCAAGATCCTTTTTGACCCACCTCCTAGAGAAATAGAAATAAAACCAAAAATAAACAAATGGTACCTAATGAAACTTAAAAGCTTTTGCACAGTAAAGGATACCATAAACAAGACCAAAAGACAACCCTCAGAATGGGAGAAAATAGTTGCAAATGAAGCAACTGACAAAGGATTTATCTCCACAATTTCCAAGCAACTCATGCCGTTCAACAAATAAAAAACAAACAACCCAATCCAAAAATGGGCAGAAGAACTAAATAGACATTTTTCCAAAGAAGATACACAGATTTCCAACAAACACATGAAAGAATGCTCAACATCATTAATCATTAGAGAAATGCAAGTCAAAACTACAATGAGATATCATCTCACACCGGTCAGAATGGCCATCATTAAAAAATCTAGAAAAAATAATTGCTGGAGAGGGTGTGGAGAAAAGGGAACCCTCTTGCACTGTTGGTGGGAATGTAAATTGATACAGCCACTATGGAGAACAGTATGGAGGTTCCTTAAAAAACTACAAATAGAACTACCATACAACCCCGCAATCCCACTGCTGGGCATATACCCTGAGAAAACCATAATTCAAAAAGAGTCATGTACCAAAATGTTCATTGCAGCTCTATTTATGATAGACAGGACATGGAAGCAACCTAAGTGTCCATCAACAGATGAATGGATAAAGAAGATGTGGCACATATCTACAGTGGAATATTACTCAGCCATAAAAAGAAATGAAACTGAGTTATTTGTACTGAGGTTGATGGACCTGGAGTCTGTCATACAGAGTGCAGTAAGTCAGAAGGAGAAAAACAAATACCGTATGCTAACACATACATATGGAATCTAAGGAAAAAAAATGTCATGAAGAGACCAGGGGTAGGATGGGAATAAAACACAGAACTACTAGAGCATGGACTTGAGGATATGGGGAGGGGGAAGGGTAAGCTGTGATAAAGTGAGAGAGTGGCATGGACATATGTACACTACCAAATGTAGGGTGGATAGCTAGTGGGACGCAGCCACATGGCACAGGGAGATCAGCTAGGTGGTTTGTGACCCACTAGAGGGGTGGGATAGGGAGGGTGGGAGGGAGGGAGACGCAAGAGGGAAGAGATACGGGAACATGTTTATATGCATAACTGATTCACTTTGTTGTAAAGCAGAAACTAACACACCATTGTAAAGCAATTATACTCCAATAAAGATGTTAAAAATTTTAAAAAGGCAACATGAGGGTTCCTGAAGGTTCCTCGTGGTGATGGAAATGTTCCATATTTTGACTGTATCATTGTCAGTATCACAGTTATGATGTTTTGCAATATCTATAATTATAGAAATTTTATTTTAATCTAGTTTTCCATGATGCTATCATTGGGGGAAGCTGGAAATGGGTAAACAGGACCTCTCTGTATTATTTCTTACAACTGAATGTGAATCTGTAGTTATAGAAAAATAAACAGTATTTTCAAAAATTTCATGTTAAGTCCTCTTGTTTTGAAGCTAAAAAATCACTATAAAAGCACTCCCAGAAGAGGGTGGTTGAAACAAAATCCAGTGTTCACTCTACCTATTTATTTATAAACATTAATATCAATTTCAATGACTTAACTCCAAAAGAATCTGAAAGCTAAAGCTTTAAAAACGAAAACAATTACTGCATTAAACTAGGCAAGATAGAGAGGAGCTAAAAGAAAATTAATGCAGAGCACCCATCGTCTCTTGTTAATCTGAGAACAGCTCTCAAACTTTCTGGTTTCAGGACCCCACCATACTCTTACAAATTCTTGAGAACCCCAAAAAACTTCTGTTTATCCACCAATACTTACCTTATTAAAAATTAAAACAGAGGAATTCTTAAGACATGTGCTAGTTCCTTTAAAAACAATTTTTAAAATTATATGTTAACATAAATAACATTTGTTTAAAAAATATATTTCCATCAAAAAAATTTTAAGTGAGAGGAGTCATACTGTTTTACGTTTTTGCAAATCTCCAGTTCAACAGAATACAGCTGGATTCTCATATCTGCTTCCCTATTAAACATACCACAATATATTGTTTTAGTAAAAGTAATGTAAAAAAAAAAAAGCAGACCACATATATAAATAAACTTGGTAAAAAGAAAAGTGTTTTAAACTTGGTATAAATATAAACTTGGTAAGAGAAAAGTGTTTTAACAGTCTTTACAGATAATTGTGGATATTCTTTGAAACTACACCAAAATCCAACAAGTTGTAGTTTTTAAAAATATCCTAAATTGTAATATGGAATCTGAAAACATATCAATGAACTACTAAACCTCTTTTACATTAAAATACTTTCAGCTACCATGCTCTTTGAATGGATCTTTGACTCCTTTATAATTTTGTAACATCATGCATAAGTCTTTTGAAAGATACTGGTTTGCTGAGTTACACAAACATTCCAACTGTTGAAACATTTTATTAGGCAATATAAAAAAATCACATTTGTAAGTATCACTATTCATTTCACTGGAAAAGTGTTTAAAAGCATTGGGAAGTTGTCAGGCTCATGAAGGCACATTTGAGTTTTTCAAAATTTTTGCTTGAAAACGTGTATTTTATAATGGGCAACAAATACTGTCAGTTGTCTTCCTTCATAAAACAGGTGCATCATATTCATTTTTTTGAGAAAACATCTGCCAAATATCCGTGTCTGAATAATCATGGTTTCTCTTGTCATTTTTTCAAGTAAAATGGTGCTCTGTGAAAAAAGCATCTGGTTTAGTTCACAATTCAATCACACAGGCGTATTTCCTCCAGAATATTCAGTATACGGTACTTTATGTAGACTTCTCATTTTGTCACACAGATTATTAAAAAGATACGTAATCACCTCTAATGCAATACTCAATAGTCAAAGACTGACAGCTTTTCCCCTAAGATCAGGAAAAAGAGAAGGATGTTGATTTTTACCACTTTAATTTAACACAGTATGGGAACTTCCAGCCATACCAATTAGGTAAGAAAAAGAAATAAGATATCCAAATTAGAAAGGAAGAAGTAAAATTTTCTCTGTTCACAGATGTTACTTGTATAAAACCCTAATGAGTCCAAAAAAACTGTTAGAGCTAATAAATGAATTCAGCAAAGTTACAGAATACAAAACATTCAAAAATGAATTGCATTTCTATAGATTAACAATGAATGATCCAAAAAAGAAACTAAGAATTCTACTTACCATTATATCAAAAAGAATAAAACATTTAGGAATAAGTTTATCCAAAGAGGTGTAAGATTTGTACACTGAAAACTATAATAAGAAAAAAAAGATACAAATAAATTGAAATACATCCCATTTTCACAGACTAGAAGACTTAATATTGCTAAGATAACACAGCTCAAAGCAACCTACAAATTAAATGCAATCCCTATCAAACTCCCAATGGCATTTTGGTAGAAATCGAAAAACCCATCGTAAAATTCATAGATTCCCAAATGATCCCAAATAGCCAAAACAATATTTAAAAAGAAAATTAAAATGGAAAGACTCATACTTACTGATCTCAATACTTACTAGAAAACTATTGTAATCAAAATAGTGTAGTATAGGCATAAGGACAGACATACAGACCAATAAAATAGAAGAGCGAGCCTAGCAAAAAACTCTTGCATATATGATCATCACTAGTCATTATGGAACCGCAAATTAAAACCACAGATACCACTCCATTACGCTTAGAATGTCTTTTTTCAAAACAAAAAAGAAAAAAACAGAAAATAACAGGCACTGATGAAAACGTGCAGAAATTGGAATCCTGGTGCACCACAAGTAGGAATGTAAAATGGCACAGCTAGTATGGAAAACAATACAGTTGTTCCTCAAAAAATTAAACACAGAGAGCTTTCCTGGTGGCACAGTGGTTAAGAATCTGCCCGCCTATGCAGGGGACATGGGTTCAAGCCGTGCTCCAGGAAGATCCCACATGCCGTAGGGCAACTAAGCCCATGCGCCACAACTACTGAGACTTCCTGCATGCTAGAGCCCGTGCGCCACAACTACTGAGCCCATGTGTAGCAACTACTGAAGCCCCCGCGCCTACAGCCCATGCTCTGCAACAAGAGAAGCCACTGCAAGAGCAGCCCGAGCACCACAAAGAAGAGCAGCCCCCACTCGCTGCAACTAGAGAAAGCCCGCGTGCAGCAATGAAAGACCCAACGCAGCCAAAACTAAATAAGTAAAATAAATTTATATTTTAAAAAATTAACATCGAATTACCATATGATTTACCATCTCCACTTCTCGGTACATACTCAAAAGAAGAAGGGACTCAAACAGATATTTGTACCACCATGTTCATACCAGCATTATTCACAATAGCCAAAAAGTGGAAGCAACCCTAGTGTCATCAACAGACAAATAAATAAAATGTGGTATATACATACAAGAGTATTATTCAGCCTTTTAAAAGTAAAGAAGTTGTGACACATGCTACAGCATGGATGAACCTTGAAGATATAATGCTAAGTTAAATAAGCCAGTCACAAAAGAATAAACTGTATGATTTCACTTAAATGAGGCAACTAGAGTAGCTGAATTCAAACTGACAGGAAGTAGATGGGTGGTTGCCAGGTGCTAGGAGAGGAAAGGCAATTATTGTTTAATGGGAATGGAGTTTCAGTTTGGAAAAATGAAAAAAGTTCTGGAGGTGGACGGTGATGACGGTTGCAAAACAATGTGAAAGGACTTAACTGCACTGTACACTTAAAAAATGGTTAAAATGGTAAATTTATATTATGTATATTTTACCACAATAAAGAAAGTTAAAACGTTAAATTTTATGTTATGTCTATTTTACACAACGAAAAAAGTGCATGCGCACACACACGCACAAAGACACATGCACTCAAGGGTCAAGATTTAACAAAATTAGTAATCTGAGCTACGTTGATGAGCACTGTCAGGTAAGTGATATATTTTTTAAGCTGTGAACGTGTGGTGTGAAAAATACGATGATTACTGGTACAGTCTGGTGACTCTGCCTTGACTAATGATTAGACACTACCAGTTTTCACCCACCTTTGCTTTTACACCACCACAGAACATGCCAACACAGTGAAAAGGGCCAGGGGAGAGAGAACATCTTAGTAGTATTATGAAAACATTTTTTACCTTGTCCCATATGCCTCTTAAAAGGGTCTTGGTGGGGCTTCCCTGGTGGCACAGTGGTTGAGAGTCCGCCTGCCGATGCAGGGGACGCGGGTTCGTGCCCCGGTCCGGGAGGATCCCACATGCCGCGGAGCGGCTGGGCCCGTCAGCCATGGCCGCTGAGCCTGCGCGTCCGGAGCCTGTGCTCCGCAACGGGAGAGGCCACAACAGTGAGAGGCCCGCGTATCGCAAAAAAAAAAAGGGTCTTGGTGATCCACCAAGGGGGATCCAGTCACCACACTTTAAGAACCACTTCTCTAAAGATGGATAAATACAGCAAAAGCAGAACAATATGACAGACTGAAAAAGCTGGAAATTTTTCAAGTCTTTCTCTCAATCAGGTAAATGTTTATAAATGGAGTTCAATATTTGCCTTAAGATGTCAGAAGTTCCAAATTCAGGCACTACTCTTAAAAAAAAAACAGCAAAACATTCTGCAATACTCCTTCTAGCTCTAGAAGTCTCAGATTCTATATACTTTGCAACATTCATTCAGTAACTCACTCAACACATACTTACTGTGTATCTACTGTATGCTACGTTGAGGAAACAAAGGAATAGGCTCAGTCCTCCAGTAATAAGAAACTCAACACAGAACCAATAAAATACTATATGTTAAATGCTATAATAATAGCAGTAAGAAGTACATGGAGGTGACGCCAGAGAAAATGTCAAGAATAAAGAGAACTGGCAAATATGAAGATAAGACCATTGAAATGGAGTCTGGGGAGCAGAAAGAAAAAGAATAAAGGCAAGAGAACAGAGTACAATGGACCTGTGGGACACCAAGCCAACAAACACACATTATAGGAGTCTGAGAAAGAGAAGAGGGTGCAGAAAGAATATCTGGAGAAATAGTGGCCAAAAACTCCTCAAATTTTAAAAAAAGGCATGAATCTACGAATCTAAGAAGCTCAATGAACTCCAGGTAGGAATAACTCAGAGACCCACACTGAGAAACATTATAATCAAACTGTCCAAAGACAAAGAATTTTTGAAAGCAGCAATTAGCGACTCATTGTCATGTAAACACAAGGGAGCCTCAATAAAATTAACAATTTCTCATCAAACTGTGGAGGCCAGAAGGCTATGAGATGCCATATTTAAACCTCTGGGGATGGGGGTGAGGTGGGGAATATCGACCAAGAATTTTAAATCTGGCAAAACTACCCTTCAATACTGAAGAAGAAATTAAGACATTTTAAGGTAAACAAAATCTGAAGGACTTTATTGGTAGTAGATGTCTCCTACAAGAAATGCTAAAGAGAGTCCTTCAGATGGACATGAAAGGACACTAGATCGTAACGAGAAGCCATATAAAGAAATAACGAACATCAGTAAAGCATCTACATAAGTAAATATAAAAGCCAGTATTACTTTATTTTTTTCTTGGTAACTCCTCTTTTGGTTTCCTCTGTGAATTAAAATAGAAATGTATAAAATAATAAGTCTGATGATGGGCACACAACATATATAAGATGTAGTTTGTGGGATTTCCCTGGTGGCCCAGTGGTTAAGACTCCACTCTCCCAATGCAGGGGGCCCAGGTTCAATCTCTGGTCAGGAACTAAGACCCCGCATGCTGCATACCGCACATGGTGCACCGCGCAGCCAAAAAAACACAAAAAAATGTAGTTTGTGACAACAATGTAAAGACACATAAAAGTGCAATGTGTTTATATCACCTTTTTAAATTTTTTTATTTTTAATTTTTATTTATTTATTTTTTTGGCCACACTGTGAGGCTTATGGGATTTTAGTTCCCCAACGAGGGATCGAACCTGTGCCCTTGGCAATGAAAGCCCGGAGTCTCAACCACTGGACCGCTGGGTAATTCCCTATATCATCTTTTTTTTAATTGAGAGAAAGTTCACATTACATTAAATTAACCAAGTTAAAGTGTATAATCCAGGAGCATTTCCCATATGGTTGTGCAACTATCACCTACATCTATTTCCAAAACACTTTTGTCACCCCCAAAGACAACCTCATACCTATTAAACAGTCATTCATTGCCCATTACTCTTCTCCCCCCAGTCTCTGGCAATGACTTTCTCTCTTTGTGGATTCATTTATTCTATTGGTATTCAACAGATATTTCATATAAAATGAAATCCTACAATATGTGACCTTTTGTGTCTGGCTTCTTTCTCTTCATTTTTTCTTTTTTTTTTTGGCTGCTGTTGGGTCTTTGTTGCTGCATGCAGGCTTTCTCTAGTTGCAGCAAGTGGGGGCTACTCTTCTTTGTGGTGCTCAGGCTTCTCGTTGCAGTGGCTTCTCTTGTTGCAGAGCACAGGCTCTAGGCATGCGGGCTTCAGTAGTTGTGGCACGTGGGCTCAGTAGGTGCAGCTCACGGGCTCTAGAGCATGGGCTCTGTAGTTGTGGCGCACTGGCTTAGTTGCCCTGCAGCATATGGGATCTTCCTGGAGCAGGGATTGAACCCATGTCTCCTGCACTGGCAGGAGGATTCTTAACCACTCGACCACCAGGTAAGTCCTCACTTCATATGTTTTTGAGGTTCATCCACATTGTACCATGAATCAGTATTTCATTCCTGTCTATGGCTGAATAATATTCCATTGCACGGATATACCACATAAATCTATTCATCCACTAATGGACGTTCAGGTTGTTTCCACCTTTTGAGTATTGTGAATAACACTGCTATGAGCATTCTTGTATGTATTTGTTTGAATACCTCCTTTCAATCCTTCTGAATATATACCTAGGAGTAGTATTACTGCAAGAGTGCTAGTAAAAGATGAGGAGCTGGGCAGTGGGATGGGATAGCAAAGACAAACAGAATACTGCTAAAATAGCAATTAAAAAGCTGCAGTGAGGCATGTATAAAGAGAGGGGTCAAGATAATCTTGAAGTTCTGAAATTAGGCAACTGGTAGACACTAATCCCTTTCACTCAAATAGGAAATACAGGAAGAGTAACAGGGAAGTGGAACAAGAGTGGGGAAAGATGACAAAGTGTTGCATTGTACATGCTGAGTTTGAGGTGCTCAAGAAATGCAGTGACATTGAGACGGCTAAAAAAAAAAAAAAAAGGAAGAAAGCAAAAATTACACCTAAAGTGTCAATTATAAACATATAAAGTGGGACTTCCCTGGCAGGGCAGTGGTTAAGAATCCACCTGCCAATGCAGGGGACGTGGGTTCAATCCCTGATCCGGGAAGATCCCACATGCTGTAAAGCAACCAAGCCCATGCGCTACAACTACTGAGCCTGTGCGCCACAACTACTGAAGCCCGCGTGCCACAACTACTGAAGCCCACGCGCCTAGAGCCCGTGCTCCTCAACAAGAGAAGCCACTGCAACAAGAAGCCTGTGCACTCCAACGAAGAGTAGCCCCCACTCGCCGCAACTAGAGAAAGCCCACGCGCAGCAATGAACACCTAATGCAGCCAAAAATATAAATAAATTTAAACAATTTTTAAAAATAAAATATATAAAGTGAAATTATTCTTAATCATTAAGCATTTTCTATGTGCTAGTTATAGCACATCAACTGAATTAAAATTCTAATACAATAACTTGGATTAAATCCATGTTAAGTATTAGCTGATTTACTAATTAAATTGTTGTAAATCTGGATTATGTACTACATTACTCAGGGTTTTCCAGAGAAACAGAACTAATAAGGTGTGTGTGCATACACAGAAAGATATTATAAGGAACTGGTTCATGTGTTTATAGAGGCTGTCAAGTCCCAAGATCTGCAGTTAGCAAACTGGAGACCCAGGAGAGCTGATGGCATAGCACTTGTCAGAAAGCAGACTCAAGATCCAGGAAGAGCTCATGTCTCACTTTAAGTCCAAAGGCAGGAAAGAAGGCAGTCAGGCAGGACAAGTTTCCCTCTTACTCACAGAAGCGTCAGCCTTTTTGTTCTATTCCAGCCTTCAACTGACTGAAAGAGGCCCATCAACATTAAGAAGGCCAACCTGCTTTACTCACTCTACAGATTCGAATGTTTTATCTCAGCCAGAAACATCTTCACAGACATACCCAAAATACTGTTTGACCAAATATCTGAAGCCACCTGTGACCCAGTCAATTTGACACATAAAATTAACCATCACAAGTGCTCTTCAAGATAACTCATGATTTTCTACTAAGAAAACTGACTTTTTGATAGTTCAGGAAAAATATGGTCCTTAACTAGCCAAACCTTGTTTAAAAGAATAATCTATAAAATAGAATACAGTACACATTATGATTTATCCCAATACTGACTCACTTAGTTGTAAAGTAGAAACTAACACACCATTGTAAAACAGTTATACTCCAATAAAGATGTTAAAAAAAAAATGAAAACAGCATGCTGAATTAAATAGACAAGGGTTTTTTTTAATTGTCATGTAGTTGATTTGCAATGTTGTGTTAATTTTTGCTATACAGCAAGGTGATTAAGTTATACATATATATACATTCTTTTTTATATTCTTTTCCATTATGGTTTATCACAGGAGAGTGAATAGAGTTCCCTGTGCCATACAGTAGGACCTTGTTGTTTATCCATTCCATATATAATAGTTTGCATCTACTAACCCGAAACTCCCAGGCAATCCCTCCTCCGCCCCCCTTAGCAACCACAAGTCTATTCTCTAGGGCTGTGAGTCTGTTTCTGTTTCATAGATAAGTTCATTTGTGTTGTTTTAGATTCCACATACAAGTGATATCATATGGCATTTGTCATTCTCTTTCTGACTTACTTCACTTAGTATTACAATCTCTAAGTCCATCCATGTTGCTGCAAATGGCATTATTTCATTCTTTTTTATGGCTGAGTACTATTCCACTGCATATATGTACCACATCTTCTTCATCCATTCATAAATAGATAAGGTTTTTAAACCATGCTCTTGAAGAAGAATATTCCTTGAACTGGACCAAAATGTCATCACAAAAATCAACCAATGAAAACCATTTTCCCAATTTACAAAAAAACCAAAAACAAACAAACAAAAACTTAATGAATGTAAATGTTTTCAGTTTTAAGTGCTTTTGCATAACATGACAATCCTCTGACACTTTCTTCTATTAGCCTGTACTAGAATTAAATGAGATACATTTAGTGCAAAGTCATATAGTTATTATAAACTTAAATGTGCATTTTGTGATGGTCTTCACAGGGCTTTACAAGGCATCATGAACTAATACCTGAACAAGTTTGAGAACCACTTACTTAAACAATTACAACAAATACATTTAGAATAAGACTGCACGGTTCTCAGCCTAAGAAGATTAACCATCATAAAGATGTAAATTCTCGGGAATTTCATAGCAGTCCAGTGGTTAAGACTCTGAGCTTCCACTGCAGGGGGCACGGGTTCAATCCCTGGCCAGGGAACTAAGATCCCACATGCCATGCAGAAAGGAAGAAAAAAAAAAAAAAAAAAAGATGTGAATTCTCTGAGCTAATAAAATACCAAAATAATTTTTTTCTTGCAAATGACAAGTTGATTCTAGCATTTATATGGAAAAACAAAACAAGAAGACACAAGAAAACTCTGGAAAAAAAAAAAAGAAGAGCAATTTGCAGGCCGGTGTGGGGTTGGAGCGGGATGTCCTACTAGATGTGAAAACATAATAAAGAGTGTGACAGTGATACATGAGTAGACAGATGAATGAAGCAGAATGACAGTCTACAAATATGCCAAATATATATGAAAACTGAGTGTATGTTAAAGGAGGCATTTCAAATGGGTAGAGGTAAAAAGAACTTAAAAAAATGGTGTGATAAACCAATGCCTACCACTTCTATCAGCTGAAACCATTAAGAAAATAACAAGAATATTTAGTAACATAAATTAATACTTATAAACTCTAAGATAAACTGACACATTCTAAATGTTCATCAATAGAGTAACAGTTATATAAATTTTGGTGCATCCATGAAATGTAATACAGTGCAGTCATTTTTTTAATTGAGGCAACATCATATATATAAATACATCATAATCTGAAAGATATATTAAAAAGAAAAAAAGCAAAAGCACAGAGAAATCTATATAATATCCAACCATTTGTCTAAACATGAGAAAGAAATTGTAACATATGTAGATGACTATATATGCATAGAAAATTCTGGAAGAATAAACTTAACAGATTGATTCTGGGTATGGAAAATGGGGGGGGTAAAAGAGTGGAAAGGAGCCTTTGTGACTTTTCAATTTTGTATTACATGCATGTTATTGCCTACTAAAATATGCTATATTTTTAAAAATATACCTGGAAAGTATATAGAATGGTAATTTTTTTCTTAGTTTCTCAGTTATTATAGATATAAAAGGGACTAAGGAAAAGCTATAAAAAGAAGAACAAGACTAACAGGTACCTGATAAAAGCCAAGAGTAAAGGTAGAGAACCAAAATTGACCAAATAACCTAGATGACTGCAAGGTGACTACATAAATAATTTATTATTATAATCCTCTTCATACATTTTTACAAACAAAAGGATTTTAAAAATCTTAAATCACTTAAAGTTCTTTGCAGACATAAAACATTAAAAGTCTACCTAAAATATTTACTTTATTATCCTGTCTAGTTCCAAAAAGGAGTTGTGAACTGAAATGTTACATTTAAAATGTCAAATAGGGCTTCCCTGGTGGCGCAGTGGTTGAGAATCTGCCTGCCGATGCAGGGGACACGGGTTCGTGCCCCGGTCCGGGAAGATCCCACATGCCGCAGAGCGGCTGGGCCCGTGAGCGATGGCCGCTGCGCCTGCGCGTCCGGAGCCTGTGCTCCGCAACGGGAGAGGCCACAACAGTGAGAGACCCGTGTACCGCCAAAAAAAATAAATAAATAAAATGTCAAGTAACCTTTGACATAAAACCACATTCAAACAATTAAAGCAACAATAAAAACTATGTCTACATACTTTGTACAGCTCCTAGTAAATTCTTTACTTCAAATCTCAAATCAAAGAAGCCTTCCCTGATTGCCTAAACTAAGCTAGTTTCCCAATTATATTGGTATTTCTCTTTTGTATCACTATGAAGTTACTAATTTAGCAGAGTCTGTTGCCCTGACTGATATGTAAGCTATGTCTCCCTAATCCACTGAATCATCCTTGGTCTAGCAACAGAGCAGGCGCTCAATAGGTATTTGCTGAGTAAAGGAAACCAACAGGAGAAACTTTTACATATCAAATGAAAATTTCATTTTATTCAAAAATACACTTGTAAAATTATGAACTATAATTATGTTTGTTTAATGTAGGCACACACCTTTATTTTCATTAGAAATTTAAGGATAATTTCCTTAAATTTTGGAGCCATAAAAACATCAAATCATCCCATTTTTTAAAAAGCTGTATGTTAAAGGAAAGAGAACCTAAAGAAGATTATATTATAACCCAAAGGGAAATTTCATAAATTTGGTTTAAGTTCACACTAAGTAGGAATTAACATTTTGGAGGGAATATGTCTGCTTAAGGCAAAGCAATGTGTGCTAAACTCTTGATCTAACTACCAATAATAGGAAATGGCCTAGCTCTTAGTATCTGGTTTGTGAATTGTTGGCGGGTCCTCAAACCCCTTTCATGGAGTCCATGAACTCAGAACTATTTTCACAATAATACTAAGACATTACTTATCTTTTTCACTCTCATCATCTCACCTGTGTACAGTGGTATATTCCTGAGGTTATGTGATATACATCACAAGAAGACTGAATGCAAAAGTTGACACGAGAATTCAGCTGTCTTTAATTAAGACAAAGATTTGCAAAAATGTAAATCAATCACTCCTTTCTCTAATATTTTAAAGTTATTTTTCATTAAAAATGTCATTTTATGTTAACATAAAATCTATTTTTCAATGTTTCACTTTTTAATATAACTCCCAATAAATATAAACCACATAAATGAAAGATCTGGGGCCTTTAATAATTTTTACAAAAATAAAAGGATCCTCTAATCATACAGTCGATAATCCCTGGTCTAGACCCTGACAATATCTATGGAACAACCAATGTGATTTTTTCAAAGAATAAATTTAAAATAAAAGAGGGAATCCATAGATGTAAAGGAACTTAAATATAATAATCAAATGCATGAAGAAACTTTACTTGCATCCTGATTCAAATAACTGGCTAAAAAAAAAAAGTGAGACAATCAAGGAAACAAATACTAGCTGGATATTTGATGATATTTTAAGAAATTAACTTTTTAAAAGTTGTTAACAAAGAATATAACTGTTACAGCTGGACGATGACTACACTGAGGTGCATAAAAGTCATACAGATTTGAGAAAAACAAATTCTTAGTGTAATTAACAAAATATAAACACTGTCTAACTTACTTGTTTAATTTTAACTACAAGATAGTATAATAGTATTGTCCAAAATAACAGTATTAGACAATATAAAAGCCATTGAATTGTCAATTCAAAAACAGAATCTCTTCGTTTTAAAGATTTATATGGCTACATGTTTTTAAAGAGGATGAAAAATGTTCTTTAACCTTTTGTATTTTTCTAAAACCAAATAGAGCATCTAAGAATATACGGTACTTATTTCAGCACCACTTACAAACCTAAAGCCATATTCATGAATATAAATGTTAATCTGCCATATTTAAGAACCTTTATCAAAGGCAATATGTTGAGATTATGCAGACTAAAACTTGGTAAACAACCACCTATAGGAACCCACTATCTACTTCATAACCAACACATAACCCCCAGTCTATAATACAATATAAAGTGATAATTAGTTCCCTGAAAGATGTCTAATACATTTTATTGATAACAAAGTACTGATTTTAACAAGTGATTACAAATAGAAGGAAAATCTAAACTTTAGGCATTTTAATATTTTTAATTGTTGCCAGTTGGGAAAAAACAGTAACAAGCACTCAAGGGCTGAACATTCCCAGGTTTGGCTCTTTGCATTCCAAGCTATTTCTTGCCTCAGCATCTTCACATATCCCAGTAGCTGAATACCTCCTCCCCACTTATGGCATAGCTGGTTCAGAGAGGTCTTTAATTGAAGGTCACCTTACAGAGATCACTTCTCTCACCATCTAACTGCTTAAGGTTCTCCTCCCTTAAATGCACTTAATACAAAATTTATATTTACAATTTTCTTGTTCATTGTTTGCCCTCCCCATGAGACTACAAATACTATGAGGGCAGGGACCAACTTTCTTTCTTCTTATTTATTTTTTTAATTGAAATATATTTGACATATAAATATATCCCTGCCGGTCCAGTGGTTAGGACCTGGCACTTGCACTGCTGTGGCCCAGGTTCAATTCCTGGTCAGGGAACTAAGATCCTGCAAGCCATGCGGCATGGCCAAAACAAAACAAAACCAGAAAAACATGTTGTTTTATTACTGGAATATATTCAATACTAGACATATATAAGATAATAAATACAGGGTGAATTAACACATTCTAAAGGGCTGAGGCAATTATGATTTTGTTAAGACTCAAATATGAATAACATAATAACAAGAGGCAGTGTAAAGGACTCAATCAACTAGACTACTGAAAGCAGCACCTCTAATCAACTGCAAAGAACTTCCTCCTATATATTCTCTTTCTATAACTCTTGCAGAGATTTGTTGTTCTTGTACTTGCACGTAGGAAAGAGCCTAGTGTTTGCATGTAGGAAAGAGCCTGTCAGTGTTGTTTCATAAATTCTGGTACATTCATGGATGATATTTCTACAGCAATTAATGCAACATATAATTTAATTAGTGGGCTAATTTATAATTTAGCCCACTACTGAGAAGTTCAGAGTTTAAAACAATCACCTTCAAGACAGTATTAAGAAAGTGAAAAGACAATCCAATGAATAGAAGAAAATATTTGCAAGTCATGGATCTGATAACAGACTTGTATGTAAAATACATAAAGATATATGTATATGTATAGCTGGTTCACTTTGTTATAAAGCAGAAACTAACACACCATTGTGAAGCCATTATACTTCAATAAAGATGTAAAAATAAATTTTAAAAAATAAAAATAAATTCAAAAAATAAAATAAAATACATAAAGGACACTTAATAATAAAAGACAACTAATAAGAACCTGCTGTATAAAAATAAAATAAAATTCTAAAATTAAAATAAAAGACAATGCAATTTTTAAATGGGCAAGGATCTGAATAGACAGTTCTCCAAAGATGACATACAAATGGCCAATAAGCAAATGAAAATATGCTCAACATCATTAGTCAGCAGGGAAACACAAATCAAAACCACAAGACACTTCACACCCAACAGGGTGGCTATAATCAAAAAGACAGATAATAAGTGTTGTTAAAGATGTGGAGAAATTGGACCCTCAAACACTGCAGGCAGGAATGTATAATGATGCAGTCACTGTGGAAAACAGTCTGGCAACTCCCCAAAACGTTAAATGTAGAGTTCATATATGACCTAGCAATTCTATTCCTAGGTATATATCTAAGAAAAATTAAAACACGTCCACACAAAAACTTGTACACAAATATTCATAGCAGTATTGTTCATAATAGCCAAAAAGTGGAATCAACCCAGATGTCTATCAACTGATGAATGGATAAATGCATACAATGGATTATTATTTGGCCATAAAAAGGGATGAAGTACTAAATACATGCTACAAGAATGAGCCTAGAGGATATTATCCTAACCAAAGGAAGCCTAGTCACAAAAGACTATATATCATATGATTCAATTTAAAGCAAACCTATAGAAACAAAGTAAATTAGTGCTTGCCTAGAGGTGGGGAAGTGGGAATGATGGCTAAAAGACATGGGTTATGAAATGTTCTAAAATTTATTGTGGTGATGGTTTTACAATATATGATATACTAAAAACCAAATGGGTAAACTGTATGGTATCTTAATTATAACTCAATAGAGCTGTTACAAAACAACAAAATGGTCACTTATGTTTTTGGTTACACTCTATAGCATTTATCAGGGAAATTATAGCTCCTTTGGTCTTCATAAGGGCCATGGGGTATTAGCCCTCCAAAAAGAAATTATCTTTCTTTAAAGGAGACAAAAATAAGAAAAGTAGACAAAGGGGAAATCTTCACAACTGCATGATTACCATATCTGACGTATCATTTTACCTACTCATTCTCATATTTTGAGCAGTAATTTTTTTCTACCAATGTCACATTTTTGTCTTCTTTAAACACTTCAAGAAACTAAAGAATGCCTACCTTAATAACAAAATGTTCAACTAATTTTCCTTAGTTTATTTCTTGACATTTCAAATTTGATCAATTCCTTTCAAAAATACTTACTTTGCAGAGATAATGTGAGGAGTCAAGATACCACAGTAAGATGTCTAAAACAATGCCTTGTACTCAGTAAATTACTGTCACTATCATTATGCTAAAGGAAACAGAGGATCCTAAAGGTGATGAGCAAAACTGCAGAGAATGGGGAGGACATAAGGGCTATACTCTACAAAGGCACAATCATGTGTCAAGGAAAGGAAACCCTTGGCAGAAAAGCCCACAGCACAATGAGAACTACAATGAGAACTACCATGATCATCACCTCCACTACTACTACCATTTCTATCATCACCATCATCACCCAACACTACTCTCCTCCTAAAGCATCTATTTATATGCCTTTAATTCTTTCTATTTATGAAACATTTAAACATATGAAAACATCCCCAAACTCAGCTAATAGAACATCTTATCATTTTCCATTTGTTTCAAAAAATGTTTCATATATATGTACTATAAGCTAACAGAGATCCATTTTCATTCCCTCTCTTCCTTATGGTAGCCACTATCTTGGACTATGGTGTTAATCATTTCTATGCATGTTCTAGCTACAGATATCTGTAAACAATATAGAGTACTGTTAAGCATGTTTGCAAACTTTCACTATATAGCATATTGGTCTGCACCTTGCTTTCTTAGCCCAACATTCATGTCGTTTCATGCAGCTCTAGTTCATTCACAAAAACTGTTGGACAGTATTATATTATATTGTATGAAAGACAAAATACGTTTGTCCATACTCTAACTAATGAGATGTTTCAAGTGTTTATCTAATTTTGTTATTAAGAGGCTACAATAAACATAATTTCTTGAGTTTCCAGGATATATTAATGGAACTGGTAGGCCAAAGGACATATACCTTCAACTTCTTTAGAAGCTGCTAAGTTCATCTCCTTTTTTACACTACAATCAGCAGTGTAAGAGAGTTCTTGTTTCCTGTCATCCTCACCAATCCTTGGTACTGTCACACATTTTTTCTTTTTCTTTTTTTTTTTTTTTTTCGGCTGTACCCCACGGGATCTTACTTCTCCAACCAGAAATCGAACTGGGGCCCCAGGCAGTGAAAACGCCGGGTCCTAACCACTGGACTGGCAGGGCATTTCCTATCATAATTTAAATTTTGCAAACCAAAGGGTCTAAACGGGTACTTCATTGATTTATTTTTTTCTTGATTAGTAAGATTGAGTATCATTTATTGGCCTTTCAGGTTTCCGCTTATGTAAAATGCCTTTAACAGTATGGCCATTTTTCTACTGATTTGTGGTAATTCTTAGGAACAATCTGGGTACCAATCCTTATGCTCTTTCTCCCTTCCCCACCCCACCCTCAAATATAAACCTGTTGCTGATTTTCATATCTAGTAAGGTAGAAAAGCAAAGACAATTCCTGCCTTCTCAAAGTTCACAGCTATTTGCCAGACATTTATATCTGTGTTTCTCAAACTTTTTCGGCCACTCACAGGTGAATTCCTCCATGAGAGCCAATACACATACACTTACATATGAAGTGAAAAACAGGGCTCTACATCAACTTCTTCTAAGGCAGGGGTCCTCAACTGCTGGGCCACAGACCGGTACTGGTCCATGGCATGTTAAGAACTGGGCTGCACAGCAGAAGGTGAGCAGTGGGCAAATGAGCAAAGCTTCATCTGTATTTACAGCCGCTCCGCTCCCCGTCACTCCCATTACCACCTGAGTTCCACCTCCTGTCAGATTAGCAGCAGCATTAGATTCTCATAGGAGCACAAACCCTACTGTAAACTGCCCATGCTAGGGATCTAGGTTGCATGCTCCTTATGAGAATCTACTGCCTGATGATCTGAGGTGGAGCTGAGGTGGTGATGCTAGCGCTGGGGAGTGGCTGCAAATACAGATTATCATTAGCAGAGAGGTTTGACTGCACAGAGCTTGCAGACTCATATCAAAACCCTATCAGTGAGTGGCAAGTGACAATTAAGCTGCAACCTACAGAGTAGACTGGACATAAGCAACACACTTAGGGTATCACTGTCTCCCATCACCCCCAGATGGGACCATCTAGTTGCAGGAAAACAAGCTCAGGGTTCCCACTGATTCTGCATTATAGCGAGTTGTACAATTATTTCATTATGTATTACAACGTAATAATAATAGAAATAAAGTGCACAATAAATGTTAATGCTCTTGAATCATCCCCAAACCATCCCACTCCCCCCCAGGTCCGTGGAAAAACTGTCTTCCATGAAACCAGTCTCTGGTGTCAAAAAGGTTGGGGACCACTGACTGTTCTAAGGGATTAACCACAAGCAAACACACAAGAAAATATACAGAATGTCTCCATTCTATATAGCCAATGCCACATTTTGGCTCTGATATTAATACATAATGTGGCTTTCATATGTATCAGTACACAAGCATCTACTTGATTAATAACGGCTTGTTAAAACAATTAATAAATAACCATCATATCAGGTACATCAGGATGTCTGAAACAACAATTAAGAGTGCCCATTCTCTTTATCCAATGAAATAAGAATTAATGTACAAATTCAGACTAAGCAAATGAAATATTTTAATTTTCAGTCGTACCATCATACAGTCAGTTCTTACAGATAAATCTGCTCTGCAGTAGTGAAATGATTCTTCTAGATATTTTAGTGACAGCAGACTACAACTGAAAAAAAGTTAACTTCATTTACAGGAGCACTATAGAATGCTCTGTAAAATAAAGACACTGCCCTAGAGGCATATAATCATAGAGCCAAGAAAGGATCTTAGATCAACTTAATCTAATTTCCTCATTTTCAGGTGAGGCACTTGCAATCCAGAAATTAAGAAATCTGCCTAATCCATCTCCTTTAAAATCTACAAATTCAGAGTTCTTTCCATTGCATCACGCATCTTCTTATTTTACACTCCCCAGCTCTAAAACTATGATTCCCCTTAATTTTACAAGTTTGAGTTGATGTGTTATAGAAATAATGGAAGTATCTCCCCAAACCAATCTTTCCCCTCCTCTATCCTCCATTATAATGTACCCAACGAATAAACCTGACTGTAATTAGGTGCGGAGTGCTGCGCCCCTGGCTACTATTTCCACGTTAAACCAATAGAAATGTTAATCCTTTATACAATACCTTCTTCAACAACACCTACTAAACGTCGACTTTGCAGGAAGCGCAGTACACGCCGCTCCTCCTGGCCCGCAGACCACCGACGCCAGGGAGCCCGGGGCGCTGGGGAGGTGGGGTGCGGGGCAGCCGGGAGTTGGGGTCGCTAGGGGAGTGGGGCTCCTAAGGAGGGGGGTGGTCCCGGGGATGCCAGGGAACTGGCCGGGTGGCAGGGAGCGGCAGGGAGCGGCGGGGAGAGGCCGAGAAGCGCGGCCGACTCACCTTTCCGCAGCTCCCGCTCCCACACTGTGACGATGGGCCGCGAGTGTTTGCGGTGGTGGATGAGCCACAAGGACAGGGTCTGCACGCTCTGCTGCGAGTTGCTCAACTCCGACAGCTTCTTCTCCAGCGCCGCCTCAGAGAAGGCGGACATCCCTCCGATACCGCGCTCACGCCGTCCCACGCGGTGGGGCTGAGGGGGAGGAGAGTTTTGCCGCCCCCGCCGCGGCCTCGCCCCCTCACCCCACCCTTCCCCACGCCCTCACCACCGCTGCCGCCACATCCAAGATCGGCCGCAAACCAGCAAGATGGCGTCCAGCCGGCAGTGACGTCACGGCCTACCCACGCCCCGCCCACCGAACAGGCTCTGACGAGGCCGAGCGGAAGGGGCGGGGAAGAGACGCGCCCTGGAGAGGTGGTCTAGGGTCGTGCCCCCTGGGTCTGGGCCGGAGGCGGGGCGGAGTTTGCCAGGCTTAGAACCCTCCTCCTGAGAGAAACTATCTTTACCAAGGGGTAATTAAAAATCCCTTAAACGCCAGCGTGTTTGCACAAGGCGCCAAATGCTAGTTGTGTGGTCTAGCTCAGTACTAGTGAAGAGTTGTGACTTTCTTCAAGTAAATGGTTAAATCAATTGTGATACTTCATCTTACAGAATACATGCAGCAGTTTAAAAGATTCATAAATCCAATGGTGGATTGTTTTTTTTTAAGTTGCAACAAAAAAGTACAGTATAACGTTTGTTTTATAAAAGTATATATTTTATAAGAATTCATAAGTATGCAAATAAGAGAGGATAAGAATTGGTGCCCTTAAGCTCTGTCTGAATTGTTTTCATTTTTTACAAGAACATATTCATATATTACATAGTTAAAAATTAATTTCAGAAATCTCATAATTAATTCAGCACATTTGGACATAGCACTTGTCTTAACTATGATAATTCACAAAAGAAACAGAAGACAGAGGCCGTCATATTCTAAATATTAATACAAGAAACTTCAAGAAAAGTGTATAAGAAACCACAGGAATTCCTAAGCCATCTTTTGGGAAACACTGTTCAAGAACTTTGCCTATTTATTTGTTTGTTTGATTATAAGTATAGCTTCTCTTTCCCATTTTTAATGTCACTACAGCTTGAGGTTCAGAGATACCGCAAGAGGTGAGGTAACTCTCCTTCCTCTTCCTCTCACTCCAATATCAATTCCTGTCTCTACATTCTTCTCTTTCCTTCATTTTACATCCTTTTCTTTATCCAATCAGCTTAGTCTAGTTCTAAGCCTTAACTTAGTCCAACTTGAACCTGTCTCCCAAGACCTAACAGTATCTTCAACACTATTCCCTGAGCCCTGAAGCCACAAAAATTGCTTCATATCTTCTCCCAAATTGTCTTCACCTGAGATTCCAACTCTTCCCACTCCCTTCTTTATCTCATCTAGCTTAACTTTATTTTTTTAATTAATTTATTTTATTTTTGGCTGCATTGGGTCTCTGTTGCTGTGTGCGGGCTTTCTCTAGTTGCAGCAAATGGAGGCTACTCTCCGTTGTGGCGTGTGGGCTTCTCACTGTGGTGGCCTCTCTCTGTTTCGGAACACGGGCTCCAGGTGTGTGGGCCCCAGCAGCTGTAGCACGCGGGCTTCAGTAGTTGTGATGCACAGGCTTCAGCAGTTGTGGCACAAGGCTCCGTAGTTGTGGCACATGGGCCCAGCCACTCCGCAGCATGTGGAATCCTCCTGGACCAGGGCTGGAACCCGTGTCCCCTGCAATGGCAAGCGGATTCTTAACCGCTGTGCCACCAGGGAAGCCCCAATTCTACCTTAACTTTAAAGACCACCTTAAATTCTACCTTCTTTTCTTTTCCAACCAGTCCAATACATGTGAGAATTTCCTTTCTAGGTCATTAACTAACTTGAATGACTTATTTAGTACTTACACCATTAGTCTACGTTATTTATAATTATACATATCTACATATATGTCACTGAGAGCAAAATCTAGCTGTGGAGAGAATATATATTGCTGCCAGCCGCGGCGGGTCCTCAAAGTGTAGCAATGATCGACGAGAGGGGGTAGGGAACTGAACGCACCAAGTTATGGGATCAGAAGGGCACAAGCAACTGATGATTGCAAGGCAAGTTTAATAACAAAGCATAGCCATCTATATACCCCTAAAGCAGGGAATTTGCTTAGTCATGCCTTATCGGCATCAGCTGGTTGATTGGCTTCTCGGCTTAGTCACGCCTTATCGGCATCAGCTGGTTGATTGGCTTCTCGGCTTCTCCCTCAAACGCACCAATTTCCCCTCCAGGGTTGCTTTTCCTAGCTTTAGGGAACAACCAGGGACTCCCAGTAACTGAGCAGGTCCCTGGAGCGATTGGCCAAAGGCCATCTCCTTTTTTACATTCATACCATAAAGTCCAGGATGCATACAAAGGAGAGTACAATCGGGCCCTGAGGCTTATGAGGGTCTTAATGGCGCCTTCCTCAGAGGGCAATGCTTGCCACAATATATAATTCGTATGTCCACTTTATTGGGAACGGGCGCCCGGGTGGAGGGCAGCAGGGTAAGGGAACCCAGGAGAACTGCTCTGCCACGTGGCTCACAGTCTCAGGCTTTACGGTAATGGCGTTAGCTTCCGGGTTGTCTCTGGCCAATCATTCTGACTCAGGGTCCTTCCTAATGGTTTGCGCATCACTCAGCCAAGATGGATTCCAGCAAGAAGGATTCTGAGAGGCTGTTAGGACATATGGACTGACGTCTCCTCTCTCCTTTTGACCTTTCCCAAATTCTTCCAGCTGGTGGTAGCTTGTTAGTTCCGCGTTCCTTAGTAGGACCTCCTGCTGTAAGATAACTCATGCAAGTGGTTACTATCAGGCCTGTAAGGTGGGCGGTTTTAGTCAGTGATTCCCCTAACAAGTGTACCATGGCTTTCCACACCATGCAGTTAGATCTGTATTTATTGACATTGTTAATTATTGCTGTGTTTTCAAAATAGTGATTGTAACTGTTTATGCCCTTAGATAATTATGACTTATTTTCATATCTTGGGTCCTCTGACCATATTTCTCAATTTGCCTTCCCAAATACAGGCCTCAAATTTAGAACAATACATTTTTTTCCATAAACTATCTTTGGCTTTCTTGGAATGGCCACCAAGTAACAAGAAGATATACCCTTCAACTTAAAAAAGGAAGACTATCACAAGAAGACACTGTAGACCAATATCACTTATGAATATGTGGTATACAAGGAATACAAAATCCTTAACAAAATACTAGCAAACCAAATCCAGCATCATATTGAAAGATTATACATGAAGACCAAGTGGGATTTATCCCAAGAATGCAAGGGTGGTTCAAATACAAAAATCAATCAATATAATACACCATATAAATAGAATGAAGAAGAAACACATGATCACCTCAATTAGTGGGGAGAAAAAAGCATAGGACAAAATCCAGCATCCTTACATGATAAGAAAAAAAAACCCTCATCAAAGTAGGAATATTTTTATTCTCAACATAATAAAGAACATGTATGGAAAAACCTACAGCTAACACTATATTTAATGGTGAAAGACTGAAAGCTTTCCCCCTAAGATCAGGAAAGACAAGGATATCTACTTTTGCCCCTTCTTTTCAACATTATACTGTAAGTTCTAGCCATAGAAATTAGGCAAGGAAAAAGAAATACAAGGTATCGAAATTGGAAAGGAGGAGGTAAATGTATATCTTTTTGCAGAAGATATGATCTTATATATAGAAAATTGTATATATAAGGAATCCATAAAAAATAATTAGAGCTAATAAATTAGTTCAGCAAAATTACAGGATACCAGATGAACACACAAAAATCAGTTGTATTTCTATACACCAGCAATGAAAAATTTAACAATTAATTTAGGAAAACAGTCCCATTTATAGTAACATCAAAAATAATAAAATACCTAGGAATGCATTTAACCAAGAGGATTTTCAGGTATACACTGAAAACTATAAAATACTGTTGAAAGAAATTAAAGACCTAAATAAGCAGAAAGACAAATCTTATTTATGGATCGGAAGACATATTGTTAATATGGAAATACTACCCAAAGCAATTTTCAGGTTCAGTGCAATTCATTAAAATCCCAATCGTCTTTTGTGCAGAAATAGAAAAGCTGATCCTAAAATTCATATGGAATTGCACGGGACACTGAATGACCAAAACAATCTTGAAAAAGGAAAGCAAATTTGGAGAGCTCACAGTTTCTGATTTCAAAACTTCCTACAAAGCTACAATAATAAAAACAGTGTAGCATGTTATTCAGCCATAAAAGTGAATGAAATAGTAATGCATGCTAGAAGATAGATGAACCTCAAAAACATTATGCTAAGTGAAAGAAGCCAGACACAAAAGATCACATATTTATGATTCCATTTATATGTAAATATCCAGAATAAGTAAATCCAGAGACAGAAAGTGGTTGCTAGGGTGCATGGAGGGTGGGGAATGGGAGTGAGTGTTTAATGTGGATTTTCTTTTGGGGTGATAAAAATGTTTTGGAACTAGACAGAAGTGGTGGCTGCAACACATTGCAGGTGTACTAAATACCATTAAATTGTACATTTTCAAATGGTTAATTCTATGTAATTAAAATGTTAATTCTATGCATCTTATTTCAGTACAAAAAAAAAAGGAAACCTAATAGAAATAATTAAGTTTATTTCACATTCTCCACATTGTAATGGACCCAAAACTGCTATGAGAGCTCTTATGTTTACCAAACTTAGGATAAAAGAAAACTTACAAGCTAAAAAATTTCAGTCTTTCTAAGTTAAACTTTGTGTAAGTTATTGTTTTTACTTTAAAAATTTTTAAATTTTTAAGTATAAGTGATTTACAATATTATATTAGTTTCAGATGTACAGCATAGTGACTCTGCATTTTTGCAGATTATACTCCATTATAAGTTATTAGAAGATGATAGCTATAATTCCCTGTGCTATGTATAAGTAAGTCATTAATATACATGTTTCTTTTAAAAAATATTTATTTATTTATTTATTTTGGCTGCACTGGGTCTCTGTTGCTGCTCACGGGATCTTTGTTGCAACATGCGGGTTTCTTAGTTGTGGCATGCAAACGCTTGGTTGCGGCATGCATACAGGATCTAGTTCCCTGACTAGGGATCAAATCTGGGCACCCTGCATTGGGAGAATGGAGCCTTACCCACTGGACCACCAGGGAAGTCCCTACATATGTTTCAATAATGTATTTCTCAGGTTAAAAAAAAGCACACTAATGTTCATATACAAAGACTGTACTATAACAATCTACAAAAGATTTTACTTACAGATTTCAGGTTTAAATGTTCTTGTCCACTGATAGCGTGTGTAATACATTTTATGAACTAAATTAAAGACTATGGAGTTTTTTTCAATGCTCTCAGGATAATTATGAATTAATCCTCAATAGAGTATACTACTCTCCTCTATTCTGATAACAGTACTAAATATAATAAATTAGGTAGTCTTGCTACCAAAGTGTATGCATGGCCATTGTCCTCACCAGTCACCTAATCAGCTTCTACATAATCTTAGACCAGGAGCTTTTAGATTATGAAGAAGATCAGAGAACAATTTCAATAGAAAGGACCTTAGCAAGTGCTATTATCAAGTTACATGACAGTGAAAATTCCAAGGTACTGATCCCTGGATTCAAGTCTCTCAATTAGATGGACACAAGCCATCATCAATTCATTGTGTTCTGGTTGTCTCTTGGAACATAACAAACCACCCTAAAAGAGCGACTTCAAACAATAACAACCATTTTATTTTGCTAAAAAATCTGGGGAATTGGGCTTCCCTGGCGGCACAGTGGTTAAGAATCCGCCTGCCAGTGCAGGGACCATGGGTTCAAGCCCTGGTCCGGGAAGATCCCACATACCACAAAGCAACGAAGCCCGTGTGCTATAACTACTGAGCCTGCATTCTAGAGTCCGCGAGCCACAACAACTGAGCCTGCACACCACAACTACTGAAGCCTGCGCACCTAGAGCCCGTGCTCTGCAACAAGAGAAGCCAGTGCAATGAGAAGCCCATGCACCGAAATGAAGAGTAGCCACTGCTCGCTGCAACTAGAGGAAGCCCATGCGCAACAGTGAAGACCCAATGCAGCCAAAGATAAATAAATAAAATAAATAAATTTTTAAAAATATCTGGGGAATTAACTGAGCTCAGCTAGGCAGTTAGCATTTAGAGTCTCATATGAGGTCGCAGCCAGATTGTGGCTAGTGTCATCTCAAAGGCTTCTTCACTCATGTTTGGTCCCTGGGCTGGGAAGACTCAAACAACTGGGAGTTGAAAGAGCTAGGACCCTCAGACCCATCTCTTCTCCCATTCCCTTCCCTTCCCTGTCCTCCCCTCCCTTCCCGTTTCTTTCCTTCCCCTCTCATCTCTCCCCCTCCTCCCCCTCCCATTCTTCTTCTCCTTCTTCTTTTTCTTCTTCTTCTTTTTCTCCTCCTCCTCCTCCTTCTTCTTCTTTTCCTCATCTCTCTCTCTCCTCCCCTCCTTCCCTCCCTCTCATCTTCACATGATCTCTCCACATGGCAGCCCCAGGATAAGCAGATCCCTCAGAGAACTGCAGAAGTCTCCTAGAGTGAGTGCCCCAGGGGCAACTGGAAGTCATACAATATTGTTTCTATCTTATTCTATTAGACAAGATAGTCAAAGCCCACCCCAGTTCATAGGTGTAGGGACATAGACTCCACCTCTTGATGGAAGGAGCGCCGACAACTCACAGACATGTTTTGGAACCACCACACTGGAAGACTGTTACAAGCAAAGACCTTCATCTGAGGAGTTTTAGGAATCCGCAGAAGTAGAAAATTCCAGATAGGAGAAACATCCACCCAAGCCCTTCAGATCAAGTTAAAAACTGCATGAAGTAAACAGCTCCTACTCAAAACCCACAGAACTAGACCCAAATACCAAGAACCACAGATTATCATGCTTTAATATGTATGCTCTTGTTCTTTATTTTTCTAGTTATTTTTCTTCTTCTCTTTTGGTTTAAGACTCTGGGTACCTCTTGACCACAATACTTGTAAGGTCCCATTCTTAATATTGTTCTTTTTGTCTTCAGTTAGTCCTTGGTATGAGTCTAATACCTCATGTGATTTAGCTAAAACATATAATAAAACTAACTGTTGGGTTTGTATCCACTTTCCTTTGAGTGCTACCCAGTTCCCTCTAGTATCTTTCCCTTGTAAAAAATCAGTTGATTCCCTGGTTAATTAGATTCAATTACTAACAACTTTTTTTTTTTTTGGCTGTGCCTTGTGGCTTGCAGGATGTAAGTTCCCCAGCGAGGGACTGAACCCATGCCCCATGCAGTGGAAGTGTGGGTCCTAACCACTGGACCACCAGGGAATGCCCCACTAACAACTTTTTATATGGCTTACACCACAACAGTCAAGACATTCAAAAGTCTAAACTCCCTATCATTTCACACCTAGGAAGGGATGTTTCTGTCTCCACCAAAAAGTAGGAGGGGGGATGCTATGTGTTAGGATAGGGAAGTAACAGGAAAGGTAAATGAATACCACCAGTCATAGAACCCCTCTTCCAAAATTTCATGAGCTTGGATAGGCAGTGATCAAAATAGAGTTGCTCTAGATATAATATTGACCCCTCAAGGTGGAATATATGTTATCTTAAAAGAAAAATGTACTTACATTCCTACAGACTTCTCTGGAATCTTTAGTAGTACCAAAATGTTCCAGGAAACAAGAAATTAGGTCAGGTACTTTGGCTGATTTTCCCATATATGTAGATACTGCCATGCAGCCATTGTCACCTCAGATGATTCAACAGCTCATCTTCTAACAAAATATGAAGTACTGACTTTAATTCAACAACAGATAATGTCCTCTAAACAACATTTTGATGAATGGAATCTTGACAGTGGATCTGAATTTCATAGAATAAAATATCCTGCAGGTTGACTCCATCTGCCCTTGATTAAAACAGGGAACTGAGAAAGTAAAAAGATAAACCTGGAAGCTGATAGCTAGTGTTAACCTAAAACTATAAAACATCCAGTTATTTTTAGTGGCAAAATGAGATTATGTGGGAACAGCAAAGAAGTATAATTCAGGACATGCGACTATGGCAAACGACAGGCAAGCCCAGTAAAACAAAAGAGAGAAAACTCTTTTATAGAGGAGAAGGAGAAGTTGGGAGGGGCTGTTAGAAACAAGAAGTGCATTGGAGGAAACTAGGAGTTTGAAGTATAGTGGCTTTTTCATTGGCTGGGCTGTTGCCAGGCAAGGAGAAATTATTTTTTTTCCTCCTGCTGGTGGTAGTAGTATCACTTCTGCTAGAGTGATAGGGTTTGTCTCTTCCTTTGGGGATCTGTATTGAGGTCTAGTGGTAAGTGTGTGAGAGCTCCCCTTTTGACCTCCCGACTCCATTTTAGTGAGCTTTCCCTTTATTAATTTTCACACTAAGCTGTAATGTTCCTAACAAAACATCAGCTAGGCCTCACAAGATATAAACAATAATCAGAAAAGGCTATTCTGAGACTGTTGTGGAACAACAGAGTCAAGGCCACCCTGAAACCATGAAAATGGCTAATATCTTTTTCTTATATTGTAAATACATAAATAATTACAGCTCCTTTACCAGTGATATCTCTAGCCCAATCTTAATCCTTTGGCATTTCAGATAAAAATTACCAAAGATCTACTCAGTCACCAAACTGCCCCTGCTTCCTGCAGCACCCAATCCAGAACAGGATCCTGCTTTCCCTAAAACCTCCTTAAAATCAGCACAAGATCAAATCTTGTAATAATTTTTTTTTTTTTTGGTTGTGCCACGAGGCTTGCAGGATCTTAGTTCCCAAACCAGGGATTGAACCCGGGCCCTATGGCAGTAAAACTGCCAGGGAATTCCCCTCAATTCCTTTTTAATGATCCATCCCCACAGTTTCTCTGGTGTGTTCTCTTCCTTGCTCCAGCAAGCTAAATAAACCTAACTTTAACTTTAGGTGATTCCTGTGGTCTTCAGCTAGTGAGTTTTGATATGCAATATACATCAAACTTTTAATACTGGTTAGCTGTATGGATAAGAAAATAGTGATTTCTTCTTTCTTTCCAATGTTTATATTTCAGTATGGTTTGAATTTTTGACTACAAGCATGTATTAGTCGTATAATGAGAAAAAATAATAAATATAAATATATTTTGATTGGGGCAGGGGAGGGACCTCCACTGATTCTCCCTTGCCTATAAGAAAAATGTCATAGCCTTAGTATGGCATACAAAACTCATATTAACTCAGTTCTAGCTTTCTCAGCAGCCCCATCAGCCACAGTTCCCCTCTCTGTGTTCTTGAGCCCCCAGCAGTGACAAACTTCTCTATTTCCCCAATCCTGTACAATTCCATTTTCCACTGCTTTTTAAAAAAAAATTTATTTATTTTCTTTACTTATTTATTTATTTTTTGGCTGAGTTGGGTCTTAGGTGCAGTATGAGGGATCATCGTTGAGGCATGTGGGATCTTTCACTGCAGCACTCAGTCTTCTCTCTAGCTGTGGCATGTAGGTTTTCTTTCTCTAGTTGTAGTGAGTGGGCTCCAGGGCAAGTGGGCTCTGTAGTTTGCTGCACATGAGCTCAGTAGTTGTGGCATGCAGGCTTAGTTGCCCTGTGGTATGTGGGATCTTAGTTCCCTGACCAGGGATCAAACCTGCATCCCCTGCATTTGGAGGCGGATTCTTTACTACTGGACCACCAGGTAAGTCCCTTCACTGCTTTCTATCCATTTAAACATGCAAACAATATCCTTCCTGCAACCACCTGTCCCCACCTCCCCCAAATAAAGAACTTCTTTTTAAAATTGGTTTGAATCAACAGATGAATGGACAAACAAAATGTAGTATATGCAAACAATGTGATATTGTTCAGCCATAAAAGGGAATGAAATTCTGATACATGTTACAACATGGGTAAACTTTGAAAACACGTTTAGTGGAATAAGCCTGACACAAAAGGACAAATATATTATTTCAACTATATGAAGTACCTAGAATAGGCAAATCCATAGAGACATAAAGGAGAACAGAGATTACTGAAGTTGGGGGGAGATGGGAATGAGGGGTTATTGTTTAATGGGTACAGAATTTCTGTTTGGGATGGTGAGAAAGTTCTGGAAATAGATAGTGGTGATGGTTGTTCAACATTGTGAATGTATTTAATGCTACTGAATTGTACACTTAAAAAAATGGTTCAGGGCTTCCCTGGTGGCGCAGTGGTTGAGAGTCCACCTGCCAATGCAGGGGACACGGGTTCGTGCCCCAGTCTGGGAAGATCCCACGTGCCGCGGAGCGGCTGGGCCCGTGAGCCGTGGCCGCTGGGCCTGTGCGTCCGGAGCCTGTGCTCCGCAGCGGAAGAGGCCACAACGGTGAGAGGCCCGCGTACCACAAAAAAAAAAAAAAAAAAAAATGGTTCAAATGGTAAATTTTATGCTATGTATACTTTACCACAATATAAAAAGAAAAAACTCGATTAGAATTTTTGTTACGGAAAATAAAAAGTGAATAATATTATGAACCTCCACGTATCCATTCACAGTTTCAACAATTATCAACTCCTCTCCAAACTTCGACTCTTTCTCACACCACCCCTACACCCACACTAAATTATTTGCAGTGAATTACGCTTTTTTTTTTTTTTTTCCCAAGCTGCTTGCAGGATCTTTGTTCCCCAACCAGGGATTGAACCCAGGCCCTCAGCAGTGAAAGCGTGGAATCCTAACCACTGGACTGCCAGGGAATTCCCAGACATTGTATCATTTATCAATAAATATTTCAGATTGTTTCTCTAAAATAATTAGGCACTTTCTTTTTAACCAAGGAATTCCTATCCCATCTTCAAAACCCAGCTCAGATATGACCTCCTCTGTAAAACCTTTCCTTATGTTCCCTAGAGCTAGCATGACCCATTCCTCCCTCTATGTATCTTTCACTTTTTTCCCCTCCCTCTAGAACAGGGTTTCTCAACACTGGCACTGTTGACATTCTGAGATGGATGACAGATCCTTTGATGTGGTGCTGACCTGTGCACTGTAGGATGCTTGGTAACATCCATGGCCTCTACCAACTAGATGTAAGTAGTACCGCTCCACCCCCCCCCCCACATTGGTGACAATCAGAAATGTCTCCAGACATTGCCAGATGTCCCATGGGGGGTGAAATTGCCTCCAGTGAGAACTATTCTTCAGAACTGCCCTTAAGAACTACACTGCAGATGTTTGCTTCCATGTCTGTCTCCACTTCTAGACTGTGAAATCCTAAAAGGCCCTAGACAGCTTTTTCTTCATCTAAGTGGAGCCAGTGTCTGATTCTTACTGGGAACTCCATAAGAAGAATGCTGGAAGGCCAAGCAGATTTTGGGAGATCTTCACAGAACTGCACAGAAATCTGAGTCTATTAGTCCAGCCTTCCATTCAGTGTCTTAGTCACATCTATAATATCCCAATCCATTAACTCTCCAGTCACCACTGAGAAGTCAAATCATTGGAATTCATCTTCCTGTTGAGGGGCTCATTTTGTTAAAGCTTTTATGGTGAGTGGAAGCTTGCTCACTCTGTGACTTTTCCCATTGTCCCAACTCTAACCTCTGAATTCTTATAAAATGAGCCTATTCCATGGGACAGCCCTTCAGATATATGAAGACCACCATTATATTTATTCATTAAATCATTAAAAAATATATACTTGAACAAGAGAAAAGCAACTGGGCTTCCCTGGTGGCGCAGTGGTTGAGAGTCTGCCTACCGATGCAGGGGACACAGGTTCGTGCCCCAGTCCGGGAAGATCCCACATGCCGCGGAGCGGCTGGGCCCGTGAGCCTTGGCCACTGAGCCTGCGCGTCCGGAGCCTGTGCTCCGCAACAGGAGAGGCCACAACAGTGAGAGGCCCGTATACTGGAAAAAAAAAAAAAGAGAAAGACAACCACTGACCTTGGGAACTAGCCTGGTCCTATCAGGCAGGTCTAGGTGGTGCTAGCCTCTAGCCTGGCATTCACAGATAGACATGTATTTTCCCTAGTGGACATAAACAATTTCACAGAACACCTACATCAGTCAAGACCACTCTATGACCTTGATAAAGTAGGATAAAACAAAGCAAAAACAAGACCACTTCATAAATCTTATCTAAGCAGAGATAAAAAACAAGGTCACTGTGTAAACCACAAAAATACTGAACATCCCCCTCTCCCCGCTAATATAACTGCTGCTGCTTTACTGACAGATTTTAGCCTTGCACTCTTCCCTCTATCCAGAAAATTCATTAAGATACCCAACCAGAGAATTATTACTGTTTCCTGACAGCATCCAATCCAGAGCAAAGTCCCACTTCCTTGAAACCTCTCCCCAAATCGCCTAATATATGCAAGCCTTACTGCTCTAACTCAGTGCTAACATCTGCTGAGTCGCTCGCGTTCTCCCTCATCGCAACAAGCCAACAACCCAACTGTTCACCGGTGGGTGTGTGACTGGTGGTCTGGCTGGTGGATGTTGACATACTGAACACCTAATATGAGCCAGGCCCTAGGGATACAGCAATGAATAAAGTGGACAAAAATCCCTGCCCCTCATAGAACTTACAGAGAGGTGAAGAATGAATCATGTATGTAAATGTTATATGGTGTTAGGTTAAGTGCCATCGGGAAAAGTAAAGGGCGGGGGTGGGGTGTGATGTGACTTGGAAGTTTTAAATTGGTTAGCCAGGGAAAGCCTCACCAAGATGACACTTTAGAATCTGAAGAAGTCAAGCAGTTATTTCGGGGTGAACCAAGCAGAGGGAAGAGCAAATGCAATGGTCCTAAGACAAGAGTGTGTCTGTTGTGGCTCAAGAAACAGCAAGGAGAACCCCTGTGGCTGGAGTGGGGTGATCAGAGAGGACAGAAATAGGGGACCCAGAGTAAGACGGGCCAGGGAGGGAAGAATAATCATATAGAGCCTTACAGACCACTGCGGGGACTTGGGCTTGCCTTTTACTCTGAGATAGAAAGTTGTTGAGAAGTGTTGAACAGAAAAAGGACATGATCTTATTTACATTTTAACTTAAAAAGCAAACACTCTAGCTGCCATTTTAAGAAAAGATTGAGGGAGCGGGGACGAAGGTGTTAGGAGGGAGACCAGGTACAGGTTTGCCCTGCTCTCCGAAAGCAGAGCGATCCTATGAAACTTTTTCTAAGCCGAAATGGCGGAAGGTGAAAAAGCAATTGCCCTGACACATCTTGCTAACAGATGAACAAAATAAATCGAGATAAAGTGCAGATGCTCACAGACACAGTGCAAAGCTCTGACAGCTTGATGCTGAAATGCTGAGTGTATTTCGGGGTAAGGAGCTTGGCGGTGTCATTCTCCGAGCTTCGGGTGCAGCCTCTATAACCAGCTAGCTGCAAAACAAACCTGAACACTATTTTCGCTTTTGTGTGTGTGTGTGAAAGCGAAAATCCTCTTTGGATTTTTTTCAGTTAGCGAAAATAGGGACTAATGTAGGTTTTTCCAAGAAGTGAAGTGGCAAAACTCAAAGTTTTTGAAAAGCAGAGGAAACCTGTACTTGTGATAATCCAGTAAGAGATGATGGTAATTTGAACTAGGCTGGAAATATCGAAGGTGAGAAGCTGGCAGATTCTGGATATATTTGGCAAGTACAACAGGCCAAATTTACTGGTAAGAAGGCAGGGGTGAAAGAGGAAAGTCAAGGAAGACATTAGGGTTTGTAGCCGGAGCTGAAACTGGAAGGCTGACAGTTGCCATTAACTGTGAGAAGACAGTGGGGAGGGCAGGTTTCTTAGGAGGAAAGAACAGAAATTCATATTAAATTTGCAATTACAAGTGGAGACATTGGGTAAGCAATTGAATAGCTTATAATTCAGAGGAGGGGTCTGGGCTGTAGTTATAATTTTGGAGTTTGGCAATATACAGTATTTAAATCTTGGGACTGGATGAGATCACCAAGCAAGGGAGTGCAGACTGACAGAGAAGGTCTCAGGGCACTACTATGTTTAGAGGTTGGGGAAATGAGAAGAAATAACCTAAAAACAGCCAAAGGATTTTAGCCACTGAGATAGGAGGAAAGCAGCAGTGTGGAATCCTGGAACCCAGAATGCATTTGAAGAAGGGAATGATCAACTATGTCAAATGCTGCTAATTGACCAACATGAGGATGAGAATTGACTAGCAATTTTGTTATGTTGACTAGCAAGATTTAGCAACATTTTCCTTTGGCCTTTTCTTTTCAGGAGAAACATCTGATTCTGTAATCCTTTTTAAAAAAATATCACTTTCCAATGCATGCCATAATTTACCTATTTATCTTATTGTCTGCCTATTCTTACTAGAATGAAAGCTCTATTAGGGCAGGGATTTTTGTCTGTTCTGATACTTAACAAAATATTACATAGAACAGTCATAGTAGGAACTCAGTAAGTATTTGTTGACTGCATGGTTTTCCGATCCATAACTATGTTGGCCTGACATCTATGAACATGCCCATTTGGCAATGTTTCTCTAAAACTATTAGAGTATGTTCTAGCCAAGTCCTGGAATACTAGGATGGTTCCCCTTTGTTCAAAGCCTGGCATTTTATGGTGCAGCCCAGCAAGCTCAGCCTGCTGGGCAGGCAGCCACCCTGCTACATCACGCCTCCCTGTTCAGCATCATATACTTTCTTGTGAACTGGGGAAAATAATCCACAACGAGCCAGCCCTGCAGAGCTCGGGATATGAGCCACATCTCTAATGTGGAACCATGTGTTTCAAAGGAAATGGAGAAAAAGGACATCAGACAACAGATTGGGAAATCCCTTTTAAGGTGGAGTGCCCAATGGGAACTCCCCAGTGTTTCAGCTTTGGTAACGGACAGGACTTTAAGCCCTTTCTGTGGCATGAAGTGGTGCTGAGACTTTTGTCACACCAATGAATTTTACTGAGCTTCATTTTCCTCATCTGCAATATGTAACTAATCAGGTCTATATTGCAGGGTTGTTATGAGGATTGAGAGAATTATGTTCAGGCCTACAACAGACTTTAATAAATGCTATTATTCTTACTTTATAACTCCTTCCCATTTGCTAAACGTTTTCAGCTAAGATAAAGTGGAAGTAAAGAGCTTATTTATTTATTTTTAAAATATTTATTTATTTATTTTTGGCTGCGTTCCATCTTCGTTGCTGCGTGAGGGCTTTCTCTAGTTGCAGCAAGCAGGGGCTACTCTTCGTTGCGGTGCGAAGGCTTTTCATTGCGGTGGCTTCTCTTGTTGCGGAGCACGGGCTCTAGGTGCGCGGGCTTCAGTAGTTGTGGCTCGTGGGCTATAGAGCTCAGGCTCAGTAGTTGTGGCGCATGGGCTGAGTTGCTCCATGGCATATGGGATCTTCCCAGACCAGGGCTCGAACTCGTGTCCCCTGCATTGGCAGATGGATTCTTAACCATTGCACCCTCAGGGAAGCCCAAGAGCTTATTTTGTAATGGTAACTCCATACAATAAAAAAGAACAAATACAATATTTGTCCTTTTGTGCCTGGCTTATTTCACTTTAGCATGTTTTCAAGGTTCATACAAGTTGTAAACAAGTTTATTTTTAAATTGCATTTTTTCTTAAGAGTGACAAGTTTTGCAATATGCAATCTTTTATATGGTAAAAAGCGATGTGAATCTTTTTCCATGACCACTCAATGCATGTGTTTTGTGTATTCCTCCTAGACAAGAACATAAAATACCTTTACATTTATTCAAATACTTGTGTCCATTAACAACACTTTAAGTTATCTTCATATATATATCGCATAGATATGTTAAATAAAACTGGTTCTTTAAATTGACGCTGGAAAAAAACCTAATGGTTGAACACAAGTGGCATCATTTCTAAATTACAGCCATCCTCTCAATTTATAAAATTGGAAGTTGCATTAAAATTCCACAAGGCGGCAGACTGGTTCCATTAAATCAGGTTTACTGCACTGACTTAAATACAGTCTAGATATTTATACTTGGCATCCCCAAGTATAAAAAAACTTTCTAAGTCAACACAAGGAATCTGTGAAGGCATTTTCTCCCAGAAACAACTTTACAAATGATGGTTAATTTTGTAAATCAGTTCACAAATCTTACTTACCATTAAATTAGTTGTAAAACAATCACAGAATTTTACACTTAAACTTAAAAATAATTTAATCAGGGCTTCCCTGGTGGCTCAGTGGTTGAGAGTCCGCCTGCCGATGCAGGGGACACGGGTTCGTGTCCCGGTCCGGGGAAGATCCCACATGCCGCGGAGCAGCTGGGCCCGTGAGCCATGGCCGCTGAGCCTGCGCGTCCGGAGCCTGTGCTCCGCAACCGGAGAGGCCACAAGAGTGAGAGGCCAGCGTACTGCAAAAAAATAATAATAAATTTAATTATATAATTCTTGCCCCAATGCAAATATACTTATTCTTGGCTTAAAAAAAAAAAAAGGCAGTTCTATTGTATAGCACAGGGAACTCTACACAATATTCTGTAATAACCTAAATGGGAAAAGAATCTGAAAAAAGAATAGATATATGTTTATGTATAACTGAATTCCTTTGCTGTACACCTGAAACTAACGCAACATTGTAAATCAACTATACTCCAATATAAAAGTTTTTTAAAAAGGACCCTTAGGGCTTCCCTGGTGGCGCAGTGGTCGAGCGTCCGCCTGCTGATGTAGGGGACACGGGTTCGTGCCCCGGTCTGGGAAGATCCCACATGCCGCGGAGCGGCTGGGCCCGTGAGCCATGGCCGCTGAGCCTGCGCGTCCGGAGCCTGTGCCCCGCAACGGGAGAGGCCACAGCAGTGAGAGGCCCGCATACCGAAAAAAAAAAAAAAAAAAGGACCCTTAGGTTTACCTTTCCTCTAAAAAAAATAATAATAATTAAAAAATCACACAAAGAAACATGGCATTGTTAGTTTAAAATTGTACAGTTTGCTGTGGAAAACGGTATGGTAGGTCCTCAAAATATTAAACATATAATTATGATTCAGCAATTCCACTTCTGGGCATATACCCAAAAAAATGGAAGCAGAGACTCAAACAGATATCAATGTTTGTGCGCCTATGTTCATAGCAGCATTGTTCACAATAGCCAAAGTGTGGAAGCAATCCTACATCACTGGATGAATGGATAAATACAGTATGGTACATAGATACAGTGGATATTATTCAGCCTTAAAAAGGAAGGACATTCTGACACATGCTACAACATGGATGAACCTTAAAATGTTATACTAAGTAAAATAAGCCAGACTCAAAAGGACAGATATTGTATGATTCCATTTATATGGTGTACCTAGAATAGTTAAATACATGGAAACAGAAAGTAGGACCATGGTTTCCAAGGGCTGGGGGTAGGGAGAATAGGGAATTATTCTTTAATGGATACAAGGTTCCCCAGAATAGGATGGTGAAAAGGTTCTGGAGATGGGTGGTGATGATGCTTTCACAACAATATAAATGTATTTAATGCCAGTGAACTAACTGTCCACTTAAAAATGGTTGAACAGTACCGTTTATGAGATGTATATTTTACCACAAAAAAAACAGGCATGGTAAAGAAAATAAAATTCAAGTAGAGAAAATTTATAAAGAATACTAAGTATGGGAGTTCCCTGTGCAGCCAAAAAAAAAAAAAAAAAAAAGAAAAGAATACTAAACTCTCCCACTTTACTGTATATACTTCCAAAATCTATAAGCACACTTCCACACTCTTGCATAAATAAATAACTTGATACTATTCACTGTATAACTAAATCAACAAAATTTTACAGGAAAATTACTTTCTAAATTTTCAATAGGGTTCTATAAGTTTTATTACATGTATAGATTTGTGTAATCATCATCAGAATCAGGATACAGACTGGTTCCATCACCTCAAAAAAATAACTCCGTGTGTTAATACTTTATGGTCACACCCTCCCCACAACACTAACCCTGGGAAACTACTGGCTTGTTCTCCCTCTGTTTTTTTTTTTTTAATTTTTATTTATTTATTTATTTTTGGCTGTGTTTGGTCTTCGTTGCTGCATGCGGGGTTTCTCTAGTTGAGGCAAGCGGGGGTTACTCCTCGTTTTGGTGCGTGGGCTTCTCATTGAGGTGACTTCTCTTGTGGAGCACGGGCTCTAGGCGCATGGGCTTCAGTAGTTGTGGCACACAGGCTCAGTAGTTGTGGCGTGTGGGCTCTAGAGCACAGGCTCAGTAGTTGTGGTGCACGGGCTTAGTTGCTCCGCAGCATGTGGGATCTTCCCAGACAGGGCTCGAACCCATGTCCTCTACATTGGCAGGCTGATTCTTATCAATTGCGCCACAGGGAAGTCCCTACCTCTCATATTATCTCCTCCAGAATGTCGTAAAAATGGAAACATCTAATATGTAACCTTTTGTATCTCTTTTTCCACTTAGCACAATGCCTTTGATATTGATGGAAGTTGCTATACATATCAATTGTCCATTCCTTTTAATACTGAATAGTATTGCATTGAGCAAATATACCAGAGTATGATGTATCCATTCAACTGCTGAGGATATTTGGGTAGTTTCCAGTTTCTGGCAGTTACGTATAGAACTGTTATACAAGTTTTTGTGTAAATGTAAGTTTTAATTAGGGTACATACCCAGAGAGGGATTGCTGGGTCATAATGTAGGTGTATGTTTACTTTTATAAGAAATTGCCAAATAGTTTTTCATAGTGGCTGTACCATTTTGCACAGCTGCCAGCAGTGTATGAAAGTCCCAGTTGTTCTACATCCTTGCCATTAATTGGTATCGTGTTTTTTATTTTAGCCATTCTAGTAGGTGAGTAGTGATATGTTATCTAGGTGAGTAGTGATATCTTATCATGGTTTGAATTCATATTTTCCTAATGGTTAGTGATATTGAACATCTTTTCATGTGCTTATTTACCACCATGTGTCCTATTTGGTGACACATCTATTCAAGTTTTTTGCCCATTAAAAAAATTGGGTTGTTTTATTAGTGTTTGAGTTCTTTATATGTTCTAGATATAAGACCTTTGTTGAACATGTGATTTGCAAATAGTTTTCTTGCAGTCTGTAGCATCTCTTGCATCCTCAAAGAACAAAATTTTTCAATTTTGATGAAGTTCAAATTATCAATTTGTTCTTTTATAGACTGTGTTTTTGGTGTCATATCTAAAAACTCTTTGCCTAACCCCAGGTCCTGAAGATTTTCTCCTGTGTTTTTTTCCTAAAAGTTTTATGGTTTTATACTTATATTTATTATCTGTTTTGGGTAAAATTTTGTACAAGTTGTAAGGTTTAGGTAGATAATGTTCAATTGTCCCTACACCATTTGTTGGAAACTACTGAGTTCTCCATTGAATTGCCTTTTCACATTTGTAAAAAAATAAGTTGGCCAGGACTTCCCTGGTGGTCCAGTGGTTAAGACTCCACACTCCCAATGCAGGGGGCATGGGTTTGATCCCTGGTTGGGGAACTAAGATCCCACATGCAGTGCAGCCAAAAAAAAAAAAAAAAAAAGAATGAATAAGTTGGCCATATTTTTGTATATCTATTTCTGGACTCTGTTCTGCTCCATTTAATTTATATATTAATCCCTTGGCCAATACCACAGATTCTGGATTATAGTAGGTTCATAGTTAGCCTTAAAGTCAGATAGTATGATTCAATCAACTTTACTCATCTTCAAATTTGTTTTGGTTATTCTAGTTCCTTTGCCTTTCTATACAACTTTTATAATCAGTTTTTCTATCTAAAATGATCCTGCTGGGATTTTGATTGAAATGGACATATTTACTATATTGACCTTTCCAATCCATGAACATGGTATGGCTCTCATTTAGCCTTCCTTCCTCCTTCTCTCCCTCCCTCCCTCCCTCCCTTCCTCCCTTCCTTCCTTCCTTCCTTCATTTCTATCAGCATTTTGTAGCTTTCAGCATAAAAATTCTGTACGTTTTGTTAGATTTATACCTAAAGGATGCATTTCGGCGGGAGTTATTGTAAACAGCATTTTATTTTAAAATTTCAGTTTCCAATTCTCCACTGCCAAAAAATAGAATCACGATTGACTTGTGTTGTTGACATACACTGTAACCTTGCTAAAATCACTTATTAGTGCTAGGAGGGTTTTTTTTTGTAGATTCCTTGGGATTTTATATGTAGACAATCATGTCATATATGATTAGGAACAATTTTATATATATTTTTCCAATCTTTATGCATTTTAATTAAGTTTTATCCCCTTATTGTACTGGCTAGGATTTCCAATAAGCTGTTGAAAATGAGTAGTAAGAGTGGAAATCCTTGATTTATATCTGATTTTAGGGGAAAGCATTTGGTCTTTCACCAATAAGTATGATATAAGGCATAGTCTGCTGAATTGTTTTTTCTTAATCATAAATGGCTAATATTTGTCAAATATTTTTTCTGCATCAATTGATATGACCAGGTGATTTTTCTTGTAGTTTTCTTGTACTGACCTGTTGTTGTTGTTTTTTTTTACTTTGGCTGCGCCGCATGGTTTGTGGGATGGTAGTTTCCCAACCAGGGATTGAACCTGGGCCCACAGCACTGAAAGCACTGCGTCCTAACCACTAGACGACTAGGGGATTCCCTGACATGTCTGTTTGATATCAGTAATGTTGGTCTCATAAAATGAGTTGGGAAGTGTTCCCTCCTATTTTCTAAGAGACATCATTTACTTTTGGTATTATTCTTCTTTATATACTGGGTAGAATTCACCAATGAAACCATCTCAGCCTGTAAATCTCTTTTTCAGAGGTGTTTTTTTTGTTTGTTTGTTTGTTTTGTGGTACGCGGGCCTCTCACTGTTGTGGTCTCTCCCGTTGCGGAGCACAGGCTCTGGACATGCAGGCTCAGGAGCCACAGCTCACGGGCCTAGCCGCTCTCCAGCATGTGGGGTCTTCCCGGACTGGGGTATGAACCCGTGTCCCCTGCATCAGCAGGCGGACTCTCAACAACTGCGCCACCAGGGAAGCCCTCATAAGGGTTTTTTTTTTTTTTTTTTTTTTTTTTTTTTTTTTGTGGTACGCGGGCCTCTCACTGTTGTGGCCTCTCCCATTGCGGAGCGCAGGCTCCGGACGCGCAGGCTCAGCGGCCATGGCTCACGGGCCCAGCCGCTCCGCGGCACGTGGGATCTTCCCGGACCGGGGCACGAACCCGTGTCCCCTGCATCGGCAGGCGGATTCTCAACCACTGCGCCACCAGGGAAGCCCCCCTCATAAGGTTTTAACTACAAATTCAATTTCTTTAATCATTACAATACTATTTAGGTGGCTTATTTATCTTGGGTGAGTTTTGGTAACTTGTGGTTTTTGAGGAATTGATCCATTTGATCTAAGTTGCCAAATTTATGTCAGTATGGTATTCTTTTACCCTTTTATTTTTAACTGAAGAAAAATGAAAATGCAATGCATCAAAATTTGTAGGATACAGTTAAAGCAATATCTAGAGGGAAATTTATAGCATTAAATGTTTATATTAGAAAAGAAGAAAGATTTCAAATCAATAATCTAAGCTTCCACTTTAATAAGGTAGGAAACAAAAAACAAAATAAACTGGAAACAAGGAGAATGAAGGAAATAATAAAGTATAGAAATTAATGCAATTGAAAACAGATAAACAATAGAGAAAATCAATGAAACCAAAAGTTTATTTTTTGAGAAAATCACCAAGATTGACAAACCTGTAGTCTGACTGATCAAGAAAAAAGAAGACACACATTACCAATAGTAGGAATGATATCATTACAGACCTACTGTTGTTGTTAAGAGGATAAATGAATACTATAAAAAACTTTATGCCTACAAATATGGCAACTTAGATAAAATGGACCAATTTCTTGAAAGACATAAATAAATTACCAAAACTCATTCAAGATGAAATAGATGACCTGAATATTCCTATATCTATTAAAGGAATTGAATAGATTAAAAACCTTGAAAGAAAACTCTAGGCCCAGATTGCTTCAGTGGTGAGTTCTAACAAAAATTTAAGGAAGAAATAATACCAATTCTATACACAGTCATTTCCAGAAAATAAAAAAGGTGGAAGCACTTCCCTATTCATTTTATGCAGTCAGCATTATTCTGACACTAACATCAGACAAGGGCAGTGCAAAAAGCTGCAGACCAATATCCATCATGAACATAATAGAAACAAAAATACTCAACAAAATATTTGTACACTGAATCCAGCAATATACAAAAAGGATAACATATCATATACAATGAGATTTATCCTTGGAAGGCAAGGTTAGTTCATCATTTGAAAATTATTTAATGTAGTCTACCATATTAGAACCACACAGATCATATTAATTGATACCAAGAAAGCATTTGACAAAATTCAACATTCACTCATGATAAAAATTTTCAGCAAACTATGAGTGGAAGATAATTTCCTCAAGCTGATAAAAGGAATCTACAAATAACTTACAGCTAACATTACCTAATGGTGAAAAACTGACTGCCTCTCCTACTAAGATCAGAACAAAGCAAAGATGTCCACTTTCACCATTCCTATTCAACATCATACAGAAGGTCTTAGCCAGTGTAATAATAAAAGGAAAAGAAAGAAAAGGCACAGAAGACAATACTACATAGAAAATCCCAAACTATCTACAAAAATCTCCTAGGATAAATGAGTTTAGCAAGGTTGTAGGATATAAGGTTACACACAGAAATCAACTGCATTTCTACATACTAAAAAAGAAATTAGAAATTGAAACAAGAATAACTTATAATGGCACCAAAACCACAAAATACTTAAGTATAATTCCAACAAAATGTGTGCAGAATTTGCATTCTGAACACTATACACCAATGAAAGAAAATTGTAAAGAACTAAATAAATGGGCAGATATACTGTTGTTCATTGATCCGAAGAATAAATATTGCTAAGCTGTCAATTCTTCCCAAATTTATCTATATTTTTAACCTAATTCCAGTAAAAATCCAAGCACATTACTTTTGGAGATTGAAATACTGACTCCAAAATTTACATAGGAAAGGAAGGAAACAGTATAGCTTAAACATTTTTGAAGAAAAGTAAGCAAAGTTGAAGAAGTCATAATTTCAAGGTTTACTGATTTCAAGGGTTATTATAAAGCTATAGTAATCAAGACAGAATAGAAACTTCAGTAGAATACTCAAATAAATATGGTCAGAAAGCTATAGTAATCAATAGTCTGACACTGGCCTTAGAACAGATACATAGACCAATGGAATAGAATAGAGAGCCCAGAAATAAACCCTTGCAAATACGGTTAAATGACTTTCAACAAGGGTGCCAAGACAATTCAGTGGAGGAAAGGATAACAACAAATGTTGCTGGGAAAACTGGATCCACATGCAAAAGAATGCAGTTGGACCCTTATGTAATACCATATGCAAAAATTAACTCAAAATGAATCAAAGAGCTAAAACTACAAGGCTCTTAGAAGAAAACATAGGGAAAAATCTTCATGATATTGGATGTGGCAATGATTTCTTAGACATGACACCAAAGGTACAGGCAACTAAAGAAAAAATAGACAAATCGGACTTAATTAAATTTTTTTGTGTACTTAAGGACAGTATGAACAGAGTAACAAAGCAACTCAAAAAATGGGAGAAAATATTTGTAAATTACATACCTCATAAGAGATTAATATTTCAAATATGTAAAGAACTCCTACAACTCACCAACAGAAAACAACTCAGTTTAAGAATGGAGGGGCTTCCCTGGTGGCGCGGTGGTTGAGAGTCCGCCTGCCGATGCAGGAAACGCGGGTTCGTGCCCCGGTCCGGGAGGATCCCACGTGCCGCGGAGCGGCTGGGCCCGTGAGCCGTGGTCGCTGGGCCTGCGTGTCCGGAGCCTGTGCTCCGCGGCGGGGGGGGCCACAACAGTGAGAGGCCCGCATACCGCAAAAAAAAAAAAAAAAAAAAAAGAATGGGCAAAGAATTTGAATAAATTCTCCAAAGAACATATGCAAATGCCAACAAGCACATGAAAATATTCTCAACATCATTAGTCATTATGGAAATGCAAATCAAAACCACAATAAGACATGACTTAACCCCCCCCATAAAGATGGCTATTATCAAAAAGCAACAAAAGAGAAAGCAAATGTTGGTGAGGATGTGGAAAAATTGGAACCCTTGTGCTAGTGGGAATGTGAAATTGTGCAGTCACTGTGGGAAATGGTATGGCGGCTCTTCAAAAAATTAAACATAGAATTACCATATGATCCAGCAATTCCACTTCTGTGTATATACCTCCCAATGAATTGAAAGCAGGGAAACAGATATTTGTACTTATGTTCATAGTAGCGAATCTGCAACAGCCAAAAGATGGAACAACTCAAATGTTCATTGGCAGATGAATGCATCAACAAAATGTGGTACATACACACAATGAAATATTATTCAGCCTTAAAAAGGAAAGAATTTCTGACATATGCTTCAACATGGATGAACCTTGAAGACATTATACTAAGTGAAATAAACCAGACACGTGGACAAATATTGTATGATTCCACTTATATGATGTACCTAGAATAGTCAAATAGTATGTAGAGACAAAAAATAGGACCATGGTTACCAGGGAAGGAAGGTAAGAACCGAGGGAGGAGGGAAGAATGGGGAATTATTGTTTAAAGGGTACAGTTTCAGTATGGGATGATGAAAGAGTTCTGGACATGGATGGTGGCGAGGGTTTCACAATGTATGTATGTAAAGCCACTGAACTACACTTAAAAATGGTTTAAATAGTAAATTTTACGTTATGTATATTTTACCACAATTTTTTTTTTTTTTCCGGTACGCGGGCCTCTCACTATTGTGGCCTCTCCTGTTGCGGAGCACAGGCTCCGGACGCGCAGGCTCAGCGGCCATGGCTCACGGGCCTAGCTGCTCCACGGCATGTGGGATCTTCCCGGACCAGGGCACGAACCCGTGTCTCCTGCATTGGCAGGCGGACTCTCAACCACTGCGCCACCAGGGAAGCCCTACCACAATTTTTAAAAAGGAAAAAATCCATTCTAGCTATCAACGACATAGCTATAGAATTGTGGCAGCCTGCTACTTCCTTCAGTATTCATTATACTTTATATGTAAGCATGCAAGTTAGGAGTTTCAAGCTCCACTCCATCTTTGGAGTTGGAGTTTCTTCCTTTTTGGTCTCCATCAGTTCCTCCCTCTCTTCACATTTCCCCTCCCCACTCCACTGCTACTCTTTCTTAAATCCTTGACTTCACAGGATGGGAATATTCAAGGAGACAAGTTTTTAGACTTCTCAAATTCTAATAATCTTCTTGTTTCTAAAGAAATGTTTTTCTTTAATCCTGAATGAGAATTATAGTAAATAAATTTGATTGTATTTTTCAAGTTCAGACTGTTAACATGGTATATTACAGTTGGGTTTTCTGATGAACCATCTTTGTATTCCTAGGACCACTTACCTGATCATAACATACACTGCTGAGTTTGATTTGTTGTTTCATTTAAGATTCTTATATCTATATTCATTTTTGCTCTCCCTATACTATACTTTCCCTATATGTTATAAAACCCTGTGAGGTTTTATAAGGGTCTGACATTTTATCCAGTTTAGAAGCTAGAAGTTAGCCTGTCTGTTTTGTGGATAGGGGCATAAGACATGGGACTCCTGGACACAAAGGACGTTACTGCTCACAGCATAGCAAGCAGCATGAGCAGCATTTGCATCAGCCCCTCTTGAGCCCCAAGTTTCACAGAAGCGGAGTGAAAGTTCTCAGGCAGATGCCACACATGCTGAGTTTGTGTAGCATTGAGGAAAACTGAGCTTGGGAATCCACCTCTCTTATATAAGGCCTGCTCTTTGTCTCAGACCTCATCTTTCAGGGTTGTTCACTGATAATTAATCGAGGCAAAGAGTGTTCAGGGCCTTATATTCTTGACATAGCTGACATGAATGTGTAGGGAGACTTAGGGTACAAGGCAGATTGCCTTCCCAGCATGGTTTTGTATCAAGATCACACTAACCTCAATCAACATGATGAACACTCTTTTTTTCTTACCCCAGAATCTACTTGGATAAACGTGTTACTTGAAGTTTTGGTAAAACTCACAGCAAAAGGGTGTTATTTTGAGGGAGGTTGGGGACAACTGTGATGTGGTGAGCATTTTCTTTTAATAGTTCCTGAATTCTCAATTTTTCCTTGAGTGGGCATTTATTTTTCCAGAAAAATCCATTAAAATTTCAAATAGTTTAATGATTACTTGAATCTACCATATCTCTATTTATGTCTCCTTTTTCATTCAAGATATTATTTATTTGTGCCTTTTCATTTTCTATCAGTCTGATAAGTTTCTCCCCCTACAAAGGATCAGCCTTTGGTTCATATTCTACAGTTCCTACATTTTCCTCTAATCTCCATTCTCTCCCACAGGGAGCCATGGGAACCAACTACTTAAATCTTCTACATACTCACTAGTGACTTCAAACTGGAGTGGGAACTAAGGCTGCTATCATCCTGTTTTTTGGGCTGGTCCAGCACACCTTCCACCTTCAGAATCTGTGTGAAAGAAGTAGGTACAAGTCAAGTCTGTGTTTCCAAAACTCCTGGAGGAACATTTCCAGTGATTCCAGAACTTTATCTTGCACTGATCCAGCAGTGGCATTAGGGTAGGTCTGTGGGTTTCTGAAGCAGAGTAAATCATTCAGCCCGAGAAGGAGATGCCTCATCTCATCCTTTCAGGCACTCCCCAATCCAAGTAATACTCATTACTCATCCCTTTCACTTGGTTTGGGGAATAGAAATGCTGGTCCAATAGTCTTTCAGTAAGTGGGCTGTATGGTCTTGTCCAGTTTTTGATTCTCTTTAGAATGTAGGGCATTAGTGCGTCTTTTCAAGCTTAGGCTCTGGGGTTTATTTATTTTATTTTAATTTTTTTTTTAAGTTAGGGACAGCTTGGAATAAACTGTGGACCAATATTTTCTGAAGTGCCCTTTGTGATAAACAATTTAAAAATTGAATAAGCCCACCCAATACAATAATATAAATGTGTTGATAAGTATATATAATCTGGATTATACTTAAGAAAATCAGACATCTCAAACTCATAGAAATAGAAAGTAGAATGGTCACCAGTGGTTGTGGGGAGAAGGAAACGAAGAGTTGTTTAGTGGGTATAGTTTCAGTTTTGCAAGGTGGAAAAATTTTGGAGATCAATTGCATAACAATGTGAATACATGTAAAATTATTGAGCTGTATGCTTAAAAATGGTTAAGATGGTAAAAAAAAGAAAAGAAAATCAGATATCTGATATCAAGCTGACACAGGGAATTTATTTTGTAGAAAAGCAACATCTAGAGAATGCCATACAACCCTAGTACATCTAAAGTACTATATATAAAAATGACAATTGCTCATAACAACATTGAAGCACTGAAAGATACCAAAGTACTTTCTGAATCCAAGAAGTCAAATTATAACCAGTATGGTTTTAATGTCCTAATATATATTGAAATTTTAATATGCAAACATGTGGTAAACCAGATAACCAGAACATCCAGTAATGTAACTTGGGTGACACATAAGTTAACCTGGGATATCCAAGTCTTTTGACAATACATAAACTTGCTCATACTCATCTGGTGTACATCCACACAAATATTTTAAAATTCCAATTTCTTGGTCAAGTGATATATTTTGTTTGAGTTTATTAAATACATTTAGATATCTATTATACAAAGTTAAATGTACAACTAAATTAGTAAAAAGTGCTGAGATTTTATGGGAACATTAATACTCGGACAAAAATGTTTATCAGTGTACTCTATACTCAATATTGCTTTTTTTCATTTAAATCTAAATTTTTCCCTTCTGTTTTTAAACCAGTTTTGTGATTTTTAATATGAAACCTATACCATCTCAATTTATATAGTTTCTTCCCTTTTTTCCCTTATTTCTTAGCTTAAATTCAGTTTAAGCTTTATTGGTATCTTAGGCTTCATGTATATTCTTACTCCTAAACACCAGCAGTTCTTCAGAGGCCTAAAATCCAGCATGGGAATTACTATATTAAATTAGTTCTAGAAAAAGCATTAAAGACATTTTTTTCTGAAATATACAGAACATGTCATGCCAAATCTCTTGTTTATACCATAAACCAGTAATATTGGTAAATTGCACATATAGCTTACATTCCCCAAATAGAATAACTTAAATATTAAACGTACCTTTATGTTACCACCATAACTGACCTTATAAGCATAACAAATGGCAATATTCAATACAAAAATCACAAAATCCACTAACCGTAAATGCTACATATCACAGCATACTAACTCATCTCCCTATGACCTATTCAAACTGTAGACAGCAAACTATAGCTTTAAGCTACTCTAGCATTTATACCCTAATTAGAAATTTATACGAAACACAATTTTATGTTCAAATATGGAAATAAGCAACATAATTCCAAATCCCAAAAGTATCCCAGCATTCTGTAAAAAGAAGTATCCCCAGCGGCTACATCCATGGTCACTAGCATCATTGTGCAGCATCTCAGGTACCTTAAAAAAAAAGAGCAATCTTTAAGTTTCCAGAACCACAGATTAGTTTTTAGAAGAATTTGCAGGACAGCTTTATATGTAGCTGGATATATTATGAGTCAATTCTCTAAAACATAACCACATATATATACTGACTAGCTAATAATGTCACACAGCATTTTCTAACAGTTTAATTAACAATGATTATTCATGGTCTGCTCAGCAAATCAAAATTTATATTGGTCCAGTTTGCTCCACTGTAAAACGGAGAGCTACACTGATTACCCTGCTTACTGTCTATATCTGTATATAACATGTGGTTCGCTTGAAATTCAGAGATATGGAAGCCTTACATCATATAAAATATAATTTTAGCAATAAGATTGGCTGAGATTGTTAGGTGGACTTTGATGACAAAAAGATGACTCCTTTGTCCATTAATAAGAAACCTTTAAGCATTCTGAAGTATACACAGTTTGCCAACAGTATGTGGCTTGTGCTAGGTTTCCTACATGTCTATAGACAGTTCAGTGCCTAATTACTGAAACTCTCCTCTCGAAAAGACACATCAGAAGGGGGTAGATACTTTTGTGTATCCTGATACACATTAGGCAGGACAAAGATGTGCTGTGAGCAACAATCCAAAAAGATAAAACCACCAAGAACTTATAGTTTATATGCTACTTTGTCAAGCATAGAATCACTTCTCACTGCAACCATATTTAATCTAAACCCTTTTAAAAATGGTTTCATTGAACATTTTCTCTACTGACTTCTTAAAAACTTACCATATCAACCAGAGCAACATACATGAACAAGCCCGCAGTAAGTGCAAATATCCACATAGAAACATTTTCAGCATAATGACCAATGAAAATTCCTGTTGCCATTCCGAGATACGCCAGCATGGCTGACAGAGCATTATAAAGAACAGCCTGCTTAACAGTCATGCCAGCCTTTAGTAAAACAGCAAAGTCACCTTTAACAGAAAACAAAAAAAAGGAGATAAGGTAATTAAAAAATCATTTTTAAGACACATATGCAAAAAACTTTCCAGATTTAAGAAATTCTCCAGGGCTCCCCTGGTGGCACAGTGGTTGAGAATCTGCCTGCCAACGCAGGGGACACGGGTTTGACCCCTGGTCTGGGAAGATCCCACATGCTGCAGAGCAGCTAAGCCCATGTGCCACAACTACTCAGCCTGTGCTCCAGAGCCTGCAAGCCGCAACTACTGAGCCCGCGTGCCACAACTACTGAGCCCGCGTGCTGCAACTACTGAAGCCCGTGCACCTTGAGCCCATGCTCCACGACAAGAGAAGCCACTGCAATGAGAAGCCTGCACACCACAACGAAGAGTAGCCCCCGCTCACTGTAACTAGAGAAAGCCTGAGCACAGCAACGAAGACCCAACGCAGCCAAAAAAATCAATTAATTAATTAACTTAAAAAAAAAAAAGAATTACTCAGGGCTAACAGTGTTAATCAGTGTAAATCACCCTAACAGCTTTATAAACTAAGATATCTTTTATCCAAAGTATTTCTTAAGGCTTCCACTTTGTCAATGAATGTCAACACTACAAATGTCAGTAAGTACCAACTATTGTGCTCTTGCACTGTCTTCAAGGAGCTTTTAACTGGCCACAAGGAGGCAGAGGGAGTAGAGAACACAAATGAAATGATCAGCAAATGATTAAGGGAATATATAATTAAGAGCTAAAGAGTCTAAGGTTCTGGTTATAAAAGGAGAAAAAAAGAAATTAAGATGAGAATAGCTGAGAGAGGCTTCATGGGGCATGAAGGATCTAGAATGTGGAACATAGGGAATTCCCTAGCGGTCCAGTGGTTAGGACTCTGCATTTCCACTGCAGGGGGCCCAGGTTCGATCACAGGGGGCCCAGGTTTGATCCCTGGTCAGGGAACTAAGCGCCCACAAGCCACGTGGTGTGGCCAAAAATAAAAAAATAAATAAATGAAAATAAAAATAGAATGCACAACACAGACCAGATGTTGAGGATTACAAGCATGGAGCATGAAGATGGGAGGCCTTCTAAATGGCAGAACACATGTCAAGGAACAAAAGTGAAAAGGCGTTACAGGTGTGTGTGAATATGCATCTATATGAAGAAAAACAAGGACACGAACTGGGAACCAGGACAACTCTGGGAAGGTTTTAAGTCCCAGTGACAGAGAAAAAGAATTCAAAACACTATTCATCAACTTCTCATTTCTTTAGCTCTAGTGAGTGAAATACTACTCTTTGTCAACTTCTGTCTGTTAATGGAAGATGATTCTTTCGATTCCTGTGGTCTTATTCATATTGTGCATATGAAGAAAATGATCACTGATGTCACCAGTATGCTGGTATAGGAAGATATCTGGTAGGGGAAGAGGAAAAGAGAGGGGACTCAGGTATCTCTTTGGCAACCCCACACAGGCAATTGTGTAATTGTAATCGCAGGGTTAGAACTCTGGCTGGAAACAAACTTGTCCTCAGTAAGAAAGCCAGCTAGGTTAGTAGACTTAGGAGAAGGCATAAATGAGGAAGCTTGCTGGAAGCTATCATTAGCAAAAGCCATGGACACTTTACCCACCTGGAAAATACCATTTGTAGGGTTCTCTTACCTAATTCATGAGGCAACTCATGACAAAACACAGCAACAGAAGTACTTAAACCACTTGATAAACCTTCAGTAAAAGCAGCACCTGTGTAAAAATCACTGCATTATTTTGTGGGTGTGTATTTTTTAAATCTTAATAGCATACACAATGAGGTAAAAGAAATAAAATATATTCTCGTTGTGAATAAACAGAACTTTCTCAACTGCACTCTGTACCTTCTTCATAAGTAATCTTAGATTACATTCCGTAAGGTTTAAATTTCCCAAAGGAGCACAAGCAGATATGATTGAGAAGGGAAGGTTCCACTATGCCTTAGAGTGATTAAATGATCTTATACAAACCTGAGAAGTAAATTGCTACCACACAGAACACTTACTTAAAAATATGAAACAAACTGATTTAAAAGGTTTAGGAAAAAACCCTCAGCAGTCAAGAGTACAAATATGTTTCCTGGCCTCAGAGGAATTCACTATATAATTAGCCTACCATGTCTGAGCGTTTGCACATCCTCCTTTGTCACTTACGCTGTGCACAGTGCAGAGAAGGAAGAGCACCAAGCTCCCAAGGAGCCAGGCTGGGCGACAAAACAACACTGCCTCCTTGGCAAGTGGTTCACCTTGCCAGGCCTTGGCTACCTAATCTGTACTTATTTCCATGGTTCCTCCCAGCATTAAGTTACTACAATTTTTACTCTTACTTCTCAATTGTAGCACAACAATTTAATAGCAAAAAAACTATAATTCTTCTTTGGGTAGAGATTAGTAATTAAACTTATCAGATATATGAAGATTCCTTTAGCATAAAAGAAAAGATGCTGGAAGTATTTTACTTTAATAAATACTGTTTATATTGCAGATAAGGGAACTCAAATGTATTTGGGGGAAAAAAAAATCCTCACATGTGCTCCAAACACCTTAGAGCCTGAGCCTGAAAATTAAAACAACTTTTGGTAGTTACAATTTAGATAAAGGGCCAAGCACAGTTTCTAGCACTTAAACTAACGTTTATCGAGTACTTCATTGTCAAAGCAGCCAAAAATGAAATAACAGTTTAATAATCTTAGAAGTCAATAGCCTTATCAAACCAACCTATTCCTTGTTAAAATAAGACTGGTACTTTCATGTGACATTTTCAGAGTCAACCAACAAAGGACAGATACATAGATATATACCAATTGCTAGGCCATCGCTGAAATTGTGCAGGCCGTCCCCCATGATCACCATCCACGCCAGTGTGGCAATGCCGGCATCCTTCAGCTCCTCCCGAGAGTAGCGCTGACTGTGACTGTGTGGGTGGTGGTTTTGGTGGTGGTGGTGATGGAGAATGTGATGGTAGTCATGATGGTGGTGAACGAGGTCATCTGACTGGCCTAGTGTATCATGGAAATGCGAATGGCATTTATTCTTGCACCCTCTGGGTACGTATTCATTGTAAACTTCCTGTGGATGAGCATGAGCTATCATGACCTCCTCTTCTTCCAAGATTGCTGGCTGTTGAGAATCAAAGTGGGAGGGCTCTTGTGAGTCAGCTCGCAAATAGCCTTCAGGTCCTAGGTATAAACATAAAGGACATTGGGACAAAGTCAAATGGCTTTGTTAATGTGCATGGACACATTTCAAACATCTCCACTGACAAAGTCAACAAAAGATCTTAAAGCATGGCAACTCTCTCACACAGACCTGGCAGAACTAGACATTACAGTACTGTTGATGAAAAATATCAGTAGTTAAATGATCTCACATACTAAGAATGGATTTTAAATGTTAACCTTCAGTAACTACCCCCAGATCCTCCCTTAATTTCTTCTGCCTCCTTATGTTTTTGTTCTTCTTCTTTTTTTTTTTTTTTGCAGTATGCGGGCCTCTCACTGTTGTGGCCTCTCCCATTGTGGAGATTCGCAGGCTCAGTGGCCATGGTCACGAGCCCAGCTGCTCCACAGCATGTGGGATCTTCCCGGACTGGGACACGAACCCGTGTCCCCTGCATCGGCAGGCAGACTCTCAACCACTGTGCCACCAGGGAAGCCCTTTATGTTTTTAAAGATGATTTTTTTCCAATTATAAAAGAAGCACATACTTACTTTATAAAAATATTTCATTTTTGATATTTAAAATATTTCAGAAAAATATTCCAGAAAAATACTGAAAATTGGAAATAAAAAACATGCACAATTCTGTCATCTGAGTTCCTCTCTTTCAAAATTCAAGGAAAAACAGAAGAGGGGAATTCCCTGGTAATCCAGTGGTTAGAACTCAGTGCTTTCACTGCCGAGGGCCTGGGTTCAATACCTGGTCGGGGAACTAAGATTCCTGCAAGCCGCGTGGCATGGCAAAAAAAAAAAAAAAAAAAGGAAAAACAGAAGAATATAAAATACCATCATCACCAAGAAACATTTGTTATCTATCTGTGTAAAATAAATTGCAACAATAAGTTTTTGTTTTTTTCTTTTTTATACACTGGTATCAATTTTCTTGGGAGCTTTCACGATACCGTGGCCCAATTCTAGAATAGCTGTTTCTTCTCATCATTATAAATTTCACTGGAGCCCATTACAAAGGTTGAAGACAGAATAGATGCAGGAAGACAAATGAGAGTATTCACTTGCTCTTTAGAGAAAAGCAACATGCTGGAAAATAAAGGGTGGACAGGAAATCTTACAAATAACTTGGTAGCAAAAATAAAGTTTTTCCTCCTTAGTCAGCAACTATATATTGAGTATCTGCTCTGGGCCAGGCACCTGCCTAGATACTGGGACAAAGTACGTCAGCACAAAGTCTCTGCCTTCGAGAAGCTTATGTTCTTGTGGGGAGATAGCCACTTAACAAAGAAATACATGTATAAATAAGGTAATCTAAGGCATTGGAACGCATGGGAAGAAAACAGAACAGGGTAACATGAAGGAGAGTGAGTGGGAGACCTTTGTATTCAGGTGATCAGGGAAGACCTCCGAGGACAAGATGTCTGAGTTGAGATTGGAATGATAGGGGGAATTTATATGAAGACCTGGGAGAAGAGTACTCCGAACTGAAGGAACAGTGAGTGCCAGGCCCTGAGACAGACCTGGTGTGCTCACAGGATGAGAAGGAGGCCAGTGAGGCTGGACAGGGCAAACCATCGGGGAGAGTGGAGGGCAGGGCAGGACCTCGAAGGTCGTCGTAAGGCGTTTCATTTAAAATTTTAACTGAGTCTGTCCAACAAGAAATGCCAAGCTAACAAGTTACAGGAAACAGTAACTTTACAGTGGAGAAACATGGTAGACACAGCGTTAGCCAAGTGATCAAAATTAACACCACCTGTGTGCGACAGACAGCATCATGTCAGCTGGCACACCATGCCACTGAAAAGGATGCAGTACCACTTCGCGGTATTCCTGCCCAAACTGATCAACCTAATGTGAAAACATTAGACAAACCCCAAATGAGGGGCAATCAGATGCAACATTTGATCCGGAATTGTACTCTGGATCAGTTCTTTTCCTTTTAGGGGTTGGGGGAGTATAAAGAAATTATTAAGACAATTGGAAAAACACGAAAAAGGTCTATAGACTAGAAAATGGCATTGTAATTATTAAGACAATTGGAAAAACACAAAAAAAGGTCTATAGACTAGAAAATGGTATTGTATCAGCTTTAATTTCCTGATTTAGATCACTGAACTGTGATTACAAGGGAATGAATGTTCTTTTTCTTAGGAAACATAAACTTAAGTATTTTGAGGTAAAGAGGCATCGTGTTTGTAACTTATTCTCAAATGGTTTAGAAAAAAATGTGTATGTATGTATACAGAGAAAAGAGAGAAAGAATGATAAATGTAGGTAAAATAAAACGGGAATATAAGAAAGAGGTACAGGAATTCTTTGTACTATTCTTGGAACTTTTCTCTAAGTCTGAATTTACCTCAAAATAAAAAATTAGAGAAAAAAAGAGATGTAAGTATATATAGAAATAACCAACTCACTGGCAATTAAAACAAAGTATGAGTTTTAAAAAAAAGAGCGGGGGCGTGTGGGGGGGTGGAGGAATTCCCTGGCAGTCCAGTGGTTAGGGTTCGGCGCTTTCACTGCTGGGGCCTAGGTTCGATCCCTAGCCGGGAACTAAGATCCCACAAGCCACGTGGCGCAGCCAAAAAAACGGGGGTGTGGGTGGGGGTGGAATATGGTTCCCCCTCCCAGACAGTCCAGGTTGCCTGCAAATCACAGAGCACTGAATTCCCTCCAGCTCTCAGATTTATAAGGACTTACGATCATCTGAGTCTACTTTCTCCTCATTTGTTGACAGTTGAGATTCATACTGGGACAACTGCTTCTTAATCTCCACATCATCATCATTTTCAGGTTTTTTCTGATTCTACAATAGCAAGGAAAAGCAATACTTTAAAATAGGCGGTTTGCTTATACATACATCTTTAGGTAAATAGTTAAGCAAAAGATTTCATCGAAAAAGACAGCAGAGTAACACATTTCTAATGGAATAAACCCCATCTAAGGGCAGGGCCTGTACTTAACTTGCATAGCACCTAGTAGTTTGTTTTAGGCATAAACTGTTCAGAAAGGTAAAGAATTAATGCTTCAGTAGTATGAAAGAAAAATTACACACTCATCTTTCTGAATGTCCCCCTAGGTCACACAGTCTAAATTTGGTCTTATGCAAACAGCACTGCATCCCCTGGGAGCTTGTTATAAATGCACAGTCTCAGGCTACACCCCAGACCTAATGGATTAGAAGGGGGATTTTAACTAGATCTCCAGGTGACTCATACACACATTAAAGCTGAGCTCTGCCTCAGGCTATTGATTTAGAACCAGCTAGAGGCATGTCCTCCAGGAATTTAGTGATCTGCTAACCAATTGCTTAGTTTCCTCCAGTGCCTCTTTTGGGCACTGAAACCCCATACTTTCCACACTTTTTATAAATTAAAACTATACTGTGATATCGATATGTATTTGTTACAAAACTAAAATACTTTTCGTGTAGTAAAACACCATTAACAAGCTTTTCTCTTTTTAAACAAATCTGTATTAGTTAGCCTTGAATTTATCACTAGGTTTTTTAACCAACTGAATACCATACTTGAGATATTGTCCATATCTCAGAGCCCAAGAATAAAGGTGACTGTTTGAACAACAGTGCCTGTTTATTACTACTTACATAGAATATTCAAGATAATGAAAACTGTCACAAAAATAATAGATTTCTTATTTGCAGTATCTTTTGAATATGACTTAATCATCATCATACCTGAGATTTCATTCTATCTCTAACAGTATATAAAATATCTGTACCTTCTTAGGTTATAAGAGTTTTTAAAGGCAAGCACAGACAAATCTTTATACCTACCTCTAGCAAAATGCCTCAAACACAGAGAAAGTACTTAAATATTTGTGAAAATAAGTGAATTCATGATATTTTAAATTACTTTAGTTGATGCTTTATTTGTTTGCCAATGGTTATCTGTAGAACATATACTTTTTAAGCAATTCTTTCATTCCCTAAGTATTAAGAGCCTGTAATGTTCCCTGCACTGAATGGTGGCAATATATCAATATGTCGTAAAATGAGATACACATAGTCCTTGTTCCCAAGGAAGCTTTTCACCCACAGGGAGGGAGGCTTTACACAGGTAATGATTATACAACTCTTTGATTGAAATTTTTGATATATTTTACAAAGGAAGAATACACAGTGCTATGAGAGCATATATATATATGAGAGCATATAACAATCATTTGAACAAATCCCCCTGCCTGCTCTCCTCTGCATTAGGACAACAAAATAATGTAGACTGGCCAGTTAGGAGGCAACTGCTATTACCCAGGTAAGTCTGGTGTGGACCAGAATGATAGCAAGAGAGATGGAGAGAAATGAAAAATTTCATTTCTGGATACATTTAATAAAACTAGATTGGATATAAGGATGAGGGAGACAGAGATGATTCTCTGGTTTCCAGCATGAGCAAGAAACCTGAGAATCCAGTAGAAAGAAAGTTTGACATGGAACTATTATAACCATCCAACTACACCAAGTATGCAATTTAACCCTAATCTGAATGTAGAGATTTCAGATCCACATATATGGAAGGTAACCTAAAACTATGACATATAGCATTTTCCAGGGGTGCAGGATGGATGTCTTAAGGGGAATCTTAGGTAAAATGTTCTGTTATGGGTCTGAAGAGCTCCCAATACTTGCCATATAATGAATAGTTTTTTTCTTTTTGAGAGAACCAAATGAGATTAAAAGCTGTTATGTAAGTAACACTAAGGTCTGGATGCCCTTGAAAAAAGAGAAACTAAATATTTTCTAAAAAGGAAGAGGGGAGGAAGCAAGATAGCGGAGTAGAAGGACGTGCTCTCACTCCCTCTTGTGAGAACACCAGAATCACAACTAACTGCTGGACAATCATTGACAGGAAGACACTGGAACGCACCAAAAAAGATACGCCACATCCAAAGACAAAGGAGAAGCCACAATGAGATGGTAGGAGGGGCGCAATCACAGTAAAATCAAATCTCATAATTGCTGGGTGGGTGACTCACAGACTGGAGAACACTTATCCCACAGAGGTCCACCCACTAGAGTGAAGGGTCTGAGCCCCACGTCAGGGTTCCCAACCTGGGGGTCCGGCAATGGGAGGAGGAATTCCTAGAGAATCAGACTTTGAAGTCTAGTGGGATTTGATTGCAGGACTTCGACAGGACTGGGGGAAACAGAGACTCCACTCTTGGAGGGCACACACAAAGCAGTGTGTGCATCGGGACCCAGGGGAAGGAGCAGTGACCCCAGGGAAGACTGAACCAGACCTACCTGTTAGTGTTGGAGGGGCTCCTGCAGAGGTGGGCGGTGGCTGTGGCTCACCATGGGGACAAGGACACTGGCAGATGAAGTTCTGGGAAGTACTCCTTGGCGTGAGCCCACCCAGAGTCTGTCATTAGCCCCACCAAAGAGCCCAGGCAGGCTCCAGTGCTGGGTTGCCTCAGGCCAAACAACCAACAGGGAGGGAACCCAGCCCCACCTATCAGCAGTCAAGTGGATTACAGTTTTACTGAGCTCTGCCCAGCAAAGCAACAGTCAACTCTACCCAGCACCGTCCCTCCCATCAGGAAACGTACACAAGCCTCTTCCTGCAGCCTGTGGAACAAAAACCACATTCACAGAAAGATAAACAAGATGAAAAGGCAAAGGGCTATGTACCAGATGAAGGAATAAGATAAAACCACAGAAAACCAACTAAATGGAGTGGAATAGGTAACCTTCCAGAAAAAAAATTCAGAATAATGATAGTGAAGATGATCCAGGACCTCGGGAAAAGAATGGAGGCAAAGATTGAGAAGATGCAAGAAATGTTTAACAAAGACCTAGAAGAATTAAAGAACAAACAAACAGAGATGAACAATACAATAATTGAAATGAAAACTACACTAGAAGGAATCAATAGCAGAATAACTGAGGCAGAAGAACGGATAAGTGACCTGGAAGACAGAATGGTGGAATTCACTGCTATGGGACAGAATAAAGAAAAAAGAATAAAAAGAAATGAAGACAGCCTAAGAGACCTCTGGGACAACATTAAATGCAACATTTGTATTATAGGGGTCCCAGAAGAAGAGAGAGAGAAAGGAACAGAGAAAACATTTGAAGAGATTATAGTCAAAAACTTCCCTAACATGGGAAAGGAAATAGCCACCCGAGTCCAGGAAGTGCAGTGAGTCCCATACAGGATAAACCCAAGGAGAAACATACCAAGACACATAGTAATCAAATTGGCAAAAATGAAAGACAAAGAAAAATTATTGAAAGCAGCAAGGAAAAAATGACAAATAACATATAAGGGAACTCCCATAAGGTTAACAGATGATTTCTCAGCAGAAACTCTACAAGCCAGAAGGGAGTGGCATGATATACTTAAAGTGATGAAATGGATGAACCTACAAGCAAGATTACTCTACCTGGCAAGGATCTCATTCAGATTCGATGGAAAAATCAAAAGCTTTACAGACAAGCAAAAGAAAGAGACTTCAGCACCACCAAACCAGCTCTACAACAAATGCTAAAGGAACTTCTCTAAGTGGGAAACACAAGAGAAGAAAAGGACCTACAAAAACAAAACCGAAATAATTAAGGTAATGGTCATAGGAACATACATATCGATAACTACCTTAAACGTGAATGGAGTAAATGCTCCAACCAAAAGACACAGGCTCGCTGAATGGATACAAAAACAAGACCCATATATATGCTGTCTACAAGAGACCCACTTCAGACCTAGGGACACATACAGACTGAAAGTGAGGGGATGGAAAAAGATATTCCATGCAAATGGAAATCAAGAGAAAGCTGGAGTAGCAATACTCATATTAGATAAAATAGACTTTAAAATAAAGAATGTTACAAGAGACAAGGAAGGACACTACATAATGATCAAGGGATCAATCCAAGGAGAAGATATAACAATTATAAATACATATGCACCCAACATAGGAGCATCTCAATACATAGGGCAACTTCTAACAGCTATAAAAGAGGAAATCAACAGTAATACAATAATAGCGTGGGACTTTCACATCTCACTTACACCAATGGACAGATCATCCAAAATGAAAATAAATAAGGAAACAGAAGCTTTAAATGACACAACAGACCAGACAGATTTAATTGATATTTATAGGACATTCCATCCAAAAACAGCATATTACACTTTCTTCTCAAGTGTGCACGGAACATTCTCCAGGATAGATAACATCTTGGGTCACAAATCAAGCCTCAGTAAACTTAAGAAAACTGAAATCATATCAAGCATCTTTTCTGACCACAACGCTATGAGATTAGAAATGAATTACAAGGAAAAAAACGTAAAAAACACAAACACATGGAGGCTAAACAATACATTACTAAGTAACCAAGAGCTTACTGAAGAAATCAAAGAGGAAATAAAAAAAATACCTAGAGACAAATGACAATGAAAACACAAGGATCCAAAACCTATGGGATGCAGCAAAAACAGTTCTAAGAGGGAAGTTTATAGCTATACAAGCCTACCTCAAGAAACAAGAAAAATCTCAAATAAACAATCTAACCTTACACCTAAAGGAACTAGAGAAAGAAGAACAAACAAAACCCAAACTTAGCAGAAGCAAAGAATCCATAAAGATCAGAGCAGAAATAAATGAAATAGAAACAAAGAAAACAATAGCAAAGATCAATAAAACTAAAAGCTGGTTCTTTGAGAAGACTCATGAAGAAAAAGAAGAGGACTCAAATCAATAAAATTAGATATGAAACAGGAGAAGTTATAATAGACACCGCAGAAATACAAAGCATCCTAAGAGACTACTACAAGCAACTCTATGCCAATTAAATGGACAACCTGGAAGAAATGGACAAATTCCTACAAAGGTATAACCTTCCAAGACTGAACCAGGAAGAAATAGAAAATATGAACAGATCAATCACAAGTAATGAAATTGAAACTGTGATTAAAAATCTTCCAACAAAGAAAAGTCCAGGAGCAGATGCCTTCACAGGTGAATTCTATCAAACATTTAGAGAAGAGGTAACACCCAAACTTCTCAATCTCTTCCAAAACATTGCAGAGGAAGGAACACTCCCAAACTCATTCTATTAGGCCACCATCACTCTGATACCCAAACCAGGCAAAGATATTACATAAAAAGAAAATTACAGACCAATATCACCGATGAACACAGCTGCAAAAATACTCAACAAAATAATAGCAAACAGGGCTTCCCTGATGGCGCAGTGGTTGAGAGTCCGCCTGCCGATGCAGGGGACACGGGTTCGTGCCCCGGCCTGGGAAGATCCCGCATGCCGCAGAGCGGCTAGGCCCGTGAGCCATGTCTGCCGAGCCTGCATGTCCAGAGCCTGTGCTCCGCAACGGGAGAGGCCACAACAGTGAGAGGCCCACATACTGCTAAAAAAAAAAAAAAAAAAGAAAACCTAGCAAACAGAATCCAACAACACATTAAAAGGATCATACACCATGATCAAATGGAATTTATCCCAGGGATGTAAGGATTCTTCAATATACTCAAATCAATCAACATGATAAATCATATTAACAAAATGAAAAATAAAAACCGTATGATCATCTCAATAGATGCAGAAAAAGCTTTTGACAAAATTCAACACCCATTTATGATAAAAACTCTCCAGAAAGTGGGCACAGGGGGAACCTACCTCAACATAATAAAGGCCATATATGACAAACCCACAGCAAACATCATTCTCATGGTGAAAAACTGAAAGCATTTCCTCTAAGATCAGGAACAGACAAGGATGTCCACTCTCACCACTATTATTCAACATAGTTTTGGAAGTCCTAGCCATGGCAATCAGAGAAGAAAAAGACATAAAAGGAATCCAAATTGGAAAAGAAGAAGTAAAACTGTCACTGTTTGCAGATGACATGATACTATACATAGAGAATCCTAAAGATGCCACCAGAAAACTACTAGAGCTAATCAATGAATTTGGTAAACTTGCAGGATACAAAATTAATGCTCAGAAGTCTCTTGCATTCCTATACACTAACAATGAAAGATCAGAAAGAGAAATTAAGGAAATGATCCTGTTCCTCATTGCAACAAAAAGAATAAAATACCTAGGAATAAACCTACCTAGGGAGACAAAAGACCTGTATGCAGAAAACTATAAGACACTGATGAAAGAAATTAAAGATGATACCAACAGATGGAGAGATATACCATGTTCTTGGATTGGAAGAATCAATACTGTGAAAATGACTATACTACCCAAAGCAATCTACAGATTCAATGCAATCCCTATCAAATTACCAATGGCATTTTTTACAGAACTAGAACAAATAATCTTAAAATTTGTATGGAGATACAAAAGACCCCGAATAGCCAAAGCAGTCTTGAGGGGGAAAAAAAAGGAGCTGGAGGAATCAGACTCCCTGACTTCAGACTATACTTCAAAGCTACAGTAACCAAGACATATGGTACTGGCATAAAAACAGAAACACAGATCAATGGAACAAGACAGAAAGCCCAGAGATAAACCCATGCACCTATGGTCAACTAATCTATGACAAAGGAGGCAGGGATATACAATGGAGAAAAGGCAGTCTCTTCAATAAGTGGTCCTGGGAAAACTGGACAGCTACATGTAAAAGAATGAAATTAGAATACTCCCTAACACCATACACAAAAATAAACTCAAAATGGATTCAAGACCTAAATGTAAGACTGGACACTATAAAACTCTTAGAGGAAAACACAGGAAGAACACTTTGACATAAATCACAGCAAGATCTTTTTTGATCCACCTCCTAGAGTAATGGAAATAAAATCAAAAATAAAATGGGACCTAATGAAACTTAAAATCTTTTGCACAGCAAAGGAAACCATAAACAAGACGAAAAGACAGCCCTCAGAATGGGAGAAAATATTTGCAAACGAACAAACAGACAAAGGGTTAATCTCCAAAATCTACAGACAGCTCATACAGCTCAATATTAAAGAAACAAACAACCCAATCCAAATATGGGCAGAGACCTAAATAGACATTTCTCCAAAGAAGACATACACATGGCCAAGAAGCACATGAAAAGCTCATCAACATCACTAATTATCAGAGAAATGCAAATCAAAACTACAATGAGGTATCACCTCACACCAGTTAGAAGGGGCATCATCAGAAAATCTACAAACAACAAATGCTGGAGAGGGTGTGGAGTAAAGGGAACCCTCTTGCACTGTTGGTGGCAATGTAAACTGATACAGCCACTATGGAGAACAGTATGGAGGTTCCTTAAAAAACTAAAAATAGAATTACCATATGATCCAGCAATCCCACCACTGGGCATATACCCAGAGAAAACCATAGTTCAAAAAGACACATTCACCCCAATGTTCACTGCAGCACTATTTACAATAGCCAGGTCATGGAAGCAACATAAATGCCCATCGACAGACGAATGGATAAAGAAGTTGTGGTATATATACAATGGAATATTACTCAGTGATAAAAAGGAACGAAACTGAGTAATTTGTTGAGACATGGATGGATCTAGAGACTGTCATACACAGTGAAGTAAGTCAGAAAGAGAAAAACAAATATCGTATATTAACGCATGTATGTGGAACCTAGATAAATGGTACAGATGAACCGGTTTGCAGGGCAGAAGTTGAGACACAGATGTAGAGAACAAATGTATGGACACAAGGGGGGAAAGCCGCAGGGGGTGGGGATGGTGGTGTGCTGAATTGGGCGATTGGGATTGACATGTATACACTGATGTGTATAAAATTGATGACAAATAAAAACCTGCTGTGGGGCTTCCCTGGTAGCACAGTGGTTGAGAGTCCACCTGCCAATGCAGGGGACGCGGGTTCGTGCCCCGGTCCGGGAAGATCCCACATGCCGCGGAGCGGCTGGGCCTGTGAGCCCTGGCCGCTGAGCCTGCGCGTCCGGATCGTGTGCTCCGCAACGGGAGAGGCCACAGCGGTGAGAGGCCCGCGTACCGCAAAAAAAAAAAAAAAAAAAAAAAAACCTGCTGTGTAAAAAAATAAAATTTTAAAAAATAATAAATAAACATTTTTAAAAATAAAAAGGAAGAGAACATGTAATGTTTACAAAAGTCCCATGGGAAGTCTTTGTCTAGAAATTATGTGTACTTGCCATTTAATGTTTCTTATACATATAACAAATATTTACCAATCATCTAGTATGTGCCAGACACTATTCTAGGCACTGGAGATACAGCAGTAAAGAAGACAGAGAGGTCCTGGCTCTTAAGAACTTACATTATAGTAGAAACTATTTTACAACAGAGATTATCAAACTTTGACTACAGTTCACAGTATTGTATGTAATAAACACAGAGTAATATATGGAATATACTGTAATATCATGGTTGCATTTAAAAACATTGGTCATGGGCTTCCCTGGTGGCACAGTGGTTGAGAGTCCGCCTGCGGATGCAGGGGACACGGGTTCGTGCCCCGGTCCGGGAAGATCCCACATGCCGCGGAGCGGCTGGGCCCGCGAGCCATGGCCGCTGCCCCTGCGCGTCTGGAGCCTGTGCTCCGCAGCGGGAGAGGTCACGACAGTGAGAGGCCCACGTACCGCAAAAAAAAAAAAAAAAACATTGGTCGTGACACAAGATTTATTTCACAATTCACAAATGATTATTAATTTAAGAGTCTACAAAATACTGTTCAGTATTAGACAACAGAGAGCCTACCTCTTAGAGTCCCATGTTAGAGTGCCAGATGAATATAAAGCAATCTTTAGGTAAAACTTGAAAATTAAATTGAAATTAGAATGCTAAATAAATTATGGCATTTGAAATAGAAACACAGTAACACAAATAAGCACAAACAAGCCCTCCCTCAAAAAAACCCTAAAAATGATCTTTTTTTTTTTTTTTTAAGGTGAGAATAATCCCAGAGAATGCAAAGAAGTACGGATATAGTCTCAAACCCATCCAAGTGAAGCAACAGGGACAACAGGAACACAGAAGATGACTTCCTGGATTAAGAACACGTAAGCTATTGTTATTTCACTTCTTCCCTGTAAACTGAGGTTCAGTAAAGGTTTCAAATTTGCAATTTGAGATTTTAGTGAATGTAAAATCCATAAGGGCAAATATTCACAGGATGGAGGAGGCCACTCTTCTCTTCACATAGGCACTTGATGCCCAAAGTGAGCTCTATGCTCAGCAAGAATCAACTATGTTGGTTTTCAAGCGTCTTCATGGCAGCTATACCTGTTATTGCAATTGCACAATTACATATTACTCAAACTAAGAAATGATGGTGAGAATAGTTACTTCCATGATGTTATTGCAATTGCACAATTACATATTACTCAAACTATGAAATGATGGTGAGAATAGTTACTTCCATGAAAACTTAAGTTGAAGGCTTCTGAAAGATTCAAAGGCAAGTTGTTAAAAAAAAAAAGAAAAAAGGCTAGTAAATTACATAAGGCACTAAAAATAGAATTACCATATGACCCAACAATCCTACTCCTGGGCATATACCCAGAGAAAACTGTAATTTAAAAAGACACATGCACCTCAATGTTCACTGCAGCACTTCACAACAGCCAGGTCATGGAAGCAACTTAAATGCCCATTGACAGACGAATGGATAAAGAAGATGTGGTACATATATACAATGGAATATTACTCAGCCATAAAGAGGAACAAAACTGGGTCATTTGTAGAGGTGTGGATGGACCTAGAGACTGTCACACAGAGTGAAGAAAGAAAGAGAAAAACAAATTTCATATATTAATGCATATACGTGGAATCTAGAAAAATGGTACAGATGAACTGGTTAACAAGGCAGAAATAGAGACACAGATGTAGAGAACAAACATATGGACACCAAGGGGGGAAAGAGGGGGTGTGGGGGGGTGGGATGAATTGGGAGATTGGGATTGACATATATACACTAACACGTATAAAATAGATAACTAATGAGAACGTTCTGTACAAGAAAAATAAAATTCAAAAAAAATTACATAAGGCAATCACTGTATAAAATTTTTTATATTTCCAAAAATCTAGATTCTACACTTAAAATAGCTGTACAAGTATGTAACCTCTTGCTCAATTTTAGAGAAACCAAAATTGGAAATTTAGAAGCAGCATGGCTGTAGAGAAAAAAATGATCATACAGAATTACAGCTCAAAGAAAAGTTTGGTCAACATCAAATGAACAGAATATGAGTACACAAACATTCAAGATGTGTATGTGTCATTTTTAAGAGTCCCCATGAGGACAGTCTTTTGACTCATTTGCCCAGTCACATCAGATAGGAAGAGGCAGATAACCATAGGCAACTCCAAAGATATTTTTACCAGAAATAGCCTATTCAGCTTCACACTATCTTCTGGTGGCAATTTGCAAAGGGCAAGTCTGTGAAAATCACATAGTCTTTCAAAGAAACCGTAATATTCAGCTACTGCATGAGTAATTTAAAAGTTAATCCATGATACTTTTTTCTTAAGCCAGTTTATTGAGGTGTAATTGACATATAAAAAGCTGTACGTACTTAATGTATACAACTCGAGTTTCGGGATAAGTATATACCCGTGAAGCCATCGCCACCATCAATGCCATAATCACGATGCTTCTCATCTTCAAGGCCCTGTGTGTGCCTTGTTTGGTGATTCGTATAGATATTTACCCTTGCCTTTCTTATGGTCTTGTGACTTTGAAGGGAGTACTGAAGATAGAGAACTCCAGAGTTATAAAGATACAGAACTGCTCTCCATGAATGCTTCTGGGAACAAAAAGGTACTGAACCCCCTCACAAATGAAGATCATACACCCTGGACAAGCCCAGTTTAGTTCAAGTACTGCTCTAAATAAATGTCCAATGCGCAGTAAGTATTCAGAATACTTTTACCTTTTTCTTCTTATCTTTAAATTGCTTGATCAACGTGAGGACATGTTCAACAAGAAACATGAAATACAAGCCTCCCAGAGCTGTCAGACCTTTCCACGTGGAATCAAAATAGGTACTTTCTTCTATGTTTTGAGAAGAGAGATGGCTGAAAAGCGGTCCTCTCTTCATTTCCATTGCTGGTTCTTCATGGCTGTGACTGTGGTGATGACTTGCATGAGACTAAAGGCAAAATAATATGGATTTTATAAATTCAGTAGTTTCACACATCAGAAAAATTGGCTAAGATAATTAACATCAAATTTGAAATTATTCAGAATTAGGCAATTAATGTGATACTAGGGAATGAGGGGAAGTTTAGAATATTAAAAATAAAATGACCAACAAGCAGCAGTGATCTACAGCTTAAGGTAAGTAATGTACGATGCACTTAGTAGAGTGGATCTGTTCAATGTAAAGACAGACACATTCCCCAATGACCCTCAAAACATACAGGTAGTGGGTATTTCCAATGTTTTCCCATGGCCACATATAAGAGGGAACTGCAAAATTTAATAGGCATATAGTGTCTACTGCTTATACTCCCAGCTGAAAAGCCCCTAACACAGTCATCAGTGTGCTTACAAGAAGCCCAGTCTGGGTAATGGGCCCTGGCAGGTACCCGAGATCCAGGTGCACTGCCCCAGTGGCCTGCAGCTGAGTGCAACAGGAACTTCTGCCACTGCGTGTGAGGGAACCAGGTGTGGTGCACACTAACAGAGGTGAGACGGGGGGGGGGGGGGGGGGGGGGTCACAGGGTATGCCCCACCCACATGCTCTTAGAAACCAAATTTCCAGCCTTTTATACATATCAATACAAAGCACAAACCAAAAGTACACACACACACACACACACACACACACACACACACACACACACATATATTTAATGTTGAATAATAAAATATACTAATGGGATAAATTACTGTACTTACATGTGGAAGAAGGTGTAAAAAAGCATCACCACTCAGTGTCCCAACAGCCAATGCCACAAGGAAACTCAGAAGAAACTTGAAAAACACCCGATTCATGAGAGGCACTAAGATAACACCCAGCAAAGACAGGAAACTGATGACAGAAATGGCTATAAAGCCACCAACCCAGGCTGTCAAACAAAACAGAGAAAAGAAAAAGCATACAATTGATAACCTTTAAAAGAGAGACTGTGGAGCGGCTTAAGGCAACTTGTAAAAGCAGGGGAGCTAAAGAAATACAAACTCAGTGGAATAGGACTGTGGTAACAGAGCAATAACCAAGAAATTCGATCAAATGAACACTGTGACTGAACCCTCCAGGTAAAGGCATAAACCTAGTGGAAAATTCTTCAGCTAGGGGTTAAGGGAGGGGAAGAAACGGTTACCAAGGATGAACTCTAGCTCACTTGGGAACTGAGCTTTCAGACTCCCATAACAGCTAACTTATGAGAGAGAAGAGGGAAAAGTTAGGAAAGGAAGGAAGGAAGGAAGAAAGGAGTAAGGAAAGGAAACTGGGAATTCAATAATTTCCTCAGTGAACAAAGCAATTAATTTTTTTTGAGATGTTGGGGGTAGGAGTTTATTAATTTATTCATTTATTTTTGCTGTGTTGGGTTTTCATTTCTGTGCGAGGGCTTTCTCTAGCTGTGGCAAGTGGGGGCCACTCTTCATTGCAGTGCGCAGGCCTCTCACTATCACGGCCTCTCTTGTTGTGGAGCACAGGCTCCAGACGCGCAGGCTCAGTAGTTGTGGCTCACAGGCCCAGTTGCTCCGCGGAATGTGGGATCCTCCCAGACCAGGGCTCGAACCCGCGTCCCCTGCATCAGCAGGCAGACTCTCAATGACTGTGCCACCAGGGAAGCCCTAATTCTTCATTATAGTTTCTGAGCAATGCAACTTACACTATAGCAGAGTATATCCTGATTTCATCTATTAATAAGAATGTACGAGAATTAGGCTCCTCAACAGCAGAGATTAACTCTGACCATCCTCCAAACAGTAATGACAACATATAAAGATCCCAAATTTTGAATGACCCTGACATATCCTGTGGGAGGACCTCAGAGAAGTTATGATCTAAATTTTATTTTTTCATTTTTTGTTTGTTTTGTTTTAAGGGTAAGGCTAACACACTTGCTTTCTTCACATTCAAGGCAGAGAAAAATTAAAATGATATATTTGGAATTAAGCTGAAAAATGAATAGGTTGATGTAAATATAAGGAAAAGTACAACATAAATGTATCTATTGGAAATGACTTTTACACAAAAAAGGCAATTTTACCTATTTGTAAAGAATATGTCTTTGGAGGGATTTCAGCTTTCTTTTCACTTGTTGTATGAATCAGGCATGATTTAGTATCAATCTGATTGATGATGGCTGGGCAGAGATAGTTGAACTCGGTGGCATTCAGTGGAACCTGGATGCCCATGCCATGAGATGTAAGCAGCTTTGATGCATTGAAACACTGAAGAAAAGGAAACAGTGAAATCACCAAAAGGTACTCCCATAAGAGAATCCCAAAAAGCTGTTTGATGACACAACACCCTTTCTTACTGAAGGTACCTACTTCTTTATTTAAGTTAAGGTAAATCAAAATCAACTTTAGTTTTAAGTACTTTGGAACTTGCCTCAAGCTACTGTCACAGGGGTGATTTCCCATCTCTTCCACCTATTTCTTCTTGGGAGAAGCAGTCATATCACCAGTCACCTTGGGAGAAAGCCTCAAGTGGAAAAAACTTGAGGATAAATGGACATTCACAAGCCTGTTAACTCATTGTATAAACCTATTAAGGAAATGAGCTTTAATTTCAAGAGGTTCACTAGAGACTCTAGGTTCACTAGAGATTGAGAAATATGTTGCTTTAGTACTAACGCTACCTTACCTGGTCTAAACAAGCCCAAGACATATCACTCTTCCAGCAACAACTGTAATTGCAAAACTTAGCTCAGCTCTGTCTACATACTTGGCAAAGTAATGCTCCACAACGAAAGAATACTAAATTATGTCGATTACTCTTGCGGAGCACAAGGCTGGTTAATAAAATAAACCTGTACCGGAGGGCTGTTGTTTCAAAAATTTAATTAGATGACAAGCTTAGTTTGAAGAGAATCTCCTCTGGGGAATGTAAGCTCTCCCTTCTCACCAAAAAAAACTGGTGGTAGCACCTGTTTCTCATCTTCTATAAAGTTATTTTAAACTCCCACAAATCTTGGCCAATACTACTCAGAACAAACTTTATCACTAGTGTCGCTATGGGAATGACCATTAGTAGGATTATCCCCAAATTAGTAAATCATGTGACGGTTTGAATGAAGTACTTAAGTTTTGCCTATTAGTGTATACCAACTAACTCCTTGTTGTTGACGTCTCTCAGCCAAAGCAAATTGTGTACAGTCTGGAAGTCTAGTCTAGGAAGAAAACACATGAACTCAGAAGGTCACTGCCCGGACTTCTCACGTGTCCAGCATATCGCTGCTATGCCAGTCACTCCACAAGGCACTGTGATCCCTCTGCCAAGGAGGCGAAGCTGCTCTTCCCGCACTCTTCAGCCCTTCCAATCACACCTTTTCCTAAAACAGGGATTCTAACTCCTGCTCTTTTGACCTTCCAGTTTCTGTGTTTTAATTAATAGGTTTCTCCTTTAAAGATTTTCTCCAAAAATAATTTTGGTATCTGCTTTCTACACTTACTTTAAATTCTATATTAGAAAGTGGTTTCAGCAGGCAGCACTATTCTTACCAAAGAACTACCCACCCAGGTTTTGTATCAGGGATGTTTACAACATAGTAGGGACATTCTGAGCTGAGAGAGTAGAAATTCCCCTTTCAATGAACTCACCATTTTATTTTTATTTTAATCTCCTTACAACTGAGATAGAATGGCAATGACAGGACAGACAAGCAGGCATATTGATGAAAGTAATGAACAGTACTCATCTTACCTCCTGAGTATTTTCATTTGTGCTTCTGGAATACATAAAGCCTTTTCTGGGCTCACTCACAGATTCATTTGTTTTCCTACTAGCCAGCCAGGTCGCCCAGCTCTTTTCTGTGACACTCGGTAGAGTGGAACTGCTCACACCTTTGGGGAGAAGTTTTCCATGTTTTGGAGTTTCTATGGTCTCTAGAAAGTGAGTTCCTTCAGAGACAGCATTATACACAGTTGAGGTCACTTCACTAGCACCAGCGCCATCCTTGATTAAAACATTCCTTCTACCATTGACATGTTCTGATCGATGAGGTCCTTTCCCCTGGCTGTTTCTAGGCTCTTTACTTGAACTATCAGAGTCATGGTCTGGGCAAAGAGCTTTTCGATTTTTACTGGAAGCAGCATGATTATGGTGAGAGTGATGCTCATGGTCTGAGTGATGCTCGTGGTCATGGTGTATATGGATTCTCTTAATCTTATCTATGCCTATATTCTGAAGCAATTTTCTGAACCCTTCAATTGACAAGGAATTATTTTCTCCATAGCGATGGAAAAGCTGCTGTAGATGATGCTGCCGTGTGGTAACTGCCAAGTCAACATTAATGCCAGATTCCCAATTCGGAATAATTTTCTCAGTGGTCTGAGGGAAAGCAGTGGCTGGTCCTACTTCATGAAGGGGATGTGTGACTGACAGAACGAAGGTCAGGATCAAGATCACTGATAAATTCCTCGCCATTGCACCTTCCTAAAGAAGACAGAAAAAAAAAATCCTTGCCTTCACTTCCAAAACAATTTGAATTAAGAAATCCTATGCTGAAAACTGATGTCTAATCAAATAACCATGTTTTACAGAGCATCATCTAGCGTGATCAGTGTAGTAAAACAAAAGAAAAAAAAGAACTGGAGTCCTAGGCTCTACCCCTGCATTGCTAAAGCATGGGAAACAACTGGAGAGCAGCTGAGTGCTAAGACTCTAATTAGCACTGTAAATGCAACAGTAATTCAGAGACTGGAGGGGTCCAGGTGGCCACAGCCACATTAGCAACTTCTTATTGCTTTGAACAACGATTTAAAACAAAAGAAAACCCAACTAACCACCTCACCACCACCACCGTCATTTCATAGAACAATCTTTCAGTATCAAAAAAAGCAGAAATGGCAATCTCAGAGTAAGTCGCATTTAAAATTTTTTTCTTAAACTATATGCAAATCACTTTGAAGCTTCTCTCCTGAAATCCCAGTCTTCAAGGGCACCCAATTCTGCCAGTTTCTTGTGACTCGCCCATGCATACTCAGGCAGATGTGTGCCTTAACCACACAAACGGGATCTTTTTATCCCCCCCTCAACAAATGACATCTTTCCATGTCAGTACATATAAAGGGATCACATTCTTTTGAATGACTGCAGTTTTTAAGTAAATTATACTTCATAAAAAACTATGTTGCTCTTATATTGCTATAAACCAGTGAAAATTTTGTCAGACTATTATTACCCATCCATACAATAGTGTTTGGAACCAAAAGCCTATGCTCCAAAGAGGAGTTAGGAATCCAGTTGAGCACTGAATTCAGTTAAGGAGAGAAAGGTATAGTCCAGATAAGCGGATAGTCTAATATCTCAGGACCCAGCCAGCAGATGTCCAGCACCAATGATGGGTAGTGATCATGACCAAATTCATCCGCCTCCAGTGAAAGACGCAGATGTCGGACTCTGGAGTGAGACAGAAAGGGCGAGAGAGGCAACCTAGCTCTACCACTTTCAGCTGTTCTTCCTTGGACCCACTGGTAATACCCATTTTATAGAGTGACTGAGAAAACCACATGAATGGATGTATGTGGAAGTGCTCCAAACACTGTCAGCAGTGTTGCACAACTGCTTATCATACTGTGGAAAATGGAAGTACGCACTATCACGAGGCTAGACTCCTGAAAGAACAATCCTTGGGGCCTGAAGTTTTAATAGGCAGAAGAGAACCATTAAGAAATCATTCGCAGAAGAGAGGAGAGGAGCGAGACGCATGGGGACAACACAGACGAACGGCTCAAGAGCAGCTCCGTGCCTTTCTCCACAGAGGATGCTTAGGGCGGTCCCGGACTTGCCGGCGGATCTCCGTCCCCGCAAGTCCGCGGGTGTTGGAGAAAAGAAAGCAGAAGGAAAGGGCCTGGAGAAACGGGTGAGTGGAGAAAACGGGAAAGAGGGCACAAAACTGTTTCTAACAGCTATTTTTAAATACGACAGTACCTTTTTTGAAAATGAGATGAACAGGACAAACCGTTTCCTCACCGCGTTGGACCCCGAAGCCCATCTGTGGGATGGGAAGCCCAACTGGAAGTCTGGCTTCGCCGGCCCGCGGGGTACCCCTCTCCGCCCGCCTCTCCTGGACCTGCGGGACTCACCTCTCCGCGGCCTCGCCGTCCCACGGCCCGGTCCCGCGCGCCGCTTCAGTTCCCGCCGGCGGTCCGGAGGGCTCGGAACCGGCCCGTGCTTCTCTCCCTGAAAACCTCTACACGGCACGGAGAAGCGGCGGTCTCATCGGCCCGGCTGCCCCTCGGTCGGGGTACCGCCGCGCAGACACCGGGAAGCAGCGCCCCACACGCCGTAGCCTCCCGGGAGCAGGAGGACAATTACTAATTACCGCCGAGCATAGCGCGCCGCCGGGAACCACCGCCCCCGCCGGCCATGACTGCGGGGCATGCGCAGTGCGGCTCCACCCCGTCCCCGGCAAGCGAATCCGCGCGTCCGCCGGTTTGCCGGCTCCGAGGGGCTCGCAAGGGCGGGAGGGGTCAGAGACGCGGTCCGGGTGAGCCTGAGCGCCGAGATCAGTCGGGGGCTCTTTCCTCGAGCCCCTCTGTCCCCTCGCCTCTCTGAGGCCGGAGACTCTCTCGCCAAGGCTCCCCACCGAGCCAGCCCCGTCTGCTGCTGGGAGCTTGGCCGTGAGGGGCTGTGGGACGTTCCTACCGCCGCCCCGGCACACGAGACCCTCTTTCTAGAAGGTCCTGAGCTGTTCCGGTCGGGTCTTCCCTCCTGGGACGGAGGCCGTGCTTGTACCCTGGGCCAAGATCCAGGGGACAGGCGCTGGTAGAGGCAACCGGGCACTGAGGACCACTGGCAGGGGAAGGGGGTGGGGTCGCCCCCGGCCGCCTTGGAAACGCGGTGCGGATAACGCCAGCGGGAGACGCGGCGGCCCAGCAGTTCCGCTCCGAGGGCGGAAGTGCGTGCCTAGCTTTCGGCCGTTGACCAGGCAGAAACATGGTGGCACCCGTGTTGGAGACCTCTCACGTGTTTTGCTGCCCGAACCGGGTGCGGGGGGCCCTGAGCTGGAGCTCCGGGCCCGGAGGACTTCTGGCCTTCGGCACGTCCTGTTCCGTGGTGCTCTATGATCCTCAGGTAAGAGAAGTGGCCATACGCCCGACCCCGTGTGCTTCTGTAGCCAAATATGCTGGGTGCGATTGGGGCGGACTGTAGACTCTGCTCCAGAGCGTGGAGACTTGGTGCGCTGTCCTGTCTGCTTCGGGGAGGGTGACTGGGCGAGGAGTCTGGCTCTGGCGAGCGGGACTCGCCCCTCTCCCTCTCGTGCGCTGCGTCAGCCTGGGGTCACCATGTCCTACCAGTAGCCTGTTAGTCCCAGGTAGAATCTCAAATGATGACAGCCTTTTTCGAAGCCGCCTGTGGGAAGTGGTAGTACGGTTAAAGAATCAGTTTGAGCTTTAAAAGATGTGCAATTTAGGTATGGGTTGAAGCCATCACACAGATGCTATCTCATTTCTGTGTTTCCCTTAGTGTTACCAAATAAACTTTTGTTTTCTTGAATTTCAAAGACATATCACTTGTGTTTTAGCTTTGAGAATGGACATTTTCAAGAAAGTGCTATTGGGGTAAAGGTCATAGGGGATGGGGACCCTAAGCACTAGGTGTAAGGCAGGACTTACCCATTCCCTGAACTGCACCCTTGGCCCTTTCCCTATCAAACTTCTCAAGTGACTAGTTTCTGCATTCTTCCCAGAGTTCATCATGACCTCATTCCCCCTGGCTAATTTTGGACAATGCAGTTAGTGTTGCTTCTCAAAAGGAGTCTCAGTATAAAAAGTAAAGTGCTGGAAATTAAAATGCAGTGCAGGAGATAGATATATGTTTTTCTTATCTTACTGCTTTATTAATTTGATTAAAAATTCCATCATCCTAGACATACAGATGGCCACCAGGCACATGAAAAGATGCTCAACATCGCTAATTACTGGAGAAATGCAAATCAAAACTACAATGAGGTTTCTCCTCACACGGGTCAGAATGACCATTATCAAAAAGTCTGCAAACAATAAATGCTGGAGAGGGTGTGGAGAAAAGGGAACCCGCCTCTTACAGTGTTGGGAGAAATGTAAATTGGTGTGGCCTCTATGGAGAACAGTGTAGAGGTTCCTTAAAAACCTAAAAATAGAGTTACCATATGATCCAGCAATCCCACTCCTGGGCATATATCTGGAAAAGACAAAAACTCTAATTTGAAAAGATATGTGCACCCCATTGTTCATAGCAGTGCTGTTTACAGTAGCCAAGACATGGAAGCAATGTAAGTTTCCATCAACAGATGAATGGATAAAGAAGATATGGTATACACACACACACACACACACACACACACACACACACACACACGCAATGGAATATTACTCAACCATAAAAAATGAGGTAATGCCATTTGCAGCAACATGGATGGACCTAGAGATTATCATACTAAGTGAAGTAAAAGACAAATATTGTATGGTATTGCTTATGGGTGGAATCTAAATAATGAACTTATTTACAAAACAGAAATGGACTCACAGACATAGAAAACATACTTATGGTTACCAAAGGGGAAGGGGGGGAGGGATAAATTACGAGTTTGGGATTAACAGATACACAGTACTCTATATAATACTCTATATAAAATAGATAAACAATAAGGATGTACTGTATAGCACAGGGAACTATATTCAATATCTTGTAATAACCTACAATGGAAAAGAATCTGTAAAAGAATCTGTAAAAAATTCTGTCATCCTCATATCCATTGCAGACTTGAACTTATAAATGAAATAATTGTATTCATTTTTCTTATCTTGCGCTTACTCATCTCCTCCCAGTTTTTGTTTTGTTATTACCATGCTGTTAGATGCCACTGTTAACTGTCAAGATAAAGCACTTAAAACCAAGGGTAAACTTTACAGTGGCTGTTAACCAAGGCTTTGGAAGCCTGTCTTTCTGCAGCTGTTTAATGGGTTTGTGCCCCATGCCCTCTGTCACATTTTTATTTTTAATGATAATCCGCTGGCCATGTTAGGGGATTTTAACATTAAAAAAAAAGTGTATGGAGTCTAAAAAGTACTTACTTTGTTAAATATTTGTTGGCTGGGTATTTAATGAAATATAAGAATAAGAACACGTCAGAAGCTAAAGTAAAGTTTTGGGGATGATGTTCATTCAGCAAACTTTTGAAGACCCTTTATGGGCTAACCTTGAACTTAGTGGTGATGACACAAAGATAATGGGTAATAACTCCTGCCCATCAAGAAATTTTGATTCTGGGCTTCCCTGGTGGTGCAGTGGTTGAGAGTCCGCCTGCGGATGCAGGGGACACGGGTTCGTGCCCCGATCCGGGAAGATCCCACGTGCCGCGGAGCTGCTGGGCCCGTGAGCCATGGCCACTGAGCCTGCGCTCCGCAAAGGGAGAGGCCATGACAGTGAGAGGCCCTCATACCACCAAAAAAAAAAAGAAAAAAAGAAATTCTGATTCTAGTGAGAAAGACAATGAAATGCTTTAAATTGTTTCCTAACCTCAACCCATATGTGAAATATGTTAGTTTATGCACATTTACCCCTGTAAACCTTTTTCTCAGCCATGAGAATTACGGTTGACATACAATTAGGTAACAAGCCAGTGCTCTAGGCAATCAGTAGAGAAAGGGGCTATAAAGTGGACGGCTCAGTAGGCATAGAGTCTTCAGCAGGGGGGGAAGAAAAAGAAAGGCCAAGTGTGGAGTGACATTGGTGAAAGCAGCAATCTGAGGGTCTGCAGGGAACCTGGCTGTAGGCCCTGAAGGGATCTGATGTTTGAGGACCTTAGTAGCTGTAACCTGGTGACCTTGGGTCATTAAGGCTGAAGAACCCAACACCAGATCAGCCAAGGTATACAAAGTGAGCCACGAATTTGTATCCATTAATCACGAATTCCTCTCTTAAAGGGTTTTTTTGTCAACCAAATTCTCAAATTGGTGAAAGCATGGTAGAAGTAGCCCCTAAAACATGTGGGAACGCAGGTCCTTATCTGGTCTGGGATTTCATGACAGGCTTCCCAGACAAGAAGAGGACAGAGGTGAGTGAATGTGGAGTGGGGAGAAAGGCAGGAATGAATTAAAAAGTGAATGGATGATTTAAGCCATGGTTAATAGTTCATTAAGGAAGGTGATTCTGTTTGAAGTAATACTGGACTTTTTCTTAGCATCAAAAGCACTGAAATCTGATTTTTATTAATTTATTAATTCCTCTGTAGGATAAATTCTAATTTACTAACAAGTGTTTTCTTCTCTAAAGAAAAGTGTTGTTATTACCAACCTGAACGGTCACACTGCTCGAGTCAACTGCATACAGTGGATTTGTAAACAGGATGGTTGTAAGTATTAATCTGACTTTTCTTAATTTAGCATCAGCCTATCTGATATTATGCAATTGGAAAATAGAATAAAAATGGTATGCCCAGTGAACTATCTGACCTGTACTTTTACTTTATAGCAGTTGAAGCATGGATAATACAGCGGTGCTTAGGATGAAGGTAGAGGCAGCCCATTACTGAGGCAAGACCCCACCATTGCTTTTGATCCAAAGCCTGTAATCAGGGCCTGTGTTGAGGCCCAGGTTGGGATTCAAAAGATTTGGCTTGTAGGTCTCTTTCTACCACAGACAAACTCTTGTTTTTTTAGGCAGGGCATTGCATCTCTCTTGACCCCAGTTTCATCTTAGTAACATATGAAAAGTAAATGTTTGGACTGAATCAGGGGACCCTGAGTGATTCTTGATACCTGTGAGGTCAAAATTATTTTCAGAATAATAATAAGTTATTCCTAGTTTTCATTCTCATTCCGTCACGAGTATGCAGTGCCATTTTCCAGTGGCTGCATGGTGTGGGATATTGCAACAGATTAAATACAGAAGCAGATATGAAAATCCAGCTGTATTCTAATAAAGTCAGACGTTAAAGAGATTTGCTGAAATATAAAACAGTGCCTTCTTATTAATTTTTTGTTTTGGAAAATACAAGGTTCTCCCCATAAAAATGTTATTTATGTTAATGGGGTTCATTGTTTTTAAGTAAACTAATAAACAAGTATTTTTCATATTTCTCAGTTTTAATTTCTAATGTGGTTAATATTGGTACATATAACCTATTATATAAATAAAAGATTGTTGGGGTCCTGAAAAAATTTTAAGAGTGTAAAGGAATCCTGATATCAAAAAGTCTGAGAATTGCTATACTAGATTATCTCCAGGTCTCTTCCATCTCTAAGATTCCATAGCTCCAGAATTTTTAATTAAGAATGCTAACTGATTTACTTTGTTATAAAGCAGAAACTAACACACCATTGTAAAGCAGTTATACTCCAATAAAGATGTTAAAAAAAAAATGTTGCCATTTCCTCCAAAAAAAAAAAAAAAAAAGAATGCTTTTAGGTGGGCTTCTAAAATCCTATAGAATTTCTTCAGGTGTCTTAAATATACCTCCAGTAGTATTCTTATGGATTCTCAATTAATTTTATTTATTATTCCATTTATTAAATATGTATTGAGAGCATTCTGAGCTAGGCACAAATTCAGAATTTCCTGAATTAGTAAGACTTGGCTAGATTTTTATCTGTGACATTAAAAAAAAATGTTTAATAAACTACTTACCTTGGTTGGTGATGCAGGATTAGTCGCAGTAGGTGAGTAAAAACCATTAAATCATAGAAAGAGTGGCTGTTAGTGCAGATACTAAAAGACAATTGTAATTATATTAATTGCTACCAAGTGACATCAAAGACTACTTGTATCTCAGTATAGGGATTTGTTATAAAATATTAATTTGGGCTTGTATATTTTATTTTCCCTTTAAAAGTGAGTTTACATAAAATGAACTGCTTGTGTATCACTATAATCTCTATTATGATTGGTTTTCTCAGATTTGGCTCCACTGTCAGATAACTCATGTATTCTTTCTAACCCATGTATCAGTGACATATAAAATTCTAATAATACCATTTCATATTTTTAAAGTGTCTTGATTTTTAACACATTACTTTCATGTAACTTATAGTAATTATCTAAGTCATGTAGTTAGGTAAATGGCTTAATTTCTGTGACACATGAAGAAATTAAAGTCCAAGATCACAGCTGGCTGGCAGCAGGGTTAGGACATGAACCTGGGACTTCTGAGTATAAATGTAATGTTCTTTAGACAACCCCGCAGCTTCTTAACCTAACTATCTAGACATAAGCCAGAAGAAACAAATGGATGCAAAATCCAAACCAAAATTATGTTAGATTATTTCCCCCTTTCTTGGTTCTTACTCCCTTTTTCTTCTGTCTTCAAAAAAAGTTGTAAATGTTTAAAAGAGCTATTTTGAAATGTTTCTTATCTCAAAAATATGTCATGTACTACTTGATAGCAGCAGCTGACTGTAATGTCTCATATATTATTTCTTCCAAAAGTGTTTAACCTAAATCTTATGAGGAAACAACCAGACATATCCAGATGGAGGGACATTCTGCAAAACAACTGACCTGGACTCTCATTGTCACAAAAAAGGAGGGAAGTGGGACAAGATTAAAGGAGACTAAAAAGATTTGACAACCAAACGCGCAATGTGTGGTCCTTAGATTCTAACTTAAAAAAAAAAAGTCATAAAACACATTACTGGGACAATTTGGGGAAATTTTAATATGGATTATGTATTACATAACAATACTGTATCAGTGTTAAAATTCTTGAATGTGATAACTGTATTGTGGTAATACAGGAGAATGTTCCAGTTTTTGGGAAAAATGGTAAAATATTTAAGGATCAGAGGTCATCATGTCTCCAACTTATTTTTTTTTTTAATAATGTTGAACATCTTTTTGTTTGTTTGTTTGTAAATTTATTTATTTTATCTATTTATTTTTGGCCGCATTGGGTTTTGGTTGTTGCACGCAGGCTTTCTCTAGTTGTGGCGAGGGGGGCTACTCTTCATTGCGGTGCGTGGACTTCTCATCGTGGTGGCTTCTTTTGTTGTGGAGCATGGGCTCCAGGTGCTCGGGCTTCAGTAGCTGTGGCATGCAGGCTTCAGTAGTTGTGGCACGTGGGCTCAGTAGTTGTGGCATGTGGGCTCAGTAGTTGTGGCTTGCAGGCTCTAGAGCACAAGTTCAATAGTTGTGGTGCACTGGCTTAGTTGCTCCATGGCATGTGGGATCTTCCCGGACCAGAACTCGAACCTGCGTCCCCTGCGTTGGCAGGTAGATTCTTAACCACTGCGCCACCAGGGAAGTCCCTCCAACTTATTTTTAAATCGTTTGTCAAAAACAAAGAAGGGTGTGTGTGTGTGTGTGTGTGTGTGTGTACATAGAGCAAGATAATTGAGCAAATATGGCAAAATCTAAACAGTTGGTGAAGCTAGGTAAAGGTATATGAGTTTTCTTTTATCTTTTCTATAGCTTTGAAATTTTTCAGAATAGCTGGAAAAGAATTAAAATGTTTACTGAGGTATGATTTTTTTTCAGCTCCTTCTACTGAATTAATTTCTGGAGGATCTGATAATCAAGTGATTCACTGGGAAATAGAGAATAATCAGGTGGGTAGACATGTTTATGGTTATAAGAAATGACTGTTATATCTACTTTTATTTTCAGTCTTTTCCCTCATTTCTACTGTGTTCTTCCTTTATGAAGTTTCCTCATTCTTGCTTGTCAGTAATCCAGATCCTGTATCTTCCATACTTCACAGGCCTTGTGCCCTTCCCTGTAATCTGCTTCTGTATTCATATGCTGTCAGTCATTTCTGTGAATTTCTCATCATTTGGAATAATTTTCAAACTGCTCTTACAGGGGATGTTTGTCTTGTTTTCATTGGTAGCAAAAATTAATAACTGCTCTGTGCATAGGACAGCAGTTATCACGTGGATATAGATTTACATAATTCTGAGTGATGTTATAATATGCAGTACTGGGTGTGTATGGACCTCTACTGATAGACATTTAGGTTGTTTCTAGTCACAAGCAAAGATTAAAAATGTAAAGTTAGTGCATCAGATGTTTGAACATCTGCCATGCGGAAGGTGTAGTAGATGAGGCAGAATCCTATTCATGAATCATGTACATAGTTTTGAAGGCAAAATGTGCTTGAATAACTGAGTGCAAAGGTGGCTCTGTGGGTGGGTGATTTCACTTGCTGTACCACAACCATGCTGCTGTGGAAGTTCACTAGAGATTTAAGAGGCGGCCTTTGGGTTGGGTCTGATAGTGTGAGATGATTTCCTTAGAAAACATTAAAGTGGTGAGGGTTCCAGGTTGGGAAAATATATGAATCCAAGTGCAGGTAAGAAAGGAGACCATTTGCTCAGAAGTATCCAGTGTTAACCAAAGCCTAAGATGTTTTAAGGGCAGGGCTTTTCAGAGCTTGTTCAGAGAATTATTCATCTCTCAGTTACTGATTGTGGCCAGTCAAGTTTGGGAAACAATGCATAGCATATACTTCTCTTAGAGAATCAAAATGCCTGTGAGCATAGTGAAGACTCTGAAAAGTTCTGATATGGAAAAACCTGCTTATCTTTGTTTAACTAATATTTCCTAAACTTACTTCAAGTCTGATTTTTTTTTTCCCCTTCAGATCTTTTAGTATCCCTTGTAACTTTGAGGAACATAGTTTTGGAAATGTTTCTAGATAACACTTATGGGCTGTAATACTAGAGAAGTAGGAAGGAGAAGATCTCGTGAGAATTTGAATACTTGCTTCAAGAGTTTTTTTATTGGCAGGCATTTGGAAGTCATTGAGGATTTCTAACCAGTGGAGTATGAATACCAAAGACGATGAATCTGACAGGAGTGTGCCAGATGAGGATAGGAAAAAAATATGAAGGAAGAGATATGGGATATATTTTTGAAGGAAAATGATTTTGGCATTGACTAGATAGTTGTCAAAGGAGTAGGGGAAAAAAAAGGAGTAGGGAGCTATTGGGTAGAGGAGTGAGAAATCAAAAAGAGTGGGATTCTGGCTCAGGGCTCTGGAAGAAAGATACTTCTACAAGGCAAAATAGGCTAGTTAGAGGGAAGATGTGGAATTCAGTTGTTAACATGTTACTTGTATTGCCAGCCAGAGACAGTGGGTAGGTGTGGAGGCGGGGATTGTGGAGTCACTTAGACTTGAACAAGAGTTCTAATGGTTGTGTAGCAAAGCAGCTCCTTTTTGGATTTACCTTGGCAGAGGAATCCAGAGAGAGCCATTTGAGTACTCATTTTTGAGACCTTGAATTGAGATTTGCAAGACTCTTTCCTCAGTGCTGCCCTATGCTTCTGTCAGTAGAGAGGATTGCAGGCTGGGTATCTGATGCCAGACAGTGAACTTAGAGATGGACTGGAAAGTAGAACGTGAGGTCAAACAGAGAGGAGGATGAAAGGCATAAAAGGGGGATGAAGGGAATAAGAGGATTTGGGGGAAGAAGTCACATATTATAACCTTAGAGGCTTAAAGGTTCCTTCTGGTATGCATTTCCATGCACACAGGTGTTCACTACATCTTGACTTCTGATAAAAGGAAATAATTCTAAGCTGGTATAATGAGAGATTTGAGTCTCTGAACAGTGGGCATGTTTTTTTTAAAAGCTGGTGAACTTGAGAGATTTGTTTTGTTTGAGCTTTTAAGATTCTCTAATGGTTGAAATACAACCCTGCTTAAAAGATGTGAAGTGACATAGAAAACAAACTTATGGTTACTAAAGGGGAAAGGGGGTGGGAGTGTGGATAAATTAGGAGTTTGGGATTAGCAGATACAAGCTACTATATATAAAATAGATAAACAACAACGTCCTACTGCATAGCGCAGGGAACTATATTCAATATCCTGTAATAAACCATAATGAAAAAGAATATGTGTGTGTGTGTGTGTGTATATATATATATATATATATATATATATATATATATATATATATAAAATTACACCAGAAACTAACACAATGCAACATTGTAAATCAACTATACTTCAATTTTTAAAAAATAAATAAAATAGAAAATAAAAGGATGTGAAGTGAGTTTTTCCATAGATTTAATGTTTCAGGGGGTAATGATACAGACTCATGTAAAGTTTAAATACAGAAAAATAGGAGGAAGGAAAAAGGTACAAAATTTCAACAGTTAACATTCTAATGAACATTGTTCCAGATCTCTGGTTATGTGTGTATAATTGTACATGAAAGTGACTTTATTGTACTTGAGTTTTAAAAAGTGTTTTTTTCAGAGAAGCCAAAGGTTAATGATTACAGGAAGTTAGTGTACAGACCCTTATACGTAACTATCAATTACCTTCTTGAGTGGCAGAGTTCTGCTTAACTAATTGGGAAAATAATTGAGACATTTAAGAGACACCTCTGTTTCAGCAGACAACAGTTTACAGAAGGTACCTCTCAAAGGAAGTGGTAGAATCTCACATATTTGGAACTCTAAAAAAATAGGTCTAAAATAGAAATGATGCTGCAGGGAATAATCTTGCATGGAAAGCTAGAAGACTTGATAAACATTTGGGATTTCCCAGTTCTTTTTGTCATTTTTCCATTTTGTAACTCTGCTTGATACAGGTTAAGTATTCTGAGTGGATGCTAAAAATACTTGGTAAAAGTTTGATGGAAAATAAACTATTTACTCACTCCCAAAGTATAATCTCACATATTACCACCAAAAAAAATTAATTTCATGGTGAAAAAACATGGCAGACACTACCTCTACTAAAATATCAGGGTTAATTTTACTAAAAGTGGGACAAACTGACATTGTGTGCCTCCTGATGTGATGCACTTATGTAGTGGTGATGTCAAAATGTACACCCTGAATCTGTTTGTGGGGAAATATCAGACTAATCCAAGAGGAGGGACAGTCCACAAAGCTGGCCTATATTCTTCAAAAATGTCAATGTCATGCATGTCTTTCCATGGTAATAAGCATGCATTATCCTTTTTGTTGGCTTAGAATATGTGTCTACAATTATTTAGTCAGTTTTCTATTAATACTTATAGGTTGATTGAAGTTTTCCGAAAGGGTGTGTGATGAATGTCCTTTTGCATTTGTCTTTTATTACTTGTTAAACTAGTACTGCTCTCTCAGAGTAGATTCTCAGATGTGAGATTGCTGTGTGAAAGGGTGTACACATTTTGTGTATAGTTAATATGATCAGGCAGGATTCTCACACGTTTACATTCTTCTCAGTTGAGAGGACTTATTTCTGGATCAGGCATTTTAACAGTGCCTTTAATCCTCTGATTCTAGTTAAATGCAGGTGAAACTGATAATTCCTTTTTTATTGTAATGTTTTTGTTATTCTTTGTGATTCAGCTTTTAAAAGCAGTCCACCTCCACGGCCATGAAGGACCTGTTTATGCAGTGCATGCTGTTTACCAGAGGAGGGCATCGGATGTTGCATTACATACACTGATAGTGTCTGCAGCTTCTGATTCTACTATTCGAGTCTGGTCTAAACAGGGTTCTGAAGGTAAGTTGAGAGACATTGTCATCCAAACAAATGAAATTAAGTAATTTAATTATCAGATGAAGGACAACTTAGAATAACATTCATGTAATTTTTTAGTCTTTCAAGCTGTTTTAAAAATGTTAGAATTTTAATCTACATGTTTGTTTCTTTTGCACTTTTCCATAATTCCTCTTTACCAAACTGATAATGTAAATTCCTTCAAAGTCTTTTCATATAAGTCTTTTTGTTCTCTGTAACCTTGTTAGAAACTGGCCATTTAAATTCCCATCATCTCTGGGGGCTCAGGACTGACTTCTGTCATCTCCCTGCTGACATCTGATGATGCTACCCAAACTCTAAGGTTGGCTACACTCAGAGTTAGTTGTTCATAATGTGTTTTATTATTTCTTAGTGACATGCCTTCAGACCTTGGACTTTGGAAATGGATTCACTCTGGCTCTCTGCTTGTCTTTTTTGCCTAATACTGATGGTGAGTATCCTGCTAAGTGTATATTAAAAGAGGAATGTATTTTTATATCCCCATACAACCAAAACCTAAAAGAAACATACTGGATCTCAATTTTGTGTCTAAATGTTTTCAGGAAACAAGTTGAGACATGGATAACACACTTTTGTTCTCAGTATTCAAATGACCTGTGTATAAAACATAAGGTCAAAGGGGGTTAAGGGGGGTGGCTATTAGAAACTTTAGTAGCAGTTAAAAATTTAAGTGACTCAATATGTACTCAAGATTGGTACTGCTATTTATCAAATATACTGTCGATGTATATAGATGTAATTTGGGCAAATTACCTAGTTCTATAGAAGGTGAAGGTCTGGGATAAGTTGAGAAAGTACTGAACATGGATCATATGAGTATTTCTTTCAAGATGACAGCCCGTGCACCTGCATAATGACAGCATCCTTCATAATGACAGCACCCTACGTAATGAGAGGACCCTGCGTAATGACAGTTTGCCTAAGACCACTTAAAATCTCCAAAGAAAAAATTCCCCTTTTGCTGTGAAACCCATCTGTACCTATCTGATTATCCTCCACAAAGATGATGGCCAGTGCAAGTCAGACAGTCTTGTGCCTCCTCAGTTACCTGGAGGACAGACCTGGTGGACAGACCTGGTGGGGAGAGGCCGGGCCTGGAAGCCTCCAGGCTCTTTTGCCCATTGCAGCAGGAGCTGCGACTCTGTGGTCTCACATGACGTTTCACTTTGTGCGAGGGCTCCCCAGGAGGAGGAACTACACATGTTCTGGTTTCATTACATAGAATTTGATTTCTTTGCATCTATGTTGAGGCCAAGTGACTGGAGTTTTTGGCTTTTTTTTTTTTTTTTTAAGTTGATTTAAAGAAAGCTAATTTTACAGTCACATCTTTCATAACTTTTTATCCACATAGTTAATTATATGCTCCTTTATTTTGTTCTTTAATTACTTCATGGATTTTGTTTTACTATCAAATTCTCAAAATGTAGGGTCCTTAAATCTTTGTGCAGTAACATACCCTTAAATCTTTGTGCAGTAACCCTGATGCTGGGCTCATATTAGCTCTCCTGGAAATTTTATTATTCACTTGGGCTAACAATGTTTCCTGTTAGTCTTCTGGCTGATGTAGTTAAATGCTCCCAGCTTGCTCTCGAGCTTCTCTTTTTACTGCTCCTTCTATCATAAATGACACAGAATAAAGGAAAGGATTCTCAGTTAATAGTCATTCTTTGCCGAGTAACCATTTAATGGAACATTTTAGAATATTCATTTTATTCGTAAAGACGTTTATTGAGCACTTTCAATTTATTTGTTCAGTGGTGTGGGAAGCAGAAGTCAGGATTCTTTACTTAGAGCTTAGGATCCAGCATAGGTGATAGTCATAACATATGATGGAATACTTACAGCGATGCCTCTTTTCCCCCCACCAGTACCAATATTAGCATGTGGCGATGATGACTGCAAAATTCACTTATTTGTTCAACAAAATGATCAGGTAATTAATGATGTTTCTTAAGAGGCTAGAATTATGTTCTGCTTAACTACATATCTTAATATAGATTATTTCTAGATTATAGAATTTTGGGGATGTTCCCATCTAAATAATCCAATAGGAGAATCTTTTCTGGCAGTCTTCCGTTAAACAGTTTTTCACTCTCTGAACACCAGGTATACTGCTGCTGCTTTGGCTATCAGGTCCAGAGTCGTTGGGGGAAACAGGTCATTAGGTGGGGAAGAAGAGAAGGAAAATGCTGTAGTAGTGTTTTGTCCTCCCTAGCAGTGGTTATTTGTCCTTCTGAGCTTTACCTATACTTTGAGTGGTTAAACTAGAGGGAAGTTTCAGAAAGAGGGTTGGTTAACTCTAGGCTCGTGTAGTTAATAACAGAGGTATTTGTTTCTTTGCATTTTATAAGAAAGTTAAAAATGACTGTGAATGTTCAACCACCCAGCTTTTTTCTATACTGTGTCCGCAGCGTATGTCATTTACCTTGTGAATGTTTAGTGTATTTGAGAACTACAGATATTATCTGCTCAGGATTGCTCAGTTAAATTTGGATGATTATGAGATTTTTCATTCCCAAATGAGAGCTCTATCTGATGTCTAATCAGATAGTGTTCGCAGTAAAAAAAAAAAAAAAAAAAAAAGCAATGCAGTCAGACTGGCTGAGACCAAATTAAGTCACTGATATACATGAAAATATTAAATTCTTACATCAATTCCTATGATTTTTGTTATCTTACTAGTTTCAGAAAGTGCTTTTTCTATCTGGACATGAAGATTGGATAAGAGGCGTGGAATGGGCAGCCTTTGGTCAGTATGAAATTTTGCTAAAGTACATATAATGGGGACAAGTATGTGTAATTTCAAAGCAGGCTCTTTTTTTTAAAAAAATATATTTATTTATTTATTTATTTGGTGGTACTGGGTCTTAGTTGCAGCAGGTGGGCTCCTTAGTTGTGGCTTGCCGGCTCCTTAGTTGTAGCATGTGAACTCTTAGTTGTGGCATGCATGTGGGATCTTGTTCCCTGACAAGGGATTGAACCTGGGCCCCCTGCGTTGGGAGCATGGAATCTTAACCACTGCACCACCAGGGAAGTCCCCCGTGTATGTTTTAATTAAAAATTTTCTTTGTATGTAACATTTTCCTATTGGCCCAATTAGAAAAGAGGATACTTATCCCTTGTGTTAACTATTATTTGGGTTGGTAGAAGATGAAACAAGTTGATATTTATAAGAGGACACTAGTTGTTACACATGCAGACATTCTTGAGAAGTTCTTTGTAGAAATTAGTAGATTGTATAGGAATACCACATATTATAACCATTTATTAGCATTGTCTGTATATTTGTCGGTGTTATTGAAAATGAATATAGGTTAAATGAATGAAGGATAAGGAAGCAATGTCTAATTTTTTCAAGAAATCTAGAAATGTGTATATTGTAGAAGGAAAACTCTTATACTTAAATTTAAGAATAGAATGTTTTAAAAGTAATAAAATTTGTTTTTTTAATTAGGTAGAGATCTTTTCCTAGCAAGCTGTTCACAAGATTGCCTGATACGCATATGGAGGCTGTATTTAAAATCGACATTTTTAGAAGCTCAGGAAGATGATAATATAAGACTGAAAGAAAATACTTTTACTATAGAAAGTGAAAGTGAGTAATAATGAAATATTTGATTTAACAATACTCAGGTTTCCTAGCTGATTTACTTATGTTTCACTACACATATATGTGAAGGTTAGGTTTTCAAAAGTATCAGATCCCTAGCTGAAACTGATATATGCATTTTTCCTTTTTTATTTTTATGTGAGGGTAAGTCATTTTTCATATATGAAACTTATTTTCTTTCTAAACCATGTTAGTGAGATTTTTTTTTAAGTTGCTGAAAATAATGTTATTTTCTCAATAAATTAGTTTGTAAAATATTACTTAATTTGCAGTTTTAGCATAAGAAGATCTAAAGGGTTAATGTGAATTATTCATACCATTTTTGGAGGATATTCATCAGAGACAACTAAATCCCTATATTTGAGTAGTATATATAATTCTGATTTTCTTACTGTCTGGCATCAGAACAATAACCCTCTATGGTAGATCCTGTTGGAATGTGGTATTTGAAGGAGATATTTTTGGATGTGTATCTAAATTATAAAATTAGTCCTCAGTAAACACTTCATCCAGGAATACTCTTCTTTGTTATTACTCTTCTTGGTTGTAAAGCCCATTGGAGTTGAGATTTGGTAACAGATTTATGGAGAGAACCAAGAAATACTATAATCAGCATACTGTAAGTAGCTATTTCCAAATATGAACATTTTTGTGGTATTTTCATTAATTATTTTGTTTGAAAGGTCACAGTACTGATTTGACTTCCTTTATTTCTGCATTTATCTTAGGTTTTTTTTTTTAATGGTACTTTAGACTATTACACAAAATGAGTGAGGATAGCAAGGAGGCTGGCATGTCTGGTTTTGCTTTTTTTGAGTCTTTTTATTTATTTTTTTGCCGCACTGTGTGGATTGCAGGATCTTAGCTCCCCAACCAAGACCTGAGCCCGGGCCCTTAGCAGTGAAAGTGCGAAGTCCCACTGACTGGACCACCAGGGAATTCCCTGTTTTTGTTTTTTAATTGCAGTGTAAGAGTAACTATCCCTGAAAATTTTAAATAGAACATATTCCTTAATTTTTATTATGACTAGGTAGTGAAAATGTAAAAACAAATTTATATATCTTTAGAACTTTTTTCTCCTGTATTTTTAAACAGTGGGTAAAGTTAATGAAATTTAGAATGAATGCTTTTTGTTGAAAATAAATCATGTTCTGTTCTGATTTTTTTTCTTTGGATGTAATTGTACAACCGAGCTGGTTTTGAAAATGTGCTTTTTAGAAGAGCTTTGTGGAAAGAAGCCTTTTTTTTGTTGTTGCAGGTATTAAAATAGCATTTGCAGTTACTCTGGAGACTGTGCTGGCTGGTCATGAAAACTGGGTAAATGCAGTTCATTGGCAGCCTTCATTTTACAAAGGTAGGAAGAAAAACATACACAAAGCTGTGATTTCAGTACAATCTCACTTACAGAATTTTAAGCTGAACAAATGAAGTAGAGGATAGTTTTTGAGTGTAATTAGGAATCTCAACTATAAGACAGTTTCAAGTTGGCAAAGTGTAATACTGCAGACCTGTTCTGCTAGACACTCAATTCCATCGAAAATTATATTTCTAAGAGGGAAAAGTATGATTCCTGCCATGATGCCAAAACTGCCATATGCCTTTTAACTTTTTTCTTTAAAGTTTTTACCTAGTCCTTATGGGATTTAAGAGAAGTTTACTTTCAAGCCAACTTCACTGGAACCTTTATCCTTGGAAATACAAAGTTGGTGATACCAAGATACATCATTTATGAAAAAGTAAAGACTTTCCACTCTTTCTTTTGCCCTTAACTTCTGTTTATGGAGTGACGACTGATGCTGGGTGTAGAGGTGTGCATGGCAGCAGCCTCATGTTCTTCCCCCAGCCCCTTCCCCAAGACAAGAATAGAGAATAGCAATAATTAATGCTCAGGTAACACCATCCAGCTTTTATTATATTATGCCATATTTGCTGCAGTTAAAAAAAGATAAATTAGATATTATAGATACTGGGTAATCCCTGTATAATTTTTCCTGAACCTTTTCCCCTTCATCCTTCCCTTGAGGCGGAATTCAGTGTATATTATTCCCATGCATATTTTTATACTTTTACTGCACATTTATGTAACCATAAACAGTATTGTTTTACAGCTATTAAAACTTGGTATCAATATGCCTTTGTCCTCTTACATCCTGTCTTTTTAGCTTAATGTGGTTTGGATTCATGTAACTCTAATTTACTTATTTTTATTGCAGTATAATATTTCATTGTCTACATATTACCACAGTTGTTTATCTGGTCTTCTACTGATAGACTTTTGTGTTGTTTCCAGTGTTTTTGCTATTGCAATGCAACAGTGAATGTTCTTATAGTACCCATGTTGTGTTTTTCTGGTAATCTACAAACAGGGTGCTTGTTGATCACCTAAAGGCATTAGTTGTTTTTTTTTCTTTAGATGGTATTCTGCAACAGCCAATGAGATTGTTGTCTGCCTCAATGGATAAAACCATGATTCTTTGGGCTCCAGATGAAGAGTCAGGAGTTTGGCTAGAACAGGTAAAATGTGAATACTTAAGGAACAGAAAACTGGGTTTATTAGACAATAAATCCCAAGTCTGTATTCCTAGAGCTGCAAATATTTGCTCTTTGTATACATTAAATAAGTGAGAACATAATCTCTGGAATGAGTGATTTCTGTTGTGAGAAATTGGTTATGAATTGTTTTCCATCTTGTTGAATAGGTTCGAGTAGGAGAAGTAGGTGGCAATACCCTGGGATTTTATGATTGCCAGTTCAGTGAAGATGGCTCCATGATCATTGCTCATGCTTTCCACGGGGCACTGCACCTTTGGAAACAGAATGCCACTAACCCAGTAAGAAAAATGCTTTTAAATCATTTCTGATAAAGAGAGTGAATCCTACATGAAACCTAGGAAACAGCGTTGTTCTACGTATAACACTCTACAGAAACATAGTAGAGGCATTTAAGTTCAGATGATATCACTTCTTTATGTAGATTTATTCTGTAGTTATATTAGGTAAGAAACTCATGCTTTTCTAAGAATAAAATTCAGTTGTCCAGCATTGTTGAGATATTGAAATTTGCAGGTAGGTAAACTTACATAAGGGAAGTTTAAGCTGTATAAATTTTAAGCTCTCCCTTAAAGCAATATACATTTTGTGGTAGAAGTTTTTCTAAAATGTATAATTTCTTTGTCTTTTTTAAAAAATTAATTTTCTTTTTTCTTTTTTAATTAATTTATTTATTTTTGGCTGCTTTGGGTCTTCATTGCTGTGTGCGGGCTTTCTATAGTTTCTGTGAGTGGGGGCTACTCTTAGTTGCAGTACACGGGCTTCTCATTGCGGTGGCTTCTCTTGTTGTGGAGCACGGGCTCTAGGCGTGCAGGCTTCAGTAGTTGTGGCTCGCGGGCTCCAGTGGTGGCTCGCAGGCTCAGTAGTTGTGGCTCGTGGGCTCTAGAGCGCAGGCTTAGTAGTTGTGGCACACGTGCTTAGTTGCTCCATGGCATGTGGGATCTTCCCGGACCAGGGCTCGAACCCATGTCCCCTGCATTGGCAGGTAGATTCTTAACCACTGCACTACTCGGGAAGTCCCTCTTTGTCTTCTTAAAAATAACATAATTTGATATTTTCTTGTTGGATAGCTAGGTACTCCATTGATAATTATTGAATGAATGACTGACACAAGGGCATTAGAAGCACCAGTTATTTTATCACAGAATATATTAATTCTCTCAGGGGCTCTTGATATGTGTAATTCTAAATGGTCCTCCAAATATTGGGCTCTTCTAGATCTTTCTTATAGTTTTTAGTCTCTTCTCAGAGAGGGGCAATCTTCCTCTGATCATGTAGCTGCCTCTCAGCATTATTCCAATCTCTTCTTTCTAATTCGCTTCTGATCTGCTTTTTTGGGTTTGGGGAAATGAGATAGCAGGAAAAGTGGCTAGGAGCACACGAATCTTGGCCCTAGCACTTACTAGCTGTGTTTTGAGGTCATTACTGAACTTTTGTCTCAGGTTCCTCATCAGTAAAATGTGGACAGTAATAGCACCTACTCAGAGGATTTTTATGATACTAAAATGAATTAATATTGGTATAGTATGAGAAGTAGGGCCTAGTACATACTGGATACTATATATTTAAAATAAATAAAGAAGTCAGAACATAGAGCAAAATGTGAGTTGGCAGATTTTGAATGTGCATCTAATGGCTTCCCTTACAAAGTAAAAATTCATGGAGCCCCAGTGGTGCAATCGGTTAGTGTGTGGTACTTAAGCACAGATTCATGGATTTGCATAACCTTTAGTTTGTGGGCTTTGTAATAGTTGTGTCAGGTAGGAGGATTTGAATTCTCAGTATATGGAGTGATTTACTTTTCCCTTGTATCTTCGATTTGGAGTTGATCTTTAAGATTGTTTTTACTGTTAAATGAACCAGGGAACTATTAGCTATGACACTTGTAAATAAGATATATATATATATATATATATATGTATATATATATATATATATATATATATTTCGTGGTACGCAGGCCTCTCACTGTTGTGGCCCCTCCTGTTGCGGAGTACAGGTTCCAGACGCACAGGCTCAGAAGCCATGGCTCACGGGCCCAGCCGCTCTGCGGCATGTGGGATCTTCCCAAACCGGGGCACAGACCCGTGTCTCCTGCATCGGCCGGCGGACTCTCAACCACTGCGCCACCAGGGAAGCCCTATATAAGATATTTTTTAGGATAAATGTAATTTTGTTCTTTTTTTTTTTTTTTTTAACTGTATTTTTGGCTGTGTTGGGTCTTTGTTGCTGCGTGCGGGCTTTCTCTAGTTGTGGCGAGTGGGGGCTACTCTTCAGTGCGGTGTGCAGGCCTTCTCACTGTGGTGGCTTCTCTTGTTGCAGAACATGGGCCCTAGAGCACAGGCTTCGGTAGTTGTGGCACGCAGGCTCCATAGTTGTGGTGCACGGGCTTAGTTGCTCCGTGGCATTTTGGATCTTCCTGGACCAGAGTTCGAACCCATGTCCCCTGCATTGGTAGGCGGATTCTCAACCACTGCACCACCAGGGAAGTCCCTTAATTTTGTTCAGAGCTCCTTTGAGCTGTATTTCAGCTGGTCTTCAGAGGGCCTTCATAGAAAAAAGCATCAATTGAGTAGGGAGAAACTCAAACCAGAGGACAGAATTTCACTGTACTTTTGCTTATAACTTGACCTCATATTTATAATAGCTATTTACCAAGTATTTAGGGTAATTTTTTTATAGACTTTTATTTGTTTATTTTAAAGATTTTTTGTTTTTGCTTTTTGATGTGGACCGATTTTAAAGTCTTTCATTGAATTTGTTACAATATTGCTACTGTTTTATGGTTTTTTGGCTGAGAGGCATGTGGGATCTTAGCTCCCCGACTGGGGATCAAACCCGCACTCCCTGCATTGGAAGTTGAAGTCTTAACCACTGGACTGTTAGGGAAGTTCCTAGACTTTATTTTTTAGAGAAATTTTAGGTTTACAGAAAAACTGAGCAGAAAATACAGAGTTCCCATTTTCCCCTGCCTCCACCCCCGACATGCACAGCCTCCTCTGTTGTCAGCATCCCACACCAGAGTGGAAATTTATTACAATCAAGGGTGATTTCTAAAAACAAACACTGCCCTTTAGGATTGTACTCATAGTCAAAAGTGCTACACTTTGTTCAGAACTTTTTGGAACCTTCCATTAGTGCTAACTTTAGAATCAATTTTTATGTCACAGAAGAAATTAACAGCATTTCTTTGTTCCAGCCTATTTATGTTTTTGACCAGAAAATAAAATAGCTTAGCTGACCATATTCATCGGACTTGGCTTTGAATGACCTTTTAGCTATTTTTACGAATTTAATTTTCCTCTAAAGTTCAAGTTTTACCACCATTTGAGTTGTTGAAAAAGATGCTCTGTGGACCAGGCATATGACGTTTTCTGTATTTCATTTCACTATTTGTTTATGTGGTTGCTATTGCAGGTTCCCTCAGGAGGTAGACTAAATATGTTTGATTTAACCTCTGTCCTCTATACCTACAGCTCTTTTCACTTAATAAAGAAAGTTGGTCAGGCACATAGACTCACGTTACACAGTGCTCTACAATTAGTTTGACAGATAAATACTCACATAGTATCTAGTATGGGCCAGCCTTGTACAAATATAGATTCATCTAATTCTTGTAACAAACGTGTGATCTAGGTAGCTCTTTTACAGAAAGGTTAATTGAGGCACAAAAAGTTTAGGCAGTGTTCTAGGAGGCAGTCATAAATGATGAATTGAGGGGACTTTTCCAAGGTTACTGCTTTAAGGGACACAATGTATGTTTGAATGTTTAAGTTCTAATATATTGATACTTGACTGGAAAACAGATCCTATTACTTTAAGTTCCCATCTTGTTTACTTAGCTCTTCACCTTGCTTGGGGGCTAAGGTCTTTCCCATATCATACCTGAGGGATGAAAGCATTATCAGGTTTAATTTTGAGTGATGGTCTTTGATTATTTGATGTGTCATGAGCACTTTCATTGCAGAGAGAGTGGACTCCAGAGATTGTTATTTCAGGACACTTTGATGGTGTCCAAGACCTAACATGGGATCCAGAAGGAGAATTTATCATCACTGTTGGTACTGACCAGACAACTCGACTTTTTGCTCCATGGAAGAGAAAAGACCAATCACAGGTAAAATGTCTTCCTACTTGACTGATCCACTTTACAAAACATCCATGAGCACATGAAAAGTGGGGCAGCATTATTAGCCATTAGGGAAATGCAGAATTAAACCATGATGAGGGCTTCCCTGGTGGCCAGTGGTTGAGAGTCCGCCTGCTGATTCAGGGGACACGGGTTCATGCCCTGGTCCGGGAAGATCCCACATGCAGCGGAGCGGCTGGGCCCGTGAGCCATGGCCGCTGAGCCTGCGCGTCCGGAGCCTGTGCTCCGCAACGGGAGAGGCCACAACAGTGAGAGGCCTACGTACCGCAAAAAAAAAAAAAAAACTATGGTGAGTTGCCACTACACACCCTCTAGAATGGCTAAGGTATAAAATACACTAGCAAGTGGTTGTAAGGATGCTTAGTGACCGGATCTTTCTTACATTGCTAATGGGAATGCAAAATGATATAGCCCCTCTGGAAAACAGTTTCATATTTTCTTAAAAACCTGAAGCATTCCAAAGAAGACATACAGATGACCAACAGACCCATGAAAAGATGCTCAGCATCACTAATCATCAGGGAAATACAAATCAAAACCACAATGAGTTACCACCTCACACCTGTCAGAATGGCCATCATCAACGAATAGTAACAAATAATGAATAACAAATAAATAATGAAGATAACAAATAAATAACGATGATAACAAATAATGAATGTTGGCCAGGAGGTGGAGAAGAGGAGCCCTCCTGCACTGTTGGTGGGAATGTAAGTTTGGTGCAGCTACTGTGGAAAATGGTATTGAGGTTCCTCAGAATATTAAAAATAGAACCACCCCATGATCTAGCAGTCTCACTTCTGGGTATTTACTTGAAGAAAACAAAAACACTAATTAGAAAAGATGTATTCACCTCTATGTTTATTGAAGCATTGTTTATAATAGCCAAGATATGGAAGCAGCTAAGTGTCCATTGATGAGTAGATAAAGAAGCTGTGGTATATAGGCAATAGAATATTACTCAGCTGTTAAAAAAATGAAGTCTGAAATATATGCACAACTGAGTCACTTTACTGTACAGCAGAAATTAGCACAACATTGTAGATTAACTATACTTCAATAAAATTTAGAAAAAATTTTTTAAACAGGAAAAAAATGAAGTCTTGCCATTTATCACAACATAGATCTAGAGGATATTGTGCTGAGTGAAATAAGTCAGACAGAGAAAGACAAATACCTTATGATCTCATATGTGGAATCTAAAAAACAAACGAACAAAGTGAAAATAGACTTATAGATACAAAGAAAAAAACGGGTGTTTGCCAGAGGTTTGAAGCCAGGTGAAATAGGTGAAGGGATTAAGAGGCACAAACTTCCAGCTGTAAATGTCACAGGAGTGTGAGATACAGCGTAAGGAATATGGTCAATAATGCTGTAATAACTTTGTATGGGGACAGGTGGTTACTAGACTTACCATGGATGACGATTTTGTAATGTATTTAAATGTCGAGACATTATGTTATACACGTGAAACTAACATAACATTACATTTTATTTCAACTATATTTCAGTTAAAGGAAACTTAAGCATACACATATTCTTTATAATTCAAACAATTAAAATGTTAGCTGTCAAAATGTGTTTACTTCAGTTCCACATAAAATTTCTCATAATACCTTGTAATTTTAGGTTAATTCATTAGGAAACACTAACAAGGGAATTCCCTGATGGTCCAGTGGCTGAGACTATGTTTTTGCTGCTGAGGGCTCGGGTTTGGGTTTGGTCCCTGGTCAAGGAACTAGGATTTCACAGAGCGCGTGGCACAGCCAAAAAAAGAAAGAAACACTATCAAGTCTGTAGTAAAAGCTAATTTCTAACATCATATAGTGTTACATAATAGTGGTTGAGGCCAGTTTTTGTTCAAGAAACTTTTCAGGCATGGCCCTGAACTTTAAAAAACCACAACAAAACTTTACCACTGATAAACCATTGAACTGTATACTCAGAGAAAGTATAGTCAGCTTCAGTTTCTGATAAAAATTAATGGAACTGCCTCTGGGTCAGTCCATGAAGCTAATGAAATTGGCCACGGACATTTCTGCTTCAGCAGCATGTGGTAGAGTAAAATGGATAGAGTTGCGGACATTGGGAGCAATGCTGTACTCAAGTGAAAAACAAGGCAAGTAATTTTGGAGTGGTTTTCTGTGGCTCTTGGTAATTTGTTATCAGTCTAACTCAGTTGTTGTTTATTCATGATCCTTTAAAAAAAATCAATAAATCAGACTTTACCAAAATGTGAAATTCTACTCTTTGAAAGACATTGTCGGGAGAATGAAAAGTCACAAACTGAGAGAAAGTATTTACAAAACACATACCTGATAAAGATTTTTATCTAGAGTATATAAAGAACTTTTCAGAACTCAGTAATAAGAAAACAATCCATTTTTTTTTTTTTTTTTTTTTTTTCTGTGGTACGCGGGCCTCTCACTGTTGTGGCCTCTCCCGTTGTGGAGCACAGGCTCCGGACGCGCAGGCTCAGCGGCCATGGCTCACGGGCCCAGCCGCTCCGTGGCATGTGGGATCTTCCCGGACCAGCGCACGAACCCGCGTCCCCTGCATCGGCAGGCAGACCCTCAATCACTGCGCCACCAGGGAAGCCCCAACAATCCATTTTTTAAAAAAAGGGGGCAAAAGATGTTTATCCAAAGAAGATGTATGGATGGAAAATAAGAAAAGGAAAAGATTCTCAACACCATTAGTCATTGGGGAAATGCAAATTAAAGCTACAGTGAGATACCATGACACCCCTATTAGAATGATTACAGTTGAAAGGCTGACTGCACAGGTGTTGATGAGGGAGGGTGTGGGCAGCTGGATCTCTCATACACTGCTGGTGGGACTGTAAAATGTACAGCCACTTTGGGAAATCATTTGGCAGTTTCTTAAAAATTTAAATATACATCCACATCATCCAGTTATTACACCCATAGGTAGTATTTACCCAAGAGAAATTTATTCACGCAAAGACTTATACACGAAAATTTGTGACTGTTTTTCCAGTAAGACAAAAACTGGAAAACGACTCAAATGTCTGTAAGTAGGTGAATAGATCAACAAGTTGTGGTATAGCCGTACAAGGGGATACTACTCAGCAATAAAAAGTATTGATCTGTTGATAAACAGAACAACATGGATGAATCTGCCCCATGGTCACATTTCCACGGCATAATGAATGATTTTGTGTCTGATATTTTGCTTGTTGAAAAGAATTCAGTTTTTGAAACGTGTGATCATTTTTGTTTATTTTATTTTGATACCCAGGTGACCTGGCATGAAATTGCAAGGCCTCAGATACACGGATATGACCTAAAATGTTTGGCAATGATCAGTAGGTTTCAGTTTGTATCTGGAGCAGATGAAAAAGTTCTTAGAGTATTTTCTGCACCTCGAAATTTTGTGGAAAATTTTTGTGCCATCACGGGCCAATCACTGAATCACGTGCTTTGTAATGTGAGTATTCCTCTAAATGTTTTAACTAGATCTAGCCACTTCATACAAAATTTTAGAAAGTTTCACTTAAGGCTGTAAATGGAGTATATGGGTAGAAGGAAAGTCAAATAATTTTATTATTGGCTTGACAAACTTCTGTGTGCACTGTGTGTGTGGCAGGCAGTAATTTAAATATTAATATATGAAATTTTGTAACAGTTAAACCCAAGAGACTGTAAAGAATTAAAATGTTAAATTAAGGCACGAATACTATGCGTCTTCACTGTGCTTGGTAACTACGATAAAACAAAGCATAATAGATGGGTCATATTTTCAAGGAGATTACCATCTAGATGTAGATTAGGGGTAGTGGACAATGGAACTAATATACCTGTAATTATTAGATGAAACCAGTTAATTGCTAAATCTTGTGGCTAAAGTAATTTTCATAGGAGGAAGTGGTCGCTGTAGTAGAGTAATGAGAAAATGGGGCTTCATTTGAGTTTCGAAAGGGTATGTTTTTATTAATGTTTGTTTATTCCCCCTTTCTACAAAAGATTTGAGGACTTACAAAAATACATAGGTTATAAACATTATAAAATAACCAGTTTTGAAGGAAGGGAAAGTAAGTAGGAAGGTAGTTGTGTTACACAGAAGTGCATGTCATACAGTCCGTTGCAGTACTTAAGAGTTGGGTCATGAATTTGCTTCTGAGCTTGAAAAGGATGAGTACACTTTTGATAGACAGATGGAAGGACAGAGAGCAGTGGGGTGGCCAGAGCTGCTTGAATGAAGAGTATATAGAGGGAAATGGAGGGGCTGGGGGAAAGTCAAATGGTGGAGGACCTTGGGAGGCAGGCATAGTTCAGACTCTGGTACCAGCGGAGGTCCCTAAACAAAGAAAGTGATGAAAAGCACTTTGGGGCGAAGAGTTGTGTGGGAGCAGGATACCTTTGAGCCCAGAGACTTTGAAGGCAGGGACACTAGCACCAGTCTGGGTAAGACTGGAGACGAAAGTAAGAGTCATTTTAAATGAAATGTCCAACTATGTTTCCTGGAGTGTATCATGGGCGCCTCAGGCTACAGGCTCTCTTGATTAGGTAAAGGAGGTGAAAGATTCTCTTATGCTGTTTCTAATGCTAATGGACAGTGGAACAAGATCAAAAGGGAGGCCTCGACTGGTTATTATACCGAGCTAAGCATATGGTGGTGGAGAGCAAGTTGGTTTGAGGATCTGACAATTCTAGGGATTGAAATGGGGTTTTAGGATTCCATAAGAGGCTAGTCCCAGGTGTATATTCAATTCTGTGTCCTAAGATACAGGAATCCTGTAGACTGGAAAGCTTCTTGCTGTTTTTTGGGTTTGTACCCATACTAAATGTTGGGATATATCGGAATGCCTCTTATTGCTCTTTTCCATGGTGTTTTATTTTTCTTGTTTTCTAAAATAAAGCATCCTGTGTTTCAGGTATCTATTCTTGGTGATGGTTTAAATTCCCATTGCTCATATGTTTGTGTTCAGTTCCAGCCCCTGTATTAAAATTTAAATTGTAAGAAATGCTCTTAGCTTATGGACATGTGCCAATTTTGATGGTTAGCATTTGTTTCATATGTAATAATTTAATTGATATTGCAGGATATAAGCAGATTATTGCCACTTCAAAGGGCACTCTGTTACAAGGTTTTAAAATATACAAAATTTTAAATATGTTTAATGAAAATACTATGACTGTGCCTTCCTGGGAAACGTGTGTGTTTGTATGAGCATCACCAGGGATGTGCCTGTGAGACTGTCTTGGAAATAAAGCTCCAGGCCTTCCATTCTCAGCCCATTCTTTGCTAGAAGTCAGCACAGTGCTTTCCTTGTCACACCCTGACACCCATTGAGCTGTCAGGGTTTGATGAGCTCATGGATGAGAGGATGCCCAACTTTATGGATTGGGTGGGGGCTGGGGATTAGCTGGAGCCTCTCTGCTGGACAGTGATTGCTTAGTATTGCATCTCTCAATTCAGGAAATGGAAGTGTGGGCAGATATCTACACAGAATGGTAAAATGGTCTTTATACTGCTTCTCAGCATTTATGAGCATAATACTTTCTTACAGTGCCTGAGGTAACAGTAACTTTTAGCATTTAAAACATGTATCATACTTTTTATTCCAGCAAGATGGTGATCTTCCAGAAGGAGCTACCGTCCCTGCTTTGGGATTATCAAATAAAGCTGTCTTTCAGGGTAAGGCTTTTGTCTCCAAAATTACTGAACCTATAGTGGTGCTTAAAACCTAGTTACACATTTGTATATTATGTACCTAATGTTCGTTACAGGTGATTTATTATTTTTAAAAATCACAATACATGCATCTCTTTTCTATCAGCTGTTTCATGGTAACTACTCTGTGTAAACATGCAGACCCTGAAATAGGTGCTACTTTTACCAAGTGTATTTCGTGGAGCACTCACAACCACAGATGCTAATGTGGATAGCTTGAAAAATGTGTTCCACAGTTTAAAAAGTTTGGGAAACATTAGGTCAAAGGAAAAGGAAGGAATCTTTATGGAATTGACCAGTGCTCTAAGGAGCACATTTAGAAAATACCAGAGTAGTGGAAATACCCTTGGCTCTGCCATCACGCGAATACAGCGTTGAATTACACTGCCTTCAGGTACCACTATTTTCTAACTTGTGGCCTTAATATAGGGACATGTGCAAGAGACATAAAGTTGGTGACTACATTCATGATGTTGATGTTTGTTTTAAACTAGGAGATATAGCTTCTCAGCCTTCTGATGAAGAGGAGCTGTTAACTAGTACTGGTTTCGAATATCACCAGGTGGCCTTTCAACCCTCCATACTTACTGGTAAGAAAAGGCAAAAAGATGGTTTGCTAGAATCATTACATTAGTACAGTACACATAGTATGGGGTCTGTCACCACTGACCTAAATAAGTGCTGCAGAATTCATTTGTTTATCTGCATGAAAGTGGAAAAATTAATTACAGTGCTATAAATTTATTGTAGAACCTCCCACTGAGGATCATCTTCTGCAAAATACTTTGTGGCCTGAAGTTCAAAAACTGTAAGTTAAATTGTACTTAGCTCTTTAGTCTTATTTGATCGTAACTTGTGATCCCCCCTTCCCAACCAATTTGATTTTCTCCTTTGCTTTCCTCTTCCCTACATTTTCCCTGCTGCTGTAAACATCTCTTGATGGCCTTCATAAGGGGTGAAAATCAAACTTCACATAGATATTTATATTGCTATGTATTATATTTACTAGATTTATTGGTCTTGATTTTTAAAGTAAAGAGACATAACACTATTTTTTTTCCTTTTTAAAAAAAGTTTTAAGTTTTGTTATTCTCTTGGTCTTTTTTTTCCTACAGTGTTTCCCTATCAGGACCTTTATATGGTTTGTTATTTATGGTACTGGCTGGCTGGGGGTGAAAACTTGTATTTTATTCTAGTTGTTTGAATAAGTTGTATTACTACTAGGAAGTTGGCATTTTTCTCCAGTCTCTGCTTTTACCCCAAATATTTGCCTAGACAAAAGTACAGTGTTTCTTAAAAGAACTGTGTGTTAGCTGGAGAGATTGATTTCTTCTCTCATTTAAAAATTTTTCAGCACAAGAATAGGTACATTTACTGATTACCTATTTACAGGGGTCATCCATTTTCTCTTTTTAAATTTTAGATACGGACATGGTTATGAAATATTTTGTGTTGCTTGTAGCAATTCAAAGACACTGCTTGCCTCAGCTTGTAAGGTAGGACATTTTACTTTTTTATTCTACTTGGTCACAGGTTATTTGAGTCATCAGGCTCCTGCAAGTTTAGTAGTGATGGAGGCAGAATTTGACATGAAAGGCCACAGGTTCCTGATTCTTCTGAATCTTGCTTTCTCAGTCTCTTTTCCATTCTGTCCCATCAGAAGCTTGCAGTTGCCTTTTAAATGTGTTTCACCTGCACATTTTTGTTCTTAAATACTTGGTTTGAGCCGATTTATGCCCCTACTCTGAAACTGTTTAATCAGATATCTTAAAATGAGAGCTAAAAATGTGGTAACATAAATTTTTAGTAATGGGAGTCCTGGAGACACAGGGGAATGAGAAGGTGAAACCCCGCACCATGTACGCCATCTGACCATCTCTTGAGGACACTGTGGGTGCTGACCTAAGTGAGTAGAGTCCCTTGGCCCTTGCCACGGGTGAGGCAGGGTGGTGGCCAGCTCAGTGAGCCACCAGCACGTGACACTGCAGGATAGTGCATCTCAGACATCTGCCTGGGAGAATGATCTTGAACTTGCTATTCAGTATTTATCTATATACTGTGGAGGATTGTGTGAAAGGGCTGAGACCTACACATTCCCCTAAGTTTCCTAAAATTTATTTACTGGTTTTAACCAAGAAAATTAATTTATTTATCTGTTTTAAGTATGATGATGAGAGCTGCCCACCTGGATGGGCACCTATGGGGTTTTTTTGTTTTGGGGGTTTTTTGGTATGTTTGTTCTTTGTCCCTCCTCTTGCTGTGGTTTCTTGCTACTGGCCTGTATTGAGGGACATCCTAAGAAATAATTGTTGTTCTCCTTCTGCCCCACCCCCCTTGTTTGTTGTCCTCTTTGTGAGGGTGGTACTGAGAGGGTGCTACTTCCTTCTGTTAATTACAAGGGCCTTTGGAAAGAATAGGGCATAAGTAGCAAGAATAACTGTGCTTCTACTGAGCAGCTAATTTGTGTCTTAGGGCACTGTCAATCACATAATTTATTATTTTCTCCTTTTCTAGTTGGCTCACTTGTAGCAAGTATGTGCATTTCTTTTTTAAACTAACATTTTTAGCTGCTTTATTTAGGTGTCATTAGCGTGCTGTCAACTGCATGTTGAAAGTGAACAATTTGATAAATTTTGACATATGTTTATACCTGTGAAATCATAACTACAATCAAGATAGTGAACATACCATCAGCCCCTCAAATTTCCTCTGCCCCATCCCTAGTAAACCACTAATCTGCTTTTTATCATGATAGAGTAGTTTACATTTTCTAAATTTTTGTATAAATGGAGTCATATAGTATGTACTCTTTTTCATCTGGCTTTTTTCATTTAGCATAATAATTTGAGATTAATCCATGTTGTTGCATGTGTCAGTTGCTCATTTGTTTTTCTGAATAGTCTTCCCTTTTACAGATATACAGTTTGTTGATCCATTCACTTATTAATGGACATTTGGGTGATTTCCAGTTTTTGGCTTTTATTAATAAAGCAGTTATGAACATTTGTATACAAGTCTTTGCATGGATATATGCTTTCATTTCTCTTGAGTAAATACATATGAGTGGGATTGCTGGGTATATGGTAGATGTATATTTAAAATTTTAAGAAATTGACAAACTATTTTCCAAAGTGGTTGTACCATTTTGCAATCCCACTAGCAATATATGAGAGATCCAGTTGTGCCACACCCTCACCAGTGCATGGTATTGTCAATCTTTTTAACATTAGCCATTCTGATAGGTTTGTAATATCTCCTTGTGCCTGTAATTTGCATTTCCTTAATGATTAATGATGTTGAACAGCTTTTCATGTGCTAATTTTCCAACTGTATGTCTTCTTTGATGAAGTATCTGTTCAGTTCTTTTGCCCAGTTCTTTATTGTATTGTTTTCTTATTACTGAATTTTGAAAAGTTCTTTATATACACTGGATACTACTTTATCAGATATATGCTATGTAGGCAGTTTTCCCCAGTGACTTTTCCTTCATTTTCCTAACAATGTTTTTCAAAGAGCAGAAGTTGTATGTTATGGTGAAGTCTAATTTATCAATTTTTTTCTGTATTGTGTTTGTGCTTCTAATGTAGTATCTAAGAAATCTTTGCCTGGGACTTCCCTGGTGGTCCAGTGATTAAGACTTCACACTCCCGCTGCAGGGGGCATGGGTTTGATCCCTGGTCAGGGAACTAAGATCCCGCATGCTGTGCAGTGGCCAAAAAAGTAAAAGGAAAGAAAGAAATCTTTGCCTGACTCAAGATCTTCTGCCACATTTTATTCTAGGAGTTTTATAGATTTTAAGTTTTGTGTTTAGACCTATGATACATCTTTTATTAATTCTTCCTGTTGTATGGAGTATATATTACAGTTGATTTTTTTTTGCATGTGGATATCTAATTGTTCCATCATCATTTGTTGAAAAGACTATCCCTTCACCTCATACCTTTTGCATCTTTGTCAAAATTAGCTGTCCATATATGTTTGGGTCTTTTCTAGACTTTATTTTGTCCTACTCATCTTTTTTTTTTTTCTTTCCTGTTTTGATGCCAGTGCCACAGTCTCTTTTAACAACTATAGCTTTCTATACTGTGTCTTGAAACCAGGAAGTAATTGTCTTCTAACTCTCTTCTCACTTTTCAAATGTATTTTGGCTATTCTAGGTTCTTTACTTTTCCACATGAATTTTATAATCAGCTTGACAGTTTCTACAAAAGTATGTGCTGGAATTTTGATGGGGACTGCATTGAATCTATAGATTAATTGTGGAAGAATTTTAACAATATTGAGTCTTGACACATGAATGCAGTATGCCTCTCATTTATTTAGATCTTTAATTTCTCTCAGGGTTTTTTTCTTTTTTTGTAAGCCTTTTATTTTGGAATAATTTTATATTTAACGAAAGTTGCAGAGATAGTACCTAGAATACCATTATACCTCCTACCCAATTTTCCCCAGTGTTAACATCTTAATATTATCAGGAATATTTTGTACTTTTCAGTGTCAGGTTTCACACATATTTTGTCAGATTTATCCTTATTTCATATATTTTATGTCTGATTGTTCATTGCTCACATAAGGAAATGCAGTTGCTTTTTGTATATCAGTCTTTTATCCTGCAACTTGCTAAACTTATTACTTCTTATAGCTTTATTGTAGATAATTGGATTTTCCACATAGATGCTTATGTTGCCTGTGAATAAAGAAAATTTTACCTCTTCCTTTCCCATATGGCTGTCTTAATGTTGACTAGACGTTGTAACATCAGAAGTCCTCACCTTATTCCTCATCTCAGCAACAAAATATTTAGTTTTTGTCCATTAAGGATTATGTTTGCTGTGGATTTTTTTTATGACTCTTCTTTATCAGGTTGCAAAATCTCCCTACGGTTCCTAGTTTGCAGAGAGTTTTTATCGGGAATGGATGTTAGATTTTGTCAAATGTTTTTTCTTTATCTCTTAACATGATCATATGTTTTTCTCATTTTAGTTTATTAATATGGTGAATTACATGGATTGATTTTTCAAATGATGAACCAACTTTGCATTCCTGGAACCAAACCCCAAATGCTTATATTATATATATATATATTTTTTTTCAATTATTTTTATTGAGGTATAACTGACATATATAAGATTATATTAGTTTCAGGTGTACAACATAATGATTCAATATTTGTATACATTGTGAAGTGATTACCACAATAAGTCTAGCTAACATCCACCATCATACATAGTTACAAGAAATATTTTTTCCTTGTGCTGAGGACTTTTAAGATTTCAGCAACTTTCAAATACGCAGTGAAATATTAAATTAACTATAATCACCATGCTGTATATTACATCCCCCTGACTTAGTTATTTATAGCTGGACGTTTGTACGTTTTGACTCCCTTCACCCATTTCACCTACCCCCCAATCTTGACTTCTGGCATCTCCCAATCCATTCTCTGTATGTCTATGAGCTTGGTGGGTTTTTTTTTATTGTTGCTGTTTTTAGATTCTGCTTATAAGTGAGATTGTACAGTATTTGTCTTTGTCTGACTTATTTCACTTAGCATAATGCCCACAAGGTCTATCCATGTTGTCACAAATGGAAATATTTCATTCTTTTTTATGGCTGAATACTCTTCCACCATCGCGTGTGTGTCTGTCTGTTTTCTTTATCCATTGATCCATTTTCTTTATCCATTTGATGGACACTTAGGTTGTTTCCATATGTTGGCTGTGATAAATAATGCTGCAGTGAACATGGGGGTACACATATCTTTTCAATTTAGTGTTTTTATTTTCTTTGGGTAAATACCCAGAAGTGGAATTGCTGGATCATATGTTAATTCCAGTTTTAATTTTTTGAGGAGCCTTCATATGTTTTTCTTAGTGGCTGCACCAGTTTACGTTTCCATCAGCAAGGCACAGGGTTCCCTTTTCCCCATATCCTCTCCAGCACTTATTCCTTGTCTTTTTGGTGATAGCCATTCTAATGGGTGTAAGGTGATAACTCGTTGTGTTTTGATTTGCATTACCTTTATGATTAGTGATGTTGAGCATCTTTTCATGTTTCTGTTGGCCATGTATATGTCTTCTTTGGAAAAATGTCTATTCAGATCCTTTGCCTATTTTTTTAAAATTTAATTTTATATTTTGCTATTCAGATGTATGTGTTCTTTATATAGTTTTTTGTTTTTTTTTTTCTTTTGCGGTATGCGGGCCTCTCACTGTTGTGGCCTCTCCCGTGGCTCCGGACACGTAGGCCCAGTGGCCATGGCTCACGGGCCTAGCTGCTCCGCGGCATGCGGGATCTTCCTGGACCAGGGCACGAACCCGTGCCCCCTGCATCGGCAGGCAGACTCTCAACCACTGCGCCACCAGGGAAGCCCTTTTTTTTTTTTTTTTTTTTTTTTTTTGCAGTTCACGGGCCTCTCTCGTTGCGGAGCACAAGCTCCAGACGCGCAGGCTCGGCGGCCATGGCTCACGGGCCCAGCCGCTTCGCGGCATGTGGGACCTTCCTGGACCGGGGCACGAACCCGCTTCCCCTGAATTGGCAGGCGGACTCTCAACCACTGCGCCACCAGGGAAGCCCTATATATAGTTTTTATATTAACCCCTTATCAGATGATTTACAAACATTTTCTCCCACTCAGTAGGTTGCCTTTTCATTTTGTTGATGATTTCTTATATTTTTATATCTTGTTGGATTCAATTTGCTAAAATTTTGTTTGAAACTTTCATATATAGTATGTGAGAGACATTGCTGTGTAGTTTTCTTTCCTTGTAATGGCTTCATCTGGTTTTGGTATCACAGTAATATTAGCCTCATAGAAATATTTCCTCCTTTGTAATTATCTGGAAGAGGTTGTGAAGAATTGGTATTTCCTTTTTTAAATATTTGGTAGAATTTCCCAGTGAAGCAAATTGACCTTGAGTTATCTTTGTGGGAAAGTTTTTAACTACCTATAATTTTAAAAATAGATACAGAGCTATTTCATTCAAGGTATCTAATTTTTTGTGGGTGTACTTTGATGGTTTGTGTCTTTCAGGAAATTTGTCCCTTTTATCTGATTTGTCATATTTATTGGCATAAAGTTGTTCATAGTATATACCCTTTTGATCCTTTTATTACCTCAAGAATCCCTAGTGATGTTACCTTTCTTATTCCTGCTATTGGCAATTTGTCTCTTCTCTCTCATACCCTCTTATTTTATTTTATTTTTTTTGGTGGGAGAGAATTCTGGGAATTGACCAGGAAATTAATGAGTTTATGACTTTATTAATATTTTCAGAGAACAAGCTTTTGGTTTATTTATTTAATTTATTTTGATTTACTTTTGGCTGCATTGGGTCTTCGTTGCTGTGTGCGGGCTTTCTCTAGTTGTGACAAACGGAAGCTACACTTCATTGTGGTGCGCTGGCTTCTCACTGTCGTGGCTTCTCTTGTTGCGGAGCACAGGCTCTAGGTGCACAGGCTTCAGTTGTTGTGGCATGTGGGCTCAGTATTTGTGGCTCACAGGCTGTAGAGCACAGACTCAGTAGTTGTGGCACACGGGTTTAGTTGCTCCGCAGCATGTGGGATCCTTCCGGACCAGGGCTTGAACTGTGTCCCCTGCATTGGCAGGCAGATTCTTAACCACTGCACTACCAGGGAAGTCCTCATTTCTTTTTCTGTCTCTAATAAGGTTAAAACTGAAGTCATTAATTCTAGATCTTTCTTTCTAATATAGGTGGTAAGTGCTATAAGTTTTCCTCTAAGTATTGCTTTTGAGGCATTCTGCAAATTTTGATACGTTGCGTTTTCATTTTCATTCAATTAAAAACACTTTCTAATTTCCCTTTGATTTTATTTTTTAACTTAGGTTATTTTGAAATGTTTTAGTTTCCATATACTGAGTGTTTTTCAGATATCTTTCTGTTATTGATTCTAATTTAAGTTTATTTTGTTCAGAAAACATAGTATGACTTCAATCCTTTGAAATTTAATCTTGGTAAATTTCCATGTTCTTTTGAGAAAAATTTGGATTCTGTTTCTTTTGGGTTGAGTGTTCTGAAAATATGAATTACATTGGCTGACAGTATTATCTTCTTTATTCCTTTGGTTCTATCGTGAATGGCATTTTGAAATTTCTGACTATAATTGTGGACTTGTCTTTTAATCCTTATAGTTCCTTCAGTTTGTACTTTATGTATTTTGAAGTTCTGTTGTTAGATCCTAAACATTTATGATTGTTATTTTCTCTTGATTAACTGACTAGTTTATTATTATGCAATGAACCTCTTTACTTCTGGTAATATTTTCTGCTCTGAAGTCTACTTTCTCTGATGTTAGTATAGCCACTCCAGGTTTCCTTTGAGTAGTGCTTGAATTATGTATCTTTTTCCATCATTTTATTTTAAGCTGTTTGTTTCCTTTTATTTCAAGTGGGTTTCTTGGAGACAGCATATACTTGGGTCTTGCTGTTTTTCTCATCTTGATAATCTTTCATTTTAATAGGGGTGCTTATTAGATCATTTGCATTTGATGTAATAATTGATATGATAGATTAACTCCTATCATCTTGCTATTTGCTTTCTATTTGATCTATCTGTTCTTTGATCCATTATACTTATTTTGGATTCAGTGATTCCTTTTTATGATTCCATTTTATTTCTTTTGTTTTGTTTAGTAGATATAACTCTGTTATTTTATTGGTTTCACATTTTATACTATATATCTTTAATTTACCACAGTTTACCATCAAGTAATATTGCAGTATTTGTGTATGAGAACATAAGTATACTTTCATTTCCTTCTACTTTGTGGTATTGTTTTTGTACATTTTACTGCTTCACAGAAATCCCACAATATTATTTATGCTTTAACAGTTAATTATCCCTAAAAAGATTTAAATAATAAAAAATTTTTTCCGTCAGATATTATTTTCCTGCTACCTACAGGATGTTCTTAACATTCCTCATAATGCAGTTCTGCTGGTCAGGAATTTTTTCAGCATTTTGCCTGTCTGAAAAGGATCTAACTCTCCTTCATTTTTTAACAGTATTAGTGGTGGCTAAAGAATTGTTGGTTTCCCCTTAGGTACTTTAAAAATGTTGCTCCATTTTCCTCTGACTTCCATTGTTTTGGATGAGAAGCCCACTGTCATTTTTCTTTGTTACTTAGTAATGGGTTTTTTTTCCTCCAACTGCAATTTTATATTTTTCACTGGTTTTAAACAATTTGATTACTGTTGGTATAGTTTTCTTCGTGTTTCTTGTGCTTGGGTTTTATTGAACGTCTTAGATCTGTAGGTTTATTGTTTTCATTGAATTTGGAAATTTTTTGGCCATTATCTTTTTAAGTATTTTTTTCTTATCCTTTTGCAGACCATAGTTATACCTATATTTGGCTGCTTGACATTGTCATAGAGTTCAGTGATTGTTTTTTTTTTTTTTTTTTCTTTTTTTCCTACTCTGTGATTCGTTTTGTCTTTTAGGTATCACTGTTCTTTGTTGCCAGATATCTAATATTTTGGAGTGCCATTATTTCGTGTATTTTGTCTGATCTTATAGTTTTTTTCATACAAGAGAGTAAATCTGGTCCCTGTTACTCCATATTGACCGGAAGTGAAAGTTTCTAAACTACTAATTACACTGTTAATACACAGAAGTATTCTTCTTGTAAAATATTAGAGTAGTATGGAGGTTCCTCAAAAAATTAAAAATAGAACTATACCATATGATCCAGTACTTCTTCTTTTGGCTTTTTATCCAAAGGAAATGAAAACATTAATTTATAAAGATATATGTACCTCTATGTTCATTGTAACATTATTTACAATAGCCAAGGTATGGAAGCAACCTAAGTGCCCATTGATAGAGGAATGGATAAGGAAGGGTTGGGGTGTGTGTGTGTGTGTGTGTGTGTGTGTGTGTGAGAGAGAGAGAGAGAGAGAGAGAGAGATGGAATATTACTCAGCTGTAAAAAAAAAAAAAAAAAAAACAATGAAATCTTGCCATTTGTGGCAACATGGATGGACCTGGAGGGTATTATGCTAAGTGAAATGAGTAAATAAGTTAGAGAAAGACAAACACCAAATTATTTCATTTATATGTGGAATCTAAAAAACAAAACAAATGAACAAACAAAACAGAAACAGATTCATAGGTACAGGGAATAGACAGGGTGTTTTCGGCGGGGTGGAGGGATGACCGAAGTAGGGGTTTGAGAGGTATAAACTTTCAGTTATAAAATAAATAAGTCACAGGGATTAAGGTACCCATAGGGGATATAGTCAATAATATGGTAACAACTTTGTATGATGATGGATAGTAACTAGACTTACTGTGGTAATCATTTCATAATGTATAAAAATATTGAACCACTATGTCATACACCTGAAACTAATACAATATTGTATGTTAAATATAACTCAATTTTTAAAATTCTGATTTCAGTACCAGTCTCTAATTGTTCATCATTTCTAATTCCAGTCTGTCTCTTCTCAGAGCTTACACCTGCTTATAATATTTATAGTATTTTCTCAGAAGTTGTGGTTTTTTTTTACACAGATACATTAAAAACACCATAGAAACAATATATTATTTTGAAAAATGTCTTCAGTTTATTTTACTTTAATTGCTTTATTGTTTCATCTCTGTCCTATAGGCAGCTAAGAAAGAACATGCAGCTATCATTCTTTGGAACACTGCATCTTGGAAACAGGTGCAGAATTTAATTTTCCACAGTTTGACTGTCACGCAGATGGCCTTCTCTCCTGATGACAAGTTCTTACTAGCTGTTTCCAGAGATCGGACCTGGTCACTGTGGAAAAGGCAGGATACAATCTCACCTGAGTTAGGTAAAACAGCTCCTGGTTGAGAAGATTATTAGTGAAACAGTTATGTCCATTTACCTACTTTGAGCAGCTATTGTGTAAAGAGAAACAGAAATGATAACAGGGTGAAAGGCAGAGTCTGGTTGTTGTGAGTCTTTCAAAGTTTTGTGATAACTGAGGAAGACTTGACCTTCCTTGTAAGGATGATATGTATTCAGACATCTCAGTTAAAGAAACATAAAAATCTACATGTAGAAAATTTGGATTTCGCAGATGGTTACAGAATGCCACCATAAAACCAAATGGATGATATATACTGAGGATTTTATGGGAGAGGAATAATGAATATACAGTTAAATTATGAAACTCAGAAGGACCATTGTCTTTACCATTCACCTACCCACCTCTGTCACAGTGATAATTGGGAGGAATGTTTTAGGCATCCATTTGTGAATAACATGACCCCTGGGCAAGATGTTAACACACCAACCTGCATTCTACTTTGGATCTGGCATAAATTGGGAAAAAAAAAAAAAAAGGAAAAGGAAAAAAAAGCTTCGTGTGATTGCAGCAGTAGCCTATTCTTATTCTTCCAGTTTCATTGAGTAGGTAAAATCTACAGAGCGTTTAAAGTACTTTGTGTTGTTTAATCCTGTTTTTAATTTTTCCATTGATAAAACCTACTGCAATTTGATCTTATGATATTTTTAGTCCTTTGGGTTTTTTGTGTTTTAGAGAATACCAGGGACTATGACACATGCTGAGCAGTATTTGTTGTAACAGACTGATTTCGTTTGCAACTAGTGATTTCCTAACATGCAACTTTTACTTTTTTAAAAAAGTTAGGGCTTCCCTGGTGGCGCAGTGGTTGAGAGTCTGCCTGCCGATGCAGGGGACACGGGTTCGTGCCCCGGTCCGGGAGGATCCCACATGCCGCGGAGCGGCTGGGCCCGTGAGCCATGGCCGCTGAGCCTGCGCGTCCGGAGCCTGTGCTCCACCACACAAAAAAAAAGTTAAAGTGATATTATACTAATAACAAATCCTTTAATTTGTTATATCTTTATGAATTGTGGATTAATAGATACATTAGTCTACCCTCCATACACAGTTATGTCTTTTAGGTTTAGTCCCTATGAGGGCTAGAAGTTAGTTACCATACACTTAAAATATTGCAAGGGAAGAGATTTTTTTTAAGTTCGTTTTTTTTTTCTCTTACGTTATTTAAGGGTTCATTAGTCTTTTTTTTCCATAGCTTAATACACAGATCTGGCTACTTTCTGAGTAAGTTTAAATTTCATCAGGCTTCTTCCATAAGCATAAATTGAACTTTTAGTTAAGTGTCCAGAAGATGTTTGTCATCAGTCACTAGAGAGTGACTAGTCAGTATAAAAGCATTTCCTACTAGAAAAATAATTGTATGCACATAGCCTTCTGGTGAGGGATCAGCTGCCTGGCCTTGGTCGGTTGTAAAAGTCTGTGTATATAAATTGATTGTTAAATTACATGTTGTATATGGCATTTAAACATAGCTTTCTAACAGGTAAAAAACAGCTTTCTCCACTTTCTCCACTAGTGCATATGTGTTTCTTTCAGACCCAGTTTTCAGTCTCTTTGCCTTCACTAACAAAATCACTGCTGTGCACAGTAGAATTATTTGGTCTTGTGATTGGAGTCCTGATGGAAAGTATTTCTTCACTGGAAGTCGGGACAAAAAGGTAATTTTTTTTAACTTAATATTTTTTCAAATGTAAAATAATATTACAGGTGTGTTTGGATAAAAAACACATAATCCTAATTTTCTGATACATCTTTAAAAAATCAGTTTATGTATTTCCTTCTCTGTTTTTCATATGCATACATAAAAAGGCTTTTCATACTTGTTAAATTCTATAAATACATGTCTCTGAAATAGCAAATAAGAGAAGTAGGCCCTTCAGACACATGGCTATCAGATGGCCCCAGTAGGAGAAAAGTAGTAAATGAAATGGGTCAAGACTAAGAAAGTAGGAGAGCAGGAGAGGAAGGAGGGACATAGGGAAAGACAGTTTCTGCTTTTCTTTTTTGTACTTTTGTGAATTTAAAATTCTTTCTATAATGAATGATTATTACCTTTTCATTCATCGGAGGAGGCGGGGTGTGTGCCTGTGTGTGTCACGAGCTGTGAAAAAAATCAGAACAAGTTAGCTAGCAGTAGGTTCTTGACCGTGACCCTTGCCCTTGTTCTCTGGGAAATGTTCCCCTGGCCTCTGGTCTTTCCTCTGTTTTTATGCTCTTTAAAGCATCCTTTCCTTTATCTGCACTTCCTGCAGACCAGAGGTGCTGAGGCACTTGAGCGTTTCCTCTCCTCTCCTGCCCTCTCCAGTCACAGTCATGGTACAAGGTACAGAAGCAGAGGACTAACACAGCATGTTGTCACTCAATGAAACACTGAAATGTTAGCCTCTGAAGTGCTTTCTCTCAGACCTTTACTTCTGTCATTTGCCTATTCATTTCTTCCCCAGCATTTGTTTTCCTACTCTGCTAGCTGTTCAGGCAGCAGGACTGCTTCTGCCTTCCACAGTCAGGCCTGGTAGCAGATGGTCCAGCTGTGGCTGTCACACTTAGGTCAAGGCTGAAATGGACAAAGCATCATCTGCCATGCAGTCTCAGAAATGCACTCCTGCTTGCTTGGGCAGAGCCCTCTGCTCAGAATCTTGCTTTGGTCCTGCGTTTTCACTTCCCTCTCCATTTCTTTGTGACCATTCACACCCTTTTGAGGCATGAGCTTCCAGGAAAGCCCCATTTCTTATGTGGTGTATCATCAAGGTTAGGGCCTCCCGAGTGAGCTGAGCTGATTCCATGAGCAGTGGGTGGTGTAGAAGAAGAGCCAGGGACTTGGTTGGTTTCATGCATTTTGTGGTAATTTCTGGGGTGGTGCACGAGCACCTTGAGGACGTGGTGGACAGAATCTCACTGGATCAGAACTGGTTTCCTGAGTGTAAAGAGCAAGCTAAACACCCCTGGTCTCTGGGCGGGGACAGTCATCTTTGGACCAGCACAGTTGGGTAGTTGAGGTCTCAGAGACATGTATCTGCTACATGGTGGTTTCTCTATGATGCTTGAAATGCTCAGGAGTCCTGGAACACAAATGAAAATGATGCATTTTTTAAAATATCAGTGTCCTCTATGCCATTGAAACGCTCTGATGCATTGCTAGAAACCTTGCAAAGAGAAAGTTTTACAGAGTTTGATCTGTCTGTGTTAGGTGGTTGTCTGGGGTGAGTGCGACTCCAGCGATGACTCCATTGAGCACAGCATCGGCCCCTGCTCCTCCGTTCTGGACGTGGGCGGAGCTGTGACTGCCGTCGGTGTCTGCCCAGTACTTAACCTTTCCCAACGGTCAGTCTCTGTGTGGGGCTTCATCTTATGTTTTCTTTAAGAAGACCACTTAGATTCTCAATGTGTAGCTCTCTTATACTTTCATCTTTGGGTTCTCTTAGCTTCCAAGTTAACTATTTTTTTTTAATAATGCTTATGTTTCTCATAGGATTTCTTTTTTGTTTTTAACAGCATTTTATCTTTCTGATCAACCCCTATTTATTTATTTGTTTGTTTAGCTGTGCCGCATGGCTTGTGGGATCCTAGTTCCCAGACCAGGGATCAAACCCAGGCCACCCCACACTGGAAGCTCAGAGCCCCAAACACTGGACCACCAGGGAACTCCCCTCATAAGAATTGCTAAATTGATATAGCTTGATGATATTCAATGTGGTGAAATAGAGATTGGGAGTGTGGCTCAAAGGTTCTTATTTCACCAAATTTAGGACTGTGGTGCTTTGTCTGTAACAAGTATCTTCGGTAGAACAAGGGTCTCTTCTGCCAGCCAGGGAAACCCTGGCTCATGGGCCTTGCCAGCAGAGGGCAGAGGTAAAACTGTGAGCATCCTCGATGGAGAGAAGGCTCTGTGAGCACACAGTAGAGCAGCACACTGGATCCTGGGCCCGAATTTTAAACAGAGTCCTTTGTAAGCCAGAGACAGTTGGGAGCACTGAAGAACTACTGAGATAACAGAAGTTCATGCTAAATTAATCACTGTCTTTCCCTTCCCTTAAAAACAGATACATTGTTGCAGTAGGATTAGAGTGTGGGAAGATTTGTTTATATTCTTGGAAAAAGACTGATCAAGTTCCAGAAATAAATGACTGGAGGCACTGTGTAGAAACAAGTCAAAGGTATTTCCTTCCTATTTTTGCTTCCATCAGATTAGATAGATACCATGGAGTCTTTAGCAGCAAATCTTATGTCACATTTGCATGGAGAGAAACATAAATCTGTTCATGGTGCTTACTGCTAATTTGTACCTCTGTGTTTTGTGACAGTCTCTTGAAATTGACGTTTGTTACTATATTGCACTTGTTTTTTAAAAGTTTATTTGACCAAATTGCTTGTTTGCATGATACTGTGTTTACAGACAGTGCATTGGAGATGAAAGTGATTTTCATAATGATGAGTTTCAGAATTTGACTAAGTAGAATCTTAGTAAAATTTAATTCAAAATGTTGGTGGTTTTTTGGAAATATTGTAGATTGTGTTTGGTAGCCGAATCTCGTGTTTGAACACGAACACTTCAGCTCACATCCTGAAATGGAGTAAACCATCAAGTACCCCTCATACCCCTCAAAGCCCTGTGACCAGCCTTCAGGCAGAGTAAGTGGTCCTGAGCCTTGTGCCCTGGGCGCCTTTGCCACCTGAGCTGGCTCAGAGCACCTGCTGTTTACAGCCTCCTCTTTATCCACCTGCTTAGACAGCAGGGAACACTTTTTAATCTACTTCTTTACCCATTTCATTAATTAAAAATGACTAAACTTTCAAAAAGTCATTAATGTCATTCTGTGTTAGACTTTTTTTAGGATTCTTCAACCTTCATGTATTTAAACTATCCAAAATATAACTTCAAATACAATTCCAAACAACAGCATCACGAGGAAGGTCATTGACTTGATGCCGAGAGACATATTGTACAAGATATACCTTCCAGGGGAGTTTGTCTCCTTACCGGCAAAGCATGTTAATGCTCATGATAATTGTATTTATTTAAATGTATTTAAAATGAGATCTGCTTTATTACTGCTGTCCTCATGGGTTCTCTCCCACCTCTCTGATGCTGGGTTTAGCTGTTGAAACAGTTCATGCTATTGGCTTACTGAAGAGAGAGGTATCCAATGAAATTCCATGTTTCAGGCATTTGAAATTTCCTCTCTTCCTGGCCTCCCCTCTTCTTTTCCCTCCTTTCACTTTGCCCTTCCCATGATGCTTGCTCTGCCTCTGCCTAGTACCCAGACCACTTCTGTGGCCCGAATGTGGAACAGTGGCAAGAAGCCCCTCAGAAAGTATGGGCAGGAGGGGATAGGTACAGAATTTGAGTTTTTCATTAAAAATTTTTTTAGTCATTGTGGTGACTTTGGATTTGCAAGAACTAATTCCTGGCTTACCTTATATTATTTGGATTGCTAATATTACACTTATCAGATTACAAGTACTTTTCAAATGAAAGATTTTGCTGATAATGAAATATAAACGAAGGTAATATAAGCAAACACTGCCTTCTAGGTTGCCTCCCCAAACTCCCAGTCTTCTAAATGTGATCTGTTAACACGCTGGATTTAAAGAACATTACCAAAAAAGAAAAGAAATGAAACATACCATCTTCAAAGCATATATAGCCAAATAAGTGCTGTCCCTAAAAGTAACTCCTCTGGGAAGCAAAGTACTATATATATACTAGTCTATATATATACTTGTTTCAGTGATGTCACTACTTCAAATCATTCTTTTAATGAAACGAGAGAACTTTAATATTAATCCAGAACAAATGAGATCCCAGTGATGTTGCTGTTACTTAAAATATTTTTGGAACTTCTCTTTAGGAACTGTGTTTAAAACTAGCCTACTAGTGATGCAAGAAAACCAATTATGATACCTTTTATATAAAGTTTTCCTCATTTTGACCATTCACTTTTTTTTTTTTTTAGCTTAACCTTCATCTTGTTTGTAAGTTCATATCCAGGTGACTTTTGACTTCTTTCAGTAATCAAATTCATCCTCAAAGGAAGATGAACTCTCATTGAGAATACTCAGGTCGTAGTCTGTGTGGAAGCATTTCCTTTAGGAGAATTTCAGGAAACACTGAGGCACAGCAGCATTGTTGGAAAGTGTGGACCCTTCTAGAGTGGCCACTTGCAAGGGCTCACAGTCATTTGGTGACTTAGGTTCTGGTGTGCTGATTTTTTTAAATGTGTTTCATCACTTCGAGGCTGTACTTCATTCTTTTGATCCTGAGAGTGCGTTGGTGACAGGGCTTCTCAGAGTCTGCAAGTATAATTTGTGAGCTCAGATATTATTTTCAGTGTTTACTGCTTTAAAACTTGCACCTTATTCACCTTACTCCGTTTGGGTTTGGAGGACTAGTTTGCAGGTTAAATTTATAGAAGATATTATATTTCATAGAGATTTATTAATAATCTATGTTTGGTAGCATCCTAGGTCAGCCATGGGGGCAGGGGGGAGTGTGTTAATACGAACATCTTGCCCAGGGTCGTGCAGCTACAGGTCACATTGGAGACCAAGGTTCTTACACTGGGTAGTTTATTAAATCTTTCACTATCTTTCCTTACCCAGCAGTAAATAATGAGAGTAAGTGTCCATTCAAGTTACAGGGATGTCAGAAGATCAAATAATTTAGAATATGTTGCACAGTTGGAATTCTTTAGAAAAGAAACACATTTAGTAATGTTACCTGAAAGACTGATTTTGATAGTTAAAATTGATGGTAAAAGCAAAATTTGACATAAATGCATTGTCTATGTCTTGCTCTTTTTGGTGGTGTCCTTGGTCAGTAAGTAAAATGTTTTCAAGGCTAACATAAAATTGCTAAAATATTAGTGATATTTAAAAATCTGTACATTTAGATGTTCAGGTTTTGACTTCTATTTATGTTAACAACACTAATAGGAAAGAGCATACTAACTGAATTAATATGCAGGTGAGCCCCCAGAAAAATATTTCATAGTCATAACATACATTCATTTCATGATTTCTCTATCTTTGTTTTAGCCAAAGTCATACACTTGCTATCAAAAAATTATGCTGGAAGAACTGTAATGGAAAAACTGAACAGAATGAAGCAGAAGGCACTGAATGGTTACACTTTGCAAGTTGTGGTGAAGATCACACTGTGAAGATACACAGAGTTAACAGATGTGCACTGTAATGGACTTAATGACTGCAAGCATATACTCGCTGGTGTCTTAAAAATATTTATCATGTAAATAGATAACCTTTCTTTACCTCATAATTTCATTGCATTTCATGCTTAAGACCTATGGCAGTAGTCCTTATGTGAGTCTCAGACCCTTTGAAATATGATGAAAACTACAGACTCTTTTCTCAAAATGTTTATATACACACAGTCTCAGAACCTTGCCCATACTTTCAGGGATTCAGACCTGCATCTGTGTGTCCCAGATTGAGAGCCTCTATTCTTTCTTTCTTCATGACCAAATTTGCCTAATTTTGTGTCATTTTGGGCCTTCTCTTTTCAAATGTTTGGGATGTTTCATTATTTACTACCCTCCTCTGAGGGAGAGCCTCGAAAATAAAAAGAGATAAAACCCAGATTACTCAATTTTTATTTTAACAGTTTTTGTAAATACGCAGACCACACAAAGTGTGGTCTTGACCCCTCCCTCCCAGTACACACTAACCATTCGCGGAATTTGGCAGGTTGTGAGTTTGAACTGTAGTCGGTCCCTTCTCTTATTCTTTAAAAGTACATAGATTCTTCCTTCAGAGTTTGACTTAAAGTGCTTAAAGTAACTGAGAGATATAGGGGCTGGAAAGTAGCGTCTGAATCCCCTGAATTTCTGTGAAGTTGCAAGGACGAGTCACAGGAGGAGGGATGAGGTCATGCGCGTGAAGGATGTCCCCCAGGAAGAGGGAGCGGTGGGAGCAGAGGGCAGAAGAGCACACCCGAAGGGCAGTGTTGGGTGTGCCTACTGAGCTGTGGGAGGCTGCCCGCGAGAGCTGAGCACTTGGGGGTTGGGTGGAGAGAGGTTAAGAGAGGGTGTGGGAGAGCCTGCGAAGACTGGTGGGAGAGCCAGGCCTCTGCTGACCCTGTGGGAACATGAGCCACCTGGCAGATTGCCACTTTGCACACTGTACGTAGTAAATAGCTGGAAGGAGGGAGGTGAGGATTTTCCTGGTGGGAGTTTATGCTATTATCTAACATGACATTTTACTTCCAAAGAAGTTAAGTGATACTTAGTCCAAAGAAGTTAAGTGACACTCAGTCTAAATGAAGGTTTTTAGGCCAGAACTGTCCAGTATTTCTAGTCCAACAGAAATATAATGTGAGCTACCCATGTACTTTAAACTTTTCTGGTAGCCACATAAAGTAGAAAGAAAGAGGTGTAATTTATTTTAATGACACATTTGTTCAAACCCAGTATATCCCAAATAGTATCATTTTAATATAGTCAATATAAAAAATTATGGAGGTATTTTACCCTTCTGTATGAAATCTTTGTACACTACAAATTGCATTTTACACGTAGAGCTCATCTCAATTCATACTAGCCACATTTCAAATGCTCACTAGCCACCTGTGGCTAGTGGCTCTATCCATATTTGGACAGTGCAGTTCTAGACCACTGAATCTGTATAAACTTGTCTTATACCCTTAGGGGTGTGTGTGTGCATGTGAGCGTGTATGCACCAAGGCAGTGAGCACCTGAGCTTCTTAACCTCAGAAACCAGGATGCTCTGAAGTATGATTTCTTTGCTTATCTGCTGAAGGATCTGAATCTTCCCATTGGCACACAGCAATTTGTTCAGATCCTGCGCACATGGGATTCCAGAGCAGATTCGGTAGACTAACAGTCCTTTAGAGCCTTTTCCAGCACGGAACTCAACCCCCTAAGGTCTCCTGAAAGCAGGCCTCGTCTTAGAGAGACCAAGTTCATGGTTAGTTGTTGTTTTGCCAGTTGTAAATAGACAGTTTTCCCAAGTTGTCCTGAAGCATCTTCCTCAGTAATCACGTGTGTAATTAATTCAGTTCAGTAATGTTCCCACGACTTGCTGTACATTTGGACAGTATATTGAACTTCATAACATACATTGTACTTTTACCATGATGGTCTTCATCTGCTAAAGGAGAACACTTTGAACCATACTGTAGTAGTTCATAACATCTAAAGCAAAAGGCAGTCTTGCAGCTTTGCTCTGGAGTTGCTGAGGAGTATTTCAGAATCCCTGACCTGCCCTTCCTTGTTTTTCCCTGATAATTTCATTTTTCTGCCTGAGTCACAGCATCAAAGCTCAGACTGATGCCAAGTGCCAACCTAAGCAGTTGCTATCTTCTGACCTACATGACTTTCCTAGATGGAGGAGAGGTGATTGGGTTGTGTTCCCAGCACACGTTTACCTTGGGCAACGAGGAGCCAAATCACTGTCTTCCCAGTAGCCTCAGAGGGGGAGCAGCCGTGGTGATTGGTTCCAAAGACCTGCTGTGGGAATTTGAGGGGAGACTGTGCCAATTCAGGAATAAAATAAAAGCCAGAATCATTCCCTGTCTTAAATTATCCTCGCCACCATAGAAAATCTTGGGTTGTCTGTAAGAAAAATGCAAGGCCTTCTACCCACTTCTGTACAAATCCTATGTACTTCTCAAGGCAGTCTGGGTGAGGGTTGGAACCCTGATGTAAGGAATCAGAAGTGCGTTTGAATCCTGGCTTACACTGGCTATAACTGGGTAAGCTTTCCCCCTCATTTCTGTAAATGGAGATAATATTAATGGATCAGTCTGACCTCGATTCAGCTCTGTGTGAAAGAAAATGCAAAATGTTCTTTCTGGCTTATTGCGAGATAGAAGTTTTCTTTCTCAAAAGCAATCAAGGTAGGCAGACCCAGGTTGGGCAGGGAGCCTTCTCAACATGGTCAGGGGACGCAGGCTCTTTGCTACCATCCTCAGCATGTGGCTTCCTCACTATCCAGGATGGCTGCTTGGCCTCCTGCCATGACCTTGGCATCCCAGCCAGCAGAAAGCAGGAAAGCATAAGAGGCTTGCCCCTAACTTTAAGAAAACCTGGAAGTCCATACAGTTGTGCTTAATCTCTGTGGCCTGAATTTTGTCTTGTAGCCATACCTCAAGAGAGGCTGGGAAATGAAATCTTTATTACAGGTGGTCATGTGCTTAGCTGGAAATTGAAGTGCTTTATTCTGGAAGAAAGAACAAATGTCAGTCTCATTTCATAAAAAGTAACCACTTCATAGGGTGGTTTTGAGGATTAAAGGAGACAGTGCATGAAGAATGCTAGCCCAAGGCCTGGATATAGTAAGACACTAACAATTGATAACTGTTACAATTAAATAAAGCTCAGCTCATGTCACCTCCATAGAGTCTTTATTAATCCCCTCATTTCAAGTATTCTTCCTCTGAATTCATAGTATTTTCTTCTCATTTTCTTTTATGGCATTTGTTACTTCCTGTGTTTTATTAATGTATGTCTTAAGCAGTATCAATTAGATGCTTTCTATGGTAAGAAACATTGTCTCAAAAAGATACAGGGAATTACTAGGTCACATAACTGAAAACAGTACAGTGGTAGGACAAAAGCCCATGTATGGTTTGACCAGGACACTGTTTCCCTTTCTCTAATTCTCTCAGCTCTGCCCTCTCCATGTGTCTGTCTTCTAAGACTGTCCTATCTCATGGCTATGAGATGGATGAAAGCAGCCCCTGAAGTTACATATTCCCTTGCTCATTCATATCAAAAAGAATAAACCTTTGGGAGTTCCCTGGTGGTCCAGTAGTTAGGACTTGGCACTTTCACTGCCATGGGCCCAGATTCAGTCCCTTGTCGAGAAACTTAACATCCTGCAAGCCATGTGGTGAGGCCAAAGTTGACCATCCTGAATTAATCACAGTGGTCAGAGGAAACCACACATTGAGTGGCTGGAGCCTGCCCATGTAGCAAGAGCATGAGATTACCTATTCTGGAGCTGGGGGCAGGGTCAGTCCCATTAAGACCATGTGGTTGCTCTACATGGGGTGGTTTTCCAAAGCAAAATCAGAGGGGCAGTGGGTGCTGGATAGGTAACCAATGAAAGCCAAGCGTACAAGCCTACTAAAGCCTAAACATCAGGGCCTCGGATTTGTTTTCTTGTTTTCTGTAGCATCTAGCACAAATGTAGATGGCCCTGCGTACTGTCAAATATTTGCTGAATTCAAGAATAAGTTTGATCGCACAGATGGCTGGCTGGTGGAGGAAGCATTCTCCAGTGTAATCCACCGGTCAGTAAATAGGAAAATTGGCATCAGATCCTTTCCCTGTCTTGGTGGCATAAAGAAGTAGGCAACAAAGAGCAGGAAGGAGATGTCAACCCAGAAGGGAACAAGAAGGGCGTGGTTTGGCCCAGTCCACCCACCCTTGAATGAACAGGGAGAAGCTGGGCCCCCAGTAAAAGGGCCTCAGCTGTGGGTACACCCACCCTCTCACTGCTGTGGTCTGCCTAGTACTCGGCACGGAGGGCCGGGTGTTGTTTTGAACATGAGTCTGGATATAACGGAGCCTTGTTCCCAAACATGGTGATTTTGAGCTGCCCTTTTAGCTTCTGTTCACAAAAAAGGTCTCCTATCACTCCAGGGCAGGGAGCTTCCTGGGGTTTTCTGATCTTTTTTTTCCACTGCTCTCAAGTTGTTTCTGCCAGAGCTTCCAACCTCCAGGCTCTGGAGAGAAACCTGCTCCACCGCTGTCTCTCTTCCTGCTCTGCAGGCCTTCTTCTGATTTCTCCAGTATCAGGATATCTAGGTCAGCAGCTTCTCATTGTTAGGGAGGTACACATTTCACTTCTGGCAGGAAGCACCAATTTCATTATCCAAACTAAATTCAACCTCCTCTGAAACACCGACCCCATCTCAACTACTTGGCAGAAAATATGATCCATCATAATTGCCAACTCCCAACTACCTCCATGATCAAGAGGCCTCGAGGGTTTTAGCCAGTGGAAAACCTCTACCCTTCCTTACCATTTAAGACTGGACCGTTATAATGGAGCTTCCATCTCCACCAGGATAACAGAAATGCTCACTTAGTTCACTGCATATCACCGAACCAAGCAAGTTGAATAATCTGATCAGACCTTGTCCTAACTGGCTTTTCAGCCTTAGTTACCATCAAGGCGCTGTCCTCTAGCTCTCCTCCCATCTCTCTGACTGTACCTTCTCATTAGTCAGTGGCATGGAGGCAGGTGATCCTTTAATGTCACTGGCCTCAGACACACCTCCTCCCGTCCCTCCTGGACCCCAGCCATGCTCCTCTGCACCGTAGGGTCTGCCCTGCTCTCTTGCCTCAGTCACCATCCCTACCCCTCATCCCCTATCACAGGCTGTGCTCCAGCCTCACTGAAGTTCCTGCTTTGGGAATTTTCTGAGCCTTTTGCACGTCCAGGCCATTGTATGTGGAATGCTACCGCCCCGCCCAGGACCCTCTGGAGTCCTAGGTGGAGGAGGCTCAACCTTTTGAAGAAAGGCCCTTTCTTGGGCTCTGCAGCACGGAGAGGCGACCTGGCTGTAGAGCCATGTTCTTCACTGTCCTGGGGGCCTCTCAGCCCAGAGGCTGCCTTATGGACTGTTGTCTTCCCAGCGCCTACCATGTTCCTAGCAGGGAGCAGCTTCCCAATGAACATTGAATGAGTGTCCCTGCCAAAGCACGTTTTCGTCTGCAGTAATTCAGCCTGGACAGTTCCAAGAAGTTGTAGCTGGTTTCCCTGCCCCCAATTCCACCACCTCATCCAGCCTGGGCACAGTCATTAGACAGTTTGGTCAAAATCACCTCTTGGGGACACTTGCTCAAAAATCTTCGGAATGAAATTCTATTCCCTTAGACTGACTTAAACCTGCCTTTCAAAACCTGCCCCACCTCCTTCCTCAATCCCCACAGACTCTAACTCTGAGAGGCACTCACTGAACTGTTGTCAAGTGAGTGAATGAATAAATAGTACATGAATGAATGTCTCCTGTATTGTGGAGATTCTCAAGAATGGGGTCCATTGCCAGGGAACACATCATCCTGAGTACAGAACCAGGCTGAGTGGGATGGACCAGGGGCAGAGCCTCACCAAGGGGGAAAGATTTTTAAGACAAAATTGGGGCTGTCTACCCAATCTGGCTATAGACATATTTTTCACAGTTCTTGGTTGAGAGAGGGGTGTCCGGAGGAGTTGAAGAGCTGTTTCACTACAAAGCTATGAACTTTGGGTGCAGAGGCTGGCTGCCTGGGACCTCAGCATGGACCACCTCAGGCTATTCCAAGGTCCCAGGGCCAGCAGATGGATCAGGGGAGATGAAGCAGTGGTAGGCCTATAGCACAGGAGTTCACTGAACGATGAACACGTGTAAGACGTTCACTAATGGGGACTGGAGGTTCTGCTTCAGGCAGGGTAAGAGCGAGCAATCCGATTTTTGACAGTCTGTTTCTGGCAGTAGAGGCCCAGGGAATCTTGGTGAAATGCACTTGAAGGTGCCAATTAGAGACCGAGGCTCCCGATGTCCCCACCCACCCTACCCTCCCTTCTTTACTGTGTGGCCCAGATCACAGGCTTCCTCCTTTGGGGTGCCTTCCCCGGACTCCCTGGTCGGAAGGAGCTCCTTTCTCTCTTCTCTCCTGCCATTCTACACGTGCATCCTGAAGCGAAGCAACAGGGCACTCAGCCCCATTGTCTGTGTCATTTCCCTACGTGGATGTAGGCACAACATCTTCACATCCTCCTGAGCACACAGTCCCCTGGGCAGAGCCAAGGGCTTAAAGATACTTCTTGACTAAGTGGTAATTCAGTGGTTTTTAATGACCTTCAGGGTTCTGCACTGTACATCAAAGGACACAGTCAACAGAGTGAAAAGGCAACCTACAGAATGGGAGAAAATATTGCAAATGATAGATCTGATGAAGGGTTAATATCCAGTCTATATAAAGAATTCCTACAACTCAACAATCAAAAAACAACCAAGTTGGGGGCAGAGCAGGGGGGAGCAAAGGACTTGAACAGACAATTCTCCAAAGATGATATATAAATGGCCAATAAGCACGTGAAAAGATACTCAACACCACTAATCATTAGGGAAACGCAAATCCACAACACAATGAGAGGCCACCTCACACCCAGTAGGATGGCTACTGTAACAATAACAAAAACCTAACCAAACAAAACAAAACCAGAAAATACCTATTGGTGAGAATATGGAGGAATTGGAGCCCTTGTGCACCATTGGTGAGAATGTAAAATGGTGTAGCTGCTATGGGCAACACTATGGCAATTCCTCAACACTTAAAAATAGAACTACCATATGATCCAGCAATCCCACTTCTGACTATATATATCCAAAAGAATTGGAAGTAAATTCCCTGACACTCATACACCCATGTTCATAGCATATTTGCAATAGCCAAGAGGTGGAAGTATTCCAAGTGTTCATCAATAGATGAATGGGTCAAAAAATATGGTATATACGTACAGTGAAATATTATTCAGCCTTGAAAAGGAAGGAAATTCTGAACACATGCTGCCACATGGACATTATGCTGAGTGCAATAAGCTAGTTACAGAGAGACAAATACTGTATGATTCCACTTATATGAGGTATTTAGCCAAATTTGTAGATACAGAAAATAGAATGGTGATTGCCAGAGGCTGGGGGAGGGGGAAAGGGGAGTTCTTATTTAATGGGTATAGAGTTTAAGTTCTGCAACATGAAAAGAGCTCTGGAGATTGTTTGCACAACAAGGTGGATATACCTGATATTACTGAACTGTGCACTTAAAAATGGCTAAGAGGGGTAAATTTTATGTTATGTATATCTTAACACAATTAAAAAACAAATTTTTTAAAGGAGTTCTGACTTGGCCCATTCAGATTGTTCCCTAGCAAGTTTGTCCTAAAGTAACACCCTTGTGGATTTGTGATTTATTACTTGGCCACATAACACCTTGAGGAGAGGTACTCCTTACATTCCCAGGGAAGTAACCTAGGCCCTCACTGCTCAGGGTGCAGTCCAAGGACTCTAGTGTCCGCATCGCCCAGGCGAGTCAGAAACACAGAACCTTAACCACCATGCTCCTCAACTTAATCAGAATCTGCATTTTAATAGGCTTCTAGATGATTCTGGCAGGTTAATTCCTGAAAGGGCTGGCCTCAAGGAGATCCTCAGGGAGAAGTAGTGCATTAAAAGGAGGGATGAGGGGAGCACTCCCCCCAACTTAGAGGTGGGGAGGCAGAGGCCCTGAGGACCACCGTGGCTTCCACCGGAGAGACTGTTGAACACATTTAACTGGTTGGGCTCTGGAGACTGACTTCCCAAGCGCTAGCTTGTCCACCTTCTTCTAGCTGTGTGCCCTTGAGCAAGTTACTGTACCTCTCTCTGCCACAGCTACCCCACCTGTAGGAGCCACCTCATAGATCTGTTTATTTAACTGTTGAATAATTAGCACAGATTAAGAGTATACATGTGCCTAGTGCAGTGCCTGCTCCTGTCGGTACTCTGTTGCCAGAAGTCAAATTTAGAGGTTAGAGTGCAAGGGAGCGAGGCCAAGATGCCCAAGGTTCCTGCTCCAAGTATGGCCAAAAGGTATGCTGCAGGGAGGTGGTTGGATGGTGATGCTAAGGAGCAAACTCGGGCATCCATCCATCGATAACGTTCATTCCCTCCAGAGTAAGATGCTGGGGATTCTTTTTTAAAAATATTTACTTATATATTTGGCTGCGCCGGGTCTTAGTTGCCGCATGTGGGATCTTTTTTCATTGCAGCATGCAGAATCGGTGATCTTCAGTTGCAGCATGTGAATTCTTAGTTGTGGCATGCAGGATCTAGTTCCCTGACCAGGGATCAAACCCGGGCCCCTGCATTGGGAGCGCGGAGTCTTAGCCACTGGACCACCAGGGAAGTCCTGATCCTGGGGATTCTGCAGTGAGTGAGACTAGCCAGGGAGGTCTTCAAGCAGGGGCCACCTAGGCAAGGGGAAGCCTGGGCACCGGCTCTAGCACTGCAACCCAGTACCCAATGGCTCTGGCCTGGGCCACAACCTGCCTCCCCCACCCCCAGGGTCTTTCTCAGACCTGGTATTGGGGGCTGAGCCAGGAGGGGCTGGTGGGCCACCAGGCAGCATAACCCTTGCTTTTTATACGAGCAGAGGCTGGACCAGGGAGTCTGTTCCATGCATTGTCACGCATCCCAAGGTGCCTGCAGCGCACACACAGGGTGACTGAGGGCCTGGATGCAGCATAGGCAGTGAACTTGTGGCATGTGTGCCCTTCCCACCTTGTCCCACTGCAGCATGCTTTGAGAGCTGAGACAGAAAGGAAGGGGGCAGAGCACAACCATTAAAGGAATGACACAACCATTAAGAAGAACAGGAAGTGACAAAAACTGGTTAGAACCTACTAGGCCCAAGATGGCAGAAGATTCAACTTCCAGTAGGCCTTGAGCCTCATTATACTCTCATTGTAATACATTAGCATCTGCTAAACGACACACCCGTGCCATGACAGTTCCATAAAAGACCAAAAGTGGGTGCTGCCCCAATTCCTGAAAATCCCTGCCCCTTCTCTAAGATAGCTAGAATATTTCTCCCACTCATTAGCCTATGAAATTACACAGCCCATAAAAACTAAACACCCCATATTTCCCTGGCACGTCTCTCGCATTCTGAGACGAGCCACACTGTATACCGAGTGTGTGTCTGTCTAAATAAACCTTTCACTCTACTATGGCTAGCTCTTGAATTCTTATCTGCACCATCTGCCCCAGGAATATGACTTGGGATATGACCAAGACCATCCTCTCACGCCCCATTTTTCCTACAACAGAGCCAGTGGTCCATTCCTGGGGCCCCACCCTGGGTCCCCAGGGACCCGAATCTGAGTCCTCACTTAAGCCTCCAGACTTTGCCGCCCTCCGATGCGGGCTCTGCACAGCCCTCCCCTCACCTCAGGCACCTTTCCTGGGCCTCCAGTACCTTTCACTCCATCCCCGGAAGCCGGCCCCCACCTGCCCCCCGCTTCCACACTCACACTGGGCCCGGCAATTCCCGCCTGTGGGTTTGGCCCGCCTCTCCACACTTGAGGCAATGGTGTCCTGGGATGCAGGCCCCTGGCGGAGCGGAGGAGGTGCTTTTGCTTGGGTCGCACTGGAGCTACCGGGTCCCGACGGTGCCCACCTGCCGCGACCTTATTAACCAAATTCATCGGTCCCCAATCTTTTTCCTCTTCCACCTTTTGTTCATCCACAGTCTCAGAAACGCCGAGCACACGCCCCACTGGGGAACGGATCGCCAGGTTCCAGGATGCCCAGCAGCAAAAAGCAATTCATTGCATCTTGCATCAGCGTCTCCGTGGTACCGTAAACGAGAACTTTGTGTTCCAAGGGTCTGGGGGTGTCTCCGTGGACTCCGTTGGAAAGCAGTTAAAAGAGTCAACCACGGGCACCCCATCCCCCTCCCCCCAGGTGGGGGAAAAGGGCAGAAAGCAGTGAAACTCCGTGAGTCAGCGCGCCCGGGGCAGGCCCGGCCTGCAGGGAGAGGCGCCGCCCCTCGGCGGGGACGCGGTGCCGCTGGCTGGCCGGGAGACGCGGCCCGGACGCGGCGGGGCGGAGTCGCGGCGGGTGGGCCTCGGCGCTTCCTCGGCGCAGCCCGCTTGGACTGCGCGGCACTCAGGCCTCAGTCATGACCGGCGGGGCCGGGCAGTCGGAGGCCGAGCTGCTGGCCTTTGCGCAGTTCTTGGACTCGAGCCCGCAGCCTCTCGTCTATGGGTACGGCCGGCGCAGCCTGCACGAGCTCCGGGCGCGCGAGTTCGGCCGCTTGGCAGGTGAGACCGGCGGGGGCAGTTGTGCCGGGCCTGCCGGGAGGCCGTGGGGGACACGCGGTTTCTAGAACCGACGTGGAAGGAACTTTTGCTCCCGGCGGGAGCGGCGTTACCTCATTAGGAACCCATTTTGAATCGAAAGACCTGGAGGGATGTGTCCACGAGCTCTCTTCGTGTCTCTTCGTAGACGCGGCTCTCTGAGGTCCCACCTGCAACCCCAAGACTTCTTGCTCCTTAGACTTTCCAGGGATGTAGAACCAAAGTGGTCCTTTGCCACCTGTCTCCGCCCTCAGCGAATAGGGCTGAGGATTCTTTTTGCCTTCGCTTGCCAAGAGACTCCCGGCTCTAAAGTTCCAGCTGGAACCGGGGTTGCAAAATGCCGGAATGCCCGGCGGCCGTGACTGTTCGGGTGATTGCCCGGGGTCGCGAGCGGTGCACGGGCGGCCAGCTCGCGGGGTTGGGACCACGACTCTGCGGGCGCGCGGCTTGAGGACCGAGGGGCTGCAGCCGCCGTTCAGGAGCTTCCCGAGGCTGCGCTCCAGACTCCGCTGGGATGGCTCCCAGCAGTTTGTATTTTCGAAGTCTCATTTTTCTCAACTAGTGTAGGCAGGACAATGCCTCGGAAGTCCAGCTCGCTGGGGGACCTGAAGAATTAGCAAACCGTGCATTTTGAACTTTAAGTACAGGACGAGCCAATACATTGGATGTGGGGGCCGGGATGTTATCGTGCCTTCGAGTTCCGCAAGGCGGAACAGGCAGGTTAAATTGGAAGACAAGCTTGATCTGGCCAGTGGTCCTTCCAGCCCACTGCTGCAGGGCGGGAGGGCGTTCCGCACCGGGGCGGGACTCATCCTTTAACAGCAACCTTCTGTGAGGGGCTTCACCAAGCCTTAGAAGGGCGTGCTGTTTGAACTGGGCGGGGTGCCGGGTAAGTGGGCAGGTCGTGGCGCCGGGCACTGGGCTCTGAGGTGTATTTATTCTGTCGTGGTGAACAGTTGGTGCCGCTTGCCTGCTTGTGGCAGAACAGCAGCCATGATTTATGTTTCAGTTATCAGGTAGCTGACTTCAGCTCTTTGGGTCGTTTTCTCATGTTCCGGAACGTGATTGTTTTTTCCCCCCCTTTGGGAGCTTTAAGGGCTGTGCCCTCCTCCTCGAGTGGCCCCATCTGTACTTAAGTAGGGAAGCTCAAGGGAGGAGACAGGGGCCCTCTGGCGGCCTCTCTTCACTCCCTCCCCGATCCCCGATCTTCCTGGTTGCCCACTCACCTGCTGGAGACAGAGCCCCCTCTGTCTCTCTGTCTCTCTGTCTCTCTCTCTCTCTCCTTTTCTTTCTGAACTGAATGAATACCCACAGGTGCAGAGGACTTGAGAGAAAGTCTCCCCATTCTTTTGAAGCAAATCCCAGAAGCTGTTATCGTACAGTAGGTAATTATTTCAGCATCACTCTCCCTTAATCCCCTAATCCCCTCCAGCTCTGATCCCTCACACCCATCATTGGCTGACCTCTCCCCTCAACACTACCCTGGGAAAGTAGAAAGTAGATCCCTCCTTGTTTCATTCTTGTCTCTCAGAGAACAGCACCCTTTTCCTCAAATTTAAAGTTTAGATGTGATAGCCAGGATCCCAGGCTGGCCTTCAGTGCCCTTTTAACATCTACTGTAATTGTGATAGTGTTCTGTGATTATCTATCTACCTACCTACCTATCTACTATCTATCTATCTATCTAGTACAACTTCCCAGCATTTCCTCTACATTATGGTTGAAGTAGACTTTGTGGATTATAAACTCACCCTTCCCACTGCTGGGAGTCTAGGAACATATCCCCCCCTTTTTTCACACAGAAACAAACGAACCAGAAAGAGGGCAGGGAAAAACAAACCAAACCACAATAATGTAAGATTCACCTCCTCTTCCTATCCCTGACCCCTACCCACCCCCAAAGTTTTCTTGCAGGTTTGAGAATTTGTCTGGTTAAGTGGTTGCTCTGGATAATTAAATGCTTAACCTTTAAGTGCTGAAATATTTTGCATAACCCATTGGATGGGAATGTCCTTGTTTTGGTGAAGGGAGCATATTGATTACACAGTTGTGGTTCAAGTGGTTCTTAAAGCCTCTGGGTGCTGACTGATGGTCACTCACCCTTCATGGAACCAAGAACGGAAGGTGCATGAGCCAGAAGAGACCCTGAATTCCCTTTCTTGAAGACCTAATGCCGATTGGTTTGGGGGTCGTTTGCCGACTTCTAATAGCGACAGGGCACTAATGCTCCCCATAAGCGTCTCCCTAATGCTGGGTGGACAAAAGCCTTTCTTTTGGTGTGGTACCTTTCTATTTATGAATCTTTAGTAAATGAGAACATTATTTTAAAACTAATTTTTTTGGCTAGGTAATACATTTAACATGGTACCAAATTCAAAAGTCAAAAGAGGATGAAGAATGGCCAGGGAGCACCCCCAACTCCAGTTGCCACCACTATGGCCATCCCAGAGTCAACTGCTGCTATTTGTGTCTTGTTTGCCTTTCCAGTGCTTGTCTATATTTATATGTGTGTGTACATGGTTTTTTTTTTTAACATAGTTGAGCCATAACATTTCTTACCACCTGACATAGTTAATATTTATTTGTTTATGGTCTTTCTCTGTCATTATCATACCAGCTTCTATTTTGTCTGCTGTTATGTCCCCAGCACTTAGAACAGTGCCTGGAACAGAGTAAGTGCTCAGTAAATATTTCTTGAATATAAAAACACTCAATAAGCTAGGAATAAAAGGAAATTTAATCAACCTGATAAAGCCATCTACAAAAAAACCACAGCTAACATCATACTTAAAGGTGAAAGAATGAAAATTTTACCATTAAGATAAGGAACAAAGCAAGGATGTCTCTTCTCACCACTTCTATTCAGTATTGTGCTAGAAGTTCTATCCAGGACAATTAGGCAGCAAAATGAAATAAAATACATCCAGATTGGAGAGGAAGAAGTAAAACATCTCTACTTGCTGAGAGTATAATCTTGTATACAAAAGATCCTAAAAAATCCACACACAAAGCTATTAGTACTAAAAAAACAAGTTCAAGAAAGCTGTAGGATAGATGGTCAGTATACAAACATCAATTCAATTTCTATACAGTATCAATGAACACTATGAAAGTGAAATAAAGGAAACAATTCCCAAAGCATCAAAAAGAATAACATACACAGCAATAAATTTATCAAAAGAAGTACAAGACATACACTGAAAACTACAAAATATCATTGAAATAAAAGAAGACCTAAATAAATGGAAAGACATCCTGTATTCATGGATTGGAAGACTTAATATTGTTAAGATGGCAATACTCCCCAAGTTACCTACAGATCCAATACAATTCCTATCAAAATCCCAGACAGTTTTTGACAAATTGATCGTAAAATTCATATAGAAATGCAAAGGATCCAGAATACCCAAAGCAATCTTGAAAAAGAACAAAGTTGAGGGACTTCCCTGGTGGCGCAGTGTTTGGGAATCCGCCTGTCAATGCAGGGGACATGGGTTCGAGCCCTGGTCCAGGAAGATCCTACATGCCATGGAGCAACTAAGCCTGTGTGCCACAACTACTGAGCCCTCATGCTGCAACTTCTGAAGCCTGTGTGCCTAGAGCCCGTGCTCCACAATGAAGAGTAGCCCCTGCTCACCATAACTAGAGAAAGCCCGTGTGCAGCAACGAAGACCCATGCAGCCAAAAAATAAAATAAAATAAAAATTACTGAAAAAAAAGAGAACAAAGTGGAAGGACTTACACTGCCATAAAACTAAAGGTAAGAAAGATTTATATAACGTTATAGTAATCAAAACAATGAACAATGTGGTATTGGCATACGGATAGATACATAGACCAATGGAGTAGAGTTGTAAGACCAGAAATAAACCCATACATCTATGGTCAATTTATTTTCAACAGGATGCCAAGACTATTAAACAGGAGAAAGAATAGTCTCTTAAAGGGTGTATCCACACACCAGAGACTGAAGTTGGACCCCTCTTCAACATTGTATGAAAAAATTAACTCAAAATGGGCCAAAGCCTAAATATAAGAGCTAAAAGAATAAAACTCTTAGAAGAAAGCATAAGTAGAAATCATCAGGACCTTGGATTAGGCAATGGTTTCTTATGACACCAAAATTACAAGCAACAGAAAAATAGACAACTTGGACTTCATCAAAATTAAAAAAAATTTTTTTCAATGGCTATCATAAAGAAAGTGAAAGAACAACCAACCAAATGGGAGAAAACATATGTCCACACAAAAACTTGTACACAAATATTCATAACAGCATTATTTATAATAGGCAAAATTGGAAACAACCAAAATATTCATCAACAGATGAATAGATAAACAAAATATGTGGCATATCCATACAATGGAATACTATTCAGTCACAAGAAAGGAATGAAGTTCTGATACATGCTACAATATGGATGCACTTGAAATTAATATGCTAAGTGAAAGAAGCTAGACACAAAAGACCACATGTTGTATGATTCCATTTATATGCAATGTCCAGAGTAGACAGATCTATAGAGGCAGAAAATAGATTGGTGATTGCCAGGGGCTAGGGCTGGGTGGATCTGGGGAGTGAGTGGTGATGGGTATGGGGTCTCTTTTGGGGATGAATGAAGTGTTCTAAAATTAGATAGTGGCCATGGTTGCACAACTTTAGAATATACTAAAACCACTAAATCATACACTTTAAAAGGGCAAATTTTACGGTATGTGAATTAATCTCAATAAAGCTGTTATAAAATAAATGAAAAATCCATCCTGCACAAGACAAAAAATATTTGTGAAGTGCATGAAAGAATGAAGGAATCTATTCACATTGTATGTTCTTGAAAACATATCTTGGAGTTTGTTCCATGTCAGTACTAGATGGGTGTATTCAAATTCTTTATTTTAAATACATGTTGATAGATATTTAAGTCATTTCCAACCCTTTGCTCTTACAGACAGTGCTGCACTGAATGTCCTCACTGACAGGCCATTTCACAATTTATAAGATGGATTCCGGGAAGACAAATTGCTAGGTCAAGGGAGTTTGCATTTTTAAAGCATGAACGATATTGCTAAATTTCTGTCCATAAAGAAGTTGCACCCATTTACCCTCCTACCAGCCGTGTAACAGCAGGCCTGTTTCCCCACACCGTCACCCATACAGTGAGTTATCCCTTTTGATCTGGGGCAATCTGATTGGTAATGCTTGGTATCTCAGGGTCATCTAAATTTACCTTTCTCTGTTTATGAGAGAGACTGGAAAGACCACAGCCATTCCCAGTCATCTCCGAAGCTGTCACAGCTGTTCTAGGGTTGAGGACTTTGGAACTCACTATGGGAATGTAGAATCAGGGCTTGACAGCCTGGGAAGCTGCGCGGAAACTCCAGAATAGGGTGTGTGTCATAACATGAAATAGCTTTGCCATCCTGAATTGTGAACGTCGGCTGGGCTTCTCCTCTGTGTGGGCTGCTCTTCCAGGTTCAGAAGAGAGCTGGTTCATCAGGAAGGCTCTCAGGGCTCTAAGGGTCATTCGATGTTGAAAGTGCAGTTCTCCCATTGCTCAGGCCTCCACTTGAACTCAGAAGCGCACATCAAGGGGGAGAGGGATGGGGGAGGGAAGGACTGGGAGTTTGGGGTTAGCAGATGTAAACTATTATATAACAAGATCCTACTGCATAGCACAGAGAACTGTATTCAGTATATTGTGATAAACCTTAATGGAAAAGAATAAGAGAAAGAATATTTAAAAAGAGCATGCATATCAAGAGGCTGGGAGAAATCAGTGGCCTGGTGTTATGTCTAAACACATCATATGGGCACTGGTCAGGTTCACACAAACTAGATCTAGGTGAAATGAGTGGAGTACCTCTGAAAAATAATCACAGCTTTATTTTGTGTTTTCTTTCAGGAACTGTCTATCTTGACCATGCAGGAGCCACGTTGTTCCCCCAGAGCCAGCTTACAAGCTTCACTAAAGATCTCATGGAAAATGTTTATGGTAAAGGAAAACACAGCATAACTGATTTTGCACTGAACATTAGCCAACTACATTCAGCTAATATATCTATGCTTAATAAAATGTCATATTAACAGGCGGGGACAGTGCTGAACACACAAAGCTGAGTAAGCCCCGTGAGAGAGGGGGTCAGGCAAGCAAGCACCCAGGGTGGGTCCCTGGAGCACATGTGCTGCTGAGTGGGAGGGACTGCCTCAGGGACATGCAGGTTACTTCCAGAAGAAGAGGTCAGTGGCAGGAAGGGCACGGGGTGCTGTGTTTGGTGGTGGGATGACCCTGTGGGACCAGCCCAGTGCAGAGGGTGGGACAGCAGGAGGAACATTCATTCATTCATTCATTCATTCACTCTGTAAGTGTTTATTAGGCCACTCTGGTGTTGGGGGCATGGTGCTGTAATGGGAACAGAGTAAATACAGTCCCTGCCTTCATGGACTATGGTCTAGTAAAGACAAGACCTCAATCAAGTGATCGCCAAATAAATGTTAAAAAAAAAAAAAAAGAAAAGTAAAGTAGTGTAAAATGTAAATAAAGTAAATTATCAGTTGAGCAAAGGGCTGTGACCAAAAGGCCCCGGGCGCTATGGGGGTCTGTATCTGCAGAGTGACGGTGAGTTGGCAGCGTGAGTGTCACAGAAAGCTTCTACAGGAGTGGGGCGGATGCTAGAGGAGGAGCAGGAATTCACTTGGAAAAGAGGAGAGGGCAGATTAGGCAGAAGGAACAGCATGAACCAAGACCCTGCGGTGGTTTCAGGAACCAGCCCAGAAACAGGGAGGGGAGGAGAGCCGTGGAGACGTGAATGGAGAACTGGGTAGGGGCAGCATACAGTTAACTTCTTCCACCTGGTATGGGTTTTAGTATCTATAAAATAGCTCAAAGGATATGGCCCAGAATATTATCTATAGCCCTTGAGGAGGAACTAAAGGTCCTTGACTTTGTTTAATGGCTAAACCATTATTATTTTGTCTTGCTTGACTTTTCCTTTCTTTCTGCATTTTCTCACTTCCCTGATTAAATTTACTGTTTGGAACTTGAGGAAGGCTGGGTCCTATGATATTTTTTTTTGCTTAAATTTTGAGAAACTGAGGGAGAGGATTTTGGAGGAACACAAAAGGAGAGACTATAAGTAGTGACCCAACGGCTTTGTCTTTGTAACCTGCCAGGTAATCCTCACAGCCAGAACATCAGCAGCAGGCTCACCCATGACACGGTGGAACAGGTGCGCTACAGGTGAGCAGCAGGGGCGCCAACTTGTCTGGGTACCTGTGGGTGGATGGACTTCCTACCACCTGCCCACATCCCACAAAGCTTCTGAGTTGGTTTCAGGAAGATCACGTTCAGCTAAATGGTCACACATGCACGCGGATAACCATCAGGGTCAGAGGACAGGAAGGTGAGCCTGAACAGGTGCAGAGTGGGGCCGACCAGAAGCACAGGTGGGCACCTCTGAGGTGCCCAAGATGTTGTGTGTGGCTCTGGGCTGGTGCCAGAGTTCCTGGGGGCCAGAGTGACAAGGAGTGACCCAGGTTCCTAAGTCTTGTTTTCAGGACGAAAAAAAATGCTTTCTCTGTTTTTTTTTCTTTTCGTATTTCAGATTTAAACATCTTGTTTTTTCTGTTTTCCCCCCTTTACTAATATTGGCACATAACAAATTAATTAGTTTTTGGCAAATAATGTAGGTGGTACCTAAAGATATTTGAATCTATACAATTTCAAATTATTTCCAGTTTGAAAATTATACTCTTTTGCTATAGGGTTGTCCGTATTAAAAGCAATGTTAGGGGCTTCCCTGGTGGTGCAGTGGTTGAGAGTCTGCCTGCCAATGCAGGGGACACGGGTTTGTGCCCCGGTCCGGGAAGATCCCACATGCTGTGGAGCGGCTGGGCCCATGAGCCATGGCTGCTGAGCCTGCGCATCCGGAGCCTTTGCTCCACAACTGAAGAGGCCACAACAGTGAGAGGCCCGCGTACTGCAAAAAAAAAACAAAAAACAAAACAAAAAAACCCCGCAATGTTAAACAAGTTGATGATTGAAAACTTGTTATGATAGAGCCAGACAGTAGACCAAGAAGGGGTGTTTTCAACTGAGTTTAAGGTAGTTGTGGATTTTTGTCTTCTCCATTTGGGGGTGGGGATTTGGGAGGCTGGGTGATTTTGCTGGTTTGCACCCATTTGCCATCTTTTCCCACAACTTCCTCTGCCCCTGCCCTAACTTCACAATGTGGCAAAGCCTGTCTGGCTTTTTCCTACCTCTTAAGGTAGAGAGATGTCGTATTTAGTTGAAATACAACTAGCTCCAAACATTTAACACTGGAGGGAAACTAAGGAGTTCCCTGATGCTGTGCTTCTTCCAGGATCCTGGCACACTTCCACACCTCCCCAGAGGACTACACTGTGATTTTCACGGCCGGGAGCACAGCTGCTCTTAAACTGGTGGCAGAGGCTTTCCCGTGGGCGTCCCCAGGCCCAGAGAGCAGTGGGAGTCGCTTCTGTTACCTCACTGACAGCCACACGTCTGTGGTGGGCATGAGGGAGGTCACCGCGGCCATGAACATCACTTCCATCCCAGTCAGGCCAGAGGACATGTGGCTGGCGGAAGAACAGGATGCTACCGCTGCCAGCGACCCCAACGGCCAGCCTCTGCATCTCTTCTGCTACCCAGCTCAGAGTAACTTTTCCGGGACCAGGTACCCCCTGTCCTGGATAGAAGAGGTCAAGTCTGGGCGGATGCGCCCCGTGGGCGGGCCTGGGAAGTGGTTTGTGCTGCTGGATGCGGCTGCCTACGTGGGCACCTCGCCTCTGGACCTGTCAGTTCACCGGGCCGACTTTGTCCCCCTCTCCTTCTATAAGATCTTTGGCTTTCCCACTGGCCTGGGCGCCCTGCTGGTGAGTAGCCGCTCAGCTCCTCTGCTGAGGAAAACCTACTTTGGAGGAGGCACGGCTGCTGCATACCTTGCAGAAGAACACTTCTATATCCCCAGAGAGTCGGTGGCTGAAAGGTAACCCGGTGATGGGAGGGGCTGCTGGAGCTCAGCAAGGCTGGGGTCTGGCCTATGCCACCTGTAGGATGGTGCAAGGGAGGTGCTGGGTGGCAGGGCCCGGATCCGGGAGTCAGAGGTCAGCTGGAGCTGCCACAGGGGGCTGTGGACTCTGCCCTGTGTGTGGGCTTCTCCACAGCTGTGGGAGGATGAGGGCCTGCAGGGAAGGGCTATGAGCAGAAGAGATGAAGGCCTTCCAGGGAGTAAGGAGGATGGGCCCCAGGCCTTTGCCACAGCACTGACATGAGGGGGCAGCAATTGAAGCAGTGATTTAAAAGGATGGTGCCATTTGGAACAAGTGTGCATACATGTTGACAGCATAGCTGTATTTCAGCAGCTAGTATCAGCTCAGCTTCGTGTCTAGGCAGCAAGAGGGACCAGTTAAATCAGAGGCCACCAGACTCAGGGGCACAGCTAACAGCAGCCTCTGTGAGCCTCCCGGGGGTTACCAAGGAAGTTTGAGGGCAGGCAGCTCCTTGCCTGGGTTTGCTGGTCTATGTGTCATTCTCAGGGTGCAGGGGCAGGCAGTGTGGCTCATGCCCAGGAATGCCCCAGATGCCAGTGGCTGGGGCCTGTAAGGTTGAAGGTATGAGAGGGTGAAAATGGTAGCTTACCCAGGGTTCTGCTGGGTGCAACAGTGGGAGATACCATGAGGTGGGGGCCAGGAGCTGGTCACTCTGCTGGTGCCTGAGAAGGCCCCGGGGCCTGGATGGGAAGGTGGCTTAGATCCCCCGCAGACCCAGGTGCAGACTCAAGGGTCCTGCAGGTAGGGACATGGCCTCGGCAGTAGAGTCATAGTCCAGAGTGTAGGTTCTGGAGCTGGACCGTTGGGGAGTGAATCCTGGCTCCACTGCACGCTGTTTGGGGGAATAGGAGCCTGTGACTTGATCTCTGCACCTCATGTTTTTCCTATAAAGTGCACCTCTAAAAGGATACAATTATTTAGAGCTAATACAGGTGAAGCACCAAGGTTGAGTTGGCATCAGTACGCTATGAGGCTATCTGATGTCTCCTTCACTTAGGATTTTTCCATAGTTGCATGATTCTAAAACAGGAAAGCTAACGTAAAACCTTTTGAATCCAAGTGTGATAACGTAGCATATAATATAACCAGGTGAGAAAAGTATGACTGGCACAACATCGTGTAAATTAAAGGCAGAACAAAATGACAGCCCAAACTTTAGTCAGTAGGGGCACCTGAAGACCTAGAGGAGTGGGGCAGCTCATTACAGGCACGGCATGAGTGGGCTGGGCTGGACCGGACCTCTTGCCTTCAATTTGGGTGAATCGCCTTATAGCAGGTGCTGCACCAAGAGTCCCAGAAAGCTGAATGTATTTATTTACCATTAGAAGCCTCATATATTTCTTGTGAACCTAGGACTAGAGCTTGAGATTTAATACGCAACTCAAATGTTTCTTGAACATGCATCTGTGAGAAACAACCCCTGATGGAAACAAAAAAACCTCCCTTTTCTCCTAAGAGTCTGTTAATTATTGATCAATAATTATTTATTATTGATCAATTAATAACAGAAGCCATTGTTGCCTAATCATGTTTAATTTATTAAGGAGTCATTAGTTACTAACTTATTAATGGTCGATTAATTATCAACTGATTCATTATTACTTCTATATATCTATTAATTACCATTAGTTTTATAAGGATATTAACATTCCGGTAATAATATTTTGAGCAACTCTTATCCCTAGAGTGTTAAAATACAAAACATGGTATTTCCATTGAAAGCTTCAACTTGCATAAGACTGCTGTTTGTCACCACCCTTTATGGGATGCTTGCTGGAAACACCTCGCTGTGTCCCAGGCTTCCCCCCTCGCTAATGAAGCAGCCAGAGGCGCTTTATCAAAACCTAGGCCCCATCTGGTCACTCCTCTCTGCTCAGAGCCCTCCGGCCACTCGTCTCATCCAGGGTGCAGTCCCCTGACTTGCTCTCCTACCACCCTCCACCTTGCTCTCTTGCTCCGGGCCTCACTGACCTCCTTGCTGTTCCGGCTCTACCTGCTCAGGGCCTTTGCTGCACCCTCTCCCTGGAACTCTGTTTCCCTCCAAAACTGTTTCCAAAATGAGCAGTTTCCCTCGCTCCCTTAATTCCACTGGGTCTCTGCTCGAATGATCTCCCTCGGGGGGAAGACTTCCCCTGACCATCTCACCTAAAGCAGCCGCCAGCCCTCCTGCTTAGGCAACTTCATTGCACTTGTCACCCCCTGGCTTGATGCTTATTTGGCTTCCCTGCGTGTTTGCTGTTTGTTACTCCTTGTTTCTGTGCCCTGTGAAGGCAGGGATCCTACCTGTCACGTTAACTGCTGTATCCTTAGCACCTAGAACAGTGCCCGGCATGCAGTACATAGACAATAAAGATTTGATGAGGATTTTATCTAAATGAATAATTATAAAATGCAAATATAATTATAAAGATAATCAGGAAGTTTATTGAGAGCCTTATAATAGCTGTGGTCCTATAGACTTAAGAATCATAGACTCTTGTTAAGAACCTCATGGCTGTACAATATTGATCTGACTGGATTGATGCCCTGTCGGTGGTGCTCTCTTGGGGTCAAGGGCAGCACTTCCAGAGCCCACAACACTTGAGGTTTTGTCAAGTCTGAAGTCTTCCAAGGTGGTGACTGTCTTTCAGGGCCCTTTATCACCACTGCCAGCCCATCCCACGTAAGCTGCAGACCAGATCAGGGCCAGAGGCAGCCCGCATGTCTTGGTGTGCACGGCCCTTGAGGAGGAGAGGGGAGAGCAGCGTTGTATAAGGCAGCAGAGGCAAGGTCTCCATAGACTACGGCCAAGGCTAGAGTCAAAGCCCTGTTGTCACATATACAAAATGCACACGGAGGAGTTAGCCACAACTTGACCTTATCCCCCTCACCACCATTACAGGTTTGAAGATGGCACCATCTCCTTCCTTGACGTGATAGCGCTAAAACATGGATTCGATGTCTTAGAGCGTCTCACAGGTCAGTGGACCTCTTTATCTGTGTGGAATTTGCTTCCTGTTGTCCGTGTCCTCGAGGGAGCCCTGGCCTGGGTGGGATTCAGGTAAGGAGAGAGTCTGTGCAGGTGACTGGCACATGGCAGCTCTGCACTGATGCAGATGAAGCTGATTCTAAAGAACTTCCAGAAATGACTTCTGAGGCAAGAGCAAGAAACTGGACCTTTTTTTGGTCGGTTAAAAGCACATTTTAACAAGTGATAGACATTCCAAATCCAGAGATTAATAACCTCATAGACACAGAGGAGCCCTCCTTGATCCCTGCACTGGGAATGCTTACAGATCCTGAGACCTTATTTAGCTCTTACCTTGCTGGGTCTTCCCACAGGGGAGCTTTATGACGAGCCCACTTTGCCCACGAAGGAGCTTATGCTCAGAGAGGTTGAATGCCTTCCCCAGGACCAGGGAGCTGGAACCTGGGAGGGCTAGGGTTTAAACCCAGGAAATGCTAACGCCTAACCCTGAGCCCCCAAACGCTGTCTCTTCTGCTGGCCTTTGCAATGATACATGTTTTCTTTCCTGACAAGTGCTTGGGGTGTGTGAGCAGGTGGGGGACATTCCCCACAGCCTAACACACAGATGGATGCCACATCCCATCTTATGGGGCTTGGCACAAGGCTGGAAGAACCTCTGTCTGGTGAGCCATGACTCCTCACTCCTGCTGCACTCTGGACGCTCCTTTCAGAGGCTAAGCTTCTAGAACAGGGTGACACTGCTTGTACCATCCACATGGGTATGGGGTTATGGTGAATCAGGGACGCGGCTTAGCAGTTAGGCAGCCCCCCTGCCTCTCTCTCTCGTCGTAATAAGGGGACGCTTAGGTCCTCAGCCTAAGCCTAAAACTGCAGGCAGACAGAATTCAAAGGAGAGCTGTCGTGACAGTAATGCAGGGAGGTGAGTGGGCATCATCCAGACAAAGAGGAGATAATCAAGATAGACACTGAGAAATGAGCACTTTCTCAAGGACAGATACTAGCAAGGTATCCAAACCACAAGTGAGAGGGTCTGACAGAGCCAGGGGCACCTCTGAAGGCAGATTGACAATATCAGCCCCACAGTAAGGCAAACCCTGATTTTTCCTACTTAATTAGGCTCTTTTTTAGAAAAAATTGTGGTGAAATCTATATAACATAAAATGTACCCGTTTAGCCATTTTAAAATATTCAGTTCAGTGGCGTTAAGTATATTCACATCATTGAGCAACCATCGCCACTATCCTTCTCTAGGACTTTCATCATCCCAAACTGAAAAAACAGTAACTCCCCATTTCCCCTCCCCTAACCCCTAGTAACCTCTATTCTCCTTTCTGTTTCTATGAATTTGCCTATTCTAGGCACCTTATATAAGAGGAATAATACAAATTTGTCCTTTTGTGTCTGGCTTATTTCACTTTGCATAATGTTTTCAGGGTTCGTCCATGTTATAGCAAGTATCCTTAACTGCTTTGTATGATATTAAAATGATTTAGGGGACTTCCCTGGCGCTCCAGTGGTTGGGACACTGAGCTTCCACTGCAGGGGGCTCAGGTTTGATCCCTGGTCAGGGAACTAGGATCCCGCATGCTGTGTGGTGTGGCCAAGAAACTAAAAAAAAAAAAAAAAGATTTAAACATTAACAAAAACAAATAGCAACAGCAAAAAAGAGATACATTTAAAGACAAAATTGTACATTTTTGCAATCTGTTACCAAAGGGTCTAAATTATCTGAATCTTTAAGTAACATTTTTTTTTAAAAGGAAGATGACTTCCCATTTATTGGCTGCTATAGTCTTGCAATGATATAAGCAGTTATACGCATGGGATAAAATAATGTTGGGCCATTGTAAATTGAGGTGAAGTAACCATTTCATCTCTTCTCCATGGTCTAGACATTGCTTCCATGTCTAAATGTCCTGTGTAAACAGGATTTCATCAAGGCACTTGGAGTGAATTTCTGCATGGACTTATTAAAGCATTGATTTAAGAATTTCACTGTTTTTAAAATAGCACTAAGGCTCGTACCTCTGCGTCAGTCATCTTACGTGGGGCAAATTCATGTGTGACGGGGTGGAGCACTCTTTACATGATGCTCTTTGTGTAGTGAAGAGTTTTGGAGTCAAACTGTGGCTCCGGGTGAGGGTGCTATAGAAGCAGCCCTTTCCATACACCTCAAAAACTATGCACCAGGGCTTCCCTGGTGGCGCAGTGGTTGAGAGTCCGCCTGCCGATGCAGGGAACACGGGTTCGTGACCCCGTCCGGGAAGATCCCACATGCTGCGGAGCTGCTAGGCCCATGAGCCATGGCCTCTGAGCCTGCGCGTCCGGAGCCTGTGCTCCACAATGGGAGAGGCCACAACAGTGAGAGGCCCGCGTACAGCAAAAAAAAACCCAAAAAACAAAAACAAACAAAAAAAACTACACACCAGCATGGGCTCCCAGGAACAGCTTGCTATTGCCGAGTTTGCAAGATCTCTTCTTGTTATTCCTAATACTCTTGCAGTTCATGCTGCCCAAGACTCCACAGATCTGGTTGCAAAATTAAGAGCTTTTCATAGTGAGGCTCCAGTGTACCCAGAACGTGAAAATCTAAAATGGATTGGCCTTGACTTGGTCAATGGTAAACCCCGAGACAACAAACAAGCAGGGGTGTTTGAACCAACCATAGTTAAAGTTCAGAGTTTGAACGTTGCAACTGAAGCTGCAATCACCATTCTTCAAATTGATGATCTTATTAAATTATACCCAGAAAGCAAAGACGATAAGCATGGAGGTTATGAAGATGCTGTTCACTCTGGAGCCCTTGATGACTGATCTGATTTCTTTGATTTATGACAATGTTAGATGCAGTTTTCTTGTACCTCGAGTATTACACATTAAAGTGCAAAAAACTGGAAAAAAAAAAAAAGGAAGATGACAACAACAATTTCTATGGAAAAATTCCACAGAAGCAGCAGTGGTTAAACTGTCGTTCAGTACCAATGACCTAATCATTTATCATGTGGGCAGTACCATGAAGTATTTACAAGTATTTAAAATCGTTAATATGAGGTCCAAGTTTGCCAGTTATAATGATCTCATTTTCTTAAAAATGAGATAGTGAATTTTACATAAAGTTCATGATCCCCTTTTGTTTTCATAACTGTTTTGAGGTGGAATGGAGAACATCAGGCAGCACACCTTTACCCTGGCTCAGTACACCTACACCGCCTTGTCCACCCTTCGGTACCCCAACGGAGCCCCTGTCGTGCAGATTTACAGTGACTCTGAGTTCAGCAGCCCAGAGGTTCAGGGTCCGGTCATCAGCTTCAACGTGCTCGATGACAATGGGAACATCATTGGTTACTCCCAGGTGGGTTTTCTTTTCACCTTGCTGACCTGTTCACATCAGAATCACTCTTATCTGGAATTCTGAAGCCTTTATGAGCCCTGAAATTTGCAGTCAAGGCCTCTGGGCCCTTTCAATAGCCATGATGAATCCTGTGCACTGTTAGAGAGGCCACTGGTCCTTCCTTAGAGGCTCTTTACTCTTGTTCTAACAAGCATGGCTATTTAGTTCTTCAGCCCTCCTTATTTAGCCACAGATGATCAATTTCAAATGGGACGAGAGAGGCTGAGTCTCTGATGGCAGTGGGTGGTGGGGGGGACAGCTGAAGCTTGCCAGCAAGGGAAGACACCCTAAAATAGTGCAGACAGAACAGCCTGCCTGATGTCGTTGCATGTACAAACAGCTTGGTAGCCCCACTGATACATCAGACCATATCATAGTGTTACACAAAATTCTGGACCTCTTACCACCATTTGTTTGCATGTTGCTTGGAACTCATAACTCTTTTTTTTTTTAATGAAGTAGGAATGATGTCCTTAGTAGCACAAAAGCCCTATGTCTGCCATAGTTCATCCATATTATGAGTTCAAAGGATTTGGTAGATTGGTTATAAAATAGTTTCTATAGATATACCCTTTGTATGTATTTTCCCATGAAAACAATTCAGGTTTGGGAACTGCTTGGATCCTTACCACAGTTGAGTAAGCTGGTCATTGCCCAGTACATTAAAAAATCTAGAGTCACACTGAGCACTCAGACATGGCACTAAGTGGTCAGCAGATGGGCTGTCACACGCTGGGCATGGGGAGCCCAAGGCCCTTCTCAGAGCCCGGGTTTCTAGAACTGCTGTGAGGAGCAGATTTGATCATCACAGAAGTTTGGAAGATAGTACTTGTCTTCCCTTGAAAACCGCTATCTCTGTACACCTTTGTCAAACCCAGAATTTCTCAAACAAAATCCATTTCTCAAGGAATCCTGTCCCCACTTCTGAACAGCCATAAACTTTCTGAGGAACCAACTTGAGAAATATTCTCTGGGGGAAATGTTGGTTCTCACTGGTGTCCAGGGGCTAACACTCTACAACCATAAGCTGTCTCTTGGGTGAGTTGACAGTGAAGACCCCAGCCCACACTGGCCCTCACTTACACAGCCCAGCGCCACTCAGAAGCAGGCAATTTTAACTGCTTCTGAGGGGTGGTGGAACATGCATCGGGGCCAAAGGTTTGCCTTCTCAAATATGTTATTCTAGGTTATTGGTACAATACGTTTCGTTCTCGAACCTAAAATAAGCGTATTTTTTCAGGGGTGTAGAGGAGGGCAGACAAGCGACCATGAAGTGTGCTGTGGCAGGCATGTTACCGAACTCAGGTTGCGCTGCTCACCACTCGAAAGCCAATAATCGGGCTTCCCTGGTGGCGCAGTGGTTGAGAATCCGCCTGCCGATGCAGGGGACACGGGTTCGTGCCCCGGTCTGGGAAGATCCCACATGCCGCGGAGCGGCTGGGCCCGTGAGCCATGGCCGCTGAGCCTGAGCGTCCGGAGCCTGTGCTCCACAACGGGAGAGGCCACAACAGTGAGGCCCGCATACCACAAAAAAAAAAAAAAAAAAAAAAAAAAAAAAAAGCCAATAATCGAGGGGCAAGTTTCAGTAGAAAGGAAAGGTGCTTTATTCTGAAAAACTGGCAATCTGGGGAGAAAGTGGACTCATGTCTGGAGACCAACTCCGAAGATTCTGCTCAGCCATGACAATTTTTAAAGGGAGAAAGGGGAAACAGTCTCAGTTAATCATTAAGGTAGGAGATCAGATTCTTCATCATTTTTCCATTGCGTGCAGACCCACTGACTTCTGATCTTCATTTGGTACTGTCTTGCCCTCATGGTCCACGTGCAATTGGATGTTCTCTTGCCACTGTTGTCCGCCTGCAAATTTGTTAACAGGGAAGCTGTTATTCTTTAGCTACTTAATTAGAGAGTCAGTCATTCTTTAACTACTTAATTCTTCATTCTTACTCCTTTTAATCCAGGAAAGGAATCAACCCGTTAAGCAAGGCATTGTGTACATTCAGTAGAACAGAAGTCTGGAGTTAGGTTAAATGTTACCTAGTGATCTCATTTTTACAATTAAGGTCTGTCTGAGGAAAACAGAAATGAACAAACAGAAAAGGGGCAAAAGAGCTGCTTACAAATCCCCACTATCAGACATCATTACACTTCTATGGGAATAGGAGTGAAGGTCTATCTTCTGTAACTGCTTCATGCTGAGAGAGGGTGTCGAGATCTCAGAGTGAAAGATGTCGACATGGGTCTGTAGCATCTCTTTGCTGACAATTTTAGTTGCCTGCTCACATATGTGGGCAGAGCAAGCTACAGTTATTCCTATGCCCACAAAGATATAGATTATTACGAGCAATAGCATTAATCCCATTCTTTCATCAGACACAGAGTCTGTGACTCTCTTGTCCTAATCATTAACTGCTCAAGCCTTTTCTTTTGTGACTTTGGGACGTCTGGCAGACTTCAGCTTTTCTATAAATAAGAGGCAGCCTTTGTACTTGGCAGGGGGGTGGTGGGCCCACAGGGTTCTGCTTGGTCCAAGCAGCGGTGAAAGAACCCCACCCCCGCATATGCCCAGAGAAGCCTGAAGAGGAAGACTCCCTCTCCCCCTCAGGGAGCCTATCTGGGTGCCTGGCTGACTTCACCAGGACCTTCATTCTCCAAGGCATCACACAGGATGAGTTTCTCCCTCTGTGCCTTTGTAGAGGAAGCTCATCCTATGAGTGGAGGCTGAGGCTGAGGCATGGCCAACTGCGCCGGCCCAGGAGAATCTTGGGTTTTCCTGGGCTCCTTCACATGTGGGAATTCCACAGGGATTTGGGGGGCCTTCGGAAAGATCAGATGGCATCATGGCTGGGTCTGGCTGTCTCTTTTTCAAGGGATGCATGAAAGAATTGAGCCTTCTGTAAGAAGATTTTGCATTCTTGTTTTTGACATCCAGGTCTCCAAATTTCATTCTCCCCTCTGTTGGAAGTTAGTCTACCCAGTGGTTAAGAGGGTGGGTTCAGATTTGGACTGCCTCTTGCTGGCTCTGGGAGCTTGGGTGAGTTAATGTAAGCTCCCCAATTCTCCGTGAAATGAGGGTAACAATGTTCCCTGCTGATAGGTTGTCACAAGGATTAAATGAGTTACAATAAACAGCCCCTTAGCACTGAGCTGGTATGAAGCAAGTGCTCCACTGCACTGTGGTCAGGCCGGTTTCTCACCCTCCCTGAATGCAGCGCTCATCCTGCCCCAACAGCCAACTCCTTCACCTGGCTGGGCACTGGCTGAGCCTGTGTGGGATTCCAAAGGTCTCAGAGTGAGAGGAGATGAGTTGTGATGAGAAATTAGTATGAAGGGTAAGCGTAGCCAAAACAGCCTCTTCCACCCACATGCTCTTCTAGGTGGGGTCCCTGTCTCTTTCCCCTTAGAATCTTGGCAGGTCTGTGGCTCACTCATAAACAACAGAATACTACAGGAGGTGACACTGCTTGGCTTTGGAGGCTGGGTCAGAAAAGGCCACGCAGCATCAGCATTGCTCCCTGGGGCATTCACTTTTGGAGCCTCGAGTTACTGTGTAAGGAGTTTTACACTGAGCGGCCATGCTGTGAGGAAGCCCAAAGCAGGCATGATGGTGACTGTCTGCTTTGAGCCCTTCTGGCTTGGAGGCCAGACACATACATGAGAAGCTGAGTCTCCAGGTGATTCCAGCCCCAGACGTCATGTCGCTCTCAGCCTTCTCGTCTTCCCAGCTCAGACAAGCCATCTCCTCTGGGGCCTTTCTGAATTCCTGACCCCCTGTAGCTGTGAGCACAATAAAATGGTTATTGTTTTAGGCCGCCAAGTTTGGGTGGCTTGTTTTGTGGCTGTGGTAGCTGGAATAGTGGATACGGGGTGGGTGGGGGAGGCTTCTCATTCAGCTTGGTGGGACTTGGGGTCGGGGAGTGAGGGGCTTTCCTAGGGGCTGCCCCTTGAATGGAGACCACCTGATCCTGGAGGTGGAGTAGGCCAGACCCAGTGGTGCCGCCAGGTCTCACCTCAGAGAGCAGGGAACTCCTGGATTTCACCAGCAGAGGTGGCTTCTTTTCACTCTGACCATCCAGGGGAGACGGCTAAAGGCAAGACAGTGTGGTCCCCATAAGGGTGTGTGGGAGGTAACACCGCTGTGCCTGCCTAGCGGGGAGGCCAGGCTGACCACGTGGTGACCTGTGTCTGTGTCCCCCACCTGTACTTCCCAGGGAGAAAAGTTTCAAAGGCTTCTCTGACTGGGCAAGATGTGTTTGTTTCCTTGAATGCATTTAGGGCACTCCCCCAAGTCTAACCTGAGTCACCAGGGCTGAGGACCCTCACTGGGCCTCCAGGCCCTTGGGGGAATGCAGCCCTGGACCCACAAACAGAAGAGCTGGGATAAACATCCCTTGTGCCAGCTCACCTTTGAGCCTTGTGACTACGAATCACCTGTCTAGCTTCCAGGGAACAGGAAAGAGCCTTGAAACTTCTGGATTGAATAGCAGTTAGTTCTGTGATTCAACCCAAAGTCTGAGACATTATGAAAACAAATCGATAACACACAGTGTCAACACGGTAATGTTTGCAGCCTGGGCTGGGAGCTGAGGCAGAGCTGCTCTGACTGGTAGCTCTGCTAAGTCCTGCTCTGGGAATCTACCCGGTAGCAGAGGATGCCAAGAAGCTGGCCCACGTCCCAGCTTCCCTCAGATTTTATTTTTGTGAATCTCCCTTGAAACATGTGGGCTCTTTTTTCAAAGATTAATTTATTAAAAAATTTTTTTAACAATTGAGATATAACTGATGTATAACATTGTATTCATTTTAGGTGTACAGTGCAGTGATTCGATATATATGTATATTGTGAAATGATTACTACAGGTTTAGTTAACACCCATCACCACACATAGTTACAAATGTTTTTTCTTGTGATGACAACTTTCAGTACTTACTCTCTCAGCCACTTTTACATGTGCAATACAGTGTTGTTAACTATAGTCACCATGCTGTACATTATATCCCCAGGACTTATTTATCTTATAACTAGAAGTTTGTATCTTTTGACCACCTTCACGACCCCCATCCCTTGCCTCTGGCAGTCACCAATCTGCTCTCAGTATGTATGAATTTTGATTTGATTCCACATGTAGGTGAGATCATACAGTATTTGTCTTTGATTTATTTCTTAGCAGTTTTCATTATGACTTAGCATATTTCATTATGACTTAGCATAATGCCCTCAAGGTCCATCCATGTTGTCACAGATGGCAGGATTTCCTTTTTTATAGCTGAATAATATTTATAAATCACATATTTTTAATCCATTCATCCTTTGATGGATACTTAAGTTGTTTCCATGTCTTGGCTAGTGCAAATACTGTAATGAACATGGGGGTGCAGATATCTTTTCAAGACAGTGATTTCATTTCCTTCGGATAAATAACCAGAGGTAGAATTGCTGGATCAAAGTTCCAGCAGTTCGTTCTATTTTAAATTTTTTAAGGAACCTCCATACTGTTTTCCATAGTTCCTCACCAGTTTACATTCCCACCAGCAGTGCACGAGGGTTCCCTTTTCTCCACGTTCTCGCCACCTCCTCTTATTTGTTGTCTTTCTGAGAATAGCTGTTCTAACAGGTGTGATATTAGATGCTAGCTATTAGATATTTGAGAGCTGATGTTATTGCGGTTTTGACTTACATTTTCCTAACAATTAGTGATGTTGAGTACCTTTTCATGTACCTGTTGGGCGTTTGTATGTCTTCTTTGGAAAAATGTCTGCTCATTTAAGAAATCAGATTGTTTGTTTTACATGTGAGCTCTTAACTTGGAGTGTGGTGTGAATTTGATATCTCACTTTTCTCAGGCATATGTTTATAACCCAACTGGATAAGATTTAATTATCAGGAACATTTTATAAAATGTGTTTTGTAAACCCATGATAGCTCATGGCACTTTAGAGCAAAATTCCAAACTCAGGGCTTCCCTGGTGGCGCAGTGGTTGGGAATCCGCCTGCCGATGCAGGGGATACGGGTTCGTGCCCCGGTCCGGGAAGATCCCACATGCCGCGGAGCGGCTGGGCCCGTGAGCCATGGCCGCTGGGCCTGCGCGTCCGGGGCCTGTGCCCCGCAGCGGGAGAGGCCACAACAGTGAGAGGCCCGCATACCAAAAAAAAAAAAAAAAAAAAAAAATTCCAAACTCATATTTTCATTTTACTGTTAAGAAAGAGAGGTCCAAGTATGGATCTGAAACTCCTTCCCAGGCAATCAGAGTAAAACTGGACACTCCTAACACTGGTTCCATGTCATATATTAAACCCGCAGGTGGATAAAATGGCCAGTCTTCACAACATCCACATGCGAACCGGCTGCTTCTGTAACACTGGGGCCTGCCAGAGGCACCTGGGGATAAGTGATGAGACGGTCAAGAAGCATCTTCAGGTTGGTACTGGACCGTGTGGTCCAAACGCTGACCAGCAAGCCCCAATGGTGGTGCCTCTAACTTCATTAGAGGCTGGTCCTGTGTCTGGGGTCAGGGCTGGATCTGCAAGCTCATTTCTCTGAGCCCACCCTGTGAATGTGTAAAGAAAAAGGGGTCAACAAAAATAGAAAACACTTCAAGATAGTATCTCCCTGGAAGTCATTTTTTAGTTTGAGGGCAAATATTTAGAGGCAGAAGAGGGGTTTTTTTGTTTGTTTGTTTGTTTGTTTTTTCCAGAAGAGGGCTTTTAACAGGGGGCAAGCAAATGTGAAAATGTGCTTGTACATGCAGAGGGCCCTTAGCTAGTTCAGTCCTGCCAGAGTGAAATCTCCAAGCAGGAGGTAGCTCATGTCTGGGTTGGGTGAGGAGAGGAACTCTTCTATGGGGCATTCTGCATTTCTCGGGTCCCCTCTCTTCCTGCTGCTCCTCTGGGCTGAGGTTTGTCACTTCAAGGTACAGCCTGTTTTGAACCATTTCATAAGAATGGTTTGAGAGGCAAAGAGCCCTTATTTATATCAGAATAGTTTCTAACTTAAGTTTCTTTTGGTTGCCACTAAATATTGAATATATTAAATCCCAACCAACTGTGAACAATGTTTTATTTAAAAAGGAGTGAGGGACTTCCCTGGTGGTCCAGTGGTAAAGAATCCACTTTATAATGCAGGGGACGCAGGTTCGATCCCTGGTCAGGAAACTAAGATCCCACACGCTGTGGGATCACGCTGTGGGGCAACTAAGCCCGCACGCCACAACTACTGAGCTCACACACCTCACCTAGAACCCACGTGCTGCAAACTACAGAGCCCACGTGCAACAACTAGAGAGAGAAAACCCGCACACCACAACTAGAGAGAAGCCCACGCGCCACAATGAAAGATCCCTCATGCCTCAATGAAGATCCTGCATGCCACAACTAAGACCTGACGCAGCCAAAAACAAAAAAAAGATAAATCTTTAAAAAAAAAAGAGAGAGAGAGAGAGAGAAGGGGGAATTCCTTGGCGGTCCAATGGTTAAGACTCGGTGCTTCCCCTGCACGGGGCGTGGGTTTGATGCCTGGTCGGGGAACTAAGATCCCTCATGCCACATGGTGCGGTTAAAAAAATAATAATAATAAAATAAAATAAATAGAAAGAGAGAGAAGGAGTCTCAGAACACAAACGAATGCAGTTCCAGGTGTAATATTGATCCTGTGGAATGCCGTGGCCTCATCTTGGGTGACGGGTTCAGCTCTGGGGGAGGCAGAGGCAGCTGGAGCAGCGACCAACACCAGGCTGCCAGGCTGGGAGAGGCTTGGGAACGTCTTGCCTTTCTTTCACCACCTCCCGACCAGGCACTCATGCTGCCTTTGGCTTTCATCCTGGCCTTGGGCCGGTTATTCATAGGGGCAGCACTTCTGTCTTGCCCTCTTGTCAAAGGGCAGCTGTCAGGGATGCAGACCTCCCTTTGGTTCTGAGAGAGGCTAAAAGGCATGGCCAGCAGGTGCTCTTCTCACTTAAGCCCTAGGTAGACCAAGGAGCTGACCCATCTGTGCTTCTGAAACTTTGGTCTGTCTTTTGATACCTCTGTGGGTGGGCACTGTGTGCGTGTTTCTGGTAAATGCTTTCCATGAATGATTTTTTTTTTTAACTTAAAAAAACAATGATTTATTTATTTATTTTTATTGAAGTTTGGTTGATTTACAATGTTGTATTTTTTAGACTTTTTAGTGGCCCCTCAGATTGGTATAGATCCCAATTCACAGTTGAGCAAAGCGTGACGTCCAGAGAGTGAGTCCCTGTGCTTCTGGACCTATGCCTCAGGCACACGGCTCCTATTAGTGTTGCAGTTCTTTTCTCCTGGGTTAATTTTATCTTATAAAATTTCCAAAACTTGTTTTACAAAATGGTTTCCACTCTATCCATGAGGAATGAGTCACTCTGGCTGACTTATTTCTTTATTCTAGGCCGGTCATGTCTGCGGAGACGATGTGGACCTCATAGATGGGCAGCCAACGGGATCTGTGAGGATTTCGTTCGGATACATGTCTACGCTTGAGGATGCCCAGGCCTTTCTCAGGTTCATCATAGCAACCCGACTGCGCCCGTCTCATGGCCAGCCTCTCCCTCTGGCCACTCCTGGGGAGGCTGGAGCCCTGCCAGCAGAGAGCGAGGCTCAGGACGCCGTGCCTGCCACCAGGGCCAGACGTAGTCCCTCACCTCAGGAAGATGCTTCCCCAGACTCCAGGGTTTGGGACAACTCACCCAGCACTGTGGATGCTGTGAGTTTGCTCCCACCTCTGCTGGAGACCACCAGAACAAAGCAGACCCCTTCGGAGAAAACTGCAGGCATCCCAGATGGGGGCCTTGGGTCACACATCGTCACCAACCTCTTCCTCTACCCAATCAAATCCTGTGCCGCCTTTGAGGTAAGGGTTTTAGTGGCAGCTAAAGAGATTGCTTCTTTGTTTACTTTATAATGTTGTTTGATAAAGCAAAGAAAAAAGTTCAGGAAGTGAAGGAAAGCGTGCAGAAAATCAAAATCAGAGTAGCCACTCTCATTCTGCCTTTCTTGGTTTGTGCTGACTTTTGACCATGGCTCTGCTTATGGGGACCCCTGAGAGGATCCTGTTTCTGGGTGTGACCATCTAGTTACTGTTGATAGTTAAGGATGTAACTTTCACTGAATGCGTGTGTGCTGGCCCCCTGCTGAAGCATCGTACCTGCTTTGTTTCATTTGATCTTCAAAACAATAATATGAGGTGCTGGGTAATATCATCCCCATTTTATAGATATGGAGCCTGGGGGCTATTGAGGTTCAGCACTTTGCCGAGGTCATGATCCCCTAATAAATGATAGAGCAAGGATTTGAATCCAGATATGCTGACTCCTTGGGTCCCTGCTCTCATGCGTCTGTTCCCCTCTTCTCTCCCCGTGGAGGTGAACTACATAACGTCTGTAAACATGCTGGCCTGGTAGTCACCAGAGCTGGGAGCTGGAGACCAAGTCCTAGGGACACACATAGATCATAGAAAGACAGCCTCATAGAAAGTTCCCAGCCTCCTGAGCCTCTGGGATGACAGGCTCCCTGGCTCCTGGTTGGACATACCATGGTCAAGGCTGTTTGTCGCCTGCATTTCGGGCTGGTCACACAGGAGCCTGTCCTCCAATCTGAGACCATAAATAAGCAAGTTCACCTCCACTCCTGAATGGAGGCAGGTGAGGAGTATCAGGACTCTATTTTCACAGATGAGTCATGTCCCATAGAAGAGCCGCATTGCACAGATAGTGTAGCAGGAATTAGTGTTCCATTTTACAGACAAGGACACTGAAACTCAGTAGGTTTCCTTTTTTGCTAAAGGTCTTCTATCCATGTGCTCTTTCAGAAACTACACACTGAACACCTGCTACCTGCTGGGCCCTGGGCCTGCTCTTGCTGTGCAGTGATGAGCAAAATGGAAATGGTTCCTTCTCTCAGGGTGTGCAGTATCTCAGAAGGGAAACAGACACTTTATGACACACACACACACACACACACACACATATCTATGTATCTGTCTATCTGTCATCTATCCATCCATCTCCATCATCTATCCATAGGCCATGATTTCGTACTAATACCTCCAATTCCAATCCAACACCACAAAGTTTATTTAGCCGTCCCCCTTTCTGCACTTGTAAATCCTGTGAGAAACCTGGCTCCCACTGTCCTCAATGAATACTTATTTGCCCAACTCCTTCCGTAACCCAAAGCCCAGCTGCACCAGCTGAAAGCTCACCCCTCACATGCCAACACAGACACACTGGCTGAAAACTTGGCCCAGACAAAGAAGAAGAAGAAGGAAGGAGGAAGCCAGTAAATGATAGACATGTTCCAACAGATGGGTGTGAAGAACCATGAAGGGTCTGAGAAACAGCCTGCCACAGTTTCATGGATGCTGACAGAAGACATGAGATTCCTGGGTCAGAGATAAAGGACTTACAACCCAGCACGCAGCATGAGCTTCATGGTGTGTTGCTTCTCTTTGTCCCCCAGGTCCCAAGACAGGGTCCAGAGGGGCCCAGGTGGATGCTGTGCTCATGTTCAGGAACCTCTAACTCAGGAAACCTGACTCTTTCATAATAGGAAGCCAGCCAACCTGTGCAGTCTTCGATCAGGGAGAAGCCATCACCTTGATAATATTGGACTGTGAGCAAACCTGCCCTCTGCTCCAGAGGGTTGTAGAGCTAGCTGTTCACTATGCAAACATCCTTGAAAAGGTAGTCTGGAACAAAAGGGCAGTTAGTGCTTCTGCTTTGTTAAAACAGGCATGCAGAAATGAGAAATCCATGGAGAAATGCCTCCCGATAATAAGACTGTCTTCTAAAAAGTTATTTGTAATTCAAAACATGTTCTCCTATAGACATAATGATTTAATGGTGGTTTCTGGGCCTAGCTACAATTATATAGACTATAGTATTGCTGAACTTGAGCGCCGTACTAGCAGAAGCTGCCATGGTCTATGGGGAGAGGTCTGATATACAAGACAAGGGCAGAGGTAAAGTGATTAACATCTGTGGATCATCTGATATATTTCAGTTGCTTTACATTTTATATTTTGTTTTAGTTTTCACTCAGTCCTATGAGAAACGGTAATAACGTCCATTTTACACATGACAAAGCCAAGGCTCAGGAAGGTTAGTTTTCCAAAGCTAATAACTAGCTAAGGTGAGATTTAAGCCCAGGTTTCTCAGTCCTCAAAGTACCCTCACCACTCCCACCCCACTGCACCACATTTCTGCGTCTTGGATACAGGGCTTACCTTGCTTGAGGTTCAGTTTGCCTTGACACTGTTTCTTCTTGAGCTCTGCGCCCTCCCCCTGGGGCCCGCAGCTCCTCTCCTTTGCTTTCCCTGATGCCTCAGTCTTTCCTCAGATCCCTCCCAGCAGGACCCACCCCAAAGTGCCCCTAGATTAAAAATTGTTTTCCTTTCTTCACTACCCCCACTTGAAGTTTTCAGAGTCCTTTGAGAAGTTGATTTGAGTGCTCAGAGGAAAATGAAGGGATGAAATTGATTCACAATTAGTGTGCGAATGGTGGTCTCTTAATCATAACACTATTTCAGAAGCATTGCTTGACCCACACCCTTCTTTAACAGACAGCTGGCTCCAGAAGAACCCTCACGGATGGAACTACTACACCTGCCGCGCTGTAAGCGACTTGTGTAACCTGTGGGCAAAACTGCAAAGACCTGGTCCCGTGTTATTGAAACTTCATTAGTTTTCCCCTAATGTTCATTTTCTATTCCAGATCCCATCTAGGACACCATATGACATTTAGTTCTTGTGTCTCCCTAGGCTCCTCTGGGCTGTACCAGTCTCTCAGACTTTCCTTGTTTTATAACCTTGATAGTTTTGAGGAGTATCCGTCAGGTAGTTTTTAGAATATCCATCAGTTTGGGTTTGTCTGATGTCTTTCTGAGGATTAGACTGGGGTTATGGTTTATTTTGGAAGTAGGACCACAGAAGTAAAGGGCTGTTCTCATCATATCATATTAGGGTACTGTCAGCATGACTTAACCACTGTTGACGTTAACCTGGAGCACTGGTATTTGCCAGGTTTCTTCACTGTAAAATTTCCCCTCCACTCTGTTCCCATACTGTTCTCTTTGGAAGCAAGTCACTAAGTGTAGCCCACACTTAAGGGGTAGTGAGATATAGGGAGTTATGCTCCACCTTCTTGAGGAGGGAACCCCTACATCAGTTATTTGGGATTCTTCTGTTTGAGGGATTTGCCTTTTTCTATTTATTTATTTATTTATTTGGACTCATGGGTATTTATTCTATACCTTGGATTATAATTCAGTACTACATTATTATTATTATTACTATTCAATATTTTCCAGTTTTGGCCATTGGGCATGCTTTCAGTTGACTCCTGCATCCCTTTGACATACCCCCATCAGTTTGTTTTTTGAGCACTTCCTTACTTTTCTAGCACTACAGGATGCTCCTGGCTCATCTTGTATATTCCCTGACCCAGCCCTAGAATAAACCATTTCTCCAAGGAGTCCTGGTTCTTTTTATTGGAGAATGGTATTAAATGCAAGATCTGGGCCCTGGGCATAATTCATATTTTAATTTTGTAGAAATATGAAGAATTGAGGAAAACTTACACGCTGAAAGTGGATCAACTCAGGGACCATTCCAGTGTAGCCACAATTTGTGCAATAAGTCTGTAGTACCAGGATATGCCTGTTCAGGCATCCACCACTGTGGGAGGACACACAGAAAACAGGTGCAAGGGAGGCCTGTGGGGAGGGGAGTGGGACACAGGCTGGGGTGGAGACCTACTTTTCAAGTACACTCTTGTGCTCCCAGAATGTTGTACTGTGCACACGCATTACCTACTTAAAAAGCAGGTTGAAGTGGAGAAGGGTGCAAACTGGATCTGGAGGGTGAATGGAAGGTATCTCAATCCCAAAGTCTCCTTTGCTTGTCTTCTTTGTTTTACTTCCTTCTCTTCATCTCTTTTTTCCTTCAAGAGTCTGTGCTGAATTTCTTTTTTTTTTTTTTTTGTGTGTGTGTGTGTGTGTGTTACGCGGGCCTCTCACTGTTGTGGCCTCTCCCGTTGCGGGGCACAGGCTCCGGACGCGCAGGCTCAGCGGCCATGGCTCACGGGCCCAGCCGCTCCGCGGCATGTGGGATCTTCCCGTACCGGGGCACGAACCCGTATCCCCTGCATCGGCAGGCGGATTCTCAACCACTGCGCCACCAGGGAAGCCCTGTGCTGAATTTCTGAAGTCCTCTGCTTTTGTACAGCCACTGTGCAATAAATGCGAAGATGATTTTTGAGGAGCCCTGGCTTAAAATACATTGACCTTTTTGTTCAGGTGACCAGGTGGCCTCTAGGAAATCAAGGGCTGCTGTACGACCGGAGCTGGATGGTTGTGAATCACAACGGTATTTGCCTGAGTCAGAAGCAGGAACCCCGGCTCTGCCTGATCCAGCCCATCATTGACCTGCAGCGAAGGATCATGGTCGTCAAAGCCCAAGGTCTGAAAACTGGGTTCAGTTTTACAAAGCAGCTGTCAAGAGTAGCTTTTTTTTCTCATAGGAAAGTAAAGTCATGGCTTTTCCTTTACCAAATATTAAAATAATCCAAAAGGAAGTGAAATGATGTCTAGAAGAGACAACGGAAAGTTTGTTCCTTTTATGCTTTTGGGATTTCTTTGGGGGCAGAGTGTTGGGAAGAGGTAAAGATCTGACAGTCCAATCAGAAAGTAAAGAGATATAGATATGGAAATTATATGTTGTCCTCTTACTTACATTCCTTTTAATTCCTTCACTCATCATATGATCTCCAAGCTTTGATTCTTCCTTGTGGATTTTTTTTTTTTTGGCGGCTTGGCTTGCAGGGTCTTAGTTCCTAGACCAGAATCGAACCTGGGTCCTCAGCAGTGAAAACGTGGAGTCCTAAACACTGGACTGCCAGGGAATTCCCCCTTGTGGATTTTTATTATGAACTAACACATATAAATTCATAGGCCAGCTCCGTCCAGTGGACCCTTATGTGATGATGGAAATTCAACATCTACATTGTCCAGTTTGGTAGCCGTGGCTACTGAGTGCATGAAATGTGACTAGCAGGACATGAACTACATTTTAATTTTATGTGATTCTAATTAATTTAAATTACCAAGTGTGGCTAGTGGCTACAGTGTTGGACAGCACAAGTATAGAGAATACTATAAAACGTACTTACAGCATCCAGTTTTAACAAACCTTCACATCTGGCCACATTTGCTTCAATTTCTCCTTCTTCTCTCCCTACTCCTCCCCACTTCTCTTACCTCTTACTACCTGCCTCCTTTCTCCCTTCTCCGCTACCTCTTCCTCCTCCTCCTTCTTTTAAGACATAAAAGCATTACAGATATAGCTGAAATTCCCTATGTACTTCTCCTCGGTCTCATTCCTTTTCCTTCCACACCCCACCTACCATTTATAGAATATTCTAATTTCCCTCCTAACGTATAGCTGTGCTTTTGTGATATATCCCATTTCCATATAGTCAATGATTATGTTTCTTGGCTGTGGGTGTTCTATTCTGTTCCAGTGGTTTATTTTTTCTTGAACCAGTAAACCAATGTTAATAACTATAGAATGAATTTTGATATCTGGTAGGGCATGTTCTTCTACCTCATGCTTCCAGATTGTCTTGGCTATTCTTGGCCTTTTGTTCCCTCTATGAATTTTAACACATGCACAGATTTGTGTAGTCACTCCCATCATCAAGGTACAAAACAGTTCCAGCACCCCAGAAAACTCCCTCATGCTATCCCTTTGTAGTTTCTCTTCTTCCCACCCTTAACACCTGGCAATCAGAGATCTGTTCTCTATCACTATAGTTTTATTTTTTTGAGAATGTTATATAAATAGAATATATAATATGTGACCTTGTATTTACCGTACATTTTTGATAGATTTGTTTTACCAAGCTAAAGTAGTTTTTTAAAATTTAACCAAAAGTTTTATCATGACTAATAGTTCTTACTAAATGCTCTTTCTGCATCTGTTGGTTATATTTTTTCCCTATAGTCTATTAGTGTGATAACATTAGTAGATTGTCTAGTACTGAACTATCCTTGCATTCTTGGAGAAAAGAAAAACACTATTTGGCAATGATTTTTTGATACATTGATGGATTTAGTTTGCTAATATTTTATTGGTATTTTTGTACCTATTCTTATTAGTGAGATTGAGAAGTTATCTTCTTTAAAAATTTTTTTTTATTGAAGTATAGTTGATTTACAATGTTGTTAGTTTCTGGTATAAGGAAAATGATTCAGTTATAAATATATATATAGTATAGTATATATATATACTTTTTCAGATTCTTTCCCATTATAGTTTATTACAAGATACTGAATATAGTTCCCTATGCTATGCAGTAGGACCTTGTTGTTTATGTATTTTATATATAATTGTTTGTATCTGCTAATCTCAAACTCCTAATTTATCCCCCCCTTTAACCATAAGTTTGTTTTCTATGTCTGTGAGTCTGTTTCTGTTTTGTAAATAAGTTCATTTGTATCATTATTTAGATTCCACACGTAAGTGATATTGTATGATATTTGTCTTTCTCTGTCTAACTTACTTCACTTAGTATGATAATCTCTAGGTCCATCCATGTTGCTGCAAATAGCATTATATCATTCTTTTTTATGGCTGAGTAATATTCCATTGCATATATATATACCACATCTTCTTTATCCACTCATCTGTTGATGAACATTTAGGTTGCTTCCATGTCTATTGTAAATAGTGCTATTGTAAATAGTGCTGCAGTGAACGTTGGGGTGCATGTATCTTTTTGAATTATTGTTTTTTCTGGATATATGCCCAGAAGTGGGATTGCTGGATCATATGGTAATTCTATTTTTAGTTTTTTAAGGAACCTCCATAGTGACTGCACCAGTTTACATTCCCATCAACAGTGGAGGAGGTTTCCCTTTCCTCCACACCCTCTCCAGCATTTGTTTTTTATAGATTTTTTAGTGATGGCCATTCTGACTGGTGTGAGATGGTACCTCTTTGTAGTTTTGATTTGCAATTCTCTAATAATCAATTGCTGTTGAGCATCTTTTCATGCACCTATTGCTGATCTCTGTGTCTTCTCTAGAGAAATGTCTATTTAGGTCTTCTGCCCATTTTTTGACTGAGTTGTTTGGTTTTTTGTTATTGAGCTATATGAGCTGTTTGTATATTTTGGAAATTAAGCCCTGTTGGTCACATCATTTGCAAATATTTTCTCCCAGTCTGTAGGTAGTTGTTTCATTTTGTTTATGGTTTCCTTTGCTGTGCAAAAGCTTGTAAGTTTGATTGGGTCCCATTTGTTTATTTTTGCTTTTACTTCTATTGCCTTGGGAGACTGACTTATGAAAACATTGGTATGATTTATGTCAGAGAATGTTTTGCCTATGTTCTCTTCTAGGAGTTTTATGGTGTCATGTCTTATGCTTAAGTCTTTAAGCCATTTTGAGTTTATTTTTGTGTATGGTGTGAGGGTGTGTTCTAACATCATTGATTTACATGTGGCTGTCCAGCTTTCCCAACACCACGTGCTGAAGAGACTGTTTTTCTCCATTGTATATTCTTGCCTCCTTTGTTGAAGTTTAATTGACCATAGGTGTGTGGGTTTATTTCTGGCTCTTTATTCTGTTCCATTGATCCATATACCTGTTTTTTGTGTCAATGCCATGCTGTTTTGATTACTGTAGCTTTGTAGTATTGTCTGAAGTCTGGGAGGGTTATGTCTCCGGCTTTGTTCTTTTATTTAAAAATTAATTAATTTATTTATTTTTGGCTGTGTTGGGTCTTTGTTGCTGTGCACAGGCTTTTCTCTAGTCGTAGCGAGCAGGGGCTACTCTTTGTTGCAGTGTGTGGGCCTCTCATTGTGGTGGCTTCTCTTGTTGTGGAGCACAGGCTCTAGGTGTGCGAGCTTCAGTAGTTGTGGCACGCGGACTCAGTAGTAGTGGCTCACAGGCTCCAGAGTGCAGGCTCAGCAGCTGTGGCACATGGGCTCAGTTGCTCTGTGGCATGTGGCATCTTCCCGGACCAAGGATTGGACGCATGTCCCCTGCATTGGCAACGGGATTCCTAACCACTGCATCACAAGGGAAGTCCCTCCAGCTTTGTTCTTTTTCCTCAGGATTTCTTTGGCAATTCTGGGTCTTTTGTGGTTCCATATAAATTTTAGGATTATTTGTTCTAGTTTTGTGAAAAATGTCATGGGTAATATGATAGGGATCGTATTACATCTTTAGATTACTTTGGGTAGTATGGCCATTTTAACAATATTAATTCTTCCAATTCAAGAGCATGGGATATCTTTCCATTTCTTTGAATTGAAATGTTACCCTCTTTTATTATACTTTTCTTGTTTAAGTTTGGATACCCAGGATATTAACATACAAAAAGAGTTGAATGGGTTACTCTTCTTTCTATTCTCTGAAGCATAAAAATGTATATCATGACTAAATAGGATTTATCCCAGAATATAAGGAATAAGAGAGAGAGAAAACAAATACCCAAATATCTTCCACTCCAGATCAGCAGCACTTTGTGAGGGGGTGTGGTATATCAGATGTTCTGCTCACTTGTAGGGACTTCCAGCACTGTGGGTGGAGGAAGGGCATCCTTTGCAGGACACGTATGGTAGGACAAACTTTTGGCCCTAAATAATTAACATTAAAACAAGGCATTATAATTGTTTTATGTAAATGACTTGGCACTCCAAAAGATTTCAGGTTATCTTGAGTCCAGAGGTTGGAATCTTTTATTTCTCTGTATCTCTGAGCTGTACGAGCACAGGGCTTAGTATATCCGGAATGAACTCAATCCCCATGAACATTTTTGGGGGCAGCCCTTGAGCTCAATCCATATGGGGACCCCAGATTAGGTTGCCTGTTTAACAAGAGGCCTGCAATGACCTTTATAAGCCAGCTGAGGACCATATTTATGATTATATATGATTTGTGCAGAGTCTTGGGTAAGGGTAGAAAGAGGCTGAGCGCAGGTCTCCTGCTGGCAGCCCAGGGGTGCATTTCCACCGTGCACTTGTACACGTGCTCTCCCCCTGCTGTGGTTACTTCCTCATAACCAATGTTCCAGGACTCACTTTACCGTTCTCCCCTGTGGATGCACACCTGGTGCAATCCCATCCTTCCATGAACAGCCTTTTGACACAGCAGCATCTCTAATCACTCAGCACAGCACTCTCCAAACTTCTGGAGCTTTCTGGATGAGGTGTCTTCTGGCCTTCGCCACACAGGGACAGGAGTGTGGAACTGGTCGTGCTTGTGTAAGACATGGACAAGCAGGGGACAGAGCTGATGAAATACCTCTTACGCATATTGTTACTTCTCTGTCTTTGTTGTGGTGAAAGGCTTGTTGTGATTGGCATGGGTCTGGGTAGCAGTCATGATCTGAAGTTCGTGAGTAGGAATGGATGTACCCGTTTGCTGTGCTGTGTGTGATGAAACAGGACCAGCATGAGCAGGGATACAGGTGTGCTTGATGTGTGCTTGCTGGGGGCAGGTTGGGTCATGCCGGTAAGCAGTGTGAGTGGCGGCAATGCTGAGAGGGTGCAGGGCACGGGTGGGCCACACAGGAGGAGTCCACAGAGTAGGAGCCACCACAAATTCCACTCAGGTGTCTTGGCTTCATGCAGTTCCCTATATTTTTAATGACTCACGAAGGATGAGAAAGAGTGCAGAGTGGCAGAGGCCCTCAGCCGTTCCAGGCTTTAGTAAAGGTCTTTCACTCATCAGTGGCCATGGATCTGTTTCCTCTAGTTTCTTCCACATATTTTATTCTAAATCTATTGAAAGAATGAATACCACTTGAGCTGAGTACTGGGTATATGAGTGTTTATTATTCTTTAGACCACTATGGATATATATTAAACACTCCTTTGTATATATGATGTATGTAACAATTTTTTAGAAAAGAATGGCTTCCCAACCCCACTGACATAATAACAGTTTTTTGGTTTTTTTTTTCTTGGTGATAATGATGATTGATGCAAGAATCCAATTTGATGCGGATTCCTAGGGGCTACTGAGAATTGACACTATGCTGACATCCTTACAGAGTGAGCCTCCATGTCTGCCTGCCTATTTCTAAAGGATCTAAGGTAGCTTAGTGAGCAATGATGTCACGATGTGGAGTCACGCAGAGGTAGTAAAAGCTTCCAGAGGAATTTGTAGTATTCCAAGGACTGTGGATGTGACTGCCCCAGTGCAGAGTCTTCCATGACAAAGCTGCTCAATGCACACGCTGTTGGTGGTACCGATAATGATGAAGAAAATCTCTGTGTTATAAAGAGATTTCCAAGACTCAGCCACTTACTTGATTCAACCAATTTCCAGGGTCATTAAAATTCTTGTATATTTCAGGATAATGGACTTTTTTGGGACATACTTGTTTTTTTTTCCTTGATGATAAATTTGTCTCTAACCTTTATTCAATAGGGATGGAGCCTATAGCGGTGCCACTTGAGGAGAACAGCAAACCGGCTCAGATTTGCCAAAGCAAGGTCTGTGCGGACAGGTGAGGTTGCAGCAGGTGACACTTGCAGGTCTAGCTGCAGGGCGGCTCAGAGGGGGGAAGAGAGCAATGCCCTGTGCCATCAGTCCTCGGCTGCATCCTCTGTCCGGTCTGCTGCCGCTTCTCCCTCACACACTCCACTCCAACCACCCTGGCTCCTAGCTCTTCTGTCGCTGCCAGCACGACCGAGGGCTCGAATTCAGGCGGCAAGGGGATGAGGAAAAGGTTTAAGAGCAAAGAGTGAGGACGGGAGGGACACCAGGAGCCATTGCAAACAAGTGTCAATTTTATTGTTTATATGCACAGCTTTTATAAAATGCAGTTACAGGGAGTTCAGGGAGTTAAAGCATACTAGGTTCTGTTTAAGATTAGGTTAGTTTCTTTCTCGTGGGAACAGTCTGTCCTTCATCCTGCTAGCTTCTTGATAACAATATTTCTACCGTCTGTGTTTGCACCCAAAGTTTCTGTTATGACTGGGCATATTGTTCTTGACCTTGTGATAAACATTAGCAAAAAGGGGGCTTTCATCTGTCCAGAATGGGCTTCACCTGCACCTGTCATGCACTGATCACCTCGGGGAAAACGTGGGTGGAGAAGTCCCAAGAGCGTTGGCTCAACCTTACTGAGGCATGCATGAATGCCTGCCTCTATTTTGGGAGCCTGTGCTCAATTGGTCACTTTCCTCCAGGCCGAATACCCTTAACGGGCATGGCGCGCTCCACACTCTTCTTCACACCTACTAAGCATGCTTCCTCCTTAGGACTTTGCACTTGCTGTTCCCTCTGCCTGGAATGCTCTTTCCCTGTTTATACCCCCTCAGGGTTCACTTCCTCACCTCCTTCTGGTGTCTGCTGAAAAGCCTCCTTCTCAGAGGGGCCACCTGACCTCCCCTAGGAGCCACCCCTCCCTCTCCACTTGCTCTGGTGAATTCTTCTCCTTCTCATTAATCCTTTCCCCAACATATACCTTCAGTCCCTCCTGCTAGAATGCCGACCCCTAGAGAGCAGGACTGTCTGTGTTGCTTCCTGTAGACCCTGGAACAGTGTGGTGTGGAGGGAGGTGAGGTGAGGCAGGGGACAGTTTGGAGGAGGCATGGTGGAGCTCAGAGGGGTGGCCGCAGGGGAGTGGTGAGTCAAGGGACCTGATTCACAGCTTGAAAAGATTGGCTGGTGGGTGTAGAAAAGTTGGAAGATGGTAAAGTTGCAAGTGGGAAGGCCAGCTGAGCATCTGTGTTAGTAACACAGGTGAGATGAGATGGAGGCTTGGATCAGGGTCAGAGAGAAAGTCAAGTGGGCATCAGATATAATATATTCTGGAGGTAGAATAACCTGAACTCGCCGATGAATTGGATGTGGAAGCTGCGGGGGGTGTCAGGATGTCCCTCAGGTTGTAGAACTTACAGGTGATAGTTCAACAATTATATTCCATATAGTTGTGGATTATTACCTAATCTGAGTTACTGATGATGAATCATCTGCTAAATTCTAGGAAACGTAGAAAATGAGGTTGAGTGTTATAGGATTTCATTTTATTTCTTGATCGTAAATATTTACAAATCAATTTATTGAATACATCAAATTTCTGCATCCCTTTTAACCTAAATCTAATTTCAACCTGAAAACATGTGGAATACAAATTTTCTGATTGTGGGCCCCTATCTGATGGGTTCCCAGAGCATCTAATACCCCAACTAGTTTACCCCCCAAATACTAAAATGGTTAACAGTTCAGTAGGGATTTATCTATAGTAGAAGTCTTTAAAATGCTAATTGCCTATTAGTTAACGCAATAAAGTATTTGGTGGGTATGTCTGCGCTCAGTAGTTGATGATATGCATAGTACTGAGTCAGAGTACATTTCCTTCTGCACTGCAGACAAGTAAGTCATGAAATGATATGTCAAATAAATACTCAAGCTACATCCAAATTGGATTCAAGTTGTTAGTGCCCCAGGTCACGCTGGGGTGATGAAGGGCTACATGCTCAGGAAAGGTGGGAAGGTGATAGCGTGAAGATCATGCTCTATACAATTGAGCATCATGGGCCCTGGCCCATCCTGGAGCCCAAGGGGTGAGCACACTCTGCATCCTCTTGCTAGTTCTTGTGCAGATTTAAACACTCATCATAGCACAGTTTCAATTAGGGCAATGAATTTTGGGTAAACATTTCTGCATGTCACTATAGCAAATCTTCTCATAGAGAGAAATATAGCCATCTAGGGGTACCGGCAATTATTTATCAGGCTCTTCCCTGGTTGTAGATCTCATTTAGCTGCATCTGAGAGGAATGGCGTTTTCTGGTTAATAAAGCTTTTCGATAGCTAGAGGTCAGGCTTCTTATACTCAGAACCACAAGTACTCAATATAATGAAAAATGGACTTAGGTGCATCTCTCAAAGCACCAGAGAGAATGTCTACAAAGCAAGGTTTCAGGGCTTCCCTGGTGGCGCAGTGGTTGAGAGTCCGCCTGCCGATGCAGGGGACACGGGTTCGTGCCCCGGTCCGGGAAGATTCCACATGCCGCGAAGCGGCTGGGCCCGTGAGCCATGGCCACTGAGCCTGCGCGTCCGGAGCCTGTGCTCCGCAACGGGAGAGGCCACAACAGTGAGAGGCCCGCGTACCGCAAAAAAAAAAAAAAAAAAAAAGCAAGGTTTCATTCTTCCCTTTCCCTTCTAGATCCTAAAGGCAGCTATTTTTCTCAGTAAAAATTAAGGATAAGTTTTCAATAATATCTATCTTGTAATCCCAATGTAAGTTATTAGCAATTTTGCATTATTAGTTCTGGTGATGTGTAGATTATAATTTTTAAAAAATTTAAAATTCTATTTAAAAATTTTAGAAGTTTGAAGAGCTTTAAAAAACCAGATAAAAAAATGTACTTATATCGGTGACTTATGGCCATAGTGTTCTTTTCAGAAACCAAACACGTCAGTCCCTACAGTGTGGCCGTGAGAGCAGATATTCCAGTTAGGCCTATAGTAAAAAAAACCAGGACATGGGTCTAGGTTCCAGAGGTTCTTAACGCAAAATAATGCTCTGGGAGCTCTTAAATTCCAAGCTTTGTGGTTCCCTGTGGCTGTAAGTAATATAAACAAAGTCTTTCAAATTTCTAAAGCTTTTAATTTGATCTGAAAGCTTTGCATAAGCTCCAGATCCCAGGCCTTCCCGTGCCTTGGAAATCTCATTGCAACTTCCTAAGCACACTTGTCACTTTAGCTTTCTGTCTTGTTGGGGGCTTTATGTTTTTATATTATATTATATTAATTATATAATATTATATTACATAACTTTTGGCTATTTCAGTTATTTAAAGGAATACTATATAACATCTTTCCCCCCCTTTTTTTTTCTGCCAGGGTAAATACTTATGATTGTGGAGAAAAAATTTCAAGCTGGTTGTCAAAGTTTTTTGGCCGTCCATATCATTTGATCAAACAAAGTTCAGACTTTCAAAGAAATGCAAGGAAGAAACGAGGCAAAGGTATCACATTTTGGATTGCTTCTTAGGGGACAGGCACTTGGGTTTACCCTTGCAGATGCGAAAATCAGCCCACAAAATGGATTGACAGGGCAATGTGCTCATGAACAGAAAGTAGGGGTGGTCAGCCTCTGGCAGAAAGGTGCTGTGGTGGCCCCCAGGTCAGCAGGACCTATGTGTGGTCTCCAGGATGAGCCCGAGGAGGCCGAGGGGGGCTTGCAGCCTCTGCTCAAGCTCTCTGCCTCAGTCCTGCATGTTTAGAAGCACAATTAAGTTTTGTTAAAGAAAAACACTGGTAGCTTGCTGTATACTAAGAAAATCTGGATTTCTAGTCTTGGCCCTGACACCAAGTAGTTGTTGAGACCTTGGCAAATCCTTGAACCTCATGGTGTTGAACTTCTGTAGAACTCGACGGCAGAACATTGTGACGGCATGTCATCTACTTAGATTTAAGGGTTTTGACAGTTTTTCCTGCCATATGCTGTTGTGAGCATAAAATGAGACAGCAGAGAAGAAAGTACTTTGAGCTAACAGTACCATATAGGAAGAGAGAGTTTTCAGGTGTCTGCTCAAATGTCACCTTCTCGGGGGAGCCTTGCCTGGCTGCCCTCCGTAGAACCAGGGCCCCTACATGAACCTCCAGCTCATTCCCTGTTTTATTTTTCTCTGTGGCACTTTTCACATCCTATAGGGCATGCATTTGACTCAGTTATCCTGTTTATGTTCTGTCTTCCCTCTGTTAGATCATAAGCTCTGTGAAGGAGGGATTTTTCTCTGCTTTGTTCAGGGCTTAGAACAGACCTGGCACATAGTAGTTGCTCAGCAAATACCAGATGAATAAATGAATGGACTGGAGAGTTGCCACATTACTGGTTTGTGCAGGAATGACCTGGCTTAGTCATTAGCTCCCTGGGAGACTGGCTTGTAAATCTACACCTGGAGTGAGTCATGGAGGGCTTCAGGGAAGAGGTGAGTTTGGAACTGCATCTTAACAGGAGAGTAGAAGTGTTCCAGGCAGAGAGAGGCAAGAAGATTACTGAGGAACAGCATGGCAGAGCTTGGCATTTCATGGGTTCAGAGAAGGGTTTAGGAGGGTTGGACATGGGTAGGGGAGTGATGGGGCAGAGCTGGGGAGAAGAGATGAATGTGCTGCTGAGGAGTAAGTAAGCACTGTCTTCAGGTTGAAGAATTGAAGAATTCTACCCTGGAGAGTTTCATGATGCAGCTTGCATTAGAAAGACACCCCTGGTGAGGTGTGGAGGCTGCAAGGGAGAGGGAAATGAAGGAAGCAAAGAGGCCAGGCAGGAGGCGGCAGTGACTGTCCTAGTGGGAGATGAGGCCTGGGTAGGCAAAGGTGGGAGCAGAGTGAATCTGTTGGCTGCTCGATACAGGATCAGGAGTGTCAGCTTGTGAATATTATACTTCAAGGATGCCATTTATGGTGGAGAGGTCTCTGATGGTCTAGGTCTAGGCCTTTGAACATTTTTGTGTTGGTACACCTTAGAAGAAATTTTTTAAAGCTACACTACCTCTTTACGTTGTCATCTAAATTGAAAAAAGAAATAGTTGCAAAGGATGCGATTTCCAGCATATTGTAAATATACAGGCTTACTTTGGAGATATTGAGGGTTCGGTTCCAGACCACTACAATAAAACAAGTCACACAAGTTTTTTGGTTTCCCAGTGCATATAAAAGTTATGTTTACACTCTATTGTAATCTATTAAGTATGTAATAGCATTATGTCTAAAAATCAGTGTGCATAACTTAATTAAATATACTTTCTTGCTAAAAAACTCTAACCATCATCTGAGCCTTCAGCAAGTCATAGGAACATCAAAGATCGCTGATCACAGATCACTATAACAAATATAATAATGAAAAAGTTTGAAATATTGTGAGAACTACCAAAATGCAACACAGAGATATGAAGTGAACAAATGCAGTTGGAACAATGGTGCAATAGACTTGCTCAATGCAGGGTTGCCACAAACATTCAATTTGTAAAAAACTTAGTACCTGTGAGGTACTTGCGAGGCACGATAAAGTGAAATGCAATAAAACAATGTATGCCTGTAGTCATTTAAAATTAAAACTTGTACATTGCCCTTTTAAATATAAGCCAGTGAAGTCTCAATACCATAGTGATTTGAGTCTTATGAGTATTAATTTAAAGATACGTGTATAAACAAACTGTTTTTTAATGTACAGAAATTTTCTTTCTTTCATTTTCTTTCTTCAACTTGTATTTCCATTCCACTTCCTTGAAGGAATTTTATCTTAGTGTTATATATTTTATGCTTGAAAATCTTTTCTTGATCACCCTATCATATTTATCTGAAACTAAAATTATTTATAAATTGAAATGTATAACATTTTTAAAAGTTTCCTGTGATTGTAGCATCTCAGTGTTAGGAAATTTTTCCTAGGTTGAGTTCTTATAATAGTTTTTAATAGTGCACAGTTGATCAAAGCAACAAAAGTATATTATAAATTTCAAAAAATAGTTATTAAACATAAAGAGAAAAAAATTGTGGAAAATGAATCTCTTAATGAGATGGCTGGCCACCTGTGATTAATTCCCATGTCCATGAATGACTGTCACCTATGATCAGAATAGCTGGTGTTCAGCACTGGTTCTCTTCTGAAGAATCTTATTTAAGTCAATAAACAGCTGGGGATGAAGGTGTTTGGTTAACATGCTGTCACTCAAACCTTTCTTCTGAGGCACAGGGATCTAACATCAAGATGACTTTAATCATCTGTCACTTGACAACTTAATTAGTTCCAGCAGTTTTGTGGTTAGCAAAGAATTGGAACCCATCTGACCTACAGGAGGATCAGTCACCCAAGCTTGAGAGACTTTTATTTTCTCAGCACAGACCCCAGGGTTTTGAACTGGTCTTTTGTTTTCCACCCTGGAGATTTTTAGCCCCCAGGGGCAATGTGCCATAGGAGAGGTGCAGCCTTTGCCCTGTGAAGGGAGAGAAGGGCCTTTTGTGGAGGAGCCTGGGATTGTACCTCTCTGCTCTGACAGAGCCATTTTAGCAAAGAAGACATGGAAGTAGAGAATCTGTAAGCAATTCTCTTGGAAGTGGCCATTCTCGGGTACTCTGGGGTCCACAGGCCTAGTTCAGAGACAGCTCACTAGGTTTTGGCCCGGCCAGCCTTTATTATCAACATCTTGTATAAAGACAGCTATGGCATGCCCAAAAAGTGGGAGCTGGAAGCTGGGTGATGGGCTGCAGTAGTTCTGGAGGCCCTTGATATTTTCTTCCACTCTTTTTTCTTTTCAGTAGTTTTAAAACTTTTATTATTTATTTCTAAAGTCAATATTACACACTTGCCCAAGGGCAGAACCCAGCTTCTCCCTGACTAGATTCACTGACCAGATTCAGAAGATCTCACTGGGCCTGTGACCCTCATCAAGGCCCTTCTTCTTGCTTGGGAAAGGGCCCCCCCACTGCCACTTCCCCACCTCCGCCCTACAGCCCCATCTCTCCTCCTCTAAGTGTTGCCTCCAAGTTTCCTTTGCTGGAACAATTTAACTTCAGCACTTTATTATTTTTTTCTAGATTATCAACAGAATATTCTAGGAGCTTATGTTCTTTCTGTTTTTGAGAAGTTTGAGCCATGCTTAGACCATTTTTTATTTCCAGGGCACCATTTTCTTCCCTTTAGAAACAGTCGCTAATATTTAAAAATGCAAGTCTTCCATCCAAGTACTAACCAGGCCAGAAATTCTACTCAATATTCTTTAATAACCTATATGGGAAAATAATCTGAAAAAGAATGAATATATGTATATGTATAGCTGAATCACTTTGCTTAGAAACTAACACAACATTGTAAATCAACTACACTCTACTATAAGCTAAAAATTAAATTTAAGAAATGCAAGTCAATGGAAGCATGATTCATTTGCATTCCAAGAAAGCAACTCTTCTAATTTATTTTATCTTAATTTTTAAATTTAGGTATAATTGACATACAACATTATATTAGTTTCAGGCGTACAACATAATAATTTGACATTTGTATATATTGCAAAATGATCATCACGATAAATCCAGTTAATATCCATCATCACACAGTTACAAATTTTTTTCTTATGGTGAGAACTTTCAAATATGCAATACAGTATTATTAACTGTAGTCACCACACTAGATATTACATCCCCAGGACTTATTTATTTTATAAGTGGAAGTTCGTACCTTTTGACCTTCACCCATTTCGCCACCCCCCCCCCCCCCCCCCCCCGCCTCTGGCAACCACCAATTTGTCCTCTGGATCTATGAGCTTGTTTTGTTTTGTTTTAGATTCCATATCTAAGTGAGATTATACAGTATATGTCTTTCTCCGTCTGACTTTTCACTTAGCATAATACCCTCAAGGTCCATCCATGTTGTCGTTAAATGGCAAGATTTTTTTTTTTTTTTTTGCACGGTACGTGAGCCTCTCACTGTTGTGGCCATGGCTCACGGGCCCAGCCGCTCCGTGGCATGTGGGATCTTCCCGGACCAGGGCACAAACCCGTGTCCCCTGCATCGGCAGGCGGACTCTCAACCACTGCACCACCAGGGAAGCCCGAGATTTCATTCTTTTATGGCTGAATAATATTCCACTGTGTATGTATACCACATTTCCTTAACCATTTATCCATCAGTGGACACTTAGGTTGTTTCCCTCTCCAGCAACTCTTCTTTTAAATACTCCATCAATTTTAGATCAGTCTGATTGTACAACAGCCACCCTCTCTCTGGTGAATGAGGCACAGTATCTGCTGATAAACAGATCCAGTGTTTTGGAACTTCAGCAGCAATTAAGCACCAGGTAAGATCCCTGTACTATTTGCTATTTACCTTGGGAATAGCAGACAGGTGTAACTACTTGCCCCTGGGAGTGAGCTGGTCACCTCCCTGGGGAGAAAAGATCTGAGAATCATGAGTCCAGACCCTTCATTGAGAAACTGAGGCCCAGAGAAGTCACAGAACTTTTTAAGCCGGTTTCCCTTAATCTTTTAGAGGGTTCTCTTTTATCTTCCAGTGTCCTTCTTGATGCCCTCAAGATGCTTAGTGGAGAATCCCAACTCTCATTTTTAATCATTTCAATTCTTAAACATTTAGTTGAATGTAACTGCCAGCCTTTGGACCCACTTTTTTTGCCCACTCTCCCACTATTCCCTGGCACCTAGGAGTCTTGCATGACTTCCACAGTCATTTTGAGTGAAAAGAAGAGTGGTTATGAAAGCTTTTAAAGTTGTAATTGTAGATACTATTTGTTTGTATCATCAGACAGAACTAGCACCCTTGCCTGCTCACTCCGACCCAGGGATCTCCCAAGGGTCCTGGAAAGGTCAGCTCTAGAAAGGGTCTTGGTTGGTTCAAGCCTCCTCATTGTCCTTCAGAGGAAATTGAAGTCCCAAGGTAATCAGACAATTGGGGCAAAAAAGAAAAATCACCCAGCTCTTATGCAAGCATTGGGACCAGCAGATCATTCGTGGTCCACACCTGTCAACACCATGAGCCGGGGCTCCTGTGATGCTCACGTGCTCTGTGGTCCTGGGCACATGTGTGCACATGCACAAACATGTACACATATAGCTTAATAAAAACTACAAAAATGGACTGTTTGTAGTAATTCCTGTTTATAGTCATTGGCAAAAACACACAACAGTGTTCCCTTGCCGAGGTCCAGGCTACCCTCTTTAGGAGCTGAAATGTGATGCCTTGGTCCCTGGGCGTTCACTGAGTTTTCCCAGTACTGAGTGACCCCCTTCCTCAGGTACCCTGGGCCCTGGATGGAGCAGGTCTGCAGTTTTCTGGGATCCTTGGTGTGGAAAGAGAGGCGGTGGGGACAGGCTTGCTGCAGCCCTGGTTCCTGCAGTCCTGGTTTAGTGCAGGGCTGACAAGCAGGAGGTAGGAAGGCCAGGTGGTCAAAGGTAAGAGAAACAGCCTGTGGTTAGTACATAGTGAGCGTCCCTGGTTCTGTTTTCAAATTTGATGTATGATATTGTCTCCCTGCTGGCCGTGGTAGCTTTTGGACATAAAACTTGCCCTATTACAAAGCACAAAGGGAGTTTTTGTTTGTTTGTTTGTTTATAACCTGGAGGGTAAATCCAGAATCAAAGGATTTTAGGACTGGAAAGTGCTAACCCTCTCATTTCCCACAAGGACCCTGCAGTCCTCATCGATGGTGGGTGTTGCACATAATTAGTGGCAAAGCTGGACTTGGGTATCCTGGTCCCTGGCTTTTCACATGCCAGGGGCTTTAAGATACAGACATGGGACCCCTTACTCTCCCCCAGCGTCTTTCAGTTCTGTCTCCAGGGCAAATTCCAGTCATGCTTGGATTTCCCTCCCTACAAACTTCAAAAATTTTTATTAAAGTACAACAAAGTGCAAAAATCATAAGTACATAGTTTAGTGAATGTTTACAGATGTATATACCCACGTAACCACCATCCAGATCAAGTAGAGAACATTTCTAGAACCCTAGACCCCTTCCTCATGTCCCTTCTTAGTCAACCCCACTGAAGGTTGCCACTATTATGCCTTCTTTCACCCTAGATAGTTTCACCTTTTCTTAAACTCAATTTAATGGGATGATACAGTGTGTTCCTCTGTTGAAGTTTTCAGATGCTTTTTCAGTGCTTTTTTACCTTAGGGGAGGGGGTGCATGGAGGTGCAGGGAGCTGTTTTATGGTAACTGTGCTAATAAACAAAAATTTTAAGCAAGAATTACAAAAATAGCATATGCTTAGTTAAAACTGCAAACGGGATGGAAGCTAGGAAATAAATTTTTTTTTTTTTTTTTTGCGGTACGCGGGCCTCTCACTGTTGTGGCCTCTCCCGTTGCGGAGCACAGGCTCCGGACGCGCAGGCTCAGCGGCTATGGCTCACGGGCCCAGCCGCTCCGTGGCACGTGGGATCTTCCCGGACCGGGGCACGAACCCGTGTCCCCCGCATCGGCAGGCGGATTCTCCACCACTGCGCCACCAGGGAAGCCCTAAAATTTTTAATCGAGGTACAATTGACATGCAACGTTATATTAGTTTAGGTGTACAACAGGATTCTATATTTGTATGTACTGAGAAATGATCACAGTAAGTCTAGTACACATCTGTCATCACACATAGCTGGAAAATTTTTTTTTAAAGATGGTTTATTTCTTTTTCTTTTTAAAATAAATAAATAAATTTATTTATTTATTTTTGTCTGTGTTGGGTCTTCATTGCTATGCGCAGGCTTTCTCTAGTTGTGGAGAGCGGGGGCTACTCTGTTATGGTACTCAGGCTTCTCTTTGCAGTGACTTGTCTTTGTTGCGGAACATGGGCTCTAGTCACGTGGGCTTCGATAGTTGTGGCATGTGGGCTCAGTAGTTGTGACTCATGGGCTCTAGAGTGCAGGCTCAGTAGTTGTGGCGCATGGGCTTAGTTGCTTCAGGGCATGTGGGATCTTCCCGGACCAGGGATTGAACCCGTTTCCCCTGCGCTGGCAGGTGGATTCTTAACCACTGCACCACCAGGGAAGTCGCGCAAAATTTTTTTCTTCTGATGAGTATTTAAGATTTATTCTCTTGGCACCTTTTAAATATGCAATACAATCGTTTTTCAGACAATACAGTATTATTAACTATAGTTGCCATGCTATACATTACATTCCCATGACTTGTTTATTTTATAACTGGAAGTTTGTACCTTTTGACCCCTTTCACCCATTTTGCCCACCCTTCCCCCTACCCCTGGCAACCACCAATCGTTCCTCTATAGGAAATAAATATTAAAACCTCCCATGTATACTCTATGTTGCTTTATGATGATCTAATATCCAAAAAGAGTGTGAGCTCTTGACACGTTTTAGGTCCTTGATAATTAAGCCTGTGGACAGTCTTTAAATGCCTTATCCTGACTCTGTAGAATTGGCATTTTGTCATAAGTTTATTCACTCGATCCCAGTTCACTTGGTTTCCAAAGTTCTTCATCTCTTCAGCAAAGATCTACTCACCCATTGCACTGCCTCTTGTGGGCTTCTCCATGGAGATGGGACCATATTCCAGGGAGATCATGGAGGTCTGTCCAACAGATGTGTGTCTCTTGGCCTTGCACTCAGGATAAAAGCTTGTTCTGATCATCTAAGTCTCAGGCCAGAGTACAATTGATGAACTCAGGCATCGAGTGGTAGAAATGTTGAATTATTACAATAGTGCAGTTATCCACCCTTCCCCACCTTTTCTCTTTTTGGTACGTCTTAAACAGTGATGAGAATGGAAAGGAAGAATTATTCCCAGTGAACAATCTCATTTCACGTTTCCGTGCCAATATAATTACCAATGGAACAAGAGCTTTTGAAGAAGAGAAATGGGATGAAATTTCAGTTGGTTCCTTGCATTTCCAGGTAAGTTCCCAGAAGTTTATTATCCTTCCTCAAGGGTTGCCAATGGGGATTGACATCAGTCCTAGGCCGGGATGGTAGCAGGTAGCAGGGAATCCCATGCCCCATCACGTGCCGCCCCTCCCCCACCAGGCGTTGACTCTTACCCACAAAATCTCAGCAGGATGGTATGTAACATCTGCATCCTGGGGTGCCCCTTGGAATGATCCATCCCTCCTTCCTTCGAGGAGGGCAGCAGTTTCACGTGGGGAAGAGAGAATGTACAGGTGATGAAGGTACAGACTTTGTCACTGTGTCTAGGCTTCAACTCTGTTTCTTGGAATGCTTGTGTCTATGAGAACGTCCTCCTCCTGAAACTTACTGGATTTTCTCGCTGTCTGGAGCTTGTGGAGGAGGACCCAGATGCCTCATGGTCCTTCAGTGCCCGTGGTGGCTGTACCTTCTCCCCATGCTCTCTCGCTTCTGGTCTCATTGGCAGCTGGGGAGGAGCTTGCAGTTAGAGGCAAAGCCTCCAGGATGCCCTCCCTCCCCAGGTTTTGGGATCCCCAAGCCTGAAGTCTTCAGCTAACATCTACATTCCTCCTTAGGGCAGATAAGGCCCCCGAGACCTGACCCCCCCCCCGGCCTCTCCCATCTCCCTGAGCTCATCACCCCTCCCCCTCTGCCTGTCCTGCAGACCTTCTCTCCATTCCCTAAACAAGCCAAGCTTCCTGCCTTAGCACCTTAGCCCCACCACAAGGTCACACTCTGCACAGTGTCTCCTTATTTCTTCAGAGCATACGAGGGTGGGGACCAAGTCTGTTTAGTCCCTGCTGTTCCTCTGGGGTCTAGGACAGTCCTTACCCAGAATAAGTGCTCCAAACTGCTGATGGAATGAATGGTCAGGAAAGCTATGGAATAGCTGGGGGCAGAAGGATGGGTCATCTGCACAGAATGTGCCCAGTTCTTCAGTGGGGAATGAAATTATCTTAATAACAGTAATTAGCCATTTGTATATAAACTGATTGTAATAGGGCTACTGCACTCAAATGGAACATCACTCTAACTTCCAGGAAAGAAGTAAACAATAATTTAACCCTTAATGAAGGATTTCAGAGGTCTGGGGTTTGGGGTAGGGATAAACTGCGTGGCACCAATAGAAGAAAAAGATGTCCGAAAGATCTTTGTTATCCATTTAACTCTCCAAACTTTCTCTTATCCTGGAAGCTGCTCCCCCTTGAAATAATTATCTCTTTTCTCTTCCACAGACCTCTCTGGCACCAGCCTTCTGTCATTCCACTCATTTCTCCATCCCAGCTGACTCTTCCTCATTTTCTGTTGCTGTGTCCCTGCCATGCTATAAAAGCACCTGCTCTCAGGGTATATGCCCAGTAGTGGGATTGCTGGGTCATATGATAATTCTATTTTTAGTTTTTTAAGGAACTTTCATACTGTTCTCCATAGTGGCTGTATCAATTTGCATTCCCACCAACGGTACAAGAGTGTTCCCTTTTCTCCACACCCTGTCCAGCATTTACTGTTTCTAGATTTTTTGATGATGGTCATTCTGACCGGTGTGAGATGATATCTCATTGTGGTTTTGATTTGCATTTCTCTAATGATTAATGATGTTGAGCATTCTTTCATGTGTTTGTTGGCAATCTGTATATCTTCTTTGGAGAAATGTCTATTTAGGTCTTCTGCCCATTTTTGGATTGGGTTGTTCAAAAAGAGTCATGTACCAAAATGTTCATTGCAGCTCTATTTACAATAGCCAGGACATGGAAGCAACCTAAGTGTCCATCAACAGATGAATGGATAAAGAAAATGTGGCACATATATACAATGGAATATTACTCAGCCATAAAAAGAAACGAAATTGAGTTATTTGTAGTGAGGTAGATGGACCTAGAGTCTGTCATACAGAGTTAAGTAAGTCAGAAAGAGAAAAACAAATACCGTATGCTAACACATATATATGGAATCTAAGAAAAAAAGAAAAAGGTCCTGAAGAACCTAGGGGTAAGACGGGAATAAAGACACAGACCTACTAGAGAATGGATTTGAGGATATGGGGAGGGGGAAGGGTAAGCTGTGACAAAGTGAGAGAGTGGCATGGACATATATACACTACCAAACATAAAACAGATAGCTAGTGGGAAGCAGCCGCATAGCACAGGGAGATCAGCTCAGTGCTTTGTGACCACCTAGAGGGGTGGGATAGGCAGGGAGACGCAAGAGGGAAGAGATATGGGAACATATGTATATGTATAACTGATTCACTTTGTTATAAAGCAGAAACTAACACACCATTGTAAAGCAATTATACTCCAATAAAGATGTTAAAAAAAAAAGCACCTGCTCTTACACATCCTGCCTGGTACAGAGTAGGCACTAAGTTTATGATAGATGGAGAGAGAGAGGGAGTAATAAAGGAAGAAAAGAAGGAAAAGAGAAAGCACTACAACTAGACTAGGATCACTGTCAGAAACTTACCTGTAACAAGTAAGTTGTAAGGTACCTGGGTACATGAATACAAGAAGGACTCTAAAAAAACCTTTCTGAGATGCTTTGCTTTCTTTAGGTCATGAATACTTAATAAACATCAATTAACGGAAGTTAAAATATGCATGCCCTTTGACCCAATAATTTCACTCATAGAAATCTATCCCATAAAAAAATACTCATACAGGGCTTTCCTGGTGGTGCAGTGGTTGAGAGTCCGCCTGCCGATGCAGGGGACACGGGTTCATGCCCTGGTCCGGGAAGATCCCACATGCCGCGGAGCGGCTGGGCCCGTGAGCCATGGCCGCTGAGCCTGTGCATCCGGAGCCTGTGCTCCGCAACGGGAGAGGCCACAACAGTGAGAGGCCCGCGTACCGCAAACAAACAAACAAACAAAACAAAAAACTCTTAAAAATATGTAAAGATATATTACAAAATTACTCATTGCAATACTTTATAAATATGAAAAATTGGAGAACATCCTAAATATCCCTAAAAAGGAAGTTTTATAAAATTAGTTTTTATTGAAGTATAGTTGCTTTACAATATTATGTTAGTTTCTACTGTACAGTAAAATGAATCAGCAGTACATACACATATATCCCCTTTTTTGGATTTCCTTCCCATTTAGGTCACCACGGTGCATTAAGTAGAGTTCCCTGTGCTGTATAGTATGTTCTCATTAGTTATCTATTTTATACATAGTATCAATAATGTATATATGTCAATCCCAAACTCCCAATTCCTCCCACCCGCCCCGCTTTCTCCTTGGTATCCATATGTTTGTTTTCTACATCTGTGTCTCCATAAAAGGGAAGTTGATTAAATGAAGTACACTACATCCATACAATGTCGTCTTGTGCAGGCATTAAAAAGTATAAGCTATAGTTAATACTGTGCCTTTCAAAAAGTAAATGCTAAATTAGGAATCTGGGATTAACAGATACATGCTAATATGTATAAAATAAACAACAAGGACTTACTGTATAGCACAGGGAACTATACTCGATATCTTGCAATAACCTATAATGGAAAAGAATCTGTAAAAAGAATATATTTATATTCTTATTATATTATATATAAATATATAATATAAATATATTTATATAAATTATAAATTTATATAAATATATTTATATTATATAAATATAAATATTATATATATATTTATATAATTTATATTCTTTTTTCAGATCACTTTGCTGTGTACCTGAGACATTGTAAATCAACTATACTCAAATTTAAAAATTTGTTTAAGTAAATGCTTAAGAGATGTTTGTTGGTGATAATAGTGCTGAAGCAGTTGCAATGTGGAAGGATCTAACACATCTCTTTCGGAAAGCAGTTTTTCACTGGATATCATCAAGTCATAAAAGGTTTATACCTGTTGACTTTATAATCTCCTTTTGGGAGATTTAGCCTAAAGAAAAATTCAAACAGGAAAGAGAGTTATGTGAATTAAGACCTTTATTGCAAAATTACTGATTACAGCAAAGCATTAGAAATTAGGCACATGGCTTCAAAGGAGGAGAGCTAAGTGCATCAACCCATGGGAATGCCAGGCCATGGTGAAAACTGCAAAATCCGGGGATGAGGTAGCTGTCTGTGAACGGACACCGAACAATGTCCGTTACGTATTGTGGAGTAATTTAAAAAGAGAAAGAAAGCCAGCAGCTCTCAGCTCTCAGCTAGTGTGTTTCACAGGGGCGCGTGTGATTGCGTGAGATACTTGCTGCAGTCTTGGCAGTCTCGAGCGGTCTGTGGCCACGAAAGCAGCGCAGGATGTGTGGCTGTTCATCTTCTCCCAGTATGCCCTCCAATCAGTTCTTTTCTTCCCTGGAGGAAGCCCAACATTCCCTGGTAACTACCTGTGAGAGTCACAGCCACTCTTCGTTTTCTTCAAAGCCCTGATGCAGTAGCCTTTAAGCTGATAAACGAATGTGGGTGATTCCCTAGCGGGCATTGGGAAGAGATGGCACTTCCTGGCTCCGTGCAGTTTGAGTATTGCTCTGTGAGTCTGAAATTGGCTGTTTACAACGATTCCTCCCTGCAGAGTGTGACAGTCTGGTCACTTTCATGGCAACGCTGTCTTTTCCCTTCTCACCTCCCAGGTTTTGGGACCTTGTCACAGATGCCAGATGATTTGCATCGATCAGCAAACTGGGCAGAGAAACCGAAATGTTTTCCAAAAGCTTTCTGAGAGGCGAGAGAGAAAGGTAAGCATGATTGCTAAAAATGACACCCCATTTTAAGTTCCTGATGCATTGTCTACACCAGAACTAATCCTTAAGAGTGCTGAGTAATTTTTAGAAGTGGGAGAACATTGTAAGGCTGATGGGCTACTATCAAGGTTCAGACCTTATCCGCGACACTGTCTTATTTTTCTTTTCCATTCATTTCCTCACTATTTTTATTACATGTATTTTTGATGCTTTCAAATCTTGTTGAAGAGATATGGAGTATAGATAAGAAATAGTTTTTTTAAAAAGTGGGGGGACTTTCCTGGTAGTTCAGTGCTTAAGACTCTGCTTGCAAAAAAAAAAAAAAAAAGACTCTGCTTGCACTGCAGGGGGCACGGGTTCCACCCCTGGTCTGCAAACTAAGATACCGCATGCTGTACGGTGCGGCCAAGGGAAAAAAAAAGAGAGAAATAGTAAATAAGTAAAGTAATTCTATTGTCTCAATCATTATTTTCTTTGCCATAGAAAGCTCATGAAGAATAAAAATGCCTTATGGTGAATAGGCTAGCTGCATAGAAAATAAATTTCACTATACTAAGTTTGTAAGTCATCTTCTTGAGGGCTAAAATGACCAAGTGTTGTTGTGGATCCCAGATTATAAAAGCTGAACTTCTAAGAGATTGATTCATTAGGAACATCCATTTATTTCCGGGCTTGCACTTTCTGTCAGGACTTTTGGTTTGCAAAGAATTCCAGGAAGCCAAATAAGCAATCAGGCTGCATGGAACAATTCTTGAAAATTAACAGAAATAATGCAAGCATTTCATCTCTTCCCAGTAATAAACTGGCAAGTTAACTCACGGTAAAATGTTCTGCATTGTTTCCTGTGTTTCTCCAAAACCAGAGTTTTGTTTCACAGTATTTGATTGACAAAACTCTCCTTACGGATATGGATAGGTATGGTCTGCAGAGCTGTTGCGCTTGAGTATCATACCAAAAAGTCTGTTTGCTCAGCTCTGGCAGGCAGTGCCAAATGGGGGCGTGGGGACCCGGAGCCTGACCTATGCAGATTGCCAGGAGAGAGGATGTGTGGGCACAGTACTATGGTACATGGAAGTGGTATTTCTCAGCATCACAATAATTCTTGTGCACAAATCTTTTTATTTTTTAAATTTGGAATAATTTTAGATTTACAGAAAAATTGCAAATATAGTACAGAGAGTTCCTGTGTGCTCTTCATCTATATGTACACAAATATTAAGGAATTAATTTATCCCCAGTCGCTAGCTTGGGGCCTGGAACGTGGTGGTGGCCAACTGATGTTATCCCAGATCTGGGAGCACATCACATACTCCAAAGTGTTGTTACTGGCTTGCTTGCACTGATGGCAAACGTTTTTATTTTATTTTATTTTAATTTAACTTTTATTTTATATTGGTGTAGAGTTGACTTACAATGTTGTGTTTGTTTGAGGTGGACAGCAACTTGCTTCAGTTATACATATCCATGTATCTATTCTTTTTCTGATTCTTTCCCCATTTAGGTTATTACAGAGTGCCAAGTAGAGTTCCCTGTACTGTAGAGCAGGTCCTTGTTGATGATCTGTTTTATATATATATTAGTTTGTATATGTTAATCCCAACCTCCTAATTTATCCCTCCCCCCTTCCGGCTTCCCCCACAACCATAAGTTTCTTTTTTAAGTCTGTGAGTCTGTTTCTGTTTTGTCAAGTAGTTCATTTGTATCAATTTTTAGATTCCATCTATAAGTGATGTCCTATGATATTTGGCTTTCCCTGTCTGACTTAGTTCAGTTAGTATGATCATCTCTAGGTGCGTCAGTGTTGCTGCAGATGGCATTATCTCATTCCTTTTTATGGCTGAGTAATACTCCACTGTCTATACGGACCACATCTCCTTTATCCATTCATGTGCTGATGGACATTTTGGTTGCTTCCATGTCTTGGCTATTGCAGATAGGGCTGCAATGAACCTTGGGGTGCATATGTCCTTTCGAATCATGGCTTTCTCTGGATATACACCCAGGAGTGGGACCACTGGATCATACTGGTAGCTCTACTTTTAGTTTTTTAAGGAACCTCTATACTGTTCTCCACAGTGGCTGTTATCAATTTCCATTCTCACCAACAGCATAGGAGGGTTCCCTTTCTCCATGCCCTCTCCAGCTCTTACTGTTTGTAGGGTTTTTTTTTTAATTAATTTTTATTGGAGTATAGTTGCTTTACAATATTCTGTTAGTTTCTACTGTACAGCAAAATGAATCAGCTATACATATACATATATCCCCTCTTTTTAAAATTTCCTTTGCATTTAGGTCACCACGGTGCATTAAGTAGAATTCCCTGTGCTATACCGAATGTCCTCGTTAGCTCTCTGTTTTATACATAGTATCAATAGTATATATGTATCAATCCCAATCTCCCAATTCCTCCCACCCCACCCCCTTTCCCCCTTAGTATCCATACATTTGTTTTCTATGTCTATGTCTTCTCTGTCTGCTTTGCAAATAAGATCATTTATACCAGCAGTCCCCAACCTTTTTGGTGCCAGGGACCGGTTTCGTGGAAGACAGTTTTTCCATGGACGGGGATGGGAGTCGCCGGGATGGTTCAGGCTGTAATGCGAGCGGGAGCGATGGGGAGTGATGGGGAGCGGCAGATGAAGCTTTGCTCGCTCACCTGCCGCTCACCTCCTGCTGTGTGGCCCTGTTCCTAATAGACCACGGACTGCTACTGGCCCGTGGCCCAGGGGTTGGGGACCCCTGGTCTATACCATTTTTCTAGATTCCACAGGTATGTGTTAATATATGATATTTGTTTTTCTCTCTCTGATGATGGCAAACCTTGAGTAGACTTACGCAACTCTTCATTTTCGACCTCCCATCCTTATTCTGGAGAATTTGGAGAACTTAATTTACGTCACGCACTCTTATAGAAAATGCTGAGTTTTGCCCTTATTTTCACAAAATGGTTTTTACATCTGGCTACAGAGGAGAAATCGGCCTGATAGTGGTCAGAGGCCCAGAGGAGGAAGAAGCCCTCCTGTGGGAAACTCAGGGTACACAGGAAGGAGGAAATAATAGGTCCAGCAGTAAAGAGGTATAGGCTGACTATTGGGAAAGAATACTTTAAAACGAGAATCTGTGTGGTCTACGATATTAGGATTCTCCTTGTTTCTCACTACCTTCTACTAAATGACAGATAGGACATATCAAGTCCCAGTACATGTTTTTAAAGATCTGACTTAATTTTAGTGGAACATTATTATTTACAAAATTATTTTAACTGCTAAAATAATCTAACTTCTGTTGTTACTGTTTTGTTCACAGGTGAACTTTGGGATGTACTTGATGCATACCTCTTTGGATTTATCTTCTCCATGTTACCTGTCTGTAGGATCTCAGGTGCTCCCTGTGTTGAAAGAAAACATAGAACACTATGATTTACCTGCTTCTGAGAAACATCAGGAAGTTATCTCCTAAAGTTTTTTTCAGCATATATTAAAATTTCTCTTTTACACCTATCTCCATTCTTTTTCTTTTCCAGTTTTGTTGAGATATAATTGACATACAGCGCTGTGTAAGTTTAAGGTGTACAGCATAATGATTTGACTTATATACATCATGAAATGATTACCCTAATAAGTTTAGTGAATCGTCTCAGATAGATTACAATTAAAGAAATAGAAAACAATATGTAATTTTTCCTTGTGAAGGGAACTCTTAGGAGTTACTCTTCTAAATTTCAGACATAACGTACAGCAGTGTTCATTGTATTTATCATGTTGTACATTACATCCCTGCTACTTATTTATCTAATAACTGGAAGTTTGTACCTTTTGACTTCATTCGTCCAATCCCCCACCCACCTCCCCTCTCTGGTAACCACAAATCTGATCTCTTTTTCTAGGAGTTTGTTTGTTTGTTCTGAAGTATAATTGACCTACAACATTATGTTAGTCCCTGGTACACAACATAGTGATTCAATATTTCTATACCTTTCAAAATGATCATCAGGATAAGTCTAGATATGATATGTCATCATACAAAGATATTACATAATTATTGACTATATTCCCCACACTGTACATTTCATAACCTTGACTCATTTATTTTGCAACTGAAAGTTTGTACCTCTTAATTTCCCTCACCTGTTTCTCTCCTCCTCCCACCCCTGCCCCCCTCTTTGGCAACTACCTGTTTGTTCTCTGTATCTATGACTCTGTTTCTGTTTAGTTATGTTTGCTCATTTGTTTTGTTTTTCAGATTCCACATATAAGTAAAATCATACAGTATTTGTCTTTCTCTGTCCAATTTACTTCACAAATACCATAATATCCTAAGTCCATCCATGTTGTCAAAAATGGCAAGATTTCATTCCTTTTTATGTCTGAGTAATATTCCATTGTATATATGTACCATATCTCTTTATCCATTCAACTTAGGTTGCTTCCATATCTTGGCTATTGTAAATATGCTGCAATGAACATTGGGATGCCAGTATCTTTTTGAATTAGTGTTTTCATTTTCTTTAGATAACAACTCAGGAGTAGAATTGCTGGATCATATGGTAGTTCTATTTATAATTTTTTGAGGAACCTCTATATTGTTTTCCATTGTGGTTGCACCAATTTACATTCCCATCAACAGTGCACAAGGGTTGCCTTTTCTCTACATCTTCATCAGCACTTGTAATTTGTTTGCCCTTTTTTTTTGTGTGGTACATGGGCCTCTCACTGTTGTGGCCCCTCCTGTTGTGGAGCACAGGCTCCGGATGCGCAGGCTCAGCAGCCATGGCTCACGGGCCCAGCTGCTCCACGGCATGTGGGATCTTCCCGGACCAGGGCACGAACCCGTGTCCCCTGCATCGGCAGGCGGACTCTCAACCACTGCGCCACCAGGGAAGCCCTGTTTGCCTTTTTGATGATAGCCATTCTGACAGGTATGAGGTGATATCTCATTGTGGTGTTGATTTGCATTTCCCTGATGATTAGTGATGTTGAGCATCTTTTCTTTCTTTCTTTTCCTTTTCTTTCTCTTTTTTTCTTTTTTGGGCTTATAAACAACAGATATTTATTTCTCACAGTTCTGGAGACTGGGAGTCCAAGGTCAAAGTGCTTGCAGATTCAGTGTCTGGTCAGGCCCCTCTTCCTTGTTCACAGCCAGCTCCTTCTTCCTGTGTCCTCACCTAGTAGAAGGGGTGAGGGAGCTCTCTGGGGTCTCCTTTATAAGGGTACCAATTCCACTGATAGGGACGGAGCATCTTTTCATGTGCCTGTTGGCCATCTATGTCTTCTTTGGAAAAGTGTCAGTGTCTATTCAGGTGCTCTGCCCATTTTTTAATCAACGGCTTTTGTTTGTTTGTTTGTTTATGTTGCATTGTATGAATTCTTTGTATGCTTTGGATATTAACCCCTTACTGGATACATCATTTGCAAATATCCTCTCCCATTCAGTAGGTGTCCTATTTGTTGTTGATAGTTTCCTTCGTTGTGCAAAAGCTTTTTAGTTTGACATAGTCCCATTTGTTTATTTATTTTATTTTATTTTATTTTTATTATTATTATTTTTTGTAGTACACGGGCCTCTCACTGTTGTGGCCTCTCCCATTGCGGAGCACAGGCTCCGGACACGCAGGCTCAGCAGCCATGGCTCACGAGCCTAGCTGCTCTGCGGCATGTGGGATCTTCCCAGACCAGGGCATGAACCCATGTCCCCTGCATCGGCAGGCAGACTCTCAACCACTGCACCACCAGGGAAGGCCCCATTTGTTTATTTTGCTTTTGCTTCCCTTGCCCTGAGGAGACATATTCAAAAAATATTGCTAAGAGTGATGTCAAGGAGACTACTGCCTATGTTTTCTTCTAGAAGTTTTACGTTTCAGTCTTACATTTAAGTCTTTAATCCATTTTGAATTTATCTTTGTACAAGATGTGAAAGAGTAGTCCATTTTGATTCTTTTGCACGTAACTATCCAGTTTTCCCAACATCATTTATTGAAGAGGTTGTCTTCTCCCCATTGTATATCTTGCCTCCTCTGTCATAGATTAATTGCCCAGGGACTTCCCTGTGGTCCAGTGGTTAAGACTCAGTGCTTCCACTGCAGGGGGCATGAGTTTGATCCCTGGTCAAGGAGCTAATATCCTGTATCCTGCATGCCAGGTAGTGTGGCCAAAATATATATATATATGTATACACACACATATGTATATACATATACATACATACATACATATATAAATTGCCCACATAGGGACTTCCCTGGTGGTACAGTGGTTAAGAATCTGCCTGCCAATGCAAAGGTTTATCAATTTTGTTCATTTTTTCAAAGATCCAGTTTAGTTTCATTGATATTTTCTATTGTTTTTTAGTCTCTATTTCATTTATTTCTGCTCTGATCTTTATGATTTCTTTCCTTCTACTAACTTTGGGTTTTGTGTGTTCAACTGCCTCTGCCCTCATTAAGATCAACAATGTGTTCAGTAGAACTTGGTCTTTTGAACACAGAGAGTTCTTTTCCTCTTGAAGGTAGAGAGTGCCTTCACTAACTTCCTTCTTTCTCTAACTCCACACTCTCCTTGTGTGCACAGCCCCACTCAGGAGGGCAGTTCTGAGGCTTCTGTGCTTTCCATGAGGCAAATTTAGCACAAGTGCTGCATCCACACCCAGCAAGGCTCCCACATGTGTTAGAAGTATGATCATTTTTAATTAAATGAGATTTTTAGTGAATCTCACTGGGAATATTTAACCTCCTCTATTTTGCCATTTTACCATGCTCCTACTTTGCCTTTAGAAAGACACTTTAGTCTGTCTTCTTGCACTGAGGAAGGTAGTCTGTGCCCAGTGATCTTGAGGGAATCACACAACATAGTGTGTGCATCAGGACCTAGGGGGAAGGAGAAGTGACCCCATAGGATACTGAACCAGACCTACTTGCTAGTGTTGGAGAGTCTCCTGCAGAGGCGGGGGGTGGCTGTGGCTCACCATGAGGACAAGGACACTGGCAGCAGAAGTTCTGGGAAGTACTCCTTGGCATGAGCCCTCCCAGAGTCTGCCACTAGCCCCACCAAAGAGCCTGGGTAGGCTCCAGTGCTGGGTTGCCTCAGGCCAAACAACCAACAGGGAGGGAACTCAGCCCCACCCATCAGCAGACAAGCAGATTAAAGTTTTACTGAGCTCTGCCCACCCAAGCAACACTCAGCTCTACCCACCACCAGTCCCTCCCATCAGGAAACTTGCACAAGCCTCTTAGATAGCCCCATCCACCAGAGGACAGACACCAGAAGCAAGAAGATCTACAATCCTGCATCCTGTGGAATGAAAACCACATTCACAGATAGACAAAATGAAAAGGCAGAGGACTAAGTACCAGATGAAGGAACAAGATAAAACCCCAGAAAAACACTAAATGAAGTGGAGATAGGCAACCTTCTAGAAAAAGAATTCAGAATAATGATAGTAAAGATGGTACAGGACCTCGGAAACAGAATGGAAGCAAAGATCGAGAAGATGCAAGAAATGTTTAACAAAGATCTAGAAGAATTAAAGAACAAACAAACAGAGATGAACAATACAATAACTGAAATGAAAAATACACTAGAAGGAATCAATAGCAGAATAACTGAGGCAGAAGAATGGATAAGAAACCTGGAAGACAGAATAGTGGAATTCACTGCTGCAGAACAGAATAAAGAGAAAAGAATGAAAAGAAATGAAGACAGCCTAAGAGACCTCTGGGACAACATTAAATGCAATAAGATTCGCATTATAGGGGTCCCAGAAGGAGAGGTGAGAGAGTAAGGACCCGAAAAAATATTTGAAGAGATTATAGTCAAAAACTTCCCTAACATCGGAAAGGAAATAGCCACCCAAGTCCAGGAAGTGCAAAGAGTCCCATACAGGATAAACCCAAAGAGAAACACACCGAGACACATAGTAATCAAATTGGCAAAAATTAAAGACAAAGAAAAATTATTGAAAGCAGCAAGGGAAAAACGACAAATAACATACAAGAGAACCCCCATAAGGTTAACAGCTGATTTCTCAGCAGAAACTCCATAAGCCAGAAGGGAGTGGCATGATATACTTAAAGTGATGAAGGGAAAAAGTTACAACGAAGATTACTCTACCCGGCAAGGATATCATTCAGATTTGATGGAGAAATCAAAAGCTTTACATGGGCTTCCCTGGTGGCGCAGTGGTTGAGAGTCTGCCTATCGATGCAGGGGACACGGGTTCGTGCCCCGGTCCTGGAAGATCCCACATGCTGCAGAGTGGCTGGGCCCGTGAGCCATGGCCGCTGAGCCTGTGCGTCCGGAACCTGTGCTCCACAACAAGAGAGGCCACAACAGTGAAAGGCCCATGTACCGCAAAAAAAAAAAAAAAAAAAAGTTTTACAGACAAGCAAAAGCTAAGAGAACTCAGCACCACCAAACCAGCTCTACAACAAATACTAAAGGAACTTCTCTAAGTGGGAAACACAAGAGAAGAAAAGGACCTACAAAAACAAACCCAAAACAATTAAAATGGAAACAGGAACATACATATCGATCATTACCTTAAACGTGAATGGATTAAATACCTCAACCAAAAGACGCAGCCTCGCTGAATGGATACAAAAACAAGACCCATATATATGCTATCTATAAGAGACCCACTTCAGACCTAGGGACACATACAGACTGAAAGTGAGGGGATGGAAAAAGATATTCCATGCAAATGGAAATCAAAAGAAAGCTGGAGTAGCAATCCTCATATCAGATAAAATAGACTTTAAAATAAAGAATGTTACAAGAGACAAGGAAGGACACTACATAATGATCAAAGGATCAATCCAAGAAGAAGATATAACAATTATAAATAGATATGTACCCAACATAGGAGCACCTCAATACATAAGGCAAAGGCTAACAGCTATAAAAGAGAAAATCGACAGTAACACAATAATAGTGGGGGGCTTTAACACCTCACTTACACCAATGGACAGATCATCCAGACAGAAAATTAATAAGGAAACACAAGCTTTAAAGGACACAATAGACCAGATAGATTTAATTGATTTTATAGGACATTCCATCCAAAAACAGCAGATTACACTTTCTTCTCAAGTGTGCATGGAACATTTTCCAGGATAGATCACATCTTGGGTCACAAATCAAGCCTCAGTAAATTGAAGAAAATTGAAATCATATCAAGCATCTTTTCCAACCCCAACACTATGAGACTACATGTCAATTACAGGGATAAAAATGTAAAAAACACAAACACATGAGCCCATGTGCCAAAAGTACTGAAGCCCACACACCTAGAGCCCGAGCTCTGAAACAAGAGAAGCCAACGCAATAAGAAACCCGTGCACTGCAACGAAGAGTAGCCCCCACTCGCAGCAACTAGAGAAAGACCGAGCACAGCAATGAAGACCCAACAATGAAGGCCAGACGCAGCCAAAAAAAAAAAAAAACCCACTACAATCAGGTGTCACCTCACCCCAGTTAGAATGGGCATCATCAGAAAATCTACAAACAACAAATGCTGGAGAGGGTGTGGAGAAAAGGGAACCCTCTTGAACTGTTGGTGGGAATGTAAATTGATACAGCTGCTATGGAGAACAGTATGGAGTTGCCTTAAAAACTAAAAATAGAATTACCATATGACCCAGCAACCCCACTACTGGGCATATACCCAGAGAAAACCATAATTCAAAAAGACACATGCACCCCAATGTTTATTGTAACCCTGTTTACAATAGCCAGGTCATGAAAGCAACCTAAATGTCCATCAACAGACAAATGGATCAAGAAGGTATGGTACATATATACAATGGAATATTACTCAGCCACAAAAAGGAACAAAACTGGGTCATTTGTAGAGATGTGGATGCACCTACAGACTGTCATACATAGTGAAGTAAGTCAGAAAGAGAAAAACAAATATAGTGTATTAATGTATATATGTGGAATCTCAAAGAATGGTACAGATGAACCAGTTTGCAGGGCAGAAATAGAGACACAGATGTAGAGAACAAACGTATGGACACCAAGGGGGAAAAGCGGGGGTGGTGATGGTGGGATGAATTGGGAGATTAGGTTTGACATATATACACTAATATGTATAAGATAGATAACTAATAAGAACCTGCTGTATAAAAAAAAATTCAAAAAAAAAATAAAGGTTATACTCTATACTTATTATAAAAAAAAAAGAGAGAGAGGAACTTTGGAGGTTGAGGGATCCCACCTATACCCTCTCCGATGAGTCCTCCGGCAGCTTCCAGTTGAATATGTCCAGTGATGGAAAGCTCACTCTCTAAAGAAGTTATCCATTCCATTGAGTTGCTCAAAGGTTCCTTAGTGTACTGAGCTTGTATCTGCCTCCTGTGATTTCCAGCCATGGGTCTTGCCTTGTCGTCTGCAGCAATCCAGAGTACGTACCCTCTGCATCCATCCTGCCAAGTCTTTCTGAAGCATAGAGTCCATGTGTGAACCCCAGGTCATTGGCCAGACCTTTAGTACCTTCCACCTGGATTTTTAATTTGTCCAATCACTTCTTTTCCCTAAGCCCCTGCCCACCACTGCCCACAGCAGCTTCCTAAAGCCGGTCTTACCTACTGCTCAATTGTTTAATACAGCAAGCTCAGGCTTCCCTGCCTGATCTAGTCAGAGTCCTTGGAAATAGGAGCCAATCTGTTTCCATACCTTATTTGTAGGACTTTGTGTTTTTCCCAGCATAATGTGGGATTTTAAAGACAAGGAATACCTCTGTTGAGGTTGTCGAGATGGAATTTTGTGCTTGCACTTTTATTTGGTGGCAGGATTAAGTGTAAAAAGTGGCCTCTGATTCAGTAGTTTCTGAGGTGAGTGAAAGGGAAGGAAAATGAGGTTAGATGATTTATTATTTCAAACTATTTATTATAAATTCAGCCTCTTTGAAGACCCAGCAATACTGTATTATGTATCTGGGCCTGTCCTCATCAGCTAACCAATGGGAGAAAAACGTACTCAGCTGATGGCCCTCATTCAGGTCAGTTCCATACATGAGGAAACTCTTCCCAGACAGCATGCCAAAGCATTTTCCAAGAATTTGCATTCCATCAAATATGACTGGAGTCAAGTAAGAAAGCATGTTCTTCAAGAATTTGGTCACCTATGTCATCAACATATTTTCAGATACAAAGGATGATTCATTTTGTTCTTATCCATGTCACTTTTTTTCAGTCAATAATTTTGGGAATGATTTCAGACATTTTAATGAACATTTTAATGAACAAGTGTTTTATTAATTACTTATAATTGTTGATTTCACATCTATCTGTCTCCATCAGACTGTGAGCTCCATGAGGACAGGGCCTGTGCCTGTCTGGCTCACCAGTGTATTTCTAGTGCTGGCAGATAATAGGTGCTCAATAAAATCTGTTGACTGACTGGCTTTATTAAAGCTGGTCCTGTTTTTAAAATTGATTGATTGATTTCAAATGTAAATTGTCTTTTTGGCCTAATTTCAAGATTTCCCATATGCAATTTTAGCTAAAAGTATATTTTGTAGACTCTGTGGAGTGGTTTCATGTTCAGATTTCTTGGGCATTTATGATTCTGTGTCCCTTCCTTGGTTCCCACCTCCTGAACTTCAGCCCTATGTGCTTCTAGAAGAATATGAAAATCAAGGGCAATGTCACGTCCCTTGAACTTAATTCTAACATCAAATCTCAGAAAGTCATGGAAAGTCAAACTGTGTTTTTTATATGTCCTGAGTATAGGCAACATCATGTGTTCCCTTCATGGTTCTTGTAGCCAGGGGAGAGGTTCTCTTCTACACGCTTTAGAGTGACTCCTTTGAGCAGGGAGGTGGTGCTGAATTCTTCCCACTTAGATGCATCCTCATCCCCTCCTCAGCCTTATGGGACAGAAAAGGGAGCCAGTGATTCCGTCCTCTTACTGAAAGATGTCCATTCATTTGCTTTTCATTCAAAATGTGCTGAACAGGTTCTAGGGCTACAGAAATGAAAGAAACAGAATGTGCATTCAAAGATCTCACCATAGAGACAACACCAAGAGGGGAAAGACAGACCAATAAATCATCAGGTATGATATGGAGTGCTTCAAAAATATGCTAAACTCCAATGCATGCATTTGTCATTTGGGATTTACTTAAAATGTCCAGATGTTCTTTGGTGAGAAAATTCTAGAGGGGTCAAAAATACAGTCAAATATTCCCAGATATTCATCTCCAATGTTATGGTTTGACTTCTAGGCTGAGATAGATGAGCCTGCATTCCAGGTCACACAGGCAAAAAACTCATTTAGAACTTGGCCCTCCATACACATTCCATATTCTTATCTATGTGAAAACAGAATAGAGTATTTATAACAGTATTTCTAATAGCCAGAGTTGGAAAGGACCTAAGTGTCTGTTAACAGGAGAATGGAAAAAAAGTGATAGTGAAAATGAAGGGATAAGAACACAATGTTAAGAGAAAGAAGCAAGTTTCAGAACATGTGCAGTAAGATTGCAAAAAAAATCAAGCAAAACACTACCATGCATTGCTCTGGGGATACATACGTAAGTAGTATGTAGTAAAAGAATAAAGAAATGGATGGAATGATAAGTTATACATTTTGGGGGTGGAGAACTAGAAACAGGGAGGGCACATGGGGCTTTGGCTCTATTGGAATTTTTGTTTGTTTGTTTGTTTGTTTTGCGGTACGCGGGCCTCTCACTGTTGTGGCCTCTCCCATTGTGGAGCACAGGCTCCGGACGCGCAGGCTCAGTGGCCATGGCTCACTGGCCCAGCCGCTCTGCAGCATGTGGGATCTTCTCGGACCGGGGCACGAACCCATGTCTCCTGCATCGGCAGGCGGACTCTCAACCACTGCGCCACCAGGGAAGCCCTGTTTCCACCTTTTGACTATTGCGTATAGGCTGCAATGAACATGGGAGTGCTACTATCTCTTCGAGGTCCTGATTTCAATTCTTTTGGATAAATACCTAGAAGTGGGATTGCTGGATCATATGGTAATTCTATACTTAAGTTTTTGAGTAGTTTTCATACTGTTTTCCATAGCAGCTGCACCATTTTGCATTCCTACCAGCAAGCATGCAAGCATTCAATTTTCTCCACATCCTCACCAACACTTGCTGACTTTTGTCTTTTTTCATAATAGTGGGTGTGAGATGATATCTCACTGTGGTTTTGATTCACTTTTTCCTGATGATTAGTGACATTGAGCATTTCTTCATATACCTGTTGGCCATTTGTATGTCTTCTTTGGAGAAATGTCTATTCAATCACTAAGCCCATTTTTAAAAATTGGGTTATTTGTGCATGTGTGTGTGTGTGTGTGTGTGTGTGTGTGCATGCATGCATGCGTGTGTGTGTGTGTTTTGCTATTGAGTTGTAGGAACTCCTTATATATTTTGGAGATTAACCCATGATCAAATGTATGGTTTGCAACTATTTTCTCCCATTCAGTAGATTGCCTTTCACTCTGTTGATTGCTTCCTTTGCTGTTCAGAAGTTTTTTAGTTTGATGTAGTTTCACTTATTTGCTTTTATCTTTGTTGCCTGCAGCTTTGATTTCATATCCATGAAATCATTGCTGGACCAGTGTCATGAGGCTTTTCCCCTGTTCTTTCTTTCAGGAGTTTTACAGTTTCAGGTGTTATGTTTAAGTCTTTAATCCATTTTGAGTTGATTTTTGTGTGTGGTGTATAATCAGGGTCCAAATTCATTCTTTTGTATTTGGATATCCAATTTTCCCAACATCACTTGTTGAAGAGACTATCCTTTCCCCATTGTGTATTATTGGCACCCTTGCTGAAGACCAGTTGACTGCATATATGTGGGTTTATTTCTGTGCTCTCTGTTCTGTTGTATCAGCCCATATGTCTGTTTTTATTCCAGTGCCATATTGTTTTGATTACTATAGCTTTGTAATACATTTTGAAACAGAAAGTGTCATGCCTCCAGATTTGTTTTTCTTTCTCAGGATTGCTTTAGCTATTTGTAGTGTTTCATAATTACATATGAATTGTATAATTTTTTTTTCCTATTTCTATAAAAAATGCCATTGAGATTTGATAGGGTTTGCATTGACTCTGTAGATTGCTTTGGGTAGTTGGACACCTTAACAATAATAAGTCTTCCAATCCATGAACATGGAATGTCTTTCCATTTTTTAATGTTTTCTTTAATTTCTTTTATCACACTGTACTTCCAGTACTATGTTGAATAGAAGTGGCAAGAATAGGCATCCTTGCCTTATTCCTAAACTTAGAGGAAAAGCTTTCAGGTTTTCCCCTTTGAGCATGATTTTAGGTGTGGGCTTTTCATATGTAGCCTTTATTATGTTGAGTTACTTTCCTTCTATTCCTAGTTTGCTGAGAGTTTTTATCTTGAAAAGGTGTTGAATTTTGTCAAATATTTTATCTGCATCTATTTAGATGATAATATGGTTTTTATCCTTTATTCTGTTAATGTATCACATTAATTGATTTTCATATGTTGAACCATTCTTGCATCCAAGGGATTCCTCCCACTCGGTCATGATGTATGATTCTTTTAATGTGCTCTTGGATTTGTTTTGCTGGTATTTTGTTGAGGATTTTTGCACTTATATTCATCAGGGATATTGGCCTGTAGTTTTCTTTTCTTGTGGTATCTTTGTGTAGCTTGGTAAGAGTAATACTGGCATCATAAAATGAGTTTGGAAGCATTCCCTCATCTTCATTTTTGGAGAATAGTTTGAGAAGGATTGGCTTTAATTCTTCTTTAAATGTTTCACCAGTGAAGCCATCTGATCCTGGGCTTTTCTTTGTTGGGAGATTTTTTGATTATTGATTTAATCTGTATACCTGTTGTAGGTCTGTTCAGTTCTATTTCTTCATGATTTATTCTTGATAGGTTGTAGGTTACTAGGAATTTATTTATTATTTTTTAAAAGATTATTCAGTTCTTTGGAGTATAATTGTTTTTGTTTGTTTGTTTTGTTTTTTGGGGCTGTACTGTGTGGCTTGCAGGATCTTAGTTCCCCAACCAGGGACTGAACCCATGCCCCCTGCAGTGGAAACGCAGAGTCTTAACCACTGGACTGCCAGGCAAGTCCTTGTTCATAGTAGTCTCTTATGATCCTTTTTACTTCTGTGTCATCAGAGTTGTAATGTCTCTTCTTTCATTTCTGATTTTATTTGTGAGTTCTCTCTTTTTTGTTCATTTAGCTAGGGTTTGCAAATTTTATCTTTTCAAAAAACCCAACAATTTTTGTTGATTTCTCCTATTGTTTTTCTGTTTTCTATTTTTCTTACTTCTGCTCTGATCTGTTATTTCCTTCCTTCTGCTAACTTTGGGTTTAGTTCATTCCTCTTTTTCCAGCTCCCTGTGGTGTGAAGTTAGGAAAGCCATATTGTTTATTAAACAAATTGCTTTGCTTTTGATACAAGTAAAAACACTATGAAAATAAACATTGTTCAAAATCTGTGGTGGATACTGTGTGCCTCCCATTGTACTGGATGGTAGTCTTGAGAAAATGAAAAGCCACAGTTTCTGTATTCAGTGAGCTTGGTGGCTCCTATCAGGCAATCACCAGACCATGGTGCTTTGATGGAGGTCCAGGAGGCAAGGGCGCACCTAGGAGTGAGGAGGTTGGCCCTGGGGAGAGGAGGGGAAAGCCCTGCCTGCAGAGATGGTCAGTGCAATGCCATCTTTTCTGAGTGACAGAAAGCTGTCCAAGCTAATGCTGCCTGGTCCACTTCCACCCACAAATATCTCTGACCTCCAGGGTCTTCAGCAAGGGAAGAGGTGAAAATACCATTTAGGATTATGTCCCAAACTTCCAGCTGTGGTGAGAGAAGTTAAGCACTGCAAGGCCAGCTGCAGTGAGTAGTATTTGCTCTTTAGATTGACCCTGCCCTGATTAGAAGAAGCCATTGGGACCAAATGTTCCCCATCTTTCTCAGGTTCCTTTATCTAGCCAGTAAGCAGCTGAGAAGAGCACAGACTGCAGGGATCCAGTGGATCCAGAGATACACTGCTAGAACTGAATGCCGGCGGGCACTTGAGGAGTGTTCTGATTGATACAAGTGGCCTGCCGGGGACCCTGACAGTGGATGAAGGCTTCACTGGATGGGCAGTGTTTGGAGCGCCTGATTTCTCCGAGAAAGGCTGAGGCTCATCTCACTGCAACGAGAGTTCAAGGTGTAACTGGAAGCAGAAAGAAACCTAGGCTCCAGCTGACAGACACTTTCAGCCTGTTTTTTTCCAATTCTTATTTTGGGATTGAACATCTCTAAACCTCATTTGAAAAGTGAGAAAAACCACAGTACTTTCCTCATAAAATTGTTTGAGAATTAAATGGGACATTTTGTGTTTAGCACAGTGCCGCAAAATAATTATGCCTGAGTAAGCCACGTCTGCCACCTGGTGGCAAGATTAGGTAAGTGCAGATTTTGTTCCTTAAAGAAGCTGAAAAATTGTTCAGATTGGGTCAGCAAATCCTAAACAGAAGGAAGGCAAACATTATGGCACTTCTGACTCCCTGCCTGCCTTTCTTAATGGACCAGCTCTGAGAAAAATTTCTATGCTGATGGCAGAGCCCTTTAAAAAGTTGGTTCTTAAAAAAAGTTGGTTCATGAATTATTTCTTGGTCAGATGAACGTTGAACCTGTACTGCATCAACAATTTTTTTGAGGTTCCCTATTTTTCTTAGGATTTTTAAAGGATGCTGCTTTGAATTGGCAGTTCTATCCCTGTCTCTCTCTCTCCCTCCCTCCCTCCCCCTCTTTTTAATATATGGTACCTTCTGTCAGCAACAGATCCAGGTTTTGTGGTCCCGAAGTTTCTACAGTTTTAAAGTCATCTTGAAGGAAAAGGATACAAATAAAAATTGGGCACAGAAGCTAACCTTTACTTGCATGAGAAAAGACGGGGCTTTGGAAGAGGTCTGTTCAAGCGAGCGGCCCTGAGCTTGAGCTTCGTTATTTTGCAATGACTTCACCTTTGCTTGGTTTTCTGGCTGCTCTTCTTTCCTGGTGCAACTAAGCACCACTCAGCCCCTCAAGGATTACTTTGTTCTTTTGAAGTTTACAGAATAAACCACATTTTGTTCACTTTCTAAGGTAAACAGCCACATGAAGACGTGTCCTGGTCTTTTCTCTCCCACCTGTGGGTGGAAAGTAATTTTTTTGTCATCACTCTGAAATAGTGACTTATGCTGGACACTGCTGCTCCAGTTGAGACTGAGACCTGAGATCTTGATGGGTATGTTAAATGAATGCATGGTTGTATTTATGTATTGTAAGTAATTAAAAACATACCCCTATGGACAGACATATAAGTTTCTAGTTTTAAATTTTATATGTAAGGATGCAGTTAACCTTTTGAACATGGCTATTTATATATTTACTTATTTGTTTATTTTTGCTTCTTTCAAATGATTTTCTAGGAACAGGAGTGGGATTCCAGGATAAGAGCTATGAAGGTATTGGTAGGTATTGTTATAATGTTTTCCAGTAGAAATGTACTGACTTATAACTGCAGTGTTTCAATAGCATGCTGGACCAGGCATTTCAGGTTCCCTGGACTGGGGGTCCTGGATGTATTGTAAGAAAAATACACTCCATTTCTTCCTTGGTTTAGCCCATTTTTTTTGTGGCAGGCAACTTGTTAGCTCCAAGGAGGCAGCAGGCATAGTCTGAAGAAATGAGCCAGAGTGACTTCAGGATTTGGAGAAGGTAGGAGTGTGCCTGGCAGTGGGAGACAGGGGAGGGTAAGTGAAACAGCAGAGTGGATGGAGTGATCCCACCCCTCCCCCCGACCCAGTTCCAGTGAGGCTAACGAAGCCCCCTCCCAACACATGTGTGGCCCAAGGCAAAAGTTCAAATGGAGGCCCATATGCATACATCTAAATATATTTAAAATTCATAAATCAAACAAAATGTTAAGTAAAATGTTCTCTTCCTACGTTGACAAATATACCTTCATAACGACTTGGAAGGAGAGATCTGAATTTAGAATTCTGACTCCTTGGCACTCCACACAGGAAAAGGATGGCATGAGAAGAGGTGGCCCAGCCCCTGGTGCCACCATAGCCTGTACCCTTTCTCCTCCCACCCCTGAGACATGAACTCCAGATCTGGTGGCCACCAGATCCTGCACGTCCAAACTCTGCCCATATCCCATTGCAAACAACGACTCCATAGCCTCTTCTTAGGCCAGGATGCAGCAGGGGCCACCCTTAAGGGGATCACCCAGGGAAGAGACACACATAAGCGTTGGAAATATGTTCAAGGTCATTTGGGCAGAGGGTTCTGTGGTTCCAGGTACCTGGAGACCAATCTCAAGAGAGAGCAGCTTGGGTGCCAGGTGGGCATGAACACTTGGACCTATGGACTCCTTGCCCTTTAGGGAGGCGTGGGCAGAGTTAAGGCTCTCTAATGCATGGAGCCTAAGGCAGGGGCCCCTCTTGCTCTGGGCTAAGAGAAGTACTGGTAAGAACTTTCCTGGATAAAGTAAATTACCCCAGAGAGAGGACCTAAAGATACTCATGGAAAAAGCCATCTGTCCACCAGCTTGTCTGCAGTTAAGCCCACCAGGCAAAGTGCCTCTGTTATACCCCAAAGCTTCCAATCAGTTTTTAATATGAACTAACAGCCAAGGATCACAGGAATTTGAGGATAAATTCTACTGTAAAAGAAAAAGGCTGAAGGAAAGAGAAGGGGAAAAAAACCTCAAAGAACATACAAACAGTAAAACGAAATGAAAACTTTAAAGAAAATGTAATCAATAATATCAGGGAAATCCTGAAAACAAGAATAACATACGGAAAATCAGAGAACAAGAAAAAAGTTCTTGAAAATTAAAAACGTGAATGCTGAAATTAAAAATTCAGGGGACTTCCCTGGTGGTCCAGTGGTTAAGACTCTGTGCTTTCAGTGCAGTGGGTGCGGGTTCCATCCCTGGTCAGGGAACTAAGATCCCACATGCTGTGTTATGCAGCCAAAAAAAAAAAAGTAAAAAAATAAAAATTCAGTAAAAGAGAAGGAACATATAGTTGAGAAAAATCTCACAAAAACTGGAACAAAATAATCAAAGAGATGAACAGGGTGGAAAAGTTAAGAAAATTAGAAGATCTGTTTAGTGTCCAATATCCGAATAATAGGAGTTCCAGAAATAGCAAGCAGAGAAAACTGTGGCGAGGAAATTATCAAAGACATAATACAAGTACATTCCCACAAATCAAAGAACAGGATCTCGAGGCTAGGAATAGCAATGGAGTCTCAATATGATGAATGAAAATGAACTCCCTCCAGGGTAAGTTATCATGCAATTTCAATATATTGGGAATAATGAAAAGGTTCAAAATATTCCAGAGAGAGGGAAAAGAAAATGTTACATATACAAAGTAGGTAATCACCAGACCACACATCTTCTCAATGGCAATAATGAAGCAATGCCTCAAAATTGAGTGAAAACCATTTTCAACCTAGAATTATGTGTTGCAAAGATGACTGCAAGAGTCACTCATATGTGGGTAGTGATGCCTTTTTGCAATGTGACTTTGCTTCTCCTCCCATCAGGGAGTGGACTCTATTTCCCTGCTCTTTGAATCTAGGCTGGCCTTGACTTACTTTGGTTAAAAAAAACAGTGGCGGGCTTCCCTGGTGGCACAGTGGTTGAGAATCCCCCTGCCGATGCAGGGGACACGGGTTCGTGCCCCGGTCCGGGAAGATCCCACATGCCGTGGAGTGGCTGGGCCCGTGAGCCATGGCTGCTAGGCCTGCGCGTCCGGAGCCTGTGCTCTGCAACAGGAGAGGCCACAACAGTGAGAGGCCCGCGTACGACAAAAAAAAAAAAAAAAAAAAGTGGCAAATGTGACACAGCATTAACTCTGAGCTCAAGGTTCAAGAGACCCTGCAGGTTTTGCTGTTGAACTCTTAGCATGCTATCCTAAGAGTGCCAATGGGAAAAAACCAGGTCTAACTTACTGGATGGAGGAGGAGAGATCTCCTTAGTCAAGTCTACAAGTTCATTAGATACATTTTCTATCTTCCAAATTACTGTGGGCAATTGTTTTCTCAATTGTTTTATTGCTACATAACACAGGTAACCATATTCCCAGGCTTCAGTAGTAATTTTCTTACCACTTTTCCTAGGACCTGGCTTCTTCACATGGTGGTTTCAAGTCCATATGCCGAGAGGGTGAGAGCAGATGCTGTAAGGATTCTTGAGGCCTAGTTTCAGAAGCCACATGATTCCACCTCCAACATATTCTGTCAAGGTAAGTCACACAGCCATCCCCATTCAAGCGGTGGGGAAATAGACCCTGCCTTTTGATGGGAAAAGTGGCAAAGTCATATTGCAAAATGGTGGGGAGAAAAGGGGTGGGAAGGGATGTGGCCATCTTTGCTAACAAAACAACCACACCAAGGCAAGAGTGAGGATAGAGAATAAAAATACTTTCAGACATAAAATTTCTCAAATACTTATGTTTTCTCAGGAAGCTACTGGGCTATGTACTTACAAAAATTGAGAGTGTAAACCAAAAAACAATATGACACGTGACCTGGGAACCAGGGGTTCCCACACAAGAGAGATGACAAGGAAATTTCGAGTAGGATAGGGCTGAGAGAGCCACATTCCAAATCAGAACAGGAGGATGGAGGACTGCCAGAGGAATGCTTCTGGGAGGGATGTTTTAGGGGGAAAATATAGCAGTGAGAAATTATTTGACATTATTAAAAGAGGCGTTTTCAGAGCTGTTGCAGGACATGAGATCTAACCAGCTGCTCAAGAAAAAAATAAGCAACTGAAAAAAAATTGAGGCAAATATTAACTTCAGAAAAAACCAAAAAGTTGTACTAGAAAGGCCATGTAATCATGTGCACATGATTACATGGCCTTTCTAGTACAACTTTTATGTGCACATGACATAAAAGTGAACAACAGTAACATAACCATGGGGAAGTGGTCTGTAATTTTAGCATGTAAGAAAGTCAGTGTATTCTCTAAAATTCCTTGATCAAAGTAGAGCAGTGTCCTTATTATTTAGGAGTGAGTGCCTCTGGGAAGTGGGGTGGGATGTGGGTAGCGATTGTAAAACAGGGGCTGATAGTTTTTGTTATAACTTTTTATTACTCTTGACCTGTTAAACTAAGAGAAAGTATTACATTACTAAAACAGAATGATTTCAAAATATACGTTGAGAAAAAAATTGGCTGTTAATCAGAGGAAAAATTTATTGCTAGGAGCAGTTTCAAGGGAGTTGTCAGGACAGAAATCCTCAAAAGAATTGAGGATGACCTATATGATTAAATTTTTTAAAGCTTTCATTTTAGGTGCCAGTCACTATTTGAAGTTTTAAACCTAAAATTGAGTAAGACAAATTCCAATCCTAAAAGTCTTATGGTTTGGTAGAGTAGGCATATGGGTAAGCAAGTATTTTCAGTGCAACATGAAAAGAGCTACAATAGCGACATATAGAAAGTAATCTGAAACCACAGAGGAAAGAGAGACCATCCTTGTTTGGGGTGAAGTTGGAGATGGCTCTCTAGAAGAGCTGATCTTAGAAGTGTGCATTGGAGGATAAGTGGATTCAGCTGGCCAACTAGATGGGTATCAATAAAATCATTTCAGGTTGAGAAGCTCACCATGAAAAATCTCAGCATGTCTGGGAAAGGGTAATAAGTTCAACGTGGCCAGGATGTGAAGTGGGGACTGACCAGAGGTGACCCTGCAGCCTAAGACTGGGGCAGATCTTAGATGGTCTTGTGGGTCATGCTAAGGTGTTTGGCATGTAAGGATTTTACCCTAAGATATGACACATCTAATGCACATTTAAGAATGATCACTGGTTCTGGGGAAACCAGTAGAAGATCAAATGCAGGTTGCAAGACTGGGGAAGAGAGACTCATTAGAAGCCTAGCATAGGAAGTGAGGGCTAGACAGGGGGAGAGTTGAGAAATATTTCAAAAGCTGATTCAGTGACAGGTCATAGTGACCAACAGCAAGATCCAGGATGCAAGTTGACTCTGATGTTCACTGATTCATCAGACATTTATTGTGTGCCTTTTCTGTGCTAGGCACTCTGCCAGGCACCGGGCTGGGGAGGGCGTTTAGGGTTGAATACCACATGGTCCCTGCCCTAGAGGAGCTTTCAGTTCAGTGGGAGCAGAGAGATGTATTAACAGTAACTGTAGCTGTGATGCTCTATTCTTAAGAGGAGAACAGAGCCCAGAGGGACTGAGAAGAAGCTGCCAAAGAGGGAGAAGGTAACCCAGAGTGGGTAGAACTAATGAAGCTGAGAGGAAGAGAGTTTGGGAAAGGAGTCGTCCATAGTGACAGATGCTGCCGAGAAGGTGGGTAGCAGGGCTGGGGTGTTCCCCAGACAAGGCAATTAGGATGGCATTGATGATCTCAGAACAGCAGGGAGGGTTGCCCGCCAGATGGTGAGATGGTGATCCTCACCAGCAAAGAGGTGGTGAGGAAGCTGAGAAATGAATATAGCTCTTTCTTTCAGAAGCTGGTCAGGAAGTGAAGAAGAGATAAGCTACTGAGAGGCAAGCTTCATAAAGATGTAGCTTTTAAGATGGAAAACACTTGAGTATTTATTCTCATCAGGACCAGCTACATGACTTGTGGATCCCAGTGCACAATGAAAATTCGGGTCCTCTTGTTAAATCATTAAGAATTTTAAGGCAGCAACAGCAGAGTGTGAAACCAGTGTGGGGCTCTTCTATGTGCGGGAATTTATGTGACTGCCCAGGTTTCATGCCAGGAAGCCAGTCCCGATTCTCAGGGGTAGGAGCCCAGGAAGGAAGGAAGGAGGCTAGATCAGTGACAGAGCAATGGGAAGAGAGGGACTCAGTGTCCAGATGGAGGTAGAGCCTTGAGCAAAAGGAAAATCAGGGCTTTGGTCATCTTCTGAGATGGAGGAGGTGTAGGCTGGAGATGGAAGATGGAGAGGAGGGAGTGCTGGAAGGGGAGGACTTCACACTGGAGACATGATTTTTTTTTACTGAATAATCTATAGGTAGAGGAAAGTGGCAGAAATTTATGGCAGCCTGAGAGGAGTGGGAGGCCACACTGAGCAGTGCTGAGGAACCTGGGGTGTATAGGTCATTGAGAGTGACTGCTGCCAGCAGGTACTTGGTGGATGGGGAGGGAGCAACCCAGGGACTGATAGCTGAGGCCGGGAAAGTGGTACAGTAAGGGGGCCTCTGAGCTGATGGGGTGGCATTCATGTTGGGACAGAGATGAGAAATGGGGCGGCCAGAAAGACTGGAGGGCTCCCTCACTGAGGAGGGGCGAACGTGGTGATGAAAATGGGAGGGTAGGAAGTGGGGGTCAAAGGAATGGGATTTTCAGGTTAAGTGTTCCGGCCAAGAGCTGATGGTGAAGTTGGTGTACTGGCCCGCCTAAAGGACTCATGCAGAGAGTTGATTAGCAAATGCAAGGAGAACTAGAAGTTCTGCTGGAATGAGCAGGTGTTATGGATCATTGTTATTTTAAGAACAGGTGTAAGCCTCAGGAGTGACGGGGAGGTTCCACAGAGAGAGAAGGTTAAAGGTGCGGGTGAAGAGGCTAAGTATGGGACGAGTGTTTCTTGCCTTGAAGCCAGAAGAAAAGGAGAGAGACATGTTCTAGAGACGCCTTGTGAAGACGCGGATGTGAGAGCGGTTGGGTATATTCCGTAAGACCTACTTAAGATACAGGGAGAACCGCGACCTTGGCCACAGCCTGGTAATGGAGAAAACCGGGAGTTCTTATTGGAAACGAAGGGGGTCACCCTCGAGCAGCCAGGAGTCTCGAGGCTCAGGCAGGCCAAGGCGGGCAGGCTGCAAACCTTCCCTGCAAGTCCCTCGGTTGCCAGCGGGTCCCTAGCTCTCTGCCGGCTCCGTGTAATTCGGTGACCTCGCCGGAAGCGCCCCCCGCGGCCCCACTAGCTCCGTTTAGGTCTTTCAGAGACCTAACTGGCTAAGAGGCCGCAGTCATGCAGAGGGTCAACCAGGACGTCAGGCCTGGCGCTGGGGTGTCGGAGCGGAGCCTCGCAGTTCCCCAGGCCTCTCGCCTGGCGCCCCCGGGCTTGTCTCTTAAGAACAGCTACCAGGGTTCGCCGGTTCACCCTCCTCCTTTGTAGCTTCCTTCTCCCCAAGGGAAACGTTCCCCGGAACCCTCGCCAGGGTTCCAGGTGCCTGCCACCACCCCACTTGCTTGCCGGGGGCCGGCTTCCTCGCCTCCTGGAGCCCAGCTGGGGTTTTCCGAGTCCAGGCAGCGGGAGCCCGGCCGCCGCCGCCTTCATCTGGAAAGAGTTAAGCCCTCTCCCAGATGGATAAGAAGCCAGGGGACTGTATGCCCCTGCCCCGCCCCCATACCCCGGTTCCCCGAGCCCCGAGGGGGTGCAGCTTGGCCGGGGCTCCCTCGGTCTCGGGGCGCACGTGCAGCCGGCGGCCCAGGAGGTGTCGCGCTGCTGGGGTCTGCCCGCCGGGGGTCGGGGGGTTCTCCGCTCCGCCGCCGCCAGCGGACTTGGCGCAGGGCAGCGTATACTGCACGAGCCGTTCTCCCTTTCCTGTTCCACGCGACCGGTCGCGTGGGTCGCGGCGGCAGCCGGGCCGGCACAAGGGGGACGCCGGAGGGGAGGAGCCGGAGAGCGAGAGGAAGGAGGGGGCCCGCCGGCCCCGCCCACGCCCCGCCCCCCGCGGCCGGAGCCTGTGAGCCCGCGAGCCAGCGAGCCAGCGAGCTGCGGCCGCGGCCTCCACTGCTCGCGGTGACCCCGGCGTCCCGGTCCGCGGCCCCGCATATCCCGGGGCCCGCGCCCCCCCGGGGCAGGGATGCATCATGGCCACGCTGGCTTGCCGGGTGCAGTTCTTGGACGATACGGACCCTTTCAACAGCACCAACTTCCCCGAGCCCAGCCGGCCGCCGCTGTTCACGTTCCGCGAGGACCTCGCGCTCGGTACCCAGCTGGCCGGGGTCCACCGGCTGCTGCGGGCGCCACACAAGGTACGGCCCGGCGCGGGCTGGGCCCCCGGGACGCAGCCCCTGCTGCGGGGCGCGCCGGGGTAGGGGCGCCACGGGCAAGCTGGGCTGGGCGCAGCCGAGAGACAAGCGCCCAAGGGCAGACCTCCCCCCTCTCCGTTAGGCAGAGGGGTCCGGGCGCCCGCCGGCTGGCTCGGGATCTCCTAGGCCAGCGAGGAGGACAGCCCCGCGTTCCGGCCCGGAGCGGAGTGGGGGGGCGGCGGACGGGGCCGAACAGGTGCGGCGCCGGCCAGAGGCGGGATGGAGAAGGTTCCCCGCGCCGCGCCGTTCGCTCGGCCGGGTGGGCGGGGTGGGGCTCGGACGCCGGCAGTCGGTCCCCGCACCCGGGCGGGCGCCGAGTGGCGCGCGGAAAGAACCCGGGCCCCGGGGGGGCTCTGGTCCTTCGCAGGGGAGACCCGAGCGACGCGCGGGACAAAACCTTTCAGGCCTGTGGGGCCGCTGCGGGCGGCCGCGCGACCCTCGCGACAAAGCACGCTTCCCGGGGACACCTCTCCTTCCTCCCCTGCGGGGCACCGCGGAGGGCGCCGCCCGCGCGCTACGATAGTGCTCGGAGCAGCCCCCTTTTCCTTAGAAGAAGCAGGTGGCCTGGGGGACCTTGGAGGAGCAGTGGCTGTGGGAGGAGGGACGGAGGCGCGGAGGGGCGGCGCGCGCACAGAGCCCCAAATGAGTGTCCCCTGGGAAGAATGGCTTCTCAGTCCACCCGATAGTTTTTTTTTTTTTTTAACCCTTTTCAGGGCAGGCATCTTGCAAAGTGTGTGCTGCAATGAGCTGGGCGTTGAAAGCCAAGCATTTAGTTACCCAGGAGAGACCTTCCTCCCACTTAGTGACTGCACCTTGAAGAATTACTTCCCCGGTACATTTTTTTTTTTTTTTTTTGGCTTAGGGTTCATATCAAAGCTTGTAGATGATTTATTCTTTGAGGATCAACACTGATAAATATTTGGAAAAGATAATCCTTGATGCCAAAAAGAACAAAATCGATTAAAATATTTTTTTAGACTTCTGTATGATGTTCACCTGCCGTGGAAGTAGAGAGGGAGGTTGATGTGGATACTGGTGAACGTTGGCAGTGGTGTCTATTATATCACTGCTCCCCCCACCCTCCTCCCAAACGCCACTTCTTAATGAGTAACCTGTCTTCAGGAATGAGGAATGGGGCAGTTCTATCTCCTTTTCTCTGTACTGGTGCAGGATGGATACAGTCACTGCTCCTGGGAACCTCTCTGACCATAAAAAATGGATTGGGAGAATGATGTTTTTATTGTGGATTCAGCTTATCAGAATCACTTTTGTCAGTTATTTGATTCTTCTCAACCAGTGGATTCAGTTAAGAGTTTTTGAAGGGCTTCTTCAGCATCATGGTTATTTCATTCATTATGGTCTCTGATTATAGTGATCTTTTGTTGAAACCACAGAAGACTCATAATTGTGGCCCTGTGACCTTGAAGTGCTTTCCTTGGATTTCAAGCCCTGTGTACACCGGCTGACCTTTCAAGCTGGAAGCTGAAGTGCATTTTTATGTTTCCATGGAATAGCCCCATAGCCTTGATCCAGTGTTCCTGGTCTCATAGGAGATCCTGATGCTCCAGCATTACACCACCCCCTCCACTGCCCCCGACCCCCTAGAGGCCACAGCACAGCAGTTGCCCTGGCTCACAGGATTTTCTGAGATGGCCCTTGTAAAATAAATGGAACCCAAATATGTCCCACAGAGACCCTTGACTCCTTGTCCTGGGGGGGGGGGCGGCCATGCTCAGTCTGAGTCTTTTGCCTGCAGACCCCTGCAGTATAGTCAGATGTTTGGCATTGTTTTTCACATCTAGAGCCGACTGAGTGGCTAGTTCTATTAGCCAGGGTTCTGTAAAGCAGAATTCAAGGCATTTATGTGCCTAGGTGCACATTTATATTGTAAAATGCTAGTTAATTTCCAGCAGGGAATCTGCTGGATTGGATGATGCATCTGTGATAGAAAGAGCTAATGAGTTTTGAGCACTTGGTTTGTAGGTTTGTACTCTATTAGGGACGTCAGTGCAGGATCTCATTTAATATTACACGCGTCTGTGAAGTGCAGACTTTTACTATACCTATTTTACAGATGAGGAAACTGAGGCAGAGAGCAATTAAATAACTTAGTTTCTCTGTTAGGAGTGGGGAGCTGAGATTCAAACCCTGTCTGTGCAGCTTCAGACTCCACTGCTGTTCTGCTCCCTGGACCAGCTGTTTGGCTGTGGGCAGAAGCCGCATCTCCTCGGGCTTCCATTCCATTAACTTGGGGAGTTTCCTGAATCAGCTTCCTAGGCCAAGTACTTTTTGGCCTGGGGCAGGTGAATGTTACAAGCATGAGTAAGAGCCTTGAGACAGAATTCCCGCCTGGTAGAGTTCACAGTCAGAGGTGGGAGCAAATAGTTATGAACCCTGCTGTGAATTAGCTAACAGTGAGGGAATGGGCAAGCTCCTGCCATGGATAAGGTTTCCATGTCCCATGGAGCCCAGCCTGGCAAGAGGAGGAGTTCCTGGGGCAGGGGGCGTTCTGGGTGGTGAGAGGGGAGAAGCGTGACTGTGAAACATGCGGACACTCTCAGCATCCTCAGCCATCCTGCCTGGGGGTGTAGACTTTTGCTTGAAGTAGATGGCACACACAGCAAAGCGTGCAGGGACTAAGTGAGCGGCTGGATGAATTTTCACTAAGTGAACACACCTGTGTAACAAGCCCCCTCAAAGGCCCCTGCAGAGGGTCTTAATTTGTAAAGCTCCCCTAGGGATTCTCCTGTGCTGGGAACCTTTGAACTGGTTAACCTCTTAGGTCCTTTCCAGCCCAAACTTGAGCCTATGCATCTTTTCCTAACCTAATGAAATATGTATACATTTATCTCATGTTTGCTGACTCCATTTGAAGTTAGTTGTTCATTTAAACCATTGTCTTGTACGAAAACAACATGTGCTTATAATGCTTTATCTTTTTTTTCCCCAAGCTGCTAGACTGAAAAATAAAAAACCACCCCAGCTTTTTATAGTAGTTCTAAGAGGATAATTAAATAAATGATTAGTCTGATAACAAGAAGGTCAGAACAGGTACTGTATTCTCACTGAGGGAGATGTTTATTTTGGTGGTTATATGTTTTATCTGGACTATGTGAGGCCTTTCGTTTTCAAATGCTGCATAAACAGGTGTTTATTTCTGGTTCAGTGTCTTAAGAAGAAAAATAATTGTAATTATAGTACTTATAATTTAGAAGAAACTGTGCAGTAGAATTAATAGAATCCTAGACCTTTCAAAGCTTAGATGTCTTTGGATTGTTTGACACTAAAAGTGAAGGCCCTAAGGATTCTTGCTTCTTTTTGGTAGGCAAAACTGGAATTGTAGAATGTTAAGTGGTACCAAAAAAGTGGTAACCAGCTTGAGTGTCAAAACAGCAATTATGACCTAGTAATTTAATTCAGGGAATGTTTCCATGGCTGCTGTGGACCAGAGAGTAGAGTAATAACAGCTCCCGTGGACCAGAGAGTAGAGTAATAACAGCTCCCAGGTCCTGGCCACGTGCCCGGGCCAAGCACCGTCCCAGACACGCATCATCTTGCCAAGCCCCCAGCCACCCCGTGGGTCAGGCACTGATACTGTTGCATCTCACAGCAGAAGAGCCCAAAGCATTAAAAAGTTGGTGGGCCATGTGAGTGGGACATTCCAGAGTTGGCATTTGGCACCAGGTCTGAGCCCTTAATGACTCTACTACTTTTGTGTCTTGAGTTTCTTCCTTCCAGGCAGCCTGCCCACGTTTCAGAGTTCCATGCTCTCATTGGATTAGCCTTGACTGTGCCCTGTTCATTCCTTTCTCACTACCTTTGTCTTTGTGATTCTTTTGCTGCCTCAGCTATCCCACCTGTCAAATAGCCAGTTGCTATGAGGATTAGAACCTTGGTTCTCTGAGTGTGGGCTGGGCATCACCTGGGCTCTTAGAAATGCACTTTTAGGCCTCCCCAGACCTGCTGAAACAGAATGTGCATTTCCCCGAGATGCCTTGGTGATTCCTGTACACACTGCAGTCTGAGCAGCATGGATTAGAGGTCATTTAGGTCAGACTCAGTACAGGGCTAGGAGGGTTCTCTCTGTCTCCCCTGTTCACAGATAACTTCCTTGAGGGTAAAGACCTGGGCTGTCCAGTTCTCCAGGGTTCTCCTGGAAGCTGAGCAGTGCTAAGATGGAGTGTGCACTAAGTTGATTGATGGGTGTTAGTTTTAGAACACAAATCCACTGGTATTATTGCTCTAATGAATTTCCACCTTAATCCTCTTAAGGGACACATCTGTTTGCTACATTACATTAAGATTTTTAAAAGATGAGATCATTAGTAAAGTTGGCAAGTGTGTTGTGTCACATAGCATCTTAGGACAAAACTGTTTAAGAATGTTGTATGAACAGCTAAGAGTGTCTCTGTGCAAGCTGAGTTGAATCCGACTGTACCATAATTAGCTCAGTTGGTTGGAGCCATGCTATTGAGATCAGGATCATGGGATTGAACCCTTTATGGGTCAGTTGGCTTTGCTTCATGCATGGCCACAGACCGCATCGGTAACGCAGCTAGACATCCAGCAGGTGCTGTCCTGGCTCCCTGCAAGGGTTTGGGTTTGGGTGGCCTGGTAGAAATCTTTGGGGGCAAAGGGCTAACATATAATGAGCTTGTGCTGGGCACTGTACTGTGGGCCTCGGTGTATAACTGCACCGACCCTCACAAGAGTTCTAGTAGACAGACAATGGTATCCCCAGTTAACAGATGGGGAAACTGAGGCACAGGGAGGTTAGGCAGTTTATCTAAGGTCACACTGCTTTTAAGTGGAGGAGCTGGGATTTAAGGTCAAGTCTTTTTTTTTACTCCAGAGCTTGTAGCCAACTGTGTCCCATTATTAGAAAACCAGCAGAGCACATGCTTTCTGTGCAGGGGGAAGGGTGGGGGGAGGGGGCTGACTGAATTGCCTTTGCACGCGGCTGCCTGTCACAGTTTGTGACTTAAATGGTTGTGCTCTGGTTGTCCTTCCAGTGTAGAAGCTCTGGGAGTCTGTGCCTCTTGTCCTCAGAGTCCAACCCGCTTCCCTCTGGAAAACAACAGGACTGCCTTTGCCCTCCTCTGGACTCTGAAATGTTAGTTTTTAGTGGTGGCAGATTTAAAACTGATTAACATGCTAAGGCCAACTCAGGAGCACCCCTCCCCCAGCCTCCTTTCCCCTCCATGGTTTATTTCTCTCTGAAGATGAAACTTTTGAACCTTGGAAACCTTTCTGTCCTCAGACAGAAAACAGTCACCACTACTGCAACCTCCACACTGTGTCACCTGCAGGTGATGCCCCTGTTGCCTGTGGCCAGCTCAGGAATATCCCCGATTTAAACCTGGCTTTCTAATCCATGTAGCTGGTTCCGTGTCTGTGGGGCATTTTCAGTCTTGGGTTTGTCAGCATCTGGTCCTTTCCAGAGACAATCAGACTGCTTTTTGTTTTGTTTTGTTGTTTTAGCTATTTTATTGGGATGTGTTTCTGTGCCTTGTTCTGAACTAAGTAAGAAAGAATGGGGGAAATTAAGGTATAGTGAATGTTAAGCCTCACCATAGGGATGTAATCAGCAAAATACAGATTGGGGGAAATTATAGTTTTACCAACAAATACATTGTAAAGGAAAAAAAGATGGAGATGGAAGGAAACCTTAGATTAAAAGAGATTTAAGAGATATATCAACCAATTGCAATGTGTGGCTCTAACTGGACACTGATTCAAACAAACACATTGTAGGGAATTCCCTGGTGGTCCAGTGGTTAGGACTCTGCACTTTCACTGCCGAGGGGGTGGGTTCAATCCCCGGTCGGGGATCCCCATAAGCTGTGCGGCCAAAAAAAAATTGTAAATAAATATTTGAGACCACTGGGGAAACCCGAATAGTGACTTTTTGATATTAAAAATTGTTGAAGTTAAATTAATAAAAAAATTAAAACAAAATTAATAAAGATATTTAACATTAAAATTATTAAAGTGTGATAACACTACTGTGTTATGTTTAAGGAAAAGTCTGTATCTTTCAGAGATACATACTGAAATATTTTCAGATGAAGTATATAATGTCTAGAATTTGCTTCAAAATAATCTTGGATGAGGGGCAAGTAAATAGGTGGGTGAGTGTATAGAGGGAACAAGATAGAATTTGAGTTAAAGCTGGATTATAGGTCTGTGGGGGAGTCATTATACTATTTTCTGTACTTTTGCATATGTTGAACTTTTTTTTTTTTTAATAAAAGAGCTAAAATAATTAGGTTATGAGTTCTGATGTTCCCTTTGGGATCAGCATCCTTTCATTAAGTGTCACCGTGTGTCCTTAGTGTGTTTGCTGTGGCTGAGATGGCCAATCAGTAAATTTTTTGTAGTGCCTCCACTGATACCTTCCTTTTCACCCTGATAGTCATGTTCTCCTCAGGATCGTTGAAAAACAAACGTAGAACATCAGTCTTTTAATGTTCAGAGTATCTTTCTCGGCTCAGTCAATTCCAATGATGAACTCAGCAGTCATCAGTTACATAAACTGTTAGTTTAGTAAAAAGTGTTAGAGTGGAGATATTATACATGGAGCACATGCATCTAAATTTTTATCACTAAACTGAGAAGTTGCTAAGGCTGTAATGAACGATATCAATATAAAAGTGCTCAGTTTCCCAGTGGCTCTTGGAGGCTGTGACATGCTTGCTTGGCCACCCCGGGATCGTGCCCCATTCCCAGTGAGTCAGCTTGGCCTCCATCTTCAGTATGCCTCAAGAGAGTATCTCAGAATGCAGTGAATGCAGTGATGTTGTAATGCATATGAAAATGTAAGTTGATTATATACCTTGGCACTCAGCATCACGGGCAACTTTTGATTTCTATGGACAGATTAACCCATTTGTGCATTAGCTTTTGGGGAGGGGGAAGATTTTAGCTCATTCAGAAAATTAAGTTTGGCACACGTCAGCAAAATTATCTGTACACCTAGAAGTTTGTCTATTTTTAGACCCACGTAGTGACAAACGGAATCTGCACTGTATCTATATACAACTTGGAAGCGTACCTTCTCTTCCTCACTTAGATTTGGAACCTAGAAATTAAAAAGTTGGACTCCAAGGGAAAATGTTTAGAACTTAATGTTAGAAAAAAAGAAATCTCAAAATTGTTGAAGATGTTGAGAAAAGGGAAAATGTTAAAGAACTTGCCATTCAATACAGACTAATACTCCTCGGTTTGGCAAGAATGACACAGAAAAATTAGTCTGTGGGTCACCTCATCAAATGTTTTTAGCATTCTTGGAAAGAGGAAAACCCAGAAGAAGACTTTTTTGTTATTGATTAGGCTACTTGCACTCTTCATACACTGGTATTACAGCAGGGAATGAAATGCCAGCGTCTTAACCAGAGTGCACAGGACAAGCCAAAGATTATTGTGAAGTTCTCAGAATAGAAGGTAACTAGCTGATGCATCTTCTGACTGGTTCATCAGATCCCTAGAGTGGCTTGGGCTTCATAGCAAATGCTGATGGGCAAACACTCCTGAGTGGCCAGATGCTGCCGTGTTTAGAGCAGGCTGGAGACAGAGAAGTGGGTCCTCAGAGAGGACAGGAGAAGGAGGTCCTTCTGGCTCAACCAAGGTCCCACACAGCGCTGCAGCCATTCACTGGGTTGCCTAAAACTGACCACAATTTTGACTGAAGAAGTTTATACCAATGACACTTCATACCACTTTAGGGGGAGTTTTGTTTTATCTGTGATTTGAGGTCAGCTTCTCCAACCCGCCCCTGGTTATAACTGATTAATCCGGAGTTGTTGGCAACATCCCTCACAACTCATGAAAGCATGAGTGAGCGGTGGTACTGGGGTGGAGACAGCTGGTTTAAGCAGTGCTTTCCCCCGCCCCCATATCTGTAGTTTTATTAAATGAAAACAAAATTTACTATTAATTGTGCTACAGCCTGGGAACCTAGCTTTTAACCCTTATGACCATTGTGAGGGCACTTCCGTTTGGTCCTCTGATTTCATCATGGAGGCTGCAGGCAGCTGGGGGGTGCAGGTGCCGGACCCCCGGGGAAGCAGCCGACTGAAGACTGGGTATTGAGTCACTTGGAGCACAGTCTCTACTGCCTCCCCGGCTTCCATTGCATCCACAGCCTCAACGGGGTGTTTCTGGCCTTCCTGCTCCCCTATCTAGCAGTGTGTTCGTGGGCTAACACCCCTCTCACTGTAGTTTACAGCAAGTCTTGATGGGGTGGGGTGGAGGTTTCCTCCTTGCCTTGGAACATGGCCATTAATAGGAAAAAAGTAAAAGGTTAGAGATAGGGTCCATTCAGTGGGTTTTAATGTGAGGGAACAGCCCAGGAATCAGGCCTGTGTGATTGGCTAAAGAGGAAAGAGAGAACACTCCTCTGCTCTAAAACCTCCCTCAGGCGCCCTGCCATTCAGGGTTACTCCGAAGCCCTTGAGTGGCTGGCCTGCTGCTCCATGAGGGTTGGTTGCTTGGTTTGTTTTACGGTCTGTTTGGTTTACTGGTGTAGCACCTGGAACAGTGCTTGGTACATCATGCGTATACAGTGAAGAGGTGTTGAATGAGTGGATTATCATACACTTTAGAGTTGGAGGGAAAAAAGAGCCAGTCTCCTTATCCCAGCTGTCTCCATGCAGAAGTCCCTTCTGTAAGGCCTCTGGTCAAACACATTCTAGCTGCTTCTTCATGTATGATAGAGAGCAGTTGGTCCCCTCCTTTCAAGCGTGGCGTTTCTCCATTTTTGAACTTTATTTGCTAGACTTTATTCTTTATTTGTCCCTGATTTTCACCTGGAAAGGTGAATCCTCATATCCCCACAGATGGGGATGGAAGTGGGTCTGGACCGTCATCTGGCTGACTGAGCCCAAGAGGATGGAAATAGGATGGATAAGGCAGAAGAGCCATGACCTCAGGGTTTGGTAAGTAGAGTGACCTGTGACATGGGACCTGCAGATAGTGCCTGGAGGGAGTTGCAGGAAGTTTGTAGACTTTTCCCTGTGGTGGCAGAAGTAAAAAGCTGCTTTCTTTTCATGTTAAAGCTGAGTCATCTGGATTGTTTTTATTACTCAAATCAGTGTATGTATCTTGATATGTATATGGTCTGGTACCCTAAGGCATCTTCACACTTGCAGTTCCATTTTACTGTGAACTTAAACTGTTCGTGTGGAATCAGGGAGACACTGCTGGGGAGAGATCAGGGCTAACAAAGCGAGGTTCAATGAGAGAAAGGCCAGGAAGCAAGGAGTTTACCTTTATAAAACAAACAAATCATCTGTTCCCATCACAGAATGAGCATGTGTATAAATTTTGAGACTACAGAAAAGCACACTAAAGAAATAGAAATCAGGGCTTCCCTGGTGGCGCAGTGGTTGAGAATCCGCCTGCCGATGCAGGAGACACGGGTTCGTGCCCTGGTCCAGGAAGATCCCACATGCCGCGGAGCAACTAAGCCCGTGAGCCATGGCCGCTAGGCCTGTGCGTCCGGAGCCTGTGCTCTGCAACGGGAGAGGCCACAACAGTGAGAGGCCCGCATACCGCAAAAAAAAAAAAAAAGAAATAGAAATCATTTCCTTATTACCCAGAGGGAACCACTCTTAACACTTTTGTGTCTTACCAGAATTAAAATATATAATGTTTTTAAACATTTATAATGTTTTAAATGTTTGATAAAAATATAAATATCTGAATACTTTCACAAGTCATTAAATATTCTTGGAGTGTATCATCTTTAATGACAGCATGATATTCCAGCCTGTGCTTGTACCATGGCCCAGATGTAAGCATTGCTCCCTTGCTCTGTGAGGGAAAGGGCTTTGTCTTCTTCAATGTTTATTTCTCCTGTCTCCTGTGCTCGGTCCTTTTTTTTTTTTTTTTTTTTTTTTTTTAAACATCTTTATTGGAGTATAATTGCTTTACAATGGTGTGTTAGTTTCTGCTTTATAACTAAGTGAATCAGCTATACATATACATATATCGCCATGTCTCTTTCTTCTTGTGTCTCCCTCCCTCCCACCCTTCCTATCTGTGGTTGGTCCTTAATAAATCTTCATTAAATGAATGTATGAATGAATGAACCATTGGATGTTTAGTCAGTTGCCAGTAAAAAAAAATGCAGATAATGCTCTTTTATATATATACTTGCAGAAAAAATAATCTTTATGCTTTGATTGCTTCCTTAAGATGAATTCCTAGATGTTTAGTTGCTGAGTAGAAGGGTAAAGAATTCATCTTAGATGGGAGCAGTTTCTCCCATTTTTTTTTTTTTTTTTTGTGGTACGTGGGCCTCTCACTGTGTGGCCTCTCCCATTGCAGAGCACAGGCTCCAGACGCACAGGCTCAGTGGCCATGGCTCATGGGCCCAGCTGCTCTGCAGCATGTGAGATCTTCCTAGACTGGGGCACGAACCTGTGTCCCCTGCATCGGCAGGTGGATTCTCAACCACTGCGCCACCAGGGAAGCCCCAGTTTCCCCCGTTTTAAGCATTGGCGATGGTTGGGAAGATGGCCCCTAAGTCCGTATAGGGCTGTTGAAGACCTGGGTCAGGATGGGAAGCCCAGCTCCAGTCCGACCTCCTTCTTGCAGGTGCAGCTGGTGTCACAGCAGAGAGTGACATTTGAATTCTGGGAAGATAACCCGGTGGTACTCAGAGAAGATTGTTAAAACCTTGAATAAATTATGTGTATGTATCCCATTGCCTCTCCCTAATTTGAGGGACAAGATCATGACTGTACTTTAGTAGTCAACCCTAAAGTTAGATGGATTACATTTCATGATTGCATGTATTCAGTATTCAATATTCAGTATAACAATATTTATTAGTAAGACAAGGATACATCTCATTAGTTGTTAATGCTTCGAGAAAACAGAGGCACTCATATCCTGCGGGTAGTATAGTCAATGACTCCGCCTCTTTCTAGAGACTTGGCAATATACACAAGTCATCAAAATGATTGTTTTTGACCCAGGGACCCTCCTTACAGGAATTATTCAAAGAGACATATACAAATGATGAAAGTACTATAGGCATACAGATATTTGAGGATTGCTTTAATAATGAAAAGCTGAAAAATGTCCAACAACAAGGGAGATATTAAGTCATTATGTTTTATTATGGATAGAGTATTGGGTAGCTATTAAAATAACTCATACCTTAGTCAGCTCAGGCTGCCATAACAAAATACCATAGACTGGGGGGGCTTCAACGACAGACGTTAATTTCTCACAGTCCTGGAGGCTGGGATGTCCAAGGGTAAGGTGCTGGCAGATTTGGTTCTTGGTGAAGCCCTTCTTTCTGGCTTGCAGATGACTACCTCCTTGCTGTGACCTCACATGGCAGAGAGGAAGCTCTGGTGTCTCTTATTTTTCTTATAAGGGGACTAAGCCCGTCATGGAGGTCCTACCCTCATGACATCATTGAAACCTAGTTACCACTCAAAGGCCCCACCTCCTAGTACCATCATATTGAGGGGTAGGGCCTCAACGTATGAATTTTGGGGAGACACATTCAATTCATAACACCCTCCATGAGTCATGAAATTGTACATGTGGACATGTAGGTAAGAAATGTTAAAGATGGGACCAGTAAATTCTTTCTCCCAGACCTGCTCACCACGCCCCTTCTGCATCTCATTCGTTGGAAACACCATGAGAACGGCTTGTCAGCCTTGGTTCCTGTGCACCCATCCAGTCCCCACCCTTCCATTGCTGAGGTATCCGGGCTCTCATTTGGACTCCCGGCTCCGGATAAAAGTGATCCATCCCCCAACCTACTTTCCCTACCTCCTCCTCCTTTACTCTGGTGCTTCCCCATTATTGACAGGGTAAAATCACAACTCGTCATAAGGACACCCAGGGCTCTCTTGGACCTGGCCTCTTGTCTGACACTCCCACATTGCCCCGACTGTCCTTCCCCCAACCCCGCCCCTCCCGAGCCCTGGCTGTGCTAAAATGCTTGCAGTTTCACTAAGAGGCTGCCCTGGATGGTAGTTTAAGGTCTTACCTCTCCCTGGAATGCCCCTCCATCCTCCAGCCTGGGGTGAGACCATGTCTGAGGCTCACCTCTGCTGGGCTTTGCCAGCCCTCTCCCTTGGTCTGTGCAGGCTGTGCTTCTGGTCCCCTCCCACTTGTGACACTCTGCTTCTTATTTCATCCCATGTCACCATCTTCCCACCAGCTGTAAACCCTCAGTAGCAGGAAGTGCATTTCAACTCACCGTTCAGTTCAGAGTTCCTAGAACAGTGCCTGATACACTATAAGCCCTAATAAATAGTTTTTGACTATCTGAAAGAAGGTTAAGTGAAAAAAGTGCAGCATATATATATTTATATACATGATGATAGCAACACTACCAAAGGTAAAATCGATAGCTAGTGGGAAGCAGCCGCATAGCACAGGGAGATCAGCTTGGTGCTTTGTGACCGCCTAGGGGGGTGGGATAGGGATGGTGGGAGGGAGGGAGATGCAAGAGGGAGGAGATATGGGGATATATGTATATGTACAGCTGATTCACTTTGTTATACAGCAGAAACTAACACAGCATTGTAAAGCAATTATACTCCAATAAAGATGTTAAAAAAAAAAGGATATCCTCAAACCTTTGTCAGATTCCTAATCCATAAACATGATTTGCATGTTATAATTTCCCTCATAAACTGCGGGTGAGTGAGGCATAACCAGCTCTTCAGAGTCTCAAATCCTTGTATTCTGGCCTCTTCCGTGCTAGGCCCAGGCTAGGTCCTCGGACAGGAATCCTCAGGTTGGCAGAAGAAGGCCTGCTGTCTGTCAGGGTCATTTCCTGTTGTGTTTGGAGGGGCAGGCACGAGCCTGGGGCCCTCCTAAGTGGGGGCCGTGAGGTCTGCTCCATGGGGTCAGGCTTGAGGGCTGCAGTGCAAGATGGGGAAACGCTGCTTCCTCCCACTTTCCTGGTTGTTCCTGAGCCTTCCGCAGGCCTCCTTTACTGTTCCTGTCCAGGCTGAGCGTGTCAGTGACGTGGTGAAGAGAGTTATGAGCTTGTGCGGGGGGGGGGGGGGGGGCAGAGGTGGCCACAGCAGCCACGAGCAGTGGGAAATTCTGAGCAGGGGGTGGATCTGGGAGACTGGAGTGGTGCCCGCAGAGTCCAACCGCCCTTCTCTCCACTGGGGAGATTCAGCCCTTTGCCAGCCTTGGAGGCTCTGGGGAGATTTTATTTCAGATGATGGCACTCACCTAAGAGGGATCTGTTACCCCTTTGCTGTATCAGATCCTAGCTGCAGGCCCCAGGAGTGCTCGGGCTGGCTCCAGATCACAGCTTCCATAAATCACCAGCCCTCTGGCTTCTGCAGGACTTGGTAGGTCCCGAGTGGCTAGTGTCTGAGTGACCAGTGCCCGGAGGTGGAAGAGGCTGTCCAGTCTTCCTGGGGTCCTCCATTCAAGTTCAACAGTACCATATGTCTGTCTGGGGGCAGGGAAAAGAGAGCTGTTGGGCATCCTGTCCAGAACAATAGTCAAAGATATGAGTGGTTTTTTGTTCCCAGAACTGGGTGCATTTTTGTGGACGGTGATTCATCAGCGAATACGCCAGGAACAGAACCCCGGCGTGTCTGTGCAGTTCACAAGGCACTGGGACATAGGTTTGCCTGGCTGATTCTCACACAACCCTGCAGGAGAGGGAGATGGGGCATTTAGGCCCTGTCTCCAAGTTCAGAAAACGAAAATTATGTTGCTTTCAGGACTGACGCACAAAGGTGGCAGGGCTAGAACTCGGGTACACGTCTTCTGACCTCAGGCCCAACAGTCTCCCACAAGGACTCCCTGCCTCAGTCTGTCAGAGGTTAAGTGTGAGGAGCATACATTGGCGCCCAGGGAAGTTTGTATTGATAGATGAGCACAATCAGGGAAATTTCAGCCGAGTGCATAGACATCACATGTAACCACCTGGTGATTATTTTTTACAAGGGAGCAGGCTTGGCTAAATGGGAAGCTTTATTTCTGTCAATGCCACGGATCCCAGGACATGATAATTAACTCTTTTATTGTCATGATTGTTTGGGGAAATAAGTCAGAAACATAACAAAAAGTGAAGTAACCTCTGAAGGCAGCATATGACTCACGTCTAAGTGTGATGTAAGCAGCCTGGGCTATAGAAATGTCAGAAGTGGAAGAAATCCACGTGGACCGCACAGTCCAGAAAGCCTCCTGGAGAGAGAGTGGGTGGGGTGTGAGTGGTTGAAAGGAAAGGGGAAGGGTGCTTCCTGCAGGTGAGAAGCAGATGGGGTGGGTGGTGTTTGGATCAGGTACGGACAGCTCTGGGAGAGTGAGAGTGGCTGGCCGGAAGGTGGTGACCTACAGCTGTGGGCCACGGGGCTGGGCTGGTACAAACAGTGAGCACAAAACTGTTTCAGAAATTACTTCCATTCCGTGTAGTGGAAACAAAGGAGAAGGAAGGGGAGAGGAGATAAATAAAACATTTGGGAAGAAAATGATTACAGAGAAAAATCGAGGGAAGGAAAACCAGGGAAAAGAAGAGAGGAGAGGGATGGACAGGCAGTAACTGCAAAGCCATCTATGACCAATGCACGGGAGGAGGAAGAGCATCAGAAACAAGCCGCCAGGGAGGGGCCTGGCCTGGGCGCAGCAGGCAGGCTGTCCCGAAGCCCAGGGCCCTGGTTGCTGCTGATTCCTGGTGGGCTGAGGTGTTAGCCAATGAGGGCTTAAGATGTGACCCTTTCTCCCTCCTTCCTCTCTTTCATGGGGTGTCTGCTCAGGGTCAGACTCTGTGAGGGCCAACACAGGAACCAAAATGAGTGTAACCAAGAGTGGGTCAAATGGGGTGGGCCCCAGCTCCGTCCCAGCCCGCACGCTCCGCACGCCCTCTCCTCAAATCTTTGAACACAGCATCTCTCTTATGCGGCTGTCGTGGACAAAACCAAAAAAGGATCCTACTCTTGCATGTTGGCACCACTTGGCTTTCGTGGCCTCCAGTCCCGCTGTCCGGTGGGGCACTGGCAGGCCGTGCTCCTGTTTCCCTGGACTCCCTCTCCCTGCCTTCCCCGCCACTGCAGAGACAAAGCAGAACCTTCAGACGCAGCTCCTGCCCACACCTGCCTGTCCATCTGCCCCCATGTGCCAGCCCTCCTTCCTAACAGGGGAGCTGTGTCCCCTCTCCTGGCCCGGCCAGGCCCCTTTCCGCTGGACCTTCAACCACTGCTTCCCTCTGGGATCCCTCGTTTAACCTTCAGATACGCTAATGCCTCCTTTATCCCGAAATCCCCTCCTCCCTGCATCTGTCTTTCTTCTACCTTCACCCCTCTGCACAACCCGAGTCTTAGACCTTGTCTGAGCCCTACTCTGTGCCTCAATTTCCCTCCTGCTCCAGCCGGCACCCTCCCTCCCAGCACAGCGATACTGCTCTTGCTGAGGCACTTGTCGTTCATGGCGTGGACACTTTCCAGTCTTTATCTTATTTAATCTCTTAGCAACACTTGCCGTTTCTGGTCCTCTCCTCCAAGGAATGCTCGCTGTTCTAAGTTTGATGGTGAGAGATCCACCTTCCCTCTGTTCCTCAAGCTTTCTGCTCCCTCCTGCTCTTTGCATGTTGGCTCTGTTCCAGGACCGGGCCTTCTTCTTGCAGTCGAGCTCCTTTCCTGGGCGGCTTCCAGGGCTTTCTGACGATTCCCCTGGTTGGCATCAGAGGTCCAGCACTCTCTCTGGTCCTGAGGCCAACTATCCAGCTGCCCCCTGGACAGCTCCTCTTGGGGGTTGCGCAGATGTTGAAGGCGCACTGTGTCTAGATGGAAGGCATCGTGTTATCTTCCCACAGACCCGTCCTGCCTCAGTGTGGAACATCACCATCCAGCCAGCTGCCCAAACCAAGAATCACCCCCTGGCTTTGACCCCATCTCTCAGCCCTCACAGTCTGGTGATTCTGGCACTTCTCTCCCCATTCCATAGATAGTCCTTAGCATATAGGAAGTGCTTGGTAAATGATGAAATGAATGAAAAATAGACAAGATAATATATGAGAAAGTGTCTGTCGCATGGCAGTTGCTCAAAAAATGTGCCTATATTAGTTATCCATGGCTGTGAACAAGTCACTCTAAAGCATAGTTGCTTAAAACATTTTTATTATCGCTCACAGTTTCCTTGGGCCAGGAATTTGGGAGCAGCTCTGAGCAGTTCTGGCTCAGAGCCTCTCTTGAATTTGCAGCCAGATGATGGACTCAGAGGCTCTTCAGTCACAAGTCTGGTGTCCGGGCTGGAAAGTTGCAAATAACTGGGAGCTCCTCGGGCATCTCTCTGTATGTCTCTGTGGTCTCTACATCAGGACTCTCTAGCATGGTGGCTTCCGGGTAGCTAGACTTCTTATGTGGCTGCTCAGGGCTCCAAAGAGTGAGGGCCAGGGCCGGGGGATGTCGTATCACTTTTTTAAACCATCGCTCTCCTTGTATTGTACTCCTTAGAAGAGAGTCGCCAAGTCTGGCCTACATTCAAGGGCAGGGGAATTAGACACCATTGTTCCCTGGGAAAAGTGTTAAAGAATTTGTGAACTTTAAAAAAAGAAATCTAGGGACTTCCCGGGTGGTCCAGTGGTTAAGACTCTGTGCAGCAGGTGTGGGTTTGATCCCTGGTCAGGGAACTAAGGTCCCACATGCCACGTGGTACAGCCAAAAAAAAAAAGTTAATAAAAAATAAATCTATATACAGTAAAATTCACTTTTTTTTTTGGTGTTCAATCCTTTGAGTTTTAACATATGTTTAGGCTTTTAAACAATTGAAGTATAATTGACTTATTATAATAGTTTCAGGAGTACAGTATTGTGATTCGATATTTTTGTAGATTATGTACCATTACATGCCTAGATTCTTGTAACTACCACAGGGTACAGAACAATTCCATCAACCTGAAGAATTCTCTAGGGCTTCCCCTTTGTAGTTAGTCATCCCCTCACCCCAATCCCTGGCAACCACGAATCTGTTCTCTCTCCCTATAGCTTTGCTTTTTCCCAGAATGCCATCCATATAAATAGAATCATTTAGTATGTAACCTTTAGAGACTTGCTTCTTTCACTCTGCGTAATGCCCCTGAGATCCATCTAAGGGTGCATCCATGGTTCATTCCTTTTTAATGCTGAGTGGTATTCCATTGTATGGATGTATCATTTTGTTTATCCATTCACTTGTTGAAGGGTATTTGTGTTTCCAGTTTTCAGTGCTTATATATAAAGCGGCTATAGACATTTGATCTGGAGGCTGATCTCTTTGCTACTACGCCATACCACCTTTCCTGCTCTACACATTTGTGTAGAGATTTTATGGAACATAAGTTTTCATTTTGCTAGAATAAATTCCTAGAAGTGGGAAGGCTTTTTGGCAGAGGATTACCTGCCCCTCTTCTTAGCAGCACTGTCAGGAGGTTTTTACTTATTAGGCAAATTACCCTTTGTCAGAAGAATTTGTTGTTTGAGTCTTTGGACTTCAGAGTATAATTACTTTTGAAAACACTGCCCACAGAAAGGACCATTCATTAAAAAGTGATTGTTTGTAGTTATTTGACTGTTCTTTTTTCTCGAGCCTTCAAGGCTCTGTTGTGGAGGAATCCCCGTGTCCCGCCTCAGCCTCATCGCCCTGATGTCACCCAGCGCTTGCTCCATACTCTCATCCGGCAGCTTTACAAAGGGACGATGACCCCATAGAGCACAAATCACCAGAAATTCTACCAGTTGGCAAAATACCATAAATAAACGAAGAGCAGCCTTGGAGAATGTTAGCGTATGAAAACTACACTTGGATGGTGGAGCATAGAGATGAAGTAAGCAGAAATCGGGGGGCGTAGAGGGCTAAGGATGTGGTTCTTTTCCTCTGCCAAGTCAGAGACCAGATCTGAAGTGAGGGAGGTGGCAGGAACAATGGGAGGGGTGACATATTTGAGTTCTGAGGCTATAATATAAAAAGTCCAGTTCCTGCATAACTGTGACCTCTTTACCAAGGGAAAGCTCCATGTCCAGAAGGTTGCCAAGGCCTCAAGGTGGCCCTCAGTGGAGGACTGCATCCTTTCTCTGGGCTTCCTACTCATCCCATTTGTGCTTGGCTGGATGAAACTCCCTGCCTAGGGGTCTGCCTGAAATACACACACAGAGCCCCCCTTTCAGCTCCCTTTCCATTCTGCAGGGTTACCTGGGAATACCTACTTTCCTGAGGGTATTAAAGTAATTTAGGTCAAGGACCTAAAGAGGGGAGTTCTGTGCAATTCTCCAAGTACCTTTAGAAACTGAAGATGTCACCATGTGCATCCTTTGAGAAAAGGAAGTTCAATATGAAATCGTGCCGGACCTGTGCGGGAGTCCTTCACTTACCCTGCGCAGATGTGAGTTGTCCTTTGTCAGGTTCTCCGTGGTGCACTTGGAAATCAAAGAATAAAGCATGGGCCATGTTGCCAAGAACTCATAGGCCATTATGGTGACAAGCTGGCCTGATATCCTAACCATAGGTGTCACTTTATTCTTTATTCCTATGGAAAATGAGTTCAGAGCTCCAGACAGCCAAGCCATAGTGGACTTGTGAAGGCCACCCTGGTGTAAGTTGGGGACTGTTCTTATGCAGGCAATTGTGATTGGCCTTTATTTAGGTGAGTTTCATTTGCCCTTTGGTTGTGCCAGGATGTTTGGGACAGTGCCTCTTAGCTGCATCCCTGAGAAGTCAGCACCCCCGCTCCCCCCTCCTTCTCGGGCTTTTCCTGGTCTCTTCCCACTTCCTTGGATACTCAAGAGCTTTGTATTCCAGATTCCGCCTCTCATGACCCAGGTCTTTCCCCTCTAACGCATCTTCCTAACCCTGAGCCTCTTGGTTCCCTCATTCACCCAGCATGCAGAAACTTTCACCAGGTTCCCTTACAGATGAAAGTGGGGGGGCTTCTTCGGAGGGGATGTAGGGCTTAAGGGCTTAAGGGCTTAAGGTGAACCCGGGGGCCTCTGGCACATCCCGAGATTCTGAACTTTGCTTGTAACAGTAGAGTTTGTGAACAGCCTTTCGGTTAGAGGCCCGGCCTCATGGCAGCAGTGTGGAGGTGGGGCACTGAGATGAAAACCCCAAACCTGCGGGTGCTCACACGTGCACCTCATTAGTCCCTGCCCTGCGCCTGCCGGTGGGGAGGCCCCCCTGCTCTGTGCTCTCCCTGCGAACCCCAGCAGTGCTCAGTCAGGCCAATTCCTGTCACTTCTGTCAGCACCGTGATATTTTGGAAGCATGATTTTGGTGTCCTGATTGGGTGTGTGTGTCCCCTGTCTTCTCCTTGGTGAGCTGCCCCCAGCGGCTGTGACCTGCCAGGCCAGGAAGTGGTAGCTCCCTGCCTGCCGTGGCTGTACGTGCCGGATGCTGGTGAGACAGGAGTGAGATGAGAGCTAATCCCCTGGGCCGAGGAGCGGGAAGGGAGGGGAGGTTCTTTGTGTCTCGGGCTCTGGGGTCTGTAAGCTTCTTTTCTCCCCTAGCCCTTTCTTGGAGAGCCGTTGCTTTCATGTCACCAAGGCTCCTCAGCCTGCCCGGTCCCTGAAGCAGAACATGCCAGCTCCATTAAATCAATGTACCCAATTCTGAGAAGTCTAAACAGTTTAAATTTCATTATTCTGGGCAGTGTTTTTCTGGTGACTAGAGTTCGCCAAAGCAGGGGGAATCGGCGAGGGTCAAGGAGAGGTTTTGCCCACCGTACACCCAGGACCCTGCTCTGCTTCTGTCTTCTCGAGCGGGTGGGAGAGGATTGGGCTCTGCCACATGTAAGTTGTTCTCTGGCAAAAATGGGATTGCTCTAATTCTACTGCCAGGGTCACTGGGGCTAAAAATCCATCTGATGCGGGAGAGGCTCAGCTCTTTGACCTTATGGAGCTCTCGTCTGTGCATATTCCACAGCGTATTTGGTCACATGGATCAGTCATTGTTGATGGAAGGGCCTTAGGTGTCATTAGTGTTTTAATAATTTCCAGTCACTTTCCAATCAGTGGATTGAGGGCTGAACAGTGATGGCAAAGTGCACTGCCCACCTGCGCCCCGCCTGCTGCTGCACCAGCCTTTATAGGGCGCGGGCTTCACGCACGGTTTTAGGCGAGGCTACTGCTTCTCCTTCTGGGATCGAAGCTAAACTGGCAGCGTGTTGAGGAGCCTTGTGATGTCCTCACAGCACAGTGCTCATGAACCCCGGTCATCACCATGTTACTTATTTATCCCTTCACTCACCACATTTTTCTTGAACAAAAAAATGTGCCAGGCTCCATTTTAAACACTGGAGAAACAACAGTGGACAAAACAGGCATGAATCCTAATCTTCTTGGAGTTTCTATTCTAGTGGGAGCGATGCAGGGAGAGATAATAAGAAAAAGCAAAATAGCAAGTTAACCAGGTGTTAGAAGGTGATCAGTGCAGGTCTGTAAAATAAGAAACGTGGGCCTCACCCCAGCGTTCCTCCCTGCCAGCTCTTCTCTAGGTTTCCTTACGTGTTTTCTGCATTGCTTCTCAAGGAGATCCAGCAGGCTTTCTTACCCACAGGTATTCTTCCTAAAAACACAGAAGCGTTTCCAAAAGTGTCATTGTTCCTTTTGGTGACACTGGGTGTGTGGCTCTCCAGGTGTCCAGCAGGGAGTAGTGAGACTCTGTCGTCTCTGCAGGATGAGGCCAGAACCCACCTCTGCTATTGTGGGTTTCGCTGAGCCCGGTGCTCCCACGTGTGGACTGTGGGAAGGCCTTCAGGTGAACAGGAATGGGCGCTCCCCTCCTTTGGGGTGTGTGGGGTGGCTGGAGAGGCCCGAGAGGATGGAGGGACCAGGTCTTCTCAGCTCAGCCACCACAGCTGCTGGATGATGGGGCTGAAGAATCATTTGTCTTTTCTCTCCTGGCTCAGGGCTTTCTGATAATGGAACTACTGCTGATCTTCATCAAGAAGTATTGCACTTCTGGGATATATAGAACCATTGCTTTCTCCTCAGTTTAAATCAAACAGTTATGGCCAGTCCCTGGGCCAGGCGCAAGGAGTGAGAAGGTGAGGAGTAGCCACCACCTCTTCGGGGGACAGCTGGGAGCCCAGGAAGTGAGTGAGTTTGTGTGGTTGGTAACCAGGACCCAGTATGTTTGTGTCTCCTCCACTTCTTTCTTGCTGAGGAACCGGGTGCTAGGCCATTGAGGTCGGGGGGAGGGGCAGGGCCTTCCAAGAGGGTGGCAGAAATTGGGGCGGAGGGTGCCAGGACCTCGAGGTCAGGTATGAAAAGGGATGGTGGACCTGGGTGGCTCCACCCTTGAAAGTGAAAGAACAGTGGGTGACCGGAAACTGCCCACCTTCCAGTACAGTCCCAGGGTATACTGGGCCAGGAGAATGGTCAAGGGGACACACTGCTTCCTCTTGAGAGGGTGACGGGAGGGGAGACATCCTTGGGGAATCTCCAGGAGGGCAGATATTGTGTCTGCTTTCTTCACTGCTGAGTCCCAGGTTGGCCCCCTTGCAGCTGGGTGGGGGATGGATGCAGGGGCAAGATGGGGGCAGAGACACCAGAGGGAGCTGTGGCGGCCCTGGGGCCTGCAGAGCTGAAAGGAAGGGCAAGTTTCACGAGGCGGTTGGAAGGGTTGGTGTTGGGCACGTAGAGTTGGAACTGTGGGATCCAGCCAGCCACCCCCTTTTGTTATGGCTCATCACCAACACCTGGAGGCCTGGGTGCTGCCTCCAGTGACCTGGCAGGGTCCCCTCTGTGCAGTCTTGTCCCTTTCCATTTTCCATCTCATGTTTTATGCTTCGGTAGCCTGACTGCCTTAGTTCCTCACCTTCCTCGCTGCTTCCTGCTTGCCTGTCCTTGCTTTGCGTTCCCTCGGCCTCCCGCCCCCTCCCCCTTCTCCTGGCCGGGTCATCCTCATCTTCTTAAACAGACAGCTCTGGCACAAACTCCCTCATTCATTCCACGAACACTTATTGCTGCCTGTTAAGTGTCAGATGTGGCTGCTGGGTGCTGCCACCTGCCACCACCCCCCGTCCTCGAGGCCACGTGGGTGCCCCTTGTGAGTGTGCCTTTGACCTTCTGTTTAGTCCAGCATAATGGTTTAAAGCACAGGCCTTGTATCGCACAGACATGCTTCCCATCTCTCTGAGCTTCAATTTGTGCGTCTACAAAATGGGAACAATAATACCTTCCTTAGAGGGTGGTTGCAAGCCTTAAATGGAATTGCACCTGGAAAGCATTTAGCACAGCGCTTGGCCCACTCAGAGAAAGGGAGGTGTTCTGAGGCTGCTTATCTTTCTTGTATCATCACAGGGTTGGGATTCCCTGACTGGGTCCCTTGCCCTGTGGGAGTCAGACTGAGGTAGTCCGGGGTGATCTCAAGAAGGAGGTAGGATTTAGCCAAGTCTGGAGAGCAGAGGTGGTTTTAGGTGCATGGGAAAGGGGGGAGTGGGTTAGAGGCTTAGAGAGTGGGGAGTGTGAGATGAGTAGAGGCCAGTTTATGAAGGGCCTGGGATGCCAGGCCCAAGTTTTGGCCTTTGTAACCAGGATTTGGTCCATCCATAGTGAGTCCTCATGATCAGTAGATCTGGGGTTAAGTTCCAAGGCTTTCAGGCAAATTGAAAAATGAAGCCAATGTATTGTGAGTGTCAGATATGGACTAAATATCCAGGGAGGTATTAGATAGTTCATATCTGCCAATTACTCAATCTAGAAAAACAGTTAAACTGGCAGTTAGGATCTTGTGTGATATTGTGATGATTGAGGGGTGAATGTATTTGGGGAGAAGTAGTTTTAGCACCCTCAGAATACTCCACCGAGAAGACCTGGGGCTGGGGTGGACGGCAGAAGGGGTCCATCCAGGTGCCTCAGTGCTGGGAAGTTGGTTGCAGGTCCTCTGTTACGGGGATCAAAAGCTTCACTTTGCCTGGTCACAGTGAAACTCTAGGGGTGCTAGAAGGGGTGGGTAGAGGCATTCTGATATGCCTGAGCTGTGACCCCCAAGCCAGCAAGGGCTGCATTTTATGAGTAATAAAACATGCTAGTTGATGTCTCTCATTATCTGCAATCTTGCCTCACAGACAATCCCATCCAGTGCAGTTTTTTAAAGTGTCTTCTTTGCCATAGTGTTATGTGGAAGAATTTGCTGGTGTGCCCCATTGCAGGACTTTGTGTTCTAAATTTTCCTTACCATCTGCTTTGCCTGCTCCTGCCAACTCCCCATCTTTTGTGGCCTGGGTGAATGGTGCCCAGAGAGAACTGTGTTGAGCTGAGTTGAGAGAAGAAAGATGGTTTGGTTAGAACAGTTTTGCTTCGGATCCTGTGGCCAAAAGCCAAAGTAATTTGATGTTGTTAATTTGATATTCATGGCTCACCACAACCTGAATTCAGCCTGTCTTTGTCCTACTACTCCCTGACACATTGATCACAAGCTGTTTCTTGCCCCTTTGCAGGCTGCCTCTTTCAATAACTATATTACTCCATAAGTGGAGGTCCCTGGCAGTAAATAGAGGGAAGATCATTTTGGGACTTTGTGTCCTAGTGTATTTTCCAAACTGTATACATTAGTGAAGGTAGGTTTGGGGATGCAGGAAATAACTTGGTTTCAGGCAGCTGCACCTCCCTCCTGAGTTGTTCTCTGACTGAGCCACACTCTACCCCCCATACCAGTGATCAGCTACCCCCAAACCTTCCTATCTTTCAGGGTCTGGCTCTAACAGATGCTGTGGCCTCCGTGGAGTCTGCTCTGCTGAGTCTGGCCAGAAGTAACCATCCTCCTGCTTGCCCTCCCAGTCTCCTCCTTTTTCAGGTTTTCCTTACCCTTTAGATTATGATAATGTTTTTGAATTTCTTCTGCCTCGGGAGAAGAGGGATGCTCATGGGATAGGATCCTGCTCTCAGTTGTATCCCCCAAAGTGATTGCCACTGCCTCCTCCAACACTTACTCAGCCATTTATTTTCTTTCTTTCAGATTTATGGTATTAATTTTTAAATTTTTTTGGATGAGCTTTCCATCCTGGTTCTAGGTTTCTGGTGTGTATTTTAGAAAGTGACTGAAGATGAAATCTGTAAAGGTCAGTTCTATTTCAAATTTAATTCCTCATATGTTACTGGCTGGTCTCTAAGGTCCCCTGTCCAAAAAAATGTTGATGCTTAAGCAGCACAGGCTGAGAAGTTGAAAGGCTGAGTAGAACTACAAATAGTCTTATGATGCTGAGGAGATGAAAATGACAGGTAAGGGCTTACAAAGATGGAGAGATCCTGGAAATACCTCATGCTTATAAATACCCTCTTGCTTCATTTAGGAGCCCTGAAAGACTGTATTCTAGAAGAACTGGCTTACTAAAAACAGGTCAACTTTTTAAAGACTGAAACCCAATCTCAAATTAGCTGACCAGAATAGACCAAGTTTATAAGGAATGAAACGAAGCCTTGAATCAGCTCAATCCCTGATTGGATTAAGATAATCTGTTCCTGATCTAGTTGCCTGCCACAAACTAAAGAAAATCAGAAAATCATGTAACAACATCTAGATCCTTTGTAGTTTTAAATATATATATAAAAACATCCATCATTCAGTTAAAGAAATGCCAGGCATATGAAGCGGCAGGATCAAGAGATGAAAAAGACACTCAAAACAGGCCCACAGGTGATACAGATATTGTAATACTGTAATTATCTGATAGATTTTAATATCAGTGATTAATAGGTTCAAGAATGGAAATGACAAGATGGAGAGTTTTACCAGAGAACTGGAATCTATTTACATATATAAAAAATCAAATAGAAATTCTAGAACTGAAATAGAATCAGTGCTATTAAGCATAAGTAGGTGGATTTAACAGTGACTTAGACACAGTTGAAGAGAGATTTAGTGATCTAGAAGATAGGTGAGTAGAAATAGCCTGCCTAAAACAGGGAGAGGAAAAAAAGATGAAAACTAAAGGAAATAGTCACCAAAGATATATGATACATAATGGAAAGGTCTAATACACCTGCCATTGGAATCCCAGAAAAATAACGGAAGAAGCAATATTCCAAGAGATTCAGAGAATTTTCCAAAACCAATGAAATATACCAAGCCACAGACTAACGAAGTACTATAAACACCAAGCAGGATAAAGAAAAACAGAGATATGTCAGTAATACTTCTGAAAACCAAAGACAACAAGGAAATTTAAAAGCAGCCTGAGAAAAAAGACATATTACCTTCAAGGAAAGAACAGGAGGACTAATGACTGACTCCTCAACTGAAATGATGAAATCCAGAAAACAATGAAATATATCTTTAAACTGTTGAAGAAAAATAATGCCAAAGTAGAATTTTATATCTAGATTTTCCTCAGAGGTAAAGATGAAATAAAATCATTTCTAGACAAGTAAAGACTGAATTTATTGTCAGCAGACACACCCCAAAAATACTAACAGGAGTTCTTCAGAAAGAGGCATATGCTCCCCGATAGAAGCATGGAAACGTAGGAGGGAATGAAGATCAATGGATAAGGTAAATATATGAGTAAATCTAAATGAACTACTGATTCTACAAATGTCTCATGGGATTAAAGTACATGTGAAATTGAAATATACAACAAGGAACAGTACAAAACAATAAGAGGGGTAAATAGGATTGAAGCCCTTTTATTTTCTGGAGAATGGAAAAGTGCTAGTCAATTGTAAGTCAAGGATGTTGTTTACATGATAACCCTTAAAATAGTAGTAAAAGCATATATAATTAACAACCTAATAGAGAAGGGAATATTTTAAAATACATGATTAATCCAGAAGAAGGTGAAAATTGAGGTAATTGAGAGAAAAAGGAACATTGAACATGTAGGACAAATAGAAAACAAATAGAACGTAGATTTAAATCCAAATCTATCAGTAACTACATTAAATGAAAATGGGCTAAATATTCCAATTAAAACTCTGAAATTTTGAAATTTAATTTAAAAAACCCCTGCAAAATCCAATTAAATGCTGCTTACAAATATTTCCTAAATATAGGAACACAGGAAGACTGATAGTAAATGAATGCAAAAAAGATATACCAAGGACTTCCCTGGTGACACAGTGGTTAAGAATCCGCCTGCCAATGTAGGGGACATGGGTTTGAGCCCTGGTCTGGGAAGATCCCACATGTCACAGAGCAGCTGAGTCCATGCACCACAACTGCTGAGCCTGCGCTCTATAGCCTGTGAGCCACAACTACTGAGCCCGCGCCCCTAGAGCCCGTGCTCCGCAACAAGAGAAGCCACAACAATGAGAAGCCTGTGCACCACAATGAAGAGTAGCCCCCACTCGCTGCAACTAGAGAAAGCCTGTGCACAGCGACGAAGACCCAATGCGGCCAAAAATAAATAAATATAAATAAATAAATACATATATAAATAATAACTTAAGAAAAAAAGATATACCAAGAAAATAAGGTGATATTGCAAATGAGACAAAGTAGACCTTAAGACAGAAAACACTGCTAGATACAAAGAGGGACAATTCGTCAGGGAGACACCAGAAACCCTAAATTTGTTTGCATCTAACAGAATATATAAAACAAATTTTGACAATTGTAAGGAGAGATAAACAAATTTATAATGAAAGTGGGTTTTTAGCATACTTTTTTAGTAACTGATAGCAGAAGCGGACAGAAAATCTGTACGGCTACAGAAGATTTGAATACTAATAACCATATCCTAACTGACATATACAGACCACTACACTCAACAGTTGTGGAATACACATTCTTTACAAGTTCACATGGCACATTTACCAAAATTTAGTGTATTCGGGTCTTAAAGAAATTGAATCTGTAAATAAAACCCTTCCTATAAAGAAATCTCAGGCTCACTTGTCTTTACTAGTGAATTTGCCAGATATTTAGGGAAGAAGTAGCACCAATCTTATACCAAGTCCTCTAGAGAATGGAAGAAGAGTTGAACATTCTGCAGCTCATTTTATGAGCCTAGCATAACCTTGAACCCCAAACCTGACAAGGACATTACAAGAAAGGAAAACTGCCTAGGTCAATCTCTTTCATAAGTGAAGATATAAATCTAAACAAAATATTGGCAAAATAAGTTCAACAATGTATTCAAATGATAGGACAGAGCACCAAGTTGGATTCATTCCAGGAATGAAAATTTGGTTTAATATTAAAAATTCAGTGTTATACAATATACTAACAGGCTGAAAGAGAAAAATCGTATGTTCACAATACAGAAAAAGCATTTGCTAAAGTGTGATAAAAAACATTTGTGATAAAAAAACAATCTTAGAAAACTTGGATCTCAGTGAACTGCAGATATTCTTTTAAAAAATAGAGCAAATATCATATTTCATTGTAAGATTTTGAAAGCCCTGAAATTGAGACAAGGAGGTCAGCTATAATCACTTCTTTTCAACATGTCGCAGGAAGTCCTGGCAGGTACAACAAGGCAAGGAAAAGAAATAAAAAGTCTAAGGATTTGAAAGAAAGAATGAAATTGTCATTTGTAGGCATCATGATTAAATAGAGATTATTCAAAATGATCTATAGTTAAACAATTAGAATTAACAAACGAATTTAGCAAAGTCACTGGATACAAAGTCAGTATGCAAGAATAAAACTTTATTCTGTATCACAGTGACAAAAATTAGAAAATAAAAATGACAGGAGTTAAATCATCAGATATCTAGGAATACATTTGACCAAAGATATTCAAGACCTCTACTTAGATATTGTGGATATTTTAAAAAACTGAATTAAATGGAGAGATATAAAATGTTCATAAATTGGAACCCTCAGTATTGTAAAGATGTCATTTGTCCCAAGTTGATGTATGTAATCCCAGTTAAAAATCCCAGGAGATTCTTTTTGGTAGAAATTGACAAATGTGTTCTAAAATGTGTATGGAAATGCAAAAGGCCCAAAATGGCCAAGATAGTCTTGAAAAGAGCCAAGTTGGAGCACTTACACTACCAGAGATCAAGACTTCTTTTAAAGTTACAGTAAGTAAAACATTGTGGTATTGGTTCAGGGATAGATAACTAGAGTGTTGGAAGAGCATAGAGTCCAGAAACATAGCCACACACTCATTGGTGATGACAGAGATAATGCTGCAGTGTAGTGGGAAGAGTTTGTTCTTTGAGTAAACAGTGCTAGGTCAGTTGGATATCCACATGGAAGCAAATGAATGTTGACCCTTACCTTGCACTGTATTCAAAATTCAATTCCAGTTGGATCACAGATCTAATGGTGAAAGGTATAACAAAAAAGCCCTTAGAAAATAACAAAGAAAAATATATTCACAACTTTGGGTAGGCAAAGATTTTTAGACAAGATAAAAAAGCACCAGCCATAAAGGAATAAATATGATAATTTGGAGTACATTAAAGTTAAGATCTTGTTCATCAGAAGACATCAATACACAAGAAAGGGCAAGTCACAAAATGGGAGGAGATAATTTTGTGCTCTCTATCTGTGTATATGTATGTATTCAACAGAGGACTCACATTCAAAATTTGTAAAGAGCTTCTGCTTCCACTAAATAAATAAGAAAAGACATAATCTAATAGAAGAATGGGCAGAATTCTTAAACAGGCACTTCAAGGTGATATCCAAATGGCCCATAGACTTTGTTCATCAGGGAAATGCAAATTAAAACCAAGTTGCCACTGCACACCTACCAAAATGGTTAAAATTTAAAAGCATGATAATACTAATTGTTGGCAAAGATGTGGAATCAAAGGAACACTCACATATTCACTCTTCGATACTCTTTTATAGTTACAAAGCTGAATATCTGCATGCTCCATAACCCAGCAATTTCACTCCTAAATAGAGGCCCAACAGATATGTATACATATATGTCCCAAAAGATATACAGATATATACACATGCGTGTATATATATATGTGTGTGTGTGTGTATATATCTATATCTATCTATCTAACTAGCTGGCTAGCTAGCTAGCTAGCTAGCTATATATCTGAATGTCCACAGTAGCAATCTCTGTGGTAGCAAAACAACTGAAATAATGCAAAGTTTATCAACAGTGGAATGGATAATTATACTCATACAATAGAATACTAAACAGCACAGAAGATGTACTGTTATATCCATGTAACAACATGGTTGAATCTCACAGGCATACAGTTGAGTGAGAGAAGTAAAAGGAGACACAGGAGATTACCTACTGTAATTTATATCCAGTTCAAGTACAGGGAAACTAGTTCATGATTTTATAAGTTAAGAAAGCAGTTACCTTTGGTGATAAGGAGGGTTCAATGGCTGGTTGGGCTCCTGGGGTACCAGTAATGTTCTATTTTTTTAATCCGAGTGTTGGTTACATGGGTGTGTTCACTGTGAAAATTCACTGATTTGTATCCTTTTCTAAATGTGATACTTAAATAATAATTTTTTAAAACTTACTTAAAAAACCACAGAGGATGGAAGAGGCTGGTATAGAATCTCTTGGCTTTTGCCATTTGAGGACTGGCTATCTGGAAAAGGGGGAGGCGATGATAAAGTTCCAGACTTATGCTCATCCCTGAGCATAGTGAGTGCTTCAGCATCGTGGTCCCCGTGAAGCCCGAGGACCAGGAAGTAGTGAAGTATCCATTTCTGTGGCCCTTTGTCTTCCTTGGAGACACTAGCGCTCCATCGTCTCCGCTTTATCCATAATGGATGATGCTGGCAGTGTGTGGAGTGCAGTGTGCAGGAGGCAGGAAACGAGAGATGCCGGTTCCTCTCTCCTTCCCCTCCTTCTCTCCCCACTCCCGCCCCCTCCTCTTCTCTTACTCCGCTGCAAAGAGTCAGGATTCTTGCTAGGGAGCCCACACCCACAGATGAAAAAGACAGAAGAACATTTATTTTGAAAAAGGACAGATGTAAATTAGTATTTTGTAGATGAGACACAAATGCTAAGACTTCAGAATGTGGTGGAACTTCGACCCAGTGGGCAGTAGAGAGGACCGCTTTGAGAAGGCAAGAATTCCATTTTCAGAAGCTGAATGAAAAGATGTTAAACAATTTATTCAGGGAATGTTATGGGCTGAATGTTTTTGTCAGCCTCCCCCAATTCAGGATGAGGATCCTCACCAAGAACTGAATCTCCTAGATCATTAATCTTGGACTTCCTAGCCTCTGTGAGAAGTGAACTTCTGTTGTTTAAGTCATGTAGTCTACAGTGTTTTGTTGTAGCAGCCCAAGTTGACTAAGACAGGGAAATAAAACTTAATTTGGTTTATCGGCTCTGATTCCTGCAAGCTGGGGCAGTTGCCTCTTCCCTGCGTATATTTATCTGCAGAGTAATGTTGGCTGGGACCACGTGGCAGCCCAGCCATGTCCATCTTTTGTGAGCATGGTGGTCATGTTGAAATAAAAAAAATGCCCTTTGTAAACACTAAGGTTTCCAACCTGTCCCCGTCTTGGTTTTGAGAAAAGTCAAGGAAAGAAATGAGAAACACTTGAGTTTCTGGGAACAGAAAGATTCAAATATGCATGCTAGCACCATAATTAGGTTGACCTCCAAATCAGGGTTTCCTTTTAAATTTTGCTTGTTTTCAGTCTAATCAAATAAATTAAAACGTCTTATTTACTCCTAAAAACAGTGATCATAAAAGAATTTGCTCTCAGTCTTAATTAGTGCTGCTTCTCATATATCAAGTGGGAGTTGAAGCTTCTTTTCTCTGATTTAACGGACAGTGTGTTTCAATGGTGTAGAATTTTCTCCACAGATTTCACACTAATAATTGTAGTTTAAATTGCTCTACTTCTTGAGAAAATAATACTGAGCTTATTTGGTTTGTGAAAAAGTTAAAAGAACGTCAGTGGTTTAGGACACAGACTTAGCAGGAGCAGGTGCCTAGCTGAGTTGCCTTCACCACACCCCACCGTTTCTCTGTGCTGAGTGTGGCATTTTAATCCAGTGATTCAAGAGTCTGCAACGATCAGTTATCTGGACCAGCCAAAAATAGGCACAAAATCTGTTGCTTTGCGTGGTATCTCTGCAAAGTGTGTCACGAGGTTTCTTTGAATTGGGAGATTTTCCTGCTAATTTGGGAAGCAGCTGGGGAGACGGACAGAGGTTCTGAGTGTCACTGGGGACCCACACTCCTCCCCAAGGCAGCTCAGGTCTTTTCCTAGTTCCACAGAGTCAGCCTTTTCCCACAGTAGTGCTGAAACCATGGACTTCATCACCTTTATTTATAAAAAGTTTTTTAAAAACTGTATTTGTCAAAGATAAGTAAAATCCACTGGGTGTTGGCACAGTCCAGTTAGAGTTTTGTGAGGATTAGATGTTGGTACATGTGTAGCATCTAGACTGTGCTTGGAATATAGTAAAGTCTCAAAAAGTGATTAGGCGGGGCTTCCCTGGTGGCGCAGTGGTTGAGAATCCGCCTGCCGATGCAGGGGACACGGGTTCGTGCCCCGGTCCGGGAAGATCCCACATGCCGCGGAGCGGCTGGGCCCGTGAGCCATGGCCGCTGAGCCTGCGCGTCCGGAGCCTGTGCTCCGCAACGGGAGGGGCCACAACAGTGAGGCCCGCATACCACAAAAAAAAAAAAAAAAAAAAGTGATTAGGCGTGTAGGTGTGCCGTGTGCTAGCCACGGCTAGATGCTTTATCTTCAGAATCTCCACTCCTCACAATAGTTCTGCAGGATGGTTGGTAGTAGTTCTTATTTTATTGATAAGAAAGAAGAGCTTCAGAGCAGTTAAGTAATTTATGTAAGGTCACACAGCTGCTGAGTGGCAGTGCTGGGGACTGAATCCAAGTCTGTCTTCTCTTCTTCCTTCACCACCACCACCACCACCATAGTCTCTCTAAAACTATTTCTTAGTTGGGGTCTGGGCCTCCTGGAAGGTTTGTGGAAGTTTTCTTAGAAGGGTTGTCTATGAGTTTATAGTTTGAAAAACACTGCTTTGTGCAAGAGGTTAACAAGTGTTTTCTATAAAGAGCCAGATAATTTTTTTTTTTTTGCGGTACGCGGGCCTCTCACTGTTGTGGCCTCTCTCGTTGCGGAGCACAGGCACCGGATGTGCAGGCTCAGTGGCCACGGCTCACGGGCCCAGCCGCTCCACGGCATGTGGGATCTTCCCGGACCAGGGCACGAACCCGCGTCCCCTGCATCGGCAGACAGACTCTCAACCACTGCGCCACCAGGGAAGCCCGAGCCAGATAGTATTTTATGCTTTTGAGGCCATACAGTCTGTGTTGCAACTACTTAATTCTTCTGCTGCAGCTCACACCATGGGCAATATTTAAACAAATGGGTATGTCTATGTTTGGATAAAACTTTATTTATGGACACAGGGGATGGGCTGGATTTGGCCTGCAGGCTGTTGTTTGTTGACCCCTGCTTTATTCCATGCTCCCTTCTGTTCTCTTCAAACCCTCACATCCTTGGATGCTCCAGCTTCTCTGTCTTTCTTCTTGGAAGCTTCTACTCTATCTGCTCAGTTGTCAAAGTCCCACATTCTACAAAGTTCCTGACCTCATGGAACTGACAATCTGGTGGGGAGACAGACAAGCGTATGTCAGGCAGTGAAGGGTAAGAAGAAGAGGGCAAAGGGTTAGAGAGTGACAGGGCTACTGTTTTATATGGAACAGTGAAGGAAGGACTCTGAAAAGGTGACACTGGAACAGAGGCCTACCGGAAGGGAGGTGTAAACTTTGTGGCTGTCTTGGGGGCAGTGTTCCCGATGGAGAGAACAGCAAGTGCAAAGGCCCTGAAGCAGCAGTGCGCTTGGCATGTCTGAGAAACAACCGGGAATCCAGAGTAGCTGGTGTGCAGTGAATGAGGGGAAGAGTGGTGGGAGAGAGGCAGACAGGTAAGGGGCAGTTCACGTAGGGCCTTGTAGGTCACAGCAGGGCTTTATAATGAGTGGCCATTGCAGGGGAGCATTTGAGCCGCAGAGTGTCATGATCTGACTCATGGAACAGAGGATCCCTTGGAACTGCTGGGTGGAGAGAGTCTATAGGGTGACAAGAGGTGGGTGCTGGGAGCCGTTTAGGAGGAGGATGGTGGGAGAAGCCCATAATTCTGAATATATTCCGAGGTCAGAGCCAATGCTTTCCCAGCAGATTGAGTAGGATGTGGGAGGTACAGAGGGGTCGAGGCTGACTTGAGGTTTTGGCCAGAGCAGGTGGAAAGTCAGAGCTGCCCTTTGCTGAGATGGGAGGACTGTGGGAGCAGGTTTATGGGAAAGGTGAGGAGGTCAGTTTGGATGTGTTAACTTGGGGCTGTCAGTTCATACCCAAGTGCAGATATCAAGTAGGCAATGGATTTTCAAGTTTGGAGTTTAAGCCGGGGCTCTATAGAAGGGAGTCAGCAAGGGATGGGTGGTCTTCAAAGCCAGGGGTGGGCTGCAATTGCCTAGGGTGTGAGTGCAGAGAAACGGTGGGCTAAGCTGGAGGCCATCGCCCCCTCCTGCCCCATCTCTGGCTCTTGCCAATTTCACACTTCAAGCCTCTTACCTAAAAGCACTTTGATAGCTTCCTTCCTAGTCTTTTATCTACGGCAGAGGTCCCCAACCTCTGGGCCACGGACCGCTACCAGTCCCTGGCCTGTTAGGAACCGGGCCGCACAGCAGGAGGTGAGCAGCGGGTGAGCGAGCAAAGCTTCATCTGTATTTACAGCCGCTCCCGGTCTCTCGCATTACAGCCTGAGCTCCGCCTCCTGTCAGCATTGTGGTGAGTTGTATAATTCTTTAATTATATATTACAGTGTAATAATAATAGAAGTAAAGTGCACAATAAATGTAGTGTGCTTGAATCATCCTGAAACCACCACTGCACCTTCCCCGCTCCGCCCACCCTGGTCCATGGAAAAATTGTCTTCCATGAAACCGGCCCCTGGTGCCAAACTGGTTGGGGACCGCTGATCTACGGAACTGCCAAGGATTCCTGGAGCTCAACACCAGCCATGTCCCTCCGCTCTGAAACCTTTGGTGTGTGTGTGTGCAGCTTGCAAGAGAGTGTGTGGGTGCCAGCCTCTCTCCTGTCCTCCCACACTCTTGGCCCACAGTCTGTCTGTGGGCAAAGCAAAGTGAAGTCTGCTGCTGTCCTCACCTGTCCTCAGTTTCCATGTTTCTTCCCACCAGGAAGTACAACACTCCCTTCCCCATCATTATTTCATAAATATATAGCCGTTGTGCTGAAGACATAAAAAGATTCTAGAGAGATGTAAATCATCGTGTGTGAAGACTGACATCTTTAAAAAATATTCCCTCGCAATGATGAAGAAGGTGTTGGAGATGTTTCCATATTAGGGAGACGTGGAAAGAGAGAGTGGATGCGTTGAGTTTTATCTGTGAAGGAGGGGGAATGGGCCTGAAGAAGGGGTGAGGCCAGCTGGCACTGTGGTCTTGTCCAAACATGAGCAGGTTCCCAGCAACGCTACAGATGTCTTGGGATGCCTGCAGGGACCCACGAGCCACATCCCAGTAGGAGAGGGAATCCCAGGGAATAATTTAAGCAGGGATCCCAGGGAGCTGCTGGGCCTGCCCCCAGCCGCCTGACGCTGAGGAAGGGCAAATAGCTTTCTCTTGCTTCTGCCAAGTGATGTCAACTGATAATGCCTGCCTGGGGTGCAATCTGGAGGTCAGGTCTCAGGACAATGAATGTGGTGATTGATTAGTCACATCTACTTGGAGTTTGTGGGGCTGCCTTTGCCTCTGGTCCTGAGGGTGTTTCTGAACTTGACAGAGCTGCCCTGAGTGCAGGAGTGCTGGCGTTCCCCATCCACCTGTGGGGAATCATTCAGTGTGAACTGGGCACCCACCAAGTTAGATCTGGCTTGAAATTAACCAGCTGCAGTGCAAAGTAACCAAATGTATTAGCTTTTAAAAAGTCATAGGTTTTCTCTTCATGCTTTGGAGGTGACCCTTAATGTTGTTGTGGTCTGTGTTTTACATCATGGGGTGTATTACACAGAAGCTTCTGAACAGGTGAAAACAAAGCATTTGAGAGAAAAAAATAATATCTCAAGTAGCAGGAGATTTCCTTCACCAAAAGGAAATGACGTTTGTGAAAGTATTTCGAGCTCTGTAAAATGCTCTATAAATGTAAGGATTTATTATTATGCGTTGCTGGAGGAAAACCAGCTAAGCCATGATGCTGACAATTACAGAACAGACTTCCTTATTACTCTTGCTTCCTACAATTAAGTTCCTCCTCTTGGAACTTGAAGAGAACCTCTGAGGATGGGCTTTGCCTGACTTGGATAAGGTCCTTGCTGGTGAGGGCAGGCTGAAGGTGGTGACCAGTGACCCATTGGGGCTCCTGGTCCACCATGTTGGTGGGCAGTTTGTCCAGTAGGGATCCAGCTGTGGAAAGTTGGCTGTTGCCTCCAGTGCTTGTGTGAGCTGGCTTCATATGGGGAAGGCAAGCTAGTCACTGAAAAATGATTGTCTGCTGGGAAGACTCTGGAGCTGGCCTGACGTTACCCCTGCCCTCAAGAGGAGATATTCCCTGCTTCCTCCTGAGCTGTTTCCCTGACCTTTTACTACCTGTTACATCCAGATCACAAATTTTGAGTACTAATTTCTTTGTAAGACTCTGCTTCTTCTGATTTCCTCCAAAGAGGTGTATATCCAATTATTTCCTATTTTCTTTTGTACAAGGGTGAAAAAGTATAAACAATAAGGTACAAATGACTTTCCCTGCTGGTGTTTGATAGAAATAGGCTGCGAAATACCCCTTGTCAGTAAGCATCCAAAAAACTTTTGAATTGGTGGATAATTTAAGAATCTTCAAGAAGAGGGTCTGAGCCACTCTTACTGGCTTCTGTAGGTACTCAATTGACAAAGAAACAGGACTGATTGTCACAAACTACACTAGAAGTTAGGCTCTCTCTAGGGGATCCCTTGTCCCTCTGAGCACATCGATGTCAGCAGATGAATGATGCAAGGTTTGCTGGCCTGGGTGATGCCCTCTATTACTGTATAGCTTCTGTGGAGTGTGTGTCAGGGACAGTTCTCCTGTTGTAGTGGTCTGGATCCAGTTAGGAGGTAGAAACCACACAGTGATTTAAACGGGAAGTTTAATACAAGGATTTACTAAACTATGATGAAAGAGTAACTATAAGATAAATGAAAACTCTCTGTGGTACCCCAGGGCTGAGGGAGAGCATCCAAGGAAGGACAGATTTGGAAGGGGCTCAGACCTTGTTGGAGAAGGTGTAGTTGAGCACGCTGGATGGCAGACTAGTTCGCTGGTTTCACTGGTCTTCAGTCACTGGGCAAACAGGAAGCAAGCTTCCAGGGTTCAGGCAGGGTGGGCGAGCTGCTGTGGTGCTGGTGTGGGTGTACAGTGGGAGGGGGCGCTCAGGGCAGGAGGCCTGGAGGGCCCGAGGTCTGTACTGGGAGGGCTGTGCAGGGGCTGTGAGGATGCTGCGAGACAGCACGTTTTGGCTAGGGGGCTGGGCAGAGCCTCACTGGCTGTCCTCATCCCCTTACCATCAACTCTCTCTCCCTGCAGCCCCTTCCTCCTGCAGCGTCCCTCCAGCACCCTCTGCTGAGAAAGCTTAACATTGTGCTGCTGTAAAGGAGAAATGCTTGAAGGAAGTCCTTCCATTATTGCAGAGCATGTACTGAAGGGTGAATCTGGAGCTGAGAGGGAAACACATTGATAACTGGCTTCCTTGAGTCCCCTTTCCTGCAGCACCCGTGGCCCCAAGACATCGGTGAGGATGTAGGGTACCCCTTCTTCTGGGCTCCCCCACTTCCTCCTCAAGACTGGCTCACACAGGGGCTGGCTCTGCTTATAAGACTGCAGCTTCTCTCTGGCAGCTGGGGCAGCGGTAGGGGAGGATCATGACTGTCTCACAGGCCTGCGGCAGAGCTCGGGGTGAAAGGATGTGTGTGTGTGTGTGTGTGTGTGTGTGAGAGGAACCGAGCTGCTTCAGGCCAGCGCTCCTACCTGCTGGAGTGTGTGGTTTAGGACTTTAACTTGACCTTGTGGTTGGGGCAGTGGCGTCTCTGACGGCTCACAGAGGGTGTCTTCCTCTCCCCCTCTGTCTTCAAGCCAACTGGAGGGGCAAAACACTTGAAGGACATGTGTCTCTGCAGTCCTGGACCACCATTCCCATCACAGCTCGGGCAGTTCCTGGCAGGAATGTTTCTTTATTGGTGCAGGTCAGGCACGATGGCATGTTCCATGCCTGCCACCACGAGAGCTGGATCCAGCTCTTGGCCTGTGGGGTAAGGGGCCAGACTTAGGTTTGGAAGGGCTTAGGCCTTCAGTATCCCTCTGCCCGGGCCCCAGCTCCTGCAGATTCTGACTTCGTTGATCTGAGGTGGGCCTCTGGCATTGTGATGCTTTAACAGCACTGCCAGCTCTGCCATGTGGCTTGAAGGTGCAGCCAAGGAGAGGATCCTTGGTTTGAATCAACGTCTGACCCCTGGGCTCACGCTCTCCTCCATTTACTTGTTTGTGCGTCTCACTCAGCTGTTGCCTGGGAGCATCTTGAAGGCAGAGGTTTGTCATCCCCTTTGTACATCTGTCCCCCACTCTGTCCCTGGCCGGTGGCAGCCTCTGCCTGACTCACCCTGCACTGGCCAGCCCTTGGTTCCTGGATGTCAATGGAGTTGCCGGTGCCCCCAGGTTTATCTCAGACTCAGCTCCAGAAGCTCACTGTCTCCACCTGTGAGATCTGACTTTTCTAGACTTTTTCAGGGTCCTGTTTTTACTTGCTAAAGGAGGGACTGAGGAAATCAGTCTTGGAGAGGATGGCTGTAGGGCCAAGACCGCTGCCACTGGCTGACGTGGTCTTGGAACACTTGACCTGCTGATGTGTAGGGGTGGTCATTTGTCAACCGGAATTCTTCTCCAGGAGTTCATTTACAGACAAAGGATTCCATGTAGTCCCCACTTCATTGGATGGGATGGATTAACGCCAATCCAGAGGAATGTACGATATTGCCCTTTTGGGTTTATAGCCATTTTTGCCTTGGCAGGCTCTAACGTGAGCTGTCATGGTCATCCCAGATGTGAACAGTCCACCTCTTTTGGGCAATCCACTTGCCCTCCCTGGAATGTCTGGGCAGTTGGGGTGGAGCATCTTTTTTTTTTTAATTTTTAAATTTAATTTTATTTATTTTTTTGTACAGCAGGTTCTTATTAGTCATCCATTTAATACACATCAGTGTATACATGTCAATCCGAAAGGGGTGGAGCACCTTTTGTCTTTGTTTGACAAACCTCATCCTAGCAGTTCTCAAAGTGTGGTCCCTGGCAGCAGCTTCAGTATCACCTGGGTATTTGTTAGAAGTGCAAATCCCACCCCGCCATTGATCCTGGAACTTTGGGAGTGCGGCCTGCATTCTGTATTTTAAGAAGCCCCCAGATGACTGATACGTGGTCATGTTTGGGAACTGCTGCCCTACCCAGTAGTCAGACTGGATGCCTTAGTGCACCACAAGTCAAGCAAGTACTTTCTCTTCTTTTCTTTCTCTTTGACTTCTGAGACTTTGTCCCTACCCATCCCTCCATTCTTCACAAGGGCCTTTTGAAATCACATCCATATTCCTGGCCAGAGTCAGGTGTCACTTTGCTCATAACAATTGTTCAAAACAATCCATACCTGCCACTTGCGCAGAGACGCGCACGTGAACACGACTGCCTGCTTGTTTTTGTAATTCACCTAAACGTGGAGTTGCTCGTGGCAGCCACACGGTTTGGTTAGGCAGAGAGTAATCGTTCCCAGGTATTTAAGAGGAACGCTCTGGCCAGGCTGACACTGCAGCACCGGATGTGTCTGGTATATGAACACGTCCTCCGTCCTGTAAGCTTGCCACCAACCCGCGTGCTGTTCTTGCAGCAAGAGGCCCAGACCATCGTCACGTGCACGGGCACACCTCCTTCTCACACACCTTCATGCACCCTCACGGAGGGTAATGGCCAACGGGTGGGAGCCATTCGTGCTTCAGGCGCCTGTGCTGACCCTTCAGAGCCGCTGCTCCCTAGCAACGGAGGACTGCAAGGGGCACCCACATTTCTGCCCACCTGGAGGCTGGGAACAGAGATGTGTGCAGTGACAGCCCCGTGGAGCAAGCTGGGCACCCCTCACACACCCCAAGGCAGCCCACTCTGGCTCTTCCCAGGCAGGAAAGGGTTGGAGCAAAAGTGACAAAGGGCTCAGAGCTGGAAACCTTGACATGAGGACTCCAAGTTCAGAGCTGTTTCTTCTGGGTGACTCCCATGAGGCCAGAAGGGGTCCTGGAGACTCACAGCTGCTCCCAAGGCCAAGGAGGGAAGGGACGGGCCTCAGGCACAGCTACTGAAAGACAGGGGCACACGGCCAGGCGTGCTGGGCTGAATGTGCTGAAGGTGACTCTGGAATGCTTCAGAAAGCCTCTCCCCAGCTGTCGGGCCCCTTACAGGATTGATTAAATTAGCCCGGAAGCTCTGAGCCAGAGTGGCAGGCGGGACGATTCCTTCTCTCTCCCCATTCACACTGGAGAATTCTAGTTAAACATACAGTCGCCTTATCACTTTTAGTTCTCAGGGCAAGTCAGAAAGTGGGTTTCCTGGTACAGAGCATATCCCGACCATGACTGAGAGCAGCCTGCAGAGCTTTCAGCAAGCTTCTCTGTTCCTCAGGAAAGCCAACCATGGAGGTTTCAGACTGAGACATTCTGGTCACCGCACCAGGATTTAACAGCCATAAAAACGCTCAGCCAAAAACAGCCTTGATATACCTCTTTAATAGGCTGAGGACTCCAACTTCTAGAAAGGAGACAATACCTTTATAGTGGTAGAGAATTCTTAAATTCTCTCTTTTATGTTTTTTAAGAGTTATTGAACACCTGGTTTATGCAAGACATGGTGTTAGCTGTTGTTTAAAGCGTGATTCCTGTCTCTAAAACAGGTCATCTGAATATAGTTCCTCCTAGAACAAAGGTGGGACGTTAATACTGACCCCTGAAAGTCTACTCATGTAAGTGTCCATTTCTGGGCTTTTCATATTTCCCATTTTCTTCCTTGATGAATAAGTATTATTAAAATGTAATCAGAAAAAATATTATTTCTTTTAATACACTCAGGGTGGTCTGATCCGTGCTTCCTAGCCTTTAAAGTGGATAGGAATCACCTGCAGATCTTGGGAAATGCAAATTCTGACTCAGTCAGTAGGGCAGAGCCGGGATTCTGCATTTCTAAGGAGAGCCCGGTGAGTGACACTGGTGTTGCCAGGAGGGGACATGGGCAACGAATCGGGGGTGGGAGGAGGGAGGGCGGGCACACACCTGTTGCAAGAGGGGGAGTCAGGCAAGGCCTCATGAACAAAGTGACACCTGACTCTGGCCAGGAATATGGATATGATTTCAAAAGGCCCTTGTGAAGAATGGAGGGATGGGTAGGGACAAAGTCTCAGAAGTCAAAGAGAAAGAAAAGAAGAGAAAGTACTTGCTTGACTTGTGGTGCACTAAGGCATCCAGTCTGACTACTGGGTAGGGCAGCAGTTCCCAAACATGAGCACGTATCAGTCATCTGGGGGCTTCTTAAAATACAGAAAGCAGGCCGCACTCCCGAAGTTCCAGGATCAATGGCAGGGTGGGGTTTGCACTTCTAACAAATACCCAGGTGATACTGAAGCTACTGCCAGGGACCACACTTTGAGAACTGCTAGGATGAGGTTTGTCAAACAAAGACAAAAGGTGCTCCACCCATTTTGGATTGACATGTATACACTGATGGGTATGAAATGGATGACTAATAAGAACCTGCTGTACAAAAAAATAAATTAAATTTAAAAATTAAAAAAAAAAAAGATGCTCCACCCCAACTGCCCAGACATTCCAGGGAGGGCATGTGGATTGCCCAAAAGAGGTGGACTGTTCACATCTGGGGTGACCATGACAGCTCACGTTAGAGCCTGCCAAGGCAAAAATGGCTATAAACCCAAAAGGGCAATATCATACATTCCTCTGGATTGGCGTTAATCCATCCCATCCAATGAAGTGGGGACTACATGGAATCCTTTGTCTGTAAATGAACTCCTGGAGAAGAATTCCGGTTGACAAATGACCACCCCTACACATCAGCAGGTCAAGTGTTCCAAGACCACGTCAGCCAGTGGCAGCGGTCTTGGCCCTACAGCCATCCTCTCCAAGACTGATTTCCTCAGTCCCTCCTTTAGCAAGTAAAACCAGGACCCTGAAAAAGTCTAGAAAAGTCAGATCTCACAGGTGGAGACAGCGAGCTTCTGGAGCTGAGTCTGGAGTTGTGTTTCAATTGAAACACCTGCATCCTTTCACCTTGAGTGCCCAACCAGAAAGGGACCCGAGCCAAGGCATGTCACAGACGTGCCACTGCTTCTGGCTGAAGCCACTGCAACCCCCTCTGGGACCTGAAGAAAATTTTGATTTTGACTTTTTAAAAAGCCAACATTGGAATATGCTTTTTAGCTATAAAGTTTCTCTGGATCCCCAAAGATGACTGAAGACTGATTTGAATGTCCTCGGCAATAGTCTATAAATTCAAAATTTCACACTGGATTTTCACTCACCAGAAAATGTGCTATGTTTAAAATTTTCATTGATTCCAAAACTTGATCATCAACAATCTTAGATTCAAAGTTATTTTTATATTGAAGGTCTGAGACTTTCAAATGAGCTCAGAACATAGAGTCATATGCTGCTAATTTTGATTTTTGGTTCCAGAAATGTGTATCCTGCACAATGAACGGGATCCCCCAGTATTCCAGACCTATTTATAGTGTTAGCCCTGTTCCTGCTGCTGTATCATGTGAATAAGTTCAGCGGAGCTGATGACTTTTTTCTCTTCATTTATTGAACACTAATTAAAGATGACAATATGGAGGTTTTTCAGGGACTGTTTACTTGGAGCATATGACATCACAAATGGAAGTTTTCCATTTTTGCCGCCCCCTGCATGTGGCTGTTTGGAAGGTTGTCCATCAGTGCCTGGGAGCCCCAGGAGAGATCTGTCCAAGAGATGTGCGGTCTTCTGCTCAGGGCAGTGGGTTTTTTTTTTTTTTTTTCCAATTAAAAATGGACATGTTGTAGAAAAACATGGATGCTTGTGGATTTTAAAATTGGATTTAAAAAATTGTGGCAAAGCGTATAGGCACCAGTCTTTAATTACAGCTCTCACCCACCCTACACTTTGTCATGCCAGGTGTGGCGAGGCATCGCCGCTGAGCAAGGCCCCCCTAACCAGGGCTTCAGGCATCCTGATGGGGCTTTCTGTTTGCTCTGGTGACAGGAAGGAGGAAACAGTGGGGCAGTGGATGCTGACTTGGGTACCTGGGTTGCTGAGGATCTTAAAGACGGCACAGAGCTCAGTGAGCTACTAAAGGGTGGAGTGCTTGGCTGAGGGGTTCCAGCTGATCACTAAAGTAGAGTTGTCTGGTCATCTAGTTAATGAATTACTAAGGGAATGAAGTAGAGTAAAATACCCTGCTGATTTCACGCTGCTGATTTTTGAAATTCTCTGGTTATTGAGAAGAACATTAGTGTTATGTATGGTTGAAACTAAATGAAGAAACTGGACATTTAATCCTAGAGTGTTTGAGGGTAAAGGACTTTTGAGTCACCTGAGCCAGGGTTGTCCAGATGAGTAATGGAAATGAGCCAGGTGGGCAGGTGGCCCGGGGGACTGGGATAGCATTGCCCCAAATAAAGGGAGGGTGCTGCTTCAGCTCGGCTTCCCTGGGCCTGGAAGGGATGGCCCCGGGTTTCCAGATCCTCCCATTCTTTAAGAGATGCTGGAAACCTGAATTTTATGTAAATCTCTTTTTAACTATTGGCAACTAAACATCTATACTTTAAAATGCCACGTGGGCTAAAATGAGCACAGCAGCAAGCTGCGGTTTGCACTCTGATGTCCCCGGTCTCCCTTGACAGATGCCATAACTGGCTGGCCCCATGTTCCACCGCTGGTTTGGTGGCAGCCCCAGGCCTGGAGACACAGCCTTTTGTCTCTGAGGCTGATATTCTTTTCCCCACAAGGCCGATTTCTGGGGACGCTCTGGGGTGACTAGGGCGTTCTGGTTTTCCTGGCTAGTGGAAAGCTCACCCTCTAGTGTTCTTGAAATCTCTTCCTAGAAGTCCACAGTCATGGCCAGCTGGACTTCCCTGAGGTGTGGCTTCTGTTCCTGGGTGTTCATGTCACACATGCCAGATGGAGCTGGATTCTTGGCCCGTTTGTGTGTTTTCCTAGGATATTAGTCAGTGGACCTTCCCTGGGGCATTGGGTTAATACCCACACACTTGGACCCTGAGACATACTTTTTCAGCATGAAAAACACTACACACAAATATGGCAGAGCAGGACTGGGGACTGGACGAAGAGGGAAAAGTTCCAGAGAGATTGGGACCACCCCCCGCCTCAACCCCCTTGCAGTTTCTGCTCCTGGTGCTTAAGCTAATCTGAGACTTCTGCCCTCCACCAGGGGAGCTAAAGTTAGGTGTCTTTGGCACCTGTTCTCGGAGTGGAGCCCCAGGCCCTTGCATCAGATCACCTGGGGATGGTGGAAAATGAGGAGTGTCCTGAGCCCTGCCCACCCGGACCCTCAGAATTAGAATATTGGGGCGTGACCTTGGAAGCTCTCTTACACACTGCCCTCCAGGAGGTTAGCGTGCACACAGAAGTTTAAGAACCGTTGTTCTAGGGACGGCAGAGGCACTGGGCAGTAGGGCTTGTGATTCCAAGTTATGTTCTAAGGCCCCACCACGCAGGGATGGGAGTAGATCAGAGGAGCAGATGGTCAACTGGCCGGTTCTAGCTCACAGCCTAGAACTCAGGGGGGCAGTGGTAAGTGGTGACCCCAGGATTGGTTTCACGGGTGTGTGACACTGTTGTCTGCACAGAGCCCTGCACTTGGGGTTTCATGCTCTACGGTCACAGTTTTGAAATTCTTAATTTTACTATTGATTTTGTGTCTTTTAAGCAAAGTCTGATGGGACAAGGGAGCTTGTGCTGGGGGCTTGAGGCCTCTGCTCATGTGCGGTTTTGCCTGCCTCTGCCTCCCCAGCACCCGGTCTCTGATGCGGGCTGCACTATGTGCCCACCCCGCCCGGTGACTTCCGCTGGCCTGTGCCCCAGCAGGAGCCTGGGGCAGGTGGGCATGTGCCCGCGTGCTGAGTCATGCCGGTGGGTTGTGGGCACCAGTGAGGGTCTACACAAGCCCAGTGGATATCCCTGAGCTCAAGAAAGCGCAGTAGTAAATCGCAGATTAATATACCACCTCTACAGGTCGAAAGAGAGACTGCTGAGAAAGGAAAAAGAGTTTTTCTTGCTTTTTGAACATGGGGCCCTGCAGTTTGTATTGGGTCTTGCAGATTATATAGTGGGCATAGGTGGCCCTATGCATAAGTCCTATTCTTAGTGGATCTATTTTATTAGTGGCTCATGTGAGTGAAGTAAGGTGCCCCTTCCCTTAGATCTTCTCTTTCTCCCCATTTCACCGACTCTTTGTTCTTGTCGTAATATACAAAGTCTTCATATGTTGACAACTTTCTTTACATTTTCCATTGCAGTCTTTCTCTTTCAATGACTGTGAATAATGGGGATTTTTGAAGCATGAAGCGATAATATACATTCCCTTGCAAATTTTAGGTAGAAGTTTTGAAGACTTTACAGAGCATCAGTGAGAGCTGTCCCATTTGCATGGTTTCTCTAATTGTGAAGTGTTCCATTTTCAGTGAATGAATTTGCTTCTGTGGTTTAGCTCTCTAGGAGTGCTTTTGCCCAACCTCACCTTGGCAGGCTAGATGAGCAGGATACACTGGGGACACAGCATGTGATCTGTGACCATTTGCAGAAGGATGGGATGTGAGGACTGGATATGCCAGTGTCTCTGCAAAGGTTTTAATTTTTATTGTGTGAAGGGATGAGCAGCTGATAACACTAGGCCCGGTTATTTTCACATGATAATTGTAACAGTCTCAGTTTGCCATGTTCTCCTTAAAATACTCTCCTCCCTCGGCTTATAGGACAGCCTTCTCCTGGTTTTCCTCTGGTCCCTCTGGCTGATCTCTTCAGTCTCCTTTTCTTTGATGCAATCTCGAAATGTTTGAATTAGAGAGGGCTTACTTCTGTGCCTTTTCCCCCTTATTTGATATACTTTTGTAGCTAACAGCACAGTTTCAGGAACCAGGCTGTCTGGGTTGAGTTGTGGTGATCTTGGGCAAGTTGTTTGGCCAATTACAGTTTTCTGTGAGTTTGTGCTCCACAGTTTTACATTGATTAGAAGATGAGAATAATAGTACTACCTTCCTTATACCTTGTGTGAGGATTAAATAATTAATGTTAATTCATGTCAAGTGAATTGTAAATGTTTTTAGCTATTAAGTAGATGTTTGGGCTTCTGCTTCTTTTACCGATAGGAAGCTTGTGTGCCTGACGCATGGTGAGGCCAAACAAATTGAAATGTCGGGGTTTGGAGCAGAGAAAGGTTTATTGCAGGGCCAAGCAAGGAGAACGGCTGGCTCATGCCCCCGAAACCTTGAAGTTCCTGAAGGGTTTCAGCAAAGCATTTTTTTTTTTTTTGCTGTACGCGGGCCTCTCACTGTTGTGGCCTTTCCCGTTGCGGAGCACAGGCTCCAGACGCGCGGGCTCAGCGGCCATGGCTCACGGGCCCAGCCGCTCCGCGGCATGTGGGATCCTCCCGGACTGGGGCACGAACCTGTGTCCCCTGCATCGGCAGGCGGACTCTCAACCACTGCACCACCAGGGAAGCCCTCAGAAAAGCATTTTTAAAGGCAAGGTGAGGGAGGTCGTCCCAGGATATGTGATCAGCTCATGCACAATTCTCTGTGATGCCGAGATAACAGGGTAGTGAACATTATCCATCCTTAAGTGCCAGAAGGTCTGGGGGCTACGTGCTCATGATCATCAGGAATTAATTTCTTCCATTTGGTGCTGGTTTTTAGCATCTGAAAAACTCAGGAAATATGCCTGAGATACTATTATCTGGGTACTTCAGAGAGGAGACACAGCAGAGGATATGTGGAAGGGGTCGGTCCCAGGAAGGCCCCATAGGGTCCTGCTTGGGTACACTTCTGACTATAATGAACTAGCTTGTAGCAGACCAATACTTCTACCCAGAACACCCAGATAAGGTAGACAAAGGACCAAGAAACATGTCTTTGAAGGCACTAGAGAGCTCCTAGGCAGCCAGGACTTGGGAAGCCAAGATCCCAGAGTGGAGGGAGACTTATGGAGGTCATACTCAATGAGTCTGACATTCTTAGTCCTTTTCACCTTGATGCATATACCAGTTCATCAATGGCAGGTGCAGAGACTATGAAGGTAAGTAGAAAGTGACTGTGAGGAGGCTGAGAAGTTAAGTGAAGCTACTCTCAGTTTCATAGTGCTGGGGAGAAAAAAACAGATATCAGAGCTCACCAAGATAGATGGATCCCAATAAACACTCCATGCATTCAGTTGGGACCCCCTAAAGATTACACCTTAGAAGTCAGTGTTAACTGAAAACAGGCCAGGCATACAAAGACTGAAACCTAGTTTTGAGTGAGCTCAGTCATTAATTGGATTAAGGTGATCTACAGTTTGCCAGAAACTAAAGGAAAATCCTCTCTGGAAGGAAGCTATTACCCAGAGCCTTGAAAATTTTTCTTACAAACAATGACTGTATTCAATAAAATGTGCCTGGTATATACAGAAACATGACCAAGGATTGGGGGAAACCATAGAAATATCTATAGGTGATCCAGATACTAGAGTTACCAGATATAATCTCTAAAACTGTTATGAGAAATACATTCAACAAAAGAGGCAAGAGAATTTAAACAAAACAGGGATGGATATATATATATATAAAATAAAGAAGCAAATGGAAATGTAGAAATGAAAAATACAAAAATTAAGAATGGAGTAGGTGGGTTCACTCTGAAGATTAGACACAGAGGAAGAGAAAATTAATGATGTGGAATGTAGTTCAGTAGAAGATATTAAGATATATGGAGAGCAAAAGAATGGAAAATGCAGAAAAGAGCATGATAGGCATATGGGTCATGGTCTAAAACATATGTATTGGAGCCCTAGAATGGGAGAAAAAGGAGAATGGGGCAGAAGCAATATTTGAAGAGATAATGGCCAAGATTTTCTAAAACTAACAAATGACATCAGCCACAAGTTCAAGAAGTGCTATAAACCCCAGGCAAGATAAATACAGGTAAACCACACATAAGCATTTCATAGTAAAACTGATGGAAATTAAAGACAAAATATTAAATGAAGCCTGAGAAAAATAGATTATCTTCAAAAGAACAACAATAATACTGGCAGCTGATGTTTCAACTGAAATGATGTAGGCTAGAAGACAGTGGAGTTACAGTTTGTGAGTATAGGCATACATCATTTTTTTGCACTTCATCTTATTGTGCTTCACAGATACTGTTTTGTTGTTGTTGTTGTTTTAAATATTTATTTACTTTCCTCATTTTTCTTGTCTGTGTCGGGTCTTAGTTGTGGTACCACGGGATCTTTGTTGAGGCATGAGGGATCTTTTCCTCACAGCACGGTCTGCTTGGGTTTCTCTCTAGTTGTGGTATGCAGGCTTCTCTCCAGTTGTGGTGTGTGGGTTTTCTCTCTCTAGTGTGGCGCGCAGGCTCCAGGGCACGTGGGCTCTGTAGTTTGCAGCACGTGGGCTTTCTCGTTGAGGCGCTCAAGCTCAGTAGTTGTGGCGCGCGGGCTTAGTTGCCCTGTGGCATGTGGGATCTTAGTTCCCTGACCAGGGATCGAACCCGTGTCCCCTGCATTGGAAGGGGGATTCTTTACCACTGGACCACCGGGAAAGTCCCGATACTGTGTTTTTTTTTAAATAAATTGAAGGTTTGTGACAACCTTGCATTGTCCCATGATGGTTAGTATTTTTTTAGCAATAAAGTATTTTTAAAATAAGGTGTGTACATTTTTTTTTTTGGACGTAATGCTATTGCACACTTAATAGACTACAGTATAGTATAAACATAAGTTTTACATGCACTGAGAAACCAAAAAATTCATGTGACTTACTTTATTGCAATATTCACTTTATTGTAGTGGTCTGAAACCTAACCTGCAATGTCCCCAAGGTATGCCTGTACTCCAAGCAAATAACTGCTAATTTAGAATTCTGTATCCTTCAAAAATATCCTTTAAAGCAAAGGGGATATGATACCAAAAGCACAAACAACAAAGGGAAAAATAGATAAATTGTACTTCATCAAAATTAAAAGCTTTTGTGCTTCAAAGAACACCACTCATAGCTTAGGAGAATATTTTTGCAAGTCATATAACCAATAAAGGACTTGTATCTGCAATATATAAGGGATTCTTACAACTCAACAACAAAATGACAAATCACCCAATTTAAAAATGGACACAGAATTTATGTAGCAATTTCTCCACAGAAGATACAGAAATGACCAATAAATATATGAAAAGATGCTCACATGATGCAAGTGGGAAGAGATATGGGAACATATGTATATGTATAACTGATTCACTTTGTTGAAAGGAAAAACGAACACACTATTGTAAAACAGTTATTCTCCAATAAAGATGTTTAAAAAAAAAAAAAAAAGAAAAGATGCTCACAATCATTAGCCATCAGGTAAATGCAAATTGAAACCATGAAATACCAATTCAGATTTATTAAGATGGCTATAATTAAAAAAAAGAAACAAGCACTGGTGAAGTTATGGAGAAATTGGAACCCTCATGCATTGCTGGCGGGAATGTAAAATGGTGTAGCCTCTTTGGAAAACAGTCTGGCAGTTTCTTAAAATATTAAATATAGAAGTCATGTGACCCAGCGGTTCTTCTCCTGGGTACGTACCCAAGAGGAATGAAAATATATGTCTATGTAAAAACTTGTACACAAATGTTCATAGTAGTATTATTCATTATTATTATTTATTATTTATCAGCTGAGGGACAACCCAATGTCCCTCAGCTGATAAATGGATAAATCAAATGTGGTATATCCATGTAATGCAATATTATTTAGCAATAAAGGGAATGAAGTACTGATAAATGCTATAGTATGGAAGAACCTTGACAAGTTTATACTAATTGAAACAAGCTAGTCACAAAAGACTATTGTGTGGGGCTTCCCTGGTGGCGCAGTGGTTGAGAGTCCGCCTGCTGATGCAGGAGACACGGGTTCGTGCCCCGGTCCGGGAAGATCCCACATGCCGCGGAGCGGCTGGGCCCATGAGCCATGGCCGCTGAGCCTGCGCGTCCGGAGCCTGTGCTCTGCAACGGGAGAGGCCACAACAGTGAGAGGCCCACGTACCACAAAAATTAAAAAAAAAAAAAAAAAAAAGACTATTGTGTGATTCCATTTATATAAAATGTTTTGAATAGGCAAATCTATAGAGACAGAAAGTAGATTAGTGCTTTCTAGGTATAGAGGGAATGTGTTTGTGGGAATGAAGAGTTACTACCAATGGGTACATGGTTTCTTTTTGGGGTGGTGGAAACGTTCTAAAATTTATTGTGGTGACGGATGGGCAACTCTGAATATATAAGCTTGGGAATTGTACACTCTAAATGGGTGAACTATATGGTGTGTAAATTATATCTCAATAAAGCTGTTACAAAAAAAAGGACGTGAAACAAACATGTTTCTAGAAAATAGGAACCGAGGAAATTTGTTGCCAGTGGACTCTCTCGCTAAAGCAATACTAAAGAGAGTTATTCAGGCAGAAGGAGATTATCACAGAAGCACAGAAACACAGGAAGTAATGAAGTACAAGAGACCATAGTAAATATGTGCGTAAATTTAAATGAATATTGACTGCCGGAACAATACTATGTCATAGGGTCTAGAATACATTTCTCAGTATGTCAAAAGGTATAGGCCGTATTAAAGTGGTCTCTTGCCCTTACCTTTTCTGGGAAGTGATAACATTCATTCATAGTAGGTTCTGCTGAGTCAGGAAGCCATGTGATTATCTCGGGTGAATTACTGAAAGAATTAATAAAAGAATATGTACTAGGAATAAATAGAATAACGTAAAGAAATAGAAAGGAAATATGGAATAATAAAGAACAGCAGATTAAACCGAAAGATGCCAAGAAAGGAGAAAAAAGGAAATTAGAATGTAGGTCAAATGTAGGTCAAATATTGAACGTGTAGATTTGAACCCAAACAATAGCAATCACTTTAGAGGCAATAGACTTTGTTAAATACTTTATTAAAAAACTAAGATTGTCGGGTTTCCCTGGTGGCACAGTGGTTGAGAGTCCGCCTGCCGATACAGGGGATGCGGGTTCGTGCCCTGGTCCAGGAAGATCCTGCATGCCGTGGAGCGGCTAGGCCCGTGAGCCATGGCCGCTGAGCCTGCGCGTCCGGAGGCTGTGCTCCGCAATGGGAGAGGCCAAAACAGTGAGAGGCCCGCGTACCGCAAAAAAAAACAAAAACAAAAACAAAAACTAAGATTGTCAAGATTGGATAAAAAAAACTATATTCTAACTGCAAGAGATACATCTTCAATATATGGGTACCAAATATTATAAGTAAAAGACTGGAAGAAGATAAGCCATGCAGCTCTAACCCAGTGGTGTGGCCATACTAGTAACAGATGACATAATCTTTAAGGCAAGAAACATTGCTAGAGATAAGAAGAAACCCTGTGGTGCTAAAAGACTAGGAAATTATATTTTCAGTAAGAAGTATAAATCAATCAGTCAATCAAATATTGACAGAATTAAAAGGAAAAATAGAAAAATGTACAGCTGTAGTGGGAGATTAATGTACTTCTCTATAGAATAAGCAGATTAAGAGCAATACGGATAGAGGAGATTTGAGAATCTCACCTAACAAACACTGCAGCTGTTGAGTACACATCCTTGGCATTCACTGGGCCATAAAATAAGTTTCAAGAAATTTCAGGTTCCTACTGTATAGCACAGGGAACTGTATTCAGTATCCTGTGATAAACCAAAATGGAAAAGACTATGAGAAGAATATATATATAGCTGAGTCACTTTGCTGTACAGCAGAAAGTAAACACAACACTATAAATCAACTACACTTCAAGAAAATTACAAAAAGAAATTTTAAAGGATTGCAATCATACAGAGTATATTTCCTGGCCATAGTGAAATTAAGCTAGAAATCAACATTTAAAAAGATGCTAGAAAATTCCTAAATATTTGGAAATTATGTAATAACACTTCTGAATAACCCATGGGTCAAAGAAGAAATCCCAGTGGAATTTAGAAAATATTTTGGATTGAAGATGATGAAAATATGGCATATGAGATCTTGTGGTCTGTAGCTAAACCTTACTTAGAGGAAAATTGTAGTCTTAAATGCACATGACTGAAAGGAAGAAAGACTGAAAACCTTAAGATTTTATACAGTAGAAGAAACCAGCATATTAAACACAAAGAATGTGGAAGGAAGGAAATAGCAAAGATAACAGAAACTAATGAGATAGAAAGCAAACTTAAAATAGTGGAAAAGCACTGCAATCAAAAGTTGGTTCTTTGAAAAGACTGATCAGTGAATAAAGGACCTCTATTAGAGAAGAAAAAGGGAAAGCACAAATTACCACTATTAAGAATGAAAAAGGAGGCACCACTACAGATCCTCAAGCCACAAAAAGTTAGCTGTTCACCAGTGCACTTGTGGGACTTCAACCGCCATGTTTTTATTCATGCCCTAACCCCCAACTCTATTTCTCTATTCAACACCTCCACTTGTTATAGACATAACATCTTAAAAACAAAAATCCCAATTTTATCCTACCTCCCTGCCACCAACAGCTTTTTGTATGTTTCCCATGTTGGTAAATGGTAGTACCATTTATTAATTTGCTCAAGCAAGACACTCTCAAGCAAGGATGCCTCCACATCTTATCAACCACCAAGTCATTCTGACTTTTCCTTCTTCCCTTCTCCTCTTTCCCTGTATTACCGCTCTCTCTTCTTTTCTCTCCATTTCCACTGCTTCCACTATTGTCCAAGCCACCTTCAAATCGCCCCCCCATTCTTGCAGTGGCCTCTTCATTTGTCTTCCGCCTTCTATCCTCGTACTGCAAAGCTGATCCTGTATGCATGTGTTTACAACCAATTTCACGACTTCTCGTTGCCTTAGAATCAAGTCTAAAATCTGCTGTGGCCAGGAAGACTTCTTCTCCGGAACCCTAGGCCTGCCTTCCTTTAGTATCTCAACTACTCCTACTCCTTCTGTGTTAGGGCTTTTATACCCATCATACTTCAGCTCCCTGATCCCTGCACTCCTTCCCCAGTGAAAATAAGAACAGAAATAACAAAGGTGACTAACTCCTTGTCCTCCTTATTTCCCTGTTTGGTGGTTGGTCCTGTCCACAGCTCTGAAGCCTGGTCTGTCATGCTAGGACATAGCACAGTGCCTGGCACAGAGAAGGTGCACAGGAAAGCATTATTCATCTGAATGAGTGAATGATAATAGATTAATAATAACACTGAAACTTGGTGCTGACACTGTTTTTCAACTTGACTGAAAAGAAACAGAAAATGGAAAAAGGTACCTGTAAACGCAAGTAAATATAGTCCAGCCTTTTCAAGAGAGAAGTTTAATGCATTTTTGGTTGTTTATTTAATGATAGAAAGGCCCTTTAAAATAATCAAAATATTTCCCAGATTATCACACCCACTCAGCTTAAGCTCTTAATGGGAGGAAACTTGCCTTTTGTCTCTCTTGTAGAATTTGGCAGAGGTCCTTGCCTTTGGTTGGTGAGCTGTGCAATTTTGTTGACTTAAATAGAAGTCTGGGGCTTGATTTGGAAACTGCCTAAATCAATTTCAGGACATTGCTTCTCTCACTGAGGTTGCTGGCCATAAACAACATAACTTGTTAAAGGTTCCTGAGGAAGTAAAATCCAACTGCTTTCAAAGTAAATACATTCATATTTTTTCATAACCCATATATGCTAGGTCTTCGAAAATATCCTTGTACTTGATCCTAAAACATTTAAGTACCATGATGTATTTGTTGTTCTGAAGAGGCTAAATGGGCCCCTAGAGATTTAGAAGTTTAAATATGATTTGTTGAGGTTAGCCAACAGGACCGATTTCTTCTGATATCACGTGAGTCAGTTTCATTTGGTCTTTTTCTTAAGAAAACTGACCAAGTGTTACTTTTATTTTTAAAATATGTAAAATCACACCTTTGTAAGAAACTGTTCATTTTTTATTGTGAAGTGTGTTATACATATGAAGGGGATGAATGTGGATGGTGTGTATAGTTTGAAGGATGATGAAATGAGCACCATGTCCTCACTGCCCATCTTAGGAAACGGCAGAGGGCATCCCCGGCGTGTGTGCCCTCCACCTTGTCCCTTTGCAGTGGCACTTATGGGACAGGGGACTGCCGAAAAAAAGCTTGAATGGCTGAGCCAAGGTTTTGTGAAGGTTTTATTAAGAATTGTGTAAGGGCCATGCAGCCCTGCTTGTTGGAAAGCTCTCTTTCCTGACTCATTTTGCTTGTCAGCTAAGTCCAGTCTGTAGTCCTGCTGCCTTTAGAAGGAACCACCAAGTTGAGGGAAGCCATAAGCTTCATGACTGCCTGGCGACCAGAGCACGATTGGAGGAGGATATGGCGGAGCTCTCTTAGAACTGACTGTCTGATGCGCTGATGGTCTGTGTGCTGCTCTGTGAGTGAGTTGAGCCTGGATTGGGGGCACTCAGGGTGCCCACAGTGAACCCAGCCCTGGAGCAAGATGGGGCCCACAGCAGGGCTTCCCTTCTGAGCCAGGAGTGGGGCCAGTGTGGCCAGAAGGGCCCTGCACTTGCAGGTGCTATTTTGAAAGTCTTCATACTTTTTAACCTTTGAATGTGCATTTTGTATGATGGGACAATGGAATATACTCTGAGGGCTTAGAGCCACAACTCATGTGGGGTTTCACCTCCTGCTGCCTCCTTGCCTCCATGGGAGGGCTTTGCAGCTGGCTGCTCCCCAACTCCCTGGGGCTCCAGGCCTTTCTACCCAGCAACTGCTGCTGGCCTCTGTCCCTGGTGGGGCTTGGGCTCTGGCAGGGGCGGAGCCAGGCATGTATGCTCTGTGGCGTCTGAGGGCTGGGCATGGTGCTGGCATTCCTGCCTTGAGCTGGCAGTGTCATCGTGTGTTCAGCGGCACCTTGGGGGGTGAGCTTCTCACCCACCGCTGACCCAGGCACGGAGCACTTGGAGTGTGAAATTGCAATCCCTGGGGGGCCGCCTGTCTGCTGTGGGTGGAGGAGGCGGGCTCAGGGGAAGTGGAGATTGACTTCAAGCAACAACCATGAAAAGTGACCCACAAATCTGTGGGTCAGCTGGGCAGTTCTGCTTTGGGCCAGTTTGGCTCCTAACTGCTGGCTCCCTCCTGTCTGTCATCAGCTGGTGGCTCATCTGGAGGCTTGGTGATCCAGGTTGGCCTCGCTCAGCGTGTGGCAGTTGGCAGGCTGTTGGCAGGGGTAGTGGGAGTGGCCAGGTACCCCGGAGGCTGGCTAACCCAGGCTTCTTCGTGTGGTGACAGGGTTCCAAGAGCAACAGGAGAGCCCAGCCCTAGTGAGGAAGTGCCTCTCAAGTCTCTGCTGTGTCACATTTGCTACCATGTTGGCCAGAGCTAGACACAGGCCAGCCCAGATGCCAGGAGCAGAGAAAGAATCCACCTCTTGATGGAGGGAGCTGCAAAAATTACATGCAAGGGATGTGGATGGAGGGATGGGAGGAACCCATGAAATGACATAAGCAAATGGCTTTTATTTTAGTTTTTTTCTTTTAAAAATCAGCATATATTTCCCCACTTCTGAACTCTTACCAAAATGAGCTTAACGGATAGACCTCATGTATATTTATAGAACAGTTCCATGCAAATCTATTTCAGAGTTCCACAGAACTTTACTGCCTAGACTAAGGATTACTGTAGACCTGCTGCCAAACCCAGATAATCATTAAACCACCCAGAAACACGCCACTTCACCGGATTAAGGAAAGAAAAGAATGTATAAGTTGAGGCGTGACATCAGCCTTGTTTCAGATATTTTTCCTCCCCAGGATGGTGAGTCTGCCATTTCCTTTTGAATGCACTGTCTTTGTAGGAACTGTCAGGAAAACGAGTTACCTTGTGCAGGCTCTCTGCCAGGAGTGGAGGGCTCTTTCCATGTACCCAGAGATAGAGGGCCCGTTTAATGGTTTGTTTTGACCCAGAGGAGTGGCACAAAATACCAGAGAATTTTGGAAGGGTCCCTCATGTGGCTCTGTGACTGACCTCCTCCCCAGCACCCTGCCCCCCCAGCCCCCCACCAGATTCCTGGCTACAGGTTCAGAGCCTGCAACCTGGTCCTCCAGCCACACCACTCTCACTGCCCCTAACCTACCCTAACCGCTCTCCTGTGATCGTCCTGCCATGTCATCTTCCGCAGGGCTTCTGGCTTTGTCTTATGTCCTGAAGTGCCTGGCAATGTCCCGGCCACCGAACCCGGGGCCAAGAAAGGAGTGCAGGGGACATGCTCCCAGGGTATGAGGGTTGACACGAAAATCACTGGAGTCAGGAAATTCCAGGGCCCTTAAGTCATTTGGCAAGACATTTGACATGAAAGGCCCAGGGAGGGGATCAGGTTGCCTCCGTGTCAGTAGGAATTGAGGTTCCCATCAGGAACTGGTCTGGTAGGGAGGTGTCTGAGTCCTTCGCTCTGTAGGCAGAGTCTGGATAGTTCTGTCCAAACCTTTCTAATAAACAGATTGGAATGAACCGCCACTTGCTGCCTGTTCACATTGTTGTTGCGTTCTTTCATAACTGTTACTTAGTTGTCCCTGACAAGATGGAAGACTGCACTTCGCGTGTACCTATCAATTTGCTTCTGACAATGATACCTGAAGCCAAACCCCAAAGCGCCGAGGGAATTTTACTCTTTGTGTGTCAGTCCAGCCAAATAGCCCTGTATTCCTACTCTTTGGCTCATGTGATGGTTTAAATATTAATCGTGTGTGTCTGGGGTGTAATGATGGCAGGGCTCATGTTGTGGAACGGAGCGGGCAGTGTGTGTTTGTTCGTTTGGTGTCTTGACGGGCTGCCCGTGTTGCTGGAACCCCTTCGTGCCCACATGCCCTGGCTCGCTAAGGGGGTCAGTGTCTGACCTTGCCCCCTTCCTATAGGCATACTGTGAGGATCCCCCCACACCTCCCGAGGGGTTAAAAGGCACAGAGTCATCATTTCTCTTTTAGTTGAAGGACTTGTACAAATTGCCCAACTGTTAATTAGGGAGGTAGGGTGGTGACACCTGGCTTAGGAAGTCAGGGGAGCCTTTCTCCTGGCAGGGGGATGGAGCCGTTTTATGGAGGATGCTTGGGTCTCAGGAGGCTGTGGCTGCTAATTATAGCAGAAGGAATATAACTGAGGATGAACTTTCACACATTTTGACGGTTGGCTTAAATGACTTTTTATTCTCTTGTGTTCTATTGGTGTGTCATACTTCCTTGACAAAATGATCTTTGAGGGAAGGAAGCGTCTATGTGTTCCTTGGTGCCCAGCCCGGGCCTGACATATAATTTTGTTAAAATGGAACTCTGGAAGTGGCATAGTTAATGATGCCCTGGCTGTGAGGAGAAGGATGATGAGAACAGGCAGTTCTGCTAAGGTTTTGGGATTCTGTGGTCAGGAGGCTGGGGACACACGGTAGGGCTTCCTGCTGTGATTTGGGGCCGCCGGTGGCATGTGGAGGCAGATGCTTGGCGCGCCAGGGTGAGCGGTGAGGCAAACCAGATATTTGCCCCAGCGGCTGGGGATCAAGTCAGAAGCTATGGGTGGAGATGATGTGGAAAATAAACACAGCTGCCAGTAAGGATGGGGCTGTATCTACTGGCCCCAGTGATCCACCTCTGCCCCAACTGAGGAGAAGAGCTTAGGGCTGGGGGGTGGTGAGGGCAGAAAGCCCGGGACAGGGTCGCTCAGGCTTCCGTCTCCTCCCTGCTAGTCTCCCCTTGAGGCGCCTTAAGTTCATGACCCAGGAGGGCCAGAAGCAGCATGTGCTGCAGCTGGCCTGGGTGGCTCGAGAGGGCTGATCAATAAATCTCAGGAATTTTGTTCAATATAACCATTAATAAAAGTTAAATTATCCTACATAAATGTATAACGAATAAAAGTTACGTTAGAAACAAAGGTAAAGGAGGTATATGTATATGTATAGCTGATTCACTTTGTTATGCAGCAGAAACTAACACACCATTGTAAAGCAATTATACTCCAATAAAGATGTTAAGAAAACCCAGATATTTATAAAAATAAACAATTAAAAATGAAACCCCCCAAAACAGATATTTATAAAAATAAACAGTTTAAAAAAAAGAAACAAAGGTAAAAAATATTCAAATATATATACATATATGTATAACTGAATCACTTTGCTCTACACCTGAAGCTAACACAACATTGTAAATCAGCGGTACTTCAATAAAAAATAATACTCAAAACATGTTACTGCCTGATTGTTTCATTACATTTTACTGCTACGTATGCTTGGGAGGTTACTTACATCTCCTGGATCTGTCTGATAAAAATGCTATATGCTGGTGAGCTGCTGTGTAACTTTTTTTAGCTCCACGCTCAGTGATTTCACGGTGGTAGCTTGAAACCGGCCATGGTGGAATATTTATACCGCATACACATGCACATCCTGCCTCTCTGCACTTCCTCTCAGACCAGGTTCTTTCTGTCTGGCCTGAGTGTGGACCACAGCCTCAGAATGCCTTCGACCCCCTAGAGGGGAAGCAGAAACTTTTTATCCAAAAGCTTCTTTCTTTGGACTTTCTTTGGACTCACACATTTGCAGGGATGGAGACAAAAGAAATTGTTATGGCTTAAAGGGCTTTCATTATCCCCATCTGCTAGTCTGTTGATTATATGTGGGATTAAAAATGAGCAGAAGTGTTGATACCATCAACAGAGTGGACCACGTAAGCTTTATTAGTCAAAAATGTCAATAGGAATTAAAAGCAAGAATGAGCTGCAGTGATTATGGCTCCGCTTACACATGGTCCAGTGTACATGGTAACGGGTTCCGTTTCCAATGGAATTTTCCACCTAGGAATGATAAAAGTCTGAGTTCAGTCCGCAGGAGACCCTTAGCCCAGGAGACGCCTTCTGCAGGAAATCCTTCCTGTCTGCTGCTTCCGCAGGCAGGGAAGCCAGCTCCCCTGTGTGTTCCCGCCAAATCCTGGGCACACCTCTGGTATCACAGCACAGTGAGTTTGGCCAGTTTGGTCTCTGCTTTCTCAGATCGGATGATCCATCTGTAAAATGCCAGTCAAGAATGCTGACCCTCACCAGCACGCCTTTAATAGTTTGTTATTAGAGAAATAAAACAAGTGAATCAAATAGGATTAACCCCTTCAAGTGAATTAACTATTTCTTACAAATAATAAAGAACAAATTCCTTTCATTCTGTTGAGGATAACCAGAAACACGGAACTGCGGGGTTTCTGCAAGAATTAGCAGCTTGTTATAGATGCTGATTCTGGACAAGTTGACAGTCTGCGTTTCTCTTGTTGAGGATAATAAGCAAAGCTTTTCTATCAAAGGAGACTAATTCCTTGTTTGAAATCTCACTTACACCAGGAGGATTATCAGGCCTTTACCTAGATGTTTTGAAGTAGCCACGTATTTGCCTCCACTTTCCCTCGATCTCCTGGCATTTTGGAGTAAGAGCCTTAACTCACCCAAGTGGATGAATAATCAGAGGCATCCTTACAGCCTGAGAAATGAAGCATGAAGTTATACACTTGGATTTCCTCATAATGTTAATCTTTGGTAAAATTACTTTCCTGTAGTTTTAAGTGTATTGGTTATTCTAAATGTCATGTAATGCCACAAAGGCTCATGTCTTGCCCTTGTCACTGTCCAGGTTGGGTCAGTGGAGGCTAGGCAGCAGAGTGCTCTCTTCCATGCAGTAATTCAGGAACCTGAGCTGTTTCTCTCCAGGGTCTGTCGGTTTACAGACTTGGGAGTCTTCTCTGGCTCCTCTGCATCTAGCCACAGGCACTGGAAGAAAGGTGGATGGTTGTGCAGGGGTGTTATGGCCAGGCTGGTCGGGACCTTTCTTCCCTACTGATATTCCAGTGGTCAGCACTCAGTTACATGGTAGTAGCCCAACTATAGGCCTGGGATGTGTGGTCTCTGTTCCCAGGGGGAAAAGAGAACGGGGTTGGTAAATATGTGGCGTTACCTTGGCCACACCAGAACACTCAGATGACATAAGTTGTGTTTTGCAAGCATATTTTCAAGTCCTTAGAAGGTCTCTGGCCATAGAGAAGCTGCAGAGCATAGTGGTCAAGAGCATGACCTGGACTCAAATCACCTATATCCAAATCCCAGCTCCACCATTTATCAGATGTGACATTGGGCAAGTAACTTAGTCTCTCTCTGTGCCTCAGTTTCCTCACTGTAAAATGGGGATAACAAGAGAAATGAAGAGTTTGTGTGAGAATCAAATGATGTTAACATACGTAAAGTGCTTAGAATTATGAATGGGATGTAATTAACGATATATAAGTATTTGTTAAGTTTTCAAAAAATGAGGCTAGCAACAAAGAGACCTAAGGTCCTCTTTGGTATGTTGTAATTTGGATATATTGTTTGTTTGTTTTTTGTTTTTTTTTTTTGGTGGTACGTGGGCCTCTCACTGCCGTGGCCTCTCCCTTTGTGGAGCACAGGCTCCGGACGCGCAGGCTCAGCGGCCATGGCTCACGGGCTCAGCCGCTCGACGGCATGTGGGATCCTCCCGGACCGGGGCACGAACCCGTGTCTCCTGCATCGGCAGGCGGACTCTCAACCACTGCGCCACCAGGGAAGCCCCTAATTTGGATATATTGTCATTCAGATGGATAATGTTTCTTTTTGTTCAGTTGTAAAAATGTTTATTGAGCGACTATTAATTATAATGACCCAGGTATGAACATAGACTCTGAATAAGTAGGCTTCTCACTGAGTCAAAGGAAACAGCATGTTTTCTCCCCCAGATTTGCCTTTTAAACTCTGTGTCTCTCAATCAGTGGTCCCATCAGCATCTTGGTTTCCACTCCCCAAATCCATGGCTTCCCCTGGGCCCCTCGGAGTGGAAAGTGGCGTTAGCCCAGTGCCTGGTACTTCTCTTCCCTGTCCACGTATTGGGTGCCCTGTCAATATCAGTCCCTTAGTAGGTGCCATTTCTGTCTACCTGTTGTGCAGTTTGCTTCCAACTTATTTGTACGAACATGCTACTTCTTCCAGTTAGGATCCAAATTTCAGAATAATGCTGGATTTTAAAAAACACATGAGGGCAACCTGAAGTGATTTCCCTGTACAGATCCCCATCCCAGGAGCCAGCTGGGCATAACAGACTCTTTCTTTTGCAGCTGGATGACTGCACGCTGCAGCTCTCCCACAATGGCACCTACCTGGACTTGGAGGCCACCCTGGCCGAGCAACGGGATGAGTTAGAAGGCTTCCAGGATGACACTGGGTAAGAGCGACAACTGTCCCTCCCAGCTGGTCCCAACTTTCCATGAAATGGGGGTTCGTTGAGGCCTTAAAATATCTTGGAGAAACCACCATGGCTTTGACCTTGTCTTCACTCACAGTCACACAGAAAGAAGGGAGATGCAAGTGATTCACCAGTAGTAACTGCAGACCCGTTTGAATTTGAGTAGCTCTTCTTGATAAGGCTACTCAGGAGTAGGAAAATTTCTGGTGTAGTTTAATTAAGCACATGGTATTTAATAGTCTATTTTTTTTTTAAACCAAATATACTTAAATTAGTACTTTACAGATTTTAGTGGATTGACAGCTGTTTTATATATTGTTTTTAACGATAAATTACTGGATATTAAGTTTTCTTGGCAGATGCCTCTGCAGATCATTTTATACTGTACCAACTTTTGAACTCACTACTGTGGAGAAAATAATTCTTAATTATGTTAATTAACATCATTACTTTTAGCTTACATATAGGATTGCTTAATATTTCTGATTGCTTTGAATCTGAATAAAGCAGTCCACATAAAAAATCAGAGATGTGTACAAAACAAAACCACTTTTGGTAGGAATATTGTCATACAATTAGCCATTGCCCTATTTATTAGATTAGTTTTTCTAGTAATTGTTTTATCCTTTTCCAGATTTTTAAAACTTTTCATGTGGAAATGATTTTTAACTTCCAGAAGAGTTGAAAATAAAGCACTGATATTTCCCAAATACACTTTACCCAGCTTCCCGTAATGTTAACATATTACATAACCATGGCAAATTTGCCCAAACCAAGACATTAATATTTGTAAGATACTATTATATATTTACTAGATTATTGAAATACTGTTTGGATGTCCCCCCCCACCTTTCTTTCTATTCCTCATTCATCTAGAGCCAAGTTTATCTCTGATTTTATTGCCTTCCTCCTTAGACACCTTCAGAGGCTCCTTGTTCCTTTCCAAATAATGCCCAGCCATTTTTATCGGTGTCCAAGGACCTCCCCAAAATTTCTTTTGAAGCTACCTTGCCTGACTTAAAAGTATATTACAGTCAGATGAATATTATCTGAGAGTGCTGATTTTTCATGAATGGCTCAAAAAAATGAGGAAAAATGGGAAGCTTCTTAGTGTTTGTTTCCTACCTGACACCAGTGTGTACCGATGCCTTCCTGAGTTTCCCCTGCTTTAACACCCATCACAACTTACGGTCTTCTCTCCCTTAATTTTCCCTCTTTTCTGCTACTAAAACTCTGCTAGGTCAGAACGGGGCCTGTCTGAATATCCAGACTAGTGTTTTCTCAGCATGTTATAGGCACTTAGTGAGCACTGGTGGCCAGGGGAATGGCAGGATCCCAGAATGTATTCCTGAATGGCATGAACTTGAGCACCAAGACCAGGGTCCTTGGTAGGAACCAGGCAGGTTCTCTGAGGATGCCCTTCTTGTCTCCTGAGTGGTTCCAAGGGCCACAAAAGACCCTGGAAACTGCCATAGGCTGTACACACGTGAAGCATATCATTAAGTCACATCAGATTCTACTCATCATCATTTAAAAAATTGGCATTATAAGACTGATAGATTTGAGGAAATCCATTGCTGTAGTTTTTACAGAGTATTTGACAGTGACATCCTTTTATTTAACATGTCAGCATTCAGGCTGGATGACAGTCTAATGGGATGACTTCATGTCTCATTGATCAAACGGATCCCAGGAGTGTTATGAGTAGATCACTGCCCTTTGAAAAATGTCTCTAGTGGTGTTGTGCTTGAAGACCATGACCTGTTTGATATTTTTTCTTTCTTATCAAAACTTGACTGGTTTGGAGATGGCAGCTTAGGAAAAAAGTGTTAATGTATTAGCGAACAATATCAAGAGTTAAGAGTGGAAGAAAATAAAGCTTTATGGAGCACCTGATATGCCACCCACTGTGTTAGGCACCTTATTTCACGGTATGTTTATTGAATAGTTCATTCTGTTAATATCACAAACATGGAATTGGATTTTATCATCTCCAGTTTTCATCTGAAACTACTGAGGGCCAGGAGTTAAATCACATGTCCCGGGAGGCAGAGCCGGTGGATGGTGGAGCCACGTTTGAACACAGATGTGACTGGTTCCCAAGTCTGTGATCCTCCTCCATCCCAGGAGTTTCTGGGAGATGGCATTTCAGGTTCTCCTGAAGATGTACATTTGTACCAGTGGGGACATACGGTTGGTTCCTGCAAGGACATCCTCAGTTCCAGGCTAACACACTGGCTCTAGCTGGAGCAGCACCCACTGCAGCGTTGCTCCATCACCTGGCCCTGACGCTACAGCTCGCACTGTCAACTCCAGTGTCCAGATGCTGGAAGTCCCTTTGCAGACGTTCCTGAAGAGCCAGGGAGCCCGCTGCAAGCTCCCCGGAGTAGATCCTGGGACATTCCTTCTCACTTTGTTCCCTTCTGAACTATCACCTGGCCGTGGGTTCATCTGACAGACGCAGCCTTGACCATATTTCTGCACCACATGCCAACAGCACGGGATGCTGGGGAAACGAATTATGGCAAGATGAGAAGGCAGGACTCACGATGTGGGAAACTGCAAACAGGGGAAGGTGACCCAAACGATGTTAGGTAGCTGCACATTTGACTGCTGTGTCCCAAACTCACCCCAGACTTTGGAACAGTCTTCATTTGTGGGACCCACCCTTTGTCCTCTGGAACGAACTCAGGGTGATATTCTTCTGTGTCTGGAAGAATGTGAAGAATCGACCTCTACTGATCTCTGGTGGGGAGATCCCCTGTCCCTGGCCTGGGTTGCAGAAGACATGCCATGATGGTGCTGTCCCGGCATTGCCGGGTCACCCTAGTGACCCCCAGGTCATTTACCAGCACCGAGCACTGGTGACACATGACAAGTTACTGGGAGCTGGCTGGAAGCAGCCTGCAGATGGAGGTTTCCTGCACAGGTGGCAGGTGTCTGGGCACATCTGCAGTGTCACTTGCACTGAGTGTCCCTCCTAGGTCCTCTCCTAGAAGCTTGGCATTTGGCAAAGCCTGTGTGCTTGAGAACTCGTGTCTCCCTTGAATGGGCGTTAAAATATAATTTCTTCCTAGCTAAGAATTGCCCTGTCGAGGAATGAAAAGGGCAAATGAAACCATTCTTTCTCTTGATGTTTTTGTGTGAATTATAGGAAAATACCTGCTCGTGCTGTGGCCATCTCATGAAGGTGGGTGGCAGGCTGTGTGGAGATGGTGGCGGTGTTGGTACAGTGTGTTCCGAGGCAGTTTTCCTCGTGGAGGAGTTGGTTTCTTTGTTCTTGTCCGATACGCTGCTCTTTTACGCCGGACTAAAATTTCACTTACCCCTTGTTTAGAATGATCACTCAGACTATAGCTAGTTGGAGAAGAGGAGAAAGACCTTCAAAAGTAGAAGGACAAAGCAATTATTATGCTAGCAAAGTAGAGCCAGGTCTGTTTATTGCCTTCCAAAGCCAGCGAAGTTAGCAAGCACAGCAGGGTACAGCGGAAGCCAAAGCCCCTGAGTTATTTTTCCTGACCCTGCCATTGTGGGACATGGGGCAAGCCACTTTACCTCTGATGGGAGTTTATAAAATTTATTTATAAAATGAGGACAATATTAACCAATCCCATCTCCCTCCTTGTATGAGCAGGGATCCCAACAGGGTCTCTGTTGCCCAAGCAGAGCATAGCAGAGAGCAGCACTGCACAGTGGTTAGGGACATGGGCTTTGCAGTTAGTCTTACGGCTGTGTGGCCATGGGGATGTTACTTCACCTCTCCAAACCTCAGTTTCCTTGTAAGTGGGGGTAATAAAATCATAATACTGCCTCCTTGGGTTGTTGCAAGGTAAAATGTGATGCTTTTATCTAAATGTAAATAGATAAAAAGTATCTAAAACATTAAGATGGTTCCCGGCATGTAATACAAACCCCAAACTAGTAGCTCTTACTATAATTATGGTCGGAATTTGAGATGATGCACTGAAATGGGAATCACCAGATTTTAGACCTGGGATGGGGTCTATACAGGTCCATCACTGGGAGATCTCATCGTTTTAGTTGAGAAAACCAAGGTTGGAGACTTACCCACAGGGCAGAGCTGGGCCAGATTCTACCTCCCCAAACCCCCCCCCCCCCGACCTTTCTGCTTAGTCCCACCCTCACTGCCTCTGAAAGGAAACCAGCACACAGGGAACTGTCACAGAGAAGTGGGGTTAGAGGTTAGCCCTGAAGGTGACAGAGTGGGGCTTCACAAAGGTAGCAAGGACAGTAGGTTGGGGTGTGGTAGAGCTCAGAGTGGGCCTGACACGCATGGGCCTTCAGGGATGCTGTGAGGGCCAGCGTGGTTGTTTGGACGGGTTGTACGCATCCCCAGGTGCTCCTGACCTGGAGTACCTCAGGGAGCTCACCTGTTCCTCGGCTTGACTCCCCTCAGGCCTGTGCTAGAGGGTCAGCGCTGAGAGAGTGCTTATCTCTGATTTTCTTCACCCCACCACCCCCATTCCTGTCCCCACTGCGTCATGTAGAGGTGGGGAAAGTCAGATGAAAACCCGTGGAGTGGGGTTGGAGTGGGCTGGAGCCACAGTGGGAGGCTTGTGGCTCAGGGATGAAGGATGTGAAGCCGGGACGTGGCAAGGGCTGTGAGGAAGCCCATTCGCAGGGGCAGGGGGGCCCCGACCCTGCCAGCCTTGCAGTGGATGTGCTTGGAGGGACGAAAAGGTTTGGGGAGAGCTCTGGTTTGATTCTTAGACCCCTAACTTCTCAGCCTGCAACTCATGAGCACCGAGGACCCATGTGTGTGTGTGTCGAGGGGCAAGAACCCCTGAGATTTCTGCAGTTTGTGGGTATGCAGGGTTTTGGGGTGGAGAGGGGTTTCAGAGCCTTTCATCAGATTCTCAGAGAGTTCTCCACATTCCAGATGTCAAGTTTGAAGGAATAAGAAGTCATTTTCCCTTCTTACTGTCTGATACAAAAGTTAACCTCATCCAGTCACATCTCTGTCTGGGTTTCCTCTGCATCTGGACCTGGTAGAATGGGAAATCACCTAAAATACATTTTAAACCTAAATCTAAAAACCAACTGAACTCGAAAAACCAAACCGAACAACAAACAAAAAACCTGGACAAAAGAGAGATTCTGGTTAGGGTGTGGATGGGACGCAGGGAAGGGTTTCCCCCCACTTTTCCTCGTAAGTGATTATCTGCAGCTGAGAGCGCAGGTGTGTTGTTGTTTGAGGCTCTTTTGGCAAATCATCGAAGGATTAAGGGTCTCCCATCTTCTCAGTGCAAGGCTCACACCGCCGACCACCAAGCCCTTCTCCGGTCACGGTGGATGAGAGAACTGGCTCTTTTCAGACAAAAGGTGCCCTGAGGGGCAGGGGGGTGGTTCAGTGCTGAGCTGAGCAGAGCAGCCCAGAGGCCCCTGCACACCTGCTCTGGGTCAGTGCTAGGCCAGTGCCTTCAAATACCCTGGGGGAAAGCCGCTTAGGAATGCTCAGACAAGACAGATGAGCTTCCGTGCTGACTGGACATTGGAATTGGTGTGGCTCTAAGTTCCTTCAAATGCCAGATTGTATGACAGGACAAAGATGTAGTCAAGTAGGAGTGGTGGAGCCCACGTGGGTGCTTCGCTTTATGGTATGGGTAGGAGTCAGAAGAGGACTGGCCTGCAGAGAAGGAGCCCTCACAGAACTCCTCCAGTAACAGGGAGGGCGGGGTGAGGGGACAGAACTTTGAACAGGGAGGCTGCAGTCAGTGTGGCCCACTGTGATGGGGGAAGGGAGTGACCTAATGGGTCTGAACCTGGTGGCTGAGGAAGGCGGGTAGACTGGGGCCTGGACCATTGGGGGAATCTGGAGATGTGATACTAGCTGAGCAGAGAGAAATAGGGGGATAAAATGGACATATGCCATTAGGTGGATAGTGTGTGCACGGTGGACTACTTAGAGAAGTAGTGAGGTTATGGGGGGCAGTTTGGGGAGGGGGAGAAGAGGTTTATACATGTTATTCTGAGGTTATGTCAAGCCACGCTCAAGGTGCCAGGTGGCCAGGTGAGAAATATTGGCCTGGCACTCAGGTGAGAAACATCAAGGACCAGAGAGAATGGGGGTGACCCCTTGGAGGAAGGGAGTTGAAAACCTAAAACTTCTCTGAAAAAAAATGAAGTCTATTTAAAAGAAGAGGTAGATAATTAGGCCATTTTGAAGAAAATATGTTGATTACAAGATGCTCTTAGGAACCCAGCCTTCTCTTTCCTTTCTATTCTGCCATCCTGATGATGTAGCTTTCATCTTTCATGATTCATCATAGTTACAGTATGGCTGCTCTCCCTCCAGCATCTCATCAGGGCAGGAAGTCATGTGTTGGTTAGGGTATAGTTTTCTCTGATGTAACCGATAGATTCCAAATTGTGGAGTTTAAATAAAAAGGTAAAAATCTCTTTGTTGTGTAAGAGTCGAAATATAGACAACTTTTCTTGGACTGGTAGAGCAGCCATACCGTCCTGAAAATGAGAATTCCATCTCTGTGTCCAGAATGATTGCTTTACCTTTTCCCTTCTCATCTGCATCCCAGCTGCCAGGAAGAAGGAAGTGGACATAGGGGGTGAATGTCCATTCTGCATGCACATAGCTTTCAGTCACATGCCATTGCCCAGAACTTAGGTCCATGATTATACCATGAATTTTGGGCTTGTGTCCAGCCAACCCTCTACCTTTATTACTAAGGGTATGAGGTCCCTGCCTTACATGGGAAGAGTGAAGAACAAATGTTGGTGCCAGCTGGGTCTGCCCCCTTTAGAGAGTTTTTCCAGAACCTCCACCAGCAATTTCCATCTGCAGTTCACTGAAGAGAACTGTGTCATGTGGCCACTCTTCATAGGCAGGGAGACTGGAAAATATAGTTTTAGGTGGGTACACTGTCACCCCAAACAAAATCAGGTTCTCTTTATAAGACAAAAGGGAGAAATGCATATCGGGTGGGTAACTGGCAATGTCTGCCTCAGCAAGGAGAAAATTTCGAAGAAGGGGCAGTTAAGAACACTATGCCATGGAGAAATCAAGTTGTGACAGTACCCAGGCAAGGCCAGGGGTGTAGTAAGGAGGAGATTTGCGGTGTCCTTGTGGAGAGAGGAAGCAGAAGAGTAGTGGGGTGGAGGCAGGTGGAGATAGGTCAAGGGGAGAATGTGGGGCTGAGGAGGAGAGACAGCAGGATTGCAGAGGAGCTGGGAGTTGTGAATGGGTTGAACAGAGGCTTCATTCCCACTAGGAGAGACCTGAGGGGGAAAAGCTAAAACTGTAAAACTCTTAGAAGAAAATAGGAGTAAGTCTTCGTTTCTTAGATATGACACCACAAGCATAATATTATCCTATGTTGCAGACAAGGAAGCTGAGGCTCACAGAGGCTAAGTAACTTGTCCAGGATCACATAGCTGGGTTCAGAGTTTAGCTTTTCACCACTACCATCTCCTAAGGGAGACCAGAATGCATCTGGAGACAAATGTAGTGGCAACTAGCTCTCTTGGACTTTGAGCTTCTGAGCAAATTAATCTTCACTAGTACTCTCCTTTTACTAGCTGATGACTGGTCCAAATCCTCTTCATTCCTCAGACGGAGCATGGGCTGAGTTTCACAATTTCAGAAGCTTACTAAGAGGAAGCTTATCCTGGGGCAGCTGCTGCGGGGGGTGGTGGTGCCCTAATCTCTGCTTCTGCTGCATTGTCCAATGTATGTTTTCTACTCTTGACTGAAATCATAGTTTAGTTCTAATTTGAGTGGTGGAATATTTGGGGGCATCGATTCTGCTGTTGATTGCAAGAAAAAGTCTTCAAGCCTTTGGCTCCATGCCACTCAATAAAATAATGTAAGCACTTGTTCTTACATTACAAAGACTTTATATGTTATTTTTATAAAAATGTTTTCTTGCTAGAAAGGGACAGGACTGAAACACACGGGTTCAGAACCAACAGACTTGGTTCTGTGGTATTTGGTTACACCAGATCTTTTTCCCAAGGCCATAGACATTATTGCAGGAGAGGCTCAGGTATTCTGAGAAACTGGGAAGTTTCAGGAAGTTCCTTCAGCGATAGTGCCATCAAGTCCCTGGCATGTGTGCCTCGGCTGGAGTTTCCTTGAATTGAGCATCTATTTTAGTTCTCTCATCACTTGGGTAGCATTGACCTTGGGTATGGGTAGCTGGTTGGCTGTGGCTAGTCTCTGAGGCCTGTGATATTTTTCTGGCAGTGGCTGTGCTGATAGGAATGGAATCTGAATCTCCCTGGGGAGCTTTAGGTCAAACTAAACTGCCTTTGCCTCTGGGTCACCAGATTCTAGTAACTGATGCACCCCCATTTCACTCTGCTGCAAACAGGTAGACTTGGAAGGAGAGGCTGCTATGATACTGATACAGCAAGGCAATATTGGGGAGAAAAGGACCATTAAAGTGCTTATGGTGAACACACATTGACAGCCTCCCACTGGTTTCAGTTTTAGAACATGGACGCTCCATGAAGGCAAATATCAATGTTTGTATTAGGGTTCTTCAGAGAAATACAACCAATAAGATATGTCTTATCCATCTAGTCTAATGTAGTTTAATCTAATCCATCTAATCTCCCTAGAGAGACTTATTTCAAGTAACTGGCTCACACTATTTTGGGGGCTGGCAAGTCTGAAATCTGTAGAGTGGGCCAGCAGGCTGGAAATTCAGGTGAGAATTGATGTTGCAGTCTTCAGTCCAAAATCTGCCCGGCAGGCTAGCAGGCAGGATTTCTGGATTGCTGTCTTGAGGCAGACGATACTTTGTGGATCTAACATGGAGTCCAGCTAGTCACCAGTGAACATGTGTGGAATGAGGGAATGGATGAAGGAACACCCATCTGGGAGGCAGCTTCAGGGAGGTGCTAGGCGTACAGGCTCTGGGGTCAGACTGCCTGGGTTGGGTCCGAGCTCTGTCACTTTCTGTGTGACTTCAGCTATGTCGCATAACTCTTTTTCCTTACTTTAAAAATGACAATAATATTACCTACTTCATAGGAGTTTTCTGAAGACTAAATCTTTATAAAGTACTTAGAACCTCTTCTGGCACATGATAAGCATTCCATAAATGTTAACAACTATTATGATTATTATTTTCTGAACCCAGACTGACATAGTATCCCACTGGGGGCAGGGGAAAGTATATCCATGATTATTTAATTTTCCTCTGAAAGTTTTAGCCAGGAAACAGAAGAGAAGGGCATATTTACTAGAAAAGTGGGGATAAAGTGATTATTTTAAAACGTTTGAAATGATTATTTCCCTGAAAGAAGCCAAGAGAATCAGCCAAAAAGATTTTTAGAATCCATAATAGCAGCAAGATGGCATGTATAAAAGAAATATATAACAATCAGCATTACCCAATTACAAAATATTGTGGTGGAGGGAGGGAAGCTATCAAATTTAAAGGACCTTATGATGGGTGTTGTCTATACATTGATATTTGATATAGATAAATAAAACATGGACATCTTGTAATTCTTGAATTCTTAGAATAAACCTTATTTGGTCCTATTTTATTATATTCACATATTTCTTATTTTGGTTTGCTAATATTTTCTTAGATATTTTCATCTTAATTTTTTGTGTCCTTTTTTTGTTAGATTTTAGTATGGAGGTCAAATCAGTTCCTTAAAAAACCTGGGACACTTTCTATCCTTAGAAAGTGCTGGAGAAGGTGATATAGTGAGGCACTTAACACAGCAAAAGGCAGGATGGTGCGGGTGATGGTGGAGTCAGACACTCTGCTTTCAGCCCTGGTCTGTTTCCATCAGCTATGTGACTTTATGCAGGTTACGTCATTACTACGAGCTTTGCTTCCCTCATCTGCAAAGTGGGCACAACAGTGGTACCTGCGTCAAAGATGAGAGAAAGTAAGGGTTGCAGGGGGAGATGAAGGACAACTTCTGTGGACCTGGCTGCACTCACCACTCCCTGGTCCCTGCTTTGGAAGGCCCCCTCCTTTGCCAGGGACTCCTGGGCTTTGGACCCTCATCCCCTGTTGAGGGACTTCCACAGCCTTTGGTCCCCAATTCCACTCAGGTTTCTTTCATTGTAGGATTTTGTGTACAGGGACAGGCAGGGAAGGAGGTGAATATATTGAAGCAGAGAAATTATAAGTGATAAAACTACTTAAAAATAGGCCTTTTTTGTTCTGTGCTCTCTTAAATTCTATTAGGATTTAACTTAACCAGTCTGATTGCCTGGTTTCTCAATGTACAAGCATTGAAAAATGCAGAAAAGATGATACCTCCAGAGTGGTGTGCTGATGGCTTTCTCAGAAACACTGTCCTAGTTTTCATGCAGGTGCCTGGATCCCTTGTGACCATGTGACTGGAGAATTCTGTGGGAAAACTGAAGCACTTCCTCAAAATGCAACTTTGCAGTTGTTTGAAGATAAAAGTGGGGGCTATCAATGGGCCCTTCTGAACTTCTCTAGAACTTTTGAGGTATTCTGAAATATTTTCTCCTGCCATCCTGTGCTTCTTCCCCTCTGGGCATCTAAAGCATGTATTTTGTCTACTGCCCATTTGGTATTTATTTTTGATTCATAACTGCTGATAACATGAGTCACAAAAAAATCTTCCAGATTAAAGAACTTTGGGTTTGCTGTTTCTAATAGTTAGGGTCTGGCCATCATCAGGGGTTCACTGGTTTCTGCTCCCAGCTGAGCCCCTGGCTCAGCTCTGGGTGAGGCTGCAAGCCTGGTGGCTGCTGCCCCAACCCCAGAATACCTTTCCTGGGCATTCACACAAAAGGCTGTTCAGCAGCTCAGTTCAGTGCGCTAATGGAAACTTTCTTCCTAGTATGATCACAGGAATTGAAGGAATGTCAACATCAGGACTGTTTAGAGAAATTTAATCAAAATGAGATGGCAAAGGAATATGTTCCAGATGAAGGAACAAGATAAAACCCCAGAAGAACAACTAAGTGAAGTGGAGATAGGCAATCTACCTGAGAAAGAGTTCAGAGTAATGATCGTAAAGATGATCCAAGAACTCGGGAAGAGAATGGATGCCCAGAGCGAGAAGTTACAAGAAGATTTTAACAAAGAGTTAGAAAATATAAAGAGCAACCAAATAGAGTTGAAGAATACAATAACTGAAATGAAAAGTACACTAGAAGGAATCAATAGCAGAATAAATGAGCCCCCCCCCCCCCAAGAAAAAGAATAAATGAGGCAGAAGAATGAATCATTGAGCTGGAAGACAGAGTGGTGGAAGTCACTGCCACAGAACAGAATAAAGAATGAAAAGAAATGAGGACAGTTTAAGAGACCTCTGGGACAATATCAAATGCACCAACATTTACATTAGGGGTCCCAGAAGGAGAAGAGAGAGACAAAGGGCCTGAGAAAATATTTGAAGAGATAATAGCTGAAAACTTCCCTAACATGGGAAAGGAAACAGTAACCGAACTCCTGGAGGCACAGAGGTTCCCATACAGGATTAACCCAAGGAGGAACATGCTGAGACACATAATAATCAAGTTGACAAAAATTAAAGGTAAGGAGAAAATATTAAAAGCAACAAGGGAAAAGCAACAAATAACACACAAGGGAATCCCCATAAGGTTATCAGCTGACTTTTCAGCAGAAGCTCTGCAGGCCAGAAGGGAGTGACAATATATTTAAAGTGATTAGAGGGGAAAACCTACAACCAAGAATACTCTACCCAGCAGCGTTCTCATTCAGATTTGATGGAGAAGTCAAAAGCTTTAGAGACAAGCAAAAGCTTAAAGAATTCAGCGCCACCAAACCAGCTTTACAACAAATGCTAAAGGAACTTCTCTAGACAGAAAAGAGAAGGCCACAACTAGAAAATTACAAAATGGGAAAGCTCACCTGTAAAGGACTGTCAAGAGAGAAAAAGATTTTTTCTGTGTGAGGAAGAAAGTTTTGAAGAAGTCTGTGATTATAGGAATCTCAAACTTGTCTTCTGAAGATGGGCCGAGTGTTGTGTATTTGTGTAAACTCGAGGCTAGTACCTTGCACATAGCTTAACTAAAAAGGAGGGTCTTGGCGGCATTTGAAGGGACTGTGAATGCAGATTCTCTGCCCACCAGGAGCTGCCGGGTTGAAGGCTGATGCGTGTTTTTGTAGGACCATGCAAGTGGTTTTCTTTTCTCCTTTAAAAGAATAAAAAAAAAAAAATTTTTTAACCATACTTTCCCCTCTTATTTGGTCTCAAGAATAAAAAATATGATTGTTTCAGTACTATCATATAATTCCTGTGACTTCATATCACAATATTAAGTGTGCCCTGGTGAGATTTCTGTCCTTTTCTCCTCCAGCACAACCACAAAACCAGGAAGCGGGAAAGTACTGCGTGACTGGTATACATGAAGCCCTGATGGGGAGGGAACTCAGCCACTGAGCTGGTTACCCGCTCCTGTTCTGGTTCCTGGCTCCATTTTACCTTTGTCCACTGGCTTCCCCCTTTCTCCTAACCTCAAAGCCTTTGCTACCCTAGGTAGCCAGGACTCAAGTTCCCCCCATTTATCTTCTCTCATCTGCTCTGGGCTTCAGTCCTTCTCTGTAAAAGCGGGCTGAGCCCTCATGGGAGGAGAACTGGGGAGGGGGCCATCCTTTTCCTTCCTTTATAAGAAATGAAGTGAAAGGAAGCAGAGATGAGACAAGGTGTGGTGTACCTTGACATTCTGATGACAAATAGCTTACACGCCCCCTTTGCTGGACTCCTGTCTTCAGGGAAAAACTATGTCTTGAATTGATACACAGCAAAACAGCTCTTTCTGATTACCCCACTCTGTGTGTCCTTTCCTGATATGCAAAAACATGTAAAAATAGCCATGGGAATGATCAAGCAGATTTGTGCTGTTACATTCCAGGGATTTCACTTCATGGGCACAGATTTTAAAAATTTCCCAACATGGTCAGGCATTGAGTACACGGAACTCTGTGGAGTGGACCGGGTTTGGCAGTGAAATGTGTGTGCCAGTCCAACAGAGTCAGACTTCATTATTTTATTTCCCGTAAAGCCCTGTGACGTCACAGCGTTTCAGGATAGATGATTGCTGTTCCGTGTAGGTTCCTGCTTATCTAGAGCCTCTTCCAAGTGTGGGTGTCCGGAACGAACCGTCAAGTTGATTGACAGCAGGTAGGGTCACCTTGTTGACTCCTCTGATGCCCATGAATGTTTTGTCTCCTGTCTCCGTTAGGCGGGGCAAGAAGCACAGCATCATCCTAAGGACACAGCTGTCCGTGAGGGTCCATGCCTGCATCGGTGAGTGACATCTGGCGAGGGGGATGCTTGTCATCTGCCCTCAGTGATTAAACGTGATGATTAATGCCACTTACGGGAATAAAATGCAATATTCACTATTATGCTATCTATGCTGGGGTTAACCCCTGTCATATATTATTAGAGCTTTTAGGAAAGCAATTTCTGGCAAGTTTTTGGGGCCCCGTTTCATTCTGGCTGCCTTTGCTGTTTGGTTCGTGAACAGAGCTCGAGGTGAGACAGACACATCGGTGATGAGGTTCTTTTTGGCAATGCTGGGAGAGGTGGGGTTCTCGGCTGTGCCAGTGTGAACCTCCAGCCAGTTGAAGTGACCTTTTTTTTTTTAAATTGATTTTTTTATACAGCAAGTTCTTATTAGTCATCCATTTTATACACATCAGTGTATGCATGTCAATCCCAGTCTGAAGTGACCTTTCTGTGCCTTCTGGTGACTCTCTGCAGCTCCCTGTGGGGAAGTGGGGCCTGAAGCTCCAGGCTGTGGTCTCAGGAGATTGAAGGGAAGTCTCAGGTCAGTGCAGGACAGGGCACATGTGGATGCAGAGCAATACGGTGTTGAGCGGACGTATTTGTGGTTCAGATGGCTTGCCTGCGGTCACACGGGAAACCCCACTGACGCCCATTCCTGCAGCCATTGATTTTCCCGGACCCATTGCTTTCCCCATTATACGCGTGGGCTGAATGGCAACAAAAGCAGTAATTTATGCTAAGTAGACAGTCTCCATGGGAAGGTGTCCTCCTGGCACTGGGCCAAGTTGAGGCAAGTATGTAATATAAAAAGGAAAAAGAAAGGAACTAAATTTCATTTTATGCATAGAAGTTTTCCATATCTGAGTTATTTTGTGTTTATTTAATGTGTGTTGTGGTCTTAATTCAGGTCTGTAGTTAGCAGAGCATCAATCATCCTGTCGAGGCTCAGTCTACACCTGGAGTGTGGTATGCATGGGTGGAGTGGAAGGAATCGTTTCTGGTTCCTCTTCTTTCTCCCTGCTTTCCTGTTGGAGACCCAGGGATGGGGTGAGGGAACAGCTGGATGTGGAGGGGAAGCTGTGTAATTTTACTTCATTTGGTGTGAAGTGGGTGAGGCTGCAGGTGTCCCGAGGGACAGTGTTTGTCTTACTCTGTGGTTGGCGAGTAATTGTGTAGCCGACATGTAAATCTCAGGGGCTGGAGGGTCAGGGCGTCAGGAGGGTTTGTGATCTTGTTGGAGACAAAACGAGATCTGTAGGACCTTCATTACTGACCCTGCTCCTCAACTGCCTGTAGCACTGAGTGACCTTAAAATATGCACCAAAATATGCTTTCTTTACTACTTGCTTTATATTTTTCCAATTATCTTATGTGTATAAATCATCTGCCTGAAGAAAAAGCTGGTGACCTATGACTTTGGATAAATTCCCTTCTGACCCTCATCCTGGATCTAGGACCAATCCAGGCACATACTATGTGCTCAATACAACCAATACTGAATATTGGTTGAAATATAGCTGATAACCAGTTGAGATTGGGGACATGAGTATGAATTGGTATTTCCCAGGAAGAGTAAGGCTGTGGAAAGCAGACTTACACGAAAACTGGCTAGATCAAAATCCTAATGAGCTAACTACCTTTTAACAAAATTCATTCTTTTGCAGTATACACTTAAAATGTTTCAAGTACAGGATTTTTCTAACCAGCTTCCACGTATTGACTCACCGCATTAACTGGTGTATTGTTCTGTAGTCCCATGTCATGCATGTAAACACACATCTCATCTCCACGGCACCTGAGCCCCAGCAGCCAATCCAGCCCACTGTCTCTCAGGACGCCCAGGTCTTCCTATTTGAAGGGTTAAACCGGGTGCTGACAGGATCAGCGTGTTTGTTCTCAGACCTGCTTATGCCAGTTGCACTTACTATTGGAATTATGTAATTTAATGAAATGGGATGTGAACGTTTTATAAGCTGATTAGATACAGGTATACAAAGTCACTGCTGTGAGTATATTGGAAAAGATTCAAAATTAGTTACTACAAAAGCATTTCTGTCAACATGAGTGGGTTGTGATAAGTACAAAAGGTGGGGGAATGTTGTAAAAATCCAGAAGGATTCTAGTCTTTGTAAGTTCTTGCTTGACTTCAAAGACATTGAGATTGGGACTCATAGACTATATTATGTGAGTGGTTCATGAAGGAAGGTCCATGGGGAGTCCCATTAGACCTTTATTCAAAGAAAGGTCATGCTCCAAATGACATGAGGATGCATCTCCTGTGCTGTGTGCCTGGCAGCCAACTGTGTCTCATCCCAGAGAAACAGGACGGTCAGTCACCATGGCTGCAAGTTAAAGTCTTAAGGTGTGTATGTGTCATTTAAAAAAAATTTCTGCTTTAATCAGTTTTCACCATTAATTACCTCAGGCCTGAGTGTGTTGGATGAGAGGATTTGACTGTGTGAATTAACATCAATGCCCAAGAAGGCAAAGTTCTTCCTTTGTATTAAAAAACCCTCTTTCCCCTTCCATTTCCTGTTATTGGCAAGATCTGGAATAGATTTATTATAATAGCATTAAATATTATCCTTTGGTTTATGTGTAGACAAAGGAATGTATGTATCATATGTGTGATGTACCAGCCCCCATTGTGACATATTCTTTCCCTTTCCAAATGGCAATATTAGATGAGATTTCTTTGGGATTAAAAAAAAAAAAACCAAACCGGGAACACTCTTCAGTTGAAATGGCAAAGGAAAGCATGACGGGGGGAGAAAACCTTTTTCACATCAGTTGGTTGGATCCTTGTTTCCTTTCAAGATATTTCCTCTCTTCACCATCTAAGAAATGATTGAGTGATTATAGGCATGGGACAGTGACTGCTGTCTTAGGCCTAGCACCATACACAGCTCCCCCAAAGACCTACCTTCCCACTGTACGATTGGACCAGAAGGATCCAGGATCACCTTAGGCTCATGGGCTTAAAATGCTATCAAGTAAATTTCTCCAAAATAATGTTTTCTTCACCCTATATTCTCTTCTCCTTTGTCCCTGTTTTAATTAAGTATAGAATGCTTAGAATCCAGGACTGCGTGTTGATGAATTGGAGGAGACGTGCCTTTGGAATTCTCCATTGTTAACTTTGGAACTCTGTACCCATTGGGATGAGAGTGGAGTGGAGCCTTCGTGGTTAGCAACCAGGCAAACCTCATGAGAAATGAAGGCCACGGGGCACTGCTTTGATGGTCCCAGCAAGCAGCCGAGACAGGTCTTTGCTGATAGTAGGAAGCTGGAATGAGATTGTGGTACCGAGAGACGCCCCAAGCTTTCTGTACCTCTGTGCTCCTCTCCACTGTATTACTTTGCACATTTTCAGTATGACTACTTTTTTGTTTTTAAACCTGATTTTTTTTTCTTTTTTTAAAAAACTTTTTGGCTGTGTTGGGTCTTCGTTGCTGCATGCGGGCTTTCTCTAGTTGCGGCGAGTGGGGGCTACTCTTTGTTGCGGTGCGTGGGCTTCTCATTGCTGTGGCTTCTCTTGTTGTGGAGCACGGGCTCTAGGTACGCGGACTTCAGTAGTTGCAGCACTCGGGCTCAGTGGTTGCAGCCCCTGGGCTCTAGGGCGCACGGGCTTCAGTAGTTGTGGCATGTGGGCTTAGTTGCTCTGCAGCATGTGGAATCTTCCTGGACCAGGGATCGAACCCGTGTCCCCTGCATTGGCAGGTGGATTCTTAACCACTGCATCACCAGGGAAGTCCCTAGTATGACCACTTGATGTAACATAAGGTAGCAAACAATGCATACCTTGCCTTCTTAATCTGGCTTCAGCCCCTCAAAAAAACAATGGTCATATTGTGGGCATGAACTTAACAGATATAAATTAAAAAATCTATGACCGGCACGTGAAGTCTGCATTTAATGAGGTTAGCTAGAGAAAATAAATTTTTTGGTCCTAACAAGTGATCCTGTTGCCAGACACCAGAAAAATGTTCAGAGGCCAACTGGCTCTGATGACTAAGTCTCACAATGAAGAGAAAAAGAGTGGAAGAATTGTGGAGTAAGGAATGGAGTTGAGAATTTAAAAAAAAAATAAGGTTTGAAGTCATTAGAATCCTAAAGTTAATATCTGAGTGTTTTCTACCAGCTGACTTCAAAGGCGTTTTGTTCGGCTTAAAACCTCTGTGCTTCAGTTTTCTGAAACAAACCCTGTCTTCTCATCAAGAAAATAAACCCTGTTGATTGATTCTCTGGGACTCATATTGCTGGCACTTTCAAGTATCCAGCATTGAGTTAAACAAAAGGATAAAAAATTGGCTGAAGATTCCCAAGTGTCATTGGTGCTTGTAGTCAGGAAGAACAGCCCAGTGCAAAGGGCCTTTAGACTTTTTAGAGGCATTTCCCCCAAACCTCTGAGATGACGAGGTCTGCCCGTAAGATAGAGGTGAGCTCGGCAGAAGCTGGCGAGGTGGCCGAAGGGATTAAGCTCTCCACGAGATGAGTCTCATCTCCGTTAAAGGTCAAATCACAGTGATAAAGATATTTTTAAAGGCAAGAAAACCACGTAGGAGAAGACTGCTTCATCCACTGATCAGAAATGTAGTCATTTTCCAGCAACAGAAACATCAACAGAGCGAGGCATCAATATATCATTTGCAAAGCATCTTCCTCTTGCAGGCAACGTCAGGCAGCTATGTGCTTTGCACTACTCTGTCACAGCAAAGAACCGAATGACAAACAGTGGAGCATTTCTTCAAGAACCTTCTAGTACAAGAGTGACTGGGGGGATTCAGCTCATGTGCCAGCCAATGTAGAGAAGGTGGCTCCCTGGGCACAGTGTTGAGAAGGATTCTGAGGCTATGTGGAGCCTAATGGGGAAGGACCCTGTCTCAGTGCCGGCTTTCACTGGCGGTGATGGAGGTGACGTGTGAGTGTGTGTGTGGTGCGGACAGCAGCTCAGGGGCTCCTGGTGAGGTACATGTTCTGTCTAGTGTCTGAACCCCCTCTAGCTATGGTGTAGAGGGCCCTGGGCTTCTGCGTGCAGAGGGTGGGGAATGGAGCCATGATCCCTGAGCCCTGACACCAACCCACCTTGTTCCCCGATCCCTTTCTCAGATTCTGCCTTTCTTCTTATGCCTGTGAATACGAGCAGGGCTCCTCCGTCCTCTCCACCTTGCTGAGCTTTCTGACTGACTGTCTTTCCCTCTCTGCTCAGTGTGAGCTCGGCCCTCCAGGCCCTGCAGGGAGGCTCCCCTCCAGCTACCTTTTCCCATGTTACCCTCACCCCTCAGGCGGGTTGCTGAGTGTTACCTGGATTCCCATGTGGTCCTTACTGCTTCTTGATTTGGACTGTTTGGGGCTTCCATGAAAACTAGGCGTTCTGGTAACATCAGAATGCCTTTTTGACGCTCTTGGGCCTAGTAGCACCCGGGTGGTGCTTCTATATTAACTAATAAAGACGAGGAGCCCCTGGCACCATGGATGCTGAGGCATCATGGCCTGTGCAGTGACACGCATTAGCTTGGATGACCAGCCTGTCTGGGTGCTGGGGTGGAGGCCCGTACAGGTGCTGCTGGTTCCCTGTTGTCTGAGGTGCCAGGGCCCCCACTGTCCGCTGGGTATCTGCAGGAACAGAGTAGAACAGTCTGTTCTATGACCAGGAGTTACCGCTAGAGTCATTCCTTCCCCTCTTGGGCCCCCTGCCCGTCTTCCTCTGACTCTAGGTCTTGGACCTGGGCTTCTTGCCGACTCTGTCTTGCATCCCACAGGAAGCTGGTTCTGTTCTTGTCCTGCCTCCGCAGCCTTGGGTTGGGGTGGGGTTCCCTCCTGCCCTGTTTGTGGATGTCACCGTGGCCAAACTCACAGTGTCCTGACCAAACTCTTCGCTAGTGGGTTTAGGTGCAGTGGGTCACATTTCCTGTTTTCTGTCCTTTGATGTAGGGATTCAGTGATTCTCCATAAACCCTGGAGCCCACTCCCATTCTTACTGTCTTTCTGTGGAGCCCTAAGTGGCTGGCGGTGGTCTTGGCACAAGACGGGCTTGGGTTTGAAATCCTGAGTCTCCCTTTGCAGAAGGAGACTGGTGCCTGAATTTTTTTAAAACCTCCTCCCTTTTATACCCCAGCAAGTCTGTGACCCATTTTTGCCCAGAGTTCTGCACTCTAGGTAAAAACAAGCTCTCTGGATTAATCAGATTAAACACTTCTTATCATCTGTTTCCTATTCATCTGTCTCAGCTCCCAGATGACAGACCCCACAGGATGTCCATGTGTCTAGAAGGCCGTTGGGTCTGGGCTGGGGGGAGGTCGGCTTGTCAGCCTCTCCCCACTCTGTGTGTAGGGGTGGCTCCTCTAAGGTGCCTTACGGTCAAACAGTGATTGACGGATGTGCCCCCTCCCCGACAAAAAAGGAAGAAAAGATATGGGAAGGATGTAAAACATACCACTAGCTTGTCGAACAACATATCTATCACAAATGCTATAGAGAAGATAGATAGATCAGGAAGGATTTGTTGCTAAAAATTAAAAAACAGCTAGAGAATGAATTTAAAGAATTGCTCTACCATCTGTAGACATGCAGGTTAACATAAATATGGGGGTGAATAAAGAAAAGGAGACACAAACGTATGAGACAGCACGAGAACCTTCCAGGTACAGCTGGAAACTCAGGTCAGCTACGGAAATTAAGAGGCATCAAGAGAGGAAGTATGGACAGGAGCAAATGTGAGTTGCACAGGCAAGAAAAACAGGTGTATCAGGGTCCCTTTTGGCAGGTTTATTTCATGTTTGTGCTCTCTACCCCTGACCCAAGCTTTTTACCTTATTTAAATGATTTATTCATTGCCCCTATAAGACTTTGTTACCTCTCCTCTCTAAGGGTCTCTAGATGTTGAATGATAGAATTTGAATGTTGCCTTGGAACCGTTATTGTGTTTGCTTTGCATTGTCCTAGTGAAATTCTAGGCAACAAAAAAATTGACACTGGAGAATGTAGTCATATTAGTGGAGAACCTGTAGCAGATGTTATAAGACAAGTTTAAACCATGTGCTGGCAGTTAAGACTCCAAAGTTGCTGTCCAGCAGAACCTTAATTCTATCTAGAAAACAACCCCTGGTAAAGAAACCACCGTGCTTTCGATTACTTCAAGAGTGTCCTGGGACTTCCCTGGTGGTACTGTGGTTAAGAATTTACCTACCAATGCAGGGGACACGGTTCGATCCCTCGTCTGGGAAGATCCCAAATGCCATGGAGCAACTAAGCCGGTGAGCCACAACTACTGAACCTGCGCTCTAGAGCCCATGAGCCACAACTACTGAGCCCATGTGCCATAGCTACTGAAACCCACGTGCCTAGAGCCCGTGCTCTGCAACAAGAGAAGCCACCACGATGAGAAGCTCACGCACCACAACGAAGAATAGCCCCCGCTTGCCGCAACTAGAGGAAGCCCGCGTGCAGCAACGAAGACCCAACGTAGCCCAAAATTAATTAATTAATTAATTATTTAAAAAAACGGTGTCTTTCCTATAATGCTTTCCACTCACAGGTCTGCCCCGCATGTGGGGTGCAATGCAAACTCTTGTGCCTGGCTCCCTGCTCTTGTGACAATCCCCATGAAGAGACAGCCTCATTCTTATCACGGATCAATAAAAGTATATGTCAGGAAACAAATGCTTTGTCTCATTACTAGAGACATTGATATCCAGAGGGTTTGGGAGCTGAAAATTAGGATGGATGGCTTGCAAGTGTCCTGCTACATGGAGATTCTCCAAGGATTGGGTGTACACTCATGTACATTTCAGGTCTTTCTGAGAGACTTGGAGAAAACAGATTTTGGGGGAGGAGGATTCTTTGGGCATTTTACCAATTTCTGTTGTGTTGGAAATACCTAATGGGAAGTATTTTAACTTGGAAAAAAACACATGGAAAGCATTAGTAGTTCAGCAAAACATGCAGCCAGTTGAAGATTTAATTCAAAGGAGAAAAAAAGGTGTTGGAGAATTTGTTAAAGTGCTGTTGGTCTTCAGTTCACATAATAAAGTAATAGCGACAAAATGGCGAAGGAGAAAATTAAGGTTAGTATAATTGAAATCTTGTTAGCATCACTGAAAAGAACAAATTCTGTTGTTAATTATACCCAGAGGTGATATGATTTATCTGTATCCTAGTAACTGCACTGTGATGGTGTGGGCAGGAAGGGGGTCCACTTTACAAGGATGTAGGGGAATCTTTGTGGGACGAAGTACAGTGCTAGGTGTGCATTTAACACTTCAGTCATTTCCTAGTCTTTTAGAGAAGCTCCACTTTAGATTCAATGCAACTTAATAACAATCTTAAACTTAGATAATGTAGCTACCAGTATTTCAAAAGTTGTAAAATGCTACAGAGATGATTAGTTTAAGAAGAACTAACCCTAACCCTAAACTGTAGATTGTTTATCTCAGCCATTTAAAAAAGGTCATGTGAACCACATTCACTGAATGACACCTTTGCAGTTTTTCCTTTCTCACCCATGTTTCACGGGCCCTCACTACCCCTCCTGAGCCTCGGGAGGGGCTGAGAAAAGTGGGCATTTTCTCAAAGCCATGTGCTTGGGAGATGCAGCGACTAAGGCTTGACACTCTCGATTTCCTGACTGGTGGTCTTTGCCCTGGCCTGCTGCTTCTCTTTTTTATTTTTTGCGGTATGCGGGCCTCTCACTGTTGTGGCCTCTCCCATTGCGGAGCACAGGCTCCAGACGCGCAGGCCTAGCGGCCATGGCTCACGGGCTTAGTTGCTCCGCGGCATGTGGGATCTTCCCGGACCAGGGCACGAACCCGTGTCTCCTGCATCGGCAGGCGGATTCTCAACCACTGCGCCACCAGGGAAGCCCGCTGCTTCTCTTTTTAGGCCATTTTATATAGTCTTTTGCCCTTTTCTAGATATGTGATTGCAGATACCAGTGCAACTTTCTGGTTTGAAAAGTCTGAGAAAGGCTGCCGAAACATCTAATGTAACATTTTCCCTAAGTGAAGTTTCACCAGGCTTCAAAGGACGATCTTCCAGTCGAGTTCCTGTGCGCTTCACAGATTGTCTTAAGGAAAAGGAAACAGCCAAGAGAAATGGATTCCACCCTTCAAGAGCTGACCACGTTTAGTAATGCAGTTAAAATCCCTTCTTCTGAGCTGGGCTGCCGACTCCTGGAGATGGAGTTGGAGCTTCTGGGTCCCTTCTAGGCTACATCCTGACCCACTGGACACACGGCCTCTCGTTTTGGGCTTCGTGTTGGGAAGTCCCTGGAAATGGTTCCTCTGGCTTTAGGAGCTGCCCAAAAGGAACAGAAGTATTCTGGGCTGGAAGCCATGAGTCCTCCTGTTCCTGGTTTGGAGATCTAGTTCTTATCTGGGAAGATCTATTAGGTAGGGATTCTGTGCCAGGTAGAGGCTACCTCTTGAGTATTGAAGGTGGACTCTTTTGTGTCCAGCCTACAGAAGCTGACCTCAAATTATTTGTTGAGTAAATAAAGCCTCTAGTGATATTGTGGTTTGTATCAAGAAATGTGTATTTGGTCTTCATTGTTTCTGGCACAGAGCTCCTAAAGCCCTTGGAATTTCCTAAGTGATGAGAGCAACAAAGATGTTTTTTGTTATATTAACAAGGTGACCTTTGGACCCCCATCTAGGGATGGGGGCTGGTTGCCAGTGGAGCCAACCATGTGATTAGAGGGTTGGAACTTTCTGATTTACCTCTTGACCTTTGGGGAGATAAGAGGGGCTAGAGGTTGAATGAATCACCAGTGGGCAATGATCTAATCAGTCATGACCATATAATGAAGCGTCCATTAAAAACCCCAAAAGGATGGGGTTCAGAGAACTTCTGGGTTGGTGAACCCATGGAGATTCAGGGAGAGTGGCAGGCGTGAAGAGGGCATGGAAGATCCTTGCGCTTTCTCTTTACTTTGCCCTGTGCATCTTTTCCATGTGGCTGTTCCTGAGTTACATCCTTCTATAATGAACTGGTGACCTAGTGAGTAAAATGTTTCTCTAAGTTCTGTGAGCTGCTCTAGCAAATTAATCAAACCCAAGGAGGGGTTCTTTGGAATGTCTGATCTATTGCTGGTTGATCAGAAGCATGGGTGACAACCTGGACCTGGGATTGGCCTCTGAAGGGGGGTGGAGGCAGTCTTGTGGGACCACTTGTAGGACAACTACTGAGCCAGGTAGATAGTGTCAGCATTGAGGTGAATTGTAGGACACCCAGCTGGTGGGCTGAGGATTGCTTGCTGGTGTGGGGGAACACACACACACACACACACACACACACACACACACACACACACACACGTTGGAATTGGGTCCAGGAGCCCAAAAGAGGCACTGAGAAGGCTGTGGAACTGACGTGTATTTAAGTTTAATTCATTTGCTTCAGAAATGAATTTCTTTGGTATTTTCTCAGAAAGAAGAATAAAAGGCAGTAAATAGAATGTGAAAGTAAATAGAAAGTAACAAAGCTGTGAAAGTGGGTAGAATGTCATTTAAAGAGTGTTTCCAGGAGGACTGTCAGTTCTGTGAGGTCTTGCGTGAAGCTGGAGAGACACAGTCCGTGGTTGCTCATGGCCTGGGTACCAGGTGGAGCGATGTGAGTGGGGCCTGGGGGGCCACTAGCTCCCTCTACCCTGGGTGGTCTGGGCCCTCCATGGAGCTGTGACCTTTAAATCTGGGTCCTGAGGTTGGAGGTAAGATGGTGGTGATTTGGGCTAACGACCTGATGTAAGACTGCTCTGCAGAACAGAGCCTGCATCACTTTTAAGGAATGGGGTGGGATGCTCCTGGCCCCAGATGTAACAAGCGGATGACAGACCATTGAAGAACAAATGAAGGAGACGGTGAAGCGTCATGAAGGGTGATCATGGATGTTTCCGTGACCAGTGGTCGAGTGTGCCTCAGTGGGCATGCTGGTTCTGATTGTTCAGAGTGGGTGTAGCCAAGGCCTGGCGGGGGACCCGTGCAGGCAGCATATGACGACTTTTGAGAGCCCTTCTTGCCCGACTGTCCCCTGTTCTTTGGCAGTCTCCTTCCTGGGTGGGTGAGGTGTGTGCCCTAGATGTCACCTAGGGATGGATGGATGGAAAGAGCACAGGGATATAGGTCTGAAGATTTTGTCTGAAGCAGATTCAATGTCGTTATGAATCACGATGCTCTCCCTGCCACGGCGCCGTTGTCCAGGGAAGGAGGACAAACGCTGACTTTGCCTGGGGCGTTTTGGGGGGTATTGTGCTGCATCTGAGTCATCCCCAGGCCCTGTCAGCTGCCACTATTAAGCACCTGCTTCATGCAGGGTGCTTGACGTAGGTTATGCCATTTATCTTCCTGACACGTTCGTTATCCTTACTTTACAGAAGAAGAAAGTGAGATTCAAAGAGGTTTGGTAGCTTGCCCAGCGACAGAGAGCTGACAGCAGAGCTGGATTCAAATCCACATCTGTCCACTGTTGAATGGAAAAGTACAGTTTTGTTACTTTTTACCACGTTTTTCTTTTATAAAAGCAGAAAGGGCAATTTCCGCTGCATTCCCTTCCCACCAGACACTGCGTGAAGTGCTCTGTAGATATTATCTCCTTTAATCCTCATGACAACCTCTGAGGGGGATTACTGTTCCCATTTAACAGAGGAGGAGACTGAGGCACTCGTGGTCTGATCGCTTGGCCAAGGTCCTGAGGGGAGTACATGACAGCTGAGATACTCACCGGGTCTTCCTGACTCCAGGGCCTGCCCTCGCACTAGCTGGCCTTGACTGGGTGCTCACCATGCTCCAGACCTCTGCTGAGCCCTTCGAGAGAACACAGGCTCTAGAGTCAGACCTGCCTCTGAGGAGCTGTGTGACCTTCAGCAAGTAACCTCACCTCTCTGAGCCTCCATGTCCTCATTTATCAAGAGGGAATGATACCATCTCCTTAACGCATCATTATGAGGATTAAATGTTTCATTGGTGCTGGATCCAGTTTTTAAAAACAAAGCTTATATCATGTATTGATTTGTGGGCTCCGAGAACGGGTATGTGCTTTAGAATCAGACAAATTGGGGTTTGAATGCCAGCCCTGCCTCTGTGTGTCCATGAACAAGTTACTCACCCCTTTGAGGTCTATCTGCTTATTTGTGACAGAGAGGACAAGGGGGTCCTGGTGCCTGCCCCCTGGCAGTGATGTAAAGATTTATGGAGATGGTGTGTGTACAGGCCCAAGCATGGTGCCCGACACATGCTACCTGGGGTAAATGGTGGCCAGTATCATCATCATTTTCACAAAGTTTGTGTTTTGTTGCTTTACAGCTTGTTAGAGCAACATTGAAATGTAATTATCCAGTGGTTCTTAAAGGAAATTACCTTTAGAGTGTCTGATTTATTCTCAGACAGAACTGACTTGTATGAAATGCATGTCTTCTCTCCAATTCTTGAATGACCCTATGTTTCTTATCCAGAACTGTATCTCAGGGTTGTATTACATGTTAAACTGCAACAATGAATTGTAGAACCCTTAAATATGAAACACAACTAATTCCAAACTAATGTATTCAAAGTATGTTTCACCTGCTGCCCTTTTCTGATATGCAGATTTGAAAGTATAGGTCAGTAAATTTCCATTAACATTCTCTTTGATATTACACAATGGAGTTGACCAGCCCAAGAAAGGAAGGGCCATTCTGAGTCTTATTTAGCTAGTGACATTGGGGTCATTTTTGTGGTTCTCCTCTCTTTAATTATCCTGGTTTTGATACATTTTAGAATGCTTCAGTTTTGGCAAACATCAAATAGCATGTTTACTGAAAAACTCTCATCTTCATTGAAATGGAGTGGGTTTTGTGTTAGTGAAGGCAGCTTTTCTCCCCCATTCTTTGTGTTCCCAGATCGTGTTCTCCAGAAGGGACTGCTGAAATAGAGGATAAAGCTTCTCAGAAATCAAACAAGACAGTCAAATGTAGGAAAAGAAATAAAAGCAGCATAACATAATGCCTACTGCTAGTTACATTGTATCATAATTTTAGGGTTGAAAAATTATGCTCTAAGCACCATAAAAGTAGTAAAAAAAATTCCATATGAGTTGACATTTACAAAATGCTCAGAGATGAGCTGTTCCAATTGTATCTAAAAATACAATCAGTATGTTTTTTTAACAACTATACTAGTGATGGTAAACTTTCAGTACACATATAAGAGTAATATTGTCAACTGACTCAGTATCCTGGGGATTTAAAAAAATGACTTGTGTGGCCCAGGGTTCCTTAAACAGCTGTCCCATGATGTCTTGTGCTGGCCTCTCCCGCCCCTAATTTCCCTGCAGTGAGCTGGTGGCTCAGGGCGCCTGGGTGTGGGGAATGGGTGCTGGGGTTGGTGAGGGTGATATGGGTGGCCTTTGTCCCCTTGTCCCCCTGTCCCCTTCACCGGGCATTGGCTCCGAGGACTCCGAGGCCACCAGGAAGCAGTACAGAGTGCCACGAAGTGCTTTGCACTTCATCAGAAAGCCAGAAAAACAATGACCAGCCCATTAGGGACTCTACAGAGGAGCTCACAAAGCTGCCTGGCTAAGGATTGCCGAGGCTGGGTGAAACACTGATGTAATTTGTGCTGTAGATATTTTTTTTTTTTTTGGATGGAAGATAGTGAAATCTTGAAGAGAAGTGTGTCTGTTGAGATGGCCTCCCAGAATGCCTGAAACAACTCAGGCCCGGCTTCTTGAGGGCAGAGTGCTGGAATGTGCCCACTGCAGGTATCTGGATGGTGGAACTCAGGGGCAACTTGACCTTGGGGTTCTAGTTGCAACCCTGCCTCCCCTCGACTCTCCTCCAAGGTTTGGGGTTCAGTCCTTTCCAGGGTCTGACTTGAAGCCTGGCCTTTGTCAGGACTCTTAGGGGGCCCCAGGCTGTGGCATCTTGCTTGGGGGGCTTAGAGAATGTGGGGTTCTCGTTCATGGGCAGGGCAGTCGGGCCTTGTGGGAAGGACTTGTGATGTCACCTCCCTAGACTCCAAGATTAAATATTTAAAACATACCAGTTTTTATTTTATATAATCCTCCTTTGGCATGTCTTCATTTTTCTTAAACAAATGGCTTAGAAGACAAAATAAGAAATAAAAAATGAATAAAAAAACAGGTGTCCTGGATAGGTCCTGCTCAGGTCTGGGGGCCCAGACTGTATCTGAGGGTGTTGGTCCCTCTTCAGGGGTGTCCTAGTTGAGGGGAGCTGGCAAGTGAGGGTGGAGCCCTGGGAGACAGGATTCTGATTCCAATACTAGCATCGTCAGGCGGCCAGGCCCGGGACATGACAGTGACTTCTTCAAAAATGGAGACCCTTGCGTTTCCCTTCGGAGCTGCTGAAAGGACTGATGAGCCTGGAGGCTGTCTTAGCTCAAGAACCCGGCATCCAGCTGCCCTGCAGGATTTCCATGAACAGGAGCTTTGTTGCTGCTACTGTCAACATTAAACAGTAACTTATGGGTGGGATTTAAAATATCACTATCATTTATATTACTGTAATGTGAGAAATATTCAGCTTTCCATCTGACTTAGAAAATAACTCATCAACATTTATGAAATGCTTCCTGGGGGCCACCACTGTGTGAAGTGCTATAAAGGAAATAAATAGGTACATAGTAAATGTAGTACAAGTATGAACCAATTCCCTCTACTTTAAAAAAATTTTTTAAATTGAAGTATAGTTGATTTATATGTTGTGTGGGTTTCTGGTACATAACAAAGTGATTCAGGTATATATATATATATATATACACACACACACACAGAAATATACACACACACACATATATATACACATGTGTGTGTTTGAATATATATATATATATATATATATATATTCTTTTTCAGATTCTTTTCCATTACAGTTTATTACAAGATATTGAATATAGTTCTCTGTGCTATACAGTAGGACCTTGTTGTTTATCTGTTTTATATTATAGAATAGTTTATATCTGCTCATCTCAAACTACTAATTTATCCCTCCCACCTTTCCCCTTGGTAACCATAAGTTTGTTTTCTATGTCTGTGAGTCTGTTTCTGTTTTGTAAATAAGTTCATTTGTATCATTTTTAGATTCCACATATAAGTGATATATGATATTTATCATTCTCTGACTTACTTTACTTAGTATAATAATCTCTAGGCTCATCCATGTTGCTACAAACGGCATTATTTTATTCTTTTTTATGGCTAATATTCCATTGTGTGTGTGTATATATATATATATATATATATATATATATATATATATATATATATATATATATTTGTTCCTTTATAGCACTTCACACAGTGGTGGCCCCCAGGAAGCATTTCATAAATGTTGATGAGTTATTTTCTAAGTCAGCCGGAAAGCTGAATATTTCTCACATTACAGTAATATAAATGATATTGATATTTTAAATCCCACCCATAAGTTACTGTTTAATGTTGACAGTAGCAGCAACAAAGCTCCTGTTCATGGAAATCCTGCAGGGCAGCTGGATGCCATTTGTTTATATATATATATATATATATATATATATATATATATATATATATATATATATATATATATATATACATATATACATACACCACATCTTTATCCAGTCATCTATTCTATTGGTGGACATTTAGGTTGCTTCCATGTCTTGGCTGTTGTAAATAGTGCTGCTGTGAACATTGGGGTACGTGTATCTTTTTGAATTAGAATTTTCCTCTTTTCTGGATATATGCCCAGGAGTGGGATTGCTGGATCATATGGTAGTTCTATTTTTAGTTTTTTAAGGAACCTCCATACTGTTCTCCATAGTGGCTGCACCAATTTCCATTCCCACCAACAGCGTTAGCAGGGTTCCCTTTTCGCTACACCCTCTCCAGCATTTATCGTTTGTAGACTTTTTGGTGATGGCCGTTCTGACTGGCGTGAGGTGATGCCTCATGGTAGTTTTGATTTGCATTTCTCTAACACTTAGCGATTTCGAGCATCTTTTCATGTGCCTATTGGCCATCTGTATGTCATCTTTGAGGCATTGTCTATTTAGGTCTTCTGCCCAGTTTAGACTGGGTTGTTTGTCTTTTTGTTATTGAGCTGTATGAGCTGTTTGTATATTGTGGAAATTAAGGCCTTATTTGTTGCATTGTTTGCAAATATTTTCTCCCAGTCTGTAGGTTATCTTTTCATTTTGTTTATGGTTTCCTTTATAAGCTGTGCAAAAGCTTATAAGTTTGGTTAGGTCCCATTTGTTTACTTTTGCTTTTATTTCTGTTGCCTTGGGAGACTGACCTAAGGAAACATTGGTATGATTTAGGTTAGAGAATGTTTTGGCTATGTTCTCTTCTAGTAGTTTTATAGTGTCATGTCTTATATTTAAGTCTGTAAGCTATTTTGAGTTTATTTTTGTATATGGTGTGAGGGAGTGTTCTAACTTCATTGATTTACATGCAGCTGTCCAGCTTTCCCAGCATCACTTGCTTGAAGAGACTGTCTTTTCTCCATTGTATATTCTTGCCCTCTTTGTCATAGATTAATTGGCCGTAGGTATGTAGGTTTATTTCTGGGCTCTCTAATCTGTTCCATTGATCCATATGTCTGTTTTTGTGCCTATACCATGTGCTGTTTTGATTACTGTACCTTAATAGTGTTGTCTGAAGTCTGGGGGCAGTTCACTCTACTCTTGATTCTAGCTAGAAGCTGTGTGCTTGAAGTCTCCAACTCTTCCCCGAGTTCTGGATCTATTGTTTAGATGTGTGCTGTGTCCACTGGATACCTGAACTTCATCCCATGTCCGTCTCCCATCCCCCATTCGAAGGGCTCCAGCCCACCTACCTTCTCTCCTCTGTGCTTTCAGCACAGTATATTCACCGTTCACCTCTTGCTTCTCCAGGTGTGTGATCTGTCCATGTCCTGTTTCCCAGCTGGTGACAGTGAAGCATCCCGTCCCGGAAGTGCTGGCATCATCATGTGAAACCAGGCCTTAGGCTCACGGAAAGATGCTCCAACATCAGAAACAGAGCCCTGACTGATGACGACAAGTTCCGGGCTCTCTGCCCTCAAATCCCTAAGTTCCCAATGCACAGGCATTGGGTCACACACCAGCTGTGTGACCCTTAAGGGCAGGGATGGAGGATCTTCTTCTCTCTGGGCGCAGAGGAGTAAAGGGGCCTTGGAGGAGGAAGGAGTTTGGGGTTTCTAGAAGCCAATCATAGAACTACCCTGAGCCTCAATTTTCCCACCTGAACTTGGGGACATGGTTCATTTAAATATTGGAAAATTCTCTGTATACATTTAAAAAGTATTTTGGGGGGTCTTTTTAATAGTTTAGTTATATTGGGCTTTCTCTTAAATCTTTTGTCTTTTTGTTGTGTTTTTCTCCAAGGATATTTACTCATAAAATTTTAATTATACTCTTCATTTCTCTGCTCCTGATTCTGTAGCATACCATGTCTTTCCGACTTTTCCGTGATTCTTCAACTAGACGTGAGGCCCAACCTAAGCAGAGAAAACAAATAAAACTTCTGGAGTCCCCACATGCCTCCCTTGGTCCGTTGTCTCCCAGATAGAAACAGAAAATTGACATAGTATGTTTTTGAGTCTGTAGCTCAGCTCCATGAAAGGCCCAGGACGTCAGATTGGGGCAGGCAGCCCTCTATTCCTACCGGATCCTGCAAGGTGCATTTCTTTTTTTCCTTCCTTATTCCTTAGGAGGGCAACACTCCCAGACCCAAGAATTGAAGAAATCACCTCCTTATTTCCAAGTGAACTTACCTAGTTACCGTTATTGTCCTTTCCTGGAGGATTGAATGCTAAAAATGTGCTCGCTATACACATAGCCCCTAGGATGATGTGGCATGTATTTTCATTTTCCTCTGATGTGAGTACATCTCAGGGAAGCCTTATGTCCTGCTGTTCCTACTTCTAGAGAGAGCAGGGAATTCTACTCAGCTCCCCAAGAGGACACTGTGGCCTCCCCTGGACCCCTTCACTCCTGCCCCAGGAGAGATGGGTGGGTATGGGAGAAAGCAGTGAGTGGGTGAGGCCCAGGCTCTCCCTCTTCTTCGTGTGTCTTGTTTTGAGGACCCTCAAGGTCTTTGCTCTGCCACGAGCAAGCAGCCTGCCCCTGTGGCGGGCCAGTGGTCATTCCCTGAGCTGCTAGGAAGCCCTCTGGCCCCAGGTGCAAAGCCAGCTCTCTCCTGAGCTGTGTCAGTGGTCTTCTGGCTCCGTTAGTCTGCCTGGTGTGCCTCTTTTCCCACGTGCTTCTGAATTCAGAAGGGAAAGTCCACAGTGTTATCCCTGGACCCCGTTGGCCCCACAGAGAAGGTCTCTGCAGACGGGGCTCAGGAGTTGGGGATGTGAGTACTTTTAGCTCTAGCCCTTCTCCTGAAGGCATGGAGCTGCATTGTCAAGCAGCTTAGAGGGATGAGCTGTGTACATGGAAGACAGGGGTGATGTGTCCAGAGCGGGGATGACAGGCAGCTGCTCCTGCCTTTCTTTCCTCTGCAGGGATCGTGGCTTGGAGCAGGGTGTCTGTGCCAGGCTAAATTAAAACTGGAGGTGCCCTGAGTTTTGTTCTTTTTAAGGCTAAAGTATTTGAGGTTAAAGGGAGGGAGGGAGTCTAAAATAAAATGTGACTCTGTTGGGGGCATGCAGCCAGATGCCCTCCTGGCGCTTGCTGCTGTACAGGAGGGGATGGAGCCTGTTCCAGGGCTGGGGTCCTGCTCTGTGTGCACCATGGCCGCTGTGCTGAGTCCCACCTGTTTTGATTTTCTGGGAGCACATCCTGTATACCCTTGATATTTTTAGTTAACACTTGTCTGAATAATGTAAAAAAGCAGTTTAGCCCATCACACTCTGGCCTCTGCAGCTTGGTGTATCAAGGTACGAACAAGACATGGTTTTGAGATTTGCAGCATACTTGCTTGAGGAAAGTCCCTTTGTGAGTGACTGATGCAGCAGAGGATGCACGTTCACTGGTGACAGTGGTTCTGTTATGCCTAGCATGACTCTCCACTCAGAGCATTCTGAGGGGGAAGAAGGAAGTTATTAAACTAATAAACCCTGAGACCTGGAGTAATTGTGTAATAGAATTTATGGAGAGATTGCAAAATGTGGGGGGAAATAACCACGGGACCACATGGACCAATCGTGTCATTCATGAATGAAACCAACGTGGAAAGATCAAGAGTCCACTTCTGTGGACAGGGAATGGCACTGCCTTAGCTTTCTTTCCTGTAACTAATTGTTGCCTGTGCATTGGGAACTTAGGGATTTGAGGGCAGAGAGCCCGGAACTTGTCGTCATCAGTCAGGGCGCTGTTTCTGATGTTGGAGCATCTTTCCGTGAGCCTAAGGCCTGGTTTCACACGATGATGCCAGCACTTCCGGGACGGGATGCTCACTGTCACCAGATGTAGGCCTGCAGTGTGCCGAGGTTCAGGGCCTTTCTGTGGAGTAGGTTTTGAGGACCACAGAGGCACTGGGTACATGAGGGCAGAGTATACCCACTTTTAAGGGGGAAGACTCATGGACAGGTGAAGAGAAGCCATTTGGCCAAAGATTGGGCCTCATCCTACACAAGGGCTAGAATCCCTGCACCTGACGGAGTGCTCGTGGGTACCTGGGCATTATCCTGTAGTCCACGTGGGGTTCCCTCAGCCAGGTCAGGGCAGCCTTGCCCAGGAAGCTTCTTTACAACAGAAGGTTCTAAAGGAGGTGCTGTGGACAGTGGCAAACTCAGGGAATTGGAGTTCAGGCAAGTGCAGGGCCTCAGCCACAGGGGAGTGCCCTGGGGTAGCCTGTCCTGGGTCTTCGGAAGTTCTGAGAGCAAGAGCTGTGTAGCAGACATGCCCAGGTTGAGGCCCGGTTCCACCACTCAGCATTGTGACCTTGGGCAGGTCATTTCAACTCCCCAGGCCTCAGGTGACTGTCTTGTAGGGGGGTGGTTGTCACTGTGTGCACCTACCTGACAGGTGGGTTGGGGGTCTGGGCTCCGCAGGAGGACTGGCCATGGGGCTTCCCAGGCAGGCCGTGTGGCCCACCACTCCAGGTCTGTGTCTGCCTTTGTTGATTCCTGCTCAGACTTTCAGGCTCTGCTCACGTGTCCCGCCACAGGGAAGATGACGCTCAGCCCTCCGTGTCCCCGACAGGTGAGATGGGGCACGTCAGTACTGCCACGGCCCCTGGCCTGTGGTAAGTGCTGGTTGCCCTGCTTGCGGGGATGCTGGACGCTGTGTGGGAGGGTGGACTTGCCCTAGTTCACCTGGTTCACACCCTGGCTCCACCACTAAAAGGCTGTGTGACCTTGAACAAGTGACTTCTCTCTGCCCCTTTTCTCACCTGTTAAAATGAGACCGTCGTGGGGTTGTTGGCGGCTAGGTGAGTTGATCCACATCAGGGGTTTAGAACCCCATCTGGCACACAGTTGGCACTTTGTAGGCATGACGGGGCGGCTGTGGTCAGCTTCCCCAGCACAACACACGGCCGCAAGGCACATGGTGGTCTGCATCTAGCTGTATGAATAATAAGGGAGTGGAGTTTGGGATCATGGTGAGAGTTGAGCTGAAATACCAGGCCATGGAGTCATCTGCCTTTTCTTCCCGAATCCCTCTGGAGTTGCCCTGAAGTGCTGATAAGATGCAGTGACCAGGCAGGATGCATCTCTTGCTTCTCTTGTCTGGCTTTGTCTGCGTTTCACGCTCTGGCAGCTAATTTGTACCTCACTTTGAAGCCGATTCTTTCTCTTTTGGCTACTGTCTGTAATGGCAGATGGGAAGGGAGGTTTTAATGAATTACTGTTTCTTTTGGAGATTAAGCTTTCATTATAAATATAATTATGGACACATAGCTTTCTGGCACTTACGTATCATTTGCCAATTAGGATGATAATGGATAATGGACTAAAAAAAGGATAATGGACTAAAAAAAGTCCCTTGGAGAGTGACAGGGACAGAGTTAAGCCTATAACTCAGTTCTGGATGCTGGCAAATGAAGTGCTTTGTCAACTGGAAGCAGCATAGATCAAGTCTGCCCACAATATGCATGTGCTAAGAGGTCCGAAAATATTCATGACCTTTGAGAAAGAGAGATTAAAATTAGTAGGCAGAGATGCGGCAGCCAGCTCCTGTACTTTGTGATGTGGTCATTCTGGAGTGTCTGCCATGCCCACCACATGCTTCTGGGATGGCTGCAGGGCAGAAGGCTGTGCTGCTTAATTTTAAATAGTGCAATGTCATGTTGAAAGCATTTATGATGGATCTGGATCTGGCGACTAATGTGATGTTTCCATCAGTTCTTCTAGAGGGCCTAGGTCTTCTGGGCACTTCCTCTTTCAATGTTTTGTTCCCTCTATAGCAGGATTTTTCCACCTCAGTAGTGTTGACATTTGGAGCCAGATACTTACTTGTAATGGGTCATCCTGTGCATTATAGGATGTTTACTGGTATCTCTGGCCTTTACCCACTAGATGCCAGTAGCAACCCCCCTAGTTGTAACAGCAAAAAAATGACTACAGACATTTCCAAATGTCCCTTGGGGGGCAGAATTGGCTCCATTTGAGAACCACTGCTCAGGAGGTGCCCCCAGGAGAGCCACCGAGGGACTCAGGAGCCTCGGTCATGCCCACCGCAACTGGTGTTGAGAGGAGTCTGATTAGACTGATTCACACCAGGACAATTGGTGACTCGTTCCTTCAGGAAGCTAGTAAGTCAGGAGCCCAAGTTGTGTGCCTGGTACTGTGTTAGACCCAGAGAATGCAAAGGTGAGTGAAGATGACCCTTGCTTTCTAAGAAGTTTCAGAAGATGGGTGTTTTGATGGGGCCAGAAGGCTTCCTCGTAAATTGTACTAACTGGGCCTACTCCTCGCTCCTAACTGGGTTGATGTTAAGACCCCCACCATTGGGAAAATCTGGGTTCTGATGGTATCCCACGTGAGGGCAGAGAGCTAATCCATCTGGATTCACAGGCCTGGGGTCTACAGAGAAATTGGTCATAGGAGATTGGTCCTGTGGTCCAATTGGTCAAGAAATTGGTCTTGGGAGGTGAGTGGCTTGATCAACGCCTGGAAGGGTTTAAGTAGGTAACATGGAGAAAAGACAGGCAGTTGACGTGAGCAGAAGCAGAGTGAATTTGGCAGCAGAGAGACCCCCACCTACCTGGACAGAAGACCAAGGCAGGAAACAACGTGGGTGTGGGTGTGGTGGGTATGAAATACCTGGGTTTTCTGAGCTGTCAACTAGGGAGGATGCCACCTGCTTCATGGGTTCATTGTTAGTTTCAAACACGATAATAGCAATTTAAATATTGTGCTGCCCAGATAAAGATTATTAATAAAGTCTTTGTGCAGACGGTCTTTACAAAGAGACAATGAGATTTTTACTTTACTAAGTAGAAAATAAGAGAATCACTGAAATCAGATTTTGAGCTGGGGAGTAATATGATGGGAATAGGATTTGAGGAAGAATATTCTGGAAATGGTACATAGGATGAATTGGATGGGGAAGAGCCAAGAGGTCAGGGTGGAGGAGAGGAGGCTGGTGTCGCTGACTGGCTTCCCCCACTGCCAAAGCACTGGAGGGGGGCTTGGTGGTGGAGAGGGGCTCTGGGCTATAATTGTGTGTGAAGTGTGATTGGCGGAAGCAGTGGTTGGTCCTGACCCCATGATTAAGTGACTGTCGTTGGACATTTTCCTGATTCCCAAAATGATTGGAAGTGGTGTATAGTATTAAAACGACCCAAAACAGTATATCAAATAAATATGGATCATGAAAGATTATAAGGAACAAAGAAATAGATGGTCCCAGGCATCTGGGATGAGTTAGGTACTGCAGGTGTTCATTAAACCTCCTGGTGGTTTAGTTGTAAAGAGAGACCACTGCCTTAGAACCTAGATGTTTCTCTTTGTTTGGGGTATCCCTTTGAGATAGTCTGGAGGAAGAAACCAGTATTTTGGCTCTGATTTATTTAGATCATCATACAAAGGCACAGAATATGTTTGTAGCTATAGGTTTTAAAAACCCACCCAAATTTTATTAAAACGGGTATTTCTTATATTGAGCCTCCTTGGAAAAATGGAGGCCCCTTTTAAAATCCTTCCTCATTGATGCCTGAATGAATGATATCATTTCTGTTTTTACCAAACCCTTTCTGAGGCTCAGCTGGTGCCCATGGAGCATGGCAGGTCTGGGTTCTGGTTTCTTCCAGGGTCCCTAAGAGCTGTAGGGGATATTATACTGGCGCACAGATGTGCTTTGGTGACGTTCATGTAGGCTGAATTCTGCAGAGAACCAAGCTCATACTTTGGTTTGAAGAGACCCAAGCAGGGCTCAGAGAAGCAAGAGGAAGAGTGAATACATGTGACCACTTGTCCATCCGTCTCCAGCATGGGATATGGCAGGGGATTTTTATCAGGTGAGAATTACTGCCTTTCTGGGCAGATGGCTGGCTTGGGGTTTTGATGAAGAGGAATCCATGTACTTTGTCGTTTCCAGCTACTAAAAGCTGGTTCTGTCTTTTAATTGGTTTGTATTTATAAACCGAGTTTCTCTATTATCAACTAAGTCTTTATTTGTACAGGGTCATTTGCATTTAATAAATTGGCTTGATTTAGCAATTAAACTGTAATTTTATCCTTTTGAATAGGTAATAAAACAATTTGAAAAGTAAAAGGCACAAAGAGTGAACAGGCCCCTCCCAACCCTGCCTGGTCACCCTGGCTTGGCTTGTCAGTGTCATCAGTTTCTTGTATATCTTTCCAGGGATGGTCTAAGTGTGAGTGAGCAAGTATGAGCACACCTACAGATGCACATGTAGTGCTCGACTGGTGATACAGTGATTTATTTAACTGGCCCCTCCCCAGTCCATGCACTGATAGTGAATTGTTGAGTGAGAAGACCCATAAACTTTGAATGGCTGTCTGAAGGCAGTTCAGACAATGTTCTTTATGCGTATTTTTGCTGACCTGGAGAGAAAGCCAGTCACGGGAAATCCAGCAGTTTCTAGCCCCGCACGGTGGGAGGACAACTAACCCTAAAAGAAATGTAGGACCTGGGAAGAGTGGCTGATTTGGAGAAATGGTCTGTGTATTCAGTTTTGGGCGTGTTCAGACTAGAATAAGGACAAGATACCTTGCTCAGATAGGAGGTACTAGAGGCATGTGAGATGGTTGCCTCTAATGCTGCACTCAAACACAGGAGTGGATAGAATAGCCCATTTTTACCCATTTACTTTATGTCACACTTGCAGAAGTATCAGAATAACAAGACTCAGCAGTATAATTACTGAGAAGACTTAAGATTTTCTTTTTGCATTTGTTCTCTTCATTTTTTATATCAGTATCTAAAGTGTCAGAATGTTTAGCTCCTCTCTTCATTTTAGCCCTCGTTTACTCTACAGGTACCTTCATGTTTAAAGTTCACCATCAATCCTTATATTCATTTTGTGTCATTTTGTATGTTTGCAGCTCATTCTCCAGTTAGGGAGTCCTTGAGGTCAAAACTTTTCATGATAATTCTAAGATGTTATTTCCCCCTTTTCCCACCACTCTCTGTCTCTCACGAGTGCAGAGTGGAGTTATCTAGAAGCTATGTGATTTGTGATATCATAACAGATTGAATGCATTAACAGACAGGTAAGTCAGGCTGTTTTGTATTAGGAGAGATAGTAAAGAGATTTACAAAGATGAAAACAATGCTACTGTTCTCTAAATTATTTTTATTTAGGAAGACAGTTATTTTTCCTAAAATATGTTATTTATGTTAGCATTTAGTGGGTTTGTTATTTTTGACTAATTAATAAAACATTTAAAAATTTCTGTTTTAATTTCTAAAAGGTAAATTATGTGGCTGTCACCAACATAAACAAAGCTCCTTGGGAGCCTCAATAATTTGAAGAGTGTAAGGAGTTGGAGATAAAAAATTTGAGGACCCTCATTCTAGTAGGTTCTTTAGAAAAAGCTTTGGGGTTTTGCACGTTGTTAACAGTTTATTGGTACATTTATACTTAAATATTTTGCTGTATATAATGTCCTCAGCTCACATTTTCTTTCCTTGTTACTCCATTTCCTTCTATATAAGGTGTTGCTTTTGAAAAGTCTGGTGATGATCCACTTTTCTTTCCCTTACATGTCACTTTTTTTGCTTAGACTCCCAAAGGTTTTTTTTCTTTCTTCTGTAAAGTTCAGTAATTAGACTGTGTCTTGGGGTAGGTCATTCTGGGCAAGTATTCTCAGGTACATTTTGTGTTCTTTCAATATGTATTTTCAAATACATATACTTTTTAAAGTTTAGGAACGTTTTCTTGTATTATAGTTTTTTTGTGTGTGTGTGTTACGCGGGCCTCTCACTGTTGTGGCCTCTCCCGTTGCGGGGCACAGGCTCCGGACGCGCAGGCTCAGCGGCCATGGCTCACGGGCCCAGCCGCTCCGCGGCATGTGGGATCTTCCCGTACCGGGGCACAAACCCATATCCCCTGCATCGGCAGGCGGATTCTCAACCACTGCGCCACCAGGGAAGCCCTGTATTATAGTTTTTAATATTATTTCTGTTCCCTTGTTTTGCTTGTCTTCTTCAGGGACTCCTATTCTCTGTGTGTTAGAGCTTCTTTGCCTACCCTTAGTCATTTACTTTCTTTTGAATCATTTTCTTCTTTTCTTTTTGAATTAAAAAAATCTCCATTTAACTTTCCACATATCTTAAAGGATTAGCTGTTGTATTTATTTGCTCTTGTGTTTCTTCTAGTTTAATAGACATTTCTGAATATTAGTGATTTTCTTTTCTTTCAAGTACCTGAGTTCTATAATTTCATTTCTAAGTTCTCCTAATTCTAATTTATATTGTTCATTCTTATATCATTTCTCTACATCTTTTATCCCATTTTTTAAAAAGTAGGTTACAAATTTGATTTGTTCTTTAGATATGTCTTCTGGTATGCTTTCTTTGTCTATAAAGATGTTATTCAGCTCCTTATTCACTTTTTCCATATAATAACTCTGCATGCAATTTGACCTTTTACATTTATGTTGCTCATTTTTATGTGAAATTAGTTTTCCTGAACTTTTAGAAGGAGGTTTGGTTCAGATGTGTTTTTCGAACTTCACAGAGCTTCCTTGTCTATTTTAATATAGTGTTTAGAAACATGGCTGGTTACATTCTGAGATTTCTGAGCTCTGTTTCTATCTCTCATTTTTAATTGGACCATCACCTTCCTTTGTATTATTGTTCCTATCTTGCTCAGTTTTGATTCCACTCCCAGAAGTTACTCCTATCCTTGAAGGATGCCCTGGGGACCAATTTTAAGTGTTCATAGGGACTGGACTGCTCCAGTCTCTGAGTCCAACAGTGGGCTCATGACTTGCCTTGGGTTGGATTGGTCAATACCCCTCTCAGTTTCAGCTGCTATTCTCATATCAGCCTGCCATACTTTCCAGTGAATACCTGTTAGCTATTTTGGGTTCTTCTGATCTCACGTCTGTTAGATGCCTAATCGCTTCTCTCCATTTTCTGCCTAACAGATGACAATACCGCACAGTTGGTGGTTTGTCCTCATCCACCTATGTTTTAGTGTTTGTGCAATTTTTTCTCACCTAGTTGTACTTGACATTTGTCATTTTATTGTAAATGCTGTTTATGAGGTTTTTGTTTTGTTATCTGGTTGATTGTTTTTTAAGGTAGTACTTAGAAATTAAAAATATTTTGAGATAACTACAGATTTGCATGCAGTTATAAGGAGTCATACAGAGAGAGCCTATATATCCATAGCTCATTAGTTTCTCTATTTTTATGTGGGATTTTGGAAGATTCAAAAAGTATGCCTCTGCTACTACCTCTATCTTCATGGACTCCTCTCTCCATTGGTGATTTTTTAAACAAGTTTCCTTAAAATTGTTACTTAAAATTCAGTTTTACGTTGTATAGCCAACCCCCCAAAACACTAGTGAATAGTTTAAAGATAGTAGATCCTTTCCTATTGTGTAAAAGAAGTCTGGGGGTTGCATTCCAGGGCTAGTATGGTAGTTCCAAGGTCATCATGGATGTGGTTCCCTGTCTCTTGTTGCTGTGGAGGGAGTCTGAGGAGACTTTCTGGAAGTTTCTGCTTACATTGGATTGCCCTGAATTTAGTTCTGTAGCTACAATAGCTGCTAAAGAGTCATGGAAATGAATTCTTTTAGCTGGTTGCAGGGCCACCCTAAGTAAAACTGGGGTTCTTTTCCTGAGAAAGAATGGGAGAGTGAATGGTGGGGTATGCAACTCAGAAACAAATAGAGTTTTCCTTCTATTTGCTTGAACACAAACTTACAGAAAGTGAATAAATATGTCAGAAGTGAAAAGGACATTTTGAGTACATTTTAATCCTCACATATTTTTCGGATTACATTTATGCTGTTTTGCAAATTAAAACAATTCAGTGCTATGAATTGAACTTTTTGCACAAATCTCAGGGTGCTGATGGACTGTCAGTTAGTGCAGATCTTTCATCTCTTGGCAGCCGTGGTGGGAGGGGAGAGATGGCTCCCCTTTCTACCCTTTCTGGCTCTACTTCCCGAGTCACTGTCTTTTTTTTTTTTTTTTTTTAATTCCATTTTTAAAACAAATTTTCATAATTCCATCTTCCCAAAACTTTTTTAGCTTTTTGAGTAAAGAACTGTTCCAGGTGCCATTTAGAGTTCCCTGTCTTTTAAATGTGGTAATAATGCTGACCCCTGAGAATATCCAAGCTGTGATGACTGTGGATTTAAAGGGTTCCTTGGCTTCCTAACTTTGTCTATTTAGACTGGTATACATCCATATAGCCTTTAAAACATAAGTACCATGGGGAGAAGGGAGGGACGACTTTTCCATTTTCATACTGAAGCTGGGATGTCCTCATGGGAGTTTTTGAAGGTCACTGACATACTAGAGTCAAAGAATTTGACAGAAGCCAAGTCTGATGTTGCGTTGGGAGAAGTTGTATTGGGCTCACTATTGTACGAAGTGTGATGAGCCAACATGGTCTCTGATGACTTGGGTAATAAACAGGCTCATCTTCTCATTGCTATCATATGTGTGTTGGCTGTTGTGAATAATGCTACTGTGAACATTGGTGAACACAAATGTCTTTGAGATCCTGCTTTTGGTTGTTTTGGTTATATATTCAGAAGTGTTGTCGCTGGATCATATGGTACTTCTATTTTTAATTTCTTGAGGAAACACCATATTATTTTCCATTGTGACTGCACCATTCTACATTCTCACCAACAGTGCATGAGGTTCCAATTTCTCTAGATCCTCACCAACAATTGTTATTTTTTATTTTGGTTTGATAGCAGTAACTCCAGTGGGTGTGAGGTGATATCTAGTGGTGTTTTTTTTTTTTTAACATCTTTTTTGGAGTATAATTGCTTTACAATGGTGTGTTAGTTTCTGATTTACAACAAAGTGAATCAGTTATACATATACATATGTTCCCGTATCTCTTCCCTCTTGCGTCTCCCTTTTGATTTGAATTTCCGCCATTGTATTTTTGAATCTTACTTTCATTATCTTTAAATGGAGAAATCCTAGGATATTCTTTATGTGTTAAACGGGTATTTGTTTTGGAGTCAGATTTCCCTGTGGTCCAGGTGCTGCCACGTGGGCTGAAAGAAGCCTCTTCTGCACTTCATGGAGTTGTGTGTTCACCTCCTGTAATGAAACTGTTACCTCCTTGTAGTTGTGCTGCGGGACCATATTCCTTTTGCAAAAAGAAAGTAAAGTGAAATCACTGAGGCGAAAGTTAATTGCCTTTTAGTAAAATCTTCAGACTCATAGGAGACATTTTTTGGTTTCTTATTTTATTTTCGAAGCAGGTCTTGTCATTGCTTGTTTCAAAATTATTTGCTGCTTTCCAAAAGGTTAAAAATAAAAGTTCTGCTTAATTGGGAGAGATGCTAAGCTCTGAATACTGTCATTACTCATATCTGATTTTCTCCCAGCTAAAGCTGCGCTGTAACTAAGGTCCTGTTAACATTTGAGCAGGGGGCCTTTATTCAGGCCCTTTAGTGGCAACACAAAGCCCTTTGGTCAGAAACACCCAGAATCTTCAAGAGAATATTTGGCGTTTTTTTTTCTTAAGTAGAGAACGTACCTCTACTAAAATAATACATCATCTTGGCTCTCAGTTTCTCCATTGTTTCTGCTGTTTTGTCATTTTCCCTTGTGCCCTGTCTTTCCTGCTCTTTCCCTTCGCTTGTTCAGAATTTCAGTATTTTGAAATACCACCCTCCACTTCAAGCCATGCTTGTTTGCAAGCTGGTTTCAAGTCACACGTTTGTAAGCAAGTTATTGACTGTTTCTCCCTTAATTACTGCTTTTAAAAAAAATTGTGGTAAAATACACCCACATAAAATTTACCATCTTGACCATTTTTAAGTGTACAGTTCAGTGGTATTAAATACATTCACATTGTTGTGCACCTATCACCACCATCCATCCTTAGAACGATTCTCATCTTGTAAATCTGAAACCGCATACAAATGAAACAATAACTCCCCGTTCTCCCTCCCCTCACCCCAGTCCCTAGCAACCATCATTATCCTTTCTTTTTTTTTTTAAATAGAAGACTAATTTTTATTTTATTTATTTTTTAACATCTTTATTGGAGTATAATTGCTTTACAATGGTGTGTTAGTTTCTGCTTTATAACAAAGTGAATCAGTTATATATCCTTTCTGTCTCTATGAATTTGATGACTCTTAGGTTCCTCATAGAAGTGGAATCATACAAAGAAGAGATAGAAACTCTGTTCCTGCTCACTTCCCTTCTAAATGGGAGGGACAATTTTCTTTTAAATCTGGTTGGTTGCTTTCTGTCTCCCCCAGCCTCAGTTCTTTAGTGGAGACCCCAGGACCTTGCTACTCAAAGTTTAGTCTCCAGGCCGGCAGCAGCAGTGTCACGTGGTTAGAATGCAGCATCTCAGGCCCCACCCAGATCGCTGGGTGAATGGTGAGCACATTCGAGTCGGAGAAGTGTCGCTCTGGTTGATTTGAGAGGGAGGCCTCTGTGAGACTGAGGCAGCGGGCCTGCAGCCTAGGGAAGCAACAGGCACGGGGAGGTGCTCCTCTCACCCAGTTCGTCCACAGAGATGAGAACAGCACCAGCCCTGGGACAGCGAGGGTGGCTGGGCGGCAGAGGATTCATCAGATGTGCCCAGGACGTGGGTGCCTACAGCCATCTCTTTTGAGATGGAGTCCTTCTTTTTTCTTCATGGACAGAGGAGGAGAGGACAGAGCCCAGAAGCAGATGGTCAGAAAAGAATAGGGATTGTGAAGAAGTTTTAGGGAGGAAAGCCGGAGGGAACTGTCAGGTCCACAAGCTTCCGTCTCTGTGTCTCAGATGTGAAGGTGGCAGTTTGGCTGGCCTCTTGCTCTGGGGGAACAGCTGGGTGACTCTTCATTTCAGAGGTGAGCCACTGAGTACTGGAGACAGGACATTTATGGAGACAGGACATTTCAGAAGATGTGCTGCACGGTTTTTCTCAACTGCCAAGAACGTGGGAAGGTGGGGCAGGTAGGTGTCTTCAAGAGAGTGTGGGACCAGGAGCTGGATGCCATGTTCTTGCCCTGGGCACTGTTTCCTACTAGTGTGTGACTTTGGTTGGGTCGTTGCATCCCTCTGATTCCCGGTTTCATAGTCTATAAAATGGACGCAACAACATCCCACGCTCTCTGGGCTTGTGTGAGGATCAGATGCAATTAAGGAAGTAAAAGTACTGGAAACCTGTGAGCGCAGAGCTTTACCTGGCCTCAACTTTTATGGATGAGGCGTCTGTGCAGGAAACCTCACCTGGGGTGCACCACAGGTTGGCCATAGCCGGCTAAACAAACCTGAACACCCCTTTTGCCAGTTCATTGATTTACATGTAGAAATGTGTTAGTCACCCAGGAGAGGATGCTCACAGAGATGTGTCCGACTTCTCTCCTCTCACAGGTCTGCTGGCTGGGAGCTGGGGTGCAGATGGGTGTGAGGGGGGAGGTTCATTAGCTACATGACTCAGGTTTTTGATGGCGTTGGCTTGGGGAGCTCAGTGTGATCAGCCTGTCTCATAGGGGCTGGAGGCTGTGGGACAGGGGCAGGTTTCCCTCAGTGATGCTACCGGCAGACTCGTGAAGATTTTTACACGAGCATCCCACATAACTAGGTACATATGCTCAATGTTTTACAAGTTTATTGAGATATAATACACATACCATAAAACTCCCCCTTCCTGTAAAAAGCATTTAGAATTCTCCCTGTTTTTTCTGTATATTCACAGAATTGTGCAACCATCACCACTATCTAATTCCAGAACATTTTTTTTCAACTCCCTAAATACCCAATAGCAGTTGCTCTCCATTCCCCTCCCTGGGTCCTTGGCAACCACTAACCTCCTTGTTGTCTCTAAGATTTGCCTCTTCTGGAAATTTCATATAAATGGAATCGTATGATATGTGGCCTTTTGTGTCTGGTTTCTTCCATTTAGCATACTGTTTTCAAGCTTCATCCACCCTATAGCATGGATCAGTACTTGATTTCTTTTTTGTGGTTGAACACTATTCCGTTGTATGGATCTAGCACATTTTGCTTATCTATCCCTCAGTTGATGGACATTTGAGTTGTTTCCACCTTTGTGGTTATTAGGACTCATGCTGCTATGAACATTCATGTACAGGTGTTTAGGTGAACATACATATGTTTTCAGTTCTCTTGGATATATTCTTTTAACATTCATTACAAAAAATCTCTTGGTTTCTTTAGGCAGGAATCTTTTACATGGTGCTTTTGAAGTTGTGATTGTTCATTTTAGCTCTGAGAAGAGGAGAAGATGACAGGGAGCAGGGGCCTCTGGGGCAGGCACAGGGCAGGAGAAAGGAACCGAGTTGGCAGGGCTTTGCCTTTTAGTTTTTCAAAGCAGAAAACCTGACAGAGCTCCAGGGGTGAAGAAGGCCAGTCATCTCTTGCTCTTCCTTTCATCATGGCGGCCAAGAGGCCTTTCTGAGTAAAGATCCATAAACTTTGATGACTGCAAAGAACCTGAGTGCTCCTCTTGATCAATATCCAGATAGTATCTTGGTCAGTATCTCGATATATATATATATATATGAAAGTACCCCAGAGAGGAGGGGTGACTTGTCCAGGGTCACACAGCTAGCACCCAGCAAGGCCTAGACTAGAGTCCACTTTTCTGTAACTTTGATCCATCCTCTTTCCCTGACATTCACTGCTTCTCCTTTGAGGTGACATTACGAATCTCCTTCCTTTATGTCTGAAGGGGAAATGGCTTTGTGCAGAGTGGAATTTCATATCTCTCTGAATTTTAAGGCCTTACCAAATATATTCCACTTTTCGGAGTATCTAAACTGGAACCACAGTGAGTTTTCATCAGCTGCAGAAAACCCGCCGTTTACACATGGCAGCATCTTTTGTTTCACATCTGCTGAGAGGCACGTTGGCCTGGCCTGAAGCTGTGGCCAACAGTGACGCAAGTCAGAAACTCAAGCTGGCAAGGTGGTAGGAAAGTTCTCCTTGGTTAGACTTTGCTAAGTCATGACAATGAAGTGAAAATCTGTGAGGACAGTTTTGTTGGGAAGGGGCTGTGGTGGTGCAGGGTGCAGGCGCCTGAGTTTCTCATGAACTGCTGGGTGATGCCCTCCAAGGCCAGAGCTGGAGCAGGCCTTGACCCAGTGGAAAGCCCTGGGCAGGTGGAGGGTGCTGGGAGACATCTCTGGGACTGCTCTCCTCCTGTTTCCTCTGGGGGCTGGCCGGTGTTGTGTTCTGTCCTCCGCAGCCTCTCTGCAACCCACCCTTTGGAAGACTGCCAAGACTGGCAGAATAGAGTAGGAAGGTGACACGTACCCAAGAGTGTGTTGGTGTAGAAAGAAGAATCCTGATTCATTCACGAAACCCCCTGATTCTCTTCCCACCTTAAGAAAGGAAGTCTCAGGTCATCTACAAGATGAGTGACACATCTTCCTTTTGTGCTGCCTACTGAGATTGGAACATTAGAAGCCCTCGTGTGTGCCAGGGCATTTTTACAAATTCATGCTCTCAGAGTGGGAATTATCATTCAGGGGCCTTACTATTCATCTTTAAAATAAAAGATACACCCCAGAATTTTCACACTTAGTTATAAAAAACACTGGAGCATTTAGTAAAAAACACAAAAATAATAAATCATAATAAGATATTAGCAAAATAATTACAGATTTCATTAAAATAATTCACTTTGTAAATTGTTCCAGAGTTTTCCCAGTGTCTGTCTGTCAGACACTTCATTTTAAGGTAGGAATAGTCACTGGATTGGGATACCCGAGCAATTTCTAGAAAGAACTGGTGCCTGGACCCCACTGCCCGCCATTGGAGTCTGACTTCCTGGGGCTCAGTCTGGGCTTCGGTGTCCCTTAAAAGCTTCCCCAGGTGATTCTCAGTGCCCTCAGGGTAACTGCAGCCGAACCCTTGCCCTGTGTTCCACCTGCACTAAGTGCTTGTCTTATGGGATCACATTTCTGCCTCATTAGAGGGAGGTTTCATTATCCCCTCCATAGAGAGGCAGAAACTGAGCTTCCCTGGGTTAAGTAACTTAAGGCCCCCAACCTGCAGGCTGCCTCTTGAAAGTTTGGGCAGTACTGGACCCCAGCCCAGGCCTCCCTCACCTCCTGAACTGTCCTGTGTCCTGCTGAGCCCTCTGGAGAGCCAGCCCCAAGTCAGGCAGGTGCTAAGGGGTTGTCTGCTGGGAGTGTTGGTGACATTCCTCCTGGAATGGAAGCAGGCTCTGGGGCTGGCGTTGGTTCATGGCCCTGGCCTCTTGCTGCTCTGTGACCTCACTTAACCTCTCCAGGTCTCCACTTCCTCATCTGTAAATCAGGGAACATAGCACCCACCTTATAATGTGGATGGGGGGATTAAATTAGATAGAAGCATGAAGGACTTGGCAAGGCAGCTGACACATCAAAAGGACGAGGGTTGTGTATAATGTGGCCCTACACCCCCAGGTCCCAAACGCCTGAGGGGCAGTTTCTCAGCCTTCAGTGTGCTTGTGCATCACCCTGGGACATGGATTTGGTAGGCCTGGGGTGGGGCCTGAGATCCAGCATCTCTGCCAAGTTTCTAGGTGATGCCAAGGCCTAAGTCGTCAGCTCCTGGGATTCTCATGCACCCATCACAGTAGCTAGCAGGGTGCCGATGGCACGACCACAGGACGAGCTGAGTCCTTAACGTGTTCACAGCGCTGTCCCTTCCATTCCCAGATCTGAGGGTGCCATCCTTGCCGTTCTTCTAGTGTGGCTATGAGTGCTTCTAGCTTTTGTGTAGAATTTCTTTGGTCCTTCCAGTTACCAATCACTAGAAGAATTATAAAATCAATTATACATTAATACTGTGATGTGAAATCAATGCACTATTGAATGATAATGCATTGATACTCTTTTTCATTTTCTTGCTTTTGTGAAGTCATTGCTGTTTATTATTTATAACATATCAGCTCCCATTGAGTAGATCAAGAAATGGACATGGGGTTGGAAGTTTAGGGTTTAATTCCTGATGCTCCCATTTAGTAGCTGTTTCTCCAGCCCTTCATTTGTGCATCTGTGAAATGGGCTGAACAGTACCCACAGCACTGGGTTGTTAAATGGAAATGATCCGGAGGCTCAGATTCTGCCATTTTGTCTAATTATATTTTAAGGAAAAAAGTTTTAATTTGCAGAGGAATTTAGTTCAAAGATCAAAACGTATTTTTAAAGCTCTGGAGACGTTCCTCTCTCTTGCCCTCTCTGCTTGCTTTGGAGGTGGTGGTGGTGGGGTATGATGGGAGCAAAATTGATAAGCATGAAATGCAGGGCTCCCAGGATGCAATTTAAATTTTAAAGTTTTAATTGTTTTGCCTACATTATTTGGATGTGTGACATCTTAATTAAGTATTTTTTGAATATATAAAATGCAGGTGAAAATAGGAGAGTCAAAAACCAAAGAGGAATAAAGCCCAGGACCAATATTTATAAAACTCAGGTTGAGCACAGATTACATCTTTGTAAGGTTCCCAAGGAGCCAGCTGTGGTGAGGACACTTCTATACGACTGTGAACATGTCAAAATACGGAACAGATGTGCTTCTTGTCCACATGGAGGAATAACTCCTGTTTGTGGCTGTAAGGTTCATGGATGCTGGGAATTGCATAATAATTATTTTCCCTTTTCTCCCTCTTTGTTGGTTAAATGAAGCGAGGCTATTTAAAACATGGTATGTCAGATTTGCCTGTGGGTTCCAGAAGTTGAATCAGCTGTGCAAGTGTCTGTGCCCAGCGTTGCTAACTAAACACATAGTAGGTTCTTGATAATGGCCAGATGGCAAATTCATTTCAGAAGTGGGGACTTTGATGGACTTTGATCTGCTCTAAGTTCATATTGTGGCCTCTTGTCTGGATTTTAAAGCAAGATGGCACCTGCAAACACGCTTAGAGGCAATGGGAAAGGAATGCTGCCTTCCATGGAACGCTTACGGGCTGGTGCAGGGTCGCACGCCCTCTGTACATGGCATTTAGTGGTTGTCACCACTGTAGATGGACTTGCTGACAGGTGGCCTTCTGCAGAGATGTGGTTTTAGGCTCTCTTAGTGGGACAGTTCACAAACCCACCAGTCCTCCTGCCTCGTTTATTATTCCCAGTTTTTTGAGAACTAAACGTTACACCTTTGTAAGAGTTTTCCTTTCAGAGAGTTTCTACATGTGCCTGAAAACACAGCCTTGGACACATGTGAGGATGAGAGTGGCGTGTCTCTGTCGGGACCCTCGGGCATAGGATTTGGAGTGTGTGGGAGGTAAGAGAAGGGTACAGATACCTCTCACGTGACATTGAGAGGAGGTACATTCAGATTAGCAAACTCTTCTTTTTGAAAGTCTGCCCTGTCTAGTCTATCAGTCATTCTCACTGTGGAATGAATGAGTTTGATCTGATTATCTTTGACCTGAGATTGGCTGCCCACTGGGACTGGGCGCTCTTGTTTTTGGAGTGATATTAAGGAATTTTGGAGTTCATGATGCGTATTCTGGCTGGGAGCTCAAAAGTCCGAATAGTCTATAAATCACTTTCATGGGTTCATAAAAAGGAAGGGCTATTGGCAGGCGGCTGTATGTTAATGGTGGTCCCTCCGGAGCCCTCACTGGGTGTGCTCAGACAACCCGCGGGTTCTCATCCGGGTTTGTCACATCATCCATGCATCTACCCACCACTCACTCACCTCTAAACATTTACTAAGCACACGTGCTTCTGTCCTGCTGAGGGATGAGGTCACGTATGAGTCCAGGGCTTTGCACATAGTGGGGCCTCAGGGGGCATTGATATGAGTGTGAATGCCTGGTCTGACTGCATCACACAGCAATAAGGATAGTCTGCTGTCCTCTGGTTTCCCTCCCCCTCTCTACCCATCCCTCATCTTCCTCCTCCCAGGGCTGTTCTTGTTCCCGTTTCCCAATTGTGCAGGGGCGTGGTCCAGAGTCACCTGTGGAGGCTTTTGAAAAAGCAGATGTAGGGCAGGCCTGAGCTGCTTTTGTAAGGCTTTCTGGGTGATTCCAGTGTGTAGCCAAATTAAGAATTACTGCTTTACAGATTCTCCTTTTGTTCCACATCTCTACCAGTTCATTGATCCTCCCTAATTTTGCATTTCCTCACTACTGTTCTCTCTGTTGTCTGAGCTCATGAGCGATAATGATGCTTTAGTCACACATCTGCACTGTGTTACGAGCCTCACGCTCATTATTTCAGTCTAATTCAAGTCTATCAGGCTTGCAAAATAGGTGTTATCATCCGCATTTTATAGATAAGAAAAGTGAGGCTTAAAAAGATTCATGGACTGCCAAAGACATGGGTTTAAGTGGGAGAGCAGGAATTTGAATCGAGGTCTGTGGGACTCCAAAGGCATATTCTTTCCATGAGTTAGGCTGCTTCACTAAATTCTGCTTTGAGCTTTGCAGGCACCCTACATTATTCACATCCAATGAAGAATAGGATTCAGAGCGTGGACTCTGCAGTCAGATGGGCTGGATTTGAAGCCTCGCTGTGCCACTTTTTGGCTGGGAGCTTGAACATCCTACTTACCTTCTGTCCCTCAGCGTCCTCATCTGTGAACTGGTGATAATAGTCCTTATCTTGTAGGGTTGTTGCATGCTGAGTGGAGGCTGGTATATGATCAGTGATTGTCAGATATACATTTTTTATTGACGTATAGTTGATTTACAATGTTGTGTTAGTGTCAGGTGTACAGCAAAGTGATTCAGTTATTTTTATGTATAGGGTTGGCCAAAAAGTTCGTTCGGGTTTTCCCGTAAGTTGTGGAAAAACCCGAACGAACCTTTTGGCCAACCCAATATATTCTTTTTCAGATACTTTTCCATTATAGGTTATTATAAGATATTGAGTATAGTTCCCTGTGCTATATAAGTCAGCCCTTGTTGTTTATCTATTTTATATATAGTACAGAGTGTGTATCTGTTAAACCCAAACTCCTCATTTATCCCCTTGGTATAAATTTACTCCCTTCCCCTTTGATTTCTATGTCTATGAGTCTATTTTTGTTTTGTAAATAAGTTCATTTGTGTCATTTTTTAAGATTCCACATTTAAGTGATATCATATGATATTTGTCTTTCTCTGTCTGACTTCACGTAGGTCAGTATTTTTTAAAGCAGCACAGTCCTGTCTCTAGATATCTTATTAGGGAACAAAGACGTAAGGCAGATGATGTTGGGACTGGAGGAGGGTGTGCAGCTTGAGGCCTTGGCTGCTGGTATTCCTGTGGAGAGGGGCCCCTGTGGCCCTGAGGACTGCCTTTTGTAGAGCCCTTGGGGCTGCACTCAATGACCCCTTCTCCAGGGTGATTCTCTGCCCTGTCCATTTACTAACCTTTAAAATCAATAACAGGGGGACTTCCCTGGTGGTCCAGTGGTTAAGACTCCGCACTCCTCATGCAGGGGACCTGGGTTCCATCCCTGGTCGGCGAACTAAGAACCCATGTACCACAGATAAGCCCGCGCGCCGCAACTACTGAGCCTGCGCTCTAGAGCCCGCACGCCGCAACTAGAGAAGCCCGCATGCCACGGTGAAGACCGAGCCCAGCCAAAATAAATAGATAAGTAAAAATTAAAAAAAAAAAAATCAATGACAGGGAATTTACTTGTTTATTATTATGGTCAGCTGTAGAGGAAAAGAAAAAGCTGAATGATGTACAAAAATTGGGACATGTAAATGTGGAATCTTAAAGATGGTCTTGATCACTAAGAAGAATGTCCACATCAGCCTGGTGAAACTCAGTCTCCATTGGCAGGATGGGCAGGGCAGAACGTGCACCAGTGGGTGGACCTGCATGCCCAGAGAGGGTTGTTTGAGAAGGTAAGAGCCTAATGCTTCTAGGTGGGAGTGGTGTGGGCAGGGCTGATAGGTGTTACAGGGCTGCTGAGAGTTGCTGAGAAAGAGGAGTGAAAGGCATAAGGGGCCCTGGGCAAGGGAGCTCTGTTGGCACCGAGTGGGAAGTTACCTTCCAGAGACTTCTTGGCAGACAGAGGTGGCAGCATCACCACGGAATGGAGCTCAAGACCGACACGACTTGGCTCACCCAGGGTATAGTGCCAGTGTTTACCTGGACTGAGGGCTGGATAGCCAGGGCTGGGCACCGACACAGCCAAGGAGTTGTCAGGAAGGAGCCCAGGGTAGAGATATAGGGATCTGGCCAGGGCTGGGATTTGTCCATCACGAGGAAGACAGAGGCCGCCCAGAGCCCAGGAGCCAAGCCCACAGTGTGTGGTGGATCATGTCTTTGGAAAGGGCAGGCTGCTGTTAAAGGAACTCACTAATCGACTATCTAAGTAAAAAGGGTACAAGACATGACTGAGGCAAGTGGTCACAATGCAGGTAAGTTGACCGGTCATTGTTGTTGCTGGGAGGGGCTCCTGGGACTCTGCTTACCGCCTCTTGCTGGGCAGCCAGTTCAGAGCTTCAGTGACGGAGTAACCTCTCCTCGAGTGTGGCTGAGGGGTAAGCTCATCTCCTTTAGCCCCTGCTTTCTAAGGCGTGGAGGAATGAAGTCTGAAGGATGCAGGCTTGATATGCTAGACAGGCGAGAGGAGTGCTGACAACACAGATTACAAACTCTCTTCATCTGTGCCATTGGCATCATGTCTGCTCCCCTCCTTCCTCAGTGGTTGGCTGCAGTTGTCTTTTACTGTTCAACTCAGTGCTTGCTCATCCAGCAGACCCTTCTTCATTTCATCTGTCTGGTCTGGGTGCCCCACATGTGTGTCCCAGCTACCCTCATGTGTTATTCTGGACTTGCTTTCTCTTCTACTGGGCTCAGTGCTCCTTGAACTTGTCTTTCACCTTTGCGCTCTTAATGCTAAGCACTGTGTCCATTTCAGGGCTCAGTATGCAGTAGGTGCTCAATAAATGTTGATTCAGTGATTGATTAAAGATGACATAGTTTGTATTCAGTCTCCAGCATTGACTGTTAAACATAGACTTTTGGCCGCTGGAAAAAGCCAAAACTTTGGTATTTGTCCCAGAGCTCTGCTGGTATGGCCAGCTGGGGCTGCTCCAGCAGCTGTGGTGGCAGCTTGAGGAAGAGGCAGCACTCACCACTTGGAAGGTGGATCATCCCTTTCTTACCCAAACTTCAGAATGAAATGCCCTGTCTGCCCAGAAGGCCTCTGTCAGTTCAACTCGTTGCTGTTGGAGAAAGCAGTCAGAGCAACAATGCTCAAGAGAAAAGGCACCATCAGAGGGAAGGGATGTTACCCAGGGGCTGCACCCCCTACACACCGGCCACGGTGCTGTGAACCTACCAGAAGTATGACCTCTTACATTCTTTTTTAAAAAAGGGGCTTATGAGCTATAACCCACATACTATACAATTCACTCAGAGTGTCTCAGTAGTTTTTAGTACAGTGACAGATTGTGCAACCATTACCACAATTTTACGACATTTCATCACCAAAAGAGACTTCACACCCATTAATAGTCCCCCTGCATTTCCCCCCAACCTCCCCAGCCCTGGCAACCAGTCATCTACTTTCTGTCTCAATGGATTTGCCTATTCTAGTGACTTCATTATAAATAGAATCATACAGTATGTGGCCTTTGTATCTGGCTTCTTTCACTTAGCATAATGCTTTCAAGGTTTATTCAGCACTTCGTTCCTTTTTGTGGTTGACTAATTTTCCATTGTATAGATATACTACATTTTGTTTATCCATTCGTCAGCTGATGTACATTTGAGCTGTTTCCACTTTTTGGCTCTTATGAATAATGCTTCTATGAACATTCATGTACAGGTTTTTGTGTGGACATGTGTTTTCATTTCTCATGGGTATATATATAGACTGGAATTGTTAGATCATATGGTAAGTCCATGTTTAACATTTTAAGAAACTGCCAGACTGTTTTCCGAAGCAGCTGTACCATTTTACATTCCCACCAGCAATGTATAAGGGTTTCAGTTTTTCCACATTCTTGTTAACATTTGTTATTGTCTGTCTCTGATTATAGCCATTTTAGTGGTGTCAGTGATACCTCATTGTGATTTTGATTTGTATTTCCCTTGTGGTTAATAATGTTGAGCATCTCTTCATGTGCCTATTAGACATTATTGTTTTTGAAGAAAAGTTTTTCAAATCCATTGCCATTTAAAAAATTGGGTTAGGGGGCTTCCCTGGTGGCGCAGTGGTTGAGAATCCGCCTGCCAATGCAGGAGACACGGGTTCGTGCCCTGGTCCGGGAAGATCCCACATGCCGCGGAGCGGCTGGGCCCGTGAGCCGTGGCCGCTGGGCCTGTGCGTCCGGAGCCTGTGCTCCGCAACGGGAGAGGCCACAGCAGTGAGAGGCCCGCATACCGCAAAAAAAAAAAAAAAAAAAAAAAAAATTGGGTTATTTGGCTTTTTTATTCTTGTGTTGTAAGAGTTCTTTATATATCCTGGATACAAGTCCCTTATCAGTTATGATTTGCAAATATTTCCCTCTCTGTGGGTTACCTTTTTACTTTCTTGATGACCATTTAAGTACCACATTTCAAATTTTGATGAAGTCCAATTTACCTGTTTTTTTTTTTTTCCTTGTGATTTTGGTGTTATATGTAAGGTATCATTGCCTAACCCAACTCATGAAGGTTTATTACACCTAGGTTTTCCTCTACGAGTTTTATCATTCTACCTCTCGTATTTAGGTCTTTGATCCATTTTTGAGTTAGTCTTTGTATATGGTGTGAGGTAGGGGTTCAGCTTCATTTTTTGTTTGTTGATATGCAGTTACATTACCATGTCCTCATACATTTTGATGAATTAATAAATATATTTTAAATTTCACTTCTATATCAAGTGCTTTTGATAATTTGGGATCTGTTATAAAAGAAGTTATTAAAATAATGTAATTCATCAAAGTGCAACATTTACTTATTGTTGTGTGATCCTGAGTGAGAAATCAATTGATTTCATATATCTGTATATTTGAAACTAACCTAAATGATATTTAATCACTGAATTCTAGTTCTTAAAACACACCAAGATCTTGCCTTCTTGTTCTTATTTTTCAGTGGTTTTTCATCTTATTCCCTGTTTGTTGTTTCCTATATTAATTTGCTTTTTTTTTTTCTGGTGGTACGCAGGCCTCTCACTATTGTGGCCTCTCCCGTTGCGGAGCACAGGCTCCTGACGAGCAGGCTTAGTGGCCATGGCTCACGGGCCCAGTTGCTCCGCGGCATGTGGGATCTCCCTGGACCGGAGCATGAACCCGTGTTCCCTGCATTGGTACGTGGACTCTCAACCAATGCGCCACCAGGGAAGCCCTGTTTTTGCTTTTTATGGTATTATATAGAGTGCCTACAGTTAAAATGTTTGGAGCATAAAATAGAGTAGTTATCCTTGTGGATTTATCTTTATAACCTGGCCTGAGTGGCCCAGTAGAATGCTGCAGTTGTTAGTTTTTAAAAGGAGAAAGGAACCAAGGTTTTTTGGTTCTGCTTCTCAAAATGAGAGCGCTCTTATTCCAGTGCTATTTGGCACTCTCCTCCCTCTGATGATAAAAACATGGCCACCATTTTGGGCCTGGAAGTTTGGCCTGCCTGCTGACTTTCTCCCTTTGAGTAGCCTCTGCTCCAGGCAGTGGCTGCTCCCTTGTCCTCTCCTCTCTTGCCCCCATCCACACACTCCTAAAATAGAGACTTCCCTGGTGAGCCATCTGCAGGGTGACCAATGGATCACTGGAGCTGTGGAGTAGGATTTGAGTCCTTTGTACAAAGTGTCTTCTGTGCCTGCCTAATTATAACCAGGACAGTCCTGCCACCCCTACCTTACATGTGTGGCAAGGGGGTATTGTTAGTAGTGCTTAGAGCCACTGCCTAAGGGGGATGGTGGGGGAGGGGCAGAAAAGCTATTCCAACCCAGTGGCCTTTCTTTAGTACTTTTAGAACAACTGTGATAAGGGAATCTGTACAAGGGCAAGGGCTTTATCTTCATAACCTGGCCTGAGTGGTCCAGTAGAATGCTGCAGTTGTTAGTTTTTAAAAGGAGAAAGGAACCAAGGGCTGTACAAGAGCAAGGGCTTTCATGTGTATGTTCACATATATATTGAAGAGCAATGTGAGATAAAGCTACTTACCAGGAAATGAAAAACTACTTTAGTTCTAGTATTTAAAATTAAACTTGAATTTATAGAAATATGGCTAACTCTAAGGGGAAAGGGTGATATCATTCTTAAAACAAAAACACAAATGTTACTTAAATGCACATAATTTAAACTCAGGGTGATTGACAGGTGATAAGGAGTAAAATCAGACTTATTCTGAAGCAGCTGGGAAAGCTATCAATATGTCTTAGGTTATCATGACATTTTCCCTGTGTGAAAGTCAGAGTGATTCTGGAGAAGAGTTACCCCGGTGAATTTATTCCCCCTAAAGCAAGACTTAAGGTAGAGAGAAGAATTTGCACTTAAAATAGTTTTATGAAAGTCAGAATACCTTTTGCCACAATCATTTCGGATTTTTTGTTTTGATTAGAAAAAAATCACTGTGTATAACATTAGGGTTAAAAAATATTGGTGAAGTTCGGAAGTCTGCGAAAAGATCATAGAAAGCTAATATGTAAAAAAGAAAGTGTGATATGAGCATTTTCTCATCTTTCTGGTGGCACATCGTCATGGAATACGTATCCCAGACATGTAGCTGTTGAGGTGTTACTGGAGCCTGGCTGGGCCACTACCTACCCTGGGCACGTGGTGAATCTTGTTCAGTGAGATGCACGAGGGATGAGCCAGCAACGGGCAGGGCCGGAGCCAGAGGCCTGCACTTCTCCTAGAAACACAGTCACATAACTTAGACACCCTAGTTTTCAGCAGTATTCATCAGAAACTTGTCAAAAAGGCTGACTCTTCTCATGTTTTCTAACATAAGTCAAATGTTGTTGTCAAGTTGTGTTTGGAGAAGGAGACCTTAGGAAAAGGTGTCTTGAGGATGAGTGGCCTATGATGTCCTACCCACTCAGAGGGAAGGGTGCTGATTTCCCAGTACCACACATGTTCAGATCTATCACTGGAGCACATGCTCGGAGACCCTGTGAGATGGTGGTCCCTCTAGAAGCTTCTTTAATGTCTCCCCTGACAAAACCAGTAGAAAGTGTGATACATTCTAACTGGGAATCTCAGAAAGTGGCCCCAGGTGTTCTGTGGGCTGTGCTCTGAGGCCAGGCCTGCTGACCAGAGCCTCGAGCCCTTACGCTTGGCTCTGGGATGACCAGGGCTGCTTTCCTTGGGGATGGTGAGTTGCTTTTGGAGCAAGTCCTACACCAGCTCTTCATCTGTCAAGCAGAGCCACACCCATAACATTAGGCAGCTGGATTTATATATTTTATCCATGGCCAAGATATATGCTCCCTTCTCCAGAGCTCACCACATCCTACATATAATTAAAATTTTTTACTTTGGTAAAATACATATAAAATTTACCATTTTAACCATTTGAAGTGTACAATTCAGAAGAAGTAGTTACCTTCACAATTTTGGGCAGCCACCACTGCTACTTCCAAAACTTTTTCATCTTTCCAAACAGAGACTCTGTAACCATTAAGCAATGCCTTACCATTTTCCCCTTCACCTGGAATCTTCTTTTCTTTCTCTATGATTTTTTTTTTTTTTTTTCAGTACGTGGGCCTCTCACTGTTGTGGCCTCTCCCGTTGCGGAGCGCAGGCTCCGGACGCGCAGGCTCAGCGGCCATGGCTCACGGGCCCAGCGGCTCTGCGGCATGGGGGATCTTCCCGGACCGGGGCACGAACCCGCGTCCCCGGCATCGGCAGGCGGACTCTCAACCACTGCACCACCAGGGAAGCCCTGTCTCTAGAATTTGATTATATCATTTTAAGATTTAATTTAAAAAATTATTTTAAACTGGTCTGAGAAGCAAAGTTTATAGAAGAGTTCAAAGTTTCAAAATAGTGCTTCAGGTTTTATAGTTTTTTAGTGGAGCAAAACCAGCAGGCCTGCTTCACTTTGCACGTAGCTGCTGGGAGAGACAAACAGGAGATGGTAGGAGGGTGACTGAGTTCTTGAGGAGTTTTCGTAGGTCGCGCACAGGAGTAGCTTCATGGAGGTCCACAATCTCAGCAGCTGCACACAGTGGCCTAAGTGAGAGAGCCATTCCTGTTTCAAGACAAGGAAAGTGCTTTTCATTGAGAAACTGACATAAAATTTGTGTTACTAGTGGAGATTGAAAACCAAATCCTGATGTCAAGATGCCCATCTCTTTCTATTACTCTCCTCTGTCTTCTGGAGTGTGCAAAGGGCATTTTGTAAGGGCAGGACCATGCATTTCTAAATATTGTTATGTTTAGCTGAGTGAGTTTCAGAGCCAAAGGTGGAAGCAGTACTGACATGGGGTAAAGCCACACCAGGAGAGTGCAAGGGAGCCCCTCCTCACCTGAAGCCACCAAACACTTGTCCACCCACGTCAGCCCATCCCCAGTCAGTCACTGGTGCCAGCCACATGCTGGGCTGTCGGGGGATGAGCCAGGGGCCCCAGCTGGCTGCCTGTGATGATGACAATGAGGGTGACAGTAGCCGCCCTGCCTACCCCTAATGTTTATTGAGCACATTCTATGGGCTGGGCTTGGGTGGGGTGTTCTTGAGCATTCTCTTTAACTCACACACTCCACCAGAGAGGTGGGTTTAGCATGGGAAGAAGGAAGCTCCCAGAGGTCAAGTTGAAGCTTTCAGGAGAGCACTTGGCTGGTGGTGGCAGCACCGGCCTTGGAGGACCGTGTTGGGGGGCTGCCTGGCTTCCCGGCACTGCAGGCCTGCCTCATGCTCTGGTCGGGGTGGGGCAGGGAGCCTACTCCCAGGCCGCTCCCCTGGGCAAGACACAGAAGCCTGAGTAGCCAAGGGACCTGGCCATCAGGAGAGGGGTGTTGGGGGCCCGGGGAGCAGGGACTGCAGGGGAGGGATGTTGAGGGTCTCCATTTCTGGGCCTCCTGGCTGGGAGATCTTCACAGTGTTTCAGGGAGATGCGGGGCCTCTGCTGAGTGTGGCCTCTCTCATGTGAGCACAGGCGGAGGTGGGGACAGGCCCTGACGACCAGGGCAATCGGAGAATAAAAGTCAGCTGTTGAAATTCTGTGTGTTAGTGCTAATTCACTTTCACAGAGGAAAGGCCCTCACGTGGCACTTGTTTATTCTTATTTTGCCTATACAGTTGACCCTCAAACAACGTGGGGATTAGGGGCACCAGTCCTCTGCTTAGTCAGAAATCCGAGTGTCATTTATAGTCGGTCCTCTGTGTCCTTGGTTCCTCCGTTTCCAAGGTGGTTCTGCATCAGTGGATTCAACCAACGGTGAATCGTGTAGTACTGTAGGGTTTACTGTTGACAAAAATCTACGTATAAGTGGACCTTCACAGTTCAAACCTGTGAGGTTCCAGGGTCAGTTGTATTTCTGTCAGCTTTATGACCTCATTTCTTAGTTCTCAACAAATCAACGAGGTCAAATCAGAAGGGAGCAGTGAGGCTCCTTTGATACACAGGCACAGCAGCAAGAAGTGCAGTGTAGGATGAGAACTGATTCAGCAAGTGAAAGGGAAAGAAAAGATTAAGAAGAAAAGTTGACCTCTAACAATCTTCTTGGTGTGCTAGGATTTATTCATACATCATTAAAACTTATGATTCAGTCTGTCACTGAGGACAAGTGGTTCCTTTTAGGCTTCATTTCATTCCAACTGTTTTATCCAGGCAATAAATATTTAATTGGTTGATGTTTTAAAAGTTTACCAGGCTACAGTATATCTATATTTAGCATAAGCCCCAGTAACATTGTAAGTCATTTCTAACAGGATTAAAATGATCAGCATGCTTCTTCAGTCCTAAAAGAAATACTAAGCTCTGGGGCACATTCAGTTGTATATTCTTAATTTCAGATGGATGTTCTTGTCTCACTAACAAGTTTTTCCAAGACTACATAATAAGGCTGGTCTTTCTCCTTTCCGTGTCACAGCAAGAGAAAGAGAAAAGGATCTGGTGTCTTTGAAGTTTGATCCAAACAAACGATCATCAAGTGATCTCTTTGCTTCTATACTGTTTTACTTGGAAATAAATTAAATAAACTTGCTTTTCAAACAGATCTCAAACACATAAATGTCTGAGTGTCATATATATAGGTTGATACCATCTGTCATTACTCTGAAACATGAAAAGGTGGGTTGGATGTCACTTAGGAAGCGTGACGAGTCCTTGACCCCTGTCCTGGGCATTTTCGTCTACATCTTTGTTCACCTGACACAGGTGACTGAGTGAACCGTAATTTACTCATTAATATACCCTCCTTGCACAACTGTTTGGTCAATGGCGCTTATTTTGTTTGATCTTTAATTTCTACTTATGAAGAATATATAATTTTGGCGACTTCCCTGGTGGTCCAGTGGTTACGACTCTGTGCTTCCATTGCAGGGGGCACGGGTTCAATTCCTGGTCAGGGAACTAAGATCCCGCATGCTGTGTAGCATGCCCCCCCCAAAAAAAATATATATATATAATTTTGATTTGTGAAGTTGTTCCCATGAGCCCTCTCTCTCCACTCCATACCACCATAATTTGGGGTTCTCGATACCTCTGTTTTGGATGGTTGTGGCACTCTCCCTGGGGTCCCTCTCCTCCAGTGGGATTCTCTGCCAGCCCTTCACACACTTTGCAGGGTGACCTCCCTGAAATGCAGCCCTGACCAGGACATTCTGCTGCTGAAAGCCTTTCTAAGTGAACCCCTCAGCCTTACCTTCAGGCCACCTCTGGGCCCTCAGACTGGTGTACAGTACAGGCTCATCCTCCTGCCTGCCAGGGTCCTCTCTCCATTCCCCCCTGCCCTTCCCCGCCGCCTGCAGTGGCCACTCCACCTCCTGTCTCCTGTGCTGACCAGGTTTCTCATCTCTGTCAAGAAGCAGTTCAAAACGGAGAGGTCTACTTCTTTAATTCTATTTCAGTTTCTCGCCCCTTGGGTGAGAGATATCGGAGGAACCAGAATATATATACACATGCCTTTGTTTCTTGAGATTATATACCTTAGAAACCTCTTTCCATAACCACATGTTTTGTCTTTTATTGCTGCTATGTATATTTCTGAGCCAGCAAGGGATTGTCGAGAGAGGAAAAAGACAAATACGAAACTTCCAGTGATATTCCCTCCCCAGATATTTGGAAAAATATAAAGTCACTCAGCAAATGAACTGCCTTAGAGAAGATTATAAGGTTGGCCTTAACTTCTTTTACCAACTTTCCGTTTCCTTGACATGAATCCAATCAACTGCTATTAACTGTCTCGGAAAATTTTTTTGTTTGCAGAGCTTTGTAAAAAAAAAAAACCAATTATCACCAAATTGAAGAAATTTAGGCTGAAAAATGTTGCTTTTAACGAAAAAGGAAAAGCATTGGGCATATTGACACATATAATTATATGAATTGTAAGATGTGATCATTTTCTTTGGTTTTCCCACCAAAAATGAGACTCCTTAGTTTTCACCTCAGTGACACTTTGGAGGTGGGTGGTCATTTGGTATTTGGAAATGCTGCACCTTCCATCCATCTAGACAGATGTACCCATTTCTGATTAGGCTCAGAGTGGTGGTGGCTCTCTCAAGAGTTTAGATGTTCACAACGGCTCCACATTTTTATGTATCCTGAAGAGGAATTGCACAGAGATTAACATTCAGAATGTTTGTCTAAGTCCAAGTAAAGACTTTTGGGGTAGAAAGAATGAATAAAGTGCTTTATCCTCTGCTGCAGTTTTTTAGAAAGCATCCATGTTGCTTTTGTAAAAGCAATTTAAAGATATTCCATGTGAGTTCGGATGCTTTGTCCTCAAGAACTAGACACTTTGGGGCTTGGGGATATTACCGCGGACCTGAATTGTTAGGAGAGTTTACGTTTATGACGAAAAAGGTGTGCAGGAAAGGCATGTGACGTGTTTACTTCTGCTGCCTGGCTCTTACGGTGTGACACAAGTCAGACCCTTTTGTCAGAATCCACACACTCTTGCTAAATGGGAATTTCATTTTGATAAAGAGGCCTGAAACAGTGGTCTGGGAAGTAATTCTTAGTGTCAGAGGGAGGAGAATGGTAGAAGTATAGAGCTGGAGGAAGAATTTATAATGTTAAAATTACGGTTTATTCATTTTACAATAGGTCTGGCCATAAACATATTAAATTCTTAACAGTATCAAATTCAAGGGAAATGTTGTAAAACAGCACTGGATGCAGTAAAAGGAATTTTAAAATAATTATCGTTTGCTGTCTTCTCTGTAGTCAACGGGACTTTGGACTCTGGCTCTCTGGCTGTGCAGTCATCAGGAACTCTTACTCTTTTCTTTGTGTATCTGGCTGTGCTCTGTTGTTGACTGTCTCCCCTTCGGTTCAAGTGGAGGCCTCCTGGGCAGTTGGTGGCCAGGGCAGCTGTGGTGGCCCGAGTCAAGTGTGCCCCTCCCATGGATGCAGCTCCCAATTTAGCTGTTGGGTTTGTGCATAAAATGCCACAGTCCGGCAATCTGAGCTCTTGCTTTCTGTTTAAATAAAAAGGCAGATGCTTCACACATGTTTTTCTGAATTGACATAAACCATGGAAGGAAAGAATGCTGATACTCCATAGTTGCCCTGTAGCAGCTTGTTACTTTTAATGTTTAGGTTTCCTGTAAGAGCACAGGCTAAAGGCAAAGCAGCATCTGTGCTGCCCCCGGATTAGGAGTCATGCTCTTTTAAGTGCCTGAGTAACGGGTGAACGGGGCGGCTGTAAATAGCCAGTTGGTGAGTTTGATGGACGTCGGCGTCGGGAGGGCTTCCTTGGGCCAGCGTTGTCCTGGGTGGCCAGGGAGGAACACAGCCCAGGGGAGGAAGGCGCATTCTGTCTTGCCTTCCTTTCCATATCAAGAAGAGCAGATGCTCGACTCACTGAATTAGCCTGCTCGTGGAGTGTTCGCTCTGGAGCACGGGCTACTGGGAAGGTCTAAAAATAGGACTGAGAAAGGGTTTGCCCCTTTTCTTGAAGAAGACGTTGGCCTACATGACTTTTGGAGGCGTCAGACGGCTCCCAACAGACTCTCGTGTCAAGTTACACTTGGTTCACTCTTCTGTCTCTTCCGGGGCTCAGCTCTTCCCGAGGCCGGTCCTGCAGAGGCTGGGAAGGGAGGATGTGGCCCTGGACACACATTCCTTACAGTTGTCGTGGGTTTATACTGATCTGTCTGCACCCCCTCGGTCAGCCACGGCGGTGCCAGGCTCACGTCAGAGCTGAATTAATTGACGGTGCATACTTGAAAGCAGATGGGCCGCAATTTGGGGGTGTCTGTGGCTGTCAAGTACAGTCAGGTGTCATGCAGACTGAGCCTTATGGCCTGTGAATCATGGACCAGCTGCAGACACTCAAGGAATGTCGTGCGCCCACCTGGGATCGCATCTCCCGCTGGCCACCGGGGCAGTGTTGCCCCCTCCAGCATGACGGCACTCTTGTAAGTGCCTCTCTGCCCACACGCGGTGGAGGCCGCTGCCTGTGTGTACCGCCCCAGGAGGGTGGCCCTGAGGGATCTGAGGTGGGCCTGGGAACAGGTCTGTTAAACAAAGAAGCTCAGAGACAGTTTTACCTGTGGGTGACCCTCGTGAGCACGGGACAGCTGGTTTTATCAACAAGACTTTAGATAAACACAGAATTTGGTGTTAAATATTTCTCTTCTGCACACTTAGGGTTTTTTAAATGCAGTATTGGCCTAAAGTAAGAACCAGCTTCTGGGAACGGGTCAGGCAGGAGCCCTAGTATTTGGCTAGTGTCCTTTAGCTTATCTGTGATTAGCTGAGATGCTTGATAAATTCTTTTCCCATTCCAGCAGCTTTATGACCGTCGGGGTCTGAGGTCTGGTGGCAGTTCAGGACAGTATGTAGTTGGCGTGGTATAAATAGTAAGTGGGGACATGTCTTACTAGCCTTTCGTTTCAGCTGATGACTCCAGTAGTGCTGGAGTTTTGATGTTTATCACTGTCTCTTTCACCCCCATCCTTTTCTTACCCAAAAGACAAATGGTGAGGTTAAATACGGCCACGACTCAGCCACAGCTCAGCCCAAGCCCAAGCCCAGTAGTGGCCGTCAGGATTGTCACCATCACAGGTTCTGCTGGAACTAGCATGCAGGCCTTTCAACTGTCTTAGTTTTCACTAAGGTTTAATAGCTTATTATCAAAATGTATTCTGATAATAAGCTAATAAAGTATTCCTGAGCATGTTTCAAAAACTAAAACAATTTTTAAAAATGAAAATATAGATTAGGTTGATTTGCCAAGTGACATTCGTGTGTGAGGAAATGCACACAGTTAAACTAAATCTAACTTTTATGCTTAGGTAGCAAAAGAGAGATGCCTTCAGATTTTCAAATATCAATACTTATTCAACAGTACATGATGAGGAAGTTGGATAGCTCCTTTTGTGAGACCTTTCTCATTTTGGTAAAGTTAGTTGGCCCTGAAAACTTAACTTCAGTTGAACCAAGAGTTTGCGGAGCTAACACTGTAAGCATCTTAAAGTCTAAAACAAGACCGAGATTGTATATAATGAATTTTTTGTATGGGTTAAATGTTAGAATGGAGAACAGAAGTGGAGTGCTGACTGGCTTCAATGTTTTCTCCCTTGAGAAAATGTTTCAGAGCAATAAAGGTGATGTGTACTGCTGAGCCCACGAGTGTGGGTCTGAGTCCAGTGGGAGTTGCTAGCGGATTTTCTGGAATAATTTTCCGGAATCCATAGTCGACAAGAAGACAGTAGTGACATGCAACACTGGCCAGGGCTGCTGTGAATGTTGATGGTGGTTTGGGGCCACGGGCCAGTTCTAGGGGACAGCCGGGCCATGCTAGTTTCTGGGTGGCAGCACCTGTACGGATAAGCACAGAGGGAGTGGGTAACAGGAGGAGGGAGTGTGCTACCTGAAGTAGGAGAGCTCTGAAGGGGTCAGTATAGGAACTGGTGGGGACCAGGGTAGAGCCAGGAAGAGAAGAGCAGGGCTCTCATGGATCCCAGGACACCCCAAGTCTCACTCCTAGATCAGTGTATAACTGTCAGTTTTGGAGTGGGGTGGCATTTCAACGAGGGGGGGTGATTTTTATTTTAATTTTTAAAAGTTCTCTAATTAAACCCTAAATTTAACTTTGGGGGAAAAGGTGGCACATCCACATGGCTGCACCTTTGAAAAGTATAGAATGATGTATAATAACATATCCTGCCCTCTTACCCCAGCCATGTTCTCTACTCCCACTCCCTAAGCTCACCAATTTGCCACCTCATGTAGTCAGTGTTATTAATTCCCTGTGTTTTTAATGCATGAATGAAAAATACGTAATTTATCCCCCTTTTTAAAATAAAAAAGGTAACATGTCATATGCACTTTTTTTCACTTAGTATTTTTTGAGGGTCTTATCATGCTAGTGAATAAAGAGCTGCCTATTTCTTTTTTGACAGCTGCATAATATTCCATTACATGTATGTAGGAACCTTTATTTAATCCATCTCCTTGGTTTGTTGCCTATTCTTGGCCATAAGAAGCAATGCTGCAGTAAATAACTGTATGTGCACCATTTTGCACATGTACAAGTTTATCTGTAGGATAAACTCCAGGAGGTGGGTTTGCTGGGTCAGATGGTTTGTGCACTTATAATTTTGATAGATTTTGCCCAGTTGCCTTCCATAAGACTTGTTCTCATTTCCCACCAACGATTTGAGGTTTTGAGGTTGGTCAATTCAAATGTGTTGGAATATGTCTTCATGCATCAAATAGTGATGCAAAAATCATATTCTATGTGTGGGTCTGAAAGCACCATCAGTAATGTGACAGCAGTGCTTCCCAAGAGTGCAGGGGACCCGCTGAGTCCTGGTTTCGTGTAAGACAGCCACCCGCACACACACCCCACCCGCCGACAGCAGTGCTTGTAGTTCCTGCCCAATGGCGTGTGATCGGCCTGGGATCCAGGTTGCCCTCCAGGCTGCCCAGAGGGGTGCCTTGCTTTAATCCCCCAGCAGCAGCCCTGGCTGAAAAAGCCTTTTTTTAAAAAAAATTAATTAATTAATTTATTATTTTTGGCTGTGTTGGGTCTTTGTTTCTGTGCGAGGGTTTTCTCTAGTTGCGGCGAGGGGGGCTACTCTTCATCGCGGTGTGTGGGCCTCTCACTATCGGCCTCTCGTTGCAGAGCACAAGCTCCAGACGCGCAGGCTCAGTAGTTGTGGCTCACAGGCCCAGTTGCTGCGTGACATGTGGGATCTTCCCGGACCAGGGCACGAACCCGTGTCCCCTGCATCGGCAGGCGGATTCTCAACCACTGCGCCACCAGGGAAGCCCGACATCATTTTAACATGAGACACGAAACCACCAAGCTGGGGTTGATGGGTTGGTAAATCAGCCCAGGGAGCCTTCCTGGGTCTCCCACTAACCCGGCTTCCCCGCCATTCCCAGCCTCCTGGGGGTTTACCGTGCATCTGCCCCCCAGGTCCCCCCCCCCGCCTGCTTCTCCACCTCATGAAGCGTGGTGTCCAAATCCCCATTCTGCTATGAATTTTAAAATTTAAGCAATGAAAAATTTTTTTCTAGTAGTAAGAGCAATTAACATTGATGATAGTAAATTTGTAATATTTATGATTTAAAGCTGTGATTCCAGGTTTGGAATTTGTTAGAGATTAGATTGGGTTAGAAAGAAGGAATGATCAGGCATGGGAAGGGAGGTTGGAAATGGGCTGAGTTCAATTTGGGTGAAGTTCTCAAAGTATGTGGAACAGCTGAAATCATCTCGCCACATTTTTGACCACTGGGAAAGTGTAAAGAAAAGGCAGCCTAACAGCATTTTGCCAGGGTGAATCTGATGAGGATCCCTGAACACACAGTGAGAACTAGAATGGTGATGGATGCAAAGAATGTATTCGGGGTCACTAATCACACAGAGGGGCTGATTTGGAAATACTCTGCTGTCTTTTCAATGCATTGAATCATATTGCTTTATAATAGTGAATAATAGTAGAAAGTTCTTGGAGACCCCATAGAAGGGCTTTAGGCAGTGGGCACAGTGTCTGAGGCCGTGTGACAAAAGCATGTGCTTCTGAAGGTAGAAGTAGTCCCAGAATGATCACAGGCTCACGGATAAATGCAGTGCACATGAGTTTTTTATGAACAGTTGGTATAGAATGAATACAGTGGTATTGAATAATACAGCAAAAATTTAAACAAAATCCCCCCTCTGAGTTTCCCTTATCCTGCTGTAGTTTTTCACAGCAATTATCTCTTTATGTTATACACTCAGTTCTGTATAACACTTGTTTTTAAAACATACATTTGTTCTAACATGATTGACATATTAGGGAACAATCTGAGTATGACATGAGTTTCAAATTTGCTTATGTGAAATTTTCTTTGCAAAAGCACTAGATAAGCTCAGAAAACTGCACTGAGCTGAGCCAAGCCACGTGGGAATACACAAAATGCACACATGCACACGCCTCAGACATCTCCCAGCTGTCTCAGTTCATGTCTTGTTGTCTGAGGCACACTCTGCCTACATGTGGTTGCAGCTTTCGTCTGATTTCTGATCATCTTCCTTGACACCCCACAGTGACTCCCGAGCTGCAGCCCCTCTGGTGCCCACTTCCACCAGTACCCTTCAGATTTTTTCCCTCAGTAAAATGCCACAGTGATTGTAGCACTTATGTATTTCTTAGCCATTCAGCATGTATAAAATTGTGCTATAGCGTTTATTAGGTTCCTGTCTTTTTCTCCCCTTATGCCCTTTGGTTTTTGGTAAGGATCTTTGCATAGCATGGTGATTTTCAGGAACGCTATGTGGTGTTATAGCAGAACTGACAGCATGAGTACCGTGATCTTATTGTGTTTGTTGTCTATTGTCTTGTGTCTCCATGCACCTCCCCCCAATATCAGTTCATGGGGGGCAGGGCCTTCTGATCATTTGCTCACTCTTGCATCCCCAGCATCTTCTCAGTGTCTGGCACAGAGCAGGGGCTCAACAAATATTTGTTGAATGAATGAATTACTAATTTTTTTTTTTTTTTTTTTTACTGCAAATGGCATACTCTGTTGCAAATGAATGGTTCTGTTAAAAAAGAGATTATTAAAGTTAATGGATAGCGTATTGCATTTGAGTTTGGCGAACACATCTGGCTCTTTGGCAGACATAGCTTATCAAGGGAGGCAGGGATGGAAATTTGGGGTAAAGGTCACAGAGCTTTTTAAAATTTGGATTCGAGAAGAAACATTCTAATAATGTATTCAAAGTCAATTAAAGTAAGATCAGGATAATAGCCAAAGTGGTCAGACCTACAAAAGGGTTATGTTCATTTAGTAAAAATAGTGAAAAAGAAGAGATCCTAATGATGGTGTTTGACTCCAAAATAACTTAATAAATGAAAAAGGAACTTTTTTTTTAATCCAGAAAGATATTTTCGATCAGTTGTTAGGAAGGACCCTAGGTTGTTCTTTTTAACTGAAATTTCAAAGTCAGTGCATCATTGCTTCAGCACCTGTCATGTATGTTTAAAATATGTATATGGTTAGTGCTCAGTAAGGCATGGATTGAGTATGCATGTAAAACTCTTAGCTAGAACTATAGATATAGATGTATGTGTGTGTACACACATATCCATATACATGGAACTTTGTGATGCAATCATGGGAAGCAGTTTATGTGTATTATTTCATTTCATTCTGACAACAACCCTAGAAGCTATTACTCTTAACTTTCACATGAAGAAACTAAGGCCCAGAGAGGGTAACTTCGTGACAGTTGTGCAGCTGGTGAGTGGCGGACCTCAGATTTTGGAGCCAAAGCCCATGCTTCCGTGCACTGAGAGCATTACACTAGGTTCTGGTGATTCCAATTAAGAAAACTTGTGTCCTGCCCTTCAGGAGGGGGTGATGGAGATGTAAGTAAGAAAGAACAGTGCGGTTGGTACCCAGGTGAGGAGAGAATCAGGAATTGTGGTGGAGCAGGTGCTTGACTGCTTCATGTAGTGGGCTTCTCAGCCATTGATTAGGCGCTTTGGAAGGTGCCTTCTACATTGAAAGGAGACCACACACCCAAAGAAGCAGAAAGCATAGACACTGTGTGAAGGAAGGAACTACCATTTATTCAATTCTTAACTTCATTCCAAGTGCTGGACCAAAAGCTTTGTATACATTGTACTGGTAACTAATGATTTTGGATCTGGGCTTTGTGGTAAGTGCTTTTACTTGTTCTATCTCATTTAATCTTTACAGCACCCCTGAGGTTGGTTCTCATATTACCTTCCTTTTCCATAAAACTCAAAGAATGTGCACAAAGCCACACAGTCATTAAGTGGCTTTGTTTAGTCCTCACCCACCAACCAATGGTGGGAATTATTTTAAGAATGAGATACACAACGAGGAAGTAGCACAGTTAGGATCTGAAATCAGATCTGTGTTCACAGTCTTTGCTTTTCTCATTATAAATAAGGCACACATTGAGGTGTGCTTCTAGAAAAAATACGGGAGGAGATTTGAGACCGAAATATTTAAGTTCCTACAAAGCTTAATAAAAATACATGTGTACTTAGAATCATGGAGATCTTCTACTTAGAAAAAAAAACAATTATCAAGTTGCCACAATTTACAGAGACATGATTTAAAATATAACTGTGAGACAAGAACGATCACATCGCCAGCAGAGCGATTCTTCTCAAAACCAGATCTGATCCTGTCTCTGTTCCACCAAAAAATAATACTTCCTGGTTCCTGTTGTCTGCAGAGTATGATTCTTGGCATGTCTGCTGTTGTGGTCAGTCTTCTGCTACCTCCACAGGCAGCTCACACAAGCGCTTCTCTCTCCAATGCTGAATACCCCTTGTGTTTTCATATAATAAGGCAGTTAATGCTCTTCTCTCTTCCCAAAGCCACCACCCCTTTCTTTCTTGCAAAATCTAGCTCAGTCTTATTACCTTGGGGAAGACTTCTCAAAATCCCTCAGGCAAAATTTAGTTGTCTCATTTTCTGTTACCCATGTGTTTGCTGATCTTACTCTCGTGAATTCAGTACGTTGGTTCGCAACCATTGGCAGACTCTCCACATAGTTCAAGGATTGTCATGGATTGAGGCTATCCTTTCTCCACATTCATGCTCCTGGTGCCTGGCCCAGAGTCTGGTATACTCAGTCAAGTGTTTGTGCAACCGGTAGGTGGATGGATGGATGAGTGAATGTGTAAAATGTTTGAATTATCCCATAAAAATATGATACATGGTTAATAAGTTATTCTAAATTAGAAAGTATTCTAGCCACAGTCACTGGATGAGTTGTTTATCCACAATGAATGTAATTACTGATTTTTTCATTGTTTCTGACAAATTATCGTTTTCAGATATTAGGATGCAAGATAAGTGTTTGAACAAGAGATGTTACAGATATGTATCTTCCAGTGGATCACAATTAGGAAGTGTTCAATTTTGCGCATCTGCTTTCCTGCCTCTCCAAAACCTAGTCATCCTTCTTGGTCCCAGATGAACTCTCAACCTGTGAGCAACTCCCTGCTCACCTGCTCTGGACCCTCTTGACAAGCCTCTTCAGGGAGCATCCATAGCTGTGGTTGTCAGTTATTCTGAAATTCATTTCTAAGGTATATGTCATGACTTTATTTTTCATTTATTCTGTCTTGGGTTACTGTTGATTGCCCAACCAGATGATAAATATTTAGGGGGCAGCGGTCACATTTATCCTTTCCCCCCGCCCCTCAGCATGTGTAAAGTGGTAAGCATGTCTGTGTAGTAAGCATGAAGGAAATTTTTGTTGAGTCCATCACTCTCTTTCTTTGTCTTGGCAAGTTGAAAATGCCCTTCTTCTGTTCTTGGCTCACACTTGTGAGGAACAGAGCCCCACTCAGGGCTGCTTCCATAGAGGGGGTTTTCTGTGAGGGTGCAGGGGTGTCTCATGGAACAGAAGAGCAGGAAGAGCAGGGCACTCATGGGAGAGGGTGTGGCAATGGGATATCCTCGGCTAACAGGTCCCTGTCTTGTCAGATGGTCTCTCGTCCCTCCTTCTCCTGGGGCCAGTGCCCCACCCTAGTTTTCTCTGTCGACTGGACCTGTTTGCTCTTTGAACATGGCATCAGAATGGCCACTCAAGGAACCATACTACACTTTCTGATTTTCAATAAGAAATTTTCACACTTTCTGACTTTCAGGATCAATTTTTAGGAGGAGGAACATGCCTGGTTCCCTTAGGTCAGGTGTTCTTCCCTGGTCCTGTCAGCTGTGGCCAGATAGATGGGGTCACCAGGTGTCAACATTTTCAAGCAAGGTAGTGAGACTACATCATCAAAAGATGGTGTGGTCTGAGTAGGCATCCCAAGCTTGTCTAGTGAAATTTAAAATATGTTTCAGCAGGAGTCAGTTGAGATGAGAATGTTAAATTAATTAAGGGGCCAAGTGCCAGCGTTGCTTGGAATAAAGAGAGAGACATGCCATTGCTGCATGAAGGTTTGGCCTAGGAAGTGGCGCCTCCGAAGGGTTTTGAGGTCCAATTAGAAGTTAGAGATTGTTTTTCCCAGAAGCCCCTGCCACCAGGAACTCTGACGAAGTAGCATGGCAAGCAGTGGCTGGAGTGTCATGTAGGTAGCTGATTCTGCTATGAGAAGCAGTGCTGTGAGGCGTAGGTTTTTCAGGGTGTTATGTGCACCTGTTGTGTCTATTTAGAGGAGGTGGGTGGGAGTGACACCTTGCACAGTACTAATTGCTACCAGTCTGAAAAAATTAGCAAACTTCAGGGGGAAATAGGAGCTGAAGAGCTAGATAGATGTATACCTAATGAGATTCAGAGCCCCAGCCAAAACTGGTGAAGAAAATACCCAGTTTTGTACGGCAGGTCCCAGCAGGAACCACACAGGATGCACTTCTTATAAGCAACCAAAATACTGCAGAGGGGCCTCCATATTTATTGCCTTTGTGCTTTGAAAGCAGCATCAGTTACATCTGTTACAGATGAAGCTCATTCCTTTGCTATGGGGAAGGAGAATGGCTTTCAAGAATGTCTCTCCGCTTTTTGCCTGTTAACACAGATTAAGGAATTCTTAGGATTGGAGAAATAATCAGGAGTCAACGTGAAAATGAGTCTGAGGCTCTGACAGGAGACAAACGCCATGCAGGGCAAGAAGGGGGCCATGCACAATAGAACTGAGGGCGGAGCTGCAGGAAGAAATGAGGGGCTTCTTAGGGGAGAGGCCTCTCCTGTTCCCTGGAGCATCCAGAAGGTAGCATGCCATTGCCAGCACTGGCGAGGAACCTTGTTGCTTAGCAGCAAGAAAAGTAGAGAAGCAGCCATCTGGAGAGCTGACCTGCTGGCAGACCTGTGTATCTTCCTCTGGGGCTGGTTCTCATGATGGAGCAGAGCCTGACCAGACCTCAGAGCTACCAAAGAGCTCACTGATGCCAATGGGTGCTGTTGCCTTGTGTAGGCCCTAAACCTCAGGGTCCAGAGACCTTGAGATTCTGGTGTGAAGGTAAAAGACCTTAGGACACTTAGAAGCTTTCGTCTCTTTTTACTATTGAAGGATCTTGATTTGAAAGAGAACAAAGATATGGCACTTTGACAGCTCATTGGTGTTGATCTAAGTTACAGGTTATTTCATTGTGCATGATCTCCATTTGCCAGAAGAATAGGGTTGGGAAAATAAGCCAGGTATTTTTTTTTTTTTTTTTGCGGTATGCGGGCCTCTCACTGTTGTGGCCTCTCCTGTTGCGGAGCACAGGCTCTGGATGTGCAGGCTCAGTGGCCATGGCTCACGGGCCCAGCCACTCCGCGGCATGTGGGATCTTCCTGGACCGGGGTACGAACCCGTGTCCCCTGCATCGGCAGGCAGACTCTCAACCACTGCGCCACCAGGGAAGCCCAAGCCAGTTTTTTTATTTATTTTATTTTATTTTATTTTATTTATTTTTTTAAACATCTTTATTGGAGTATAACTGTTTTACAATAGTGTGTTAGTTTTTCCTTTACAACAAAGTGAATCAGTTATACATATACATATGTTCCCATATCTCTTCCCTCTTGCATCACCCTCTCTCCCACCCTCCCTATCCCACCCCTCTAGGTGGTCACAAACCAAGCCAGTTTATAAAAATGGAAAATAAGCAAGTTTATTTTAATCATAAGCTTGACAGTAATCTCTAGTGAAGTCTGTTCCACCCAGTACATGGTTGATAATCAGTAGCTTTATTTTCTTATTAAATCAGAAGTGAAAATGTGGGGCAAATTGATAAGCATATTGTTAGAATTTCTAAATGACTGCAGAATTACAAGGAACCGATGTCATGGGTTAGCTAAGAGTGAATGGAGGTGACATTGGGCTGATGGATCTTATTTTAGGAATACACTTGATAGGGATTCTTATAATATGCTTGTGGGCTAGATGTTAGTAAGATGAACTCACGATTTATTTAAAAACAATCTGGTAGATGTTTTTTGTTTTTATTTTTGCTTTGAGTCATCAGAAAGGGACAGGCAGACGCACTGGATGTCATAATGCTGTCATGTCTTCACCTAAAAAAAAAAGATCGGCGTCCTATATCTGGGAGGGCTTCCTCAAAACAATTGAAAGTGATAGAAAGCTGATAGGAATACCTAATATTATATCACAAAGTTGAGATGTTAATAGGTTGAAACCAACTAAAAAGAGGAAACATAATTGAAATAAATGTCCTACCTCTTGGGTAAAATTTTATTACATGAGTATAGAAAGATACTGGAAAAACAGCATTTTTGTAAAAGATGACCTGTATGTTTTACTTGACTACATTTACAGAAAATAAAGCTATATGGATGAGATGGCCTGTAAAGCTTTACATTCTTTCAAAGGGATATAAAGGCTTTGGCTGCAATGCTCTGTGAGCAGTATCTTAGGAGGGCCCATGACTCTTTGAAGGGTGTCCTGAACAGCGTGCAGGAGAATTTGGGGCGGCCAGAGGGCTTAGGGAGGCCTGGTGTAGAAACCTGGCAGGGTTGTGAAGAGCCTCTTCCTAATTTTCATGACTGTCTTAGGGAAGGAACGGGCCTGTTCTGGGTGGCTCCCTGGCGTAGCACTACCTCTGTGGGTAGAGGTTACTGGTGGACAGACTGGGATCAGGTTTGAACAAGCCTAAAGGCTGAGTTAGGGTGCGTCTTCAGTGGGTGGAGAGTAGAATTTGGTGCCCTCTGAGGTCCCTTCCAAATCTTAGATTCTGCAGTACTGGACAATCTACATTTTGTTTTAATTTCAGAGTCACTAACATATGGTTTAGAGATGAGTTTATCATTATAATTTGGATTGTGTAATACTATAAAAGGAAACTGTGATAGGACTGTCCTTTAAGTGGGAAGGCTCAAGGAAGTTTCCAGAGAAGCAAGAGAAACCAGGACCGTTTTGCAGAGAGTGAGTTTTGCTGAATATAATTGTGATAATAAAATAAACTTGTTATTTGAAAAACATGCTGTAACTGCAGGGAGTGCCTAGGAAATGTGTGGCATGGGGAACGTGTCCCCAAAATGCATTTTGCCTTTAGTCACTAGAGGTTGACTCCATTTGGTAAATCTGAAGATTGAAAAAAATCTTTTTTTCCTTTGGTGATTCCTTTTGAGCATTTCTGCTTTCCAGTAATCATAGCTTTGTTTTACCAAGAAAGCTCTGCCTCTCGGGGAGCTGTGATTTTCAGAGCAATTACAGCTGGCATGGGCGGCCGAAGCCCGTCAGGACCATGGTTGTCCTGGAGATTTTCTTCAGAAAGAGACCCTGATTACTCTTTATTTTTGCTCCTGTTGGTTTACTCTAATTTGTAATTTAAAATCCGCTATACAAAGAGTCTACAGAGCGCCAGCTGGTTGCTAGTTTAAAGACTTTCTTTTCTTTCTCTATTTTTTAAATTTTAAATTGGACCGTCAATTTTGGTGGTTGCTGTTTTGAAATCGGTGCGAAGTATCTTTCTGTTTCCTTAACTTCAGTGGATGGGGAGGTTGAAAACAAAATCACCAGTTTAAGATTTACGTTAAACGTCTTTTCCTAGAAAAGGGGGTAGGGCTGCCTCCTCCAGCTTCATCTTCTGTAGATGAGGGAAGGAACGGTGGGTCCCTGGAATTAGTCCTCTGATTACAGCCTGGGAAATTGTCATCTCGGGAGAGCTTTCAGTGTGTGCTGTGTGCCCTGCTCTACTGGTCCTTTTCTGGGCAAGTCGGGGTCACACATGGAAGGGAGGAAGGCAGGCAGGTGGGACCGACCTAGACAGTACTTTCACTCATGGGTCGTGGTCAACCGCAGAGGGCAGTAAATGGCACCTTCTTGTTGCTTTTGAAAAGCAAATGCTTAACTCCTATTTAATAACGGCTGTGTCTTGACTTTTGCTCAGTGTTCTTTATCATATGTTTAGACTGTAACTTTTGGAGGGAATGGCTTTTCTTTTTGGTACTATGATTCTCTGCCTTTGCAGTTTAGATGAAAGCCTTATCTTTCTGTTTTCTGTTCCCGTTAATTGTTCAAACACCTTAATGTCTTAGGCTTACACATTGACTCTTGAATGAAATCACTCATATAACCCAAACTTAATAGGACACTGTGAAGTGGACGTTCTTAAACTGGTCTTGCTTTGGAAGTACAGTCCTTTAGGAAAGCAATTAAGCAACATGTATTTAGCTATTACTTTTATTATTATTAGAAAAGACCTTTACAAATTTATTCTCTTTGTCCCAGTAATTTAATTTCTAGGAATCAATCCTTAGGAAGTCTTACGAAATACAAAACATAGACATAAAGCATTATTTATAAGAATGAATTCTAATAATAAATATTGTAAGCAAACTATATGTCTAATAGTAGTGAGATTGGTGTTGTTTCTTCTTCTAATTATCTGCATTTTGAGCATCTTTTAAAAGTGTGTTCATTTGACTTGTTCCAGCAGCTAGTAGGTCACATCTTTTATGGGTGAGAGGCTAGACTAAAGGGAATTTATTTATTTATTTTTTGATGTTGGGGGTAGGAGTTTATTAATTAATTAATTTATTTTTGCTGTGTTGGATCTTCGTTTCTGTGCGAGGGCTTTCTCTAGTTGTGGCAAGTGGGGGCCACTCTTCATCGCGGTGCATGGGCCTCTCACTATTGCTGCCTCTCTTGTTGCGGAGCACAGGCTCCAGACGCGCAGGCTCAGTAGTTGTGGCTCATGGGCCTAGTTGCTCCGGGACATGTGGGATCCTCCCAGACCAGGGCTCGAACCCGCGTCCCCTGCATTAGCAGGCAGGTTCTCAACCACTGTGCCACCAGGGAAGCCCGAATTTATTTTTCTTGCATAGCTAGTGTAAGGGAAAAAAATGCTTGGTTTAGGATATCTCATACTTATTGACTGTATACCCTGGGACTTCTGTTCCTGGAAGTATGGTAGATGAAATATCTTGAAAACCCTGCTCTTACAGAACGCTTGGTACTGCTGGCTGTAAAACATTGATGTTTTAAATGCATGGCAGAGATGACAAGAAATCATAGGAAATCCAGTGTCCAAAAACCTTTTCATGAGTGAGAACTGTGTGAGCTGATTCTAGAGTAGCCTCGGGAACGTGGGCCAGTCTTGGTGACCGCAGGGCACTTAGGGGGCTGCGGAGGTAGATGATGAGACCTTAGGTCTGAGGAGGGTGGGGATTCCTGTTTAAAGCCAGGCTGCTCAGGACCATATTCTTGGTGAAAGAATAGACCACAGAAAATATGCCCACCAGACTGGGGAGATTAGCAGGAAGTTTACCCCTTCTGGCTTGGGGCTGGATGTGGTGGGATTTGTAATCTCAGGTGTACTCTTACTTGGGTTTGGGGTTTGAATGATATTACTTGTGTAAGAATCCTCACTCTGATTAATTAGCATAAAAGGTGTTCCATGGTGGTGATGCTTTTCTTGAGGGACACACTATACTCAGGCTGCATAGAATTCCCACATATCAATTGTTTCTGAAGATGGGCTCACAATCTGAAATTAAAGACCCCCTGAGGGAACCATCTACCATACACGAAGCTTAGTACACATGGCCAGCAGTGGAGTTAGACTGCTATAAAGTTATATAAGAGACTGCTGGATGGAGAATATTAAATAAGTATGTTTCAAACTATTGGAAACATGAAAGAACGTATTTAAAGCATAAAAATAAAAAGATGTTATGGAAAAAGAAAAGGCAGACTTAAATCAAAACCAAAGTAATTAATTTAAATACTCAGTGGACAAGTTAATCATTGGATTAATAAAATTGAAGAAAAACTTGTGTGTTGGAAGATGGATGAAAGGAATCTACTGAAATTGTACAGTGCTGCATATTTCATTTAGAATACATATTGGGAATTTTGGAAGAACACAGAAACCAGGGCCCAAAAGACAACCTGCAAATTATAGAAGCTAATAAGTATTGTCTAGCAGCATATAGCTTTAATGTGTAGTTGGATTGTGTTTCCAAATATATTTTATGGGACATTGACAAATTGGGTGAGACTAATAATTGCTGCTATTTTGAGCACTTGCCATGTGTAAAGTCTTGTTTTCATACATTCCATTCCATGAGGAGGTGTGGGGGCTGTCTGCTGTTTCCACCTGTCCAGTTCTTTCCCCACCTTTTGTGGTAGCAGCACTTGCTTCTCCTTTGGGGGACCACCCTTCCCCCAGGGCGTGCTATTGTTGTGGGGTGGTCCTGGTGGAGGCTTGCCTGTGAATCAAGTTACACCAGACCTCCCTGGCTCTGGGTCCCCACTGGACATCTCCCTCCTTGGAATCCTGATCTTGAGGGGAGTGACGGAAGGAAGAAGCTGATTCAGTGCAACAGCAGTGGCCCCTGAAAAGACTTTATAATTTGTTACCTACATCTCCAGGGCTGTTCTGCTTCCAGCCCTTCTCAAGGCCCAGCCATTAGCTTTTCTTTGGATTCTGAGAGCTGCTCTTATACTACTAATGCATTTTTCTTTCTTTCTTTCTTTTTTTTTTTTTTTTTTGTGGTACGTGGGCCTCTCACTGTTGTGGCCTCTCCCGTTGTGGAGCCCAGGCTCTGGACGCGCAGGCTCAGTGGCCATGGCTCACGGGCCTAGCCGCTCCGTGGCATGTGGGATCTTCCCAGACCGGGGCACGAACCTGTGTCCCCTGCATCGGCAGGCGGACTCTCAACCACTGTGCCACCAGGGAAGCCCTCTTTCTTTCTTTTTTAAGCCAGTTACTTTCTTGCTTGCAGTCACAGAAACTTAACTGATTTAGTAGGGTTTTAACTTTTCTGTCTTTCAGATGCTAAAAATGAGGTGTAGAAAAATTACATTATTTCCCACAGGTCATAGGGTCAATAAGGAGTAGAGGCTGAATTTGAAACCAGATCTGGTCTGTTCCAGAGACTCCTCTCACCCTATTTCCATGTAGCCTCCCTCCAAAGGGGCTCTTCTATCTATTGAGAAAAATTTTTCCAGGTCACATCTGCTTTCCTTTCAGGACAATATCTCCATACACTTGCATGTCATTGGGGTGGAACCTTGTCAAAAGTTGACTGTATGTACAAATAAACTCTATTTTTGGATTCTGCCTTTATTAGTTTTCTATCACTGCACAGTAAATTACCAACGACTTAGGCCTTAAAACAATGCTTATTTTTAACAACTTATTTTTAACACTTAAATCAACAATTTATTTTCCCACAGTTTATATAGATCCCAGCTTTGCTTACATGGGTCCTCTGCTCAGGGTCTCACTAGGCTGAAATAAAAGTGTCAGCGGGGATGTGTTCTCATCTGAGGCTTAGGTACTTCTTCTAAGCTCACTGATTGTTGGAAGGATTTAAGTCCTCGAGGTTGTAGGACTGAAGTCCTCAGCTTCTACAGGCTGCCTGCCCTTCCCTGTCATGTGGTCCTGTCTTCAACATGGCAGTTGCTAATTCAAGGTCAACAGAAAAGCTCCTCTGCAGCTACTTACCTCTTACCTCTAGACCCTTTATTAAAGAGCTCGCCTGATTAGGTCAGGCCTCCCTAGGAAATCTTCCCTTTGATGAACTCAAACTGATATGGGACTTTAATAACATCTGCAAAATTCTGCCATCTTTGTCATATAGTGTATCTAATCATGGCAGTGTTAGCCTATCATATTCACTGGTCTCACCCGCATTCAAGAGAAGGGGATTATGCAGACTTTGTGTACCAGGAAAGGGAATCTTGGCGCCATCTCAGAATTCTGTCCATTACTCTCCTCTAAACATTTGTTCACTTAAGCCTCAAAGAATTGCACAGGATTAGTAACAATTTTTCCTTACATTCCTTTCCTCCTCAAGTTCACTCATTAGTACTTTATTATGAATTTCACCAAACTCCCTGTATGGGAATGAGCTCCAGTACTACTTTTAGCATAAGTGAAGAGGTTAGGAAATTTGCTCAGCCCTAAAGTAGGTTGGAATTTTACTGAATCTAGAATATTCTGGGCATGTGATTTAGCACAAGGCCACTCAAAGTGTCATCTATAGATTACGGCTAGTTTGTGAACTGTTTGTTTGTTATCAGTTCATGGTGAGTTAAATACAGGACCTATGAGTAAGCATTTAGAAACATTTATAATAATTTAACATTGTTAGAGTATCCAAGCAAGTGATCAGTAGACAAACCGTGTTGACCAGAGTATGGAACAGGTTAGGTGTTGTTGGACTTGCGTGGTAAGTTATGTATGGCATAGGTGGTGTGTCAGTCATGTTTTAGAACTATGTTGTAAGGTGTGATTTTGTTTTTAATCAACTTTATTGAGTTATACCTTACATTTCAGAAAACTGAACCCATTTAAGTGACAATTTGATAAGTTTTGACAAATGTATACATCCATGTAATGACCACTAGCACAATCAAGGTATAGAACATGGCTATGTTCCTAAAGAGCTTTCTTGTGCCCCTTCTCAGTCATTCTGTGCTTTGTCCCCTTTTCACCCTTTACCTTCAAGCCACTAGTAATCACTGATGTGCTTTTTGTCACTATGGATTAAGTTTGTCTTTTCTAGAGCTTCACAAAAATGGACTTACTTATTCACTATGTACTTTTTTGGTCTGGCTTCTTTTATTCACCATAATGATTTTAAGATCCATTCATGTTGTTGTGTGTTATTGATAGTATATTACACTTTATTGCTGATGACTAATCCATTGTATGGATGTACCACAGTTTGTTTATCTATTTATCAAATGTCAAATATTGATTGACACTTGGGTTGTTTCCAATTTTGGTCATTATGAATAGAGCTGCTGTAAACATACATGTACAAGCTTTATATATGTTTCTTTTTTCTTGTGTAAATATCTAGAAGTGGAATTGATGAGTAATATGGTAAGTGTATGTTTAACTTAATGGAAAACTGACAAAGTTTTTTCCAAAATGATTATGCTATTTTACATTAATACCAGCAGTGCATGAGAGTTCCAGTTGCTCCATATCCTTGCCAACACTTGGTATTCCAGTCGTTTTCATATTAGCCATTCTAATAGGCTTGTCATTGTATCTCATTTGGGATTTGATTTGTTTTTCTCTGATGACAAATTGTGTTGAACATCATTTCATGTGCTTATTGGCCATCCAAATATCTTCTTTGCGAAGTATCTGTCCAAAGCCTTTGCCCATTCTTTTTTTTTATTGGATTGTTTGTCTTTTTTGAGTTATGAGTTCTTCACGTGTTCAGTTTCTTTATAGCTTAATATTATTAGCTAAATGTTATTTGTCAGTAAATGTATATTAATTATTCTTAACCTTAATTTAATACTGGCAAAGCAAATGTTACTGGACATTTTTTCTTTTTGTCAAGAAAAGAGTCCTTTTCTCAATGCACAGTAGTAGTTAACTAAAAGGTGACAATGGAAGTCACTTCAAAGCAAAAGATTTGATATTAGTTTTAGTTAACTGTATGAACCTTCATACATTCAGTTCAGTTTTGCAACCATAAGTAGCCAAATAAACTGCTAAACACAGTGTGCTATTTTCTGAGGAAGTACTGGCTGATGAAGAGATAAGACCATCAATTCTTAAAAAGCATTTACAGATAAACTAAAGAAATACAGCGAAAAACAAAAAGAATTCTTTGAAAGAAAGTATTCAATTAAAAGAGCTGACAGATGCAAGTGTTCACTGTTTCATATATCAACATGAGTATTCTGTCACCTTCTTATTAAATAACAATTTGATTTACTAGGAATAAAAAGACAATATACATTTGTCCAGACCATGGCGAAGGACTGCATCAAAAATGCTGATGTGGAAATGTTCAGTGAATCTATGGCCAAGAAGATGGCTCAAGTACCACTTTCTAATGATGTATTCAGAAACTGACTATTGATATAGAAAGCAAAGGCATAGAACAAATAGTAGAGAATTTTTCATTATAGTTTAAAGAATGCACAGATTTACTAATGGGCAGTTCTAGTAAATGGGTAATTTGAATATGATGTTGATATAGGAAGAATTCTTTTTAGCTTCATTGCTGATAAACACAACTAACTCTGAACTACTATATAAAACTATGAAAAATTACACTGTCAACAAGTTTAGTTTGAAATTTGAGTTTTGCACAAGGGAATGTGTTCTGACGGCACAGGAGAATATTGTAGAGCAGCCACATGGATTAAGGAGCTTGCATCAGTGTAAATCACTCTACTCCTTCCTCCATTAAAGAAGTTGTGGTTCAGAAAAATGTCATCTGAACTAAACAGTGTGCTTAGTGATGATGTAAAAATTGTAAATTATATAAAGGCAAAGGCATTAAAAATTATCCTCCCTTATATGTGATAATATGGATGCTAATTATTACAAACTGTTACTGCATCCTGAGGTATTGTGGTTGTCTATGGAAAATGAACTGTAAAATAAGCTGTCGTATTTCTTGAAGACAGGAAACCAGCCTGTTCTCAATTCTTTAAAGATATGAGTTAGCCAGACTTGCTTAGTTGTTTGACATCTTAGGTATTAAAACTTCATGCAACAAAGAAATGCAACATATTTTTAAATGGCAGATAAAATCAAAGGACAAAAACAAAAGTTAGAAGTTTGGAAGAACAGAGTTTGCAGATTACTATGTTACGTTCCATGATTTAGCTACAGCTATCAGTGAAGAGGGTAATGATCTTCACATTGAACCCCTAGGAAACATTATCACTGAATACTTTATGATTTTTTTTTTTTTTTTTTTTTTTCTGTATGCAGGCCTCTCACTGTTGTGGCCTCTCCCTTTGCGGAGCGCAGGCTCCAGATGTGCAGGCTCAGCGGCCATGGCTCACGGGCCCAGCCGCTCCGTGGTATGTGGGATCTTCCCAGACCGGGGCACGAACCCGTGTCCCCTGCATCGGCAGGCGGATTCTCAACCACTGCGCCACCAGGGAAGCCCTACTTTATGATTTTATAGAGCATTTTGAATTTTACTTTCTATCAAAAAAAAGCCAAGCTTGGGAAATTTTTGGATCTCATATCTATTTATTTCATCAAAAAATTTTAACAGTAACTGCACAGGATAGATTGGGGAATTGGTAACTACTGAAGGATTGAAGATGCATTTTGAAAATAGAGCATCGTTTACTTTCATTTTGGATAAAAATTAAAAATTGATGTTCTGAGCTTGTCAAAATTATGCTAAAATCTCTTCCCCCATTTCCTTCAACATACCTCTGCCAGACTGGTTTCTATGATGAGTGTTATTAAAACAAAATAGAGAAACAACTTAGCTATACATTATTCCCTGAGAGTAGCTTGGTAGATCTGTCCTAGAATAGACAAGTTAACAAGCAAAAACTAGAATAGTTTTTCCCATTTAAAGACTTTGAATACAGATAACACATAGCTTTTATTCATTGTGTGTATTAGGTTTTAGTGTGGCAAATCAATTTCACTTGCAACTTTTTGTTTGCACTACAACAAAGTTGTGAGAGTGATTATAACTTTCTATATTAATTGCCTGTATGCTTTCTTTTATATGCTATATTGTGTAACTTGTCTCTTTTACTGAGTTACTTTTTTTTAGATTATATTAAGAGAGAATTTTATGTATTGAGTGTAATGATAAAGTATTTGGCATGTATTTGTATGTCCTGTTTTATGTCCTTTACTAGTCGTTCATTTTTGTTGCAATTTACCAAGGCATTGGTCAACAATGGATTGGAAATTGCAAGCTGACAAACTACTCCTTCAACCTGGGTAGTTTGAGAAGCACTGAAGTTAATGTTTGGTTTCTCCTTGGGAGCATTTATTTTCGGTGGCATCTCCCCTGGGCTGCCCTCCGCCTCCCACCTCTGCAGAGGTGGCTTGGAGGGCCTGTTACAAGCAGTTTCCACCACAGGGCTGTGGGGAGCCTTGGTGAAGACCTTAAGTAGCTCCACAAAGAAAATTTGACAGTAGAAGGTGTTATCCAGAAATATTATTTATCTTAGGTTTATCAAGCAGACCAGCATGGCAGGTGTTGTCAGCAACTGCTGTTGCCTCAGCTCTGAGGACACGCCAGCCCCCCGGCCGTCTGTCTGCGTTTCCTAACTGATGCCATCAACCAGGGAATGTGTTTCCAGGTCACCAGTGATTTGGTCCTTGCATTTGCAAGGACCTTTTATCTTTGGTCCTCCCCTTCTCCCAAGCACTGGAGGCTATCTGCCATCTGTGATTTTTAAATTGTCCTCTCTCACTGGCTCCGCTGACAACAGGCTGCCCTGCTTTCTCCCTCTTTCTGGCAGCATCTCCGAGTCCTTTTCTGGCTCCTGGTATGACACCCCCCTTTGGCCCTTTCCTCTGGTCTCACTCTGTCTGCACTTCTCCAGCTGTGGCTTCAGTAGCCTTTCTGCACAAACCCCAGCTCCTCCCCTCTGACCTGCACCTCTGTCAGTTCATGGGATGTCACGCAGCCCCTCAGACTCAGCGTATTCACCATTCAGTATTCACCATTCAGTAGATCTCTTATCTGCTGACGGCCCCCAACCCTGAGGCCCGGCCAGCTCCCTCCTGCTGCCCACTCACCTGGGCTTAGAGACCTTGCCTGGCATCCACTGCCTGAAACCTTCCAGCCTCACTCTCTGAACTCCATCCTGTCCCTGCCTTGGCTCAGGCCCTCACTGTCATCCGCTCCGCATTCTTGCCTCCAGGGTCTCTCCTCCAGCTTCTCCCCCACTCGGGGATCTGAGTTTTCTCTTAAAAACCCAGTTCTGACCTCTCTGTTGGCCCCAGGGTGAGGCCCGGATCCTTTGCAGCCTGGCCTAAGTGTGTCTGGGCTCACCTTGGACGACTCTGTGTCACCTTGAACTCCAAGTCATGCTGAACACAGTCAATGCTGATGCAGGCTGTTTAGGATCCATGTTATCTGCAACACAACAAAATTAATCTACTAGCATCTCACAGAAACTGTGGGCAAGAGAGAATGTGAAAGTTCCTAGCTAGCAGAGGATGAAAAGTGGCAAGCGACAGTACAGCACCTTACTGATGGAAGTTGTGTAAAAGGCCCTTGATGGTTTTTTATCAAGGGTGCTCTTTCATTGTATTTAATGTATAAGTTTTCTAAAGACTTTTATTGATCCATCCCCAACCTTGGACTCTCTGGCTTCTTTCTCAAAAGATCTCAAGTGGTTCAGCCATGGATTTCCTCTCCCTGGGGCTGCAGAAGGGCAGCTGCATCACCCGCTCACCTGGCTCTGTCTCCTGCTGGACCTTGTGGGTGCCTTGTCAGATCTTTGGATCTGCCCAGAATTTAGCAGACAAGTCAGTGAATGTTTGAGGAATGAATAAATGAATCCTCCTGCACTCTAGGACTGAATCAGTGCTTCTCAGACCTTAATGTGCATGTGACTATTCTGGGGCTCTTTAATAAAATCGCAGGATATAAAAGTAATACACAGAAATATCTTGCATTCCTATACACTAACAACAAAAGATCAGAAAGAGAAATTAAGGAAACAATTCCATTTACCATTGCAACAAAAAGAATAAAATACCTAGGAATAAATCTACCTAAGGAGGCAAAAGACCCATAGGCAGATAAATATTAGACACTGTTGAAAGAAATCAAAGATGACACAAACAGAAGGAGAGATATACCATTTTCTTGGATTGGAAGAATCAGTATTGTGAAAATGACTACATAACCAAAGCAATCTACAGATTCAGTGCAATCCCTATCAAATTACCAATGGCAGTTTTCACAGAACTAGAACAAAAAATTTTACAATTTGTATGGAAACACAAAAGACCTCGAATAGCAAAAGCAATCTTGAGAAACAAAAATGGAGCTGGAGGAATCAGTCTCCCTGACTTCAGACTCTACTACAAAGCTACAGTAATCAATACAGTATGGTACTGGCACAAAAATAGAAATACAGATCAATGGAACAGGATAGAGAGCCCAGAGATAAACCCATGCACCCATGGTCACCTAATCTATGACAAAGGAGGCCAGAATATACAATGGAGCAAAGATACCCTCTTCAATAAGTGGTGCGGGAAAACTGAAATGAAAATGAAAATGAAAACGGTTCTAATTTCATTCTTTTACAGCCACATGTAAAAGAATGAAATTAGAACACTCCCTAACACCATACTCAAAAATAAACTCAAAATGGATTAAAGACCTAAATGTAAGGCCAGACACTATAAAATTCTTAGACGAAAACATGGGCAGAACACTCTGACATAAATTGCAACAAGATCTTTTTTGACCCACTTCCTAAAGTAATGAGAATAAAAACAGAAATAAACAAATGGGACCTGATGAAACTTAAAAGCTTTTGCACAGCAAAGGAAACCATAAACAAGACAAAAAGACAACCCTCAGAATGAGAAAATATTTGCAAAGGAAGCAACAGACAAAGGATTCATCTCCAAAATATACAAACAGATCATGCAGCTCTATATCAAAAAAACAAACAACCCAATCCAAAAATGGGCAGAAGACCTAAATAGACATTTCTCCAAAGAAGACATACACATGGCCAAGAAACACATGAAAAGCTGCTCAACATCACTAGTTATTAGAGAAATGCAAATCAAAACTTCAATGAGGTATCACCTCACACCAGTAAAAATGGCCATCATCAAAAAATCTACAAACAATAAATGCTAGAGAGAGTGTGGAGGAAAGGGAACCCTCACGCATTGTTGGTGGGAATGTAAATTGATACAGCCACTGTGGAGGATGGTAAGGAGATTCCTTAAAAAACTAAAAATAGAATTACCATATGGCCCAGCAATCCCACTACCAGGCATATACCCAGAGAAAACCATAATTCAAAAATATACATGCACCCCAGTGTTTATTGCAGCACTATTTGCTATAGCCAGGACATGGATGCAACCTAAATGTCCATCAGCAGAGGAATGGATAAGGAAGATGTGGTACATATATACAATGGAATATTACTGAGCCATAACAAGGAACAAAATTGGGTCATTTGTAGAGACATGGATGGATCTAGAGACTCATACAGAGTGAAGTAAGTCAGAAAGAGAAAAACAAATATCGTATATTAACACATATATGTGGAATCTGAAAAAACTTGTATAGACGATCTTATTTATAAAGCACAAATAGAGACACAGATGTAGAGAACAAGCATATGGATACCAAAGGGGGTGGTGGGATGAATTGGGAGATTGGGATTGACATATATACACTCTTGATACTATGTATAAAATAGATAACTACTGAGAACCTACTGTATAGCACAGGGAATTCTACTCAGTGCTCTGTGGTGACGTAAATGAGAAGGAAATCCAAAAAAGAGGGGATATATATATGTGTGTATAGCTGATTCACTTTGCCGTACAGTATAAACTAACACAATATCGTAAAGCAACTGTACGCCAATAAAATAATAAATAAATAAAAAATAGAGAAAAAATGCAGATGATGTTTCAGTAGGTCTGGGTGGGACCAAGGTTCTGTGTTTCTAACAGGCTCCCAGGTGAGACTTCCCTGGTGGCGCAGTAGTTGAGAGTCCGCCTGCCAATGCAGGGGACACGGGTTTGATCCCTGGTCCGGGAAGATCCCACATGTGTGGAGCAACTAAGCCCGTGCTCCACAACAAGAGAAGCCACTGCAGTGAGAAGCCCACGCGCTGCAATGAGGAGTAGCCCCCACTCGCCACAACTAGAGAAAGCCCGTGAGCATCAACGAAGACCCAACACAGCCATGAATAAATAAATAAATACGTAAATTTATTTAAAAAACAAAACAAAAACACAAGCTCCCGGGTGGTGCTGGTTCTGCTCTTCCAGACTCTATGCTTCAATAGCTAAGGATTGAACCCCTTACCTTTAGAAAATATAGGGGCCATTTAGGTTCAACTAGCCACTTGCTGTGAGGACTGGCCAGCTGTCATTTTCTGTAGTCAGAGCAGGCTCCAGGGTATTTCAGGAAGCCTTTCCACATCCGCTTGGGAGAAAGCCTTTTCTTCCTGACGCAGGATGTGGTTACTCGCCTGATCTCCAGCCTCCCTTCCTTATTTGAGGAGCCCCTTGAAAGCACCGCACGTGGGATGGAAGGGGAGTGAAGAACTTCCCAGGTGGGCGCTCTGACCAGCTGACTCTGAGGCTGCATCTGGAAAATGACGGCTCCACTGGAGGACCTCCCCAGCCCTCCTGGTGCTCCTGTTCTGCCCCAAGACCTTGAGGGCCACCAGTGCTGCCAGCCCCCAGAGTGTAGACATTATCTTGACAGGATTGGCTGAGGCTGAGTTCCAAAATTTTTGTTAATGAACCTAAGCACCTTTATGGTTGAAAAAAATCCAATCCATAATAAACTCTATTAATATCTTCCCTCATATCAACATAGTTCACATACTTGTCATTTTTAAATGGCTCAGTAGTTACATTCCCTCAGGTTGCCTGGGTAAGGCCGTGTGTAGCCATTCCCTTGAGGCTGGCAGTTGGCTCATCTCCAGGTTTTTTCCTCGAATTTTAAATAGTGGAGTTGTGACTGTCTGCTGAGTTTATCCCTCTCTCCCCTGCCCCCATCCTCCCCAACCTCCATTATTGCCTTGGGTACGCTTTTAAAATTCATACCTCATGTGGTCAGGTTATCTAGTTACATGATCTTATAGGCCTGCTATACTTTTGCTTTTTAACTGTGTTTTTCCCAATTGTAGTTACATAATTATTTGCATGGCTGTGTGTTTAAAGTCAGTCTCCTCCACTAGATTCTCAATTCCAGAGGCTGGCCCGTCCTCCATCTTTGTAATCCCAGTGTTTTCACCAGCTAGAACATGGCTGGCGTGCAGGGGTCCATGAAGTAAGTTACATGAATAACCACGTGCTGCATGGCTGGACGGCATGCACATCAGGCGTGCCTTACACAGGTGCCACGTGCCTGCCAGCATGCGTCGGGTGCCTGTATGGGCCAAGCGTTGTGTCAAATGCTGGGGATGTACTGAAGGGTGTGCGTGGACCCTGCCTTCAGGTAACTCAAATCCAGCTGGGAGAGAGGGAAGGAAAATGGCCAATTATACTTCATTGTTTGAAGTGTCAGCAAGTGTGGAAGCACAGGGTTCTTTGGAGACATAGAGGAAGAGGACCAGACTGAGGCTGGGGTCTAAAGAAAGTCCACCTGGAGACAGGGAGGCCTGAATTGGGGTCCAGAAGGCTTCAACATGTGTCTGACAGCTATGCTGCAGGCTGGATGTCTGATAGCTGATGTAGTGGGTGGAGCCCTGGCTGGCAGTATCCTTCTAGGCTTTGTGTTTGGTGGTGGCTCTTTTATTTTGATTTCTAAGGTCATTGTAGAGATGTTACATTGGAGAACCATACATTACAGGGGAAGGATCACTCAAACAGCTGGGCTGTGCGGTTGGCTTTATGTGCTTTAGTTATAGACAGCACAGTCAAGCGGCCTCTCTCCAACACATTTTAGATGCAGTGCCTGCCTGTGGAACAAAAGTACCTACTCATAGAGTTGTGGACTCACTGAATTTGTTTGGTAACTCTAGAAGGGACCTTGATTAACTAACAGTGACACATTGCATGTTGGGAAATAAAGTTTCCCCTACCCCCCCATCAGAAAGGGCAAATCAGGTTCCGCTAAGTGAGGATTTTTTACTTCAGTTCGTGAAAGTCAGTGAGTAAAGCTGAGGAATAGAATAATAAATTACTGATTACAGAGTGTTTCCTCTGTGAGTCATGGTGTGTTAATGTCATTATTTTTCACAATTTAGAAATGTCATTGCCAGCAACTGGAATACTCAGAAACTTCCAGACACTGGATGTCTCATGTGTTCTTGAAACGCCCCCTTCCTGATCCCATTCCCTCCCCGCCGCCCCAGCTCCCTTCCTCTTTGTGCTGTTTCATGTAATATGTTTGTATGATTGTGGTTCAAACAGTCCTCTGAGTATGGGGCATTTTTCAAGCAGAAAGTAGTCTGCGGAGGCCAACAGTTTTCTTTTCTTTTCTTTGAAGGTGTATTCGTGATATTATGTTTATCATACACACAAATATATTTCCACATATAGCTCAAAAGTAGTGAATTCTATTCCTCAGCTCTTTATAAATGGATTTCCTCTACTGGTTTTTTTTTTATCACGTGACTTTCTTACATTGGCATGTGGACTTCGTACATGGATCTGCTTATTTTTCATTCAGTCTGTTTCCTTGTCTCACCTTATGTGGTTGTATAGGAAAAAGGCAACTTCCCAAGAAATGAGAATTTGATGGAAAATTTTGTTTTTTACATTTACTTTTATATTTTAACTTTTTATCTGAAATAATTGCAGACCTCCTCCCCACTCCTCAAATTACAAAAATAATACATAGCTACACAAACTTTTTGTCTGTGCTTCACCCAGCTTCCCCAGATACTATCATCTGACAAACCGTAGTACAAACATAAAAACTAGGAAATTAATATTGCTACGACAGTATTAACTCTTCTAAGATGCCCTGTTCAAATTTTGTCAGTGTCCCACTGTTGCCTTTTTACAGTTCCAGCGTCTAATCTGGCATCCAATTCAGGATCACACATTTCATTTTAGTTGTCATGTCTCCTTAGAATCTTCTGGTTTGTGGCCATTCCTCAGTCTCTTTCTTTCACAACCTTGACACTTCTGAAGAGCACTGGCTAGTTATTTTGTAGATTGTCCCTCAAAATGGGTTTGTTTGGGCTTCCCTGGTGGCACATTGGTTGAGAGTCCTCCTGCCAATGCAGGGGACACGGGTTCGTGCCCCGGTCCGGGAAGATCCCACATGCCGCGGATCGGCTGGGCGCGTGAGCCATGGCCGCTGAGCCTGTGCGTCTGGAGCCTGTGCTCCGCAACGGGAGAGGCCACAACAGTGAGAGGCCCGCGTATCACACACACACACACACACACACAAAACAACCAAAAAAAACCCAAGATTCTTGGGATTCCCTGGTGGCACAGTGGTTGAGAGTCCGCCTGCCGATGCAGGGGACACAGCTTCGTGCCCCGGTCTGGGAAGATCCCCCATGCCGCTGATCGGCTGGGCCCGTGAGCCATGGCCACTGAGCCTGCGCGTCCAGAGCCTGTGCTCTGCAACGGGAGAGGCACAGCAGTGAGAGGCCCGCGTACCGCAAAAAAAAAAAAAAGGGTTTGTTTGATGCATCCTCATGACTGAATTTAAGTTACGCATTTTTGAAAAAATACCACAGAAATGTTGTGTCCGTCTCAGTTAATCATGTGAGGAGGTGCGTGATACTGATAGGTTTCATTGCTGCTGATGGTAACTTTGGTCACTTGGGTAGGGTGCTGTCTGTAAGCTTTCTCCACTAAAAAGTTACTGTTTCCCCCTTTGCAATTAGTAAATATCTTGTCAGGAAGTGCTTTGAGATTACATAAATATCCTGCTTCTCATCATACTTTGAAATCCCTTGATAATTCTTGCCTGTGATGATCATTACTATGATGTTTTCCAAATTGTAATTTTCTATTTCTATCATCGCATATACATTTGTGCATTGGAATTCTACTGTAAGAAACAGCTTCTCTTCTGTATTTATTTATTCATTTACTTGTTAATATCAGTATGGACTCAGGGATATTTGTTTTATTCCATTATTATCATCATTTATTTTGTTGCTCAAATTGTTCCAGATTTGACCGTTAGGAGATCTTTCGAGTTGGTTCCTGTGTTCTTTAGATAGTCCCACATCATATTTTTTTGGACTTTTTCATTTATAGTATCTCAAGATGTTTATGCTTATTTTGTACTTGCCCTGCCCAGTCCTGGAAGCAGTCATTTCTCTAAGGAACTCTGTTTCCTTTAGTGGAGAATGATGCTTAGAAACCAAGATCTTAGAGGCTAGACGTACGCATTCACACTGGGGTGTCATGAGTTTTATACCTTCTCAGAGCACAGAGGTAGAGAAAGTATATATACACACAACACTTCCCTCTATCTGACTATGTACCTGTGTATCTATCAAAAATCTTTGAATTTCTACTGATATGACTGATTGTAAACTACCTGCACGGGGCTTATTTTAGTCTTCCCCCCTTTTATTATTTGTAACGCTTTTCTCCTCCAAAGAGACACCTGGCTTCTTTTAGTCACAATATGTTTACTTATTTACTTGACCTTAGAATGAATACAGAATAAAGTACAATAGTTTCCAAATTGTTAACCCATGTGGCTGTGGAAAAAACTTACTGTAAGGCTAAAGATTTATACTCTAGTATCTAGACAGGAAAGTAACTCTTTTCCAAAGTTACTCCCTTTCTTTCCCCACTCCCTTCAGTGTTGTTATATTATTTATTTGTAGTACAGTTAGATTCATTTGTTTCTTTTTATACTCCTTTTTGGGTTCCCGTCATATCCTGGTTGATTTTAGTTGATTATTTTTGAATATGTCAGAAACATAGCAAGGTTTTAAAAATCAAAACAATTAAAAAAGGCTTGCTCAGAGAAGTGTTACTTCCTCCTTATCCTCCTCTCAATTTCTCATTTCCCTCTTCTTTCCACCTTGTTCCCACCCAACCCCTGTATAGTTTCTTGTTTCTCGTACTGTATGTCTCATTGCACAATGAGAAAATACATGGATATTTTATCTCCTCTTTCTTACATGAAAGGTAGTATGCTATAGATACTCTTTTGCACTTTGTGTTTTTTGCTTAACAGAATGTCCTGCAAGTCACTTCATATCGGTTCATAGAGATCTTCCTCAATTCTTTTTTGCAGCTGTGTTGTATTCCATTGTGTGGATGTACCGTAGTTTATTCAGCAATGCTCTGATGGGTAGGCATTTGGCTTGTTTTCAGTGTGTTGCAATTATGAACAACGCTGCAATAAATAGCCTCAAGCATGTGTATTTTCACGTTGTGGGGGGTGTATTGTCAGGGTAAATCCCTAGAAATAAAAGGTCAGTCAAAAGGTAAAGTGCCTTGGGACTTACCTGGTGATGCAGTGGTTAAGAATCCACCTGCCAGTGTAGGGGACACGGGTTCGATCCCTGGTCTGGGAAGATCCCACATGGCACAGAGCAACTAAGCCCGTGTACCACAACTACTGAAACCCGCGCACCTAGAGCCCCTGCTCCACAACAAGAGAAGCCACTGCAGTGAGAAGCCCATGTACCACAACAAAAGAGTAGCCCCCGCTTGCTGCAACAAGAGAAAGCCCGTTAGCAGCAGTGAAGACCCAACGCAGCCATAAATAAATAAATAAATAAATAAATATTTTTTTTAAGAAAAGATAAAGTACCTCTACAGTTGGGATGTTGCCAAATTCCCCTCGAAAGATTGTGGTAGGATAATTTGAATAGGACAGGCTTAACAAACTGTATTTGCCAAAGTGGCAGCTGTGATGGCATTTACTTGTTGAAGAGATGGGTATAAGTGGTTCCCTTGGAGGGTAGGGAGCTTGACCCATTGCCCTGTTCCCTCATCCTGTCTTCTAGGGCAACAAGACAGTACAGTGGAAAGAGAGTAGAGGCCAGCTTGGGATTTAGATAATCCATGCTTTTCCAGGCTACCTGGGGGACATATGGGCTGCTGTTTATGGTGGTGAATGAAATGACCTTTATTTTAGGGAAAGAGCATGGAGTGGGGGTGGGAGGTGGGTTAAATAAAGACTGCTGGATCTGAGTCCTGCCTTGAGTTTTAGTGGTATGACTCCTAAGCAGGCATTTTATTTAACTTCCCTGGAAAATTAGAATAATAAATACTAATGTATGGAAAATGCATTTCATGGCGTCTGGTAGGGTTGATATGGTTGGTCTGAAGAGTAAATAAATCATCAATAGAGTGTCACACAGTGAACATTACTTCCCCTCTCCACTTCGCAATCCTGTCCAATTTATTTGCAGTAAGAAGAGGGATTCTAAATCATTTCACTGACTGACGGTGAGACTGTGTTTAAAATCTCTATAAAAATAAGCTTTGTTTTACTTCGGTATTTGACAGCCTGGCTAAGGGTGTGATTATGAAGGTTTGGGCCTCTGCCTCATCTCGGGTTTCCTCTTTCTGGTTGAGGATGCCCTGCTGGCGGGTTCCAGGAATAATGGGCGTTTCCAGACAGCACCATTGAGGCTTGATCTGGTTAGCCGCAGCAATCATGATTGTAGTCTCCTGGATCTTAATACAAGTCAGGTTGAAAATGAAGTCACACATTTCTTCTAAGTCAATTAATGAAGAGCTCTTCACCCTCTTCCAGGGTTCTCCAGTGCTTTTTGTTGCATTCAAAGCAATGAAGGCTTCCTCCAGGCTTCTGCTGATGAACTGATGCCCTGGCTCCTATACTGGGTGAGGCTTCAAGGACTTGAACACATTGCTAGGACAACAGATATTTTAAAGGGTTTAGAATAGCTGAAGAATCATCAACAGTTAATTCTGCTGCAAATCCAGGACTGATCCATGTGGGGTAAGCAAAGTGTTTGAAAACCAGACTTCAACATGTGATGTTGGACTTCCCTGGTGGTGCAGTGGTTGGGGGTCCGCCTGCCAACGTGGGGGACACGGGTTCAATCCCTGGTCCGGGAAGATCCCACATGCTGCAGAGCAACAAAGCCCGTGCACCACAACTACTGAGCCTGTGTTCTAGAGCATGCAAGCCACAACTGCTGAGCTCGCGTGCCTAGAGCCTGTGCTCCGTGGAGAGAGAGGCCACCGCGGTGAGAGGCCTGCGCACCACAATGAAGAGTAGCCCCTGCTCGCCGCAACTAGAGACAGCCCACGTGCAGCAACGAAGACCCAACGCAGCCAAAAATAAACAAATGAGAAGTAAATTAATTTAAAAAAATGTGATGTTGTCACCCAAGACTGGCACTTGGGGATCCAGAATTCTGGGGACCTAGTCTTCCTGCAGTGCAGAAGGGCCCTGGGGGTTTTCAGAATGATGGATCATTATTAGCAACAGCCTGAAATCACCAGCAACACTAGAAGCTAGCAACAGAGTCAGGCTGTCTTTTAACAGCTTTAAATCTACGTATTGATTTCTCCTATTCCGCAGCATCAACCTCTGTGGGCATTTTCCTTTTCCAGCACGCTGTCTCATCAGCATTGGAGACTGCTCCCCCGGGGAGGTCAGGGGATAATTCCTCATTGGCGAGTTTCTCTTCACTTTAATCCACACGTCCCAGATTGAACCCTTTTGAATGGAAAGGCTTTGTAAGTCAGTAGGGATCTGAAAGTAAGTAGAGAGAATTGAGGGAGGCGCCCCGATTGGGGAGGTTATGAATTCACATCCTGTCCAAGGTCGGTCCTAAAGGAAAGCTGCCTGTGTGCTGTGGCCAGTTCATACACAAACTCAATTCACATTCCTGTTGCTCCCCCGCCCTTGGTGTAAACTGGTGCTTAATAGTTGTTAATGTATCAGTCTCCCTCCACAAGAGTAATTATTGAAAGGTGAACTGTTTTATTCCTCTGTTAATCTACTGCGTACCTGGCCTTAAGGCTTCCTCAATAAAAGCTTATCCAAATGAGTAAGAGAATGGCTGACACGGGTGGAGGCGTGGAGAAGAAAGCCTGCCTGGTCCTTCCCTTGCTGGGGAGATGGAGAGCATGGCAGAAAGCCCCTGGGTCCTTGCCCTGTTCCTGCCTGATCACCTAAAAGGCCTTTCACACAGCACCTATGGCAGCTCCTTCACTTTTGGATTTGAGGTGAATTTCTATCAAAGCCCTCCGTGTCTTAAGGACCTGGAGGTCAGAGTAAGTGACAGCACTCCTCAGACCACAAGTTCAGGGTGGCCTGGGAGCAGCGCCTAAACTGCCTGCCTCTGCGAAAATGCTGTTGAGATCTTTTCTTGTTATCTTAGCTTTATTTTAGAAACTCATTTAGATTGTGCCTTCCCCTTTCTAAGGTTCATGATTAATATAAATGTAATAGTACTTCATCTCCCAAACCTTTGGGTAAGAATGATGCTCAGGATGGGGCATGTTAGCTCCGTGGATTAACCTGTGTCACTGCGGATCCTGGGGTATGAGCGCATGTTGGAGCAGTCCAGAGGATCTCTCAAGATCCTGTCATACACATGCCCTTGTGCTTGGTGGTCTGGGGACACGGTGTTTGATTTGGCCGTCGTGTGTGATGCAGTGTCTGGGCGTTATCAGCTTGACGCCGCCCAATTTGATAGGTTTAGTTTTTTCCACATGAGCTGGTCTTTTCCAATAGGGCGGCAGGGCTGGTGTGGACTGTGGACTCCAGAGCTTCATGTGGTGTGGACCACGTGCTTCTCTTTACCTTCAGTGTGACTATCAAAATGATTGGTGGAGGTGGAGAGGGGGATGGACAGCTCCAGCCTCAGGAAAAAGTCCACAATATGGCAAAAGTCAGCCAGTGTCCCCTGATGGCTACTGCAGCATTATTTATAATGAAAACCTGAGAGCAACCTTAATGTTTAATTACAACAGGTTAAGTGTAAGAACATTATCGACCATAATCACGCAGTTATTAACATCATTTTTTTCGTAGCAATCTGGAACAGGGTTGTTAAGGTAGATAGAAGCAAGTTTCAGACTTGATTTAGAAACACATTAAATGCATATCTGAACAAGAAACTTGTTCCTTTGGCTGCCTTTGAGGAGGGGAATCAGGCAGCTGGGGGGACAGGAGAGGGGAGAGGTTTTGTGTCTTTCGAGTTTTATATGATGTGAATGTATTTCTTTTTCAAAAATAACAAAGAAGAGAGAAATGTGTAAAAACTGAAAGGAAATGCAGCAAAAGGAGGATAGTAGCTGTATTAGGTGGTGCCATGAAGAATGTTTTCATTTCACTCCAGGCTTCTTAAAATAATAAGAAATAATGATAATATAATAATAAAATAATAATAATAATTATTATTATTATTTTGAATTAAAAGAGCAAGTGTGAAATATATGTGACAAAAAGAATTTCCCTGAAATTGCTCAAATGTTGAAGAAAGTAGACAAGGTTCCCTCTAGATTTCCTGTGTTGGTGCATAAAGAATGGGGTAGGAGCCATCTCATACAGTACAAAGCAACAGGTATGTAACAATAATTTGATTAGAACTTTGGATCGAATATTTAATTTGTTTCAGAGCCACACATACGCTGTAATAATGAAGACCCATTTTTATCATAATCAAACCATCTTCTGCAGAGCCCTGGCGAGCCCTGCCAGCATCTCTTTCCTTGTGAACACGCGTCTGCCTGGGCTGGCTCGTGGGGAGGCCTGAAGGTGGACAGTGGTGAACCTCACCTTTGCCCAGGTGGCTCATTGGGGCCAGGCTGACCTGGCTTCCCTGCCTCTCCCTACACAAGGGAGTGTTTTCGTTAGACAGCCTCCTGCCCACCCAGGCCCAGGCTGGGGATAGAACCTAAATCACTGTCCCTCCCCCGGCTCTTGCTAGGCCCAGTCACGTTCCAGGCAGAGTGTGTGGGGTGACTCAGGATGGGGTACGTGACAGAGTGACCTCTGGCTGTCCCTGGGGGCCTCCCATAGCTGGTCTTGCAGTTGGGAAATTTGGGTGCCTTTCCTTGCGGTGCTCCTGACCCCTCTGGGGTCTTATCCCCACTTACCTGCTTGTACTCTCTGTGACCAAACATGCAGTCTTTGTCTGTTCTCCTGTACTCAACTCAGGGCTCCCTCTTCTCTCCTGACTTTCCCACACCAGCTTGCCCTTTCAGGACAACCATTTCTCAGTGCTGTCTTTTCTGGGAGTGATGGGAAGAACTCCCTTCCTCTGAGGCCTCATGGGGGTATTTGCGTTTAAAATATTCTTGAAGAGTACAGTGTTTTAATCAAAGCAATGGTAGAATTTCAGGTTGCATTGCAGGGACATGCTGACCCTCAAATCACTTGGAAACTGCCCACATTTCCTGTGTTTAAAGGCAGTTCCATCACTGGGCTTGACTGCTAGATAATTGAAAGGAAATGGTACATATATATTTTAAATATTTATTGTGTTTATTAAGATAACGCATACAGGGAAGGCACAAAATATTAAGTATATAGCTTGAATACTTTTTAGTACTATTTAGTTCTTTATTTTGTTTACATGTTCACTTTACATTTATACTGTATATGCCCTTGTTATCCTGATGTTACAGGTTATGGCTGATGTTATCGGGAGGGGACTCTGAGAGCTTAAGGCACCTGCCTACTGTCTCAGAGCCAGAAAGTAGGTCTGTTCAACCCCAGAACTTCCGTCACTGTGTTAACTGTTTTTCTCACTTTTTTACTCCCTTCGTCCCAAGCTTGTTCCACAGAATTTTACTCTAGGAGATAATTAAATGCATTCTAAAATAGCAAGAAAATGTGAAACCTAAAAAAAACTTTTAACATTTTATGCTTGGCTAGAATTCTTGGAATTTTAAAATGACATTTCTTTCCTTGTGTTCTAATATACATAATAGTTTGTTCAGTAGGTTTTTCTTGATACATGTAGCTTAAAGAACAAATTAGGGAAAAATTTTATTGATTCATTATTGAATAGGTGCCCAGGGTAGGTAAATAAACACTAAAGACGTTGTATGGTGATAATCATGATGAAAATGACCATATTCTGGTTTGGGGGAATTTTTGGAGTCATGTTTTTATTATAGTTTGATAAAGGAAAAAAAATCCACATTTGGTGAGCAGCCAGTGATAAATCTAGGAGAGAATTAATGGGAGAGGGAAGGCGACCAGTGGGGCTTCCTGGAGGGACTGAGAAGACTGAGGACTTCACAGGTCTCAGCTAAGATCATGTCTGGTGTTTTGAGGTGAAGTGGTTAAAATAGGGGAGGGTTTGGACTAGTATCATTCATAATTCTTTTTTTTTTTTTAAGAAAAGTCACTGTTTTAGAGACTATTTAGAACATATACATTTATTTTTTAAAAAAATTGAATTAACTTAAGGTACGTGAAATAACTACTTAGTGGGCAGTGACCCCAGAAAAGCTGCACCTGGCTCCAGTCTCTGGGGTCTTAACAGAAGAATAACTTATCACTTTTATTCATTTACTTGTTCCTACTACAATAGTCTTTGCATTTAGTTCCTTTTTACAAGCTAAACATACCCACATTTACATTATGAATTTTCTTAGCAAACCACTTTCATTTCTTTCGTGATTCCCAGAGGGGGAAAAATACCCAAATCACTTGAAAAACAAAGTATGTATAACCTTGTTATGACTTCCCAAATTAATCTATTGCATATCTCTTGGTCCTGTAGTGGTCATCATGAACTGAAATGGGATGGGTACAGGAAAGAGGAAACTAGTTTATACATAATGTTAAAATATGCAGCCAAGGTCACAGATCGCAGAATTGGTGAACCAGTGTCGTGTGTCCCCTCAGGAAGCCAGCACTCAGCAGGTCCTGTCTTGGAGTGGGACCATGGTAAAGAGAGGATCTGGCAGCTGCAAGTCATTTCAGCAGGGCTAAGATTGGTTCATGACTTTCTTCAAAGTGATTATAAGTCCCCTTTCCTCTCCTCTCCATATCCATCAGAACTCAAAGCTGCTTGGATGGAAAAGCCAAAAATCTTGTCCTTCCTCCCCTCTGGCAACCATGGTGTCTCCATCTTTCCCTTCCGCCCATTGGTACTGCAGAAAGTAGATCCATTTAGCCAGTCTGGTCGTTCCTTAGACTTCTGCCTCCCTCCTTTCCTCCCCATGTCCTGGGGGCTGCACACCAATATTCAGAAAGCCCCCCGGCAGGAGCCGAGTCCTCCCCAAGGCAAAGTGCAGATTCTCTGTGGGAGTAGGGGTCAAGGGGAGGGGGGAGGAGAGCCAGAGTGCTCACAGTTACCGTTAACTGTTCTGTCCTATCCGCATGTAGGACCTGTTTGTCAGAGATGTCACGTGTACAGAATGAATGAGCCTGGAGCAGATTGAAATTTGCATTCTCTGGCCACCACAGTTGCTCGGCCCACCTCTGGCCTTGGTGTCAGCTCCCTTTCAGTCTCAAACCATCCTGCTCTCCCAGATCCTTACTTTCCTGCCCTTGATTCGACCTCCCAGATTTGCCCCTGTAAGTGTGTCTTTAGCCTCTCCCCAGTCAGCAGCCTCACTGGCCTGCGAGTTCCTTTGAGCCAGGCTGGAAGCGTGGCTCCCACTTGCCCGGTTGAGTGACTGGCCACCTTGTGAACTGTGACTGCAGCTTGGTGTCATCAGGACTCATGAGAATTCGGAGAGCCCTGCTGGCATTTTTGTGCCACAGATGCTGAGAACATTAAGACTTTAGCCGTAAAGGCATCTTATGCGCCTTCTCAGTGCTTGTGTCCCCTTTCAGAGCTGCAGCATCTAACAGGAGTTTTCCTTGAAGAATTAAGGAAGAGTCCACCTGCACAGCAGGCCTGTCAGGCTTGGAATCATTCAGCGTTCGTTGTTGTTTGTCAGTGTGAGTCAAGAAGAGAAGCCCAAAGAATTTGAAAAGTCAAAAGAAAACCAGAGGTAGCTCTTCCTGCATCTTAATGTTTACAGATTAATTTTTTTAATTTTTGTAGTAAGAACATTTATGAACTGACCCACTTCTTACTGCCCCACTTAGGCTTCAGCTTCCTCTAGTCTGCAGAGTCAGAACACAGGCCCGTTTATCTCTGTTTGATCTTCAAACCCACTAATGTGAGATCCACTGTTTGTGGAACAAAGGCCTAAATCCACAAGAACAAAGAAAACTGGAGAGAAAATGACAGCATTACAGGTGTGTCAGGAATATTTCGGAAACCAGACTGCATGTGTTCAAGCTGCTGGGTTTAGCTGGAAGTCACTTCAGTTTCTTATTGATTCCCCAGTATAAGCCTTGAAGTGACTGTTCCAGAACCTTCCACCCTGCATAGTTTCTGCCATAGTCTTCTCTCCCTGCTTCAGGCATGGAGCCCACCCAAGGTGCTAGTTTACATCCAGCTATCAGCCTTGACCCTAGGAAGAGCCTGCTGTCAAGGCTCATTTGGATTTGAGAACAAAAATTGTTAGGGAGGGCTTCCCTGGTGGCGCAGTGGTTGAGAGTCCGCCTGCCGGTGCAGGGGACACGGGTTCGTGCCCTGGTCCGGGAGGATCCCACATGCCGCGGAGCGGCTGGGCTTGTGAGCCATGGCTGCTGAGCCTGCGCGTCCGGAGCCTGTGCTCTGCAATGGGAGAGACCACAACAGTGAGAGGCCTGCGTACCGCAAAAAAAAAAAAAAAAAGTTAGGGAGGTATCTTGGGGTGGAGTGGGAGAATGAGGAGGGGCGGAATCCTCAGGGTTTCACTGTAGATCTTTTGTTTTGCTTTATTATATCTATATAGTGATAATGTATCTATCATAATTCTTTCAGGGGAAAAACTTATAAGTAAGCTTTTATTAAGAGGGATTTGTTTTTCATTTGGACAGGTGCTGGCAATATTTGTTAAACTTCAGTCTTTTATAACAATTGTCTAGGGATCACAGGAAAATGTATTTAATACAGAAAGAGCCAAGGAATTAAAAAAAATAAAAATATAAACCATGCTATGAGTACTGCCTTCCTGAGGCTCTGAGATGCATCAGCAGGTATTGGAGTGAACATTTCAGTGACTACTGCGCACACTTTGATCCTGGCTTCCGCTACCGTCTGGAGCAAATGTAGAAACAGATGGGGCTGCGGCCTTAAGGAGAGGAGCAGACTCATCCCTTTCCATCTGTGGTTTGGTTCTGCCCTCCCCTCCCGTCCCAGTCTCTCTCCATGGGATGTGTTAACAGCTGGAGCCACCTGCCAGACATGAGTGGCTCCTGGGTGCTGCGCCCCAGTGCAGAAGCTCTGCATGTAAATACTGCCAAGTCCTCATGCATCCCGGATATGCAGTGGCATTTGGATCTGCCACCCCCCAGGGCCTGTACTTTTCCGATGTTTTCCAGGCCCCCTGTGGAGTTGATGGGGCTCTGTCCTGTTGAACTTCTTTTGTCCGGAGCAGTGAACAGTGACAGGTGAGTCTGGCTCCTGGGCTCCTGGTGCAGTTAGCATTAACTATGGGCCTCAAACAGATCCTTTAGCTATGCATGATTTTCCATCTCTGTGTAACCTTTGATGGTCTGTGATGCATCAACTTCTGACAGTGACTGGAAGTATTTAGTTTTCCGATACATGCGGAAGGCTGCGCCGAGGACTGGGGTTCAGGTGCAGACTTTATCAGCTGCACCAGCTCAGGAGGTCGTAGGTTGGATATCCTGATGGTTTTCTTTTTTGAGAGAGGGGAGAAAGCATAGTTGATTGTAATGCATCAGAAGGTATTTTGAAAAGAGATGGTCATTTCTTGTAAAAACAAATGTGTGTTCTTAGGTCACAGGTAAGGATGGAATAGGAGGAGAAACCTGTAGCCATCATCCAGCCTATAGTTTTCAAACTGTTTATCGAGGCTCTCAGTGTCCCTTCGGGGTGGCTGGAAGGGATAGGGAGGGGTTTCCAGCGTATGGGCCCCCCAAGGGTGACAGTGTCAGTGATGGGGTCAGAGAGCGACCCACTTCTACCACCTTCCTGCGTCGAGCTCTCTGGGTTGCACGACGCTTCCTGAGAGAGGCCTGCTTGAAGCCTGGGCTTTGTATACAACCCGGCTCTTGCCTGTCCATGGGAAGCAGGGCCATAAAACTGTGACCACCACCCTCCCTGTGTCATGGGGTGATTTGTCACAGCCATTTAGTGCCGAGGAATATGGGTGTGAGAAGGAAGACAATGGTGTGTAAATATTCTCCAGTAAGGGGATCTTCTTTTAAAGGCTCTCGTGTTTCCCTTTTCAGCACCTGCACTTTTGCTTTTATGGCACAGAAAAGAGAAGAATTAGGAAACCTCTATGAGAGAGGTTAGATGGGGCATGGAGCTACAGGTCCTATCCAGCCTGTGGGGAAGTGGGACGTGAGACAAGGGGTCGGAATGTTTTGGGAGGAGAGAGGTTTTAAGGGAACAGCTACCAAGATGCATGTGACTTGGGTGTGAGAGACAGGTGAAGGAAACCTTGAGGATGTTTGGCTGTGTGTTGATGCCTGTTCAAGAGATTTCACTATGGACTTAAAAATCCGTTGAGGATTCATTTGATGTTGGACTTCATTTTTTTTTTTTTTTTTTTTATGAATGCAGTGTCATGCTGGGCACAGCTGTGGCAGTTACTCATCTTGGTCTGGGTCCTCCGGTGATGGGTCATCATGGGGACCTCCTGGTGAAAGTCGTAGCCCTCTGCATTGTGGATTGTCCACTGGGAAGAGCATCTTCAGATGTGGTGGAAAGCTCTGTAGTAAGCATAAGCTTCTGTATAGAACATCTGGTTTTTGCAAGAATTTTGGCTTAAATTCAAATACTAATGGTGTCTGAATCCAGCAGTAAAAAGGCAGAGTATTCAAAAAGAAAAAGAAAGAGACAGGTTTTGTAATTTGCCTTTATTGGTAAAGTTGGTAGAGCTGAAACTGATTCCATGGAGGTTGACAGTCGTGTATGATAGGATGAGAATAAAGGAAACCACAGCGGCTGCTGCAGCAGGTGGAAAGTGATGTGTTTGCTCTTGAACTGTTTTTTCTCTGAATCAGTTCCTGCCTTTTTTTTTTTGGCAGGGCAGGGGAGATTTCTTTCTTTCTTTTTTTTTAAATTTTATTTATTTTTGGCAGCGTTGGGTCTTCTTTGCTGCACGTAGGCTTTCTCTAGTTGCGGCGATCGGGGTCTACTCTTCATTGCGGTGCGCGGGCTTCTCATTGCGGTGGCTTCTCTTGTTGTGGAGCATGGGCTCTAGGTGCGTGGGCTTCAGTAGTTGTGGCGCACCGGCTCAGTAGTTGTGGCACGCAGGCCCTAGAGTGCACGGGCTTCACTAGTTGCAGTGCACGGGCTTAGTTGCTCCGTGGCATGTGGGATCTTCCCTGACCAGGGATTGAACCCGTGTCTCCTGCATTGGCAGGCGGATTCTTAGCCACTGTGCCACCAGGGAAGTCCCTGGGGGAGATTTCTGAGTAAATTTTTTTTAATTGAAATATAGTTGATTTGCAATGTTGTGTTAATTTCTGCTGTACAGCAAAGTGACTCAGTTATACATATATATGCATCCCTTTTTATAGTATTTTCCATTATGGTTTATCCCAGGATATTGAATATAGTTCCCTGTGCTATACAGTAGGACTTTTTTGTCCATTCGTTCTATATGTAATAGCTTGCATCTACTAACCCCAAATTCCCAGTCCATCCCTCCCCCATGCCACCCCCTTGGCAACCACAAGTCTGTTCTCTATGTTATATTTTAGATTCCACATATAAGTGATATCATCTGGTATTTGTCTTTCTCTTTCTGACTTATTTCACTTAGTATGATTATCTCTAGTTGCATCCATGTTGCTGCAGATGGCATTATTTCATTCTTTTTTTTGGCTCAGTACGGTTCCATTGTATGTATATACCGCATCTTCTTTATCCATTCATCTGGTGATGGACATTTAGGTTGTTTCCATGTCTTGGCTACTGTGAATAGTGCTAGCTCCTGCTTTTTCTTGATTTCTTTTCGAATGATCTCCAGAGCCTAGTACAGTTAACCTAGCTGAGGACATCACAGCCTGGAAATAATAAAATAATTTTGTTTCTGCTTAATCATAGGTCATGTAATAAGCAAAGGTCTGAGGAGACAAATTACAGCCTCATAGTCTATCATGAGTTATTTCATTAACATCTTAAGTTAATATTCAGCTAACATAGAAAATCCTGAGCTTAACTAAAGGCTAAGTTCTGGAGTCCCCAAGAAGGAGGAGAACACTTGAAAATCCTAAAAAAGAGGAAGGGAGATACAAGAGGAGTGGATGGCCGCCTCCACCTCCTGTGATCCACCTCTTCCCACACACTGTGTCAAAGGGAGCTCTGTCTGCAGGAGGGGATTAGAGCAATTGCGCATGTGGATTGTGTGATCAAATGACAGAATTCTCTCTGGGGGTATTTGGAGGTTTGAAGGAAATTTACAAACTCACAAGACTGACTCTTTGGTTGGTGGAATGAGAAAGAAAGATGGACATGCAGACTTAGTAATTAGGTTTAGCAACGGAGGTGCGGAGGGTGGTCTTGGGGACTCTTGTGGTTGCCTCTCAGGTAGCTGTTGCACCCTGTTGCTCCTTTATAATTCCGTGAGGACTGAAATAAAAGAGGACTGAACAGTTTTAAACATGTATTTTTTGGTGGCGTGCAGCTTCCAGTCACCCACCTAACCCTCGTCACCTTTATGATGATATCCTCACACCAGATGTTGCTGCAGAGAAGGTGGAACAGCAGAATCAAGGCTGGCGTGTCTCTGAATTAAACTAGTGCTCGCCTCTGCTGAGGGCCTCCTTCCTGCCTCCATTGGCCTGTTGATCTTTTGCTGCCAGGAGGGGAGGTGGGACAGTCCTCAAGCCTTTTAACAAAACACATTCCTTTGTCCTGGTTTGGTGGAAAATCAAACTCCCTCCCCATGAAATCCCCAAATGGCTCCATTGAACCATATGGATGACTTGGCCAAACTGGTTTTCATGGGTCCTTCTCGCCTCCTTTTTTTCCCCGTAATCTTCAAAAATATTTTAGTACTTTCAAATCTTAAAAAAAAAAAAAATCAGTCTCTACGGAACTTGACCTGTTTTTGAGCTGCGTTATTATATCTACATGAATCTCTGATCACCTGGCTGAGGTAGTGTTTGTCAGGTTTCTCCACTGTGAGGTTACTCTTTCTCCCCTTTCCGGACCGGCCTCTTTATTTGTATTTCTTATTTATTTATTTATTTTTGCGGTACGCGGGCCTCTCACTGCTGAGCACAGGCTCCGGACGCACAGGCTCAGTGGCCATGGCTCACGGGCCCAGCCGCTCCGCGGCATGTGGGATCCTCCCGTGCCGGGGCACAAACCTGTGTCCCCTGCATCGGCAGGCGGACTCTCAACCACTGCGCCACCAGGGAAGCCCCAGACTGGCCTCTTTAGAAGAAAGTCACTACATGTAGCCCCAACTCAGGGGGTGGGGAGGTACGCTCCATTTATTTGTCTACTCTTCCCCTTGATTTATTTGGTCTTTTATTTATATCAGTATAGACTTGCGGAGATTTATTTTATATGTTGGATTATAATCCAGTACTACTTTTGAGCAGGGGTTTTGTAAACTACACATCATTATGCACATGTGAGACATTAATATAATCATTGTGTTATATGCTAGCCTGGAGGTCGTTTTCCCGGGAGGCCTTGCCATGAGCCGTTTCCTGAATAGGCCTAGCGGCCTGTGCAACACACAGGTGGATGGTCAGAACAGTAGCCCCTAAGTTGTGTGCAGCGGTGCATGGGAACGAGAGTTCAGAGGGCCAGCTGGGGGCAGTGGCACATGTCCCATATGGCCACACAGTTGTAGATTTAAGCCTCATTCCCCTTTGCTTGCTGTGTAATCTTGGGCAAGTCACTAAACCTCTCTGAACATCAGTGTCTAACTGGTCGGATGAGGACATGAAGTCCTGTGTCAGGGTTTTTGTGGGAAGTGAATAAAGAGGTGCCTGTCCAGTGCCTGTCGTGGGGAGGACGACGGTTAAATTCCCTACTCGCCCTTGCTCCACCCCGTCTCCTGCTAACCAGGGAGAGTCAAGTCTCCCCGGAGGCTGAGGTGCAGCTGGGGCCCCCTCGGTCACAGCAGAGGAGAGTCATTGGAAGTAAAGATGGGGCTGAGACCTTTGGGAGGTGGACAGGCTGGGGATTGAGAGGGAGGGACAGAAGGGCTGGTGGCGGGCGTCTCCCTGTAGAGTAAAGGAGGGCAGGCTTGGGAGGTGTCTTTCTCCAAGTCCTCAGATGGTCCTCTGCTTCTGTCCCCGGCTCTGGGGCCGACTGCCCATGTCCTTTTCCACTGACAACCATCCGTTGCTTCCGAGCAAGGCTTCTCTCCTTCCTCTGGGGCCCATAAGCTTTTCACCATCCTCTCTCTTTGCTTGTTCCTGGAGGGAGAAGGGCTATTTGGATTTCTAACCCTCCAGTGTGGCAGGCACATGCATGAAGAGTAAAAGGATTTCCTCATCCCATTCTCCTCTTCTTCCATTAGATTCTTACTGAGAAAATAAAGGCTATATCTCTCTGCTAAGGTTGGGTGAACCTGAACTTGAACTCAGGCTGGTCTCATTTCAAAGCCTTTGTATTTACCTACTTTGCCCTCACGGTTTGACAGCGACTGGCTTGTGAGTCAATGCTTGCCTGGCACTGGAACCTCAATTAGAGGTATTTGAGGATGTAAGTTATCTCAGAAGGCTCGAGGATTACTTGCTTCTGCTTCTCATAGCTTCTAAATTCGCTTTTGTGGACTTGCCTGGGAACTCGTCCAACACAGGCAACACTGCTTTCATAGGGAAATTTCTTTTTAATTTCAAGTAACTAACTTACCAATAAGTTCTTGGAACCTAGGTAGTTTGTCTTGCAGACTTGGGGTTCTGCCTGTCTGTTGTGTAAGAAACAGCAGGATTCCAGCAAGGAAAGGGGGATGTAGTGGAAAGAGTGCTGCCCTGGGAGTTGGAAGACCTCTGTCTCAGTCATGGGTCTGTCACAAATTACAGGGAACCTGAGCCAGTCCCTTCCAAGCTTGAGCTTTTCAATGTTTTTTCAATCAAATCAAGATGCCCTAAAAGATCTAGAAGATCCCTTTTAGATCTAAGAACTTACGTGCCACTGTAGAGTGCTGTGCAAAAGTGAAAGCAGTTGTAATTTTTAGATGAGTTTAGACAAACCTGTTTTTATTAAAATTACTTTATCATTATTTTTTCTTCCAGTGGAAAGTGCTAGGCTGCCTTAACTATTCCTATACCCTGGCCCACGTGCCCCGTGCTCACTAGTCAGATGCTGTAGAAAAAGGAGATGACCTTTCTTGTGGCTTTGGTGGAGCAGTTTGGGTGCAAGCAGGAAGATTTCCTTCCAGCTGCCTTCTTTTAGTTCTCGGGTCTTTGCTGTATTACATGGACAAAAGTAATTTATATCAGGTTACTTCAGATTATCTGTTATTGACCCTAGAAGGTTCCCAGTAGTTTAAAGACAGCAGCAAATATGTGTCCGTTTTACAGCAACCCATTGCAACTCTGATTTGCATGGTTTTTTTTAAAGGTTGACAGCTTTGTTAATGGGAATATTTATCTCCAGAGATTAGCTAATTTTTATCTCTAGAGTTAAACCATTTCAGCAAAATCCAAATTAGGTAGGCAACTGTCTTCGGTTTCCATGATCCCTGTACAGTCAGAACTGAATACCTAGGAGTTCCTTTCTGATAGGCTTACAGTCTGTGACAAGTATTTAATCTAAGTGTCAGTTTATCCGCAGAAAATATAAATGTTCTCAGTGCTTTCTTGGTGTGGTTAGGCTTAGGAGACACTGGAAGTTGGGGAAATTAAAATCCAGTAATTTCTTAAAAGTGCTTCATAGATGGATAGATTAACAATACAATTATGGTCTTTAAAAGAAGTTTTTTCTTTATTTGGGTCTCTGTTTACTGTAAAAATACTCAGAGACATAAAATTGACTCAGAAAAATAGGTTCTTAAGCTAAAAGGAAATCCATAACATTGATGGAAATGTTCTCACAGTGATAGAGCAGGTAGTGTTTGCAATGAGATTAAATAGGAGAAGGCAACTGTCTCTAATTGTGTTTAATCAGAAGAGCCTTCTGTTTTCAGTAGCTGGCATTCGACTGGGACCATATCTGTGGCCAGGTTGATAATTCTCTTGGGAAACATGCCACTGTACTTAAGGTTTCAGATGAGTGTGTCGATATTGAAGTGTCGCAGAAATGAACTGTGTGCCTCTCTGATAAAAGATATCTGGGGAGAGGATTAGTAAAGGACAAGTCAGTTACAGAGCCATAAACATTCCTTTCATTAATAACATTCGAATGGTTCCTGAGGACATTTTGCTGCCCTTAAAATTCTTCCAGGAAAGGCTCTGAATGGCAGCAGCCTGCTTGCTGCTGTTTGAGATGTGCAGCCAGCCCGACATCTGGGTCCTTGTGCGGGCTCAGCACATGCTGTGTGTGTGATACGGCAGTGCAGCCTGGGCCCCCGCACCCAGGAGGCTCAGGCTGGGGGTGGACTGGCTCCTGCAGAGTGAGTCAGGCCCAGTCGGGGAAACTTGGGTCAGGAAGATAAAAATTCCTCAACTCACAGCTAAGAGACATTGCGTTTCTTTTCCTTTGGAGACTGCCAGTGTGATAACTTGCAGAAGTGGAAAGGATCTGTGCGCAAGTGGAGAAAGAGAATTCCAGAGATGTAGAGTCAGGGAGGGAGATGTGGATGGGTCCCCGGTTGTTGGGGGAGGAGGCCCGGGATGAGGCTTAGATGGGAGGGAGGCCCCAAGGAGTAGGTGGTAGTGGTTTGGCTTCAGTGGAAGCAAGAACAAAGACCCTCAGCCCTCTTCTTTGTCTCTCTCTTCCCCTCCCTCTTTCTTTCTTTGGTACCAAAGGTCCTGAACATACACAGGATAGCTGCCCTTCAGCATCTGCATGTGCATCTGTCTTTCTCTCTCTCATACACACACACACACACACACACACACACACACACACACACGCAGAGGTAAACTATCATGGAATGTTTAAAACTTTTAAAATAAAAGTAAAGCAGAAATATATAATAAAAAATGGTGTGATGCTTGTAGGCAAAAATAGATAGACATGGATATCAGAACTTGAGTGGATCTCATGAAGTGATATTGGTGGCCACCTTCCTGAAACTTTGGGTCCAGAAGTGACCTAGGATAGCCAGAGGCCTAGGCTGACTGTGGGTGAGGCTGTGGCCTGGGCTTGCTTCTGAGAGCATTGGAATGGGAACCAAGAGTTAGCACAGGAAGTGTGGCACCACCCTCCAGCTTTTGTGGAGGTCCTTCTCACTCATTATCCCAACGCTGACACTGTCATCCAGGGATACAGTGGGAGAAGGTTCGGCTGATGTCCTCCTAATATTTCTAGGTTCATCAAATATCTGTTAGAGTTTGACCATCCACACATTGATTTAAACCAAGGATCCCTAAGTAGGTTTTATTTTAAGGGCAACACCTATTGATTGGTACTGGACTCCAAAGATGCTGTGTTAAGAATGATTCTGAGGTTGTGTCTGGGCCTCGTGGGTTCATTTAAGTAGTACCTGCCATGAGGATAGTGGGAGAAAGACGTGGTTTTTTTTTCCTTCTCTAATCTAAATCCTTCTCTATCACATTAAATTTAGATTTTCCTCCTTCTCTTTTCCATGCACTGGTACATTTTACTTGCTCAGACTGAGATTGGCTCTGACCTCAATTCTAAAGCATAAAATTAGAGCAGGCCCTCAAAGTAGATAATACTTGTCAGTTGCTCGTAGACAGTCTGGCTCTCTCACCCTCTTGTATGTCCGGTGTGCCTGCCTTCTCCTCATCTCACATTACGTACAAATCTTGCATAATGATGACATTGCTGAGAAAATGAAGACTCTTCACCTCTCCCACAGAGAGCTTCCCTGCCCCTGGCTGAATTACTTCAGCACCTGTTCTCCCAGGGAGAGGGAGACCCTCAGGCCACCCCTCAGGGACATGGATCACTGTAAATGGGTGAATCTGCCCCTAAGCTTGGATGAGCCCTTGTCTGGGATTGGCCACCTGGTGTTCCCAGACCCCACCCCTCCTGCTGACCAGCAAGTCCAGCTCTTTAAAGAAGGTGGAGAAGACATTGCATTCCAGGGGAGGGACTAGGAAGAGAAGAGTCCTGTTTCCCATCCTCTCCTGGGCACCTCCCAACTTCGCCTTTGTCTTAGGAGACAGAAGCATCCTCCATGCTTTTTGTCTTGCTCCTCTGGTGATTGAGCAATCCTGACAGACTGCCAACGCTCCGCAGAATGGTTCTTCTTCTGCAGTGGTTGGAAGGTCATTGTGTGAAGAATGTCGTCAACATTTAAAGCTAGATAACACATGTATATGGAATCTAAAAAAAAAAAAAAGGTTATGAAGAACCTAGGGGCAGGGCAGGACAGGAATAAAGATGCAGGTATAGAGAATGGACTTGAGGACACGGGGAGGGGGAAGGGTAAGCTGGGACGAAGTGAGAGAGTGGCATGGACATATATACACTACCAAATGTGAAATAGATAGCTAGTGGGAAGCAGCTGCACAGCACAGGGAGATCAGCTCAGTGCTTTGTGTCTACCTAGAGGGTTGGGATAGGGAGGGTGGGAGGGAGACACAAGAGGGAGGGGATATGGGGATATATGTATACGTATAGCTGATTCACTTTGTTATACAGCAGAAACTAACCCACCATTGTAAAGCAATTATACTCCAATAAAGATGTTTAAAAAAAAAAAAACCACAGAAAACAAGAAACATTTACAGCTAGAAATGCCCTTTCCCTTGTACCCTGTGTCCCTGAGAGCAGACCCCCCGTGCAGGCGAGGAGGCAGTACACCCTGTGGCTGCCCCCTGGGGCTCTCCAGCCTGGGGTCCCTCTTCCTTCCCGTTCAGCGGCGTGAGGTGGTCTAGCCCGGACCCCACGGTGCATCTGGGAGGGAGCGAGGGGCCAAGGGCAGAGACTTTTTCCGTTCGCTGACTTCGCATGTTGCCTGGCCAGCGCAGTGAAAGAAGCACCTTGCTCCCCGAGGATGAAACGCCACAAAGTTAGCCAGGTTCCTTCTCAGCTCTGGAATGTCAGCTTATAGCTGGGGGAGGTCCCCTGACTTTCCTATTCTCAGTTTGTACGTTTATAAAACTGAGAACATCCTCCTCACAGGACTCAGAGCACGTGTAAAGCACTTGTTACACTGGCTTGCATCCTAGAAGTGCGCTGTGCTGGCCTTTGTGTTGCTGAATGAACAGCCTCCGTGCCCTCTTAACTTTCAACCTTCACCAGACATGGGTGCTTTCCTGCTTCGGGCAGGTGGGGAGATGACACCAGGCATCGTCTGTAGCACAGGTGGTCACACTGCAGACCTGATGGAAATGGAGACACTAGTTAAAACAAATCCAAATGGCGAGAAACCTCGACAGATTTGCACAGTTTGAAGGCAGAGAGGAGGCCTGGCCCCTGACCCTGTACTCAGCTGGACAGTCAGGGTGGCCCCTGGGCTCCCGCATATCCCCCCCTCCCCACTCCCCCTCTACACTGGCATGAAGACTGATGCTCCTGTGTGAAGTTTCTGGGTGTGGGAGGAACAACAGTAGGAGAAGCAGCAAACATCAGCCTGCGAATGCTGGCTCAGGGGGAGCTGTGCTCATGCCCTGCAGGGCCCCGGTCTGGCTGGATTGTCTCTGACGTGCCTTCCACCTTAAAGACCCTGCAGTACTGGAGCTGCATGTGCAGTGGCATCTCCACCCTCGTCTGAGTAAAGCAGCAGGGAGGCCAGGAGCAAGGAGGATGGGGCTCTAGGGGTGAATGTGGTACTAAGAATAGCCAGCGAGACGTGGTGATAAGGGCCCAGATGGTCAGGGACATCACTTGGGGACAGGGAAGGCGGAGGTGGTGGGGAAAGAACAGGGTGATAAGATAGGGGCTGCGACACAGGAATGCACAGCTGGGGCTCTGGAGATGGCTGTGGCAGCATGGTGTCAACAGGGCGCCCTGACAGCCGTGGGCGACAGAGCTGCCCAGAGGCCTGCTGGGTGTGCCTTGAGGGTGCGAGTCAGTGCAGAGGAAGGGCGAGCTGGCCATGAGTAGTCGTGCATTTGGGAGCCAGCTGGATTGTAGTGGTTTCACAGTCTCCCCGCCAGCCTCCATCCACGGTACTTTCTGTGGGAGAAATCTGTGGCTCAGAGATAGGAAGGGACCACTTCAAAGTTGGTGGCAGAGCTTAGTCCAACCCTAGCCCTTCTGGCTCCTCCCACCACCAGGCCAGGCCCCCCTGTGGTTGTGACCTCTGCTCCACACGGGGAGCGCAGGGCACCCCCAGATGGGGCTGGCCAGGGTGCGGGCGTTACTAATCCCACAGATGAGCCCCGGGCCCCTTCTAGGCCGCAGGTCTGGGCATTATCACTGGGGGTGTAATGGGAAATGCAACAGAGAAGGCCTGTGCCTTCCTGGCACTTGGGGAAGGAGAGCAGACGGACAGTAAACAAACAAATGATGCTGCTGCTTTCGGATGATGCCAGGCAGGGAGCTGAGCCACGTGGGGCTGCAGCTGTTCCCGCCTCTGGACTTTGACGTTGTTGTACTTGGAGGTCTTTCCTCTTAGAATGGTGACCACTAGGGCACTTCCTGAGAATTGGGGTGAAATTTTCTGCTTTACATATGCCCCTGTCCCCCACCCCAGTACAGGGCTGCACCCAGTGAGTACTGACCCTCGCAGGGCTGGGTAACTGCTTACTTGTCTTTGTGAAACTTGAGACGTTTCCCCCAGGGTTAGGTCCTGTGGATTTGGGTGCAGATTAAGGGGCGTCACACTCAGATCAGAGATCCCTGGGTCTTGATGGCCAGACTGCCTGACTGAGGTGTGGACAGCTCTCCCCCATCCCTCCCCGGGTGCTACGATTGGGAGTGGGCAGTGGCTCTGGAGCATTTGATCCTCCCTGGCACCACGCCCTGCAGGCTGGCCAAGCTCTCCTCAAGGTACCCACCACCTTGTCCTTCAGCAGCGGGAGTGCCCAGTGGCATGTTTAAGACAAAAAGCTCAAACTGCTTCAAAACCTCCAAGAAATCAAACCCTGCCTTCTCAGTGATCATCCACCCGACAGGCAGCTGATGCAGCACAAAAATAACTTGGCAGGAATGTCAGGCTTCACAAGGGGTCGCGAGGCGTTGTCGCGTTGGGTTGGATCATAATATGAGACCATTTGGTGCTCCCACCAGCTTTTAAGGGCATTTTAGTGTTCCAGACTGTGGGCTCTAGCAGGCCCTGAGGGAAGGTGTTGGAGGTTCAGGGGGTGGCAGTGGCTCTGTGGGGAAGCTCCAGGGCTCTGTGGCTAAGCTAGAATAAGCATTATTATTTCCACAGATCAAGCCATTTTCGTGCACAGTTCCCCTGGTGTCCTGATCAGTGTAATTTTGGAACGCGTATGTGTGGGAAGGAGTCTTTGGAAAACGAGTCCCTGTTCTTTGTCAAGAGACTGACCTAAAACTTTAGGAAATTGGCTCGTGAGGAAGTTCTGGAGTGGAGAGCTGGCAGGAGTTCCAGATGGTAGGAGAAGGTGGGGCCTCCTCTGTGTTGCTTTGTCCCTCTAGACCCCGAAAAGGTCAAATGCAGAACACGATGAACAGAGAACAGATATGAACACGGGCAGCAGTTGGCATATGCTTTTATAGTTGGAAGATGCCTGGACGGGGTTTCTGTTCTGCCACTGAGCAGGAACCGCACCCTTTTGGGCCCACCACTGTTTCTTCAGTGCTTAACAGGTGCCCAGCACACAGTAGATGCTCAATAAATATTAGTGATATGAACGAAGATCCATAGTCTCTGCAGCCTGTTTCCTCAGGCATTAACACGGAGGAACTGGATTAGCTCAGAGATGGCAAAGAATTTTGTCATTCAAGTTGTGACAGTTGTCTTGTAGGACAGGAGAGCTTTACTGAGAGGTTTCTGAGGCACAGATTTGGCACGTAAGTAGGGGAGGGGGTGGCAGGGTATGTACTTCTCCCGTCCTGTGCTTTCTAAAACCTGTGTGGTTCTATAATTACATATCGTTGATATATTTAAAACTGATGAGACTTGTAACTGGGCTAGTGCTCGATGATCTGTATAGACCCTGGATACGTTCCCTGACTTCGCATGTCTCCTGGTGAGCTCAGTGAGAGAAGCGCCTGACCCCCGACCTGCGCCGCCCAGCACCCCGAACCTGGGTGAAATGCAACAAAGTTAGCCAGATTCCTGCTCTGCTCTGGGATGTCAGGCAGAGTGTTGAAGCCCCTGGACACTGATGTCCTCACTGGACACTGGCAATAGGGATACAAAGGCCGAGGTCACAGGGTTGGAAGTGAAGTCGCAGGTGCAGAGCTGTCAGGTGGTAAGCATTTTGTGCGTGGTGAGTAGCTGGCAGCTTCTCCCCTGGACTGGTGACACCTTCCCATAGAGAGGCCCTGGTGTCTGGCATGGCAACCTACTTCCCCTCTCTGAGCGAGGACCGAGGGCTTTCAGTTCTGGCTCTGGATGCCCACGAGCGTTCACTTGTGGCTCAGATACTGCAGTATCCCAGAGGCAACAGTGTTAATGCATTTCTGCCATAGAAGGAAGGGCAGAGGATGTGTGCTTTTTTTGAGTGGATTGACTTGAAAAGGTGAGGACGCTACTACCCCTGTTCCTCTGTCCTGCCCCAGGAGGGAGAGGAACACCAGTCTGTGCCGTGTGGGTGCTGTCAGGAGCTGTGAAAGCCTGGCTGCCTCCCGGGAACCTGCAGTCTCACACCCGCGCCCCAGTGCTTACTCCCACCTGACCCCAGCTGGCTTGTGTCCTGCTTCACAATGCGCCCTCTCGGGGTTTCCTGTGGTTGCACCTTCTCCCCAAAGGCTACAAGGTTGTTATGGATAGAAACCACCCCTTCTACTTCCCTTGGTTGCCCTGTGTGCATGGCGAGCAGTTGTCCTCAGCTGCCCTGCACTAGTAGCTCCCGGTCTCCTCCTGAGCACTGGCCTCGTTCAAACAAAGAGTAGTCCATGCAATTAGGATCTAAATGATGGTCTGTTCAGCACTTCTCCAAGTAAAGGCTCCTTTTGTCCAGATTGCTGACTTTGAAAAGTTCTTGAGGTTTTGCTGTAGAAAATTAGAATCACCAGGGCAAAGACAGTAAAAGAAAACCTCCTCTTGGGAAAATGCCCCTGTTTAAAGGTAGCTGGTTTTCTGCTACTCTCACAATTGCTTGTCTGTCCATCCACAGTGTAAGGGATATTTTCTTTGTTTTAAGGGCTTAGCTTCCAAAGTGCAATTTTTTTTCTGTCCCAGAGAGTTTTACATAAACTAGATGATATGAATAATGGTTTTCATAGCTTTTGTGGGCAGTAATACAATAGCTGTGAAAGAATCCGAACCAGGTGGAGAAACAATTGCTGTTTCCAATCATTTTAGTACCAGGGTTCTGAGGACCTCAGCAAATGTTAGTTGAGAGGATAAAATCGTCAAACTCAGGTAATGATGTTGCTTGGGGTGGGGAAAAAAGGAAGTCTTGAATGAAAATGAAGAGAGTGTTAAGTGCAAATCCCATTTCTCTATAGTGCATATTTTGTTACAATCTTAAACATATAAATTATGTGGCCTATGTGATTCCCATTAGAGATGCAACCTATGAACTTTGAAACCCAAATTAGTGTCTGGAAGTGTTTCTGACTAACCCGCTGAGGGCTTTGTGTGAGTGAGTTTGGGGTTGCTGGTGTTCATAGAACGGCAGCCAGCTTCACAGCCATTCGGTGTGGGTTACTCTTACATCATCCCTGTTTCATGGATGAGAAAAAACTATTTAACTTGTCCAAGGTCACATATTTAGTAAGTGAACGAACCAGAACGTTTAAAAATAGCTTTATTGAGATATAATTGATACACCATAGAATGCACCCTTTTAAAGTGTACCATTCAACAAGTTTGGGTATATCCACAAAGTTGTGCAACGATTACCAGTATCTAATTCCAGAACATTTCCATCACCCCAAAAGGAAACCTCATTCTGGTTAGCAGTCAATCCTCATTCTATCTTCCCCTGGTTGGCCCTAGTTAACCACTAATCTGCTTTCTGTCTGTATGCATTTGCCTATTCTGGGCAATTCATATAAGAGAATCTCATAATATTCGGTCTTTCGTGACTGGCTGCTTTCACTTAGTATGATGTTTTTGAGTTTCATCTGTGTATCAGTACCTCATTATTTTTTATTGCTGAATAATATTCCCTTGCATGTGTATACCACATTTCATTTATCCATCGATCAGTTGGTGGACATTTTGCATTATGTCCACTTTTGGGCTATTCTAAACAACACTGCTGTGACCATTGTGTAGGCAAAAGGAGCTAGAATTTGAACCTGTCTCTTAACAACCCTACTATCTGCATGTGATTGTCACTAACACATTGAATCCGTTCCAAAGAAAAGTAGGATTTTACAGCCAGCGGAGTCCTTAGAGATTTGTTTTCAAATCCAACTGAGCTTCCTTCATTTGAAGGCAGGACACCAGCCCAGTGAAGTGCCATAAGGTACTCTAACCTCGGCTACTCGAAGTGTGGTCCTTGGACCAGCAGCACCAGTTTCTTCTGGGAGCTTGTTAGAAATGCAGAATCTCAGATCCCACCCAGAACTGCTAAATCAGAACCTGCGTTTCCACACGATCTCTGAATAATACGTAAGCTCATTAAAGTTTGAGAAACACTTCTGAGTCATACAGCAAGGCCTAGAGCCGTGATTTCCTAATTTCTAGTCTAGGGGGATTTTTTTTCTCTTCCATATTACGTCCAGACATTTTCTGAATGCATTGATGTTCTATAAAATATTTAATAACTTCCTCACTGACTCAAAGTGAGACATGGCGAAACCAATACCCTCCCTGCATTGAGTCAGTGGAATAGATAAAACTAAAAGGAAGATATTTTAGCATCACTCTTCTTCATTTTCAGAGTATGTTGCTAATCCCTCCTAGGCCAGTGGTGTCTAACCTCCGTCTGCAAAATTTCCATTCCCCTGGAATGTATCAATGGCTCTGAGAATACCTTGGGAAAGAGAGCTCTTTATTCCGGCACACATATTTTGAGAAGCATCCTCAGCTATTAATAACACTTGTGTATTAGTCAGGGTTCTCTAGAGAAACAAAACCAATGGGATACCTGTATAGAAGTTGAGATTTATTATAGGAATTGGCTCATATACAATAATGGAGGCCAAGAAGTCCCACGGTCTGCCATCCGCAAACTGAAGAGCCAGGAAAGCTGGTGATGTGGTTCATTCTGAGTCTGAAGGTCCAAGAATCAGGAGTGCTGATATCTGAGGGCGGGAGAAGGTGGATGTTCCAGCTTAAGCATAAAAAGAGCAAGTTTGCTCCATTTCCATTTTGTTCTATCCTGAGGCCTGTGGATTGGCTGATACCACCTGAGTTGTTGAGGGTGATCTTTACGACTTCTGCCAATTCAAATGCTAATCTCTTTCAGAAACACCCTCACAGACATACTCAGAAATAATGTTTTACCAGTTATCTGGCCATCCCTCGGCCCAAACTGACACATAAAATTGACCATGATAACTTGGAGCCCAGTTTGGGAAACAAATCTGATCCCGGTGTTGTAGATCCCACATCCTACCCATATGTTATGGTCATGTGGCAGGGACATCCAAGTTCTCTATGTAATATTTGGTTCCTTTACTTCTGACTTTCTTCTTCCATTGACCCTAGCAATTAAAGATGGAGTTTAGGAAACCACATTTTTTTTCTAATATTTATGCAACATAACACAGTTAAAAGACCTTGGAAGGGACTTAGAGATCCCTAAAGAGGCATCTTGATTTTTGGTTGATCTTGTAAAACAAGAATGACTGTACTCCAGAAGATATACCTGTTTGTCTGTTTCACTGACTCCACCATGTCTGCAGGAACATGGTTTTCCTTTGTTTTGTCTCACAAGTTAGTTCGGTTCCTACAGGAGGGGTGCACCCACGAGGCACCGAGAGTGATGGAGATATGGACTGAGAGGAAGGTAATTAGGATTGAGACATCGATATTACTTCCACAGGTTTTGGCAAATTCTCTTAAAGAGAATTCTTGTCCTGTCCTATCCATCGTTTGGGCCGTGCCCTTATAATTAGGATGCTGAGCTTTTAGAGTAGGAGGCAGCCTGCAAACTGAGTGCTGGAGCTGTTTCCCTGCAGCTGGCAGCTGACAGCCTGACACTCCCTGGAAGGCGAGGAGGACCCAGAAGGGCTAAAACCCAAGAAGGCAAGTGCCTGAGGAGAGTGGGTCAGAGAATGGGGTTAGGGATGGAGGGGAGCCCTGGGAACGCCAGGGAAGAACCCTGAGCCGGCTGAGGTCTACCTAGGTTGGCTCAGTGGCCTCTGCCTCTGACTTGGCCTGAGCAGCCCTCTCCTAGCCCAGAGTAGACCCCTGAGACCTCTGGCAGGTTGGGCCCCTGGACTTCTGAAAGTGTAGCCAGTTTCCCTTCAAGCTGAGGCCTAAGCTGCTTGGAGCTGCAGGCTGTTCTTGGCTGGTTTGGGGCTCAGCTCTGTCTTCAGGGTCTTTTGAGGAGGTTGAATATCCTGAAGCTCTAAGGAGGATAGGGTTAGTTCTGGAATGTTCCAGGGGTCAAGGTCTTCTGGGCATTTCACATCCTCTGCATTTTGTGAAATGTCAGGGTCTTATGTGCTGTGGCCACCGATCATGAAAACCGTGTGTGTTGGTAAGGAGGGGACTACTGAGATTTGCTGGAGAAAACTCATTCATCAAAAACCAGGGTTACGTAAGCATGGAGTTACCACGTGACCCAGCAGTTCTATCCCTAGGTTACAACCAGGAGAATTAAAAACGTATGCCCACACAAAAAGTTATACACAGATGTTCATAAGAGCACTATTCACAGGAGCCAAAGGTGGAAACAACTCACACCTCCATCAACTGATGAATGGATAAACAAATGTGGTACATCCATCCTTACACAGGAATCGTATTCAGCCATAAGAAGTACTGATATACTGGTACATGCTATAACACTGAAAACATTAAGTTAAGTGAAAGAAGCCAAACATAAAAGGCCACATGTTGTATGATTCTGTTGATATGAATTTTCCAGGATCGGCAAATCCATAAGATAAAAAGTAGATTAGTGGTTGCTTACAGCTGTGGGGGAAGGGCGAGTGGGGAGGGACTGCTGATGGGTATGGGGGTTCTTTTTGGTGTGAGGAAAATGTAATTAGAGAGTGGGGTGAGTGCTCAACTTTGAAAAAATCATTTAACTGTACAGTTTAAAAACATGAATTTTATGATATATAAAGTAAAGTATATCTCAATAAAACAAGCCAAAACACCAAGGTTTATGCCTTGAGACTATTTCGTTATTCACTTATTTAATCTATAAAGGGTTTTTGCTTGCAGTGTAGGTGGGAGATTGTGCCTTTCATGGCAGTGTTTCCCTCACGCCACCCTTGGCCCCCAGGTGGTTCATCTTCTCTCTTGGCCCATGTGTGGCTGGGACCCCATTTTTGATGGACTCGGGTGCTCACCTGTCCTCGGAGCCTTTAGCAGCTTGGTGCTGCCCCTGGGCTAAGTCATGTGCAAGGATGGTGCCCGCGGGGTCCTGGCAGCTCGGCTGGCTGGCATTCTCAGCCGCCCTGTGGTCCATGCAGAGGCCCAGCCATGGGGTGAGGAAGGCAGTGGCTGATACTCTTCTTTGACTGCCATGAGGATGTTTTAAATAGTCAACTCAAGCAGTTGAAATCTCATAGAGGGGTGAAGAAACACAAAGGGAATTGAGAATTCTAATGGGAAGAACCTGCCATTGAGATAAAGACTGACAAAATGATTTCTGAGAAACTTTCCCTAACATAATCAGGTGCAGTAACTAGTAAAAACACTGCTTAGTTTAAATGTATATATGATGTTAATCTATTAATTTAACAAGTCTGGAAGACTATATACCAAAATCTATAGGGGTGGGATTATAGGAGGCTTTTACTTCATATACAGATATGTAATTATAGTGCTTTTTTATTTTTTCTGTATAATAATAGCATTTTCCCCCAGTGGAAATGTATTATTTTTATCATCAGAGAAAATAAACACATTAAAAAAATAATTGTGGCCTAGATAACATTATCTAAAACCTATGAATTAAAAAATGTGATCGTCAGAACTTCCAATTCACTAGGTATGTTAGGAAAAGCATGATCCAAAGATTGGTCTAGAGAAATTTATTTTTAAAAGCATTTCACTAATATAGTGATTTATAGTTTACAAAGTTTGTTCTTTCATTCACTCATTTGGTCCATCCATCAACCCGTCAGTCTTTTATTGAACCGTGTTACTCGTCACAGTGCTGAGTGTGCCTGAGGATGCTGAGGTACCCCGGCTATGGTGCCTGACCTCCCAGACTTACATGGGGTTTGCTGACTTCGACAGCACCGTTTCCCCTGGGTCCTGCGGTAAGGAGTGCCTGCACAGGCTGATGAGGGCCTGAAAGCCATGCTTACCTCTGCCAGGGGTGGGAAAGGTGATGCCATCAGATGGACAGGAAGGAATCTCCGTCTCTTGTCCATGGATGTCGCTGGTGGTCACAGGGTTCGGGGCTGTGGGCGGAGCCTGTTATTCCACACAGGGCAAACAGCAGTCAGCACAGCAAGACTGAGAGAGAGGAGAGCACGGCTGTGTGAATGAGGGAGGGGGTCATTCTGTAGCTTCCCTCATGGTAAACTGGGCCTGGTTCTGGGGCGAGCAGAGCCCATGAAGCTGGAGTCATCCAAGGAAGGATGCTAGGAAGGGGTCGCCTTTGTAAGGGCTGGATTGGGGGACCTTGACCCCGTGGGACGTGAGATTGGTGGGGGCTTTTGCTTTCTCTCCTGGTACCCCTCACACTTTCTCTGTCCCCAGTTCTCTTCTGTTTACATTGAATCCCCTCTTTGCTTGGCCCTGGTTGTCATAATATTGAAATAATCATGTTTTATTATTTGCCACATTTATTTGAATAACTGGAAGGCTCTTATTCTTGATTAAAAATACAGATGTGCTGTATGCTTTTTATTTTTCCCTCTGAAAAATTCCTCATTATAGGAAAGACATCAATTTTTCCTTTACCATTGTGTTTGTTTTTTTGGGTTAATGACCTTCAGGTGAAAAAAAGACTCATAAGGACTTTTGGACCAGAATAAGTGGTCTAGTTATAAAGCGGTGATATCTAAATTCCCTGGGTGTCCAGATCAAGGTTGTATGGCTTTTCTCCTGACTGAGCCTCTGAACTGAGGAGGTAGTGAAGGCTGGATGTTTTATGAACCACTGACAGCCAGACGGGACACGGTGAAGACCAAGCCATTGATGGGGTGTGAAGGAGTGAGCTGGGAGGCCAGGGTAGGCTCCCCAGAGTGGACCCCTTTCCCACAGCTCTGAGATCTAGGGGTGTGTGGGAAGGGGATGTGGACTCGGATTCTGGTCTACCTGCCTAGAGTGACAGCAGAGATACCCAGAAGCAGCAGTTTCTTAAGGATGGTACAATAGTGTTTTATTCCTTCCGTGCCCTCTTCTGTAAGCCATCTTCAGATGAAAGCATCACTCTTCGAGATATTGCTTCAGGCAGGGTCTCTATCTTTTGCCCCCTGTAGCTAGGAAAGGACTGCAGAATACTTGGCACTTTTATGTTTAAGTCAGATGTTAAGCCAGTTTGAGTCACTGAATACCCACGATCAAAGGCAGTAATTTCACATCTTTTAGCCACTTCAAAGCAAGTTGTGGAAAAAATTAGGAATCTGGAAGCAAATTGAATTATACATCAAAGAAAAATAATCTCTTGACCTTTTTTCCTTCCAAAACCAACTGTTCCTAAGTGTAAAGATCCAGACTGGATGCAGACAATTCAGCGTCGGGGGATGGAGGTTCAGTTAAACCGAAGGGCTTGTTGAACACTTTCTTTACCAAGGAATGTTCTTGGAGCTGCCAGAATATGGAAGAAGAACAGGATGAGGGTTTTTTCAGAAAAATACTCATCGTTAGTTGGGAAAGCAAGAATGGTACACAGCACAACTGCCATGCAGGGTCAAAATTCAGTGGTGAATTGGGTGATACAAAGTGATGTGAGGTGAGACTTCAAAGGGGAGAAAGAGGGCTTCCCTGGTGGCGCAGTGGTTGAGAGTCCGCCTGCCCATGCAGGAGACACGAGTTCGTGCCCCGGTCCGGGAAGATCCCACATGCCGCGGAGCAACTGGGCACGTGGGCCATGGCCGCTGAGCCTGCGCGTCCGGAGCCTGTGCTCCGCGCAACGGGGGAGAGACCACAACAGGAAGAGGCCCGCATACTGCCAAAAATAAATAAATAAATAAAAGAGCAGAAAGAGCAGTAGTGGAGCTGTGGGTGAGGATGGATTTCACATCAGGTCTGTAGGGCGTGGTGACAGGAGAAAGATGGGCTCGAGAAGAAGGAGAGGAAGAAGAGTGGAGCGTGGGGTGTGCATGAGAGAGGTCAGATCCGTCCTCTCAGTTGAGGTGGAGAAGGAGGGTGGGTGGCGAGGGGGGAGTGGCCCCATGAGAGATGGGTTCCTGAGGCTGGACGGAATGTCAGAGATACACAAAGCCAGACACTGGTTAAAGTGGCGAGGGCAGATTTAATCAGTAATACACTGTTGTAATAGGGAGAAGAGGCCAGCGTGAACTGAACCCAACTTTGATTTGTAGGGAGGAGACTGAGCTGTTTAAGGAGAGTAAGGGGCTAGGGAGGGGCTGAGCCAGGCTCTGTCGAGTGAGGGAGGTGAAACATTACAAAAAGTGAGAAAGGAGGTTGGTCCGTGTGAAATCCATCTGGGTTTTCAAACTGGCACTTATTGGGGAATTCCCTGGTGGTCCAGTGGTTAGGACTCGACACTTTTACTGCCGAGGGCCCGGGGTTCAATCCCTGCTCGGGGAACTTAGATCCTGCAAGCTGTGCGGGGGTGGCCAAGAAAACAGAACAAAACCCCAAAACAAAAACAAACTGGCGGTTATTCAACTTAGGTTCCTGCCCTCCCACAGAGGCTGGAGACCAGGACCCTATCTTCAGGTGTTGGCTGGAACAAACAGTAAATTCTTTTGGCAGCCTTGAGTTTTCTCAGGTCGGCACTTTAAGGGGGGTATGAGTCATCCTAGGGGTGTGGCCTTGAGCTGTTAGAAACTGTGGTAGTGTTTGTTCAAGTCTTTATAGGCCAAGGTTAAGGCCTGGCCAGAAAGAAGGCTCAGAAGAACCTGACTTAGAGTTCAGTAAGGCGAGAATCTTCGTCAGGAAACATTTGCTTTGAGGCAGGAAATGGAGTTAATGATAGTTTTCAAAGTGGGAATAACTTGGTGAAAGGGCTAGTAAAGGAGATTAGATTGGCTTTGAATATCAATCACTTTTCACTGAATCTTAGGGCCACAAATGGCCGAAAAGAGCATTTAACTTTATTTACTGAAGAGGTAACTGGGATCTAAGAGATCAAGTGATTTTTATCTTGTGACATGAAAGTAGTCACAATGTGTGTTTGTCCCCAGTCCTGTGTGTGTGTTGCATACCAGGAACGTACTGGGAGGTGCTGTGCTAGGTATTGTGGGAGGTGCAAACGTCTGTCCTAATCCCTGGGGGCCCCGAGATGCTCACAATCCAGTGGAAAGGCACACACGTGTGGAGAGTCGGCAGCACACTTAGAGACCGTGGGCTCACATGGCCGGAAGTGAGGGCAGAGACAGGAGAGTCCCTGGACTGTAATGGTCCAGGAGGACAAAGACCCATGCCAGAGCTGAACGGGCTGCAGGGATGCTGTGGTCCAGCAAACTCACTACATGGATCTTGACACGTGGGCAGGATTTTGACAAATGAAAGAGGGGCGGGGCTCTGGAAGGGGAGGAGGGAGACCCCGGGATGATGTAGGAGGATGCAGAATCTGTTCCGGTGGCAGTGAGTGGGCAGGGGTTGTTGAGCAGAAGGTTCTGGAAGGTGAGTAGTAATTGGTCGCCTGTAAGGCTGGTGTGTTAATGAAAGATATAAAGGTTTTTAATGTGACTTTTCTTGGTCCACCTGTCACCTGTAATGTTGGCAAACTACCTTAATCCAGGCCATTGTTACCTCATTTTTCAATGGATGGAGTGTCTTCTTAACAGATTTCCCTCCTTCCTTTGTCCACTCAACAAACATTTATCAAGTCCCTTGGATGCCTCCAAATGGTTTTTTGCAGTGAATGTAGTCAGAACGATCTCTCTGAGACGCATTGGATTGTGTCTCTCTTCTCCACCTAAAGCTGCTCGGTGGCTTTCTTAACATTTATCTTCTCTTCTCCTTAATATCATCCATTAGTTCAGGCTGTGATACTCCTGATAACCTCCCACCCTTAACTCTCCCTCCTCCCCCAACCCCTCCACTCCTTCAGACTATTGATACTTTGCTCCTTTGATCTTCTGGACTAGGACTTGAGCTTTTATTCTGTATTTTTTTTTTTTTCTTCTCCAGTAGACATATCAAAGGGAGAATTCTAATTATAGCTTATATTATATGTATAACGATCAGGTTTAGTGGACTTTTATCAACTTCAGATAGTCAATGAAGCTCAGATAATGATGCCAGCGTCTTTTGTATCTTTTCATGTCCTGTGCACCACCCACCCCCTCCTTGGTGGCCATTCCTATGTATCTTCATTGTGTTCTGTTGTTTGCACACGATACAGATATAGTGCGTGATCTCTGTTTTACAGAGATGGGAATGAGCTGTATGCATAATATAATCTTCAAGAAAACTAAAGATTATCCCTTAAGTAGCAACATTTTAAAGAAGTTTATCTGATTTTTGTGTAAGTCTAACAGGTACTATACATTTCCTTGTTTATGCCTTTGTTTGTTAAATAAGGAATACTAAACCTACTCACAGTTTGACCCTTTCTTTGTCATTATAATGAACTTCAGGTTCTTTGGGGTCCTTTTTGTCTAGAGAATAGTTTTCCAGACATATTTGTTTCCTCAATAAATGTTAAGTTTGTACCCACTTGTGTTGGTACTGTCATAGAGTTTGTAGCTTCTGAAAATTTCTCACATTTTAGTCTGCTTTCCTTTGTCCTGATAACAGCATTTTAAGGAATATTCAGTTGGTCAATCATATAAGTTCATTTTCGAAATATATAATTTTTGGAATGTATTTGATGAAAATGAATATTCATTTTTCTTAGACATATATTCCTAAGAACTTTTTTTTACTGTGTTGAATGAATATATTAGATATTTCTTTATTTGTAGAAAGTTTAAATCAGGAGGGAATGCCTGTAATCAAAGGACTGGATGCATAAATGTAAAATGCACTCCCCCCACCACTTTCCACTCCTGCCTCCCCCTCCGTCGACTGCTGCCCAGGTAGGCAGTGTCCATACCTCCACTCCCTTCCCCTGACTCTCCCCACAGCTCTTCCCAGCTGTACCTGCAGGGGGTTGGGTCAGAAACAAATTAACCATTCCTAAAACCAGTCATCCAGAAGTAGGCAGAATTAGCTGCTAGAACCATCACATCTAACCAAATTGCTAAAATTTCATAAATAATGAAGAGAAACAAGTATATTCTGCAAGTTGGACATTCTGCAAATTGGCCGGCTTCCATGTGGTGGCACCTTGATGGCCCCATGGAAGATGGTTTTCCTCTGAGCCTTGGGCAGTGCCAAGGTCCAGTGGCCAGGTGCCTTTTCTTCCCCTGTGCTGCTCCAGATACCCCTAGCTTCCCAAACCATACCTCACTTTATGTACTGCTTCTCACTTGCTGTGTTCAAACATCAGGTCACCCAGCACCTGAGAGCCACGGACAAAATTTGATTTAATTCTGTAGAGAAATATTTGCACACATGCGTGGAGATGTTCATTGTCCAATGTCCATAAAAGGGTTTCCATAGTGGAAAACTGGGGGAGACCTGAAATGTCCACTCAGGACAGTGGATGCAAACTTAATTCCCGTCTTTCTGCTCAAGGAACATACAGCATGAGGTTGTTGCCTGTGGCTCCAAAGACATTATCACTGTTGACAGATATTTCAGTTATTCAGAGGGCTTTCCTGCTTATTTATTCTGGAGTTTTTCAGTTTCACTCTCTAGAGTTTTCAGACTCTAGAAAAGTGGGAGAGTGACATTAATCATTTTGTGACCAGATGTTGTGTACAGGTAAACCGTAGCAGGCAAGCAGCATTTGGTCCTTAATTTATATCTTGGTTGCAACCAGGTTCAGTAGAACAGACCACCTTCAGTATGAGTGAATGACTTGCATTTCATATGTGTTAAGTAGACATTAGTAATGATCTAATTTCAGGATCATCGCAGTGAGTGCCGTGAATTGCCCCCATTTACCTAGCCTGCTTTTTTATCCAAGTTGAGGTCCCAGCAGTTTTTCTCTCCTGTGTTGAACCCTTCCTCCCTTGTGGCACTAGGAGAGCATTCAGACTTCTCTGGAAACTCAAGTCATTTCTAACTATAGTTTTCTTGTGGTGTACTGGGCTGAAGGCATTGGTAGTCTTTTTGCTTTTGAAGAGCATAATTCCTTTTCTTAAAAAAAAAAGCTTTTAAAGTGTTATTCAGCTGGTGTTGGAAATAAACCTTAATTTCCTTCAGCTTTTTTCTTTCACTGAAGGAGAAAAGCAACAGGATTGAAGGAAGAGGGCAGTGGGGGAAAATCATTGTTGCTTTCCGTGTTTGTGCTCTGCATCTCTTTTCTTAGTAAATTGCCTCAGGAATTTCTGCAGTCAGCTCTAATCTGCTCTTGAAAGGCCTTCTTTTGGACCAAGCTCTTCAAGTGAGCCACAACTCTCTAGGACTACAGGGTTTGGGAGGAGACAATGAAAAGAAAGGGAGTATTAACATGTGGCCTTCTATTGAGATTGTGAAATTTCCTTAAGTTGTTGTAAAGGAGGCTGGGAAAAAAGCGGAAAACTCTGCTTTTTTGGGAGGCAGAGTTTACCACCCTCCTCTCTTCCTTCTCTTTTTTCTTTCGCCCCTTCCCACCCAAGTTGGTTGCAACAGAGAGCTTTTTACATGTTTCTGAAAACAGGAACATTTGCATTCTACTGGTACCATGGACAGATACCAAACATATTTTTGTCTTGGTATTTTGAATTAGCATCTCACCTCAAAATAAACATAAAATGTAAATGATAAAAATTTGACTTTTATCCGGTTATTATTGCTTCCAAAATCAATTAAACATGGGAATTTTGAAAATAGGTTGAACACAATTATTATATAAATCACCAAAGACAAAGGTATTTTTATCTGACAGCTGGCGTTTTTTAAACGGCCTTCCTTCCCCTCCTCTCCACTAAGGAAAAAGTCCTTATGCTACCAAATCAGAGGCAGTGTTTCTGGACCTGTGACTTCTGCCATTAGTTTAGTTGAAAGTGAGAACAAATTAATTCATGTTTCCTTAATTCCAAACAAGGATGTGAAGCAAGCCTGTGACTATTTTATGCCCAGACCTGGGTTGGAGTCTTAAGAATTAGGCAGAAGGTGGGTGGGTGTGTGTGACACTTAATCTGTCTTAAAGATCCTGAAAGTTATTTCTAGCTCTTGGAAATTATGAAAAAGAATGGGATGGAAAAGGAGTTCAAACACTCTATTCATAGGATAAGAGGAAAAGGAGGGAGGGAGGGAACGGACTTTCATTCACTTCACAGAAATGTACTCTGTACCTGTTACGTGCCAGTTACTGTTTAAGGTCCTGGGCTACAGTAATGCATAAAGCAGACAAAAATCCCTGCTCCTGTGGACCTTCCATTGCAGTGGGGGTGGGGAGAGACAGACGATAAACAAGGTAAATACATAAATATAGAGTGTGACAGCGATCAAGGCTGTGAGAAGAAAAACAGGCATGTGGTTCTGAAATGTGTGTATTTGAGTGCATGTCGGAGATTTAAAAATAGGGAGCCGGGGGAGATCTCATCCAGAAGGGGATGATTTCATGAGATGGGAGGCATGTAAGGGGGAAACAGGGTGAGCAGGTAGGCGGCCACCGCACGACCCAGGTGAGGGATGACTGCTTTAGGCCAGAGGTGTAGCAGGTCAGTGGTAAGAAAGGTTGGATGTGGAATTCCTTGCCAAATGAGATCAGGGGTATAGGAGAGAGAAACAGGAAGCCTGGCTTCAGGGTTCTAGCCCGAGCATCTGATGCAGACCCCATGGTCCCTCTGCTGTGACCTCTGAAGCTGTCACCTAAGATTCTCAGTTTGTGCTGTATTCTACTTTGCGTAATTATTTCCACACGAGGTTATCAACTCCCTAAGAGCCAACCTAGTTCCTTTCTGTCTTTCTTTCCCACCTCAAAGAGTCCAGTAAATGTTTGTTGACTTGAACTGAATTGACTAGTCCAAGATCAGCACTTCAGAAACACGGAACATTGTCGAATACCTACCAGGCATAGAATGCATGGCTCATCTGAGGTCAAAATGACAGCCACGGGCCACAGTGAGCTCTCCTCTGAGACAACCAGATGCACTCATGGACTCAGAACACCAGGAGGAGAGGTGGGGCCTCCTTCATATGCAGCCCCTCAGGCTCCCCATCCTGGCTCCAGAGCCACCGGAATGTCCTGCTCTGGGAGGGGGAACTGGAAGAATTTGGGATTTTACCGGGTGCCGTGTCCTCTGGTTGGAAGGCCAGTCACTGAAAATGACCCAGGGTTTTTTTAGTGTGTCCCGAACCCAGGATAAGCCAGCAGGGCAGTGCGGTTGCTGGAGGGGCAGGAGCGGTTTTGGGTGGGCACTGACGGCCATGACCCAGCTCAGCTCGCTGCTCCACTTGACACAGCCAGTCCGTGTGTCTGAGCCGAGGGGGTGAGGAGAGGCAGCAGTCATATCACACCTGCCCTCTCCTCTTCCTACCCTGTCAGTTTTTGTGTGTTTTGCTGTGGTTTATTTGTTGAATGTGAGAATCATGTATGTGTCAGAGGAGTCCACTCCCCACTGGCCCTTTTTTTTTTTGCGGTACGCGGGCCTCTCGCCCTTGTGGCCTCTCCCGTTGCGGAGCACAGGCTCCGGACGCGCAGGCTCAGCGGCCATGGCTCACGGGCCCAGCAGCTCCGCGGCACGTGGGATCTTCCCGGACCGGGACACGAACCTGTGTCCCCTGCATCAGCAGGCGGACTCTCAACCACTGCGCCACCAGGGAAGCCCCCGACTGGCCCATTTTGTTTCATTCCCAGGTGGAAAAGGTCATAATTCGTGCTAGTAAAATACCTCCCCAAGTATTTTCACAGGAGCAGGTGAGTTCTATGTTGCTCCCATTTTCTGATGAAGGGCTGGCTCAGAGGTTATCCATGGGTGAAGGGTGGGGTGCCTTTCTTAGTCAGTGACATATCTTGAACACCGTACATTTCACCACTGAAGTATTGTACCATCTTTGATGCTGGTTACTGCGCTCTGAGGAGCAGGTCTAGCAGGATTAGAGCCCCTTATGGTAGCCACCCTTGGTGTGGACCCCTTCAGATTCTAGCTGGTCGCCCCTGGTGGTAGGGCTGGGGACTCTCCTAGCAATTCAGGTGTTAACCTGCCCCCCAAGGTCGGTGCTTCTCCCAGTGTGGTCCTGGGCCCTGTGAGTTTGGTCGAAACGCAGAATTTCAGGCCCTACCCCAGATGGACTGAATCCACGTCTGCACTTTACAAGCTCCCCAGGTGATTTCTATGCACATTCAAGCGTGAGAAGATTAAGGGTACCACACGTCAGCTGATCTCTTTTAAAATAAATCACGTCACGTCACGTAACGTAACGACCCCAACTGTGGCTAGTTCTCCATCAGGAAGGCTGCTCTCCTACAGGCAACCACGCCTCTCATTGCTTCCCTTTTGTTGCTGATTCCTTGAAAATTTTTTCTCTTCACTTGTCTCATTCCTTCAACGTATGCCTCAGAAAATGTGCAGCCTGAGTTTCTGACGATTTGCTCTGCAACTGAAGGTAGGCATGGGGCATGGCCCACTCTGTGTCCCTCACATGCCATGTATGGGCCTGGACGGGGAAGGGTTGCTTTTTAAATTCTGACTTGACTCATGGAGGTGCTAAACGTGCTTCCCTGACTTAAAGCTGACTTGGCTTCTATATCCTCTAAATACAGGTATGAAAGGGTGGAATGAGGCTAAAATCGTCTTAGGTCCCAATGAGAATATGAAAAAACAGGCCTCGTAGTTTCAGACTAGGAGAAAAATGAAACAAATCCCTGCTTCCTTGCAAGGCAAAGCAACAGTTTGGGCACTTGGTTTTGTTGTAATGGCACCTTCATCTGCAGTCAGTGTTTGAGGGAGCCTCTAAGTGTGGTATAATGATGGGTATTCATGTCTCTTTCCTGAGGAAAGAGCTCCAGCCCCTCAGGGGGTGTGGTGAAGTCTGGGGCCCTGCTGTCCGACCACAGAGATTACTGAGGACATTTTCCATGCCTGTGGCTCTGGTCTGTGTGGAGTCGGGGCAGAGCCCAAGGGAGACCACACGGAGGGCACCAAAGAAAGCCACCCCTGCCTGCTTCCCATTCCTGGTTCTGTCGCCACCCACCCCAGCCTTGCACCTGGCATTGCCACCTGGATAATGGTTCAGACAGAGGGTGTGGCTGAGCCCCATACCCCATTATCCCATTTTTCACTCCTGGAAATACTGTCTGTCTGCCCTTGGGAAGGGAAGGGGGCCGCCATCTGTGTCTCGGGGTGAGTGTGTATGGAGCCTGGACATTAGGGCCGAGTGGGTTGTAGATTGCCAGGAGCCAAAGAGCCTGTCACCTCTTGCAAAGGTACTTTAAGCCCCCCTTCCCTTCCCCACTCCCACGCCCTGACTGTTGTCATGTACAGTCAGAAGTTGACTCACTTTCCCTGCCTGAAATAATCCAACCCGTGTCAGGCCTGCCCTGAGTCACGGTGACCTGACGACTGCATCGTGGTGTTGGAAGGGCATGCCCTTCTGCTTGCCTTTCCCTTCAGTGGCCTGTGGTTGTGACTCTTTCTTTTCAAGGCTCCCTTGGCTCAGAGCCCAGTGTGAATGTGTGGCGGAGTGACTGAGGGTGAGCGCTCGACGCCACGGAGCTCATCCGGGCCCACAGTCTCCTCTTTAGCTGCTCCCCACCCTCCCTCTCCGCTGCTCCTTGAAGATCCAGGGCTCCCCAGTGCTTTCCCTTTGAATGGCACCAGGTGGATCAGGTGGGGCCCCGCTTGGAGCTGTTCCTCCGGAGGCCGAGGCCCTGGAGGGGCAAGGAGGTCAGGGCCAGAGTCGGCCAGCTCCAGGAAGTGGGCCTTCTAGGCTGAGGAGCTGTGGGTCGGGGGAGGGCGCAGCTGGAGCACTTTAACTGGCCGACTCGCGGCACCACCGTGGCGGGTCACCATGCACACTGAGTGAGCCTGAAGCAGCATGAGCCCGGTACATACATAGTGACACAGTGTCGGTTGAGTGAATACCAGAAAAGCCTTGCTCAGCCAGCCTGCCACGAGCATGATGATGGTCGGTTCAGGACTCGGCCTGTGTCTAACCCAGAGAAATGGAATGGTGCTGCCCATTCATGGCTCCTCCCCTTGGCATCACAGGACTGCAGAGCTTCCCCAGTAACACCAGGCTCCGTCATTTCTTGGGGTCTCTCACACCTGGCCCCTCAGCCTGGAAAGCTGTGCCTGCCTTTACTCGCCTGAATAAATGACTCATTTTCCCAGAGTTTACCTGGACCGAATGTATCTAACCGTGGGTCTCTCTCTCTCCCGTTAGCCTCCAAGTTCCTCGCGGGAGCACTGTGTAGGGTTCCTCTTTGAGGCTAGGATGCAGTGCCCTCCCCCCACCCCCCGAAGTGACTCCCTGTGAGTGGCTCAGAGTCACAAGCCCCCCTCTCTGTATGGGTCACTGTACAGCTCCTTTGTTCCGTGGGAGAAGGTGCACCTAGGCCGCTAGCTGATTTCATTAGAAAATGCCTCATGATTAAGTATCGGGTCTAGAAATACTGATTCCACTGAGGTGCCCAGCCCTAGGTTTTCTGGTCCTCTTCTCTGTGATGGAGTCTGCTGACAGCTGCATCCACGTTGTTTCCTAAGTTCTCCAGTACGTTGGGCTCACCTAGGCGTTACCAGCAAGGGGACGAGCAGTCATACTTGGCTCATTTCGAGTTTTCACTACGACTACTTGCCGCAGCTGTCAGGCACCCTCGGCTCAGCCGTCCTGGGCACAGGACCTTGGCACGGCTTAGAAATAAACCCAGACGGAGTGTCAGGAGGTCAGGGAGGATTGGGAGGCAGCTTGTCCTTTTGATGTGTAGAAACATTCAGTTCAGACGTGCGTTTGCTCCATGACATAACCAATACTTAAGGTTTGCTGCACTTAATTGTAAAAATGCAACACGACATTCTTTTACTGTGGTTCCCCCTCCCCCTTGGTCAGTGAATAAACTCTATTCAAAACGTTGTTTTAAAAACCCTTTTCTCTGCTCTAGTTCGGTTTGCGTTCTGTGATGCTCGCCGTAGATTAATGGCTATTTCCATCTTGAAGAATCTTTAAAGGAAGAGCCTGGCCCCATGGGGTGGGTCAGGTGAACTACTGAGTTTTGCCATCTCTGTTTGGTGACATGATTGATGCCAGACTGTTCCCTTTTGACCCCAGCTAATGATCCTTATCTTCTCTCCAAGGATTAGACGTTCACTTCTTTTTTTCAGAGTGTTTAGGGCAGGGATGGTGAACATTTTTCCTGTCAAAAGCCATCGACCCCAGGAAGGAAGAGACCATCTCTTCGCAGGAGCGATGGTGCCTTGGAGAGGCACCCCTGGGGCCCAGCCTGGGTTATCTGAGCTCAGGCGACCTTCTCAGCACAGTAAGAAGGACCTGACAGATGACAGGAGCTGCCTTGCCAGCCCCGAGTGAAAGGGCTGACTAAGTCACTCTTTGGAGGGTCCTGGGTATGTTTTAGAAATATCATTGAAGCCTTTGGGGCTGGTGAGAGAAGGAAAAGTAATCTTTACTGAGCGCTCAAGTGTGCCAGGTGCTTTGCCAACGTTATTGTGTTCTTTATCACATTGCTTTAGAATGTTGGAATGTGTGTTTTTTTAATCCTGTTTTACTGATAAGAGAACCAAGGCACAGAGAGGAATGTCTTCCGAAATGCAAACATCGATTTAGTAGTCTGGACGGCAGTAGAGTAGTGCAGAAGCCATGTGCAAACCAGAGCAGTGCATGGTGCAGCCTGGAGAGGGCCTTGCCAGCTGGGAGTGCAGGAGAGGGCAGGGGAAGTGGGCACTGTGCCCCCAACGGTGGGCACGAGAGGAGGTTGGGGGACACTGGTGGTAGGTTCTGTGAGCTGAGCCTGGGAATAACAGGGTGCTTCACTGAGGCCAAGACTGGGACAGTCCTGGCTGCAGTCGGTGACTGGGTAAGAGGTTGAGTAGTTTTGATGTGTGTCCTCTGGGGCTGCTTGGGGTTGTGGTATGTGGTTTTGGGCCACTTTGCTGGGATGGTTCTCTTCTCCTAAATTTTTTCCCCCTGAGAGTAAAGCCAAGTTGGGCCTCATACCCGATTGAGAGGGATGGTCTCCCGTGGACACTGCCAAGGACTCTGGATGCTTCCAGAAGCACAGAGAGAAAATGGGCTTGTTTGATCAGGAAACCTCTCTTCCCTTTGTGCCCTGCCAGTGGGGGTGACAACTGCCGAACTGCAATCAGTGACTGCCGCTATGCTATGGCCATCTCAAGGGCAAAACACCCCACATTCAAGCAAAACCACTTGGCAGTGCAGTTTCTCTGTGGTTGTTAGAACTAGGAAGAGAAATATATGTCATTTTGGGAAAAAACACAAACAAAACACATACATCTAAACGTTTCAACTTAATTCTAAAATGAAGGGAATGATAAAAGCCCATAAATAAAGTAACTGTTTTGAGGTTGTCCAGGTTCGTAATTTGAGAAGAGAGAAAAGGAAGAAGGAAATGTAGAAGGAGAGAAGGAGAGGGGAAAGGCAGGAGGGCAGGGGCCAAGCCGTGGCAGGAGAGAGAGAGACAGTCCGTGTAGATGGAGGGAGGGGAGGAGTTCTGAAGTGAAAAGTCTCCATCACCTGTTTTTCACACCAGGGTGTTTCTGTTGCTTTCAGATGCTAATGATTGGATTACCCTGGGTCAGCAGCCTTTTTAGCAGGTGGTGTCAATGTGCAGACCCTCTGGGCCCCTGCACAGGGTCCTGCGGCTGGGCAAGTGATAGCAGAGCTGGATGGTCTCTGAGGACCCTTCTCTGTCTACCATTCTTTGATCCTGGGGAAAAATGAAGGCGAGTTTTAAACAGAATTTCAATTCATTAAGTGACCTGCAGTAGCTGACCCTGGCCTTCAGGCCTCTGAGAGAGACACTTTTGTTAAAGCAGAGATGGGAGTGGACGGAAGTACCCTTGTGCCCTTCGCTGGGGCCCAAAGCTAGCTGGTGCCCTAAGTTCAGAGGGAAAAATCGTTTCCTACTCTTGCCAAAAACTCAGCCTCTGTGCACCAGTGCCGAATCAAATCTTGGAGACAGAGTTTTGGATGAAGTAGAAAAGAATAGCTTTATTGCTTTGCCAGGTAAAGGGGGACACAGCAGGCTCGTGCTCCTGAAAAACTGTCCCCAGCCCAGAAGGATTTGGTGAGGAGTTTTATAGCAATGGTTCAAGGCCAGGGTTGCTGATAAGGTTAGGGTGTGTGCCTGCACTCCTTTAATCTGGCCTGAGGCGGTCTCCTCCTAAAGGGCTTCTCTGGTTCCTTTAATCTGGCCCCAGGTGTTCTTCTCTGGAATGAAGAATGCTAACACTTCCATTTGTTGGGAGGTTTTAGTTCTGTGAAGAGCTCAAAGATATTGTTATGTGTATCACTTGAGGCAGAACCAGGACCCTGCCCCAAGGCTGCACTATTGTTTCTTGACTGCTCCTCCCTTATCTCTGCATCCCCTCCCTTCTCTGATTAGCAACTCTTCTTCGAATCTGCCCTTTGGAACTCAGGGAAGGTCATGGAGGCTGGAGTCTATTCCCTACAAACAAGAAATGGGGAACAGAAAGGCTTCTGTGCCCAGGAGTCCCATAGCGGTTTCACTAGGAAGGGATTCAGAACAGGAGGTCCGTGGCTCTGCCTGGGCTGCCTTCCTCAGTGAAGATGAGAAGGGTGGTTCCCAAGGTCACAGGCAGAAACAACATGGAGCTGGGTGGGGCTCGGCAGGGTGGTGATGACAGGCAAGCAACCATGCACGTAATTGCATAATTTCAAGTCTGGTGCAGCTTTTTGGTCGATGGCTCCTTGGACGCTGCTCGCCCCTTGCCGGGGGGGTGGGGGTGGGGGCTCTCGTGTTCCTCTCTAGCACAGCGCCTGCGTCCCCACTGTCTGCTGTTGACACGTCATCTCCGCTGACTGCAAGCTTCATGAAGCCGGGTCGTGCCTTGTGCGTCTCTCTTATTCCCCTGCCTGGCACGGCCCATGGAGCACAATAAGTGGCCAGTGATTGTTTGAAGGAAGGAAAGCATGCTGAGGGCTACAAAGAAGCATGCTGGGATGTCTAGGGTCCTAAAAGTTCTCTGTGCCCTGCCCTTCAGAAGTCAGGGAAGGCTACAAACCTGGGCTAAAAAATGTATGCACAGATGTGCCTGAATCTCCTCTGTGGACCTTATTTGAGGGATCCAAGGTCAACAGATCCCTGGCCTTAAGCGGTACAAAATGTACATCTGTCCATTAACCATGTATTCCGAGCCCCAGCCCCTTGCCAGATGCTGCCAGGGCCCGGATGGAAACTGGCACGGATGTTGAGTTAGTTCTGGAGCGGGGAGATCCACGTACCTGTAAGTGGAAAGACCAGTAATGCTTTGTGGCAGAATATGTCGAGCCTCAGGCCTGTGGCCACATGTGCACAGAGTGGTTGGGAAAAGCAGTGCCCTTCATAACCTCTAAGCTTGTGGCCTTTCACTTCCTGTAGGCTCGCCTTTGGTTATGATTTCTTTTAATAGACTCTATTTTTGGGTGGAGCAGTTATAATTTTACAGAAAAAATTGAGCAAGAAATCCAGAGTTCCCATATGCCCCTCCAGCCTCCCCCAGTTTCCCCTATTATCAATATCTTGCATGAATATAATGAATAAATATTGCTGCATTTAAAAATTTTTCAAATTTTGTGTTAGAATGTAGTTGATTAACAATGTTGTGTGTTAGTTTCAGCAACACAACAGCAATTGATGCATTTTTATTAACTGAAGTTTGTAGTTTACATTAAGGTTCATTCTTTGTGTTGTACATTCTATGGGTATGGACAAAAATATGTAATGACATGTAGCCACCATTATTGTGTCATGTAGAATAGTTTCACTGCCCTAAACATCCCCCATGCTCTAACTATTATTCTTTTCTCTTTCCCTCTGAGGCCCTGGCAACCACTGATCTTTTTATTGTTGCCATGGTTTTGCCTTTCCAGACTGTCATATTGTAGGAATCATACAGTACGCAGCCTTTTCAGATTGGCTTCATTCACTTAGTAACATGCATTTAAGGTTCTGCCACATCTTTTTTGTGACTTGATAGCACATTTCTTTTTATCAGTGAATAGTATTCCATTGCCTGATATACCACATTTTGTTAGCCAGTCACCAATTGAAGGACCCTAAGGTTGCTTCCAAGTTTTGGCAGTTATGATTGTGGATATGCTTTTCATGTCTTCTTAGGCCCTGTGGCCACAGGGTCATGGCAGAGTGGAGCTGTGTCTTTGGGGGCTGGGCTCATTCACAGAAAGCAAGACTCTAGCATGTTCTTAGGTTGGGCGAACCTATAAAGCCATAACCAGGCTAGATGTTGGGGGTATTAGGAATGTGGATGGTGAGTGTTCCTCCTAGGTTCTTTTTCCAGCCCCCAGAGTCAACTTGGTCAATTCATTAATCAATCATTTATTGAGATATTAGATCCTGGGGGTATAGAGGTAAGGTATTCATGGGCCCTGACATCAAGGTGCTCACAGTTTAGTGAGGGGGTAGAATTGCAAAAGAATCATTACATGTTGGGAATATTTAAACAAACACTGATTGTGAAAAATTAAGGACAATGGCCGATTTGTAGGGTTAAAAACCACCACCATCATCAGAACTCATTCCAGCCCGCGTGACAAGTGTGACAGTATGGGTGAATGCCAGGATTCACAGAGAGGGGCTGGGAAGGCGAAGGAGGGGTCTCCAGGAGGAGGTGACCTGGCACACAGGGAGGGGAGAGGTGGAGGAGGCAGGGAAGCCCTGTTCCCTGTCGGAGCGTGAAGGCTGGAGACTGAGGCTTCTCCTGACCCTAGATCGTCTCCGAAAGAGACAAGGATGGCATTCGGCTGTCTCGGGGTCCATTTCAAGGCAGGGGCACCGCTTGCTGGCAGTGAATGTCCAAGCTCCTCCAGTGTCCCATCTCTCAGGGAGTGTCCCCCCCAAACGCCGCCGCCGCCAGCCCAGTGGGCCAAGCCTGAAATCTGGGAGTCTTTCACCTGCTTGGTCCCGCAGTCAGCTGTATCCCTAAAGCTCTCTCAAGTCGACCCCTCCTCTCCATCCCTGCTGTTCTCCCGACCTATGGCATCTTGCTTGCATGATTCCAGAGGTCTCTTAACTGGTTTCCCGCCCCTACTCCCTTCAGTTTATCTGCCTTCACTCACCGGACTGGCAGTGAAGTTTGTGCAGCCCTGTCTCATTGGGTTCCTTCCTGCCTGAGAGACATGAAGCTGAAAATCCAGGGCACAGCAGCTCAGGCCCCGCCCACGTGAACCCTCCGGGTATCGTCAGCCTGAGGTTCTCCCTGCGTGACCTGCCCGTGTCCTGGCCCCACTGAAGCGTGGTCCACTTTGAACACACTTCGCAGCCATGCAGGCTGCACAGCTACTCTTCTCTTCCTCACGTTCGCCTTCTGCACAGCACTTCTCACGCTGGTGGATTTTCACTCAAGCCTCCGAAGTCTGTTCCATGTCACCGCATCTGAAGCTCCATCTCCAGCCCCAGCTTCACAGGGTTTTCCGCTCCTTCCTCTGCGGCCCCTTAGTGTCGTCGTGTCCTTCTCACGTGACAGTGGCATTATCTGGGGACATGTCTGTCCTCCCCAATTGGCCATCAACCCTTGATGCCTGAGAGTGTCTTCATTTCCGTCTGTCACCCCAGTGCTCGGCATGCTCTCTGCTTAGTAGATAATCAAGAAAGGTTTGTTAGAAGGATGATGTTACAGATATGTGAAGGGCGATTGCACTCTAAGGGAATTTGGGATTAAAGAAGGTCATCTTAAGCAGTCTTGCCTCATCGGGTCTTGGAACCTTCTCATCATTCACATTTAGCCTCTCCACCCTGAGGCTGAGGAGGCTGCCCCTTGGCTAACTGGGGGGGGGGGCCCTCATGTATCCCGATTCACCATCATCACCACTGGCACTTGTCACGGTTGGTCCCCCAGAACAGAAGCTGTTGCTTTTATATGTGAGTGTTTTCTTCCGAATTTACGTGGTGACAGGAGTGTCATGGTTAGGATGTGAGCAAATGTCAGTGGCCCAGTTGTTTATTTTTATTGTACAAACAGAACATAAGGCCATTTCCATTTCTGCTAGGCATTTTCTGTTACTCTCCTCCACTTCTGAGAGCCTGTAGTCCCAGCGCTGGGGCCAGCGATGATGTCGCTTCTCTGGCCTTGGTTCCTCCACCTGTGAAATGAAGATGTTGGATTAGATCAAGGATTCTTACCTCTTGGTCCATAGAATCTCCTGAAGGCCCATAGGGACCTTCTGGGTACCCATACTCTCTGAAACGATTAACATTTTGTGTGTCTGAGCATCTTTTTGTGACTAGTGTATGATTTTCAAAGAGTGTGACTCCAATCACTGGAAAAAAAAGGCTTCCAAAATCTGACCCAGCAGGTTTTTTCACTGAAAAATAGTTTCTCCTGTGCCACTTTTTTTTTTTTCTTTAAAATATCAACTTGTTATACTGAGTAACAGTTTCAGGTTGAAATGGGTTATACTTCCCAGTCATCAGTGTATCATGTGGCACATTTGAATTCATGGGAAGAATTTCCAGAGTTGAATTCTTTTGACTCACTCAGTGTTGACAGTAACTTGGGCTGTGGGTTCCTGGCTGGGGAGAGAAGCGTAACCTAAGCTTGGCCACCAACCTTCAGGTTGTCTTTTGTCCCATTTTACCAGTTCTAAGTGGGGAGTCTGAAGAGCAAATGTCACAGCTACATCCAGGCAAAGCAGGAGCTCATTTCTCATTGCTGCATCTGAAAAACCATGCTGGTTGCATCCTCTGTAGCTGGTGCAAACAGATTTTTAAATGTAGGCATGGCATTTAGCTGATGAATAAATCTCTTCTCTACGTGTGATGTCTTTCGTAGCAGCCCAAGGGTAGGAGGAAAGTTATTGTCTCCTCTTGCAGAAGAGAGATCCCTGTGTCTTGGTCCCAGTTGCCCATGGAGTGCTTGGTTACTGAGTTTGCCTCTTGGTGAGAAAAGGGTGTGCTGTAATTATTAAAGTCAGTGATTTTTATGGGCCTGAAAGCATGATATTCTAGATGCGTCTTTCACTAGTCCACTTCCCCAGACACACCCACACATGCCTTTGGTTCTTCCCCTCCACATTCTTTCACCGATGTAAGTTGGTTCTGTGTTTTTCACTGATGCCTTCTCATGTTCTGGTCTTTCTTTCCCCTCACACTGAGGTTTTCTTCATCGTGCTCTTGGCTGAGCAGGAAGCATGGGACCTCTGTGGTTGTGCTTTTCAGCACTGAGATTTTTCGAGCCATGCAGGTTTCCTTCCCAAAGACAGAGCAGGAATGGTCTCTGATGGCCTTTATTTAATTTGCCCTCAACTCCTTGTTATTATAAGCTAGTTTACCATGTAATACACTAATTACATCTCTTAAAGGAACATATTTCATTTTAAATGGCAAGAACTGTGGAGAGAAAAGATGGGAGAGCTTATAAAGACTTTAACACACGATGTTCTGATTACACCTCCTTTCCCCACCACCTGTAGGCTCCCAAGCTGCCCTTTACTCAAAGGCGAATGCCTGCACCCCAGGCAGATTCAGCCTTGAAGTGGGGGGAGAATGAATGTGCACATTCATTTACTGGCCAAGCACACTCTGTGTGCTTGACCTAAAAATAATGAATGTTTAATTGCCCCCACCTACAGCTTCTCCCCAGCTGCTGGGACCAGCGCTGCCCCTTCCATGGGACCTTCTGCAGCCTGAGCTCTCCTGAGCTACAGGCCACCCCCGGGCTGTGCTGGTGGGAGGGGACTGCTTTGCACACTTCCGACCTGGCAGTGTCAAAGCTTTGGGAAAATGGTAAACCTTTGAGAATCCAACCTGATCCCAGCCTTACATTTTACATATGAAGGTTCTGCTTTGAGTTTGACTGTGCTCTTTTGATGTTTGCCAAGAAGCATCCCACATTTCACTACTTAGTCCCCCAGGCACCTTTTTTCCCTGATGCTCCGACTTGAGACTCTCAAGCCAGGTGTTGGTGGCAAGAACCATCTTTTTCCTTACACGCCCCCACCACCACCCCCTGGGAGGGGCTGCACCCGCATCAGCATGCATTCACGACCGAGGTGTTCAAGGAGAAGGGAGCACATCTGTCTGAGCTCCTGGGAGAAGTGTGAATATCACATACAGGTGGAGACTCTGGAGCTGCCCTCCTGCTGGCTTAGGCTGGGCTCCACATCCCTCCCTGTGCTCAGCAGTTGAGGTCTTTTTCTTTTGCATTGCCTGATTTTCAGGCAATGTGCACACATAGAATTCCCTTCCTTGGGACTTGGGACCCATGAGGACAGTCCACACAGTGTATTGGGTATAGTAGGAGGATCAGAGGAACTCCAAGATCTGCTCCACCACCCACGGGCTGAAGCCAAGGGTGCATCTGCACCTGTATACACAGACTCAGAGACACACACGCGAGCCCCACGTAGAGAGAGGAGAGCCTGCAGACACTGGTGGCAGACAAACGGCGCACCAAGGTTATCAGTCCTACTCACTGAGGAAGCCTTGGATTCACTGTGTAACCCAGGACTGAGAATCACACCCGAATAGACAGACTACTTCTAAAGGTGTGATTGATGTTCTGTTGGACATGCATCCAGGAGAGTCATCAAGCATACCCTTGGGAAGCTGGCAGGCCATCCTCAGTTCCTAGGTGAGCCCTTCACACTGTAGTCTAAGATGAAGAGGAAGCCAGCACAGCCATGGTGAGTCTGACTTTCTGTATGGTGAGGCCTGGATGAGATGTAAATGGAACACCCAATTCCTTGAACTCAGAGGGTCCCCCAGCAGTTAAAGCTCCAGACCACAGCACCCGCAGCATGGCTAGCTCAGCAGCAAGGAAGCCAGGACCTGGGCTGTGGGAAGGAGCACTTCTCCTTTGGCCTGTGTAGGCTCCTCTTATTGAAGGGCTGTCAGCAGTCTTTGGTTTGGGTGTGGTATCTGACGTGGTAAAACACCTGCTGGCTGCTCTCCTACCAACAGGAATGGTACCTCTCATAAAATGACAAATTATATGTCATTTACAAACATCCTTGATCCCTAATCCTTCCTAACCTCTAGGTAAACAGTGGTGTCTCCTAAGACATATATCAAGTATCAACAGAACAAGTCAGGTAGGGCATGGAGGCTTTTGAGTACCCTATGTTTCTAAGATAGATGGTAATTTTGAGTTTTAATTAAGCATTGTGATTTCATTTTATACCACGATGTTGGTTCTTTTTAGAGAGGTAATATCAGTGGCCTTTTACAAAAAAATCAGTACTCCAGAGTAATATTTCTTTGAGTGAGTATTTGGTCATTTAAATTTCAACCAAAATGGTGACGATTCCAGTATTGTTCTCATATAATATGGGGACCAACTCATGACATTTATTAAAATGTTTATCGTGCAGAAAATGGAAAGGTTTGCAGTACTTTGGGAGAGGGTATCTATGGCCATAAAAATGAAATTTTGCTGCCAATCACTTATATGAAAGGTTAAAAAAAAAGAGCTACAATTTAACAGATGCCAGATGGAAGGATTTCTGATTTAGACCTCACCTAGTGCTTTATAGCTTATGGAATTAAAAAACAAAGTATTTTTAACGGACATTTCAGCCAAAATATGTAATATTCTTATATAGGTTAGGTGATCTTTTGAGCTTTGATATTAAAAAAACAAAACTACATTAAAATTCATAACTTGCTCTCTGAAGTGGTAGTGATAATTTTCTCACTTTAAAGAAAGAATTATTTGGAAACCATACTATTTTTTAATTCAGCTTTGTTTGAAATATACAATTATTTAAATAAAATGTAAAACTAATTTTAAAAAATTAAAGACAATTGGGATGAAAAGTAGTTACTCCTTGAATAGAAATAGTTGTTTGTTTTAATTAAGACACTTGGCAAAAAATGGAGGGGGAGAGACTTTTGGCACCACTCAAAGATATCTTTGGCATTTGTACAAGGATGTTTCTCATCAAAGGGTGAGGCCTCCCTGAGGTCTTCTGTTCTAGTGCCACAGAGGAGTCATTTGTGATGTCCTAGAGGTTAAAAATACAGAGAATGCATACCAATTAAAAGACAAATTGGATGAAAACAAGTTGCAACTGTACCTGCATGAAACTCTATGTAGACAGGTTAGAAATAAAAGGATGTAAAAAGATACACCATGTAAACACTAACCAAACACTGACTAACTGTATAAGTATTAGAAAAGTAGACTTTAAAAGGGAATATTGCCAGGGATGAAGAGAGACATTACAAATGACAAAAGGTCACTGAACCTAAAAGCCATAGCCATCCTAATTGTGAGTGTACCCAACAACTGACCTTCAAAGGACCTAAAGCAAAAACTCATAAAGCTGAAGGAAGGAATAGACAAATTCAGTATAATAGAGATTTCAATACTGCTCTCATAGTAAAATATAGAACAGATAAACAGAAACTTGGTAAGAGAAGAAGACCTGAACAGCACTATCATTCAAATTGACCTAGTGAATTTTTACGGAATGGTTCAGCCAATAACAGCAGAATACACATTCTTTTCATGTGTACATGAGGCAGTCATCAAGATAAACCATATTCTGGGCCATAAAATAAACCTTAATAAGTTTAAAATAATTGATATCATATAAGGTCTATGTTCTCACCATAAAGAAATTAAACTAGAAATTGGTAACAGAAAGATATCTGGAAAATCCTCAAATATTTGGAAGCTAAGCAGTATACTTCTAAATAAACCAGAGGTTACCAACAACAACAAAACCCCCCCACAGGATTAAGTTATTCCCTTTTGAAATGAAAGAAATGTTCAAGATTCATTCAGTTTTGAATCGGATGAAAATAAAAACAATATATGTAAATTTGTAGAATGCAGCTGAAGTACTGCATCAAATACTTATATTTGATAAGAAGAAAGGTCTCACATTAGTAGTTAAGTTTTTACCGTCAGTCAGAAACTAGAAAAAAAGAGCAAATTAAGCCAAATGCAATCAATGAAATAGAAATCAGAAAAGCAATGAAAAAAGGAATGAAATCAAAGCCTGATTCTTTGAAAAGACCGATAAAATGTATACATCTTTAGCCTGACTGACCAAGCATAATGGAGAAAAGACAGATTACCAGTATCAAGGATAAAAGAGAGGAGGTTGCTATAGTCAATAAAAGGATAAGGGACTATTATGAACAACTTTATGTCCATATATTTAACAATTTAGATGAAATGGATACATTTCTTTTTTAAAAAATAAATTTATTTATTTATTTGTTTGTTTTTGGCTTCGATGTGTCTTCGTTGCTGCGCGTGGGCTTTCTCTAGTTGTGGCGAGCAGGGGCTGCTCTTCATTGTGGTACATGGGCTTCTCATTGCGGTAGCTTCTCTTATTGTGGAGCACGGGCTCTAGGAGTGTGGGCTTCAGTAGTTGTGGCACGCAGGCTCAGTAGTTGTGGCTCGCGGACTCTAGAGCGCAGGCTCAGTAGTTGTGGTGCACGGGCTTAGTTGCTCCGTGGCATGTGGGATCTTCCTGGACCAGGGATCAAACCTGTGTCTCCTGCATTGGCAGGCAGATTCTTGACCACTGCGCCACCAGGGAAGTCCCAGAAATTTCTTGAAAGATACAAATTACCAAAGCTCATTCAAGAAGAAATATATAATTAGAATAGCCCTCTGTTAATTGAAGAAATTGAATCCATAGTTTAAAAACTTTTATTAAAGAGAACTCCAGGTGCAGGTAGCTTCACTGGAGAATTCTGCCAAACATTTAAGGAATAAGTAATACCAAGTTTACACAAACTTTTTCTTAAAGTAGAGGAGGAGGGAGTACTCTCAACTCATGAGGTCAGAATTGCCTCAATGTCAACAACATTACAAGAAACAAAAACTATAGGTTAATGTTCCTCATGAATATAGATGTAAAAATCCTCAACAAAAAGTTGTCATTCTCAGCTGAATTTTTTTCTATTAATACTTAATCCCTGTTTGAACCCTCCTACACTGTTGGTGGGAATGTAAATTGGTGCAGTCACTATGGAGAACCATATGGAGGTTCCTCAAAACACTAAAAATAGAGTTACGGTTTGATCCAGCAATCCCACTCCTGGGCATGTATCTGGACAAAACTATAATTCAAAAAGATACATGCAGCCCTATGTTCATAGCAGCACTGTTTGCAATAACCAATACATGGAAGCAACCTAAGTGTCCATCCACACATGAATGGATAAAGACGCTGTGGTACATATATACGATGAAATATTACTCAGCCCTAAAAAAGAGTGAAAAAATGCCATTTGCAGCAACATGGATGGACCTAGAGATTATCATACTAAGCAAAGTAAGTCAGAAAGAGAAAGACAAATACCATATGATATCACTTATATGTGGCATCTAAAATATGACACAGAGGAACTTACCTACAAAACAGATTCACAGATGCAGAGAACAGATTTGTGGTTGCCAAGGGAGAGGGGTGGTGGCGGGGGAGGGTTGGACTGGGAGTTTCAGACTAGCAGTTGCAAACTGCTATATATATATATATATATATATATATATATAAAATGGATAAACAAGGTCCTATTGTATAGTATAGGGAACTATATTCAGTGTCCTGTAATAAACCATAATGGAGAAGAATATGAAAAAGAAGAATATGAAAAAAGTGTATAACTGAATCACTTTGCTGTACACCAGAAACTAGCATAACATTGTAAATCAACTATACTTCAATAAACGAATGCTTAATCCTTGTTTAAAAATGATTATTTTGATTATAGCACCAAGTAGTAAAACCTTAGCAGTCAGAACACAGCAAACCATAATTCTCATTCACATGAATTGGAAGCCGTGACAAATCGCTGATAACTAAAGGAGACTGGGATATTGTGAATCTATGTAAGACATCTTTCTGCCTGTCGTCTGGTGGTGTATAAGCAAGAAAGTAATGCAAGCTTTATTACCTTATAAAGAAGTACCTGGAATTGACTCTCTCCTCTACTGATGCTCTTCCCGGATAAGCTAAATCTGCCCTTGTTCTTCAGGGTATACATAGCCCCATGCTTGGCATCTGAGAGCTTTATTCTTATTAGAAGTGGTATTGGCTACAAACAAAGTCTGTTCCTCTGAGATTTGAGAATTCTGAGACATTAGCTTTAGAAGCTGGAGGAAGAACTGATCTCCCCGGGGACCTGGGTTCTACTGCAGGGTGATGCGGTTCACTCTATTTATTACTCATGTCCTTTGAGGCCACGCATATACTTTACAGGTCAGCTTGTGAGCCATCAGGCCTCAGTGTTTAGGGTCTATGATGAATTAAACGTTTAGTTTGGGGATGGTGGATTCCTTTGGAGTCTTCCCAGCTCCTTCTGTTCTGGAAGGTGAGGGGTTCTCTCTTAATTGAAACTCTTCATAATTAACAAGTGACTGTGGACTGCATATTTATTTACAGGTGGGCGATTCCATGGTGGGCAAACAACTAGGAGGCCTTGGCGTCAGACACCACCCCCCAGACCCCAAACCCACAGAATCCTTCCTCTGCCCCTTATGCTGTGTGTATAGGTTGTGAGTCTGGAAGAGCCTCGCCGTCTCAGGAGTGAGAGACCAGGGTGTCTGCAGCACAGAGAGGGAGGGGCGCCAGGGCTGCGTGACCAAGGGCTTGACAGGCCACTTAAAGGATTTTGGATTTCCTGCTCAGTGCAGCGGGCAGCCGCTGAAGGGTTTAAATCGGGGCAGTGATGTCATCAGGTGGTCATCTTCACCCAGTCTTTCTGGCCTTGGTCTGGAGGGTGAACGGGAAGAAGGAAGCGGGCAGGATGTCCGTAGGGAGGCCTTCGAGGAAACTACAGCCATTCACATGCTGAGCCTCGCCGCTCCGTCATTTTAAGTGTCGCTCAGATGGGAGCCTGTTTGCTTCTCGAGCCATAGTGCAAAGCAGGCATGTCCTTCTCACAGCCAGACTTCTGCTAAGTCATTTAGATCTGAGTGTTCCATCCCCTTCTGGCGCCCGAGCAGGGACCTGACAAGAGGGACATCTGAATCTCGGTAGGTGAATCCCCGGAGTGAAGATTGAAAGTATGGCCACATAGTAAAGTTGATAGTAACTCGGGGCAATAGTCAGAAGTAAAAAAATATGGGACAAAAAGTATCTAAGAAGCGACCTGAGATCACTGATCAAGAGAAGGAGTTGTCCACCAGTGCTTTCCAGGCTTTCACAGCTGGAAATTATGATGTCTGTCTGCAACATCTTGCCTGCCTACAAGATATAAACAAAGACGATTATAAAATAATTTTGAATACGGCAGTAGCTGAGTTTTTCAAAAGTAACCAGATAACAACAGATAGTTTAAGACAGACACTTAACCAACTGAAGAATCAGGTGCACTCGGCTGTTGAAGAAATGGATGGACTAGATGATCTTGAAAGCAGTATGTTGTATTACAATCAAGCAGTCATCCTGTATCATGTCCGACAGTATACAGAAGCCATATCCGTTGGTGGAAAACTTTATCAGTTCATAGACCCTTTTGAAGAAAAATTTGCCCAAGCAGTGTGTTTTTTGCTCGTAGACCTGTATATATTAACCTACCAAGCTGAGAAAGCTTTACATCTTCTTGCTGTTCTAGAAAAAATGATTTCACAGGGCAACAATAACAAAAATGGAAAGAATGAGACTGGTAATTACAGCAACAAAGATGGGTCTAATCATAAAGCTGAAAGTGGAGCTCTAATAGAAGCTGCAAAGTCAAAGATACTATTTTTGTGTTGAAGTATATGTAGGAGGACAAGGGACTTCACTGTCCGGCCATAGTTTAAAGGTAGTTAAAGCTGTTACAAGCTTGAAGTTTCCCTCCTTTTTTCCTTCTGATTTTCCCCAATCTGATCTTGAATTCTCAAATCTGGGGCACCTTAAATTATAATAATGGTACCATTTTAATTTCTTCAGTTTCTGTTACTAATAATAGTTTGGTTTTTTATAAGCATTGGGATTTTGGGAAGTTTGCATTGTCTTATTCTTATCAACTGGTTATTACTTGTGTTACACCCTCATATGCCTTGCTAATAGGAGACTTACAGATTGAGTTTACTTCTGGTTCCTTAGGATATAATATAACTTGTCAGAATTGTATTTTTAGTACTTGCATTCTGCCTATGAAAGGAACTTTTTCTGTTATGATGTTAAAACAACCTTCCTATGTAATGCTGCCTGTAAATATTTCTGAACCATGGTATCATAGTACTAGCATGCAAACTTGGCTAGAATTATCTGAAGCTTTAAAAAGACCTAAACAATTCATTGGAATATTAATATGTAGCATATTAGCCTTAGCCGCTTTAACAGCCACAGCCGCTACCGCCGGTTTAGCATTAAGTAAAACTGTACAACAAGCACATTATGTTAATCAATTGTCTAAAAATACCAGTATTGCATTAGCATTACAAAGTCATATTGATACTTAACTAAAAACTGGGGTTGATGAGTTAAAAAATGCTCTCATAGGTTTAGGAGACCAAATTATGGCTTTAAAATTGAAAATGCGTTTGATTTGCCATGCTAAATATACTTGGATTTGTGTGACTCAACACGCTTATAATGAAACTGGGATTGGAACAGAGTAAAAATGCACTTTTAAAGTGTATGGACTGATGGACACGTTAGTTTGGACATACAAAAACTTAATGCGGAAATACAAGCAATTCAAGAAGCTCATCTACAAGAAGATAGGCCCCAACAATTAATTCAAGGACTCTTGGATCAGCTTCAGTGGTTAAACCCAATGCATTTGGTTTCAAAATGGACTCACAGGATTGATTACCGTGGGGTCATGTGTATTGTTGATGTTAATTGCCTTACCTTGTTTATTACGCTTTATTGTTGGCCGTCTGGCTGCTCTTCGTCATGAGGTGTATGGGTTGAAATTGCATTATCAAACTTTAAAAAATAAAAGAGGGGGAAATGTGGCGAGCATTGCCCTCTGAGGAAGGCGCCATTAAGACCCTCATAAGCTTCAGGGCCCGATTGTACTCTCCTTGGTATGCATCCTGGACTTTATGGTATGAACGTAAAAAAGGTGATGGCCTTTGGCCAAATCGCTCCAGGGACCTGCTCAGTTACTGGGAGTCCCTGGTTGTTCCCTAAAGCTAGGAAAAGCAACCCTGGAGGGGAAATTGGTGCCTTTGAGGGAGAAGCCGAGAAGCTAATCAACCAGCTGATGCCGATAAGGCGTGACTAAGCCGAGAAGCCAATTAACCAGCTGATGCCAATAAGATGGTGACTAAGCAAATTCCCTGCTTTAGGGGTATATATGGCTATGCTTTGTTATTAAACTTGCCTTGTAACCATCAGTTGCTTGTGCCCTTCTGATCCCATACCTTGGTGCATTCAGTTCCCTACCCCCTCTCGTCGATTGTTGCTGCACTTTGAGGACCCGCCGCGGCTGGCGGCACCCTTCCACTCAAGTCCATGCCACTCACACAAGAGGAGAATGTGGCTCTGTCCATTACCCCACCCCCTCGTCCCCCCCCATAGGATGTCATTGAGGCCGAGGGTTGCTGGCCATGCATGTGACATTGCTTTGAACTCTATTATTCTCAATATTTTAAATAATTTTGCATTCTACTCCATCATATCAGTGCTTGATTGAATGCAAAACCATTTTCCTCTAAATCTACTATTGTCTGTTCCCATTTTACGGATAAGGAATCCAAGGCCGAGAGAGATGAAATACTTTGCTCAAGATCACATAGCCATGGGTGGTGACGCCAGATTTGAACTGCAGGCTGTCTGATTGTTTAGTCTATGCTGTAAGTTCACTCTTTACTACTGTACCCTTAGTGCCTGGCAGGTGCTCAGTAAATATGTGCTGGATGATTCACCTTGTGGCGGTCTGGCGTGAAGTGTTAGGAACCCAACCCCAGGCACCTGAGCCACCTGGGTCGGGGCCAAGCTTGGGTTCTGGGAAGCTGAGTGGAATCCACGCTGCAGGGAGTATACATACACCAGAAGATTGGGACGCTCCTTCAGGGCATTGTAGGGCCACCCACTGACCAGTGGGGAATTGTGGCATACTCATCTGCCTCTCCTGCCTCACTATGACCTCTGGAGGGTGGGTCCTGGATCGAGCTCCCCTCCTAATGCGTGAGGCCTGGCCCAACTAGTACATGTTAAGTGCAACCAGTTGTAGAAGTTGGTCTGAGTGTCGAGCCCCAGGGTACTGACAGGGGCTCCTCCATCTGCCTTGCTCTGGGCCAGGACTCATCCTTGAACCCGTCTCACATGAGTGAGAGCCTGGGTGCAGGCAGAGCTAAGGCTGGGTTCCTGCTGGAAGGGCCATCACCAAGGGAGCTAGTCAGTCCTTAGAGCCACTCGGCTGCTCTTGGATCATTGGATCACAGGGAAAAGGAGGCAGCTTGAAGCTTTCTGAGCCCAACTGCAGAAAGCATGGTGGTGCAGGGGCTGTGAGGCAAGGAAGGAGGTTCTGTTTTGGCTGTGTTAACTTTCCAGATGTAGTTGGCTACCAAGTATAGTAGTCTGTCGACAGCTGGAAATAGAGCTCTGGAGAGAGGGAGGTGAGGACTGAGGGTGCAGATCAGGGCATCTTTCCCACAACTTACAATCTCCTCTTCCTGCGTCCTGCAACAGCTGGACTGTCCTTTGCACCGCTGGGGGTAAGGTCGATATCCTGCTTGAAATGAATTTGTTTTACACACTTTTCCAGTGGAAATTCATTAGTTGTTCATATCCTCTCTGTGTTTTTGCCATCTGTCGAGTCAGTTTAATTAATTGTATATGTTGTATTCTTTATTTCAGAAAAACTATACAACTCCAGTGGACGAGAGTTAAGAAGGGCCCTTTTCTCCCTGAAGCAGATATTTCAGGTAAGAAAAAGAAAAAAGTACTCTCAGGTTCTGTTTTTACATTGCTTTGTGGAATTAGATGCAGACAAGTTTATACTTTTTACTGATTACAAAAAGAAGTCTCTTTAGAGTACAATGTAAATTCTGTCAAAATATCAGTTGAGTATTTCTACCATACCAAATATTTCAAGCATAATAAGTAAAAAAAAGTTATCAAATCACAATATTTTTCCATATTTACTTCAGATTTAAAAAAAAATTCCTACTACAGATGTAACTGAAGTCTTGTATTCTGCTCAATACCAGCCAGTCTTCCTAGTCCACCCCGGGTCCCCTCTCTACTGAATGTCACATATAGTGTTTATCATGCAAGTGCACGTTTCCATACTAATGGTGAATATTCACCAACAATATGTGATATTCTTTTCTATGAACTGTATATGCATGTTATCCTGCTGTGTGTATCATGCTGCGGCTGGCTTAGTGAGAGCGGGATAGGTGTGGGCGTGACCGAGGTAACTCTGAGTGAGTAACCATTGTATGGAGGAAGCACAAGTTGCCTTGTTCGTCTTCTGTTGGCAGACAGTTGGGTTCGTTTCCAGGGTTCTGCCGTTACAAACCGTGCTGTTAGGGACAAGCCCCCTTGTGCACGTGTGTGAGCATCTTTTGTCGGGTTCTGTCTTATCCTTCTCTCCTAAAACCTTCCCTCTGCTTCTCCCCTGGGCAAGTCACAAGCTTAGCTAAGAGGGCTAGGACAGGAGTGCAGGCAAACTCCAAGCTGTCACCCACAGGGAAGAGGGACAGAGAGTAGGGGAGGAGGGTGAGGCCGCTGTGCCAGGCAGGGCAGGGTCAGGAGAAGCAGGATGAGGCTTCGTGGAGAAGATGGAGCTTGCATTGAGCTTGTGTCTCCGTAGGTTCATTGTTCTTTCTGGCATGATTTTAGACTCTAGGGTGCGGTGCATATCTCTTCAGTTCCCGTCTCTTTCACATACTTAAAGGATTTTCTGTCTGTGATAGTTCTAGCCGAGTGGCCATCCCCTTCATGGGTGCCTTCCTGTCTGAGGGGGATTGGCAGAAAGGCAGGCCAACAATCCATCCCACCTGCACGTTCTTGTCCCATTTTTAAACTTGTTCAACCATGCACGCCCTCATCTTTTTCCCAGAGCAGAGCCCTTCTCAGTGACAGCGTTTCTGGAGATGAGTCCTCATTTCTCATCTTCCCACAGCTACAGGCGTGACCCTGAGTCACCACTGCTGCCTCATGTTGCATGTCTCAGAAGTGCCTTGGGGTTTGGGGTTGGCCTTGATTCAGGCCATTTCTTCTGGAAAAATTGTAACAGCTGTCATGGGCACCACCTGCTGCTTGGTCCATCTTCTAGATTCCCACCAGAGGGGCTGACCAAGTCCTCATGCTGGTTCTGTGTAGGCATCTGAGTTACGTCTGAATCTCTCAGTATAACGTTGAGGCCCTTCTGGACCTGGCCTCTGCGGCCCACCTCCCTGTCCTTGGCTGCAGCTGTCTCCCCCGTGATTGTGTTCTGGGGGCAAGTCTCTTCTGCGTCTTTGCCCCTGGACCTATTGCTTCTATCTCAGGATGCGTTGTTGCCCCACATCTACTCCCCATGTCTCTGTTTCCCATCTGGTGTCTCCTCCTGCCCGGGAGATCCTCCAGATGAGCCCTCACTGCAGACAAGGGCTCTCTCTCCTCTGTAAAGTTCTCTGTGCTCACCTCTGGAATGGAATTCAAGATACCACAGGGCGCGTGTCTGAGTCCGGTCATCTGTGAGCTCCCTGGATTCCATCACTGGGTCTTTGGAGCCTCACGCTGTGGCCAGTGCCACTGAAGCAATAGATGAATGAATTGGGCCAACTGAATACTCCTCTCACAGGTGTCTGTCTTCAGTCTTTCCTGTCTCTAATAGAGTAAATGCTTCGCTAATTGCCCCAAAGCTTCACTTCCCACATATCCATCTGTGTCTCCCTGCTTCTTAGCTGAACAAAACAGAACTTCTTTACCCTCCGTTAACCTCCTCCTCTCGAACTCAGATCCCTGACTGCACTTGGGCTGGGCTCTCGCTGTGCCAACGGAGGACCACACTCCCGCCACTCCTCGCGCTAGCTTGTGCAGCCCCTCAGCCTACCTGCTTCCGTTGTTCAGCTTTGACTTCTTTTTTTTTTTTTTTTTTTTTTGTGGTACGCAGGCCTCTCACTGTTGTGGTCTCTCCTGTTGCGGAGCACAGGCTCAGCGGCCACGGCTCATGGGCCCAGCCGCTCCACGGCATGTGGAATCTTCCCAGACCGGGGCACGAACCTGTGTCCCCTGCATCGGCAGGCGGACTCTCAACCACTGTGCCACCAGAGAAGCCCAGCTTTGGCTTCTTTTGAAACCTGTGTTCACCTCATTGAGTTGGTGGCAGAACCACACAGAGAAGAGCCATTCCAAGTGACTTTAAAACACTGCAGTTTGTGTACCCTGGGCAGGATATACTCTAAGAAGAAAGAGAACCACACACACATGAAAATCAACTGTTTATAATAATCATATTGCTGGTGGTAGTGTTGGTATTGTTCTTCTGATGTGTGTGTGTGTGTGTGTGTTCTAATTTTGTCATTCTTAGAGTTCTTAAGGACGTGGATTCTTGGTGTGTGGAAGAAAGTTGATAGAAAGATAGAAGGGTTAAGTTAAAAAACTCTGGATTCCTGAATTTAATTGGAAGTATCGGAATGAACCCAGGGTGTTTATTATCTTAACAAACTTGCAACAAAGCATATTTCTAGCACTAAGTTTATCGAAGAGGACTAGAAGCAATGACGAACCCATTAGCAAAAAGCACCACTAGCACTGAGATTGTGGACTTAAAATACAGAAAGGAACCAGAGCTCCTTGAAGAAATAGCTGACTCCAAGTCTGGCATAGGAAATGGGTAAAATAAACCTGGAACATATTATTATGCAGATAGCAAGGTAGCTATCAAATACTACTAGGATTATTGCCAAAGGAACTCGGGAACACATTGAAGGGTCTCCCACTGGCTGGCTAAAGATGGACAATTAAGCATCAATAAGGATGATAATTACTGTGGATTAAAACACATCAGGTTAATCTACATTGATGAATTCATAATAATACTAAAGAATAACAATGAATTGGTCACCAGTGGAAGGAAGATGGTGGTGAACCAGCACGTTATTTTGAAAAATGGGTAAAATTTTAGAATCAGACATTTATCTTACTTTTTCGTGAATGAACTTTAGGATAATCAAAAGTTTAGTTGAGGGGAAGTTTTGCTTTTAAAATATTCTAGCTCGCAAGTATGAAGGAGTGATGTACTTAGAGTATCAATTAGAAGGTCAGAATTTTGCAACCCTGAATGAATTAATGGATCTAGGTATCAAGCATCAGGATCTGCTGACATGATGGAAGTGAGATACAATCAGATATTACATGCCTTCTCATGGAAACTTGCACTGCCATTGAGGATGTGGTCAAGCCAACAAAATCAACTCTGGATCTGATCCTGCCTTTCTATGCAGTAACCAATTTACAAATGATCTGGGACAGAAGCACATGTTAAACCACACAGAAGGCATGTAATCAACAAAATCCAGAATATAGACTACTCTGTAGGACAAATGATCTAGTTTCTTCAACACACAAATTTCAAGGGGAAAAAAAGAGATGCATTAAAAGACATTTAAAATTTATATCAGCTAATTGCCACATGTGGCTCCTATTTGGATCCTACTACAAAATTTAAAACACTATTTTTGAGACAGTTGGAATTGGTCACCGACTGGACATTTGATAATATTAAGAAAGTATTAATTTTTTATTATGAGTACATAATTTTAAAAAGACTTTCTGTTCTTTGGAGGTACATATTGGAATATTTATGGATTAAATGATATGATGTCTGGGATTTGCTTCAAATTAATATGGCAGCAGACAGGGTGGGGTGATAGATGGAACAGGATTGATATGAGTTGATTGGCACCTGGGGTTCACTGAATTATTCTGTCTTCTTTTGTATATGTTTCATGTTTTCCATGGTGACAAAGTTAAAAGATAACATAAACACATGTCGGTCTTGTTTCACATCCCCTTACCATGCTTGTTCTGTAGTGTTGTCTCTCTGAATTCTCAGGGATGCTGTTTCTACCACTTATTCAGGAAACAAATATTCTTGAGCAGCCTTTGTTGGCATTATGTAGGCAAGGAAGAAGCCATTTGCTACCAAAAGTTTAATCTGTTTGGAAGACCACAGACCTGTGCACAAAACAGTTCTAACCCACAGGGCAGGGTTGCTTTGAGTATTGGGTGGATTCCACAGGCTGCAGGCTGTCTGGGGCTTAGATCACCTTCTCCCACACCCACCGGTCTGCACCTCCATCATGTCTTATGTTTTCTGGATGTGGAGGTTCTTTTTGGAACTAGAGTGTAAGGGTGTAAAAACAGACCCATTGGTCATTTGGATTGAGTTGAATATTCCTTGACTAATAAGCATTTAAAAAAAATGATCACAGGTTAAAATATGGCTATTATAGAGAATTCTGTAATTCAAGGATAATCTCATATCAGTTAGGGTTAACATGTTGACTTCACTCTGGTTAGAAACCAGTGTTTTAAAAATCATTTATTAATGCCTGTGTACTTCAAGATGTGTGTTCAAAATCTTGTACATTGCCAATTTGGAAGATATTTTCTACATTAATCATTGATACACTTTTATTTTCTACGTGCCTTATCTACATATGTGCATAAATATTAGTTAGGGTTCTGAATTATTTTAATAAACACTGTCCAGTGTTTTTTCCAAGTGCCTTTTCCAGACAGTCAGCTCTCTGCTATATTAATATTAGTGATTAGCTTGAGTGGTTTCTTGAGAGCTTGTTCTCACTTTTTCACCATGAAGTCATGTGTGAATCTAGTTTTAAAGTAATAAACATTTGTTACATGCTTGGAAAAACTTTCTGACTAGACATGAGCTCATCTAAATGTTCACTTTTCACATATGCTGGTGGAAAAGAATATGGATGGAGGGAGAATTATTTTTATTTCCTTTATACATATGAATGTAAAGTAATTTTCCAAAAACTCATGATATTGTCCCATTTTCTCTTGCTTCCAACGCCATGATTATCTTAGAGTCTGAGTTAACACAGCTGTCTTTCATTACCTTCGGGGCACAGCAGGGCTCACCCCTCCCCCCAGTGCCCTCTGAATGTTGAGTGTGTTCTTGGTTCAAAGGGAGCATTTGCCTGGCCTGCCCCCTGCTTGCCTCTCCCCACCTCCTCATTAGCTCACATCCTCCTTCCATATAATTGGAAAATGCTATAAAATTAAAATGAGGGGCTGATTTCAATGTGGAGATGGGAGAATTATGCCAGTTTGTCTAAGTTATTTTTTCTTTTTTGGAGATAAACCATGGTTGCTGACCATTCCTATAATAATAACCCTTTCATTATTCCATTAAGCTTTCTACTACATCACTGAGGGTTTTTATTTTTGCTCTGTTATAATTGAAGATGAACGTATCCTAGCTGTGTTTGAGACAAGGCAGTGTCCAACTGAGGAAATCTCCTGAAACAGTAGTGGAAAAATCCCTCTCATAGAGCTCCATGGAACTTGGTACTCCAGGCAAAAGACCAGATTTGGGGGCTGGCTGGACTATAGTTAGGTCATCTTGGCCAAAGTTTTGCCCCTCTGAGTCTTCATCTGTAAAGGGAAGGTAGGATTGGATCAGTGGTTCTTGAACCACTAAAGGCTGCCCTTTAGGATTTCCTTGGGAATTTAATAGCAGAGCCTGGGCCCCACCCCAGAAATTCGGATTAAACCCATCTGGGCAGGGACCTGCTTCCTGTTCCTTTTTAAAGCTCTGCAGATGATCCTGATGTGAGGGAGTCAGAGGTGAGAAGGATCTGAGCACCTCTGAATCCCCTGCAGGGCTTTTTAAGCACACGTTGCTGGGCTCCACAGTGGAGTTTCCTATCCAGTAAGTCAGGGTGGGGCTGTGGGTATTTTGCATTTCTAACAAGTTTCCAAGTGATGCTCAGGTGCTTGTGGGTCTGGAGACCTCTCTTTGAGAACCACCGGATTAGATGACTCCTGCGATTCCTTCCAGGTCTTGCCTTCTGTGATCCGGTCTTTAGGCTGACCGCCGTGGCTCTTTTGAGCAACAGAGTAGCTGCTCCAGACACACAGCCGGTTCTGTGCTCTGCCTCCCAGCTTGTCCTGCAAGCTGCACAACTTGGGAGGTGGAGAAACTGCTCCCCTACTTTCTCAGATACCATTTGCAAGATGCTTGTAACCATCTTTAGGGACTGTCTTTTGAAAGACACGAGTTGCTTTGAATCCTTTACACGATGGTCTGTGTTGCAGCCCAGTGTTTCCTGTGTTGAAACCCAGCAGGCTTCATGTGGCTGGTCCCTCGGGACCTGTGGGGATACGGAGCCTGGTGATTTCTAAAGAATGAAAAACAGATCACTATAAGTATTCCTGACAGTCGGGGGATTCATTTGCTTTATCTTTATTAGATTGCCCAGAAGGCAATAATTGGTCTTTGGCAAACAACGATGTGAAGACTGGCTGTAAAATTCCTCTGGCAACAGTTAAGATGCCTCATTTGAATAGAGCAGAACAATCTTCAGAGGTCGCGGTCTGGCGTCAAAGGCTTGTACATAGTTTTCACAGCACAGCCTGGATGGAGGATGGACCGGGACAGTATTTGAAGTCTTTTTTTTTTTTTTTTTTTTCTCTCTTTCCCTGTTTCCTGCCAGGATGACAAGGATTTGGTGCATGAATTTGTAGTGGCTGAAGGTCTGACGTGTTTGATCAAGGTGGGAGCTGAGGCAGATCAGAACTATCAGAACTACATTCTGAGGGGTAAGTGACGCCGGGCATGGGGCGGCCAGCCCCTGCTGCAAGGAGGGTCTGGGGTCACCTCCAGGAACTTCGATACTGGGAGCTTTTTGAAAGATTTGGTTATGGAGTAAGGAGATGAAGACATCCTGTAGCAAAAGAAGACCCCTTCAGGTTTTATCGATTCCTTGTAACTAATCAGTGACTGAGTTCATTTTACTGACCTCACCTGTAGTCTCTTCCCAGTTATTAAGAAAAGAATATTCTGCACACTAGGTTTTTGGGGTTTTTTTTGCGGTACGTGGGCCTCTCACTGTTGCGGCCTCTCCCGTTGAGGAGCACAGGCTCCGGATGCGCAGGCTCAGCGGCCATGGCTCACGGGCCCAGCCGCTCCGTGGCATGTGGGATCCTCCCGGACCGGGGCACGAACTCGTGTCCCCTGCATCGGCAGGCGGACTCTCAACCACTGCGCCACCAGGGAAGCCCCACACTAGGTTCTTTATAATCTCTTTTATTTGGTGAGGAAAGGTACACACCAAGTGGGCTTGGGTAAGGCCTGAATTTGAACAGAAAGCCCCTCAAAACCAAAGAGGCCAGTTATTTCCTGGGAAAAATATTGTCACCGACTTGGGTTATCACTTCCTGTAGGAAGTGCACATTCCTCACCAGGTCCTCCTGTTTCTGACTTGGTAGGACTGAGGTGGGCCCAGCATTTGCATTTTAAAGAAGGATGCTGAAAGCTACCTCCGTAATTTCATTTTTTACAAAGTGGTGCGTGTGTGGTGTTTGAAGCACTGATTACCATTCCAGTTCATAAAGTTAATGCTCTTTTCAGAGTTCGACTATTTTTGTGCACCTTCATATAAATAATTTTATTTGATTCCGTAAAATCTGTGAATAGGCAGGGCAGGAATTATTAGGTTGGACCACATGACATAGCTGTTATCAACAGTTTTGACTTACCAAATGAAAAATTTAATATAGTTCAATATTATTTTCATTTCTCAGTTGAAAAATCTGAGTCTCAAAGAGGTTGAGTGTTTGCCTGAAAAATCACTTCCTCTAGGGTGAAGTCGGGCGAGGTCCGTGGCCAGGCACCGGGGTGCAGCATGACTGATCAAGGTTCTGTTCCCTCTTCTGCATCTGTGCCTGTAACTCCACAACTCCGTGTTCATACAAGGAAAAAGAAATACCTCCTTTTCTTTCCCTTGGATGAAGGAAAAATACATGAAACGTGTGATTTTATATCAAATGTCCTTGGTTAGAGTTGAATGAGGCAGGCAAAACGAAACAGTCTCCTGCAGTGTCCTGTTGTGTTTTACCCTGAGAAGGTTCCTTACGTTCTGAGTTGTGACCCAGCACCTCGAACTCTCTGAATCCTTCCCCATTTTCTCTGCTCCTGGAGAGCCCCTGCAACAAGGGCAAAAGCAAAAGGGAAAACTGGGGGCTCATTAAAAAAATTTTTAGGGACGTATTTTTAAGTCAGTGTTAATTGTTTCTGTTCATTTTGATAGATGCCAAGTGTGTGTGTGAGAGAGGGTTCCTTAGCCTCAGTTTCTCAGCTCCACGGTGTTTGTGAGGCTGCGGAGGCACCTCCTTTTGTCTGCCTTCCATCTTTCCCTGGGTGTGTGGTAGGTCCTCATTACAAGCTGTCAGCAGAGATGCTTTATAGATGAATTTTATGATTTCTAGTCTCAGTATGATTAAAACATTTATATGGACACTCTTATGGTACGTGTACCAAATTAACCATGAACTTTGTCCTGCTGTGTTGCCTCCGAATGCAGCTGTCCTTCTGTGTCTGAGGAAATGCATACAAGCCTTGATTCTCATCCTTACATTTCCATCCACACTGGCCCAACACCTGGAAGAGGGGACAGCACAGGAATAAGGGTGGGAGCAATTCCTCTATTTTATTTTCCAGGTTACTTATACCATGCATGCTCATAAGTTGAACCACATGGAAAGAAATATACCTAAAATGGCCTAATTCTGAAAAATGGGTCCAAATTGACAGCGTATTTTTTTGTGAGGTTTAAAGTATGCATCATTTTAACTTAAAAAAAAAAAAAAAAAAGTCTTCCCCAGTGGGTGCTGGTATGAATGCACAGACCTACACACACCTGTATGGAACTAATAACCGTCTACATGTCTATCTTTATTCTTCTGACCCTTACCTAGGAGTGTATATGTGCATTTTTATAGAGCCGTCATGAGTGTGAGCATCTTTGTTCATCTGCATTCAAGGCTGTGGCGAGGAGGGTGGCTCTGCCATTGGTGGTCAGCCCCCTCTTACCAGGAAAGCAAAATTCTCATTAGGAGCCCCCCGCAGACTTCCCATGGATTAGAACTGGGTTGCATGGCTGCCTGTAGCTGCTAGGGAGGCTGTCACAGTGGGTGTTTGGCTTCCTGGCCTCTAAGGGGACATAGCAAGAGAGAAAGGCCTGCCTTTGTGCCTGCAGGTTGCTCGTGCCTGCCACATAGAGGGACTTGGGAAGGAAAAGCTCAGCCCAGCGAAGAAAGCCTTCCAGTAAGCAGCCCGGTGGTGGTCTGGCTGGAGGGAGAGGGGGCCTCCCTGCCATTGAGTGCATCATTGTATAGGGGCAGGGTAAGCTCAGTGGTTGTGCAAGGTCCCAAATGGTGAATTGTGTCAGTGGTACTTGGCGGTAATGAAAGATGGTGTTGACACAGATACTTCAGCTAGGCTCTCCGCCGCAGCGTGTGCAGTGGTTTCTTAATCTGCAGTGTTCTGATCTGCCCTGGAAAGGTACCAAAAGCAGTTAATGAATGCTTGAGAATCAGAACTCCCAGGCACAGCCAAGGGAGAACGTGCTGCTTCTCTGTCCCTGAAGAAAATGCCACCGCGGTAAGACCCTTACTTGCCTCTGAGTTTTCATTGCCACCACCAAGGCCTTGCCTTCTGACTTTGATTTTCCAGTGATGTCTATTTATTGGAGGCCAGACGGCTACCATCTGTTACCTGGGAAACGAGCGAGCACTCCCTCCCTTTCAGGTTATTACAAGACGTCCTGCTTTCCATGCAGCCGAGGGGCCTTTGCATGCCCACCCCACTTCCGCTGAGTCTCAGAAGACTCGGGGTAACCAGGGCACTGTGTGCACACACATCAGCACATTTGGACGTATCTGACTGAAGCCCGTGCCAGGAAAGTGTACTTCTGAGAGATGTAAAGGACAGATTTCTTAGGCTGTGACTTTTGTGTTTTGATACAAGGAAACTATCGTTTTTCCCCAGCCCACATGTTGAGTTACCCCTTCCTGACCTTGAAGGCATGTAGGCTTTTTTAGGTTGTGATCAGCTGCCGGCAGCCACCAGACATTTGCAATCAAGGACAAGCTTTGAATTGCCTCTTTGTCCCCCCTCATTTTAACCAAATTACCTTGGGTGAAGGATGGTGAGGCCTGTTGCAGATCAAGAGAGAGAAACTGGGAAGAGGTTTTTAGTTTTGTAACTCACCGTTCCCTGGGGAGGACACGTCATGCCCGCTCTGGGCCACTCGGGGAAAGCAGAGTGGAGGGCGAGGGCAGGCACCTCTGTTGTGGTTTCCACACAAGGCAGGGTGAGCAGGTTTAGGATTGACCAGTTTGCATTATGTCAGTGGGCCCCGGGGCTCTGGCATGCGAGAAGCCCACATGGCTGCGGGTTGGGAGTGTGGACTTGGGCTGCTGGAGAAGGGGACTGACTGACTTCTAACCAGACCCTCAAAACTGGGTCCAGACAGCGTTGAAAACCTCTCTTACAAGCCGTAAGGTGGGCCAGTTGTCACAGTGCTGTGAAGCATGCCCTTCATGAAGTTTCCTCAGTTTCTATGTGACCATGTGTGAGGCCCCCGGATGCAAAGGAAACAAGAGCATTTGGAGGACCCAGTCCTTTCCACATCTGCTTTTAGGACTCGTTTAAATTATCTTTATTTTTGCACTCAGCCCTCTGTCAGCTCTTTTTTTTTTTAAGGCCCAGGAATCTGTTGCTCTGTGTTGAGGATGTATCTGCTGAGAGGTAAAGATAGGTTTTGAGTTATGGTGTAGCCTAGCGCTCTCCAAAAATGTGAGCCGTCTGCTGGGAAGAGGTCTTAAATGCACCACATGTAGAAATAATATTTATCCGACATTATTTTTGGACGGCTATAGCTAATGATCTAAAGGGTTTGTGTGTGTGTGATCACCAGTATTGAATATATATCTATAGTGGAATTTTATATCTCACAATTATTCTTATTGAAGTAGGACCTTGAGAGCTATATTCCTGGGAACTTAAACTTTCCGCACACATGCTGAGCCTTCGCGATGGGCCCTGTCAGTCCCTGGGAATGAGCCGATAAAACCAGGATACAGCTCTGCCCTGGAGAAGCTCCCTGAGAGGTGCTGCCTCTGAACCACTCTATGCTGTATAGAAAACGTCTTAACGTGTTTAGAATTGCATATAGGTGATCTGCTTTGGGGAAGAAAAGAGAAAGAGATTAGTAGGATCAGTGAGACCAGTTGCCTTTTCTGGCTATACCTCCAGGGAAGCTGCCTCTTAAGGGCTAGTTTTACATGGAAAAATTAGATTTGATCATTTCACCGAAAACAAAGTACCCATTAATCCTAAAGCACCTTAGTCATTATCAGAGCTGGATAAGATCTTAGAGCTCCTTTAGCTCAACCTTTGCATTTTAGGAGAAAACTGCAGATATTTTGTTTGCTCCTGTGTTTTTTAAAAATGTTTTAATGGTTGTCAACATTTAAAAATCAGGAGATTTGACATAAAAAATCCAGATTTCAGGTGTTTTTGGAAAAACCGGAACCAGAGAATTTCAGTGCCTTGCCAAATATCACTTAAACTAATAGAGGGGAAATGCCTTGTGTATTAGGGGGTCTGTTAATGAGGATCAGGACTTGTGGTCAGATAGCTTTCGTTGGCATCTACATCACCAGGAACCAGGCAGTGATACAAAATGATCATATGGTAATCAAATGATGATTAAACTAACATCCTCCATCCCAGGAAAACTTAAAAGTTTATCTTTTCACATTTCAGAGTGAAAGAGGAGAGCAGAGGTTGGGTTCAGACTATAGATGGGGAGGGTAGGGAGGGACCCAAACTGGCATCAGGGTGAGGAGATGAGCACAGTAGGGGGAGAGCTGCTTACTTCCTGAATCAAGCATCCCTTGGCTGCTGTTTTCTACCCTTCAGCCTGGCCTGACTCTCCTCCACCCCCTTACCCTAGTCCTGAGGTGCACCGGACTGTCTCGGAGGGAACTTCCTCTTTCTTACCTCTTGCCCGGTCAAGACTTCAGGAATCAATCATGGCAGCCACATGGCCGGTTGTGTGGATGACACAACAGCACAAGTGTCCTAGTAGTGTTTGTCACCAGCCCCCCGGGGAGGGGCAAGTTGAGACCAGTGTCAAGGGCAGAATCTTCCTTCACTTGATGTTTCTCCTCTTGGTCAGTCAATGTGACAGGGGCCATTTTCAGTAAGGAGTCATGTTGGCTGGCACAAATTCGCAACCCATTGGGCCAAATTGAACCTGCAGAGATGAGAGTGTCAGAGCATCAAGGCCAGTGACATAAAGGTGGCCAAAGATGGACATGGCTGACAAGAAAACTTTGTAAAAACTGAGTGATGTAGATATTTTTCTTAAAACAGAAATAGCTTTTATAACGTTTTATTGTATAATTTGTGAGCACACAATTGTCTGAAAAGCAAACAGCATAAAAGGAAAAACATGAAAATCACCCATAATCCCCCAAAATGAAGACCATATTCTACCCACCCATGTACATACTTGCTTCGCATATGCCTTTTACAAAACTGAAGTGTCCTGTACATATGTTGTCAACCACATCTCCTGGAAGGGAGCGGTGGACCTTGGCATCTGGCTTTGTGATGGCTCCTAGACCTTGGCACAATTCTGTAACTTCTTTAAACCGCTGCTCCCTCACCTGTAAAAGGGAGATAATATCTTCTTTATAGGAGTGTTGTGAAGCTTAAAGAGCTCATAGAAAGGTCTAAGTAAAAGACTGAATGGTAGGTATGACATTTGTTATCAATAATAATCAATGATATGAATGCAGTAACTACCTGTAATGGGCTGAATTATGCACCCCTCAAATTCATATGTCGACATCGGACCCCCACAATACCTCAGAACATGACTATTTGAAGATAGAGCCTTTAAAGAGGTAATTAAGTTCAAATGAGATCATTGGGCCCTGATCCAGTATGACTGGTATCCTTATAAGAAGAAGAGATTGAGACACAGATCTGTCCAGGGGGAGATGATGTGAAGACACAGGGAGAAGACGGCCATCTACAAGTCAAGGAGAGAGGCCTCAGGAGGAGCCAACTCTGTGGACAGTTTGAGCTTCGACATTCAGCCTCCAGAACTGTGAGAAGAAAATATCTGTTGCTTAGAGTTGTTGGGTTCAAAGGTATGTACATGTTTGTGTTGCTTTTGCTTGAATAATTGCCCTCCAGGGATGTGTGACTTTATGTTTCCACCAGTGATCTCCACTTCTGCTTCTTTACCCCAGGCCGGGGGTGATCATTTTTTTGTAATCTTTGTCATTCCTGGTCATTAGGGTGCACTTATTCCTACGGACCAATTTTATAGTCATTTTTAGAAAGTGGCTTGTAAATTTCAGTTGTCATTGTGTTAATTTTGTCCATTAATTTGGGAAGAATTGACATCCTTATTTAAAAATTCAAAACTATTGCCTGCATGCTCTTTCATGGCCCGGGACAAATCCTTTGCAAGTTCTCCATCTAAGTCTTGTGTGCAATGTCCATTTCCTTCTTGTTTGTTACAGAATTTTATGCACATCCCCCCAGGTGTGTTTTTTGTTTTTTTTTTTCATATTTATTCATTTTTGAATTGGGTCTGGTATTTACCACATGAAAGGATTCTCTTGGGTCTTTTTCCTGTTTATTTTGTAAACTTGGTTTGGGAATGTCATCTAAGAAAGGTCTCTCTTGCCCTCCTCGTTTTGTTTCAATCAGGGAGCACTCTGTGTCTTGGGGCCTGGGTTCCTCAGTTGTGGCAGCCGCTCGGTTAAGACTGTCAGGCTCGTGGGTGAGGTCCTTTTCCCTGAGGGGGAGTTAGCTTCCTCTTCCTCTGTGTTTGCATGTCAAAACTCTTCCCTTGAGGACTTAGATGAGTAGCATGCCTGCTGGAGACTTGGTCTGTCAGTTCTGGGCGTTCACCAGCTGTGGCGTGTGGGCTGGGAATGGCTGGAGAAGCTGGGCCACTCATAGCTGTGGGCCGTGGTCTCCACATTTTGTTTGTTTATTTGTTTTTCTTCTCCGCTGTAGTTTTTGAGACCTCTGCGTTTGGTGTCTAATGTTCTTTGTGCCCTGGTGTATCTCACCTCGGGCTGACCTTTCTGCTCACATGCCTGGCACGCTGTTGGGGACATGGCCTCCAGGTTGAACCAGCCATACACCTACTGTGAGGGGTTTGGTCAGGGCAGGAAATCCACAGCCCGCCCTGCTTGGGGAGGGAGGCTGAGTCACTTCTGCCACTGCTGTTGGTGTGTGGTGGCAGAAGGGTCACCCCGAGTGCTCTGAGTGTCCCATCTGTGGACCGTCTTGCCGCCCTTGCCGTCCTCACCCTGTGTCAGGCCTGCACCCCTCTTAAAGAAATGGGTCAGAGAGAATAGTCTAGAGCTGCACTTATGTCTTTCCTCTCCCAGCCTGTTCAGGCACAGGGGCCAAAAATGGACTTATGCTGGGGTACTTTATGTCTTTCCTGTGGCCCGCATGACCATGGGATACTGTGGACTTGCCCAGCTTTTCTCCGGGACTTTCTCCCAGGAGAGGGAACTGGTTGCTGGACACACCATTCCCCGCGGCCAGCTGCAGTCTCTGGTGTATCTAGATGGACCCCTCAAAGACCGTGGTGTGTGGTTGTTACCCCAATCTCAGGGCTCGTGGAATCTCTTCTTCACTTGTGCTTCTCGTTGGTCATTTGGGTAGGTTGGTAAGAAGGGGGTTTGGAGGCTTCTGGCTGTGCTGCTATTTTTTCTGGAAGTGCAAACTCATCAGAATCATCATCGCTTATGCTCTGGGCCCTGCCAGGCCCTCAGTCTGCAGCACTGCGGGCAGGAAAGTGGGGTCAGGTGGGTGAGGGAGTGAGGGGAGGCCAGAGCCGGGTCCTGAACTTCGATGGGACAAAGTACCCTTTGTTTTTCCTCTGGGTTCTCAGGTGAGAGAGGCAGGTGCTGGGTTAGACCGCAGGTGAGGCAGGCGACATGCATGACCCTGAGCCCTTCACCACACTGCGCAGCAAGCAGGGTATCTGCCTTTAGCATCCAACTCTAGATGAGTACTTCCAGCTTTAAACATGATTTTGGCTTTCCTCTTCACTCCCTTGCGAGGTATTTTTTCCCTATAATTAGATGACACTTCTTTTGGTAAGTTTACCTTAGAACGAATGAGGCTTTTCTTTCAAGTTTTAATTTTTCTGAAGTAAAAATCAGTGATTAATTCTGTTCAATTCTGTTAAGTAGTAACAGAAGCACTTCACAGGATAGTCTTTATGAAGCAGTACACGGCTAGGTCTACATGGTCAACATTATCCCCGACCTGGAGCATCATTAGGCCAAATCGTGTGAAATTGCTGATATGTGACCATTAAAAATTTTTTTTTGTTTAAATTTATTTTTGGCTGCGTTGGGTCTTCGTTGCTGTGTGCAGGCTTTCTCTAGTTGTGGTGAGTCGGGGCTACTCTTTGTTGCGGTGCGCGGGCTTCTCATTGCGGTGACTTCTCTTGTTGCAGAGCACGGGCTCTAGGCACACGGGCTTCTGTAGTTGCGGCACACGGGCTTCTGTAGTTGTGGCACACGGGCTTAGTTGCTCTGCGGCATGTGGGATCTTTCCAGACCAGGGCTCGAACCCATGTCATTGGCAGGCGGATTCTCAACCACTGGACCACCAGGGAAGTCCACGACCATTTTTTTTTTTTACCGTAGAAATGGCAAAGCTGAATGGTTTAACTTAATATTATTATCATAATTTAAGCTTGACTTGTTTCTGGATTGATAAGATGCTTCTTTAAAGTTCACCTCGTGTTCTATGTAGAGTCATAGCCCTCCAGAAATTCAGGCCAGTTTGCAGACCAAGGTAAAAAAAAAAACAACCCAACCCCCTCGCCAAAAACCCCCTAAAAGCCCTTGCTATTTTGTGTAGTCATGCATTTGAGCACTTCACCCTGTCATAGTCTCAGCCAAAGAGATTTCTCCAGAATTTTCTTCTCCATTAGCAGCCCCCATCTTCTTCTTTTATCTGAGATGAGAAGGAAAAAAGAAAAACAGAGTTATTTGGCCATTCCTGTGTGTGGAATTTTCCGCGACTGAATCTCGTTGCTCTGTGTTCATCAGGAATTTTTCCACTTTATTTACATCGAAGATGTGCCTCTGCACTCCATTCTTCTCTCCTTGCTCAGTGGACTTTTCCAGAGGAACTGCTGACAAGGTGTACCTTGAATCACAATTGTTATTTCCTTGGCTATAAACTTATCTCACATATAGTCCTTTATAGGGTTTCTACTTACAAATCCAGGCTTACGATAGAATAGAATGTCGTAAGCAAATTTTAAACCTAGCCTCAAACATGGATTAAAGTTATTTTCCTGGCTGGGATTTACTGGGGAAATGTCAGTTTTTGGGTTCATAGATTCTTGCCTTTTGGAGTTTTGAGGGCTCTTGGTAGATTAGGCCAGCCTCCTGCAGGGCACCGCTCTTTCTCTGGGCACTGTGACTTCCCCAGCCACTGATGTGCACAAGGTCCCCAGGCCCAGGTCACTCTGCAGCATCTCAGATCTGCGGAGCTGGTGTGTCCTGGGTGTCCCCAGTGCACCATGTCCAAACCCCAACCCGACAGCTTCACCCCCCGGCCAGCACCCCATGGCTCTATCCAGCATATGGATGAAGAGCACAGTCATCCATCATATTTGGGTACTACTGGGGGCCTCCCAGACCCCTCTCTCTCACTCACTCTCTGTAATCATCAACTATCAAATTTGGGCTCTTGTACCCTTCACCCCCTTTCAAGTCCTTGCATCTCTTTTCATTCCCAGTTTTAGAGTCTGAGGTCAGACCATCAATTTTTTCCTTCCTGATCTGCTCTCCTAGCCCCCTAACTAGTTTCTCTGCTTTCAACCCTGCCTTCCATGATCCATTTTGCCCCCTGTTGCCTGGTTGACCTTCTACAGTGCCCAGCTTGTCTCCTCGGTCCTTGGTATACATGGCTAGTGGCTTTTCTCATCCTCAGATGAAGTCCTGGCCCTCCCATGTGGGTAGCGTCCACCTTGGTCCTACCCTTGTGTACCTGTTCAGCTCTCTGCCTGGCCTTAGCCTCACCCCTCCTCACCTGGTTTGTGCTTTATCCTTTGCTTCCCGCTTGTCCTCAGGATGAGGCTCAGATACAATATTTTTCAGGAGACCTTCCATTGCCCCTCTGGTATTTTGGCGCTCTCTGCATACCCTGATCTTTTTTTTTTTTTTTAACATCTTTATTGGAGTATAATTGCTTTACAGTGGTGTTTACCCTTATCTTGACACTCACCTCACTGACAATAAATATTTGTTGAGTATAGACTGTAGGCCAGAGACCCTAGGCTAATTCCCTGCACCATACTTGGCTGCCTTTGTGTCAGTTCCCATCCTTGATGCCAGGCACATTTTAGGAGCTCAGTGAAAAGTGGCTGAAGGAAAGAGTAGATGAATGATAGAATGTCTGCAGGGAAGAGAACTCACAGCTCTTGAGGAAGCTGATGGTTTGTACTAAGAACTCGACAGAGCCTAGACTCGGTAATCTGAAGCTTTAGCTCACCAGATCTTCTTGTTTTGGAAGCACTACAGCACATGTTGATTTGTTTTTGGTACTTAGAAAAAAATGCCAAATTATTGATTTTTTCTTTTTGATAAGCTTAATAGTTCAGTTCATCAATATAGTGAATATCTTGATATTTTTACCATTTTCTTTATTGAAGTATAGTTAATTTACAATGTTGTATTGGTTTCAGGTGTATAACAAAGTGATTCAGTTATATATATGTGTGTATATATATTCTTTTTCAGATTCAGTGTATATCTTGATTTTAAATTTATCATGATTTCCTGAGATAAAATACACACAAAAATGGCTTATACTTTATAACTGGTTTTGGTTTTCAAGGAATTATATACCTGCCACCAAAATAGATATATTATGAGTTCCTTGGTGTCAGGAACTCACAGACTTTGTGGCCCCAGCTCCAGCCTGCTCTTTGGTGTCATGTAGATCTTCAACAGATATTTGATGAAAAAAGAAAGAAAGAGAGAGGGGGGGGAGACCCCAGAAGATATGACACAGAGCTCTGTCTATTTGATGAAAAAAGAAAGAAAGAAAGAAAGAAAGAGAGAGAAAGAAATAAAGAAGAGAGAGAGAGAGAGAGAGAGAGAGAGAGAAAGAAAGAAAGGGGAGTCCCCAGAGACATGACACAGAGCTCTATTTAACCAAGAAAGAAAGAAAGAAAGAGAGAGAAGACAGAGAAAGGGGAGTCCCCAGAGACATGACACAGAGCTGTCTATTTGATGAAGGAAGGAAGGAAGAAAGAAGAGAGAGAAAGAAGAGAGAGAGAGAGAGAGAGAGAGAAAGGGGAGTCCCCAGGGACATGACACAGAGCTCTGTCTATTTGATGAAGAAAGAAAGAAAAAGAAAGAAAGAAAGAAAAAGGAGAGAGAAAGAAAGAAAAGAGAGAGAGAGAAAGAAAGAGAGAGAAAGGGGAGTCCCCAGAGACATGACACAGAGCTCTGTCTTGTTTTCTGAGTGATTGTGGGTAACTGTGCAGAAGATGTGAAATGGGGGGACAGCAGTCATATGCTAAATGATGAAGTGTGATTTGGAGGGTTTTCCTCTGAGATGGTTTTTGGTACCCTTGTTACATCAACTGCGTTATCCCTTGCTTCCTTTCCCCTGCCTCTTCTTTCCCCAGCTCCTGAAAGCCAGGCTCTGCCAAAGCCACTCCTGTGCTAAGCTGGCCTGACTCATTTCTGGAGTCAGTTCCCGCAGGAAGAACAGTGCTCCGTGGCCCACGCCACACACACTCATCTCAGCCCCCCGTGCCTTCTTGGCTCCAGGGTTTCCTGAAACACTATGAGGGCACCTGACTGTCCCAGAATTAGAGCTCAACTCCTTTCTCTCTCAGGTAACCCTGTCCTTGGAGCTGGCCTTGATCCTGCAAGGGTTTAAGTAGGGAATAAGTTTAGATGTAGTTAGATAAGTAAGGGTTGTTTTTGGAGGAAGGGACAAAATTGTTGCTTTTAAAGGCAGATTAGGAGCAATGAGTAGGAGTTACAGGAAAGTGGTTTTTGACTGAAGACGAGCTCCAAGAAGAGAGTTGGAAAATGAGTTGATTTCTCTTGCCAATGTAAACTGATCAGTGGTGACTTTCTGGAGCATTCTGTTGAGGATTCTGAAGCCACATCCAGCATCAGCAGGAAAGAGTGCCATGACTGATTAGTGATGTCTGTCAACAGCTTGGGAGGTGGGGAGTGAGAGCAGGATACCAAATATGGCATTTGCTTATTCTGGGGAACACTAGGCATTTTCAGAATGTTTGTTGAGTTGATTTCAGACAGGTGTGTGGGACAATTAGTTTTCCCACCACAGAACACACTGATTTGCATTGGAAATGTTCCACCAGAGCCCAGGTTAATGGCCTGTTAGGGCTGCTAGGGTTGGGTAGGGTGCTACTGGGTGACCTCATCGATTCCTTCCAGCTCTGAGATTTCTGTGATTTTAAGTAAAACATAAAAAGCAGAAGGGTTGGAAGCAGAGCCGTTTGACTCTCCCTCTTCTGCATGTTCTGTGGCAGTTGTTATAGGATTCCCTAGGCCACTACCAAGCCTACGTTGTCCTTTTTCAGAAAATTTCAAAGAAGACCACCTGGTTACATGGCATAGATTCCAGCCAAGTCATTGAATAGAAAGATAAACTGCCCTTAGTCATTTCGGGGCCAGCATTCAAATTTATCTGCAAGAGTTTGAAGGATTAGCAGGGTGAGTGTTGGTTTCTATCCAGGAATTCATCTGTACATGGTGAGGTCAGGAGCACAGGGGACAGTGGTGGCCTTGCTCTTTCTCCAGAGCCTGAGGACTAGGAGCTCAGAGGACTCACAGAAACATCGTGGGTTGGACTCACTACTTAAACATGGCTGGGCTGGAGAAGTGGGTTGGGAGCTATGAGGAGAGGCCCACAACAGGGCCACCTCCTTGGCTGCCTTCTTGACTTCCCTGATATCTCTTCATACCACCGCCCTCCTCCAAATAGTTTCTCTCCCTGTGTGCACCTAACTGCCCCATACCCTTCATTCTAGATGCTCTTCCTGTCCTTTCCACCAGGTCTTAACTGGAGGGTTGCAAGAAGATTGACCTCCTCCCAGTTTTATATTTCATTGCTTTTTGTTAGTTTGTGGCTCTAATTTATCTCTGGTTGGAGGCCTCAGTAAATGGAGTTGGGCTGGTTCATTCATTCGTCAGTGAGTGTGACCTGATTACCTTACCTGAGTCAGTCACTTTGGGCCCTGAGTATAGAGACGCAGAGAACGATACAAACTAAATAATTACAAGTTGTGCTATTAAGTCCAAGAAAAAGGTGCTAAGGAGAGTAAGCTTAAATTTAGCTGGGAAAGTGACAGGCATACTGTGGTCAAGGCAGAGTTCTAAGATGGCCCAAAAGATTCCTTCCCCGGGTCTGTGCCCCGTATAATCCTCTCCCCTTGAGTGTGGACAAGACCTGTGATTATGATGGATGTGTGACTATCACAAAACCATGATTAGGTTGCATTATATGGTAAAGGCGAAAGGGTTTTACAGGTGTAATTAAGGTCCCAAATCAGTTGAATTTAAACCCGTTAAAAGGAAGCTCATTCTGGGTGGGACACGCTCTTCTGTTGACTTTGAACAAGCAAGTTGCCATGAGTTCTACAGCTGCAAGGAGACCAATGCCGCCAACAACTACATAGGCTTGGAAGGCGAGCCCAAGCCTCAGATGGGACCACAGCCCCAGATGACACCTTGATTGCAGCCTTGAGACACCCTGAGCAGAGGACCCAGTTAAGCTATGCCCGGACTCCCACCCCGTGGAAATTGTGAGATAATAAATATGTGTTGTTTTAGGCTGCTAAGCTTGTGGTAATTTGTTATATAGCAAAAGGAAGCTAATACAGTTACATACAAACAATCGCCATACAAAGCCATCTGGATGGGCTAAAATTGGTACAAAATACTGTGTGACCTCACAAGAGGCCGACATCTTGGGGAGCCATTAGGGGAAGGCTTCATGAGGACAATGACTTTTTGTTTTCTTCTTGGGCCTTAGAGGCAACCAGATGCCTGCTGCCCATTCCAGCTGAGCCTCCCATGGTGCCCTGCTGCTGCTGGAGTCATTGTCTCTCACGCTTCCCTGAGACCCCCCCACTAGGGTGGTGGCTGCTCCCTGGGACCTCTCAGCTACTGGTGGAGTCCAGGCCTGTGCAGTTAAAGGGCTCTGTGCTGCACACCAATGGGCAACTAAAGGAGAAGGTGATCCAGAAGAAAGTTCAGTGTTTCCAGTATGCCAGCATCAGGAGAGGACATGGAGGTCTGAAAAAGATTGGGCTGAGTTTTATTTTTCTTTTTTTAAATAGTTATTTATTTGGCTGCATCATGTCTTTTATTATTATTATTTTTAACATCTTTACATGTTAAAAAAACATGAGTTTTTTTTCTCTAACATCTTTATTGGAGTATAATTGCTTTACAATGGTGTGTTAGTTTCTGCTGTATAACAAAGTGAATCAGCTATATGTGTACATATATCCCCATATCCCCTCCGTCTTGTGTCTCCCTCCCACCCTTCCTATCCCAACCATCTAGGTGGTCACAAAGCACGGAGTTGATCTCCCTGTGCTATGCAGCTGCTTCCCACTAGCTATCGTTTTACATTTGGTGGTGTATATATGTCCATGCCACTCTCTCACTTCGTCCCAGCCCACCCTTCCCCCTCCCCATGTCCTCAAGTCCATTCTCTACGTCTACATCTTTATTCTTGTCCTGCTCCTAGGTTCTTCAGAACCATTTTTTTTTTTTTTTTTTAGATTCCATATATATGTGTTAGCATACGGTATTTGTTTTTCTCTTTCTGATTTACTTCACTCTGTATGCCAGACTCTAGGTTCATCCACCTCACTACAAATAACTCAATTTCGTTTCTTTTTATGGCTAATATTCCATTGTATATATGTGCCACATCTTCTTTATCCATTCATCTGTCGATGGACACTTAGGTTGCTTCCATGTCCTGGCTATTGAAATAGTGCGGCAGTGAACATTGTGATACATGATGCACCTGGTCTTCGTTGTGGCATGCAGAATCTTCGTTGCGGCATGCAGAATCTTTGTTGCGGCATGCGGGATCTTAGTTCCCTGACCAAGGATCAAACCCGGGCCCCCTGCATTGGGAGCGTGAAGTCTTAGCCACTGGACCACCAGGGAAGTCCCTGGGCTGAGTTTTAGGAAGAAAAGGGAAGTTGGTAAGCAATCACATGGGTCATCTTGCCCATGAATTAGAGATGGTTGACTGGGCACAGGGACTCCAGGGCAAGTCTTCAGAAGTGGTTTTTGCTCATCTTCCTCCACATCCACACCATTCACTCCTTCACATGTTCACGCATCTGGCCCGTGCCCTGTGCAGAGAGCAGCGGTGGGAGGGGGAGGGCTCCAGCTGAGGCCCCTCACCGCAAGGAACTTGGCAGTGTTCTGAGGATAGGAGCCATCAAGTAAGGATGGATATACACAAAAACACTGTATTAAGTTGGGTTTTGGATGAAAATCCTGAAATTCTGTTTTTTCTCTCAACTTTGCTTACATCAGCATTATGTTTCCAAAGGTGGTTGATAAATTTTAAGTACTTCGGTCCTATAGAATCCATTTCAAAGACGCAGAAAACTGTTTTTCAGTTATTCTTTGCTCAGTCTTTCAAGATGTTTGCTTTTCAAAATTCAACTTTTCTTTTTTTAAGAAAAGAATCAGCTTAATGTATCATGTTTCATGGGAATTTCATAAAACATGAAATGTGGTACTTGAATCAATTATTCATTCTCGTGTAGGCAAAACACAGCACAAAGGCTTCTAAGCATTATCAGGCTTGAAAATAAAGGAAATATGTAATTTTAGGGTTTGTTTCTAAATTCCATATGGATTACAAAATCCCTCTGATATCAGTTGAAATTCTAATGTGAATGGTGCTTGGAACCAAGAATGGCTGACCTTTTTGTAAATTACAGCTGCGATAGCAGAAACCTTCCAGACCTACTAAGAAGCATGATTCGTTCCCCACCTGCTTGGATAAGCAGATATTCCGTGGAGGCTTCATCTGGACGCCTTGGGACCGAGGATGGGAACAATGGCTGATGCTCTTCTGTAGCTGCTGAGGGCTCCTGGGAGCGTGATCCCATCTAAGACCTTTCTGGCTGTTTCCCTGGGGAGCTGTGCCCAGTCAGCGTTGAGCAGGGTGGTTGCTGTTGGACTCTTTAAGTCAAAAGGCAGAGGCATATTGTCATCTGAATCTTCTGGTCTAAATTAGATTTTCTGACTAGTCATGCACTGAGAAATAAGTGTAATTTCTCATAAAAAGGGATTTCTTTAGAATGTACAGCAAGTACCCTGTGAGTCTTCCTCTCAACTGCCAAACCTTGAGAGATGGTAGCAGTGCTGCCTGTCTTGTAACTTGATGGACTTCTTGAACAATGGCTAGTGCTTCTTTGCCCTTTGCCTTTGCAGGCTTCTTGGTCACAGGACACAGCAGAGGGCAGTGTTTTGGGGCTTTCTCTCCCTATGCTGCTGACCGCAAGGATTGTGGGCATACGAGAGCTTCCCAAGCCTGCTGGCTCTGTCAGCTTCTGGGTCTTCTGTCATCTGAGTGCAGTGCTGTCTCTTGAAAGCCACCATTATGAGCATCTTTGGGCCACAGTCTATGTTCCAGCCATGGGATCCATTCACTTGCTTGACTTATGGCTGTGGAAGTGAGAAGATGAATATTTATCTTGCCAAGGGGGTAAGACGGCCTCCACTCTGGCTCTATGTTGGGAGGTACATGAGGTTAAGCTGCGTGCAAGTGTCTGCATCTACTGTGTACTTGACCTCTTCGTGCACGCTGACCCTTCTCCTCCTCCTCGTTGTCTTACTGCAGGGTTTCTCTTTACCCTTTGTGACACCTTTCCCCTGACACCCTTCCCATGATGCCTTCTTGGGGGACCCTCCCTAAAGCCCTCTTGGGATGTGGTCTTCCCACCTCACAGAATATTCGTAACCATTTGTTCCCTTGTCCTTCTCCTCGACTAGGTGGGGTCTTCCTTATGGACGAAACACTCTTATTTGTTCCTGGATCCTCCATGTTCCACTCTGAGCAGGCAGCTCAAAAAGAACGTGGTGCTTGCAATGCTTTTCAATAAAAGAGTCAACGAGTGACTGTTGTCCAGAGGATCTCAGGGAGAGAACAAATCCGTGCAACATGGATAAGGCAGAGAAGTCTTTGAATCAAAAGCTAGAAAAGCAGAGGGAAAGACCCAAAAGAAATGAGCGTGATTATTGCCAAAGCCATGTCCACGCACATGTGGGCAGTTAGGTGGAAACTCGGCATTCTTGGCTTGTCACATTCAGGCTGCCATGTTAGACGATGGGAACCTGAGAAAATGAGCCCCGTCTTGGGCATTTGGAAGGCTTTGCTGGAAAGAGAGTGCTCTGCATTCCCAATCTAGAGCCCTGTGTTTCTCAAGAATGAAGTCTGCCATTTTGTTGCGTATTTCCCTTTTTCCCGTGCAAAGGGCACAGCTCAGAGAAGCAAAGGGCAATTGTGGAATGGTGTAGTGAGTGATTTCATTTGCTCAGTGTATGTGGAGCCTGGACTACATGCAAAGTTCAGCTGAATGCCACTGGCTTTCTTTGTTAGCTGGACTTCTCGTGGTATTGAAAGCGAACATGGCTGATTTGTCGGACTACGGCTTGAGGGTTTTGGGTGCTGAAAAAATTGACCTCATTGCATAGCTTCTGTCCTTTTAGAAACCTGGACTTGTGCACATTACCTCACTTATTTCTACCCCTGCTTGCATTGCCAGTGTGCTGTGCTGAATCACCATTCACCTCGCTTCGTGCACCCCCACTACCCTACTTAATGGGCTGGTGTCAGCTGGACAGAACGCCGTACATCACAATTAGCTCCTCATACTTTCCAGAGGGCATTCTGACCCCAAGCAAACATCACCATCATTTGCTATAAAGAGGGTGTCTGGAGGCAGATTTATTACTTGGAGTTTTATAAATAGATGTGGCTGTCGGTGATATTCAGGCCAGTGCTGGATGTTGCTTCTGAATATCTTGGTGATTGGAAGTTCCTGTGGTTGTTCTGGAAATGCAGCAGCATTCAAGGACAGATGGGTTTACATTCAAATTCCTTAACTGACTGATAGAATTTGACGTGTGATTTTGTCTGTTCTTTTTCTGTTCAGCTGACCGCTATGAGACAGTGAGGCAGTGGCCATGTCTTTTCCCAATATGTTCATGGTTAAGATTTGGGAGCAGTCTACTTCAGCCACTTTATGTTTCCAGGGGGAGAGGGCCTTCACTGAATAAATGTATCTTGCTTTCTGATCTTTCTTTTCAATATTGGGACTAATGAGACATAGGGTTTGGGGGGAGTACTGTCATATCACATGTATTTAAAAGATGTAAGAAGGCTGAGGCAGTCTAAAGCCTGAAAAGCTGTGTAATTTGGAGTGGAAGTCTGTTGTCCGACATTGGAAGTCAGGTCTCTGATGAGGTTCCTTGCTGGGCTGGGTAGTAGCAGGCGCTATGAGGTTTGGCTGGATTCTGGGAGCATCGCTTTTGACCTTGAGGGCCTCTCCTTCTTGAGAGACACCAGCCTCCCAGGGTGGGAGGTTTGGGTCTCTGGGGGTGGAAGGCAGGAACGGTGGTGGCCTGCCATGTCTGTGCTCGCACCATCCAAGGCAGGAAGGGAGCGGGTGGGGGAGGTGGGGGGAGAGGACAGATGGCCTGGATCGGGAGGATGGGATATATTTAAGTTTAAGGTAGAAGAATATACACTCATCTGTTAATTACTTCCCTTATCAGTCTTAATTGTAATTAAGATTATTTTGAAATATATCCAACAGATAAAGGCATAAGGAGTAATAGAAATGAACCTGTGTGCATCCACCACCCAGCTTAAGATAAGAAACAACACCAGTACATGATGTGGCCTTTCCCGGCCACTGCATAAAATAGCACCAGCTTTTCCGTCCCTCATGCTTCTCTGCAGGACACCATATAGTCTGTTGCACAGCCTGTATTACTGGGTGGTGCTTTCTTTTGTCTGTCCACCCACTAGGGCAGGGACTTGATCCATTTTGTTCAATCAGGTGTCCCCCATCCATGCCTAGACCAGCCTCGGCACGGAGTCTCGTGCTGTGAGTGCTTGGAAGATGAGTGAGCGTAACTCTCTGTGAGACACTTACAAGCTGCGAATGTGCCCCTGGTCTGTTTCACTGCTGGGTGGGTTTCCACTGTGTGACTGTATTGCCACTATTTATCAGCTGTCCGATTGGTCCACATTTAAGTGGTGTCCCGTTTTCTGGAATTGTAATCAAGGCTAGCACACACGTCCTCGTTCTGTTTCCTCGTGCATGGGTGTGAGTTCCTGTAGGGTGTAAGTAGAGGAGTGGGATTGCTAGGTCGAGGGGTGTTCACGTTATTCTGTAACATGCTGTGTGAACTGCTGTGACTGAACCCAGGTGTCCTGCATCCACGTCCTTGCTTCTTGGCTTTTGTATTGAGTCTTGTTCTCCCCGAGGCCCCGGTGGTGAGTGACCGTGTGACGGCAGTGGCTGGTGAGCCTCGTACTGGAGTCTTTGGTCTAGAAGAGACTTTTCCTTGGCCATTTTCCACTGGCCTCCAGGACCTTGCCCCTGTCACCATGCTGCCTAGTTCAGTGTTCCATGCAGTGGTCAGCCTGCCTGGATGAGGGATATTAGAACCAGAAGGTGCCTTAGAAGCTGCCTAGTTGGCCCTTCTCATTGCACCATAGAGAAAATGAGGTCTGGAGGGTGGAGGTGACTTGGCCATGGCCTCGGAGCTGTGGATGTCACAGACCAGGGTGCTTTCCAAAACAGTAATGACAGCCCCTATGAGGATGGGCACCAAAAGCCTCTGTCTCCCTCTGTGCCTCCCTTGCACCTTCCACGTCTATGGCCTGACCTCAGATAAGTGTGTGGCCCAGTGCACACAGTCACCTCTCACTCCTTCCCCTTGCTGATGCTTTTCTCTTTGGTGACCTTGCTGTCACAGTCTGTCCCTTTGTTTTTCCTTTCAGCTGTGACTTGTTTCAGGGCTCATAGCCACTCTGGCTGTTTGGACCATGCCCCCTTCCTGTATTCTCACCAGCTAGCCCCTAACCCCTTTTTGGTCTCTGAAAAGCACTTCTTGTATCATTGGGAGGGACAGCATGTCTCCAGGACATATTTGTAGCACCTCTGGTTACATGAACTCCTTGGTTTAAAAGGAGCCTCTTTGATATTTAAAAATTGTGCCTTCAAAAACAGACGTATAGATCAATGGAATAGAATAGAGAGCCCAGAAATAAACCCATACACCTACAGTCAATCTATGACAAAGGAGGCAAGAATATACGATGGAGAAAAGACAGTCGCTTTAAAAAGTGTTGCTGGGAAAACTGGACAGACTACATGTAAAAGAATAAAATTAGAACATTCTCTAACTTCATATACAAAAACTCAAAATGGATTAAAGACCTAAATGTAAGACAATATGCTCTAAAACTCCTAGAGGAAAACATAGACAGAACACTTTTTGACATAATTGCAGCAATATTTTTTTGATTCATCTTCTAGACCAATGGAAACAAAAGCAAAAATAAACAAATGTGACCTAATTAATCTTGAAAGCTTTTGTACAGCAAAGGAAATCATCAACAAAATGAAACGACAGCCTACTTAATGGGGGAAAATATTTGCAAATGAGGTGACTGACAAGGGGTCAATATCTAAAATATACAAACAGCTCATACAACTCAGTAACAAAAAAACAACCCAATCAAAAAATGGGCAGAAGACGTAAACAGACATTTCTCCAAAGAAGACATCCAGATGGCCAGTAGGCACATGAAAAGATCCTCAACATCACTAAATATTAGAGAAATGCAAATCAAAACCACAATGAGGTATCACCTCACACTGATCAGAACGGCCATCATTCAAAAAGTCTACAAGTAATAAATGCTAATGAGGGTGTGGAGAAAAGGGAACCCTTGTACACTATTGGTGGGAATGTAAATTGGTTTAGCCGTTATGTAAAACAGTATGGAGTTTCCCTAAAAAAACTAAAAATAGAACTACCATATGATCCAAGAATATCACTCCTGGGTATGTATCCAGAAAGAACAAAAACTGTTTCAAAAAGATACATGCATTCCAATGTTCATAGCAGCACTATTTACAATAGCCAAGACATGGAAACAGCCCAAGTGCCCATCAACAGATGATTGGCTTAAGAAGATGTGATATGTATACACACAATGGAATATTACTCAGCCATAAAAAAGTGAAATAATTTCATTTGCAGTAACATGGAATAACCTAGAGAATATTACACTGAATGAAGTAAGTCAGAGAAAGACAAATATTATATGATATCACTTACATGTGGAATCTAAAAAAGAATACAAATGAATCTATATACAAAACAGAAACAGACTCACAGACATAGAAAACAAGCTTATAGTTACCAAAGGGGAGAGGGAGGCAGGTAGGGATAAATTTGTAGTATGGGATTAACAGATACAAACTACTACATGTAAAATAGATAAGCAACAAGGATTTACTGTATAGCACAGGGAATTATATTCAGTGTCTTATAATACTCTACAATGGAAATAATCTGAAAATATATATTATATAACTGAAAAAAAACCACCCATAAAACAAAACAAAACAAAATCGTGCCTTGAATGTCCTACTGATGCAACAAAACTTAGAGGAACAGGTTATAAGCTGATGTAAGTCAGGAAAATGTCTCCAAAATGAGGCTCTCGGGGCTGGCTCTTCATCCAGCTCCTCTCCCACCCTCAGCTGTCTACGGCCTACCATCCACTCAGTCAGATGCCCCAAATCAGAGTTGCTGCCCACGGCTCCTGGCTCCTCCCGGGTTTTCCTGTGTGTGCCCTGGGGTCCCCTGCCCTGCCTGGCTCCCCTGCATTCCCTTTCTCCTTTCCCCACGTCTCGCACGTTCTTGCTGATGTAGGTCTGTCTCTGCCCCTTCCCCTCTGCTCTCACACCAACCCTTGACCTCGTTGCCTGCCTGCTTCTGTTCTTTGCCTCTGGGGCAATCTCCCTACCATGCTTCTTTTATGCATCACTGAAGGAAAACGCTGAGTTCCTCCCGTGCCCCAGATGGTGCACCTAAACGTGTATTCTCCATAACTATAATTTGGGACATCAGAGAGCTCTGTAAATTTAATGCTTGAAGTACGCTAATGTTCAGAATGGCTCCTATTTAGCAGGCATTCCGTGCACGCAGAGCAGTGATTGCCACGCTTTGGAAAGTCTTTAGTCTTGGTCTGCACGTTTGGGAAACTCCAGGACCCTCATTCCCCTCTTCCCCCACCCGCCCTCTCCGGTCCCAGCCTCCCTGGAAGAGAGAAGGCAGGAAGGGGAGACACTGCAGGGGCTTCTACAAGCTCCAGTGCGGGATTGACCAGCCGAGGCAACTCTGGGGATACGTGGCTGCTGGAAGGAGCTGTTGCGCTGGGCTTGATTTCAGCTCAGTAGTGGGTGGGAGACTTCTGGTTCTCCTTCCCCGTCAGAAACACTTCTGAGAGTCTCACCTGCTCCGCTCTTAGTGGGAGACTGGAACCCAAAACTTTCCCAAGAACCTCTTCAGAGCCTCCCCCATTTACATTTGTACGAGGAGCCAGGAGTTTCCACGTGTTATTCCACACACCCTGGGCTCCTTTTGAGACCCCAGGGGGCCCCACCGCACCCGGAAGCGGAGAAAGCACCTCCACTCCAAGCCTTCACTCAGTCCATTTTATGTTTCAGGGTTACGCATAGAGTTCTTTTGGGAAAGATTTGGTTGTTGAAACATTTAAAGGTCAGAAGCTGTTGTTAGATGAGTTGAAATGCAGTGTTTCATCCTGTCATTCAAGACCATCCTTAATGGGTCTCCATTACGATGCCTGTTTGGTGCCCTGTCCACCTGGGCTCCCCTTGGTGCTGGGGTCTTTGTAAGGACTCTCGCTACCCACTCTGTGTGAAGCTGACCCATGAGTCCTCTGCACAGTGTTGTGCCTGCTGCCCAGGTATGTCCTTCAGGATCTAGGTCCGTGCCTGTGGGTCCAGGACGGGTTTCTGGAGCAGTGGTGGTCCTCGCCCCATTATGGACGTCTCCCACCTACTTCTTCGTTTTAAGAGCCTGGACCCTGGCTCGAGCGTGGAGATGCAGTGCACATTCCCCAGAGCTGCCCTCCTGGGAGTGGTCCCCCCCGCCACCATGTCACTGTAGCTGTCTGGAGCTGCCCAGGAGCCGTGGGTGTTTAGTCTTAAGCCCTTGTGCCAGAGGAATAGGGAAAGACTGGGGAAAAGATGACTCCTCCCAGCACATAGTAAGGGCTGTAGAGACGCTCGCTCTACTCCTGGCACTTCTGGAAGAAGGGCCGGGGTGGAGGATGGGGCTCGGGCTGGGTCCCACAGGCCAGCCTGCCTCCTCGAGATTGACTGAGCATCTGCTCTCTTCAGGGCAGGCTGCTGGGTCAGCCCCGTACAGAGTGCTGTCTTCTGAGTGGGCTGTTAGCTGTGCTCTGTGTGGGTGGCACAGGATGAGTTCAGGGGTGCAAGCTGCTGGTCCACGCCCAGTGGCTCCTGTAAAGGGCTGAGGGCCTTATTGGTGGTCTCCAGCTGAGCTTCACAAGGTGAAGAAGAGGGGCTCAGTGATGGGTAGGTAGTTCTGACCACCTCATGGTGACCGACCACCTTGGAAGGCCTCCTGGGAGATGGCTTAATGTCTTAGCTATTGAGGAAACCATGGCACAGCCTGGCCTGCCCTCCAGGGTTGCAGACAAATTGTGAGGTATGAAAACCTGACAGCCGAGTCTCCCTGAGGGGCATGTGTGTGTGTGTGTGTGTGTGTGTGTGTGTGTGTGTGTGTGTGTGTGTGTGTGTGTGTGTGTGTGTAGGACAGGAGTGGGGAAGGGGAAAACTGAATAGTGTGATCTGAGATCTAAAATACCTGTATGTTGAGAAATACTTTCCCCATTCGTGTGAAGAATCTGAGAATGCCAGGATTACAGGGGCATCTGGACTGATTTCTCATTCATGGTAGGAGGTAGGGCCTCCTACCTCCAGTGAAAGGAGACTTCCCACCCCTGGAGTGGGGGCTATCCCCATTTTGGACACTTCTGACTAATAAAAGTCCTTCCTTTCTGAAGTCTGCACCATTGTAACATCCTCCTCTTGTCCCTGGACACACAGCAACTCTAATCCCCATCCCAGTGACCACCCTTCTGATGTCCAGAGACAAGGGTCACAGTCCTGCAGCCTCCTCTCCTCCGGGGCTAGGAGAAGATAGATCCACAGCTGAGTCAGGGTGTGGCCTTCCTGCCTGGCCCTCCTTAGCGCTGCACTGTTTCTCCAGTGGTGAGGAAGGAGGGTGGCCGCTCACGGCCAGCTGTGTCTGGGGAGGGTGGGTGCACAGCACGGGCGATGTGGAGGACGGATGCTCCTGCAGCTGGTCCTGGGAGGGGCCGTTCCCCACCGGGGTGACCGTCCGAGGTGGAATTTGATAGTGTGGCTCATAGGTCCAGCACCTGCCTATCTAGTTGCCCTGGGTTATTATTGTTGATTAGTACCTTCAAAAGATGTGGGGAAGCTGAGTCTAGCCTCTTCGTTTCACCTTTCCCCTGTTTTGCAAAACTGTCCTGAACCGGTGGCTCCCAAGACAGCCCCGAGCACAAGAGAGGGCTTGTTTCCCTAGTGCTCACTTGCAAACCCCAGGTCTAGCTTTTACACGACTATATAAACTTACTGTCCTTGGAGGGCCACTCAAAATACTCAGGACCATCTGTGAAAGTTGACCCTCACCGTGGGAAGCAGAACAAGGTACAGAGACCCTGCTGGGCCACTCTGATGTCTTTATCATGTTTTTCTTCTTGTGTTTCTTGTCCCATTTGTTCCTTCAAACTCCACCCCACTGCTACTGTAGGAAGCGCACTTTTTCAGATTATGAAGTATCAGTGTTACAAACAAACAAACAAATTTAGCATACCAAGACAGTGTTGCCTGTGACATTGGGCTGTGAGCTAGTACGCAAGACTCAATAGGTTGGTCAGTTGCTTAAATTAAAAGTGCAGTTTTCACAATCCAGGAGCGAAAATTACACGCCCTAGACCGACGGCTTCATCCTAGATTGGAAGGTCCAGAATGGGTCCCTGCCTAGGGGTGCTCACCCTGCTTTCCTGGGGCAGGCACCCCACTCTCCCTCTCCCTGCTGCCTGTCCCTTCCCACCTTAGCCCCTCTGCCTCCCAAGGTCCCTCTGTAGTTGCTTACAGGAGAAGTAAAGGGTTAACCTGAGCTCTGAACACTTGAAGTTCATGAAAAGTAAAAAGCTGGGTCACTAAGGGACACATTTATCAGGAATCCCTTTAGTCAGGTCCCATGTTCCTTTCCTTTCCCTGCACACAGAAGTCCCCTACAGGGAAAGAGTCTGAGTTAGAGGACAGTTTAAAATAAACGTGCCGGTCACTTTTAAGTTTTCGAGTTACAGAGGTAAATTGGGTGCTGCTTAATTGTGCTTTAATGAATAGGTACTTATGGAAACACATATTTTCTTTGGCAGCTTTAACAACATTTCAGAGAGAAAGTTTTTGGCCATCTTATTTATATTATTAATTTATGCCAGAGTTTAACAAACTTTTTCTGTAAAGGGCCAGAAAGTAAATATTTTAGGCATTTTGGACCAAGAGGCAAGCCGAGGATAGTGAGTAGTTACTTCTGTGATAAGAGAGAAAGCAAATTTGCACAGACTTTTTATTAAGTTCAACATATAATAATAATCGAGTACAGTATTTTTATAACTCAGGTTTACTAATGATACAAATAGAATTTTGGTGGGGAGAAATAACATTTTGCTTAACTGAGTCTCAAAATTAGTGTTTCCTATTGTCAAATGACCACCAGTGTTTATGTGTAAAAAACAGTTCTTAGCGGTACAAAAACAAGTGGTGGGGCTTCCCCAGTGGCACCGTGGTTGAGAATCCGCCTGCTGATTCAGGGGACACGAGTTCGTGCCCCGGCCCGGGAAGATCCCACATGCCGCGGAGCTGCTGGGCCCATGAGCCATGGCCGCTGAGCCTGCGCGTCCGGAGCCTGTGCTCCGCAATGGGAGAGGCCACAACAGTGAGAGGCCCGCGTACCACAAAAAACAAACAAACAAACAAACAAACAAGTGGTGAACCAGGTTTGGCCTGTGGGCTGTGGTTTGCCGACCCCTGGTTTACACAGATGATTTGCTTAGAAAATTTGTCCTCCCTCCCCACGAATGGGGCCAAGATAACTGTCTGTCTTGTCTTACAAAATACAATTTTATCTAAACGTAATGGCCTCTGAATGTTTGTGAACTTTGTGACACTTCGATTTTAAACCATTGCTTTGTGTGTTTGTGTAGCTTTACAAATAAGTCTTGGTGACTTCCTGTCATTAACAAACATGGATTGGAGACAGTCAGTGTCCCGCTGCACCCACATAGGCCTTTTATAGTCTGCTGTGAACAGGGATCACTCGCTGAGCTCGTCCTACTATGTGCGCAGGTGGCTCCATGTGTGTTTTCCCCATCCAGGCCACCTGCCTGAGAGGCTGCCCTGAGCACAGACTCCCTGCCGGAGCAGAGGGGGCCTGAGCAGCATCCTGGGGAGGATCAAGGAGGATCAAAGCACAGAGGAGGAGGAGGGAGGCCGTGCTCCCACACTCCTGTCTGCTTTTGCTGCAAGGAGGCTCCATCACAGCCAGTCGAGACCCACTAACTCGGCTGGCAATTCTGGCCCCAATACAAATGCTCAGGAGATATTCCCTTTCCCCCCTCAGTTCAGCTAAAATACTGTTATTTTTCAAATGGAAGCTTTTCTAGAAATAACAAGAAAAAAAGGAAAGAAAAATAAAAGTAGGGAAAGGTAAAGTTACTGGATCAGAGCAGAGCTTGATTAGAACATTCTAACTTGAGTAAAATTTGACTTGGCCTTGGTTTCCCCTAAGTGGAGGCCCCCTCCCCTCCTCTCCGTGTCTTGTTTTGAAGCCAAGGCCTCTGCTTGCACTGCCTGCTGCATCAGGTCAAGCCTCCAGGCTGCAGCTCGCGTGTAGGGCAGTCACACTGGCCGGTCTACACTGCAGACACATCGCCCCCTCCCACAAATCACATTTGCACGTCAGGGTGGGGGTTGTGGCCTGGGAGGTCCTTGGGGATGCCCCATCATTCGCACTCGCTGCGGGCGGAGGACCCCAAGTCCCCCAGCTTTCTTGGCCTCCCCATTTGTCACCATCACGTCAGGCTGCTTCTCTTGGTTCCTCCACTACCCCATCTGGTTTCCTCCTGACCTTTGTCTGTGCTGTTCTTAGATGGGAAGCTGGGAGAATCATCCCTTTCTGACAGAAGGAGTCTCCCTACCCCCTCTCCTCGCCCAGGGGGTCAGTGGCGACTGCATGGGGAGTCTGGACAACCACCTCTCCCTGGGAGCAGTGAGGTGCCCTTCCTCCTCCTTGCTGAGATGGTGCCAGAGCAGGCCAGGTGGATAGTCAGGACTTTTACTACTGCTCAGTTGAAACAAGGCAAAGAAAATTACCAGAGACTGAGAAGGACATTACATAATGATGAAAAGATAGCAATTTAAATGTGTATGCACAAAACAACGGATCTGTAAAATATGTGAGGCAGGGCTTCCTGGTGGCGCGGTGGTTAAGAATCCGCCTGCCATTGCAAGGGACATGGGTTCAAGCCCTGGTCCGGGAGGATCCCACATGCTGTAGAGCAACTAAACCTGTGCACCACAACTACTGAGTCTGCACTCTAGAGCCCGTGAGCCACAACTGCTGAGGTCCGCGTGCCTGGAGCCCGTGCTCTGCAGCGAGGGAGGCCACCTCGATGAGAAACCCGTGCACCACAACAAAGAGTATCCCCCGCTCACTGCAACTAGAGAAAGCCCGTGTGCAGCAATGAAGACCCAACGCAGCAAAAAAAAAAAAAAAAAAAAAAATAATAATAATAATAATAATTGTGAGGCAAAAACTTATAACACTGAAAGGAGAAATAGACAAATCCATGGTTATAGCTTGAGACTTCAATACCCCTCTCTCAACAATTGATAGAACAGAGTTAGACAAAATCAGCAAGGATATAGAACACTTTAATGGCACCATCAAACATTTACAGAACAGTCCAACCAGTAAGAGTGAAATACATAATCATTTCAAAGGCCCATGGAATATATACCGAGACGGACCATATACTAAAACATTTAAAAGGACTGATATCATACAGCCTGTGTTCTCAAGTCACAATGGAATTAAACTAGAAATCAATGACAGATAACAGGAAAGTCTCCAAACCCCTGGAAACGAATGGTAGATAATCCATGAATTGAAGGCAAAGTCTCATGGGAAATTAAGAAAAAATACTGAATCGAATGAAAATGAAAAACAACGTATCAAAACTTGTATAATACAGTTAAAGCACCGTTGAGAGGGAAATTTATAGAACTAAATGTTTGCATTAGAAAATAAGAATAGGGCTTCCCTGGTGGCGCAGTGGTTGAGAATCCGCCTGCCGATGCAGGAAACACGGGTTCGTGCCTGGGTCCGGGAAGATCCCACGTGCCGCGGAGCGGCTGGGCCCGTGAGCCATGGCCGCTGAGCCTGCGCGTCCGGAGCCTGTGCTCCGCAACGGGAGAGGCCACAACAGTGAGAGGCCCGCGTACCACAAAAAAAAAAAAAAAAAAAAAAAAAAAGAAAATAAGAATAGCCTCAAAAGAATAATCTCAGTTTCTACTTCCAGAAAGTTGAGAAAAAACAAAACAAACCCAAAATAAGCAGAAGGAAGAAAATAATCAAGAACGGAAATCAGTGAAATTGAAAATAGAGAGACGGTAGAGAAAATCAATAAAACAAAAAGTTGGTTATTTGAAAAGATCCATAAAATTGATAAATCTCTAGCAGGAATGATGAAAGAAGGAGAGAAGAGACAAGTTACTAATATCACACGAATGAAAGAGGGGATAGATATCCTGACAGACTCTGCAGACATCAAGTGGATAATAAGGGAACACCACAAACAGCTTTATACACACAAATTTGACACCTTCAGTTAATTGGAGCAACTGTCCCTCTCAGTGGGTGAAAGGTTAAACAAACTGATATGTCCTACCATGGAATACTACTCAGCAATAAAAGCATAATGACCACTGGTATCCACAACCTGGATGGATCTGCAGGGCATTATGCTCATTGTAAAAAGCCAGTCCCCAAAGGTCACATACTGTCTGATTCCATTTATGTAATATTCTTGAAACAGCGCTACTATAGAAATGAGAAACATGGGTTGCCGGGCTTAGAGATGGTGGTAGTGGGTTGGTGGGGTGGGGGGATGGTGTGAATGTGGCTATAAAGGGGTAGCACGTGGGAGATCTTTGTAGCGACAGAGTAGCTCTTGATCTTGACTATGGTGGTAGTTACACAAATCTGCACGTGTGATAAAACAATATGGAGCTATCCATACACCTAATACCAGGGTGAAGTTCTTGGTTTCGATTTTGTACTATAGCTGTGTAGGCCGTTACCATTGGGGAAAACTGGTGAAGAGTGCCTGGGACCTCTCTGCACTACCTGTATATTTGCCTGTGTATTTTTATTTCAAAATAAAAAGTTGAGGAAAAGATCAGGGCATCATCTGTCAGTCAGCTACTATAAAACCATTTCTGTTGTCCTCAGCAAAAAATATCCACAGTTAGCATGGGCTGTGTTAATGGATTTGTTGTATCTGATGAAGGGACATTATGTCTTCCAATTTGTCTATGCTGATTCGACACAGCTTGAGTCCATTCTGCACTTTAGACTGGGCTGGCCTGGCTGGAATTCAGGACATGAGGTAGTTGAGGGAACCTGGGTAGGATTTGCCAGGGAGGGCAGGGTGTGACTTTAATTCTTTGAATAGTTCAAATTATGCTGTGTCTAGACCCTGAGGCCAAAACCAGGGCCAGTGGATGGAAGGTATCCGGAGTGAGATTGGGCCTCAGTGTAAGGACATCCAGTCAGTGTCCAGGGAGGTACACGGGCTGCTGCTCTCCTGATGCTCAAACCAGCTTGGAGTGGTGAGCTGAGACTCAGTGGCCATCCACTGGGGGTGCCATCAAGGTGGTGACTGCAGTGGCAGAAATGGGGACTGCGTGGCACCTTTCGACAGGTCAAGTTGTGGTTAAAGAAACCCCATTGCTGGGTGAATGGAATGAGGGGTGACAAAACCTTCAAATGGACCATTTATCAATCTTCACTATTTTGAGAAAATTAAAACCAAAGCATAATTTTCTGGGATTATTTTTGGTCCCATTAGAATACTAGTTCCAGAGTATGGCTCTGGGTTTGAGTAAGATTTGAGGGTGATGTGCTCATTAAAGCCCCCCCAGAACGGAGAGCATTCAGAGGAATCAGAACATGAGCATCTCGGGGAGAGGCCTAGTTCTGATTGTGGTGATGGGGGTGCAGGTCCACACATCCCTGTGAAGCCTTGGACTCAAACGTTAAGAGAGGCCCTGCAGAACGTTCTCTGCTGCCTCTGGCTTCACATAACCTGCATTTAAGTAATAATCCCTTTCATTATGTTGCTCCAACAAGCATGCTCTCCACAGATCAGAGCAGATTCCTCGATGACACACACAGAACTGCAGGCGTGGAGTGGAGTTGCTGTGAAACGTTAGGCAGGTCTGTAGGGCCTTTAAGAAAGGAGGACATTCTGCATCTCAAGGATGTCCGATTGGGCCAGGTTCCAGTTATGGTGGTGAGGTTGAGTGCCAGGGCAGCGCTATCTAATTACTCACTTCATTTATACTCATCTGCATGCAGTATAGTTTCCATCAAACTTTCCTCTTCTTGGAATGACTCTCAGAACTATGGTGGCTAAAAGTGTAGGTAATCGATAGAACAAAGAGCCCTACAAACCGAAATCATTCATAGCCATGTCAGGTACCCTCACGACCGGAATTTGGGGTCACCCGAGCTAAAATTTTAACAGACAGTTGGAAGGTGGGCTTGGGCAGAAGGATGCTCATGGTGCCAGATGCAACTTAGAGACGTTGAGGATTTGCTGATTACATGGAGTTAATGCGTTTGAAGTAACGTAATTGACAGTTGCTGCTGTATCCAGGCCATTCTTGTCTGACCAAGTTCTGTTTACTGAGTGATAGCCAGTGATTTACACAGGCGTGGGGGAGAGGGTGGGATGGAAGAGTGTAGAAAGAGGAGGGAGAGTTCTCACAAAAGTGAGAACAGGAATGGCTGGTTGCCTAGGAAGCAGTTTCCAGGGGAAAAACTGGAAGTAGCCCATCCTAGTACCTGCGCTGTGGTCACCCAGTGTGGCATCCCTGCCTCCAGGCCCTGGTCGGTGGGGCAGAGGACACTTAACCCCATTCCCATTCACTTGGCCTCTCTTTCCCCTAACCCTCTTCTCTAGGCTGGCTTGCCCTCACCAACAAGAAGTATTTGGTTCTGTTTTGTTTCTTTTCCTATTAATGTCGCTTTTCAAAGGAAGATTCTGAAAAGAAATGTTGCTATAAGTTTATTTTTTTGCTTTCAATTTTAGCAGCCAGAAGTCTGAAGCAAGACATAGAGGTATATGTGTGTTTACTCATTCCAAATAGAGTGGGGGGCTTCCCTGGTGGCACAGTGGTTAAGAATCTGCCTGCCAATGCAGGGGACATGGGTTCGAGCCCTGGTCCAGGAAGATCCCACATGCCGCGGAGCAACTAAGCCCATGCGCCACAACTACTGAGCCTGTGCTCTAGAGCCCGTGAGCCACAACTACTGAGCCTACAAGCCACAACTACCGAGCCCACGCACCACAACTACTGAAGCTCACACGCCTAGAGCCGGTGCTCTGCAACAAGAGAAGCCACCGCGATGAGAAGCCCGTGCACCACAACGAAGAATAGCCCCCTCTCGCCGCAACTAGAGAAAGCCTGCACGCAGCAATGAAGACCCAACGTAGCCAAAAATGAATTAATGAAATTAAAACACAAAAAAATAAAACTAAAAAAAACCAAGTAGAGTAGGAAGTTAAGCAGGTAAAATGTAAAATGTAGAACGAGCTCTGGGACATTAGGATTGCAGGAAAGTTGTTACATGGTTGAGAGTCTGGATCCATAGTTTCCTAAAATCTTTTTAAAGTTTAACCTTTTTTTTTTTTTTTTTTGCGGTTCACGGGCCTCTCACTGTTGTGGCCTCTCCCACTGCGGAGGCAGGCCCAGCGGCCATGGCTCACGGGCCCAGCCGCTCCGCGGCATGTGGGATCTTCCTGGAACAGGGCACGAACCAGTGTCCCCTGCATCGGCAGGCGGACTCTCAACCACTGCGCCACCAGGGAAGCCCTAAAGTTTAACCTTTTCAAAGTTGGCATTTAATCTAATGTGTCTCTTTGTGGGACAGAATTGGAATTGAACCTCAAATTGAGCTGAGCTAAATCTCCAGGTCATCCCCCTTGAGAATCCTGAGGAAATTAATGCCCTCTCTTTTATGTACTTAAGAGATCTTCAGATAACAATACTCGATGCTTATAAAGTACCCTTTGCTCATATACTACCTTGAGGGGGAGGTAGAAGATACATGCCAGCATCAGAGGCTCCCAGGAACTACCCCTTGCCGGTCCAGTCCTCACCAGCTCCACATCAAAGCTGTTTAACAAATGGGAACTTGGATCCCAGTTTATAACACTGGAATTAAAAGGCTGACATATCAAGGATAGAGAAGTTTATAATGAGGATGATTTTAATGGGTTTCCCCACAGCTCTTTGTACAGTTAGTACCATCCTTGTGTTTTTCTGATGGCAGATGCCTTGTGAAAATTAGATCAGAACTGGAGCCCAAACAGGAAGTACAACACATTATGATTTCCACAGTTAATGCACTTTTAATCTCATGGATCTCAAGGTGGGATAGGGTTGGAGGTGCCTTTATCTTTTTTATAGACTCAAGTCTCTTCAATTTACTTTTATATTTAGGATTAAAAACTTAGCATCAGTTTTTGGTAAATTCTAAGAAAAATAATGGGCAACCATTTCAACTAATATTTTCTAAAACTAAAAGCAAAGATGTTAAAGGAAAGGCCACTCTAGTTACATTGTGTATTCTCTGTTCTTGGCTTTGGCCTTTATCCTCCGCCTGACAAATATACATGGTGCACCTTGAATGTTCATCTTTTTCCCACAATCAACTTGATGAAAAGGAATTATATTGGAAAAAATCCACTCTGTCTTAAAACACTTTTTTCCATTTTCAAAAGTTTGATATTTTTTCTCCAAAAAATTTGACCTATTTAGATAACAAATTTTTAAACTTGATATTTGTGTGACTTCCTTTGTAAAAGGGGTGAATTTGTAAGTTATCAAAAATGGTTTCTGAAGCCTTGAAGTTACTAGGGGCACCTGTATTGCTAAGAGACATGTTATTATATTTTAACAACATTTAGTACATCTGGAAGCACAAAAGAAGTGAGGAGGGGGATTTGCTCTCCATGCTGGTGATTTTAATGTATTAACTTGGCAGGGCTACAGTGCCCAGATATGTGGTCCAGTATCATTCTGGGTGTTCCTGTGAGGGATTTTGGATGAGATTCACATTTATGTGAGTGGACGTTGAGTAAAGCAGACTGCTTTCCATGATGATTTTGTGGCTGGGCCTCATCCGAGCAGTTGAAGGCCTGGATAGAACAAAAGACTAGCCTCCCTCAAGCAGGAGGAACTGCAGTAGACGGGCTTTGGATCTGAACTGTAACATCGGCTCTTCTTGGATCTCCAGGCTGCCAGCCCACCCTGTAGATTTTGGATTTGCCAGCTTCAGTGAGCCAATTGCTTAAAATGAATCTCTGTATGTACGTATACATATATACATACATATTTGTGTGTGTGTATATATATATCTAATATATATGTGTGTGCATATGTATCTTTATATATATATTTTATATATATTTATCTTCCACTGGTTCTGTTTCTCGGGAGAACACTGACTAAACACTCCGCCTTTGGAGGCATCCACTAGCAGAGAAATCTGTAATCACAAATTTAACTGCATGGTATTTTCCTTGAGAGCCCGGTTGGACCAGGCACCATTACATAGGCACCCTTCCTGCTTGTATCCAGAGAGGAAAGTTCAGGGCACTCAGGGGAATAGCAGCCCATTGAGCCAAGAAGAAAGGCTAATCATTCTGCCCGGGGTGAGTGAAAGAGAACATTTTTGAAGTTTCCAGATGCTGAAAAGCTTTTGAAGCCAAACTGGGCTAAGGTTCTGAAGACTTAGGGGCCCTGCCGCCCACCAGGGACTCTGGTGGAAGTAAAGGAACAGGCCTGGCGTGTTGGCATTAAGGTGAGGTCCACGTGAGTGCTGTGGGGAGAGGCACCAAAATGTCACAAGATGCTTATTCTCCCCAAAGCTTGCTCTCTGTCCCCTTTGAATTAGTATTTGGTAATATTGCCAGCACTTAAACCGTTCTACTTCTTAAAATAAGTGTGTTTATGGAAAAAGATCATGCTTCTAATCTCTTTCATTTATCTCCGTGATGGGGGCCTGTCACCTTATGGCTACAATCCCAGAGGAATTGAATTGTCCAGGACAGGAGGAGGGGTTTGAATATAGCTTAGCTAAATCTTCATGCCAAACATAAAATAGTTTTTAATGTCTTTTTATAGTCTTCTGGCGCATAGTAGATGTTCATTAAATACGTCATGTGAATGAGAAGTTCTCTGGCTGTTCCCTCGAGAGGTAGATCCAGATCAATTTCTGTAGTGTGGTCTTGGACTATCAGAGTAGGCCGGGTGTTACACTTGAAGAGAGGCTCCTGACCAGACTCTTGCATAAGGTGAGAGAGGTGGGCTGTGGAATCAGTGCTGGAAGCCGGCACAGTCTCCCTGACCAGAGCCCCGACACCCTCCCCACTGCAGTGCTGCTCTCGGCCCACTCAGGGCTTGTTCATGAGGAAGATCATACACCATATGCTCATCATGTGCTGACTTTCCTTTTTACTTCTCCTTGTTTGTTCCCCATCTACTTGCATCCAGACTGTGGGTAAATGCTTTAGGAGCTGGGGCCAAAGCCCAGGCATCCTCTAAGCCTGATGAATCAGGTTCTGTCTTGAGTCAGCTCTCGCTGTCAGGTGCCTGCGCACCTGAGTCACTCGGAGGCTGGCTGCCGATGCTGCAGTGCCGGTCATGGTCACGGCAACCGGCTACCCCAGTGCTTCTGGACTTGCAAAGGTTTTGACGAGCTGACAAGTTGGCCAGAGACTGAAAAGAAAAGAGCCAAGGAGAACCAACCAGGGTTGTGGTGCAGGAAATACGCATCGGAGGAAACCTAAATCCAGGTGAGTGTCGGTGGACAAGTCAGGGCTTGATGACCAAGTGCTGCTCCCCCCCAATTCCTGCTGGACCTCCTCCCGCAATGTCTTCCCCAGGCATTTTCTTTGAACAGAGTGATGGGTACTTTCCCAGCCATCTATAAACCTCTAAACAGAGAAAATATGCAGCTGATTTTAACTTTAAAAATTAAACCAAATACAGCCTATCTTCAGAAGTTGGGATTTCTTAAAGGGTTGGGCAAATAACTTAAACTTTCTCAATCTAGTTTTCTCAACTTGAAAATTAGTATGTTAGGGAATTTCCTGGAGGTCCAGTGGTTAGGACTCCATGATCCCTGGTCAGGGAACTAAGATCCTGCAAGCCGTGCGGCATGGCCAAAAAATAAAATAAAATTAGGATGATAATATTATCTGCCTGTGTTGTCATGAGGATTCAAGGAAGCAGTGCTTGTAGGTTATCTCAGTGTTGTAGATGCTAGCACGATATTGGCGTTAGAAGTGTCAACTCTTACTTGAGGTTTCAGAATTTAATGTTTATCCATGCTCTGCCTCTCTTCACCCCTCTCTGCCCTGCTTTGGTCAACAAAGACTCATTTTGTGACCAGTGAGCCAGGACCAGGGCATACAGTGGTGAACAAGACAGATACGGCCCTGCCTCATGGAACTTTCCATTCTGGCCAAGGCAGTAGACAGGAGCATGTAAAGGGTATATGTAATAGTGATAGGTGTGAAGAGAGAGAAAGCGAGACTTGGCGATGGAGGGTGGCGGATGTGAGGTGGGCAGATTCTGTTTTATGTAGGGCGATGTTTCCTGAATCCTCAGCAGCCAGTCATGCTACTGATAGCATATTAGCTCAGAGATGTTTATCATGAAATGTTTTTAAGTTTGGGAAACAATGTCTGCATCTCTGTGTATGTGTACGTGTGTGTACGTGTGCATGTTTGTTTTTGATGTGTGTGGCAAAGTTGCCTTTTCCTTGGCGTGGACTGTGTTTTATCTTTATGAAGACACTGTTGAAAGAAGAGAAAGAAATTCTGCATGATTTAGCAGAATTTATGTGGAAGGTAGAGGATTTGGTTGACGCTAGTGTTTGTTACTCTTTCAAGCAGTGGTTGAAAGGAACTACTGAATTGTTGCTTCTTTAACATGTGGAAATAGGTAAAAATTTTACATGTCTCTTTTTTTAAAAAAAAAAAAGTCTGCTACTTTGGTATAAAAAATGCTGTTTAAAACCAGTTTTATGCCCCTACAACTGTTAGCAAAGCAGGGTACAGAGGTGACTGCTTGTGAGGAGTTGCTGAGGTCTGCCTTGGGCTCCTGTTTCCGGAAGGACCCTTTGTGTGCACTGTAGGCTTGCCTTTTGGAACGCAACCAGTGTGATATGTGTGTGTCTCCGTGTGTGTGTGTGTGTGTGTGTGTGTGTGTGTGTGTGACATCAGGTTTTTCTTCCTGGAGAAATAAGTACGGGGGCTAAATGTGCTAGAGACCCTTTTTTGTAGGTGTACAGGAAGAAGAGATCTCTCTCAGGCTGCATTTCCTTAGGCTGTCATTCCACCACGCTTCATCTCTAGATGTTTCTGGTAATCCGCTGCTTTCAGTGTTGCTACAAATCAGGTTTGCTTACCCCCACCCCCCGCCCCCAGGATATACTTACAGCTAAGGGTCTTAGTGGAATTTGGGCTGTTTTTATTCCACATGTGTGTATTACTCAGCAGTGTTCTGTTTCTTTGTACCAGTTCCTGTTGCTCATGCTTCTGAGTTTTGATATTTCATTGAAAAATTGACGCCTGGGCAGCCTTAAAGCAACTTGGTGTGTGGTGGTTGGCGACTTTCAGCCTTGGGGCATCAACAGGGAATGGCGGTCCTCGGAGCCTAATGATTCTTCAGATGTTGGTCTACTGTTTTCTTCAGGGACAGAGGCATTCATGAGCAATGCTGGGAAGTTCCCTGTGTTCTGTCTCCAGCAACAGGAAGGGAGGGGGCAGACTGGAATGGTCATTACGAGACTGGTTTCTTCTCTTGCAAGATAAAGTGTGTTGTTTTTTAACGTGGACTTCAGGATCTCAAGTACATCAACAGGGATGGGTGTATTTGCTTGTGCACTGGCGTCCCCACTTCACACAGTGCATTTTGGTGTAATAATTGTCAGGTGCTGTCAGGGACACCAGTTGGCCTGGCATGAAGAGGTTAGCAATGACACTGGGTACTTACTTAATGCTTCCCTTTGAGTCTTAAATGCTGGCTTCCTCAAGCCTTTCCTTCTTATTTCATTTATGGGGAACTCAGTACAGAAGCTCAAAGCGAGAAATGTGCCAGGACTGTAAGGTCAGTGCCGCTCAAGACGGGCAGACTCTTGACTGAAGTGTGGACACCAGAGATGATCCTCCCTGCCCTGAGCCAGTCTCCTGGGGAGAGCTTTACCCCGACCCCTGGATCCTGGAGGCACACAGTGACACTGAGGGGAGTGGTGTCCTTGAGGGGCTGGAGGACACAGGAGAGTATGGGCGGGGAAGGGCCAAGCCCCTGGCAGCACAGGGCCATCCATCCTGCCGGTGAAGTCCAAGGTCTGGTCCGCTGACAAAGATGGGAGAGCCTGCTCCTTCTCTTCTCTCTCTCCAACATCATTGTTTCAAAGCACAACAGTCAAGCCTTACAGAACAACCAAAGGTAGAAAAGAATATCGTTTTGGTTGTTTTTTTTTTTTTTTCCTTACTGTGAGGTAGATTTGTAACATGCTAAACCATCTAATTTTAAAAACCAGGACAAAGACCTTGAACACTTATCTCCACAGATACAATAAGACAAAAAAGGTGGGAGAAAGAACACGGGATGGTGAAACCATAGAGAAATGCAGAAAAGGAAGTAACGTTTGTGGGAACTGGTCACCTGCTGATAGCTTTATACATTCTGTGACCTTTCTTCCTGTGGTGACTTCTCAGCCCCCAGAGTGAGCCCGGTGTGAGGGCACCTGGTAGCCAGTTCCTTCATGAAGTAGGTAGTTTTGAACTTAGGCTTTAAAGCACACACAAAAAGGGTTAAAGCAGAAGAATGAAATTTGGGTTTGATGAGTTAAAACTAAAGTTTGTTCATTCACTGAGATGAGTGTATTTGTTATGCTGTTGTGTTCTTTCAGTTTTATAGAATATTCCTTTTTCTATTTCATTAGATTCAACCACTGATATTTCAAAACCACTCTTGAGGTCAAATTGATATACAATAATCTGTACATGATTAAAGTGTACAATCTGATACATTTTGACATATGTATTCCCAGATGAAACCATCACCACAATCAAGATAATGAAGGTATCCACCACCCCCAAAAGTTTCCTTGTGCCCCTTTATAGTTCTTCTCATCCACAACTCCACCCATCCCTTCCCCAGTCAACCACTGTTCTACTTTCTGTCACCATAGATTAGTTTGTATTTTCTCAGATTTTTATATAAGTTGAATCATATAGTATGCATTCTTTTATTGTCTGGCTTCTTTGATGCAGCATAATTATTTTGAAATTCACCCATGTTGCATGTTATTAATACTCATTCTTTTTTATTGCTGAGTAGCATTCTAGTGTATGGACATATCACAATTTGTTAATCTATTCACATGTTGTTGGACATTTGGGTGTTTCTAGTTTTAGACTATTCAAAATAAAGCTGTTGTGAACATTTGTGTACAAGTGTTTTTGTAGACATAAGTTTTCATTTTTCTGTGGTAAATACTTAAGGGGAAATTTTTGAAGCCTAAGATCATGGTATGTTTGTCTTTGAAACACTGCCAAACTTATTCAAAGGGGTTATACATGTTTTTTTTTTAACATCTTTATTGGAGTATAATTGCTTTACGGTGGTGTGTTAGTTTCTGCTTCACAACAAAGTGAATCAGTTATACATATATATATGTTCCCATATCAATTCCCTTTTGCATCTCCCTCCCTCCCACCCTCCCTATCCCACCCCTCTAGGTGGTCACAAACCACCTAGCTGATCTCCCTGTGCCATGCGGCTGCTTCCCACTAACTATCCACCCTACGTTTGGTAGTGTATATATGTCCATGCCACTCTCTCACTTCATCACAGCTTACCCTTCCCCCTCCCCATTCCTCAAGTCCATGCTCTAGTAGGTCTGTGTTTTATTCCCCCGTCCTACCCCTCGTCTCTTCATGACATTTTTTTTCTTAGATTCCATATATATGTGTTAGCATACAGTATTTCTTTTTCTCCTTCTGACTTACTTCACTCTGTATGACAGACTCCAGGTCCATCCACCTCACTACAAATAATTCAGTTTCATTTCTTTTTATGACTGAGTAATATTCCATTGTATATACATCTTCTTCTTTATCCATTCATCTGTTGATGGACACTTAGGTTGCTTCCATGTCCTGGCTATTGTAAATAGTGCTGCAATTGTACTACTACTATTGCTGCTACTTCATGAACATTGTGGTATATGACTCTTTTTGAATTATGGTTTTCTCAGGGTATATGCCCAGTAGTGGGATTGCTGGGTCGTATGGTAGTTCTCTTTTTAGTTTTGTAAGGAACCTCCATACTGTTCTCCATAGTCACTGTATCAATTTACATTCCCACCAGCAGGGCAAGAGTGTTCCCTTTTCTCCACACCCTCTCCAGCATTTATTGTTTCTAGATTTTTTGATGATGGCCAATCTGACCGGTGTGAGATGATATCTCATTGTAGTTTTGATTTGCATTTCTCTAATGATTAATGATGTTGAGCATTCTTTCATGTGTTTGTTGGCAATCTGTATATCTTCTTTGGAGAAATGTCTATTTAGGTCTTCTGCCCATTTTTGCATTGGGTTGTTTGTTTTTTTGTCATTGAGCTGCATGAGCTGCTTGTATATTTTGGAGATTAATCCTTTGTTGCTTCATTTGCAAATATTTTCTCCAGTTCTGAGGGTTGTCTTTTTGTCTTGTTTATGGTATCCTTTGCTGTGCAAAGCTTTTAAGTTTCATTAGGTCCCATTTGTTCATTTTTATTTTGATTTCCATTTCTCTAGGAGGTGGGTCAAAAAGGATCTTGCTGTGATTTATGTCATAGAGTGTCCTGCCTATGTTTTCCTCTAAGAGTTTGATAATGCCTGGCCTTACATGTAGGTCTTTAACCCATTTTGAGTTTATTTTTGTGTATGGTATTAGGGAGTATTCTAATTTTATACTTTTACATGTAGCTGTCCAGTTTTCCCAGCACCACTTATTGAAGAGGCTGTCTTTTCTCCACTGTATATCCTTCCCTCCTTTATCAAAGATAAGGTGACCATATGTGTGTGGGTTTATCTCTGGGCTTTCTATCCTGTTCCATTGATCTATATTTCTGTTTTTGTGCCAGTACCATACTGTCTTGATTACTGTGGCCTTGTAGTATAGTCTGAAGTCAGGGAGCCTGATTCCTCCAGCTCCATTTTTCGTTCTCAAGATTGCTTTGGCAATTCGGGGTCTTTTGTGTTTCCATACAAATTGTGAAATTTTTTGTTCTAGTTCTGTAAAAAATGCCATTGGTAGTTTGATAGGGATTGCATTGAATCTGTAGATTGCTTTGGGGAGTAGAGTCATTTTCACAATGTTGATTCTTCCAATCCAAGAACATGGTATATCTCTCCATATATTTGTATCATCTTTAATTTCTTTCATCAGTGTCTTATAATTTTCTGCATACAGGTCTCTTGTCTCCATAGGTTGGTTTATTCCTAGATAAATAACCCTTCCTAGATAAATAACCCTTTTTGTTGCAATGGTAAATGGGAGTGTTTTCTTAATTTCACTTTCTGATTTTTCATCATTAGTATATAGGAATGGCAGCTAATTCATTGACTAGCTCTAATAGTTTTCTGGTAGCATCTTCAGGATTCTCTATGTATAGTATGATGTCATCTGCAAACAGTGACAGCTTTACTTCTTCTTTTCCAATTTGGATTCCTTTTATTTCTTTTTCTTCTCTGATTTCTGTGGCTAAAACTTCCAAAATTATGTTGAATAAGAGTGGTGAGAGTGGGCAACCTTGTCTTCTTCCTGATCTTAGTGGAAATGGTTTCAGTTTTTCACCATTGAGAACGATGTTGGCTGTGGGTTTGTCATATATGGCCTTTATTATGTTGAGGAAAGTTCCCTGTATGCCTACTTTCTGCAGGGTTTTTATCATAAATGAGTGTTGAATTTTGTCAAAAGCTTTCTCTGCATCTATTGAGATGATCATATGGTTTTTCTCCTTCAGTTTGTTGATATGGTGTATCACGTTGATTGATTTGCGTATATTGAAGAATCCTTGCATTCCTGGGATAAACCCTACTTGATCATGGTGTATGATCCTTTTAATGTGCTGTTGGATTCTGTTTGCTAATATTTTGTTGAGGATTTTTGCATCTATGTTCATCAGTGATATTGGCCTGTAGTTTTCTTTTTTTGTGACATCTTTGTCTGGTTTTGGTATCAGGGTGATGGTGGCTTCGTAGAATGAGTTTGGGGGTGTTCCTCCCTCTGCTATCTTTTGGAAGAGTTTTAGAGAAGAGCTAACACCTATTCTTCTCAATGTTTGATAGAATTCGCCTGTGAAGCCATCTGGTCCTGGGCTTTTGTTTGTTGGAAGATTTTTAATCACAGTTTCAATTTCAGTGTTTGTGATTGGTCTGTTCATATTTTCTATTTCTTCCTAGTTCAGTCTCAGCAGGTTGTGTATTTCTAAGAATTTGTCCATTTCTTCCAGGTTGTCCATTTTATTGGCATAGAGTTGCTTGTAGTAATCTCTAATAATCTTTTGTATTTCTGCAGTGTCAGTTGTTACATTTCCTTTTTCATTTCTAATTCTATTGATTTGAATATTCTCCCTTTTTTTCTTGATGAGTCTGGCTAATGGTTTATCAATTTTGTTTATCTTCTCAAAGAACCAGCTTTTAGTTGTATTAATCTTTGCTATCATTTCCTTCATTTCTTTTTCATTTATTTCTGATCTGATCTTTATGATTTCTTTCCTTCTTCTGACTTTGGGGTTTTTTTGTTCTTCTTTCTCTAATTGCTTTATGTGCAATGTTAGGTTGTTTATTTGAGATGTTTCCTGTTTCTTAAGGTAGGATTGTATTGCTATAAACTTCCCTCTTAGAACTGCTTTTGCTGCATCCCATAGGTTTTGGGTCGTCGTATCTCCATTGTCATTTGTTTCTAAGTATTTTTTGATTTCCTCTCTGATTTCTTCAGTGATCACTTTGTTATTAAGTAGTGTATTGTTTAGCCTCCATGTGTTTGTGTTTTTTACATATCTTTTCCTGTAATTGATACCGAGTCTCATAGTGTTGTGGTTGGAAAAGATACTTGATACGATTTCAGTTTTCTTAAATTTACCAGGGCTACATTTGTGACCCAAGATACGATCTATCCTGGAGAATGTTCCATGAGCACTTGAGAAAAATGTGTATTCTGTTGTTTTTGGATGGAATGTCCTATAAATATCAATTAAGTCCATTTTGTTTAATGTATCATTTAAAACTTGTGTTTCCATATTTATTTTCATTTTCGATGATGTGTCCATTGGTGAAAGTGGGGTGTTAAAGTCCCCTACTATGGTTGTGTTACTGTCGATTTCCCCTTTTATGGCTGTTAGTATTTGCCTTATGTATTGAGGTGCTCCTATGTTGGGTGCATAAATATTTACAATTGTTATATCTTCTTCATGGATCGATCCCTTGATCATTATGTAGTGTCCTTCTTTGTCTCTTGTAATAGTCTTTATTTTAAAGTCTATTTTGTCTGATATGAGAATTGCTACTCTAGCTTTCTTCTGATTTCCATTTGCATGGAATATCTTTTTCCATCCCCTCACTTTCAGTCTGTATGTGTCCCTAGGTCTGAAGTGGGTCTCTTGTAGACAGCATATATATGGGTATTGTTTTTGTGTCCATTCAGCCAGTCTGTGTCTTTTGGTGGGAGCATTTAATCCGTTGACATTTAAGGTAATTATCGATATGTATGTTCCTATTACCATTTACTTAATTGTTTCGAGTTTGTTCTTGTACATCTTTTCCTTCTCTTGTGTTTCTTGCCTAGAGAAGTTCCTTTAGCATTTGTTATAAAGCTGGTTTGGTGGTGCTGAACTCTCTCAGCTTTTGCTTGTCTGTAAAGATTTTAATTTCTCCATCAAATCTGAATGAGATCCTTGCTGGGTAGAGTAATTTGGTTGTGGGTTTTTCTCCTTCATCACTTTAAATATGTCCTGCCACTCCCTTCTGGCTTGCAGAGTTTCTGCTGAAAGATCAGATGTTAACCTTATGGGGGTTCCTTTGTGTGTTATTTGTTGTTTTTTCCCTTGCTGCTTTTAATATGTTTTCTTTGTATTTAATTTTTGATAGTTTGATTAATATGTGTCTTGGCATGTTTCTCCTTGGATTTATCCTGTATGGGACTCTCTGTGCTTCCTGGACTTGATTAACTATTTCCTTTCCCATATTAGGGAAGTTTTCAACTATAATCTCTTCCAATATTTTCTCAGTCCCTTTCTTTATCTCTTCTTCTTCTGGGACCCCTCTAATTCGAATGATGGTGCGTTTAATGTTGTCCCAGAGGTCTCTAAGACTGTCCTCCATTCTTTTCATTCTTTTTTCTTTATTCTGCTCTGCAGTATTTATTTCCACTATTTTATCTTCCAGGTTACTTATCTGTTCTTCTGCCTCAGTTATTCTGCTATTAATACCATCTAGAGTATTTTTAATTTCATTCATTGTGTTGTTCATCTTTGCTTGCTTCCTCTTTAGTTCTTCTAGGTCCTTGTTAAATGTTTCTTGCATTTTTGTCTCTTCTGTTTCCAAGATTTTGGGTCATCTTTACTATCATTATTCTGAATTCTTTTTCAGGTAGACTGCCTATTTCCTCTTCATTTGTTAGGTCTGGTGGGTTTTTACCTTGCTCCTTCATCTGCTGTGTGTTGTTCTGTCTTTTCTTTTTTCTTATCTTACACTGTTTGGGGTCTCCTTTTTGCAGGCTGCAGGTTCATACTTCCTGTTGTTTTTCTTGTCTGGCCCCAGTGGCTAAGGTTGGTTCAGTGGGTTGAGTAGGTTTCCTGGTTGAGGGGACTAGTGTCTGTGTTCTGGTGGATGAGGCTGGATCTTGTCTTTCTGGTGGGCAGGTCCATGTCTGGTGGTGTTTTGGGGGATGTTGGTAGCCTTATTATGATTTTAGGCAGCCTCTCTGCTAATGGATGGGGCTGTGGTCCTGTCTTGCTAGTTGTTGGGCATAGGGTGTCCAGCACTGTAGCTTGCTGGTCATTGAGTGAAGCTGGGTCTTGGTGTTGAGTTGGAGATCTATGGGAGATTTTCGCTGTTTGATATTACATGGAGCTGGGAACTCTCTTGTGGACCAGTGTCCTGAAGTTGGTTCTCCCACCTCAGAGACACAGCCCTAACGGTTGGCTGGAGCACCAAGAGCCTTTAATCCACACGGCTCAGAATAAAAGGGAGAAAAAATAGAAAGGAAAGAAAGAAAGGAAGGAAGGAAGGAAGAAAGAAAGGAAAGAAGAAAGGAAGGAAGAAAAGATAAAATAAAGTAGGATAAAATAAAGTTATTAAAATAAAAAATTATTAAGAAGAAAAATTTTAAAAAGTAAAACAAAAAACGGGACTGTCAGAACCCTAGGACAAATGGTGAAAGCAAAGCTATACAGACAAAATCTCACACAGAAGCACATACATACACTCACAAAAAGAGAAAAAGGGGGAAAAATATATATCTTGCTCCCAAAGTCCACCTCCTCAACTTGTGATGATTCGCTGTCTATTCAGGTATTCCACAGGGCACTTCAAGTTTATTGTGGAGCTTTAATCTGCTGCTTCTGAGGCTGCTGGGAGAGACCTCCCCCTCTCCTCTTTGCTCGCGCAGCTTTTGGGGTTCAGCTTTGGACTTGGCCCCGCCTCTGCACGTAGGTCGCCCGAGGGCGTCTGCTCTTAGCTCAGACAGGTCGGGGTTAAAGGAGCAGATGATTCGGGGGCTCTGGCTCAGGCTGGGGGAGGGAGGGGTATGGATGTGGGGTGAGCCTGCGGCGGCAGAGGCCACTGTGACGTTGCACCAGCCTGAGGCACGCTGTGCATTCTCCCGGGGAAGTTGTCCCTGGATCCTGGGACCCTGGCAGTGGTGGGCTGCACAGGCTCCTGGGAGGGGAGGTGTGGAGAGTGACCTGTGCTCTCACACAGGCTTCTTGGTGGCGGCAGCAGCAGCCTTAGCGTCTCATGCCCGTCTCTGGTGTCCGCGCTGACAGCTGCAGCTCGCGCCCGTTTCTGGAGCTCCTTTTCGCAGCGCGCTTAATCCCCTCTCCTCGTGCTCCAGGAAGCAAAGAGGGAAGAAAAGGTCTGTTGCCTCTTCGGCAGCTCCAGATTTCTCCCGGGCTCCCTCCCGGCTAGCCGTGGTGCACTAACTCCTTCAGGCTGTGTTCACGCCGCCGCCAACTCCAGTCTTCTCCCGGCTTCCGACCGACGCCTGAGACTCAGCTCCCAGCCCCTGCCTGTCCCGGCGGGTGAGCAGACAAGCCTCACGGGCTGGTGAGTGCTGGTCGGCACCGATCCTCCGTGCGGGAATCTCTCCGCTTTGCCCTCCGCACCCTGTTGGCTGTGGTCTCCTCCATGGCTCTGAAGCTTCCCGCTCCGCCACCCGCAGTCTCCGCCCGCGAAGGGGCTTCTAGTGTGTGGAAAGCTTTCCTCCTTCACGGCTCCCTCCCACTGGTGCGGGTCCCGTCCCTATTCTTTGTCTCTGTTTATTCTTTTTTCTTTTGCCCTACCCAGGTACGTGGGGAGTTTCTTGCCTTTTGGAAGGTCTGAGGTCTTCTGCCAGCGTTCGGTGGTTGTTCTATAGGAGCAGTTCCACGTGTAGATGTATTTCTGATGTATCTGTGAGGAGGGAGGTGATCTCCGCGTCTTACTCTTCCGCCATCTTCTCTCTCCTTCCGCAGGTTATACAATTTTATATCTCCACCAGTACTGTATGAGAGTCCAGTTGACCCACATCTTTTCCAACATTTGGTATGGTTAGTCTGTTTAATTTTAGCCATTCTAATAGGTGAGTAGTGATACCTTATCAGGGTTTTAATTTGCATTCACCCAGTGAGTAATGACGAACATCTTTTTCACTGTGCTTATTTGCCATCTATCTTATTTGGGTGAAATGTTTGTTCAAATCTTCTGCCAATTTTTAAATAGGATCGTCTGTTTCTTATTATTTAATGTTTATTTTATGTGTATTATTTATTTCTTATTATTTCTAATTTTTTTTTAGTTTTGACAGTTCTTTATGTGTTCCAGATACAAGTCCTTAATTGGATATGTTATTTGCAGATATTTCCCCTAGTATGTGACTTATCTTTTCATTTTCTTAATGGTGTTTTTGGAAGAGGAGACATTTTTAATTTCGAAGAAGTCTGATTTATCAGGTTTTTTTCTTTCATGGAATGTACATATAGTGTCATATCTAAGAAATCTTTACCTAACTCTAGGTCACAAAGATTTAGTCCCATGTTTCCTTCTAGGTTTATAGTTTCAGATTTTAAATTTATACCTAAAGTCTATTTTGAGTTAATCTTTGCACATGGTGTGGAACAAGGTTCTTTTTTTCCCTCCTATGTATAAACACCTGTTCTAGCACAATTTGTTGGGAAAAAAAATAGCAACTATGTTTTCTCTATGGAATTATCTCTGAACCTTTGTTAAAAACCAGTTGTCCATATATATGTGGGTCTATTTCTGAACTTTCTATTCTCTTCCCTTGATTATTTGTCTACGTTTTAGGTTTTTAAATTGAGGTATAATTGGCATATAACACTATACTAGTTTTAGGTGTACAGTATAATTATTTGTTATTTGTATATGTTGAAAAATGATCACCACAATAAGTCTAGTTAATACCTATCACCATACATAGTTACAAGATTTTTTTCTTATGATGAGAACTTTTAAGATACACTCTTTTAGAACTTTTAGATATACAATACAGTATTTATTTATCTAGACACCAATACCATGCTCTCTTGATTCTTGTAGTTTTATAATAAGTCTTGAAGTCAGGTATGTAAGTCTTCCAATTTTGTTCTTTTCTTTCAAAGAAACTGTATTAGACCCTTTACATTTCCATATGAATTCTAGATTTGGTCTGTCAATTTCTAGAAAAAAAAATCCTGCTTAGATTTTGATTAGAAATACATGAATCTTTAGATCAATTTTGGGTGAGTTGACATCTTCAAAATATTGAGTCTTCTAATCCATGAGCATCGTGTATCTCTTTATTAAGTATATTAATATCTTTCAGCAATCTTTTGTAGTTTTCAGTGTATAGGCATTACCTATTTTTATGATGTTTATACCTAGGCATTACATATTTTTGATGTATTTTTTAAATTTCAGTTTCTACTTTTTCCTTGGTACTACATAGACATACAACTGAATTTTGTGTATTGATCTAGTATTCTGCAACATTGTTAAAGTCATTTATTTGTTCTACTAGCTTTTCTGTGAATCTCGTAGCATTTTCCACCTAGATGATCATGTTGTTTGTGAATAATGACAATTTAACTTTTTCCTTTCCAATCTAAATTACTTATTAATTTTTTTCTTATTGCACTGACTATAAGGTTGAATAATGTTTTTTGTTTTTGGCCACGCTGTGTGCCTTGTGGGATCTTAGTTCCCTGACCAGGGATTGAACCCATGCCCTTGGCAGTGAAAGCTCAGAGTCCTATACACTGGACCGCCAGGGAATTCCCTCGAATAATGTTGAATGGAAGAGATAAGTGTGGACATTCTTATCTTGCTCCCCATCTCAAGAGAAAAGTCTTTCACTATTAAGTATGATGTTATCTATAGGTTTTTTATAGATAGCCTTTATCAGGTTGAGGAAGTTCCCTTCTGTTCCTTGTTTGCTGAGAGTTTATAGCCGAAAAGCACATTAGATTTTTGTTAAATGATTTTTCTCCATCTGTGGTGATCATCGTTTTTGTTGTTGATATGGTGGATTACATTGATTCATTTTTTAAATTGTTAAACTGGGATAAACTCTACTTGGTTATGATGTATTTTTACAAATAAATTGTTGGATTTGATTTGCTAAAATTTTTAAATTATTATTCATGAGAACTATGTTCATGAGAGATATTAGTCTATCGTTTTCTTTTCCTCTGATGTCTTTGTTTGGTTTTGTTACCATGATAATGCTGGTTTCATTGGGTAAGTTGAGAAAATTTGCTCCTCTTCAGTTTTCTGAAAGACTTTGTGTAGAATTGGCATTTTTCATCCTTAAATGTTTGATAGAATTCACCAATATATCCATCTGGGCCTGGAGATCCCTTTCTGGAAAAAATTTAACAAGTTCTGTTTCTTTAACAGATGTTGGACCATTCAAGTTACCTATTTGTTCTTGAGTGAGGTTTTGTTAGTTTATGTTTTTAAGGGAATTTTGTCCATTTTCATTTAAGTTGTGAAATTTTTTTGGCATAAAGTTGTCCATAATAGATTATTATCATTATCACTTTAATATCTGCAGAGTCAGTAGTGTTGTCATCTGTTTCCTTTCTTGTGTTATAGTTTGTGTCCTCTCTTTCTCTCACTTTCTGATTAGCCTGGTATATCAATTTTATTGACCTTTTCAAAAAATCAGATTGGTTCCTTTACTGTTTTCCTTTTTTATTTCATTGATTTCTTCTCTGGTCTGTATTATACCTGTCTCCTGCCTACTGTGGGCTTAACTAGCTCTTCTTTTTCTGGTTGCTAAAGGTGGAAGCTGAGGTCCTTGATTCAAGACCTTTCTTCTTTATAATACAGACTTTTAGTGCTGTAAATTTCCCTCTAAGTACTGCTGTTTAGCAGCATTCCATACATTTTGATATGTTGAGTTTTCATTTCATTCATTTTAGAATACTTTCTAATTTCCCTTTTGACTTCTTCTTTAGCCCTTGAGTTACTTTAAAGTATGTTATTTATTATATAAATATTTGGGGATTTTCCAGAGATCTTTCTGTTATTGGTTAATTCTGTTGTGGTCAAAGAACATGCTTTGTATGACACGAATCCCTTTAAATTTATTGAGACTATTTGTATAGGCTAGAATCCAGTCTGTCTTTGGGACTGAGTAGAACGTGTATTCTACTGTTGTTTAGGTAGAATATTCTATAAATGTAAATTAAGTCAAGTTGATGGATAGTTTTGTTTCAGTCATCTATGTTCTTACTGATTTTCTGTGTACTTATACTATAGAATACTGTGAGAGTAGTGTTGGAGTTTCCAACTGTAATGGTGGATTTTTCTGTTTTTTCTTTCAGTTCTGTCAATTTTTGCTTCAGATACTTTGAAGCTCTGTGTTATGTGTGTAAACATTTAGGATTGTTATTTCCACTTGATAAATTGACCGCTTTGTTGTTTTGAAATGACATTTTTCATCCCTGACATTATTCATTTATCTATCATAGATCTATCTTGTCTGATATATAGTCACTCCAGCTTTCTTTGGATTAACATTAACATGGTTTATCTTCTTTTTCCCATCCTTTCACTTTTAGCTTATTTTTGTCTTTATGGGAAAAGTTTGATTTTTGTAGGAAGCATTTTGGTCTTTTTTCTCTGGTTTAATTTTGGATAGTTTCTATTGCCATGTCAGTTTCACCAATCTTTCCTTCTTCCTTGTTTAATCTGCCATTAATCACATCTGATGTAATTTTCATCTTGGAAATTGTGGTTCTCGTCTAGAAGTTCAATGTACTCTTTAATATTTTCATGTCCATACTTAACTTTTTGATTACATGGAATACTGTTATAATACTCATTTTAATGTCCTTGTCTGATAATTCTACTATCTGTTTTAGTTCTGTTTCAGTTTTGAATTATTTTCTCCAAACTCAGAACATATTTTCCTGCTTCTTTGCATGCCTAGTAATTTTTAAAATTGAATTCCAGGCTGAATTTTACCTCATTGCATGCTGATATTTTTGTATTCCTATAAAATTTGTAATGTTTGTTCTGGGACACAGTTAAGTTATTTGGAAACAGTTTGATACTTTGGGTTTTGCTTTTAAGATTAGTTAGGTGGTATCAGAGAAGCATTTAGTGTAGAGCTAATTATTCACCATGATTAAGACAAGATCCTTCTGAGCATTATGTCTCATGAATTATGAAATTCTAGTCTGGCAGGTGGGAGTAGCCCAGTATGAGCACTGGGTATTTTTCCCCCTAACCATTTGGGTGTTTCTTTCCCTGGCCTCAGATGCTTGCATGCGCTGAGTACTCTGCTGAATACTCAAAGGGACCCTCTGTAGATTTCCAGGTACTTTCTCTGGGCCACACACTTGTGTTCAGCCCTGTGAACTCTACCTACCTTGCTCTCCCAGGTCTCCCAACTCAGGGCATCTGATGACTCCCTAGCTCTGCCTAGGATCCCTTTCCCTGTGTCATGGCCTGGGATTTAGCAGTAAGGCAGGGTTTTGTATGTCTTAAGCAGAAGGGGAAATGTGATGCATTTTCCTTAAACTTGGCCCAAAGCAGAAGTTTTGCAGCTATTAATATTAAAATGTGCTGATAATGTATAATGATTAACAAAAAAATGATCAGAGGTTTTGACTTAAAATCCTGTCTCTGGGCACATAACTTAAGTAGCTCTAAAAAGGAAGAAGATATTATGCACACAAAAATAGTCTGTACAGCATTATTTGTAATGGGAAGTTAGAAGAAATCTAAGAACACTGAAATATTAGGGGTTATTTTAAATGATAGTTTCAAAGATTTTCAATGTTAAAAATGCTTAATATTAACTTCATTAATGATATGGTAATTAATATAGCACATTAATATCATCATTACAACCTCATAAAACATTCATATGGATAAAGACTCAAAGAGAATACACCAAATGACATAGCATTTTAGGGAGATTGAATTGAGTACTTTTCTTCTACTTTAAAGAATATATTCATCATTGTATTAGAATCCATCAATTTGGAATTATATTTGAGAATTATTCTTTTAAATTTATTACAAAATATTTAAAGTATAAAAAGAGGTATAAAGAAAAATAAGATACCTGTGGACACACTATTAACCTTAAGAAATCAAAATTAACAGTGTTGTTGAAGTTGCCTTGCATAGCACCTGGCAGTTACGTCTTTCTTCTCCCTTCAGAGGTGACCACTGTCCCAACTACTGCCCCTATTAATCTCTAATCTTTTTACCGTCCTGTGTGTATGTTTGCAAACTTTTTATAAATGTATTACATGTGTTCTGTGATTTAACAAGATTAAGACTCATCCTTGTGTATTTATTTGCATCATAGAGGGGCATATTTGTGTATGGATACTCACAGTTTTGTGAGCCCTCTCCTGATGATGGACATTTAAGTTGCTTCATTTGTGCAATGTAACAAACACTGATGTTATAAAAATTCTTGCATTCATCTCCTTGTGCACGTATATGAGAATTTCTCTAGGCTAGAGCATGTTGATATGACAGAAGTCATAGGCTTGTGAGGTTGATAATTACATTTGATGGAGCTAGGTTTCATAACCTTTCTAGTTTTACCTGTTCTCCAGAAGAAGGGTTGCTTAATATCTCCCGGTATATATTAAAAACACTTTAAGTTGATTCTAAAAGAAAAGCACCATAAATTGCATTATTAATCAGATTTACTGAAATTTAAATGACAATCTGGAACCTCCTGGTTAATCCATATTGCTATGCCTTAGTTATCTAGAATCAGGGGAGTCCCTTAAGAATTTCAGTATTGATTTTGGCACCATTGATAAATGATTCCTTATGCATAAACCACTCTGTAAGAGACTCCTGGGATTGTCCTGTTAGCCCACCTTTGGCGGAAGTCACCTCAGTTGCGTCCCTGAGAGCTTCAGCGCCTCTAGTCTGTGCCCACGTTCTCATCCAGACCCCTCTGCTCAGCTCATCCTTCAACCCTGGCTCCTCTGGCAACCCATTCTGTGCCACCAATGTTTTCACGGGACAGGAAGCATCACCTGTCTCCAGCCCCCTCCCTCATCTTCACCTGTTGTAAAGTACTGTCTTCTCTCTGCTGACCTTCTCTTTGGACCACAGCCAGCCATCACTTCCTAATGTTCCTTGATGGTTTCAGGGAGGTGGATTCTTCTGGGGCTTGTTCAGCTTCTCAGGTCAGGATGATGTAGAACAGCCAGATTTCAAAGCCCTGCGCCTCTGATCACCTCAGTAATACAAGACCACCTACCAGCTGATGACCCAATGGCATTGTTTCTGCTCCCAGAGCCTGTCCCTCTCCACTGAGTCTCTTGACTCAGCAGAGAGAGCCAGGAGAGAAACATGAGCAGCAGCATCTGCTGTGGCATCAATCCCCACCCCCCCACCCCCCCACCCCCCCACCCTTCAAGGAAGCTTTTTTTTGTGTGTGGTATGCGGGCCTCTCACTGCTGTGGCCTCTCCCACCGCGGAGCACAGGCTCCGGACGCGCAGGCTCAGCGGCCACGGCTCACGGGCCCAGTCGCTCCGCGGCATGTGGGATCTTCCCGGACCAGGGCACGAACCCGTGTCTCCTGCATCGGCAGGCGGACTCTCAACCACTGCGCCACCAGGGAAGCCCCAAGGAAGCTTTTAAAGTAAGACTAGCTGACTATTCTTTCCTCGTTGCTAATAGATTGCAACTTGAGTGCAATTATTATTTATAATTACATACCATCCAGCTGCAGTCCCTACCAATACCCCCACCTCCTCTGTACCTCTTTAGCACTTTGCTTGGACAGAACACACTCATGTTTTAAACCGAGCTGCACAGTGATTTTTCCTCCCTGTGTAAGGTTGGTGCTCCCTGAAGGTGTGTCTGTTTTGGTCTACATCACTGTCTTATTCTGAGCTCCTGTGTCCAACTTGCTTCCTCTATAGGCCTCTTTTTTTCCTAGCAGTCCCTGACCTCCACCCCACACCCCAAAACGTCAAGGAGAGATCTGTATGGGGGTGACTGAGGGCCACAGAAATGGTCAGGTGTCACTTCTTTATACAGTAGTAGGAGCGTATGCAGTGTTTGTCTGGCCTGAAGCTTATATGACTTGGGGTATAAAAGTGAATATTTTAGAATGAGAAGATGAATCACAACAAATTACAGATTATTAAAGGCCGACAGATACCATAGACATGTCAAAACCCCCCACAAAAATCTTAATATTTTTATTACTCATTACACTAACATGCCTCTGTGATACAGTTTTTCCTGCATTTTTTGACTGAATGCTTTCTGTTCTCTTAGATTTTGTTGCATTTTCTATAGAAAAAGCAGGAAGATAACTCAGTCTTTGTTCTGGTATGACTGATTGAAATTTGTTTTATATTATTGATAGTTTAGAGTGAGGATCAGGAATCGTTTTCTGTAAAGGATCAGCTAATAAATGTTTTAGGGCTTGGGAGCCACATGGTCTCTGTAGCAATTAATCAGCTCTGTCATTATGTGCAAGAGCAGCCCTGCACAATATGTAAATGAATGGGTATGGCTGTATCTCATCAAAACTTTATTTATAAAAACAGGCAGTGGACCAGATTTGGCCAATGGGCTGTAATTTGTTGGACCATAGTTTGCCAACCCTTGCTAAATTTAGACTGTTTCTTTCATCTTCACAGGTCATTTATGGTAATCTGTTGGAAATGTCTAGGAGTTTTGCAAATGGGGGGGGAACTTCTATTAGTTTTCTTTCATATAGGAGCTGTAGGAATTGGAAGTAATACCACAGACAAGCTTCCAGCTCTTTCCATCTGAAGTGCTGGTTTTCCTCCAGTCACATACTAGAGGTACCTCACGGTTAGATCACATTCATATTGCAGTCTGAGCCCTTGGTCTGCCCCTCAGGTCACACAGTCTGCTGAGTTACCACATGGGGTGGCAGGAGTATTTGGGGGAATTATTCCTTCATCAGGACAACTAACAAAAAGCTAAATGTACACCAAAGAAATGGTAAACCATATAAATACATCCCACCAACCCCCTGCTTCACTTCCCTGAGCTACAACCTCCAAATGCTCATGATAATTCTACCATCTGCCACGTGAGAAAGTGTGATGGAGGGAACCAGCACGGATAGGGACCATGGTCTTAAGTGATTGTGTACCTTCCTTTTGCAAGTTACATGAAAATATAGGGCCATCAGAACACATGGCTAGGGCCCCTCCCAAGGTCTGGGAAGGGGCTTGAGGGAGTGAGGGCTCTGGTGCTAATAACTTATGTCCCATAGCATGAATTCTATTAACTTCCTAGGGGATGGATGCTTGCACCTTACTTTTCTTTGTGGAAAGGAAGCATGTATCCACTGAAAAAGAAAGTTTCAGCAAGCTGGGGAGAGGCATACTTTGCAAAGGCCTGTTCCTTCTGGGGCTCCTGAACTCATACCCCATATGCAGCAGACTTCTTCACCTGCTTGTGAGTCTGAGCTTGTGGGAAGTGACACGTTTCAGTGTGTCTTTGGGCGCCTGGAGTGAGTGTGTCTCATCTTGGCTAGATGAACTGGTGTGAAGAGGGATACACATTGCTGAAATTCTTCACTGACTTAGAAACCCAGCCTGCTGCTCCTCCTGTGACTTTGGGCTGGACTTTGCATGTCCCCTGCTAGAGCCCGTTCTCTTGTGAGCTGGCCTTGAAGCCAGAGCTTGCCCCAAGAGGTAGTTGCAGGGCCCTAGCGGGAGTGGTGCGGGTGTTGTACACAGAATCTGCTCATGGACATCGTGGCAGGTAGCTGTATACTTTCTAATCGTCCTGTTATTTTACTTGGGAAGGCATTACCAGTAGTCACTCGAGCTTGCAAGGCCAAATGTGTACTGTCATCTCTCACTTGGTTCTCACTGCATCCCCCTAGGAAACGTCACGATCTCTTTTTTTCGGAGGAAGAATTTGAAGCACCAGAGGTCAAACCGCTTGCACAAAGTTGCTTGTTTGGTTAGAGGCAGTGCCACCCGGTCTCAGACCCAGGTTTCTTGGCTTCAGGGCCCAGGCCTGTGACCACTTCCCTGGACTACCCCCGATTCTCTTTTTCCAAGGCTTCTGTGAATCAAGGGGTCCAAGCATTCTCCATTCCTGACAGCTGTGGGGCTCTGTCCATTTGGACGAGGTGGGTCCACCCAAATGGGCCTACCAGGGTGCCTGGTGCTTAGCAGATGCTCCTGGTTGGCTGCTGGCATGAATGAACGCGTATGGCAGTCCTGGGAAAAGCCGAGAGTTTGGGCCAAATGGAGGGCAGTACCCCTCACAGATTGCTGCACAATATGCTGCTAAGACTAGAGGGAGGCCTGCAATTAAAACTTTTCACAGTTCTTTTTTTTTTTTCCAATTGTAAAGAGCAGTTGGTTTGCTTCTTTTTGGTTTAAGGACAATCTTTAATCATAGGATATAAAACAGTGTTTGTCAATTTTTAAAAATGATTGCCGCCCTCCCCGAGCCTTTTCATACATCTTTTCCTTAACTACCATCATTCCACCCCAATGAAATTTTAATGCCACAGACATACTATATATATCTGTTATGTACCATGTCCCTGTTAGAGGACCATAAACCATTGGAATATATATCTAAGGTATTTTTGCCCCCAAGATCCAATTTTCTTGGTTCTTGCTCCTTTTGAGAATGCATGGTCTAAAGTGTTTATTCAGTTTCAGTAGCTGGTGACATGTGAAATGCACATATACTTATAAAAATGAAAACAAAGTACTTCCCAGTGACAGCCCCTAATGACTATTAGCATGGCAAAACAGTCAGCTCTAATGAACATGTGATTACAGCTGCCAGGAAATAGCTATTAAATAAATGTGAGTCTAATGTGTTGGCTACAGAGATGGGATGGGTGATGGTGAAATTCACGGACGCATGGCCATGTGGCCTCGTCAGCTCTGCGGAGGCTGCACTGGTCTTAGACCTGTTTGTGCTCAGGGAACCGCCCAGCACTGTTAGAGAACACACTTGGCCCTGGAGACATCGTCTTAGTTGCTTTTGGGATTTCTTGCTGTGGACATCAGGCCACTGGTTTTTAGTCAAGTAGTGTGTTGATATGATTTTATTTTTACTTATTTTATTGTAGTAAAATATATACAACGTATAATTTGCCATTTTAACTGTCTTTAATTGTACAATTCAGTGACATTCATTACCTTCACAAGGTTGTACTGATATTACCACTATTTCCAAAACTTTTTCATCATCTCAAACAAAATCTCTGTACCCGATAAGCAGTAACTCCCCACTCTGTCCTCCTCCACCCCCTTTTCTTGTCTCTATGAATTTGCCTATTCTAGATATTTCATGTAAATGCAGTCATCCAATATGTGTCCTTTTGTGACTGGCTAATTACACTCAGTATGATTCTTTTTTTCAAGGTTCACTCATGTTGTAGCATATATCTGATATGATTTTTAAATGTGACTATATGTTAAATGTATTCACACATATTTCAGGTTTTTGGATGCAGATAATAAGATAGACATGCACAACCAACGGAGAGATTTATTATTTATTTTTCTCTTATTAAAGGAAGCTTATTATTTTTTTCTCTCCTTTTCTTTGAGCATCACCAGCTTATAGCCAATAGGTGTGAATGAGTCACAATAGGAAGGTTTCTCATTCTTTGACTACTATGCATATTTTGGTTTTGTTCTAGATCATAAAATACACATAAAATAATATCATAAAATACATTTGTCAAGCTTGTAATACTTCTAAAGAATTCAAGTTTAAGTAAGTTGTAGGCACGTGACTACTACACAGGATCCACAGTTTAAAAAAGTCCTTGAAATCCCACTGTGGAGGTTCAAAATCAAGTAACAGTCCTCTGAGAAGAAACAAAGGGACTGTCATATTTAAAAACATTATTTTCTTGTATTCCATGATGCTCTGATTTTAAAATAATGTTTAAAAGTTAAAATTTGAACCTGTGTCTATCAAACAGGCACCCGGGTAAAGCTCGGCAAACATGGGGAGGCCCGGGAGCCATTTCCAGCAATTTAGAGTTTTGAGGGAAACGGGCTGGGCTGGTGGGGACCAGCGCCACCTACCCGGTCCCTATCCACACCACTGCCCCAATGGAGAGCGCGGAAACTGGTCATCAGGATGTGGGAAATTGGTTTTCCCTCTGTTTGCCTTTGAGTTTGATTAGAAGCAGGTGCTGATAGTAAGCTAGGAGAGAGCCCTACCTAACCAGGCACAACCCTTAGATCGTGGTTTGGTTTAGCAATGACCAGTGGTTCCCGTCTCTGGCTGTGCAGGAGAATCACCTGTGGAACTCTGACAAACACGGAGGCCAGGATCACGCCTACAACCAGTTAAATCAGGTGCTGGAGGTGGGGCTGAAGAGGGGTGGGAGTTGTGGTTTAAGGCTTCCCAGGCAATGATTTTTTTCCCTGAGAACCCTGAGTAGGGTCAGTACCTTGGATGCTGGCAGCCAAAGTAATCGCAGGACTCAGGTCCTTTTCAGGGTGCAGCGGGACACCCTGGAAAGAGCCAGCACCCTGCAGGGGTCGGGGGCCAGCAGCAAATCCTGTCTAGATGCGGATTCACTAGCAGTTGGTAGAATTTTAGTAAGCTAGGAAGTTGAGTAAGGTAGGTTATTTTAGGAAGTTAAAATTCTAAATATGTTGAATTCCTAAATAGAGAGAAATACAGAATTAATATACTGAAAAATACTCTGATTGCTTTAATTAGTGCCCCAAAGTGAATTTTTTTATGAAGTCCCATCTGGGATTCCAGGACTGCAGATATAAACACCTATTAGAAGAGCGCCGCCTAGTGCCAGACACTTCATATTACATCCCCATGAAGCGCTTTAGAATAATGTTATGGAAATACAGAACTTTGGAGCTGGGGGGCTTTGGAGGTTTTCAGGATAAACCCTATATCTCTCAGATGATGGAGTTGAGGTCTAGAGAGATTAATTAGCATAACATCATCAACAAGAACTGGCTGACCATCAGCCGTGTGTGCTAATATGTAATCTCATTTCATGCTGACAACATGGAATCCAGGTTGGATGCATCTTCCATTTTACAAATGTGTAAACTGAGGCCCAGGAAGCTACGTATCTTGCCCTTTATTAGAATTAGGAAATGGTGGAGGCAACATGAAAGCCAGCTTCTCCCTGCGTCCAAGTCCTGTGAGTTTTCCTTGATGCTGTGCTGTCCTGAAAGCAGAAATCAGCAGAACCATTGATGTACCTTTTCTCGTGCCCTGGGAGCTCATCTGTCTTCTCGAAGCTAAGTATGCGCTAACTTTTAAGGTATGGCTCTGTTGTCCTTGTCCGTGAAACCTTCTCTACTTACTCAGGCTCATACCAACCCCATCCTTCTCTGAATTTGGGTATTTTATGAGCTCTATCCCATTCCGATTGGGCTTAATTGCTCTCTGCAAGCTTCATACCTCTTGCCTCTGTCACAAAGGCTTATACAGGAAAGCCATTCAGGAGGCGATGCCCCATGTGTATTCCTCCTGTGTGTCCCCTCCCTCGGTTAGGGGAGGAGCTGCTTCCCCTAGGGTCACTGTGAAGGGAGCCCTTGTTACTGACTCGTGATGCCACCCCAGGTCCCTGGGGGAAAAGCAGGATTAGATCGAGTCATTGAGGTGAGCAGGACGGTCGGTCCAGTCACTGCTGAGCCTGTGGAGTCCGTTTCTGGTTCATTTCGTCTCTGGCTCTGAGGTGCCTTGGGAAGGCTGTGTGCTTCCACTGGTATTTCATTGGATGTAAGTCCTGGAGATCATTATAGGACAGATGATTAAAATGACTGTTTTTCTTTTCATGGAGAAATTAGGAGTCTGCCAAATTTTTTAGAAGCTCAAAACCTGCTAATCTATTAAACCTTTCTTCATTCCTTTGGTTCCTCCTTATCTAAAAAATGGGAGAATGTGGAATGAGAGAGCTTGAGCATAGGTGAAATTGAGGCTACAAAGGCCCAGCAGTAATAAGGCTACTCCTGTACTGGTGGCTCATGAAGGCTTAGTTTTAAACCTTTAGTGTGGAAATCTGGAATGTAAACTTTGATGCTGGTGGGAAGGTGAAGGAATGGTGTAGAAGCTTATCCGTCCTATGTGTGGCATTAGATGGGAGATGAGGATGCAGAGAGCTTGCTACATAATGTCCTGGTGGGAAGATCCATCAGGAAGAACCACACAAAAGATCCTGTTTTAAGGGCCCTGGGTGGAGGATCCTCCCTCCTCTGAGAGCTACTGTTTGGGCTTGCAAATGTTAAGAGAGGCCCTTAAGCCTGATTTGTTTTAAAATTTATCTTAGGGAGCTTTTTCAGGAGTAGAGAGAGGTTAGTAATTATTCCAAGAATGGTTTTGAAAATTTGCATTGCAAATACTGCCGAATGTCAGCAGGGGACTCAAAACTTTGACACCTTGTTGGAGCTCTTTGTGCTGATTAAATTCTTGTCTCGAGTCTAGAATTGGCAGCTTATTCTCCTTAATTTTCATGCAGTAGTCAGTGTTGAAAGACTATTTCTTTGACAGTTGCCCTTGGGTAAAACTGGGCCTGGGCTTGTTATTTAGGGCGGACAGGTAAGTTGAAGAGAATATTAATAAGGCAGACTCCAAGGTCTACACTTAGTTCCAAGAATATCAACCTTATCAATCACTTTTCAATATTTACTGCGGGCTTTAGTGCATAATGGAAATTGGGGATTGGCAAATCCATTTCAGAGTTAAGAAGAGTAACTTTTAATGGTCTGATTAAAATAAGTTGAAATCCGTTTTTAAGACGAATTAGCTCTTCCAGGAGATAAGGTTTTAGTGATAGTCATGGTTTTTTCCCCTCTCTGGAGTTAACTTTGATTCAAGAACTCGCACCCCAGATTGTCAGAGCCCCTGCTGTGTTTTGCTTTAAGAAAGTAGTGTCTTTATTCCCGTCTTACCCCTAGGTACTTCATGCCTTTTTTTTTTCTTAGATTCCATATATATGTGGTAGCATACAGAATTTGTTTTTCTCTTTCTGACTTACTTCACTCTGTATGACAGACTCTAGGTCCATCCACCTCACTACGAATAACTCAATTTCGTAAACTAGATAGCTAGTGGGAAGCAGCCACATAGCACAGGGAGATCAGCTAGGTGGTTTGTGACCACCTAGAGGGGTGGGATAGGGAGGGTGGGAGGGAGGGAGATGCAAGAGGGAAGAGATATGGGAATATACGTATATGTATAACTGATTCACTTTGTTTTAAAGCAGAAACTAACACACCATTGTAAAGCAATTATACTCCAATAAAGATGTTAAAAAAAAAAAAAAGAAGTGTTGATGATCTTGTGCTTCCATGGTCTCCAGGGGGTAGTGAATGTATCCAGCAACACAGCAAAATCCGTCTTCACTCCCAATGGGCAAGTCACAAGTCACTGTCCTCCAAAACAAAACAAAAAAGCAAAACCAAAAAAAAACCCCCAAACCCAAACCAAACCTAGTGACCACTGATAATGGTTTGTAGCAAAAATTTGCCCTTGTGGGTAAGGTAATTTTTCTTTAATTTTTCATACATCCAATCTAGTTTTTCTGTACTTTTGGTTGAAATAAGTAGGCATTATTTGCAGTCACATTTTCAGATGGTAAAAATCTCTGATCTAATGGAATGGCTGTAGAATAGGCTTTCCTTCCTATTGCTTTTGTCAAAAGAATACCAAGTCAAGAGTGGGAAAATGCAGTTGAATAGGTCTAGAGATCTAATGTCCAGGCATGATGACTATAGTTAACAATATCGTATTGAATTAGTGAAATTTGCTGAGAGAGTAGATAACACGCACACAAACTGTGACTCTGTGAGGAGCTGATATGTTAATTAGCTTGACTAAGTAATCATTTCACTCTGTATGTGTGTATCACATCATCATGATGTATACCTTAAATATACACAATTTTTAATTTAAAAATATTTTTAAAAGTTCAGGAAGAGAGAATAATAAAGTAAATGGTACACGATATAAACAATTAATGGATCTGGGTAAAATGTATATGGGTAAACAAGAGTTCCTTGCACTATTTCTGCAACTTTTTTGTAATTTTGAAATTGTATCAAAATTAAAAGTTACCGTAAGATGCAAATATATATATACACACAGTGGGGAGGTGATGTACAAAGGTAAATTGAAATACTCAGACTTCAGTGGGAGAAATCTTTTGTTTCATGGTGGAACTCTAAGGTCAGATATGCAAGTGGATGCTTAGTTTGCAAGTGAAAGCCTTGTCCAGTATATAAAAAAAGGACTAGTTTATAGTCAAATGTATGATATGCCTATAGTTATTTCAGTGCTTTTTAAAAAACCCAACAACACTGCATTAAAAACACTTCAGCCTAAACTGTGTAATTCCCTTAGGAAGGTAATGCAGCTCTGGAATCTCCGAGCCCATTTACAGAGTACATGTGACCTGTAATTTCACTGTAATATCAAGTGAAAGGAAAGAATGGATGAGGGGTTTATTAAAAGACTACTCAGGGCAGCAGTGTTTAAGAGCTCTTTGTTTAAAAAGTCAGATGACTCTGCCAGGCAGGAATTATCTTTCAACTTCTTCCATGGCATTTTTGGCATCTTTGGCCAAAGGAAAGGACATGAACAAGCAGGCAAATAATCTACATGGGATTGTTTTCTCGGGGTGGTTGTCTCCAATGAGTAAGAACTTCTTTTTTAATAGAATTACATCTAGCTCTGGTTTGTAGAATGAATATATATTTTATATGTAAGAACTTCTCTTTAAAAGCAAGGCACATGTAACTAAATCAAGATTGACAGTCTTAGGAAGCCCTTAATGGAAGCAGAAGGTTCAGAGACACAGGATCCCAGATGGGGTGGACAGGAAGCTGAAAGGTGGATGGGGGGCTGGGGATGGGAGGGAGCTGGGAGGTCTTCCAGCTTCAGGTGATATGGTTAATGTTTTAGAAAATTCAGTGGTGACATCTTTCATGGATTAGAAAAAGAGTGGGAATCAGGCTGGATCAGCAGTTGCTATAATCCGAGAGAGACAATGGAAGCTGGACCTGAAGCAGTGATGAAGGGAAGAAAAGGTGAATTTGAGGCCTGTTTCAGAGGAAAATGGAGGGAATTAGATGACTCACTGGAGGTGAAGGATAAGGGAAGGAAAGGAGTTTGGAATAATAGATTCCAAACTTCTGTGGCTGAGATCTATAGGAAAACGTTTCATATTTATATAAAATAGAACAAAAATAGAAATAGCCCTTACCTAAAATGAAATGCACTCTATTTTCTATTCTGTTTTGTTTCCTGAAAAAATAAATTGCTGGTCTGGACTCACTAAATTGATTTCCTAACCCACTTGTGGTGTTTGAAAATGCAAGTGTGCAGTGAGCTCCAGTGTGTAGCCTGGGTGATTGAATGCTTTTAACAGGCCCCATTGGGACTCACTGCAGTAGGCAGGGTGAGGAGTGTCAAGTGTTGAGGGGGAAGCAGGTAAAACCCACCAGTCCTGCTCCCAGCAAAGCATCTGGGAGTTATCTGTGGAGTATGTTATTGTTCCTTTTAGAAGGTCCTTGGACTAAAAGATTTCCAGCTTCAAAAAAGAAAGGAAAATAAAAAGGAGTGAGGAAGAGAGAAGAGGAGAAATGATGAAGAGAAAAAGGATTGAAAACCATGTGGTTAGACTGTTGAGGCAAAGTTCTGAGCAGACCCAGACACAGGACTTCACTCCAGGCCACCTTCCACGTTGCTGCTAGAGTTCTTATTCTAAAAGCAGAGAGGGAGGAGTTCTGCCTGAGAGGGCATAAGCACACTGGAACTATCTCTCCTATTAAATGTGACTATAAACCTGGGAAAAAATATGTAAAGCAACTATTTGAGGACTTTGAAGAGTAAACGGTGGTGGACACATTGGAGAAGAAGACTAGAATTTGAAGATAGCATTGTGATGGTGCTTTTAACATTTTTCTTCTAGTATTTCCTGGTCAGGACTCAAATCAGCCCCAAACCCAAAAGTGGCCATCAATGTATTCAGAGAGAGTTCCAGAAGAGGCCTTCTATTTCCTGCTTGAGTAGGAGGAATAGGGACTCCAAACACTCAAGAGTGCAAAAGTCCCCCGGTGTTTCTTAGTCTTTTCTCTGTTATCTTGAACCCCTGCCCCCAGGTAATCCCATGGTAAGAACAGCTGTGATAATAATGTGAGAACAGCAGGGGCCTGCAGGCACCTAAAACTCTGAGGGAAGGAGGCATAAATTTTTGCTTTGATTGAGAGGAGTTGTAGTCACAAGAGGGTTGGGGTGAATTCCATTTGTATTTTTCCCTCTCTGTTTTCCCACTGCTTGGCCCCAGATGTGAACAGTCGCAAAAAGTCAGTGGCAGAGCAGGATAAATAATGGCCCAGCTCTCTGATTGAAAGACAAAGAAAGGGAGCCCCAAGAAACTAAAAGCAAGTATCAGGGAGATAATGGAAAAAGAGGAGCTCAGGAAAGTGACCTTCAAAGTTTTTAATGAGCCCCTGGGCTCACCACAAACTACATGCATGAATCTGATGCTAATCAGTATACCAAAGACTTTGAGAACTGAACAACAAGGTAGACCACTGCCCAGGTTCCAGACTAACCACTGGGTGGTAGACATGCAGGGCCAATTCAAATGGCACAACAAAGGACTTTGAAAATTGAACTGGTATTGGAACCACAGTCCATAAAAGGCAGGTCAGAACTTGTGGCTTAAAGGGAACAGGTTAAATTGCCTGCTTAAACAAAAATGTCAACATTTTCTCTAATACTTAAACAAAATCCAGAGTCTTATAATTTTCAAAATGTCCAGGATATAAGCCAAAATTAGTTGACATACAATAAACTAGGAAAATTTCAACTTGCATAGGAAAAGACAAATCAGTAGACCCCAGTGCCAGGGTGACATTGACTGAATTTGTCAAATTTTGTCAAATGCTTTAAAGCAGCTATTATAAAAAAAGGAAGTAAGGATGAACACTGTTGAAGTGAATGGAAAGATAGAAACTCTCAGAAAAGAAACAGAAGATATAAAGAAGAGCCAAATGAAAAATTTAGAAATGAAAAATACATTAGTCAAAATAAAAATCTTACTAGATGGGCTCAGTAGCAGAATGGAAATGGTGGACCTAAATTCAAATGTACCAATAATTATATTAAATGTAACTGGCCTGATCACAGTGATTAAAAGACAGAGATTATCAGAATGGATACAAAAAACAAGACCCAACTAAATGCTGCGTATAAGAAACCCACCTTAATTATAATGCTGTAGTTAGTTTAAAAGCAAAAGGATACAGAAATAAATATCATACAAACACTAATCAAAAGAAGGCCATATTAACATTAGAGAAAGTAGAGGCCAAAGAAAAGAAAATAGCAAGGAATAAAGAAGGACATTATAATGATAAAAGAGTTGATTCATCCAGAAATGGTAAACCTATAGCGCTTCAAAATACATGAAGCAAAAACTGAGAGAATTGAAATAAGAAATGGAAAATCCTCTGTTGTAGTTAAAGACTTCAACATTCCTTTTTTAGTAATCAGTAGAACTGGTAGACTGAAAATCAGCAAAGCTATAGTGGAACTAAACAGCACCATCAACCAACTAGTTCTAATTGACATTTTTAGAGTACTCTACCTAACTATAGCAGAATACATATTCTTTTCAAGTACATATAAAACATTCACCAAGGGCTTCCTTGGTGGCGCAGTGGTTGAGAGTCAGCCTGCTGATGTAGGGGACGCGGGTTCGTGCCCCGGTCCGGGAGGATCCTATATGCCGCGGAGCAGCTGGGCCCGTGAGCCATGGCCTCTGGGCCTGCGTGTCCGGAGCCTGTGCTCCGCAACTGGAGAGACCACACAGTGAGAGGCCCGGGTACCACAAAACAACAACAACAACAAAACAAAACATTCACCAAGATAGGTAATATCCTGGGTCATAAAAATAACAAATTTTAAAGAATTGAAATCATATGATATATTTTCTGGCCATAATGGAGTTAAACTATAAATCAATTTCAGAAGGGTAACAGGAATATCTCCAAATGCTTGGAAATTAAACAACATGCTTTTAAATAATCCATATGTTGAAGAGGAATTCTCAAATGGAAATTAGAAAATATTTTGAATGAGATTAAAATGAAAAACAAAAATCTGTGGGATGCAGTTGAAGCAATGCATGGAGAGAAATTTATAGTATTACACATTTCTATTAGAAAAAAAGAAAATAATCCATAATATAAACACCTGACTTAAGAAACTAGAATAAAAAAGGAAAAACAAACTCAATCAAGTAGAAGGAAAGAAATGGTAAAGATAAGCGTAAAAACTAATGAAATTGAAAACAGAGAAATAACAGAGTCGATATCAGTGAAACAAAATCTCATTCTTTGAAAAGGAAGATAATAAGCAACAATGACAAAGAAAAAGAGAAGACACTAATTGCCAACATCTGTAATGATAGAGGGGCTATCATGACAGACTCCACAGACATTAAATGAGTAATAAAAGAATACTCTGAACAACTCTAGGAATACAAAATTGATACTTAGATGAAATGGGCCAGTTTCGTAAAAACCACAGACTACCAAAATTCACCCAAGATGAAATAGATAACCTGACTAGCCTTATTATTATAAATGTTATTAACTATGACTATTAAATAAATTTGATTTGTAGTTAACAATCTTCTGAAAAAGGAATCTCCAGGCCCAGATGGTTTCCTGGTAATTCTGCCAAACATTTAAAGACAAAATAAAACCAATTTTACGTAATCTTTGCCAGAAAACATCAGAGGAGGGAATGCTTCCCATCTCATTTTATAGGACCAGCATTACCATGATATGAAACAAGACAGAGACAGGATACTACAGACCAATATGTCTCATGAACAAAGATGCTAAAATCCTCAGCAAAAGATCAACAAATCAAATTCAGCAATCTATAAAAAGAATAATGCACCATGGCCAAGAGGGAATTCAAGGCTGGTTCAGTATTTGAAACTCACTTTGTGTAACTCACCACATTATCAGTCTGAAGAAAAACCACTTGATAATATCAATTGATATAGAAAAAGCATTTGACAAAATTCAGCATCCATTTATGATTTAAAAAAAACTTCTTAACAAACTAGACATTGGGGGGATTGTCTTCACCTTGATAAAGGGCAATGTGCAAAAACCTATAGCTAACATCATAATTAATGGTGAAAGACTTACATGCTTTCCCCCTAATACTGAGAAAAGGCAAAGTTGTCCACTCCTACCACCCCTATTGAAATACTTAACCAGTGCAATAAGGCAAAGAGGAATAAAGGGTGGGGTGGGGTGGGGTGGGGGGAATATAGGTTGGGAAGGAAGAAATAAAATTGTTTTAGGTCACAAACATCATTATTGGCTATGTAGAAAACCTCAGAGGATCTACAAAAACATAACCCCCCAAACCTCTAGAATTAATAAGTTTAACAAAGTTACAGAATACAAAGTCAAAACAACAAAAAAATTATTTTTATTCCTATATACTAATAATAAATAGTTGGGAATGGAGAAGTTTTAAAAATATTTCCAGTAGCTCCAAAAAATATGAAATACTTATAAATTTAGCAAAAAGCCATATACAGAATCTTTAGTTAAAAACTACAAAACACTCATGAAAATAGAGAAGATCTAAATGATGACATAATAGGATCATGGGTTATAAGACTGAATGTAGTAAAGATGTCATTCTCCCAAAATTTTTCTGTAGATTTAATGCATTTCCCATAATACTTCCTGAAAGATTTTTTGCAGATTTAGAAAAACTGCTTCTAAAATTTACATGAAAAGGCCAAAGGACAAGAATAGCCAAAACAATTTTTAAAAGGAAGAATGAAATTGTAGGAGTCATACTACCTGATTTTAAAACTTCTTATGAAGCTACAATAATCAAGATACTTGGTGTTGGCAAAAGGATAGACAGATAGATCAGTGGAACAGAATAGAGAATCCAGAAATAGACCCATGCAAACATAGCCAATTGATTTTTGGCAAATTTGCAAAAGCAAATAAAGATAGGATAGTCTCTTCAAACAATGGTATTAGATCCATTGGACATCTATGTGAAAAAAAAAGAATATCTAAACCTCACAATTTATATGAAAAATATCTCAAAATGGAGCATATATCTAAATATAAAAAGTAAAACAAAAAATTTTTAGAAAAAATAATTGTGACTGAGTTGGGCAGAGGGCTCTCCCCCACTGTGTGTCTTGGAGAGTCTTTCATTGCGTGCTTCTGTCCAGTAGATATTGATGTGACTTCAGTGACGTACTTGATATGACTAACGTTTATTGAGCACCTACTCTGAGTTAGGCATTGTTCTAACTCAATCCCTACAACACTCCTGAAAAGTAGGTATTTTTGAGATGAGGGAACTGAAGCACAGAAAATTAATAAAAATGCCTCAAGTAAATTCCATGATCAGCATAACAGCAAAGGCCCTGGTCTCTTTTTAGACCTGTGCTATTGTTACCCACCACTGTGTTCTGACATTCTGATCCTCCTCATCCTTCTTAGAAATGGAAATCACTAATTTTCGTGGTTCCTGTGACTCAGACCACCTACTTTTCTTTTTTCTTTTTTTTTTTCCCCTGGGTGAGTTTTATTCACAGGCCCTCATTTACATTGGTGGTATTTTGCTGTGGAAGCTTAGTGAGACATTAACCCACTTAAATCTATTTAGTGCCATCTTGTGTCTGCAGTGGGTTTTGCAGGATGGAGTGCTTTAGCTTTAGGGCTAGTGTGCAAAAGATCTAGGCTGAAAGCTTTTGACTGTCACAATATTATGACAAATCAGTATGATCAGAAAGTTGAATTCCATTAGACGTGGACTTTCTGGTGACTTTCTTCCTCCAAAGTGGGCAGTTAATAGAACCTTGAAGGGAAACATCATAGAGCGAAAACATAGAAATTCTTACTTTGACTCCCTTTTTGTAGTGGTGCCTTGGCTTGCTGGGCTTTCTGCAGTACCAGAGGCCCTGAGCAGTTAGGGAGGAGACTTTCATTCCTGGCTTTTCAGCCTTGGGGGGAGGGTTTCCCCAAGGAATGCACCTTCCAGAGGCTGAACAGTCTACATTGACTCCCCTGTGCCATTTAGCTGATTTAGAAGATGCTAAATATGCCTTGGATTTGCTTCCTCAGCAGTGGAACTTGAATGGGAAAAGGACTGTGGTACAAAGTCCTCTTCCCTGGAGATTTGCCAGTTTGTTTTGGAAGAGAGAGGAGGAAAGAAAAAGGGAAAGGAAAAAATGGGCAGAATGTGCTGAATTCTCAGAACTCTTTCATGAAGTGGGTGCTGTATCTTTCTGAGGGAGGGAGGGGTATGCCAAGAGGGATGGGCTAGTAAAAAAATTCTAAAAACCAAGAGAAGCACCTAACACTCTACATTATACACTCTTATTTGGTTTCTTTTTGTATATTTCTTTACTTTCCAATTATAAAATTAATAGATGCTCATAATGAAAATCAGGGAAAAGTAGAAAAAAATACATCCAAAGAACATATAACCAATCATAGTGCTTAATATATCATGGGTTTCCCTTTCCTTCTATGCTTGAGATTTTACTGTTTTACTGAATTACATAATCGTTATAAGTTTCTACTTTTTAATTATTTTATCAGAAATGGTTCACAGGTTAGGACATAGCTTTGATAAATTGCTGTGTATGCTGAGTTCTAGATCTGATACATATTTAGATTTCAGTTGATATTTTGATGTTATAGATGACACTCCATTGAGTATCTTTGCTTCATCCTTTTTTTCCCCCCTTTAACTTAGGGTTATTTCCTTAGGATAGATTCCCGAAATCACATTGGCTTGGGAAGAGCTTAGAGAGGACTTCCAGGCTCTGAGTACAGACATGTAGGAGCCCGCCTGCCCTGGCTGGAGGGGGACTCCACCACTTGGTAGTGATGGGATTTGGGGGCACATTCCTTTACTTTTCAGAGCTTCAGTTTTTCCCTCTGTCAGATGGGAGTTATAATACCTACCTCACAGCAGGGCTGTTGTATTAATAACACGTATAAAGTCCCACCCTCGGACCTTGGGACATGGTAGACACTAAATGGTAACTATTTTTAAAACAATTATAACACTAAATACCCTTATTATAGGACTTGAACCAACTTGCCCCACCACCAGGAATGTATGAAGTTACTTGTTTAACCTCTCCAGCAATTGATAACCTAATCATTTCTTTAAAAAATATCTTTCATGATTTAAGTGAAAATTCTACCTCATTATTGTTTTAATTTGCATTTTTATTACAGTAAGAATGAACAACTTTGTTATTGTAAACCAGCTTGTCATCTCTCTTATGAAATGCTTTTAGTTTTTTTCTATTGGCATTTAGTATTTTCTTATCAACTTGTATGAATTGTTTATACAATAAATCATTTAAGCCTTTATCATATTTGCTGTCATATCATTTATCTAGTATTATATTTTTATATCAAACTTTGATTTTCTTTATGTTACATACTTATTTCTCATTAAGATGAGAAAGTGGGCTTCCCTGGTGGCGCAGTGGTTGAGAATCCGCCTGCTGATGCAGGAGACACGGGTTCGTGCCCTGGTCTGGGAAGATCCCACATGCCGCGGAGCGGCTGGGCCCGTGAGCCATGGCCGCTGAGCCTGGGCGTCCGGAGCCTGTGCTCCGCAATGGGAGAGGCCACAACAGTGAGGCCCGCATACCACAAAAAAAAAAAAAAAAAAGAAGATGAGAAAGTGGTTATAATTGTGATCTCTTCATTATAAATTCTATAGATGAGTTTTTTATTGGGTCTATAATATTTCTTGCAAATAATGACAGTATTATGTATTCATTTCTAAACATCCTACCTTTAATTATTTTTCATGTCTTGTTAAATTTGCTTGAAACTCTGTAGCATGGTATTAAATAATCATGGGATTAATGGGCATCATTTTAAAATTATTTCTGATTTTAATAGGAGTATCTCCAGTGTTTCACCACTAAATAGAATATGAAACTGTTATTTTCAAAAATGTACAGTTGATTGTGTCAAGAATATGTTCAATTAATTGTTTAAAATTTTGAGTTTTTACTTCTAAAATATAGCAGAGAGAGGAACACTCCCAAACTCATTCTACGAGGCCACCATCACTCTGATACCCAAACCAGACAAAGATGTCACAAAAAAAGAAAACTACAGACCAATATCACTGATGAACATAGTAGCAAAAATCCTCAACAAAATACTAGCAAATAGGGCTTCCCTGGTGGCGCAGTGGTTGAGAATCTGCCTGCCGGTGCAGGAGACGCGGGTTCGTGCCCCGGTCTGGGAAGATCCCACATGCCGCGGAGCGGCTGGGCCCGTGAGCCATGGCCGCTGAGCCTGCGCATCCGGAGCCTGTGCTCTGCAACGGGAGAGGCCACAACAGTGAGAGGCCCGCGTACCACAAAAAAAAAAAAAAAAAAAAAAATACTAGCAAATAGAATCCAACAGCACATTAAAAGGATCATACACCATGATCAAATGGGCTTTATCCCAGGAATGCAAGTATTCTACAATATATACAAATCAATCAATGTGGTAAACCATATTAACAAATTGAAGGAGGAAAACCATATGATCACCTCAATAGATGCAGAAAAAGCTTTTGACAAAATTCAACACCTGTTTATGATAAAAACTCTCCAGAAAGTAGGCATAGAGGGAACTTACCCCAACATATGACAAACCCACAGCAAACATCATTCTCAGTGGTGAAAAACTGAAACCATTTCCACTAAGATCAGGAACAAGACAAGGTTGCCCACTTTCACCACTATTATTCAACATAGTTTTGGAAGTTGTAGCCACAGTAATCAGAGAAGAAAAAGAAATAAAAGGAATCCAAATCAGAAAAGAGGAAGTAAAACTGTCACTGTTTGCAGATGACATGATACTATACATAGAGAATCCCAAAGATGCTACCAAAAAATGACTAGAGCTAATCAATGAATCTGGTAAAGTAGCAGGAACTAAAATTAACGCACAGAAATCTCTTGCATTCCTATACACTAATGATGAAAATTCTGACAGAGAAATTAAGGAAACACCATTGCAACAAAAAGAATAAAATACCTAGGAATAATCCTACCTAAGGAGACAAAAGACCTGTATGCAGAAAACTATAAGACACTGATGAAAGAAATTAAAGATGATACAAACATATGGAGAGATATACCATGTTCTTGGATTGGAAGAATCAATGTTGTGAAAATGAATATACTACCCAAAGCAATCTACAGATTCGTGCAATCCCTATCAAACTACCAATGGCATTTTTCACAGAACTAGAACAAAAAACTTCACAAATAGTATGGAAACACAAAAGACCCCGAATAGCCCAAGCAATCTTAAGAAAGAAAAACAGAGCTGGAGGTATCAGGCTCCCTGACTTCAGACTATACTACAGAGCTACAGTAATCAAGACAGTATGGTACTGGCACAAAAACAGAAATATAGATCAATGAAACAGGACAGAAAGCCCAGAGATAAACCCAAACATATATGGTCACCTTATCTTTGATAAAGGAGGCAAGAATATACAGAGGAGAAAATACAGCCTCTTTGATAAGTGGTGCTGGGAAAACTGGACAGCTACATGTAAAAGAATGAAATTATAACACTCCCTAACACCATGCACAAAAATAAACTCAAAGTGGATTAAAGACCTAAATGTAAGGCCAGACACTATCAAACTCTTAGAGGAGAACATAGGCAGAACACTCCATGACATAAATCACAGCAAGATCCTTTTTGACCCACCTTCTAGAGAAATGGAAATAAAAACAAAAATAAACAAATGGGACCTAATGAAACTTAAAAGCTTTGCAGAGCAAAGGAAACCATAAACAAGACAAAAAGACAACCCTCAGAACTGGAGAAAATATTTGCAAATGAAGCAACTGACAAAGGATTAATCTCCAAAATATATAAGCAGCTCATGCAGCTCAATATCAAAAAAGCAACCCAATCCAAAAATGGGCAGAAGATCTAAACAGACAGTTCTCCAAAGAAGATATGCAAATGGCCAACAAACACATGTAAGGATACTCAACATCACTAATCATTAGAGAAATGCAAATCAAAACTATAATGAGGTATCACCTCACACCGGTCAGAATGGCCATCATCAAAAAATCTACAAACAATAAATGCTGGAGAGGGTGTGGAGAAAAGGGAACCCTCTTCCAGTGTTGGTGGGAATGTAAATTGATACAGCCACTATGGAGAACAGTATGGAGGTTCCTTAAAAACTACAAATAGAACTACCATACGACCCATCAATCCCATGCTGGGTATATAACCTGAGAAAACCATAATTCAAAAAGATACATGCACCGCAATGCTCACTGCAGCACTATTTACAATAGCCAGGACATGGAACCAACCCAAATATCCATCAACAGATGAATGGATAAAGAAGATGTGGCACATATATACAATGGAATATTACTCAGCCATAAAAATAAACCAAATTGAGCTATTTGTAGTGAGGTGGATGGACCTAGAGACTGTCATACAGAGTGAAGTAAGTCAGAGAGAGAAAAACAAATACCGTATGCTAACAATAATATATGGAATCTAAAAAAAAAATGGTTCTGTAGAACCTAAGGGCAGGACAGGAATAAAGATGCAGATGTAGAGAATGGACTTGAGGACACGGGGAGGGGGAAGGGTAAGCTGGGACAAAGTGAGAGAGTGGCATGGACCTATATACACTACCAAATGTAAAATAGATAGCTAATGGGAAGCAGCCACATAGTACAGGGAGATCAGCTCTGTGCTTTGTGTCCACCTAGAGGGGTGGGATAGGGAAGGTGGGAGGGAGATGCAAGAGGGAGGAGATACGGGGATATATGTTTATATATAGCTGATTCATTTTGTTATACAGCAGAAACTAACACATCACTGTAAAGCAGTTATACTCCAATAAAGATGTTAAAAAATAAATAAATAAATAAAATCAAAAAATTTTTGAGTTTTCCCATATTTCGGAGCATACTTTTTCTCAGAATGATGATGTGGTTTTGTCATTTGATCTTTTGTTGGATAGTATAATAGTGAGTTTTCTAACATAACACATATATTTGTATGCTTGGAATTAGTGTACACTCGCTATTTTGTGCTTTGCTCTTTTCAGTCATCACCATTTTATCTGGACTGTTCCTACAACCTACGTATAAAGTTGTATGTATGTGTGTGTGTAAAGCATAAAAGAAAGAATGTAAGAAAACATATCAACATGTTAAGAATAATTCTTTAAACTATGAGATTATGAATTATTTTCAGTTTACACCTCTTGTTGTCAGTTTTCTAAAATAAGATATCCTAATATTACCAGAAAAAAAAGTGTTACCTAAAAATGCCAATGCCATGCCAATTAATTATGGCTGCAGTAAGATTTAGGAGGTCAGACCTGATTGAAGGAAACCTATTTACTTAGAGTATGTAACTTCTGTTTATTCGTATTCTAGAATCCAAATTATTTTGATACCAAGGGAACTGAAAAAATAGAGTTAATATTTGTTTTTTAAAAAAGTAATAACGTGGCTTATTTTTTTTGTTTTGTTTTGGGTTTTTTTGGTGAATAATGACAATCTGTGGTGACTATATTTTTCTTAACTAAGAATTTAGGACTTGGTATCAACAATTTTTTTTTTTTTTTAATTTTTGTGGTACGTGGGCCTCTCACTGTTGTGGCCTCTCCCGTTGCAGAGCACAGGCTCCGGACGCGCAGGCTCAGTGGCCATGGCTCACGGGCCCAGCCGCTCCACGGCATGTGGGATCTTCCCGGACCGGGGCACGAACCCGTGTCTCCTGCATCAGCAGGCGGACTCTCAACCACTGCGCCACCAGGGAAGCCCTCAACAATTTTTTTTATGATTTCTTTTTTTAAAAAAAAATTTTTATTGCAGTAAAAGTCACATAATATAAAACATACTATTTTAACCATATTTAAATGTACTCAGTGGCACTAAGTACATTCACATTGTTGTTCAACTCTCACCATCATCCATCTCCAGAATTTTTCACCTTCCTAAGCTGAAACTCTGTCCCCATTAAACACTAACGTCCCCATTCCCCCTCCCCACTCCCACCGTCTGTTTTCATGATTTCTGAGATTTTAAAACCTGAAAGTCTTTAAAAGGATTACAAATAATATTTAAATACATATTTATCCCTTATCTTAAGGGTTCAAATTGTATTGGCTCAGAATGGTTCCGTAGCGTCTGGGACCTGCCTGACCATAGGCTGGGGCACCAGACAAGTTGTTTTTAGAAACCTCACGCACCCTTTTGGCCCCAGCGGGAGGCCACGACCCAGACGCCATCTCATGGATATCTCTGCCTCGTCTGGGACTACATACAGATATAGAATCGTTAAAAACATGCATTTATACATCAAGGCACAGAGAAACAACAATCACTGGATTTGGTGCCTTAATTGCATCTTCCAGACACCAGGATAACCCTTATTTCTTCTGGAGTGATCAACACTTTCTGCAATGAGATTGCGCTAATTTCAGAGCTCAGGGATTCTCTGCAGGTTTAGTTCTTATCATACAGTGTACTTAAAGTGTGAAAATCTCACTTGACATTATGATCGTTGGAGGTTATATTTACATATAAACCATAACGTCTCCTTGCTTCTTTTTCTCTTCTCTTCTGTAGCTTTGGGCCAGATTATGTTGTATGTGGATGGGATGAATGGAGTAATAAACCACAATGAAACCATTCAGTGGCTGTACACGCTCATTGGGTCAAAGGTAAGAGGAGGTTATGATTGAACATTTTATTCAGTTTGCATATTATACGCCTATCTTTTTACCCTGTTACCCTCTCTGAGATGGTTTTGCAGAAAGAAGTCCTATTGAGCTTTGTTCCTGCCCTGTCACAGTACAAATAAGGACTACTGTTTTATAGATTAAAAAAAAAAACAAAAAACTCAAATTGCAAAGAGCTTTTGAATTTTTAATGTATTTTAATTTTTTCCTTTTAAGCATTAATCAAATGCTTTTGGCACCTCTGGTTTTTATTTTTTAAATTTATTTATTTTATTTTATTTATTTATTTTTTTAACATCTTTATTGGAGTATAACTGTTTTATAATAGTGTGTTAGTTTCTCCTTTACAACAAAGTGAATCAGTTATACATATACATATGTTCCCATATCTCTTCCCTCTTGCGTCACCCTCCCTCCCACCCTCCCTATCCCACCCCTCTAGGTGGTCACAAAGCACAGAGGTGGTCTCCCTGTGCTATGCAGCAGCTTCCCACTAGCTATCTAATTTACATTTGGTAGTGTATGTATGTCCATGCCACTCTCTCAGTTGGTCACAGCTTACCCTTCCCCCTCCCCATATCCTCAAGTCCATGCTCTAGTATGTCTGTGTTTTATTCCCATCCTATCACTAATCTCTTCATGACATTTTTTTCTTAGATTCCATATATATGTGTTAGCATACGGTATTTGTTTTTCTCCTTCTGCCTCTGTATGACAGACTCCAGGTCTATCCACCTCATTACAAATAACTCAGTTTCATTTCTTTTTATGGCTGAGTAATATTCCATTGTATATATGTGACATATCTTCTTTATCCATTCATCTGTTGATGACACTTAGGTTGCTTCCATGTCCTGGCTATCGTAAATAGAGCTGCAAGGAACATTTTGGTACACGACTCTTTTTGAACTATGGTTTTCTCAGGGTATATGCCCAGTAGTGAGATTGCAGGGCCGTATGGTAGTTCTATTTGTAGTTTTTTAAGGAACCTCCATACCGTTCTCCATAGCGGCTGTATCAATTTACATTCCCACCAGCAGTGCAAGAGGGTTCCCTTTTCTCCACACCCTCTCCAGCATTTATTGTTTCTAGAGTTTTTGATGATGGCCAATCTGACCGGTGTGAGATGATATCTCATTGTAGTTTTGATTTGCATTTCTCTAATGATTAATGATGTTGAGCATTCTTTCATGTGTTTGTTGGTACCCTGTATATCTTCTTTGGAGAAATGTCTATTTAGTTCTTCTGCACATTTTTGGATTGGGTTTTTTTTGTTGTTGTTATTGAGCTGCATGAGTTGCTTATATATTTTGGAGATTAATCCTTTGTCAGTTGCTTCATTTGCAAATATTTTCTCCCATTCTGAGGGTTGTCTTTTGGTCTTGTTTATGGTATCCTTTGCTGTGCAAAAGATTTTAAGTTTCATTAGGTCCCATTTGTTTATTTTTGTTTTTATTTCCATTTCTCTAGGAGATGGGTCAAAAAGGATCTTGCTGTGATTTATATCATAGTGTTCTGCCTGTATTTTCCTCTAAGAGTTTGATAGTGTCTGGCCTTACATTTAGGTCTTTAACCCATTTTGAGTTTATTTTTGTGTGTGGTGTTAGGGAGCATTCTAATTTCATACTTTTACATGTAGCTGTCCAGTTTTCCCAGCACCACTTATTGAAGAGGCTGTCTTTTCTCCACTGTATATCCTTCCCTCCTTTATCAAAGATAAGGTGACCATATGTGTTTGGGTTTATCTCTGGGCTTTCTATCCTGTTCCATTGATCTATATTTCTGTTTTTGTGGCACTTCTGGTTTTTAATGTTTAATTAAAACATTATGCCATGGATAGAGTATTAATGTTACCTGCTGTATTTCATGTTTAATACTTTCAGTTACTTAAGTACATACTTATATGTTATACATACGTATATGCATATTCTTATATATAGATGAATGAATTTGAGATTGCCTTTCAACTCTGCCATCAATTATAAAAGTGACCAACATTTATTAACAATTTACCTAGGCACCAGGCACCATAGTAGGTGCTTTTCAAGCATTATCACCTTTAATCCACGTAAGACCACTCTAAGGTAAATAATGCTATCCCCATTTTGTAGTTGAGGAAATAGTGCTTGGTTATGAGAATCTATCTAATTTCCCTCACGGATCTTGGCCCACATCTGGCTGGCTGTGCCTCGGCTGTGAGTGCCCACACTCTGGGGGTGCTGCCTAAAGGAGGAAGATCCACCCAGTTACCCAAGGGGCGCTGGAAACTGAGTGAGGCTCTGATGTGGTCTTCTCTGGATTCAGGTGGGACCGAGAGGTACCTGGCTGGGGGCGGGGTGGGGTCGATTTGGAGGGAGTAAGAAGGGATCCTGTCCTGAGCAGATGCTACTGAACCCAGGATGAAGTATGGTCAGCTTGTGGGGTGAGGCACCATGGCAGAGACCACGGTGACTAGAGGAGGCAATGGGGTCAGGCAGGGAGGGCATCGAAGGCCTGGGTGGGGACTTTGATCACAGAAACAACATAGCTTCCCAGGGGTCCCTGCAGAACCTGTGGTTATCCCAGACTTCCCCATCCCTATGTTCACTTCCACCCCCAGTTGGGTGAGCCTGCCAAGGCTGGCAGGCACCAGTGCCATGCTCTCAGCAATGAGTCACATCCCTTGGCCTTGCTTCTCAAAGTACCTGCTTCCTAAGGATGCTGCTATATTTCAGGAGCACTCAGCCTTGATTTGACTTTATGACAAGAATAGATCTAGTTGAGGCTGTATCTTCCTTCCAGATTTGGTGATGGTGCCCTTGTGTGGGTGGGAGGACCTTTCCCCTATGGATGGCTTTGGTTTGCAGTACCCACTGGGTCCCAGGTCCTTGGTTGCCCTTACATCCTCCTCTCAATTTTCCTTTCCCCAATATTATTGATGATAGAATCCCCCAGTCCCGTTTTATAATAGAAACAGCCATGGTTTCTCTTAGGAGACTGAAAATCTATTCTTCTTTTTAAAAATTTGGCTCTGTTTTCTATGGAAAATGGATATGGCTCTATTTACAAACTGCTGTAGGTGACCTTACAAGCTGAGTGGAATGCTGGGCCTAATAGGCTGGTTTAGTCAGGCTAAGGGAAGATGTATATCTCATATCCTGTTTCAGTATTTTCTGATTTTTCTGTCTTTCTGCTGGGAGCCTTCCCTAACCTTCATGTTCATTTGGAAGCTGCTCCCTCCCCTGTGCTCTCTGCATGGTCTCGAGGACCCCAAAAGCTAGGGAGATGGGAGAGTTTGCAATAAAAACTGACTTTATTATGGTCATGATAAAACGCCAACAAGCAGCCCTATTTCCAAAAGGGAATAAAACCTAGCAGCTATGCTTGTGATAGGAAAAGTGACAACCTTTTCGCTTATCACCAGGAAGGGCATAGAGGGGGGGCAAGGTCCCAGTGGTGTGAGTGGGAGGGGAGAGAGGATGGCAAAGGCAGGAAGAAGAGGAGAGAGAGAGGGGAAAGGGTGAGAGGAGAGACCATGGGCTAGGAAGAAAAAGCAGAGATGAGAAAAAGGAAGTGGGCCTAACAGAAGTGCCTCTGTCCACTCAGTAGATGGGAGGAAGGCTCAGAGCCTTCAGTGTTGCAACAGCATCCTGTCAGTTTTTCTTTGGAATCATTCTGCAAGGTAAAGGAATGCACAGGGACATCCTTATTGACTTCTAAATACCATGGAGAAATCACAAAATTAAAAGTCCTCAAGAATGAGTCTGTAGGAATTATGCTTCCCTCACTTCTTTCTTTGTGTAGCACACACAGCGTTTGGGACCTTGGGCATCTCTCCTCGGGGCCTCTGTCTCCCCAGCCTCTTCCCCAGCCACCTGGGGCACCAGCCCCTCCTCCAGCCACTTGGGGTATCAGCATCAGATTAGTGCTGGTTTCTTTCTCCATCCTTCATTTTCCAGAAGGAAGGTCCACAGTAGTCTCCAGCTCTTGTGTTCAATACCAGGCCAGTCACCCTGAGGAAAAGAAAATAGAGTCAAGGGTCAACCTAAGCCTTGGAGCTTATGGCGTTGTTAGAAAGGGGACCGTGGGTGATGCTCGCAGCCCATGTCCACTCTGTGATGTCAGAGGAAGGTCTCACCTGACCCTGCAGGGGGTATTCGGTTCCAGGCTAGTGGCTGAAAGGCAGCAGTGGTAGCAGCCACCGAGTTTATCTTCAGTGCAGTTCTAATGAGATCACTTGTCTTTACAAAACCAGTATGGTGGTCTCAACACTCCCCCTCACCCCCATGACTGGACAGTGAAGAATCTGCGAAGACGAATGGATGCACCAACATGAAACCCTTAGGTTTTGAGAAGGAAGCCTTGGGCCCCTCCTTCAACATTCAGATTGGTCAGTATAGCCACAGTGGTTTTCCTGGTTCAAATTAAATTAAGAAATCAGGAAAGCCAGGAGTCCTAGGGTTTTCTTTTGATGAAGATTTCTCGGAACCTAAAGAACAGGAGCCATGAGGTCCTGTTGTTTTCACCTTAAACAGGCATGGAGTTGACAATGGAAACCTGGGTTAGAGAAACTTTGTCATTCTATTTTCATAATTCTTCATTTTCCTTCCATGAAAGGCAACAGATGTGAGTCTGCCAGAGGGCCATTATGCAATATTTGCGTCTTTTTGTGTGTGTGTGTGTGTGTGTGTGTGTGTGTGTGTGTGTGTGTGTGTGTGGTATGCGGGCCTCTCACTGTTGTGGCCTCTCCCGTTGCGGAGCACAGGCTCTGGACGCACAGGCTCAGCGGCCATGGCTCACCGGCCCAGCCGCTCCGCGGCATGTGGGATCCTCCCGGACCGGGGCACGAACCCGTGTCCCCTGCATCGACAGGTGGACTCTCAACCACTGCGCCACCAGGGAAGCCCTTGGTGAATGTTTTATATGTACTTGAAAAGAATACATATTCTGCTATAGTTAGGTAGAGTGTTTTCAATAACATGTTTCATTCTATTTACAAAAATCCATCTTTAAACTTCCCAGTCAGAGGTAAGAAGCAGATGCTCACCCCATGGCTTAACACACTGTATGGATTTTTTTTCTTTTAGTGTATCTGGAAGCCTCATTAATTGGGGTAAGGTGATTCAGCTTGTACAGCATAGCCTTTCGTCATCCTCACACAGAGAGTCTGCCTCTCTGCATCCGTATGGATCCCCTTCTGGCTATAGGGGAGGCCGCAGGGGTTGTCCACCTCCTTGTGGGTTTCATGACCTCCTGATGTCATCATGAAATCCTCCCGTTCTGTGTGGCTGTTTCTGCATTTTTCTGTCTGCCTCACTGAAGCTCATTCTTCCAGCTGCGCCCGAGGTTGCTGGTCACAGATCTCCAGACTTTTTTTGTACTGTGTGGGGATGGCCCTGTGTCCCGACTCCCATGTAGCCTAGTTGCTAAACCCGAGTCTAGGGGAGCTCTGGCCACAGCCCCCTTTCACTCATACGCGCACACACACTCTCTCTCTCTCTCTCTCTCTCTCTCTCTCTCTCTCTCTCTCTCTCTCTCTCTCTCTCTCTCTCACACACACACACACACACACACACACACCTTAGAGAGCCATGCTCCCTCTTCTCCCTACCCCCCAAACACACACACACACACACACACACACACACACACACACACACACACTGGGAACACTGCTCAAAGTTTCGTTAGGATGGTAGAATGATGAGAAGTAACGCGCAGTGTGCAGGATGGAGGTGGGTGGGTTGGGGAGAAATTGGCAGGGATGGGAAGCTGGGGGGCTAGCACAGTATCAAATGCCTGAGGTGGTGAGGCCTGGCTAAGAATTACAGCAGAAACGGAACGATGAAAATTTGGAGACATTTTGAGGAATATCTTCCTAGGATTGGGTTTCTGCATGTAGAAAAACAAAATCAAGAATCAAATCTAGGGTCATAGTTTTGAATCTGGGCAGCTAGAAATACATCATTGCCTCTGGCAGGAGTAGAAAAGTTGGATATTGGGGTTCATTAGCAGGAAAGCTTTGACATACTGGCTGTGAGATGAAGGCAGTGTGAGCTAGGCAGGTGTGTCCAGGGTGCCAGGTGCTCCGGGAAGTGCTGGCTGGTTGTGGAGGAGAGGACCTTGCATGAGCCCTTTGGTCATGGTCATTGGCATGTCACTTCCAGTGTGATCCACTGAGATGACCTACATGTGGGTGAGATCTAAAGCACTTAAAAAAATTTTTTTTTGGTTAAACTTTTTATTTTGAGATAATTGCTAATTGTAGATTCACGTATAATCGTTAGAAATAATACATAGAGATCATGTGTAATCTTCACCCAGTTTTCTCCAAAGGTAACATCATGTAATACTGTACTACAATATCGCAAACCAGGAGATTAAGATTTTCATACAGTCAAAAGACAGAATATATCCATCACCAGCAGGAACCCTAATATCACTTCCCTCCTATTCCCACCCCCACCTACATCCCTGGCAACCATTAATCTGTTCTTCATTTCTACACTTCTGTGATTTCAAGAGCGTTATATAAATGGTAGTGTGCACAGCATGTAACCTTTTGGAGCTGGCTTTTTTTCACTCAGCAGAATTATCTGAGGATTCACTGAAGTGCTTTTTTTGAGTTACATAATATAAAATAGAATCCTAGCCTTGAAGAGATGGCAAAGTCTTGTTCAAGGTGTTCCTGACATTCACCAGCCACATTCCTGATACTCTGGCAGAGAGAGTGCCATTTCCCCACAACAGCCATTGATAGACACTGGAATTGAGGGAAAGCCTTCCTTATTGGGACCCACCTCGGCGTCTCTGTAATTAACCAAACGCTGTGCACTGCTTTCTTGAACAACACACACTCACTTCCCCATGGATGCTCTTTGAGTATTTAAAGGCAGTTATCATGCCACCCTGTCCAAACTAAACTCGATGGTTTCCACAGATAGTCCTTGGGGATGTAGTTAGCAACTCCTCATCATATGGGTTACTAATTTTTCTATTTAGTACAAAGAATAGTAATATGGTAGGCTCCTGGGATACAATGTCACCCTTCCACAAATCCTACCTCTGATTTCAGCTGCAGCCCTTGGTGCTGGCCAAAATCAAACTGGTAATTCACTATACCTCCCAGGGTTTTTTTTTGTTTGTTTTTCCCCACTCATCCATGTTTGCCAGTTTCTTCCATTCTGCATCTCTGTGATTGTTTTATACCTAAGTGCAGAACTTTGCATTTTTTCCCATTGATTTCAGGCCAGAGTTCCAGCCTCAATATACTTTTGAACTTTGCTTTGCCCATTCATCACATTAACTCTTAATCTTAGTTTTATGTAACGTAAATTGAATAAGGAGAGTTTCTGTGTCATTGACCAAAATGTTGACAGAGGCAAGGAATGTGTAAGCCAGTGCAGCCTGCAGGTCAGCACTGATGAGTTAGGGCATTGGGGCCATTTTAGTGCCATTAGTGGGAAGGCATCTAACTCTATGATCATCCAGCCTCGTTTCTTTATTGAGTTCACAAGGTAGGCTGCATCTGGTGGTAAGGGTGGAGCTTTAGGGTCAGACAACCTGTGTGATCCTTCGGGTAGATCATTATTTTTTTCTATAAAATGGAGATAATAATCTATAAAATGAGGATGATAATAATAATGAAGAATATGTAAAACACTGAGCCTTGTATCTGCACCTAAGAGCTCAGTGTTGTGAGCTAAAAATTCTTTTTTCACTTGTCCACCACCTCCTGTTTTTTTTAAAAAAAGAGATGCACTCAACTTGCCAGGACCTGTTCACCTGGAAACTGCTGGTCCCGGCTGTTTCCCTCTCTTTTCTAAGTGCTCATGACACATTGGTCCAAAATATGTCTTGCATGGGTAAAACTTCTATTCACTCTTTTTTTCTTCTGTGTTTCATTTGAAATTTGCAATTTCTACTGACTTACCATCAAGGAAACTGATTCTGTGCTCCTCTGTGTTGAGTCTTCCTGATGAACTTCTGAACACATTCTTCATCTCCTTTAATGCTTATTTCCAGCATTTCCATTTGAGTCTTTCTTCTAGTGTCTCTCTGCTGAAATGTATCATCTGCTCATGCAAGTTGTGTACCTTTTCCACTAGTTTTTAACGTATTAATCATTGTGAATTTTATAGTTCCAGGATTGAGTCAAGTCTAAGTCTGGTTCGGTTGATGGCTTCATTTCTTGAAAGCAGGGGTGGGGAGTTGGGGCTTTCCTGCTTTTTTGTACATCTTGTAATTTTTGGTTGAAAGCTTGGTATCATGTATAGGACAGTATAGACTGAGGTAGGTAGTATTTATGCCTATAAATGGGCAAGTCTTTAATGCTAGGCTGTTAGAGAGGTTGTCTGCTCTCGAGGGGAGCAGGGTTTGGGTTTTGCTGTTGCTCTGGTATGTTCCTGCACCACCAGTTTTCAAGTTCCTTAAGGTATCATCTTGTACTTGAGGTGAGGACTGGTTTGCCAAAGGGTTTTTCTCAAAGTTCCTTTTTCACTGTCAGCTTTAGACTTTTTTTTTTTTTTTTTGCGGTACGTGGGCCTCTCATTGTTGTGGCCTCTCCTGTTGTGGAGCACAGGCTCCGGACGCGCAGGCTCAGCGGCCATGGCTCGCGGGCCCAGCCGCTCTGCGGCATGTGGGACCTTTCCGGACTGGGGCACGAACCCGTGTCCCCTACATCGACAGGCGGACTCTCAACCACTGCGCCACCAGGGAAGCTCAAAGCTTTAGACCTTTATTATGCATCTGAGCCTCAGAGGGGGTCTCTCTTCATGCTCCTGTCCCTCTGCTAGCCATAAGCGCCAGTGGCACTTCCTGGACTGGGCTTTCTCCATCATTTTTGTTTTTGACGTTGGTCTTCAGAAGGGTCAGTGTGCCTGGGTCTTGGCGGGGGGTGCTATCTCAGTGATCCTGTACCTCCCTCGGTAGTAGGGGACCTCTGAAGTTCTGTGCTGAGGATTGTTTCCTGCTCCTGCCGCAGCGGCACAGAGTCTTATTCTTTTACCTTCTCCTATGCCACCTGTGTATCGGGGCAACAAGATTTGCTGTCCTTCCCTGTGGCTTACGGCTTTTGTCTCATAGAGGAGACGGCTCAGGGTGTAGTTTCCTGCCTGTCCAGGTGGTGTGGTGGCTGCTCCCCTCCTCCTATGGGGTGGTTGCTGTTGTTCTTGTTATCTGGTTGTGCATCCCCCAGCCTGCACCATGGGGAGACTTTCTTAGGTCTCCATCCGTGCCCCGATCTTCCTCGTGGTGCCGTGGAGGTCATTGGATAGCGGCTGTGAGTGGATGCTGAATCCCCTTGTGTCTGTAGTTCCCGGGGGTACCATACTCTCATGATAGTCTATCCTTGGCCATTTGTTAAAACTATGATCTGAGTTTGACTTGCTGCTCGGTATGGTGGCACCGTCCTCCTACTCTGCTCTGCATATATGGGCCATTGCTGTGTCCCACCTTTTCTTGGTGGAAGGAAAACTGTTCCTTTTTAGATTTCATGCTATTTGGTTCCCCTGAAATGCCATCTCTCTAGTGGATTCAAGAAAAGTTGATTTTAATGATTATTTGGCCTTTTTTCTTGTTAGGTTTGGAGCAACACTCTTTGTAGCTTTCTGAGTAGAAGCCAGAGGTTCAATTTTGTATATTTAAAAACACGATAGGGCTTCCCTGGTGGCGCAGTGGTTGAGAGTCCGCCTGCCGATGCAGGGCACACGGGTTCGTGCCACGGTCCGGGAAGATCCCACATGCCGCGGAGCGGCTGGGCCCGTGAGCCATGGCCGCTGAGCCTGCGCGTCCGGAGCCTGTGCTATGCAACAGGAGAGGCCACAACAGTGAGAGGCCCACATACCGCGAAAAAAAAAAAAAAAAAAAAGGATAAATAAAATACCATGAGATCTGCTCAGGCAATGAATTCTATCAGATTTTTATGTTTAATCTTTCCAAATTACTTGAATTAATATGTATTTTATTAATAGAAATTTGGATTAAAACTAATTTCATGATGCAGTTAATGGTAACATTGAAGAAAAAACAGCTAAAGTTCATTGGTGTAATATGAAATCTTGATATTAAAAAATAACCTTTTAAAACTTTTACTGATTTTTTAATGATTGTAAGAGTAATATATTCTTTGTATAAAACTTTAGAAATACAAAAAAAAGTAAAAATCACCTGAAATGCTACTATATAGATATAAAGATTGTTAACTTTGTACATTTCTTTCTACTTTTTTTCTTTGAAATGTTCTTACGTAGTTAACTCTAAATATATTATAAACATTTTCCTGTATTACTATGGCATATCAAAAACATAACATTTAGTACCTATGTAATATTTAATCATACAAGTGTACTATAATTTATTTGATTTTTCTCATATTATAAAATCAAATTGTTTCTAATTATGTACTATAGAGCTTCTTTATGTCTTCATGAAAACATATTTAGTGAATGAGGTTGTATTCCAATTTTTTCCATGTTTACCAATATTTCATTAGGTAAGATTTTTTTAAATTCCACAAGTTGTAATGGCAGGTTCAAGTAATATTTGTGTCAGAGATATTATGGGTGCAAAGTGCCATCCTCCCCTTTATAGCTATTGCTCTTTTGCTGGTTATTTGGCTCCATACACCCAGAAAACTAATTCTCACTGATTTGATCCCTTGGATGCCCCCATATGCGGATAATCTCAGTGGAAGGGAAAAAAAAGGAAGTTTTACTAGTCATTGTTTGGGAAGAGGGAGAGGCCAGAGGTCAAGCCAGACCTTAAATGAGCCAGCAGGTTGAGGGGACCCCATGGTCCAGGATGAGTCTCTAGCCACAAAGCTGGAACAGCAGTTTCTTCAATTCACTCTGAGATGATCTACTTCAGGGAGCTGATATGTGGAAGGAACCACAACTCTCCAGAGGCTTATCGATAAACCAGAATGGCAGCTTACTATTTTACACAGACAAGTTCCCCTGTGAACATCAATGGGAGAAACAGGAGCAGGGGTGGGATTTTTTTTTTTTTTTTTTTTTTTTTGCGGTACATGGGCCTCTCACTGTTGTGGCCTCTCCCGTTGCAGAGCACAGGCTCCGGACGCGCAGGCTCAGCGGCCATGGCTCACGGGCCCAGCTGCTCCACTTCAGGTGGGATCTTCCTGGACTGTGGCACGAACCCGTGTCCTCTGCATCGGCAGGCAGACTCTCAACCACTGCGCCACCAGAGAAACCCGGGGGTGGCATTTTGACCCTTCTGCCCTTTTAGGAAATGTGGCCAAGGACTACCAGCTGTGTTCTAGCTGCTGGAGAGAGTAGGAATGGGTGGTTCTGATGTGGAAGACATCTGGGGTGATGTAAAAACCCCACAGTAGTGGATGTGCCATTCCTTAGGAAGAGATGTTCTTAGAGAGTTGGGTGGACAGGAGGACCGGAAGAAGCATAGGCTTCCTGGAGCCACCCTGGGAATAGCCCTACAAGCTCAGGTCTGCCTTTGCCAGCGCCGCTAACCCGCATCCCTGCAGCCTCTCTCCACCTGCCAGTACTCACCTGCCCACCCTTCTCCACCCGCATCCAAGGAGATGTGAGCTGACTGCCGAATTCTTGCCAATAGCACATTCACCATTCCTGAGGTTTGCTTGTTGTCCACTGTCATGTTTCCAGAGCTGGCTATTTATATAAGAAAGTTCTTTAACTTTGATTATTCCTTGGAGAAGGATATGTGTCACATTTCCCCAAGGCTTATGTTTTTGCACCAGAGGGAAAGATGGGGTTCCCTATAGTATAGTAGAAAGAATCAGATAGGCCTGGTTTTCCTTTGACTTCCTCAAGAAATTAGCTGCATGAGAAGTCACATAGCCTCCTAGACCAGGAGATTTTGCATCTGAAGATGGAGATATCACTCATGGGAAAAGTCCCCACCCTGGTTGATTCCCCCTTCATTTTGCAGATACTATCAAGGTGTTCCTTCAGGCAGTATTTCAGTGCAGGGTTTTCGGTAGTGCTTAGTTAACAACAGTGGATTTATGTTACCTGTTATCAACTAACTCTTCATAGTTACATTGAGTATCCTAAGGGAAAGTTAGCACAGTGGATGTTTTCTGGTCTTGTCCACTTTTAGTCATTATTCTTTAAGAAACCTCCAGCTAAACCCCAGAATTTTATCTCAATAGAACATGTTCATTTGTAGCATTATTTACTATTTTGGCATTTATTTGAATTATTTTTGAATAGTCTTCTGTATTTTACATTCTGTAAGATTTCCTACCACTGACTAGTAAAAACTTAAGGGGTTACCAGCCTCACACTTGGCTACTCCGTTAATCACCAAGTTGGTTCCCTTTCTGCAAATTGCACTGGGTCATAAACAGGTCGGCCATCAGGGTTTGAGGCAGGTGACTTCCTGTCCTGGCAGATGTGCCAGCCTTAGTGTGTTCACCCCTCCCTCACAGAAACCTGAAAGCCACAGCTCAGAATTCTGGACTCAGGGAATATATTTGGCCCATACTTTATTTCTGATAAGATCCACCTCATTTTGCAGACAACATCGCAGAAGGGGAAAGATTTGGAGTCCAAGGTATCTGTTTGATAACCAGTTACAAAAGCTTTCAGGCCCATTCTGAGCTTTTCGCTTAGGAATTCTGAGCTTAAGTATATGTTTAAGAGAAGTTCTTAAAGATAAGTATCTTAAGTCACTTGAATTTTTTGTTGTTGTTAAAATAGTTAGTATATTTTTAGTTCTGGTAAGCTTGTAAACAATGTGGCAAAGCTTTGTGGATCCAGTTAACCTTACAATTTCCAATTCAGTTTTAATAACCAGCATCCCCTTCTATAACATATTTATTCTTTTTTAGTGGAAAATGAAACGTAGAATGAAGCATGTCTTTCTAACCCCCTTTGTAATTTAAATCCTGAGGTTTGGAAATTGTTTTCTTTTTATGGTTGCTGAATTTTAGAAGAGGAGTAGGAGTTTGGAGATTTCAGGGAATACTGTTATTTCTACCTAATAAGCAGCATATTTGACCTGCTAAGTGTAGTTGTTGGTTTTCTCTAAGTACAATAAAACATGAAGGGAGTTCCGGTTTGCTTTTAAGTGCAGAATTATTGAGAAGCTACCTTTTATTCCTTTTCCATATATCTGGTGGTTACATTTTTTTTTTTGGTGGTACACGGGCCTCTCACTGTTGTGGCCTCTCCCTTTGCGGAGTGCAGGCTCTGGGTGCACAGGCTCAGCGGCCATGGCTCACCGGCCCAGCCGCTCCGCGGCATGTGGGATCCTCCCAGACCGGGGCACGAACCCGTGTTCCCTGCATCGGCAGGCGGACTCTCAACCACTGCGCCACCAGGGAAGCCCTGGTGGTTACATTTTATCCAAAACCTAAACACCCGGGTTCTGTACAGGCTGACTCCATGCCCTCCCTGTGGGTTGACCCAGAAAATTTTAAAGCAACAAAACCAAAAACCAGCCAAGCACTGTGTGGACACATCCTCCTAGTCTCAGTCCCTGCCTCTCTGACACGGAGGTGACACTGGAGTCCCTAGTTGTTCATGCAGTTGTTCATGGAAGCTCGGTCCATGACTGAGGCTTGACCTGACAAGTGCTGCATCCCTGGGTCACCAGGCATCCTTGTTCCTCTGAAACCTCATGGCCCCTATTTTACGCTGTGTAGGAGCAGAGAGTGAGAATGACAGCTGCAGCCAAGAGTGAGGCTCATACTTGTGAGAAGCACAGTTCAGTGCTGGCTGCATGTGCCTGTCCTTGTGCAAACGGGTTGTCTCAGATTCCTGCTATATACTGTCATTTAGTTGCATGTTTTAAAGCAATATAAAACATAATTTATTATAATGGACAGTGCTAAAATAGACTACAGTACTAGTTTTTCCTAGAATGTAATTATAGTTGACCTTTAAATTACACAGGGTTTAGGGACACAGACCCTCCCAGGAGTCAAAAATCCATGTATGAATTACAGTCAGCTCTCCGTATTTGTGGTTCCTCTGTATCCTCAGTTCTGTATCCATTGTTCTGCACCTGTGGATTCAACCAGCCGCGGATCATGTAATACTGTAGTACTTACTTTTGAAAAAAATCTGCATATAAGTGGACCTGTGCAATACAAAGGGTTATTCAAGGGTCGACTGTATATAAAAAGTAGGTAGGGCTTCCCTGGTGGCGCAGTGGTTGAGAATCTGCCTGCCAATGCAGGGGACACGGGTTCGAGCCCTGGTCTGGGAAGATCCCACATGCCCGCGGAGCAACTAGGCCTGTGAGCCACAACTACTGAGCCTGCGCGTCTGGAGCTTGTGGTCCACAACAAGAGAGGCCGTGACAGTGAGAGGCCCGCGCACTGCGATGAAGAGTGGCTCCCGCTCGCCGCAACTAGAGAAAGCCCACGCACAGAAACGAAGACCCAACACAGCCAAAAAAATAAATAAATAAATAAATAGTGTTCCCTTAAAAAAAAAGTAGGTAATGTGTAGCCCAAAGGATGAATCTCGACCCCCAGTGTGTTTCCTCCAACCCTAAAAAAGAGGGCTTATTTGTGTCAGCAGGAACCCACAGGTTGTCACACGGCTCTTCTGCACCATGGAAGCCCCGAAGGGCAGCTGGATCAGCCGTGAGCCTCTCCAACTGTCTCTTCTCCCCACTGCAAGGGCCCTGCTCTGGGAAGCGCTCTCTGTTCTCAGCAGCCTGGCTCCGAGGGCCCCTAACACGGTAACGCTCTCGGTTGTGTGGTATGGAGGTGTTCTGAGTCCTCTCTGCACAGCAGGATGACCATCTCCTTAAAGGCAGGGCTACAGCTTCCTGACTCCCTCAGGGAATCTCTCTGGGTGCTGGGCATCTGGAAGGCACTCAAGACATTGAAAGAAGAAGCAGAGCCTCTTGGGATTCAGAGGGACTTTAAACAGGCTCAGCCAGTTCACCCGCATCTGGGTTCTGAATTCCTTCTGCAATAGCCTTAGCAAGGGCCACTCAGAACCTCTGGATGTGTGGAATCTACTACCCCATCATCTGGTTGGTCTTAGAGCCACTGCTTCTGAGGCTGACTCCATGTTGCCGTGTTTAACTGTTCTGTGACCAGTTGCTTTGTCTTCCCAAGTGATTAATGGTCTACAAGAATGAGAATCTATTCTTACTGATTTTCCCTCAGTGCAAGATGGATAGGCCGGTGTTTGAGCCTGTGAGTCATTGCAATGAAACCCCTCATTAGAACATGAAGGAGCACCAGGCAGAGATGAAAATGTCCTTGGAGTGCCACTGCCCTTTGAGAAGCCTTCAGTGTCTGAGCCACGCAGTGGAGTGTGTGCTGGCATCCGAGCCGCTTCTTCCCGCCCCCTCATTTGCGGTCCTTGCTCCTGCTGCTACAGTGGGCCTGCCTCTCCTTACCCATCGCTGGCCTCTGGTTTGCCTCTTCTCAGCAGGTTGGGAAACTCAGTGGCCACTCCTGTTAAAATGTGTCTTAGGATAAGTGCTGGGGCACCAGGTGTGGATTTTTCAGAGCTTTGAGACGAGCAGCATGTTTGGACTTGGAGGAATGGCTGTGTGGCCTCCATTGTGGCTATTCCAAGGTTTTGGAGGGTTTTGATGGCTTTCCAGGTTCTGGAGGGCATCAGATTAAGTGATTTCTGGGAAAATAAGGGTTTGATATAGAAATCTTTTGAGGTCGGGTACTTTTATTACTTTCAAGTCTGTGCAGTAATGTTAGTGAGGTATTTATCAGGAGGAGTCCTGCTGGATGTATTTTGATGGTCAGTTGGGACATGCTTGCAATTAGTACCATTCATTTCCATAAAATTAACATGCTAATGCTCTTTTTCTAAAATAGTTTAACTATCTAATATGTTTGTGATTAATTTCACATAGTGAGTCTTCCAAACATAAATAAATGTCACTTAGACTCAGTAGAAGCCAAATTTGTAGAAACCTAAAATCATGAGTCAGAAGAGTTTAGAGATTTTTTTTAAAAATAAAATAACAGTGCCAAAAGATCTCTAAACAGAGCCTTTATTGCAAAGGAGAAGATGACATGAATAGGCATGTTGAGGCTATTAGAGAAAGAAGGCTCCCTGAGAAAACAGTCAGTGGTTTCTTACTTAGAGAGCCTCATGTGAGAGAGTTGGGTCCCTGGGACCATGCCGGCCAAGGCCCCGTGACCACAGAGATGCCCAGAAGGGGGTCCTGCTGAGACCAGCTGATGGCGGAGTGGGCTGGGCAGCAGCCAGGTTCTTTCCCATGAAGGCACTGAGGAGGCTTAAACCACATAATAATAGTGTACCCACTGAGGAGGGCGCCAAGCCTGGGCTTGCTGGGTTGTTTTATTTACTTGAAGAAAGTTTTTTCAGCTCTCAACGTACAAAGATAGCACAGTTCATCATGCCATGCCTTCCCCTCCTGCCCCCAACCTTGTAGTTGCTGAGAAAAATACTTTGGAATGTAGTCTGTTCTCAGTCAGGGAGACCAGAGAATGTGGGACTCAGGTTAGGAAGGTGAAAACGTTCTGAAGAGTCCAAAGCCCTCACGAGAACTCGGGTCCCAGTGCGATAAGGATGTTGCGCTGAGGACAGAAGCCCAATATGCTGGCTGTCCTCCGTGAAGTTGTCGGGGTGTGGGGTGGGGGATGGGAGCGGGGCCTACGAGGCTGGTTTCACATACATACGTGGTTGGGTGTGCAGAGCAAACCTCGGTGAGAAGGGCGCGCCGGCCTGCCCTTCGCGTGCAATACCGACCCAGTAGTTCCTCGGGGCAGATGCTGTTTCCTGTGTGTCAAATAAAACAGCATCTCCACCACCAGGTAGCTTCTGCTCTAGTCCGGGGCAACAGAGGAATATCAGGTGAACAAACTTGTATGTAGCGATTTCAGGTCATGATAAAGGATGTGAAGAAAATAGAACAGGGTGATGTGAGTGACCAGGGGGCTCCTTTAGATGAAGTAGTCAGGAAGGCACTTCCCATGATGGGAAATTTCTCAGACCTGGAGGATAAGGAAAAGCCAGTCCTGTGGTGACTGGTTAGGGAATAGCCAATGAGAAGACTGAGTCATGCACGAGCTTCAGTATGTGAAAAGCGCATGGTCACGTGACTAAAGAAAGGTGGCTGATGGAAGCTCCCTGGGCAGAGGGAAAGTGACAGGAGATGAGGTCAGAGGGCTTGGCAGAGACACGAAGCCCACAGGGGTGGATTCCACCCTGAACGTGACGCAGAGCGAATAGAGGGTTGAGAGTGCCCGGGTCACTCTGGCTGCAGTCTGGAGAATGGACTGCATGGTGACAAGCCCAGAAGTACTTAGGAGGCTCTCAGTGGTGGACAGGGAAATGGAGATGCGGATGGAGTCAGGGCAAGGACAGCCCTGGACGATGGCGTCATCGTAGGATTGGGTGGGGGAAGGGCAGGGTGACTCCCGCTTTTGCACTCAGTGGATGGCGGGGCCTTGTCCTGAGGTGGGGACTGTGGAAGGAACATGCTGGCAGCGGTCAGTGGGATGGAATGGTCATGAGTGCAAATCAAGAGTTCTCTTTGGGCCGTATTGAATTTGAGGGCCTGTAAGCATTCGAGTGGCGATGTCAGGGGCCAGGCCTGGAGAGCACTGAGTCGCAGATGGGACTTAAAACTAACAGCCTGGATCAGCTCACCTAGAGAGAGTGCACGGCAAGGGAGCAGCGGGGAGTAGTGAGCTCTGAGGCCTTCCCACACCTGGAGGTTGAGCTCTTCAGAAGGAGCCAGCAAAAGAGTAGCCACCCAGGTAGGAGACTGCAGTCGGCCATGGCGAGAGGAAATTGTTTCTGGAGGGAGCGGTTGATTGTGTCACGTAGTGCTGAGGGTTGAGCCTAAATGAGCACAGAAGAGCCAACACGGAGGTCATCGGCAACCTTGACAAGAGTAGGTGAATCTGCGCGGTGGAGATAGAAGCCCTGTCAGATTGGATCGAGGAGTCCGTGGGAAGTGAGGAAGGGGAGCCAGGGAGGGTGGCAACTCTTTTGAAATGTCTTCCTATAAAGGGGAGCTGGGAACCACGGCACTGGCTGGAGAGAGATGTGGAATCAAGGAAAAGTCAGCTGGTTTACTAGGGAAGTATGACAGAGGAGAAGGGGCAAGGGGTAGAGGGAGGTGCATGTATTTGGAGAAATAAATGTGGGTGGGTGGTGGTTTCACGCTGTTTCCCGAGGCATGTGCAGGGCTCCAGTTCTCCCCTAACACGTACACATGCCCCTAATAATTCGATGTGAGCCGATGCCCACGGGGGCACTGGGCCTTTCTCTGCTGCAGAGTGAGTGGAGAGCGTGGAGCCCATTCTCCAGGGCCACGGGGGTGGGGTGAGGGGACGTGGGCTGATTGGCTGGTCCTTACCTGATCCATTCATTCAGCAAGCAAACAAGGCTGAGCCCGTTCTGTGCCAGGTGTAGTTTCAGGCCCTTCAGACACGATGCAGATCAACCCCTGGCCCCTAGAAAGCGCTTTCTGCCGGTGGGGACCGGGGCACTGCCCAGCCACCTGCTGTGGGTGGGAGGAGCAGCCCCGAGGCAGGTTTGCTGTTTCTTAGAAGCAAGATTTGAACCCATTTCCAGGAGGAAGTTGGTGTTTGAGTTCCTTGAGAAGGAGGTTCTTGGAAGGAAGTGGGGTGCAGGAAAGGAGACTGTGGGTGAAGGTAGCAGCTGCAGCCCCTGCGGGAATGAGCAGGGAGCTGAGCTGGAACCTCCAGGCTGCCACAGTCCCCCAGCTGCTGAGCTGAGTTAGGGATCTGCGGTAGCATCAGTTGGGAGGTTCGGCAATTTATCTGGGTGAGTGACCCTCGGCCCGCGTGAAGGAGGGCCCCTGGGCTACGTGTGGCTCCTTGTGAGTGCAGTGCTCTGGGCCCAGGACTGTGGGGTGAGGCCCCAGGCAGACCTCTCTGCAGTTTTAAGGACCAGGACTTGGTTCAGGTGACCTGTTGTGACCCTGGATAAATCATTTAACCTGCTGTGCCTGCTTCCTCACCAGAGAAATGAGAATTGATTGTTCTACTTCAGAATGATCTAGTCTGGATAAAATGAAGTAACCAACCCAGCAGCTGTTACCTCGTTTGTTGAGAGACCATTGGTGTGAGCTCTGGGGCCAAAGGCCTTGTGTTCAAATTCTGGTTCTAGTTCTAGCTGTGCGATCTTGGGCAGGGGACTCTGTGCCTCAGTTTCCTGACCTGTGCAATAGAGATAATACTAACGCCTGCCTTCTGAGGCGTCCAGTGAAGGAATCTGTGTAATTGCTGAGAAGAGGGGCTGGGTGCCAGCTGCTGTTAGGACGAAGCTTTCAGGCATCCCCGCTGTGTCTGCAGCTACACGATGTTTGTATCTTTTCTCTGCAGTTCCGCCTGGTGGTGAAGACAGCCCTGAAGCTGCTGCTGGTCTTTGTGGAGTACTCGGAGTCCAATGCACCTCTTCTGATTCAGGCCGTCTCTGCTGTGGACACAAAAAGGGGTGAGTGGTCCCTGCCCACTATGTCATTGAAGTAAAAGTGCCCAATGTAAGAAGGCTTCCACTTTTTACATGTTCAAAACAGAATTAAGAATGAACAGAATTCCCTTTGTGTGGACTTCCCACCGCAGGAAACATATATTTTAGGATAGTTAAGTGTACAAAGATTAGGTTAGGGAGGGAACAGTGAAAGAGAAGCACTCCTGGGCTAACCCATAAAGCTAACCCAGCTTATCTTTATGCTGTCTTCAGCCTCCACGACTGAACACACAGAAACAGTTCCTTATCCTCTTTTCCCATCCTGTTGAGATCACTCTGACTGCTTCCTCTCTTCCCCTCACACCTGCTTTGTTGGCTCTGACCCCTAGATGTTCCTTGAATGTTCTCGCTTCCCTGCATCCCACACCCTCACCATCTCTCACCTGGCATCCCTTGCCTCCCTGAATGCTCTCCCTTCCCTGGCATGGCCACCCTCCCCTCTGCTGTTGGAGGATTCTTCTGAAGCACAAATTTGGCCACATCATTTTCCATCTAAAACCTGCTAGTGGCTTCCCGGTGCCCACAGGATTAGGACCCGACCCTTCACCATCTAGCCCCCATCCACCTGTCACCCTCGCTTCCTACCCAGCCTGCAGTACACCCTCCTTATCTTGGATCAGATGGGCATATGCTCTCAAAGCCCTCCAGTGTCCCTATTCTCTGCTGTGCTGTTGTCACTGCCCGTCTCCTATGAGTGTGTGCCCTGCTCAAGGACAGGGTGTCTGTCTCTTCTTGGTGTCCCAGCACCTGGCTCGCCCACAGCACGCAGGCCTGCTGTACACACTTGATGACGAATGAGCTTTGGATTTGGTTTACTCTAAAGCAGGCTGTGGCTCCTATAATACTGCGAAGCCTGAAGCTAAAATGGGGTTTTTTGTCTTGTTTTGTTCTTTTAAAAATATTTTGGTTTTGTTCCTCAGTAGGACATTTTTATCAATATTATCATCCCCACAAAGACTCTAACAAGAACAAAAACGTGATAACATTAATTTTTTTCTTTTTATAACAGTAACACTCTGTAGAAAATTTGGAAACAACAATGTTAAGGAGACCGTAAAAAATCGCCTCTAATCTCACCAGAGAGAATTGTTGTTAACATGTTGGTGTATGGTTTGTTTTTTTTTTTTTTGGTGTGTGTGTGTGTGTGTGTGTGTCTGCGTGTGCACGCGCACACACATGTTTATGAACGAGTCAGCCGAGGGACAACTGTCAAAAAGGAATGAGAGGCCTAAATATCCCTCTTTGATTCAAACCACTTGTGTCTCTGACTTAGCATTGCTCAGAGACCCATATCCAGGGCTGAATCCAAAGATGAAACAAAGCAGCTTACTAGTTGCTTTGAAAGTTTGAATATAAGTTAATGAAAGCCATCTAGGACCGTGAGCTGGGCTCCTGCACTTTCCCCACAAACACGCAGGCAGACCTCAGTCCCCAGCACAGTAGATTGCAGGCTGGAGGGGACTCCAGGCCTGTGTGTAGGTGTATCACAGAGGCAGTCCCTAGTGTGTGGTCGGGGGCTGTGAGTCTGGAGAGTGGATCCCAGACAGGGGTGGGTTTCTTTCTGCCACAGCCTGTTGCCATCTAAAGCACGAGCATGAAGACCCTCATGGCCTCAAGAGCAGATCAGTGGGACTCCCTGAGAGTCCTAATGAAGGTTCTCAATGGCTCAGAAGCCAGGCCGGGCTTTCCCAGGGCCAGTCAATGAGGCCTAAGGCCAAAGGTGGGTATTTGGGGAGAGAGTGAGGCCAATCCTTTCATTTGTCCTTGGAAGTTTCATACTCCATCCTCCAACTCTGGGGGTTGCTTTAGGACAATTAGCAAACTCTTCATTTTCCTGTCCTACATTTCAGGTAACCCATGGGCCCTTGTCATGGGAGCCATGTTAGAGGGGACAACCTTCTTGTGACCTTGAGGTTCTCCTTTGGCTTCATTGGGTTGGGAGCTCATAGTTTCCTTCCTTGGACTGCACATTTCATGGAGGGCATGTTGTGGAGGTAGAGGAGTGATCCCGAGGGCACTCTACCCCCAAGACTCTACCTGCAGACCCAGTCAGAGGCTCTCAGCTATACTCTCTCCCCCAAGACAAAACAATGGCCATCTTTTCCCAATTTGTAAAAATATAAAATCAAAACAGCCAAGGGGTTGTTTGTCAACATCATGATTTTTGCCTATAAAACTTCTTAAGCTTCTGGCAAGTGCTGTCATCTGTGTGCTGCTGAGCACTAGTGGTGGCTGAGAACAGAAATGAACAACACTGATGGAAAAACTCAGCCATAGCTTATCACGTGTGGTTCATTCCCATGTTTCTCTATGGCACGTGTGGTCTTGGCCATGATTTTATAACATATACATATAACATCATCCTCTTTTACTGCTAGTAAAATTGTTCCTGAACCCTGTACTGGAATTGGACATCTAAGTATGTCATGCTCTTCTGCAGGGAGCAGCATGTCCAGCAGGTGTGTTTCCACCTGGCAAGGTTAGAAGCTGCTCTCGCTCTCCAGTCCCCTCTCAGCTGGACCAGCAAGTAGACAGACGTGCCAGAGGTGACTGAGGGCCAGCCGAGTACGTCCATGTCCACACAGGTTTATAAATAAGCCATAAATCTGACTCCTCAAGGTGGCTTTAGACTCATTTTGCGGGGGATAGGGTGGAGAATGGGCATGTTATAGACTTTTTTAGTAGAAAGGAATTCTTTTGGATGATGAAAACTGTTAAATTTAAAGAATCAGCAAAGAAAATCAACAAATGAGCTCAAAGACCTCAAAAATTACTACCACCTACAGCAAATGAAGTTGTCTGAGAACAAATTCCTCTAGTTGCTTTATAAACATCACACATCCCACACGCGGGTTAACCAGAAGTGTTCATTTGTGAGCATGGAGGGATAATTTACTGTTAGGCCGAGAGTGGGCCAGTTAGGGAGCAGCAATAAAAGTTGAGGGAGGGCTTCCCTGGTGGCGCAGTGGTTGAGAATCCGCCTGCCGATGCAGCCGACACGGGTTCGTGTCCCGGTCCGGGAAGATCCCACATGCCGCGGAGCGGCTGGGCCCGTGAGACACGGCCGCTGAGCCTACGCGTCCCGAGCCTGTGCTTCGCAACGGGAGAGGCCACAACAGTGAGGGGTCCGTGTACCACAAAAAAAAAAAAAAAAAAAAAAAAAAAAAAAAGTTGAGGGATCTAGGTGTTTCATAGATACTAATAAATATGCATGAATGAATGAAAATTAAACGGGCCCCATTTGATCCTGGCAATTGCCCCTTTGGTTCAGGGGCTAGAATGAAATGGTGGATTAGAGTTAGTCTCTAGGGCATGGCTCAGTGTCACACCTGTCTGTGCATACTGCAGGGGCAGACTCTTTTTTAAAAAAAGATTTATTATTTATTTATTTATTTAGGGCTGCGTGGGGTCTTGGTTGTGGCATGCGGGATCTTCGTTGAGGCATGAGGGCTCTTTCGTTGTGGCACACGGGCTTCTCTCTAATGGTGGCGTGCAGAGTTTTTCTCTCTCTGTAGTTATGGCGCACAGGCTCCAGAGCGTGTGGGCTCTGTAGCTGTAGTGCACGGGTTCCAGAGCATGTGGGCTCTGTAGTTTGCGGCACGCGGTCTCTCTAGTTGAGGTGCGCAAGCTCAGTAGTTGTGGCACGCGGGGCTTAGCTGCCCTGTGACATGTGGGATCTTAGTTCCCTGCCCAGGGATCTAACCCACGTCCCCTGCATTGGAAGGCGGATTCTTTACCACGGGACCACCAGGGAAGTCCTAGGGGCAGCTGTTTTGCCTGCATCTTCAAGTCAGTCTCCCTTCCTAGTGGATGGGGCCAGGCAGGAAGAGAGAAAGGCAGTAAGTACTCATGGAGGCCCACGGGTGGGCCTTGCTTTGTCATTTTGCTATCATCAGAGACTTCCTTTCCTGGGGACCTTCACTGTGGTGATCAACAGGAAACTGGTCGAGAACCCTCTGCTCCCCTGGGCGGGGTGCCCCTCCCTCTGACCGTATGAGTTTGCCTCTCAGACACAGGGGGTGGCACTTATTTTGTTACCCACAGACTGGGTAACTTATTTTGAAATTTCAATCATAAATCTTGAGTCCCGCTAATTTGGTTCAGCACTGCTTTTGAAGACGTTCCATTTTTCATTTGAATGTGAGGTGATGAGATATGACATAAATTTTAAACATGTGTCTAACACATGATTAACAGGGGAAAAAGAATCCAGCCATCTTTTCAAGCGATCCCGTCTCTGACTTCTGCTCAAGGATACATTGCTCTGTGAAGAATGCACAGAGCATGGTGGAGGTTAGAGTGGGCAGAACTCAAGCTCTGTTTCCATTGTTGCTTAGAACAGAAGCATACCTGTTAAGTGTCCATTGATCACACTGAAAGGCTTGGAACATGCTGCTGGGACCTTGTATTTGAGTGTTAGACCAACTTGTGTACAAGGCATCGTGCAAAATAGCTTACTATTTTCTTTTGGGTTTAATACAGAGACTCGGGGGGGAGAGTAAGAGGGAGAAGCCCTGAGCGGTTTATTCTGGGTTGAGGGAGGAATGCTATGGTTTGGTGGGAGGAGGAGCCTGGCCTGGGAGCCTGTGTGGAAGGCCTGTGGGTCCGTGTGGGTGTCCTCCACCCACCACCACCACGGCAGTGGCAGCTACTGCTGTTCGACTGCCTGCCATGCAACAGACGCTGTTCTAAGCATTCTTCATATAAAACTCACTTGTTTGACAAATATTTAAGTGCCAACCATGTGCTTGCAAACATCAGAGAAAAACCAGGCTGTCATGGAACCTACACTCACTCCAGTGTTTGGGGTGGGGGAAGGGGAGGTGGAGTTGGAGGGAGATGGATGATAATGATGAAGGAAATGACTGTCTCCTGATGTTCTCCATCAATGCTCAGGAGAATCGACAAAGTGCTCTACCTCCATGACACCTCACAGTGAGCCTCTAGGGTGGATCCGATCCCTCCAGGTTAGACGCGTCTCTCTAGCCTCTGTTCATTCCATTACATTGGGGCTCAGTTTTGTTCTCTGTTATGTGAAGGGGAAGATTGTGTGGTTTATTATTCTAATACAGGACCATCTCCTACCTACATTTACACACGCGTAAACCCCAAATGGAGCAACAAAGATGTTGGTGGTGGGGGTGAACTGGACCATTTAGTTCTGACAGGTGGCAGCTCTTGGGACGGTTATGACTGCTGGTGCTTGACACAGGCCAGCTGGAGCCCTGCCAGGGCTATTTGTGTTGAACTAGAAGGTTTCTTCCCCTTCCCCTTCATTCTTCTAAAAATTTTCTATTTTCTGGTCCCCAAACAATCAAAGGACAATGAGCATTTATCCCAACAGTGTATGAATACATGCAAATTTCCAGTCTTGAAATCCTTAAATGGTAAAAAGGGAATCATATTACAGCTGAAGAACACGATTCTTAATTAAACCAGTGTTTGAGTGTTTTCCTTATAATGGATAAACTGGTGCACAGATATGTGTGTCTGCATGAGAGAGAGAGAGAGAGAGAGAGAGAGAGAGAGAGAGAGAGAGAGAGAGAGAGAGAGAGATATGAAGAGAGGAGATAGTCCAGGTACATCCCTCTCTCCGGGATGCCTGCGGTTGCTTCTTGGCCTTTCCTTCCCCAGGCCCTGTTTGACATGTGTGACTCCAAAGTAAGGAACCAGGAAGCAGTTCTGGGCCCAGAAGCCCCACTAGGAATCCTTCGCACTGATGCTCTCTCTCTTGCATAGGCTTTTCTTTATGCATATGTGGGGAACCCAGTAGAACTCGTGTTTTCGTGTTTTGTACTGAGGTTGGGTGTGAGTGTGAATGATGGAAGTTGTCCTTGTTATAAACATGAGCAAAGGCATTTGGAATGCTTGACCTATACCTGGACAGTGAGACCCATGACCTACTGACCACACTGATTGTCTTGAGGGTGGAAACAGTTACTTTGCTGGGCTTTGAAGACCAGGTGTGGACTTCAAAATAGTTTGATGATAAAGATCAGCAAGAAGATAATTTCCAACAGTTAGCAGGCAAAGGATCATGCTTCTGTGTTCACAGTAACAAAGGGTCATAGAAGCTTAGTCCATAGGTTCATAGTTTGGACCAACTGGGAAGCTAGTCCAAAGGAAAAGGCTTTTTGTTCCCTTGCTGGGAGCACCAACAGACCTGTACATCAAACTACATCTGTGTCTTTCACATTGTATAGTAGGTGCCTATTCCTTTTAAAATTCTCCTGTCTTCTTTTCTTATTGTGTGCGTTTAACCCTCTGGCTCTTTTAAAACTGCCCCAGTTTAACCCACCCATGCCCTCTCAGGGGTCTCCAGTCACTAGTCAGATATTTTATTGAGCACCTACTATGTGCCGGGCACTCTGTCAAGGGCACAGAGATAAGGCAGGACACATCACTGCCCTTGGGGAGCTTTTGTTCTCAAAGCCAGGAAATCAGCTCTGACATAACCCATCCATGAATCAGCATTTGGAACCCACTGGTTTTAGGTTATTTCAACTTTACTTTTTCAGCAAAAATAAGCCATATCCCTTTGAGATCTTTATAGAGAAAGCAGAAAAGAGCTGCACGTTCCACACCACCACGCCAAGGACAAGGCAGTACTTCGCTGCAGATGTTTATCTCCAGCATAGGACATCACATCAGGGTGTCGTGTACCCTTTGTGGCCTTGGCCTTGGCTTGGCGATCCTGAACGTGGAGGGTTTCCCTGCCCTCCCTGGAGCCACGGGACAGCCTCCAGGAGCCTCCCCCTGGAGCCCTACTGAGGAGTCACCTCTTGCACCAAAACTTCCTCGACCATCGCACTGCAAGAGACAGACCTCCCTTGCTGAGTGACAGGCTTGGCTAAGTGCTTTGCCTTCTAAGTGCTTTTACCCTGTGCTGAGGTGTGTTCCTGTACTTATGCCTAACTATTCCATTTGATTATAAGCCTCTTGATGACAGATTCCCAGAGACCCAGTTCCTTGGTACCTGGTTGATGCTTAAACAGTTATTTGTGCCTTGATTGAATAGAGATAATATACTTCTGTTCTTGAAATGTTTGCTAGATGGACGTTTCACAGTCATTGTTTGAAGTCCATTGCTAGAGTAACTGTAAAGCTCTTCTGCATCCCCTTTCCTTGCAGGAGATGGACATACAGAGAGTACTTACAAAGAATTTCCACACTTGGAGAGTAAAATGCATGGTCTAAAAAAGCTGCATATGAATGGATTTTTAAAAAATCACCTATTTAGTATAAAGGGAACTTTTCAAACAAACTGATAGGCATCCTGACACTGAAGAGTATACATTTTCAAGTAGACAAGGATGACATGGTATATCGTCATCTAATTGGAAACAAGTTCAAATCCATCCTAAGAATTGTGTCATGCTTTGAAATTTGGTGACTGAAAGCCATTGCCATCATTGGGTGATAAGTCTCTGGATAAACTGTGATGTGAATTGGACAAGGAGTGTTGAATTGCTGTTTCTAATGATTTTTGCTTTATTCCTAGGAGTCAAACCTTGGTCAAATATCATGGAAATCCTGGAGGAAAAGGATGGGGTCGACACGGAGTTACTGGTTTATGCAATGACTTTAGTGAACAAGGTCGGTTGATGTTTGTTATGGGTTGAACTGTGTCCCCCCACCCCAAAAGATGTGTTCCTGAAGTCCTAACCCCTGGTACCTGTGAATGTGATCTTATTAGGAAATAGGATCTTTGCAGATGTAATCAGGTTAAGATGAGGTCATTAGGGTGGGCTCTAATCCAATAGGACTGGTGTCCTTATAAGAAGAGGAAAAGAGATACACATAGAGGGAAGACAAGGTAGACACACATACATGAGGAAGACAGCCAGTGGAAGCAGGGGCAGAGATTGGAGTGATACATCTATAAGCTGAGGACCGCCGAAGGATGCTAAGGATTGTCCGCAGCCAATCCCGGATGAAGCAAGGAAGGATGCTACCCTAGAGCCATCGGAGAGAGCACGGCCCTGCCGACACCTTGATGTCAGACTTCTAGTCTCTCCACCTGGGAGAGAATAAATTTCTGGGTTTTTTTCTTCTTCAGAAAACCAGTTTTTTTATTTTTAAAGCTCTGCCATGTTTCTAGTGGGTGCCGAGGGTCACCTGCCACACTCACACCAGGTGGTCTGTGTAGCCAGCAAACAGTCTGGCCATCGGCAGACCAGGCCAGAGAGGTCCACTGGGACGGCTCTGCCTTGCTGCTGGTCCTGATAACTTCTTGCTTCAATTCATCTACAATAATTTTGCCCTCCAAGTCCCAGATCCTGATGCTGAGCCAGTGGCGGCACAGAGCCAGTAGCATTTGGGACTGAAGCACAGGGCGTTGATGAGGTTCCCCCCATCTGGCGTGTGAAGGTGCTTGCCTTCGTTGAGGTCCCACAACTTGGCCTGGCCATCCTCGCCTCCAGAAGCACAGAGGGACCCATCTGGAGAGACGGTCACAGTGCTCAGGCAGCCTGTGTAGCAAATGTGATTGGTCTTCAGCTGACAGTTTGCCAAGTTCCATACCTAATTTCTGTTGTTTTAAGCCTCTCAGTTTGTGGTACTTTGTTATGGCAGCCCTAGGGAACTAGTACATGTGAAAATCTAAAATTTGCCCTCTGAAGAAGAACCACATCGTGTGCACCCCCATGGCGGGAACACCCTTCAGCATGCCTCTTTGCAAGAGAAAACCCTTTACACCCCCATGTGGCAAGTGTGCAATGTGTGCTGGCACTCATACCTGTGAAGGCCTGAGAGTCTGCATGCTTTCTGTGCTTTGGTTCTTTCCAATGAAACCAGAAAGAGGGTAGCAAGAATTTTATGGCTACCCGTCCTTTCCAGATGTCCCCTTGAAAACATTTTTCCTTAAGAATGTAGATTAGCAGGGGCTTCCCTGGTGGCGCAGTGGTTGAGAATCCGCCTGCCGATGCAGGGGACGCGGGTTCGTGCCCCGGTCCGGGAGGATCCCACATGCCGCGGAGCGGCTGGGCCCGTGAGCCATGGCCGCTGAGCCTGCGCGTCCGGAGCCTGTGCTCCGTGGCGGGAGAGGCCACAGCAGTGAGAGGCCCGTGTACCGCAACAACAACAACAACAACAAAAATAAATAAATAAAAAAGAATGTAGATTAGCAAGTTTTACTCTTAAGGAAATCATTCACAATCAGACAGAAAAGCAAGCACTCTGTTCCACGGCTTATTGACTTCTGACTGCTGGGGGCGAGGTATGGATTCTTGAGGGCGGGTCCCATCCTCCTCCTGTGATGGTGACCTCACCCTTGTGCTCCCTTTCCTCTCATTACGTCCTCCCTAGTCACCAGCTTGTGTCCGTCCTGAGAGGTGCTCTGACCGTGGGTCCCATGCTGACCTGGGACAGCCCACTCTCAGGACTGGAGCTTCTTCATCCCGGTGCTTGGGCCCCTTCTTCATTAATAATTGAAGGAGGGTGGAGTTGTTTCTCTTCCCTGGACCGCAGACGCTACATCAGCCACCCCAAGATCCTCCCTTTTTGTGCCCCAGGCTGCCGGGTGCAAGCCTAAGGACCAACTGCAGTGATCATTAGTTCTTCAGAAAGGACCCAGAATCTCTTCCTGAAATGTAACTGGAGAAACATTTCCCCTGATGACTGGGGACAAATTAGTAGAAAGCAACATAATTATGAAGAGTAATTCTACTCGATATTAAAATGTTGTGCAAACTCTAAGGATTGAAACAATGTGGTCTTGATTCTTTCCTCAACAGATGGCTGGAGCAGAGGGGCTCTGAAACAGACCTCAATGCACAGGACGACTCACCCTGTGACTGAAATCCATAGGGATGGTCAGCTTTATTCATGACTGGGAGAGGTTTTGATAAATGGAAATAAACAAAAACATACTTTGACTGTATACCAAAATAAATTTCAGGTAGATTAAAGAGTTCAATGTAACATATCAAACTGTAGAAAACTGAGGAAAAACTAGAGGTGAAGATTAACTGGTCTCTAGTTGCCGAATAATAAAATAGTAAAACCAGTCAAAAAGATTCCAAAGCAAAAGACTTAAATATTTCACTGTGTAAAACCATAAACTATAAAACATCTTATTTATAAAATGAAATCCAAAACAAAAACTAAAGGCAAGTGACAAACTGGGAAATTGTTTGCAAAAAACTGGGCAGAAAATGATACCTATCCTAAATATATTAAGAACTCAGTTGAAAAATGAATGACATTAACCCTACTAAGATTAAAAGAAATATATAGTAAAACAACAAGCCATTTTCTCCGGGTCACGTGGGCAGTGATTGCTTTTTAATGAAATGCCGTTTGTTGATGAGGTCACAGGAAATTTCCTACAGTCCTGGTGGGGAATGGGCATCCCTTCTCTGGAAGATAATCCTCAGAATTCGGTTTTTATTTTCAAAGCTCTTTGTGAGTTGATTTTACCATGCAATTTGAAAGCAATTTTCTGTTGGTTTTTGAAGATGAAGGTCACCTATTTCCTGTCGTTTTCCGTCACTGCCATTGTTTCGGAAAACATTGAATTTAGCAAAAATGGCATTCTCACTCTTGCACAGTGTTTTCATTGTAATGCTCTCCACCTTAGTGGTAGAGGCCATGCTCGGCTGTGTAACGATCCCAGCAGCAGCCGCATGGCGTGGGCATCCTGCTGCCAGATCACTGGCAAGGACCCAGCACGTGTCACGTTCTCCTTGGCACCATAAGGCATCTAACGTCCAGGAATTCCTCACTTACTCTTTCTCTTCTGGCAGTTCCGTCTCATCTTTTGTTAGTTCTGGCCCAGGGGAAGTCCAGGAAGGCCCTGAGGACATGATTCTAAGTGTCTTCCTTTCCTCAAAAAGGTCAGCAGGCCGCTGGCACCCACACTGGATTTGTTTTCTTTTGTTGAATTTTAGTCACATTTATCGTTCCAGTGAGTAACATCTTCTGAGATCCCAAACATCATAACACATTGAAATGCTAATATGGGTCTGGAAAAAATTCAGACTCTGAAATGTGGGAAATTATATTGCTTTTCTAACTTTTCTTTCGGCAAAATGGAAGCTGGCCTAATAACATGGAATTCAAAACATTAACATTTTTATGACAAAACAAGGGTATGAAATTCCAGCCTGCTCATGCTTCTGAAACTGAAGTCTGCTCCCTTTGTTAAACAGGGAGATTAATGAGGGGTTTCCAGGATCCAGACTAACCCCCCCTGAACTCTCCCCACACTCCCAAACCACGTCTTCAGAAGATCTGAGGGAGCGTCAGAAACGAACCGTTTCTCACCCTGCAAGCTGAAATTGCATGGTGCCCTGTCCTGATCCAGCTGCAATCTCCTAGGTGGGATTCCCCGCTTTGGGGGCTCAGATATTGACCACTTTGTAGAATCAGATGAAGCAGGTTGGTGGGGGGGGATGAGTTACAAGAGGCACTACCATGGGGCTGGCTTGGAGCGTTCAGGGAAGGCGACCCCAGGGAGCCCTGGGGAGGGAAGCTGCTCTAGCGGAGCCAGCGGGTGAGTTACCTGATGGGATGCACACTGAGTATTTGTTTTTAGATTTGATTATATATATATATTTTTAATTACCATATAGTAAAATTGACTTTTTTCTCTTGGTATTTAACTGTGTAAGTTTTAACACATATATAGTTATGGATACCCTTCACAATTAGCATATAGAACGGCTCCATCTCCCCTCAAATCTCGCTCATGTTATCCTTTTATAATGACATCCTGATCACCTGTTCATGCCCCTGGCAACCGCTGATTTATTCTCTATCACTATAGTTCTCTTATTTCAAAAATGGGAATCATACAGGATGTGACCCTTTGAGGCTGGCTTCTCTCACTCAGCACAGTGCCTTAGAGATTCATCTATGTTACTATGCGTATTAATTGTTTGCTCCTTTCTGCTGCTGTATAGTGTGCCATTGTATAATATAAATATGCCACCATTTGTTATCTCTTCATCCACTGAAGGAGATTTGGGTGCTCACAGCTTTTGGCTTTCACAGATGCTGCTGCTATGAACACTTGTGTACAGGCTTTCACCATGCTGGTTTTACCCCACAAGAAAGATTTGATGGGATCAGTGAAAACCCAGGGACTGGAAAATAAAATGTCCTTTAGGACAGAGATTTCTCTCTCTGAGAGAGGCTGTAAAGATTTACTTGTCACAAACCCTGGCCAGACAAGGTCTGAGAGAAACCAGGAAGGGGGTCCTGAGTGTCGCCTGAGAGCGAAGGCATCAAGAGACATTTGCTCATAAACTTTTCTGGAGTAGCTGCCTCCTTTGCCAGAAATAGGCACCTTAGCAGTGATTGTCAGGGTAGAAATGGGAGGACAGGGCTCAGGAGGGGTGGGAGTGTAGCACAGTTTGCTGAACATGTCAGAGAATCAGCTGAAAAGAGGTGAGTGTGTTTCTGGGCTGCACGGTCCCCTCCCCGTGCAGGCGGAGAGCGAAGCTGTCTTTGACAAGATCAAGCGCATTCCGGGTGGTATGGCCATGGACTAGAGAAGCTGTCTTTGATTGTGGTGGAAGGCCAGCTCCCCTGCAGCCACCTGTGAGAGGTGGTGGGACGCGGGTGTGGCTCAAGCCCACATTTTCACCGTAGAAAGAACAGATGTCCTCTCAGTCAATACCCTCAGACCTGGGCCTCTTATTGAGCAAGGGCTCTCTGATCTGTTTGGTTCTATAGACCTAATTATTTAATAGAAATCTCCCCACCAACCCATCATGGTTGGGCTTGCTAAGGCAATGGGGACTAGGTCCAGGAATTTAACCTCCTGGAAACTTCTGAGAGAAGGAACTCAGTTGACTCTCAGCAGGGAAAAAAGGGAAGAAGAAAGGAGGGGAACGAGGAGGTGAGGAGACTGCCAGAGGCCCCTCTCTGTGCTCATCCTACCCACCCCCCGCCCCGCCACTACACTGCCGTGTAGAAAGTTTTGAATCTAACCCTGAATGTCTACTCACCTGTGATTGGCAGGTCAGCAGTCAGTCAGGGCACCTCCAATCATTAGCCCTGCCCTGGCGTTTGTATCACCATTTCCCTCTCTTCATCTTTTAACAAGTTCTGGAGTTTTCACTAAAACCAAAAGATGGACTTGTTCTGACGAGAGGGTTCTTTGGACAGGTGTGTACTTTTTCAGTTAACTCAGTGGACTGCTATCTGCTAATGCAGCAGTGACTGCCTTACCCGGCATCTGCAGACACCTATGTGTGCTTCCACACTTGGCCACTTAGGTGTGAGCACCTGTTTATTTATTACAGCTGCTGACTGGTTCACAGCCTTCTGTTCTGTGTCCTTGCTGGGGCCCCTGATGGATTAAGCTGTCGCATGCCAGTTATTTTTCTTTAGTGTCTGGTCTCAACAGCAGTGAGTTGTATCCTCTCTGTTCAGCATAGAAGGGAAACAGCCATTATTTGGGTTATGAGTAGAGACATTCTTTCCAATATTAATAGCCCCAAAATAGAAGCGTTAAAAGAAGTTGGTGCTGTGAGATGATCCTTAAGAAAGTACTGGTCTTTTTTCTTGCAAGGCAAGTCACCATGTTTAGAGTATTTTTGAAATGCAATAATAGTGAAATAAATAGGGAGTCGAGACCTTGAAATTTCAGCCAGAGTAGTTTGTGTAGAAGGCACAGGTATGTGTGGAAAGGAGACCAGAATAGCAGGTCTGAGTGCAGGGTTTCATTAGTTATTATTTAGTAACTTCCTATTACCTCAGGTGAATCCTTCCCTCCCCTGCCTTCATTTCCCTCGTTTATAAGATAAGGGACTTTGAGTAAATCACCTCAAGGGTCCTTCCGGTTCTAAGCAGAGGCCTGATCTGAGCTATCATCCTTCTTTTAAGAGAAGCAGAACTCAAAGAGAAGTCGGCTTTTTCTTTCTTGGGTTATCTTTTTGTCTCTTGGCTGCCGCTTTGAAATTTCTCATGTTTTCCTAAATGTATTAGACCAAGGGGAAGGCCTGCCGAACTGAAAGAAAAGGGAATCATTCAATTGTTATAACTCCAGCTGTTGCTAGATCAATCTTAACGGGAGTTTTTCTGATCACTGAGTATGTTAGTTTTCAATTGCCATGTAACAAATTACTACAAATTTAGCAGCTTGAAACATCACAGGCTTATCACCTCACAGTTTCCATGGGGCAGGGTCCAGGCACCACCTTGCTGGGTCCTCTGTTCAGAGTCTCACAAGGCGGCAGTCAAGGTGTCAACCAGGGCTGGTGTCTCGTCTGAAGCTTGGGGTCCCCTTCCAAGCTTCTGTGGTTGTTAGCGGAGCTCATTTCCTTGCAGCTGTGGAACTCACGGAGGCTTGCTGCTTCCTCTGGGACAACAGGATAATCTCTCTTCTAGTCTCTGTGCTCAGAAAAGGCCTAAACCCACTTTTAAATGGCTCACGTGATTAGGTCAGGACCACCTGGCTACTCTCCCCCCTTTTTAAAAAAAAAAATTTATTTATTTTTATTTTTTTTACTCTCCCCTTTGATTAACTCAGAATCAACTGATTTGGGACCTTAATGACATCTGTAGAATGCTTTCACCTTTGCCATATAATGTCACCTAATCATGGGAGTGTCCTCCCTACCCTCAAGGGGAGGGAATTGTATAGCACCTGTATCCCAGGGGGTGGGATCTTGGGGTTCATTCTGCTTACCACACAGAAGAAGCTCTCTCTCGAATGAACTTAGCAGCTGTTTGCTTTGCCCCACATTGCTATACTTGTGGCCGCTGGCTACCATGCAAAAAATGCCCTGAGAGCCTTGTGACAGTCCCCTAAGACATGTCTGTGTCCTGTTCTTTCTCCATCCAGACCTTGTCAGGATTGCCAGACCAAGACACCTTCTACGATGTGGTGGACTGCCTGGAGGAGCTGGGCATTGCAGCTGTGTCCCAGCGGCATTTGACCAAGAAAGGGACTGACCTGGACTTAGTGGAGCAGTTGAATATCTATGAGGTAACAGGATATGTGTATGCCTTTTGCAGGGCCTCATACAGCCTAGACAAATGTCAAAGGCTGAAGGAAACATACTCTAGACCAGTGGCTCTGAGTGTGATGTGGCAGCATCTGTAACACCTTGGAACTGCCAAAATGCAGGTTCTCAGGCCCCGCCCAACCCTGCTGAGTCAGAAACTCCAAGGGTGGGCCCAGATTGATTAATTGCTATTTTATTTTAAAGAACATTCATTCCAAATGAGGGGTGGTGGGGAAGGAGGCACATAGATCGTGTTTCTTATCCTCGGATAGGGGTGGAACTTCCGGCAGGGCTCTACATAATTTGTAGGGTCCAGTGCAAAATGAAAATGTGGGGAAAATGTGCTATTAAAGATACTAAACTTTTCACTTTCTTCTGCTTTCTCTCTCACCTTGTCATGATGTTTTTTTTTTATTTGCTAAAAGTATGTACTCATTGAAGAATATTTGGAAAATACCAAAAACTGTAAGAGAAAGAAATCACCCATGATTTTATTGCTAACCATGGTTAACATTTTGGTCTGTTTTTCTAGTCTTTTTTGTAAATGTATAGACTATTAACTCCGGAGATAATAGTCTATATACAGTGTTGTGTGCTGAATCTTTATTAGTAAATATTTTGGGATCATTTGCTTTTGTCATTGAATCGTCTTCAAGAATTTCGTTTTATTAGGAACATAATAGCCTGTCTGTAGGCAAGTACCATAATACATACAACCAGTCCCTGTTTTCTTAGATTTAGATTGCTTCCAAGTTTTTGAAAATGATAAATGCTGTTATAATGAACAGCTTTATTCATAAATTTGTGTGCACAGCTAGAGTCCTAGGAGGGATATTTCCCAGCTAAATGGCTCCATTGTGATCTTCACTGGGTAGAAGTGGAGAAACTGACATGTAACTCATTACTTCCTTAAAGTTACTGTCATAATAAGTGACAAGCTGAGGAACAGAACAGAATTATCTTTGTATGATCTTAGGAAAAATCAGTGGAAACTGAGCCAGAGAGATCTGCTGTCAGAGCATAGAGCTTCCCACAGCTGGCCAGCTCTTTGGCCCCTACTCTGGGCATCTTCTCCTCTAATGAAGCCTCACTTACCCAGTAATCTGCTCACACTTTCGTGTTTTATTATCAGTGGGTGGTGAAGGGGTATGTTCTCATGGCTCCTAAGAGACAGGATAAAGTAGGAATTAAGTAAGAATACTAAAGATGGAGAAGGAAGGGACTAAAGACAGCTGGCTCACATCAAGGTAGAAGGACTTTTCTCAGTACATATACCTCCCTTTCTTTAGCCCCTTCCCCCTGATCAGAACTCCAATCTCTGAGACTCTGCTGAACCAGGGGCTTATATTATCTTAGCTTTGGATTCTGTGTGGTCAGTGTATATCAGAAGATAGTATAATGCAGGTGAATTTCCTGCTGGTGAACGAGCTGGGAGAGCATTTTGAAAAGTAGCCTGGATACCTCCCCCAGAAGACTACTTCTGGTTTCAGGGCATACTTTCTCTCCAGTCTACCTGACTCTCAAGCTACCTCCCCATCTTCTTCTTTCCATTCATGCCAAACGTTTTTGTTTTTTGGTTTTTTTGGTTTGTTTGTTTTTCTTGCGGTACGCCAGCCTCTCACTGCTGTGGCCTCTCCTGTTGCGGAGCACAGGCTCCGGACGCACAGGCCCAGCGGCCATGGCTCACGGGCCCAGCCGCTCCGCAGCACGTGGGATCCTCCCGGACCGGGGCACGAACCCGTGTCCCCTGCATCAGCAGGCGGACTCTCAACCACTGCGCCACCAGGGAAGCCCCAATGCCAAACGTTTTAAAAGATGTCCTGTGTTCACCGTCTTCCTTTTGGCAAATGGCATTTGCTTGATATTTTAACATTAAGTACATATCATTCACAAATGTAGATTATATGTTTCGCTCAAAGAACAACAAAACAAACACCCATTGTGATGGTTAACTTGGTGTGTCAGCTAGACTGGGCCACGGGGTGCCCAGATATTTGATCAAGCATTATTCTGTGTCTGTGTAGGTATTTCTGGATGAGATTAACATTCACATTGGTAGACTGAGTAATGAAGATTGCCCTCCTCCATGTGGGTGGGCCTCATTCAATCTACTGAAGGCATGAATAGAACAAAAGGCTGAGCAAGAGAGAATTCACTCTCTGCTGATGGTAATGAGCTGGGACATAGTTTGCCTCTTACCTTTGACCTCTGGCTAGAACTAACACCATTGGCTCCCTTGGTTCCCAGGCATTTGGACCACAGATCTTGGGACTTCTCAGCTGCCATAATCACGTCAGCCAACTCCTTACACTAAATCTCCATATATATCCTATTTGTTCTGTTTCTTTGGAGAGCCCTAATACACTCATGTATTTAAGAAGTAGAATATTACCAGTAACTCGGAAGTGTCCTTGATGGCCCTTCCTGGTGTCATCCAACTAACTTCCAGCATTGTTCTCTTTTTTTTTTTTTTAAATAATTTTGTCTGAAAATAATTTATTCTGTGAGCTAACACAAAGGATCAGATTATCAAATAAGAGTTGACAGATCTGAGATCTTGCTACCTATAGCAGAGCTATACTAATCTATCTAGGCTAATAATTTCCAGAATACAGAGGTGCAGAGACCTGTGGCTCCCAGGTCTTTTATTCATATATCAGACATGTGTTTTCTGACCCAGAACAATAGATGAGGTCTCCAAGTGTGGTTCATGCGTCACCTCGCCCAGCAAGTAATTTGCTTCATAACTATGAAGGCTCTCTACTACATAGTCCAGAGAGTCATGGCATATAAATCCATAAATTCTGTGTGTTTATTTAGTGTAGGTGATCCTTAGCCAATCCTACCCTGCTAATTAAGGGCATTCCAGAAACAAGAACTCTCATTTTAGCAAATATCATTAGGCTGTTTGTTAGATAGTCTAGTTATTAGCATATTTACAAAAGATTAGATGGGGTCATTGTCTTCTTTCTTTCCCCAGAATCATCACTACTACAAAAGGAGTGGAGGGATCACAGGCCAGCTGTTTTAACTCCTTCCTCCCAGTCTGTATCCCTAAACAACATATTGATTTTGTCTTTTTATAAATGGAACCATACCTTTGGTGTCCTCCTACAGTTTCTCTTTTTGCTTATTGTTTTTGAGACCTACCCATGTTGTTATGTGAAGTTCTAGTTTGTTCACTTTCACTGCTGATGAATATATCCCAATTTATTTATCTGCTCTTCTCTTGATGGATGTCAGCTGGTTACAGTTTTGTTGCCATGACAATGCTACCATGACCATTCTTTTCTGCATGTGTGTGTGTATGTGTGTGTGCGCGCGCCTAGTACTCTTTATGTTTAGGTATCAATTCTATTCTCGCTTTGTAAAAATATTTAGAAGTTTTTCTTCTTTCTCTCTGCCCTTGTCTCTGGTCTTTGATTATTTAATAGAATTCCCTTGGGAAATTGTGTGGACCTGTGATGATGATTATGGGGCAGAGGAGGAGTGTGTGTGTGTGTGTGTCTGTGTGTGTGTGTGTCTGTGTTGGAGGCAAGAGATCTTTGATAACTATGTTTTTTCTATGGGTATTGGTCTATTTAAACTTCCTATCTTTATGGAGATCAGTTTTTCTGAATCATATTTTCCTAGGAAATTATCCACTTTATCTGGATTTTTAAACTGATTACTAAAGAGATATATAAATAGTCTCTTAGGAATGTTTTTAATTTCCTCTTGTTAGAAGTTATCTTCCTTTGTTAATTTTTGTGTTTGTAATTTCTCCTTTTTTTTTCCTCTGGGTTAACTAGTGGTTTGTCTATTTTGTCATTGTTGTTAATTTTGACTTATGTATGATTTGCAGTGCTCTTCTGTTTTGTAACTCAAAACGTTTTTATCTCTATAATTTCCGTCTTTAATTTTCTTTCAGTTTACTTTGTTGTTCTTTTTTTTAGATTTTTAAGTTGTTTATTTACTTCATTTCCTTTAATCCTTTAACCATCCTCGCATTCCTGGACTGTAACCCACTTGGTCATGATGTGTTCTTTTTTAAAGTGTGCTGTTGGAATTCTGTTCGATAATAATTTATTTAGTATTTTTACGCAGATAGTCATAAGTAAGATTGGCCTCCCTCTCAGCCTCCCCCCTCTTCCTTTCTTCCTTTTCTGTGTGCTGTCCCTAGTAGCTTGGGCATCACTGTTATGCTAGCATCATAAAAAGATGAGGCTGGTGGTCATGAAACCACTTTTGTATGTTGCTCCTGTAGAATGCACTCCTGGCGACTGTGTCTATGGATGTTTCTAGGGTACCTCTCTGATTGTTCCTCCTCGATGTTCTCCCGTGGATCTTTCTTCTCTGTCTCTTCCCTTTCAGTGTTGGGGTTTCCTTATCACACCTCCTCCTCTCTCAGTACATGCAGCCTGCACTGTGATTCACCCAGTGAATTCAGCAGCTTTGGAGGCTGGTGGCTGATACCTTGACCCTGAGCTTCCTGCCAAGACTCCTGGCTGCCTGACCCTCTGCCTGCTTGTCTTTTTGTATTACGTTCATTCATTCATTGAGGATATGTCACATACTCTGCTGGGGCTGAAAATACAGAGGTAGAAGATCTGTCCCTGCCCCAAGCAACTTTCATTCTGTGGTCTAAGACAAGCAGGTGGCTGGTTCCCCCAGCAGCTAAATGCGATGGCACGAGAAAGAACATGGAACGTGGCAGAGGAGCTCAGATTATGTCAGTCACAGCCACCTGGAGGCTGCACGTGACATGTATCCAGCCCTAACGAAACCTTTTATTTTTCTCCCATGACAAAAACAAAAATCCTACACAATCTGTTCATTTCTCCATCTCTACAAAGAGCAGAGTCTCCCAAGTTACAAACCCAGAGCTGTCCTGGACTCCCTCCTCTCTCCTCTGTCCCCACGCTCGGAAGTCTGATTGCTGAAGACTGTGATTTCTTCTCCATTCCTCTAGCTCAGGCCCTCATCATTTCTTGCCTGGATTATTGCAAGATCTTCTCATTCATTTGTGCCTCTGTGAATCCATTCATTCAACAGAACTTTACTGAGCACGTACTATGTGCCAGGCACTATTCTAGGCCCCAGGACACAGCAGCAAACTAGACAGACAAGGCCAGTGTCCCGAGGGGATGCGCATTCTCACGGGGTGCAGACAGTGATCAAAGTACTTGAGTAAGTTGAGGATCCAAGATTGCTGGCGTGTCTATGAAGAAAAGAGACAGGATGAGGTAGAGGTGAGACACTGAGGCAGGGAGAGGAAGGCCCATCTGAGGTGGTGGCCTAAAGAAGGACAGTGACAGAGGGAAGAGTAGTGGAGGAGCTCAGGTCTGGCAGGTGTGAAGGGTTGAAAGGAGGTGTGATGACAGGCAGGGCCTGGAGAGGTTGGCACCTGCAGAGTGGCATCCACCGGGGGCTTCTCTGCTTATTCCCTCTTCCTAACTCCCTGCAACTGAAAACAAGGGATCCTCCTGGAAGTCAGATCTGACTACGCCATTCCTCTATTTAAGAAAATAAACAGGAATGATTGAATGAATGAATGAATGAATGAAAAACCTTACAACCTTTTTCACAGCCCATGGGATGAAGCCCAAACTCTTTGAGTTGATACAAGAGCTAACACCATCTGTGGCCTTCATGCTTCTGTGGCCTGTCTTGGGTCATTCCTAAGATGTCTCTGAAGTTGCAGCCACACTCAACTTCTTCTGTTTCTTGAACGTGCAAGGCAGGTGATCAGGGAGCTTCCCTTTATCCATTCTCCTTGCTTTGCCTGGAATGCTCTTCCTTCCCATTCTCAGGTTGGCAAACTCCTCCTCCTGTAGGAGTCATCTCAGATATCCCCTCGTCCGCAAGGCCTCCTTGGCAAGGTAAAAGGAGTTCCTGCTACTTGTCGCCTGCACTTTGTTTATAACCCAGGAAGGAGCACTTGTCTGTGTCCACACCTCAGACTGAACAGTCCTCAGGTCGCACTTGTCTATCTGTTTGCCTTTGTCATCTGTCTCATTCCTCTCTAACCCCTGTGCCTAGCAGCGCACCTGCCAGAGTAGAAGTTCAGTAAGCACTTGGATGAAGGTCTCTTTTTAAATATCACACATTTTATTAACAGATGCTGGGTTGAAGGAAGGGCATGATTTAATCAGAAATCAGCTACCTTAAAGGGGAGATGCTTTGAGTAATCACTCAATGTGATTACTGAATGCTTGGGGTACAAGGTAGAGTCAGGATTTTTATTCATTTCTGAAAATTAATGCAGTTTTAAAAATATTTAGTGCCACAGGACAACTAAGTTCATTATATGCAAGGGCAGCAAGGAGGCCTATAAGCAGTGCCAATATTTTCTTCACAATAGACTATGAATGTTTTCAAGCCACTGTAGAGACCTTGGTTGGTTTTCTAGAATTCCTCTTAATAGTGGAGGATGTCTGGTGGCCATATGTCCTGGACCTTCTGGGGAATGCCCAATTCCATGTAATTTAATTCCATTTTAGAAAGGTGATTTAATCCATGTTTAATTAAATTCATTTGAATTTTTATAGCTTTGAATGATTTTTCAAATACATAAATTCACGAATCAAAATAAAAAGTCTTTTGTCAGATTGTGTTCTAACTTCTGATTCTGAAAATGTGGTCCTAGTAATGGCAAAGGCATCTTAGGGATGAAGACTTTGGGGGTGAGGGAGTGACTGTTACTGTCAGGAATAAATAACTTATAGATCCAATCTTTAAAATTCTTCCTTTATCATAGGTGATTTTAAAAATGTGTATCAGTTAGCTCTTGCTGTATAACAAATATGCCAAAAAGAGCGGTCTTAAAACAACAATTATTGCTCATGATTCTGTGGGTCACAGATTTGGGCCTGGTTCACCTGAAAGATACTCAGGGAGCTACAGTTATCTGACGGCTTGACTGGGGCTGAATGGTCTAAGATGGTCTCATTCACCTGGTTTGGCATTTGGTGCTGCTGTTGGCTGGGCCATATGTCTTCAGCGGACTAGCCCAAACTTCTTCACATGTAGCAGCATTTCAGAAGGACAAGTCCCAAAGTGCAAACACTTTTGAGGCATCTATGTCTTCTGATGTCCCATTGGCCAAAGCAAGTCACATGGAAAATTGTTGACTCAATGTAGGAGAGGGCTACACAAGGATAAGGAAACAGAGAGGCATGATTCCCTGGGAACCTAGTGCTATAATCATCTGCCACAACCTGTCATCAGCATAGTTTCTTCTTGAAATGGTACTAGCACTGGCATCCACTTCACCTAAAAGGTGAATCAAGATGTATAGGTATGAATTAAAAAGAAAATGTGGGATAGCAATTTGGAAAATGATAACATCTGCTGTGTAAAAATGGCTGCCTGTCATGGAGGATAGTAGTAGTATAACAACGTAAACTCAAAGAAATGTTAATAGATTTTGACCTCCATTAAGAATGTTCAGATTGTTCAATGTTTGACGATATTAAGAAATTATTTTAAGCAGGACAGTGGTATGTGGTTATGGGTTTTAGAAATCCTTATCTTCTAGGGATATATATTGAAATATTAATGGGTGAAATTATATGATCTGGGATTTATCTCAAAAAAAATCTGGCTGTGGGGTCGGTGGCAGGGAGTAAATGAGGCAAGATTGTCCAGGGTCAATACTTGTTGAACTGTCATAGGTTATGAGCAGAAAAGTCTTTGCATATGTTTTGAAAACTTCCACAAAAAGGGCTTCCCTGGTGGCGCAGTGGTTGAGAGTCCGTTTGCCAATGCAGGGGACACGGGTTCGTGCCCCGGTCTGGGAAGATCCTACATGCCGCGGAGCGGTTGGACCCGTGAGCCATGGCCGCTGAGCCTGCGTGTCCGGAGCCTGTGCTCCGCAATGGGAGAGGCCACAACAGTGAGAGGCCCGTGTACCGCAAAAAAAAAAAAAAAAAAAAAAAATCCACAAAAATTTAAAAAGAATGTTTAGATCATTCAATGGCCTCAAAGACTGGTGGAAGTTGTCACAGATGCCACCTTAGTCCGCGCCTCACTGCTTTCTTTTTTTTTTATGGAACGCAGGCCTCTCACTGTTGTGGCCTCTCCCATTGCGGAGCACAGGCTCCGGACGCGCAGGCTCAGCGGCCATGGCTCATGGGCCCAGCCGCTCTGCGGCACGTGGGATCTTCCCGAACCGGGGCACGAACCCGTGTCCCCTGCATCGGCAGGCGGATTCTCAACCACTGCGCCACCAGGGAAGCCCTCACTGCTTTCTTGATAAGATGGGGTAGGATGTGCAAGCAATCAGTGCTGGATGAGGAACCTGCTTGCTCCTCATCTTGGTTTTATAGACAGTGTTCTACATTTGATTAAAAGAGTCAGAAGGTATCTGACGAGGGGTCCAGCAAACAAAACACTCCATCTTTTGGGTGAGATTAGAGATTGTTCAGAACATGGTTGATCTCACGTTGGGTCCCATGGAGGACACTGCACTTGTAGTTAATTAGATCTGACACCACAGATTCTGAATAAGTCTCTTGATAAGTGCTGTTCCCTCCAGGTGTTTTCCAGCCCTTAGTGGTCTTGACTCTAATCCATAGTGCTCCCTAGAATCTGAAGAATTTGAAACTGCCATCGAGGCCCTGTACGTGAAAGTGCTTCTCTCTTCCTATCATCAGTGGACACTGGTGATTCTAAAATTCTTCTTGTAAAAACAAAACCAGGAGTGAAGACCAGCCCCAAATTTCATGTTACAGCATTCCTGACTGCCAAGCCCGAGACTGCCATTGGATCTCCTGGGATTCTGAGCCCCATTTACCCTCTGCCCCCATGCACACTTTTCTTTGTTTAAGGGGATGGATGTTTTGTTGAGGATCTGAACTTTAGACAGCCCTCATTGAATTCCCTTTTATGGTGTCATTTTGATAATCTTTCATGACTTTTCATGTAAACTTTCTGATTGTCTCCATCTTCCTTGACAAAAGGCAGTTAAAGTAGATTTCACTTTGTGCACACTCCGTGTACTTCTCTGAAAGGCACTGTGAGTGGAATGCTATTTGATCCTTGCATCTCTGAGGTTAGACAAAGAATTAGAAATATCTGAACTCTACTTTATCCCCTAATCTTATCATTCCAAATGTGTGCTTAATTAGAAGCAGAATCAATACTTCAGGTCAGAATAAGTTCAAATGGTTTAGAATTTGTACATCTAAAAATGAAAAAATAATTGGCTAGTAATATTTTAAAATACTGTTCTTGGTTAGGTGTATAATCATTCTCAAACTTTCCCCAGAGAATGCCATTTAAAGTGCTAAAGTTGAGATGATAAAAGTGGTTAACCAAAACATAACTTCTTTCTTAGTTCTTGCAGTTATACCACAGACCCCCCTGCGCCGCCCCCCCCCCAGGAAACAGACTTTCCAGTGAGATTTTGTAACAATAGAGCTTTTTCTGAACTCGTATCAATTCTTACCTCAAACCTCCCCAAATTATGTCTGACTTGTAAATTCTAAGGGAACAGAATAGTCAAAATATTATTAAATTGTCTTCATCTATCTGGGAGTTTGTTATAGAATGTATCTGGCTCGTAGATAGAAGAGTTTTCACTAAATCAGTCTCACCCGAAAGCTAGAACTGGAGGAAACTGGAGATGGAGCAGGTCAAGGGAGGCTGCACTCCTGAGAAACAGGCCGTGCATCTCAGGTGTCCATCCTCGTGAACAGGATGAGAGTGGCCAATCTGGCGCTGACTAAGCCAAGCTCACCTTGCTATGTGAACACAGTTGGCTTCAATGCTTTGGACAGAGGAGACCACTGATTTTGCAGTAGCCAGGTTTTATATAGACAGGTGATGTCAAAGCCAAATAGCACGGTTAGCCATCTGGATCTTTATATTACTTCTCCATTCTCTCACTTGTCAGGACCACGTTGTGAAATGTGACCAAGAGCACACACAAGGCTGGAAAATATGCACCTTTGGGGGCGGGGGACCACGTGGGTCCTTGGGTGCCAAATCAGAGAGACTGCTGGACTTGCTTTGTCCTGGCCTGTCTGGTCTGCGAGGTGGTCTGACCTGCCAGTTCTGTGTGATGGAGGAATCTGTGGGCATCCTAGGCCCCTTCATCCGAGGGCCTATGTTGGGGAAGAATGGTCATATTAATTGAGTACTAGCCACCGGGAAAGCCCTACCCTAGCTGCTTTACATATGTTAGATAAGTTTTCTTACCACAAACCTGAAAATGCAATCCTCTTAGCCTCGTTTGCCGAGAGACAGGCTCTCGGGCAAGCAATTTGCTGCAGGTCACTCTTGGTCCACTAGTGGCACAGGCAGCCACACAGAGGTCTAGTCAGCGATAACTTGTGCTCGTCTGACCATGTAGTTTTTGAGAAGGTAGGCATAAAAATAATTAAAGAAGCTGGAGACACAGATAGGTGTAACCCATGGTTGAGAAGAGTGAGCTCCAATAAAGAGGAGCATATGCATAGAGATGGTGGGTGTTAATGTGAGCTGACAGAGCCATGGAGTAGGGTCCAGGATAGAGGAGATTAGGAGAAGGCCGAGCTGGGCCTTTGGACAGGGCACCACCCAACTAGGGGATCTTAAAGTCAGGCCTCTCAAAAGACCTGCAGGTGAGGCCATTCGGCTCACCTAGTTTGTGGTTCCCGCCTTTCTCCTTGCTGTGCTCTTCTGAACAGTCTTGCTGGGAAAGCGAGCTCCGAAACTGTCAGGAATACCGGGGCTTCCTGCTGCCGCTGGGCTTCAGGAGAGACTCCGCCTCCTGGACCAGGGAAGAGCAAAGGCGGTGGGGGCGGGCGCACGAGAGATGACCTCGGAAAGGGCAGTGCTGGGCCGCAGGGTGAAGAGCCCATCTAATTACAAAATATTTCTCAGGTCTTCTCGTGACATCAGTTGACCTTTTTGTATCCGTTTGGGAAAATCACACAGTGGCAAGCATCTTTTGGTTTGCAGGCGGCGCTTTAGGATGCGTGTGCTTGTGATGACCTTGTGGAGAAGCCGCAGCCGCAGGATGGGAAGAGACAGCGTAAAGTGCTCATTGGGGCGGGACTGTGAAAGGCTGTCAGGTCTGAGCTTGCGCTGGGCGCTCTCTGCTTTTCCAGGTGGCACTCAGGCTCGAGGATGGTGACGAGACGGCTGAACCACCCCCCAGCGGGTGCCGGGACCGGAGGAGGGCCAGCGTGTGTTCCGGCACAGGCGGCGAGCACCAGGGCCTGGACCGCAGGCGGAGCCGCAGGCACTCGGTGCAGAGCATCAAGAGTCCTCTGTCGCCTCCGTCCAGCCCCTGCTTCCCGTCTGCTCCCGACTTCAAGGCCAGTCAAGTGCGAGATCTCCGTGAAAAGTAAGTATTAACCCAGCGGCGGAGAGGGGCGCAAGGATGCAGGAAAGAGGGAGGGAGGCCACAACCCCACCGGTGCCCTTGACCATCCCCATCTCTCCTGCTCCCTGCCTCTTCTCTACCATTAAACCATCACCCCTAATTCCCCTGGAACTTCCCAGGGCGAGGTGGCCCTGGTGACATGTGTAGACTTGGTCTTACTAATGCCAGGAACTCTTCTTCACCCGTTTGTGTTTTCATATTATTTAGCATCTCAGTTAATATCTGTGTAGAAATACTGTGCTTTGTCAACTAGAAAAGAATCCCAAACACAAAACTTTGGCCTAGAAATAAATGGTATGCCACCACATGAATGTGAGATCGATAGAGTCTGAGGTACTCATGACAATACATGGTTGAGGTTGAGTTAAGTAGAACAAATATATGCTTTCATATAACTTCAGTAAATGCTGATGCCATCATTCATTCAGTCAGTCATGCAGCATACTTTTTTATTAAGTGTCTGTTATAGGCGAGGACTGTTTGAAACCGTGAAGACATATAAATAGAAAAGGTATGATCTCCATTCCTGTGAACCTCCCATCTGGGCAAGGAGAAAGTAAGAATGAAGACAAGGACATAAAAAGAAATAGATTGACAATCCCACGAGAAATTATGTATGTCCAAAATATAAAATTTGACAAAGTCTATAGGAGCTCAGAAGTGGTTCCATAAAACAGAGGTGCAGCAAAAGGATGGCCATGCTGCTCTGGGGTCTGGGTCCGGTTATATCTTCCCAAATGGATGCTCTCAGTTCACTAGGATGGTGGGACTCTGTGGATCAGTCCATGCCAGCCACCTCCACTGAGGCTGACAGATACACTGGTTGCCAGTGCACCTCTTCCTGCTGCTGGCGGAAACCCTGCCCACATCACTTGACTGAAGCATTTTCCCCCCATCATGGAGATCCACCTGGGAGCCAAATGTTGGTCAGGAGGCTGCTTGGTGTAGAAGAATATAACTCAGAATAAGTGGTATGACCTTAAGATAGTGAGGTCTGTCACTATCCACATATGTCCCTTCCTCTCTATCCCTAAGGGGACACCCATCCCATCCCCACCACTACCAAGAAGTGACTTGGGCAGTCTGGTACTCATGGGATCACTGGAGCATGAACCGGTCCAGGCCTTTGGGTGCCCCCTATTACAGAAGGAGAAGGAGGGCATCGGTCTGCGAGTGATGTGCAAGGCATGGTCCATGTTGACACCCTTCTCCATCACCTAGCCCTCCATCTACAGGTTTTTCTGTCTCTAAGAGTCTGTGTATAGCAATCTCTATTTTAGTGAAAAGAAGACCCAAACTTCTGAACGGACTGAGGAATGAGAACCTCTACTATGAACTTTGTACTTTGTCGTCTAAGATCTTCAGGAAACTCAGGCAGTGCTCAGAGGGCCCTGGAAGCTCTCTGTAGCGCTGCTTCTGGCTAATAGCTTGAGAAATTAACACGGAGACAGTTGAGGAAAGTGTACACAGTGAGCTGAAAAATCGGTTTAAAACCACCCAAGAGGCTGAAGGTAGGAGTTAGGAGGCCTTGTTAAGCAGCATTTGGTGTTCTTTTGCTCTGTCTGACTTGTGTCATGTTTGTTTCTGTTCTGTTTCTTGCTTTCACACGTTTCAAAGGTCCCTGTGTTGTGAGTTCAGGTGACCACACCTTGTGATATGTTGGCAAAGGGAACAGCAGTAGAGTGGGCCATCCTGGGCACAGTTTTGAGGCTCTCGGCTTGGTGGGATCTGGAACGGGAGGCCACAGACGCCCCTCTGAACGTTCCTGCCTCAGTGTTTTCAAATAGGACTGATTTTTCATTTTAATGAAATTATTACTTTAATGTAAATTTCATAGCATTTGTTTAAGAAAAATACACTTTCCAGCTTACCAAGAAAGATAAAGGTTTTCAGATTGCTGATTATGAAGTGGCTTCATCCGTGAAACCTGCTGGAGGGATTTTGCCCTGTGGCCCCAAAATGACACTGTAATTTTTGCAGAAGTGGGAGTAGGATAGAGAGAAAGTGTGACGATAAGCAAATGGGGAAGCAATCCCTGCATGCATAGCTTAGTCACCTGCTCAGCATCTGTGCCTCAGAACATTACCTTAGAATCAAGAAGTTCATTGTGCTCTATTCACCATAGACCTTGAAAGACACAGACGCATGCCTGACCTACATTACTCTTCATCTATGTGAACGTTCCGGCCCTGCTTACTGCTAACTTGTAGCAACATGCCTGCATATGTCACATATGAAGAATTTTAGGCTGAATTGTATTACTCTGTGTCCCAACTAATGCCAATACTTTTGAAAAGAAGGTAGAGCTATGTTACAGGTGAGAGAGACTCATGTTGTCCTAAAGTGTGTATGGCACTCTCCACTCAGATGGTTCTTCTCTGTCACTTGAATTGGATTCTCATGATGATCCTCTGTAGGATCCAGGCAGAACAAGTATCATTATCCTCACATTACAGATGAGAAAACAGTCAGGGGCTTGGTGCCTTGTGATGAATCTCAGGACTAGGGAGCTAAGCCCTGGGTTAAATCTAAGTCTTTGGCCTTTGCCACTCAATGTCCGAATCATACAGAACCATTTGCCACCCTACCATTCCTAAACATAGTCATTGAGTGAGATTTGTACTTCTGACTTTTTAGACAGGGAATTTGTTTACATACCATGTATGTGTTTTTTTTTTTTTTTTTTTGGCGGTACGCGGGCCTCTTGCTGTTGTGGCCTCTCCCGTTGCGGAGCACAGACTCCGGACGCGCAGGCTCAGCGGCCATGGCTCACGGGCCCAGCCACTCCGCGACATGTGGGATCTTCCCTGACCGGGGCATGAACCCGTGTCACCTGCATCGGCAGGCAGACTCTCAACCACTGCACCACCAAGGAAGCCCGTATATATATTTTTATTCAGGTTAATATAAAAATCAAAGAGAGTTGAACAGGAGAAAATCCCCAAGTCTTCTTACAGACTTAGGCCTGCTAGGCTATGTGCTTTAATAAGGACGAATAAGCCTCAAAACTCACATTGCTCTGCTTAGGTTTCTGAAGAAATAGTCCACACTAAGCATTTACCAAATAAGGTATAAGTTTATTGGTCATCTGCCACCTAAAAATACCTCTTGTGACTGTGTGTGCCATAGTGAGTTTCACCTTTGCAATTAAATTTACAGATCTGATTGGAAGAAAAATGTTGGTGCTTTCATTTTTTTTACCAAGAAAGTTATTTTTAGCATCTAATCATCAAAAGAGCCAGTGTCTCTGGTTTAAATTGTAATAGTATATAATGTTAGCATTAAAAAGTCTTCAGGGTTGTCAAGCCCAGACCAGAGGCCCTTTCCGTGTACTCAGCCTCAGACATTCTCCTCCCTGAGGCACCCCATTCTATTCTTGAACTTCTTGGCTTGTTAGTAAAGTCACCTGGTCTAAATTTGCTCCATGATGTGGTAGCTCTATTGGTGTTTAGCATTTCACTATATGGATAGAATTTTCCTATAATGTTTCCCTGTTCATCCTGGTTCTTACCTCTGTCAACACACACTGGGTCTTCTTCCTGCTCTGTATATCCATCTTTCTGACAGTGAACTTGGCATGGGACTTAATATATAAAGTTTAATTTCATCCTGTTGATTTCCACACAACATTCTAACCCATAGAGGTAATTTTGCACTTCATTTAGTCATTCATGTTAGCAGTTGTGCCATCCAGCTTTCAGTCATGTGTATGTTTTAATACACATGGAAGAGTGACCTGGCGGGTAGTGGATGGTGACAACAGCTTGGAAGTCGATGGTACAGATGACTCCCACATTCTTCAAAGTCAAGGGTTGGAAATATTCTCTGTCAAGGGCCAGGTAATAAATATGTTAAGCTTTGCAGCCCAGACAGTCTTTGTCGCAACTATGGCTGCTTTTATGCTTTTTTTGTAGCATAAAAGCAGCCATAGAAAACAAGTAAGAGAATGAGTGTGGCTGCCTTCCACTGAGACTTTATTTATGGACACTGAGATTTGAGTTTTACATGTCATGAAATATTCTTTAGATTTTTTTCCCCCCAACCATTAAAAAAAACGTAAAAATCATTCTTAGCTGACAGACTGTACCAAAACAAGTTGTGGGCCACATTTGGCCCACAGACTTGCCAACCCATATTCTAAGGGGCTGCGTTTCTTGAGGGAAGTTGCAGGCGAAGTGGTGTGGAGTTGGCAAAGAGGAGTATGTGGGTAAGAGAGAAGAACCTGTCATGCCATATGAGAAGTCTGTTAGGGAACAGCATCCTTAAGTCCAGGGTTAGAGCAAGGGATATTCCATGAAGGTGTGGAGGCTGTTTGCTGATGGCTGCTCATGCGTTCCCAGTGGGAGGTTGAGGGAGTTGGAGAGGGTGGAGAAGAGTCAGACTAGGGGGACTTACAGAGCCAGTGAGGGGGAGGGCGTGCGGCAATGAGCCCAGAAAAGGATGTGCTGCTCAGGGATGTAGAGGCAGGCTGGGACCAGTCCCAGTGGCCCCAAAAGGCCGTGGTCTTCAACCGGAAGTGATTTTGTCCCTAGGGGACACTGGGCAATGCCTTGGCACTTTTTGGGTTATCATAGCTGGGGTGGGGAGTGCTGGTGGCACTGGTGGGTGAGTCTAGGGACGTTGCTAAACATTCTACAGTGCAAGGACAGCCTCCCGCAACGAAGAATCATCTGTTCTAAAATGTCAACCCTGCCTTAGAGGAAGGCACGTAATTGGTTGTGATTTTCACTTCCTTGGGGCGATGCTGAGGCAGGGAGTCTTTTGACTGTTGGAAGCAGGGTAGCTTTCTTGAACTTTGTGGACCTATCTTAAATGCTCATGTGCATGGGTCAAAATTGACTTTTCTTTTTCAGAGAATATAATTCTTAAATTTGGGGGCTACTGTATAGATTGTACAGTAGAGTCCCTTTTTTGTTTTGTTTTGGTTTGGTTTTAACTCCATTTAGCAAAGTTTTCTACTTCACATTCTCAGGGAATATGCTGAGCCCTCTTTGAGAACCAAGTTTGGCTGAATCTCATGATTTTCTCAGTAGCTGAAATGTCCAGCATATCCAATTCTAATCAGCTTCACACCTATCACATTCCAAAAATGTTGACATAGTGGAATGTGACACCAGCATACAACAAAATGGCAAGACAGAAAAATGATGATATGACAAAAGGTGTGGTCTTCTGCAGCCAGACTCGGGAACCTGGTTGGAGGAAGAGGAACACAGGGGACAAGCTCACTAGAGCCACCTCTGTCCACGCAGTGTTCACAGGTGTTTAGGTGGAGTTGAGAACTCAGCTTGGGGAGGAGAGGTGGATGCCCTCCTCTCGACTGATGGTGTCATCAGCTGAGGGTCAAGAAGTGAAAACGTTAAATTCAAGAATTGCGATTTCATCCGTGGAGGTTAGATTAGGGGTAAAAATAAGGAAAAAAGGCTTAATATTTGTTGTACAAAACTACTCATTCTAATAAATTGAAAGTGACCAGGAAGTAGACTGACCAGGAGTCAAGGGTTGTGGCCAGGCCTGGAGCTTGCACTTGGGAAGGACTGGATGCAGCAGTTTGACCTACAGACCTGCCTGACCCTCCAGCAGCACAGAGAGGTTGTGGCCTGGCCCCCTTGGTCCTGGAGAAGGGGAGACCAGGAGGGACGACGCCCACATGGGCTACAGGCCACGGTTACTGACTGGGGGTAGCTAGCCTACCCATGCTGCAGCAAGGAGCCTGGCAGGGTTTGGTGTGGGGACAGACTGTGGACACCAACAGCAGCAACTCAGTCCACACGTGCTGGTCGAGAACCGATCCTGGATCCTAAGGAGCACAGGGGCACTCAGTCTGCACACATTCTCACCAGCATGGAATTTGGAATCACTGCTGTACAGGACATAGAATGGAGGTGCTTGGCCCTGCCACTACTAGCCCTGTATCCATTTAGACATGGCCCCTAGCACACAGTGAGAACAGAATAAAGAGCAGCTCTTTTATGTTTTCAGATAATGTACCAAGCGCTTAATCATCTGCCAGGCATTATGCTAAGAACTTTAATATACTACTTTTTTCACCGTTACCCTATGAGGTATACGTACTGTTATTACCTCTGTGTGACAGGAGGAAAAACTGAGGCACAGAACATTGAAGTAACTTGTCCAGAGTCCCACAGCTAATCTATGTGGAGTTGGTTTTAGAGTTCAGGTGGTCTGGATCCAGAGTCTCTGCCCTTCACCATTTTACTAAACTAACCTTTTTTTTCCCCCCTGTGATTCTGTAGAAATAAAACAAATATACTGGGTACTTGGCAATTAGTAAGCAATGATCAAATGCATGTTGCCATTCTTCTATATTATTAGTTCTAGTTTTTTGTCAGTACATTTAAAAAATTACTACAATACATTAAAAATTATTGCTTAGTGTTCCATTGTAAGGATATACCATAATACTGTAATGCCTTCATTCATTTTGCTATGTTTTGATTCCAGTTTTTTTCCTAATGCCAAACTTTCTGTAATGAACGCACACACATGCACACACACACACACACACGTTTGTGCACATACATTAACATTCTTTCAGGAGAGATTCTTAGAAGTGAAATCCCCTAGATCATGGGACACTACATTTTATAATATTGTATTACATATTGGTGTCAACCATATAGCTCTCTAAAAGACCATATCAATTTGCTGTTCTACCATAAGCATATGATTGACCATTTTACCATACCATCACCAGCACTGGATGTTAAGAATTTTTCAGAAGTTTTATAATGCTGAAAAGTAAAATGTGGTGCTTCAGCATTTTAATTTGCATTTTTCTATTACTACAGAGGTTGTTCATCTGTAGCTGCTTCATTGGCTGTGGACATTTCCTTTTCTGAGTATTGTCTGTTTATATTCTTGGCTTATTTGTCTCCTGAATGGTTTAAGCATTTTAATTGGTGTACAGCCATTCTGTTTTTAATGTGGAAATTTTCAGATACAAAAGTAGAGAGAATGTAGTATTTTTAATACATTATAGATATTAACTTTTGGACAGCTATGTCACAAACGTTTTCTCCCTATATTTTAACTATATTTAAATTACTTCATGGCATCTCTTGATATATGAATAAAACATTGTTATAGTGTCCAATCTGTTAGTCTTTTCCTGTGTGGCTTTTAGGTGTCATGCTCACTCAGGGAAGTGTGTCCTCTTTCTAACTGCAGCCTCTCTGTGTTGTTCTGGGAGAATCCTCTCTATTTTTCCTTCACTCTAGGAGGTGAGTAGTAGCAGCAGTGGTGATAGCAGGAACCACATTTATGGAGGACTTACTTTGTGCTGACTATGGTGCTAAGCAATTTGACATATGTTGTAAATTCCATGAAGCAGGTGGTAGTATTCTCCCCATTTTACAGATGAGGAAACTGAGGCACAGGGAGGTTAAAGAACTTGCCCCAGATCTCACAGGTGGTAAGTGGCACAGCTGGGTTTGAACCTAGACCAGACAGTCCTAGTCCAGAACCTGAACTCAGAGCTAAACATCCCTGGAACTAGTCTCTGAATCTATAGAACGTGTTTTGTAGTAACGAGTTTTTCTCTTTTGAGGATGAATTAGATTTGTTGAGAAAGCAAAAAATCATTCAGAGCAAATGTTTATTGGAACTTGGTCATCCCAAGAGCTGTGTTGTTTATAATCACTGTTAGATTTTGATCCTGAAATAATCATACTGGTTTGCTTGTTTTTCTCATAAATTGGCACTGAAGACAGTTCCTAATGAGGAGTTCTGAAAATGTTCAGAGCAATAACTGCAACACCAGAACAGCCTTCCCAGTTAATCATAACTAACCAGCCATAATCTTGGTGATGGGAGCAGGAAAGAAGGCATAGAGAACAAAAGTTCATGGTTGAGAGGAAGCCACAGTTAACTATCAACTATCGGAGGCTAAGCTGTCCTCACGTTTTGGGGGATCATACCTGATGTGCACTGGTTAGTGGCCCAGTGGGTTGTGGGCAGAAGAGAGACAAGCCTTGGGGCTGAGCCTCCAGGATGGGAGCTGGAGGGAGGCAGTTGGAGAGGCAGTGTGGTTTTCTATTTTCCTGCGGGAGTAGGAAAGGGTATTGGCACCTTTCTACCAGCCCCAGGAACCAGTGGGCAGATGGGAGAGCCTAACTCTGAAACTGTGCAGGGTTGGGGAGGCCATTTTCCTGCATTTTGTCAGGAAGGAGGCATATTTGGATGCTTAGTTCCAGGGTCGTGCCTTGCCCTCTGGTCTGTGTCTTGCCTTGTCCACAGGGCTTCACTGCCAGGGCTTACGGATTCCACTCCTCCTTTAGCTGCAGGATCTGCAGCAGAAATAACAGAGTAGCCCTAGTTCTGTGTTTCTTGGAAATAGTTGGCAGTGAACAATCGATTTGCAAGCAGAAAACCTATTATATAAATAGTAGTGTTATGGAGTCCAAGCTCAGCACAACAGCCCAATAAATTGAGAGACCAAGTGTTGGGACAAGGAACAGTGACTTTATTCGGAAAGCCAGCAGACCCAGACGATGGTGGACTGGTGTCCCAAAGAGCCATGTTACCTGAATTAGAATTCAGACTTCTTTTATACTAAAAGGGGAGGGAGTATGACAGGTTGCTGCAAACTTCTTGGTGCCGGCCAGAGGGGATGTGATAATCATTTGTCATTGCAGCTGTCCACGTAGGTCTGGTCACGATGTTGCTGGAAACCTCCAACAAGACAAACGTCATTCTCTGTTCTGCAGCTTTTTATGTCTATCTGTGTGACAAGTGTTATACCTTGAAAGGTCAAGCCTGGGAGGCAGAGCTTTGAGAATGGGCTACCATGTATATTTCAGGCTATAGACAACATTCTTTTATAAAGGCACAGAACCAGCAGGACTAAGCACAGGCAACAGGGCACAGAGGTTAGAGCTAAAGGACTAGATCCAATACGGAGTCAGGTTTGTTCTCCTCTGTGACAGTAGGGGTTGTATCATTGGTGTTAACCTACAGAATTTACGACTCAGGTGACCTCAGTCCTGGCTCCTGGGGAAGGTTTGGCCAAGTGCAGAACAGGAGCAGCCACGAGTTGTTGAGGGCACAGGCGTGGCCTTTCCAGCTACAGTTCCCACTTCCTCCCCAGTCTTGGCCTCCGTCTCCTCCACTGTAAACTCAGGGCGCTGATGCCGCTTTAATAGAGTGTCAGGGGAGTCGAGAGGCAGCGCAAATGTGGGCTTAGCTCAGTGTTGTTACTGTAGTCACTCCATGCCCTGGAGCTTTCCCGGATATATTGTGCTATTAAAGAAGGTAACCGTTAAATAAATATGAACATGAACTGGCGAGAAGATTCTGTGCACCGGCATAACCATGCTAGAGGATTTCACCACAACTAGATTAACAACCACTGGTACCATGAGCAGCAAGTAGCTACTTGGGAAGATTGATCTGAGGGTACGGTTCGTTACCAGTGGGATTCACCAGCGAGGGATGTGACCTCCTCAGGTAGGTATGGTTAGAATACAGCCAGTGATTCAGATATACCAGTTAACGTCCCGAAGCCCTTCGTGGTTTTCTGAGTATTGAACAGCAAAGGGAGGATAGGAGGGGAGATGGCTGGGGGGTGGGGGGCTGGGGCAGAGGTCTGTGAACTTGGAACTGAGAGCACCTGCTCCAAGAAAGGACAGAAGCAAAAGGTATGAGGAAGAGGTCACTTTGCAAAGCTCCTTCTGATTTCTGGCGCGGGACTTCTGGTTTCTCAAAAGATTCACTGTGATCAGATTGCAGATTTCTTTGGGTGTTTGGACTTTGCTGAATTGAATTTGGGGGATTTTTCTAGATGCTGAAGAAAATGGCAGAACTTTAAAACTGAACAGAGCTACTGATGAATTTTAAGTGAAGAAGTGAGATCAGGGTGGTATTTCAGCAAGACCCCTGTGGGAACAGCACAGAGAATGCATGGGAGGAGGGCAGACAGCAAACAGGGAGCTTGGTGAGGCCTGGGCCACAGTCTGGAGGGAGGTGGAAAGGCCCAAAAGGCAGTGGCAGGGAGAATGGCAAGCAGGAGAAGGTGATGAGATACAGGATGGACATCATTTGTGGGATGGTGACTGGACTGTATGGTGAGAAAGAGGAAGGAGTCCGGGGTGATCCCTAGGCAACCCCTAACTTAGGGTCGTGGGATGGCTGTCAGGCCACTGAGTAAGCTGTGGGCATTTTCAGTTTGAGATATCTGGGTCACAGGTAGAACGTCCCATAGGCAGTTGGATAGGCACCTCTGGAACTCAGGTACACGCAGGTGAGGGTTGAAGCTTGGGCTTAGATGCCATAACCCAGGGAAAACAAACCAAGTAAGTAGAGAAGTGAATGGATAAAGTGTAGAATTGTCATGAAATTCTGAAACTGAGAAGTTCACTCACTTTCCAAGTCAATGAACCTTGATATTGGTTGTCTTCAAGTGTGAATGCTTCTCAAGCTAGAGTGGCCTTACTTGGTGTGATGTTGCAGGAAGAGATAGCCCTTTACTGTGGGAGTGGTGAACACGCTTCAAAAAGAAGGAGAGGTTTTTGTTTCTAGTTACATCTTTGACTTGCTTTGGGTATTTTCTTTCAGTGTCAAGCCTGCTTGCCCTTGGCCTGGCAAACTCTCCATTTTCTGTGATATACGTCTTCCCATCCATGTCCTGACTGTTCACAGCCGTTTCTGGTAGAGCTGATTTTGTTGGCAGTTCATGCAGGTATGGGTGTGGGTGGTCCTTCTGGAGAGCCAGCATCTCCCTCTTTATATCCCTGGCAATTCCAGGATCCCTTTGGAAATGGAGCAGGGGCTTTCTAATGATTACTAAACTGAGTCGATTAAACCCAATCATGGAAGGAAGAATGAGATTGTCTCTTTTACAAGAGTCTGTGGAGGGAGCCTGGTAGTAACTCTTCAGTGATGAAGGCTGAACTAGCAGGGAAATAAAACCCTGAAAATGAAGGCTGAGGAGGTCAAATCTGACGTGGCAAAAAAGGTGTTTACAGTGGACCAAGGTGATGCTGGTGAAGCATTTTGCAAGGGACCCCTTTGGAATAGGCTTTGGAAATTGATGAGGCGAGACCTAAAGAAAGAGAGACCTGGCCTAATGTCATTCTTGTCTCACACATGTGTTCAGTGAGCTGACAGTGATCACAGAAGCATCATATTCTTGTAGAAAAAGCATTGATTTCTAAGGGAGGTGATGTTGATGTCTCAGAGACTGATAAGGATTAACATGGGCTATAGTTGTGGTCCACGTTTGTCTATATCAAGGCATCATTCATTGATTCTCCTCATGGTGGAATGGGGCCTCGGTGAGATGGGCAAGGGGTGAGAACTGGTAGACTCCCTATACACTTGAATACATGAAAAGAATCTGAAAGAAGGAAAGATTCACAGCTTCTTCCAGTCCTTAAAGAGAAGAGGCATTTATTTCCAGCCACAAAGAAATGATCATAGTGGAGGTAGCAGAGCATCATGGTCAGGAGCTTAGATGCTAAGGTTGGACTACCTGGGTTCAGATCCTGGCTTCTAGCTCTGTGACTCTGTGCAAGCTCCTTAACCTCTCTGTGCCTCAGCTCCTCAGCTGTGAATGGGGTAGTAATAGTACCACCCCAGCATTTCCTGTGAGGAGTTAAGGGGTGAACCATGTAAAGTGCTTTGCGTGAGAGCATCCATCAGAGAGTTTGTTAAATAACTAGAATAAATGAGTGACTGCAGCCTCACCCCCACCCCCCAGCCCAGTGAGAGTCTGATTTCCCTGGAGAGAAACAGAAGGCAGAGCCAAGCCAAGTAGAGGAAAGCCTACCCCTTGCCCTGGGAGAGTGGCCTACAGAACAGGGAAGCCTGGGCACATTTGGGACGGGTATCTGCAGCCTAAGTGCCATTTGAACATCCTGATAAAGCATGCTTCCCAAAGACACAATAACTCAGTGAGGAATCAGAGACAATTATATCACACTTCAGGAATACTCCATTACAGTAATCACGTTTGCCTCCAGAGAAATTATTTTAATTCCTGAGGTTTGTTTGTTTGTTTTTCCCAGTCATGCAGTTCTGGTTTTATAAACATGAGTTTAAACATTGACTGGAGATGAGCCCCCATAAAGAAGTGGCCAGTCGGGGCCTGCTGCGTGCAGGCCTTGGTCTCCTAGAGGTCTTGGGACAGAACAGGGCGAGCAGGTGGAGGGTATCAGGGCTTCATGCCAGTGGCAGGCCTTCTGAAGTGAAACAAATACTTACTGGACTTGGGAACATATTTTTCTTTCTTTATCTATATTTTTTTCACGTATAACAAGCTTTGCAAAATTGACTTTGAGTTAGAAGAGTAAATTATTTTGATCGTGAAAAGGGGAAAAAATCATGAAGCAGAGAAGAAGTGCTTTGGGACTTCCTTGGTGGTGCAGTGATTAAAAATCCACCTGCCAACGCAGGGGACACGGGTTCAAGCCCTGGTCTGGGAAGATCCCACATGCCTCAGAGCAGCTAAGCCTGTGCACCACAACTACTGAGCCCGCGCGCCACAACTACTGAAGCCCATGTGCCTAAAACCTGTGCTCCTCAGCAAGAGAAGCTACCCAATGAGAAGCCCGCACACCGCAACGAAGAGCAGCCCCCAGCTTGCCACAACTAGAGAAAGCCCGCACGCAACAATGAAGAGCTAATGCAGCCAAAAATAAATAAAATAAAATTAACTTATTTTTAAAAAAAGAAGAAGTGACTTTGCGGTTGTTAAAACATGGCTGGGACTTGGGTCCACATCCATAATAGCTCATGCCCACAAGTAAACGAGCAAGCCACCAGTTCTCTATAAGAGAAACCCCAACACTGAGTATATTATTTCACAGTAACTATACAGGGATAGACTTCTTAGTCCTGACATTTTATGAACTTTGATGTTATGATTACTGCCCTGAGTTTGTTGAGGCAGGAATAGTAGTTTATGAGCCAAAGGAGAACAAAATGATGTTCTTTCATTCCTTCATTATTCACCAGCTTGTATTTTCCTGTACCTGCCAGATTTTCAGTTCTGAGGATATAGTGGTAAGCATGACCCTTATGACTCTTGCAGCCTCATAAGACTGTGCACATAAATATTGTAGCAAGTAAATGTGTGTAGCTTTGGAAGAGGGCTTTTGAAGGCTGCAAACAGGACTGTGTGCAGGTAGCAGGGATATAAGGATATACACTTGACAGTAACGTGCAGTTCACAAGGACATGTGCAGGGACTGTCATTACAGCGTCACTTGTAACAGCAGCTTGGGGAGTAGCTAGATAAGGAAAACATGGCTGAGCCACATGATGGGATGCAACTAGCAATGATACGAAATGCGTCACACCAGAAGTACCAACATACTTGCCACATCAATTACTGTATTAAAAGGACTGTAGAATAATATATGTTAAAACGTTCTTTTTTAATCTGGAAATTTACCCACCGAATTTATAACCGTGGTTACCTCTGGTCAAAGGGGACTTAATTTTTATCAGTAATATTATACTTTTTCAAAGGGAGTATGAATTCTTATAATTAAATATTAATGTAAAAGATTTTTTAGAAAAGAGGATAGTGGGATGGGGCAGGGTGGTGGCGGGGTGGGGGGGGTTCCAAAAGCCTCCTCAGGCATTTGGGCTGAGTCCTGAAGGATGATTGATAGTGATGTGTTGAAGTCCAAAGCATGTGAAAAGGCAATTCGAGTTCTAGAATCAAACTGAGTCATGAGTTTGAAAGATGGTCCTACACACAAAACTCTGAAATGGGGTTGGCTTCCTCGTGGTGGCTACGTTTGATATCTGCCTCTTAAAGACACACATATCATGTCTCTTTCTAACTTGGAGTCTTTCATTCTTTAGTGCCATTGCCTTCCTGTTTGTGCAAACATGAGACAGAATGTGTGTAAGAAGTTCTGTCATTCGAAACATTTAAAAGTGAGCTTGGCTAGACAGCACACTATTTGACTAATTGTACAACTTCTGGAGATGAGAGAACTTGTCTGATGTCCACACAATTTCATTTTGTCATCTGTCATAGACTACCAGAGATGAAGGCTCCTGTTCTGCTGTTCCACTTTATTTTATGGGTGACATAGGAGAGCCTCTGGGTCTCAGGATGGAGCCAAGCCAGACGCAGGCAGGGCTGCTTTCACCTCTGGAGGCAGCCATCTTGAAACCTCAGCCTGGGTCTGTGCTTGGTGTCCCTGCTGTTTCCAAAAGGTCACAGACAATTCCAGTCTACCTTCATCTTAGTTTCTCTTCTGTTCTCTCAGGCCTCTAAGAGACACTTAAGGCAATTAGGTAGTATCTCTGGCTTGGAATAAAGTCTTTTGTAAACATAAAATCAAAGTACCCACAAAAGAAAGTAGTGAGACACCTCATAGTCAGCAGTTATCACTGGATTGATTTGTTTTACTCCTAAATAAACCTGCAACTAGGCTACTAATTGTGTTTTTTTTCCTATTGGTTTTAGGCTATGCAGACTGGAATTCCATTATATTAAACTGCTCCATGTTTTCCACAGAAATAATGTGCTGGATCCATTCGTATTTTATTGTAAAACAAAATAGCAAAATAATGGCTCGTGCATTAAGGTTCTGGCCAGATGTCCAGTTCCTGGGTAAATTCAGTATCCATGGCCTGTAAATATGCTCCTTCTAAACTCTGAGTGTTACAGGGACAATAAAGCCTTTCCTAACTTTGGGTTCTCACCATGGAAACATCAGAGCAACAGCTGGGGTCTCTTAAACGTCTTTTCGTTCTCTTAGCTGGCAAAAATCTTTTGAGGGAAGCTGCTGCTTCCTTTTTTTTTTTTTTGGTGGATAACAAAACTATTTTTGAATGAAATCACTGCTTCAGTTGGTCAGATATACGTCTTAACTGATTAAGATAACTAATTGGAAATTTTCAAATCTCGGGGCCTTGGTAACCTAGAAACAGCCTTGAAGTGAGCAGAAAGTATGAGTCACCGGGAGGCTAAGTTCAAACTCCAGTTGACGTGTACTCTGTCACAGAGGGATGCAGTGTTTGCTCTATCTGAGGGATATAGATGGAGCCCAAGAGGGCACTTTGTCTGACAGAAATTTAACACACTATTTCTTCTGTTTATTTGTTTTTGTGTTTGTGTTTTTTTGTTTAAATTGTAAATTAAAAAAAAATTTTATTGTGGTAAAATATACATGACATAAAGTTTACTGTTTTAACCATTTTTAATTGTACAATTTAGTGGCATTAATTACATTCACAGTAATACACTATTTCTATGACATATTTTTTTCATCTAATTATAGTATGTCATATGCATTTTACAGAACTAAATGGGGCATTTAAAGTGCCTGCATCTTATCTAAACCTTAATACAGAACTTAATAACTAGTTGCCACAAATGGGTCACACCTGTGTCAAGACACTGATTTTTTTTTTTTTTTTCCCTTTAGGGCAACGAGGCAGGTCTGGGGTGATTGGGGCACTGGGCAGGTCTCCTGTCTGTTACTCTGGTGGGCTGTGCAGATGTTCTTGTCTATGCCCTGTGCAGGGAGGACTGAGAAGCACCATCCAGGGTGCTATTGCTTAGAAGGAAATGTGCAGTGACGGTGGAGCAATGACACCAGTTTAGATTCTGCTTGGGGTTCATGACGTCGCCTGTTCTTACTGGCAGGTTGTGTGATCTTGCCTTCTCTGGACCTCGTCTTTCTTATCTGCAACGTGGGGAGATCTCCAAGGTCATTTTTCCAGTTCTTGCCACTGTTTGCTGACCATCTATAGAGAGTATCTCCATGCTGAGCACCATGCAAGGTCCACTGGACCAAAGATCTGCAACAGGCAGTGAGCACTTACTGGATGTCCCTGGCGGCTGGATCCACTAGAGAAACAGAGCAAAAGGAGTAACTCCAGGCAGGGAGAATGGCTCCTTTGCAGACCCCAAGCTGAAATGCCCTTGGTGTTGGGTGGACAGCTCAATAGACTGATTAAGACTAGGGTGGGGGAGTTGCTGAAGGGAGAGAGAGATGAAGTTGGTGAGGTGATGGGGGTGTTAGCTGAGCAAGTTGGACTTAATCCTAAGGTTAGCATGTACGTGTCGGAGCAGAAGAGTGTCATGTGTAAAGTCCCATCTTGTCCTCTGGTCAATTCCTGCTTGGCCTTCTGAGTTTTGCCCCAACAGCACTGTGGAAATTTTTCTCACTTGAGTACTTCCTGGTACAATTAGATTAATGTCTTTCTCCCCTACAGACCTGTAAACATTAAGGGTGAGAACCGCTACTAACCACTGTACCCCTGCATCTTGCACATAATAAATGCTCAATAAATAATTGTTGGGTAAATGGAGAGAGAGCCCTTGCCCCATGGTTACACTTCTTCACTTTAAAGAAAATGTTTGTATTGTTACTTATTATGGGAAATCTCTGCACCTTCTGCTCAATTTTGCTATGAAACTAAAACTGCTCTAAAAAATAAAATCTATTTAAAGAATTCTAATTCTCCAGAATTGAATTCATCATAATCCTTAGTTCATGATACACTGGCATCATTGGTCCATGTGTGGCCCTCTCCTAGTTTATTTAGTTTATATAAATATAAATATTATAAATATTAATATTATAAACATGATTACTATTATTAATATTAATTATTAGTGTTATATAAATATTAATATAAAGAACATCCATGAGACTATGGTCTAGCTAGAAACCCAGAGCAGTACCCTTAACTTACTATGAGCTTCCAGCTTTCACATCTCTGAACCTGGGTAACCAGCACTCCTAAATATTGTTTAGTGTTGTCTTATGGGTTTGTTGTTATTTGTTTTTAGTATTATTATATATATATATATAAAACAATAGTATATTATACAATTTTGCCTCTTTGAACTTTATAAAAAATATTAGAATATTGTAGTTTCTCTTTGCACTTGTCTTCACTCCACATCATGCTTCCAGTGTTCATCCATATTGTCATGTGATGCGGAAGGTCTTCTGTTTTCTCTTCTTGGAATATACCACAATCTATTGATCCTTTTTCCCACTGGTGAGCATTTGGGCTGTTTCCATTTTTTGGTAATTACACACAGTGCTGCTGAGAATATTCTCAGACTCGTATCTCAGTGCACATGCTTCGGCATCCCTAGAGAGGGTTTCTCAGCCTCGGCACTGTTGACATTTTGGACCAAAAGTATTCGGTGCGAATGATGTTGTGGAGGGCTGCCTTGTGCATTGTAGGATGCAACATCTAAGACTAGATGTCTCCCGACATTGACAAATGTCCCTTAGGGGGCAGAATCACCTGGTTCAGAACCACTGCCCCAGGCTACTGCAATGCCACTTCTAGGTGATGTCAGTCATATTCATGATATGAATGCTTAACTTTATGAGATAGTGCCAATTCTTTTGCCAGTCATTATGCTAATGCACACTCCTATCAGCAATGTATGAGAGCCAGTTGATCTAAATGCTCTTCAGTGCTTAGTATTATCTTCAGTTCTTAATTTTGCCAAGCAGATAAAAAATGGTATCTCATTGTAGTTCCAACTGAGTTCTCTTAAACTCTGATTGATTTATATTTAATCTTCGGTTTTAAAATATCATTTCATATAAATGTGTTGGCCATGATTGTGTATTTTGCTCACTTCTATAGTTGTGTTTTTACTGATTTTTAAAATATATTTTTTCATATTCCTGATTTGAGTTTATGTCTATTAGATGTGTTGAAACGTCTGCTCCAAATGTGTTGCTTAACTCTTCCTCATCCTGATTGCTTTGGTCCTAAGAATATACTTTAATACTGTTTTAAATGTTTCTATTGTACTTTTAAAACATCTCAGCAACATCCATTTTCCTTCTTGTTTTTTGAAGCCTAAGAAACATGACATCAGCCTGAGACCCGAATTTCAGAAAGTTAATTTGACTTTGAGGGAAACTGTGCCCTGCAGAATTGGTCAGGCGGTGGGCCTGTTGTTTTTCCAACGTGAAGAGGGTGGCCTCCAGTCTGGGACTGTTTGTGGTTAAAAGGAGACTACCTGATGGGTTCAGAACAGGCCTGTGCCCTAGAGTAACTCCTTATCAATTACAAACAAGCAGAATACCCCTAGAGGTATTTGAAAGCCAGAGGCCAAAGACCCAGAATGCCTTAAAACAAGTATAAACAAAATTAAGTTATACTTTAAGAGGCAATTCAGCTAGGGAAAAAGCAAAATTGTCTGAACTAATTCTTCAGTCTTAAATATTAGCAGCATAAAATATCTTTCCATTTGACTAATTCTACTAGTATGAAACTAAATAAAATCAAGCATAGAAAGTCCTGTGCCCTACGAGAGGGTATTTCCTTCTTCATGCATTTGAGTTGTAGGGCAAGGCCAGTGCTTTGACCATGGGACTTCCTGGAAGTGGATTCCCTGTGTGAGTCATTGTGCTGCCTGCCCTTGGTCCTGCTCTGCCACTCATGATAGCAAAGCTATGATATACACAAGTCCTCAGAAGATTTATTGCAGGGTCAGAGATGTTGAGCCCAAACAGGAAACAGGTTGGGATGTTGATCAGAATCACTGTCTTCATACATCTGTAGGACAGCTACATGCAAGAGAGGAGGATCAAAAGTACACAGCTTACACAGGTGGAAGTTATAAAGGGGACATGTTACTATCTGCCAGTGATTGGGAATGCTTTGCAGAGTTATGTCCTCTTCCTTAGTGAATCAAGCAGAGTTCTGAGTATCCATTAGTGGGGGATGGTAGAGATTTCCTAAGAAGGCTCCAAAGCCAGTGACAATGATGGTGATGATGATGATGAGAGCTAATAGTTAAAACAAATTGATTTGCTCACTGTATACTGCTCCTTTTCAAAGTGCTTTACATATTAACCCAGTCCTCCTAGAAGGTAGGTACTGTTGATATACTAAATTGGGATGAGGAAAGTGGGGGCCCAAGGTCACACAGCTGGTAAATTATGGAGCTGGAGTACAACCCAGGCAGTTGGCTCCAAGCCTCTCCAACTCCAGCAGACTTTGCTTCTAAATGACTTTACCACCTGGGAGAACAAATGAAGTCAAGTCATTTTGGAGGATGGGGCTCCCTGTTTTGTGTTAAAGAGGAGAGACCCATTGGTTGGCAGGGTAGAGATCTGTGGGTTCTGGGCAGACCAGAAGTAATAACATTTGCAAATTTCTGATCAAGCTGAGGGAAGGCAGCCTCAGGCTGAAGGCCAAGGGTACAGTTTTTAACTTGACTGCTGTTAGAGTAGAAGAGGACTGCCAACAAAAAGGACTGTGGTGTGTGAGGGTGAGCTGTACCAGGCTTAGAAGGACAGATGAGGTGTGCTCGTTTGTGGCTTGTGGCATTACAGGAGGAATGCTGTCTTCACTGTTCCACTGGCTTCCTTGTTTCTGACAGAAGCACCCCTCAATCCAGGTATGGGGTATATAACCATGGGATTGTACCAATACTTCTTGCTTCCTTTCCCGCCACATCTAACCAGTCATCAAATTCAGCTAAATCTGTTTTAATTGTTTTTGGATCCATCTCTTTTTCTTTAGCTCCACAGCTGTCACCCTCTCTGCCCTACCTCTTTATGAGGCTTGCATAACCTTTATTCCATAAACTGATCAGCACATTTTAAGAAACAGGAATTATAGATCAATCTCTTTCCAGAAGATATATGTAAAAAATTGTTAATAATGTTATAGTCAACTATACTTCAATTTTAAAAATTCTTAAAATTAACAAATAGAACCCAGGTGTTTATAAAAAGGATAACATGGTATAACAAGGTGGGGTTTATTGCTGGTATGTGAGGTTCGTTTAACCTTTTAAAAAGCAGTTTTGTAATTCATTGCATTTTCAAAAATAAAGGGGAAAATCATATGATTATCTTGAGAAATGGAAAGAAAGCATTTGATAGAATTCAGCACTCATATATGGTAAAAACTCTTAGCAAACAAGGAAACTTCTTTGATCTGATAAAGAATAAAAAATCTGTGGCAAAGCTCATATTTCCTCTTGATATTTGGGACAATGAAAGGATGCTTACTGTCATCACTTCAGTTCAATGTAATATTGCAGTTCCTAGCCAGTGTAATAAGGCAAGAAAAAGATAGGCACAAGAATTGGAGCAAAATAAATACAACCATCGTTACTTACAGACGATATGACTGTCTATATAGGAAATCTAAAGGAATCTATATAAAAAGTATTACAATTAATAAATTTGGAAAAGTTGTTGGATACAAGGTAAATTTACCCCGAAAATCAATTTTATTTCTATATATCATCAAATAAATAGAAAATTAAATTGGAAATTGATTGTACAGTAGCATTAAAATCTATATTTAGCAATAAATTTAACAGAAAATATATAAGACCTCTACAATTTAAAGCTTTAAAAGAAATGAAAGAATATTGGAATAAGATTAGATCTAAAGGATATACCACAGCCATGGATTGGAAGACTCAGTATGTAAAACTGTCAGTTCTTCTAATTCGTGTATAAATTCAATACAATCCCAACTAGTAGTCCAGCTAGATTTTGGTGAAGATTGACAAGCTGATTCAAAAATTCTATGAAAGTATAAAGGGCAGAGGACTGACTTTGCAATGTCAAGGTCTATCATAAAACTGTAATAATTAAGATAGTATTCATGCAAAGATTCACGCAGAGTATTCATGCAAGGATAGAAAAATTGACTAATGGTGAGAAAAAGTGCAGAAACCCACAGATATATACTTGATTTATGATAAAGATGATACTAACATGGGGCAAATATGGCCTTTTTACTAAATGGTTCTGGGCCAATTGTATGTCCACGTGGGGAAAAAAATGTATCTTACCCCTATCTCATATGATACCCCAAATAAATTATGGATAGACTGCAAATTTAAATGTGAAAGGTTATATAATAAAGCTTTTAGAGGGTCACATAAGAGAATGCCTTTAAGACCTTGGTGTAAGCAAAAAAAAAAGACACTAACCATCAAAGAAAAAAGATAAATAGGGCCCCATTAAACTTAAGAACATATGTTTATTAAAAGATACCATGAAGTGAATGCAAAGGCAACCCACAGGGAAAACATATTTGCAACACTAGAATATGACAAATTACTTGTGTCCAAATTATGTAAAGAATTTCTACAAATAAAAAGCCTTTGTTTTAAAGTTTATTTATTTATTTATTTATGGCTGCATTGAGTCTTCGTTGCTGCGCGCGGGCTTTCTCTAGTTGTGGCGAGTGGGCGCTACTCTTTGTTGTGATGCTCAGACTTCTCATTGCGGTAGCTTCTCTTGTTGTGGAGCACAGGCTCTAGGCACTCGGGCTTCGGTAGTTGTGGCTCGCGGGCTCTAGAGCACAGGCTCAGAAGTTGTGGTGCATGGGTTTAGTTGGTCCACGGCACGTGGGATCTTCCTGGACCAGGGATTGAATCTGTGTCCCCTGCGTTGGCAGGTGGATTCTTAACCACTGCGCCACCAAGGAAGTCCGAGCCTTTTCTTTTTTTTTTAAAGGCAAAGTACTTACACGCTTCAAAAGGAGGATATCTGAATAGACATTAAAAGTATGATAATGTGCCCATCTTCATTAGTCATCGGGGAAAGCAAAGTAAAGCCACAATGAGACATCGTCGCACACATATTAGATGGCAAATGAAATAGACAAAAATATAAAATCTTGGCAAGGATGTGGAAGAACCAGAATGCTCATATACTATCTGTGGGAATGTAAATTCATTTATTCATTAAAAAAAATTGTTTGACAGTTTCTAATAAAGATGAATTTAAGCATATCTTATGACCCAAAACACTAAAAAAACATGTACTACAATATCTATAACAGCCCTATTCAAAATGACCCCAAACTGAAAAGTATCTGATTATCATCAACAGTAGAATGGATAACTAAATTATAGTATATTCATGTAAGAGAATGCTTTACAGCAATGAGAAAGAATGATCTTCAAGTACATATAACAATATAGATGAATCTCACAAGTGTAATATTGAACAAAAGGAGCTGGATACAGTATGATTCCTTTTAGATTGAGAAGAAAATCAGGCAAAGCTGACCTGTGCTGTTTCAAGTAGGGGAGGGAAGCAGTTCAAAGGGAGCATTAAAGGAATGCTGATTATGTCGATGCATCTGTTCTGTGAAACCTCAGTGATTCATGTACTTTTCTGTATGTATTTTATATTTTCTGTATGTATGTATATTTATATTTTTATATTTTATATTTATGCAACTGAAGGAGAGTGGGGCAAAAGAGTTACAGATTTTGGCAGAATCATGCCTACAGTGGGAAACGGTCGATTCATAAGGATTGAAGAAAAGAAGGAGCTGATGGACATTTAGGAAGTAGAGGAGGACACTGAGGTTGCAGAAAAGTTATGGTGGGAGGAGAGGAATGAGAGATTTGGGGGAATGGGGGCTTGTGGTCGGGGGGTAGAAGTTTGGATGTAAGGTTTCCGAAGTGGGCTGCTTAGGTGTGATGATGGGGTCCAGCCTGTGGGGGCCTGAAGTGAACAAAGAGGAAGGTCATTGGGGTTCAGGAGTTTTAATCCCTTTGGCAAGGGATTGAGAAGCTTGGGTAAGTGTTCCACATGGAACACTTGCATCACATAAGTCACATGTTGATAGGATTTAGAGGCCAAAGGAGGGTAATGATTCAGTTATCAAAGTCTGTATTTGTTTAGCTGCAAGGGCAAAACCCAAGTTAAACTACCTTAAGCAAAACTGAAAAGTTATTATCTTCTGTTAGTGCAAGGCCAGGGTGAAGATGCGAGTGTTAAAATTGTCATGGAGACTGCTTTCCTCTCTCTCCACCTCCGTCCATCTCTCTCCAACTCTGCTGTTCTTGGGCCGGGGTCACTCACAGGTAGCCTTCCTTCAGTTGACTTAGGGTGTCCTTGTACCTTCTCATCCGTGAAGGCACCCGGAGAAATCCCAGGGGTGGCCCAGATTGACTCCACCTGGACCATGTGTTAATCCTTGAAGTGATGGGGGGGAATCAGCCCCCCACCCCCAAACACATTGACTGAGAATGAAGGAGTGACATACAAAAACCATCCATCCACCGTAGAGTAGAGGGTGGTGCAGGAAGGAATGCAGTGAAGACATGAGGACTTCTCGCTGCAGGTGCTGGGCAGCCCTGAGAACAGCCACTGCAGAAGGAGAAGCACCTGGGAGGCCTGCCCAAGGCCAGAAGCTGTTGTGAATCATGTGTGGTAGGGGACGGGAGGAGTGGGGTAGGGGGATGCAGGCAGTAGCATCCAGCCAACTTGCCAAAGGAATTTGGCTTGTGCTGGGTTATTGCATCTCCAGCCCACACTTAAATTTCCCCATCTCACAACTGTCTCCTCTAAGTGTGCTCTTTTCATTTCAGCCAGCTGGAGTTTTTTTGCTTCATCTTCCTGTTTGTCTGTAATGCTTATCTTGCTTTTCCATCTTGCCCCTGTGTGCATTTCTCTTTTCCTGGCCTTGCCTCAGGGTTGAGGAGGAGGAGGAGGAGGAGGAGGAGGAGGAGGAGGAGGAGGAGGAGGAGGAGGAAGAGGAGCAGCCAGTCACGGAGCCCAATTCAGAGGAAGAGAAAGATGACGAAGCCCCCTGTCAGGGCAAGGACAGGTACCGAGGGCTGGACACTCCCCGGCTCCCACCAAAAGCCTGGAGTCTCCTTCCTAATGGATAGTTTGCAGCCCCCCTTCAGTAGCCTCCTCCCTTCCTCACTAGCTCCCACTGGCAAACGTTTACACAGAGCCACAGAGTGACTAGTTTTATAGAAGTAACTGAGCACGTTTTCCCTAGAGAGCTGTGCTGCCTTCCTAACCTTGCTTTATGGGAGACACACCCAGAAGCTTTTCTCCTCACTGTCCTCTCCCTCACTGAGTGCTTTGGCTCAGTCAGATTGACAGTAACTAATGGGATGTTCCTCTCTGCTCAGAAAACTTTAACCCTCTCTACACTGTAGGGAGAATAATTCCAGGTGTCCCCTTCTTCCTACTAATTTTACCAGTACAATGTTATCTATACTGTGTGAAGGACTGCCGTAGGAATAATGCATTTGATTTTTATCCAAATGGACAGGAACACTTTTCACCCCATATAGCATAGAAAAAGTTCCCAGCATTTATTTGCATACCTAGAATAACTACCATAGCTCTGCAGTCCTTTGGGGGAGTTTTCTGTCCTCCACTCACCTCTCCAAGGTGCATCCTTTCTGTCTCCGGGCAGTGTTAACACACACAGGCACCTTGCAGGTATGTGTAAGTTTTGTGGTATTTTCCCCAAATGATGTCTGTATGAAAAATAAAAATTGATCATGGGTAAGTTCATTTTCTGATATTCAAAAATATTTCTATAACTGAATGGTTCCTTCACTTGACTGATTATGCTGCAAACTGATATTGTTGCTCTTAGTTTTTCTGCAAATAAACAAAGTCAAAAGGATCTTGGATGAATTAGGGTAAAATCTTTCTCTTACCAAATTCAAAGTTAATGTGATTCTTTGCTGCTGGGGCCTCATTCTTGGGGCCACCGGTGCACATAAAAGTTCTCAGACAGGCTCCTTTGACGTGCTGAGATGCCCCCTACTCCCAGGGGTCATGGAATCCTCTCTGAACTGATTGCTTCCCCCCTTTGGAAATGTCCGGGAAGAAGCCAGCAGGATGTAGAGAGAGGAAAGGAATGACCTAGTGACAGAGAGTGAGGTACACATTCCAGAATGAGATGGGAAGAAAGGTTGGCATTAACCAAGGGCCCCTGCCCATGCCGAGTGCCACGCTTGGGGGCAGTGACTTTAGTGAGGGACGCTCTGGGAAGGGAGGTGGTTCAGTTGACAGTCCCACCTTAGGTCAAAAATGAGTCACAGCAAATTCTGTGGACCCTCAATAAATACATTGGTGTGGCTCCACACATGCTTAAATGTGCATGGTATGTCCTACCCACAAACTTTTCACCCTCAGGGACTCAAACGGTTCAGCAGTACCTACAGACCAGAGGGAAGAATCTGGCTAGAAAGAGCAGCCTCCAAAGGCGTCCCTACTGACTCGTGCTGTCTTTACATGGGATTGTTATTTACACTGGTAGATGGTGGTTTATCCTGTCCTCTGCAGTGTCTTTGACTATATGACTGATTGTGGAGGGTGTCTTCATCAGAGACTATACAGTTAGACTTTTCAGTTTTAGGAAGCAAAGGTGTGCATATTAAACACCAGCGTTTGATCTTAACCACGGTGTTCATTAACATTGATCTGGACGTTATTTCTTCCCTGAAGTCAACCTACTAGACTTAAAAGTGGTGAGAAAGATTCTGCTTACTTCTGTGGGCTTGGTGTCTTCCACTGCTTCCCCTTCCTGCTGGCTGCTTCCTTGTGTTTGCCCGCCATGTGTGCCCACCACGTGTGCCCCCTGTGTGTGTGTACCACCTTTGCCAAGCCTGCCCTGGGCACTGCAGTGTGGTCTCATGCCATCCTCCCCTTGAGCCAGGGAAACCGGTATGTCCCTGCCCTTATATACAGATGGAGCTCTGGATTTGAGGTAGGAAAAAAAAACAGCTCACATCCCGTTCCCAAGTGGGCATGGCTGGGAGTCAAGTTCTCTGGGAAAAGGACTACGGTTTTGAAAAATGCAGAGTTTAATGTAGATTCTCCTGTTACAAAGGTAGGCTTCAAAATATCTAAGTGGTCTAAATGCAGTCCCCTGAAGATGGAAAGTCTTCATAACTGTATCTGTGGCAGAATGAGGCCTGCCTGCAGGAGTCTAGACATCTAGGGCTTAGTGGTAGAGGAGGCCCTGGGGAAAGTGTGAACCGGGCAAAATGTGTCTTCACTTTGCCGGCCCCTCATTTCCAGCTCTTTGCATTTCTTGCTGGCATCTTTTCTCCTTCTCCACACTTGCTTTCCAGAAAGGATCTGAAAGCAGTAACTGTAAGTATGGGGCTTGTGGGATACCTCGTCCTCAAGTTTGGGTGTTTCAGGAGGAGGGCAGATCTCCTGTTTGATCAAGACAAAGACATGAAGTTCAAATTGTGGAAATTCTGGTGCCGACACAACCAGTGGGGAGAAACTTGGGGATTGAGGGGCAGGTGCAGAAGAGCCTTTGAGGTTACACTAAATCCCCTCATAAAGGCCCTTGTATGCTCAGAGGCCAGGTGGGTCTTACCGCCACCCCCCCCCCCAGATTGGCAAACCCAGGGCGCCAAGATTATTGGGAAAACCAGGGCTTCTGGCTTTTATGCTGCAGGTCAAGAAACACAGCTGGACCCTTAAGTGAGAGGTCCTAACAGTAGTGAGCTTTTACGTGTCTTTTTCTCTTCCTAACTTTTGCTCCCTCTCTTCCAAATCTCTTTTCCTCCCCTTCCTTCCCCCTCCTCCTCTCCTCCTCTCCTCCCTGCTGACCCAGCGTCCAGGCCAGCCCTGCCTCAGAGCAGGTCCCCACCGGAAAGGATGCTGCTCTCGAGAGTCCAGCCCTCCCCGCCACCTCCAGTGCCTCCTCACCGGGAAAGCAGCTCCCGGCCGGCAGTGCGGCGGGGTCCCCCTTGCGCAGAGGGTCCCCAGGGCCTGCCCCGCGGGCTCCCTCCACGCCCTCCCCGGCTTCTCAGCCCCTCTGCGCCGCACCCGGCCCCCCGAAGGCGTCACCAACCATAGAAAAGCTGCCCTATGTGCTTCACAGCCCCTTCCACCTCTTCTCCTATGACTTGGAGGACTCGCCCTTGTCCACCAAGGAAAAGGAAGCCGAATCCCAGCCGGAAAGCAGGTAGATCCGGCCCACGTGACGGCCTGTGCGAGGCTAACCGGGGGGGGGGCGGTGACGCAGCGCGTTAGCTGCATCCTCTGGCTTGTCTTTCGTTCGCTGCGTTTGTGGAGATTCCAGTCAGAGCAGAGAGCGGTTGTGGTGTGAACTCCCTGAGCGCTCACGAATTACCAGTATGTAGGCAAAAGGCAGAAGAAAATTCCAGCTGCTTGAATTGCGGACCTCTTGTGTTATAATGTAATTACTAAAGATGGAGTTTTGAATTTAAGGTTTATAAAATTATGCACAGTCTGTCAAAATCTACACATTTCAAGCCCATCTCTCTGGCACGGGCTCTCTTTTGATCTGCGGAAGGCAGCCAGGTGCTTTGCCAGCTTTCCAGGCAGCGTTCTGAGTGGGGTTTTCCTTCCTTTAACAGTTCCTCTGATTCTCTCCATCCGAGCACGTATTCTGCCTCCGAGCCTTACAACTTCCGGTCTTTCTCTTCCAATAGGTGGGTGTCTTTTCTTTATCTCCTCTCCCTTTTCTATAGCTTTCTGTTTTTATTCTAACGTATGTAATTTTCTTTCAGACATTGCTCATAGCTTCCCATGAGATGGCAAACAATTGCAGTTTGAATCACTTCACAGGCATTAGTGTAATTACATTATTTAAGTATGGACACCTCAATGATTCTTATGCAAACCGGAGATGAGGCAGAGGGAGGGAGGTGTGCAAATCAAACCGGCACAGGGAATTTTCAGCAGGTGCTTGTCAGCTTGCCTGTGTGCCTTCCCTTCACTGATGCCTGGATCAGGACCTCTCTGCAGAGCGGGCAATGGGGAACAGAGGGTTTGCATATTTTAAACAATCAGTTGTCCAAAGTCAATAATAAAAGTCAGTATTGACTGATGGCCACTCCCATATTAAGAGTAATAATAATAATTGCTAACATTTATTGAGCATTTATTGAGAGCCAAGCCCTGTACTTTAAAGTATCACTTAACCCTGAAGAGGTAGGTTCTATTTCTAGCCCTTATATACAGTGAGAAAACTGAGGCACAGAGAGGTTGGGTAAGTGGGTAGTGGTATCTACCAGAATGGCTTTGTATACCATCAGGAGTACGTGGCCTCCAGTTTGAACACCTCCAAACTACAAGTCCTCTACCAATCTCTTTTAGGTCTAAAATTCTCAGTTATTGTGGTCTTTCACACAGTTTTCATGAAATGCATCCAACATAGCTCTCATGTTCCCCAAGAACAGTATCCGTGTACAAGTTAGGAGCTGCACATTTGACCGGAAGAAAAATATCTTGGCAACATCATCTTTCCCAGCAGGGTGGTGTTAGCCCAGGTTGGTGATGGTCTCACAGCTTCTGACGGGGCTTTCCTGGGACCCAGGTCCCTCCCACTTGGTCCCCAGGCTTCAGTACCACTGACAGTCCTGGGGGATGAGAGCAATAGAAACATGGAAATGGACAAAACGAATATACACATAAATTGAGAAAAGCATCTGCATGCTTGTGAATGAAGATTGGCTTGGATTTCACTGAGAAAAGTTTAAAATTTTTTAACCATTGGACAGGAATTTGAATATTGTATAAATATCATTCATACCAATTAATTTTCTGCTGTTCACTCACTGTGGTTTTCAGAGGTCTGCATGGCCACAGATTTGACTGTCCAGTGGTTGACTGTAATTGAATGGGTTATAATAGAGACCAACCAGTTAGTTATTAAAAAGAATTTTTTAAAAATACAAACACTAACATACCATTGTAAAGCAATTATACTCCAATAAAGATGTTAAAACAAACAAACAAACAAACAAAACCAAAAAACCGCCGTGTAGTGTTGAGTGAATCGTAGGATCCAGTTATTTTGGCTGAAATTCAGAAGCAAAATTAGAAAGACCATGAGGTCGTTGAATTAATTGCTCAACCAGTAGAAAAACCAAAAGAGGGAAAACGACACTATGCTTGTTTTATTTCCATAACGTCATTGAAACATAATTTTAGTAAAGTAATCCTGTTAAAACATTCTCTGGGATGCCCACTTTTGGTTGGGAAGGGGATGGTTTTAGATGCTTGCGTAGAATAACAAGCTTAGTGTCCAGGCAGCTGGGTGACGCAGGGCTGAAGCTGGAGCCCAGGGCGTGTCTCTGAGGACTTGGAGGTCCTGGGCAGCGTCCTTTCCTCCCAAGTGAGGCCCACTGCCTCCTGCTTCTCTCCCTCTCTTCCCTGCTGAGCTTATGCTCCCCTCTCTGCTGCTTCCTTTCTTTTGTATATTCTCATCCTTTGCTTTTCTGTCTTCTCTGTGGCCTGTGGTTTTGGGGGCCCTCTTTTTAAATTTTTTTATTTAGGTATAATTGACATAACATTATATTGGTTTCAGGTATACAGCATAGTGATTCAGTATTTGTATAATTGGGGGCCCTCTTGAAAAAATGAAGCCAATACTCACTTGGAGAAGCAGTAAACAACCTGTTGGACAGGTAGAGTGTTGGGACTTTAAGAGATGAGAAGATGAGTGTCCAGAAACCAAGTCCCATGAAGGTGGTATGTTAACATGGGAGGATGGTGGGGTAGTATTGTGAGTCCCCATCTGCCTGCCAGAGTGCCTGGTACTTAGCACAGGCTGACACATGATACCAAATAAGCAAATTAGAAGAGCAACAGCCAACACACCAGACTTAGCAACACAGGATAGATTGGCGATAATATAAGTATTTTATTTCCCATTATAATAATGTAATTTATTAAGGAAAACTGAAATTTCACCTCCGTATTCCACTTTTAAAAGTAGATGGCCTGTTTTTTTATACTTTTTTCTACACATGGTTTTTAACCGTTAAGAATATTTTTTACAGTTGTGATCAAACTCAATGTGTAATATTATATCTTGATGTTACATGCAGTATGTGTGTGTGTGTATATTTATACACACACACACTCTCACGTACACGTACATTATAAACATTTGCCATGTTATCATTTATAAATTGGCAGTCATTTTAATGGTTGTGTAATCTTCCATTGACGAATGTTACATCATACTTTCTTAGCCATTCTCACATTGTTACCTGGTTGGGTAGTTTCTGGTTTTTTGCCATGATCTCAGTGAGGCTCCAGTGAGTATCTTCCTGTGTGATACTTTTAGTATATAAATAACCATAAAGTTATGTTAGTGCCCCAAAAGTAGACCTACTTGGTCAAGGGGTATCCACATTTTGAGGTCAAATCGCTTCCTAGAATGGTTAATTGGTAGGAGTTTATATTGGATTCACTGCATGGGAGAAGGTCTTTGTGCACTTATATCATAGTGACCCTTGGGGTCCCACACACTCCAGTACTGTGTCCTCACCAGTTTAGAAGGAGTCGGCCCTACCTTCTAGCTGAGGAGGTTGTGAGGCAAAGCTCTGATCATGATAGCTAAATACAAATAGATAGCTAAAGAACAGCTATTCTGAAAAACAGAGAAAAGTCTAGAATTTTACAAATCCTGAAACTTGTTAGAGATGACTGGGAAATGATAAAAGCTCATTTAAACCTAGTGGCTATAATTTTTGTTCTAGGGAAATATTGGATGAAGACATCAAATACATGCACCTCTAAGCAGCAGGCCAGCCTAGAAGGTCTGGGGACAGTTTCTCCTTGATCCTTGGGCATGTGATGAGATTATAGCATTTGATGGATGAAATTGATTCAGAAACACCTAAAGGAGAATTTTTAATCCGATGTTTCTTTAGCCAGTCATCTGATATTTTCTGCAGACCTTTGATGCAATTAATGCTAATTGTGCCACCACGAGAGGCAAGAAAATCTTCAGATTCAATTGAAAGTAATTTGGATTCTTGATTTATGTTAGCAACTAGTTTTAATGTACACTTAAAAAGAAAGGAAATATGAGGGTTTTATTTAAACCCTTTGTCATAAATCCCGCTGCCTAATAGTTTTCGACTTTGGGAAGTTTTTCTGATGAGAAATAAAACAAAGAAGTTACTAAGTTTCTCCAAGTTAGGGTAATCACTGACAGTGCTAGCACTTCCAGACCTGTTTTTCTTGCAAAAATTAGCATAGTTTGCCAAGTGTTATTCATTTATTGACTGGAACGCATTTTTCTGTCCCTTCTTGCCCCACAACTTACGTCTCTGCACTCTCCAGATACAGCAACTTTGGCAACAGCTCTCATCACTCCTCGAGGCCTTCGTCTGGATCCAACGTGCCCATCACCCTCACGTCACCTCTTTCACCTCCACAGGAGGCCGGGCTGGAAAGGTGGGTTTTAGAAGAAGCATGGTGACTGATGACTTCCCTGTCCTCAAGTGAAGGGAATCAGTTTGATTAAGAGGGCCCAAAGGAAAAGTGTAAATAAAAAGAATAATCTGAACTATTTCCCTGTACAGAATATAGCCCAAAGGTAAGAATCTTTTCTGTCTCTTTCACACTGTGTACTAAGTAAATATTTTATTAGAGGTGATTTTTTTTGGTAATGCTGTCTTATCTCCCTACATACTATAGATAGGTATACCAGTTTGTTCTAAAATATTTAAATGTGAATGTTTCTATTCACCTCTTAAAAACTGTTCTAGATTTTGTGTAAACCATGCCATTTGTCTTATACACATCAGTTTTCACCTTTGAATGATTCATTGTATGTAAATCAGGAGGTGGTGGGCCTGTTAAGGTGTTGTGTAATTAATCCAGGACCTACCAGAAGAGAGACAAATTGTATGGGTCCATGGGAGGCATGTAAGTTGGCAAGAGTACTAATTAGACCACCAGAAACGTACTGATTATTACTCCTAGAAGCGACTGATTGCACAGGATGTGTTTACAAGGGAAAGGTAAGACCTGTAATCTTAGAACAATTAAAAACAGGTACCCTTATATGGCAAGAGTGCTGAGTTAGAGAAGACAGGCTAGGGTTCCAGCTCACTCAGTGGGAAGTTATTTAATCCCTGAGGGTAGATGCCCCTATGCCAACCCTTACCTTAGAGGGTGGTTTTCATGAGCAGATGAAAAAGTACACATGAAAGCCTTGTGTGAACCCCACCATGTGGGTCCAGTGGGAAGTGACAATGTATGATGATGAGATATAACTTCTAGCAGCTCGTGATTGATCAGATATTGAGACATGAGCAATTCACAGAAGTCATTTGCCTCACATCCTGAATTTAAAACAAATTCTATCTGTATTCCAAATTCAAATCATCTCCTGTGCATTCTGAAGTGTGTTTTGCTGCACGCTGCTGGTGATGGGGGTTTGGTTGGGATACAGAGCCCCAGGAGGAAGGGCTGTCCAATGGGGTTTACCTGGCCACACATCACCTGTAATTTCTAAGATGGTGCATAAACCCCATGGTGTCAAAATCCCAGGTTCCACAGTCCAGTGTGGTCCCGCGCTGGGCATAGTTGGGTTCAGTTTGGTCTTGGTAATAAGGTAACAAGTTGATTACCCTGAAGACACTCTGCCCTTTACCCTAAGGCACCTCTTCTGGGGATCAGCTGAGGTTGCCTGTGCTCCCAGAGAGGTCACCAGTAAAGATAACCCTTGTCCTATTAGATGTGAGATTTGGGGCTGAAGTGAGGAATATGAGAGTCTGACTGATATGACATCACATGCTTCGCACATGCTTGGCTGCCAGCTCCTCGGGAGCATAGTACCTGGGGCTGGGCTGTGGCAGAGTTGAAGTATCCAGGTGAATTATCCATTCATTGGTTGGAAAACAGTTTGGAGGTCCCTGAAGTTGAGAAGTTATAAGGATAGAAGGTCTGCAGGTTTCCCAAGCCCTGGCCTATGGGGGACATTGTTCCCAGGTCCTAACAGGGAAGCCCCAGGCTCAGCCTACTGGAAACCCAGGTCCAGTTTGGGCTGTTCCAGGAGTGCAGGCCCCTGAAGGACTCCTGTCTGTGTCTCCTTCCCTGCTGGGGCTGGCTGAGTGTTCCCTGGGGTTGCTGGGGGATTAAACAGAGGGAGGAAGGGGCTGGTTTGCAGAGCGGATTGCGTGCCCTGTGGGGAGGCTGGTCTTCATCCTAAGGTCCTGGGGCTTTAGGGTTTTGAAGCAACTGGTGATGCTCTCTAATTTGTCAACAGTGCAGGAGGAGCCAGCGGGGCGAGGCTGCAGAGACAGGGACCGCCAGAAGCTGCCTCTGAGTCTGAGAGAGGTGCCCATGACCAAGAAGGGCAGAGGCCTTGGGGCTTGAGAGGATCAGCGGGTTGGCTGCTGCCGGGAGGGTGGGAGCAGGGGAAGCAAAGTGAGGGTTCAGGCTTGTGGGAGCCTGTGGGTGTTAGAAACAAGGAACTGAGGTAGAAGATACTGGAAGAGAAGCAAATCGAGGATGGAGATGTTCATCTTGGGGCATGCAAGGCCTGAGAGGTCTGTCTGACACCCAGGGAGATGCTCCAGGAGCTGGGGAGGTGAGAACTCCGTGGTCCTTGGCTTGAAGAAGGCACTGGGTTAAAATCCCTTAGAGGGAGCCTGCACGCTGAGACCCAGTCACTGGGGACAGCAGGGGCCTGTCCTGTTCTCTCTTACTGTGCACTTCCACCATAGGAAATTCATTACATCCACTGTATCCACTAGCAAGGAAAGCTTCAAAGAGTTTCCTACTTCCTTTCCATTTGCATGATTTTTTCAACTATCACCATCTGTGACTTTGAAAAACCATGTGATGGATCATTTGAAACATCAGATGTGCCATTTCATTAAGACCAGGAAGCCACCAGGCCGGGCTGCATCACCACTTCTTACTCTCACCTTGCTAGCTTATATTTTGTGACTATTAAAAAAAAAAAAATCAGAGCGGCCCCCACTCCAAATCATATTTGTATACTACCACCCAAGCATATTATGTCAGTTGTATTTATGATAGTGTATATTTTCATACAGTTTATTTATTTTCTTTTTCCTATTTAATAACTGGATTCTTTGTATGTCACCCATAATGTATTTTTACATTTACAAATATTTTCTGCCTTATTAAGATACATGATTGTTTTTACTGAGGTATATACTTCAGTAGAGTTTGTAAGATATATCATTGAGGTGTTTTATAATACCCATAATTATTGAAACCAAAAAGAAAACTCTTAGGAAAAACATTGAGCTATTATGAACAATTGCAAATTTGCAACGAGAGCCCACGTGTTCTGTCAGAACACTCCCGACTAATAAACAGCATGACAGGGCCCCATGCAGTACCGGGCAGTTCTAGAAATCCTTCCCTTGATTTGGAAGCAAGTCTTACTTCTCTGAAGTCCTAGGAACATCAGGCCAACTAAAACACCCCTTCAGGCAGGTCAGCCCAATTTGGGACTACAGCTGGGCATCATTGTGAGTTTGGAGTTTTCCATCTTTTTCCCAAGCATATTAGTGTGTTGGATGTTAATAAAACTCGGAATGATAAATTGACCTAGAAAGGAAGAACTGAAGAAACAATACATAAATTAAATCAAGGCAGGGGTATTAAAATGAATCCATCTCCACATCTCCTATTACAGCTTCGTTTATAGGGCTCTTTTCGAAACAGAGAGTGTAGCATTGATTTTCATGAAATTGCAACTTGAGTCGTGCCCAAACGAAACAAAATAAGAAAGCCGGAACTATTTGCAAAAGCCCTCAAGGATACAAGATGCAACTGTCTAATGAAAGCAGACTTTTAAAATGCTTCAATTTTGAAAATGTGCTTTTTGAGTGGAAATGTTCTAAATATTTTCTTTTTAAAAGAAAACAAAATTGCAAGACTATTTGAACCATTCACGTTCAAATATTCAAATGAAACAAACGAGCAAACAATAATCACAGCACAGTCACTGTGGCTCTGGTCAGAGCTCATCCTCTCTCCGTCCCTGCGGCGCCATCCCCATCTGGTGGCCTTTTCAGAAGTGGCAGCTGGAGGCTTGTCTGGTGTTGTGACAGCAGTTACGGAGGGAGTTTGGGGGAATGGTAAGTCTAGTGCCGGGGGTTGAAGGTGCTTTGAGGCGGGTCAGTCTTTGTGCTGGGGCCAGGAAGAAAGTGCTCTGGGAATGAGGCACCCCCTGCGCTGTGAGCTGGGGTGGGGGGGATGAGCAGGTGAAGATGCTGAGAGGTCAGCGGGTACACCTTGGAGATTTTAGGAGGCCAGGGAGGACTTCCCTGTAGACCTGTCAGTATGTGCCATAAGCGTTGACTCTGCTCTCTTTCCGCCTTACGATAGTGCTGTTGTCTACTGTAAATGGCAATTACCTGCCTGTTTTACAGACTAATGTCAGGAGTCCTTAGAAGTTTGGGAATTGTCTGCCTTGTATAGTCGTCCCAGCAGAGTTTTTCTTACTTCCTGGAAGACTATAAGCCCAGATACTAGTAGTGACACTTCCTTTGGGAATAAATGGGTAATAAGGGATGAATAAAGGAAGCAACTTTAAATTCTGTTGTATTACTGTGTATATGGGCTTAGCATGTATTGTATACACAGTGTAACATTTGAAAGGTGTGAAGGGGTGCACAGTGCAAGTGAAGCTTCCTCCTACCCAGAAGCAACCACTCCTAGCAATTTCTTATGTGTACTTCCAGAGATATTTTACATTAATATCAGCATATATGTGTTTAATATAGCTTTACACAAATAGTAACACACTACACAAACTACTCTGCATCTGGCTTTTTCACTTAAAAATATATCTAGGTTCTTTTTCCATAGCAATACTTGTAGCTTTTGCATTCTTTTTAATACTTTGTTCTCTGGGTGCTTCTTCGTATACCTAGTCCTGTAATGATGGGCCCTAATCTTTTGCTATTACAAATGATACTGCAGTGTAATCTTTGTCCATGTGTGTTTTTATCCATGTGTCTTTTTGTCCGTGTGTCATTTTGCACATGTGTGATTATCTCTAGGCTAAAAGCCCAGAAATAGATTTAGTGAGTCAAGTTTTTGTATTTCTAAAATTTTGATTGATTTTTGCCAGGTTGCTCTTCGTGAAGATTGTACCAGTTTTGGTTCTCAACCACAGGTGTGTGAGAGAGCTTGCTTTCCCACACCTCTGCCAAAGAGGTGTCATTCAACTATTCAACCATTTTGCCCCAGTAGTGAAGAGTTGTGTGTCATTAACATTTAAATTTGTATTTCTTATTATGAATGTGGTTGAGCATGATTTCATATGTCCAGGTACCTTTCCTTTTCTGTGAATTTTTGGTTCATGATCACTGTGTTCTTTTTCTTATTGAGGTATACAGGTTCTTTCTAAACTGCAATAGGTGAAGCAGTTATTTTCCTAAGTCGTTGGTCTTTTTACATTTATGGTGTTTTTACCATGAAGAACGGTTTAAATTTTGGAGTCAAGTTTATTAATCTTTTCTATCTTCTGGGTTTAGTGTTCCTCACGAGGACAGCCTTTTCCCCCATGGTTTCTTCTATTATTTCTATAGCTACAGTTTTCACATGGAAATATTTTATCTATCTGGAAGTTATTTTGGCATATGGTATGAGGCAGAGATCCAAGTTACATTTTTTCACTTGTTTGAGTACCATCTAGTGAGCAATCCATCATTTCCCTATCGATTTGTCATATACCAACAGGAATATGGGCTCGTTTATGTGTCTGTGCAAGCTGTTCCCATAAGAGCATTTCCCATCTCCTCTGGTGCCCACCTTCTCGGATGGATCAACTGTTTGAGGCCGTTAGGAGCCCCCCCTTCCTCCCAGTTTTTGGAATATGACTGTATCATGTGCTACCTTGAAATAGTCCGTTATTTTTGTCATATGCTGTTGTGGGGTTTTGTATGGTGGTTGACTGTGCTGGAATAAAGAGAACGGGAACATCTGGGGAAGCTGGGACCAAGCAGCTAGGATGAGGAGAGTGGAAGCCTGCTGTACTGAGCTCAAGCCCCCCTCACTTCCTGTGACCCCCTAGGACACCTGTCCCTAACACTGATATGGTAACTCCTCCCTCTGAATGAAGGTCTCCGTTTCCATGCATTTCCTGCCTGTTTTCAGTTACTTTCACTCTTGTAGTGCTTAGCTACTTGCAGGCCCAGTGACCATTGCCCTGAGTATAATTTGCTGCTACCTGTGTCTCCCTCATCCTGATTTCCTCTTCCACATGGACTGCTCTGTATGGATGTCTGGGTGCTTGTGTCTTTCTGTTCTAGTCTGCTTTGGCCTTTATTATTTCTGGCCTTTGATAGTGTCTACGTATGCCTTGAGGTTCTACTTGTCTGGTTTTCAAATCACTGCTTTTTCCAAGTATATGATCCATGTATTTTTCTGGATCCCAAGCACTTGCTGGCTGTGTTCCATCTCTTGATCTACACAGTACTTTTTCAAACATTGTGTCAGTAGAGTTGAGAGCTCCATTGTCCAATGGGCTCTAGTTAAATTTTTATTTTTAATTTATTTTTTTGAATTTTTGAATTTTATTTATTTTTTTATACAGCAGGTTCTTATTAGATTGGGATTGACATATATACACTAATATGTATAAAATGGATAACGAATTTATTTTTAATTTAAATTGCTCAAAGTAGATTTTAAAAAAATATCAGAGAAAATCCTGATTAGCATGTAAAATGGGATAAAAGGCATTGCCTTTCTTTGTGATCACAGTTAATGGCATAGAGCCCACAACGGCCAACAGAAGGAAAAAGATACCAACAGGGACAGATTCCCTACTGTTCAAACCAAGAAGCTGTGTAGCTGTATGCTCCTGGTGCTGTGCACCAAGTAAATTTCCTGCTCACCTGCTGCTAGTTTCTGATAGCAATCTTGTTACAAACAATGAGTTCCTGGAAGGCACAGTGTGGTCCTGATTAATCCATTGTGTTACATCCAAAGTGCACAAGAGGAGTCGCACTGGTCCACTGACGGAGTGAGTTTACAGTAGGGTCTGGCTCCCTGATGGCAACTTCATACAGTGACTGTGGGCATTAGGGGACCTGGGCTCTGCGGTAGCCCACGTGGGTTTTAGATCCGACTTCTTCTCACCGTTCCTACTACCACAGATTTAGTCCGAGATCTGTGTCATGCCTGGACTATGTAGTGCAGTGATGTATGTCTTCCATCCTTTCTGAAATATGGATCTGACATTTCCTGCTTAGAAACCTTGAGTGCCCCCCACGACGTAACCTGATGAACATCCTCTCAAGGATCTCTCGCGTTTGGGTCCTGCATGCCCCTTGCAGCTTCATCAGCCATCAGTGTCCCCATCCTCACTGTACTGCAACCTCACAGAAGTGCTACCAGGCTCTCCTGAGGCCCCTTCCTTCCATATTTGCTCTGTCCTCTGACCAGCCTCCTCCTCTCTTCATTCAGTCAATTCCTTCTCATCCTCCAAGATCCAAGTAGGTGACATCTGTCTGTAAAACTCCTCTGACTTCCTCAGGCAGAATGAATTGTGACATTCTTATGGGTTCATATACCTCAATTTAAGCTCTTCGGCCCTTTGAATCATTATGTGTTTATCCTTCTGTTTCTAAAATAAGGGTCACAAACGTACAATGGTCTGAGATAGTGAACCTGGGTTCCACAAAGCCATGGGATAAAGATGGTTCACAGTTCTGGACTGCCCATTTTTTTTTAAAGATTCAGGAATCCTTAAGACAAGCAGGACTGGAGAATCCACATACATGTAAATTGTAAAGATAAAAGTGTTTGCTTTTGCAGGGAAGCACTTTCTGCTCGTCCTATGTTCCTTTTTGTCAGCCTTTTGGCTGCTTCGTTATGGGGCGTTTCCTCTCTACATCTCTCCAGCATGAGATTCCCTATTCCTCACTGCCCTGCCCACTACCTCTTTGTCAAATAACCAGGTGAACAAATATATGAGAAGTTTTAACCTCTTCTAATCCTGTTTCCTTCCTTTGGAAAGTGGGGTTAGAATAGATTTTTTAATTTTTAATTTTATTTTTTTGGCTGCGCTGTGCAGCTTGCAAGATCTTAGTTTCCCGGTCAGGGATCAAACCTGGGCCCCTGGCAGTGAAAGCTCCAGGCCCTAACCACTGGACAGCCAGGGAATTCCCAGGAATAGATTTTTTTAAATTAGACAATTCTCTCACCCTTGTTTACTTAAAGGGTATCTATAGCAACCTTAAGAGGTATATATTGTAATTCTGTTTGGAAGTGAGAACATTGTGTGTGTGTAAGAGAGGTAGGTGAGCTCTGTAACAAGGAAGTGCAAATATCACTCATCAAAATAATGCAGATAGAACAGCTGCACCATAGAGCTGGAGACACTTAAGTTGTTCCGTGCTATAAACTGAGCCCTGCTCCATCATCCCTGCTTGTGCATCTCTCCCAGTGGGACAGCCCCCAACGGCCAGGTTTCCAGTTGTCGTTGGCTACAGTGGTTTTGCACTGGCATTGTAAGAAGATCACAGAGAGAGAATGGGTAGGAAGGATGGGGAAGATTTCTCCTTCAGAAAATGTTTCTGGGTCCCTGGTCCCATTTCCCTGCTCCTTCCCACAAAGCCAGGCCACGAGTGAGTAAGCTTTACTATTATAGTGGAAGAGACTGGGTTTCTGGGTTGATTTTGGAAAGTGTGTGTGTACACACACATATATAGATAGAAATATAGATAGATATCTAGATAGATAGAGATAGAAAACACACCCCTTCCTACCCTTTTTCACTCTCTAGTCTTTGTACAATGCTAGCGCAAACCCATGGTAGCCAGTGACAAATGGAAACCTGACTGTTAGGTGCTGTGAACGTGCGTGCGCGCATGCACACACGCATGCACACACGCACATTACATACTCATCCATTTCATTCAGTGAGTATTTATCAGGTGCTCACAGTGTGCCATGAGTGCTGGCCTGGGAATCCAACATTGATTGACTCAGACCCTGTCCCTGACTTCATCGAGCTTACACTCTCGTGGCAGAAACAGAAGGTAAGCAAAGCATCAGCAAATAGTATTGTGAAGCAAACGAACCGTCATAGAAGAACTGGAGAAAGAGAGGCCATCATTGTGGGGAGCCTAGTACCAGTCCTCCATCCTCATGACTGATACCTCCAGTAAGAGGTCTGGGAAAGTGAGTCACCAATATAAGGCAAATTGCACTTTGTCCCTAGGTTTGCCTGGTGGGAGGGCGGGGGTGGGGAAGGGAGGTAAAGAGGGAGATAAGAAAATAGAGTGATTCCACATCTTTCTTCAAATCATGATCCTGAAGATCTGGAAGAGTTGGGAGATTGTGTTTGGAAGACATTTGGTGTTCAGAGGAGAGGCGGGCATGCAGGGGAGGGGTAAGTTGGCCTGGAGTGGAGAGGAAGGGGGACGACTGGAAAGACGGGCTTCAGTTCAAGACAGCAAGGCCCGGAAACTGCAGGACATAGAAGGGGCTGGTGGCAATCAGTGCTTATGGAAGCTGCCAGGAGAATGGGTCAATTATAAAGGCTAATTGAGGTAGACCTGTGACAGGAGAGGACTGACCTCCTTCTGGCTGGAGGACTCACTTGGTCTTAGACAGTAGGGTGGGAAGTAAGAGGGAACCGGCAAGAATTGCGGTATGCTTGGGCTCAGGGCCTGCAGAAGGGGCAGGTAGACAGGCTGAACGCATGATACCAGCCAGGCCTGGAGGATGGCTTCATGCTTTATGCATGAGCCAGCACAGTCCATGAGATAGCCCATGGGACCAGTCTTTACTGCAGCTGCGGGAGCCCTGCTGTTTCCTCCTGTGGCCGGGAAGCTCAGACCTGCACCAAAGTGGTGTGTGACAGGCTGGAGAAGGAGAGCAGAAGGAACCTTTAAATCCACATCCCCATCTTTGATGACAGCTGTCTCCAGGATTGTAGCAGTGACGATGAAGAAAAGTTGTCAGTTTCTTGAGGCTGCCTCTGGGGCTTGCTCATTTCATCCTGAAAGCTGGGATGTGACCCTGAAGGTGTGAAAAAGGTACTGCCATTTTCTTATTTCAAGGCAAGCAAAATGCCTTTTATAACCGGGCACAACCCAGAGTTACCTCTTGTCCTGTGATCATTAGATTGGGTCACCCCAGTTTCATAGGTTGTAAAGACAGCCATTCTGCATCATTGAATTACCATTTTATTATTGACCTCTAAGTCTTCATATTAAATTACCTACTTGTGAATTAAGTGATACTTTCAAATATCAATTTGTGAACTTAGTTTGGGTTTTGTTAATATTTAACCAGAGATTATAATTTTTTTAAATAAGAAATGTTGAAGATTTGCTCCTTTCACAAATAAGATTTTACTTAACTCAAACTTACCAATGGAACATTTATTTTTAAACAGGTTTTGCGGTATAATTGACATACAAAAAACTGCACCTAAGTTTTGACATATGTTTTGCCCGTGAAACTATTACCACAATTGAGATAATGCACAAGTTCATTACTCTTAAGCATTTTTTATGCCCTTTTGTGACTATGGCAGCCCCTCCCTATCCCCAAGCAGCCATGAGTCTGCCTTCTGTCATTATCGATTGGTTTGCATTTATAAGAATTTCATGTAAATGTAATCGTGCAGTAAGTACTCTTAGAGAGGGGTTGACTTCTTTCAATTAGTGTAATTGTTTTGAGACTCTTCTATTTTGTTGCATGTTGCAATAGTAAATACCTTTTTATTACTGAGTAGTACTCAGTTATATGAATACACTACAATTTATCTGTTTACCTGTTGACGGACATTTGGGTTGCTTCCAGTTTTGGCTATGAATAGTTGTGTACAAGTCTTTGTATGGAAATTTGCTTTCATTTCTTTTGGATAACTACCTAGAAATGAAATGGCTCAGTCATATGGTAGGTGCATATTTAGCTTTGTAAGTAATTGTTAAGCTATCTTCCAAAATGTTTGCGTACCAGAATAATGTGGGCCTCATAAAATAGATTAAATATCTTTCTTTCCTCTTCAACTTTCTAGAAGAGTTTGCATAGCATTAGTGTTATTTATTCCTTAAATATTTCTTAGAATTCACCAGGGAAGCTCTCTGGGAGTAGAGTTTTCTTCATAGGAAAGTTTTAAACTACAAATTCAATATCTTTAATAGATGTTTATCTGATATCAATCCACATCAGGTCATCTATTTCTTCTTGAGTGACTGTTAGGAGTTTTTGTCTTTCAAGGAATTTTTCCATTTCATCTAAGTTGTCAAATTTATTGGCATAAAATTGTTCAAAATATTCCCTTATTATTCTTTTAATATCTCTTTCAATCCTAAAGTTCATAATTTTTGTCTTCTCTCTTTTTTCCCTGATCATTCTGGCTAGAGGTTTATCAATTTTATTGATTTTAAAGAATCAGTTTTTGGTTTCACTTAATTGTCTAATATTTTTGTTTTATGTTTCATTGATTTCTACTCTCTATATATCCTTTTTTTCTGCTTACTTTGGGTTAAATTTGCTCTTATTTTTCTAAGTTGGAAGATGATGCCATTGATTTGAGACTTATTGCCTTTTCTAATATAGGTATTTAGTGTTATAAATTTTCCTCTACATATTGCTTTAGCTGCATCCCACAATTTTTTTTTTTTTTTTTTTTTTTTTTGCGGTACACGGGCCTCTCACTGTTGTGGCCTCTCCCGTTGCTGAGCACAGGCTCCGGATGTGCAGGCTCAGTGGCCATGGCTCACGGGCCCAGCCACTCCACGGCATGTGGGGTCCTCCCAGACCGGGGCACGAACCCATGTCCCCCGCATCAGCAGGCAGACTCCCAACCACTGCGCCACCAGGGAAGCCCATCCCACAAATTTTTAACATGTTGTGTTCTTATTTTCACTTAGTTCAAAATGCTTTTTAATTTCCCTTTTGATTTCTCCTTTATCCATGGGTTATTTCAAAGTATTTATTTAGCTTATAAATATATGTGGATTTTTCAGATCTTTCTGTTATGGATTTCTAATTTAATAAAACTGGGGACAGAGAACATATTTTGTATGGCTTGAATCCTTTTAAATTTGTGGAGCTTTATTTTACAGCCCAGAATATGGTTTATTGTGGCAAATGTTCTGTGTGCATTTGAAAAGAATATGTATCCTGATATTATTGGGTAGAACATTTTATATGTCTTGTATTTAAATTGGGTGGAATTAGTTGTATATTTAAAGTGGGTGTTGTTTTGTTTTTGTAGACAGCATATTGTTGAGTCTTGCTTTTTTATTGAATCTGACCATCTCTGCCTTTTAATTGGGGGTGTTTGAGCATTTATATGTAATATGATTATCAATTTATGATTGATATATTGTTACTAATATTGTTACTATGCTTGCTTTAATCAATCTATTATCTTTTAAAGGTATTTAAATAATAATAAATATGTTTTGTATTTATCTATCTTATCTTTTCTATTGCTTTTTATTTCTTTGTGTAGATCCAGATGGCTATGTGGTGTCATTTATCTTCTGCTTGAAGGATTTTCTTTAACATTTCTTGTAGTGCAGGTATACTGATGGTGAATTCTTTCCATTTTTATATGTCTGAAAAGGTCTTTATTTCACCTTCATTTTTTAAAAAATATTTATTTATTTATTTGGTTGCACTGGGTCTTAGTTGTGGCAGGTGGGCTCTTTAGTTGTGGCATGTGAACTCTTAGTTGTGGCATGCATGTGGGATCTATTTCCCTGACCAGGGATCGAACCTGGGTCCCCTGCATTGGGAGCACAGAGTCTTATCCATTGTGCCACCAGGGAAGTCCCTCACCTTCCTTTTTGAAAGATATTTTTGCTGGGTAGAGAATTTAGATTGACAGGGTTTTTTTCTTTTAGTGATTTAAAGATGTTGCTCTACTTTCTTCTTTCTTACATTGTTTCTGACAATAAACATCCTGTAATTTTTTTTGTACCTCTGCATGCAATGTGTCTTTTTTCCTCTGGTGGATAAAGAGATTCTCTCTTTATCATTGGTTTTAAATTTTGATTTTGATATGCTTCCATATAGTTTTTTTTTCTTGTGCTTGAGGCTTGTTCAGATTCTTGGGTCTATGGGTTATAGTTTTTATCAAAATGGGAAAATATTCAGGGCTTATTTCTTCAAATTTTGGGGGTACTTTTCACCTCTCCTTTCTTTTGATGACTTCAATTGCATATATATTGAGCAACTTGAAGTTTTACCAAAGTTTATGGGCGCTCTATTGATTTTTTCCAGTCTTTTTTCACAATGTGTTTCATTTTGAATAGTTTCCATTTCTATGCCTTCAAGCCCACACTTTTTTTTTCCTCAAGCATCAGTCACCTTTACCACTGAATTTTTTTTTTAAATTGAAGTGTAATTTACATACAACATTATATTAGTTTCAGGTGTACAACATAATGATTCAACATTTGTGTACATTGCAAAATGATCACACTATAAGTCTAGTTATGATCTGTCAACATACAAAGTTACAATTGTTTTCTCTTGTGATGAGAACTTTTAAGATTTACTCTCTTAACAACTTTCAAATATGAAGTACAGCATTATTGACTATAGTTACATTCCTATGACTTATTTATTTTATATCTGGAAGTTTGTACCTCTTAATACCTTTCACCTATTTTGTCTAACTCCTAACACCCCCTTCTCTGGCAACCACCAATATGTTTTCTGTATCTATGAGTTCGTTTTGTTTGTTCATTTGTTTTGTTTTTTTTAAGATTCCACATATGAATGAAATTATGTGATATTTGTCTTTCTCTGTCTGACTTATTTCACAAGGTCCTTCCGTGTTATCACAAATGTCAAGATTTTATTCTTTTTTATGCCTGAATAATATTCCATTGTGTATATATACCACATCTTCTTTATCCATTCATCCATCAGTGGACATTTAGGTTTCCACATCTTGACTATTGTAAATAATGATGCAATGAATATAGGGATTCATATATCTTTTCAAATTAGTGTTTTTGTTTTCTTTGGACAAATACCCGAAGTGGAATTTTGGGGTCATATGGTAGTTCTGTTTTTAATTTTTTGAGGAACCTCCATACTGTTTTCCATAATGGCTGCACCAATTTATATTCCTACCAACAGTGAACAAGGGTTCCCTTTTCTCCACATCCTTGCTAACACTTGTTATTTCTTGTCCTTTTGATAATAGCCATTCTGCCAGGTGTGAGGTGATATCTCACTGATGATTAGTAACATTGAGCATCTTTTCATGTCCCTCTTGGCCATCTTTATGCCTTCTTTGGAAAAATGTCTATTCAGATCATCTGAACTGGGCTCTTTTTTATACCTTTCATGTCTTAACATGTTCATAGTTTCTTTAACTTCTTGAATCTATGGACTATAGTCATAATAACTTTTAATGTTCTAGTCACCTAGTTCTATCATCTATGTCATTCCTGGATTGTTTTCAATTTATAGATTTTATTTCTTCTTTATGGGTTGTATTTTCTTCCTTGTTTGCCTGCCTGGTTATTTCTTAATGGATGCCACACCTTGTAAATTATCTTTTTTTTTGGATTCCTATAAACATTCTTGAGCATTGTTCTACAATGTGATTCATTCAGAAAGTTTGATCCTTGGAATTCCCTGGTGGTCCAGTGGTTAAGAATCCATGCTTACAATGCAGGGGGTGCGGGTTCAATCCCTCATCGGGGAACTAGGATCCCACATGCCATACAGTGTGGCCAAAAAAAAATTAAAAATAAAATAAAAGTTTGATCCTGCAGGCCTCATGTTTTTAGCTTTAGGCAGGACCAGAGCTATATTTAGTCCAGTAGTTTACTTCTTACAGCTTTAATTGATGCCCCCTGACCCTTTGGCTTCTGCTTCTCCCAACTACATATTCTCTCACCACTTTCCAGTTCAAAGTCCTGGATGCACGACTATGATTAGCTTGGCCTTCTACACCAGAAGCCTCACACACTGCTAGACATCTTGCCTTTGAATGAGCTACCTTTGGGGCAGGAACCCACTCTGTATTCACTTAGCTGTTGGCAGCGGCACAGGGTCCTATGCAAAAAACATTATCTCAGCAGGTCTTCATCACGTGTCTTCCCTTAGAGAATGGGCTGGGGATGTAGACACATATAGACTAACATATACAGATTACTCTGACTTGATACATCCTCATTATTCAGTATCTAATTGATTCATCAGGTGACTAGTCATGCAGCTCTTCTAAGTGCCAGGATGCAGAGATGAATGAGAAAATAGGATCTGGCCCAGAAACTTAGACTGCAAGAGGAAATATGATAACATATATGGAAATGAGGAAGGCCAAATTTAGGGTAGTGGTCATTTTTAGGAAAGAAATGAAAAAAAATAAATATTTAAGCTGAGACATGTACTGTGGCAAGTACTGCAGGAATGGTTCTTTACTAAGTACCCGTGGTGTGGGGATGGAAGGAGTATAGGTCAATATGGGGGCTCTGGCCTGATAGGCCTGTTTAAAAGCTCAGCTCTGCTACATCCTAAATTTAACTTCGCTGTGCCTTGATTTCCTCATCTATAAAGGAGATAATAATAGAACTTAGTACAAGAAGTTGTAGGGATTAAAAGAGCCATTTTGTGTAAAATAATTGGCACACTGTATTGTCTCCATAAATGTTAACTATTATTATCAACCATATTTCAGTGCAATCGAGTTCCTGTTCCAGACGTCCCAGCAAGGGAGGCTTGAACCAGATGGGATTTCTGGGGCAGTTCCTGGAGACTTTTATGGCCAAGATTAAATACTGCAATTCCTCTCACTCAGAGTATATCATCTACTCCCTTGCAAAATCTCTCTGGCCTCTGGCCACCTGCATTCTTATGTGGCTTCATTTGGTTGCAGCTTCCTTGGGTGTAACTTAGATGACTTCAACTTTCCAGGTGCATTCCTGGTGGCACACAGTCCTGATGATGGACCCAGCTTGTAGCCATGATGGGAAGGTTCAGATCAAACCCATAGCCCACTCTGGCCCTTGAGGCTGGGAACCTCAGGCTGGAACAACCCTGCATCTGTAGAGTTTAGACTCCCAACATAAAGTGATGTCTGTTCAGTGTCTACTGTGGCCCAGACGCTGTTCTAAGCAAACTCATGGGTACACTCTCATGTAAACCTAATAGTACTTCATGAGTTGGGAGTATTATTATCTCCATTTTACAAGCATGTGAAGTAAGGCTCAGAGAGGTAAAATGACTGGCCATACTCAGGTTTTCCCAATTCAAATCCTTGTGCTTATTCCTTTACAACCTAGCTTGTCCCCAGACTGGCCAAGATTAAACAGTGCAGCAACTTCCAATCACTACAGGCATTTTCCTGAAAGATTGAATATGAAAGATAAAAATCTGTTAAAGATGCCTTTATAAAGAGAAAAATTCACCATACTAGCTTGAATTTTGGTGTTTGGGTATTTTTTTTTTTTTTTTTTAGCAATGATTTTGGATATTCCCTTTGTATGGTTTGAATGCATTCCAGCATTGGTATTATAGGTAAGCTTATTTCCAGAAACAGGATTTATAGGGCCAGGGTTTATACTCTTACATGTTTGGCTTATCTAGGTAGAGGGAGATCTAGGGAAATTTAATTTATTAATATTATATATATAATTCTTTGTTCCCAGTATGACCAAAGTAGCTTATATGTTCATGAGACCCTTTAATTGCCCTTTTCTGCTACAGGAATCTGTGTTAGGGCACCCAAGAGAATGGATCTTGAATTGTAGAAGGTATTTGCTGCATTTTAGGAAAAGAGGAACCAGTCTTCATTGCTTTGCATTAGCAACTCACATCTCAGTTCTGAAAGGAAAGAGCCTCCACGTGTTGTTAACGCTGCCTGCCTGTGTGTTCACTGGTATACACTGGCCTCAGAGCCAACACGGGGTCTGCCTTTGCAGCATCTTAGTGGACAGTGGATCATCTGCATTCCCATTCCTTAGAGGCACCCAGGAAGGAATGACGGCATCCACTAGACAACATTGAACACTTTTTACTTTCTCAAGTTCTAATACTATTCTAATTTTAAACAAGCTCCAATATTCTCATTTGAAACAAGGAAATGATGTTAATGAATGATATAGAGAAGCTTCACTGTGACCTCATTAGTATAGCCACTAATGACCCATTATTAAGTTACCATGCATGAAGTTTTCTTGAAACAAGCTGATATATTTAGAAGAACAAATTAAAGTCAGAAGCCTAAGGGGAAATGGCAAGGTCCTTATTTTGCTCCTCACCCAAGAGCTTCTCTCTCCTCCCTCTGAAAAGAGAATGCAAGAGATGAAGCTGCTGATCCTTACGAAGACCACTACACAGGGCAGGCCGGGAGCTGAGCTAGAATCAGATTCGCCTAAAATAATTGTCCTATGTAGGGTACCTTATTTTTTGCTTTTAAATTTTGTAGTTGGACATAACTTTTAATGTTCAGCTACCTTGGGGCTTCAAAGATATTTTATATTAACTATAAGCTATTTATCTACCCAAGGACTTTTGATTATTAAAGAGAAGTGGAATGAATTTTAAAAATGTATTCCAGGCTTACAGAAAATTGTAGATAATTACAGAAATTATAGAGCAATAAAGAACATTATATATAAAATTGAAGACTTCATCTCTTTTCTTCTTCCCTGGAGATGACCACTACCCTGAATTTGGTGTTTACCATTTCCATATATGTTTTTATATTTTTCTAAATATCATGTATCCCTAAATAGTGTGTGGTTTTGCTCTGCATGTATTTAAACTTCATAAAAATGAGAGCATGCTGTTCATGTTCTTCAAACTACTTGTCACTATCAATATATTGTGCTTTTGAGAATCATCCAGGTTAGTCCGTATCACTCTATTTCATTCATTTTCTCAAGTATAGAGTATTCCATTTGTAGATATTTATGCTGTTTCTAATTATTAGCCATTAGCAGTACAAAACGGTGTAATATATTGTATTCTTGTACATGTCTTTCATCTTTACACATGCAAAGGTTACTCTCTAGTATAAACCTATATATTGCTGGGTTGCAGGATATGCACATCTTCAAATGTATTAAGTTTATCCAAAATGATTTTTATCAACTTAGACTCCCAGAAGCAATATATAGGAGTTCTTGTTGTCTTGTTCTGTGGCAATGCTTAGTGTCATCAGGCACTAAATTTTGTTGGTCTTCAACCTGAGAGGTGTGAAACAATATCTCACTATGGGTTCAGCTTACATTTCCTTTCCCTGATTTCTAGTGAAGATGAGTAGCATTCATATATTTATTGGCGATTTAATTTTCTTCTTCAGTGAAATGCCCATTATCTTTTGCTCATTTTTCCATTGCCCATTTTTCCACTGGGTAGTTTGTCTTTTTCATAGTGATTTAGAGGCGTTCTCTTTGTATTGAGTTTACTAATACTTTGTGGTTTATATGTGTTATAGGTAGCTTCTCCCAGGCTGTGGCTTTTCTTTATCCTTAGTCTTTCAGTGTATAAAAATTTTAAATTTTAACATATGCATATGTATTAAATTTTCCCTTTTTGATTGCCCTTTTGGGTTTCTTGTCTAAAAAAATTCTTTCCTATCCTAATATCTAGAAGTTGTAAAGTTTTGCTTTTTTACATTTTCACTTAAACTTCCTAGAATTTATTTTTATGTCTGGTATGAGGAAGGGCTAACTGTAATTTGTCTTACATAGCTAATAGTTGTCTCAGCACCATTTGTTAAATAGTTCATTTCCTTCCTGCTGATAAGTAATGACACATCTATCATGAATCAAGATTCCGTATGTGTATGAGCCTGTCATTCCATGTTTCTGTTCTTGCACCAAGACCACATTCACATTTGATCATTGTGGTTTTAGAAAGGGCTTGATATACAGTGAGGCCAGTGATCCACTTTGTTCTTATTCAAAATTCTCTTGGTTATTCCTGGATCTCAGTTCCTCCATAAAAATTTTAGAGCCACCTTGTAATGTTCCATGGAAAATCCTTTTGGAATGTTGAATAAAATTGATTTGGAATTGTATAGATTGAAAAAGAATTGGCATTGGCATCTCAACTGTATTGAATCTTTATGTGAATGTGATATAGTTATCATTTATTTGGGTCTTTTAATAAAGTTTTATAAATGTCTTTCATATAATTAAGTAATTCATAGTTACCTTGTGGTTAACTTGGTAAATTGTTGCTGATATATGAAAATACAATCTCTGTTTGTACATTTTATATTGAGAAACCTTGCTAGACACTTATTAATTCTAATAACTTGTAGGGGTTTTTTTGGATTCTCTAGAAAGATGATATTATCTGCAAATAATGACATTGTATTTCTTTCCCTTCCTTATGCTTTTATTTGTTTTACTTATCTTAGTGTACCAACTAAAAATAACGTCAAATACAAGCACTTCTGGGGGTATCCTTGTATCACTTCTAATGTTAAACTGCTCTTAATGTTTCAGCATTAAGAATGATGCTTACCATAGTTAAAAATTTTCTTTTTACTGAATACCCATTGTCAGGTTTAGAAAGCTCTCTTCTATTCCTAAGAATAATGAATTTATTACATTCTTGCTTTTCAAATTGTTGAGTTGACCACTCATGCTTTAGAAGCATCCTAAAAATTTTGATATATAGTCTTTTCATTATAATACTCTTTGAATGTCTTCTAATTTTCTTCTTTGACCTGAGTTAATTAGAAAGGTTTTAAATTTTTCTAATTATATGGAGTTTTCAGATGTATCTTCTTGTTATTTATTTTTAACTCAATTGCATTGTGGTTAGGAAGGTAGCCCACATGAAAACCAACTCTTGGTGTTCGTTCACGAGCTTGAACTTTGTCACAGGATTGACCATCAGTTTTTGAATAGTTCCTGTGTATTTGAGAAGATTGCATTTTCTTTAATTTGGGGCACCAGGTCATATATGGTCATCTGCTAGGTTAAACTTATTAATCAAGTTAAACAAGTCTGTTACATTCATAACAATTTCTCTCAATCACTGTGTGAGTGGCATAGGAAACCCCTCCACTCTGATTGTGGATTAGATTTGGCTATACATAACAGAAAAATAAATAGGTAACAGTATCTTAAATAAGATAGAAGTTACACAAGCTAGTCTGGACTTTGTTTATATGAAAGATAAATAAAATTCTATCTATGCCTACGGGTCCAAGGTGCTATAGTAGCTGCCTAGTGAGCCCAGAATATAGGTGTTACTGAACTTCCATCTGGCTGCTCTCTGCTCAAAAGTCAATACTCAATATTCAAGTGCTTTAGCAAAGGAAACCATAAACAAGATGAAAAGACAACCCTCAGAATGGGAGAAAATATTTGCAAATGAAGCAACTGACAAGGGATTAATTTCCAAAATATACAAACAGCTCATGCAGCTCAATATCAAAAAAACAAACAACCCAATCAAAAAGATGGGTGGAAGACCTAAATAGACATTTCTCCAAAGAAGAGATACAGATGGTAAACAAACACATGAAAGGATGCTCAACATCACTAATCATTAGAGAAATGCAAATCACAACTACAATGAGGTATCACCTCACACCAGTCAGAATGGCCATCATCAAAAAATCTATAAACAATAAATGCTGGAGAGGATGTAGAGAAAAGGGAACCCTCTTGCACTGTTGGTAGGAATGTAAATTGATACAGTCACTATGGAGAACAGTATGGAGGTTCCTTAAAAACCTAAAAATAGAACTACCATGTGATCCAACAATCCCACTCCTGGGCATATACCTGGAGAAAACCATAATTCAAAAAGATACATGTACCCCAATATTCATTGCAGCACTATTTACAATAGCCAGGACATGGAAACAACCTAAATGTCCATCAATAGAAGAGTGGATAAAGAAGATGTGGTACATATATACAATGCAGTAGTACTCAGCCATAAAAAGGAACAAAATTGTGCAATTTGCAGAAATGTGGATGGACCTGGAGCCTGTCATATAGAGTGAAGTAAGTCAGAAAGAGAAAAACAAATATCATATAATATCACTTATATGTAGAATCTAGAAAAATGATACAGATGAACTTATTTGTAAAGCAGAAACAGAGACACAAATGTAGAGAACAAATGTATGGATACCGAGTGGGGGGAGAGGAAAGGGGGAGGTGGGTTGAATTGGGAGATTGGGATTGACATATGTACATTACTATGTATAAAATAGATGATTAGTGAGAACCTGCTGTGTAGCACAGGGAACTCTACTCATTGCTCTGTGGTGACCTAAATGGGAAGGAAATCCAAAAAAGAGGGGATATATGTATACGTATAGCTGATTCACTTTGCTGTACAGCAGAAACTAACAGCATTGTAAAGCAACTATACTCCAATAAAAATTAATTTTAAAAAGTAAAATTAAAATTAAAAAGAAAAGATTCAAGTGCTGGTAGAAACAGAAAGATTGCTTTTATCAGAAAACTGGCATCCTGGGGAGAAGGTGGACTCGTGTCCCAAAACCAACTCCGAAGATTTTGCTCAGCCATGAACACTTTTAAAGGGAAAAAGGGGGATTAATCTCAATTAATCATTGAGATAGGGGGTCAGCTTCATTGCCATCTCCCATTGCATGAAGGCTTGTCAACTCCTTGTAATCTTTCTTTAGATGCTATCTTCTCACAGTTTGTTCGTAGGATTACTGACAGGGAAGCTGGGGAAAAGATTTAGTCATCTGTTAATTAATTATTCTTCATTTTTACTTCTTTGATCTAAGGAAAGAACCAACAGGTTAAGCAAGGTATTGTGTGATCAAAAGGTTTAAAACAGTATGCTTGGGCCAGAGATGAGTAGGGCATGAGGGCGCCTGGTTTAAGGTTAGTTACAATATAGCTTTGCTAAAGTGACAAGACAAAAGGAGCTCTCTCCTGCAGAGAACTCTTTCCTGCCAAAAGCTGCTTACATAGGATTTGGTTACTCCCTCCCTGTAGCTACTGAGGATGGTGGTTTCTTCCCTCTACTTCTCCTCCCACCTCTGACTGATATCCAGAGGTGACTCACCTTTTCTAGGGAGAGCAGATGTGTGACTTACGGCAGAATGTGTGTAATGCAAGAGTCACATCTTCCTCCTGCGGCAACCTTGTGTTCCCCACCAGGCAGGTATATTTTCATCAAATTCAAGTAGGCTATTACCCAAGCTATATATTAGCAATATTTGTGTCTTAGTTTAGAAGTTTTTTTTTTTCCCCCCTCAATAAATGAAGAGCCAATTGTCTGTAACAGATTATGTTTATTATTCCCCGGGGGTCCAACAGACTCTTCTTCCTAGCTAACCCTTTTCTTTATTTTCCATGTAGTTATCTAATTTTGCCTTCTCCTACCCATTCTCCTGACTTAACATTTCCTGTGATTCTTCACTGAGGCCGTCACACAGCTGACCTTCCCATCACAGCATCTTCAGTGAACAGTCCAGATTGTTTGTGTGGTATTACCAGAGTCAAGTGCTGTCCTCTGAATAAGCTGCATGTTCGTGGATGCTTCTTGACATGGAATGAAATTTCCTTAATTGCATTCAGATTTCAGACCATTGCTGTCTTTTTCTCCTTATCTGTCATCCCAACATCTTGTTTTAACTATTTGGGGAGGTATATTGAGAAACTGGTGTATGGCAAAATATTTTTAGTACATGTGAAATAGAAAATAGTTTTAGATAGAATGTTGATTCCAGCTCATCAAAGTCGTATCATAGACCAGTTTTAAAATGTGTGTGTGTGTGTAGAGAGAGAGAATATGTATATATATTTTAAGTATATTCCTGGAATACTTGTCGATAATAATAGCACTCATTATTGATGACTGCTTGTATGCCAAGCATGTTGCTTGGTATTTTGTATGCATTATCGCTTTTCTGTCCTCTGAGAACATGAAGCAGGTTATTTACCTCCATTTACAGATGAAGATCTTGAAACAGAAGACCCGAGACACTCAGTAATTTTCCCCATGTATTACCTAGGTACTAGCAGACCCTCAGTTCTAACCAAGGACGGACTGATTCCTGCATTAGTATTTTTAATCACTGGACAAGCCAATCAAACATTAACTCATTGTATCTTTAGGTCATCACTGAGTGGTCTTCTCACGTCATCCTTTAGGCAGCACCAAGAGTCCTTGGCGGCAGAGAGAGAGAGGCGGCGACAGGAGAGAGAAGAAAGGTTGCAGAGAATAGAACGAGAGGAAAGAAACAAATTCAGGTAAGACGGATTTTAAGATTTTTTAAAGAATGAACTGAAAATTAAATCACATGCCTTCACCATTGCGTATGGTTAATACTGGTGTTAAAGGGTTAGGAATTAATATGCTTGCTTCCGATGCTGTCTCTGTTTTCAGGGAAGAGCAAGACTATGCCTGAAACAGGCTCCATCTGGTTTGTTATGGCCTGTCTTCCTTTAACCTATGGCAGGAAGCACAGCCAGCCAGCCAAATACAATTAAGGACTTGTGTGTTCTTGGGTCCTTCATCATCTAAAATGGTTTTATCCAGGCCTTCCTGAAGGCAGAGAACCTAATCGTCTTAATTAGCCATTTCCCCCGAAGCTACTCATGTTTTATTCATATTCTATTGGACGCCTGAAAGAAGATGCTTTTCCCACTTTCTGGTTTGTTTCTTACTCCCTATAGCAATATTTCATATTTTTTAAGCAAAAATTTTTCCTTCTATGGGAGAGAAAGAGACATTGTGCTGATTACTCCCAGCCCATTGTCCCCCTGATCTCTTTGGTCTCTGTCCAGTTCCAAGGATGTGTTGTTTGGTGTGGCCCACTCCAGCTTGCATGTCTGGCCTGTCTGCCCCGCTGAGTCCAGCATCACTCCTTTTCTCCTTAAGCCAAATCTGCTGTCCCCGTTGCCCTCATCCTCCCGGTCAACCTCCTAACACTCCCTTCGCCTTAGTTCAAGCTGGGCAGTGCTTTATAGAATGCCAGACACTTTCATTCCTTCTACTATTCTTTTGTCCCCTTTATCTTTCCCCTACTTCCCTCTTGCCTTCCCCATCTCCTTCATCTTCCCATTCACCTCTCCGTAGCTTCCACACTCTTTCTTTTTTTTATTTCTCTCCCATCTCCACTTCCTTTTTCCTCAGTTCACTTTTTTGGGAAAAGTATTCCGATTGATTACTCCCAGTGAAATCTACAAAGAATGTAAAACATTGTCAATGAGGATTTACAAGTTCAATAATGTTTTTTTCCAGCAGCCAGGAAGAGTATGTATAATTGTTGAAATGACCAAAACATGAGCAGAGTTGTGAACTTGCCTTGACTGTAACTCACTACTATATGAAAAGAAGTATCCCAAGTCTGTGGGTGAAACACTAATCCTGACTTTTGTAAGATGGGGCTAATGGGCTGCATGAAGTAAATCAACATCATTCTCATACCATAACTGTGTGGTATACCTTGAGCTGTCAGATTTCTACGAAATGATATATGGAAAGACCGGACCTGTATGCACCATTTCTCATGAGGTAGCTCTGGAAGTTGTCACTTTTGGAAAGACCAATTTGTAAAACCACTGGAACAGGTTAAATGCTTCCTGATTCAGTGCCTTCTGAGTGATTCACATATTTCAACACCAAATAGCAGCAGAGAATCTGACTGAAACACATGGAAAATTCAGAGATTAGCTTACGCATGTAACGATTTTGATTGAAAACCTCTTAAAACAGGGTACCAGTTCTGGGAAAGATGGAATCAGCACACTCCCTCCTGTCTCTTCTACCACATCACTCAGTGCAACCATAAATCATGGACAGATTTAAAGCATGGAGCTCTGAAAACTCTGAACTGTAAAAGGGAGCAGGTGAATTGGGGATGGAGACTAGCATTCAAAGCTCCAGCAAACCAGTGAGAGTTTACCATTTTTTCCCTCCAATATCACATGGCATGTACTCAACAGCACTCCAAAACTCAGAATCACATACCAAGTGTGAATTGAAAGAGCTCTAAAAGGTCTCTTTTTCTGGACTGGGGAGCTGTAAAAGGAATTCCTAAGGGTCAGAGAGTTGAGAAGTTTCCTGTTTTTTCTTATTTTTTTCTTCTCTCCTACCCCAGCCTCCAAGCAATATTGTTACAGAAGCACAGTGATGGCAGCAGTGTCCAGGCAGGCGCCTAAAACTCTTGAGGAAGGGAACCCTTTCTGTGATCAGAAGAGCATGACTGCAAGAGCACCTTTTTTCCTCTTTTTGTCCTCCTGCTGCATTGCCCTATATGCAGATAGAATTACTGAAAGTCTACAGCAGTGCAGGGAAAATAAAGCCCAAGCTTTCTGGCTAGAGGACCAGGAAGGCAGACCCAGGGAGTCCAGAAAATGATGGGAAAGTCACAAAGAGTAGAGAGATCAAGAGAGCAATCCTGAGATCATCTCTAGTTTTATGCACATGTGGCTCAGGACCTAAACAGCATACCACAGGCTTTGAGAACTAAGTACAGAGTGGAACACACTCAGTTCCCAGACTGGCCACTGGGTGGTGCATATAAGGGACTGATATGAATAGCACTAAGAATATTTGAAAACTGAGCTAATATTGGAACCAATATCAGAAGGCAGTCAGAACTTGCCAGCTGAGCTTGACTTAGTTGATTGCCTGCTAAAAGAAAACAATCAAGATTCTTCATAGAATTTAAATAAGACCCAGAGTCTCATTATAAAATACTTAAAATGTACAGAATGCAATCCAAAACAACTTGTTGTAGAAAAGCAGGAAAAATCTTAAAGGAAAAGAGAATCAAAATATGCTAACCACAAATGGACATAGATGTTGTCATTATCAGACAAAGACTTTAAAGCAGCTATTATAAACATGTTCTAAGATATAAAGACAAATACTCTGGAAACAAATGAAAAGTCTCTGCAGAGAAATAGAAGATATAAATAAGAACCAAATGGAAATACTTGTAGAACTGAAAAATGCAATAACCAAAATAAAAAAAATTCATTGAATGGTTTCAGCAGCAGAATAGAAATGAGAGAAGAAAGAGTCAGTGAATTTGGTGTTGAAACAACAGAAATTCTCCAATCTGAAAGACAAAACAAAATATTGAAAAAAATGAACAGTACCTCATGGACCTGTGAAACAATACATCTAGTATTTATATCTTTGAAGTCCCAGAAGAATAGGACAAGAGTGCGTTGTAATATATATTCAGCACACATGTTGGCAGAGTGAGAATTAGACCCAGGCAACCTGTCTTCAGAGATCACGTTCATAGCTATTCACTATTTCCTCTTGGTCATAAAAGGATCTCACTCATCATTTAAGAGCATAGAGAGACCCTGGCAAAATAATCCTTGTCCAGAAAGGAACGCTGATCATCGGTAAAGACTGCAGAGAACTATTAATTATGATGACTTCAGTTCCATTCTGAAAATCTGAGGATGTGAATGAAAAGAAATTCAAAGAAGGAAATAGGAAAAACTTTATAGAGTAGTCCCTGGGATTACCCAAATGGCTGATCCTTTATTAGCCACTTCATTGATTTAAGTTAATCATGATCCTTGTGCTTTTTTTTTTTGCAAAGCATGCTTATCTGTTGTTATTTTTGTCGAGTATGATCTTAAGTTTCCTCGGTTACAGGAAATATTATTTCTAGTGTGGTGAGTGATGAGAATGGATGTTTATAAATGATAACAAATTTGTGTCTTTGTTGCTTTTTCTCCCCCTCCTAACCTGCTTTAGTTGCTCTGACTTACTACCCCTTTATATCCAGTTATCAGTGCACAGAGGGGTGGAGTACTTAAGCTACCTTATGAGGTAGAAAACTGTGATGTCAGAATTCTCCAGGAAAACAAATGGTTAACTGAGTAGTGACTGACCACACAGTCTTAAACTTAGATTCAAGTTGGAACCTCTCCAGTAGGAACAGAAAAACAAACATTAAAATTAGACAAATTTGGACATCTTGTGGATAAAGACAAGAGAGAATGCACAAAGCAAGAGCTTCCAGTGATCCCTGCTTAGAAACCAAGAATGTGAGGGATGCGGAGAAAGAATCCTGGGCCCTGGAAGGAATGTGCAAACTGTAGAGTGCAACACAAAATGGCCAAGACACTTGGGCCCACTCAGATTTAATTCTTGAGATGAATGTTGGGGAGTTACCAGAGCTTGATTGTGTTTTAATCACTTCTGAAAGCTATTGCTTGCTTGTCATTGCCATATTTTATTTATGAATTGTTTTAACTTTTAAAAATGTTTTCATCTCCCCTCCCCTCATATACTTAGTCTTCTTTCTGAAGAGTAATTAACAAAGTCTCTGAATGAATCCAGTAATCCCATGTTTTCATCCCTGTGATTTTATAGAAAACTCATTATATTTAGTACTTTTAAAGTATAGCCTTTATTTTTTAAAAATTCAGTGACAACCACTTTCCATTTCTGATACGATAGTGGGCTTTCGTTATATACTCTGTTAATAATTTCTTGGCAATTTTATGAGCATCTAATTCTGTTCTTTTCCTTCCCCATTTCGTTTCTTCTGCATATTTCCATTAGCCGAGAATATTTAGACAAAAGAGAAGAGCAAAGACAAGCAAGAGAAGAAAGGTTTGTATATCTCTTCTTTCCCATTGTAACCAAATGGCACGTGACTTTGCACTCAACCAAGCATGCAGAGGAGACTGTGTTAATTAAAATATAATAGCTTCACCTAAGACACCTAAGACCTTGGGTACCTGGCATTTTGCAGAATAGAGTGTCCTGGTTATCTCAATTTTCCAAGGAAGTAAAGATTTATTATTTAGTGCCACCATGGTGTGAGATATGTGTCTGTTCCTCCAAAACTGTTCACCAAATAAGCATATTAGTTTGGCATATTGGCATATGGCATACACTTTAAATGCTTTGCACCACCACTGCTGAGCCTGGGTTAGGTGTCCCTCCTGTGTGTTTCCAAGTCACTTGTTCAGCATTTCTTCAACAAATATTTGAGCACACACACTATGCCATGTACTGGCTGGGGTGCCACACCCTCCTGAGACTCTCCATGGAGGTGCCTGATCATTTGCCTGTCTTCCTACTGAACTGTACTCAGTTCCTGGATGGCAGGAACCATACCTGATTTTCCTTGGTGTCCCAGTGCCTGCCACAGGGCTTGCACATAGCAGGCACTTAAGAAGGATGTATCGAATAAATGAGCAAAGGAACCAACAGCTTTAAAATATTTAAGCTGTAAACCATTTCAATGTTAATTTCAATAGCAACATACTTTGAATCCCATTAAACCATGCCAAGTTAATGAATTCAGTGTCTGGTAAACTTAGATGAGCACAGGAAATTGTTTTTGGAAGTAGACCAGCAAAAGGCAAGTTTACCCCCTAGCATTGTACAGCCTGCAGTTATTCCCTCCACCACCAGATGGGGTTACTGCATGGAGCTGAAAGGCTGAGTTCATGCCAGAGCCAGTCAGGAACCTAACAGTCTCTGAATTATGCCAATAAAAAGTGGAATTGCGCTAATATTTTTTAGACACCATCAGCTAAATAGATCAGGACAGTCTGAGGCAGGGAAGAGTGGATACTGCCTGTGTTCAATTTAAAAATTAGATGCTTACGTCAGCCTCATAAACAAAACCATGGTGTTGCTTTAATTCCGGCATTCTGTTAGATTATTGCCATCCTGGTAATTAGTTGTGGCCAGCAAGTTTAGAGCGAAAGATGCTGGCAAAGAAACAAAGAGACTTCTTTTTGTCGAATTAGTACCTGTTTTTAACATTGGGGGACATGACGTATACCCAGGTTTAAGAAATCAAATTTTATTTTTTAGATTCCCCACCAGATTCTGCACTTTTTTGAACTTTTGGACATCTTGACTGTCATGTAATGTCTGCACAGGCAAGTCCTCAAAGCTCCTGGAGAGATGACTAGGCGCTGTGTCAAGGTCTGAGTTGATTCAGACTGACCTCGAATTTTTCCCAAATCACTTAGGGCTACTACCTCTTTCTGAGTATTATTTACTGCTCTTTTCCCCAAAGTAGAGCATCACTTATACCTGGAAAATTCATGCAGAGGAGTTTTCCACTCCTCTTCTCTCCCTTCTTGTTCTGCTCTCCGTCCTCAGCCCCACACCACCCATCTGCCTGGGCGTTCTTAGCTGGTGCAGGAGTGAGCTCTCCATGGCTCCACGGGGGATTCCTTCCTTCTCCAAACCTCCTTCCCCCAGAGGTTTGGGGAAGCAGCCAAGCATTTTCCTTTTATTTGGACCAGCCACTTTTCCTGGTTAGTTGGCTGCTTGAATTACCTGGTAAAGATGGAAGTGAGGGAGATATACTTTCATCCTTTGTTGGAAAGCAGTTGGGAGTTCCTGTTAAGCCAGGAAAAGAAAAGATTTCCAAGTATAATGGAATTTGGAAATGGATGGGAAAACTAATGGAGATCAGAGGTGGAAAGAGACATGGAAGAGGACTCTAACTCTTCATGTTTGTTTGGTCCCATGACTCTTACCCCTAATGCAAAGACTCAAAAAGACAGCAAGAGGCACAGCAGAGGGTTTTTGAGGTTCGTATCATCGAGTGTAACGAGATAAATGTCATTTTGCTATTTTGAGGGGTAATGGATTTAATTTTTAATTTTAAAATTTCATTTCATGTCATCTCATTCCATAATTTCAGGCAAAGTGTTTTTTTTATTGATAACGGTGCAGACCCAGAGTAAGTTTCTGTTAGGTCTATTTCTAATTTTTTAAAGTATTATAAGAGAGGATCTCTCTGATATTGATTGACTTGACATTCATGAATAATCCTTTTTTAGGAGTGGTAAGGAATGAGATGTAGTCTGGGAACTGTTTGGAGTGGGGTGGGGGTCAGGGTGGAGAGTAGTCTGAGGGAGACAGTGGGACTTGGAGGGAGGAGGTACCTTATTGGAAACAGGTTCTGAGGACAGAGTGCAAGGGGGAAGTTGGGACTGGACAAGGATTTGGGAAATTACGCATGAAAGTGATCATGAAGCAATAAGAGAGGGTTCTGAGCACGGTCTGTGGACAGAGTAGAACTTAGAGGGAGCCAGGTTTTGATTTAATGTAAGGTAGAATTTCCGAGTAGTTGGGTGGCAGGAAGAGTCGTTAGTAAGTCGGTGTAGTTGCAAGTCAAGCAGGGTTTCTATTGGACCCTGCGAAAAGAGATGATCATATGTTCCCTTGACGGCAGTACTGGCCCTGCCACCTGCAACCCTGGTGGGTATTGAGCTCATGCCAAAGTTTGTTTCTGTACCTCCCCCTGAGTGCCAAGAAGGTGGGGTTTTTCTTGTGTATTATTAAATCTCTAGTGCCTACTGCAGTTTTTCGAACATGACAGGCACACAACAGAATATTTAATAAATAACAAAAAGACAAAGACATGGACAGAGGCAGGACAACGAGACTGTTTCAACAAGGGTAGCAAAGGTGAAAAAGTCTTTTTGGGGGGCTCTGGTCTGTGGATAGAAAATCCAGTGCTTTGTACCTGGGAGGCTACATCAGAGTCTGTGGGTTGGGGGTGGTGATGCTAGGCAGCCAGAGATGTGACAGTCATCAGATGGGCTGGCGAGCTCCTAGATCAAGTACCACTTAGAGTCACTGTCTAAGGGAAGGTTGGGATATAGGTCCAGCTTCCTCCCCAGGTTCTGTGGGAGATAGCTCTCCATGCCAGGTAGCCTGGCTTTCCCCGTGCATGCCCATTTACCCTCCCCATTCTGGCCCATCTCGGGGAACACTGAAAGATTTAGTGGCTCTTGACACCTGAGTCTCCCCACCCCTGCCATTTTTAAAAGTTTTTTTTTTTTTTTTTTTTTTTCGGTATGCGGGCCTCTCACTGTTGTGGCCTCTCCCGTTGCGGAGCACAGGCTCCGGACGCACAGGCTCAGCGGCCATGGCTCACGGGCTTAGTTGCTCCGCGGCATGTGGGATCTTCCCGGACCAGGGCACGAACCCGTGTCTCCTGCATCGGCAGGCGGATTCTCAACCACTGCGCCACCAGGGAAGCCCTTAAAAGTTTTTAATTGTGGGAAAATACACATAACATAAAATTTGTTGTTTTAACCATTTTTAAGTGAATAATTCAGTAGTGTTAAATACATTCACGTATTTGTGCAACCAGCCTCCAGAACTCTTTATCTGTAGAACTGAAAATTTCTACCCATTTAATAAGGCCCCATGCCCCTTCCCCTGCCATTTTTGTTTACCATGTAAACATCCTCGGAATGATTCAGATTAACCCCCTGACTCTCCCCGTGTCTAAAGGATCCTCAAGGATGACATCTGTGAGCCGAGGGGTACACAGGAGTACTCTTCAAGTCATATCTACCCAGAACCTGGATGAGCCACCTCTGGGGTCCCCCAGAAAATAGGGTGAACCCTTTGGCTGCCAGTACATACCTGCTAGCTTGGCTGCCCACAGGGAGGGGAATGGAGAGGCCAGGTCCAGGGCTGGGCCAGCTCAATGGAGGTTAGTGATGGGTTGTCCTCCTGGCCTGAAGCCTTTTGTGTGAGGCTTTCTTACCTCTCTCCCTGGACCCTTCTGATTTTGTTAGGGCACTGTTTCCCTCCTCCAGGATTCCGATCTCCTGGACATCTGTAGGCCCCTTGGTTTGCACTTTGTTCCTTCCTGTCCCCCATCCTGTCACAGACGGCTTGAACTCCATGTGGGGACACCTGTGCTCAGGAACTCCTCCTGGGCTCGCAGCATTCCTGGCCTTCCGTTTGCCCCCAGACCTTTTAAAATATGGGCTCTGACTCTTGCCCTCAAGACCACTTTCTTCCACGTCTCCTGTCACTTCCACAGCCAGGTGGTTTTTCCTTGCTGGTCTGAATCAAGTTCAGAAATATCTTCCTTTTGGTCCCTCTTGCGCTTTTCGAGGGGTGACATTGTTGGCAAGGAAAGTCCAGAGTTTCTAAAGCTTTCTTTCTGGGTCTAGCTTCACCCGGTAAGGGTGACGCAGACGTTTGTAAATGCAGATCCGTCCCATGTCTTTTATCAGAGATTCACCATGAAAGTACACTCACTCCCCACGAAAGTGCAATCAGCTGGCTCTGCCCCCTGGTGCCCTGGGCTGCAGGGAGACGTACAGGTAGGCTACTGCTTGGCAGGTCCCTCACTGCACACTTCGCCTGCTTCCCGTCGGCCAACGAATGCACAGTGCCGAAGCAAAGAGCAAAGGATGGTAATCTTCCTGGTCTCAAAAATCCTATTATCTGCTTGTTGAAAACAGACCTACGCACGTGAAAAGATGACTACATATGCCAGGCAGTAAATGTAAAATGCCATCTGAGTTGAATGGACTACATATCCGACATGAGTTCAGAGGCAAAGGCCAGGATCACTTCCAGCTGTGGTGGTCAAGGCAGGCCTCCCGGAGGGAGACGCGTGTGCGAGCCTGTCCTGAAGGGCAGACTGACTGCCTTGGGACTGGCAGAGAGAAGGGGTGATGACTACAGACATGGGGGGCCACGCCCTCCAAAGGATGGACGAAGAAACATGTGCTTTTTAAATGCATTCTTTTGAAAGGTTTTACTTGTGCACTCTGCCTTTCTTATCAGGCTGAAGTAAAAGTGTGGTGTGCAGTGTCTGGGGGTGGGGGCTTGCTTGCCCGCTGGAAGAAACTGAAGCAGTGAACCTGAATGGATGTGAGGGAGGGTCTGGAATAAGCTGTTTCAAAGTTTCATGGTGGGTACGATAGTCAGAAACCTGCTACAGCTGAGTTCATAAATTTATTCCTGAACAAATAATGGTGGGTAAAATTAGCAGACATCTGGAAGAGGCACATATTTCAAAGTTATTTTGGTCTGATCTATAAAGCACACTATGAGGAAGACGATTGGTAGCTGGTCTTAATAAACAGTTACTGGGTTCTGCCTGCCTGAAATGCAAAACAGATGTATCTTTGTTCTTTTAAACTGACTTTGATGAATAAACTATATGTGACGTCAGGTCCAAGCTATTGGATGTCTGAGTCCTACTCAGAAATATTTTAGAATATAAAAAACTTTCCATGGTCGACACCGAGAGAACAAAGTGAATTCCAGCCACATTGCTGTTAGCGTTGAAGCAGGTTCAGAAATCCAGAGAGGGCTTCGTCCAACAACCTTTTGGTATTTGGGGGCATTGTTCCTCTCTGCTGCACCAAGGCACCCTCGCATTTCACAGCTGCGAGCTCTGAGGGAGTGTGGTTTTCAGCTGTCACTGCTGGGGCTTTTTGATGGTCATTATTGCTGTTTTGCTTGCTGGTACAAATGTTTCCTAAAAGAGCAAAATAGGATTCTGCAGCAGTGATCTAGTATCTGGAGACTGTGATGTTGCCACTTGCCCCTGTTTGTTTGGTTATGAATGATGCAGGATTTTTAATCATTAGCATCTTGGCTTTGCTGGGTGTTTTTGGCAGACGGACCCTCCAGCCAGCCCTGTGCTGTGCTCTGTGCATCAGGAAACCAGCTCACTCTGCAGGTGTTTCATCCATAAACAAGCATCAGCCACGGGCTCCTCTTTCTTTTTACGGAAACCCTTTGGAATTTAACTTTCAGATACAAATACTTGGAGCAGTTGGCAGCTGAGGCGCATGAGAAGGAACTGAGAAGCCGGAGTGTGAGCCGGGGCAGAGCTGACCTCTCCTTGGACCTGACCTCACCGGCAGCCCCTGCCTCACCCGCCCCCCTGAGCCGTTGCCCTTCATCTCTAGACTCACAAGAGGCTCTCACGGTATCATCTTCCTCCCCAGGAACAGCTCAGCATCCCCAAGGTGAGTGCAGGGTAGAGGGGAACTGATGAGTTCATTAACATCAGACAGGCTTCTTCTGGGCAGTAGTAACCATTCCTACATGCAAACTCATACTGAGAGGCAACTAATGGGAGGTTTTGGGGGTGACTGTGACCTGAGCTGTCCCTAATAACTAGGGGTCTGCAGAGCCACTTACTAAAGCAAAATTATTTATTGTAAAGATTGCAACGTGTGATCATTGAAAAGGGAGAATGCCAAAAATAAGACCTACTTTGACATTTAAGCCTAATTCACATGGTAATAAGTTAGGATTAATTTATTACTCTAATTTGCATGTTATTTATCTATTGGATCTGCCCGATAAAGTGACCCCTTTTAAATGTTTCTCCCATAAGAATTATTGGCCTGGTTTAAGTTAAACTGATGGAGGATAAAATTAATCAAAGTGAGCAAAGAAATGTGGTCCTCGTGAAAATAGAAGTTAAATATTGAAGAAGAAAAAATAGAATATAGTAAAGATGATTGGCACATGGTGTGGGGTGGGTGTAGATGCCTTTGTGCAGTCAGACAGGCTCTCCCTGGAGAAAGTCCCTCTCGTCTTAGCTTATCTGGAAAAAAACAATGATACTGTACGCTGCAGCCTTGGAGCATCAGCAGTTTTCCTGATGGCTCTGCGAATTGTGGGTCCGTTTTCTTTCACATTATCGAGGAGGATGGTTCTCGGCTACAGGCACCTAACACTGCATGTTGACTAACCCTGCAGCCAGAACTGTTTGGTTTAATTGAGTGTTATGGCTTGCAGCCTGATGTAGACTTAGCCAACTGAAGACAACAGAGACACTAAACTTTTAACTCTATGAGGGTTGACTAAATATGGCGTAAAGTCTAATTTAAACAAGGCAGGACTCCATGACCTCAGCAGAACTGGATGTAATGGAATAATCTTGTCTGTCCAATTCTTTGCTGGCTCGCTGAGCCTCAGGGCTCAATCTGCTTGAGCAGGCTGGTTGCACCCCAGCTTCCCATCACATCCAGTCACTCCTGGTCCCTGAGCCATGGAAGATTGTCCTGGGCAGATGGCTCAGTCATAATGAGTAATGTCAGTCTTAAAATATTAAGACTCTGTGAATCAGGAAAACAGACTGCTCTGTAACAGCAATATGCTTTCCCAACTCTGTCTGATATCACTGCTCTGTCTAAATTGTGGTATTTCCAGAGGCAATATAAAAAATATTCCCCTGCAAAGCTGTGGCTCAGGACTTAATCTTGGGACTTTTAACTCTAAGAGTTGTATCTGTAACACTTTACAGAATGGTTTTGTCCAAACTGTGAAGTACAGAATGGCCCCAAGCTGAGAAGGAATTGTCAGTATCTGTAAATATTGTTTGTCCTCAAGATTTTTAATCTGCTTGATGTTTGTGGCAAAAAGACACTTCCTCAAGCATTTTGTACAGTTATAGTCAAACTTGAGGCCATCCCATCCCATTAAAAAGACAATGTTTTAAAATTCAGTAAGAACACAGAAAATACTTATTTTGTGTATACATAATATGCATTTGGGGAAAATAAAGTTATTTCAGTATGCTTTCAGAGAGAGAAATAGCAAATGTCATTTTCCTTTACAGAGAAGGGATTAATAGAGACTAAGAAAATGTTTGACTGAAATCACACCATAAGTGGTATCTGCATCAGAAAAAGGAATACTGGGCTTCAATTTAGACATAATTACAAATTAATAAAATAGCATTGATGTTTGCTTTTTCCTTGGGGGGAGGGGGGAAGCAGTGGCTCTTGTAGAATCTAGAAGTGCTGTCCATCATATGTTAACTCATTATCATCCAAATCATTTGGAACCAGAAAGTATTCTAACACCTTGTCCTAATACATAACTGAATTATACAACTGGAAATTCTAAGGGTAGAAGAAGAAATGCTATAAGAGGATGCTGTCAAAGAGAACTGCTGAAGCTTCCTTCTGATTTGGAGCCTTTGCCCTTATGACTGAAGCCTTTCTGTATATATGACAGAAAGCTTTTTCTCAGCCTGGTTTGTTATTCTTGGAAGCATTCCGCCAGCTCCCAATTAATAGTCTAAACTTTTCCCATTTGCAAAGCTCAAAGTAATTTTTTGCTTATCCCTAATATTTAGAATATTCTAACAGCTGAAGGAAGAATACAAAATATAATCACACATCCAGATGTTTGTCCTGCACCAAACACCTGGCACGTGGTCCAAACGTGCCGGGGGTTGACTTGCTTTTTCACTCTTTATCCTTGTGGAGTCATATGCTAATAATTCATCTCACATTTTTGTAGTGCTCAGTGCCTGCCTTCCAAATGCTACTATTTAATACCTTGTGGTGCCTCTCAGTAAGTAGGGGAAATGCTATTATCGATGCTTTACTGAGGCTCAAATAGATGGAAGATGTGCTTCAGATCTTGTTGATGCCATGCTGAGAGTAAAACCACTGCTTTGACTTCCAACCAAGTCGTTTATCGGGGCATCATGGTGCCATGACATTTGTGGTGGTGCTCCCCTGAGTGCCATGCCATCCCCTTGCTGACCCTCTCCCCAGTATCTGTAAAAATTGTGATCTACATTTCAGAATTATATCTATTAAAAAAAAAGAGAGAGAGAAAGCAGGTGTTTGTTCCTGAATTATATATATACCTCAGGGTTAAAGGTCTCTTTGTGAGTGCTTACTTGGATTCTGGAGAACTTTTGATAGCAGAAGATAGGGAAACATTAAAGCTTTCTTTACCTTTTCTCTTACAAAATATATTTACAAAGAGGGGAGGGCTAATGGTAAAATACCTGTAGCATTATGTGCCATCTAGTGAGATCTTTCATCCAAAAACCTTCCCAGCTGTGACTTTTGGGTAAATTATACCAGTGCTCCCACCGTCAAGTCAGCGTGTGCTTGAATTATTTTTCACCTGGCCCTCTTGGGGGTCACAGCACGCGTTTGTCCCAGTGGTGCCTAAGCTTGGTGGTGACAGTCTGAATATTTTTCCTTTGTGTGAAACTATCAGGCCCAAGTGATGAACAAACATCTACATGTCTTCTCATTTTCACTGTGCTCTAATTAACTGAGACAGTTAGCCCCCATTTTAGGTAAACATGGAAGGGCCTCGCTCTTCATCCATTGCTTTAATTACCCTTTCCTTATTTTCACTGAGCCCTGGTGGTATCCATCAGAATTTCTATAATAAGTTTACTTCCTATTATTTTAAGAAACTTATAGATGACTCTGGAAACAAGTTATTCTCACTAGTTAGAGAAAAAGGAACAGTGTTCTTATTGGGCTAGAGTTCTTCGATGTGACTCCTGAGGAGGTTATTCTGAGGATTAAAGATCATGATAATCTCTGGACCCACAATGAAGTCAATACAGCAAGGTAACCTATCATGCCAGTGGGTGTCAGATCTAGGTAACCTATATTGTGGAAACAAAGTGGAGAAAACCAGTCATCTCAAAACCAGGTTGAAGATGGTCCCTGCAGGGTGTCTCAAGGTTGAACTGCCTTCTGTGGAGGCTAGAACTGTGTTTTTTCCAGGCTCCCTGGCTTGCATACCTGAGTCCCTCCTGAGGCTAAATGGAGAGAAATGACCATTTCCCAGTAAAAGAAGCTGCTGCCAAGAGTTTACAAGGTGCTTTCACTCACTGATATAGCTATGAAAGCATACATAATGGCTAGATTATTTTTCTTTTTTTTTTTTTTTTTTTTGCGGTACGTGGGCCTCTCACTGTTGTGGCCTCTCCCGTTGTGGAGCACAGGCTCCGGACGTGAAGGCTCAGTGGCCATGGCTCACGGGCCCAGCCGCTCCGCGGCATGTGGGATCTTCCTGGACCGGGGCACGAACCCGTGTCCCCTGCATGGGCAGGCAGACTCTCAACCACTGTGCCACCAGGGAAGCCCTATTTTTTCTTATTTTTAGCTCAATACTCTCTATTTTGCACACAGAAATAATATGTTAGAGATGCGTTTAAAATTTTTACCGTACTCTATTAATTTTATGTCAAGGATAAATATGCTCAACAGTGATTTTTTTCTACCTGTAATCAATTCCTAGATATTTCCAAATATCTCATTGTTTGGCCCTGGAGATATAAAATATGGCTTATATGGCCATGGCCTATTCACCAGCATTCAGCTGGAGGCACTTACAGAAATTATGGACATGGTATACTAATATTTTCTCTCACAGATCCAAACATTTAAAGTACTGGTAAATATGATAATTCCTCTAGTTTCCTGATCTTAACACCTGGAAATAAAATACAGACATATAGTTATCAGTTCATTTAAATGAATAATCATTTTTCATCATTTTCATTTGTCATCATGGCTGTTGTCATTGTTATCAGTCATTGACTGAGCATCTTTGTCACCTTCATTGTGTAACATATTTTCAGTTTCCTTCAGGTATAGAGACACTCTCCTAGGTTACCCAGTCCACATGGCAGAAATCAGAAACGTCTGGCATCCTATTTCCAAAGGGCATGATAGCAATGGAATATCGTCAATCATCAGCCTAATGCATGCTGGTCCCCTTGCATAAAGCTTTTGGACACCTCCAGTCTAGTATTTCATGAATTGGCAGGCAACTAGATTCCTTGTGGTTCTATGACTCAGGGCTGCCCCAGCTCCCCATAACTCACCTGACTGCTGCTACTTAATGCCATTTGATCAGTGAGACAGAATCTCTTAGGAACTCAACCCAAAGCCAAGGCCTTGTCTGCAAAACCTGCTGTGGAACTTTTTTGAGAGCCTTCACGAATCATTGGGTTTTTCTGCTTGCCATTTCTCTGTCTCTAAGAAATGGAAAAAGGCAAAAACTTTCCCTTTTTTCCTCCTACAGAGAACGACAGTTGCCTGCAATGTGTTTTCTTGTACCAAATTTTAAAACATTAAATAGTCTTGAGTTTTTTTAAAGCAAAGTATAAATCTTACTGAAGTATACTTAAGAAAAGATAAGGCACAGAATGGCATTGGGAAAGTGTTTTTTTTTAATTTTTAAATTTTATTTTATTTTTTTTATTCAGCAGGTTCTTATTAGTCATCAATTTTATACACATCAGTGTATGCATGTCAATCCCAATTGCCCAATTCATCACACCAACACCAACATCCCCCGCCGCTTTCCCCCCTTGGTGTCCATACGTTTGTTCTCTACATCTGTGTCTCTATTTCTGCCCTGCAAGCCGGTTCATCTGTACCATTTTTCTAGGTTCCACATATATGAGTTAATATACGATATTTGTTTTTCTCTTTCTGACTTACTTCACTCTGTATGACAGTCTCTAGATCCATCCACGTCTCAACAAGTGACCCAATTTCGTTCCTTTTTATGACTAATATTCCATTATATATATGTACCACATCTTCTTTATCCATTCGTCTGTCGATGGGCATTTAGTTTGCTTCCATGACCTGGCTATTGTAAATAGTGCTGCAGTGAACATTCGGGTGCATGTGTCTTTTTGAATTGTGGTTTTCTCTGGATATATGCCCAGTACTGGGATTGCTGGATCATATGGTAATTCTATTTTTCGTTTTTTAAGGAAGCTCCATACTGTCTTCCATAGTGGCTGTATCAGTTTACATTCCCACCAATAGTGAAAGAGGGTTCCCTTTTCTCTACACCCTCTCCAGCATTTGTTGTTTATAGATTTTCTGATGAAGCTCATTCTAACTGCTGTGAGGTGATACCTCACTGGAGTTTTGATTTGCATTTCTCAATAATTAGTGATGTTGAGCAGCTTTTCATGTGCTTCTTGGCCATCTGTATGTATTCTTTGGAAAAATGTCTATTTAGGTCTTCTGCCCATTTTTGGATTGGGTTGTTAGTTTTTTTAATATTGAGCTGCATGAGCTGTTTAGATATTTTGGAGATTAATCTTTTGTCCGTTGATTCGTTTGCAAATATTTTCTCCCATTCTGGGGTTGTCTTCATCTTGTTTATGGTTTCCTTTGCTGTGCAAAAGCTTTTAAGTTTCATTAGGTCCCATTTGTTTATTTTTGTTTTTATTTCCATTACTCTAGGAGGTGGATCAAAAAAGATCTTGCTGTGATTTATGTCAAAGAGTGTTCTGCCTATGTTTTTCCTCTAAGAGTCTTATAGTGTCTGGTCTTACATTTAGGTCTCTAATCCGTTTTGAGTTTATGTTTGTGTATGGTGTTAGGGAGTGTTCTAATTTCATTCTTACATATAGCTGTCCAGTTTTCTCAGCACCACTTATTGAAGAGACTGTCTTTTCTCCATTGTATATCCTTGTCTCTGTTGTCATAGATTAGTTGACCAGAGGTGCATGGGTTTATCTCTGGGCTTTCTATCCTGTTCCATTGATCTATATTTCTGTTGTCATGCCAGTACCATACTGTCTTGATTACTGTAGCTTTGTAGTATAGTCTGAAGTCAGGGAGTCTGATTCCTCCAGCTCCATTTTTTTCCCTCAAGACTGTTTTGGCTCTTCAGGGTCTTTTGTGTCTCCATACAAATTTTAAGATTTAGTTTGTTCTAGTTCTGTAAAAAAATGCCATTGGTAATTTGATAGGGAAAGCATTGAATCTCTATATTGCTTTGGGTAGTGTAGTTATTTTCACAATATTGATTCTTCCAATCCAAGAACATGGTATATCTCTCCATCTGTTGGTATCATCTTTAATTTCTTTCATCAGTGTCTTATAGTTTTCTGCATACAGGTCTTTTGTCTCCCTAGGAATGTTTATTCCTAGGTATTTTATTCTTTTTGTTGCAATGGTAAATGGGAGTGTTTCCTTAATTTCTCTTTCAGATTTTTCATCATTAGTGTATAGGAATGCAAGAGATTTCTGTACATTAATTTTGTATCCTGCAACTTTACCAAATTCATTGATTAGCTCTAGTAGTTTTCTGGTGGCATCTTTAGGATTCTCTATGTATAGTATCATGTCATCTGCAAACAGTTACAGTTTTATTTCTTCTTTTCCAATTTGTATTCCTTTTATTTCTTTTTCTTCTCTGATTGCTGTGGCTAGGACTTCCAAAACTATGTTGAATAATAGTGGTGAGAGTGGACATCCTTGTCTTGTTTCTGATCTTAGAGGAAATGCTTTCAGTTTTTCACCATTGAGAATGATCTTTGCTGTGGGTTTGTCATATATGGCCTTTATTATGTTGAAGTAGGTTCCCTCTATGCCCACTTTCTGGAGAGTTTTTATCATAAGTGGGTGTTGAAGTTTGTCAAAAGCTTTTTCTGCATCTATTGAGATGATCATATGGTTTTTATTCTTCAATTTGTTAATATAGTGTATCACATTGATTGATTTGCATATATTGAAGAATCTTTGCATCCCTGGATAAATCCCACTTGATCATGGTGTATGATACTTTTAATGTGTTGTTGGACTCTGTTTGCTAGTGTTTTGTTGAGGATTTTTGCATCTATATTAATCAGTGATATTGTTCTGTAATTTTCTTTTTTTGAAGTATCTTTGTCTGGTTTTGGTATCAGGGTGATGGTGGCCTCTTAGAATGAATTTGGGAGTGTTTCTTCCTCTGCAATTTTTTGGAAGAGTTTGAGGAGGATGGGTGTTAACTCTTCTCTAAATGTTTCTTAGAATTCACCTGTGAAGCCATCTGCTTCTGGAGGTTTGTTTGTTGGAAGATTTTTAATCACAGTTTCAATTTCATTAATTGTTATTGGTCTGTTCATATTTTCTATTTCTTTCTGGTTCAGTCTTGGAAGGTTATACCTTTCTAAGAATTTGTCCATTTCTTCCAGGTCGTCCATTTTATTGGCATAGCATTGCTGGTAGTAGTCTCTTAGGATGCTTTGTATTTCTGTGGTGTCTGTTGTAACTTCTCTTTTTTCATTTCTAGTTTTATTGATTTGAGTCCTCTCCCTCTTTTTCTTGATGTCTTGTTAATAGTTTATCCATTTTGTTCATCTTCTCAAAGAACCAGCTTTTAGTTTCATTGATCTTTGCTATTGTTTTCTTTGTTTCTATTTCTTTTATCTCTGCTCTGATCTTTCTGATTTCTTTCCTTCTGCTAACTTTGGGTTTTATTTGTTATTCTTTCTCTAGTTCCTTTAGGTATAAGGTTAGATTGTTTATTTGGGATTTTTCTTCTTTCTTGAGGTAGGCTTGTATAGCTATAAACTTCCCTCTTAGAACTGCTTTTGCTGCATCCCATAGGTTTTGCATTGTTTTTTGTTGTTGTTGTTTGTTTGTTTTCTGTACGTGGGCCTCTCACTGTCGTGGCCTCTCCCGTTGTGGAGCACAGGCTCCAGACGCGCAGGCTCAGCGGCCATGGCTCACAGGCCCAGCCGCTCCACAGCATGTGGGATCTTTCCGGACCGGGGCACGAATCTGTATCCCCTGCACTGGCAGGAGGACTCTCAACCACTGCGCCACCAGGGAAGCCCATCCCATAGGTTTTGGATTGTCATGTTTTCATTGTCATTTGTCTCTAGGTATTTTTTGATTTCCTCTTTGATTTCTTCAGTGATCTCTTGGTTATTTAGTAACGTAGTGTTTAACCTCCATGTGTTTGTGTGTTTTTTACGTTTTTTCCCTGTAATTCATTTCTAATGTCAGAGCATTGTGGGCATAAAAGATCCTTGATAGGATTTTAATTTTCTTAAATTTACTGAGGCTTGATTTGTGACCCAAGATGTGATCTATCCTGGAGAATGTTCCGTGTGCACTTGAGAAGAAAGTGTAATCTGCTGTTTTTGGATGGAATGTCCTATAAATATCAGTTACATCTATCTGATCTACTGTGTCATTTCAAGCTTCTGTTTCCTTATTTAGTTTCATTTTGGATGATCTGTCCATTGGTGTAAGTGAGGTGCTAAAGTCCCCCACTATTATTGTATTACTGTTGATTTCCTCTTTTATAGCTGTTAGCAGTTGCCTTATGTATTGAGGTGCTCCTATGTTGGGTGCATATATATTTATAATTGTTATATCTTCTTCTTGGATTGATCCCTTGATTATTATGTAGTGTCCTTCCTTGTCTCTTATAACATTCTTTATTTTAAACTCTATTTTATCTGATATGAGGATTGCTACTCCAGCTTTCTTTTGATTTCCATTTGCGTGGAATATCTTTTTCCATCCCCTCACTTTCAGTCTGTATGTGTCCCTAGGTCTGAAGTGGGTCTCTTGTAGACAGCAGATATATGGGTCTTGTTTTTGTATCCATTCAGCGAGCCTGTGTTTTTTGGTTAGAGCATTTAATCCATTCATGTTTAAGGTAATTATTGATATGTATGTTCCTGTGAGCATTTTCTTCATTGTTTTGCGTTTGTTTTTGTAGGTCCTTACCTTCTCTTATGTTTCCCACTTAGAGAAGTTCCTTTAGCATTTGTTGTAGAGCTGGTTTGGTGGTGCTGAATTCTCTTTGCTTTTGCTTGTCTGTAAAGCTTCTGATTTCTCTGTCAAATTTGAATGAGATCCTTGCCAGTTAGAGTAATCTTGGTTGTAGATTCTTCCCTTTCATCACTTTAAGTATATCATGCCACTCCCTTCTGGCTTATAGAGTTTCTGCTGAGAAATCAGCTGTTAGCCTTATGGGAGTTCTCTTGTATGTTATTTGTCATTTTTCCCTTGCTGCTTTCAATAATTTTTCTTTGTCTTTAATTTTTGCTAATTTGATTACTGTGTGTCTTGGTGTGTTTCTCCTTTGGCTTATCCTGTATGGGACTTGCTGCACTTCCTGGACTTGGGTGGCTATTTCCTTTCTCCTGTTAGGGAAATTGTCGACTATAATCTCTGTAAATATTTTCTCCTGCCCTTTCTCTCTCTCTTCTCCTTCTGGGACCCCTATAATGTGAATGTTGTTGCATTTAATGTTGTCCCAGAGGTCTCTTAGTCTGTCTTCATTTCTTTTCATTCTTCTTTCTTTATTCTGTTCCACAACAGTGAGTTCCACCCTTCTGTCTTCTAGGTCACTTATCCGTTCTTCTGCCTCAGTTATTCTGCTATTGATTCCTTCTAGTATAGTTTTCATTTCAGTTATTGTATCGTTCATCTCTGTTTGTTTGTTCTTTAATTCTTCTAGGTCTTTGTTAAACATTTCTTGCATCTTCTTTATCTTTGCCTCCATTCTTTTTTGAGGTCCTGGATCGTCTTCACCATCATTATTCTGAATTGTTTTTCTGGAAGGTTGCCTATCTCCATTTCATTTAGTTGTTTTTCTGGGGTTTTATCTTGTTTCTTCATCTGGTAAATAGCCCTCTGCCTTATCATCTTGTCCGTCTTTCTGTGAATGTGGTTTTTGTTCTTCAGGCTGCAGGACTGTAGTTCTTCTTACTGGGAAAGTTTTAAAAGAAGGATATTATATGATCAGCATGGAAATTTCATAGATGGCAAATAGGCATCAAAATCTGTGAAAGGTCTGAGACTTTACCCTACTTATAAGCTAGTAATTTAGCGTGCTGTTATCTCATGGATGTTGGCAGAAGGCACGAAATCCTGGGTCAGAAACAAAGGACTTTATTACTCATAGCAATAGTAGTAGCCAAAATATCAGCATTTGTGCCATTTGTCCAAGCCCCAGTTTCCACAAGGTGATGTGAATAAACCCAAGTGATACCTGCACACACACTGAGTGGAACCCTGAATTTAAGGACCTCAAATCTTATATTGGGCAGTAAGCATGACTTCCTTTTGTCCCAGAGGGAAACATGATCTTGATCACAGTGTGCAATAAACCAGGCAGTAGCTAGCTCCAGAGGCAGACTCTGTCTCTGTCTTGCAAGGCTATTTGCTATGCACACATCCTTAGAAAGATAGTCCAGAACAAAGGCTTTCAATGCGTCAGCTTGTAAGACCCCAGAAACATGAGAGACCCATGGAGAATAATTTCCAACTTTTGGGTTATAATGGTTTTCAACCAACCTTTACAATCAGATTTTTATCCTAAGATATGTTGAATGTAAACAATAAATTCAAGTTTTAAACAGCCATTACCTTGTTTGTTCTTATTTGACAAAAAGTAAGAGCATCAGGAGCTGTAAAACCCAGTCTGGAGCAGGCACTGTCTGCATCTGGAGGTGCTACCGGGGAATCTAAAAGGACATCAGTGCCTTTCACCCCAGGTAAAAGCCTTGGGTAAATGCTTCCAGGTATAGTCAGAAGGCCCTCCACTGGTAGGGACAGTGAACATTCTTAAGTCAGTGTGGTACTTCAAATTTCCAGAGTCTTGGAAATAGCAAAGAAGAATAACTCTCAGGTTTCTTCTAGCATCTTCATCTGTGCTTGACCTGTACTCTGCCATCTCCACCACTCCTCTTTTCCCCCCAGCACCTCTGCCTCCCCCACACGCCTGTCTTTCCCTGAACCACTCCCATAAAGCATTTGTACAGAATGATACAGTGCTGGCAGTGTGGCAAGATAATCAAACATTGGTTTTCCAGTCCCTAAAAGTGTGCTTTTTCAAGAGAATTCCTGGATTCAGTGAATCTTTAGAGCTTTCCAAAGCTATAATGTCTTGTGAAGAAGCTGCCTCCACTAGGTACTTTGGGAAGTTCCAGTAGCTTTTTGTTGACTTTCTAGATCCAGCAGCTCTGTATCCTTGTGTGTCTTCTAGATAATCTCTAGACTCAACATGTTATCAGGCTTTCATGTCTTCTACTTCTGTCATCATTGTTTTCTCATCATTTTGTCTCAACCTTTCTCAGCATTTTTTTTCAATCTTCTTACTGACTCTTCTTCTAGCTGCCCTCTAAGTGTCAGATTTGTCCAATATTCCTTCCCCAGCAACCCCCTATCTTCATGCCACACCCTCTGGCTGCACCTCCACATCCCCATCTGTGAATTTTTAACTACCTACCAAGTGCTGAAAACCGCCAGGTCTGCATCTCCAGCTGTGGCCTTCTTGAGCTCAGGACACATGTATCCAGCCTTCTTAGGCATCGCCATCTGAATGCTCCTTAGACACTTCAGACTTACCAAGTGCCAGTCAAGGGCTTTTCGATGGGAGATGTCACTCATCTCTCACCCATGAAACCCCTACTGCCAAACCTGCTCATACCTCCTAGTCCTCATCTGGTTAAGACCATTTCTCCTGGCCTAGTTATTTAAATTGGAAGCAGACATGTAACTTTGCCTCCCCCCTCAATGCTCACCCCTACATCAAGTCAATCACCAAATGTTTATGTTCTCCTTTCTCTCAAATCAGCCCTCTCCCATGCCTCCCCATTGTCAATGCCTTAGTCCTGATCTTAACCATCTCTGATCTGGACCATTTCAGTAGCTTCTACTATATCTCACCTCTTCCGGGTTCTTCTTACAGCCCAGCCAAAAATTTAAAAAGTATCATGTCTATATCTTGTTTTTAAAATCCTCTAGTGGCTCTCCATCATCTACAATGTGAAGGTAAGATCTTGATTGGCACTCAAGACTCTTGGTTATCCAATCCTACAGCCAGTCTCTTACCACCATAATCACCTCTACATGTTATTGTCCATCAGGACCAAACCACCCTCAGTCATGGAAAAGTGCTCTATTCTCTCAGGCATGCATGTGTACTTGAGTGCCTTCACCCATGGGGTGCCCACTGGACTTTTATCCATCTAGTTGAAGCATCTTCTCTAAAGCCTCTTTGAGCCCTCTCTTGTGTTTTCCTTACATCTTGTGCATGCCTGGGATATAGGACTTATTTTACTGTATACACAACAAGTGGTCTTCTCTCCGTTGTGTGCTTCTCAGAGGAGGGCTAGTGCCTGTACTCACCTTTGTTATCTTCCAGTGCTTGAAGCAGAATAAGTCTTCAGGAAATGTTTTATGAGCTAATAAATGAAAGAAAGTAAGCAAGTACATTAATCTACAGAGATAGCTGTTTCCTCTGTATGCAGAAATTTATCGCATGGACCATGATGGAGGGCACATCTTTGACTATATAGGCCCCTCTGTAAAGACTGAAGAAATGTTGGTGGCCTAATGTAGACAGAGAACTCGGGCAGAAAGTCAACAAAATGTACGTAGACCATTTCTTTCTCAGGATCTAACTCTAAAAGAGGGAGAAAATTCAGAGGATGACTCTTGACAAATTGACAATTAAGATATTCCTTCAACTACCTTTAAAAATACTCCTTATTTTAAGTGAATTTTTCTCCATTTCTTTGTGAATAAATTTGCTAACATGTGCAAATAAACTGAATTACTGGCTAAGTGGAAAGCCACATCCATTAGTGACTAGATGTAAGTGAGGAAGGGTCAACTTTTAGGCATGAGAATTTGAAAGTGGGATTTCTAGTCATACCCCAATTACAGGTCAGCTGGCTCTGCTTAGGCTTGGTCAGACTCTACTGGCAGGAAGAGCTAACATTTTCTTTAGATATTAATTGTTTTGATCTTATAATATCTCTTGGATATTACCTAAGAGGCTACTTTAACCTGAAAAATATTTTAGGGAAGATATTTTTTCTCATCTGACTTCCTTGTGCCTAGCACAAGGCCTGATGCCTGGGAGGTCTCAGTAAGTATTTATAGGATGAATGAGTGTTGCTACTAATCACATTAGAACATCTCATTAAGAGTAGCTACATCCTGGTAAGCCTGAATTAGCCAAAAACTTCAAGTTTGATCACTCTTTTGCTTGCTGTTATTATTCAGGACCATCCATTTTAATGCTAGTGTATGTCTTCCAAAATAGCAGTTTGGGTTTTGATGTCACTGCTGTTTCTGCCTGGGACTTGACAGGAGCTAGGGGTGCTGTTGAAATGCATTGCCAGTTTGGAATTAGACAGTGCCTTCATCCTTGAGGAAGGGCTTGTCTTTCTATTTGCTCTTGTAAGGAAATGGGCATGTCATTAACCGAGGAGCTTCTCCAGCCCTACTGGGAATGGAAGGATGAACGCATATTGGAGTCTATCCTTGTTTGACACTGAACCAAGACAAGGCCTATCTATCTGACTTTAGAAGAAGAATTTAAATAAGCTCAAAGGACGTCTTTATAACTGTGGGTTGATGTTTGGGGTCATATGGTTTGAGTTCAAGGTAACAACAGGCAATAAATGATATGGTCATCTTAAATTGCTTTTCATTTTCTGTTTCTAGTGTAAAATAGAATCTATATATTAATCAATATTACAATAATTGGACCTGAAACTGGCTTCTCTTTTTGTCCTATATGATATTACAGTAGAGTTATATCATATACATGTTTAACCAAGTGAAGTTAATCAAGAGCATAATCTGAGGGGCAAAAGGGGGGAGTGAAAATTACAATTTAAATAGTGCTTGTAATCCTGCTTAATATACAACTCAGGTGTGTGTCCCCAGGTGAGCACAACATGAGGGCCATGGATCTGTTTTTTTCTTGAGCCATTCCTGACTCTCATGTGCGTCTTGTCATTTGAACAACTTGCTGCACCCAGTGTGATTTAAGAGTTTAAGGACCTGTATTTGGAGATAACATGGCCCGTGACTATAAGCCCAGGACTTCTTACACCGTTGCACTGAAGCTCAGTGAAAACCTGGATTGTCAGAACTCTTAGGGTGGGTGTGGGATCCTACAAGGTGGCATCTTCCAAAAGGACTTTTGAAGGTAATTTTGACCATATATGGTTTTCATCTTAAGAGGTGGCTTAGGCCTGAACCTGTTTGGAGGATCTAGCTCTAATTTTGAGACAGAGCTGGGCTTAATTTTAAAGGCATACAAACTCATTAGACCCATGAATCAGTATTTTGCAGGTAGTGTCTTTTTGGAAAGCTGAAGTAGGCTGAATTTGTGCCCATCCTAATGAAACTATTCCTGTAGAGCAGTGATTCTCAACCAGGAGTGATTTTTTTGCTCCCAGGGGACATTTGGTAGCATCTGAAGACATTTTTGGTTGTCACAACTGGGGAGGAAGTGGTATTGGCCTCCAGTGGGTGGAAGCCAGGAATGCTGCTATATATCCCATAATGCACAGAATAATAGGATACAGTGCCACCCACAACAAAGACTTATCTGACCCCAAATATCCAAAGTACTGAGTCTGAGAAATCCTGCTCTAGAGTGAATCTGAGTGAACAGCTTAGCAAGAATTGGCCCAACACCAAGAGCAAAATCTAAAGAATTTTCAAAGTTGTGAGCTTCATCTCATGGGACCTTTTTCACATTTATATGATTAAACCACAAGTTTAAAGTCGATGGTGTTAGTTATTAGCTCTGAACGGGGGAGGTCCCTGGAATCTACACAGTTTGGAGCAACTATTATAGAACTGGCTGGCCCAGCCCTCAGTTTCATAAGACCTGCCAGAAAGCCAAGTCCTGGCAAAGTCATCGAGACACCATCACAGACTGAAATCAATTGAAGCCACCCAAAGACTTATTAAGTTCAGATCTTTCTACCAGCAATTTATCTCTTCAAAGAAAAATTGCATGACAGGAGATTCCAGTTGGACACTCTGGACTCAGCTGTCAGGGACATTGATGAAAGCAGAGCTGGAACATTTGTGCCCACTTTTTGTTTTGTGTTGTTTTGTTCTTTCAGGAATGATTATATACTTGTCCTTTGTGGCTTAAGTCACCCACCGCACAGTATAAAACATCATGATTAACAGCCCAGGCTTTTCTTTTTTGTGTGTGTATGGTACGCGGGCCTCTCACTGTTGTGGCCTCTCCCGTTGCGGAGCACAGGCTCCGGACGCGCAGGCTCAGCGGCCATGGCTCACGGGCCCACCCGCTCCGCGGCATGTGGGATCCTCCCGGACTGGGGCACAAACCCGTGTCCCCTGCATCAGCAGGCGGACTCTCAACCACTGCGCCACCAGGGAAGCCCCCAGCCCAGGCTTTTCTATCAGGCCAATCCAAGTTCAAATCCCAGCTCTGCTCATCAGCAAGGTTCTGTTGGAAGTAGATAGCGCATGCTCAGAGGGTGCCCGCAGGCAGGCAGTGAAGGGACGGTTTGCAGAGGTGTGGAGAGGGTCGCGGGACCATCAGAGGGCAGGGAAGCACCCAGAGACTAGCAGCAGTGGGAAACTGCCAACACTGTTTCTGCCTCCAGGCCTGGAAAAACTTAGTGAACAGCTAAGACTTGGTAAGAGCTGTAGCCTTGGGAGGGAGCCCTGGGGACAGAAAAGCTGGCCTGACACTTTCTGCCAAAGTGGCCCCCCATACAGAGAGCAGGAACATAAATACGCCAGCCTCTCCTTCCTCCTAGCTTCTCAGGTACCTCCCGGGGCCAACCCGTCTGAAAGTGAGAGGGAACGCAAACTCTGCAGAGACCAGCCTCCCAGGGCACAAAGCAGCACAAAGAATGGGTCTAGGAGAGCAGGCCGAGAGTATTCAGTATGCTGTGTAGCCCTGGACAAGTTACTTAACCTCTCCGAACATCATTCCTCATTTCTCACGTGGGAATATTAATCTTCATATTGTTGGCCTGAGAATTAAATAGTGTGACATGTCTATAGTTCCTAGGACGGCACCAGTGTGTTGAAGGCACTCTATAGACGGTAGCATTTAGTTTTACTTCACTTAAGGCCAAACGGGGCCGGATGTCGAGTAAGATTTTGCGGATCAGATGAGAAGTTGGTGCTGGGCTTTTAAAGGGACAAAGAACTAGCTAGTCTGAGTCAATGTCTGCCCCGGCTGACTTGGAACAGGGGATGAGCTGAAATCCTCAAGGCCTGCTCTTTCGTCTTCTCACACCAGTGTTGTGATCTCCATGAGGGACGTCCCAGTCATCAGACGGGGCACCCTTTTTTATTCTCTCAACAAGCACACTTAGGTTTTCCCTCTTTCACTGTGGTTCTCACGTTGATGGGCTCCTACCCTGGCTCCCCAGCCTCTCTCTCCTGTAATGTCGATTTCCTTTGGATAAAGAATTCCCTTTAGTGGCCGTGTTCAGGTTATGGGTCCTTCCCCACAGGCTGGCAGCAGCCAGGTTCCTTGTTACTTCCTTCTGAATATACCATGGACCTCTTCCTTCCTGTTATATCTTCCACATTCCATGAGTTATCCCTTACCATATCCTTTTATACAGTTTAATTTTGTTTTGTTGGGTTTTTTCTCTCCTCCCTTATACTCCCCCACCTCCAACCTTAAACTTTAGTTTAAAGTTCTCTGAATCAGGTCAGTGCAGGTTCTGGCCAAATACATTTTTCTGGCCTTTGCTAAGTATGTTCTGTCAATGCCAAGATCCCATCAGTCTTCTCTCTCAGGCTGTGGTCCAGCAAGACAGATCCCAGTTCTGGACGCCTTCTATGTTGCCAGGCATTTCTTGCCATGTCCTCATTTCACTTCCAAGCTCGCACCCACCGTGGGGAGAAGGGCTGTTGGGCACCTGGGCCTATGCCTTCGCTGTTCCCTCCCTGCCTTAGCTTTCTGAGGGCGGTAAGAGACCCCTCCCCACAGAAGGGTCTGAGGGTTTAGTAGAGAGTTGGTGTGCAGGGCTCAGGAACAGCACCCCAAAGGGGGCCACAGGCCTGCTCTTCTCGGATGCAAACACACTGCTTCCTCCAGGGGATCCTGGGATGGAAAACTTCTTCCCACTGTCCAGAATCTCTGTCACTTGCCCATGTGTTCTTCCACTGATGCCATTTATTCATTTTCTTCCTCTTTTGAGGCCCCCTGACTGGCATTCACCTCTTCCTCCTCAGTCTCTTTGTCTGCGGGGTTTGCTTCCCGAATGTTCACCCAACACTGACTAAGAGCCTCCTCTGAAGCTACCGGCCCATCTCAGGTGTCCCAGCCGGAAGTGTGGTTTGCCTGTGATTTGGGTATAGTCAGGGGTCCTCTCAGACAAAGTGAAATGTGCCCTGTCTCTCCGTGAAGCAGTCATCACTGCCCTTCGTGTAAAGCCCCGGATCCTTAACTCACCTTATGAGGCCCGTTGCCCCAGCCACTGCCGCCAGACAGCTTTCATTCCTCCTCCTCACCCTGTGCTCCCGGCTGCACGTGCTCTTTCCTTCTGCCCAGAACATTTGTGTCCAGGTTTCCCTCTTGAACTCCTTTTCATCCTTGGAGACTCTGCTTAAATGTCCTTTTGGCACAGAGACTCATGACCCGTCCTAGGCTTTGCAAAAACCCTTGCCAGACCTTCCCAGGGCAACATGAATTTGCTCTTAGAATATCCATCATGTTTATAAATGTTTTTTATTGTGTCTGGTGGGAGCTGAGGGGCTGGGATTTCCCTGTGTCCGCTGGTGTTAGGGTTTGCCCACCTTTGCTGTGCTGAGGCCACGGGTGACATGTAGGATCTCTTAGCATCCCGGTAACCTCCATGACAACAAGAGCTGGGTCTGTCTTGTGTGTCCATGTGCCTCTCACCACTGGTACTGTTGTTGGGTATCAGTGAGAAGTTGTGAGCAATTTTCATCCCTCGGTATTGACAGATATCTTAGCTCCCTTGAGGACTTTTCCTGCAGACTTTCATGGGCCCTCCTATTTCCAGGGGACTCGGCAAGGGTAGATGATACTTTTTCCCAGGTCTGCTGAGAGGGCAGCTGGTGTGGCTTAGGGCAATGACCCAGAAGGAATGGTTGTGAGTATGTGGAGGGGACTGCTGGTGACCGAGGTCCTGATGAAAGAGAATAGGAAGGCGGGCAGAAATGTTCAGGAGTTCAGTGTGTAGTCTCACAGTGTTTCCTAAGTGTCCATGAGAACTTTGTGAGAAGATGCTGGCCCCAAGGCCACACTGGGGGCCCTTGGACATGAGAGGAAGGCAGAGTCTTGGTCCCCAGAGAACTTGTGCCTTGTCTTTCCTGTGTTTGATTAACACAGCTCGAGGAGGGCTCAGCTGTGGGTCCTTTCCAGGGACTCCCTGCTACTTGGTACCCAGGGCCCTCACTTGGGTGCCTGGCCACGTACCACCGTGACCCCCATTGATGGGATTTTATGTCCTGTGTCATGAGCCAAGTGGTGAGCCCTCTGAAAGCAGGGGTGTGTGTTGTGCCCTTGACACATGTGTCGCCCGGTGTATTCAGTGCAGAGGGTGTCAAGGAATGAGCAGCGATGCGTGTTTGCTCTCTATCAGCTCCATTCTCCATCTTTGGTGGCTTGGCTTGACTCGAATGTGTGTGAATTTTATTTCATTTGTTCACGATTAGAACAGCTTCACACACCGCAGATTTGCAGTGAGGCCTTGTGGACCCTGAGCCTGCATTCTGGTCAGGAGGTAGTTTTGGAGATGATTTCCTCCCCAGCAGTGATGAAAGAGAGAAACTACCCCAGCGGTCGGATCACACATTTGAATGTCTGACTCCAGGAAGTAAGGCTGGAACGTAGGGGGATGAAATTACACTATTTATTCCCAAGAATGTGTGGCTTTCTAGAGCTTGCATGTCCATTGCCTCACTTGTCCCTGTAACCACTGGCTGATCAGGGGCCAGAGTCACTGCTGAAGTGGAAGGAAACATGCATGTAGGCTGGAGTCAAGCACCCATCAAATTGTGGATCCTTCCTGCTTTGTCTGCCAGTCTCCTGGGGATGATGAGTAGACTCAGGCTGATGGCAACCAACTGCACCCATCTCCCCGTCAGTGATAAAGCCCCACAGAGGCACCCTTGCCAGTTTTGCCATATGCTCACCAATTAAAACTTAAATGCACGCCACATGCTAGGCTGTTGGAAACACATTCTCGTTTTGATGTGGCTATTCTGAAGTAAATGTGTGCAAGAACATATGCTTTCTGTCAACCAAACGATGACACTGCTGTTGCTAAAACGATGCTTTTGCCGTGCTAGTAAAACGATGGGGTTCTGTTTCTCTTTGCTAAATGCTCTATTATCAAATGAAAAAGAAATACCGTAAAAAGTCCCTCAGCACCAAAGGGAATTTTTCTCAAAGGTTTTTTCACTCTTTCCCTGTACCCAGCCTGGTTTTTGCTTTTAAGGAAGAATGCCTGGGACTTCCCTGGTGGCGCAGTGGTTAAGAATCTGCCTGCCAATGCAGGGGACATGGGTTTGAGCCCTGGTCCGGGAAGATCCCACATGCCACGGAGCAACTAAGCCCGTGTGCCACAACTACTGAGCCCATGTGCCGCAACTACTGAAGGCCGCACGCCTGGAGCCCGAGTTCCGCAACAAGAGAAGCCACCGCATTGAGAAGCCCGCGCACCGCAATGAAGAGTAGCCCCTGCTCGCCGCAACTAGAGAAAGCCCATGAGCAGCAATGAAGACCCAACGCAGCCTAAATAAATAAATGAAGGAAGGGAAGAAGAAAGGAAGGAAGAATGCCTGACACACCCATCTTGAGCACGTGGGTTCACAGTCGTGTGCCCTTTGATTTCCTCCTGCTACTGCCAGCCAGTGCATCTCAGCCTGGAAACTTTGCTCTCTTATCACCGGTTCCAAAACCATCCCTCTTGGGGATACCCAGCAAGGACACCCAGCAGACAGCAGAGGGCCTTTGCCACCCCGTCCTCATTTCCCCTGTTCTCCCCAGGAAGCAGGTGCCTGTACTAGGCTGGAGTCCCCAACAGAAGACGTACAATGTGTCATCAAGCCCGGGCAGGCAGAAGTCCCTCTGTCGTCTACACCCAGTTCCTACCTGAAGGGCACTGGGGCGGTTCCCGCGGAGGAGGATTTCTTCCGTGTGGAGGTTGGAAGTTACCCAGGCTGTAAGGAGAGGCTGGCATTTCATTCTCTACCCTGCCTCCCTCTCTCCCCCCACAATTCCCATACTCATCCTCTGAGGAAGGCAGCCTGAGAGCAGGTGAGGGGCGGGGGTTCTGGACCCAGTGAGTCCTGGCAGAATGACTTCTTGCTGGGATGCTGAGGGCAGCTGGGCCCCCTGCCCAATGAGGCCTGAGCTTTGCTCTCCCATGGTAATGCCATTGCCTGGCCTGCTGGGAGACCTGCTCTAGGCACACCATTGCCAGCCATCCCTGCTCACCTGAGCTGGCAGGATATCTCCACAAAGAGAGAGCCCTCTGATTTGCCTGTTCTTATAGGGTCAGGGCAGGCCCCTTACCTGCACCGATCCTGCCTGAATCTCTATTGCTTCAAGCAGTATGTACGTAGGGCTGGAGCACATGCTCTTGGTGGCACTGCCAGGATTCCAGCAATGTGGCTCTGCCAAGCCATGAGGGTCAGACCCTCAGGAGTGACTCGTCCTCCTCTGGCCTTCACAGATGACTTTAAAAAAAAAATTCCCAATCATTTTGCTACCCATTCACAGCTCACACCTGAGAGGGTTGCTCAGCAAAAACATGCATACGGCAGACTGTGCCATTTCCCTGCTTCCTAGGGGACACCCGTGGAGCCTGAGCAGCAAATCTCCAGCCTTGACAGCTTTACAGAGAGTTCTGTGTCCGTGAGTGATTCTTCTAAGTAACTTTCAAGTGTATGGAATAACTTCACATTATGAGCAAACATAATTCAAGCAAAGGGTGATGGACCTCATTGGTTTAGCCACTGATAGAACATCAGGCTGCTCTTTGCTTATCAGCTTGATTCACCATGGACATTTTTCCTCTTTCCCTGAAGAGGCAAAGGGATCATGTATTAGTTTGCTATTGCTGTGTAACAAGTTACCACAAACATAGCTGTTCAAAACAGCATCCATTTATATTATCTCACAGTTTCCATAGGTCAGAAGCCCAGCATGGCTAACTGGGTTCTCAGCCAGGGGTATAACAAGGCCACAATCAAGGTTGTGGCTGGCTGGGCTCTTATCGGGAGGCCCTGGCAAGAGTCTGTCTCCAGGTTCATTCGGGTCATTGGCAGAATTCAGTTTCTTGTGCTTGCAGGTCCTCGCTGGCTGTTGGCCAGGAGTCATTCTCAGCTTCTAGAGGCCACCACATTCCTTGTCACATGGCCCCCTCCATCTTTAAAACCAGCACTGATGCGTCAAATACTTTTTAAAAAAATAAATTTATTTATTTTAGTTATTTTTAGCTGCATTGGGTCTTCGTTGCTGTGCACGGGCTTTCTCTAGTTGCAGCAGGTTGGGGCTACTCTTTTTTTTTTTTTTCCTGCTATGCGGGCCTCCCACTGTTGTGGCCTCTCCTGTTGCGGAGCACAGGCTCCGGACGCGCAGCCTCAGCGGCCATGGCTCACGGGCCCAGCTGCTCCACGGCATGTGGGATCTTCCCGGACCGGGGCACGAACCTGTATCCCCTGCATTGGCAGGCGGACTCTCAACCACTGCGCCACCAGGGAAGCCCCGGGCTACTCTCTGTTGCAATGAATGTGCTTCTCATTGCGGTGGCTTCTCGTTGCAGAGCACGGGCTCTAGGCACACAGGCTTTAGTAGTTGTGGCGCACGGGCTCAGTAGTTGTGGCTTGTGGGCTCTAGAGCACAGGCTCAGTAGCTGTAGTGCACGGGCTTAGTCGCTCCGCGGCATGTGGCATCTTCCCAGACCAGGGATCGAACCCGTGTCACCTGCATTGGCAGGCAGATTCTTAACCACTAAGCCACCAGGGAAGTACTTCATCAAATACTTCTTGTGCTTCTAATCTCTGACATCCTTTTCTGATGCTAACCAGAAAACACTGCTTTTAAAAGGCTCACCAGGTTAGATCAGGCCTACCTGGATAATCTCCGTATCTTAAGGTCAAGAGACTTGAGACGTGAACACCAGCTGCACGGCCCCTTCCCTGCAGTGCCTCAGTCTGTGTTTGACTGAATAACCAGGGGACGGGAATCTCAGGGGCCAGTTTAGAATTCTGCGTGCCTCAGACAGTACGGAGAAATCAGCCTCATGTTCAATCTCACCCTCACTCGACGCTTCCAAGAAATTCCTGTCCTGCTCATAATCTCCACTGTTATCTCCCCCCAGCGAGCACCGGGGATCCTGAGCCCGAACCAGAGGCGGAAGCAGAGGCAGAGGCAGAGGTGGGACGGGTGGCCGGTGAGGCCAGCCAGGAGCTAGCCCCTGCCCACGCGGGAGCAGAGAGCGAGGTGGAGCGGGCCCTGGAGCCAGAGCCTGAAGAGCGAGCCTCCCTGAGCGAGAAGGAGCAGCAGAACGAGGCAGTGAACGAGCGGGACAACTGCTCGGCCTCCAGCGTCTCGTCCTCCAGCAGCACGTTGGAGAGGGAGGACAAGGAGGACAAGCGCTCTCGGGACAGGGGGACCGGTAAGGAGGCCCCCTTTCCCCGTGAACGCATCCCAGGGAACCCCGGGGCAGGGGACCTGGTTTGCTGGCCTCTGAGCTGACCGGCTGGTCCAGCTCGCTCCCCAGACTGTCCCCCCATGTCTGGAGGGGGGTGTGGCCCCACTCAGCCAGCCAGCAGCTTCCTGCCCTGCAGAAGGGCCCCGGGCCTCTGCCACAAGGCTGCACTGTCACTTCTACAGCTGGGAAAAGGGCCTGATAATGAGGGCGACAGGGGACTTTTCCTGAGGAACAAACCCCAGAAGAGAAATTCCTCATTTCCTTCTAACTGTTTAATTGTGAGTAGTAAGTGTGGCTTTTTTCTGATTTAAATGTAGAGACATGTCATGTTGTTATCTACTCCCTTGAAAGAGTTTTTGCAAGGAAGTATGTTAAGCCACTATGACTGAACATTTCAGACCAGAGCAGATTTGGTAAAATGAATCATATGAGTACTTTAAAAAACTGCCAGTTCACAGCATGCAGAGATCAATTTGATGTGCTCAGCTGGAATGTATGTAATTTAGGTAATTTTCTACAATATGCTCAGGACCACTCTTTTCTTAGATACTAAGTATGTGGTTTTTCTTATGGAATCATACCTTTTTGGTGTTATCCCCGATACTCGTTCAGTTTCACCTGTTTAATGGTGACTTTATGTTTAGGGATCAAATGGAATGTTCGTCCTCATTAGGGACTTGGGGAGGGTGCCACAGAGGGTTCTAGAAATGGTAAACGATTCAAATAATCATTTGAATTATGATTCATATGTGACACCATGGAGTTGGTTTCCCTACCCATGACCTGTGCACTGTCAGGGTGGCAGGAAGCCACCTCTTTCAACTGACTCTCCTCACCAGTGAAGGCATGTCTTATGGGCCAGGCTTCATTAAGGATACCCAGTGACACAGACTCAAGGAACTTACATCTTAGGCCCAAACGGCAGCTGCAAGGGCCTGCCAATCAGTGGCATGACCCAGGCAAGATGTGTTAGTTCACAGATTAAGAATACATTGTTCTTGAAGCCTGGATGAGTGAACAAAGATTGAATGAATGAAAGAAGCCATAATGTCTCCTAGGAGACCTGTCAATCAATGGCTTAGTCTAAATAGTTAATATTTGAGTTTTCACAGTTATATTATTAGATTTTATTCTATATATCACTGGTCACCATTATACAGTGAAAAAGGAGGACTTAAAAAGTACTTTGTCTTAGGAATTATCGCATTGAAAATCTTGTGTCTGGTTGAAGATGTATGTGCTAAAAGGATTATGTATATTGATACTAAATTTCTTTCAAAGTCAGATTACAGTTACACTCTCAAATTCTACTTGTTGTTATTCACATTTAATGTAATTATGGTCACAGTACAGGGTGTCGGGTAAGTCTTCTTGATCATTTGGCCTCAAATCATGTTTTAGTCTATTATGAGTAGCTTTAAGTATTATTCATCATAACTAGGTTTAACAGGCCTAAAACATATAAACAAGTTAGATTAGTAAAAATAAGCCGGGGAAGAGAACTTTCTTGGATCAGATTGCCCAATATCCTTACAAATAAGGACAACTTTCCAAAAATGGACACTCTGCTCCCAGTGAAGAACCATTGACTTTCTACCAAAAACTGGTAGTGTCCAGGAATTGGAGCTTTGCAGTGACTTTTCTGCTTCAGTCTGGTGCTGTTAAGAGATGTGACCATGTTTATTTGTTGTAGCTTATTGGCTCCTAAAAAATCGCACTGCTCATGGGCACACCAGCAGCTGTGGAGACAGAGAAGCTCTGTCACCATAGCTTTTGCTTTTCAGAATCTTCTCAATTAAATCACAAAGGCAATCAAAATGATTCCCAGTCTTATTTATAATGGCTGTAACCCATTATTTGAGAATGAATTTGTACGACTTGAAAGAGACCCAACTTATTACAGATGTGTGGTTTTATTTTTCTTTGTTTTCATGTGTTCCACTCCCTGGCATTAGAGTGAGAGGCTTTACTGTAGCATTCATCACACTTTGTTGTAGTTACTTGTATAAGTGTCCTTTGTCTCTATTTGAATGTAAGCTTTGTGAGGATGGGGATGTCTGTCTTATCCATTGTGAGTTCTTACTTCCTAGCTGGGTGCCCAGAACATAGTAGGGGCTCATAAAACCACTGATGAATAAATGAATGAATCTGGCTAAGATGGAGACTCCCCCATTGCTCCCAGGTCCTCCCTTTTACAACTAAAATACCAACACCCTGGATGTAACAGAACAACCAATCATAGGAGGACTCTGAAAGGCAGAAAGAAGGAAGCAGACTGCCTAGGAGCCTTTGGACTTGAACGACATGGCAGTGAAGCTTCAAGGAAAGCTGATTCCCTTAGCCAAAGGATTGGGAAAGGCGTTGCCTAACAGAACAGAAAATCTTTTCTGCTGTTAATAAGTGCTCTATCCTAAATAAGGTCTAATGGAAAATTTGCCACTGTCCCACCTCTCCCCCTAACCCAGTGGTTTCAGTGAGACTGAAGAGGAGGTGGCCTTTTATACAGCACCCCCATGGAAATTGGAGTGACAATTCTGCAGTTCCCTCCCCTCCTCAACCCTGTGGTGTCAGAGGACTCAGAAGGGAGTCAGTCTTCTATCCCCTGCCCAATAGAAGCAGGTAGTGCTCCAGTTCCCCTGCTGGGGTAGTGTTGGCCTAACGGGGAGCTCAGTCTATCCCCTGAAGGGGAGAAGCAAGTGGGTCCCAGTTCCTCCAACGGAGTAGTGTCTGTGGGGTCCTGTGGGGATCTGAGCCTTCACCCCCACCCAGAAGGAGCCAGACTTAATGAGGAGTGGAGAGGGGACTAATAGCATTCTCTGTCCCCACCACCACCCTCCTTGTCCCTGATGCTGATGGGGACACAGCGGAGAGCTGAGCTTCCATCCCAATCCGGTATAAACAAGGTAGAATGATGTGGTTGGAGGTGGGACTGGTCTGCACTCTGTTCTCCCCAAGCCAGTATCAGTGGGGACTGGTGGGAAGCTGAGCCTTCACCTCACTTGGAGGTGGGAAGATGCTGGTGGGGTCAAGGGGGCGCTGAACCTCCACCCTACCCATCTGCAGTGAGGGAATGTGAGTCAGCCCTCTTCCTGGGTGGTGACAGTGAGACCCAGCAGGGAGCTGAACATCTACCTGCAGCAAGCCCTGTATGCTACACCCCAAAAGGGTGACTACCTGCTAAAAGAGAAGATTAAATATTATCCAGAGTCTATCAGATGATACCGAAAATATCTAGGATACAATCGAAAATTACTCATCATATCAAGAAGTAGGGCAATCACATCTTGAATGAGAAAAGACCATCCACAGGTGCCAACACTGAGATGAATCAGATGCTGGAATTATCTGTCAAAAATTTTAAAGCAGTCATCATAATAATGCTTCAGTGGACAGTTACAAACACTCAGGGCTCAGGAAATACATGAAAAATAATCTTAGCAAAGAAATAGGAGATATTAAAAAAGAGCCCAAGGGAAATTATAGAACTGGAAAATACGGTAACTGAAATAAAATATTTGACATGCTTTATAGTTGATTGGAGACAACAAAGAAAATAATCAGTGTACTTGAAAACAGATCAGTAGAAATCACCAAATCTGAATAACAGAGAAAAAAATAGACTAAAAATGAACAGAGCCTCAGGGACCTATGGGATTATATCAATAAAACTAACATTCATTTCATCCGAGTCTGAGAATAAGAGGAGAGAGAGTGCAGTGTGGAAAGATATTTGAGGAAATAATGGCTGAATATTTCCCAAGTGTGGCAAAAGGTATAAATCTACAGATTTAAGAAGCTGAGCAAATTCTAACAAGGATAAATCCAAAGAAATCTGCACCAAGACAAATGACAAACTTCTGAAAACTAAAAACCAAAAAAACATTTTTTGGAAAGAAAGAAATGAGGTGGTACCTATAGAGGAACAGCAATTCAAAGGATAGCAGGTTTCTCATCTGAAACATGGAGGCCAGCAGGAAGGGGTACAGCAAGTGCTAAAAGACTAGAACTATCAACCATATCAACCATGAATTACATATACAGTAAAAGTAGCCTTTAACAATGCAGGGAAAGTAAAGACATTCTCAGTTAAAGAAAAACTAGGAGAATTTGACACTAGCAGACCTACCCTTGAAGAATGGCTAAAGGAAGTTCTCCGAACAGAAAGGAAATGATGACAGAAGACAGCTTGGGACTCCAGAAAGAAAAGAACAACAGAATGGGTAAAAATAGGGGTAAATTTTAAAATGCTCTCTTTTTACTCATGAGCTTCTTAAATCATATTTGATGGTGGAAGCAAAAATTACATTTGGTATGTGGTGTTCCGTATATATAGAGGAAGTACTTAAGACAATTGTATTTTTAAAAGTGGGAGGGTAATGGGATCGAAGTGGAAGTAAGGTTTCTACACTTCAAAGTAATAAAACATCAATACCAATAGACTAAATAAGTTAGTGTATATATTGTAATACCTAGAGCAACCACTAAGAAAATTACATGAAGCCATGTACTCAAAAACACTCTAAATGAATCATGTTGAAATTCTAAAAAATGTTCAAGTAATCTACCCAACACCAAGAAAGGAGAAACAGACACTGAAACAAAGAGATCAAACAAAACAAGTAAAACAGCAGACTTAAGCCCTAACATATCAATTAAAAGACAGAGATTTGCTGAGTGTATAAAAACACAACCCGACTACATGCTATCATATACAACACTCATTTCAAACGTAATGCCATGGGCAGATGGAAAGTTAAAAGTTGGCAAAAGATATCATGCTAACATTAATCAAAGAAAAGCTGGAGTGGCTGAATTAATATCAGATAAAGTAGACTTCAGAGCAAAGGAAATTACTAGGGACAAAGAAGCACCCTACATAATGATTTTTAAAAGCCCTAAATGAATGAAGAATGTAAACGAGAAAACCAGCATTCAAAATGTTACCTGATTATGCTCTTTTCCCTGTTGCCAAAATAAGAAACTGCCAACATTTCCCAATAAATGGAGAGAGTGAGGCAGTCTGTTCGGAGACTCAGCCACTTTATCTGCCGCAGCCTCCTGGCATCAAAGCAGTTTCCCTATTTACAGGACTGTCTGACCAGCTGTAGAAGTTTTTCCATTGTGTCCTCAAATGCCACCTCTTCTCTCTTTGATGGTGGTTATTGCTTAAGTGGATTTTGTTTGTGAAACCAACCTACAAGAGGGCTTAAGAGCTCCTTGTTCTGGTGTTGGTCGCTTGGTGAGCTTAGGCCACTGTCGAGGAGAACAGTAGCTTTGTCGAGGACAAAGCTACACAGGAAAAGATGGAGCACCGGGGGCGCCTGTGTTTCCCCAGTAAATACCTCCTTAAGATGAAGGCACAGGTATGTGGGAGAGACCAGTGTCCTCCCCCAGCCTGTTTATCTGGCTCTTCTTTGGTAGAAAGAAAGCTCCTGATGCTCACGTCCATGGCCTAGGTCTTCTGCCCCCTCCCCAAACAAGTATCCACACAGGCCCTAGATATCTGATGGAACTCACATCCTGAAATGCCCACTGCACAGCCCTGCTGGCCCTTAGGAAGCAAATTCAGAGGGATAACATTGGTGACCATGCATTCATTCATTCATCCTAGGTACTGGGGATACAACAGGGAACAAAACAAACCCAAATCCCTGCTCTCATAGAGTTTACATTTCAAGGAGGAACACAGCTTAACAAGTAATGATAATCATTCCAGTGATGGGGCAAAGGCAACAGTAAAATCAAAAAGGGAAATGTGTGGAAGATTAGACAGTAAGAAGTGCTTGGGTAGGAAATAAAGCAGGAAAGGATGAAACTGGCAGGGAGAGGGAGGTTTGCACGATTTTAAATAAGGTGATCGGGGAAGATTTCACTGGGGAGATACTATTTGAGCAAAGACCCAAAGGAAGTTGAGAAGCAAACTGTGTGATTACCCGGGTTTGGCCCAGGAGGGGCACAGATCCTGAGGCTGGATCACATCACGCCTGGTGAGTTCTAGGAATGTCAAGGAGCTGCTGTAGCTGAAGAGGTTCATGTGTGTATATCTGGGGTGGTGGCAGTGGTAGGAGAGGAAATAAAGTTAAGGTGGGATCACACATGGCTTGGGAACATTGACAGGTCATTGGCTTTTTGTCTCAGTGAAATGTGACACTATTAGAAGACTTTAAGCAGAGAGATACAGTCGGACGTTGGAACACATCACATGGCTGTGGTGTTGAGAACTGACTTCAGAGGGACAAGAGTGGAAGCTGAGACCAGCTAGGGGCTCCCCTAGCTTACCGTCAGCAAGAAACCATGCTGGTTCGGACCGGGGTCATGGCAGGAGTGGTGATGAGAAAAGTGGTTGGATTCTGGATGTAACATGAAGATTTAGCTAACAGGATGCCCTGCTGTGTGGGGTGAAAGAACAGGATAAGAGTCAAGGATGACTCTGAGGCTTTTGGAATTGGCGGCAAGATGGGTGAAGTAGCCATGTCTGAGGTAGGAAATGACTGCAGGAGGAGCAGTTTCAGTGAGTGGATGGGAGTAAGGGCAGAAGGTGGTATTTAAAGCCCTGAGACTGAATGAGATGGTGACTAAGAAGGTGAGTGTAGATGGAGAGAAGAGGTCCAGGGACACTTAAATGTTAAAGACAAGGAGGAACCAACCCAGGAGATGGAGAAGGAGCAGCCAAAAAGAAGGAGGCAAAGCAAGTGAGTGCAATGTCTGGGAGGCCAAGTGAAGGACATAAGTCAAGGATGAGGGAGCGACAGCTGAGTCTAGTGCAACAGGAAGGTCATCGGTCACCCGGAAAGGAGCATCTTTGAAAGGGAGCAAAAACTTCACTAGACTGGGTTCAAGAGAGAATAAAGGAAGAAATTGGAGATAGCAAAACAACTGTTATAAGCACCTTTCCTTTAAAAGAAAGGAGAAAATTTGGATTATAGGTGGAGGGATAAGTGGAATCAAGTGAGGTTTTCTGTTTTTGTTTAATGGGTAAAATTATACCATGTTTATATGCCAGTAGGAAGGCTTAGTAGGGGGAGCATGGGAGATGCAGGATGGAGAATTGCTGGAGTGGCTTCCAAATGCACGAGTGGAGCGGTTGACCCCCGCTAAGAGGATGGTTTGTCAGCGTCACAGGACAGAGGCCATGGTCAGGGTTCAGGTGTAGGTGGGTGGGTGGAGGCAGAATGGAGGCCCTGGAAGATCTCTGACTTTGTCTATTAAGTTTTTGAAACAGGAAACAAGGCCATGCTTGCAGAGGATGAGCTGGGTGGGGGATGCTAGAGGAGAGTGGAGGTGTGTGAAAAGTCATCTAGGAGAGGTCATAGATGGGACCGCCATTCAGCATCACCTGAAGACTGGTGGCCATGAACTTAAAGTGTGACCAATGGCATGGTCTGTGCATTTCTCCAGACACTTTGGTTGCCCTGGTGCAGAGGTGGAGTAGGGGGAGAAAGGGGGATAACTCTACAGCCTTTCCAACATCTGCCATGGGTGAGGGAGCATTTCCTTGCCTCCCTGTGTGTAGTTAGGGCAGAAGCCCCTTAGTTACCCTGGGTGGGTCCTGACCAGCTGTCATGGGTGGTCAGGAAAGGTGGAGAAAATTTCTCCCATGAGCCTAGACCAGAGCCACAAGCAGTGTCATACCTACAAGAGTCTTGGGTCCTAGAGTGGGTCATTGGCTCTTTGATGTAGCATCTCTTTCTGATCAAGAGAATCTTGTCAGGCATGACCACCTTCCTCTCTAATTGCTTTATTTCTGTGCCTTCCTGAATCCTTCCGTGTGCAATGTCCATATGTTGCGTAGTTGCTTTTCTCATAGTATTGAGGCCCATGCCATGTTCTCATTTTTTGTTTTCCTGTGAACTTTTCAGGTTTGTGGTCTGCGGGTGTTCAGGATGCCGGTGTAAATGAGCAGTGTGGCGACATCCTTACCAGCAAACGGTTCATGCTGGACATGCTGTATGCCCATAACAGAAAGCCCACGGATGATGAGGAGAAGGGGGAGGGCGAGACCACGAGGACCGCGCAGGGGGCGGAGGCCGTAGCCAGCCTGGCCAGCCGGATATCCACCTTGCAGGCCAACTCTCTGGCCCAGGATGAGAGCGTCAGGAGGGTGGACGTTGGCTGTCTGGACAATCGGGGCAGCGTGAAAGCCTTTGCTGAGAAATTCAACAGCGGGGACCTAGGGAGAGGGTCCATCTCCCCTGACGCCGAGCCCAATGACAAGGTCACGGAGAAGGCGTCGGCACAGCCCAAGACGGAATCTGACTACATCTGGGACCAACTCATGGCCAATCCGCGGGAGCTCAGAATCCAAGACATGGATTTCACTGACCTGGGGGAGGAGGACGACATCGATGTCCTGGACGTGGACCTGGGTCACAGGGAGGCCCCGGGGCTGCCTCCCCCACCTCCGCCCACCTTTCTCGGTTTGCCGCCCCCTCCCCCTCCGCCCCTGCTGGACGGCGTGCCTCCCCCTCCAGTCCCCGGTAATTTATTGGCTCCTCCTCCAGTATTCAGTGCTCCTCAGGGCTTAGGGTGGCCCCAGGTACCCAGGGGTCAGCCAGCATTCACCAAGAAAAAGAAAACCATCCGTCTGTTCTGGAATGAAGTGAGGCCTTTTGAGTGGCCGTGTAAGAACAACGGCCGCTGCAGAGAATTCCTGTGGTCGAAACTGGAACCTATTAAGGTGGACACTTCCAAGCTGGAGCACCTGTTTGAGTCTAAATCGAAGGAACTGGCCGTCTCCAAGGTACCGCTAGCATCCAGCATGCCTTTTGATTTGCAGAGTTAGTTTCAGCTGTTGGGTAGAATGCTCGAGAGATTTGTTGTATATAAAATGCCCTTCATGTTGTTCTTGCTATTTGCTGAAAAAGGCAGTTGGTATAAAAATCTGACCTTTAATACAGTACTCTCAGTGCCACATGCTAGGTGTGAGCTAAATGCGTAAGGGACACTTCATTGCTAACGTGGACAGCAGCTTACTAACACCAACAGGCGAAATAGCTTTCAAAGAACCCAGTAACCTCGAGGAAGAAACAAAAGGGTTACCCCAGGGAATGTTAGTATGGCCTGACAGCAGATGTTGACATTCTCTAGAGGAAAGTAGGCTTGCTAATTAATCAAACATACCGACTTCATCCCGGGGATGTGTTTATTCACACTTAACCTTTGTTGTTTATGGTAGATAGTAGTAGTTTGAACCTCAGCCGTAACCACACAGTGCTTTCATAAAGGCTAGTAACCTGCGTGGCATTTCTTCAGATAATCCCCTGGCTGAGTCAGCATGCTGCAACTATCTAGATATTTCCAAGTAACCATATAGTTAGCATCCTGTAAACATTACACATGTATCTAGATTTCTTATTTTTCATAGATGTTTGAGAACCCTGTAGGCATTGCTGCTGTGACATTTTTAACAGAGATATTCTATCCACATTTATAAATGGAAAGCTCTGTACATGAAGTTACTGGACATCAAAGGTAAAGTCATGGCTAATGAACACTGAAAGAAGAGGCTACATGATATACAGATTTTATTTCTCATAATTCACTGCATTAATAGGGTCTCCTTTACATATCTTAAAGAACTGTTTTTTTTTAAAAAACTTGTGATTCTGGGTATATTACAGTTTTAAAACAGGTTTAAGACTATCTTCTCAGGAACTAGGGGTAAGAGAAAACGCTTTGTAAAGTATAAACATGTAAGAACTTATTATCGTGAATTAATTCCAGCTCCATGGGTTGCTTCATTTAACATAGTATTGGGTGAGTATAAAGACGCCTGAGTTGGGCTCCCTGACCTGCCAGTCGGGCACTGAGTTTGAATCAAAAAGTATGTACAGCATCCTCAGGACAGGAGTGTCCTTCAGGCGAGGACCCGAGTGATGGAGTTAGCGCCTATCACCACTGTGTTATGCTGAAAGGCTAGGGCAGGAGCTGGTCAACTTCCTGTTAAAACCTGTGCCTGGTGGTCTGGATCTACCTGCTGCTCTTCCTGAGTTGGCTTTTACCCTCGCAATGATTTCTGCCCAGTCCCAGCAAGGATGTGAATCTAAACCATTTCCAGCCCTACCCCACCCCACCCCCAAGTCAGAATTAAAGTTTTCTCCTGTTTACAAATCAAACTTCTAGGATCCAATACAGAAAATCATGCCATCAGTCCTCTTCTCCAACTGGAAGTAGACCCCCTCTTGTCCTCTCTAGAAAATGACACCAAGGGAAGTGACGTTGGGCACCTGCTCTTGGTGTCTCTGTGTCCTGACTTCCCAGGACTGGTCACGTGTGGTGATGAGCCACCCTCATGCCCCCTTCAATTCTTACCGTCAGACCTGGCATCTAGAAGAAGACTGGCCTGGCGGGGTTGAAACAGCAGATGTGGTGGCCGGGAGTTACCCAGGATGTGCCCTCACTCCCTTCATGCTCCAACACGCTGATCTGGTTGGCCCGTCTCCATCATCCCGCCTGGCTGCCTGCACCCTCTGGGCTTTCCGTGGTTGCTCCGCAGCCTCAGAGGTTGCTGATGGGGAGGCTGGCTCTTGACTCGGGGTGGGAAGAAGAGAAGAATAACAGTTTGGCAGTGAAGGCACTTCTGACTTCATTTTTACAAAGGAAATGGCAAAGTTAAAAGCTTCCTTGAGAATACAGAAAATGGGTTCACCTCCCCCGCCTCCTTCTCTTGATCCCACTGTGATCGGTGATAAGAGCCTGGTTGGTACCCTCTCAGTAGCCCAAAGTTCCAGTCTTGCTTGAAGTAGGTGGCAATCTCTTAAAATCCCTTATTTCCCAGCTTAAGGACAAATGTTCGCCTAGTTTTTATAAAGTGAGAGCATAAGAGGAAAAGTAATATATTGAAAAATTTACCAAACTGATTCCAGAATGTTCTACAATGGGACCCAGGAGACCATCTTGGGAGGCTAGGAAATGTGAGTAGGGGTTAATTGATAAATGTTACAAAAGGTGAGAATGCAAACTGGAGCATTGAACCTGTTATGTGTATGTTACCCATACAGGTACAACCAATTTTACTTCTGTTTCTAATCCTTGACTGTGATTTTCATAAAACTCAGCTGTAAACAGCCACTTCCAAATTCTGGCTCATGAGAAGTTTTTCATTAAACGCAATAGAGTGCATCAAAAATAAAATAGACTTCACAAGGCAGCACAGAGCAAAGGCAATCGGTTGTAGTTTCCCTCAGAAAACTTACACCAGACTAGAGTTACGGGGCATGGTTATGACCAACCGAGTTACCTCTGAAGATTCATGTGCCAGATCCAAGGCTGGTGACCACTTAATGGAAATGATAAGGACAGATGATGTGCTTTTTGATTTCCTTTCCAAATAGTTTCTGGAACTGGATCTACTTTTATCTCCAAGCAGGAGATATATATATATATTTATATATGTATAATATATACAGCTTGTTTTTTGAATTTTATTGATTTTTTTATACAACAGTTTCTTATTAGTTATCCCTTTTATACATATTAGTGTATATATGTCAATCCCAATCTCCAATTCATCCCACCCCCCCCCACCTCCTTTACCCTCTTGGTGTCCATACGTTTGTTTTCTACATCTGTGTCTCAATTTCTGCCCTGCAAACCAGTTCATTTGTACTATTTTTCTAGGTTCCACATATATGCATTAATATAAGTTTCATTAGTTCCCATTTGTTTATTTTTGTTTTTATTTCCATTACTCTAGGAGGTGGATCAAAAAAGATCCTGCTGTGATTTAGGTCAAAGAGTGTTCTGCCTATGTTTTCCTGGAAGAGTTTTATAGTGTCCAGTCTTACATTTAGGTCTCTAATCCATTTTGAGTTTATTTTCATGTATGGTGTTAGGAAGTGTTCTAATTTCATTCTTTTACATGTAGCTGTCCAGTTTTCCCAGCACCACTTATTAAAGAGACTGTCTTTTCTCCATTGTATATCCCTGCCTCCTTTGTCATAGATTAGTTGAGCATAGGAGCATGGGTTTATCTCTGGGCTTTCTATCCTGTTCCATTGATCTATATTTCTGTTGTTGTGCCAGTACCATACTGTCTTGATTACTGTAGCTTTGTAGTATAGTCTGAAGTCAGGGAGGATGATTCCTCCAGCTCAGTTTTTTCCCTCAGGACTGCTTTGGCTCTTCAGGGTCTTTTGTGTCTCCATACAAATTTTAAGATTTTTTGTTCTAGTTCTGTAAAAAAATGCCATTGGTAATTTGATAGGGATTGCATTGACTCTGTAGATTGCTTTGAGTAGTATAATCATTTTCACAATATTGATTCTTCCAATCCAAGAACATGGTATATCTCTCCATCTGTTTGTATCATCTTTAATTTCATTCATCAGTGTCTTATAGTTTTCTGCATACAAGTCTTTTGTCTCCCTAGGAAGGTTTATTCCTAGGTATTTTATTCTTTTTGTTGCAATGGTAAATGGGAGTGTTTCCTTAATTTCTCTTTCAGATTTTCCATCATTAGTGTATAGGAATGCAAGATATTTCAGTGCATTAATTTTGTATTCTGCAGCTTTACCAAATTCATTGATTAGCTCTAGTAGTTTTCTGGTGGCATCTTTAGGATTCTCTATGTATAGTATCATGTCATCTGCAAACAGTGACAGTTTTACTTCTTCTTTTCCAATTTGTATTCCTTTTATTTCTTTTTCTTCTCTGATTGCCGTGGCTAGGACTTTCCAAAACTATGTTGAATAATAGTGGTGAGAGTGGACACCCTTGTCTTGTTCCTGATCTTAGAGGAAATGCTTTCAGTTTTTCAGCACTGAGAATGATCTTGGCTGTGGGTTTGTTGTATATGCCCTTTATTATGTTGAGGTAGTTTCCCTCTATGCCCACTTTCTGGAGAGTTTTTATCATAAATAGGTGTTGAATTTTGTCAAACGCTTTTTCTAAATCTATTGAGATGATCATATGGTTTTTATTCTTCAATTTGTTAATATGGTGAGTGATTGATTTGCATATACTGAAGAATCCTTGCATCCCTGGGATAAATCCCACTTGATCATGGTGTATGATCCTTTTAATGTGTTGTTGGATTCTGTTTGCTAGTATTTTGTTGAGGATTTTTGCATCTATATTCATGAGTGATATTGGTCTGTAATTTTCCTTTTTTGTAGTATCTTTGTCTGGTTTTGGTATCAGGGTGATGGTAAAAACTCATAGAATGAGTTTTGGAATGTTCCTTCCTCTGCAATATTTTGGAAGAGTTTGAGGGGGATGGGTGTTAACTCTTCTCTAAATGTTTCTTAGAATTCATCTGTGAAGCCATCTGGTGCTGGACTTTTGTTTGTTGGAAGATTTTTAATCACAGTTTCAATTTCATTACTTGTGATTGGTCTGTTCATATTTTCTATTTCTTCCTGGTTCAGTCTTGGAAGGTTATAACTTTCTAAGAATTTGTCCATTTCTTCCAGTTTGTTCATTTTATTGGCATAGAGTAGCTTGTAGTAGTCTCTTTGGATGCTTTGTATTTCTGCAATGTCTGTTGTACCTTCTGCTTTTTATTTCTAATTTTATTGATTTGAATCCTCTCTCTCTTTTTCTTGATGAGTGTGGCTAATGGTTTATCAATTTTGTTTATCTTCTCAAAGCACCAGCTTTTAGTTTTATTGATCTTTGCTATTGTTTTCTTTGTTTGTATTTCATTTGTTTCTGCTCTGATCTTTATGATTTCTTTCCTTCTACTAACTTTAGGTTTTGTTTGTTCTTCTTTCTCTAGTTCCATTAGGCATAAGGTTAGCTTGTTTATTTGAGGTTTTTCTTCTTTCTCGAGGTAGGCTTGTATTGCTATAAACTTCCCTCTGAGAACTGAGTTTGTTGCATCCCATAGGTTTTGGATCATCGTGTTTTCATTGTCATTTGCCTCTAGGTATTTTTTAATTTTCTCTGATTTCTTCAGTGATCTCTGTTATTAAGTAACATATTGTTTAGCCTCCAAGTGTTTGTGTTTTTTACGTTTTTTTCCCTGTAATTGATTTCTAATCTCATAGCGTTGTGGACAGAAAAGATGCTTGATATGATTTTAATTTTCTTAAATTTACTGAGGCTTGATATGTGACCCAAGATGTGATCTATCCTGGATAATGTCCTGTGCACACTTGAAAGAAAGTGTAATCTGCTGTTTTCAGATGGAATGTCCTATGAATATCAATTAAATATCTCTGGTCTGTTGTGTCATTTAAAGCTTGTGTTTCCTTATTAATTTTTTGTTTGGATCATCTGTCCATTGGTGTAAGTGAGGTGTTAAGGTCCCCCCTATTACTGTGTTACTGTCAATTTCCTCTTTTATAGCTGTTAGAAGTTGCCTTATGTATTGAGGTGCTCCTATGTTGGGTGCATATATATTTATAATTGTTATATCTTCTCCTTGGATTGATCCCTTGATCATTATGTAGTGTCCTTCCTTATCTCTTGTAACATTCTTTATTTTAAACTCTATTTTATCTGATATGAGGATTGCTACTCCAGCTTTCTTTTGATTTCCATTTGCATGGAATATCTTTTTCCATCCCCTCACTTTCAGTCTGTATGTGTCCCTAGGTCTGTAGTGGGTCTCTTGTAGACAGCATATATATGGGTCTTGTTTTTGTATCCATTAAGCGAGCGAGCCTGTTTCTTTTGGTTAGAGCATTTAATCCATTCATGTTTAAGGTAATTATCAACATATATGTTCCTATTATCATTTTCTCAATTGTTATGTGTTTGTTTTTGTAGGTCCTTTTCTTCTCTTGTGTTTCCCACTTAGAGAAGTTCCTTTAGCATTTGTTGGCTGGTTTGGTGGTGCTGAATTCTCTTCGCCTTTGCTTGTCTGTAAAGCTTTTGATTTCTCTGTCAAATTTGAATGAGATCCTTGCCGGGTAGAGTAATCTTGGTTGTAGGTTCTTCCCTTTCATCACTTTCAGTATATCATGCCACTCCCTTTTGGCTTGTAGAGTTTCTGCTGAGAAACCAGCTGTTAACCTTATGGGTATGCCCTTGTATGTTATTTGTCATTTTTCCCTTGCTGCTTTCAACAATTTTTCTTTGTCTTTAATTTTTGCCAATTTGATTACTATGTGTCTCGGCATGTTTCTCCTTGTGTTTATCCTGTATGGGACTTGCTGCACTTCCTGGACTTGGGTGGCTATTTCCTTTCTGCTGTTAGGGAAGTTGTCGACTATAATCTCTGTAAATATTTTCTCTGGTCCTTTCTCTCTCTCTCTTCTCCTTCTGGGACCCCTATAATGTGAATGTTGTTGCATTTAATGTTGTCCCAGAGGTCTCTGAGACCTTTCTTTTCATTCTTTTTACTTTATTCTGTTCCATGGCAGTGAATTCCACTACTCTGTCCTGTGTCTTCTGTCACTTATCTGTTCCTCTGCCTCAGTTATTCTGCTATTGATTCCTTCTAGTGTATTTTTCATTTCAGTTATTGTATTGTTCATCTCTGTTTGTTTGTTCTTTAATTCTTCTAGGTGTTTGTTCTTTAATTCTTCTAGGTCTTTGTTAAACATTTATTGCATCTTCTCAATCTTTGCCTCCATTCTTTTTCTGAGATCCTGGATCATCTTCACTATCATTATTCTGAATTGTTTTTCTGGAAGGTTGCCTATCTCCACTTCATTTAGTTGTTTTTCTGAGGTTTTATCTTGTTCCTTCACCTGGTACATAGTCCTCTGTCTTTTCATCTTGTCTATCTTTCTGTGAATGTGTTTTTTTTTTCCACAAGCTGCAGGTTTGTAGTTCTTCTTGCTTCTGCTGTCTGCCATCTGGTGGATGAGGCTGTCTAAGAGGCTTGTGCAAGTTTCCTGATGGGAGGGACTGGTGGTGGGTAGAGCTGGGTGTTGCTCTGGTGGGCAGAGCTCAGTAAAACTTTAGTCCACTTGTCTGCTCATGGGTGGCGCTGCCTTCCCTCCCTGTTGGTTGTTTGGTCTGAGGCGACCCAACACTGGAGCCTACCTGGGCTCTTTGCTGGGGCTAATGGTGGCCTCTGGGAGGGCTCACACCAAGGAGTACTTCCCATAACTTCTGCTGCCAGTGTTCTTGTCCTCACAGTGAGCCACAGCCACCCCTGCCTCTTCAGGAGACCCTCCAACACTAGCAGGTAGGTCTGGTTCATTCTCCCCTGGGCTCACTGCTCCTTCCCCTGGGTCCCGATGCACACACTACTTTGTGTGTGCCCTCCAAGAGTGGAGTCTCTGTTTCCCTCAGTCCTGTCGAAGTCCTGTAATCAAATCCCCCTAGCCTTCAAAGTCTGATTCTCTACGAATTCCTTCTCCTGTTGCCAGACCCCCAAGTTGGGAAGCCTGACGTGGGGCTCAGAACCTTCACTCCAGTGGGTAGACTTCTGTGATATAAGTGTTCTCCAGTCTGTGAGTCACCCACCCAGCAGTTATGGGATTTGATTTTATTGTGATTGTGCCCCTTGTACCATCTCATTGTGGCTTCTCCTTTGTCTTTGGATGTCTTTTTTTGTGCGTTCTAGTATCTTCCTTTCGATGATTGTTCAGTAGTTAGCTGTGATTCTGGTGTTCTCACAAGAGGGAGTGAGAGCCCATCCTTCTACTCCACCATCCTGAACCAATCTCTCTATATAGCTTTTTAGTAAGATGATTTAAATTATATTTTGAGGAAAAAGACAGAAATCCTGCACTAAATTTCATCATGTTGTGTTTCTTCTGCTGGCCTAAGATGTGGAGAATGGCATAAGAGGTGGTTAAAGTGACCCCAGAGTAGGAGGTCAGGGCAGAAAGCCCCTGGGGTGGGGAGGTACCCTCCATGGACTTGACATCACCCTGAGGTGCCCCAGGAAGTGGCCTTCCACCTCTGTGCCTAATCCAGGACAGCCAATTCCCTCTTGCCCCCAAAGGGCAGCTTTTATACTCCCGGATCCAGAGAGACCACAAAAGGTATGGAGTGGAAGAGGGCCACAGAAGGAAGAAGGGACCTGACTTCCTCTTTGAGGACTCATTGCTGTCTTACTCACCTGGGTTCATTGCTTTATTAAGGGGAGGGGGCTCCGGAATGGATTTGGAGAAATTTGTTCAACTTTATTTACCTTGAAGTTTCAAAATATATCAGAAACTATTAGCAGTGACTCTTTAAGAAAATTCAGAGATGATCATTTATTGGTCTGAGGTAAGCCCTGGCCTGGGTTATTTTGAAAATCTCCCCTGGGTCCTCAGTCAAAGTTGTGAACCATTGATTTAAAGTGAAAAATGAGGCACCATTGAGGGGGGCATCGTTCCCACCATCACTTTCCACATTGACTCCTTCACTGGCCCCCCACGTCTACCTCCATTTTATTCTCCTGAGAAGAGAGGAAAATCTTCCTACCTTATATTTAAGTTCAGGTCATAAGGAAGTATGTCATTTTATTGAACAGCACCCTCAGAAAACCTGAATTCTCCCTGGAAATTCCAAACCCAACTTTGGGGCTTATCTGGGGTGATCACACACCTTAGTGTATCCAGGATGATCCTGGTTTGTGTGGAGGTCCCAGCATAATTATTAAGAGTACTCCCTTCCCCTCTCAAAAGTCTCCTGGTTAGGCTACTAGATAAACTACATTAACATTGGAAATGCAACTGTTTTACAGTTGGCCTCTGCTGTAAAAGACTCTAAGAACAAATATGGGAAGTTAACATTTTTTTCCTAAACTTACCGATAAGCAAGCCTATTTCTGGCCAGGTCCTCAGAAACTCTGTTCCGAACTAAAGGTTTTTCAGCTTTTATTTAGGTTTCTTTGGCTTTTGGATGTGGTTGTTGTCTTTTCCCTTAATGCTTTCCCATGTATATGGCCTTCTCCCTCGTTACAGGACTTAGGAAAATTCCATAGCAGTCACATCTTTATGATATCTGTATCGTGGCATCACTGTCACTGTCACTTTCTCAATGGACAGTTTTGAAAATATCCTGTGGCGTCACTCTTTTGGCAGTTAGCGGGGAACGAGGAGGAATGATTTACCATTTCTAGAACTCATGCCTTGCTGAGCCAGCCCCAGGGTCTGTGACAGTGATGCTGACAAGCGTTTTGAGAGGTCAGTCGCCTTTCATGGAAATGCTCTCAAACTTAGCAGTATTCTCCAACTCTGAGTTCTCGCAATAAATCATGTCCCGGTCTCTATTTTCAGTCCCAGCACCCTCTGAGATGACGAATTCTGTGTGCTGAATAACTACTTTTTAAAAACTGCATCCTTTGTGTCTAGTAAAATTACTCTTTAAAAATTCAGAGGGGTGGTTCTCCATGTCAACATTTCAGAAAACTTTGGAAGGCAAGCCCTACCCACCTGCCCAGACTGTGAGCCCCCACAATCTTTGCTCGTGGCCCCCTCCCTACTCTGCTCATCTTGTCCTCTCCTCCCACGTGGAATTTTATGCCTTCTCGGTGGCCCTTCTCTGGACCTTGGCCGTCTTTATTATGGTGTGCCACAGCTCATTTACTAGATCTACTTCCCACACCAGGCACTGTCCATGTGCCTGGGGGTCTGCACAGACCCTAATGAGCATCCATAAGCTCTTTTCATTCATTCAGGAAGCTTCAGGCAAGTTGTCCATGTCCCCGGGAAGCAGCTCTGCAGGCTAAACTGAGTATCAAGTCCCTGCACTGTCTCCTGAAATTATCACTATTTAGGGTGAGGACACTGGTCTGATCTGACACTCCTGTTTAGGTAGGTGCCTTTGATCAGTAAACGTGGTAGATACATTAGTTATGAAAAATACACATTGGTAAACCATATTTTTTTTTTTTTTTTTTTTTTGTGGTACGCGGGCCTCTCACCGTTGTGGCCTCTCCCGCTGCGGAGCACAGGCTCCGGACGCACAGGCCCAGCGGCCACGGCTCACGGGCCCAGCCGCTCCGCAGCACATGGGATCTTCCCAGACCGGGGCACGAACCCGTGTCCCCTGCATTGGCAGGCGGACTCTCAACCACTGCGCCACCAGGGAAGCCCAACCATACATTTTTAAAATACAATGTTATTAGGTTAAAAATGATAAAAAATGGAGTCACTGGTAGTGAAAAAAAGCTAAGAGCTAATTCTTAGAAAGCACTATTTTCCAGGTATTTTCCTGAATGCTTTACATGTATTAATACCAGTAATACTCTTCGAATAGTCCCAGCAGACACTTCTGTTGTGCTTACCAGGGGCCAAGCCTTGTTCTCACTGATTTACATCCATTGTCTCCTTTCATCCTCACAACAAACCCTGTGAGATTGGGTCCCAGAGAGGACACGAGACACAGAGAGATTCAGTGACTTGGCAAGGTCTCCAGGCTGTGAATGGGTCAGACCCCAGCTGACCCACCTGGGTGACTTGATGCTCTGGATATTTGCAGTTACCCTTCAGGGCTCCTGAATCTGTTTGTGTCATCCCTGGATTCCGTTTTGTTTCGGCTACTTTCAAGCTCATGCTCTGAACACTTCCTCGTGCTCTTCCCTTGGGGATTTTAAAATCTTGTCATTAAAAAAAAAAAAAAAAAAAGACTCTCTCTTTCTCCTCAATGATCTGTATGCTTTGCTACTGAAATTTTAAATTTCATTTGGTCTGGACTCTACCTCTAACTGTGTGACCTTGAGCAAGTCAGTCAACCTCTCTGAGCCTGTTTTTGATTATGGGGGGAAAAAAAGAAAGAAACCAGGCCTGACCCTGTGTGCCTGACCTCCCAGGGTTGTTTGGTAGACCCGGTGCAAGAGGGGAGAATGTGCTTTTGTGCTGTGTTAACAGGTCAGTCTTTTGTTATGCTATTGATTTTCTTAGCCTTTGTCTCAACTGACTTTCCTGAGATTCCAATGTGAGATTTTAAATTAGCCTCTAAACTTAATGACTACTATTTAGCATTAAAGTTTTCCTTTCCACTTTTTCCTAACTGCTGCCTGAATATTCACCCTTCTCTTTTCCAGAACTGAATGATTATGAGGGGGAGTAATGGTCTCATCCTCAGGATATTGAATGCTGTCAGGTTATGGTCACTCTTACATGGCGGTCACCCACCCCATAACCATTCAGAATCAAGTTTGTCTCTTTACTTGCAGATTCTTTTCTTTTTTTTTTTTTTTTTTTGTGGTACGCGGGCCTCTCACTGCTGTGGCCTCTCCCATTATGGAGCACAGGCTCCGGACGCGATGGCTCACGGGCCCAGCCACTCTGCGGCATGTGGGATCTTCCCGGACCGGGGCACGAACCCGTGTCCCCTGCATCGGCAGGCGGACTCTCAACCACTGCGCCACCAGGGAAGCCCTACTTACAGATTCTAAAAGACTTGTTCTTGGAGGCAATACTTTGTTCTATCTGAAAACCTGACTTGCATGTCTCCTCCCTGCGAGGCCTGTGGTCACCCGTCTCTGTATCAGGATTGGCGGTGCCCCGCAGTGCCCCTGAGAAGACCTGAGTAGGTTGTTTAACTGTTTCAAAAAATATTCCTGTCGTATGTGACTTTCTGCCCCTTGGAGTGACTGAGTTTGCAGGGCCTAACCTCTTGGAGCTAGTTGGTTCTAGAGAGATGGCCCCCACCCAGGGAGCTGACCACCAGGTGAATCTAGGGCTGCAGGGGAAAGTCACAGCCCTTACCCCTAAGCCTTGGCAGTTAGCACTCACTGCTTATATTGAGTACCTCCTCTATGCTTCTTAGAAATTCTGTAAGTCTTGTGGTCATGGACACCGCCTGTTTGAAGCTTCCTCCTGGAGGGGCTCACTTCTGCCTCCTGGAACTGGACCCTCAGCCCTCTTGGACAGCTTGGGAGAAAGGAGCTGAACTGCCTTGGTGACTTCCTTCCTGCCCCTTCTCTCTAAGAGGTCTCTGCTGGCCTTGGCAGCATCTCTTGCCATAGAGGGTAACCTCGGTCTCTCACCCTTTTGGCTGTTACGCCTTCTCCCCACGCCCTGCAATCCTCTTGGCCAAGTCAAAAACACACAGAAGCCCTCCATTCCATGCAAGCCTGAAACATTTCTCCAGACACAGTATTTCTGGAAGGGCAACCGTTGGCAGGTTGGAGGCTCCCTGATAGTTGTTGTTTTGAAGGAGGTTCTGAGTGTCACTGCCTCGTTCGGCTCAGAAGTTCAGCTTCACTAGGCTTTCTGGAAGCAGAGCAGAGCCTGGCCTCTTCCTAGAGTGCCCCCTGCCCCTTCAAGAAGTAAGTTCCTCTTTTACCTTGACAACTTCTGGATGTACTTGGGGAAATTGCATGTTCAAAGACATCCCCACCCTGGTTCCCCCGACTCTGCTCACTTCCACTCTGTTGCTGGGGCAACTCTCTTGCCCCAGAGACAGTTGTTCCCATTTTCACTTCCAGCAGCCCCCTAATCCAGCATCCTGTGCCTGAAGCCCCACCCACAGGAGCCTCACTCAGCATGCTTTCTGCCCTGTTAGTTCTTGAGACCTGAGGGCAGAGCTTTGGCTGATAGACCTTTCATCAAAGCATTGAGGCAGAAACGCTTATTTCCTGTTGTCCCAGGACTGACCATTGCTGCCGGTGGCATCGTGGCCCACCACGTTTTTGTTGGTCTCCATGAAAAATGTCCCCATTCCAGGAGTAGGCGCCTAACAGGTACTCAGGAAATATTCGTTTAAGGAAATGAGATCTATATCAAAAAAGGCAAAAAATAAATAAATGTGGGGGGCTTCCCTGGTGGCGCAGTGGTTGAGAATCCGCCTGCCGATGCAGGGGACGCGGGTTCGTGCCCCGGTCCGGGAGGATCCCACCTGCCGCGGAGCGACTGGGCCCGTGAGCCATGGCCGCTGGGCCTGCGCGTCCGGAGCCTGTGCTCCGCAACGGGAGAGACCACAGCAGTGAGAGGCCCGCATACCGCAAAAAAAAAAAAAAAAAAAAAAAAAAAAAAATGTGGGAAGATACCCTGCCAACCAGAAAGAGACAGTTGAAGGACTGAGCTTGCTTCTCAGCCTCTTTTCCTGCTCAGGGTTTGCTGTCGTGGACCATCACTGATAACATCTTGAGAAGCCGATCAGCAGAGGGGTCTCATGGGGTGTGGCATAATCCAGCCATGATGACCCTTGGCCATTCCCACACCGCCTGTGTTCTTGCTTTCTGCTGGCTTTTTTTTTTTTTTTAAAGAAGGAAGATGTCAGTCAATCCAGTCTGTCATGATGGTAACCTACCGTGTTGAGTTTTTGACTTAAAGTTACTTTCTTTGGTTCCATATTAGAATTGGGCTTTCATAATGGATTGTGACTCACTGATCTTGTGCTCTTGTTGGAATGCCCTGGATCACTGTATGAGAGCTTTTTCTGTACTTTTTTTCATTCTATTCTGTTCTATCATTGTAGCTGTTTAGTGCCAGTGCTACACATTAATGATATCATTTTTATAATAAGGTTTTAGAGCTAATTGGGTAGATATTATATATATTTCTACTTGTGGATTTTTTACACATATATTCTTTCATAGTAACTCTAGAATTTTTTTTTTTTTTTTTTTTTTTTTTTTTTTGCGGTATGCGGGCCTCTCACTGCTGTGGCCTCTCCCGCTGCGGAGCACAGGCTCCGGACGCGCAGGCCCAGCGGCCATGGCTCACGGGCCTAGTTGCTCCGCGGCATGCGGGATCTTCCCGGACCAGGGCACGAACCCGTGTCTCCTGCATCGGCAGGCGGACTCTCAACCACTGCGCCACCAGGGAAGCCCCTAGAATATTTTTTAATTCCAAAAAAATCTTGTTGGAATTTCATTAGAATCATTTTAAATATATATATTATTTATATATAAATTCTATGATGAGAGATAAGGAACATCCTTACAACATTGAGGCTTCCTATCCAGGAACATGATGTTTCTCATTTATGCACATCTTCTTCTTTTGCTCTCAAGAAAATTTTGTCAGTTCCTTCAAGTAGGCCCTGTTATTGATATTTCAGGAAGTTTGGGCGTTTTGTTTCCTTGTTTGTGTGTTGTTTTTTGGGATGTGTCTGGGCTCAAGTAAAATGCAAAACAACTTTCTCATCTCCTGCCTAGAAGTATCACCTCCTGTCATCCTCCCAACCCTGTTCCACCTCTGCCCCCTCACATCTTAGCCCTTCCTTTCCAGATGCCTTTAGAGGGTCATTTAACATTTCCTAACCTCCTTTACAAGGAACACTCTGTCTTATCTGCTTTATCTCCTCTTTCTATCATTGACCAATTTCCTATTTTTCTCATTTCAAACAATGGACAGTCACAGACTGTTTGATCAAAGAAGTGCAATCAGGAGATGGGTGCCTGAGAAAGACTCTTAGCAAGAGTAGGATGAATGGGCTGGGGGTGAGAAGAGGCTGGAAGCAGGAGGCCCGTGGTGGGCTGCCCTGGGAGGCTGGCACCAGGGGTCAGGCTCAGGGTGCAGGTGGCGGGAATGAAGGACGTGGTACGAGAGGCTTTGTGGAAGAGGATGGGTGACAGTGACTCAGACACGGGACCAGGTGAAGGACGTACTGAAGGTCACTCTTGCTGGTCTGGGCTTTGACCCTGAAAGAGGATTGAAATGGATCAGAATTGATGATGGCTAATCCCTAGACAGGACGCATGCTTCCGGGAATGGAGAACTTTGAATTGTTCTTGCAGGCGCTGCTCCAGTTTGTTGTGGAAGGGGAGGAGAGAGTTGGACAGGCCCGCGTGACCCACCCCTTGTGTCAGGCAGGACAGCCTCCAAGGCACTTGAGGGGTCAGTAGCATCCAGTGGAGTCTGTTTTTTTTTTTTTTTTTTTTTTTTTTTTTTTGCGGTATGCTATGCGGGCCTCTCACTGTTGTGGCCTCCCCCATTGCGGAGCACAGGCTCCGGACGCGCAAGCCTGGCGGCCATGGCTCACCGGCCCAGCCGCTCCGCGGCATGTGGGATCCTCCCGGACCAGGGCACGAACCCGTGTCTCCTGCATCGGCAGGCGGACTCTCAACCACTGCGCCACCAGGGAAGCCCAAGTCTGTTTTAATTATGAAGAAGAGCATTTAAAATACCTCTTGGATAAAATCCAGAGATTTAACAATTCAATTTCAGATATGACTTTAATTCTTTTTCCTTCCTTTGCAAAGTGGTTGGAAGTGCTCTGAAAACATGTAGCGTCGTTTGTGAAGATAGCTTCCCCCTTATCGCAGGATGCCCAGAAGCTTGCTTCTTCCCAACTTATGGGGTGTGTGGGTGTGGGTGTGTCTGCTGGTGTGAACTGAGTTCTACTGAGAATGGGGGCAAGGACATCTCAGGCTCAGAGCCACCCCTGAGTCTGTGTGGGTTGCTTGCTGCACATGGACGCTGGCTGAGGGGGGAGGGCTAAAATCTGCGCGGTGCTTCCCTCTCAAGCTGTTTGCCCTGGGGCTGTGTCTCCCTGGAGGTGGGTGTCTTTTTCTTATTTGCACAAAGGTTGCAGTTGGGCTGGGCCTGCTCAGACATCTCTGCAGGCTCTTAGAATGACGGGGACTCTATAGATGGGGGGCTAAGGGCGAATGATTCCCAGGGAACCCCTGCCTTCCCATAAATGCTTCCTGCGCTAGAGCCTAGCTGTGGGTAGTTGCGTCTCCAATGCCAGGTCCCAGGCTTCTTCCGTCTTCCATGCTGCTGTCCATGTGGCTTCATTCCTTGTGCTCGTGAGATGTCTCACTGCTGTCTCTCCGGGCCTCACATCCACATTTGAGGCAGGAAGAAGGAGGAAAGGCAAAAGGCATGGCTCACTGGGTCTATCTCTTTTTAATCAGGAAAACAAAAACCCAAACTGCCAGCCTTACCTGCCAAGGGTCCAGGGAGGTGACTGATTTCACCGACATATTACCAGCCTGAAAAAAATCAAGTGCCTGTTGGTGAGCAGAGAAGAGGGAATGGATGTTGGACAGGCTCCCTGCAGCACCTGGAGGGGTGGACACCCCGCACCCCAATGTGGGCATCGCAAGTCATTACATCTGTCTCCATTGCCTGTAATCAGCATCTTGCCAAACCTTTTCTCATTCCTTCTTAGCCTTCTATACACAAAATAATATTTTAAAGTAGATTTCAGCTAAATTTCAGGGGCTCCTGATCAGCTTATTTGCTTAAATATATAGAAGACAAGCTTGCCGCACAGAGTGAGGGTGCATTTATGCCGTGTGTCCCTGGGAGCTCACATTTCCAAGCCGACAAGCACACCCACAGGACTTGTTCCTCCCGGCTACCAGGCGGCCAAACAGCTGGGATGCTTTTGGTTATTTTCTTCATGAAGAAATTGTAATTTATTCCCAAATGCATATTTAAGGACCTAAAATAGAATGTTAGCAATTGAGTTTGGAAGAGCTCAGTAGGACTTAAGGGGCCGCAGCCGTTTTTCCTTGCCAGCTCCCAACCTCCTGTGCTACAGCGACCAGCTTCCCTGGGCGGCTCAGTTGCTCTCAGGCCCAGCCTGGTTCCCTTCCTCAGAGGAGAGGCTGAGGCCTCAGCACAGGAGGCAGACCTTGAGCAGCTGTCAGCTGCTCAGCTGGGGCCTGCCTGCAGGGGTGTTCTGAGCTGCTGATTCATGGAGCTCCCCCATATGGCCCCCAAACCTCCAGCTTCATCCCTGGCAGTTCCCTGGAACTAGACAAAGGCACTTCCCCTCTCCTTATATTCTCTTCCAGCCCCAGGCTAGTCCTAGACAGTCTTGAGGGTCCAGCTCAGGTGGCAGCTTCTCCAGACCCTAACCCCCCTCCACCACCAGGTGAGTTAGTTACCCCACAGCTGGGTCACTCACATGGTGAGCACACCCCATCACTGTGCTGGACGGGTCTTACCCATCCTCGTCACCCCAGCCTTGTTTCATGAATCAAAATCATCCTCCTCCCAGCCCTGTGGCCTCAAGGTAAGCTGTGCGGCACAGGGAGCTTGCTGGCCGGCCCCCCTCCACCTGTCCCGGTTGCCACCCACCCTTGACTTCCCGAGAGCTGAAGGGGAAAGCTGGGGGCCTTGTCACAGCTCTGGGCAGAGGTGAGCATTGGCTCAGCACCTCACACCCTTCCTGGCTTCTGGCCGTGTGCCAGCCCGGGGCTGGCCGCAGGGACTGCCCCGAGGATGTCAGGGCAGCAGGGAGGCCATGTACATCAGGGCTCTGTGGGGACATGGTCCCCCTGCTCGGCCCCTTTGCTAGTTTATCCCTCACTCCTCTTCACCCACCCACTGGGCAGCTGTCCAGGTGGCTGAGTGTAGCAGGAGAGGAGGAAGTGCTCAGGTGTCAGGGCGGAGGATGTTGGAATGATGAGAGGAGCCCCTGAGATGCAGAAGGCCCGACCGGCCAGCGATGCCAGATTCCCCTCTGGCTCCCGTCTCCTCGGTGCGGGGACCGGCTTTCTCCATCTCTGGGCACACAGCACACGCTCCAGGGCCAACCAAGGCACATTCCGACACCTCGTAGCCTGCAGGAAGGGAACTCTGAGAGGTTTGAGTTTTGTTTCCACTGCTTCTATGGAAAAAAAACAGGTTGTTTTTTTTTTTTCCTTGCAAAATATCGCATTTTTCCCAATTGAAGGCAAATCAATTTTATTTTGTAACGTGTCTGACTCGCGAAGTTCCATTGCTGCCCTGCTCTTGGCGGCCTCTTGGAACTAATCCCTGATCTCTGCTGTGCTGAGAGGTAGCCAGTCCTTCCCTGAGCTAAACTGAGGGCATTTGTTTTCATGTCTAAGTAAGTTGTGAGTTTGCTTTTAATAGAGGACCAAAGATGATGCATTAATCTTGGATTCTCCTTATTTTATCACAAGAAAACTGCTGCAGATGGAAAAAAGCAGGAGATCATCGTCCTGGATTCCAAGAGGAGCAATGCTATTAATATTGGTCTGACGGTACTGCCCCCTCCAAGAACGATTAAGATAGCCATTTTGAATTTTGATGAATATGCCTTAAACAAAGAAGGGATTGAGGTAAGAGGAGCTCTATGGAGCATTATTGTGTTCTGTAATAGGTTGCATATGTAAACATTACTGTGTCCAATGTGACTTTCTCCACAGGGTGGCTTGCCATATTTCTGTCTCAGCCAGATTCTGAATAATGTTAATAATTTTCACATCTTGTTTTTTAACTTCTGGGGGGAAAGAAGCCCCACTTTGCCTAGGAAATTCAGAGATCCTCACTCTCTGGTTCATTTACTAACTTCCTTCTGACCACATTACGCCTACCTCGACGTGGAAGAAGAATTTGACAACCTCCACGGGGGTGGGGCTGGGATGCCTTCTTTCACATCATTTCAAACCAAATACATTTAATGAACAGTCTCAAAAGTAGGGTTTTCCATACGTGTTCACTCCGTGTTAGCGGATTTGTTTCTCTCTTGGCACCCTTTGGGGTGTGTAGAGATGGGTTTCATTTGATCAGCTGGAAAACCCAAGCCAACTGAGTCTGCAGCATTTGTTAATCTGGGTGGCACAAGTGGAGAGAGATTGGGTGCCTTGGCTGTGACTACACGGCTGGCAGGCGGCCCAGCTGGCGCCGCAGCTCCCCTGCTCTGCCAGGGTCCAGTGCCCTTCCACCAGGCCCTGCTCACCCTTCGCTGTGGGCTGGTGCCTGTCTGTAGGAAGTTAAATCTCCTGTTCTCATAACAGAGAAAGAGTGAGTGAAACCAATGGCTCAGCCCACAGATTCCTACAGACGGGTGGATGGCTTGGGGGCCCACTGGGTCAGAGTGGGGATCTGAGGACACTGCTTCATGACGTTGGGTGACACCCACCCCATCCTTCTATTGGCAAAGGGCCCTGGATTCCTTTAAAGGCTCTCCATATTTGAGATTCCTTCATACCCAGTCTTATTTGAAAGCCTCATGAGTGAAGAAAGTCAATGAAGGCTGGCTGCAGTGAGGGAGAGTAGGCTTTGGCAGGAGAGTTGAAAGTGAGGAAGGCCTGGGGGACTGTGCCGGATGCGTCTCCAGCCCTGAGTGTGGTAGGGGGCAATGGGGCCCATGGGGCAAAGTGATGCCTGAACCCAGGAGGACAGCCGTGCCTTTATGCTCTGGAAAACAGAGACCTCCACAGGAAAAGCCGTGTTCCAGAGGTTTGTACTGGATTGAGTACAAGCTTCAAAATCCATGCCTACCCAGAACCCCAGAATGTGACCTTATTTGGAAATAGGGTCTTTGCAGACATGATCAAGTTAAGATAAAGTCATCCTGGATTAGGGTGGGTCCTACTCCACTGGCTGATATCCTTCTAAGAAGAGAGAAGTTTGGACATAGACACAGAGAGGGGAATGCCATGGGAAAACAGAGGATACACAGGAAGACACACAGAACAGAACACCACGTGTTGATGGAGGCAGAAATTGGAGGGAAGAGTTTACAAGCCAAGGAGCATGAACGGCTGCCAGCAACTACCAGAAGCGAGGACAAAGCAAGGAAAGATCCTCCCCTCGAGTCTTCAGAAAGAGCATGGCCCTGCTGACACCTTGATATTAGACTTCTAGTCTCTCAAACGGTGAGAGAATAAATTTCCTTTGTTTGGAACCCCTGAGTTTGTGATGCTTTGTTAGGGCAAACCTAGGAAACCAGTACGAGGCCTAAGCAACTCTGCCCTGAGAAACACACACACAGCCTGTGCCAGGAGCAGGTACGATGAGGGAAATGCACTTCCCTCTGCCCGGAGAGGAGGTGGAGCCCGAGCCCTGGAGTCAGGCCATGCGGCACAGCAGGTAAGCAGAGCCAGGGAGTGAGGGCATGTGGCAGAATGGGGAGGGTGTAAAAAGGAGAGAGCAGGTGACAGTAGGCAAATACAGAGAGGGACACGGAGGCAGCTGCCAGACAGCAAGGAAGAAGGGGGCAGGCCCAGCCTCAGTGTGAGGCACCTCCACCCCGGGACGCACAGAGCAGCAAGAGAGAAGGGCATTGGGCAGGTGGGAGCTGCCAAGCGGGACAAACCCAGTGCAAAGTGTCTCTCACATAGGACAGACAGAGTAGTAGGCCCTAGCGCACATTCTGGCCATCCTGTTTACCTCACAGGATCTTTTAAAGACCGCAAAAGCTTCGGATTCGTACATAGGCTCCAAATGCAGCCAGGGCCAGCTTGATTGAAGGAAAAAATGACAACTTTCCCTTTTAAAAATATTTCCCCTTATTGCCATGAGAACTTGAAAGTCCATCAGGAGAGGTGGATGCCTTTGGTTTTGCCTTTTTTTCTTTCCTTAAATGTCAGTCTCCCTGGGTGGGGAGAGTTTCAGATACACTAAGTTACTTAGATTTTAGAATGAATCAAATTATTTTTTCCTTTTCTGACCGGCTTCCAGCTGAGCACCTTTTTGATCCGGGAAGGAATGATAGGTACAGTAATGATGACGGATACAGGAGCAGCACAGCACTAAACTTGACTTTCCTAGGTTTTCTCCTGTGGGCCAGACACCAAGTAGGTGCTTCACACAGATGCTCATCAGAACCTTACGAGGTACATACTATTATGTTCTTCATCTTAAAGATGAAGAGGGTGAGTTCCGACGTTTGTCTGTGTCCAAGCTCACAAGCCAGTAAGAGGTCAAGCTGAAATATGATTTCTAGAGCCTGAGTCTGAAGTGCAATCCACAGGCCAGCCCTGGCGGCGGCCAGCTCAGGTGGGCTGTCTGGGCCTGGGCTCACCCACTGAAAAGAACAAGAGGGAATCTGAAAGGGGGGTGAGAAGATGCATGAGACAACGCAGTCCGCATCACAGCGCTGCCTGTGGTTTTCCTCTGGGAGTAGCTGGCGTATGAAATGAGGTCCAGTGAGAGGACACAGCCGTAGAAAACACTGCCTAACCCTTCCTGAGAGCTTATTGTGTCATGAGTGCTCGGTAAATTCATATATAGTCACAAGACATGGAGTTACACATTTTTACCACAGTTTGTGTTGAAAGCAAGGTTTATCACCTGGCACTATTGCCATTCTGGGCTGGACAGTTCTTTATTGTGGGAGCTGCCCTGTGCATTGTAGGGTGTTCAGGATCCCTGGCCTCTGCCCACAAGATGCCAGTGGCACCCATCCAGGGGTGACAACCAAAAATGTCTCTTAGACTTCATCAGTATACCCTGGGGACAGAATCACCCTGATTGAGAACCCCTCATCTGAAGCTGCCTAGGCAAATCCAGAGACTATGTATATTTTCAGTTCTTGTCAGCTGTAGCTGAGAATCCAGAAGAAACCAGTCCTGGTGGGGAAGACAGAACCCAGGCCCTCCCAGCTGTTACCTGCTGTCTCTGGCCACTGATCCCAGGGGCCCAAGGGGTAGAGATGATCTTCATCCAAGTGCAGAGCTACTCCACCAAAGCTTATTGTCTAGGCTTGTTGTTCAAGAGTTAAGTCAGGCCTGAGAAGAGATGTAAGTTGTGTCCTTACAGATCTTCACTAATATGATTTCCAGCCTATGCCCAAATGGCCTTTTGCCAAACCGTCTGCTTCTTGGATGCAGGCCCTGTAGCATGGCACCACGGCTTAATGGGGTCATTCGAAACGAAACCTCTGTGTACCTGGACGTGATTAGGATGTATTTACTGACATCCTGTTTGTCAACCCCATGTTTTGTATCTGGTTCATGATGGAAACCCATGGGAGTAAGTAACTTCATTAAGGAAGTAGTTTTTCATAAGAGTATTAAACTTTAGAATATGATTTGGGGGCATCTCTAAGTATTATTAATGATATTTTCCCAAGTAGAACATCGCTGAGGTATCACAGATGGAAGTCGGAAGGGTTTTTGTTTTTATCCTTGCTTTTCTCATTTTTAGAGTCTGTGTTTACTCAGAGGGTAACACAATTGAATGGCCCCAAATGACATTTAACTTGGCCCTGCTCAGCTGCCAAGCCAGTCAGCATCCTAGAAACAGAAGTTTCCTTTGGCCGCCTGTACAAAGCTACAGTATCTTCTCAAGCAGTTTGTGTTGGGGAACCCCGTCCACGGGTCCCTGAGTGAGCGCTGGACACGCGCAGATGAGCCCGAGCGTAGGAGCCCATCAGTGGGTCCACAGTGCCAGGAATCAGAATGTGCCAGTGACTGGGCACCTTAGCCACACTGGTAGTTTGTGGAATCGCCATGAGCATGGAGGTGGTGCTGGAAAGTAGGAGGAGCCCCTGGGTGGTTCTCCAGCGCTGCCTTGGTTGATCCAGACTAGCTTCGGGCACTGCATCTTCATCTGTAAATTTGGTGCATAATTTCCGCCTTACATGCCTCACTTGAGTAATCATAAGAACAAAAGAAGATACTATCAAGAAATAAACTTGAGAAGTTAACTAAAAAAAAAAAACAACACGCCCCTCCCTGAGATTAAGTGCCTGAAGAGAATGCCTTTGTCTCATGAGACTACAAGTTGCATCCAAACTAGCCTCAACCATAAAGGCTCCAACTTTCTGCTGTTAGATTCTCATCCAGAGTCATAGCCAGGGTTCTGTTCAGAACTCAGGAGATATGGGGATACATGTATATGTATAGCTGATTCAATTTGTTATAAAGCAGAAACTAACACACCATTGTAAAACAATTTTACTCCGATAAAGATGTTAAAAAAAAAAGAACTCACAAGACATGATAATTACTTAGTATGGTCTCATCTGCAGGTGAATGAGATGGCCAAACCCCAAAGCATTTGGGTCGGTAAAAAATAAGTAAGACTTACGAATTTTCATCTGAAATATGATTTTCAGATACAAAGGCGAGCATACTTAAAGCAGTGCTGGAGAAACACTGTCTGGAAGAAAGCAAAAGAACACTGAGATTATTATGTCATGGGCCTGTTTGATGTTTTTCTCCCTGTGAAACCAAATGGTCATCACAGAAACATCAGTAAATCTACTGACATGGTAAAGAGCAAATTAAAGGTATGCTCATTCCCTTGTCAGCTACTCATGGAAAAAAGGAGCCATCACCTCATAGGAGGTAGCGTTGACCTCCTGTCCCCCTGTCTTACGACTATTTTTATTGTCAGTGATGTGTGAAAAAGAAGTAAAATAAACTGGCAGATGGCAACCTCATAAATCTTCAGTAGTGAACAAATGGTTTAAATTAGAGAAAGGAAAAACAGAAGAGCGTTTGATTACTTTCCCAAAGGAAAAAAGCAAACAAAAATCATCCCAGGAAAGTGCCTTCTGAAGAAGGGGGAAAAGCATTGACAACTTTATATTTCACAATTCTTGTACATGCTTAAAACAATTGGAGCATTAAGAAAATTAAAATACAAATTCTTAGTTAAGTTTTTCTTTTGAAAACCAGTTGAGTTCAAATGCTGGGTGTTTTGGAAGAAGTGACATCTGCTTGGATTGTTTTGGTCCTTTTTAAATGCCATCTGTGTGGACAGGTGGGATCAATAGCATAGCCTGCGAGAGAACAAGGAGATTGCCACTCAACGCCTCCCCGATGCTCCATCCCACCCACATAATCTGTGTTTGGGGCCGTGATGAAGAGGATGTTGGAAGAAGAGGTATCTAGGGCTCACCACCTGTGACCTCACTCCGCCCATAGCCCAAAGCAGGTCTTCAATACAGTTTGGCTTCTGATAAACTCCCGAGACAGCCCTCCCTGATAACACTTTCAGAAGCCTAGGACAACTACTACCCCACCCAGATACATTCCTAAGGCACAATCATGTAGATACCTGCATGTTTGCTGATTCTGGTGTCAAGTGTCCAGTCTTTTATTTTGGTTTTTTAAATTTTTTAAAATTTTATTTATTTATTTTTCTGCTTACACGGGCCTCTCACTGTTGTGGCCTCTCCCATTGCGGAGCACAGGTTCCGGACGCACAGGCTCAGCAGCCATGGCTCACAGGCCCAGCCGCTCCGCGGCATGTGGGATCTTCCCGGACCGGGGCACGAACCCGTGTCCCCTGCATCGGCAGGCGGACTCTCAACCACTGCGCCACCAGGGAAGCCCATTCTGGCTTTTTTAAAAAAAAATTAATATAGAGTAAAGTTGACTTTTGGAGGGGGTCCAGGTCTATTGAGTTTTAAAACATATATAAATTCATTCAATGACCACTGTAGTCAAAATTCAAAACAGTCCCATCTCCCAAAAAAGCTCTTGTGCTGTCCCTTTCTAGTCACACCCTTAACCCACCCCTAGCCCCTGTTAATGACTGATTGATTCTCATCACTGTGGTTTGTCTTTCCGAGAATGTCATACACATGGAATCGTACAGCGAGTAACCCTTTGAGATTGGCTTCTTTCACTCAGCGTGATTGATACCTCTGAGATTCATCTAAGTTGCAGTCTGTATCTACAGTTGGTCCCTTTTTATTGCTGAGTATCATCGCATTGTAGGGATGTACCACTGCCTGTTTGTAAATATAAATGTTCACCCGTTGAAGAATATTTAGCTTGGCCCAGTTCATAGCAGTTATGAATAAAGCTACTACAAATACTCATGTACAAGTTTTTGTGTGAATACTGTTTTAATTTTTCTAAGGTAAATACAAACGGAATTGCTGGGTCATGTGATAACTCTATGTTTAATCTTCTGAGGAACTGTAACTTGTCTCTTCATTCTCTTAACAGTGTCTTTCACAGAGGAAAAGTGTTTAATTTGGATGAAGGTTAATTTATCAACCTGTTCTTTTTTTGTATCATGTCTAGGAGTTCATTGCATAACTTGTGTCACAAAAATTTTCTCCTGTGTTTCCTTCTAAAAGTTTTGTAGTGTTACTTCTTACTTTTAGATCTGTGATCCCCTTTGGGTTAACTTATGTAGAAGGTGGAAGGTTTAAGTTGAGGCTCACTTTTTGCATATGGATTCCAGTTGGTCCATCCAACACCATTTGTTGAAAACACTACCATTTGTCCACTGAACTGCCTTCATACCTTTGTCAGAATCACTGGGCCATATTTGTGTAGTCTATTTCTGGATGCCCCGTTTTGTCCCACTGGTCTCTGTATCTGTCATACAGCCCATGCCACACTGTCTTAATACTGCAGCTTTATTGTAGGTCTTAAAGTCAAGTGGTGTGACTCCTCCAAGGGTATTCTTTTTCAAAATTATTTTGGTTTGACTGTTTTTGTCCTCCTCCTTGCCATATAATTTTTAGAATCAGCTTGTCTATATCCACAAAAAATCATGCTACTTTGATTGGAATTGAGTTAAATTTATACATCAGTTTTGGGAAGACTAGTATCTTGACTATGTTGAGTCCTTCAGTCTGTGAACACTGTTCCTTCTCTCTTCAATTAGATCGTCTTTAGACGATTAGATTGCTTTCATCATCATTTTCTACTTTCCAAATGCAGATCCTACATGTGCTTTGTTAGATTCATACCTAAGTATTTCATTGTAAATAGCATTTTAAAAAATTTCAGTTTGTAATTGCTCATTAGTAATATATAGAAATAAAATGGATTTTTTTTGTATATTGACCTTATATTATGCAACATTGTTTAACTCATTGTTTCATAAGTTTTTTGTAGATTCCTCAAAATTTCCTGTGTAGACAATTATACCATCTGTGATAGGAAGAGTTTTATCTTTTCCTTTCCAATCTGTATGCATTTTTAAAATTTTATATACCTGGCTAAGATTTCCACACAATGTTAAATAGGAATGGTGAGAGTGGACACCCTGTCTTGTTCCCATTCTTAGAGGGAAAGCATTCTCTCTGTCACCATTAAGTATGAAATGAGCTGTAGGGTTTTTTTTAATTAATGTCTCTTATCAGGTGGGGGGAAATGCCTTCTATTACTGGGTTGCTGAGTGTTTTTTGTCATGAATGGAAATTGAATTTTATCAAAATTTTTTGAGTCGATTGAAATGACTGTGAATTTTCTTGTTCACACTGTTACTCTGGTAGATTAATTGCATTGATTAATTTTTTTCATATTGAACCAACCTTGTGGCTATTTTAAAATCTATTGCTATATAAAATATAGCAATAGATTTATATATCTTAATATATTGGCATTTATTTATATACTTTAAAATATTTTGTTAAGGATTTTTGCATCTGATTCATCAGGATATTGGTATGTAGTTTTCTTTTCTTGACTAGATTAACATTGTCTGGTTTTTGTATCAGGGTCATTCTGGTTTCATAAAAAGAATTGAGAATTGTTCCATCACTTGTTAGAGTTCAAGCCACAGATTCTGACCCACCTTCTGTGAACTGTTGTTCCAGCATCAGCTCAGTTTTCAAAGTTTTCAAAGACCAGTTCAGGTCTCAAAGTCTTTAATGTGCTTTTGAAGGTCAGATTCACACATGAACAGCTCAAGGAGAAGCTCAGAAGTTCTTAAACAGCTTTGTGCCCTTGCTTTGCTGGCTCTTCATGTTTCATTACCTCCCCACTGCTTTCTAGTTTTCTGGGGCCTTCCTTTTAAGTCCTCCAGTGAAAGCTGGGTCTTTAGTTACCTCACTTTACCATGCACTTGCTATGACTGTGCCCATGTCTGGGGCCAAGCTGAGAGAAGATAGAGAAGAAAAGCATAAGAGGTTTTCCCTACCTCTTGGGACCACAGCTTCAGTGACTGGAGAGGAATGTTCCCTTCATCTGAGTTTTAGGACCTGCCAACCTTGCTTCCACCGCTAGGAGACCCTTTCCCACACCTCGAGTCAGAACTAGAGGGCTCCCCTGGCGTTCTCTCTGTCTGCACCCTCTTCCAGATTTTTGGGCTACCTGAGCCCAGGCTAGGGAATACCAGAGGAAAAATGGTCAACTCATTACCAGTTCAGTTGAACTTGCAGTTCTGGTCTTCTTCCTCAATCCACCTACCACTATTTCTTTTTTTAAGGTCTTCAAGTAGCTGCTCCATGCCTGCTGTCCAGGGTGTATAGTTGCATTTAGTGGGACAGACAGAGTATTGCTTACTCTATCTCCCCCAGAACCGGAATTCCTTCCCACACTTTATCCAGATGGTTGCTATTGTAGAGCAGTAAAACCAAAGCCACTTAGAATTAATGAATTAACATAAGTTACTGAAAAGTATGGCACAATGTGTATTTCTTTGCTTTGATACTCTCATTTGATAAATGAGAGAAAAATAATGGCACCTTCCCTTTCATAATGTTGTATGTTAAATGTCACGTGATGGGAATTTTTACCTTCTCTTAAAATGTAATCACTAAGGAATTTGAACTTATAAGAGTCATAATCCTTCTGATGCCTGTTTGCTCTCTCTGCCTTCCACAATTGACTTTTACCAGAAACAAATAAAAGCAGAAAGTGATACTCTTTCCATTAGTAGGTAAGTATTGCTCTTTATAAGTACCATCATCATTTTTTCCACAATCAGACATGAGCTTGATGTTAAGATGTTTTCATTTCTCTATAAAATTTAAAATATACTTGAAATATTTAAAACAATTAACATTATAATATGGCCCATATACAAAAGTTAGTCTGAGCTCTTGGTAAATGATTTATTTTTGTAAGCTCTTAAATTAATCTGTGAGAAGATTATATTCTTAACACGTTTTACTCTATGTCTTAGGGAACAGGGAGCTGTCCTCTAATCTTCTATCTTATTCTTTCACCTTTCTCTCACCACCCCCATCCCTTTCTTGCCTAGAATGTCCTTCATGTACAAGACCAGGAAACTTAGGGCAAGTTGCTTATGAAACAGGAGATTTAAAGAAAGAGAAAGAATGTTAAAACAAATGAATGTAAATTTAGATGCTACGTAGGGCTTTTCTACTCTAAAGTTTATTTGGTATATAGCAGCTGTATATGATAAGAGTACTGACAAGAGAATATCTCTACTACCTGGTTGAGAAGTTACCATATGAATTTGGAAACATCGAAGGGTCCATCACTAAGAATATACTGTATCATTCCATCTTTCCAGAAAATTCTAACCATGATTCCCACCGAAGAAGAGAAGCAGAAAATCCAGGAAGCGCAGCTGGCCAACCCTGAGGTGCCCCTGGGCAGTGCAGAGCAGTTCCTCCTTACCCTCTGCTCCATCAGCGAGCTCTCGGCTCGGCTCCACCTCTGGGCATTCAAAATGGATTATGAAACTACAGAAAAGGTAAGCATTTAGGAAGAGAGGCAGCCAGTCCTATGTCTCCAGAGTTGAGAATATTCATTTTTTTAATGATGAACATAGTGAAGTATCATTCCTGAGACACAGGGTTTGAAGGGTGAGGGTTTGATCGTGATGGGGTCATGTCTACATTGAGTGATGAGCAGCCTACCAGTGAGGGCTTATTCTAAAGTTTCTGTCTGGCACCAGCCTCAGATACTTGACTGTTAAAAATAAATAAATAAATAACTGTCAAATGTTTTTCTGACTCTATATGCTCATTGTAGAAAATTTAGACAATACAGAAAGACACAATATGGGAAGTGACTTGCAATCCTTCTATCTGATGATGGTCACCTCACTGCCATTGACGGTGGCAACTAGCAGGTCCCTGGGTCCCTTTGAGAGAGTATCACAGTAGAATATCTGAGATGAACAGATTGCAAGAGGTTGAGAGGAGAGTAGAAGGAAAGGGACCTTGACAGTGAAGACATGGGAACACTCATCCCTAGTAGAAAGTGGAAGAAGCAGGTGTCCTCTCTGGATGGGTGAGAGGTGAGTAATTTTTTGCAAGGCTGAGAAGAAGGAACCATGGACAGGACAAGGGAGGGAGGGATGGTGAGCTGGAGGTGAGCTTGACTGAGAGCAAGTGCCCAGAGGAGGTGGAGAGGCTGTGTGGTCTTCCTCTTTCCACAAAGGAGGGAGCACGGTCCTTTCTGAGGGCCAGGCAGGGAGCAGTGGGCTAAGGCTGCTTCAGGAGGAAACTGCTATATTTGACTCCATTCAAGAATCAGGCAAGGCTGAAGAAGCCTAGAAATGCTAGGGTGACGTGGTTGCAGAACTAGTCGGCATGTTCAGATGATTTTCCGGAGAAAAGTGAGGTAACTGCAGGGAGAAAACAGGTCATTGAGTCAGCCTTGGCCGGGGACTGGGAGGGCCTGCCTAGCAGAAGCGAGGCTGGAGAGAATGAAGCTGAAGCTTCTGGCTTTGGGGTCCATGCTTGGGGAGAGCCTCAGTGAGGACTCCCCAAGCATGGGAAGTCCATGAGGGAAGGGGAGACTGAGGCCATGAGGCCACAGGGCAGGCTAGACACCTGAGAGAGTGGGAGTTATAAAGAAAGTTGGAGTAATGAGGACGATGGATTTCGAGAAAGTAACCCAGGCCAAGAGGTGGCCAGCCACAGAGTGCCTAGAGGGGAGCTTAGGAGATCTGCGTCCAGGGACAATGAGGCCACAGTTTCCAGTGTCATCTGCCTGGGAGGAGAAAGGCAAAGAGGAAGACTGGTTCGGATGCTGAAGGAACATGCAGGTGGAGTTTCATAGACATCAACCATGGTCAGAAGAGAGAATGGGAGGAGAGTATGACCTGAGTGTCCTGCTTGAGCTTGGGAGATGGACAGGGACAGGGGATGACAGAGCAGATGTCACCCAACCAAGCTCCTGTGAGCCACAGGTACCCAGTTGGTCTCCACTGAGGAGACTTTGGGGCTAGACATTCTCCTGCTGCCCTTCCGCTCTTTTCCACACCTGGGAGCATGTGCCCGTCACGTGGGATTGCCTTATACTGGGAGAACTCCACTGGTAATGACCTTGTACAAAAATTAAAAAGAACAAAGTAAAACCAACATTTACACTCTCTATCACCTTCTTCTAACTTTTTTTTAATTGAAAGGAAGTGGCAGAACCACTTTTGGACCTGAAGGAAGGAATAGACCAGTTGGAGAACAATAAAACCTTGGGCTTTATCCTGTCTACTCTCTTAGCCATTGGGAACTTTCTAAATGGAACTAATGTAAGTCTTTCCCATCCCTTTCCTCACAAAACCCCTGCCCTTCACTTGCCAGTGGAGGTCATACCTCTGGTCCTCCAAAGCACAATTGAACAAACAGTTTTTGTGTTTTTTGGTGAAAATCTAGAAGTTTTGTTCTTAAAATATCAGGGCCTATTTATTCAAGCCTGTATCTTGCTATAAATAAGAAAACTTAGAAAAACAAGCACTTTATTCCTTGTGAAGCTTGGCTCCTCCCAAAATTGACTTTGGAGCTATTTTCTTCTACCCTGTTTTTTTCTTTTTCTCTTTTTTCCCCTGAGCTTATCACTTAAATATTTATACTCATACACATCATAAACAAACTTTTTTTGTTTTGTTTTAATGGCCTATCTTGGGCCAGGAAGTAGAAAAGCAGCAGGGAAGGGATTAGGGAAGTTGTAGATACCTACATGGCAGAGAAGCCGCCCCCTTCACCCCATCCCAGCACCCTGATTTAGGAGCAGAGCCCCGGGATAGTCCGTGGATGATGTGCATTGTGGGAAAGGGCTGGAGGCTCATTTTGCTCTCAGGGTGGCTGGTCCGTGTGTGATCAGCTAAGGATGATGGAGCGTGTGGCCTGAGATGCTTCAGTCACAGAGGAACTAAATATTGGGCTCCTTCAAGAGAGCACCGATTCTAAAACCATTTGGGCCTTTCTGAGAACCTGCGTGCAACTTGTTCTTCCTGTCTTTTATTTAATGTTCCCCAAACAGGCCAAAGCGTTTGAGTTAAGCTACCTCGAGAAGGTTCCAGAAGTCAAAGACACCGTGCACAAGCAGTCACTTCTCCACCACGTGTGCACCATGGTGGTGGAAAACTTCCCGGACAGCTCTGATCTGTACTCAGAGATTGGGGCCGTCACCAGGTCAGCCAAGGTATGTCCAGGGCTCGGAAAAGCGGGCGTGCCTATCCCCAGAGGCTGGCTCTGCATCAGTCATCTCTGCGGAGCACAGGCTCTGTTAACTAAAACACCCAAGTAATGCTTGTACCCCCTGCTCTAGAGTTTGTGCATAAAACTCGTCTCATGCCATTTCTAATGGACTTTTGAGATCATTTTCCCATCTCTGGTTGTCTGTCAGATTCTTTCCTGCTGATGTATGTGCAGCAAGTCTGCCATCCCAGTCAGTCCTAACCCTGGCGTCCCCTGTTCATCTGCGTTACTCACCAGGCTGGCTTCTCCAGAGCAGTGAAATCACCCAGCTGGTTTTAGGTTGGCAAAAATGTGCAAAAGATGCAATTTGTCTCCTCCTCAAACTTCCATAGGACCCTGCAGTGAGGTGTGGAGCCAGGAAACTAAGGGCACGCCTGGCCCCCTGACCCCTACAGATTGGCCATGCCTATGATCTTACACCGAGGGAACGGTTTTATAGGGCTATAAACAGCGTAGAGCATTGGTCCCTCAGCTGCAAGCTCTTAAACTTAGTGCAGAGTTAAAATCTTCATGAGCTTATGGTTTAGTTGTAAGAGCTGGACAGCCAGCTGCCCCCGCTGCAGAAGCATCCCTGGGGCCAAACAACCCCAGAGGGATCCCAAACACAAGAGAACTGGGAGATGTAAGGGTCTTGGAAGCAACAGGGAACTCACAGGGAGGGGCTTCAGTGGGGCCAGGTCAGAGTGGAAGAAACTCCCAGAAATACAACCCGGCCGGGGAGCTGAAAGCAGAACAACATTTAGCTCTGAGACGCATTGGAATCTAGTGATGAACATAGGAGAGACTGTGGTGGGCAAAGGGGAAAAGGCTTTGCTAGATTCCCCTTCAAGGAGCTTTCCCTCTCTCTGCCTTCTCCCACAGAGCTGGCTTGTGGGGACCTGGGGCCTGGGACCCTCCTTCACCTGTTTCAGGCCAGCAGCTGCCAGGTCCACTGAGCTGGGCGCCCTGAGCCAGCCTGACGGTGGCCCTGCCTTGAGGCAGAAACAGGCAAGGCCAGCGATCCCGCAGTTCTGAGAGTGGACAGACTTTTCTGTTTCACAGACGCTCTCTCTGTATGTACTCTGTGCCAGGCACCGTTCTGAAGTCTTTAGAAATATTACTTCAGTATTCCAAAAGCCTTTCTGAGTGTCCCAATGGGGGTCTTCTAGGTGCCCCATGAGCACCTTCTCTCAAGACAGTTTATTAGTAATATTTTTTTTTTTTTTTTTTTTTTTTTTTTTTTTGCGGTACGCGGGCCTCTCACTATTGTGGCCTGTCCCGTTGCAGAGCACAGGCTCCGGACACACAGGCTCAGCAGCCATGGCTAACGGGCCTAGCCGCTCTGCGGCATGTGGGATCCTCCCGGACCGGGGCATGAACCCGTGTCCCCTGCATTGGCAGGCGGACCCTCAACCACTGCGCCACCAGGGAAGCCCAGTAATAATTCTTGAGATAGAGTCTGCCTATAATTCTTGAGACAGGGCTTCTGGATCCCCTTCATTTGGTCCTGTTTCCAGAACAAATCAGTTCCCTTTTTACAGATCAGTAGTCCTTTGTTCTTTCCAGGGCCTTCTGCTGGGTGGAGCCTGCTTGTGATGAGAGTCGCCCTGGCCTAGGGGCCCTGACGCCAGGCTGGCCCCCAGTGACTGCCCTGGGCCCCCTCAGTATCAGGCCTTTCCTTGCCTAAAGACTGGCTACACAAGCCAGAAGTGCAGGTAGCTTCTCCCCCTTAACCTCAGCAATTACGAAGGATGACTATTGACCCAGGTCCATGTGACTTACAACAGGACGCCAAGAGGGCATCTACCACCACTTCTTAGCCTTTACTCCCAAAGTTCTGGGGGGCTTTGAGGGGCTCTTATGTGTAGACAGGTACAAAATCAGCTTCAAGGACTCCCAGCCCCAGCTGCATTCATTCCGTCCCCTGGTGCGTCACTTTGGGTGTCATCACTGCAACCCCCTAAGAGCAGGTTACTCTGGCATCTGGAAGAAAACTGTCCCACCAAGGGCTGGTGGAAATGAGTGGAGGTGGGCATAGCTCTGGTTGCTCCTAGAGGGCGGGGGGGGGGGACTCACAGTCTTGTGCAGAGTGCTGACAAGTCACGTTAGCTTTCAGAGAGCGACAGTGAAGTGTGGTCACTGACTTGACCCCATGGCTTCAGGAGTGGAGGCAGGTGACCATGCAGGCTTTTCTTCCTTACATTTTTATCTGCATGTATTAGTTATCTAAAGCTGTGTGACAAAGCACTCCAAAAGCTAGTGGCTCAGGATAGTGTATTAGCTTCCTAGGGTTGTTGTAACAAAGTATCACAAACTAGGTAGCTTAGAAAAACAGAAATCATTTGTTTCACTGTTCTGGAGGCCAGAAGTCTGAGATCAAGGTGATGGCCAGGTCAGTTTCTCTTGAGAGAGAAATCTGTGCCATGTCTCTCTCCTGGCTTCTGGTGGTTTGCTGGAAATAACCCCAATCTCTGTCTTCATCTTCACATGGTGTTCTCCTTGTGTGTCTATGTCCAGATTTCCCCTCCTTATAAGGATACCAGTCATATTGGATTGGGATCCACCCTACTCCACTGCAACCTCATTCCTAACTTAATTAATTACATCTATAATGACCCTATTTCCCGATTAGGTCACATTCTGAGGTACTGGGAGTTGGGACTTCAACATACGAATTTTGGCAATAGGAAACATTATTTCCTGAGTGGTTCTGTCTCAGGTTCTCTCCTGGGGTTTCAGTCAACACGTCAGCTGAGGCTGCAGTCATCGAAGGCTCGACTGGGGCAGGGAAGTTTTTCCCATGGCGGCTCACTCATCTGTTAGTTCTTAGAGAGAGGACTCAGTTCCTTCCCATGTCGGGCTCTCCCAGGGCTCCTTGAATGTCCTCATGACTTCGCAGATGGCCTTTCCCCAAATATGTGGTCTGAGACAGAGCACACAAGAGCTCCAGGCAGAAGCTCTTCCCCATTTATGACCTAGCTTTTACATTCTATTCCTTAGAACCAGGTCACTAAAGCTGGCTCACATTCAAGGGGAAGGATTTTAGGCTTTACGTTCTGAAGGGCTGAGTGTCAAAGAATTTGCTGTTAAAGCACCAGACTACTCATACTGTGTGTTTTCCCTACCTCATCCCTTCTGAAAAACTAGTGCATGCCAGTCCTCCTCCCAGGTGTGAAGAAGACATACCTCTTCAGGCTCTCATCCCTGAGTTGGCCTGCTCCACCCCAGACTAACTTGATAAGACTTGACTACCTCACAGCACAGTTCCATGTCCTCCTACACAAGGAAGATGGCCCATGTGGAGCAGTCCTCAGGAGAGGGCTTCCTGGTGAGGACTTCCTTCTCACAACAGAAGGCCAGACCAGCTCTCTCCCTGGGGTGGAATTTTTTAGGGACAAACCTAGGCTTAAGGCCTGACGGTTGAGTACTTAGACCCTGGAGCCAGAGAGATGTGGGTTCAAATCCCAGCTCTACCACTAACCAGCTGTGTGGCCTCTCACAAGTTCCTTAACCTTTCTGTGCAACGGTTTTTCCCCCATGAGGTGGGGCCAGTTACAGAATCTGAGGCCATGAAGTAACCGTGAAGACTCAGATCATGGTGGTTTCGTCAGCCCCAGCAGGCAGCCAGCTGAGGCAGCCTTCTAGCTCTCCTCAAAAGATGCTACATTAAGCTCCACCCTCAAGCACCTTTTGGTCAAAGGATCTCCACCTGGTTTCCATTGGCAGTGAGGTCACTTTTTTCTGCCACTACCTTTAAAGGCTCACAGTGGATTCTCTTCCCTGAAAACCATCTCTAATGTGGTTTCTGCCCGACTGCTGTGTCCACTGCAGTGCTGGACAGGCATGACCTGGTTAGACTGGACCAAGCTGCTCAGTACATTCTGAGCTGAACTGAAGTTACTACACTGATTAAAGTTATTACAGATATTGTGGATCAAGGTTGCTGCCAGATGCAAATGAGGACAGATGGCGAAGCTTTGATTAGACTTATTACAATTGGCATCAAACCTCCTAGACCTCTTAGATGTTATGTGTCAATCCCAGACCATCTGGAACCCTTTCTAGACTTATTCTTTGAAATATTCAGTCCTTCTTTTTGAAACCTGGATTCCTTTTTCTTTCAGGTAGATGCCAGATTTTTTTCTCAGCTCCATTGTATCATAGGAAAATGGAGCTTTTCTCATCTGGATCCAGAATTCCTTTGTTTTCAGGCAAATTATTTTTCTCAAAGTTCCACAGTGCTCTCCGCTTACCTGAATCCCCAGCCTCTGCCTAAACTTGCCTTCTGTTTTTGGCACCATAGCACCCAAGAAATCCAGGACGTGTGAAGTCTTTCCTGGCCCCTTGGGCATCTCCTATGCTCAGCATACCTTCATCCTGTCTGGTGACAGATCTTCTCACGGATTCAACTTTTGTTGACTTGGCCTCCTCCATTGTCTTTCTCAGGGTGGGGCTGGAGGTCTGAGGTCACTCCAGCCAGTCCCCTTGGGTACTCGCCTCCAAGCCTTGCCCTGGTGACCACAGTCACGGCATCTAAGTGATGGCGGCTTACCTCTCCCCACCTTCTCTTTCTCTTCCTGACCTTTGTTTGCCAGCCTCTCGCCCTTTCCCACCGTCTCTCACTCTTCATCCACCTCAGTCCCCTCCCTTCAGCTCACCAGTTTATCTATTTCTTCCTCCCCTCCTAGTCTTAGCAGTTTCTTTCCCCTATCTCACATCTCCCTCCATTAAATACCCTCAAGTGTATTATTTCATGGCTAACTCTCTGATTCCCATAATTTTTAGTCTAGAAATTCTATCAAAGCATCCTTTTAGAAAGCTTCATCTCAGTCCTCTTTAGTCAATCCAAATTGGTCCCACTCCCCCGAAGAGCAAAGTGAACGTTCTGTCGCATCTGTTCTTTGTACACGTGGTTTGCATCTGCTGGCAGATGGGATGGACCACACACGCCGGTACTCACTCAGACACAGAGGCCTGGTGGGTTCTGTACATCCTCAGTGCTCAGTAATCACCTGTCTGTACTATGAGCCTCCTTGGGAATAGCAAGTTGGTCTCTTTCCACATTGATCTTTGTCTTCTTCATACCTGGGAGGGGGACTGGCATGCAGTAGTTTTTCCCTGAGTGTTGTTTGAATGAGGGAATGAATGGATAAACAAAGTAATGTGTCACACAATGTAAAAATGATCATGGTGAAGAGAAGCTCTGGCTGCCCCTTAACTGGCCCCAGCATATCAAGGCCATCCATGTAGGACTATGGTGCATTCCTCCAACCTCAAGTGAAATATCTAAAGAAAAAGAGAGCTCTGAAAAATTTTATGAGACATCTGCTCAGTTCATCTTGTACTAGATTCCTTGATATCATGTTTTAATTTACAGTTCCCAAAGACTTTCTTAAGATTTCTTTCCAAATACGGCAAAAAAAAAAAAAAAAAAAAAAAAAAGTGACACTTGCGTTGAGTTCATTTGGAGACGTTTTATCACTAAATAATTTGATGTCAAGACATGTGGATAATTTTTAGGCCATAAATATGTTTGTATTTCAAGATGTAAATTGGGTTTTGATGTTTATTTCTTCCCAGAGGCCATTCGGTTTCCTGGGTCAGGTTGATGTCCGGTTATTTCATTTGCATTTGTAATGTTCTCTCTCTGATGTTCAGGTTGACTTTGATCAACTTCAGGATAATTTATGTCAGATGGAGAGGCGATGCAAAGCTTCATGGGATCACCTCAAGGCAATTGCAAAACATGAAATGAAACCAGTTTTAAAACAACGAATGTCTGAGTTCCTAAAAGACTGTGCAGAGAGAATTATAATTTTGAAGATTGTCCATAGAAGAATAATTAACAGGTGAGTGGATTCAGGAGCTTATGCAAACATCAGTAAAACGGCATGTTGAAGATATTCTGCAAACCAAGATCTGAAGGTTAAATATACTAACATCGTCCTGTAAATTCTTGGTACATAGCAAGTGCACCTTTGATGGACTTTTTTGTTTCATGAGTACTTAATTTTTCTCAAACACACACACACACACACACACACACACACGCACACACACACCAATAATATGATGCTGTTGAATCTTGAGCTGGGAAGGAATCTCAGAGATGCTGTCATGCAAAAATCCTCCTCGATCAGCAATTGCATCTGTAAGATCTCTGGCAAGTTGGCCCCTGCATCTTTGCATCTGCCTGAACAGTTCTGCCTACAGAAAGTACACATCCTTGGAAGGCAGCTTGACTTGTTAGGAAGGTTCCTTCCTCATATCAAGCACAGCCTGCCTTCTGAGACCTTTCTCTCATCGATTCTCGGACGGCTGCTCTGTGCTGCAGCCCTCCTAGAGGCAGCCTGGGTCCCACCATGGGTCCCGTCCTCTGGATCAGCCTTCCTTCCAGTCCCAGGATCCATGAGGACCGTGAGAGACACAGCAGTGATGTGTCAGGCACTGCCTGACTACAGGGAGGCTGGCTGGGGTCTGGGACAGCTACATGGCTGTCCAGGGCCGTCTCCCTTATAAGTGGTGGCAGCACCAGGACTAGGTCTTCCAACTCCGCAGGTCATTTCCTACTAGGCACCCCCCACTTTCTTCTCCTTTGTCTTGTCACAGAACATGGTTGCAGGTCCCTCACCCTGGCCTCTGGGTCTGCATGCTGTGTGCTGGGCCTTGCACCTTGGTGAGCAAATGTTCAGGCCTACAGGCTGGGGTTTCCCTGGAGCAGGTGCTCTGATGATAGACCCTCTGAAACAGGCCTCCTTGCAATTCTGTTAAGGGAGCCCTCCCTTGGGGTCATCTAAACCACAGGCTTTCCCCAGAGAACTGCTCTTCAAGCCCACTCCCATTCTTGTGCTTGAGTACTTTATTATTATTTTTAAACAAATGTGTGGTATTTTCATTTATCCCTGTACATTCTACATTTTTTATTATTTTTTTTCTCCCGCCCCCCCTCCGTACTGTCTTTCCTTCCTTCCTTCACCCTTCTTGAACCCATACAGAACTTTTAAAAAATCTCATTTTCTTGTCTGCCTGTGAGCCCTCTCTCAGCTTGTGTCATGTGCTATTTGGGTGATCATACCTCCTGGGTCTTGATCCAGACTTCTCTGGGTGGGGGGTGGTGAGGGTAGTCTTTAAATGTTAGACTGGATAGGAATAAGGAACAGAATCTTCCCTCCAGGTTGACAACTAACCATTACTCAGTACTTTTGGAATTTAGTTGTTCAACTGTAAATCCCCCTCCCTGTGCTTCATCTGGACCTCGCAGCTGCCTTCTGGGTAGGAGGATCTTATCAGAGATTTTGTCAAATTTCTTACTACAAGCAAAGTACACCCTGCTTTTAACATGGTTAAAAAGGGGAGGCAGAGAGTGTAAGCTGCTTTGGCCCTCCAGGCTTTGTATGATACAAGCAATTTCCAACTTAAAACTACTCAAATAAACAAATAGTTTCCATTTGGAATGGCAGGAAACTGGAGCAGTTTTATGAAAGTCTTGTAAAGCTATTATGCCTGGTCACAGTAACCATCTTATCCCAGACAGTTTAAGACTCAGCTTGGTGATATATCTGTTCCTTAAGCTAGTGTGTGTGTGTGTGTGTGTGTGTGTGTGTGTGTGTGTGTGTGTGTGTGTGTGTGTGTGTGTGTGTGTGTGGCATGTGCGGATATGTATGTTATGCATATGGTTTTGCTGATTGTCCTTTTCTCCCTGGTGAGTTGGTTGCCCAGATGCTGGTTGCTCTTGTGAGACCTGGATCCCTGATGCTCATTACTGGACACCCATCTGGCCGCCCACCTTCTTTGCTCCCCTCTGTCATGGAGCTAACGGGGCAGGCGCTTCCAGCTCCCTTTCCTGTCTGACGCCCCGCCCCCCCTTAGTGACTCCAGTGACCCCTGTTAATAAAGGAGCAGAAAAAAGAACTTAGACCATTCTCTTTAGGCAACACCTGACTTTCAAACTGTTGCCTGGCTACATCTTGTTCTGGATGTCCAAACCTGCAGCTTAACCTGCCCTTTTGCGTTGCTGCAGTAACAGCCAGGCCCACTCTGTAGATGTACAAACTGACTTGCCAATTCCCATGGAGTCACTGGGCTGCAGTTACACCATGGCAGGCACTGCAGAGGGGACCAGGTGAGAGTGGGGAGAAATGCCATCCTGGGAGGCACGGAGAACTACAGCAAGGACCTGACATTCCTCGGGGAGAGACAGGCGGAAAACAAGTGAACACCCACACTGGCTTCCCGGTGCCCCCAAATCCACCCCTCCGGGTCAGACATCCTACTCAGTGGTACACGTGAGGAAAAGGGCGGAAGGTGGAACATATCACAGATGTTTGGCTTGTGCCTCATGACACTGATGAGGGGGACCAGCCCCTCCATAACCATAAGACCTTCTTGTCATGTGTTATGAAAGTTCCAAACTCAACTAACAAAAATCCCTTAAATGTTTTACTCCCTTAAAGGCATACCCACTTTGTTCTTCTGAAGGAATGCCACAGTTTCTTTCCTCTCAAAGGTACATCTGAATCTTTTTTCAGGTGTGCATGTTACTTGCTGCTTATTACTCCCCTGTTTACAAAATATATACAGTAAGTCCCCTACATACAAATGAGTTCCGTTCCGAGTGCGCGTTCCTAGGTCCAGTTTGTTCGTTAAGTCCAACAAAGTTAGCCTAGGTACCCAACTAACACAATTGGCTGTATAGTGCTGTACCGAATAGGCTTATAATACTTTTCTCACAAATACTACATACATAAAAAACAAACACAAAAATACAAAGAAAACACTTTTACTCCTACAGTACAGTACCTTGAAAAGTACAATAGTACAGTACAACAGCCTGCAGACAGGGGCTGGCGCGTATGTTTGCATCTTTGAAAGTTAGCAACTTGAAGGTTTGTGTGTAGGGGATTTACTGTACTTGAATCATATCTCCAGCTGATATGTTAAGATTGCATCCCCTCTAGATAAAAACAATGTTCTGGAAAGCAGAGGATAAGGAATCTTGAGTAGTACTTATGTATAAAAGAGGACCCAGCTGTGGGCTGATTGATCCTCCCTTGATTCCTCTTACACACAGATCTTGAGTAGTGATAAGTGGCACATGCGTATATTACAGTATCCTATGCTAATATATATAATATCATGCCATATCTCCAGTATATAATGTCAGGTAGTAATAAGAGCCAGGAAGAAAAATTAAGAGTGTAAATGGGTTAGGGAGTGATAAGGACATGCTGTTTTATGTAGGGTAGTTAGGAGAGGCTTCTCTGAGGAGGTGATATTTGGGCAGAGACTTGTGGGGTAAGAGAGCCATCCAGGCAGCTGTCTGTGGCAAGAATGTTCTGGGCATAGGGAAGAGCTAGCACTGGATGCCTTGTTAGGGCCTGTGGTCCTCCCAGTGGAGTGGCCAGCCCACCCCTTCTTAGAGTCCCTGCAGGCTCTCAGCTCAGCTGTGTCCCCCGAGGGTCCCCTACACACCACACTGGGGGCCTGAGGCCCTGAGATGTGCTTGTTCAAGGAATCACCAGGAGTCAAATGTGTCTGGCGTCGTAGGCAATGAGGTCAGAGAGGTAGCGGGGCCAGTTTTGTGTGGATACACCACATATTGCTTATTCATCTGTTGATGGACATTTGGGTAGTTTCCACTTTTTGGCTATTGTGAATAATGCTGCCATGGAATTTGTGTTGGTATTGTGTGGACACATAGTTTCATTTCTTTTGAGTATATGTATAGGAATGAAATTGCTAAGTCATAGGCTAACTCTGTGTCTAACTCTTTAGAACTGTGTCTTTTCAACCACAGCTGAACCATTTTGTGTTCCCACCAGTATTGTGTGAGGGTTTCAATTTCTCTACATCCTCACCAACACTTGTTATTGTCTGTCTTTTTTACTACAGCCATTGCAGTGATTGTGAATTGGTGTCTGAATGTGGTTTTGATTTGCATTCCCCTAATGACTAATGGTGTTGAACATCTTTTCATGTACTTATTAGCTATTTGCCAATAATCTTTTTGGAAAGGTCTGTTCAAATCTTTTGTCCATTTTTATTTGTCTTTTTAGTATTGAGTTGTAAGATTTATGTATATATTCTGGATACAAACCCCTTATCAGACATGATTTGCAAATATTTTCTCCCATTCTTTGGGTTGTCTTTTCAATCTTGAGAGTATCCTTTGAAGCACAAAAGTTTTTAATTTTGATGAAGTCCAGTTTATTTTTTTTTCTTTGGGTGCTTATGCTTTTGGTATCATATCTAAGAAATCATTTTCTAATCCAAAGTCATGAAAAGTTATACTTTATGTTTTCTTCTGAGTTTTATAGTTTTAGCTAGCATTTTTGGTTTTAAACAGCATTTTTTGTCCCCCTTTTAATGCATGTCATATGCTTTCCTTTAGTATTTTTCACAAAAAGAATAAGCCACTGTCCTTCTTTTGAAAAATAAACCAAACCCCTATTCAAGCTGTACAGATAAGAGTGATCAGAAAAGATTTTTTATACAATTAGTGGTATCAGTTATATAATACTGTTTATTCTACATAAGTTATCCTCTGTCTCCTACTATCTTCTTTCTCATTTCCTTAATAACTGAAAATTGTGAACTTCTTTGCTCATTTAATTTATTTTCCAAAAGTTTTAAGTAGATAGAATCCAGTAATTTTTAATTTATATACTAAATAGCTGAAATAAATTGATTTAGGGCTGCTTGTTTGGTGTGTCCTAATTAAATTAAGATTGCATATAATATTGCAAGAAAATATTTCAAAATATTTACTTATAAGCATCTTTTTACAAATCACGAATTAACATGTTATTCAAAATATGTTCATGTCAATTCCATGTATTCATTAAAGCGGGTTCCCAAAAAATTGCTAAGCAACATTTCTTTGTCCCTTACTCAGTTTTCATATGATCTAGAAACTATGCAATATTTTTCTTAAAATAGTACTTAATCATTTTTCTTATAAAAGTGTTACACACCAGTTTTGGGACTTCCCTGGTGGCGCAGTGGTTAAGAAAATGCCTGCGAATGCAGGGGACACGGTTTCGAGCCCTGGTCCAGGAAGATCCCACATATCACAGAACAACTAAGCCTGTGCGCCACAACTACTGAGCCTGTGCTCTAGAGCCTGCGAGCCACAAATACTGAAGCCTGTGCATCGCAACAAGAGAAGCCACTGCAAGGAGAAGCCCGCACACTGCAATGAAGAGTAGCCCGCACTCACTACAACTAGAGAAAGCCTGTGCGCAGTAATGAAGACCCAATGTAGCCAAAAATAAATAAATTTATATTAAAAAAAAGTTTTACACCCCAGTTTTACACCCCAGTTTTACAAGACATTAAAACACAGATAAGCATGGAGAAAAGGTAATTAATCTCCTGAAATCCCACCACCTTTGTCAGTGAGAAAGTGAGTTGAACTTGATTTCTGGTTGCATTTTCATTCTTCAACCTCAGAGCCCCAAGAATGAAAAGCAGTGTCTTTGGCTGATTGGTTTTTTACTGAAAGTTTGCAGGCAACTGATTTTTGTTCCTTAAACCTGAAGCCCTTGCCACCATTGTTTGTTCACTGCAGGTTCCACTCCTTTCTGCTCTTTATGGGTCACCCACCTTATGCGATTCGGGAAGTGAACATAAACAAGTTCTGCAGGATCATCAGTGAGTTTGCACTGGAGTATCGCACCACCAGGGAAAGAGTTTTACAGCAGAAACAGAAACGGGCTAACCACAGAGAGAGAAATAAGACCCGAGGGAAGATGATCACTGATGTAAGTTTCATGAAACCAGTTTCTTTATTTCATTTATTCTGAAAGTCCGGTCAGCCATAAACCTCTCTACAGGGACTTCCCTGGCGGTCCAGTGGTTAAGACTCCACGCTTCCACTGTAGGGGGCACGGGTTCAATCCCTGGTCAGGGAACTAAGATCCTGCATGCCGCGCAGCACGCCCCAAAAAAGAAAACAAAAACATAGAACTAAGACATAAATTAAGGATGCGTGGCTGGTGGAGGAACTTTAACCCACCACACAATTAATTAACTTGGTGTATTGTATGATGCTGATGACTTTAAATGCTTGATTCCATTTTCAACCTTCTCAATGTGGATAGAATGGAAGAGGAGAAGAAAAAGTACAAAAGATAACGGCACTTATAATAGGAAGACAAATGTACTGGTTTGGGAATTGATTCAGGATTTTAATAATCACAATGATACTATGTAACCAATTAGCTGACACATGGACCACCCATTCTAGGCATCCGAATGGAGAAATAATTGATGTGGTTGCTCAAAGACATAATATGATGGGCTCTTGGCAGTCCCTTGAGTTCGAGGGTATCAGGGTGGAAGGAGAGCCCAGAGGACAGTGAATTCATTCAGCAGGAGTTACCAATAGCCCCTGGGGGGGGGGCTGCACACTTGCATGCCTCCCCTGCTGCGGGGCTCTTCCCCCATCTCTTCTACTTCAGCCCTGAGCCCACCCACACCACGGGTGCAGTGGGAAAACATCAGATGGGAGATGCTTTGTAAGTGGAAGGCAAAGCAATGCATGAGGATGCCAGAGACAGACAAAGACACACAGTGCAGATGCCTCTCTAATGTGCCTTTATGAAGCTTAAACCATCTTTATATATATCTGAGCATCACATTGCCTCTCAGTGATCCAGGGACTGGATAGGCAAAGGAGTAAGCCATAGGGAGTGGCATCATCCTGGGGTGGCAAACCTCTGCCGAACCCAAGTCAGGTAGATTTCTTTGGGGAGGAATAAAATCAGTTAAGAACTCACTGAGGCTGCCTTCTATGCCAGATGGGTGTTCACACTGTAGGAGAAACAGAAGACATATGGTTACTATCCACGTTCCTGAAGGTGTAACTTTCTTGGATGCATTACAATTTTGTTACCATTTAAAGACATTTCTAAGGAGAACCAGGGACTAATCCCCTCACCATTCACCCCACCCTTGATCCCTTGTTTCCTTGGAATTTTCTGGACCCTTAGGGAGTGCTCAGATCACTTTTCTGCAGAAGGGACCCTTTCTACAGTCTGTTCTGAAGGCCAGTGTCATCAGCTGAGTCTTCTCTCTCCTCTCCTGAAATCTGGGTTCAATCGGATCTTTAGCTTCCTGGAGGACAGCAACTAAGGAAGCAAACTGAATCCATTTGGGCAAACTATAGCCCACATTTCATTCCAAAGTATTATTTTTAAAAGTTTTAAAAGGGAAGTGCTTATGTTTGTGGAAATGAAACATACTGGAGGGCGAAAAATACAAGACCAATATGCATATGCTTATAGTTATGAAAACACACCAGAATTTCTTGCCAAATTCTTGAGATTTTTTACAGATCCCACTAATTTTTAAGTTCTGTCCTTCTCTGAAAATATTCAGTCTTACTATTTATAAACAGGGGTAACTGTTTCTAAAATTGGATTCAAAAATACTTAAATTCTCATTAAAATCTGGACAGTGCAGGCTTTTTTAGGGTTCATCCTCAAGGTAGTCCCTGTTTTGAGTGGTCCAAGTGGCACCATTCATGTAGAAAGATTGCCATCTGCTGGAAGATTAGGATACTGTCACCTGAAGGAAAGTACTTAGCTTCGTTTTTCCAACTCTCAATTAGACGCCTATCGTGTGCCCAGCAAGTGGCACAGGGCACCTAGGAAGATGTGAGTGCAATAACAGACAAGCCTTGTACCCCAAATATGTCATGATCTGGGTAGAAAACAACATATATGCGCAACTTAGACCACTGAAAACAAAACCAGGCAATAGAGAATCACGGAGCCCCTGAGCATTAGAGCTGGAAGTGATTTTTAGAGAAAACTGTAGTAAGTCATTTTTAATATAGATGCTGAATAATGATAGTGGAAGTGGTTGCAATTAAACAGAGATGACTTTAGAAAAACCATTATTTTGTAAGACACAGAGAAGTCTGGTTAAAATCTGAAGACCCTACATTCGTAGCCCCACATCTGCTTTTGTGTGCCTGTCTTTCCTCTTCTTTCTCTGTTTCTGAATATGCAGAAGGATTCCTTTCTTACAGTCCAGGAGTCCTGCCATGTAAGGTTCAGTGAGAAACTAAGTCATTCCTTGTTCCTTGTGGCCCAAACTAGTTCCAGGCAAAATGGTGACACAGACAAGGCAGCACAAGGTAAGTGTGGCCTTCTCTGCTGTCATCACACCCCAGATGGGTGGTGAGAATGCAGGCTGTTCATCCAAGGATTCCCACAGCCCAGCCAAGGACCATGGTCATCCTGAGTGAGACTTAATCTCTCCCAACCCCAGCTTCCTTTTCTATGAAAAGGAAATGCCAGTGACTGGGGGATATCAAGAGAGCTAGAGATTGGTATGTGCAGCACCTTGCATGTTTGATAATTGCCCCCAAAATGCCATCCATCTGGTGAAATAAAGAAGCTTTAAGGTTGAAGATGGTGGAGTAGAAGGATGTGCACTCACTCCCTCTTGCAAGAGCACCAGAATCACAACTAACTGCTGAACAATCACTGACAGGAAGACACTGGAATGCACAAAAAAAGATACCCCACATCCAAAGACAAAGGAGAAGCCACAATGAGATGGTAGGAGGGGCGCAATCACAATAAAATTAAAGCCCATAACTGCTCGGTGGGTGACCCACAAACTGGAAAAACTTATACCACAGAAGTCCACTGGAGTGAAGGTTCTGAGCCCCACATCAGGCTTCCCAACCAAGGGGGTCCAGCAACAGGAGGAGGAATTCCTAGAGAACCACATGTTGAAAGCTAGAGGGATTTGCTTGCAGGACTTCGACAGGACTGGGGGAAACAGAGACTCCACTCTTGGAAGGCACACACAAAGTAGTGTGCACATCAGTACCAAGGCGAAAGAGCATAGGAGACTGAACCAGACCTACCTGCTAGTGTTGGAGTGTCTCCTGCAGAGGTGGGGGATGGCTGTGGCTCACCGTGAGGACAAGGAAACTGGCAGCAAAAGTTCTGGGAAGTACTCCTTGGCATGAGCCCTCCTGCAGTCCACCATTAGCCCCACCACTGGAGCCATGGTAGGCTCCAGTGTTGGGTGGCCTCAGGCCAAAAAACCAACAGGGAGGGAACCCAGCCCCACCCATCATCAGTCAAGCAGATTAAAGTTTTGCTGAGCTCTGCCCACCCAAGCAACACTCAGCTCTACCCACCACCAGTCCCTCCCATCAGGAAACTTGCACAAGCCTCTTAGATAGCCCCATCCACCAGAGGGCAGACAGCAGAAGCAAGAAGATCTACAATCCTGCATCCTGTGGAATGAAAACCACATTCACAGATAGACAAAATGAAAAGGCAGAGGACTAAGTACCAGATGAAGGAACAAGATAAAACCCCAGAAAAACACTAAATGAAATGGAGATAGACAACCTTCTAGAAAAAGAATTCAGAATAATGATAGTAAAGATGGTACAGGACCTCGGAAACAGAATGGAAGCAAAGATCGAGAAGATGCAAGAAATGTTTAACAAAGATCTAGAAGAATTAAAGAACAAACAAACAGAGATGAACAATACAATAACTGAAATGAAAAATACACTAGAAGGAATCAATAGCAGAATAACTGAGGCAGAAGAATGGATAAGAAACCTGGAAGACAGAATAGTGGAATTCACTGCTGCAGAACAGAATAAAGAAAAAAGAATGAAAAGAAATGAAGAAAGCCTAAGAGACCACTGGGAAAACATTAAATGCAGCAACATTCACATTATATGGGTTCCAGAACGAGAAGAAACAGAGAAAGGAACCAAGAAAATATTTGAAGAGATTATAGTCGAAAACTTCCCTAACATGTGAAAGGAAATAGCCACCCAAATCCAGGAAGCACAGAGAGTCCCAGGCAGGATAAACCCAAGGAGAAACACGCTGAGACACATAGTAATCAAATTGACAAAAATTAAAGACGAAGAAAAATTACTGAAAGCAACAAGGGAAAAATGACCAATAACATACAAGAGAACTCCCATAAGGTTAACTGCTGATTTCTCAGCAGAATCTCTACAAGCCAGAAGGGAGTGGCATGATATATTTAAAGTGATGAAAGGGAAGAAGGTACAACCATGATTACTCTACCCAGCAAGGGTCTCATTCAGATTTGATGGAGAAATCGAAAGCTCTACATATAAGCAAAAGCTAAGAGAATTCAGCACCACCAAACCAGCTCTACAGCAAATGCTAAAGGGACTTCTCTAAGTGGGAAACACAAGAGAAGAAAAGGAACTACAAAAACAAACCCATAACAATTAAGAAAATGGTAATAGGAGCATACATATAGATAATTACCTTAAACATGAATGGATTAAATGCTCCAACCAAAAGACACAGGCTCGCTGAATGGATACAAAAACAAGACCCATATATATGCTGTCTAGAAGAGACCCACTTCAGACCTAGGGACACATACAGACTGAAAGTGAGGGGATGGAAAAAGATATTCCATGCAAATGGAAATCAAAAGAAAGCTGGAGTAGCAATCCTCATATCAGATAAAATAGACTTTAAAATAAAGAATGTTACAAGAGACAAGGAAATGACAATGAAAACACGATGATCCAAAACCTATGGGATGTAGCAAAAACAGTTCTAAGAGGGAAGTTTACAGCAATACAAGCCTACCTCAAGAAATAAGAAAAATCTCAAATAAACAATCTAAACTTACACCTAATGGAACTAGAGAAAGAAGAACAAACAAAACCCAAAGTTAGCAGAAGGAAATAAATCATAAAGATCAGAGCAGAAATAAATGAAATAGAGAGAAAGAAAACAATAGCAAAGATCAATAAAACTAAATGCTGATTCTTTGAGAAGATTAACAAAATTGATAAACCATTAGCCAGACTCATCAAGAAAAGAGGGAGAGGACTCAATTCAACTAAATTAGAAATGCAAAAGGAAAAGTTACAAGAGACACCATAGAAATACAAAGCATCCTAAGAGAATACTACAAGCAACTCTATGCCAATAAAATGGACAACCTGGAAGAAATGGACAAATTCTTAGAAAGGTATAACCTTCCAAGACTGAACCAAGAAGAAATAGAAAATATGAACAGATCAATCACAAGTAATGAAATTGAAACTGTGATTAAAAATCTTCCAACAAACAAACCTCCAGAGGCAGATGGCTTCACAGGTGAATTCTATCAAACATTTAGAGAAGAGCTAACACCCATCCTTCTCAAACTCTTCCGAAATATTGCAGAGGAAGGAACACTCCCAAACTCATTCTATGAGGCCACCATCACCCTGATACCAAGACCAGACAAAGGTACTACAAAAAACCAAAATTACAGACCAATATCACTGATGAATATAGGTGCAGATATCCTCAACAAAACACTAGCAAATAGAATCCAACAACACATTAAAAGGATCATACACCATGATCAAGTGGGATTTATCCCAGGGATGCAAGAATTCTTCAATATATGCAAATCAATCAATGTGATACACTATATTAACAAATTGAAGAATAAAAACCATATGATCATCTTAATAGATGCAGAAAAAGCTTTTGACAAACTTCAACACCCATTTATGATAAAAACTCTCCATAAAGTGGGCATAGAGGGAACCTACTTCAACATAATAAAGGCCATATATGACAAACCCACAGCAAAGATCATTCTCAATGGTGAAAAACTGAGAGCATTTCCTCTAAGATCAGGAACAAGACAAGGATGCCCACTCTCACGACTATTAATTAACATAGTTTTGGAAGTCCTAGCCACAGCAATCAGAGAAGAAAAAGAAATAAAAGGAATACAAATTGGAAAAGAAGAAGTAAAACTGTCACTGTTTGCAGATGACATGATACTACACATAGAGAATCCTAAAGATGCCACCAGAAAACTACTAGAGCTAATCAATGAATTTGGTAAAGTTGCAGGATACAAAATTAATGTACAGAAATCTCTTGCATTCCTATACACTAATGATGAAAAATCTCAAGATAAACTAAGGAAACAGTACTATTTACCATTGCAACAAAGAGAATAAAATACTTTGGAATAAACCTACCTAGGGAGACAAAAGACCTGTATACAGAAAACTATAAGATAGTGATGAAAGAAATTAAAGATGATACAAACAGATGGAGAGATATACCATGTTCTTGGATTAGAAGAATCAATATTGTGAAAATGACTATACTACCCAAAGCAATATACTGATTCAATGTGTTCCCTATCAAATTACCAATGGCATTTTTTACAGAACTAGAACAAAAAATCTTAAAATTTGTATGGAGACACAAAAGACCCTGAAGAGCCAAAGCAGTCTTGAGGGAAAAAAATGGAGCTGGAGGAATCAGACTCCCTGACTTCAGACTGTACTACAAAGCTACAGTAATCTAGACAATATGGTACTGGCACAAAAACAGAAATATAGCTCAATGGAACAGGATAGAAAGCCCAGAGATAAACCCACGCACCTATTGTCAACTAATCTATGACAAAGAAGGCAAGGATATACAATGGAGAAAAGACAATCTCTTCAACAAGTGGTGCTGGGAAAACTGGACAGCTACATGTAAAAGAATGAAATTAGAATACTCCCTAACACCATACACAAAAATAAACTCAAAATGGCTTAGAGACCTAAATGTAAGACTGGACACTATAAAACTCTTCGAGGAAAACATAGGCAGAGCACTGTTTGACATAAAACACAGCAAGATCCTTTCTGACCCACCTCCTAGAGAAATGGAAATAAAAACAAAAATAAACAAATGGGACCTAATGAAACAAAAGCTTTTGCACAGCAAAGGAAAGTACAAACAAGACAAAAAGACAACCCTCAGAATGGGAGAAGATATTTGCAAACAAATCAATGGACAAAGAATTAATCTCCAAAATATATAAACAACTCATGCAGCTCAATATTAAAAAACCAACCCAATCAAAAAGTGGGCAGAAGACCTAAATAGACATTTCTCCAAAGAAGAGATACAGATGGCCAAGAAGCACATGAAAAGCTGCTCAACATTACTAACTATTAGAGAAATGCAAATTAAAACTACAATGAGGTATCACCTCACACCAGTTAGAATGGGCACCATTAGAAAATCTACAAACAACAAATGCTGGAGAGCGTGTGGAGAAAAGGGAACCCTCTTGCACTGTTGGTGGGAATGTAAATAGATACAGCCACTATGGAGAACAGTATGGAGGTTCCTTAAAAAACTAAAAACAGAACTACCATATGACCCACCAATCCTACTACTGGGCATGTACCCTGAGAAAACCGTAATTCAAGAAGAGTCATGTACCACAATGTTCATTGCAACTCTATTTACAATAGCTAGGACATGGAAGCAACCTCTAAGTGTCCATCAACAGATGAATGGATAAAGAAGTTGTGGCACATATATACAATGGAATATTACTCAGCCATAAATAGAAATGATATTGAGTTATTTGTAGTGAGGTGGATGGACCTAGAGTCTGTCATACAGTATGAAGTAAATCAGAAAGAGAAAAACAAATACTGTATGCTAACACATATATACGGAATCTAAAAAAAAAAAATGGTCATGAAGAACCTAGAGGCAGGATGGGAATCAAGATGCAGACCTACTAGAGAATGGACTTGAGGATATGGGGAGGGGGAAGGGTAAACTGGGACAATGAGAGAGAGTGGCATGGACATATATACACTAACAAATATAAAACTGATAGCTAGTGGGAAGCAGCCGCATAGCACAGGGAGATCAGCTCGGTGCTTTGTGACCACCTAGAGGGGTGGGATAGGGAGGGTGGGAGGGAGGGAGATGCAAGAGGGAAGAGATATGGGGACATATGTATATGTATAACTGATTCACTTTGTTGTAAAGCAGAAACTAACACACCATTGTAAAGCAATTATACTCCAATAAAAAAATAATATAAAAAATAAGAAATAAAAAAAAGATGTGGTACATATATACAATGGAATATTACTCAGCCATAAAAAGGAACGAAATTGGGTCATTTGCAGAGACGTGGATGGATCTAGAGGCTGTCATACAGAGTGAAGTAATTCAGAAAGAGAGAAACAAATATCGTATATTAACGCATATATGTGGAACCTAGAAAAATGGTACAGATGAACTGGTTTGAGAGGCAGAAATAGAGACACAGATGTAGAAAATAAATGTATGGACACCAAGGGGGAAAAGTGGCAGGGGGTCTGGTGGTGGTGGGATGAATTGGGAGATTGGAACTGACATATATACACTAATATGTATAAAACGGATAACTAATAAGAACCTGCTGTATAAAAAAATAAATAAAATTCAAAAATTCAAAAAAAAAAGAAGCTCTAAGGTTAAAAAAAAAGTCATCTCTTGTCACAAGGCCTAGAGGCAGTGCAGAACTGGAAGCATTTTGTCATTTCGGCTCCCAAGAGTTTAGTCAGTTCTCAAAAACCTGTGCCTGATTTGCTGGCCTGGCTTGTAACCTCAGTGGAAGCACACGTTAAATTGAGGGTGTGTTTGATTTAAAATTAAGAAATTGACATGACTTTCACCCTCTATTTATTTTTGGAAAAGGGATATTGTATTTATTTACTTGAAGCAGTTTGTCTGGTGATAATTAAAAGAATGGTGTGTCAGTTCAGACAGCCTCCATGAAGGACAGGTAAGATTTTAAAAAGAACTGAATTTCATGTTTCTGAGGAAAGTGTAGTAGGACCTGTTCTGCCCAGCAGTTGTCTCACTTGCCCTGTCTGGCCTGTCTGTAGAAGGATTCACGGGGACACAGACCCAGCGGCCTAGGAAGGGAGAGGTCCAGCACTTGGGAGGAGAGGTGGGGACGACAGCTGATGGATGGAAACAGGCAGAGGGAAGCTGGTAAACTTGCTGAGGTCCTGATTGCTGGCGGGTGGTGGTTCCACTGAGCATGGCCAGCCGAGTGGCAGGGCACAGAGTGAGGTCTGTAATGGTCAGGGGACCAGGTAAGCCAGTTATCATCCTCCTAGGCAGCCTCAGGAGATAGGCCTGGAGCTCCAAGTCCCTCCTGAGTTTGGTCAGGACCGGTCTTGGGGCTCTCGGAGAGAATGTCCAGACAGGAGGGCTTCGCAGGCAGGGCTCAGCAGCTCCCAAATCAACAGGGTGCACCCTGGTTGTGGTGGCTGAATTCTTTATTTGGAATTTGATGTGACAGTCAGATCATCTCATCTTTGCTGACTTCTTTGCCTTCTAAGAATCCCCTCTGTCTTTCCCATCCTGTCCTGTCCTGTCCTTTCCTCTCGAGTAGACTGATGAAGAGGATGAAGTTGAGGTAGGATGTTTACAAACACAAAGAATGCCACGTGTGACCTTCTCAAGCGTGCTGTAGAATCTAACCTGACATAAGCAGCATGAAGTGTCAGCCCTGTTCAGTGCTTTAAACCTTGCATGACTGGTTTCTGCTGGGTTTCCATGTGATCACTAACCTCCTTACACGGGTTCTCATCATGATGTGTGTGCCAGGGACTGACTGAAGGGTAACTGCATTTTCCAAGCTGTCTCTGAGTTCCAGGCCCTGTCAAAAGTGGCAGGGTCAGCAGATCTCTTCCTACTGCTGGACAAATGGACAGAGGGGTGGGATGGGCAGCAGTTTCTCCCCCTGACCCTGGTGCAGATGCCAGAACCAGAAACCAAGGCAGGGCTGCTCAGCCCTGAAGGATGAGGATGGAGCTGTGCAGATGGTACAAGTCACGGATGTGTCCCAGGCTCTAGCACCAGGGCTGAGACATTGGATAAAAAGAGGGAGCCAGAAGTCTATGGAGCTGCTCTTTGCAAACGTTATTCTAACTGACTTTTTATTTTTCATCCAGATGTTTGGCATGGTGTGCATATGGCCCGATATTCTAGCATACCTCTTGTAAAACATATATGCTGTCTTTGTTCAGCTAGAATTAGAGAATATCATCATGTGAGCGTAATGCTTGTGAAAACAACTAAATTTTTGACAAAAGGAGAAGTAGTGAGTGTTGCCAAACTCAGTTTCAGCATGAATTTCTGTGCCATGTTCTGATCTGGGCCCTGAATCAAAGCCTTTTGGGGCCTTTGGCAAGTCACTTAATCTTGGACGGCCTCAGTTTCCTTCTCTGTAAAGTGAGGTGGGACTAGTTCTGGAAAAATCCTTCCCAACTCCTAACATTGTATGATTCTGTAACTGAATCCCACTTTTAAACTTCTACTATCTTAAACGATATATGAGAAACTTCTAACTGCTTTCTGGCACTATATTTTAAAAAATAAATCTCACTCTATTTGATAAACAAGCATATTTCAATGCTCCTATCAAGGCTGTGGTGTTAGAAACAGATTTGGTTTCTGAATTTTTCCCAGAGTTGAGGTCGGTTGCCCCTTGCTGGCTCCCACTGAGGGGATCTGCAGTGAGCTGGGAGACCCACTACCTGGAGGGATGGGTATGGTCCTTCTGGGGCCAAGACTTCTCTTTCTGATAAGAGAACTTCCTGGATATGCCGATGCTTTGTCATTAGTTCATTGACCCCTCATTGACTGCCATCACTAACTTGTCTGCAGAATGCACGTAAACGAAAGACAGAGAAGAGAAGGCTTTCCTCAACTAAAGGTTTTCTAAGCTTGAGTTGGCTTTTAAGTCACCTCACGCACTAACCCCCCTTGCTCTTGCAGTCTGGCAAGTTCTCCAGCGGTTCCCCGGCGCCCCCGAGCCAGCCACAAGGCCTGAGCTATGCCGAGGATGCTGCCGAGCACGAGAACATGAAGGCTGTGCTGAAAACCTCGTCCCCTGCCTTGGAGGACGCCACCCCCGTGCTGGGCGTCCGCACACGCAGCCGAGCAAGCCGAGGTAACGCCCTCTTCCAGGGTGGCCACCCCGTGGTGTCGGGTCCCGCCACGGGGTACAAATTACTGTGCCCGGGAAGTGGCCGCTCAGGGCCGTCCACTCCCCGGGGTTCTCCGTGCTGACGTCATCACACTTTCCTTCACTCACACCTTTGTGACCCACCTTCAGTAGCTTCATCTCAAAAACAAGCAACCCTTCCCAAAAGCACAACTTAATTCGAGCAAGAGGAATTAGTATTGTGAACGAATCCTCAGGGGTTAAAGCCCCTAGGCCAAATTGAGCCAGCCATTTATTCTTGTAAATAAGGTCTTATTGGAACACAGCCACCCTTCCTTCTGTGTGTGTGTTGTCTAGGTGCTTTTGCACTGTGGTGGCAGAGTTGAGGGGTTGCGACGGAGACTACAGGGACCATAGAGCCTAATGTTTTTATTCTCAGGTGGGGTACAGAATAAGTTTGATGACCCTTGGATTAAAACGCTATCCCTTTTTGCCTTTGAAATCCTTGGAGGCAGAGAGGAAACTAAAACTTCAAGATGGTAAAGATAGATAAGAGTTTCCATGTTTGTTTCATAACCTGGAAGGGATTTTTTTGTTTTTTTGTTTTTTGTGTTTTTGCAGTACGCGGGCCTCTCACTGATGTGGCCTCTCCCGTTGCGGAGCACAGGCTCCGGATGCGCAGGCCCGGCGGCCATGGCTCACGGGCCCGGGATCCCCCTGGACCGGGGCATGAACCCGTGTCCCCTGCATCGGCAGGCGGACTCCCAACCACTGCGCCACCAGGGAAGCCCATTTTTTTGTTTTAATTAAGAATTGAGATGCACTTTTCAAAAAAAAAAAAAAAGAGAGAGAATTGAGATGCACTTTGCGTCTGAGAATGTCTACCTGTATTTCCCTGGTCTAGTCTGATGCCACATGAACCTTCCTAAGTTTCCTCTCTGCCTGCAGGATCCAGCCCACGCGATTCATGCTGTTGTTTGAGGTTCCCTGGGGTCTGGTCCACTCCTGGCTCCCACAATTGGCTTTCACTCAGCCCCACATTGTGGGCAGTGCCCTACTCTGCACACCCTGTGTCTGCCTGAACCCTGCCATTGCTCATTCCGTCCCCACTCCTCTGCCTGTCCCCTCCTCACCTCCAGAATCCACCTCCTCCGCGTTCTCTGCCTTGCCACGTACTCCTGAGACCACAGTTTAGGTCTCAGGAACTTACAAACTTTATAACTAAAGAGGATGAACTCCTAGAGGACTAGCTTTGTCCTCTTGGTGTTTGCTTAGCACACAAGCTAGAAGAAACCGTGTATTTATTGCCCAAGTTGGAATGCTTTAATATGTAAAAAGGGTTCAAGTAGTAATTACAGTGGAAAAATAAGTAAAACTGTGCAGACTGGGTGAACTGCATCGTGGGTTACCTTACACGTCACAGAACCTCAGTAACAAATGAGTGTGTGCAGCACCCATCAGGCCCTTGCTAGGCTCCAGCGACCATCCAGGCTCACAAGATGTTAAAAAGGCAGCCAAGATCTAGAGGGCTGTGATCTGGAGAAAATCCTGAGAATACCCATCAGTGACTTCTATCTAGCTTTGCTGACTGCCCCCTTTTTCTTTTTTTAAATTTTAATTTTGCGGTTGTCAGCTATGTTAAGTATTTTAAAATGATGATAGGAATAATAACTTTAACATAAAAGAAAAAAACAAAAGCAGTTCCAGGTTTTCTTTGGCAGGAAGAGGGTCACGTGGTGTATATGGTTTCTTGTAGCTTCTTGTGAACCAAGGGCCACAAGCTGCTCTAGAGGAGGAGGGTTGAAGGGGCTTCCAGGCTGAGTTCTAGATCCATAAGGTTTACGCGGGATTCCCAAGTGGAGCTGCACTTCAGGCTATTTTATAAATGACCAAATGTTTTTCTTATTTCACGTGAGTACAGTGTCACTGAATCTAGTTCCTTCTCCTCTTCTTAACGTTGGACCTTTAACAGGGCTTTTACTCTGTGATATACAGCTTAGACTATGCCAGAAACAGGGCCGCCTCCACCCACCCTTCCCCAGTGTTCTCCTGCCTGAGACACAGATGATAAGTAGAAAAGTCACCCCTCCTACTACAATCTTGATTCCCAGACTATACCCCAAATACATGCAGGTATTATTATCACATCAAAGAATCACAGATTAGGTTCTCTGGGATTTGGTCTTTCCAAAACCTCTGACTTTTAGGTAGTTTTGGATGTGGAATTAGGGAAAGAAAATAAATTACGATTTGGCAACGCCAAGGCAGCCTTTTGGTGACCAACATCAGACAGACGCAGCTGTGACAAACCATGGTCCTGAGCACTTCGTGTGGGACATTCTGATTGTCTGGTTTTCTATGTGGAAAGAAAGGTGCCCTCTTCTTGGCCAGTGCTGTCTATAAAACGCCTCCATTTCTCAGAAAAACCAAGAAGTGACAGGAGAGAAAGAGTGTGTAAATAAGACAGAATATAAGAGGAGAGAAGAAAGTAGGGAAGGTCAGAAGATGAAGAAAATTATAGCATTAAATGCTGAGTAGTAGTGACTGTCAGTCTAGACAAAGTGTAAAACAAGGATAAAAATAAAATAAAGCACCTTTGCAGTGTTGGGGGTTATGGGGATGGGAATCACTGGTCTCCCAAAAGACCTAGGACAGCCCATGCATGAGTCTGTCTGTGCCTCAGCAGCTCTTGCAGGCTTTGTCTGCTAGGCTAACCATGGACACCAGGAGATCAAGGGCAGCATTAGTACCTGCGCCACAGTGACCTCAGCCATCAGGAGTCTTGAGCCACTGTACCTTGGTGGATGTAAGGGTAGTGCAATGAAAGCCACCTTGGGAGATGGAGTCCAGTATTTCTAATGGAACATAACATGCTGTGCTAATTTTAAAACAGAAAATAGAAAATGCTTCCCGACTGTAAAGGACGAAGAGAAAAAGATATTGCTGGGTTTGTACAATATGGGTTCCTTTTCACTAATTGATGAAAGAGATTAGAAAGGAAAGCTGTTCAGTTTCTCTGCACATGCAGAGACTTCCGTTTCTAGGTGACATGTCGTAGGGAGGAACAAGCCACCACTCCTGCTGCCATAACCAGAAACTTTAATAAAATAACAAAAGCTTTCTCTCAAAATCCATCAGGGAACTGTGAAAGGGAAGAGGACTAGACAAACTAGAATTCTAGGTGAGCTGAGAGCACCTCTCTAAGAGCATTTGCCAAGTCTGGGCACAGGCTGAGAATTAGACTTGCCATGCGCAGAGTGACTTTAATAGTAAAGAGAAGCCAGCAGGCCTTCTAGTAGTCACGTGAGCTGGCATAAGAGGTTGGAGCTAGAGGAGCTTCAAATGCAGACAGTTTACTCCATGAGACATTTGCTAAGTGCTGGGGCAGCATGGGGAGGGGGAGGCTGGGCCAGAAAGCCTTCAGGAAATCTTCCACAGTCTTGAAGTTTTGAGGAAACAAAGACAAGCTAGAGTAAGTGCCTTCAACAAATGCATACATATAGTTAAAGACAGAATATTTAAAGACAGAGGTGGACTGATACTCAGTGAAAACTGCTATCTGGCCCCAACCCTCCTCAGTCCTTCACTGTGTCTGCTTAACAGGAAAGGGTAAAGACTGGAGAAGAATTACACCGACTTCAGTCTCTGCATTCTTTTCTACACAAAGTCCAGTGCGTAGTCAAAATTATGAGCCAAGAGAACATAAAAACATGGCTGACAAGAAGAAAAGTAGAGCAGCAGATCTCCAGGTGATCCAGATGTTGAAATTTGCAGTCAAATTTAACCATTTATAAGTGTTCATGAAAATAAAGGAAAATAGAGACAAATTGATAAAAAGGTTGAAATTTATAAAACAGAATCAAATGGAAATTCTAGAACTGAAAAAAAGAAAGATCTGAAATGATTAATTGATATCATGGGTTTAACAGCAGACTGGTCCCAGCAAAAGAGGTTAGTGAATTCAAACAACACATGTTAATAGAAAATGTACAAACTGAAGCATGGTGAGAAAAAATAGAAAAAATGGAACAAAATGTAAGAGATATGTGGGACACAGTCAAATGGTCTAATGTGTCTGTAACTGGAGTACCAGAAGGAAAAGATGGGTAAGAAGAAAAATTAAAGAAACAATGGCTGAGAATTTCCCAAAGGCTCATGATAGATATCAACCCACATATTTAAAACACGTAACAAACCCAAGGAGAGTAAATGCAAAGAAAACCACATCTAGGCATACCATGGGCAAACTGCTAAAAACCAAAGATATAAATAAAATCTTTAAAACAGCCAGAGAGAAAAGAATGTACTTTCTAAGGAGCAACAGTAAGAATGATGACTCACGGTTGACAGAAGCTATGGAAGTCAGAAGAAAGTGGAATGGCATCTTTAAATTGCCAAAAAGAGAACTTTCTAACCTAGAAGTCTATACCCAGGGAAATTCTTTCAGAAACAAAGGTAAGCGTTTATTACATTAATATAATATCTATTTGGATATAATTATTTTCCTTTTAGACTATTTTTTTAAGTTAGATTTTTAAGGGAAAACATTAGTTACAGTGTTTTCTTTCAAACTACAGTTTACATATTTTCAAAAGTAAAGTTCAAATAAAGTGATATAGTCCTATCATGGTCTATAATGCTTTATCCCCTCCCCCATATCTCTATCTATATATATTTTAATATATTATATATAATAATTATATAGACATCTCAGTATATATAAATGCCTGGGTAACACTTGGGAGACCATGGGGAGCCAAATGGCCCCTTGGAGTCTGTAAGTTATGGGCAGTGTTCTCCTGTGGCTCTATGTGAGTGCAGAGGTTCCAGAAAGAGAAACATATACACGACCAAGAAGAATGGGCATAAATGGTAATCAGGCAGTGATGACAGTAACCAAGGGGAGAGGGGATAAGAAAGCAGAACCAAGAATGAGGTCATGAGAAAATGATGGCATCACAAAACTGAGTCTGACAGTCCTGGACAGATGGCAAGATATTCCTTGTAAGCATCTCCTGACCCATCACAGTGAAAGCAGATTCCCAGGAATGTATAAGATGAAAGTATAGGTAATTCTCATGGAAAGATCAGATGATGCCTTCATTTCTGGCTCACCAGGAGCAAATTATATTATATTATGACCAAAGACACTTGATTGAGCTTTGTGTGTTTTGGGAAGGGTAGCCTGGCATTTCAAAATGAGGCACAGAATTAAAAAATCAGTAGGTAAAAGGGAAAACAGGAAATTGCTGGGCAAAAAGCAATTGCCATATTGATGGCTCTGCTATGAGGAGGGCCGTGGTTCAGAGGCTGTGCAGAGCCCAAGTCTGAGAGCTGTGCCGCTATGAGGCCTCTTGCCTCCAACTTGAACACCTGGACCAGCCTGAGAATGCTGAAAAATTCAGCAATTTCAAATATTCGTTTCTGAGAAGAACATATTTTTAAAGGGTTTTATGATGCTTAAAAAGCTAGTCTTCTGATGGAAGCAAGTAGATCAAATTCCCTTGGGCATAAGCAGAAAAAGTAAAATGTCCTGACTTTGTATAGCCCAGTGTTGTAGGTATGCTCCCACTCATAACGCAAAACGATTTTTATAAATGACCACAACAAAAGCGTTGTCATCAGAAAACATTGTTGTTCTATGGCCACAGGTCTCAAATAGTGCAGTGGTCCAACACCAGAATCCTGGTACTCCTTTTGCAAAGTGTTTATTCAATTCAGTCATGTGAACTTTACTAGCAGAAATTATGACTAAATTATAGCATATTACATATTTGCAGTGAACTTTCAACCACAAACACATGTCTATAAAATGTGCAGTCTACTGAACCGTAATCAACTATTCCCAACTATTTCTCGTGATATCCAAACACCGAAAGTTTTGAAAAATTAGTATAGAAATATAGAATTCAAAATTCAAGATATATATTTACGAACATTTTTTTTCACCTGTGGTTTGAGAAAAGCTGACTGTTCTTCAGCTTTAGCTGGACCTTGGACAAGTTCAGGGTGCCTGTGTTTCATAAACATAAAAGTCTGAGAACACTCACCTGCAGGATTTTAAAGTTGTATGTCTGTTACAAACAGAAGTATAGGTAGAGGAAATTCACAATTTTGAGCACACTGTACATCTTTTTTCTTACAGAAGCGTATTTCCCATCTTAGAGAAGAGATTTCACAAGGAAGTTGATCAGTCACAAAGGCACAGTTTTTGATGAATTAAAATAGCATTCATTTCTGAGTGTTTAATATGACTTGGGAACCCATGTTTTTGTGGTATTTTCTTCTTGCTGGTCTAGGGGCAGATGCTTTTATACCAGACTTGGACTGTCTTAACATACAGCTATTTATAAACATATTTTTTCTGGTCAGGAAGCAGATGAATGTACCAAAGAAAATGTTATGTTAACTCCCTTTTCCTGGTAGAAGATGGCAATCCTGTTATGTTTTTTAAAGGCTAGTTAATCCAAAGATAAGCTATATGTTACAAAATCCATTGATTTTTATTTAACTGAATGAGAAGTTAGGGGTAATTGACATTTGCTAGGCACATACAACCACAGATGGGGAGCTGACTTAACAAATGTCTCTGGACATTTCTGGAAGCACTCTACTGGGTATCTGTGATGTACATAGCAGCACACGGCGTGGGAAGTCTGCCCTTCCATGACCACAGGACCTGGCAGGTGGAGGCACATCCAGGACAGTGAGAGATGACAACACAGCTGTGTGACAGGGTAGTATGACATAAGGGCCCCAGGTATGGATTCATGGGAGGTCAGAGTCTGGAGGGTGATGGTCACAGGTCACTGTGGTGCCCCTGCAGTGGGGATGGGGGAACACCCGTAGGTCCATCAGGAGGCTCAACACTGGCTCTGGCCTCTGCTGTGCTCTGTTGCTGACGAGCTTTGCTGCTGCAGGAGCAGTGCTGTGTTTTCCTTCTCTCTGAGTACCTCGTGCTCTCTGGTTGTTTAATTCTTCAGGATCTGCTAGTTCGTGGACTATGGGAATGGATGACTCGCCTAATGTCACGGATGATGCTGCTGATGAGATCATGGACCGCATCGTCAAGTCAGCCACCCAAGTGCCCAGTCAGCGAGTGGTGCCGCGGGAGAGGAAGCGCTCCCGGGCCAACCGGAAGTCTCGTAAGTGCCTTGGAGTTAGGATGTGGGACTCTGCCTGCAGGGACCAGCCCTCCAGTTCTGTATGACCCAGGAAGGGCAGGGACTCAGAGGTGGGCTCTGGTGAATTGTCAGTGGTGCCTGGAGGGCCCACCTGTGCCCATCGACAAAAGATTTCGTGCTGGACAGTCAGTCAGCATTGGCCACTGGGGAGGAGGGGTGCTCTAGGCACCTGTCCAGGGTATTTGCTATTTCTGGTCAGGCCTCCCCCAATTCACACTTTGTCCCCAGGAAGGTGTGAAAGGCCCTTAGATGGCGCTGGTGTGCAGGGGTGGGCACAGTGGGACCCGTTGCCAAGCACTGCCCTGGATGCTTTGCTGAGGCCATATTATTGCCCCTCACCCAGCATCAGGGGCTACTTTCTGGGCTGGAGACTATTCCCCCAGGGGTTCACCGCTGCCCATGAACATGCTGAAGGTGAAACCAGGGGTGGCAAGCGATTTTTGGTCCTTAGGATGCTGAAAATTGTTCATGTTAGCCTAGGTTGACCAGTTGTTTTTTTTTTCCCTACCAAACAGAGGATTCAACTAAATCAAAGCAACTTATTTGCCCATGTAGTCTCAGCCTGTTACCTGCCCCTATCCGCCGAATGACGGGTGTGGAGTTGCCTCTGTGGGCGCCATGGTGACGCTCACAGGGATGGCTCACTGTAGAGAAGCAGGGTTCTCTGAACCTTTGACATCTGCCTTCATGGCCGTGGCCCTAGTGTGTTTCAGAAGAGAGCTCAGCCCCCAAGCTTTGGCCTGGTGCTGGTCACTCAAGGTCAATCCCTAGGACAGGGATTTATGTTGTTTTGTAAAAAGGAAGTCTGGCTGCCTCCTCATTTCCTGGCTCCCAAAAGTGAAAGGAGGGAGAGTGGCTGTCCGGAGGCAGGAGTTCAGTAAGAACTCAAACTCAGAGCCCCCCGGGCGGTGCCACCTTTGAGATTCATACGAGAGGTGACTGAGTTTGGGGCTGCATACTTCGGACCCCTTGGTTCTGTTTGACCCGTTGACATGCTTGTTTCCAGGGTAAAGAACACTAAACCAAATTGCTGCAGACTCTCGGACCCTGCTCCTTTTATATCATTGGCTTTAGATTGTGACAGGAATTTTCCCCCAGAAAAGAAAGTATCACTTGACACCTCCACCAGGGAGAAGCAGAGCTTCTCAAACCACGGAACTTGGGGGCTGGGGGATGTGATTCTCATTCAGTGAGAGAGTGTTTTCACCACAGTCCTAGATGAGGTCCATCCTGCTGGTACACACTTTGAGTAACTTCTTGAACTGTGGCTCTCAACCATGGCTGCACATTAGAACTTTCTACAGAGCTTTAAAAATTCCAGGTGTCTGGGCTGTACCCAAGCTGACCACCTGAAAACCTCTGCGGTTGGGCCCTGCCCAGGTCCCTTGGGTGATTAGTGGCCTTAGGAGAAGGAATCTTGTTCCACTCTGTGCGCCCCCTGCCACATTCCCTCTGTTTTTTAAATGGAAAACTATCATTCAGGGGCACTGGCTTTTTACATCTTCAGGAATATGTTTGTGGGCTCCAACATCAATATCTAAGACCTTTACATTTATTTTTTCCAACATTTCACTATTTCCTGGTGCTGCTGTGAATTCTTTGCCATTCTCTTGGTGCTCCCATGTAAGAACTTGGCTAGGGACTTGCTACTTAAAGTTGTTCCTCAGACAGTATGGGCACCTCTTGGAGGCTGGCTAGAAATGCCTGTTCGTGGGGACCCCTCCAGGGCAACTGATTCAGAATCTGCATTTAACAAGATCCCCAGGGGACCCTATGCACGATAACGTGGAGGGGGTCAATGGGGTATGAGGCCAGGACTGGAATTGCAGGGTCCCCAGGTGTGCACATCTTGGGGGGCAAACTCATCTCCAAAGGGGTGAGGCCGACCCACACTCCCTCCACACTGCATGCTCCAGGCCAGGCCAGCACTTGCCTTTTTGCCTGTCTGAAGCGTGTGAAATAGTATTCCTTATGGTTTTAACTTACTTTTCCCTGCTAGTGTACTAGGAAGGTCGAGCCTCTCGTGATTTGCATCTCTTCTTTTATGTATGGCTTGTCCATACCATTTGCCTGTTTTTCTCTTGCTCTTTTTCACGAACAGAAATCCTTCTTAAATAGTTTTGTTTTTTTTTTTTTTTTTTTGCGGTATGCGGGCCTCTCACTGTTGTGGCCTCTCCGGTTGCGGAGCACAGGCTCCGGACGCGCAGGCCTGGCGGCCATGGCTCACGGGCTTAGTTGCTCCGCGGCATGTGGGATCTTCCCGGACCAGGGCACGAACCCATGTCTCCTGCATCGGCAGGCGGATTCTCAACCACTGCGCCACCAGGGAAGCCCTTAAATAGTTTTTTTAAATGAAACTTATGAGAGGCTTTTTGAGGTGTCTTAAGTAGATTATCTTCAGTATTTGCCCTTTATTGCCCTCCTCTTATTTACTTCAATAAACCAGTAAGCAGGGCTTCCCTGGTGGCGCAGTGGTTGAGAATCCGCCTGCCGATGCAGGGGACACGGGTTCGTGCCCCGGTCCGGGAAGATCCCACATGCCGCGGAGCGGCTGGGCCCGTGAGCCATGGCCGCTGAGCCTGCGCGTCCGGAGCCTGTGCTCTGCAATGGGAGAGGCCACAACAGTGAGAGGCCCGCGTACCACAAAAAAAAAAAAAAAAAAAAAAACACAAAAAACCAGTAAGCAAATGGCAGAAATTTTGCGCCAGTTAACTCCTGGGCTTCCTGCAGTGGGCAACCTTAGTGCAAGAGTCTCCACTGGGAGGAGCTGGAAAAAGCGTGTGGGGAATCAGACCATGGGAGAGGAGTTGAGAAAGGATGCAAGGATGCCAGGTCAGGGAGTGCCCTCCAGAAGGTGGGCAGGGTTGGGTCAGGGACCTCAGAAAAGAAGATTGCCTGAGAGGGGCCTGGCCCAGGGTATGTACTCCTCCTATAGGTTACATGTCTGTGTTGGCAAAGAGTGTTGGCCCTGCCCTCTGGTCTAGAGAGAAGCAGATTTTTAGAGAGACACATAATGTCACTGGGAACAATAACACAGTCATAATTAGTTTTCCTCTTCAATCTGGCCAGAGAGATATTTTGCCTGTTTTTGTGGTTGACATAAAATAATTTCCTGTGGTATCGTTTCCATTCCAATCTTATGCAAAACAGCCCTATATTCTTTTTATTTAGCCCAATACATTTTGTCCTGTGATGCAGTTACTACAACAAATACAGCACTGCATGTATGTAAATGTTTATCTGTAGCAGGTTTAATTAATTAGTAATGGCACCATCCACAGAAATCTAAGATGGGGGAAGTTACTTTGATTTCTGTTATAAAGGGATGTAAACGCTAGCTTTTCATAAGAAGTTAAAGGAATGAGAAAAAACCAGTTTGCAAAATCGATGTGAAGTGTTGGGCTGGGGCCTCACCCTGAAACGATGCTGCATTTGATTTGATTGTGTAATGGTGGCCATGTGGCAAGTGGATAAATGAATAACCAGCATATTTGGGCTATACCTCATTTGGCTAAAGACAATAATAGTCCAGCTATTGTAGGAAACCAAACAGAATCCAGCCCATAACCTAGAAATTTATGACCTGCAGGCCCCTCAAGAATCCTCTGAGATACTTAAACATCTGCTTTCATGTTTGATGCTGGTGGCTAGGCCTACATCCACCAAATGTCCTGCTTAAAGCCTGAAATATGCAGCCAGTTGGGACTCACCGAGGGCACCATAATGAATTTGCAGGTTCCCAGGCTCTGCCCCTTCTGTTGTTTTCCCAGCTGGTGCCATCGGTGTCTCATTAAGTTAAATGTTTCGAATTGTCCAGTTGATTTCTAGCCTGTGAAATGTCAACACAGTGCACCTCATATGCTTCCCCAGATTCTAGCCACGGCTCTCGAATCAGCTGGTGGAGATGGCCAAGGAGAACGTTCTCTAAGCTCTTTGTTTTCTTCTTATTTTGGTTTCTCTTTTCGTTATACTGGGGCAAGTCCTTTGTCCTGGGACTACTTGTTCTCTTAGGCCTCCTGGATGTTGGGCTTCCCTAGAAAACCCTGAAGTTGATGGGCATCTGAGATCTCCTTCCCACTGTGATTCTACCGGACGGGCCTGGGGCCTGGGGAAGAAAAGGGCCCCTTGTGTTCTTTTCTGTGGGACCCAACTTCGGAAGAGGGTCTCTGCCCGGCTGTCTGTCTGCATGTAGCCATTACCCTGGACTATCACAGAGCAGAGCAGGGATTAGGGACTCACAGTTGGCCTTTTCCTCTTTCCTGCTGAGAGAGGCTGGATGTCCCCTCTCCTGTTGAGTTTCTCTTCAAGGGGAGTCTGGGCCCCACCTGTGACGTGACCGTGGAGTTTTGGACTCAGGGCTATATTTCTTTAAAAATGCAATCACTTGGATGTGACCTACAAATAATCTAACGGTGTCTTAGGAACATAAGGTTGGTCACCCTTACAAGAACAGGTTCTCAATGGGAAGGGCCAGAAGTCTGATTCTAGGGGCTGCTAGGAAAGGAACACTGAGCTCTGACTTGACTTCACGCTCTCACTCTCACCCCATCTCTTATGAGACTTCAACATTCCTCTTGAAGGGCATGTGACATATTCACATTGATTTGATATAACTAAAATCTTCTTTTACAGAATATTGAGGGGTGTTGCCATGCTATCTGTTAAGTAGGATTCCGTGGAGAAGGAGAATGAATGAATCTGAAAAAAAATATTGAATCTGTTTTAGGGAAAATGGGAGATATGCCTCACGAAATACTAGATTGAGCCCTGGAACTGATCAGCACTCAGCTTAGTTTAGTTGTCTCTAATTTTCCAAAGTGGTATGAAAATGTTCAGGAATTTTTCCACTAATCCCATTAAGAAAAATTTCCCTGCATGTTATTTACATAGTTCTTCCCTACTTAACAATTTTATATTCTTTTATAGGGACAATGGAATGGGCCAGAGACTTTAAAACGGATGCTCTTAGAATACAGTAAAATAAGATGTTAGTGGAAAGGACCAAAGTTTCTCAATCAAATTTTTGTCTTCTCAACATCATTACTATTTACTCAGCACCTAATTATTCTTCGAGCTCATTAAAGCTGGACTGATTCCTCCTCTAAAGACAGCTAAGGGCAGCCACCCATGTGTACAGGACACATGACAGGAAGATAAATAGAATAAGTCCAAGAGAGAATCAAAATCTTTTCCCTAGACCCAGGTGGAGAGTCACTGCCTTTTAGAGGGCCAACATAAGGGTTTGTGCCTCTGGGGAGAAGTGCCACCCTCATCAGCGCCCACTCCAGGCTTCGTGGGTAGAGTGACCAGAAAGGGGATGGAGCTGACAGTGCCTCTAAGATTCACTGGGGCTGACTTTAAACCTATGGTGGGTGTCAAGCCCTGGTCACTAGAAAAGGAAGATGGGGAAGTAAGGAAGGCATTTGCAGCCTGGCTCTGCATTGGGAAGGTCTTGGAGGCAGGGCTGGGTGGACACAGGAAAGGGACTGTGAAGGGGTTTGATGGCGGTGGGCTGGGAGGCATAATTAGAGTCTGTGGATGGGGGAGAGACATGAGGCCCGAATCAGAGCAGGTGCTATCAGAACAGACTCCAAGTCACCTGGAGGCAGGTCCTAAACAAGGGTGTACGGGCCTTGTACCCAAGCCCAAGGGGGTGGAAGCAGCCCCCTGCTCTAGAGCAGGGTCAGACTGGTAGCCAGGACTCTGATGCGGAAAGAAGCTTAGGTAGAAGCCTTGGGGTTAGACAGGTGGTGCAGTAAGAGCTTGGAAGGGTCTCACTGCCCTGAATGGCTCTCTGGTTGTTGTATTTTCGGACAAATCTCCCTTCCAAATTGGGAACTAGCACTTTGACAAAGGAGGCTGGCTGTGTGTCCTCCACTGTGTCTGTCTGTATGCCAGGCACCCTTTTGCCCCAGAGTTGAAGTTCAAGAAGAGGGAGAATCAGTAAGCAAGAGGAATCTGAGAATTTGTCTGTCCTGCCTAAGAGCAAAGTAGAGGGTTCTAGGAAGGGTGCTTTGGAAAGTGTCAAAGTGTACCTTACTGGCAGGGAGTTACAGTAGTTCATTGCCCTTGCTGCCAAGTTCAGATGGAATCCAGTTCCATGCTTGGGAGTTTGCACAGTCATACAACCAAGGAGACTGTTCCCGTATAAATGGCTTGTCCTCACTGAGCCTCAGTCTTCTTCGATACAATGAGGGCGATCGTGCCAGCCTCCCGGGATGGTTGTGAGGGTTCAGCGGGGCACCTATGACGGGTTCTCAGCACCCTCCTTCCCTTCACACTGCTGTCCAAGGGTCCCAAACATGGTAGGAATGTGAAGCTGCCTGCAAGTGTTTAGGAGCTGCCAGGGAAGTCACCCACGAACCTGTGCACAGAAACCGCACCTGCCCCCTTATCACTTTGCTACCATCACCCACCTGGCTCCTTGTCCACCTCACTTGGCCTGCTGAGACCAATCTTCCCTTCTCTTTTTACCCCCAGGACACTGGTGCAATGGCTTGCCCCTGTGCACGGAAGCCTAGATTGTTAGCATTGTATGTGTCTAGTATTGTTGTGACATCCCAGTAAGCACTAAAGAGCTAGATAGACTTCATCTGGAGAAGGGGAAGGCAGTTCTGTCCCGCCCAGGACTTGCAATAATGCTGAGAACTCTGAGCTCAGAAAGCAATGGAGAGAACTGTTTCATTTCTTTCCACGCAGGCCAGATTCCATCCCCTCCCCATCCTCCCCAACAACGTGACTCATAAGAAGCAGTCTGCGTTTGCATTCCAACCGATTGCTTTCTGTTCAGTGCTTACCTAGGAACCAAAGAGATTATTGAGGAGCACTGGATGTGAACGTAGCCACAGATGTAGGAGGGAAGTGGGGTAGGGGCACTGCGCAGCCAAGACCGTGGCCAGACCGGTGGCTGTAGAAAGCGCCTGATAACCGTAAGTATTGCTGAGAGCCATGTCAGCGTGAGTGAACATAGTTCCGGGTTAGGCAGAACTCGTAGACTTCAGCCCTATCACCACAAAGGCCGTTGCCTTCATGAGGGGCCTCCTTTCCCCGCATCTCACTCAGATGGCAATGTTCTAAGTCAGGGATCTGAATCTCCTGGCGAGGTTAGAATGCACTGTCGGGGCCTCTCCCAGAGACCTTGGTTCTTTGTGCTCAGGCTGAGTCTATGAAGTTGAGTTTAAATCAACCAGGTCTGGGAACCTTGGCTTCTTGTCATTGTTATTCCACGTTTTATTTTTTTAGCTTTTGATTTTGAAAGAATTTTAGACTTAACAAAAAAGTCACAAAAATAGCAGAGAGTTGCCTTACATCCTTCACCCAGCTTCCCGTCATGTTAACACCCTGCACACTGTAGGACAATGCATCAAAAAATTAACTCAGCTGCAGGCTTGACTCAGATTTCAGCATTTTCCCCCTAATGCCCTCTTTCTGTTCCATGATCCCACCCAGGGCCCCACGTTGCATTATCGTCACGTCTCCTTAGTCTCCTCTGATCTGTGGAAGACATTTCATGACCTTGACACTTTTGAAAAGTACCAGTCAGTTGGTTATTTTGTAGAATGCTGTCAATTTGGGAAACCTCTTCTTTTAATGGATGGGACTTTATGACGGAGGGTGGAAGTAAGAAAAATAACCCAAATGGTTAAATAATTGACGTTGACCAAAAAAACAAAAAAACCCCAAACCCATGAAAATCCCACAGAATATCTAACATCGAATCACTAAGAATGATACACCTTAAAATGATTCCCAGTATTTAAGTCCAAAGAGGCAGGCCTGGGCCTGCCATTTTTCTCCAGTCGCAAACAGGTCCCTCCAGGAACAAGGGCTGCACAAATGGACAGGCAGCATTTGAATACCAGTGGGGCCAGTTACCTCCCAACCCCAAGAAACACACATGTAAGATACCTTCAAGTTCTGATATGAGCCCCTGTCATCCTAGACACAGCGCTCTTAGTATACTCGATAGAACAATTTTTAGGACCTTTGGGATTACAAACAAAACAAAACAAAACACACACACACAACTTATTTCCAAATTGCTTGACATTATGTGAAAAAACTGAAAAAAAAAAAAAAAAATCTGTCAGTGATCCAAAGGTGAAAGAGCACACATGTGGATTTCCGTCACATGGAAGTAAAACTCGGTCCATTTGCCATCAACATGAAAGACTGTCAGAACCTGTGTTGCCAGGCGCGTCGGGGCGCAGTTGTTTCCAGGGCAGGCTCTGATTCAAACGTCCTGGCCCAAATCCTTCTTTTCCCCTTACTGTGTACACGGGGGCCAGAGACTCGATCTCTCTATGCCGCTGCTGCTTGTTCCCTGGGGAGATGATCACAGTCCCCATCTCATAGGGTTTCCACAAATATGGGGTGAAGTAATCCATGCTAGTGCTCAGGAAATGGCAGCCACCGCTGCCGTTATTCTCAGATTCACATCAGCAAAGAGTTGCCTGGGAGCACTTTGTAGGATCAAAACATTTTTTTCAATTCAAGGGAGGGGGTAAAGTAAGAGAAAACGAACTTAAGATTTTTCCGTGAACCCCAGACCCCCCTGTGCTGCATGTTGACAGCAGAGGCACCTCTGTGTCAGACCCCGCTGCTGACATCGTGAGAGCTGTCCCAAGCGCCTGGGGCATCAAGTGGCTGCTGGTGCCAGCAAAGTGACCCATGCCGTCTATGGAAGGAGTGTGAGGCAGACAGGGATAAACATTTCCAGGGCCTGTTCTCTGTTAAGCAGCTGCAGGGAGGGGAGGCTGTCACATGTGACAGGCTGGCGAGCAGCTCTGCTGCAGCCAGGGCATTCAAGTGGGAAGCAGGAAGGGGGAGCAGTGGAGAGGGGCCCAGACGTTATCTTATCTTATCAGATGTCAGCCAGCCCTCCCCCCTGCACACACCCCCCCCCCCACCCCGCCTGCCAGCATTTGAGAAGTGCTAGTTGAGAATGCCCTATTTGATGGAAGGCTTGTTTCTGTTGTGCAAGTTCCATATCCTGCCAGCTCCTGTGTGTTGGTCCTCTCATTCTCATATGTCCTCAACCCTTTTTTGCTTTCTGGAAACTTTCTGCGTGAGAGCCAACTTCTGGGCAGACAGGGTCTGCTGCCCTGCGCCCTCCCCCTCACTCCGTGTTCCTGTCAGCTCCCGGCCTCCTGGGTGGGACACTTGGCTCAAGGTGGAGGCTCACGCAACTTACGTCTGTTGAATGAATGAGTTAACTGACGAGCAGGTAGATGGACAGACAGACACCATAAGAGGCCCTTTCCATGCAGGACTTGAATCAGGGTACAAAGCTGATTTCAACTGATTACCTTCATTTCACACCTTCTTTCAAGGGTCTTTAACAAAGGAAGGGTTCAAATTCTGAAGGTCCTTTTCCGGGTTAACGTATTTCTGGGAGAATTTATCTGAATTGTCATGAAGGCCCATAGAAAGCGGGACTCCATAAATGGGGCCAGTTTTTCTATGAATACCTGCCTTTTGGGGACACACCTGGCAAGCAAAGGGACCTTCCCTTATACTGGCTTTTCCCCACAGCAGAGAAAAGCCCAGGCTGGAGGGGGCAGGAAGGTCCTCAGGGGTCTCGTGCATCAAAGCTGCGCGTAGACCGTGAGGCTGAGGGCAGCAAGGCTGGTGCAGCACCATTAAGCTTTGCTCTGTTCTCTGAGCTGGTCCCAGATAGGTTGGCCCGATGCCCATATCTATTAGCAGATTATTGCCTGTTCCGTGAGGTGCCAGGGTCCTTACTCAAGTATTTACATGAACTGAACCCTATAGTTCTAGGCTAAAGCAAACATGTGAACAGAACTGTAAGAGGCATCTTTCAATGCCACCAGTTTGTGGAGTCTTCTGTGGTCATTCGGCCAAGTGTGTATACCTGAAGGCACAAAGCTGTGCTTCCTAGCCCATGCCACCTCCTGCTGCTAAGGAAACGTAAGGTGCCCTCCTAGTGCAGCATGGACTTATTCAGGCAGAATTTTGTATCTTGGATAAGAGGTCTCAGCAGTCCTTGTCAAGGATGAGAAATATGTCATCTTGTTTTCTGCCATTAAAATTATTATCTTTCTTTAACAAACACTTGAAGGAGTGTTTAAAGAACATAAAGGGTATTAACAAACAAGTATTTTTATTGCTGCCCCATAGAACAAATTCCATTACTCAGTTAAATGCAATCTGCCTCCAGCCAAGGCTCTGGAGCCAAACATTTTGTTTGGATGAGTTAAATACTCAGTCTGGAGCCCAAGGGGTCCGGGGTTGCGGGAGGGTTAGCCAGTGTAGGAGCAGCTGCAGACGAGTGGCTCTAGGGCCCTGAGCTGGGCTTGAAAATACAGCAGCGTGCGGTGGCATGATCTGAGGGTACCCCTCACCACAGAGCTTTGTGCGTCTATAAACCCATGCTTAATGTCTGTGAATCTTCCCTAAGTGTGTCCATTCTTCGAGTTAAAGTGCTGAGCGCACAATAGGTTCTCCATGAAGTATTTGTTGACTGACGGACTGATGGATTGGGTGTTGGCTCCTGTTCAGAGTGCTGATTCCTGGGAGAGAAGAAAGTATTTATTAGTAGATATTAGCCGCTGTTTGTTCTACCAGAGGCCTAGCTCTTTCAGATTCTTTGTCCATGGGCTAAGTGGGCTTTTGCCCAGGGGAGGCATCGATTTGGGTGTTGCTGCAGACACATAAGGTGGGACCCTCACCTCTGGGGAGGCCTCAGAGGACACAGGCCCCCTTGTCATAGAGGGTGCATGGGGAATTAGGTCTGGCAAGGAAGGTGGGAAAACACTAAGGGTGAGCTTTACTTTCTCCACATTCTGATCAAGGGCCTTACCTGAGGATCTCAGGGACTCCAGCTGACTGAGGATTTACAGTAGATGGTAGATCTGTAACACATCTCTTCCGAAAATAGAATGCCCAGAACTCTGTATGACTTCCATACAGAGTAGGCCAAATACAATTTATCAGCTAAGGAAAATGTAAATAGGAACCTTTCAAATGAAAGGACCAGTCTTGGAAGGGGCAGCTGCCTCTTCATGCAGCCTTATTCAGCCTTTATTTTGACATCGAAATTGATCAGCACTAAACAATGGAAAACCCATAATGTCAGGCTAAACATAAGCCAATTCTAAGTCAGTTAAATATGAGTGTGCCTCTAGCTGCCAGTTGTAAACCTCAGGGCAGGGAGGTCACGGGTCCTTCTTGAGCCTTGTGTGTTTCACAGAGAACATCCACCAAATCCACTCAGAAGTTTGGCAGTTTGCTCCTTGGCATCCAGTCTACAAGGAGTCACTGGTTATTCCCTGTAGAGGCCCTTTGATGAGTTGAGACTAAGACCCTGATGCTCGTTGAGAACTCATCCTGACAGTTACCCCTGGTGCCGGGTTCCGTTAATGCCTTGCTGTGGGGCCTCTACAGAGGTATGTCCCTGCAGATTTGCGGGATTATTTTACCTAATTTGCATCACTGGAATTTGCATTTTCCTATGCTCAGTAATTCCTTTTCCAGCTCTGATCTGCTCCTTATGCTGGGAAAGGCTGAGCTCTCAACATGCCACCTGCATTTTGTAGTTTGCACCATTTCTCAGACACCTCATGAGGATGGGCCTCTCCTGCCCCCCTCCCCTCTTACGAGGTCCCCTATCTGCCTGACTTTCCAGGTCAGTGCCTGTGTCATCTTCAGGTCAGTCCCTGGCAGCCCCTAGATTTTCCCTGCCCTGGCGGCCAGCCAGCCAGGGCACTTCAGCAGGAGTAGGACGGGGCCAAGTGTCCGTGAGTCCTGTGACTCCTCTGGGAGTGCTCGGGGCAAGGAGGCCTGTGGCCTGACTGCCACATGCCTGGTTGCTAACACCGCCTTCTCTTCTCGTCCTTTCGCCTCTGGTCTGCTGGCGCCACTGCAGTGCGGAGGACCCTGAAGAGCGGCCTGACTCCGGAAGAAGCCAGGGCCCTGGGCCTGGTGGGCACCTCAGAGCTGCAGCTGTGACCCCCTGGTGCCCTAAGGTGTGTGCCCATGCAGAGTGCAAGCTCCTGCTGGAAGGAACCCCTCCGGTGGGAGGTGAGGAGACTCTGACACCCAAAGGTTCTGAAAGGGGTACCCATGCCTAGGTGTCACTGAGTGACTTGCGTAGCCCGCTGTGCACTGACATGGATCTTGGGGTCCCCTTCACAGACTTTCTTCATCATGTCAGCTGTGTTTCTCTTGTTTCCTTGACACCTGGCTTAGTAGTTCCAAAGTGTGACACCTTTTCTGTGCAAGGAACAGCCCTTTTAAGGAGCAAATCACTTCCGTCACAGTTACTATGGTCATGAGGCGCAGTTTGATTAGGTTCACAGACTGGGTCTCTCCATAACACCAAAATATCCAGATGTAAACTCCAAAATTGTACACAAAAGAAAGCACAGATTGTTTACCAGTTGTGGATTTTAGATGTACTAAATGTTTATACAAATTCAGAAATGTACACCATGTTTCAAATACTAAATAAATAGAGTTTAATGCCATAACCGGAAATTTTCATTCTCCTGGTGCAGGATTTTAAACAGCTCCATAGGCTTGCCTCCTTCTGAATCAGCAAAACCTTTTCTTGGGTTCATCAGAAGGACCCTGGCTCAGAATGGCTTCCAGGCCCTTTGGGTTTCCTTTTTTGTTGTTGTTAATTGAGTGAGAAGCACTGACATGTGTGCTCTGTGTAACTCCAGATTAATTAGGCATCAATCTTTGTGGCAGTACAAGTTAGCAATGACCTCATGTGTATCGCCTTACCCATGTGCTTTGTTTTTGCTCCTTTGTGATGTAGAAACAAAACTTAGAGTAGCATTTTAAAAATCTGAACTATTCTGCAACTCATTCACTTGCTTGTTATGTAAAAATTCATTTTCTCAAAAAAATTTACTAAGTCACCAAAACAAAATGAAAATTTAAAGCTTCGCCTGCAGAGAACTTCAGAAGTGTTGTCCTTGGTACTCAAGTGCAGGTCTTCAGCAGCTCAGGTGTCCAGAGGGGAAGGCGCTGTGAGGAGCTCTCAGCAACCGCAGAGCCACGCTGAGGGGCCTGATGCCCAGAGGGTGACCAAGCCCTCCACAGAGACGCTCAGCCCAGGGTCACATGGCTCCCTGTGAAAAAACTCTGCCTCTGAAAATAGGGAAGGGTCAACAATTGCAGCAGGTAGTCAATGGGGGCGGTGCCAAAAGATCGTCAGGTCACCAATTCTATCTGTGCCTTTTTTTAAAAAAATAATTTTTTGGTTGCGTTGCTGTGTGCGGGCTTTCTCTAGTTGCAGCGAGTGGGGGCTGCTATTCGTTGCGGTGCGCGGGCTTCTCATTGTGGTGGCTTCTCTTGCTGTGGAGCACGGGCTCAAGGCATGCGGACTTCAGTAGTTGTGGCACTCAGGCTCAGTAGTTGTGGCTTGTGGGCTCCAGAGCGCAGTCTCAGTAGTGGTGGCGCACAGGCTTAGTTGCTCCGTGGCATGTGGGATGTTCCCGGACCAGGGCTCGAACCCGTATGCCCTGCATTGGCAGGCGGATTCTTAACCACTATGCCACCAGGGAAGTCCCCTGTGCCTCACTTTCAAAACCTCTGTGACTGTGCATTCCTGAATCTGGGCAGATGTGATTTAGAGACAGGATGCAGTCCTGTCAGTCGAAAGAGCTGAAGATAATATATTCACCCCACAGGCTTCTGTGACTGTTTCCCCCCCATATTCTGCATCTCCACTATCGGGGAGACAGAGAGCTCCTTCAAGTGGGCATTTGTCAAATAATACATGATACTTGTGAGCCCCCCAGAGAGTCTGGAACCTACAAGAGTTTGGTCTGTATATTCCAGACAATTGAGTTTATTTAATCACTTTATTGAAAAGGGTGCATAGGGTATCAATGTTTATTTCCTTATGGTTCTAAATAACGTATAATATTCCGCATGTGGTTTAGTGGTTTGTGAGAGCCTCGGCACTGAATATCAACATGGAATATCTGTATCACTGGGGATTGTGATGGGCAAACAGAAGGAAGACGCATTTTTTTTTTTTTTCTCACCATTTAGTGAACAAATACTTTGATGCCCTTCAGGGGGCCCCTGGTGTTCTGCTGAGATTTACTGCTTTAGAATAAAAGGTCACATTTGGAAGGAAGTAACTGAATAAATCTAATGTTAATTTTATTTTAGGGATTAAAAAATTATCAGAGGGAGCAAGCTAGGTCAACTAATTTCTTGGTTACAGCTAGGTAAAGCGGGTCTCTTTTTACTGGGAATTGGTTTTTGTAGTTTTTAGTGAATCTGAAGGATTTTTTTCTATTGCTCACTTCCTCTCTCCTTGTCGCCACTCATTCTGGCTGCCTCTATTAGTGTTTTTAATTCAAGAAGTTAAATTTCTCTAAAAGACTTTTGAGAAGCATTAAAGTGAATGATAATTCACACTTGTGAGATGCTGTTGCTAATTGCGCTGGTCACCGCCATACATATTCTTGTGTCTATTTCTTAATCTGGGTTGAAATTACAAAACTGCTGGTAAAGAAAGGCAAATACTTTAAAGATGCCTGGGTTTTGGTTTCTTTGGATTCTTAAGGCTTTTTCTTTCTATTTAAAAAATAACTTACTGAGGGATTTGGGGATGGAGGGGAGGGTGCACAAAGATATACCATGCTTATGGATTGGAAGAATACTGTTAAAACAACTTCACTACTCACGGCAATCTACAGATTCATTGCAATCCCTATCAAAATACCAATGGCATTTTTCACAGCAGTAAAACAAATAATTCTAAAATTTGTATGGAAACACAAAAGACACTGAATAGCTAAAACAATCATGAGAAAGAAGAACAAAGTTGGAAGTATCACACTCCCTAATCTCAAACTATACTGCAAAGCTACAGTCATCAAAACAGTATGGTACTGGCACAAAAACAGACACATAGCTCAATGGAACAGAAAAGAGAGCCCAGAAATGCCATACTTATATTGTCATAATTAATCTACAACAAAGGAGGCATGAATATACAATGGGGAAAATATAGCATTTTAAATTAATAGTGTTGGGAAAATTGGACAGCTACATGCAAAATAATCAACCTGGACTACTCTCTCACACCATGCACAAAAATAAATTCAAAATGGATTAAAGATTTAAATGTAAGATCTGAAACCATAAAACTTCTAGAAGAAAACATAGGCAGTATGCTCTTTGACTTTTTTTTTTTTTTTTTTTTGCTCAGGCAAGGGAAACAGAATAAACAAATGGTACTACATCAAACTAAAAAGCTTTTGCACAGGGAGAGAAACTATGAACAAAATGAAAAGGCCACCTACTGAGTGTGGGAAGACATTTGTAAACAATATACCTGATAAGGGGTTAATATCCAAAATAACCAAAGAACTCCTGCAACTCAACATAAAAAAAAAAAACCTTATTAAAAACTGGGCAGAGGGGACTTCCATGGTGGTCCAGTGGTTAGGACTCCATGCTTCCAATGCAGGGGGCGCAGGTTTGATCCCTGGTTGGGGAGCTAAGATCCCGCAAGCTGCATGACACGGCCAAAAATAAATAACAATTTTTAAAAATGGGCAGAGGACCTGAATAGACATTTTTCCAAAGAAGACATATAAATGGTCAATAGGCACCTGAAAAGATTCTCAACATCACTAATCATCAGACAAGTGCAAATCAAAACTACAATGAGATATCATCTCATACCTGTCAGGATGACTATTATAAAAAAGACAACAAATAAGTATTGGGGAGAATGTGGAGTAAAGGGAAACCTTGTTGCTGGGAATGTAAATTGATGTAGCCACTATGGAAAACAGTATATAGGGTCCTCAAAAAATTAGAAATAGAACTACCATATGATCTAGCAACTCCACTTCTGGGTATTTATCTGAAGAAAACAAAAACACTAATTAGAAAAGATATATGCACCCCTATGTTTATTGCAGCATTACTTACGATAGCTAAAAATATAGAAGCAACCTAAGTTCCCATCAATAGATGAATGAATAAAGAAGTTGTGGTGTATATATATATATATATATATATATATATATATATATTCACACACACACAATAGAATGTTACTCAGCCATAAAAGAAGAATGAAATCTTGCCAATTGTGACAACATGGATGGACCTAGAGGGTATTATGCTAAGTGAAATAAGTTAGACAGAGAATGACAAATACCATATTATTTTACTTTAATGTGAAATCTATACATGAGAACAAATGAACAAACAAAACAGAAACAGACTCATAGATACAGAGAACAAACAGGTGTTTGCCAGAGGGGAAGGAGTTGGGGGAAGGAGAGAAATAGGTGAGAGAAATTAAGAGGTACAAACTTCCAGTTATAAAATAAATGAGTCACAGGTATGAAATATACAGTGTGGGGAATATAGTCAATAATTACATAATATTTTTGTATGGTGACAGATGGTAACTAGATTTGTGGTGATCATTTTGAAATGTATAGAAATATTGAATCACTATGTTGTACACTAGGAAATAACTAACATGGTGTTATAGGCCAATTATACTTCAAAACAAGCTCTTAGAAAAAGAGATCAGATTTGTGGTTACCAGAGGCAGCAGGTGGGGGGAGGAGGAATTGGATGAAGGCAGTCAAAAGGTACAAACTTCCAGATAAGGTAAATAAGTACTAGGGATGTAACGTACATGATAAATATAATTAACACCGCTGTATATTATATATGAAGTTCTTAAGAGAGTAAATCCTATGAATTCTTATCACAAGAAAAAAATACTTTTTTTCTGTTTAATTTTGCATCTATATGAGAGGATGGATGTTCACTAAACTTACTGTGTAATCATTTCATGATGTATGTAAGTCAAATCATTAGGCTGTATACCTTAAACATATACAGGGCTATATGTCAATTATATCTAAATAAAACTGGAAGAAACTAAAGATATTCCACAGAGGATCGGCACAGCACATTAAAGATATGGCATTAAATCCACCACAAGGTAAGTAGGACACCTTCTGTTCCTCTGTGTCAGCGGCAGGCTTTCTTGGACTGCGATAGGCCACTGCAGTACTTGGACTATTCAGTTGGCCTAGCTAAGCAGAGGCCTTGGCTATGGCTCTTTCAGAAAATAAACCAGAAGGCTCATTTTCCTTCAGAGAGACCCTGCCTAGAAATGCTTTTAACCCTGCACTGCTTTCTGGGAGGGGGTTCCACAGGGTGACAGCCAGATACTTCTGGGCACGGCAGTGAGCTAAGAAACAGAAGCAATCACCCCTTCCAAAAAACATTTGAATTGAGTACCCAATGGAAAAATTATATTTTTGTAAACCCCAAGTTTCAAATAAGAATCTAAAATGTAGCTATACAGAAAGAGATGGATGCCTGGAGAAGCTTTTGTAGCTGTTCTATCCAGCCTCAGAAAAAAATGGTGTCCTTGATGGTATGCTGATTTAGGTCAGCATACTGACTGAAGCTCAGCACACAGCAGCTGGTGGTAGACCTGGCTACAGAATTAGAAGAATTCAATCAACATCAGAGCGCTTCTTGGCTCAGAAGATTAGGCATAAGATTGGAAGTGACAAGGGAATAAAGGAGTCCATTCCCAGTGTAAACCATCCTCAGATATGCAGTCTCAATGGAAGAAAATAGGCTCTAATCTAGCAGCCTGTCAGTAGGTGATATAAAAAAATAACTTGTCTATCTATGGAAGAAGAACTTGTCCTGAAATTTGTAAAGGTTGTAGAAGTTTAAACAACTTCCTAAATCAACATCTGTAAATGGAAGTTCACCTTTGGGTTAAATTAAACTTTATAAGCTTGTGTTTATAGAAGAATGTTGTAAGACTAATTTTTAAATTTGTCTTGTGCTTGACTGAATTTTTCCTATTATTGATATTATAATATTGAAGGTGATTTCCCATTTTTTTTAATGGCCAAAAACATGATTTGTAAGGATGGTAATTGAGGCCACAGCAGTCTGTCTTAGAATCACATGTTTAAAGGAAAGGTTTTTATTAAGTTGTTCAACAAGCCTATATTCTATAATCCCAACACTCTGTCTAGAACCTGTGTGGCCATGGTCTAGAGCCACCTATGGGAGCAGGTATGCCTCAGGAACCACCAGAGATTTAAACAGAGATCCTCAAGTGCAATGTGTATCTCCATCTCTCCCAAGGGATGACCTCATTAAAAAAAAAAAAAAAAGTTTAAAAGTATAAAGTTGGGAACTGGAGCCTTGGTAAAGGTAAGCTGTCTTTCCAGAGGTTCAATCTTGTTCTTAATAGTTTGCCCCTCACTGTGCAGCTTTTGCTTGAGGGACGAGGTGTCTATGTTGATCTTGAACTATTCTGAGGGCTGTTTGTGTCCCTGCTCTGGTTGCTCTCCAAGGTATTCTTTGCCACTCTTCATGCTGTGAAAGAAGAAAAAGGTAACTGATCCGTAGAGGAAGAGAAGGTGATTTGAGAAATGTTACTTCTTGAGCGATTACTTCTGAACTTGGGAGCGTGTTCTCATTCAGGCCCACCTGCTCCCTGGGAGGGCAGAGGAGATGAACTGCTTTAAGATGTAGAAAATTTGCACCTTCATTTCCCTCAGCTTTCCATGCTGGAGACTGTGCAGAGCCCTAGAGGCTGAGCTGCTTTGGGGCCTTTGGCTACAACATGGGGCAAAGCCCAGAACCCACACTGGCCACTCTGCAGCCAGAGAAATGGGCCCTTTTCCAAGGTATGCAGTGGCATGCTGACTCATCCCTGGCCTTCCCTGTGAGCCAGGGGTTGTAAAAATAAAGTATGAAGGGATGCTGTATGTTACAAAAGTATATTAAATTGAGTAAATGTCCCTGTTCTTTGTTGAATATAGCATGTTATAAAAGGGCTTTGCAGCAGTGATTCTGAGATTTGTAATGTAAAAACAAGCCATGTGTGGTCTAAGACAGGGCTGCCCAATAGCACTGTGACGATGGAAATGTTCTTTATGTGCCCTATTCCAATATGGTAGCCACTAGACATACATGATTACAGAAAACTTGAAATGTGACTAGAGAGACGAGCAGAATTTTATTTACGTTTAATGGCTACCTGTGGTTAGTCACTACTGTACAGTACTGGATATCACAGGTCTGAGAGATCACATCTTTTTATGTACTTTGTTGCTGTTTATTCATTTTACAAAAAGGAAGTTTTTATGTGAAATTGTGTATAGAATTGCTTTGGACTGCCATTCTATCAAGAACTTAAGTACAGTGTCTAAGAAGCTATGTCCACTGCCTGCCTACATTGTGTCCTGAGCCTTGATAGTTCTTGTCCTCAGTGGAGAATTCTGTGATTGATGTTCACTGCCATCAAATACACACTCTTCTCTCCCTACATATCCCACCGAGAGGATGCGCTCTCTCCTCAGCAGAGTCCACATCAAGGCTGTATGCGTGACCCGGTGATATACGCCGTGGCCAAGAACACATCTCCAACAGCTAAATCCACCCTGTAATAAAGCTTTACAAAGCACCGCTTAGTTCTTGTATTGCTTTCACCATGGTCCTCACTACTGCATTTCACCCTTATCATCTGGGAGGCCTGCTCTCAATGAGTTTATCCACGTGAGACGAATTGGTTGGATATTGGCAAACATCCAGTTAGATGGCTGCGTTTATTTGAAGTGCTGCCTCTACCAAGGTGGGTATTGGGCAAGGCCTGGGTGTTGGGTGCTATAGGAAACATAAAGATGTGTGCCCACAAAGATCCCACTTCTGGAACCACAAATAGATGGACATCGTCTGATAAAAGATTTCTGAGTCACAGCCAGTGAGTGGCAAGAGGCAGTCTGGGAGAGACTTTGGATGCCAAAACATTGGCATAGCAGCAACATCGCATTACAACAGGGTCTCCTGAGAGAGGTAGTCTCTGAGCTGCCCTGCCTCTAAAATAAAGCACTGGTTGCATTTTGAGGATCTAAATGAACATTTAAACTAACAGCATTTTCACAACATTTTTTTCTCATTATTTAGTAGTCTGTTCTATTGGTCTATCCTCGATTTAAGTATGCGGCGGCTCCTGATTTAGCACAAAATTATGAATTAATTAAGTTTAATCTACTAATACTTCATGTGGTTTCACAATAAGCAGCATAGCTTGCACTGGTAAATTAAGGCCCCCATCTCAATTACCATTGAGGACACAGAGGAAACAAGGCAAGATGATCAAAAGTTAACTGAGTTGTACAGGCGTGAAGCGCTCCCCCCTAGAGTGGGCTCTCCTTGTGAACTCAGCCTCTCAGAAGCTTTGAGGTGGAGGTAGACTGGAGCTGGACCTTGGAAGGAAGACGTGGCACAACTGGCCAGCACTGGCAGGTAGGAAACTATAGGTATAAAGTCACAGAAGGAGAACCACACTGGTGTTTAGGAAGCAAAGTGAGAGGATCAGTAGGCAGAGCCAGATGGCTCATGTAGAAAGTTAACAGCTAGAAAGAAAGGTTACAGTCAGATTACAAATGAAGAAGGGACTAAACTTTGAATTCTTACCTGTGTATTTAATCTTCATAGTAACTCCATAATGAAGGCTGATGTGTTAACCAGAGAATGCTTGGTGGGAAAAACAGAATCCAGTCTGGGTTGGCTTAAGCCAAAGGAGGAAATTAATCACAAGATCCCAATTTGGATTGGTACTCACCCAGTGTCAGTCAACTGTAGTCAAGGAGGCAGAATTATATGACACAAATGTGGCTACCAGGGACCCTATGTATATATAAGTGGCTAATGTATTGAACAGAAAAAAACTTAAGAATACATATTGTAATCTCTAGAGCAACTGCTAAAATATAATGCAAAGAAGTATAACTTAAAATCAACAGATAAGTTAAAATAGAATTATTTAAAAATTAAAATTAGAGGGATAAAGAACAGGGGTATAGATAAAATATGATTGGTCATAAGCTGATAATTGTTGAAACTAGGTGATGGATACATGGGAATTCATTATACTATTCTATCTTTGTAAATGTTTAAAATTCTCCATAATAAAAAGTTTTAAAAATAGATGTATTTCATACAGAAACTAAAATGTCCCTTGGTTCTTCTGTTCTAGTCATTGTATATGCTTCACTAGATTAAAAACATTTTGAGTTCTTCTCCTGCAATGAAAGCAAAACCACCCAGACCCATTAAGTAGAAAGTTTAAGAGTCAGTGAACATTACTGTCATCATTGTGGTAGATTAAAAGCCCTGATGCTTGGAATCTTTCCTTGCAATTTTGATTTAGTAGGTCTGGAGTGGGATCTATGCATCTTATTTTCTACACACAATTCCAGTGACACTGATGCATATCCACGTTTGGGGAGAACAGGAATAACCCATATCCTGTGGATTGTCCTGTGCAAGCTGCCCCTTGTCGCGCCTATCCTTGGCTTGGGTACTTCCCTGCTGTAGGTCCCAAGCAGCATTATGATGTGGCACTTCATGCTCAGTCTTAGCTACATCAGTGCATCGTGAAGCATCCTGCCATTTATTCTCTTTCTGTAATTCCAGCACAGAGTCTTTTTCCTGGGCAGTTGATTCATACTAGTGCCTATTGCCATTTTAATTGCTTTAGTTTCAAAACATTAGTATCCTTGTGAGCTTTTTCCCTATGTAACCCACTCAACATATGCATTGTCTGAAGCCTTTCGCCAGGAATGCTCCCTTCCCCCTTCACCAGGGCCAGCTTCATGGGCATGTGACCTGTGCAGTCACACAGAGCTCCACACTCAAAAGGCCTCACACCTGGTTTAATGCTCTCCTGTTACTGCCTTGAAATTCTTAGTTTTATCTTTGAACTGTGTTTTGTAAGTCAAGCGTGATGAGACAAGCATACACATGAGCAGAGGAGATATGTGCAATATGTGTGTCCACTGTTCCTTACGACTTCTTTGATTTACAGCCATTGTGATTCTCGTGAGCACAGAATTCTAGTGGGCGCACCATACATGAGAGTCCAGGGAGGTTCAGAGTTAAGTACAAGGCAAGCATGTTATGTCTACAACTGAGAAAGTGGGGACACAAGGGCACCAAAAGGTCATACTTTCTATTTGAACCAGACTTGATTTGAATGCAAAAAGAAGGTAATGGCATTCTAAGAAACATTAATGACCATGGCAGCCAAACATTCCCTTTATTACTCATGTTACTTTCCTGTATTAGCCAACCACTTATGCTGAAATGATGACACAGAAGGAAAACATAGGGCAGCTCAAAATTTCTTTCTTTCAGTCCTTCCTTAGTCATCGGTAAGTTCAGAATGTTGATAGAATGTGTACATATCAGGAAGTGAAGTATCAGTTGAGCTAGTTTTGCGTGTTGTTTCCACTGTTCTGATAAGAATGAAACATATATGCATACAAAAGGTATAAAGTAATAATTGTGTAATTTTGGGGGATGCTGTACCTGAGTTAAGTGCTCTATAGCTGCACTAAAAACTGGAATAGCACAATAGAAAGAGGAATGATAAAATTAATGCTAATAATTTAAAGTTTTAATTTTTCCTAGAACAGCATCAAGTAGCAAACAGATAAAACACTGCAACAAGTTGTGAGAGAGACCACAGAAGAAAGGTAAAACAAATTAGTACTATTTTTTTAACATCTTTATGGACTATAATTGCTTTACAATGGTGTGTTAGTTTCTGCTGTATAACAAAGTGAATCAGCTATACATGTACATATATCCCCATATCTCCTCCCTCATGCGTCTCCCTCAAACCCTCCCTATCCCACCCCTCTAGGTGGACACAAAGCACAGAGCTGATCTCCCTGTGCTATGCGGCTGCTTCCCACTAGCTATCGATTTTCCCTTTGGTAGTGTATATATGTCCATGCCACTCTCACTCTGTCCCAGCTTACCCTTCCCCCTCCCCGTGTCCTCAGAATCATGCTCTATGTCTGCGTCTTTATTCCTGTCCTACCCCTAGGTTCTTCAGAACCTTTTTTTTTTTTTTTAGATCCCATAATATATGTATTAGCATACGGTATTTGTTTTTCTGACTTACTTCACTCTGTAAGACAGTCTCTAGGTCCATCCACCTCACTATAAATAACTCAATTTCGTTTCTTTTTATGGCTGAGTAATATTCCATTGTATATATATGCCACATCCTCTTTATCCATTCATTTGTCAATGGACACTTAGGTTGCTTCCATGTTCTGCCTATGGTAAACAGAGCTGCAATGAACACTGTGGTACATGACTCTTTTTGAATTATGTTTTTCTCAGGGTATATGCCCAGTAGTGGGACTGGTGGGTCGTATGGTAGTTCTATTTTGTTTTTTTAAGGAACCTCCATACTGTTCTCCATAGTGACTGTATCTATTTACATTCCCACCAACAGTGCAAGAGGGTTCCCTTTTCACCACATCCTCTCCAGCATTTACTGTTTGTAGATGTTTTGATGATGGCCATTCTGACTGGTGAGAGGTGATACCTCATTGTAGTTTCGATTTGCATTTCTCTAATGATTAGTGATGTTGAGCATCCTTTCATGTGTTTGTTGGCAATCAGTATATCTTCTTTGGAGAAATGTCAATTTAGGTCTCCTGCCCATGTTTTGATTGGGTTGTTTGCTTTTTGGATATTGAGCTGCATGAGCTGCTTGTATATTTTGGAGATTAATCCTTTGTCAGTTGCTTCATTTGCAAATATTTTCTCCCATTCTGAGGGCTGTCTTTTCGTCTTGTTTATGGTTTCCTTTGCTGTGCAAAAGCTTTTAAGTTTCATTAGGTCCCATTTGTTTATTTTTGTTTTTATATCCATTTCTCTAGGAGGTGGGTCAAAAAGGATCTTACTGTTGATTTATGTCATAGAGTGTTCTGCCTATGTTTTCCTCTAAGACTTTTATAGTGTCTGGCCTTACATTTAGGTCTTTAATCCATTTTGAGTTTTTTTTGTGTATGGTGCTACGGAGTGTTCTAACTTCATTCTTTTACATGTAGCTGCCACTTCCCAGCATCACTTATTGAAGACGCTGTCTTTCCTCCATTGTATAGTCTTACCTCCTTTATCAAAGATAAGGTGACCTTATGTGCATGGGTTTATCTCTGGGCCTCTATCCTGTTCCATTGATCTATATTTCTGTTTTTGGACCAGTACCATACTGTCTTGATTACTGTAACTTTGTAATATAGTCTGACGTCCAGGAGCCTGATTCCTCCAGCTCCGTTTTTCTTTCTCAAGATTGCTTTGGCTATTCGGGGTCTTTTGTGTTTCCACAAAAATGGTGCAACCTTTTGTTCTAGTTCTGAAAATGTGAAAAATGCCATTGGTAGTTTCATAGGGATTGCATTGAATCTGTAGATTGCTTTGGGTAGTAGAGTCATTTTCACAATGTTGATTCTTCCATTCCAAGAACATGGTATATCTCTCCATCTGTTTGTATCATCTTTCTTTCATCAGTGTCTTAATAGTTTTTTGCATACAGGTCTTTTGTCTCCTTAGGTAGGTTTATTCCTAGGTATTTTATTCTTTTTGTTGAAATGGTAAATGGGAATGTTTCCTTAATTTATCTTCAGATTTTTCATCATTAGTCTATAGGAATGCAAGGGATTTCTGTGCATTAATTTTGTATCCTGCAACTTTACCAAATTCATTGATTAGATCTAGTAGTTTTCTGGTAGCATCTTTAGGATTCTCTATGTATAGTATCATGTCATCTGCAAACAGTGACAGCTTTACTTCTTCTTCTCCAAGTTGGATTCCTTTTATTTCTTTTTTTTCTCTGATTGCTGTGGCTAAAACTTCCAAGACTATGTTGAATAATAGTTGTGAGTGTGGGCACCTTTGTCTTGTTCCTGATCTTAGAGGAAATGGTTTCAGTTTTTCACCACTGAGAACAATGTTGGCTTTGGGTTTGTCATATATGGCTTTTATTATGTTGAGGTAAGTTCCCTCTATGACTACTTTCTGGAGGGTTTTTTTTTTTTTTTATCATAAATGGGTGTTGAATTTTGTCAAAAGCTTTTTCTGCATCTATTGAGATGACGGGTTTTTTTCTTCAATTTGTTAATATGGTTTGTCACATTGATTAATTTGTGTATACTGAAGAATCCTTGCATTCCTGTGATAAACCCCACTTGATCATGGTGTATGATCCTTTTAATGTGCTGTTGGATTCTGTTTGCTAGTATTTTGTTGAGGATTTTTGCATCTATGTTCATCAGTAATATTGGCCTGTAGTTTTCATTTTGACGTCTTTGTCTGGTTTTGGTACCAGGGTGATGGCAGCCTCATAGAATGAGTTTGGGAGTGTTCCTCCCTCTGCTATATGTGGGAAGAGTTTGAAAAGGATAGGTGTTAGCTCTTCTCTAAATGTTTGATAGAATTCACCTGTGAAGCCATCTGGTCCTAGGCTTTTGTTTGCTGGAAGATTTTTAATCACAGTTTCAGTTTCAGTGCTTGTGACTGGTCTGTTCATTTTTTTCTATTTCTTTCTGGTTCAGTCCCCGAAGGTTGTGCTTTTCTAAAAATTTGTCCATTTCTTCCAGGTTGTCCATTTTATTGGCATAGAGTTGCTTGTAGTAATCTCTCATGATCCTTTGTATTTCTGCAGTGTCAGTTGTTACTTCTCCTGTTTCATTTCTAATTCTATTGATTTGAGTCTTCTCCCTTTTTTTCTTGATGACTCTGGCTAATGGTTTATCAATTTTGTTAATCTTCTCAAAGAATCAGCTTTTAGTTTTATTGATCTTTGCTATCATTTCCTTCATTTCTTTTTCATTTATTTCTGATCTGATCTTTATGATTTCTTTCCTTCTGCTAACTTGGGGGTTTCTTGTTCTTCTTTCTCTAACTGCTTTAAGTGTAAGGTTAGATTGAGATTTTTCTTGTTTCTTGAGATAGGATTGTATTGCTATAAACTTCCCTCTTAGAACTGATTTTGCTGCAGCCCAAAGGTTTTGGGTCATTGTGTTTTCTATGTCATTTGTTTCTCAGTATTTTTTAAATTTTCTCTTTGATTTCTTCAGTGATCTCTTGGTTATTTAGAAGTGTATTTTTTAGCCTCCATGTATTTGTATTTTTTACAGATTTTTTTCCTATAATTGAGACTCTCATAGCGTTGTGGTCAGAAAAGGTACTTGATATTTCAATTTTCTTAAATTTACCAAGGCTTGGTTTGTGACCCAAGATATGATCTATCCTAGAGAATGTTCCATGAGCACTTGAAAAGAAAGTGTATTCTGTTGTTTTTGGATGGAATGTCCTATAAATATCAAGTCCATCTTGTTTAATATGTCATTTAGTTTGTGTTTCCTTATTTATATTTTCATTTTGGATTATCTGTCCATTGGTGAAAGTGGGGTGTTAAAGTCCCCTACTATTATTGTGTTACTGTCAATTTCCCCTTTTATGGCTGTTAGCATTTTCCTTATGTATTGAGGTGCTCCTATATTGGGTGCATAAATATTTACAATTGTTATACTTCTTGGATTGATCCCTTGATCATTATGTAGTGGCCTTGTCTCTTGTAATAGTCTTTATTTTAAAGTCTATTTTGTCTAATATGAGAATTGCTACTCCGTATTAGTACTTTTAATGGTACTGTTTACCTGAGTTTTGGACAAAAGGCCCCACATTTTCATTCTGCACTGGGTCCTACATATTGGGTAGCCATTCCGGCTCTTGAGTGCTCTGCTCCTCCTGAGGCAGGTCTCAAACCTTTCCTTGTTGGAACTCCCTTCTGTCTACAGCCCTTTGGGGATTCCACCTGATTGTCATGGATTTGAAGGCCACCATTGTTTCGTGGCTCCTCTGCTGCTTCATTTATGAAATCCAGAGCTGGACCAGGACTTAAGAAATAATTCAGGAGCTCCATGATCTCTAGAGGAAGGACACCTGCCACAGTGGAAGATGACACAACTTCTCAATCCCCTTCTAACCCTGACTTGGGGAAGCACCCAAATGCTGGAATCTCTTATCTGGCACTGCTGATTCTCCCTTTGATGAGTTTTGGCAGAAAAATGCTTCTAGAAGACTAAACGTCAGCTATTATGCTTGACAACTTGGTTCCTCTCTATCCTTTTCTGCTACCCCATGAACCATTGAGCAGTTGTGAGTAGGCAAAGCAGGTGGAGGCTCTTGTCAACAGTGACTGGTTTCATCAAAACTCTGCATGAAGAGTCCTGGCAAAGCAATGCTTGGGAGGATTTGTTTTGTTTTGGTTTTAATGGTACAGTTGAATCATCTCTTCTTTTTTAAAAAAGTGAGAAAGATAATTTTGGCAAATGTGCAAATATCACATCACAAAACTGGAAACAAGAAGCTTTATAGGAAACTGATGAAGATGAGAAACTACAGGAAACTGAAAATGAGCAAAGCAAGATCTGTTTGTGGCGAAGGATATAAAGAACATAAAAATGTATATTCAAAGTTTTACATGGAACATTATAACCCATCAAATTAAGGTATCAATATTTCTAACAAAAATTAACTGATCTGAGGAAGAGTAATGCAAAAGTATTCTAATGTAGTGCTGCCCAAAAGAAATTTCTGTGATGATAGAAATGTTTCATCATCTCTGTGCTAATACAGAATCCACTAGCCACATGAATATGCCCATTGTGGCTAATATAACTGAGGAACTGAATTTTTAACATGGCTTAAATTTAGCTGCTTTAATAAGTGGCTACCAATTGAGCAGCATAGTTCTAATGCCTCATAGGTCAAAACCAGTGGTTTCTATGGGGGACTTCTCTAATTACTGCTGAGCAGTGAGGGGTTAGAGTAGAAAGAGAAGAAAGCTCTTAACAGATCTACTTAGTCACACAACACCTTACATTCGCCACCGCTTCCAGAATCAGTAGGTGGCACAACCTGCTGTAAAGGGTATGAGGGAAGGATTCTTGGGGAGACCTGAGTATGCCCTTCCAACTCCTGGCTCAAGCCAATGGCAGTAAAAAAAGGCCTAGGATTTTGTCACTCAGATGGGGAGAGGACTATGGTTCCACACACAGAATCTGAGGCTTGGGCCACGCCTGGGGCATCTGTGCATGGAAATCATCGCTGTGGGGCTGGCAGGGAGCTGGAGGTGGGGCGCTCATTTTCGGACAGGGTTTCCAGAGCCAGAGGAGGATTTAGAGGTGGAAGGAGGACCTGCAGGCCCTTTCTGGCCACCTGCAGGCTGAACAGACCCTTTCTTTTTGGGGATTAATGTCTTGTTCTTGTTCTTGAACACTTTGCTGGGATCCAGCTTGTTCACAAAGGAGTCGGTCTCTTCCGTGAGTAGGTTTGTGTTGTAGGTGATGGGTTTATACATGTTGAACCATTGCTGTAAGGCAGAATTAGGAGAGAGGGTCACAATTCAAAGGAGAAGAGCATGTGTTTATGTTCTTTAGAGGAGATACAGGGGTAGAGAGCTGGGGAGATGAGGCAGAATAAAAGACTTCAGGAAAAACTGCCTCTAAATCTATTAGTACTTTCTTTAGGTAAAAGGGAAGACACACATTGCTTTATGGGGTCTCATAACCTTTAAACATGAGGACTAAGAATCTAAGTAAATGCGCTTCCTTCTAACCTAGTGTGCAGTGAGCCTGGTATGCTAGGTCCCAAATCATCAGGGTACAGTGTCCTTCTAATTGTTCTGCCTCCAAACCAGCCACTGTCCATCAGGTGGACTTGGTAGCATCCTTCCCACAGGGAAGAAGCAGAGGCCACAGCAGGCCTCTACTGAGGGAAGTTGCCTGCTCTCTTCCCTACAGGCTTTCTGGGCAGCTGAGGGCAAAGGGCATCTACATTTATTTGCGTTGATCACAACCACCCACTATGTTGCCTGGATGTATATCACTGTCATGTGACATTTGAGGAAAAGTGAGGTCCACTCGAGTCCCTCATTTTTTGCCACCCAGTCAAAAGTTCTTCTAGACACACCTGGTGTTCTCAAACCAGGCAGTATATCAGCATTACCTGACATCTGTATGTTTAAAATGGTGTCTGGATCTATAATATAAATGAGGCACATCCATACTTTGAAATACTCTATATATCATTGAAAAAGACAGCTCTCTATCTATTGATAGGGAATGAGCTCCAACATGGAGTTAAGTGAAAAGAAGGTGCAGAACAATGTGAATAGTATATCGCACTTGTGATTTAGAAAAAAGGAACCAAAAACTGTATGCATGCATGCCTTCTATCCAATAAAGTATCTCAGTGAGGGCACAAGAGAAACTAACAGTGGCTGCTTGTGGGGAAGTGGATGGGGAAGCTGGAGAACCAGTGAATAAGAGACTGATTTTTCACTGTTCCTGTATACATGTACTGCCTATCCAAAATGAATGATCAAACCTAATCTCCCCCCACCACCAACCCCTTTTCATGAGAAGTGAAAACTCCCCAGGTGATTCTGAGGATCAGCCAAGTTTGGGAACCACTTAACTAGAATAGTATAAAGTGAGGTTGTCCACCTAAATTGGAAGCATCTGCCTTGCTTATTGAAAATACAGGCTCCTGGACTCAACCCCAGATCTCCTGAATCAGACGAGGAAGCTGGGAATCTGCAATTTAAGCATTTCCTCAGAAGATTCTGATAAGTTCTATAGTTTGAGATGACACGTCGTCCCCCCTTACCTTGGCCTGTGGGCTAATGCCATAGCTGGTGAAAGCATACTGCCACTGGGGCAGGCCCAGGTGGGTGATAAGCAGGCGATAATAGGCAGTAAAGGTATCTGTGAGAAAATGCCAGTATAATGCTCTGTCCAGGAACCAGATCTCAGTGTCTTGTGCTAATGCTGAAATAGCAGACAAAGGACATAAAGGAAGGGATGGCTTAACACTTTTTTCCTTTTATCTATAAAGTCAACATCTACTCATGGTTAAAACAAATTTCAATAGTAGAAGGAATGTAAACTATAAGTAAAAGTTCCCTTTTTTCCCTTCCAACCTCCCAGTTCTTTTCTCCAGTGGCCACTGTTACTGGCTTCTTTATATTCTTTTACAAATTCTTGATCAGTCAGTCGACTGATCTATCTGCTGGGCTTTGGCCATCTGTGCATTCAGGCTGTCTAAGCAGCACTCCTTTCTTGTGCGGACTCAACACTCCCCCTCTCCCAATAGGTATATACTGTGGTCTCAGCCTTCCTGATGGAGAGACACTCTATCTGAATGGTTCTGCCTTTCTCAGGAGGTCTGTCAGGAATTAGAGGTGCTGTGAGAAACCACCAAGGAGAAGCCCAGACCAGCTTCCTCTCCTGGGACTCCTGCCTGTGCGGCTGTGCGATGTGCTGGTTGAGCTGAAGCAGGCACTATTGTACCAGCTCCTGCCTCACACTTGCTTCTGACCGTCCATTCTTAGTACTCCTAGTTCATCTCCTAGCCCTCTCCTATTTCATCTCCTGTCTAATGGCTGTAACATCTCCCTAAGTGGCCTCCATCCTCCAGTACCTTCCACTTCCATTTCTGCTTGTGGTCACATTTTCATTTGAATCCTGCCATACTTCTGCTAAATAACCTTGACTCCCCACCTACTTCCACATAACGTCCAAACTCCTTCACCTGGCTTTCAAAACTCTGCATGAAAGGGAATCACAGGGCTTCTGGTGTCATCTCCTCATCCACAAGATGAACCATGTGGCCAATGAACTGGAATTGTCATTCCCCCCAGATCAGGTGCATTCTCCCATGGCATGACTTTTACCCATATCCCTTTGCTTGGATGCCCCCTTTTGCCCCCCACTCCACACCCCCCATGTCTCATTCAGACCTATACTTAGAGATGCAGCTCATTAGTTGTGGCTCACTGGCTCCTTAGTTGTGGCACATGGGCTCTTTAATTGTGGCCCCACATGCTGCAACTAAGACCCGGTGCAACCAAATAGATAAATAAATAAATATTTTTTTTTAAAAAAGGATGCAGCTCAAAGGCTACTTCACAAAGACTCCTCCAGCTGGAGATGATCTCTTCTTTCCCCCAGAGGTAAACCCTGGTGTGTCTTCTCACCCTCTGCAGGCAGAAAGCTACTTGAAGAGGGCTGGACCTTGTCCAACTTGGTAGTTCCTAGGGACTGAATTGCTGTTAGGGGGCCAGGTGGTGCCCACTGCTCAAGAAGCCAGAGCCTTTTCCTCTTGATTTCCCATCTGGGATCTTAGTTTGAGGTCTAGTAATTCAGATTTTTATTGCTGTGAATTGGCCTACATAAATACGTGTAAAAGAAAGAGTGTTTTTCCTGGATGCTTTTCTAATACATGAGCCTGCTGGAGGAGTTATAAACAGAATGACTATTTCCTTTAGCTTTTATTCACTTATTATCCTAATCTTATTATTTTGCAGTAACTCACAAGTGACACAAATTACAATAGCTTAAAAAGACTAGTAATTGGCCTGGAGGGGGATGCTCAGAGAGGACCAAAGGAGTTTTCTGGGTCTTGGCATCTACAAGAGACCCAGCAGCACCTCAGGTGGTCGGGGAAGAGCATGCCTTTTGCATGATGGCTGGAGAGCAAGGTCAGCCAAGGCCATTCCCAAACTACAGGACCGTGCCTGCCATGATTCTTACCTGGTTTCCCTCTTTTGTAGACAAGGCAAACCTTCCCATTTCCGTTGCAAGGATCCAGCTCAAATATTACACTGCGAGAATCAAAGTGAGGCTTCTCTGGCTGGTTCTCACTAGCTGCAAACCCAGAAGTTAAAGGTAATGTTCAAACACACTCAGCTCAAACATAGTTATTCATCCAGCTTTGCTTGGATGAAAAAAACAGAGCGAAAAAAAAGCCTTGTCTCAAACATATTCTTAACTATTATTTTCAAATGTGGACCAAATGTATTCTATACTCTAAATGCCCTGGGTCTTATTCATGGTCTAAGCCTCCGTCTGGGCTCCCCTACCACCAATAGACAGTGTCATGGAATCTGGGGAAGGGGGCATGAGGACAACAAACTGAACTTCTTGGGAGTGGGACGACATAAGTCAGAGTAACCTGAACAACTTTTTTCTTTTTCCCCAGATACATGCTTTCCCCTCGTTTATAGCACTTCATGATCTTTTGATTGGAATGCTTTTTCCTCTGTCTAAAATGTATATTTGTGGCATTTTATGTTTATTTCTATTATAATTATAACATTATAATTAATTCTAAGTCTGGCTCTGTTAGAAATACCTACCTAGAAATGAAATACCATGATGTAACAGAAAAAAAGATAAATTCTTAGAAATGCAAGCATCAGAAACCTCTCCTGCTTCTTTCATTACAGCAATTATGCAATAATGATTAGCATTAGTGACTGGGGTGGAAAGGGTTTAACAAACCTAGGAGAGATTGGATAAAACAGAGTATATAAAAATAATATTTTTGATTTACACATATACCCATACATATAATTTTACATAAATGCATAAATATTTACATTTCTAAATAAGAAGGCTTTCTGTGGTTTTTTTGTTTGTTTCTTTCTTTCTTTAACATGCTTTTACCCTCGCCTGGTGGTTATACCTTCATATTCTTCATCTCATATGGTCCTAGGCAGACATATAGGTATACATTAAAATTTTGTGAGATCATTTACTATATAAAAATGGGATACCACACATGTTACCTGAATCTTACTTTCTATACAATAATACCATGTGGAAAGCCCTCTAAGGGTTGTAACTCTAATGCATTCTTTTTAATGGCTGCCTGACAGTCTGTGGGAGTGGATGCACCCTAATTTATCCTGTCAGCCACCTATTGATAGGGGGCCAATATTATTCTGCTACAAATGCTACAGTAATCATCTCTGTACCTGTCCCTTTGTTCTGGTGCTTTTGTTATATGGCTAGACACCGTGAAGTATTATAGAATGGACATTGCCAGACTGCTTTTTGAAAAGTCCTTTGTTTTTGAAAGATATTTTCATGGGGTATAGAATTCTAGGTTGACAAGTTTTTCCTTTGAGTATTTGACCTTTTTTTAATCAAATGAATTTGCTTAAAGAATATTTTATTTTTTAATTTTTAATGTATTTATTTTTTATTCCAGTCTAACAGCATGGTTTTCCTCTGATTTTTTCTTTCTCTTTTTCCTTCCTTCTTTCTTTCTTTCTTTCCTTCCTTCTTTCCTTCCTTCCTTCCTTCTTTCTTTCTTTCTTTCTTTCTTTCTTTCTTTCTTTCTTTCTTTCTTTCTTTCTTTCTTTCTTTCTTTCTTTCTTTCTTTCTTTCTTTCTTTCTTTCTTTCTTTCTTTCTTTTTATTGGAGTATAGTTGATTTACAATGTAGTGTTAGTTTCAGGTATACAGCAAAGGGATTCAGTTATACATATATCCGTTCTTTTTTAGATTCTTTTCCTATATAGGTCATTACAGAGTATTGAGTAGAGTTCCCTGTGCTGTACAGTAGGTCCTTATTAGTTATCTATTGTATACATAGTAGTATGTCTGTGTCAATCCCAATCTCCCAATTTATCCCTCCCCTCTCCCTGAGTATTTTATCTTGATTGAATTGTTTCCAATGAGAAATATGCCATTGTCCTTATCTTTGCTCCTTTGTATGGAACTGTCTTTTCCCATTGAGTGCTTTTAAGATTTTCTCTTTATCCCTGATTTTGAGGAATTTGATTATGTTTCCTAGTATTGTTTCATGTTTCTTGTTCCTGGCTTATTAAGCTTCTTAGATATGGTTTAAATTTCCAAGTAACTGGTACAGTTTTGAGCCACTATTTCTTCAGATAGTATTTCCTGGTCCATCCCCCTCTTTTCAGGGACTCCAGTTATACATACATTATACCATTTGTTGTCCCTCAGTTCACTGATGCTTTTTTTTTTTTTTTTTTTTTTTGTGGTACGCGGGCCTCTCACTGTTGTGGCCTCTCCCATTGCGGAGCACAGGCTCCGGACGCACAGACTCAGTGGCTATGGCTCATGGGCCCAGCTGCACCGTGGCATGTGGGATCTTCCTGGACCAGGGCACGAACCCATGTCCCCTGCATTGGCAGGCGGACTCTCAACCACTACACCACCAGGGAAGCCCCACTGATGCTCTTTTGATTAAAATAATTTTTTATTTTCTTTCTGTGTTATTTTGGATTGTCTATTGTTATGTCTTTAAGTTCTCCAGTCTTTTCTTTGGCAATATCTAAACTATTGTTAGTCCCATCAAGTGTATTTTTCATCTCAGAAACTAGTTTCATCTCTAAAAGTTAAGTTTGGATTTATTTTTTCCTATCTTCCATGTCTGTACTAAGTTTTTGGACATACAGAATATAGTAATGACTGTTTTAAAGTCTGTATCTGCTAATTCTAAACTGTATCTCAATTCTGGATTGGTTTCAATTAATTTTTCTCCTCATTATGGTCATTTTTTCCCTGCTTTTTTGCATACCTGGTAATCTTTGATTGGATACCAGAAATTGTTAATTTTGCATTGTTGAGTGCTTGCTATTTTTATATTTCTATAAATATTGTTGAGCTTTGTTCTGTGACACAGTTAAATTACTCGAAAACAGATACTTTCGGGTCTTGTGTTTAGTATTTGACAGGCAGAACCCAAGGCAGCATTTAACCTAGGGCTAATTTTTTTCTCCATTACTGAGGCAGGACCCTTCTGAGTACTCTACCTAATTCTATGTAAGCCATGAGGTGTTTCAGCCTGGCCAGTAGAAACAGACACTATTCCTGGTACAGTGTGAGTACTAGGCATTGTTCCCTCTAATCTTGGGTGGTTTTGTCCCTGGCCTTGGGCAGTATCTTCACATGTGTGTGCTCATCAGTTCTTTCCTGAATACTTGAGGAGGACACTCTGCAGATCTCTGCAGTTCTCTCCCTATGCAGCTCATTCCTCTCTGTTACTCAGTCCTGTGAACTCTACCTGTCTTCATCCAGCTGGGCTCTTAGTTATGTCTTCTCAATTAACAGGTACAACAGGTTCTCCTTGGGTTCCCTTCTCTATGCTGTCGACTGGAAACTTTCAGATAATAAGCTAGGGTTCACCTCATTTGCTTCCCATCATTCAAAGCTCATCACTCTTCTCTGTCTGATGGTCAGTATCTTGACAACATCCATTGTTTTATATATTTTGTCTGTTTTTTTTTTTTTTTTTTTTTTGTTCCAGGTGGGAAGATAAATCTGGCCTCTACTATTCCATCTTGGATGAAATCAAAAGTCCAGACTGTAGGCTCCCACCAAGTTTTAGCAGCCCTGACTGATGCTGATGGGTCTGCCCTCAGGTGAAAAGTTATAAAAATAGGAAAATCATTCAGTGTGGTTCCCTTCTGCTATTTGTAGATGCCACTCCAGTTTCTGCTTATTTTTGGTTACTCTCCAGTCCTTTTAGGTAATTATTTTAAGTTTCCCCAGAGTTTAGTATTATCTGCACAAGTCCTGATCTGGTAAAAGGTAGTATGCCATATGGCCAGAATCATAAGGTCAAATCTACAATGTCACTATTAGTTCTTCACTGAATTTTTAGTTTGGTTTTATCTCCATGTGCACATTAGCACACTGTCCTACAGTCTGTGCCTAATAATTTCACCCTCAGGAATAACAGTGGATATCTTTCTGTTACCTGTTATTTGTGCTGGTTCTTGTTCATGGTGTTGTTTCTTCATGTACCTGGTTCTTTTTTAGTAGGATTATTTTTGAAAAATTATTTATAAAAACAATGAGGTCTAGGATAATGTTTTCTTCCTCTAGGGAAGAATTTTATTTTTATATGAGTTTTATACTGAGATATAATTCATCTACCATACCATTCACTTAAAGTGTACAATTTAATGGTTTTGAGTATATTTAGAGCTGTGCAACCATTAACACAGTCAATTTTAGTACATTTCTCTGGAGTGAATTTCTGTTTTTTTCTGCCAGTCCCCTGAGGAGATTAGTATTCTGGAATCAAATTAGTCCAATTTTGGGATTTAACATTTTCTGGGATGCACAGGTGACTTATATATACTTGGGTTTCAGTCCATGTGAAGAGTGGTTATTTCTGGTTCATTCTATCTCCTAGAGTAAATAACTCCTCATGGTGCTAACCAAAAGTGTAGGGTAGTTTTTATGGGTGCCATCTTTTGTAGGTTCTAGACTCCATTTTATTCTTCTAGTCTCACATATGGGTCAAATTCTCAGCTTTCCAGTAGCCTCATTGCCTCTTTTGAAAAGGACAATGTATCCTAGGCAAAAGCAACCCTAAACATTGAGCCTCTTCCCTGGATTTCTGTCTTCTTCTGGATGTTGATCTGGTGCTCTCATCATCTTATTAGCTCTTCTTTGATGATTTTTTTATGTTCCCTGACTTTTCAGTTGTCTTCAGCAGGAAGACTGCTCTGAATTACCTATCTGCCATTACCAGGAGGCCTCTTCATCAGTTTAAGTATGCTCCTGAAAATAACATATAGATGAGCTTTGCTTTTTATATCAATCTGATAGTTTCTGCTTTTCAAAAGGGAAATTCAATCCCAGCACACTTAACATAATGATTTATCTGTTTTATCTTATTCCTCTCAATGTTTTGTTGCTTATTTTATAATGTTGTTTCTTTTCCCTTTTTCTTATATTTACTCATGTGATTCAACATTCCCTTTATTAGGTTAGAGATTCTAAAGTAATTTTTTATTCCTTTAATGGTTACCTTCCTTTTTGTTATATATTTGCATGACTGGATCCATATGATTCTACCCTTACTTGAAAACAATATGCCATTGTTTCTCTAACCAAATGTGCTATGCAGAATTCTAAGATGGCCCCCAAGATTCATGCTTGTGTGTATACACAAATGTACAACCTCCTCCCCTGAGTGTGGTCAGGACCTATAATATGATGGAGTAGTCATTCCCTTGATTAGGTAACATTATGAGGCTCTGTTGTAGCAGATTGGAGAGAAATATTCCTGCTGGCTGAGAAGCAAGTGGCCATATTGTGAAGAGGGTCTTGTGGCTAGAATCTGAGGGCAGCCTAAACGAGCCAAGAGCGAGCCCTGGCCAACAGGCAACAAGAAAACAAGGACTTAGTCACACAACTGCAAGAAACTGAATAAGGTCAACCACCAGTGAGCTTGGAAGAGGCCCCTATGCCTCAGATGAGATCACAGCACCAGCTGACACCTTGTTTTTAGCCTGATAAGATCCTAAGCAGAAGACTCTACTAATCTGTAGCTGAATTTTTGACTCATGAAAACTGTTAGATAATAAATTTGTAGTGTTTTAAGGCATTAAATTTTTGGTAATCTGTTATACATGAATAGAAAACCAATACACCAAGACACCCTGTTACCCCCAACAAGGCATACTATTTATTTCCTAGAGTAGGATGAGGGCTTCCACTTTCTACTTCTTTTCCTCTTTGTCTTACATTTTCTATTAAAAGGACTCTCTGGAACATTCTTTGTATTAGTTGCTAGGGCTACTCTAGCAAAGTATCACAAACTGAATGGCTTGAATAGCAGAAATTTGTTATCTCACACTTCTGGAGGCCACAGATCCAAGGTCAAGGTTGGTTCCTTTTGAGGGCTGTGGAGAAGAATCAGTTCTATGCCTCCCCCCTAGCTCCTGGTGGTTTGCTTGCAACTTTTAGCTTTCCTTGGTATGTAAAAGTACCACCCTATCTCTGTCTTCATCTTCACATGTCTTTCTTTTATATCTGTATCTCCAAATTTCCCCTTTTAAAAGGTGGTCAGTCATACTGGATTAGGGCTCCACCCAACTCCAGAATGACATCATCTTACCTACTTACATCTATAATGACCCTATTTCCAAATAAGGTCACAGTCTGAGGTAGTGAGGTTAGGACTTCAACATATGAATATTTCTGGGCGGGGAGGGGACACAATTTAACCCATAAAGCTCTTATATCTTGACTCTCTCCTTTCTGTTAGGTTTAGCTGAGAGTATATGTTTTAACATATTCTGTGCACTATGTCCCCTCTTTTCCAAGAGTTCTTATGTAAAAGTTGTATACATTCCTGGATATTAAGATTTAATTTAGTCTTTCTCTTTCATAGGAGGTTCACTAATCTCGTTTCCTTTCCTCTTTATATATCTGCATCTTGAGATCTCCATTCCATTTCATCTGTCTTTTGGTTGGAGTATTTATGTTCTTGAAGTTTTACACATCCTTTAATATTCTTCTAATAACCTGAGAGGTATGTTTCATCTGTATATACAGGAATCTTGATTTTCACTCTTTTTATCACAGTAACCTGTTTATGTTTTTTTACTGCCTTCTAGTTTCCACTGTTGCAGGTGAGAAGTCTGATGTCAGTCTGATTATTCTCTGTTCACAAGTAATTTGTTATTTTTGACTAGAAGCTTGTGATTTTTTTTCTGCATCATGTAATGCCTAGGTGTCCATTTTCTCCTGAATTCAATTTGAGTCTAGGAGAGCTCTTTCAATCTGCAAATTGAATAAAAGTTTTCATTTATTACTGTTTATTTATTATTCCCTTTCCAGCTATTGTTTTTTTCTTTTTGAGCACCTATAATTCCAATGGAAGGTCACCTGAATGTATTTTCTATTTCTCTCACCCTCCACCTTTTCACTCATTTCTCCTTTTAAAATTTATTTATCTGTCCTTTTAGATATTTCTTGCACTTGCTTTTTCAGGCTACTAACTCAGGTCTCAATATTTATACTTGTCTTCAATTCTAGTCAGTTGTTTAATCAAGAATTTTTCCTCTTTTTCCATAGGAAGTCTTTGTGCTGTCTTAAATGCCCTTAAGTGTCCTTGTTTTTATTTAGGTTTTCATCTGTGTCCTGTAGCAGTGTTATTTCTCTGGTTGTGTATTCTGATATTGCTTCCTGATTGTCCTCTTTCTAACTGCTGAGTCCCCTGAGAAAAGTCGGCATTTTTCTACTTAAGTTTAATGAAACTTAGGTCTAATTGTTGGACTATCCTAAAAAGCATGAACTCAGAAGGTGCCAGAAGCCCACGTGGTTTTTATCCACATCAGTATGTAGGACAGTGTGGTCTATACCCCTAGCTCAGTCCTTTGCTGAGGTCCCTTGAAATCCTATCATCTAGTCTACCTTTATCTACCAGCTTCAAAAGCAGGGTACACCCATTCTACTTATTTAACAACTCCTTTGCCTTTTAGGGGTTAGAGAGCCCCAGTACACACATATGAAGCAAATGTGACCTTTTTCCCATCCTTGAGGATTCCACACATTTCTGAGTGACAAACTCTTCCCAGGGCCCAATGCTTTCCAGGCTCAGCTCTTGGACTCCTCCTCCTATTGTCCAGCTGCTTGTCCAGTTGAAGGAGAAAGCCTTGCATCACTTCTCTCTGTCAGAACTTCAATGCACTCCAAGGCATTAGAATTGGAGACACTAGTTGCCTACTGAATATTCATTCTCCCTTTTCTAAACTCCAGTTCTGTTTGATGAGGCAATACTACACAGCTAAAAATACTTATCTCCTCAAATTCCCTTGCACTATGGGTTACCTTTTGACTCTATTCTGGCCAATGGTTATTGGGAGGGGCTTCTGGGAAAACTATTATTTTTCTGACAAAAAGGAAAATATTCTGCCAAGAGACAGTTATTTTGCCCTTTACTCTTCTTTTTCCTGCCTGGAACATAGACTTGAAGCTTGGAGGTAGAGCCCACATTCTTCAACCATGAGGATGAAAACCAAACAAACACAAAGGCTGGTGTGCCAGGAATCCAGAGGGAGACTTTATCATTGAGTTTCTCAAGCAGCTACACCAGCCTAGTTCCAGATTTTTATTATGAGAAAAATAAACTATTTAAACATTGTAATGGGGGTCTGTTATATGCAGCCAAACACAGTTCTGACTGAAGAAGTCCTCACTTATACATGGCTGATCATAGCTTTAGCAGCCATTTGAATTATAAGCCATTTCAATCAGAAGTGGCAAAGAGCCTGAAGGGAGGAAGGGAGCTGCATTTAGACTGTCACGGTCCCTGAAACCTCTCAATACTGAAATGTGGAGTGAAGTTTAATCTATAACATTAATTCACTTACCAGGCATTCATTAACTGCCTACTATGTGCCAGGGACTGAAGTGGGTGCTGGAAACAAAGATCCCAACCCTGGTATTTTCTTCATGAAAATTTCCTTTTTTGATACAGGCTGGTTTTTTTGTTTGTTTGTTTGTTTGTTTGTTTGCTTTTTACCTTACTCCCATGGTTCAGAGAAGCCATAAGTGGGAAGGGTTGGGTTTAGGGGAACATGTAACAATGCCACAATGTCTTCCTATTATTTTCAACATTATAAAATGGAAACAAGCAGGCTGATTTCTAACTCAAAGCAGAAGTCCCTCCAGTTACCTTCTTGTGTATCGTCCTCCAGGTCTGCAAGAGTTGGTGCATTAGGAAGTGAGTACAGGGAAGACTGGTTGAGTTGAGTCAGTTTTGAGATGCTGTTAATTGCCATGCTGCCCAATGGAATGGTATGTTCTATGGGAACGTTAACAAAAAGAATTACACGGAGTAATAAGCCAGTTACCATGGTCATCAGAAGGGCTTCTGCTTGACTAACTTAAGCCCAGCTATTATTTGATCCCAGGGCTGAGGAACTGAATGGAAAGTGGAAAGGAGAGAATCAATGCACTACATACTCCAAAGCACCAGCCTTTTATGCAAAAAAAAAAAAAAAAAAAAGCAAACAGCTGGGGCCATGAGTGAAAAGTCCCCACTGCATGTGTTAGGGCAGAGCACCAAAGGAAATTTTAAAAGGGGAGTCTCAAAAAGAACTGGGAATTCTAGGGTAGGGGCCCTAGTTTGAAGATCAAAGGACTTAAAAATGTTTTTGCTCCCGCCATCCGCTGAATGAAGGGTTATACTTTCCAAAGGAGTAACAGCTTTGATTATATAACTGACCGCTTCTACCCTTCTTGTCATAAGCTTTCACTATGGAAACTATCTCCCCCTCTACTTGTCATTTTTTCTTACTCAATGGGGCAAACTGTCTTGAAAGCTTTCTTGCTTGGTTCAGTCTTCTGTGATTCAGATGTAAACAAGAAACAGGCAGACTATGTATTTTCCTTATCTATCATACAGAATCCTTATAATATAGGGTGCTGGACATGGGATGGCACACAAAGACTTGGACATATGACTGCTAAAAAACTGGAATAACTGAAGGAAATAAAACAGCTGGTGTATAGACCATGGAATGTCCAAGAAAAGACCACCAAGGAGGTAAACATTGGAAGCTGCCTTTGCTGGCTTTTCTGATAATGATTTTAGCTATCCAGTAAAGAATGGGTACAGCAATGGGGATAAGGATAAGAAGATGGGTTGAGAGGATTACATTAAAAAAATATTAATAATGAATAGGGACTCATTCATAAAACCTTCATGAAATGTTTCTTTTCTGATGCAGGCTTCTGAAGGGGCTAGCCTGACTCCATGATGTGGGCAAGGGAAAATCTGACAGTCACTCTAGCCTCTGTCCACTCTCTCTGTTGCTCCAGACTCCAAAGGCCATGGCCATGAGGGTTTCTGATGTTGGTGACAACAATGGTTTCTAGACCATCAGAGGAAATGATTCTAAGCTAAAAGTTCATGTTAAATGCTTAGTAGTAAGCAATAAAATATGCCTCTGGTCAGTTGCAAGAAAAACAGGAAGGTTTGGGAAGTCACCAAAACAAGGGAACCTAGGAGGTAAGCGGCAATGAAGGAGAGGAGTCGGTTCTGCAGATTTGCTGTGTCAGAGAAGTGACTGCATTCTTAGTGGCAGCAAGGAGAGGTATAGGCTAATTCCCAAGGACCAAAGTAAATCTGGGGATGTGGTTGCAGTTTGGAGATAATAAAGTCCTCTTGAGGATAGGCAAGTTTGTGTCAGGAATGAGCTGGACTCCAGGGGCTAGATCCGGATTTCCTAGTCTATGGAATGTTACTAGAGTCTTCACCTAAATGTGCAGCACTGACTTTCATGCCTGCATAGTACCTGAATCTCTGACACGTACCAAGGTGTGATTTCCCACATTCATGATAGAAATGTTTATCCTGGACATATTTAATACCAAGGATGGTAGCCTGCAAACTAAGGTGGTTGATGACTCAGGCTGAGGAGATGTGAGGCAGAGAAGGAAAGGCTCTTGTCTGAGGGTCGGAGGTCCAGACCTCGGAGCCCTGAGGTCTCCACCATGCTGGGAATGAAGGAAGGAGCCCTTCTTATTACCACCAGAGGCTGTCACTGCAGCTCATCCTGAGGAGACTGCTCCAAGGTGGAATCCTCAGAGGCTTTAAGTTCGAGGTGGCTCAGGATTTTTGTGTAGTGACTAATTTTTCCCTCCACCTCATGCCAACAGGAAGCCTCTAAATTGAGCTTCCAGTTAAGTACTGGGTAGACCCTGGCACGGGGGCTGGGGAGGCAGTGGGTGAAGCAATGATGGCATGTGTTAGCTTTGGGAGATAATCACAGCTTCTGGACACTGCACTTTAGAAGAACCTACAAAAACTGTCCAGATTCAAAGACTCATAAGTTGTAAAGGCCCTCAGACTTGTCTCATCTAACCTCTCAGCCAGGGAAATGTTCCTCTACAGCAAGGAGGCTGACTCACCATCCAGCTTCACATTCCATGTCATGTGGAAGCCATTGGTCATCAGGTAAAAGTTCTTCAGATCCTCAGGCAGCACACAGTTATTTTTCTAGAACCACAAAGAAGCAGACTATTAGGTCAGGGCTGGGAAGGAGGGCATAGGGCTATGCCTCAAAGCATCTGTGGATGCTGTTTACTGTGTTTCAGATCCCCCAAACAGGAAAACTCTGAATAATTACCTATAAAACTCTATCGGAGAGTTCTGGATTGAGACGGCAACAAAGCAGCCTCCTCCACTCACCTCGTTTCACTGACACACTGAATCTACAGCTACAAATTGAACAACAATCCCTCTGAAAGAAATCCAGAAACTAACTGAGAGACTCCTACGCATCGGGTGAACAAGAAGACACACTGAAATGGGTACGAGAGGCTGATCACAACCTTGCCATAAAACCGACTCCCGGCTGGGCAACACGCAACCAGGAGGGAACTCACAACTCCTGGATTCTCCCCTAGGAGCAAAGGGCTTGGACCCTACATCTAGCACCCCAACTTTTAAGACTTCCACCTGAGAGATGGGCCCCCATAACATCTAGCTCTGAAAGCCAGTGGGGTTTGGGTCCAAGAGACCCATAAGGCTGTAGTGAACTAAGAGATAGTTCTTAATGGGCTCTCATGGACTTACCATGGATATACCTCCAGGGCCCAGTACAGAGGCAGCAGACTAAAATGCCCAGTCTTTTCATTAAAGAAGCCTATTTGCTTATCTTAAAAGCTTTGGCCTGAGGGGACAGGCTTCTATGTTAGTACACATCTAGATGCCAACTGTAATCCTCTCCAGGGACCAGGGAGGCTAGTGGGTACCATACCATCTTCATGCTCTCCTTCTGCTTCACTAGCAGGTATCTTCTGGAAAGGAGCTTATACATACGTCTGGCACCCCAGCTTTTGCAGCTACTGCCCAGGGGACACACCTCTTGATTGCCTGGCTCTGCTGGCCAACAAGGCTTATGTTCCTGGGTCCCATAGGACTCTTAGAAACAGAGTAACGAATCTTAAGCTATGCCACCAGGGCACAGGGCAGAGGCAGCAGACTGAAATGCCCAGTCTGTAAGTGAAACAGACCTATTTATAGATCTTAACTGCAGCCTGAGGGTCAGGCTTATAATGTAACAACATCTAGGGGCCAACTGCAATCCTCTCCAGAGACTGGGGAGGCCAGTGGGTGCCATCTCTGCACTCTCCTTTGCCCTGCCCTGGGTCACCAGTGTTTCTATGAATGGAGGTTGTGCAAACATCTGGTGCTCCAGCTTTTGTGGCTGCTGCTCAGAAGACACAACCCTTGATATCTGGCTCTGGTGAGCAGCACGGCTTGTGTTCATGGGTTCAATGGCATGGTAGCAAACAAAGAAATAGTTCTTAACCTGCTATCCCCCTAGGGCTCAGTGCAGAGAGAGCAGGCAGAATGCCCATCTCTCAGTGTCCCGGAAAGAGGTATACTGGCATACTTTCAAAGTTACTGCCTGAGTGTCCAGCTTCCAATCAGCCTGCATCTAGGTGCTGAGATCCTTCTCTTTGGGACACTGACAGGTCTTGGTATACCCTCAACTACTGGGAGCCACTAAGAACAAAGTAGGCTGGACATTCACAAAGGTTTGAGAGACAACCAAGAGCCATGGCAGGGTTGAATAATAAGGTTTATCTCTTACGTGAAGCCACTCCTTCAAGACTGGCTATTGTATCTAATGCATAGAAACCAACATAGAGAGTCAAGAAAAATGAAGAAAGAGAGGAATATATTCCAAGTGAAAGAATTAGATAAAACCCCAGGAAAAACCTTAATGAAATTAAGATAAGTAATTTTTACCTGATAAAGAGCTCAAATGATGTCATAAAGATGCTCACAGAGGTCAGGGAAACAATACATGAACAAAGTGAAAATTTTAACAAAAAGAAAATATAAGAAAGTACTAAACAGAAATCACAGAGGTGAAGGATACAATAACTGAGCTGAAAAATTCAATAAAGGGGTTCAATAGCAGACTAGATGAAGTGAAAGGATCAGTGAACTAGAAGACAGTGAGTGTATTGGAATTCATTCAATCAGACCAGCTAAAAGAAAAAAGAATAAGAAAGAGTGAATAGAGTTTAAAGGACTCATGGGACAACATCAAGCAGATCAATATTCACATTTATAGGGGTGTCAGAAGAAGAGAGAGAGAAAGGGGCAGAAAGCTTATTTGAAGAAATAATGGCCGAAAACTTCCCTAACATGGGGAAAGAAATAGGCTACCTGGAAATAAATCCAGGAATCCCAGAGAGTTCCAAAAAAGAAGAATCCAAAGAGACATTATAATTAAATTGTCAAAAGTTAAAGGAGAAAATCTTAAAAGGAGCAAGAGAAAAACAACTTGTTATGTACAAGGGAACCCCCATAAGACTATCAGCAAATTTTTAGGTAGAAACTTGGCAGGCCAGAAGAGGGTGGCACAATATATTCAATGTGCTGAATGAAAAAAAAAAAAAAAAACAACCTGCCAACCAGGAATACTCTACCTGGAAAAGCTGTCCTTCAGAATTTAAGGAGAAATAAAGTTTTCCAGATAAGCAAAAGTTGAAGGAGTTCATCACCACTAGACCAGCCTTACAACAAATGTTAAAGGGACTTCCTTAAGGTGAAACAAAAGGGTGCTAATTGGTAACAGGAAAAAATATGAAAATATAAATCTCACAGGCAAAAGTAAATGTATAGTTAAATTCAGAATAATCTAATGTTGTCATGGTGGTGGGTCAATCACTTATAGCATAAAGATTAAAAGACAGAGTAAAGTAACTATAGTAAAAGTAGTAAAATACATTATATTTTAGTAGTAAAAATAACTATAACTACCATAATTTGTTAATGGATACACAAGATAAAAAATGTAAATTGTGACATCTTTTAAAATGTGTGGCGGGGAGAGTAAAAATGTAAAGCTTTAAAATGCATTCAAACAAGCTGTTATCAGCTTAAAATAGACTGTTACATTTAAATATAAGCCTCATGGTGATGACAGAGCAAAAACCCATAACACACAGAAAAGATGAAGTAAAAGGAGTCTAAGCACAGCATTACCAAAATTCATCAAATCACAAAGGAAGCAAGAGAAGAAGAAAGAAACAGAAGAATTACAAAATAGCTAGAAATCAATGAACAAAATGGCAATAAGTCCATACCTATCAACAATAACTTTAAATGTAAATGAACTAAATTTTCCAATCAAAAAACAAAGAGTGACTGAATGGATAAGAAAGGACTTATCTAAGGCCAAACTATGTTGTCTACAAGAGATTCATTTCAGATGTAATAACACATAGACTAAAAGTGAAGGGATGGATAGATATTCCATGTAAACGGAACCAAAGAAAGCCGGGAGAGTTATACAAGACAAAATAGACTTTAAGACAAGACTCTAACAAGAGACAAAGAAGGGCATTATATAATGATAAAGGGGTTAATCCAACAAGATGATATAATATTTATAAATATTTATGCATCTGACACAGATGCACCTAAATATATAAAACAAATATTAGTAGACGTAAAGGGAGAAAAAGGCAGCAATACAATGAAGCAATGGACTTAAGACATGTTAGACCAGATGGACTTAACAGACATTTACAGAACACGCCACTGAAAATCAGCAGAATACACACTCTGCTCAGTTGTACATGGAATATTCTCCAGAACAGATCATAGGTTAGGCCACAAAATAAGTATTAACAATATTAAGAAAACTGAAATCATATCAAGCATCTTTTCTGTGCACAATGGTATGAAACTAGAATCAATTATAGTAAGGAAACAGGAAAATTCACAAATATGTGGAGAGTAAACAACATGCTACTGAACAACCAATGGGTCAAAGAAGAACTCAAAAGAGAAGTGAAAAAATATCTTGAGATAAATAAAAAATAGAAATACAATATACCAAAACTTATGGAATGCTGCAAAAGCAGTTCTGGAGGGAAATTCATAGCAATAAGTGCCTGTATCAGGAAATAGGAAAGTTCTCAAGTAAACAACCTAACTTACACTTCAAGGAACCAGAGAAAAAAGAACAAACTAGGACCAAAATTAGTACAAGGAAGGCAATAACAAAGATCAGAGCAGAGATAAATGAAATAGCGGCTAAAAAGATAATAGAAAAGATCAATGAAACTAAGAGCTGATATTTTTAAAAAAATATAAACAAAGCTTTAGCAAGACTCACCAAGAAAAAAAGAACTGAAAAAAATTAGACATCAAAGAGGAGATGTTACAACTGATACCACAGAAAGACAAAGGACTGTGAGATTATGATGAACATCATACACCAACAAATTGGACAACCTAGAAGAAACAGATGAATTCCAAGGAATATACAACTTGTCATGGCTGAATCATGAAGAAATAGAAAATCTGAACAGACCAATTACTAGTAAGGAGATTGAATCAGTTATCAAAACCTCCCCCAAAACAAAATTATAGAAATAGATAGCTTCCCTGCTGAATTCTACCAAATACTAAAGAAGAAATAACACTAAACACCTTTTCAAACTAGTCCAAAACACAGAAAAAAGGAACACTCCCAAACTCCTTTTATGAGGCCAGCATTACCCTGGTATAACCAGACAAGGACACTCCAAGAAAAGAAAATTACAGGCTAATATTCTTGATGAACATAGATACAAAAATTCTCAACAAAATATTACCAAACTGAATTCAACAATACATTAAAGGGATCATATACCATGTGGAAGTTATTCCAGGGATGAATGGATGGTTCAACATCTGCAAATAAATCAATATGATACACCCGTAACAAAATGAAGGCTAAAAATCATATGATCATCTCAATACATGCAGAAAAAGCATTTCACAAAATTCAACATCCATTCATGATAAAAAAAAAAACCCTCTCAACAAGTAGGTATAGAGGGAACATAACTCAACATAGTAAAGGCCATATAATTAGCCCACGGGTAACATCATATTGAAGGGTTAAAAGCTGAAAGCAGTTCCTCAAAGATGAGGAAGATAAGGATGCCCACTCTTGCTAATTTTATTCAACACAGTATTGGAAATCCTAAGCAGAGCAATTAGGCAATAAAGAGAAATAAAAGGCATTCAAATCGGAAAAGAAGTAAAATGATCACTATTTGCAGATGACATGGTATTACATAGAGAAAACCCTAAAGACTCTGCCAAAAAACTTTTAGAACTAATAAATGAATTCAGTAAAGTTGCAGGATACAAAATCAATATAGAAAAATCGATTGCTTTTCTAAGCAAGAATAACCAACTATCAGAAAGAGAAATCAAGAAAATGATCCCATTTACAATTGCATCAAAAAGAATAAAAAACCTAGGAATAAGTTTCACCAAGGAGGTGAAAAACCTGTACAGTGAAAACTGTAAGATATTGGTGGGGAAAAAAATGAAGAAAATACAAATAAATGGAAAGATATTCCATGTTCATGTGTTGGAAGAATTAATATTGTTACCTCCATACTACCCAAAGCAAACTACAGATTCAATACAATCCCTATCAAACTTCCAATGGCATTTTTCTCAGAAATAGAACAATCATAAAATTTGTAGGGAACCACAAAAGACCTCAAATAGCCAAAACCATCTTGAGAAAGAAGAACAAAGCTGGGGGAATCACTCTCCCTGATTTCAAACTGGAGTAGAAAGGGAGAGTAATCAAAACAGTATATTGGCATAAAAACAGACACATAGATCAACAGAACAAAACAGAGACCCAGAAATAAACCCACACATACATGGTCAATTAATTTATGACAAAGGAGTCAAAAATACACAATGGCGAAAGAACAGTCTCTTCAATAAATGGTGTTGGGAAAACTGGACAACCACATGCCAAAGAATGAAACTGGACCACTATACACCATATACAAAAATCAACTCAAAATCGAGTAAAGACTTGAAATCATAAAATTTCTAGAAGAAAACATAGGGACAAGCTCCTTAACATTGGTCTTGACAATAATGTTTTGGATTTGACACCAAAAACAAAGGCAACAAAAAGCAAAAGTAAACAAGTGGGACTATATCAAACTAAAAAGCTTCTGCATAGCAAAGTAAACCATCAACAAAATGAAGACAACCTAGATAACAGGAGAAAATATTCACAATTTTCACTGATTGTGAAAATTCGCTGATAAGAGGTTAATATCCAAAATATATAAAGAACTCATACAACTCAATAGGAAAAAATGAAACAAGCTGATTAAAAAATGGACAGATGAAGTGACAGACATTTTTCCAAAGAAGTCACACAAATGGCCAATTGTATGAAATTGCTAAATGAAACTGGTAAATGAAAAGATGCTCAACATCATTAATCATCAGGGAAATACAAATCAAAACCACAGTGAGATATCATTGCACACTTGTTAGAATGGCTATTATCAAAAGAGACAACAAATTAACAAGTGTTGGTGAGGATGTGGAGAAAAGGGTGCATTCGCTAGTGGAATGTAAATTCGTGCAGCCACTATGGAAAACAGTATGGAGGTTCCTGAAAAATTAAAAATATAACTACTATATGATCCAGCAATTCCACTCCTAGGTATTTATATGAAGGAAATAAAATCACTATCTTGAAAAGATATCTGCACTACTATGTTCACTGCAGCATTATTTACAATAGCCTAGATGTGGAAACAAGCTAAGTGTCCATTGATGGATGAATGGATAAAATGTGTGTATGTGTGTGTGTATACACACACACACACACACACACACACACACCAGAATATTATTCATCCATAAAAAAGGAAATCCTGCCATTTGTGGCAACATGAATTAACCTTGATGGCATTATGCTAAGTGAAGTAAGTCAGAGAAAGACAAATACTATATAACCTCACTAATATCTGGAATCTAAAAGAAAACTGAACTCATAAATACAGAGACTAGATTGGTGGTTGCCAGAGGTGGGGGGTTCAGGTGAACGAAATGGGTGAAGGTGGTCAAAAGGTACACACTTGCAGTTTTAAGATAAACTAGTTTTGGGGATGTGATGTACAACAAGGCGATGACAGTTTACAATACTGTACTGTATATTTCAATGTTGCTAAGAGAATAAATCTTTAAAGTTATTCATCACAAGAAAAATTCTGTAACTCTTTAAGATGGGTGTTAAATACACCTGTCATTTCACAACATATATGTGTGTATACGTATATATATATATACACACACATATATATCAAATCATTATTTTGTAGACATAAAACTAATAAAATGTAATATGTCAATTATATTGCAATAAAAATTAAACAACAAAAAAACCCTATTAGAGAGGCAGAGCAGAGCCACCAGTCTGATCTCTTTTTTGCCTCACCTGATAAGGCAGAGTAGGTGTGTGTTCTGCTGTGGTAATGCCTCTCTGGAGAGCTAACCGGAGAAAGGGGATCAAGGGAACAAGAGGAGGAAACTTACAGGAACGTGGTGTGAGAGGAGATCCTACACAAAGTTTTGATGATGCTGGAGCAAAGCAATCACTTCTATAAATTTCAGACCCATGCTCATAAATTATTTCCTGAAACAAATTATTGGCTCAATGAGAACATTTTAAAGGTAAAAAGTATATACTTCTAGAGCATTTAATGCAATGAACCTAACAGTTCTGAAAGTTCTTAGAAAGTAAAGAAATAGGATATAAACAAATATTTCATATGAACAACAAATCATCCAAACTGGTGTGGAAAGAACAAAGGAACAGCTCTGATTCCTTTTAGGAGGTACTAGGAGCACGGATTAAATTCTAAGTAACTCACATCTGTGCACATGTCTGGCCAGTCTTCTCTAGCCAATCAAACCACTGAGTACAGAAGGATGAGTTCTCCAATTACTTTTCTGACTTCTTATCATGTCTTATGTTTATACAGGCGGAGGGGCAATTTCCAAACTTTTTGATTATTGGACCCTTTTGAGATGTGCTACTGAACACTGCTTATATCAAGTTTGCTTTAGGTCATACTGTCAGTCAATTCCAGCTACCCAATATGTGAGGAAGCTGAGTGTAGCAGTACGATCTGAATTTATTTCCCATTTCTGCCACTAGCTGAGTGATCTTGAGTGTCAAACTCTGTGAATCCAGGTTCAAGAATAATCTCTAAGGTTAAGTCTACAAAACACTGGAGGTGGGAGGAGGTGGAAGCCTGGGAGGAAGAGAGATTAGGTAATCAGGGTAATTGTTATGGTTTTAGGGAGTAGCATCTTTTTTTTTTTTTTTGTGGTACGCGGGCCTCTCACTGTTGTGGCCTCTCCCCTTGCGGAGCGCAGGCTCCGGACGCACAGGCTCAGCGGCCATGGCTCACGGACCCAGCCGCTCTGCGGCATGTGGGATCTTCCCGGACCGGGGCACGAACGCGCGTCCCCTGCATCGGCAGGCGGATTCTCAACCACTGCGCCACCAGGGAAGCCCCAGGGCGTAGCATCTTTAAGAACTATATGTGAGACGCAAGCTTCAAGCTTGCAGGTAATTGTAAGCAGTGTTTTTATATTGTTAAATATACAATAGTTGTCATGTTAATGAAACAGGTTTTTCATTTTCTTGATCTAAGAACTAAAATATGCATTCTGATCTTTTGTTTTTTCTCTCTTCACCATCTAGTTCTCAATTTCAGAGATGAGTAACATAAAGAACTCTGACTCCTTGGGCTAAACATTTATTTTCCTGCTCAGGAAGTTATTTGCAGTTTAGGGCTTTCTCCTAATGCCTCCAAGTATGACACATTCTCTGTCCTTTCCGAGAGAAAAAGTGTGTACACAGAATGCCTTTCTCCCATCCCTGGGACCCTAGCACAGGAAGCCTATAGTTGTCAGTGTTCTGACAGAGTTCTTGCTCCCTCTTCATCCCCAAAGGCCAGCATCCAATATGAGATTTTGGTCACTGGTGCCATCTAGTGGTAGAGACAAGGAAACTACGGTCTGTAAGTCTTAACCAATTCCATGAGATCCGAGCCAAGATGGGCTGGTAGCATTGTTCACCTTTAAGTTAAGCTGGAGAGCTTCAATAGTAGTGATTATAACATTTATTACAGTATTGATTTCACTCAAGAAAGAAATTTTGGTAATACTTTATTTATACTGGTATTTAAAAAATTATTTGAAATTCATAAAAATAGAAAAAAAGTGAAATAAAATATTTAATACAATTCAAATAATAACATAAACATGCAAAACATCAAGTAAACCAAGTTCATAAAAAACATTACACCTGCATTGTCATTTTCATATAAATCACTGTGGCCCCAGCTGTGCTGCCTCCTTGCTGTAGACCTTACCACCTGGCAGCCTGCATGGTGGGGCTTCCTTCTGAGTGAGGCTTTCAAGGCACCACTTTTAGGTGGCTCCTACACCCTGGCCAGTAACTCAGAGTTGCTGCCATTTAAATTTCTCTCCTGCACAGTGTGGGAAGAGACTGCTCTTCTGCGGGGAGTAATCTGCCTACTTTAGAGGGCTTCTCTTGCCAGATGCAGGCTCAGGCTCTATTTTGAGGGGATGAAAAAGAAGGGGAAGGAAGAAGACTGGCAGAAAGCAAATGGAAGTCGGAGTGTAAGGATTAGAGAGAGGATTTGGGAGAAAGTCAAGAAGGGAGAGTAACACTGCTGACCAGTGTTTAAAATAACAGTGGCATCAACATGGTATTGCAATCTCCCTGTATCCCAGTGATGATTCTGTCACATAACTCCCAACTTTTGATTTTTTCCCCTCCTCCTCAGGAGGCTATCTACAACGGTTTCTTTAAGCTATGCTAGGAAGAGTCCACCACAAGCTGTGTTACTGCTTCATCAGCTGGACCGTAGAGCCACTCTGACGTTTTAGGAGTAGTCAGTTGGATTCCCAGAGAGCCTTCCTGAGCACTGCCTGAGCCTTGAGGGAAGGGTTAAGGGCCGTCCACAGCCTCCTGCTCACCTGCTGTACTTCTGAGAATCCTGTGGCCCACTGTCCTCTCGCTTTCAGAGGCCACTTCACCAGGGAAGGGGGCTGGTGGGGAGATGCAGGATCAGGTTGGCAAAGAGGCCAGGGGCCAGAGCATGGAAATTAATGTTTCTGTAGGTGCTTAACCACAGTGGACAGGTTCTCCATGAGTCCATTTGCAACAACAGCAGAGGAAGAGTTGCCCAGAATGCCCATCGATGAGGAGCACTAAAATCTAACTGGAAACGTGAGGCAGTGAGGATACCTGCATCTGCTGAAACTCTTCTCAGGGAGGATGTCCCATGCAATGGAGGAAAACCCAAATGGGCTGTGGAGGGACGGGGTGAGATCCTCAGGAGAAGTCTCAAGTATATTCTCAAACTCTTTCCTAAGGAGAGGGGGAAGGCCTGGTTAACTGGAACCTTTGGTCTTGGTGGGTCAGGTATAACAGTTTGGGGATGGAGCTGAGTTGCCTAAGACGCAGAGGAGAGGCAGCGTACTCGTCCCTAAATCCTTTCTCCACGCAACCATCAGTCTCCCTCTAAAAAGGCATGATAAAAAAGAATATAAATACTGGCCTGTCTGGGGCACCACATGTCTTGGTGCAACTCTGTATAAGGCAGACATCAGCCAAGACAACCTTCCGAACAGCAATGCACCCAGGCGTAACTAGTCCTTAGGATCTTACAGATGGGGACATTAGTGGGGGAAGCCTTGGCACCTGCGGCCACCTTGCTCCAGAGATGGTGGCTGTGGCGGCCTCACTCTCAGGACTCATCTAAGAACTGTTTATGGAAAAGAACCCGGGTGACCTTGGGTAAGTCCTACACTCTTTCCCCCCTTTATGTTTTACCTAATTCACTCATTCATTCAACATTTATTCGTGTCTGTTGTGGAATAAATACTGTGCTGGGCACTAGAAACAGAAAGGAATGAGGCAAGGTGCAGAGAAGACTGTGGCAGACACGTGGGTTGCGTATTCAAATCCATCTTCCTCTACTTCCTCCTTGACAGAACCCTCATTTTGTTTGAGATGGTAATGTGCCCGGTTGAATACTTGTCTTCAGAACCTCCTCTGTAACTAGTGCTGGACATTAAAATGTAAACCCAAGTCCAATGACGGGGTTTCTAAGAAACTATCACTTCCCAATTAAAACGTGACAGGTATAGCTGGCAACATCCCTTACCTTTTCCCTGCCTTGAGCTTGGAGGTGACAGGTGGGGCCTTAGTGGTCGTTTGGCCACCATAAAGGAAAAGACCAAGAGAATTACAGAGATAATGGCTGAACACTGTCAGGGCCAATGAACAATTTACAACTGCTTACCTCAGATCTTGCTATGTAAGAAAAGTTAACTACCATTTGTTTAAGCTATTCTTAGTTTAATATTATACCTCTTTGAGCCAAACGTATTCCTACTTGATCCAGAGACAAATGTGTAACAGAGGAGTGTTGTAGATCTGTAGAGGCAGAGATAACTAGGAAGGAACAGTCAGAAGGCAGGGCAAGAATCAGGGAGGGTGGAGCTACAGAATCCAAGGGAGGAGATAGCTAGGTATAAAAGGGTGGTTAACAGCAAGAAATGCAGGAAAGATGTCAAGCTAGAAGATGGCTTTAACAATGAAGAGGCTCCTGGTGATTTTTGACATAGCGGTGTCCACGGAATGGTGGTGGAGAAACAGAGGATGCAAAAGGGTGAAGTGACTAGGAAGTGAAGGAAGGGGACAGTAATTTACACCAGGGGTCTCTGCCCTGCCTCCTGGTTTTGTAAATAATGTTTAATCGGAACCCAGTCACACCCATGAATTTTAGTACTATCCATGGCTGCTTTTGGTGCTACAATGGCCGATGAGTAGTTGAGATACAGACTGTCCAGCCCACAGAGCCAAAAATATTTACTATGTGGTCCTTTAAAGAAATCATTTGCTGACCCCTGATTTAGACCATTTTTCTACGTGCTTGGCTGTGCAAAGCAACAAATGGCCAAGCAGCCAGAGGGAGACATAAGGTTGAAAGTTTTGTTTTTGTTTTTAATTTTAAAGAGATGGGGAAGACCCTCTAGGGCAGTTGCCAGTGCAGAGGAAGTGAGACACTGGAGAGAGGGGGCTTACCTGTCACAGAAGAGCTACTGGGGCAGAGTGAGAGCACAATGTGGGGGGTTCCATAGTGAAAGGATGCTGTACGCTGCTCTCTCCCACCAGGGGTGCTTAGAAGAAATTCATAGCAGGGGCATGTGAGGGACACATTTGCAAGCAGGTTCAGAACCCACTCTCTTCTCTGCAGACTGTAGAAAAAGTGAGGCTAAAAAGAGAGGGGATATTCTGCCAAATTGTTTGGTCTCTTGGGCCATAGTTTCACCACCAGTAAATTGAATTTTTTTCTGGGGATTGAAAAGTCTAACCAATCAAGAATTGTACAGCACTCCGCAACTATGAAATGTCACTGAAATGTTTAATAACAGAACACTCCTGACCCCAGGATGCTGTGAGGATTAAGAGGCAGATGCTTTCATAGTGATGAAAAGCTTTGTGTAGACATTACGTCTTACTAACTACCATCATTACAAAAGGCAGGTAGCAGGCACAGTGAACATGAATCATGTAAGGGCACAAAACCAGGCAGTTTGAAACTGCCTTTTATTAACATAAAAAGAGGTTGTTCATTTTTTTTCTCTAACCTTAGGAGACTGCAGCAGGTATATAGTCATTTAGATTTTAGTTTCAACCTTTTCTTCTGCATTTGCAGCAAAGAATCACGAAATATTGGAAGTGGATGAGTCCTTCAATAACACTAATGTCAAGGGCCCCAATCAAGATGGCAGAGTAGAAGGATGTGGAACTCACCTCCTCCCACAAATACATCAAAAATGCATCTACAAATGGAACAATTCTCACAGAACACCTACTGAACACTAACAGAAGACCTCAAACCCCTTAAAGGACATGAAAGATCCCCATGTAACCGGGTAGAACGAAAGAAAGAAAAAAAAGAAAAGACAAAAGGAAGCAGGATGGGACGTGTGCCGGGGGGCAGCGGGGAGAGTGGATAAAGAGGAAAGGTTCCTGCACCCTGGGAAGCCACTTCACCAGTGGGGATATCAGCTGGGACAGAAGGGGAGCTTCAGAGGCTCAGAGGAGAACACAACAACCAGCTTGTAGCAGGCAGAACAGAGAGAGACTTGCACAGACAGTCCGTGCCACTGCCCTGTATGCCCCAGCCTGGGACACGTCTGCTGGTATGGGTGGGGCTGGGTGCTGGGACTCAGGGTTTAGAGAACAGACCTGGGGAAAGGACTGCTGTTGGCTGCGCAGAGACAGCCTGAAGGGGGTGGAGTGTGGCATAGCCGGAACGGGGCTGTTCGCGGAAAAAGCCTGGGCCTGCCACAGAAGTGAAGCGCCATTGTTAAGTGGTGCATGAACGGAGGGGCGGTGCTGCCATTACAGCCTCCTTCTCCATGTGCTGGTCCCGCCGCTGCGGGCTCTGTGCGAGTATGCTCCAGCTGCTGCCCTGTGGGCTCCTGCCTCTGAGGGCTCTTGCGTCCCAGCTGCCGCCTTACAGGGCACTGGGAGCATATGCCAGCGGGTTGCCCACTCACAGAGGTGGGGCTGAAACAATAGCTGAGCCCCAGGGGCCATGCAACTTAGGAAGTAGGGTTGAAATCTCACCCCGAGGTTGTGCAAGCCACAGATTTACACCTCCGCCACTGGCTTTGTAAATTTAGTGCCTGCAGGACATCCGAGTAGACAGCAGGTGTGCCTACAGCTGAGATGGCTCTGGCTTAGCAGCTGTGGGCTTTGTGGACACGCGCATGGCAGGGGCTGGGCTGGGCCAGGTCTGAGCTGCCTCCAGAGCTCCCACAGTGGGTCCAAATGTGTGACTAATGAGGTTCTGGGACCTGACTTTGGTGGCTCTGCACTGGTTCTGAGGGACACCAAGGTTGAGACGGGATTCCCAGGGTTGAGATGGGTTGAAGGCAGTGCCAACAGCTGTGTACTTTGTGAGCCTGCACAACAGGTGACAGGTGATACAACAAAGCACACTCACTGGCGAACAGCTCTGGCAGAGGAATAATTAGTGGCTCCTCTCCCAGTGGGAGCACTCCAATCCCATCTATCTCGCACTGCAGCTCATAAATGCAGCTCATAAATGGATCTGGGGGCTTCTACTCCAACAACTAGGGAACAGACCCGGCCCCTGACAGGGCAGTGACAACCACAGAGCAAAGAGGAGGCCCCACTCAATATCCAGTGCACGCTCTGGTCACCATAACACCAGTTACTCCTCCTATCAAGGGGATAATGGCCAACACATACTGAGGAAAGAGGTGGCAGACATCCACACTAAGAACAGCCCTGGCACCAAAAAATATTACGCCCACACAGGCTATACAGGGATACTGCCACATAAAAACAGCCCTCCAAGACCACAGTAGATAACTGTTTCTCCTAAACTCATAGAGCAAGAGAAATATAAGTAAAATGAAGCAGAAGAACCACTCCCAATTAAAAGATCAAGAGAATTCCCCTTAAAGAATAAACAAGGAAACAGACCTCTTCAGTCTAATAGACACTGAGTTCAAAAAGGAGATAATAAAAACACTGAAGGAATTAAGAAGGACTGTTGATAGAAATGCAGATTACTATAAAAAGGAATTACTGTAGAAACTATAAGGAGGAGCCAAGAAAAATTAGAAAATTCATTTGCTGAGATGAAAGCTGAGCTAAAGGTAATGAATAGCAGAATGAATAATGTGGAAGAATGAATAAGTGATTTGGAAGATAGAATAATGGAAATCACCCAATTAGAACAGCAGACAGAAAATTAAATGAAAAAAAATGAAAGCAATATAAGACACCTATGGGATAATATAAAGCATGCCAATCCACAAATAATAGGGATCCCAGAGGAGAAGAAAGAGAAAAGGGGATTGAAAATGTATTTGAAGAATTATGGCTGAAAACTTCCCAAGCCTAAAGAAGGAAACAGATATCCAGGTAAAGGAAGCACAGACAGTCCCACACAAGGTAAACGCAAACAGACCTACACCAAGACATATTATAATAAAAATGACAAAAGTTAAAGATAGAGAGTATTCTAAAGGCAGCAAGAGGAAAACAAAAAGTTAATTGCAAGGGAACCCCCATAAGGCTATCAGCTGATTTCTCTACAGAAAGGTTGCAGGCCAGAAGGGAGTAGCAAGATATATTCAAAGTCCTGAACAGGAAAAAACTGCAACCTAGGATGCTATACCCAGCCAAATTATCATTTAGAATAGAAGGAGAGATAAAGACAAGCAAAAGCAAAAGAATACAGCAATGCTAAACCTACCCTAAAGGAAATATTGAAAGGTCTTCTCTAAATAGAAAAGAAGTAAGAATCTACAGGAAAGAGTAAATCACTTAAATAACCCAGTACACGGATTAAAACAAAAAATCAAAAAACTTCTGTGAAAGTGATGATAACCACAATGAACAGCAAAAGAATGAAAATGAAGATGTAAAAGAGGATCAAAATCATAAAATATGGGGGAGAAGAGTAGTAAAATGTAGATTTTTTTTTTCCTAGAATGTGTTTGAGCCTATATGACTACCAGTCTAAGGCAGGTAGAGGGACTTCCCTGGTGGTGCAGTGGTTAAGAACTCGCCTGCCAATGCAGGGGACACAGTTTTGATCCCTGGTCTGGGAAGATCCCACATACCATAGAGCAACTAAGCTCGCTTGCCACAACTACAGAGCCTGTGCTCTAGAGCCTGTGAGCCACAACTACTGAGCCTGCGAGCCACAACTACTGAGCCCGCGTGCCTAGAGCCCATGCTCCACAACAAGAGAAACCACTGCAATGAGAAGCCTGTGCACCTCAACAAAGAGTATCCCCCTCGCCACAACTAGAGAAAGCCTGTGTGCAGCAACAAAGACCCAATGCAGCCAAAATAAATGAATAAATAATTAATTAAAATAGATTAATAAAAAATAAGGCAAGTAGATATAGGAAGTGGTTAACATACTTGAAAACGGTAATCACAAAGCAAAAACATGCAATGGATTAAAAAAAAAACAAAAAAAAGAGAACATGAGTATAATACAAAAGGAATTCATGAAACCACACACAAAAGGAAAAACAAAAAGAAAGGGACAAAGAAGAGATATAAAAGCAATGAGAAAATAAAGTTTAAAACGGCAAGAAATACGTATCTATCAATAATTACCTTAAATGTCAATGGACTAAATGCTCCAGTCAAGACACAGAGTGGTATATTGGATTAAAAAAACAAGAGCCTACATTATTCTGCCTACAAGTGACCCACTTTAGGGCAAAGGACACACAAAAATTGAAGTGAGGGCGTGGAAAAAGATATTTCATGGAAACAGAAATGACAAGAAAGCAGGGTTGCACTACTCACATCAGACAAAATAGACTTTAGAACAAAGGCTATAAGGAAAGATAAAGAAGGACAGTATATAATTATAGAAGGATCAATACAAGGAGAGGATATTATACTCATCAACATATATACACCCAATATAGGAGCACCCAGATACATAAAAAATAACTAACAGACATAAAGCAAGAAATTGATGGGAATACACTCACATCAATGGAAAGATCTTTGAGACAGAAAATCAACAAGGCAACAGAGATCTTAAAAGATGCAATAGCACAGTTAGACTTAATTGATATTTTCAGGACATTACATCCAAAAAAAGAAGAATACACATTGTTTTCAAGTGCATATGGAACATTCTCTAGGATTGACCACACACTAGGGCACAAAACAAGCCTCAACAAATTTAAGAGTATAGAAACTATTTCAAGCATCTTTTCTGACCACAACAGCATGAAACTAGAAATCAACACAGAAAAAGAAATGACAAAAAACCCCAATTACATGGAGACTAAACAACATGCTATTTAAAAACCAATGGGTCAATGATTAATTTAAAGAAGAAATTAAAAAATACCTTGAGGCAAATGACAATGAAAACACAACTATACAAAATCTATGGGATGCAGCAAAAGCAGTTCTTAGAGTGAATTTCATAGCAACACAGGCCTTTAAGAAACAAGAAAAGTCTCAAATAAACAACCTAACCCAACACCTAAAAGAATTAGAAAAAGAAGAACAAAACAAAACCTAAAGTCAGAAGGAAGGAGCTAATAAAGTTCAGGGAGGAAATAAATAGAGATTAAAAAACAATAGAAAATAAACTCAATAAAAACCAAGAGCTGGTTCTCCAAAAGGGCAAACAAAATTGACAAATCTCTGGCCAGGCTCACCAAGAAGAAAAGAGAGAAGACTCAAATAAACAAAATAAGAAATGAAAGAGGAGAAATCACAACTGATACCTCAGAAATACAAAAAACTATAAGTGAAAAATTATATATCAATTATATGAACAATTATACATCAACAAATTCGACAACTTAGAAGAAATGGACAACTGTCTAGAAACATACAGCCCACCAAAACTGAATCAAGAAGAAATAGATAACTTGAACAGACCGATGATTACAAGTGAAATAGGATCTGTAATTTAAAAAAAAAAAAAACCTCCCTATAAAAGTCCAGGGCCAGATGGCTTCACGGGCAAATTCTACCAATCATACAAGGAAGAATTTATACTGATCCTTCTCAAACTCTTCCAAAAGACTGAAGAGGCAGGAACACTCCCGAAGACATTCTAGGACGTCACCATGACCCTGATATCAAAACCAGACAAAGACACTACAAAAAAAGAAAATTACGGGCCAATATCTTTGATGAATATAGATGCAAAATTTATCAATAAAATATTAGCAAACCCAATGCAACAACACATAAAAAAGATCATACACCACAACCAAGTTGGATTCATCCCAGGGTCGCAAGGATGGTTCCAGCAAACACAAATCAATCAATGTGATATGTGTGTGTTGAACCACATGATACACCACATAACAAAAGACAAAAACCACATGATTATCTCAATAGATGAAGAAAAAGCATTTGATAAAATTCAACATCCATTTATGATAAAAACTCTTACCAAAGTGGGTACAGAGAGAACATATTTCAACATAATACAATAAGTCCCTGACATATGAACCTTCAAGTTGCGAACTTTCAAAGATGCAAACATGTATTTGCATGTCCAATCACATAAATTATTCTATTTGAGGAGGCACTGTTAGTTTTTGAGGCACGGGACCCGAACATAGAATGGTACACAAAGGCTGCAGCAGCCATTCAGAATGCAACCCAGCACTACTGGGCCATCTATGATGAGAAAAAAAGAGGTACTATCCAGACATCACTGGATCATTTTTTCAAGAAGGTGGATAGAATTGAATCCAGCAAAAAGTCAGAACCTGTGCCATCAACATCAGGTGTGAGTGAAATTGCAGCTTGCCCTCATCTCCTATTGCTAATGATCCTTCAGTTCTACCATCTCCCACCTCCACTTCCTCCTCCAGTCAGTAACTCTTCTTGCCTGTTCACTCGATGCCAGCCCCATACGCCAGCTGTTGTACTGTACTACTTTACTTTTCAAGGTACTGTAAGATTAAAAATGTTTTCTTTATTTTTTGTGTTTGTTTGTTTTTTATGTACGTATTATTTGTGTGAAAAGTATTATAAACCTATTATAGTACAGTACTATATAGCTGATTGTGTTAGTTGGGTACCTAGCCTAACTTTGTTGAACTTATGAACAAATTGGACTTATGAACTCGCTCTTGGAACGGAACTTGTTCATATGTAGGGGACTTACTGTAAAAGCTATTTACAACAAACCCACAGCCAATATAATACTCAATGGTGAAAAGCCGAAAGCTTTCCTGCTAAATTCTGGAACAAGACAAGGATGCTCACTCTCACCACTTCTCTTCAACATAGTATTGCAAGTCCTAGCCACAGCAATCAGACAAGAAAAAGAAACAAAAAGGTATTCAAATTGGTAGGGAAGAGGTAAAAGTGTCATTATATGCAGATGACATGATACTATATATAGAAAACCCTAAAGACTCCACAAAAAAACTACTGGAACTGATCAACGAATTCAGCAAGGTAGCAGGATACAAGATTAACATACAGGAATCCGTTGCATTTCTTTACACTAACAATGAAATATCAGAAAGGGAATGTAAACAGTCCCTTTTAAAATCACATCCAAAAAAAAAAGGAATAAACCTCACCAAGGAGGTGAAAAACTTATAAGCTGAGAACTACAAAACACTAGTAAAGGAAACTCAACATGATTCAAAGAAATGGAAAGATATCCCATGCTCTTGGATTAGAAGAATTAATATTGTTAAAATGGCCATACCACCCAAAGCAATCTACAGATTCAATGTGATCCCCATCAAATTACCCATGACATTTTTCATAGAACTGGAACAAATAATCCTAAAATTTATATGGAACCATAAAGGATCCATAATTGCCAAAGCAATCCTAAGGAAAAAGAACAAAGCAGGAGGCATAACCCTCCCAGACTTCAGACAATACTACAAAGCTATAGCAATCAAAGCAACATGGGACTGGCACAAAAACAGACATATGGATCAATGGAACAGAATAGAGAGCCCAGAGGTAAACCCACACACCTACAGACAATTAATCTTCAACAAAAGAGGCAAGAATATATAATGGGGTAAAGACAGTCTCTTCAGCAAGTGGTGTTGGAAAAGTGGGACAGCCAGCCACATGTAAATCAATGATTTTAGAATATACCCTCACATCATACATAAAAATAAACTCAAAATGGCTTAAAGACTTAAAAATATAAGACATGACACCACAAAACTCCTAGAAGAGAATATAGGCAAAACATTCTCTGACATATATTGTACCAATGTTTTCTTAGGTCAGTCTCCCAAAACAATAGAAATAAAAGCAAAAATAAATAAATGGAACTTAATCAAACTTACAAGCTTTTGCACAGCAAAGGAAACCATAAACGGAGTGAAAAGGCAACATACAGACTGGGAGAAAATATTTGCAAATGATACGACTGACAGGCCTTAATTTCCAAAATATACAAACAGCTCATACAACTCAATAACAAAAAAACAAACACCCCAATCGAAAAACGGCCAGAAGACCTAAATAGACATTTCTCCAAAGAAGACATACAGATGGCCAATAGGCACATGAAAAGCTGCTCAACATCACTAATTATTAGAGAAATGCAAATCAAAACTACAATGAGGTACCACCTCACACTGGTCAGAATAGCCATCATCAAAAAGTCTCCAGGGCTTCCCTGGAGGCTCAGTGGTTAAGAATCCGCCTGCCAATGCAGGGGACAGGAGTTCAAGCCCTGTTCTGGGAAGATCCCACATGCTGTGGAGCAACTAAGCCTGTGTACCACAACTACTGAGCCTGCGCTCTAGAGCCCGTGAGCCACAACCACTGAGCCTGCGTGCCACAACTACTGAAGCCCACATGCCTATAGCCCGTGCTCCACAACAAGACAAACCACTTCAAAGAGAAGCCCGTGCACCGCAACAAAGAGTAGCCCCAACTTGCCGCAACTAGAGAAAGCCAGCATGCAGTGACAAAGACCCAATGCAGCCAAAAATTAAAAAAAAAAAAGTCTACAAATAATAAATGTTGGAGAGGGGGTGGAGAAAAGAGAACCCTCTTACACTGCTGGTGGGAATGTAAATTGGTGCAGCCATTATGGAAAACAGTATGGAGGTTCCTCAAAAAATTAAAAATTAAGTTGCCATATGATCCAGCAATCCCACTCCTGGGCATATATGCAGACAAAAATATAATTCAAAAAATACATGCACCCCTATGTTTATAGCAGCACTATTTACAATAGCCAAGACATGGAAACAACCTAAATGTCCACTGACAGATGAATGGATAAAGAAGATGTGGTGTGTATGTGTGTCTATATATATATAATGAAATATATGCCATTTGCAGCAATGTGGATGGACCTAGAGATTATCACATCAGTCAGAAAAAGAAAGACAAATACCATATGGTATCACTTATATGTGGAATCTAAAATACGACACAATTGAACATATCTATGAAACAGAAACAGCCTCACAGACATAGAGAACAGATTGCCAAGGGGGGAGGCAAGCGGGGAGAGAAGGACTTGGAGTTTGGGATTAGCAGATGCAAACTAGTGTATCTAGGAATGGATAAACAACAAGGTCCTACTGTACAGCACAGGGAACTATACTCAATATCCTGTTATAAACCATAATGGAAAAGAATATGAAAAAGAATATATATGTATAACTGAGTCACTTTGTTGTACAGCAGAAATTAACACAACATTGTAAATCAACTATACTTCAATAAAATTTTTTAAAAATAACACTAATGTCAAACCACTTATTTTATGGATGATGAACAGGAGACACAGAAGTTATGATATTTAGCCAAGGGTCTGAGCTGGCACAAGACTCCTTCTCTAGGCTGTTTTCCTTACATCAGTGCCTCCATAGCCTTACTATTATCTTATCTCAGTGAGCTTCCCAGAGGGCAGGGCAGAGGCAGTGGGCCTCTTCTTGGAAGGAGAAAATATTATCTGGCTATATAGATGCAGCTGTAGACAGCAGGTTTACCACATGATGGCTGTGCTCTGGCTGGGCCGTCTCCAAGGACACAGTTCTCAAGGGTCAGTCCCCTAGAGACGGGACTTACCAGATCCTTGGGACCCTCCTGCTCCTCTGGTACAGGTACTTCTGGGAGCAGGCACGAGTCAGAGGGGCCCTGCCTAGCTTGCTCCTGTGGAAATGTGCTCTTTAGTTAACCCTCGGGTGAAGAAGTGGGGCGGGTGAGTTTCAGACCAAAACTTCTGCTCTCCATTGCTTGAGTGACAAAACGGCACATAGTATATTGCCTCTAGTTTGAATGTAAAAAAAAAAAAAATCATACAAAAACATGTTCTTAAGGTTTATGGGTTATGAGCCCCTTTCAGAAGATCTTTCCACAGAAAAATGTACATACTTCATAAATTAACACATATTTCAAGGAGTCCATGGACCACTTTCCATTCATGGGCTCTTAGGGGGGTTCCTGGACCACTACTACCCATTATCCACCCTCCACCCACAGCTAAAATTACACTTACAGTGGTTACCTCCTAAGTGGTAAGATCCTAGAGGATTTTTCATTTTTAAAAATCATTTTTTGTATTTTCCAAATTTTCTATGGTCACCATTTTTTTTGTTTAGTATAATCAGAAAAAGTGTTATATAAAAACATAAAAGTACCCATCCAAAACTTCTATCGTCTGTGTTCATATGTTAGCTTTCAAGCACCTCATAGCCCTTCATAAAGCTCAGACATGCCAACTGCTCAAGTGAATTTTTACGTTACTGATCCTAATACTGTTTGTACTGATACTTCAGATATGGCATCTTTTACTGTGCGAGATATTCATACCTATGTATCTTATTATTGTTGGTGCTTTCACAAAACGTCCCCCAACTGAATATGTCTGAAGAAAATGTTCCATTGGCTATCTCAGTTAGTTAAAAATCTCTTTCTCTCGTGTGTGCCCTTTAATTCTTTCTGACTGCTGATGACTATTTACTCAGCTCTACAACTGTATTCTCCTCAATGTCAGTCTAAGCTAAATGGGAACCCAAAAAAGTTGTCTTGTCCAGGAGGCAGATTAGATCCCAATGACACCGGATGTAGACTCTAGCTCTGAAAAGCAGACATGGAAGGCATACTTCCAATGTAAGCTACAATATCATAAGTAAAACTGGAACAAATGGGTGAAGTCATCTTAGAGGAGTCTAGGGAATATCTGGTATAAGACACAGGAAGAATATGCCTCAGAAATTATCTCAATAGATAAGTGACATTATATGACACAGCCTTAATGGCGTTCCACCCCAGACAATGCATTCCTGTCCTCTCATTCTCCCATCCAGGTCTATGACTAGGTTTCTAAGCCAGGAGTCTCCTCTTCAACAGACAGAAACACCTCAGAATCTTATTCTTAAAAAGAGTCCCGAGGCAGTTGTCCCTAAAGGGCTGACTTAAGCCTGTTAAGGATCAGGAGGGATGTAATCCACAATGTCAAAAGGCCAGGCTGGCATAGCCACAGCTGCACCAGGACTGATCAGCCAGTAAGAGTTTAACAGATAGACGTTGCTCTGGAATTCCATTTTCTCTTATGCGCTGTGAGTGAAAATGGGAGTGGGAGTTGAGTGAGCCCATGATAAATGTTGAGGTGCTGCTGAGCCGAGGTCATGGAGAGAAACCTTGATTACCAGTTACTGAGGTTCCAGTGAAGCTGCTACTGGCTCAGCCCTGGGAGAGTGAGTGCTGTTGGCAAGGACTGAACATGTCCCCATACCTGTGGGCTGCTTGGCTGGCTAGGGCAAGGCTGCCATAATGTTGCCCTCTATAGGAGGGGCAGTCTGCCAGAGCAGAAAGCGCATGTGCTTAGAGGCAGACAACTGAGTCCACATTCAGGCTCTGCCACTTGGTAGCTATGTGGCCCAGGACAAATTCTTTGACCTCTCTGACCCTCAGTTCCTTCATTGGTAACACAGAGATATCAATGCCTATCTTGCAGGATTATTTTGAGGGTTAAATGAAATAACTTATCTGATATGTGTTAGCAGCACTCACTAAATGGTAAGGTAACTTCTTGCTCCCTAGTCAAATCCACTTGCTGCTACTCAGCCACAGTGATTTTCCAAAGCACAAATCTGATTTCTCTACTTAAAACATTTCAGTGGCTCCCCTTTTCTCCCAAGATAAAGAACAAATCCTGATGATCTATGAAGCCCTGCATGTCCTGGTCCTTGTCAACCTCTCTCCCTTGTTCTCCTGTGCTCTAGCCACATGGACCTTCTTTATGCTCTCAAAAAATGTAATCCTTCCTATCTTGAAGCCTTCACACAGGCTAAAAGCCCCTTATTCCCAGATTTCACTTATCTGGTTAACAACTTCTCATAACTTCTTTGGGAAAAACGTTTCTCAACCTCCAGACTAGGTCAGGCCTCCTGACAATGCTCCCTTTACCTCTCTTTCACAGAACGTGATCTGCTTTGTAATTATACTTGGAATGACTTATACTATGCCTTAGACAGTAAGATCAAGAGGTAAGACACTGTGCTCTTTTTTGATCATCACTGAATCTCCAGGACTCAACATCAAGCACAATGCCTGGCCCATTTTAGGGGCTTAAAATGTTTACTGAATAAATGAATGAATGGAAGTTCAGAGGAGGGTTGGAAAACATTCGCTATTAATCTGGTTAGTATTGATACTTCTCTGCAACATTTAACCACGTTCTGCCCCGCATGCTTATTAATATTTAATTCTTCCTTTCCTTGCTGGATTTTCAGCTTTGTTGTATATACAACTTCAAACGTTCCACTGACACCATACTACAGGCTCAGAGGAGCTGCTCTGTGTTAGGGAGATGGCATGGAATGGAAGGGAGTGTTAAATGGCCTGAACAGGAACAGAGAGAAAGGTGAACTCTACCTTGAAGGTAGCTGTGGCCTGAGATAAGAATAGGTTTCCTGTCCAATCTTGCCTTCTCAGGGGCATTTGAGTTGACCTCCCTTTGTTGGGAGGTGAGGATTCAACAGGGCAACACTTACTTGTTCCCATGAAGAAATCATATGACGTTCAGCAGGTGCCTTTTCTATGATGGTCACCTCTGTCACGCCTGGGGATGATTCTGAAAGAGGAAATAGAGAGTCTGTAGAGTTGCAGTTGGTCCATTCTCACATATTTCTACACTACAGGTTGACTAACTCTTGAAGACTGCTCTAGGAATACCAGATCCCTCTGAGGAGCACTTATTACCCCTGTGATAAAAGCAATTGGTCCCTCAAAGGCACTTGGTCCCATAACCTAAGACCATGTAGTCTTCCTGGTAGTAATTATGCCAGTATCCTTTCTATGCATCATACAGTTTCCCTTAAGTTTTCAGAAGGCTCAAATCTTGGGATGCAGCAATAGTCCAATATACCAGCAAAGAATTCTGGACTCCACCTATCCTAGTCTTCCTTTATGCATTCACTAGTTGTGTAACCTTACGTGAGTGCTCAGTTCCCTTTGCATTTAGTAAGACAAGAATTACAATAATACTTTCCTTGATAAGCGAAGCAAAGGAAACAGAAATGAAGGTGCTTTGGTAAAGCATATACAATTTTTTTTTCTGCCTTCTGTTCAGTGTTCTTCCTAATATGTTGGGAAGCATGGTACTGTGGTAGAAAACCACTGTGAGCTTCAAGCCATTTGACCTGGGGTGAGTCCTTGCTATCTCCATGATTGGTTAGGATGGAAGACACTGTCTTGTCCCTTCAAGGGTGGTCCTATTTGGCACTGTTCCACCAAAGCTGAGATAGTGACTAATAAATGTCATTATTCAATTTTACAGCAAGGACACTGAGCCTGAGAGGTAAAGCCACAAAGCCAAGCCTCTGACTCCGAGTATGGGTCTAGTTGAGAAATGAAGAGCATGTGCAGAAGTCACTACATGCCCCTTGGCACAGCCCTTTAAAGCAGTAATCCTACGCAAATGCAGAGTCTAGCTTTAATCAGCCTTAGCAACCTACCGCTCCACCTGCAGTGGGACAGAAGAATATAGAATTCCTTGACAACAAACCAGCTGGTTACATAGGGATGTCATCTGACTATACTCACAGGGCAATCTAGGGTCTAGGGTTTCAAGAGGACACACAGCTAATGTAAGTGCCTGACATTAACTTTTGCTGAGGCATCCATTTCAAATACATCCATCTTGAATAAACAAATTGCCAGCTGTATGACACAGCTACTAACTAAGTAACTAGGTAAGGAACCAGGCCACCCCCACCCATGAAGTTTCCCTTTTAGAAAGCCCTGGGTAACTGACCAATTGAGTGGTCACCCACTGTTTCCCTTCTCATGCCCTAATTCTTGCTTTTATGTTTTAAATTCACCAATAAAGAGTGAACCCACAAAACCCTAGACACCAAGTCCTGGGACCTTAATAAAGACAGAGACCCAGCTCTGCTTGCTCACTCCCAGCTACCTGGCTGTGTGGCCCTGGGCATACCATGTATCCTCCAGGACCTGTGTGTAATAAAAAAATTTTTTTTCGAAGTTCCCTGACAGTTGTTGCTGAGGTATATCTTCAATCATAATAAAAACCACAATGGCTGGTCCAGCCACAACATCAGCTCCAGTCAGGGAAATGTCTGTAGAGCTCATCCAAGTAGTACAGACCTAGGTGAGTGCCTCAGGTATTCCTAGCCAACAGCATCACTATCAATAAGCTGAGACAGACATAACACACCATTCTTCAGTTTATAACAGAGCTACATGGAGGGGCTACAGGCTCAGACAGAACTGCTGTGATACACTTCAGATGAGAACATTTCATTTTCAACCTTTGAACACCTCCAGGATAGGACAACTGGTCAACATACCGACCTTAAGAACTTTCATATAACAAGTTGCTTAGGAAGTACCCACTGCAGAGACTCCGCTACCAAATACTTCAGCACTGATGAGGAGGTGCTGGGGATGAGGAAGAGAGGGACACACAATAAATTCCATTTGTATAATGCTCTGTTTCTGGGAACTGGTATAAGTTACCTCATTTACTCTTTCAAAAATCGTGTGAAGCAGGCATTGTGACTTTATTTTAAAGATAAGGAGGGCTTCCCTGGTGGCGCAGTGGTTGAGAATCCGCCTGCCGATGCAGGAGACACGGGTTCGTGCCCTGGTCCGGGAAGATCCCACATGCCACGGAGCAACTAAGCCCGTGAGCCATGGCCGCTGGGCCTGCGTGTCCGGAGCCTGTGCTCCGCAACGGGAGAGGCCACAACAGTGAGAGGCCCGCATACCGCAAAAAAAAAAAAATAAAAAAATAAAAATAAAAATAAAATAAAAAAAATAAAGATAAGGAAACAGGCTCAGCAATACAACACAATCTCACAGAACCAAATCTCTGACCACAGCCTCAGATACCAAGCCTAATGCTTTTGCTACCATGTTGCCTTAGTAGCTAATTCCAACATGAAGGGAAGTTTTCCCTTCATCACCAAGCATTCTCCGATACCAGCGGGGTGTCCTACAATTCAACACAATCCTGATGCTATCTACCAGGAGAAGGCATCAGATCCCACAGGTTAAGAGCTCAGTCCCACAAATCTCCCCTTACTTCAGATGCTAATTGCAGGTCCAGGGTGTTACCTGTGCTTCTGACAGACTGGACATAAATCAGGGGTTCCTATGATCCCCTCCTTGGGTTTGATTAGTTTGCTAGAGAAGTCAGGAAACCCCTTTACTCACCAGGTTGCTGGTTTATTATAAAGGATATTACAGATCAACAGGGAGATAAGATACATAGGGCAAGGTCCTGAACAAAGAGGCTTCTGTCCTCATTGAGTTTGGGGCCTGGCACAGTGGCATGAGGAAGTCTCTGGCTAACCAGTCTGGAAGCTCTCTGCACCCTCTCCTTTGGGTTTTTTATGGAGGCTTCATTACACAGGCATGCTTGATTAAATAACTGGCCGGTTGGCAAGTGACTCAACCTCCAGCCTCTCTACCCTCCCTGGAAATCAGGTGGGGGAGTGAAAGTTCCAACCCTCTAATCCTGGTTGGTTCCCTTGGGAACCAGCCCCATCTTTAGGTTACTGAAGGACTTTCCAAAAGTCACCTCATTAACATAACAAAAGACACTTTCTTTTCTCCTATCACTTAGGAAATTTGAGGGGTTTTAGGAACTCTGCCTGAAACAGGGATGAAGTCTAAATATATGTTTATTATAAATCATAATACTACAGATAACCAAAAACATCATGAGGATGTTTAGAAAGCAATAGCAATAACAAGTTGTGTTTGGTTTATTAATATGCCACATGAGAAGTAGTATCTGACTAGATATAGCCATCCCTACTCTCCTGCCTTTGTGACCAATGACAAGCATTTGTGAGCTGTCTGGCTGGAATAATCTGTATGGCAGAGTATGAAATGAAATACTGAATGAAGATATGAAGGTCAGGTCTTCAGACACAGCACAGTCTGCTCTAGGTAACTATGACATGTCACAGATGAAAACTCTCTGTGGTAGCCTACACCAAAGGTGGGTGCTATCACTTCCTTCCTTCACTCCCTGCCCACACCAGTTCCCCAATGAAAGGTGAAGTCTATTTCTCTGCCTCTGAGAAGAGACGTTAACAGGGGTTAGCCTGTGACTGCCTTGACCAATAAAATATGGCGAAGAGACACCATGCCAAGTTTTGGACTTCAAGAGGACTGGCAGGTTCCCGTTTCCTCTTTTTGCTCTGGGCCATCACATACTAAATCCAAGCTACTTTTCTGGACAGAGAGGCCATGCTGAGGAGCACGGAGGGGCCAGACATGTGAGTGCAGAAGCCATCTTGGACTTCCAGCCTAGTTGAGCCATCAGATAATCCCAGCCCCATCTGCTATCTCACTGCATACACTTGAGAGACTCGAAATGAGAATAGTCCCACCTGGGCCTAGTCAACCCACAGGACTGGGAGAGAGAGTAAACTGCTGTTTCAAACACTGTTTTGGGGTGGTTTGTTACTCAAGAATAAATAACTGGAACGGACTGCCTAGTAGAAAACAGTTGCTGAGTCAATAATCCCTGAGGTACTCAATGAGGACCTGCTGTCGCAACTATGCACAGTTGATATGGGCCTTGAAGGATGACACGGCCATTCCTGTGGATTGGCTTAATTAACACCTACTCCTGCTCCTTCCAGTGTGCTTTCCTGTATTTTAGAGACTGGCTGGCTGAAGACTATGTTTCCCAGATTCCACTGCAGCTAGGCACCCACTGGAGGCCAAGCTTTCTGTAGGGAAACCCACACTCATAAAACCTGGAAGGAGGGAATGAGCAGGTGAGGTAGAGGGGCAAATGGGGAGACTGGCTCTTTTCACAGTCATAGCTGCAAAGGTATTTTGATCTCATGGAGTTGAAAGTTGTCGTGTGGCAGAAGCAGCAGCAACTTCTCAATTCTGCAGCTTCCTAACCACACTAGCTGCAGGTACGCCCCACTTAGCATCCCCTTTTCAGTTTGGTTCTCAGCTTAGAATCTGTCCCACTTAATCTTCCAATGATTTTATGGGCTAATGAACCTTAATCAAGCCCTTTCTGCCTTAACTAGCTAGAGTGTACTTCTAGCCTTAAACTAGCTATGTATTCTATGGTCTGCCACTAAGAACCCTAATAGACACAGTTTGCATCTGTAGGTTCACTTTCAGGACAAGTGAATGTGTGCAGGTCAGAGGAAGTGGTCATTTATATGATTTAAAAATTGTGGCCACGGAGCCAGACAAAAAGTATGAGAGGTTTTGGAATCCAAGATATGACACTGAAGGCCTTTAGAGTCAGAAAAGAAAACTTAAGACTACACAAGATCATTCAAAGAGAACAAGTTAACAGTTTATTACACAAATCCAAGAATTGGGTAAGGAGAATACATGAAGCCAGGGCTTAAAGGTGAGGCATCTGGAGGGCTGCGGGTGGAGTAGGGTGGACTGCACATAGCCAACCTGAGGTTAATATCTTTAGAAGGACCAGCTTGTAGGGTTCACCTGTAGCTGGTGCCTGGTAATCTGGCCTTTGCATGTGTTCTACATTGATAAGGCTGTTTTGCCCATCTTTGGCTAAACCAATAAACATCTGCTATTCTTTTGGGAGTCTAAAATTTCCATAGTGTCATGGGGAAAGCTCATTAACAATTCCCAGGAAATAAACATAGAATCTGGATAATAAGGTAAAGTCTAGTCTTTTTTATTTCTTTTGGCCTTGGTCTAGTTTCACTTCCTTAATAGGGTACTGCGTGCAGAAGCCTTGTACCTGGCACTTCAGAGTTCCTAGTGCAAAATGGCTGCACCTGACATTTCAGCTTGACTCCACACCAAGTTCAGGTTTAGGAAGTTCTAAGGGAACAGAATAGTTATTCCCTGGAAGGTTGATTCAAGTTCAGGCTATGCCTTTAGACAACCCACTGGCTACCACAAAAACCTGTCACACACTAAATCCTGCCACCCTGCTACCCACAGAAACAGGGCCCCTGGAGCATGATCGTATAGAAACCACAGACACAATCTATTCCAGTTGCCCCAACCTAGGAAGTGAGCCTCTCCCAAATGCCAAAGAGGAATGGCTCACAGACGGGAGCAGTTTTATGAGAGAGGAGAAAAGGCTGGTGGGACATGCAGTAACCTCCCACACCCAGGTCATAGAAGTGAGAAGCTACCCACCCCCGTCCCACCACCTGGACTTCCACCCAAAAGGTGGAGTTGATGGCCCTCACCTGAGCCCTAGAGCATGAGACAGGGAAAATCTTAAATGTTTACACAGATTCCCAGGTATGTGTATGCCATCCTACCCACACACAGGTCTATCTGGAAGGAACGAGGTATGCTTACTGCAGGGAATAAACAGGTGAAACGTGGCTTAAGCATATTGAAGCTCGTACAAGGAGTACAGCTTCCAAAAAGGGTGGCAGTGATTCATTGTAGGTCTCATGAAAAGGGAATACAGAGGTAACAAAGGGAAACAAAGCGGACACAACTGCCAAAAGGGTGGCCCTAGAACCTATAACTTGTCAACTACCCCTCATACCTCAAAGGCCAGATCCATCCATTTATTCCCCAATCTACACAAAGACTGTACAAAATCTACAAAATTAGACAAAGACTGAAAATTGGGCTTCAACAGGGATCTAGGAGGCCATGGGTGGCTAGCTAATGAACACGGTCAGTGCTTCTTTTCCCAAACTATAACTTGTCAAGCCATCAGACAGGCTCATCAAAAGACTCACTACAGGAAGGAAGCCCTATATAATTGGTTAGTTGAGCTCATGGTAACTCCTGGCATGAAAAGTATAATCAGTTGGATAGATGAGACATGCCCCATCCGCACAATGAACAACCGCCAAAACCAGACCCTCCAGAGGCCCCCAGAGAAGGCCCATTCAGACCAGAGGGACATATCCTGGAGAAGACTGGCAGATTGATTTCACTGTCATGCCAAGAGTACTGGGCAAGTTCAGGTATCTCTTAGTGCTAGTATACACAATTTCTGAGTGGATAGAAGCATTCCCTGCTAGAACTGAAATGGCAGCAGAAGTGGCTAAGGCATTACTAAAAGATATACTCGCCAGGTTTGGGCTCCCAAGATCCCTGCAAAGCAATAATGGTACGGCATTTGTGTCTCAAGTGACAAATGAGGTAATGAGTGCCCTGGGCATAAAATGGACCTTGCCCTCAGTCTGGAGACCCCAATCGTCAAGGACAGAGATCCAATCAGACCTTGAAACTCAAGGTCCAATCAGCCTTAGCCAAGCTATGTTAGGAAACTCAAGAACACTGGATTAAGTTGCTTTCGATAGCCCTGCTCTGCATGTGGTTACCCCAAGGGATAATTAAAGTTAAGTGCATTTGAACTCACGTATGGTAGACCCATTCCCCAAGTCCAAGAGAAGGGACACCTTAGTCCCCTTGAAATGGAACAACTCAGGCATGCCCTCCAGGTAGGAGAAATAACGAAAGCTCTCACAGAAGATGGTGACCAGGTGCTGCCCACACCCACTGACCTGGCCCTCCACCCCTTCTGGCCAGGAGCCTGGGTGAACCTAAAAATCTCAAAAACCAGCAGCTTCAAGATCAGCTCACGGCTAAGTGGAACAGAATCCACTTGGTGACCCGAACCACCCACTCTGCCCTGACGTTGCAGGGATCACTCCATGGGGACTTTGCACTCAAGGGAAGAGACCCCCGAGCCCCAACCTGTAGAGAGACAACCTGGGGCAATGGCTCCCCTGACTACTCGTGTGATCCTCTCTAAGACCCTAAGCTTTTCTCCTGTAAAACAATGAAAGGATGACCAGGAAGAAGCAGCCCTGGCACTGAGCCTTGACATTAGGGCAGACCTGCCCACAGGCCAAAGACCGAGATACTTTCATTTTTAGGAAAAATTTCACGTGTCACCATTATTCTCTTGTCATTTGACATGTAACCACTCTTCTCTTAGGTCATGTATCTTAAATTGTCTGAAGTCCTTTGTCTCCAAAAGGTTAGACAAATGGTGGTTGCTCAGGGCTACAAACAGGGCCAAGGCCTAGGTACAACCACACAGATCTAAAGGCAGCTGGGGACTTCCACTCCTCCACTCGGGGTGATGACAATGCCTAAAATCAGCAGGAGGTAGTTACAGAAGATAGACTTGCACCCCTCAGCACCCCACGAGAATGAGGAGCAGGACAAAAACCAGGGGAGGGGTTTGTCACCCGCAAAGCCGGAATTAACAATTCCCAGGAAATAAAAAATAGAATCCGGGTAATAAAGTCTAACCTTTTTCTTTTTCCTCTGTGCTTCATCTTGTTTCACTTGTTCATAGGGTACTGTGTACAGAGGCCTTGCACCCAGCACCACAGACCAGAGCTCCTGGTGCAAAATGGCTGTGCAGACACCTCAATGGACTGTGTGCAGCTCTGTGCATAACACCTCAACTCAAGATGGCCTCAGCGGGCCGTGTGCAGAGAGGCTGCGCCTGGCACTATGATCTGGAGCGCAAATAGCACAGCTGTGCTGCCATGTGAGAACTCCACCCCCTTCCCTTCCCATGGACTAGAACCCTGTAAAGCAGCCCCACCCACAGCCTGTGAGGGAGAGCTGGACTCTAGAGTGTGAGCTGGCACCTTTCCATTCTTTGACCAAAGAATAAAACTTTCCTTTGCTTCTGAACCAAACTCGGTCTTGTTCTATTGGCTCTAAGGATATTGGGCAGAAGGACCCTTGTTGGGGCCTAACTCAAAGGGTTGGTAAAATAGCTGTGGCTGGTTGTTTTGCCTACCTGACCAGGCCCCAATAAAATCTCTGGAAATTTGAGTCTTAGGCAAGCTTCCCTGGGCAGAAACACTGCACATATATTGCAGCATTTCACTGCTTAAGGAAGGAGTGTATTCTACATGACCACTCACAGCAGGGAAAACTGCAGAAGCCTATACATGGCTTCCTTTAGATGCCACCTGATATGTCAAAGGTCAGATTCCCAGGCACCAGCTGACTGATACAATAAACTATAGCTGGGAGTCCTGTCTGCATCCTGAAAGTCTTTCTAGTGAATCACTGAACTTGTGGACAGTTGTGGGACCCCAAAACATGTATCCATCTCTTCATTTTTAATATTTCTGAATTAGTTTGCTTTAGTTGTTTTGGGAAACAGCAAAAAGCTGGGTTTTGTAAGCTAGATTTAAAATCTTTTTCTATTACTAGGTGACTTAAGCCCATTCATATTTGTTGCTATGAGGGATATGTCTGGTCTCAGCTTTATCTTAATATTTTATAATTACATGTATTATATATTACACATATTTCTTTTTGAGATGGGTATCATTCGTTCTTTTCTTTAAAATATTTGGGGGAATGTATCATTTTCTACTGATGCATGATAAATTACCACAAATTAGCAGCTTTAAAAAACACCCAGGTCACAGTTCTGTAGCTCAGAAGTCTGGCACAGCATGACTGGATTCTCTGCTGAGGCCGAAATCCATAAGCCAGGTGCACTGACTGCTCAGGTGTCAGCTGTTCTGTTTTCATCTGGCGCTCCAGGTCATCTTCCATTCCTGTTACTGGCAGAATTCAACTCCTTGTGGTTGTAGCAATGAAGTCTCCATTCCTTGCTTGCTGTCAGCTGGGGCCACTCTCAGCTGTATTCTTTACCATGTGTTCCCATCCACCTTCAAGGCAGCAACAGCATAACAAATCTTTCATGTTTCAAATCTCTTTGACTCTCCCTTCTGTTAACAGCATGTTGTAAAGGGCTCATGTGATTAGATTAGGCTCACCTGGATAATCTCCCTTTTGCCATTTAACACAACAAATCACAGGTGTTATATCTCATCAGTTTCACAGTCCTGGTGCAGGAAATCTTGGAGGGCTGTGTTTAGGATTCCTTTTTATTTAAAAAGAAAAGCCTTATTGAGATATAATTCACATACCATAAAGTTCATCCTTTTAAAGTATATAATTCAGTGGTTTTTGGTATATTCAGAGTTATGCGTCCTTTCCTGAAAAAGTAACCTTGTACCATTTCCCATTTCCAGCATCCTCTGGCAATCACTAATTTACTTTGTCTATATAGATTTGCCTACTATAGATGATATAAATGAAATCATACAACACATGGGCTTCATAACTCTTCTTTCATTTAGTTTTCAAGGTTCATCCATATTGTAGCATGTATCAGATTCCTTACTATTGCCAACACTTTCTATTGTATAGATATACCACAGTTTTTAGACCCATTCATCAGTTGATGGACATTTGGACTGTTTCTACTTTATTACAAATAATGCTTCTAAGAACATTTGTGTACATATTTTTGCATGTAAATGTTTTCATTTCTCTTGGGTATATAACCAGAAGTGGAATTGCTAGGTCATATGGTAACTATGTTTAACTTTTTGAGGAAGTGCCAAATTGTTTTCCAAAGTGACAGTGCCACTTTACATTCCCACCTGTGGTGTATGTGTGTTCCAGTTTCTCCACTTCCTTGCCAACACTTAGGTCAGTCTTTCTGATTATGGGCACCCTAGTGGGTGTGAAGTGGTATTTCACTGTGGTTTTTTTTTTTTTTTTTTTTTTGCAATACGCGGGCTTCTCACTGTTGTGGTCCTCCCGTTGGGGAGCGCAGGCTCCGGACACGCTGGCTCAGTGGCCCTGGCTCACAGGCCCAGCTGCTCCGCGGCATGTGGGATTTTCCCGGACCGGGGCACGAATCCGTGTCCCTTGCATCGGCAGGCGGGTTCTCAACCACTGCGCCACCAGGGAAGCCCTTCACTGTGGTTTTGATTTGAATTTCCCTAATGATCAATGATGACCATCTTTACATGTGCTTATTGGCCTTTGTATATCTTCTCTGGACAAATGTTTATCTATTCAGATCCTTTTAAATTGGCTTATTTGACTTTTTTTGTTGAGTTGTATGAGTTCTTTATAGATTCCACCCATAAGTCCCTAATTGTATATGTGATTTGCAAAAAGTCTCTCCTTTTCTGTGGATGTCTTTTTCACTTTCTTGATGGTATCCTTAAAAGCACAAACATCTTTAATTTTGATGAAGTCCAATTTATCTATTTTGTTTGTTTGTTTCTTGTACTTTTGGTGTCAGATCTAAGAATCTATTGCCTAATCCAAAGTCATTAAAAATGAATCCAAGGCCTATGTTTTAGCACTTACATTTATATCTAAGATCCATTTTGAGTTAATTTTTGTATTTGAATTGAGGTAGGAGTCCAACTTCATTCTTTTGCATGTGGCTATCCAGTTGTCACAAAACAATTTGTTGAAAAGATTGTTTTTCCCCCACTGAGTTGTACACACATCCTTGTTGAAAATCAGTGGACCATAAATGTGTTAGTTTAGTTTTGGAGTCTCAATCCTATTCCATTGATATATATTTCTATCTTTATGCCAGTGCCACAGTGAAGACTATTGTAGCTTTGGAGTAAATTTTTTTATCATAGTAAAATATACATAAAATTTGCCATATTAACTATTTTGAAGTGTACAGTTAAGTACACTCACATTGTTGTGCAACTATTACCACTATTCATCTGCAGAACATTTTCATTATCCCAAGTGTAGTAAATTTTCAAATAGTGAAGTTTAAGTCCTCTAACTTTTGTTCCTTTTTTCCAAGATTGTTTTGGCTATTCTGGGTGTCCTTCATTTCCATATTAATTTTAGGACTGGGTTATTTGTCAATTTCTGCAAAAGAGGCAGCTGACATTTTCATAGGGATTTTAGATTTAGATCAATTTGAGGAGTATGGGATTCTAACTGTATTAAGACTTCCAAACCATAAACATGAGATGTCTTCCAATTTATTTAGGTGTTCTTTAATTTCTTTATATAATGTGTTGTAGTTTTCAGTGTACAAGTCACGCACTTCTGTTAATGTGCTCATTTACTCCTTACTTCTGTAATTTAACTTTTTACTAAATATCTTACTGTTTTGACCCAATTGTAAATTGAATTGTTTCTGTAATTTTATTTTTGGATTGTTCATTGCTAATGTGTAGGGTTTTTTCCTTTTTTTTGGTGGATTTCTTAGGACTTTTTTAATGTACAAGAACATGTTACCTGCAAATAGCTCTTCTTTCTTTCTAAATTGTAGGTCTTTATTTCATTTTCTTGTCTAATTGTTCTGACTAGAATCTCCAGTAAAATGCTGAATAGAAGCTGTAAGAGGGGAGTTCTTATTGTGCAAAAAAGAGTGAACACAGTATGCCTGAGACTGCAATATTTAGAAAGGCCTGCTTGTAAGGTTGGCTCTTGGCTGGCATCTGGGAACTTGGATTTCAGGAGGGTTCCCATCATTGCCTGGTAAGAATGGTTCACTTTATTTAAAAAAAAAAAAAAGAATGGCTCATTGTACCTACCTGTTGTTACAATATGGTTTATGCTGAACACAAGCTTTCCATTGGGAGTCTCAAATTTGGTACATACTAGGTAGAGGATGTCTGAATGATGGATTTCCAATAAAAGGTCTGGCCTTCTGGGCTCAAATAAGCTTTCCTAGTAGACAACATTTCAGATGTGTTGTCACACGTTGCTGGAACAATTGAGTCCCATGTGATTTCACTGAGAGAGGATTCTTGAAAACTTACATCTGGTTTCCTTGATTTCCCCACATGCACCTTTGCCTTTGCTTCTGCTGTAATAAATCACAACATGACTATCTCCCAGGTCCTGTAATCCTCCTAGTGAACTGTCGAACCTGGTGTGGTGCTGGAGATCCCATGAATATTTGTCTTGTTCCTGATTTTAATGGGAAATCATAGTTTTTCACCATTGAGTATAATGTTAGCCGTGGATTTTTTTTTTTTTTTACCCACTTTTGGGTAAAGTGTTCTATGGATGTCTGTTAGGTATAGTTGATTTACAGTGTTGCTTAAGTTTACTATTCGCTTGTTGACTTTCTGCTTAGGTGTTTTATCCATTGTTATAAGTAGGACATTTAAATCTCAAACTATTATTGTTGAATTGTCTACTTCTCCTTTCAAGTATGTCAGTTTTTGCTTCATGTATTTTGGGCCTTTGTAGGTGCACATAGATAATTGTTTTGCCTTTCTGAGCACTGACACCTATTATCATTATGAACTGTCCTCCTTTGTTTCTAATAATGAACTTTGTTTTAAAGATTATTTTGCCTGATATTAGTATAGCCACTCAAGCTCTACTTTGGGTTCTATTTGCATGGTATATTTTTCCCCCATCTTTTCACTTTTAACCTATTTGTGTCTTTAAATACAAAATGTGTCTCTTGTAGACTGGTTATATTTGAATCATGTTTTTGTTTTTCTAAAATTTTATGTCAACTTCTGCCTTCTCATGGGAGTGTCTAGTTTATTTACATTAAATGTAACTACTAATAAGGTAGGATTTATTTCTGCCATTATGCTATTTCCTTCTGAGTCCTCACCAGCAGTATTCTCCATATTGTTATAGTCCAGATTTCTATTACAGTCTTTTCATGGTGATTTAGACTTTCTCTATCAAGTTCCTGAAAGTTCCTCCAGCCTCCACCCACTTCCCAGTTCCAAAGACACTTCCATATAGGTATATGTTACAGCAGCACCCACTTCCAGGTAATAAAATATGTACTAGTTTTCTATTCTGCATAACAAATTACCACACTTAGCAGTGGTAGGACTGAGGATTCTGTTCTCTTGATGACCATGCGCTAGGAGGCTGCTCTCAGCTCCTAGAAGACACTAGCAATTCCTTACTATTGGTCCTCTCCTAGGATCTCTCGCAACATGGCAGCTTAGTTTTTCAAAGCCAGGAGGAAATCTGTCTGACTTCTATACCCTCTTTTAGAATGCTCACCTGATTAGGTCAGGTCTACCTAGGATAATGTCCCTTTAAGTCAAAGTCAGCTGATTGGGTACTTCAATTACATACACCAAAAACTCTTTGCCTTTGTCATATAATGTAACCTAAGCCATAGAATGACATTCATCATCTTCACAGGTCCTGCCCATTTTCAAGAGTAAAGTATTATACACAGGTAGGTGGCATTGGAGGTCATCTTAAGAAATGTGCCTACCAGTTACATTGTACTTATACCCTTTCAAATGCCCTTTTAATTTGTCATAATAGATAACAACTGGTACATCATTCTTCCACTCTCCTCCCACCTTTGTTTTAGTCTCATATGTATGTATTTACGTATGTTCATGTGTATGTGTCTGTATGAAAATGATGCTCAGCATCAGTCTTTTTGCTGAAGGTTTCCCAAGCTATATTTGATTTGATGAAATCTATCCTCCAGTAGATTCCTCAGGAAGAGTTCATGGGTGTAGAATTCCCTAAGTTCTTTTATTTTAAAGACAGTTTGGCTAGATATTATATCCTTGGTTCACACTTTCTTTTATTGAATTTTCTATACTTGTTCATGCATTTTAATTTTGTTTGGAGTTTAGACTTACCATTTTCTTCTGCTTCAGTTGTTTTTTGGTAAGAGTTTTCCTCATTTGTCTGTTTGACATTTTATTTCCTGATTTCAGCATTAGTTCTCTATGGGTTTTACTTTTCTCTCCTTCATTTTTCATTATTGTGCTGTTTAAAAAGATTTCTAGGTTAGTGATGCTAGTTTCTAGTTTCTGTTGATTGTTCCAACTAGCTTCTTCATGGGTCGGTCTGCTCACAGAGCCTTCTAGTAGTGAGGGAGTGTGGCAGGAACAATTAGAGTCTGGCCCTGTGATTTGTTGCTTTTTCTCTTTTTATTCAGCCATTCTGAACAGATGGTATTCTCTGTCTTTAAGCAATGCTGAGAGTTTGGTTTTGGATAAATATGCAATTGTGGAGTTATTTCATATCTTTTAGGGAGGTTGTTTACCATACACCCACCACTGACTTCAGCTACCTTGTTTTAAAAAAATCCCCTTAATATATTATGTTTTCAAACAAAAAACAAATGTGAAAAAACAATATACAGGCATACTCATTTTACTGCACTTTGCTTTATTGTTTTTCTCAGGTATTGCGTTTTTTACAAATTGAAGGTTTGTGGCAACCCTGCATTGTCAGATGATATTTAGCATTTTTTAGCAATAAAGTTTTTTGTTTTGTTTTGTTTTTTGCAGTAGGCGGGCCTCTCACTGTTGTGGCCTCTCCCATTGTGGAGCACAGGCTCCAGACACGCAGGCTCAGCGGCCATGGCTCACGGGCCTAGCCGCTCCGTGGCATGTAGGATCTTCCCGGACCGGGGCATGAACCCGTGTTCCCTGCATGGACAGGCAGACTCTCAACCACTGCACCACCAGGGAAGCCCTAAAGTTTTTTTTAAATTAAGGTATGTACATTTTCTTTAGACACAATGCTATTGCACACTTAATAGACTACAGTATAGTGTAATCATAACTTATATATGCACTGGGAAACCAAAAATTTGTGTGGCTCATTTTATTAGGATATTCACTTTATTGCAGTGGTCTGGAACCAAACCCCCAATATTTCTGAGGTATGTCTGCAAATGATTTTCGATTTGTGATTATTAACTTGAAATTATTAGGTTTCGATTAAGTTTATAAATAGACTGTTTACAGGAGGCTAGATTTCCTATAAGTTTAATTAACAGGTCCTTATGTAGTTTTTGACTTGTAGCTATTACTAGTTTGCCAGACATCTGAAATGCTTAATAGATAGAATATATTAAATGCAAAAATGAAATTTAAAATCTTTACAGTCACTTAATTATTTAGGTCTTTAAATCGAGCTGACAACTTAAGGGAAATTTAGTTGGCTTGACTTGAGTAGATTAAACATTTATCAAAAGAAAATAACTTATTTAGAGAAAACTTCCTAGACTTATAAAGATACTAATGAAGCATGCCTGTGGAATAGCAAGACCTGCCTAAGTCCAGGAGTACAAGAAGCAACAGGGCAGAAGTTTGGATAAGAATGAGGAGATAGGATATGGGTGGTCTTGATGATTAGATCTCTCCTTGCCCTACTCTATAATTTCATTTCTAAAATCTATCACCTCTCCCAAACACATCATGATGTTTCATGCCTCATTTACTGTCTTAGGCACTGGGGAATACAGGGAAGAGCAATACGAAGCTCCTATTCTCAGGGACTTCTACTACAGAAAAAAGACAGACAAAAAAACCAACCAATATATAATTTCAAGTAGTGACAAAGCCATGAGGATAAAAAAAAAAGTGGGATAAGGGAACAGAGTAATAGGGAAGGGTGTTATTAAGAGTATACTCAGGAAAGGCTTCTCTGAGCTCGTGATATTTAATCAGAGATCTGAATGAAGTCAGAGAGAGACATTGACAGGAAGAGAATTCCAGATGCAAGGTCTAGTAAATCGCAAAAGCCTTTAAGTGGGAATAAGCTTAGTGTGCTCATGGTATAAGGAGGCTACTGCGGCAAAGCCAGAGTGAAAATAACGTCAGAAAGACAGATGAGGGCAAATTATAGCAGACTTGTGGGCCATGGTACAGAATTTGGATTTTATTATGAATGCGATGGGAAAGCACTGAAGCATACTGTTCGGCCTGCTTAGACTGCCTTTCTCCTTAGTTACCTGGCTAACTCCCATTTGTCTTCCAAAATTTAGCATCATCTCCTGTGGGACGTATTTCTTTACTCTCCAGATAAGGTCAATCACCTCCTCCTGTGTGCTACTTCTGAGCGATAATAGATTACTGAACTGTGTTTGTGTTTCATTTCATTTTATTTTATTGTTGCCCCAGCATGTAACATAGCGGTGGGTACTAAGTAAAGGTTAGTGCTTGGTAAAGGTTAGTAAAGGAAAACCACCCATTCATTCAATGGTGCCAGCCTTGATTCCTCTGGACCACTTCAGGTGCCATGCACGGGGAGGCGCATGGTAATTGGTACCCTGGGAGGTTGGCTGCAACATTCCCCCAGCTCTCTCTGCTACCAGAGGCCAAGAAGGCCTCTCAGGACAGCCAATCTCCCAACTGTCAGGTGCCTGCTGTCTCCCCTTTGCACATCTATGCCCGACCTTCTTGGGCCCTGTGGTGGGATTTCGGATGGGGTGACCTTCGAGCTTCACATCTCTGTATGCACACTTCCCGAAAACCCTTCCCCGGCCTAGTCAAGCACCCCACTCCCCACCTGCCTCCTTAACAACGGAAGTTACAGCCACGATGCCCACTGGCCTACAGGGTCCGGCTCTTGCCTTCCCTCCGTGCTTCCACTGCACACCCCTCGTCCCGCAGTGGCCCCCACGTTCCCCCGTCCCACTCACCTAGGATGCGGGTGACCCCCAAGGTCAGCTTCTCCAGGTGCGGCTTGTTGCTGCCCAGCAGCGGGGGCGGTGTCTCCTCCATGGCTAGCGTCCTAGCTCCGCGCGCGGTCTGAGGAGCGGCTGAGACAGGGCGGGGGAGCGGGGCGGCCGGGAGGGAGGGCCGGACTCCGCCGGGGAGGCGCGGCCGTCGAGTTCACGGCATGCCGGGAGTTGTAGTGCTCGGAGCCTGAGAGCGCGGCGGTGCGGGGGAGATGGAGGGCCCGGGCTGCTCTGGGAGTAGCAGTTCCTCGGGGCGCTCGTTCCCGCGGCTCCAGCGGGTGCTCCACGCCACGCCACCTGGACACAGCTACTCCACCGCCCGGACCCTCCCGCCCCGCCGGGGCCGGCTGCGCAAGCGGGGGCGGGCCTCTGCGCAGTGCGGCCAATCGGGACCGGGCCTGGAGGCCGGGGTTGGACAGCCCGGGCGGGACGCCCCGAGTGGCGGTTGTTTCAAGATGGCGGACGTGGCGGGCCCCTCCCGCCCCGGCGCGGCGGCGTTCTGGAGCCGCGACTGTATCCTTTGCCCACCGGGCAGGGGGCGCCGGCGCTCTCCCCGGTGCGGCGAGCGGTCGCGAGGGACGCGGAGTGCAGGGGAGAAGCTTGCTGCGGACCCCGGTAGCGGGGCCGTCCCGTCCGGCTGGGCTATGCTCTTGCTTGGGTATGAGGTGTCAGAGAGCCTGCACTGTCTCCAGGCTGGAGTTCAGGCGTGGGGACTCTGCACAGATGTTTCCCAGCCCTCCTTGGCGGTGAGCTCTGGAAAGATGGCCTAGAGGCTTGGCCTCTCCTGGGGCTGGAAGGGTCCCTCTGCCCGAGATGACCTCCGGCCGGCCTACGGAGTGAGCTTGTGGAGGAGGGCATGGTGTTGGGTGGTCCAAGAGCTTTTTGTCTTGGTTTAGGAGTGTCCTCAGTTTGCGTTGTTAAGAGTAAGTCAGAACTTTGTCGGACTTGGTAGGCCTGTCAGTGGTGATTTATTTTCATACTGAGATCTTCGGAGAAGTGTGGACTTGGTTTCACGCGGACATGATCTGGTGATGATGATTATGGAATAAGACGCGATGCAGATTTTAGGGCCTGGACGTAGTGTTGATTTGCATGTAGATTGCGGGTCCCACTAGCAGGACTGAAGTTCTTGGGTTGTTTTATGGTAGAGAAGCTGTGGCGCTTTTATCCTTGCGGTAGTATCCCCAGATTAGTATCTATGATGAGATGTGTGACAAAACTGGTTCTTTCCCTGTGTTAGGTAGACTGTTCTAGGCTGATCTTTGGTTCTGATAATTTGCTTCGTGTTAGAGGAGTGTTACCTGAAAGGAAGGCATTCAGTGTATTGGGTGCCCGGCAGAGGCAAGTATTTTTGTCTGTTTACTAGGATTGGTGATGGCATTGTTGGAGGCATTGCTCTTAACTTTGGCAGAATCATTCTTTGCACATTCTACTTAGCCCTCAGTAAAACTTAGAAAGTTGTATTATCAGTTACCCTTGTTGAATTACTAGGATTAAAGTGTCATACCGTGGAGAGTGGGATATTTTTGCATTTCTTGCTGCTCCGTGTTTAGTGTTATGCACTTTCTAAACAAAATTACCACTTCTGTGTGATAGGTTGGTGAGAATCAAGTGAAATCGTGTCCATACACGGTGGATAAAAGCACACTGATGCACTGTGCAAATCAATTATTTTTTTACCTATCAGAGAATATGTACACTGGGAACAAGTGGGCTGAATTAGGAAGTCAGGAAATTGGGATGAGTCATACTTTCTCGTGAAACATTACCTCTGCATTGTTAGAATTTTGTGATAGAGATATTTGAAGATTATTAGCTTATAATGTGCTTCTTTAGTGTAATCATTTTCATAACCATCCATGTGGCTTTGGTTATTATTCCTTAACTTTCTGTATAACCAATGCTATTGTGCTGATACAGAATATATAAGAATATTGTTTTGATATAGAATGTGTGTGGGGCGTGGGGAGGGGAGACAGTCTGTTGCAGTGGGTCTGATTAAGTTAATAGGTATGTAAACTGAATCTATGCTCTCGGTCTTAGCAACCCTGTACTCAGTTATTCGTGCAGTCATATTACTCCCTATTTCATATAGAAGTCACATAGCCTTCCTTTTCTCTTACACTCTCCCTTACTCTAAAAATTTATGTAAAATACTAATCTTCCCATTCAAAGTGAGGAGTTGAAATTATATGGGGAAAATGGTGGTGATTACATTCTGTAGAAATTCAGATGCTTGAAAGGAATTGCAAGGTTACCAGTATCACCCTTCCTATTCCACATAATGACCAATTAATATCCAGTCTCAGATATTTTCATTTTAATCTCTATAGGACATAAAAGCAATGTCAAATATAAATTTGTTACTGAATCTTTGCTAAAAAGCATAACAATAATTATGAATCATTTGAGTTAGTCATGTGTCTTTTGATCTTGATCTCTTTTCTTGTCACCGTGATGACTTCCCAGACCACCCCAAAGCATTTATAGTTAGAACTTTCAATAGAGAAAGACCAAAAAGTATGCATCTATAATCTGGTAGTCTTTTCACACTATTGAAAGATTTTCAGTGTTTCACCTAAACAATTAGAGAAATATGATTGAGCGATTTCCTAGTCCTGGATGTTTCCATCATGTGAGGACAGATCATCTGTGACTGAATATCACCTTTTTCATACTGTTGTTCTTATGAGTTATGTATCTCCTGCACAGTATGATTCAGCAGTGCTGTTTTGCACAAGGTATGTCTTCATACCCAATGTGTAAACAATGAGTATGCCATGTTGTCATTTATGGCTTAAATCTGCAAGTAGAATATGCCCCTTTGGCCATAAACTGCTTTCCTCCTTCATTATAGCTCCTGGTAATATTAAAAGAAGTTAGTGTTTCTGCAGTATCTAAATTTGCTGAAGTGCACTCAAGTGTATTATCATTAACAGTATTATGAACTTGATATTAACAAATATTAACTGTAAAGGACCTGGTCGGAACATTGCAGTAGCTATAATCTCTGCCATTGAGTTTTTAATTAAAAATAGACTTTACGTTGATGTTAAAATAATAATACTAGTCAGGAAAATCATTGTGGTTAGTAATAATAATAATACACACGTTGTTGGTAAGTGATTCAAACTAATAAGGTTAGGGGAGAGTGGGAAGTACTAAGTTTATTTTCTTCAGATCCTGGTGATGTAGGGTAACTATACTTACTTCTCTCTACCACTTCTGCCTTGGGTTTCTCATTACTACTTTACTTCTGGAAACTTGAGCATTAAAGACTCTTTATAATTTGCTGTACTTGTCTTATTGAGGCACTTCCAAATGAGCCAAGTAGAACTAAGGTGGCACATAGAACCCAATAAGAGGTCCAGTATACATTTGGTATATATTGTGTCTCTTTGACTTTGCCATAAGATATGTATTTGTTGGGAATCTTTGTATTTGAAGAAGGTAAATATTTGGGTTCTTAAGATAATGAGCTGAAGATAGATTACAAATGATTAGAAAGGATAGGTTGGATGGAGGCAATTTCAAATATTTCTGTCTTATTTATAAAAACTTGTAAAGGTCTGTTTATTTAGTGTTTTTATACTTGAAAAGAAATTTGGCATGGATGTAGCTAGTGGGTTTTGTGTGCATATTTTGAATAGGACAGAAAGAGAAGGATAACACTGAGTTGTTGGACAGTGCCTCATAGGATTAAATAAATATCAGTTTCATTCATTCATAGATGGTTTACCGTGAGCCAGGCATGCTTTGACCTTAGGAGATACAACATTGAACAAAACGGTGCAAATCTTCACCTGCTTGGTGCTTACATTTTAGTGAAATGAGATGAGTTCATGAATAAGTAAAATAATATTATATGTCCAGTGATTACAGTTGCCATGGAGAAAAATAAAGCAGGAAAAATGTAGCTATCATGGGGGGTCTTTTGTGTCTGTTTTTATGCCAGTACTGTACTGTTTTGATAACTATAGCTTTGCAATATTTTGAAACCAGGAAGTGTGATACCTCCAGCTTTATTCTTCTTTTTCAAAATTGCTTTGTCTAATTGGGGTCTTTTGTGGTTCCATATTTTAGCATTGTTTGTTCTATTTCTGTGAAAAATGGCATTGGAATTTTGATAGAGATTGCATTGAATCTGTAGATTGCTTTATGGACATTTTAACAATATTCTTTCAATTCATGAGCATGGAATATCTATTTATTTGTGTTTTCTTCATTTTCTTTTATCAATGTCTTATAGTTTTCAGTGGATAGGTCTTTCACCTCCTTGGTTAAAATTATTCCTAGATATTTTACTCTTTTTTGATGCATTTGTAAATTGGATTATTTTCCTAATTTGTCTTTCTGATAGTTGGTTATTCTTGTATAGAAATGTAACAGATTTTTATATATTGATTTTGTATCCTACAACTTTTGTTTATAAACAAACTGAATTTATTTATTCGTTCTAACAGTTTTTTGGTAGAGTCTTTAGGGTTTTCTATATGTAGTATGTCATCTGCAAATAGAAGCTTGTGGAAGGCTTCTACAGTTTGTTTTTGTTAAAGAAATAGGAAGCAAAGTTATTAGCTTAGAGTAAGGATGGGGAAGGTGGCATCTGGTTTGAGAAGAGAGGAGAAAGTGTAAAATACTTGATGAGCTTCCAAATCAAGGTGCAGCTGAGTGGGGTCCTTAGTGGCTGGTCTCTTCCAGCTGTTGAGCAGGCTCCTTTGTGAATGATCCAGAGAAGTGTAGTGTGTTTTCCAGGACTCTGTTATGTCAGTCTTTCCATAGGTCATCCTTGGAGATGAAGAATATTCTGCAAATTCATCACTACTTTATACTCTAATTGAAGACACTGCCATATGGAACATGTCCTGGGTCATCTTGAATTTTTTCCCCTGGGTACTTTTTCCCATGTGTATATTTCCAACAGCAAATGATTAAACATTTATTGAGCACCTGCAATGTGTGCAATCCCAAGGGATATAAAAAATGAATCTGCTGTTAAAGAGCGTGCACAATTTCATTTTGTAAGGATTTTTTTTTGGATTGCATGTGAGTGAATTTAGAAATTCTCTCTCTGCTCCAGTGTTAGTTGCAGTCAATTTCCTTGGACTTGTGGGGTCTAAGGTTTTGCTTGTTTACTTGTCTTATGTGCCTCCTAAAATTTTCTAAGCTCCATCCCTGATGTATATGGGAATTTAAAGTTTTTAGAAGCCCTATCAGCCAAAAGCTTGAAGCTGTGATAGTGCTACAGAGAGCTGTTAGAAACCACCTGGCAGCTCAGGCAGTAAGCACCATCTTTGTGTTCCATAGGGATTGTAGGCATTTCCAATCAGCATTCCTTGAAAAGATTCCATTACTAGAATTGTTTCTGAACTGAAATATATTGACTTTTTAACATGTTATTAATCCACTGTTTTATTCCAGCCTTCTCCCAGGAGGAAATAGTTAATAATTGGTTTGTCTACAAATTTTGGAAAAGAAAGTGTTTTATAAAGTAACAGAAAACTTTAGTATTTTCTAGATCATTTGGAAAAAATTGTTTGGACACTTACTTCCTGGAAGCGTAATAGAAGGTTATCAAATGGTGGACATACCTGGATTTAGATATAGTTCTGAATAAAATTTTATTTCTGGAAAGTAAACTTTCTTATTATATTGGTTCCCTTTCTGTAGCAGTGTTCTAGCCTTTCTGAATTTCTCCTTTTGAAATTCAAAATAGTTCTTTTTGTCTTAAATTTCTTCAACTTGTTAAATAGTAGGGCTTCTTGAGACATTTCATGAATATACTGCAGAAGAATAAAAAATGTTTTTTGTATTTGCATGTTTGACTTGCCTTCAAACAGTGTTCTTCAAAGCTGAAGCTCACTTTGAAATTACAAATTCTTTTTTTAATATATCTTTATTAGAGTATAATTGCTTTACAATGTTGTGTTAGTTTCTATCGTACAACAAAGTAAATCAGCTATAAGTGTACATATATCCCCATATTCCCTCCCTCTTGAGCCTCCTTCCCATCCTCCCTATCCCACCCCTCTAGGTCGTCACAAAGCATCAGAGCTGATCTCCACGTGCTATGCAGCAGCTTCCCACTAGCTATCCATTTTTCATTTGGTAGTGTATATATGTCAATGCTAAAGCTTACTTTAAAATTAAAAGCTAAAGCTCACTTTGAAATTACGAATTCATGCCTAAAATAACTTGTCATTCACCGATGATGAGCAAAATGGAGTATTTAACTCCTTGTTTAAGAAAGGAAAGAAAATGAAAGGAAACTGATTTGTAGTGTATCTCACTTGGGAATCAGCATAGATAAAACTTTTATGGAACAAGGCCTTCCAGAATTTTTACAAAGCAGATAGTTGTGAATATATAAAGGTGAACTTTAAAAGATTATTAATTTTGCTACATTTATTTTAATTATGGTGCTTTCTAGTTTTGTTTTTAAAAACTAGTTATAAACTCCCAGGTCAAAAGAAATTACAAATTATAACAGAAGTACAGAACAACAGTGTTTGGATGTTGGATAATCTTTTCTAGTATTTTCCTTTATGTCTTCCTACATAGTTTCTGATGAAGAACAGTCAGTAGTGTATGTTCCAGGTATGATTTTCTGCATTAATTTGGTAAACTTCCTTTGCTTCTTAAGAGTTAGGAGAAAATAAAAACATTAGGATAACTTTGTAGGTATAAGTAGATGCAGAACAGTTCATCAGAACCTTTTTTTTTTTTTAAAGTTTGGTATGACCCCACCAAGGTTTGAAATACTGCCTATTTTAGGGGCTGGCTGGGCAAGTCAGCTTTTGATGAATTTACAGAATACTTCACTCATGTGTTGAAGAGCAAGAGATTCTTTTCTTGTCAGATTACAAATAATAGTTTAAATTTTATATTTCAAAAAAATGTGAAAACTTCTTTATATAGTGTTTATGTAATAGACTTTAAAGCTTACTTACTGGTTGTTAAGAGATGAATAGTAAAACTGAACCACTGGAGGCATCCTAATTATGTGAAAAATCAGATTTTTAATTTCCAATAAGTTAAGGTATGTATGGTATGTTGTAGTTTATTGGTTTTAATGTGACTTACAGACGTTCACATCCCCATTTAAAAATACTTCAGTTGAATCTTTGCATGCAAACCATCATCTTTTCATGATTCATTGTTTATTAACAGAGCCTTAAAATGAAGTTTATAAAGTAAGAGATTTCCCCATCACGTGCCATAAGTACAGGACATCAAGGAAGAGGTTGGGGGGGGAGGGTTTAAGAGAATGAAAAGATATAATTTTGAAATCTTGTTTGATGGAAATCCTTAGGAATTTCTACAGAAGGAAATATCAGATCAAGACACAAGATGGTGAATCCAAAAGCTGATGTTAAACTTAAGACTTCCAGGGTGACTGCTACTTCAGTCTCCATGGAGTCTTTAAAAGGTGCAGGAGATTCAGTAGATGAACAGGTCAGTAATTTCTTTTTTTCTTTTTCTGATTTTTTTTCCCTTATTTTCCTTATAAATGCTGACCAGTAAGTCATTTTTTTGTGCTGACCAATAACTGATAGATAAGGGTAGAAGAGCCCTTGAAAGAACATTAGATGATCTACAAGCATTTTTAAAGATACAGAGGATTCTAGGATGCTTTGCTTAGTATGAATATAAAGTATATGTATTACTCATTTTGTTCCAAAATGTCCAGGCTTGCTTTAAGCCTTAGTTAAGAAACATTTATTGTCTTAGTATGTCTCCAAAGACTTACATCCTTATCTGTGTGGAGATAGTAAATCAAATTGACAATATTTTTCTTTTATTAGGTGTCCTTTGTGATTTTTGTTCATGTGAATTTGTTAGTTGATGATGGATAAACAAACCTTTGTATATAAGAAAATGCTTTATTAAAACAAAATTAGCCTGTGTTATTATTATTATTTCCTTCATTTGGCAAATAATATCATAAAGACTTTATTTTTATAGCTCAGTCATTGATTTCTCCCTTGTCTTTCTTTGCCTCTGTAATAGTGTCTGTACATTCCTTTGGTATATGCTCTATCTGATTCATTTATTTCACTTTACTTTTTTTTATATTTTGTCTCCCCAACCGGAGTTTAACTCAGGGTTTGGCAATCTATGACTTGTAGGCCAAATCTGCTTCTTCCTGTTTTGTAAGTAAAGTGTTACTGGAACACAGCCACTCTCAGTCTTCTAGTGTTATGTTATTGCCACTTTTGTATTACAACGGCAGAAGCGCTGTAAAGACGAATGTTTACAAAGCCAAAATCATTTGCTATAGAACTCTATATAAAAAATGTTTTTCAGTACCTGGTTTATGTTTAGATATTGAAATTTTCAATGTCTAGTTTGTTACTAATTACAGTTGACCCTTGAACAACACAGGTGTTAGGGGTGTTTGAACCCCGGGCAGTTGAATATTTGCATATACCTTTTGGCTCCCCAAAACTTTACTAATAGCCTACTGTTGAATGAAAGCCTTACTGATAACATAAATAGTCAATTAACACGTATTTTGAATGTTATATGTATATTTACATATACTTACTTTATGCATTCATGACACACCTTTTTTCTTAATTTTTAAAAAAATATTTCTTAGGCTGTGTGGTTCGTCTGCAAGCTTATTCCAATTGTTGTAAATCTCCAAAAAGTTTTCCAATATATTTATTGAAAAAAATCTGCTTGTAAGTAGACTTGTGTAGTTCAAACCCATGTTGTTTAAGGGTCAACTGTTTTACATTTAGTTATCTACAGGATTTAACTGTGATTAGCTCAAAAGGCCTGCCTATGTTACTTATATCCCCAGTGTATATACTTCACACTAGGATGTGAATAGTTGAATTTGCAAGTTCTTATCAAAAATTGAAAGTATTTTTTCATATAATGGTTTGTGTGTTTTATAGTGAATAGAAACTATTCCCCATTCATATCAGCTCTTGGCAACCACTAATCTGCTTTTAGTCTCTCTGTATTTGTCTGTTCTGGACATTTCATATAACTGGAATAATGTAATATGTGGCCTTTTGTGACTGGCTTTTTTCATTTAGTATAGTGATTTCAAGTTTCATCTATGTTGTATCATGTATCTTTACTTCATTCCTTTTTATGGCTCAATACATTTTTTTTTTAACCACCAGTTGAAGGACATTTGGGTTGTTACACTTTTTGGCTATTATCAATAATATTGCTGTCAACATTCATGTACAAGTTTTTGTGTGGATGTATGTTTTCAACTTTCTTGTGTATACACCTAGAAGTAGAAATTCTGGGTCATATAGTAATTCTATGTTTAACCTTTTGATGAACTACCAAAGTAGCTATACCATTTTACATTCCACCAACAATGTATGAGGATTCCAGATTCTCCACATTCTCACCAACACTTTATATCCATCTTTTTTTATTTATAATTGTCATAGTGAGTGTGAAGTGGTATCTCATTGTGGTTTTGATTTGTATTTTCCTAATGGCCCATAATGATCATCTCTTTATGTGCTTCTTGGCCATTTTTTTTTTTTTTTTTTTTTTTTTTTGCGGTACGTGGGCCTCTCACTGCTGTGGCCTCTCCCGTTGCGGAGCACAGGCTCCGGACGCGCAGGCTCAGCGGCCATGGATCACGGGCCTAGCCGCTCTGTGGCATGTGAGATCTTCCCGGATCAGGGCACGAACCCGTGTCCCCTACATCGGCAGGTGGACTCTCAACCACTGCGCCACCAGGGAAGCCCTGTATGTGTTCTTTAGAGAAATGTCTATCCAGATCTTTTTCAATTAGGTTGTTTGTCTTCTTATCGATGAGTTGTAAGAGTTCTTTATAGATTCCATCTCCAAGTTCCTTGTCAGATATATGATTTGCAGATATTTTCTCTCATTTTGTGAATTGTCTTTTCACTTTCTTTTTTTTTTTAAATAAAATTTATTTATTTATTTTTATTTTTGGCTGCATTGGGTCTTCACTGCTGTGCGCAGGCTTTCTCTAGTTGTGGCGAATGGGGGCTTACTCGTCGTTATGTTGTGTGGGCTACTCTTGTTGTGGACGGAGCATGGGCTCTAGGCAAGCGGGCTTCAGTAGTTGTGGCTTTCTGGCTCTAGAGTGCAGGCTCAGTAGTTGTGGCACATGGGCTTAGTTGCTCTGCGGCATGTGGGATCTTCCCAGACCAGGGCTCGAATCCGTGTCCCCTGCGTTGGCAGGCAGATTCTTAACCACTGTGCCACGAGTGAAATCCTCTTTTCACTTTCTTATTGGTGTCCTTTGAAGCTTGAAAGTTTTAAATTTTGATGAAGTCCAACTTATCAGTGTTTTCCTTTTATTTATTTAATTATTTATTTGCTGTCATATCTAAGAAATCATTGACTAAACCAAGGTCTCAAAGATTTATACCAATATCTAGGAGTTTTATAACTTTAGATATTACATTTAGGCTTTGATCCATTTTGATGTAATTTCTGTACATACTATGGGTAGTGACCCAACTTCATTCTTTTGCATGTGGATTTCCAGTTGTCTCAGCATCATTTGTTGCAAAGACCATTCTTTCTCCTTTGATTGTCTTGCCACCCTTGTTGAAAATCTGTTAATCATAAATGTGTTTGTTTCTGTAATCTCAATTCTATTCCATTGATCTATATTTCTATTTTAATCCCAATACCACATTGCTTTAGTATACTGTAGCTTTGTAGTAAGTCCTGGAATCAGGAAGTGTAAATACTCCAAGTTTGTTCTTCCTTTTCAAGGTTGTTTTGGCTACTCTGGGTCCTTTGCATTTCCATAAGAATTATAGAATCAACTTGTCAATTTCTGCACAAAAGTCAACTTGGATTTCAGTAGCAATTGTTTTGAATCTTTTTTAAAAAAAATTTTAAAAAATTTTAATTCAAGTATAGTTGATTTACAATGTTATATTAGTTTCAGGTGTATAGTACAGTGATTCAGTTTTTTATGTATATATTGTATATATACTATATATTATATATATATATATTTTTTTCTTTTTCAGATTCTTTTGCCTTATAGGTTATTACAAAATATTGAGTCTAGTTCCCTGTGCTATATAGTAGGTCCTTGATGGTTATCTATTATATATATATAGTACTGTGTATATGTTAATCTCATAAATTAGGAGATTGGGACTCTTTTTTTTCTTAATTTTTAAATTTTTTTAGTTCAATTTTTAAAGGTTACTTTCCATTTACAGTTATTACAAAATATTGGCTATATTCCCCATGTTGTACAATACATCCTTGAGCCTATCTTACACCCCACAGTTTGTATTTCCTACTCCCCCACCCCTATGTTGTGTTGAGTCTTCAGAGCAATTTGGAGAGTACTCTCAACTTTATACTATTAAGTCTTCCAGTCCTTGAATATTGTGTGTAAAATGTTCTTCTATTTATTTAGGTCTTCTTTAATTTCTTTCAGTGATGTTTTATAGTTTTCAGTGTATATGCCTTATACTCCTTTTGTTAAATTTATTTTCAAGTATTAAGTGTTTTATACTTTTTGATACTACTATTAATGGAATTGTTTTCTTAATTGCATTTTTGCATTTTTCACTGCTAGTGTCCAGAAACACAGTTGAGTTTTTATCCTGCAACCTTTGTAAATTCATTTATTAGTTCTAATCTAATAGTTTTTTGGTAAATTTCTTACAATTTTCTATATATAAGATCATGTCATCTCTGAATAGAGATAGTTTTACATACCCCTTTTCAGTTTGGATTCCTTTTATTTCAACTGTCCTGAGATTTAAAAATGCAACAAACTTTATAGCAAGTTCATTTTTCCATACTGATAGTCTGTTGGTCCAGTATCATTTATTAAGAGGACCATTCTTTTCCCCGTTGAATTGCCATGATGCTATTGTAATTCAAGGAGAGACTTAAAATTTCACTACAAGTCTGGCAACTGTGAGAGGAGAAAGAAAGAAAGATTGACTAGGAAGAGCCTCAGACTTCCTTGCAGTCTGAGGTAGTGTCTGTCTGTAGAGATGTATCCTTCCCTTATTATAGCATAGCATCTTTTTTGGTAATCTCTATCCTGAATTTTGTGTTTGTCATTCTTTTGCTTTTCTATATCAGGGGTTGACAAACTTTTTCTGTAAAGGGCCAGATGGAAAATATTTAGCCTCTGTGAGACACATGGTTTCTGTCTTAATTATCTAAGTCTGCCATTATAGTGTGGAAAAAGCCATATGTACGTCAGTGTATAAAAGAATGTGCATGGCTGTGTTTTGTTTTGTTTTTAATTAATTAATGTATTTATTTTTGGCTCTGTTGGGTCTTCATTGCTTCATGCGGGCTTTCTCTAGTTGCGGCAAGTGGGGTTACTCTTTGTTGTGGTGTGCAGGCTTCTCATTGCGATGGCTTCTCTTGTTGTGGAGCATGGGCTCTAGACACGCAGGCTTCAGTAGTTGTGGCACGTGGGCTCAGTAGTTGTGGCTCGCGGGCTCTAGAGCGCAGGCTCAGTAGTTGTGGTGCATGGGCTTAGTTGCTCCACGGCATGTGGGATCTTCCCAGACCCGGCTTGAACCCATGTCCCCTGCATTGGCAGGCAGATTCTTAACCACTGCGCTACCAGGGAAGTCCCCCATGGCTGCGTTTTAATAAACCTTTCCTACAAAAACAAGCTTTGGGCCAGATTTGGCTTGCAATCGTAGTTTACCAACCCCTGTCCTATATGGTCTAAACATGTATTTATTTTTTAAACAATGTTTAGTTTTATATATATTTCAGACTTTATATAAATGATCTTGTATTGTGTGATTTGCTTTTTTGTTCAACATTATGTTCCTGAGATTTATTTATGTTGCATATAGTTATATTTCATTTCCTTTCACTGATATTTCAGTCAGGGTTTAGTCAGTTATTTTAACTGAGAGTATTTAATATAAAGACTTGTTAAATTGGGGCTGGAGAACTGAAAAGCAAAAAGGGCACACTAGGTTATCGTGTAGGTAGTAACTGCAAGAAACAACCACCATCTTTAGGACTGGGAAAACAGAACAAGTTGGAATTATTAAAACCTAGAAGCTTGGATGGGGAGCCACTTAGAGCTGGAACTTTGACCACCAATGATGGGAAACCAGCCTGACTGGTATTGCTGTCCCCAAGCAGACATGATAAAGGCTGGTTCTACGAGGGCTAGAAGAATTACCAACTGGAATCAGCTGTTCTTGCCAGGGTAAAGAGCTCTGACAGGGGTGGCACTGATAGAAACAGGAAGCAAAGAGAAAGGAATGCGTCCTTTCTTCCTCTGAGAGCCTCTAGTTCTTCCTGTTGGCAGAGTTTAACAGAACGCTGTGGCAAAGAAGAAATGAAGTTTCCAGAGTCTCAGCCTCAGCATCACAAAACAGAGCATGGGGGATGGGTTTGAAGATGAATGTCAACAGCATAACAACCAGTAGCTACAGAATTCCATTGTATAAATATACCACAGTTTAACTCTGGTTGACAAACATTTGTATTTTCAGGTTTCTGCCTAAACACAGTGCTGCTGAAGTTCTTACCTGTGTGCAAGGGTTTCTCTTATTTGTTTACTGAAATTTCTTTTAAAGGGTTTTCAGCAATTTTTTACATTGCCAAATCCAGTGACTTCTTTTTATATTCTGTTTAACTTTTTTTATCATTAGCACCATTAACCCCACATTCTTCTTGACACTTTTTTCTCCCACAATGTAATATGCTTCTGATTCTCCTCTTGTCTTTTCAAAAACCAATTTTAATTTATTTTCTTGGGTTAGGAGATGATTTTTAAAAACTAATATTTTTTTCTTAACTTTAAGGAAAATTTTACAACACAGAAAAGTATAAAGAAAATAATAAAAATCTAAACATTATCAATAATAACATATGGCTGAGTTTTAAATCTTTAAAACTCTGACTTGAGAACCAGACCCACATTTCTAACTTCCTGACTAAACATTTGCACATGAATATCCTCCTGGCATCTTAAATTGACCATATCTAAAATCTAAAGCCAAATCCATTTAATTTAATGTTTTTTTTTTTTTTTTAACCATATCCTCTTTCCCATTTCCTTTTTCTCCCCTGGCTTTTCCATATTTGGGTAGCAGTAATTCCAGGATTCATTTTAGGGGTCTTGGATTATTCTTGGCCACCTGAAGTAATTGGACTAACCTACTTTGTGGTTACACAAATGCCAAGGATTCGTTTTTTTTTTTTTAACATGTTCCTTTTACATGTTACCTCCAGTTCCCTTGTGAATCCCTAGGTTTCATGGCTTTAAAGCCCCCCTTTGATGTTCAAGAACTAGGAGGACTTTTTATAGCACAAAAGATAGGATAGTACAGTGGGTAAGAACATAGACTCTGGAATCAGTGCTTGAGTCTTGATTTTGCTACCTAACTGCTGTATTCCTAGGCAAGATATGTAACCTCTTTGTAGAATAGGAATAATACCTACCTAATAACGTTGTGAAAATTAAATGGATAAGTATAAAATACTTAGAATATTCCTAATAATACTAGGTATAATGTTATCTATTATTACTATTACTCTTTGGTCTAATACCCTTTGGAATGAACCTTTGGATATATTGAGAGCTTAGAACTGGTGCTTCTGCTGCCAGCCTTAGTACACCTTTAAGAAGCCATGGGACTATGGTGTAGGAAAGATTCTCAGTATCTTCCATTAGGTGTTTGTTTCTGTGACATTCACCAAGGGAAAGTTGTTTCCTTAATACTCCCTAACACTTAAGCAGGCACATTTCTGCCTAAGAGTTCTTTCTGTGTGCTTTTCTGTGTAAATTTCAGATGTCCCCTGGTGGACAGATAGTTCCTTAGCCTGTGTTGAGTTCACAGTAGGTTTAAATGAAATGGTAAATAGTGTTCTACCAGATAAAAGAGATCCAAGAAATTTCATCTCCTGTGCTTATTTTAAGAAATTTCTCAAAAAGTCTTAAAAATTGTTTTTTGTGAAAGTTGATCAGAAGGATTTTTTTTTTTTTAAGAATTTCTGCAGGGGAGGAATAAAGAGTGCATCATTGAAGGATTTATGTCTTGAAGACAAAAGACGCATTGCAAACTTAATTAAAGAACTGGCCAGGTGAGACAAAACCTTATATGAAATGCATTACTATATGAGAGAGTGGTTTTTTTGAAAATAGAAAATTACAAATATGTTCTGATGTCATTGTGTCATTGTGTCATTGATCTTATGGGAGCAGTGACTTTTAGAAAAAAAAGGTATCCTGTGGTGCCAAAAAGAAAAGTAGAAAAAAACATAAAATGGAAAAGAAACACTCTCCAGTTATGTTTTCTGGTTTATTTAATTTCCCAAATTGTTTCATGGAAATATCTGCAGCAGTCATTTATCAAGAAGGAACATTTTGAAACTAAGATCTGCTATTGATGTAGGTTGATATTGTAATCAGAGGCATAGCACTTTGGTTTTGTTTAGTATCTGAAACAGAAAAGAACATTCATTTTATTGTCATCTTTCACAAGAATACAAGTTGTCATTTTGCTAACTTCTGATACTTTCAAATAAGGGATTTAAAATTTTGAGAATGAGAGTTCTTAGCTGTCTGGATATACTATTCCAGTTTATTAATGATGTGTATGAAGCATATTTACTTTGTATAATTTTTTGTTAATATACATATCAAGTTTTGGGGTCTTAAATAATAAATGAAGATGCCTATAGAGGAATGTATTAATATAAATTATAAAAGTTAAGTTTAGAGGAAGGCCATACCTAAAAATTGATAAAATTGTATTTATTTTTATCATTGAATTTCATGTTTGGAAATAGTAGGTCTTTTTCTTCTTTCTCTATTTTTAATTAAAGATAACTACATGAAGTGTTTCATTTTGAGACCTTAAAAGATGTTTGCAGAGGCTTTTCTAGAAAGACCGAAGTTAAAAATTACCTTATTAAATCATAGAATCACAGGTATAAAAGATGACAAAAAGCAGTGATGTTTTGGGGGTTTAGGTTACAAGGTATGAGATTTCAAAGTACATGCCTTAGTCTGAATGTGATATGCCACCTGAGATAAGCAGTAACCTCTTTCACTAGAATTCTTTGACTCTTCTGTTCCCTGATGTAGAGTTTTCATGATCTCAAGTAGTGTTTTTTGTATTGGGAAAATATTTAATTGTTAAACATTTAATTTATGATCCTCTCACAAGGCTTTTTACCATGAAGATGGATGTGGATGTCCTTAAAGCAATTACAATTAGTTTGACTTCATATATACTGGTCCTGAATTGCCATTATTGTCCTGACTGATACATTTTCAGCTACCAGGCTTAGAGAATACATGACATCTTATTGTTTTGGTTTCAGTAAACTTCTGCTTTCTAGCAAAGTGCTCAATCCTTGGTAGAAGGTCATTGTATTAGTACAAGGTTAATATTAGTACAAATTTGACTGCTAAAAACCCCTGTTACTACTATATGAACTATTAACATACAGGTATATGGGAATAATGTATTCTTGGTTCCTTGAATTTGCTAAGTTTCCTCTGCTGGATATTTCAGTCTATGTTTTTCTACTCATACTTGCCAAACAGTTTTTTATTTTCTTCAAGACAGTTTTGTGCAAGTGGGAAAGTAGAGATAGAATTCCATGAACCTCAAACACTGGCAGCAGAACATTTCTAGCCTTCATGTTTTTTTACCTCTGAATTTTCAACCTGATTTCAAATAACTGGTTCCCTGTTGGCATTAAATACAGTCATTTCTCTTTCACCTTGAGAGATAAAGTATATACTCCTTTGACCAGATATTTCCCTTTAGCTACTACCTTCTTTGTACTACAACATAACCTCATTCCTAGAAAAGAGTCTATAATATCTATAATACTGTTTTCTACACTGTTGCATTTCATTCCCTCCTCAAACTTATTCATTTATTTAAAAATATAATATATGGAAGTGCAATTTATATATGATAATATGTATCCATTTTAATTATATATTTCACTGAGTTTTGACAAATGTAAGATTATTCCAGAAAGTTACATTGAGAACTTTTACAGTCAGTCCCCTCCTCTATCCTCCATCCCAGGCAGCCATTAATGTGATTTATGTTATTACTGCTTAGTTTTATTTATTTATTTATTTAACATCTTTATTTGAGTATAACTTTTACAATAGTGTGTTAGTTTCTCCTTTACAACAAAGTGAATCAGTTATACATATACATATGTTCCCATATCTCTTTCCTCTTGCGTCACCCTCCCTCCCACTCTCCCTATCCCACCCCTCTAGGTGGTCACAAAGCACAGAGGTGAACTCCCTGTGCTATGCGGCAGCTTCCCACTAGCTATCTAATTTACATTTGGTAGTGTGTATATGTCCCTGCCACTCTCTCACATCGTCACATCTTACCCTTCCCCCTCCCCATATCCTCAAGTCCATGCTCTAGGACGTCTGTGTCTTATTCCCATCCTACCACTAATCTCTTCATGACATTTTTTTTTCTTAGATTCCATATATATGTGTTAGCATACGGTATTTGTTTTTCTCCTTCTGACTTACTTCACTCTGTATGACAGACTCCAGGTCTATCCACCTCATTACAAATAACTCAGTTTCATTTCTTTTTATGGCTGAGTAATATTCCATTGTATATATGTGCCACATCTTCTTTATCCATTCATCTGTTGATGGACACTTAGGTTGCTTCCATGTCCTGGCTATTGTAAATAGAGCTGCAGTGAACATTCTGGTACATGACTCTTTTTGAATTACCATTTTCTCAGGGTATATGCCCAGTATTGGGATTGCTGGGTCATATGATAGTTCTATTTTCAGTTTTTTAAGGAACCTCTATACTGTTCTCCAGAGTGGCTATATCAGTTTACATTCCCACCAACAGTACAAGAGGGTTCCCTTTTCTCCATACCCTCTCCAGCATTTATTGTTTGTAGATTTTTTTATCATGGCCATTCTGACTGGTGTGAGATGATATCTCATTGTAGTTTTGATTTGCATTTGGAGAAGATACTTTGTATTCATTCACTGCTGTTTAACTGTATTGATATTTGTTTGTGAGAGTTGTTTGAGATTTGTTTGTGACCTAACATATAATTTATTCTGGAGAGTGCTCCATGTGCAGTTGAAAAAAAAGTTGATTCAACTGTTGCTTGGTAGAGTGTTCTATATATGTCTTTTAGATCTAGTTGGTTTATAGTGTTGTTCAAGTTCTCTCTTTTTGTATTGATGATATTTCATCTAGATGTTCTATTCATTGAAAGTAGATTATTGAGGTCTCCAAATATTATTGTAGAACTATCTACTTTTCTCTTCAATTATGTTCATGTTTTCTTTATATATTTTGGGTCTCTGATGTATAGCATGTTTACTTTTATAATTTTTACATATCCTTACAGAATTGACCCATTTATAAATCTATGACATCTGTCTCTTTGTCTTGTAACATTTTTTGTTTTAAGGTTTATTTTGGGTGATGTTAGTAAAAAGCCAACCGAGTTCTGTTTTGGTTACTATTTGCATGGTATTTGCATGAAATATCTTTTTACCATATTTTAGCTTTCAACCTTTCTGTCTTTTAATTTAAAGTGAGTCTCTTGCAAGCAATATATAGTTGGACTGTGGGGTTTGTTTTTAATCCATTTTGCCAACCTCTGTTTTTCATTTGGTGGATGTAATCCATTTACACTTAAAGTAATTTCTGAAAGGAAGTACCATTTTGCTTTACACATATTGGTGTGTGTGTATACATTTATACACACATATATATACACATATATGTGCATGTGTGTATGTATATATATTTTTTATATGCAGGTATACCTCAGACATATTGCAGGTTCTAGACCATCACAGTAAAGTGAGTATCACAGTAAAGTGAGTCACACAAACCTTTTGGCTTCCCAGTACATGTAAAAGTTATATTTACACTATACTGTAGTATGTTAAGTGTGCAATAGCATTATGTCTAAAAAAACCCCAATGTACATATCTTAATTTAAAAATACTTTATTGTTAAAAAGTACTAACAATCATCTGAGCTTTCAGCAAGTTGTGATCTTTTTGCTGGTGGAGGACCATACCACACTATTGATGCCTGCTGACTGCAGGATGGTGGTTCCTGAAGGTTAAGGTGTATGTGACAATTCTTAAAGCAAGACAGAAATGAAGTTTGCTGCATCAATATACTTTTCCTTTTACTAGAAATTTCTCTGTAGCATGCAATGCTGTTTGACAGCATTTAACCCACAGTACAGCTTCTTTCAAAATTGGAGTCAATCTTCTCAAACCCTCTTCTGCTTTATCAATTAAGTTTATGTAATATTCTAAGTTCTTTGTTGTTATTTCAACAAGCTTCATGGTCTCTTTACCGGGAATATATTCCATCTCAAGAAACCACTTTGCTCATTCGTAAGAAGCAACTCTTTTTCTGTGAAAGTTATTGTGAAATTGTAGCAATTAAGTCACATCTTTGGCTACTTTTCTAATTCTACTTCTCTTGCTGTTTCTACCACATCTGCAGTTACTTCCTTTACTGAAGTCTTGAACTCCTCAAAGTCATCTATGAGGGTTGGCATCAACTTCTTCTAAGCTCCTGTTAATGTTGATATTTTAACCTCTTCCCATACATCACAAATGTTCTTAATGGCATCTAGAATAGTGAATCCTTTCCAGAGGTTTTCAATTTACTTTGCCCAGATCCTCAGACGAATCACTGTCTATGGTAGCTTACAAAATGTATTTTTTAAATAATAAGACTTGGAAATTGAAATGACTCCTTGCTGCAGAATGGATGTTGTGTTAGCAGGCATGAAAACAACATTAATCTTGGTACATTTCCATCAGAGCTTCTACATGACTAGTCTCATTGTCAATGAGCAGTAATATTTTGAAAGGAATCTTTTTCTGAGCAGTAGTAGGTCTTAACAGTGGGCTGAAAATATTCAGTAAACCATGTTGTAAACAGATGTGCCGTCATTCAGGCTTTGTTGTTCCACTAATAGCGTGCAGGCAGAGTAGATTTAGCATAATTCTTTTTTTTTTTTTTTTTTTTTTTTGTGGTACGCAGGCCTCTCACCGTTGTGGCCTTTCCCGTTGTGGAGCACAGGCTCTGGAAGCACAGGCTCAGCGTCCATGGCTCACAGGCCTAGCCACTCCGCAGCATGTGAGATCCTCCCGGACTGGGGCACAAACCCATGTCCCCTGCATTGGCAGGCGTACTTGCAACCACTGCGCCACCAGGGAAGCACTAGCATAATTCTTAAATGCCCTAGGATTTTCACAATGGTAAATGAGTGTTGGCTTCAACTTCAAGTCACCAGCTGCATTAGCTTATAACAAGAGAGTCAGCCTGTCCTTTGAAGCTTTGAAGCCAGGCATTGACTTCTCCTCTCTAGCTATGAAAATCCTAAATGGCATCTTTTCCCAGTGGAAGGCTGTTTCATCTCCATTGAAAATCTGTTGTTTAGTGTAGCAACCTTCATTATCTTAGCTAGGTCTGGATAACTTGCTACAGCTTCTGCATCAGTACTTGCACTTTTATGTTATGGAAATGGCTTTACTGGAGTGTTCACTGGAGTAGCATTTTAAATTTCTTTCAAGAACCTTTTCTTTCCATTCACAACTTGGCTAACTGGTGCAAGAGCCCTACCTTTTGGCCTATCTTGGCTTTCGACATGCGTTCTTCACTAAGCTTAATTACTTCTAGCTTTTGATTTGAAGTGAGAGATGTGTGACTCTTCCTTTCACGTGAACCCTTAGAGGTCATTTTACAGTTATAAATTGGCCTAATTTCAATATTGTAGTGTCTCAGGGAATAGGGAGCACCAAAGAGGGGGAGAGCTAGGAGAATGGCCAGTTGATGGAACAGTAAGAACACACACAACATTTATCAATTAAGTCACTGTTTTATATGAGTGTGGTTCATGGCACTCCAAAACAATTACAATGGTAACATCAAAGATCACTGATCACACATCACCATAAAAAATTTAGTAATAGTGGAAACATTTGAAATATTGCAGGAAATACCAAAATGTGACATAGAGACACAAAGTGAGCAGATGTTGTTGCAAAAGCAGTGCCTGTGTAGCATCTCAACACAGGGTTGCACAGACCTTCAAATTGGTAAAAATGCATTATCTGCAAAGTGCAAAAAAGTGAAGTGCAATAAAACAAAGTATGCCTGTATATAAAACAGCAAGAGTTTATGTAAAATATACAGATGAAAAAAGACATTTCTTGTTCCTCAGTTACTTTAACAGTACTATCTTTTCTGTTTGGTGTGTGTGTGTGTGTGTGTGTGTGTGTGTGTGTGTGTGTGTGTGAGAGAGAGAGAGAGAGAGAGAGAGATTTTCACTAGCTCCCTGATTCTTTTTTGGTAAAATTTTTCATTATTTTCTTAGTAGCTACCCTGGGGATTACAGTTAACTTCCTGAATTTTATAACAGTCTAATTTGAATTCATACCAACTTACCTTCAGTGGTACATAAAAACTGTACAGCTGCATTCCCCAGTCTTTATTTTGTTTTTGTCACCAATTACATCTTTATACATTGTGTGCTTGTTATGGACTGCATTGTGAACCCCCCCCCACCAAATTCGTATGTTGAAATGCTAACCCCCAGTACCTTAGAGTATAACTAGAATTGAAAAGAGGACCTTTAATATGGTTATTAAGGTAGAACGAGGTCACACTGTGATTGAAGACTTGTGCATTTTACTTCTTAGTTTTGTCAATTTTTGCCTTATATATCTGATACTATGGTTATTAGTTGTACTCAGTTATAGTTTGCAGTTTCCAGTTAAGTGAACCTCTGGTCACCCTGGATATTTGTAACATGCATCCTTGACTACTAGCAGTCTAATATTAACTGGTAGTTTTAGCTCTCGTAAGCAATGTAAGAACTCTAGAGCACATGAGCTTCATTTTCCCTCCTGTGTGTCATTATATAGTATATCGTAATTTCTTCTCTATATACATTTTAATTCAATGTAATATAATCATTGCTTTTTTGTATTAATTTTAAGGCTTACAGAAAAGTTGCAAAAAATATTACATCATTGGGGGATTGAGGAATTGGGAGTAGTTGTAAATGAGTATAAGGTTTCCTTTTGAGAGGATAAAAATGTTCTAAAATTAGATTATGGTGATGGTTGCAGAACTCTGTAAATATATGAAAAGTCAGTGAATTTTACACTCTGAGTGAAACTTATTGTATGTAAATTGTATCTCAATAAAGCTCTTACCTCAATAAAACTCCTAAACATTAATAGTATGGGGGACTTCCCTGTTGACGCAGTGGTTAAGAATCTGCCTGCCAATGCAGGGGACACGGGTTTGAGCTCTGGTCTGGGAAGATCCCACATGCTGTGGAGCAAGTAAGCCCGTGCACCACAACTACTGAGCCTGCACTCTAGAGCATGTGAGCCACAACTACTGAGCCTGTGTGCCACAACTACTGAAGCCCGCGCACCTAGAGCCCATGCTCCACAACAGGAGAAGCCACTGCAGTGAGAAGCCTGTGCACCGCAACTAAGAGTAGTCCCTGCTTGCCACAACAAGAGAAAGCCCACATGCAGCAACAAAGACCCAGCATAGCCAAAAATAAATAAATAAAACTAATAGTATGGAAGGTTTGCATACCTTTCATCTAGCTTTTTCCAAGCATAACATCCTGATTAACCATAGTTTAATTATCAAAAATTAACATTGGTACAATAGTACTAATTAACTACAGAGTATATTCATATTTTGCCAGTTTTTCCACTAATAATTTTTTTCTATTCCAGTATCACCTTTTGTATTCAGTTTTCATGTTTCCTTAACCTCCTCCCATTTGTGGCATTTCCTTAGTCTTTCTTTGCCTTCCATGACTGACACTTTTGAAGAATACTGATCAGGTATTTTCTAGTATTTCTTTTTTTTTTTTTTCATTAATTACTTTATTTAATTATTTTTGGCTGCGTTGGGTCTTTGTTGTGGTGTGTGGGCTTCTCATTGTGGTGGCTTCTCTTATTGTGGAGCACGGGCTCTAGGCGTGCAGGCTTCAATAGTTGTGGCATGTCAGTTTAGTAGTTGTGGCACGCGGGCTTAGTGGTTGTGGCTCATGGGCTCTGGAGCACAGGCGCAGTAGTTGTGGCTCACAGGCTTAGCTATTCCGTGGCATGTGGGATCTTCCCGGACCAGGACTTGAACCCATGTCCCCGTATTGGCAGACAGAATCTGAACCACTGCACCACCAGGGAAATCCCAGTAGTTTTTTCAATATGGGTTTTTCTCATAATTGTGTTGCATTATGATATGTTGTATTGGGGGTATGTGATGTTGATATGTCATTACTGGTGGTTTTAACTGTGGTTCATTTGGTTGATGTACAGTGTACTAAGGTTTCACTCATCAAAAGTTAATTAATGAGCACCAGAGGGCAGACAGAAGAAGCAAGAAGAACTACAGTCCTGCAGCCTGTGGAACAAAAAACATATTCATAGAAAGATAGACAAGATGAAAAGGCAGAGGGCTATGTACCAGATGAAGGAACAAGATAAAACCCCAGAAAAACAACTAAATGAAGTGGAGATAGGCAACCCTCCAGAAAAAGAATTCAGAATAATGATAGTGAAAATGATCCAGGACCTCAGAAAAAGAATGGAGGCAAAGATTGAGAAGGTGCAAGAAATGTTTAACAAAGACTTGGAAGAATTAAAGAACAAACAAATAGAGATGAATGATACAATAACTGAAATGAAAACTAAATTACAAGGAATTAATAGCAGAATAACTGAGGCAGAAGAATGGAAGAGTGACTTGGAAGACAGAATGGTGGAATTCACTGCTGCGGAACAGAATAAAGATAAAAGAATGAAAAGAAATGAAGACAGGCCACGAGACCTCTGGGACAACATTAAATGCAACAACATTCACATTATAGGGTTCTCGGAGAGGAGAGAGAGAAAGGACCCGAGAAAATATTTGAAGAGATTATAGATGAAAAATTCTCTAACATGAGAAAGTAAATAGCCACCGAATTCCAGGAAGCACAGAGAGTCCCATACAGGATAAACCCAAGGAGAAACAAGCTGAACATGGGAATCAAGTTGGCAAAAATTAAAGACAAAGAAAAATTATTGAAAGCAGCAAGGGAAAAAAGACAATATATAAGGGAACTCCCATAAGGTTAACAGCTGATTTCTCATCAGAAACTCTACGAGCCAGAAGGGAGTGTCATTGTATACTTAAAGTGATGAAAGGGAAGAATCTACAACCAAGATTACTCTACCTGGCAAGGATTTCATTCACATTCGATGGAGAAATCAAAAGCTTTACAGACAAGCTAAAGCTAAGAGAATTCAGCACCACCAAGCCACCACTACAACAAATGCTAAAGGAACTTCTCTAAGTGGGAAACACAAGAGGAGAAAAGGACCAACAAAAACAAACCCAAGGGCTTCCCTGGTGGCGCAGTAGTTGGGAGTCTGCCTGCCGATGCAGGGGACATGGGTTTGTTCCCCGGTCCAGGAAGATCCCACATGCCGTGGAGCGGCTAGGCCCGTGAGCCATGGCCGCTGAGCCTGCGCGTCCGGAGCCTGTGCTCAGCAACGGGAGAGGCCACAACAGTGAGAGGCCCGCCTACCGCAAAAAGAAACAAAAAAATAAAACCCCAAACAGTTAAGAAAATGGTCATAGGAACATACATATCAGTAATTACCTTAAACGTGAATGGGTTAAATGCTGCAACCAAAAGACACAGGCTTGCTGAATGGATACAGAAACAACACCCATATATATGCAGTCTGCAAGAGACCCACTTCAGATCTAGGGACACATACAGAGTGAAAGTGAGGGGATGGAAAAAGATATTCCATGCAAATGGAAATCAAAAGAAACCTGGAGTAGCAATCCTCATATCAGATAAAATAGACTTTAAAATACAGAATGTTACAAGAGACAAGGAAGGACGCTACATAATGATCAAGGGATCAGTCCAAGAAGAAAATATAACAATTATAAATATATATGCACCTAACATAGGAGCATCTCAATACATAAGGCAACTGCTAACAGCTATAAAGAGGAAATTGACAGTAATACAATAATAGTGGGGGACTTTAACACCTCACACCAATGGACAGATCATCCAAAATGAAAATAAATAAGGAAACAAGCTTTAAATGAAACAGTACACCAGATAGATTTAATTGATATTTATAGGACATTCCATCCAAAAACAGCTGATTACACTTTATTTTAAAGTGTGCACAGACCATTCTCCAGGATAGATCACATCTTGTGTCACAAATCAAGCCTCAGTAAATTTAAGAAAATTGAAATCATATCAAGCATCTTTTCTGACCACAACACTATGAGATTAGAAATGATTTACAGGTAAAAAAAAAAAAAAACGTAAAAAACACAAACACATGGAGGCTAAACAATACGTTACTTAATAACCAAGAGATCACTGAAGAAATCAAAGAGGAAATAAAAAAAATACCTAGACACAAATGACAATGAAAACACTACAATCCAAGACCTATGGGATTCAGCAAAAGCAGTCCTAACAGGGAAGTTTATAGCTATACAGCCTACCTCAAGGAATAAGAAAAGTCTCAAATATACAATCTAACCTTACACCTAAAGGAACTAGAGAAAGAAGAACAAACAAAACCCAGATTTAGTAGAAGGAAAGTAATCATAAAGATGAGAGAGGAAATAAATGAAATAGAAACAAAGAAAGCAGTAGCAAAGATCAGTGAAACTAAAAGCTGGTTCTTTGAGAAGATAAACAAAATTGATAAACCATTAGCCAGACTCATCAAGAAAAAGAGGGAGAGGACTCAAATCAATAAAATTAGAAATGATAAAGGAAAAGTTATAAGACACTGCAAAAATACAAAGCATCCTAAGAGACTACTACAAGCAACTCTATGCAAATAAAATGGAAAGCCTGGAAGAAATGGACAAATTCTTAGAAAGGTGTAACCTTCCAAGAGTGAACAAGGAAATAGAAAATATGAACAGACCAATCACAAGTAATGAAATTGAACGTGTGATTAAAACCTTCCAACAAACAAAAGGCCAGGACCAGATGGCTTCACAAGTGAATTCTATCAAACATTTATAGAAGAGCTAACACCCATCATTCTCAAACTCTTCCAAAAAATTGCAGAGGAAGGAACACCCCCAAACTCATTCTATGAGGCCAGCCTGACCCTGATACCAAACCAGACAAAGATACTACAAAAACAGAAAATTACAGACCAATATCACTGATGAATATAGATGCAAAAATCCTCAACAGAATACTAGCAAACAGAATCCAACAACACATTAAAGATTCATTCACCAAGATCAAGTGGGATTTATGCCAGGGATGCAAGGATTCTTCAATATATGCAAATCAATCAATGTGATACACCATATAAACAAATTGAAGAATAAAAATCATATGATCATCTCAATAGATGCAGAAAAAGCTTTTGACAAACTTCAACACCCATTTACGATAAACACTCTCCAGAAAGTGGGCATAGAGGGAACCTACCTCAACATAATAAAGGCCATGTATGACAAACCCACAGCAAACATCATTCTCAGTGGTGAAAACTGAAAACATTTCCTCTAACGTCAGGAACAAGACAAGGATGTCCACTCTCACCACTATTATTCAACGTAGTGTTGGAAGTCCTAGACTCGGCACTCCGAGAAGAAAAAGAAATAAAAGGAATCCATATTGGAAAAGAAGAAGTAAAACTGTCACTGTTTGCAGATGACATGGTAATATACATAGAGAATCCTAAAGATGCTACCAGAAAACTTTTAGAGCTAATCAATGAATTTGGTAAAGTTGCAGGATACAAAATTAATGCACAGAAATCTCTTGCATTCCTGTGCACTAAAGATGAAATATCTGAAAGAGAAATTAAGGAAACACTTCCATTTACCATTGCAACAAAAAGAATAAAATACCTAGGAATAAACCTACCTGAGAGACAAAAGACCTGTATGCAGAAAACTATAAGACACTGATGAAAGAAATTAAAGATGATACCAACAGATGGAGAGATATACCATGTTCTCGGATTGGAAGAATCAATATTGTGAAAATGACTATAGTACCCAAAGCAATCTACAGATTCAATGCAATCCCTATGAAATTGCCAATGGCATTTTTTACGGAACTAGTACAAAAAATCTTAACATTTGTATGGAGACAGAAAAGACCCCTAAATAGCCAAAGCAGTCTTGAGGGAAAAAAACGGAGCTGGAGTAATCAGACTCCCTGACCTCAGACTATACTACAAAGCTACAGTAATAGAGACAATATAGTCCTGGCCCAAAAAGAGAAACATAGATCAATGGAGCAAGATAGAAAGCCCAGAGATAACCCCACGCACCTATGGTCAGCTAATCTATGACAAAGGAGGCAAGGATATACAATGGAGAAAAGACAGTCTCTTCAGTAAGTAGTGTTGGGAAAACTGGACAGCTACATGTAAAAGAACGAAATTAGAACACTCCCTAACACCATACACAAAAATAAACTCAAAATTGATTAGATACCTAAATGTAAGACCGGACACTATAAAACTCTTAGAGGAAAACATAGGCAGGGCACTCTTTGACATAAGTCACAGCAAGATGTTTTTTGACCCACCTCCTCGAGTAATGGAAATAAAAACAAAAATAAATAAATGTGACCTAATGAAATGTAAAAGCTTTTGCAAAGCAAAGGAAACTACAAACAAGACAAAAAGAGAACCCTCAGAATGGGAAAAAATATTTGCAAATGAAGCAACGGACAAAGGATTAATCTCCAATGTATATAAAGAGCTCATGCAGCTCAATATTAGAAAAACAAACAACCCAATCCAAAAATAGAAGACCTAAATAGGCATTTCTCCGAAGAAGACATACAGATGACCAAGAAGCACATGAAAAGCTGCTCAGCATCACTAATTATTAGAGAAATGCAAATCCAAACTACAATGAGGTATCTCCTCACACCAGTTAGAATGGGCTTCATCAGAAAAATCTACAAACAGCAAATCCTGGAGAGGGTGTGGGGAAAAGGGAACCGTCTTGCACTGTTTGTGGGAATGTAAACTGATACAGCCACTCTGGAGAACAGTATGGAGGTTCCTTAGAAAACTAAAAATAGAATTACCATATGACCCAGGAATTCCACTATTGGGCATATACCCAGAGAAAACCATAATTCAAAAAGACACATGCACCCCTGCTATGTTCATAGCAGCACTATTTACAATAGTGAGGTCATGGAAGCAGCCTAAATGCCCATCGTCAGATGAATGATTAAGAAGAAGTGATATATTTATACAATAGAATATTACTCAGACATAAAAAGGAATGAAATTGGGTTATTTGTTGAGATGTGGATGGATCTAGAGATTGTCATACAGAGTGAGGTAAGTCAGAAAGAGGAAAAGACATATCGTATATTAGCACATATAGGTGGAACCTAGAAAAATGGTACAGAGGTACCGGTTTGCCTGGCAGAAATTGAGACACAGATGTAGAGAACAAACGTATGGACACCAAGGGGGGGAAAGTGGCACAGGGGTGGGGGTGGTTGTGTGATGAATTGGGCGATTGGTATTGACATGTATACACTGATGTGTATAAAATTGATGACTAATGAGAACCTGCTGTACAAAAAAATAAAAATAAATTTTAAGAAAAGTTAATATTTTGTAAGAGGTTCATGGGGACTATTCAAATACACTTTTTTTCTGAAACTTTATCCTCTACTATAAGCATCCATCAAAGGAACTTTTCGGTAGCAACTATAACTTATATTGTGATGGTACTTTATAATTCCCCTATTTGTTTTGCATTTATTAATTGGAGTTCTTGTTTAAGGATGAGCTATCCCCTTTGTCCTATTTATTTGCTTATTTATTTCAGTACTTGTTATTTATTTTTATCACTACCAGACTCATGGACATTTTATTTTATTCTAATCTAGGACTCACAGAAATAAAAATGGAACATTTTTAAAAATGAACACTGTTTTGAGCTAATTATAGATTCATCTGCAGTGGTAAGAAATAATACAGAGAGATAGTCCATGTCCCCTTTACGCAGTTTTATATCACCAATGGTAGTATTTTGATTAACTGTAGTGCAATATCACAGCCAGAAAATTGATATTGATAGAATTCATCAACCTTGTATAGATTTCACGTGTACCTATTTGTGTGTATATTTAGTTCTGTGCAGTTTTATCACGTGTATATTTGTGGACCATCACCACAGTCAAGATACAAAACAGTTTGTTACAAGAGTCACTCATGCTGTCCTTTTATAAACATAGCTATTTTCCTTTGTACTGCTTTCTCCTTCCCTAATCCCTAGCAACCACTGATCCACTCTCCATCTCTATAATTTTGTCATTTCAAGAATGGAATATAAATGGAATCATACAGTATGTAACCTTTTGATATTGGCTTTTTTTCCCACTCAACATAGTTCTTTTTAGATCCATCCAAGTTTTTGAATGTATCAATAGTTTGTTCCTTTTATTGCTGAATAGTATTCCATGCTATGGGTGTACTACATTTTCTTTAACCATTCACCTGTTAAAGGATTGTTTTCAGCTTTTTTTTTTAAACAGAGAACAGGAGTATTTATTTATTTATTTTTAAATTTATTTATTTATTTATTTAGGGCTGTGTTGGGTCTTCGTTTCTGTGTGAGGGCTTTCTCTAGTTGTGGCAAGTGGGGGCTACACTTCATTGCGGTGCATGGGCCTCTCACTATTGCGGCCTCTCTTGGTGTGGAGCAGAGGCTCCAGACGCGCAGGCTCAGTAGTTGTGGCTCCCGGGCCTAGTTGCACCACGGCATGTTGGACCTTCCCAGACCCAGGCTAGAACCCGTGTCCCCTGCCTTAGCAGGCAGATTCTCAATGACTGTGCGCCATCAGGGAAGCCCCTGTTTTCAGCTTTTGACTGTTAGAAATGAAACAGCTGTGAATATTCAATGTATAGATTTTTGTGTTAGCGTAACATTTTCATTTCCTTGGAATATTGTGTCATAAATGCATGTATAGTTTTGTCAGAAACTTCTGAACTATTTTCAAGGAGGGTTTACCATTTTACATTCCCACCAACAATGCAAGAGAGATCTACATCCTCTGCATTCTTGCCAACGTTTGTTATAATTATTTTGTATTGTAGCCATTCGGATAGGTATTTAGTGTTATCTAATTGTGGTTTTAATTTGCATTTTTCTCATGGATATTGATGTTGGACATTGCTTCATGTACTTATTTGCCATCTTCTTCAGAGAAATGTCTGTTCATCCTTTTTGCCCATTTCCTGTGTCATATTTGGTTTTTTTATTGATGAATTTTGAGAGTTCTTCATATGTCTTATGTATAGAGCCTTTGTTGGATATGTAGTTTGCAAATACTTCTTCCTAGTCTTTAGGTTGTCTTTTCATCCCTTTTGTAGGGTCTTTCATAGAGCAAATGTTTTTAATTTTAAGTAGGTCTAGTTTATCAGTGTTTTCCTTTTACGGACCATGCTTTTATTGTCAAGTCTAAGAACTCTTTGCCTAGCCTTAGTACCTGAAGATTTTCTCCTATTTTTTTCTAAAAGTTTTATAGTTTTATGTTTTGTATTAAGTGCACGATCCATTTTGCAATAATTTTTGTATAAGGTGTGAGGTTTAGGTTGAGGTTCCTTTTTTTTTTTTTTGCCTACTCTGTCCAATTGCTCCAGCGCCATTTGTTGAAATGGTTTTTATACTTTGTCAGAAATCAGTTGGACATATTTGCATATGTCTCTTTCTCGGTTCCCTTTTCTAATCCTTTGATCTATGTCTCTATTCTTCTGCCAACTGTCTTAATTGCTGTAGCTATATAGTAAGCCTTAATATTGGATAGAATGATTCCTCCCATTTTATTATTTTTCAAAATTATTGTAGCTCTTCTAGTCCTGTGCCTTTCCATGATAACTTTAGAAGATTGTCACTGTCTATTAAAAAATACTTTGCTGGTATTTTAATAGCTATTACACTAAAACTATAGATCAGTTTTGGGAAAAATTGACATCTTTACTCTGTTGAGTCTTCCAATCTATGAATATGGCAAGACTCTCTATTTATTTAGCTATTTGATTTCTTTCATCAGCATTTTATAATTTTCAGGATATAAATCCTATACGTGTTTTCTCACATTTATGTCTAAGTATTTAATTTTCTTTGGAGCAATTATAAATGTATTGTGTTTTAAATTTTGGTTTTCACATTTGTCGTTTCATGTTTGTTTGCTCTTTGAAATGTCATTGAAATGTCTGTGTTTATCTTGATTCCTGGAGTGTTGCTGAACTCACTAGTTCTAGAGGTTTTACTGTTGATTCTTTGGGGCAATGACAATTATGTCATTTGCAGATAGGGATAGTTTTATTACTTTCTTTTGAATGTGTATGCTTTTTATTTCTTATGGTCCTGGCTAGGACTCCCAGTGCTATGTGAATAGGAGTGTTGAGAGAGGATATGTTTACTATGTTCTTGATTTTATGTGGAAAGCATTCAATCTATCATCAAGTATGATGTTAGCTGTAGATTTTTTGTAGATACTCCTTTGAAAGTTGAGGAAATTTCTCTCTATGCTGAGTTTTTGTTATGATTCCATGCAAGGTTTTGTAAAATACATTTTTCTGCCTCCATATCATATGAGTTTTCTTTAGCTATTGATTTGGTGGGTTATGTTAATTGATTTTTAAATGTTGGACATGCCTTACATACCTGTAATAAATCTCACTTGTTATAATTGTTTTTCTACATTGCTGGACTTGCTTTTCTAGTATTTTGTTTAGAATTTTAATTTTTTTTTTAACGTCTTTATTTGAGTATAACTGTTTTACAATAGTGTGTTAGTTTCTCCTTTACAACAAAGTGAATCAGTTATACATATCCATATGTTCCCATATCTCTTCCCTCTTGTGTCCCCCTCCCTCCGACCCTCCCTATCCCACCCCTCTAGGTGATCACAAAGCACAGAGGTGAACTCCCTGTGTTATGCTGCAGCTTCCCACTAGCTATCTAATTTACATTTGGTAGTGTGTATAGGTCCCTGCCACTCTCTCACATCGTCACATCTTACCCTTCCCCCTCCCCATATCCTCAAGTCCATGCTCTCGTAGGTCTGTGTTTTATAGAATTTTAATTTTTTTATTTTACTTTTTAATTTATTTATTTTTTGGCCATGCCACGCATCTTGTGGGATCTTAGTTCCCCAACCAGGGATCAAATCTGGGCCCCAGCAGTGAAAGTGGTGAGTCCTAACCACTGGACTGCCAGGGATTCCCTGTTTGGAATTTTTACATCAAAGTTTGTGAGAGGTATTAGACAGTAGTTTTCTCTTTTTTTATTGCCTTAGTCCGGTTTTAGTACCATCCTTATAAAATGAGTTAGGAAGTATTCTCTCCTTTTCTGTTTTCCGGAAGAAATAGTATAAAATTGGTGTTAGTTCTTCTTTAAATATTTAATAGAATTCTCCAGTGAAACCATCTGGGCCTATATATATGTATATATATATAGGGTTTTTTTGGTATGCGGGCCTCTCACTGTTGTGGCCTCTCCCGCTGTGGAGCACAGGCTCCGGACGCACAGGCTCAGTGGCCATGGCTCACGGGCTCAGCCACTCCATGGCGTGTGGGATCTTCCCAGACTGGGGCACGAACCTGTGTCCCCTTCATCGGCAGGCGGATTCTCAACCACTGCACCATCAGGGAAGCCCCTAGATATTTGTTTTTAAAGAGCTTTTTAATTACAATTTCAATTTGTTTAATGGTTACATTATTTAAGTTGTCTATTTTGCCTTGGTTGAGTTTTGGGAGTTTGTGAGTTTTGAGAATTGTTCCATTTCTTCTAATTTATGTCAACATAAAGTTGTTCATAGTATTCTCTTATTATCTTTTTAATGACTTCAGGGTCTATAGTGCTTCATTTGTGATATTATTTGTACCTTAACTCTTTTATTTTTGTCAGTCTTTTTAGGCTTGTCAATTTTAGAGATATTTTTTCAAAGAACCAGATTTTTCTTTCATTGATTTTTTTCTCTATTTTTCCTGTTTTGAATTTCATTGATTTGTGCTCTTATGTTTGTTATTTTCTTCCTCCTTATTATTTTATATTTATTTTGTTCTTTTTTTAGTTTATTAAAATAGGAACTTGAGACTATTCATTTTTTGATATAACTGTTTAGTCCCTCTCACTACTACTTTCAGTGCATCTCACGTTTTGATTTTTTGTATTTTCATTTCATTCACTTCTATGTATTCTAAAAATATTTCCTTTGAGACTTCCTCTTTGACCCATGGATTATTTAGAACTGCACTGTTTAATTTCCAAGCATTTGGAGGTTTTCCTCTTGTCTTTCTGTTATCGATTTCTAGTTTGGTTCTCTTATGCTAAGAGAACAATTTCAAAATTTTTTTGAGGTTTGTCTCATGGCCCAAGATATGGTTGATCTTGATGAGTGTCATGAGTGCTTGAAGAAAATGTTTATAATTGTAATTCTCCCAGTTTACATTGAAAAACCTAGTTTATATTATCTTTAATATATTTCCTTTTTTTGTTTGATCATCCTGTACGTAACTAATCCTCCATCTCTGCCTCTACTCCCTCTCCTGCACAGAAGCCACCTCATCCTGCTGGAGCCTGGACTCCGCATTACCGTCCACCAGTTTCCCTCTCAAGGATGCTCTTTCTCTGCTTACATTCCAGCACACCAACCCAGGCCATACTCTGCCTGAATGTCCTCTTCACTGCACTCTGGTTCTGACTCTTCATGTTGAGATATCTCCACTCCTTGGATGTCCTCTCCTCTTTCCTCTGATTAGGCTTTGACACCCTACACCAAGCCACCCTTTTGCAGTTATGTCCTCCTTACCTTTCTCTGGCTCTGACCTCCATATGCTGGTCCTCTCCCTTGTGTGTATGGATGCCCTCCTTCTTCATCTTGGCTCTGACATTTCACCAGCTTGCCCCTTCTTGAGATTGACCCTTCTCACTCTGCCTGGGCTCTGATACTACTCACAGGGCTGCCCTCTGAGTGTGTGTCCTTTTCATCCTCCTTGGGCTGTGATAACCTGCTTCAGGTTAACACTGTGTGGATGCTCTCTTTACTTTTTGTAGACTACTCTACACCAGCACCCACTCCCAACCCCTGCATAGACCCCTCTTCACCATACTGGGGCTCTGAATCTCGATGCTGGATCACTCCCATCCTCTTGCAAGGATACCCACCTCAAATACTTAGGCTCTGACACCCATGCTGGGCTACCCCTCCACATGGATGCTCTTCTCATCTCATTGAGGCTCTGCTGCCCATGCTGGATTACCCTTACTTGTTGATGCCCTCAGCTAGCTTGGCCAGTGACATGCCACTGGGCAGACCTTCTGTGCACCTCTTGATCTCACTCTGATTCTGACTCTGCCCTGTGTCATGGTTTTAGGACTTAATTGTTCAGGAAGAAAAAGGAAAGTCGAAAATGAAGAAGAGAAATAGGAAATGAAAGCTCAGCATTCAGTTTAGAAGAGAAAAAAAGTTTTCTCTTTGCCTAAAGGACATTTAGATGTGTTTTCTTATTCGTGAAGAAACACATTGTTTTACATTTATATACTTTGCTTTCCAACTCGTGTCATATAAAAGAAGACAAAAACTCTGAATCTTTTGTGTTCTGCCTACCTTGCCTGCTACATTGCTTTTTTAAAACTAATACGCTTTTCAATAAATAGAGAATAATGAAAATGTATTAATAGAGGGTTATTAGGAGGCTAAAGTTCTGAAAGTTGTTTTCATTCATGTTTCTTCAGTAAAAATTAGGCATAAAGAATGGAGGTTGTTTTGGTTGTGATAAAGGTCAAACCAAATGGGGAAAGTGTTGGAAGATTTAGGAAATAGTACGTATTCCTATGTCATATTCAAGTATAGTATGCTTAAGAATTTCAGCTACTATGCAGATCTACTAACATTGTTTTAGGAGAGAAGTCACTGAGTGCTTAGCACCCAGTGTTGACCATTAACAAGCTTATTTTCAGAATTCTGTAGTATTCAGTAACTCTCAGTACAGCATACGAAATAAATAGCGTGTTTGCGATTACAGGGTGACGTGCGATATAAAGGCAAAGTGATAACTGTATCTTTTTTTTAATATTTCCTTTGAGGTGAAAAGCATTCTTACCAAAGCATAGCCTTTTTAATAAAAACATGGCCTTGACTTTATCAGTATAAGAGGGAAAACCAAATATATCCAAATTCTAAGACTGGCTTTCGTCTATCTTGGGAAGATCCATTGAGAATCTAGCTGTGAGGTCCTTTTTAGTCAGTATCTTTATTGGTGTTATGTATGAAAGAATAAAAAAGATGCCTATAAGATTTATTGCTGTTTCTAAATGAAAATAAATGTTAATAGAAGATATAAATAAAATTCAGAATTGTTATAAGAGGTTGGAAAATGGTTTCATTCAAGCAGGATAGAAGACAGTAGTGACAAGTACAGGTTATTAAGTGCCTAGGATAAAAATAAATTAGAAATTCATTTTAGAGAGAGGCTTACTGGTTAGGCCCAGTGAGTGAAAGAAAAAAAATGCATGGTTCCTAGTTAAATTTAACCTGAACATGAGCAAGCAATATTATGCTATTTGGCAAGAAAACAAATAGATAAAAACACTTGGTATGAGTTTTTAATCCATAGATGCCTCCTTAATAATCTGTATATGCTCAGAGAACTTTTTCACTTGTGTTAACTACACTAATAAAATAATAGAATACAAATACAAATCAAAATTTACAGGCTAGTGGATAACACATACCACAAAGATAAATTAGGAATATTATGCATTATTTAGTTTGTAGAAGAGAGTATAAGACATGACTGGATATATGAGTTTCAAGTAAATAAAAGGGTTTCCCTGAGGTGTCCAGCATTGATTTACATTTGCAGAAGGATAAGTGGAATATTGATTAATCTTTTTAAGAGGTATTAGGTTAGAGAAAATTCTTTTTGTTCAAGATTGCTGAATTAAGTGACCTCAGAAAGTCTTTTACAGTAAAATTAATGAATTGTTTGCATGGATGGGAAAAGCAGTTCATTTATGAGGACTTGAAAAATGAATGGCTCTGCAAAATATTGTAGCTTGTGCTGAAAGATGGTGACAGTTCTTTATTTACGCATTTGCATTTTTTTACTGAGACTTTTTAAGATGGGAAGGGGTACCATAGACTAATGCACCAACCGTACTATAGCTCATTCATTAAAGGAAAAAAAAGTTTTAAAATAATCTTGGCTACAATTGCAGTTTTTGATGTATATGAGCCATATTCTAAGAAGCCTTAGAAAACCTCCACTATTTCATGTTCTGAGCCCACACTGTCACATAGTGCATGGTTCCCTAGTGAATACCTGTGTGCTAACTCATTTGAGGACAGGGTTCTTTTTTAGGCTCAGATACGCTGATTTTTCCCAGAGGACAGTTTGCTATTTCTACTTAACATTTCTCAGAAGAAAAATAGAAAGTGTAGCACCATTAGGTTCCCATTGTAAAATGAGTAGGTCATCATTATTTTATATTTATTCCTGTCTTTTATTTTTTGAAACCAATCATAATTTTGGGTCATAATTAAATGTATGTTGCAGTACAATAAGAAGGTTGGACTTTAAGTTTTCAGTGACTCAGTTTTTTGTCTTCCCATTTGAAGCCTTTATGGACTTGGGGCTGGGTATAAATAGAATTTATAATGGATTATATAGTAAATTTCAAAAAAAGATAAGGAATTTTTAAATTGCTTTAGGTAGAAAGGCGTTCTCTGAACTTTAGTGTTATCTTGATGCTGTAGAACAGTTAATATGCCAAAATGCATTCTCAAATTGTCGATTCTGAGCTCTGCAATTGAAAGAATAGTTTTTGAGTGACTAGCGTACAATCTTTCTCTTGGTTCTGGCCAGATACTTCTTCCTAAAAAAGGTTAATTTTTCTATAGCATTTTTTTTCTCCCTTCTGCGTGGCCTCTGGAAACATGCACAGTGCCATTTGAATGTGGACAGGCTCCTCTGACCCTGCTGGATCTACGCAGAATTATGCCTGCTTGACCTACTTAGAATTATGCTTGGGCCACAGTTTGGTTATGAAAAGTTGAAAGGCCACAATTGTAGGTACATGTGATATGTAAGTATGTGCAGTAGCTTTTCATTCTTTTCTCAGGCAATTTTTATTTTTTTACAAAGAGGCTTTATATATGCGGATTATTCTCTTTTTTTAATATGCCTGTTTTAATGGATTCAGATTTCTTATATCTGAAATCAACAGGCGAAAGGAAAACATTGAACTAAGGGAAGAGTGAAGAGCATAGATTACCAGAAATTCTTATACAACTATTTTATTAGATTGATGTCTCAAAATTGGAACTGTAGCTTGAATTATGGCATTTGAGATTTGAGTATTATCAGGTTAGTACTTTATAACTGAAAATGTTTATCTAACCATATTAATTACCCAGTTTTTATTGTAAAACAATTATTGAGTATTTGCTACATGATAATCTACTTTTTCAAAGCATTTGTGGAAGAGGTAATCAATTTTTGTCATATATTATGTTGAATATTTTCTAGTAGTTATTTTTTTAACTTCTTTATTGGAATATAATTGCTTTACAATGGTGTGTCACTTTCTGCTGTATAACAAAGTGAATCAACTATACATATTCATGTAATGCCATATCTCCTCCCTCTTGCATCTCCCTCCCACCCTCCCTGTTGCACTCCTCAAGGTGGTCACAAAGCGCCGAGCTGATCTTCCTGTGCTATGTGGCTGCTTCCCACAAGCTATCTATTTTACATTTGCTAGTGTATATATGTCCATGCCACTCTCACTTTGTCCCAACTTACCCTTTTCCCGCCCCATGTCAAATCTATTCTCTACATCTGCGTCTTTTTTAAAATTTAATATTATTTGTTTTTTTATACAGCAGGTCTTATTAGTCATCAATTTTTTTTTTTGTGCTAGGTGGGCCCCTCATTGTTGTGGCCTCTCCCATTGCGGAGCACAGGCTCCGGACGCGCAGGTTCAGTACCCATGGCTCACGGGCCCAGCCGCTCCGTGGCATGTGGGATCCTCCCAGACCGGGGCACGAACCCGCGTTCCCCGCATCGGCAGGAGGACTCTCAACCACTGCGCCACCAGGGAAGCCCTAGTCATCAATTTTATACACATCAGTGTATACGTGTCAATCCCAATTGCCCAATTCATCACACCACCACCCCCACTCCCATGCCGCTTTCCCCCCTTGGTGTCCATACGTTTGTTCTCTACATCTGTGTCTCAATTTCTGCCCTGCAAACCGATTCATCTGTTCCATTTTTCTAGGTTCCACATATATGCGATAATACATGATTTTTTTTCTCTTTCTGCCTTACGTCACACTGTATGACAGTCTCTAGATCCATCCACATCTCTACAAATGAACCGGTTTTGTTCCTTTTTATGGCTGAGTAATATACCATTATTTATATGTACCACATCTTCTTTATCCATTCGTCTGTTGATGGACATTTAGGTTACTTCCATGACCTGACTATTGTAAATAGTGCTGCAGTGAACATTGGGATGCATGTGTCTTTTTGAATTATGTTTTTTTCTGGGAACATGCCCAGTGGTGGGATTGCTGGATCATATGGTAATTCTATTTTTAGTTTTTTAAGGAACCTCCATACTGTTCTCCAGAGTGGCTATATCAATCTACATTGCCACCAATAGTGCAAGAGGGTTCCCTTTTCTCCACACCCTCTCCAGCATTTGTTGTTTGTAGACTTTCTGATGAAGCCCATCGTAATGGGTGTGAGGTGATACCTCATTGTTGTCTTGATTTGCATTTCTCTAATAATTAGTGATGTTGAACAGCTTTTCATGTGCTACTTGGCCATCTGTATGTCTTATTTGGAGAAATGTCTGTTTAGGTCTTCTACCCAGTTTTGGGCTGGGTTGTTTGGTTTTTTAATACTGAGCTGCATGAGCTGCTAATACATTTTGGAGATTAATCCTTTGTCCGTTGATTCATTTGCAAATATTTTCTCCCATTCTCAGGGTTGTCTTTTCGTCTTGTTTATGCTTCCTTTACTGTGCAAAAGGCTTGAAGTTTCATTAGATCTGATTTGTTTATTTTTGTTTTTATTTCCATTACTCGAGGAGGTGGATCAAAAAAGATCTTGCTGTGATTTATGTCAAAGAGTGTTCTTCCTATGTTTTCCTCTAAGAGTTTTATAGTGTCCAAACTTACATTTAGGTGTCTAATCCATTTTGAGTTTATTTTTGTGTATGGTGTTAGGGAGTTTTCTAATTTCGTTCTTTTACATGTAGCTGTCCAGTTTTCCCAACACCACTTATTGAAGAGACTGTCTTTTCTCCATTGTATATCCTTGCCTTCTTTGACATAGATTAGTTGACCATAGGTGCGTGGGTTTCTCTGGGCTTTCTATCTTGTTCCATTGATCTGTGTTTCTGTTTTTGTGCCAGTACAATATTGTCTTGATTACTGTAGCTTTGTAGTATAGTCTGAGGTCAGGGAGTCTGATTACTCCAGCTCCGTTTTTTTCCCTCAAGACTGCTTTGGCTATTTGGGGTCTTTTGTCTCCATAGGAATTTAAAGATTTTTGTTCTACTTCCATAAAATATGCCATTGGTAATTTGATAGGGATTGCATTGAATCTGTAGATTGCTTTGGGTAGTATAGTCATTTTCACAAAATTGATTCTTCTAATCCAAGAACATGGTATATCTCTCCATCTGTTGGTATCATCTTTAATTTCTTTCATTAGTGTCTTATAGTTTTCTGTGTACAGGTCTTTTGTCTCTCAGGTAGGTTTATTCCTAGGTATTTCATTCTTTTTGTTGCAATGGTAAATGGAAGTGTTTCCTTAATTTCTCTTTCAGATATTTCATCATTAGTGTATAGGAATGCAAGAGATTTCTGTGCATTAAGTTTGTATCCTGCAACTTTACCAGATTCATTGATTAGCTCTAATAGTTTTCTGGTAGCATCTTTAGGATTCTCTATGTATATTATCATGTTATCTGCAAACAGTGACAGTTTTACTTCTTCTTTTCCAATTTGGATTCCTTTCATTTCTTTTTCTTCTCTGATTACCGTGGCTAGGACTTCCAAAACTATGTTGAATAATAGTGGTGAGAGTGGACATCCTTGTCTTGTTCCTGATCTTAGAGAAAATGCTTTCAGTTTTTTACCATTGAGAATGATGTTTGCTGTGGGTTTGTCATACATGGCCTTTATTATGTTGAGGTAGGTTCCCTCTATGCCCACTTTCTGGAGAGTGTTTATCGTAAATGGGTGTTGAAGTTTGTCAAAAGCTTTTTCTGCATCTATTGAGATGATCATATGGTTTTTATTCTTCAATGTGTTAATAGGGTTTATCACATTGATTGATTTGCATATATTGAAGAATCCTTGCATTTCTGGGATAAATCCCACTTGATCATGGTGTATGATCCTTTTAATGTGTTTTTGGATTCTGTTTGCTAGTATTCTGTTGAGGATGTTTGCATCTATATTCATCAGTGATATTGGTCTGTAATTTTCTATTTTTGTAGTATCTTTGTCTGCTTTTGGTATCAGGGTGATGTTTGCCTCATAGAATGAGATTGGGAGCGTTCCTTCCTCTGCAATTTTTTGGAAGAGTTTGAGATTGATGAGTGTTAGCTCTTCTCTAAATGTTTGATAGAATTCACCTGTGAAGCCATCTGGTCCTGGACTTGTTTGTTGGAAGATTTTTAATCACAGTTTCAATCATTACTTGTGATTGGTCTGTTCATACTTTCTATTTCTTCCTTGTTCAGTCTTGAAAGGTTATATTTTCCTACGAATTTGTGCATTTCTTCCAGTTTGTCCATTTTATTGGCACAGAGTTGCTGCTAGTAGTCTCTTAGGATGCTTTGTATTTCTGCAGTGTCTCTTGTAGCTTCTCCTATTCCATTTCTAATTTTATTGGAGTCCTCTCCCACTTTTTCTAGATGAGTCTGGCTAATGGTTTATCAATTTTGTTTATCTTCTCAAGGAACCAGCTTTTAGTTTTATTGATCTTTGCTATTGTTTCCTTTATTTCTATTTCATTTATTTCTGCTTGATCTTTATGATTTCTTTCCTTCAGCTCACTTTGGGTTTTTTTTTTGTTGTTGTTCTTCTTTCTCTAGTTCCTTTAGGTGTAATGTTAGATTGTTTATTTGAGATTTTTCTTCTGTCTTGAGGTAGGCTTATATAACTATAAACTTCCCTCTTAGGACTGCTTTTGCTGCATCCCATAGGTTTTGGATCATCTTGTTTTCATTGTCATGTGTCTCTAGGTATATTTTGATTTCCTCTTTGATTTCTTCAGTGATCTCTTGCTTATTTAGTAATGTATTGTTTAGCCTCTGTGTGTTTGTGTTTTTTAAGTTTTTTTTTTCCCTGTAATTGATTTCTCATCTCATAGCGTTGTGGTCAGAAAAGATGCTTGATATGATTTCAGTTTTCTTAAATTTACTGCGGCTTGATTTGTGACCCAAGATGTGATCCATCCTGGAGAATGTTCCTTTCTCACTTGATAAGAAAGTGTAATCTGCTGGTTCTGGTTGGAATGTCCTATAAATATCAATTAAATCTATCTGGTCTGTTGTGTCCTTTAAAGCTTGTGTTTCCTTATTAATTTTATGTTTGAATGATCTGTCCATTGGTGTTAAAATCCCCCACCATTTTTGTGTTACCTTCGATTTCAACTTTTATAGCTGTTAGCTGTTGCCTTATGTATTGAGATGCTCCTTTGTTGGGTGCATATATATTTATAATTGTTATATCTTCTTCTTAGATTGATTCCTTGATCATTATGTAGTGTCCTTCCTTGTCTCTTGTAACATTTTTTATTTTAAAGTCTATTTTATCTGGTATGAGTGTTGCTACTCCAGCTTTCTTCTGATTTCCATTTGCATGGAATATTTTTTTCCATCCCCTCACTTTCAGCCTGTATGTGTTCCTACGTCTGAAGTGGGTCTCTTGTAGACAGCATATATATGGGTCTTGTTTTTGTATCCATTCAGCAAGCCTGTGTCTTTTAGCTGGAGCATTTAGTCCATTCACTTTTAAGATAATTATCGATACGTATGTTCCTATGACCATTTTCTTAATTGTTTTCCCTTTGCTTCTGTAGGTTCTTTTCTTCTCTTGTGTTTTCCACTTAAACAAGTTCCTTTAGCATTTGTTGTAGAGCTGGTTTGGTGGTGCTGAATTCTCTTAGCTTTTGCTTGTCTGTAAAGCTTTTGATTTCTCCATTGAATCTGAATGAGATCCTTGCTGGTTAGAGTAATCTTGGTTGTAGGTTCTTCCCTTTCATCACTTTCAGTGTATCATGCCACTCCCTTTTGGCTTGTAGAGTTTCTGCTGAGAAATCAGCTGTTAACCTTATGGGTATTCCCTTGTATATTATCTGTCATTTTTCCCTTGCTGCTTTCAACAATTTTTCTTTGTCTTTAATTTTTGTCAATTTGATTAGTATGTGTCTCGGCATGTTTCTCCTTGGGTTTATCCTGCATGGGACTTGCTGCACTTCCTTGACTTGGGTGGCTATTTCCTTTCCCATGTTAGGGAAGTTTTCAACTATAATCTCTGCAAATATTTTCTCTGGTCCTTTCTCTCTCTCTTCTCCTTCTGGGACCCCTATAATGTGAATCTTGTGTTTAATGTTGTACCAGAGGTCTCTTAGGCTTTCTTCATTTCTTTTCATTCTTTTTTCTTTATTCTGTTCCACAGCAGTGAATTCCACCATTCTGTCTTCCAGGTCACTTATCCGTTCTTCTGCCTCAGTTATTCTGCTATTGATTTATTCTAGTGTAATTTTCATTTCATTTATTGTATCGTTCGTCTCTGTTCGTTTGTTCTTTAATTCTTCTAGGTGTTTGTTAAATAATTCTTGCATCTTCTCGATATTTGCCTCTATTCTTTTTCGGAAGTCCTGGATCATCTTCACTGTCATTATTCTGAATTCTTTTTCTGGAAGGTTGCCTATCTCCACTTCATTTAGTTGTTTTTCTGGGATTATATCTTGTTCCTTCATCTGGTACATAGCCCTCTGCCTTTACATCTTTTCTGTCTTTTTGTGAATGTGGTTTTTGTTCCACAGGATGCAGGCTTGTAGTTCTTCTTGCTTCTACATCTGCGTGTTTATTCTTTGCTGGCCCTAGGTTCTTCAGAACCTTTTTTTTTATATATATAATTCCATATATATGTTAGCATACGATATTTGTTTTTCTCTTTCAGACTTACTTCACTCTGAATGACAGACTCGAGGTCCATCCACCTCACTACAAATAACTCAATTTCATTTCTTTTTATGGCTGAGTTATATTCCATTGTATGTATGTGCCACATTTTCTGTATCCATTCATCTGTTGATGGACACCTAGGTTGCTTCCATGTCCTGGCTATTGTAAATAGAGCTGCAATGAACATTGTGGTACTTGATGCTTTCTGAATTATTGTTTCCTTGGGGTATATGCCCAGTAGTGGGATTGGTGGGTCGTATGGTAGTTCTGTTTTTAGTTTTTTAAGGAATCTCCATACTGTTGTCCATAGTGGCTGTATCAATTTACATTCACACTAACAGTGCAAGAGTGTTCGCTTTTCTCCACACCCTCTCCAGCATTTACTGTTTGTAGATTTTTTGATGATGGCCATTCTGACTGGTGTGAAGTGATATGTCATTGTAGTTTTGATTTTCATTTCTCTAATGATTAGTGACATAGAGCATCTTTTCATGTGTTTGTTGGCCATCTGTATATCTTCTTTGGAGAAATGTCTGTTTAGGTCTTCTGTCCTTTTTTGGATTGGGTTGTTTGTCTTTTTGATATTGAGCTGCATGAGCTGCTTGTATTTTTTGGAGATTAATCCTTTGTCGGTTGCTTTGTTTGCAAATATTTTCTCCCATTCTGAGGGCTGTCTTTTTGTGTTTTTGGTTTCCTTTGCTGTGCAAATTCTTTAAGTTTCATTAGGTCCCATTTGTTTATTTTTGTTTTTATTTCCATTTCTCTATGAGGTGGGTCAAAAATCAACTTTCTGTGATTTATGTCAAAGAGTGTTCTGCGTAAGTTTTCCTCTATGTTTTTTAGTGTCAGGCCTTACATTTAGCTCTGTAATGCATTTTGAGCTTATTTTTGTGTATGATGTTAGGGAGTATTCTGAGTTTCTTCTTTTACATGTAGTTGTCCAGTTTTCCCAGCATCATTTATTGAAGAGGCTGTCTTTTCTCCACTGTATATTCCTGTCTCCCTTATCAAACATAAGGTGACCATATGTGTGTGGGTTTATCTCTGGGCTTTCTATCCAGTTCCATTGATCTATATCTCTGTGTTTTCTACCAGTGCAATAGTGTCTTGATTACTGTAGCTTTGTACAATAGTCTGAAGTCCGGGATCCTGATTCCTCCAGCTTCCTTTCTCAAGATTGCTTTGGCTATTCAGGGTCTTTTGTTTTTCTGTACAAATTGTGAATTTTTTTGTTCTAGTTCTGTGAAAAATGCCAGTGGTATTTTGATAGGGATTCCATTGAATCTGTCAATTGCTTTGGGTAGTAGAGCCATTTTCAAAATGTTGGTTCTTCCAATCCAAGAACATGGTATATCTCTATGTATATTTGTATCATCTTTAATTTCTTTCATCAGTGGCTTATAATTTTCTGCATACAGGTCTTTTGTCTCCTTAGGTAGGTTTATTCCTAGACATTTTATTCTTTGTGTTGCAGTGGTAAATGTGTGTGTCTTCTTGATTTCACTTCCAGATTTTTCATCATTAGTATATAGGAATGCAAGAGATTTCTGTGCAGTAACTTTATATCCTGCTACTTTACCAAATTCTTTGATTAGTTCTAGTAGTTTACTGGTAGAGTCTTTAGGCTTCTCTATATATAGTGTCATGTCTTCTGCAAACAGTGACAGCTTTACTTCTTTTACAATTTGATTCCTTTTATTTCTTTTTCTTCTCTGATTGATGTGGCTAAAACTTCCAACACTATGTTGAATAGTGGTGAGAGTGGGTAACCTTGTCTTGTTCATGATCTTAGTGGAAATGGTTTCAGTTTTTCACCGTTGAGAATGGTGTTGGCTCTGGGTTTATCATGTATGGCCTTTATTATATTGAGGTAAGTTCCCTCTATGCCTACTTTCTGGAAGGTTTTTATCATAAATGGGTATTGAATTTTGTCATAAGCTTTCTCTGCATCTATTGAGATGATCATATGGTTTTTATTCTTCAGTTTGTTAATATCGTGTATCACATTAATTGATTTGCATATATTGAAGAATCCTTGCATTTCTGAGGTAAACACCACTTGATCATGGTGTATGATCCTTTTAATGTCCTGTTGGATTTTGTTTGCTACTGTTTTATTAAGGATTTTTGCATCTGTGTTCATCAGTGATATTGGCCTGTAGTTTTCTTTTTTCATGACATCTTTGTCTGGTTTTGGTGTCAGGGTGATGGTGGCTTCATAAAATGAGTTTGGGAGTGTTCCTTCCTTTGAATATTTTGGAAGAGTTTGGGAAGAATAGGTTTTAACTCTTCTCTAAATGTTTGATCGAATTCGCCTGTGAAGCCATCTGGTCCTGGGCTTTTGTTTGTTGGAAGATTTTATGTATTTATTTATTTTTGGCGGTACACAGGCCTCTCTCTGTTGTGGCCTCTCCCGTTGCGGAGCACAGGCTCCGGACGCACAGGCTTAGCGGCCATAGCTCACGGGCCTAGCCACTCCACGGCATGTGGGATCTTCCCGGACCAGGGCATGAACCTGTATCCCCTGCATCGGCAGGCAGTCTCTCAAACACTGCGCCACCAGGGAAGCCCTGGAAGATTTTTAATCAGAGTTTCAATTTCAGTGCTTGTGATTGGTCTGTTAATGTTTTCTATTTCTTCCTGTTTCCATCTCGGAAGGTCATCCTGTTCTAAGAATTTGGACATTTCTTCCAGGTTGTCCATTTTTTTGGAATATAGTTGCTTGTAGTAATCTCTCATTGTCCTTTGTATTTCTGCAGTGTCAGTTGTTACTTCTCCTTTTTCATATTTAATTCTATTGATTTGAGTCTTCTCTCTTTTTTTCTTGGTGAATCTGGCTAATGGTTTATTAATTTTGTTTATCTTCTCAAAGTACATCTTTTAGTTTTATTGATCTTTGCTATCGTTTCCTTCATTTCTTTTTCATTTATTTCTGATCTGATCTTTATGATTTCTTTCCTTTTTCTAACTTCTGGGGTTTTTTGTTCTTCTTTCTCTGATTGCTTTAGGTATAAGGTTAGGTTGTTTATTTGAGTTGTTTCTTCTTTCTTGAGGATTGTATTGCTATAACCTTCCATCTTAGAACTGCTTTTGCTGCATCCCAAAGGTTTTGGATCATCGTGTTTTCATTGTCAGTTTTTTCTAGGTATTGTTTTATTTCCTCTTTGATTACTTCAGTGATCTCTTGTTTATTAAGGAGTGTATTGTGTAGCCTATGTGTGTTTGTATTTTTTAGAGAGTTTTTCCTGTAATTGATATCTAGTGTCATAGCATTGTGGTCAGAAAAGACACTTGATATGATTTCAATTTTCTTAAATTTACCAAGGCTTGATTTGCGACCCAAGATATGACCTTTCCTGGAAGATGTTCCATGATCACCTGAGAAGAACGTGTATTTTGTTGTTTTGGGATGGAATGTCCTATAAATATCTATTAAATATCTCTTGTCTATTTGTCATTTAAAGCTCCTGTTTCCTTATTTATTTTCATTTTGGATGATATGTCCATTGTTGTAAGTGAGGTGTTAAAGTCCCCCACTATTATTGTGTTACTGTCGATATCCTCTTTTATAGCTGTTAGCAGTTGCCTTATGTATTGAGATGCTCCTATGTTAGGTGCATATATATTTATAATTGTTACATCTTCTTGGATTGATCCCTTGATCATTATGTAGTGTCCTTCCTTGTCTCTTGTAATATTCTTTATCTTAAAGTCTATTTTATCTGATATGAGGATTGCTACTCCAGGTTTCTTTTGATTTCCATTTGCATGGAATATCTTTTTCCATTCCTTCACTTTCAGTCTGTATGTGTCCCTAGGTCTGAAGTGGGTCTCTTGTAGACAGCGTATATATGTGTCTTGTTTTTGTATCTATTCAGTGAGCCTGTGTCTTTTGGTTAGAGCATTTAATCCATTCACGTTTTAAGGTAATTATCGATATGTATGTTCCTATGACCATTTTCTTAATTGTTTTGGGTTTGTTACTGTGGGACTTTTCCTTCTCTTGTGTTTCCTGCCTAGAGAAGTTCCTTTAGCATTTGTTGTAGAGCTGGTTTGGTGGTGCTGATTTTTCTTAGCTTTTGCTTGTCGTAAAGGTTTTAATTTCTCCGTCACATCTGAATGTGATCCTTGCTGGGTAGAGTAATCTTGGTTGTAGATTGTTCCCTTTCTTCACTTTAAATATGTCCTGCCACTCCCTTCGGGCTTGTAGAGTTTCTACTGAAAGTTCAGCTGTTAACCTTATGGGTATTCCTTTGTATGTTATTTGTTGCTTTTCCCTTGCTACTTTTAATATTTGTTCTTTGTATTTAATTTTTGATAGTTTGATTAATAAGCATTGGAATGTTTCTCCTTGGATTTTGCCTGTATGGGACTCTGTGCTTCCTGGAGTTGATTTACTATTTCCTTTCCCATATTAGAGAAGTTTTCAACTATTATCTCTTCAAATATTTTCTCAGTCCCTTTCCTTTTCTCTTCTTTTTGGACCCCTATCATGCGATTGTTGGTGTGTTTAATGTTGTCCCAGAGGTCTCTAATACTGTCCTCAGTTCTTTTCATTCTTTTTGCTTTATTCTGCTCTGCAGTAGTTATTTCCCTTATTTTATCTTCCATGTCACTTATCTGTTCTTCTCTTAGTTATTCTACTACTGATTTCTTCTAGAGAGTTTTTAATTTCATTTATTGTTTTGTTCATCTTTGTGTTTTTTCTGTTTAGTTCTTCTATGTCCTTGTTAAATGTGTCTTGTATTTTCTCCATTGTTTTTACAAGATTTTGGTTCATCTTTACTATCATTACTCTGAATTCTTTTTCAGGTAGACTGCCTATTTCCTCTTCATTTGTTTAGTCTGGTGTGTTTTTACATTCCTCCTTCAGCTGCTGTGTTTTTCTCTGTTTTCTCATTTTGCTTAACTTACTGTGTTTTGGTCTCCTTTTCATAGGCTGCAGGTTCATAGTTTCCGTTGTTTTTGGTGTCTGCCCCCAGTGGCTAAGGTTCAGTGGGTTTTGTAGGCTTCCTGGTGTAGGGTACTATTGCCTGTGTTCTGGTGGATCAGGCTGGATCTTGTCTTTCTGGTGGGCAGGCCTGCGTCCAATGGTGTTTTTTTGGGTGTCTATGACCTTATTATGAATTTAGGCAGCCTCTCTGTTAATGGGTGAGGTTGTGTTCTTGTCTTGCTAGTTGTTTGGCATTGAGTGTCCAGCACTGTAGTTTACTGGTTATTGAGTGGAGATGGGTTTTAGCATTGAGATGGAGATCTCTGGGAGCACTTTCACCAGTTGATATTATGTGGAGCTGGGAGGTCTCTGGTGGACCAGTGTCCTGAAGTTGGCTCTCCCACTTCAGAGGCATAGTCCTGACACATAGCCAGAGCACCAAGACCTTGTCAGCCACATGGCTCAGAAGTAAAGGGAGAAGAAAATAAATAAATAAAGAAAAAAAATAAATGAAATAAAGTTATTAAAATAAAAAATTAAGAAAATTATTTAAAATAAAATAATTTAAAAGTAATAAAAAAAGAAAAAAGAAAGAAGGAAAAGAAGAGAGCAACCAAAGCAATAAAACAAATCCACCAATGATAACAAGCACTAAAAACTATATTAAAAAATAATAATGGACAGAACCCAGAACAAATGGTAAAAGCAAAGCTATACACACAAAATCACACAAAGAAGCATACAGATACACACAAAAAGTGAAAAAGGAAAAAAATATTTATATCTATATATAAAAAAAAAAAGGAAGAGTGCAACCAAGTCAATAAAGAAGTCTATCGATGATAACAAACTCTAAATAGTAAACTAAGAGATAAACATAAAACCAGAAACCAGTGATTCGCATACAGCAAACCCCAAGTCTACTGTTGCTTCAAAAGTCCACCACCTCAATTTTGGGATGATTTGTTGTCTGTTCAGTTATTCCACAGATGCAGGGTCCATCAAGTTGATTGTGGAGATTTAATCTGCTGCTCCTGAGGCTGCTGGGAGAGATTTCCCTTTCTCCTCTTTGTTCGCACAGCTCCTGGGCTTCAGCTTTGGATTTGCCCCCGCCTCTGGGTGTAGGTCACTTGAGGGCATCTGTTCTCACCCAGACAGGGTGGGGTTAAATGAGCAGGTGATTAGGGAGCTCTGGCTCACTCAGGCTGGGGGATGGAGGGGCACGGAACGCGGGGCGATCCTGAGGCGGCAGAGGCCAGAGTGACGTTGCAACAGCCTGTGGTGCACCATGTGTTCTCCCGGGCAAATTGTCCCTGGATCATGGGACCCTGGCAGTGGCAGGCTGTACAGGCTCCTGGGAGGGGAGGTGTGGTTAGTGACCTGTGCTTGCACACAGGCTTCTTGGTGGCAGCCTTAGCATTTCATGCCTGTCTCTGCTGTCTGCGCTGATAGCTGCAGCTAGCATCTGCTTCTGGAGCTTGTTTAGGCGGTGCTCTGAATCCCCTCCCCTCGCACACCTGAAAACAAGGGTCTTTTGCCTCTTAGCCAGTTCCAGACTTTTTCACGGACTTTGTCCCGGCTATCTGTGGTGCAGTAGCCCATTTCAGGCTGTGTTCACACAGCCAGCCCCAGTCCTCTTCCTGGGGTCTCGCCTTCGAAACCCGAGCCTCATCTCCCAGCCCCCACCTACCCAGGCAGGTGAGCAGACAAGCCTCTCAAGCTGGTGAGTGCTGATTGGCACTGATCCTCTGTGCAGAAATCTCTGCTTTCCCCTCTGCATACCTGTTGCTGCACTCTCCTCCGTGGCTCTAAAGCCTCCCCCCAGCCACCCCCTGTCTCCACCAGTGAAGGGCCTTCCTAGTGCATGGAAACTTTTCCTCCTTCACAGCTCCCTCCCAGAAGTGCAGGTCCTGTCCCCATTCTTCTTGTCTCTGTTTTTTTCTGTTTTATTTTGTCTTACCCAGGTATGTGGGGTGTTTCTTGCCTTTTGGGAAGTCTGAGGTCTTCTGCCAGCATTCAGTAGGTGTTCTGTAGGAGTTGTTCCAATTGTAGATGTATTTCTGATGTATTTGTGGGAAGGAAGGTGATCTCCATGTCTTACCCTTCTGCCATTTTGAAGGTCTCCCTAGTAGCTTTTAAATTGATTAGGACACAACAAAGGGAATTAGATAATATTGAGTGATATTTTATATTCACTCTTGCAGAGCCAGAAATTGCATCTTTATTCACTTTATGGTATACCTTTCCTTCTAATTTTAATGTAATTACACAAATATTAAAATTATCATCTTATTAAAAAAAATTTCAGTTAAGTAAAATCCCTTTTTGACACTCTTCTTACTTCCCATACACACTCTGTTTATGTTTAGGTTGAGTTTGTTTCTTTTTAACCTTTTTATTTTGAAATAATTTTAGACTTAACATTAAAGTTACAAAGATAGAATTCCCATATATTCTCTACTCAGTTTTCCATATTGTTAACATTTTGCATTATCATAGTACAGTTATCAAAACTAAGAAATTAACAGTAATGTAGTACTGTCAGCTAAACTGTAGACTTTATTCACATTTCACCAATGTCATGTCACTGATAACATTTTTCTAATCCAATGTCCAGTTTAGTATCTCGCATCATATTTAGTTGTCACATTTCCTTAGTTTTCTCCAATCTGTGATAATTCTTTAGTCTTTTATAACCTTGGCACTAATCAGATATTTTGTGCAATGTCTCTCAATATGGATTTGTCTAATGTTTTCTCTTGATTAGATTCAGATTATGCATTTTTGGCAAGAATACCACAGAAGTGATGTGCCTTTCCAGGATGTCATAGCAGGGGCTTCCTGAAATTAATGTCTTTTTACTGATGATATTAACCTTGATCACATGATTAAGGTAGCCTTCTGCCAGGTTTTTCCACTGTGAAGTTACTTTTCTTCTTTTAAAGTAATATTAAATTAATTAAATAAGGAGGTCATTAGCCTGAGGAGACTTTAATGCTTTAGCAGCCTAATTAAGCAAACTGAAACCTATACCCTTAATGCCTCAAGGTTAAGAAATCAAAACCTAAGGACAACCCATAACAAACAGCCACCTAGGCTTTCCTAAATAAAGCAGTTGCTTACACTGTAGCCAGGAAAATACTCTTCTTGCTTGGCTTCCACCTCTTCTCTCTAAAAATCTCTTTCCTAGCTCCTGTGGGTAATGTAATAATACATTGGGTTATCTTTTAACATTAATAAATATCATAGTTCTACGGGCTATAATGTAATGTTATAGTTATTTTGTTGCTAAAATTGTTCCAGCTTTGAAAATTGGGAGAAAAATAAGAGTTTTCAAAAATAAATTGAGGCATATCACATTTTTAAGACTTTATTTGAGCAAAAGTCAAATAGGGCAGCCTTGAACTGGAAGTCGTTGGGAGCCCTCTATGCACAAGAGTGAGGGGAGAGACTTTATTATAAAGCAAGCTCAGAAGCAAAGCAAGGAAAGTATTTGATTGGCTGTAGCTTAAGCAATTGCCTTATTTGGGAAAACCTAGGAGGCTTTTTGTGACAGGTTGTTCTTGGGTTTTTATTTCTTTTTTTAAAAAAAATATTTATTATTTGGCTACGTCAGGTCTTAGTTGCAGCATGCAGGATCTTTTACTTGCGACATGCAGGATCTTTTAGTTATGGCATGTGGGATCTAGTTCCCTGACTACGGATTGAACCCATGCCCCCTGCATTGGGAGCATGGAGTCTTAGCCGCTGCACCACGAGGTAAGTCCTGGGTTTTGACTTCTTAATCTTGACACATTATAGGCATAGGTTTTGGTTTGCTTAAGTAGGCTGCTAAGATACTAGAAGCACCTCAGTCTAATGGCCTCCTTGTAAACAGGAGCAAAACCAAATATATAAATATATATAAATAATTATGTAGCTAAGTCTACATGACTGTAAAGAATGTTGCTTTCAACCTTACACTTAAAAATAAGGTGGAGCAAACTGCAAGATCTGGACATTTCTTGAAACAGAGCACTCAGTTCAACCAGCTAACTCAAAATCTCAGGAGAGACCTGGGCCTACAGGGAAAGATGAGGTGTGAGCACTAGCTTACATGGGGCAGACACCTCTGGAAATGGGTAAGAACATTTCAGCTACAATAGTCAACAAATTGGTAGAGGCCAGATGTGGGCAGGTAAGAATGGGGAGCCCCCTAGGGCAGCAAGTATAGGGGCAGCTTGAACTCTCTTGCAAACTTTTTCTCCATAGGCCCCACTTGATGAGAGCCCTGATAAAGCATCCCTCCTGGTACAGGCCTGGGAGGAGGAACAGCAGTTGTTATGGAAAGTGCACAGAATATTTCCTGGATCCTTCTCCTGTATCTTTGCTATGTAACAAAAACCGTAAGTTTAGGAGAGAGATTCTGTAAAATGTAGCCTATATGGCACTGATAAAAACCACTGAAGCGGGTGGTGGAGGTGGGATAAACTGGGAGATTGGGATTGACATATATACACTAATATGTATAAAATAGATAACTAATAACAACCTGCTATATAAAAAAAATTAAAAATTTTTTTAAAAGATCAAAAAAAAACCCAACACTGAAGCTGGGGGTAGGCAGAAAATAACTTGGTGGGAGGGCAGGGTTACATGCTGATCACAGAACTATGGAGGAGAGACAGGAGCACTTGTAAGACTCAGGCATACAGAGTCTGATTAGCACAAGCCTAATTAGAATAATAGAGAATAGCACTCCAATCTAGACCCCCACCCCTAGACTAATAAGTGTCTAATAAAAGTAGCAGTTGAATACTAATGAGAACCTCACAAGAGACAGACCCTCTAGAGGGGAAGACTGAAAGCTAAGGGTGGAGCAGACATTGAGGAAAACATCTGGTCCACATGAGGGGTTGGTTATGCCTAGAGGAATTTGAAGCCTGTGGTGTACTGAGGGTAACTGTAGCAACAGTAAACCTTAAACCTGCCTAACATGTGATTAGATAAATACAACCCCTACCCTAAACACCTGGCCAAAGGAAAAGTCTGCTCATTACCAAGCATTGAAATTATTTGCCTCAGTTACTACTGTCCTACCCAAGATATCCAGATATTAATAAAACTGAGTATATGAAAAGGCAAGAGAAAACAACATGTTAGAAAGAGATAAAGCAGCAGATGCAGGTGGAATGATCTGATGAGGAATTTAAAGTGACTAATTAATGTATTAAAATCTGTATTAGTTATCTATGGTTGCCTAACATTATCACAAAATTTTAGCCATTTAAAATACTAGTAAGCTTCCCAGAGGCCCCATTGTTTGAGAGAATTTGTGAGACCCAACCTTAATGTCTTCAAAGTGCTTTTCATTTCACTCTATTGAGGCATCAACTTTGATGTTTCTGAGGTCTTCAACAGAAGTTATTACCTAGGCTTTATCTCCAGAGCTTGTTTTTACTGGCAGTGTCCTGGTTTTGAAATCTACTCAGAAGACATTTCTTAATTTTAGCAGTTTTGCTATCTGGAGAGGCTGAGAATTTTTGAAACTATGAAAATCCTGCCTCGTTTTGGTTTAATAGTCTTTCCTTCAACTGTAAACACCAGGAAGAAACCAGGCAGCACTTTCAACACTTTACTTGGAAATCTCCTTAGATTAGTTACCCAGTTCATTAGGCACATTTCCTCCTTTCCACATTTCTAAGGATGTTGGTAAACTTTCTGCCATCACATGTATTACTTCTCCTTCCTACAATTTCCAGTTTTGTCTTCCTGAGACTGAGTTTCTCAGTTCCTTGCTGACTATTGGCTAGAGGCCTCCCTTAGTTTCTTGTTTCAAGGGCCTTTCCATATGGTAGATTACAACTTGGCAACTGGCTCCCATCAGAGTAAGCAAGAGCAATCAAGACAGAATTCACTATATTTTGGTAACCTAATTTCAGAAGTTACATGCAGTTAATTTTGATAGTCACTAGGTCAGCCCATACTCAAGGGGAGGTAATTAAAGAAGGACATGAATAGCAAGAGACAGGGATCACCAGGACCCATTTTAGAGGCTGGCTACCGCGATAACATTGTGATTTTCCTAAATTTACTTGTTCTGATATATTTTCTGTGATTCCTTAATATTGTCTACATAATAATCATATCATTGGCACATAAAATTTTACTTCTTTCTTTCCAATCTGTATGCATTTTATTTTCTTGCATTATTGCACTGGCTAGGACCTCCAGTCATTATTGAATAGAGGTAGTAATAGTTGACACTCTTGCCTTGTTCCTGAAGTACAAGGAAAGGGACAAAGTGCTCTTTTTTCCTCCTCATAAATATGATACTGGAGGTTTTTCATGGATGTTCTTTTTTTTGTGTGTGGTACGCGGGCCTCAGCCGCTCCTCCGCAGCATGTGGGATCCTCCCGGACCGGGACACGAACCCGTGTCCCCTGCATCGGCAGGCTGACTCTCAACCACTGCGCCACCAGGGAAGCCCCATGGATGTTCTTTATTAGATTGAAGAAGTTCCTTCAATTCCTAGATTGTAGAAGAGTTTTTATTATGAATAAAAAAGGGTGAAGTTTGACAAATGCCTTTTCTGCATTTAGAGATGATCATGTAATATTTCTCCTTTATTCTATTAATATGGTGAAATACATCAGTTAATTTTCAACTCTTAAATAAATCTTGCCTTCCTGGGCTAAACTGAACTTGGATATATTTTCTTTTTGTAACACTGGATTTGCTATGCTAATTGTTTTTTAGGATTTTTTCAGCTATATTTATTAGCTAGATTGGACTATAATTTTTGTTTTCCATAAGTCCTTGTTAGATTTTGGTATTAAGATTCTTATGGCTGCTTCATAAAATGAGTATATACTTGAACTGAAAGAAATAACCAGTGAGTATTAGAGTGTTAACTTTTGGTGGGTTTAAATTTAAACATGAATTTAAATTATCAGACATCTCACAGCTTTAAGTATTATATATCATGTTGCCTCTTATGCTTTGTTCCTTGGAAAATGTGTTTTATTCTTTTAAAGCAACATGTTTTTTTTATCAGTTTTCTCTATACCTGATCTTCTTCCTGTATTCAGATTCATTTTAGTCATTTCCATTTTTTTTTTTTTTTCCGTACACGGGCCTCTCACTGTTGTGGTCTCTCCCATTGCGGAGCACAGGCTCCGGACGCACAGGCTCAGCAGCCATGGCTCACGGGCCTAGCCGCTCCGCGGCATGTGGGATCTTCCCGGACCGGGGCACGAATCTGCGTCCCCTGCATCGGCAGGCAGACTCTCAACCACTGTGCCACCAGGGAAGCCCTGTCATTTCCATTTTTGATGTCTTATCTATTATATTAATTTTAGGGGAAATCATGCATTCCACCTGTCATCTCAGACTTGTTATTTCAGGTATAGTTGATGTACAATATTATATAATTTTCAGATGTACAACATGTTATTTGTGTTCTTTTTGATGGTAGCCATTTTGACAGGTGTGAGGTGATATCTTATTGTGGTTTTAACTTACATTTCCCTGATGAGTAACAATGTTGAGCATCTTTTCATGTGCCCGCAGGCCATCTGTATGTCTTCTTTGGAAAAATGTCTGTTCAGATTTCCTGCACATTTTTTAGTCAGGTGGTTTGCTTTTTTGATGTTGAGTTGTATAAGCTGTTTATACATTTTGAATATTAACCCCTGATCAGTCATATCATTTGCAAATATTTTCTCCCATTAGGTAGGTTGTCTTTTCGTTTTTTAGATGGTTTCCTTTGCTATTCAAAAGCTTTTAAGTTAAATTAGGTCCCGTTTGTTTATTTTTGTTTTAGGGGATAGATCCATAAATATTGTTATGATTTATGTCAAAGAGTGTTCCGCCTGTATTTTCTTCTAGGAGTTTTATGGTTTCTGGTGTTACATTACATTCTGGTCTTTAATCCACTTTGAGTTTATTTTTGTGTATGGTGTTAATTTCATTCTTTTACATGCAGTTGTCCAGTTTTCCTAGCACCACTTACTGAAATGACTATTTTTTCTCCATTGTATATTATTGCTTCCTTTGTTGTAGATTAATTGACCATAAGTGCATGGGTTTATTTCTGGACTCTTTATTCTGTTCCTTTGATCTGTGTGTCTTTTTTTATGCCAGCACCATACTGTTTTGATTAGTGCAGCTATGTAGTATAGTCTGAAGTAAGGGAGTGTGATTTTCCAGCTCTGTTCTTCTTTTTCAAGATTGTTTTGGCTATTCGGGGTCTTTTGTGTTTCCATACAGTTTTTAAAAATTATTTGTTCTAGTTCTGTGAAAATGTCCTTTGTATTTTGATAGGGATTGCATTGAATCTGTAAATTGCCTTGGGTAGTATGGTCATTTTAACAATATTAATTCTTCCAATACACAAACACAGCATATCTTTCCATCTGTTTGTGTTGTCCTCAATTTCTTTCATCAGTGTCTTATGGTTTTCCGAGTACAGGTCTTTTACCTCTTTAGGTTGGTTCATTCCTAGGTTTTTTATTCTTTTTGATGCAATTGTAAATGGGATTTTTTCCTTATTTTCTCTTTCTGATAGTTCATTGTTTGTGTATAGAAATGTGACATATTTCTGAATATTAATTTTGTATCTTGCAACTTTACCAAACTCATTGATGAGTTCTAGTAGTTTTTGGGTTGTGTCTTTAGTATTTTCTATGTATGGTATCATATCGTCTGCAAACAGTGACAGTTTTACTTCTTTCTTCCCAATTTGGATTCCTTTGATTTATTTTTCAGTTGTTTTTTTTAAGTGTATTCACAGAATTGTGAAGTCATCACCACAATCAATTTTAGAACATTCTCATTACATCAGAATGAAATCCTGTACCCATTAGCAGTCACTCCTCACTTCTCACCAACCTTCCTGGCCCTGGACAACCACTCTTTAGTTTTGTCTCAGTGAATTTGCCTATTTTGGATAATTCATATACATGGAATTATATAACATGTAGTCTTTTTAAACTAGTTTCTTTAACTTAGCATGATAATTTCAAGATTTATTTCTGTGGTAGCATGTATTAATATCTCATTTCTATTTATTGCCAAATATTAAATTTTATAGGCAGTACCACATTTAATTTATCTATTCATTTATTGATGGCATTTGGGTTATTTATACTTTTTGATTATTATGGATAATGCTGCTGTGAACAAATATGTGTAAGTTTTTGTGTGGACATACATTTTCATTTCTCTTGGGTACATGTCTAGGAATGCTGGGTCAAATAGTAAGTCTGTTTAACTTTTTGAGGAACTGCCAGACTGTTTTCCAGAGAGGCTGCACCGTTTTATGTTTCCACCAGAAATCTGTGAAGGTTCTTATCTGTTCTTTTGCATAATGGCTAATGATGTTGATGTCGCTGCCACCACCACCGAGGGCTCGAATTCAGGCGGCAAGGGGATGAGGAAAAAGTTTAAGAGGAAAGAGTGAGGACGGGAGGGACACCAGGAGCCATTGCAAACAAGTGTCAATTTTATTGTTTATATGCACAGCTTTTATAAAATGCAGTTACAGGGAGTTCAGGGAGTTAAAGCATACTAGGTTCTGTTTAAGATAAGGTTAGTTTCTTTCTCGTGGGAACAGTTTGTCCTTCATCCTGCTAGCTTCTTGATAACCATATTTCTACTGTCTGTGTTTGCACCCAAAGTTTCTGCTATGACTGGGCATATTGTTATTGACCTCGTGATAAACATTAGCAAAAAGGGGGCTTTCATCTGTCCAGAATGGGCTTCACTTGCACCTGTCATGCACTGATCACCTCGGGGGGAAACGTGGGTTGGAGAAGTCCCAAGAGCGTTGGCTCAACCTTACTGAGGCATGCATGAATGCCTGCCTCTATTTTGGGAGCCTGTGCTCAATTGGTCATTTTCCTCCAGGCCAAATACCCCTAATGGGCATGGTGCGCTCCACATGTTGAACATATTTCCATGTACTTTTTGGCTATTTGTGTATCTTCTTTGAAGAAATATACAGATCCTTTTAAATTGGGTTGTCTTTTTAAATTTTATTTATTTATTTATTGGCTGCATTGGGTCTTCATTGCTGTGTGTAGGCTTTCTCTAATTGCGGCGAGTGGGGGCTACTCTTTGTTGTGGTGCACAGGCTTGTTGTTGCAGTGGCTTCTCTTGTTGCGGAGCATAGGCTCTAGGCATGTGGGCTTCAGTAGTTGTGACACCCAGGCTCAGTAGTTGTGGCACGTGGGCTCTAGAGTGCAGGCTCAGTAGCTGTGGCAACACGGGCTTAGTTGCTCCACGGCATGTGGGGTCTTCCTGGACCAGAGTTCGAATCCGTGTCCCCTGCATTGGCAGGCGGATTCTTAACCACTGTGCCACCAGGGAAGTCCGGGTTGTCTTTTTATTGTCGAGTTTTCAGTGTTCTTTATATATTCCATTTACAAGTCCTTTATCAGATATATTATTTGCAAAAATTTGATCCCATTCTGTGCATTGTTTTTTCACTTTCTTGATGGTGTCATTTGAAGCACAAATGTTTTTAATTTTGATGAAGTCCAATGTATTTTTGTTGTTGTTGCTTGTGTTTTTGGTGTCATATCTAAGAAACCATTGCCTAATTCAAGGTTGTGAAGATTTATGCCTATGTTTTCTTCCAAGAGTTTATAGTTTTAGTTCTTACATTTTGGTCTTTAATTCATTTAGAGTTAATTTTTGTAAATGCTGTGAGTTATAGGGGCCCAACTTTATTCTTTTGCATGTGGATAGCAAGTTCTCCCTGCACTGCATGTTGAAAAGACTGTTCTTTTTCTTTGATTTTCTTGTTACCCTGGTTGAAAAATCAATTTATTATAAAAATGAGTGTTTATTTATGTTTAATTCATCTATATGTCTGTCTTTATGCCAGTACCACACTCTTGATTATTGTAGTTTTGTAGTAGGTTTTAAAATTGGCAAGGGTGAGATCCCCATCTTTTTCTCCTTTTTCAGGACTATTTTAGGTTTTCTGAGTCCCTTTCATTTCCATATGAGTTTTAGGATTGGATCACTTTGTCAATTTCTGCAAATAAACCTGCTGAGATTTTTAATGGAGATTGAGTTGAATCTGAAGGTCAATGTGGGGAGTACTGCCATCTTAACAATATTAAGTCTTCTGGTCATGAACACGGAATGTCTTTCCATTAATACAGGTGTTTAATTTCTTTCGACAACGTTTTTATAGTTTTCAGTGTACAAGTCTTGCTTCTTCTGTTGAATTTATTCCTTTGTATTTTATTTTTCTTGATGCAGACATACATGGAATTGTTTCCTTAATTTCTTTTGGGGGTTGTTCACTGTCATACATATAGTTGACTTTTGTATATTAATCTTTTATCCTGTAACCTTGCTGAACTCCTTTATTAGTTGTAATAGTTTTTAAGTGGATTTTTTAGATTTTTCTGTATACAAAATTGTGTCATGTAAAATAGAGATGGTTTGACTTCTTTCTTTAGAATCTGGATACCTTTTATTTCTTTTCCCTACCTAATTGCCCTGACTATAATCTCTAATACAAAATTGACTTGCAGTGGTGAGAGCAGACATCCTTGACTTGTTTGTGATCACAGGGGGAAAGCACTTAGTCTTTCACCATTAAATATGGTATTAGATGTGGGTTTTTCATAGATGGCCTTTTTCAGGTTGAGGAAGTTTCCTTATTTACTGAGGGTTTTTTTTTTAATCAGGAATCATTGTTGGCTTTTTCTCAAACACTTTTCTGCATCTATTTAGATGATCATGTGGTTTTTGTCCTTTATTTTATTGATATGGTATATTATATTAATTGATGTTTGATTATTAAACCAACTTTTCATTCCTGGGTTAAATCCCAATTAGGCATGATGTATAATCCTTTTTTTTTTTTTTTAATGTTCCTGGATTGTGCTTGCTGGTATTTTGTTGAGGATTTTTGCATCTACATTTATTTGCTGTTGTTTTGTAGTTCTTAGAGCTCTTTTGACATAGATTGCTGTGTTTCTCGTTTCTTAAAGCACCTGTGTTCCTTTAGACAGTACATTTTAAATTACAGTCAAATGTTAAAGTTTGTAAAGAGGGCATTAAGATGATTTCACTGCCATATAATATATTTGTATAAATATATTTTTTTAATGATGAAAGCTCTTCTTTTTCACCATGCATTTACATTTGCTTAAAAACAATATATCCCTTTCTGTCTGCTAGACGTCCTGTGAAATCTAGGACATCTAATCTCTCTAAATTTTATCCACTAAGTTAATATTGAGAATTTATAGAATGCTGCCAGCATTCTCTGCTTCCAAATGTAAGATATCAATCAGGGAAAGAAATTTATCTGGTTGACCATTGGTGAGCTCTAATTAATTCTCTTTGGGATAGAAGCTTCATTGCCTTGACCTTGTCTTTCACATTAGAAAGACATTTCTGGAGTACCTAGAAGAACATTGTGGGTATGTAAAGCCATAAAATAAATCTCTTCCTAGAACATTAGTTTTACTAAAAAGTTTAGAATAGATGGGTATGGGGAAACTTTTTATATTAAAACAGAAAAGATTGTTTTATGGAGAAAAATACAGAATGTGCAGGGATGTTTAAGCTAAAACATAAGCCTTCAAGGAAACTCAGGTTATTTGCCATGGTTTTCAGCCCAACCACCCAACTCTAAGTGTATGAATTCTCTTTCCTTGTTAGATAAGAGTACAGTTTGTGGACATTATTGAGAAATACTCTGATGTTAAATAAATGCTGAAATGATTATTTCTTTATGAACAGACTATTGTCCTCCTTGTAAATAATTAACAAACCAACACTGGGAATATCCTCTTGACCAGTTTTCAACTTTTCTATCCTATTAGTCAAATATTTCCCTTTTTTGTGTTTACATTCTCATTTTGTTAACTAGCTTATTGCTGTACTCTAAATGAGATAGAGGATTAGGTATTTTTATGTTACTTTGTGGTCTGAGAATGCTTTGATAAAAAATGTAGATCAAGATACCAGATAATTTCTCATACATGCACCTCATGGGAAATATTATTGAACATAAATTAAACAGGAGGACATATTTCAGAGTGGATATAAAATCTTGAGTTTGTTTTATTGGCAAGTCCTTTGCATTTAAAGGCTGTATTAATATATTTGTTCCTATTAACTATGCTAATAGGCCACAGAGAAGCCATGCATATCTTTAGATAGGCCTATAGAAATGTTGCCTTTTGTGCTTAACACAGCTTGTTAAGTTTATAGCCTTCCAGAGCATAATAATTGCTAACGGGTAGTCTAATCATAGCAGCGTAACAGAAAATATTTTCTTTTTTTTTTTAAAAAAAGCCCTGTTTAAATAGTGTAGCAACAAAATTTTCAAATATCTCTAGAAATTAAATTTAGGAAAGAGTGGTTCTTCTGGATAGAGCACTTTAAGTTTTGGGAGAAGCTCATCATAGCCACTGGCATTATTGAATATATGTACAAGCATTTTTTGCCATCAGTGATCCCTATAGTTTTCATGGATTTTCTTCAGGTTTGACAAAGGGAGTAAGTAAATGCTGGGGTATATGTTATGATCTGGCAGTCTCTAGACATACTTTCTTCATTTACTTTAATGTTAGGTAAATGTGGCAGTGTACTTTGTTGTTACTGTTTTTATGACCTTGGAAGCCTTGCTTTCTTGAACAAACAAATCTTTGGGTCATTCCTCATATTTATATGGCTTTTATGAATGGAATTGAAATGACAGGGGCCATTGTGAGGTTCCTTTTGGATATCCCATAACTGGATAAACTTACTGTGATTATTTTTTCCTATAGTAGGCATTCAGTTAATATTTTTTAATAAATAAATGAAAATAAATCTTCTCTTATCTGCTTATGGATTTTCCTCTTCAGTCTCATCTTTAGGATTTGACCAATCTAAACAGGGAGAGAATTTGCCACATATTTTCTCACCTTGACAGTGTTTATTCTCTCCTTACAATATATAGCATTACCTATTTCATCTTTCTTTTATGCATGATCCTACAGATTCATCACTTCTTTTGTTTTATTTTAACCTCATGTGAAATTTTGCATCGTTACACTTTTTAATATTTCTCTTGTCATCCTCTTCCACTGCCTCTTTCAGCCTATGCTGTAGCTTTTGCATAGATTACAGTATTGTATGCCTTGTACCCTGACCAGATGTTTGTTAACTTCTTTCTTACTTCTTTACAAATGCTCTCCATATTTTTAAAGGACATATATATAGTTCCAGTATGTTTATAGTATAGTAAAGGAAATTATAGAACTTAAGCTGGAAAGAATTTTTAAAATTGTCTAGTCTGGCCTTTTTTGTTTATGAGTGGGAGTAATGATGCCCAGAGAAATAAGCATGCTTTGCCACAGTCACCAAATGTACGTACGTGGTTTTCTGATTTACAGTTTGGGGGAGTACTTGATCTGGAACAGTTTCCTAGCAAAGGTGTTTCAGAAGCCGGTTGATAGATTGAAGAGGAGCGAGTTGGATGATAGAATGAATTAATGGTTCAAATGTTTGACAATTTTAGACAAAACTTAAGAGGCAGTGGGGAATTACTGTGAAAGATGTTAGTACAAATGTGGTTGAGGATAATGACAAGAAAAGTAAAGGCATTGTAAAAAGATGGCAACAAGGGAGCAGGCTAACCTGAGACTAGATTATAAATCCTCTACGTATGTGTATATTTGTTCTTTGTTTAGTTGTGTGGATTCCTTGTAATTGTATTGGTATTAGAGATTATGCTCATAGAAAGAAGGTCCTGAGTCCCATACATGAGCCTAGTAGTATGCTAAATGTAAATAATAGGAGTCGGAAAAATGATTTGAATGTCATGATAAGCAAGAAAAAATAAAGCTATTTTTTGAACATTACTATATGCCATGCACTTTCACACAAATTAATTCAAAGACAAGATGCAATCAACTCTTGAACATTCAAAATTCTAATTTTCATTCTTTTATTTCATTGATCTTAATATCTCCACCAGAAAGCTAGCAACAAAGGAAAGGCTGTGGAGTTCATGTTATTCAGAAATTGCTCGGTGGAGTACAGGTGTGGGAGGAAATAAATTTAGATGCTCAAAGAAAAGATTTGGCTTCCCTGTGGATTTCACTAACACATATCCCTGTGTGATCTTATAAAATAAAATGTGTTATACTCTCTTTGGAGAATTAATCACCAGTGACAGAAATTCAGAGCCAACATCTCTGTTCACAGAGTAACATGAAAATTAGGGTTGTCATTTTAAGGTAAATTTTAATGTTGTTTAGTTTTTTTCTTTCCCCCTCTGTGCTCTTATCAGAAACCACCCATTTTTGATAGGATTGAGTTGGAATACCTTTCAGAGTTAAGCATTAAAGATACATATTTTTGGTCAGTGTTTTTTACTTTATAACCCCTTTTTGAACTAAGAATAAATGTGCAAACCTCTTTTTATCTTAATGCCATTTAAAAATTCTAGTCCAGTTATTTATATGCTACTGAGGATTGCAGGGCATTAGTACCAGGAAAAAGTAAAATCACCTATGTATGTTTAATGCAATATTTAAGTGGTATATATGTTGTTTATTTTATTGACAGGATTTAAATAGAAGTATGAAAAAGATCTAAATCTAAATAAATTGTGCCTTATTTGATAATGAAGAGATGAAATCTTTGTTTTAAAAATTGGATATTTTTCTGTCCTGGATCATAATTGGGAACCCATAAAGTTTAGGACTTTCCATATTTAAGACAATTCTGATTATTGCAAAAATTCTTGATGTAAAAACCACATGCATATTCTATTACAAAGGTGTGGAATATTGCCTTTTGAAAGGTTAATTTTAAAAAGTTTAAAAAACATAAAGTATCCCTGAAGAAACCAGCATACCTCTGGAATGAATCTAGTTTTGGTAAACCACAGCTATAGGCACATATTTTATTTTATTCTCATGGGCATTTTCTTTTCACTTGTATTTCTTTCAGAGTAAGTGAGGAAAAGGAAGTAACAGAAGAAAGACTCAAAGCTGAGCAGGAATCATTTGAGAAGAAGATCAGGCAGTTGGAAGAACAGAATGAACTGATCATCAAAGAAAGGGAAGATATCCTTTTTGAAAGTCCTCTTTTTTAACGTGCAGAAAGTTTGACTCTTTCATGAAGAAAATGTAAACTCCAGAGAAATAATTGTTTTAATTTATAACAGAGAGTAAATCTGCATGGGTTGCCATTTTTAGGCAATCAAAACGACACTTAACAGAATGTGTTGTTGCTTCCTTTGTGCTTGATACAGTCGTCCAGCTGTTCCACTGCTGCTATTGTACTGTGGAGCACACATTTGTCAATTCAAAGAGACATTAAGAAATTTGGGCATTAAAATGTAGTGTTGGAACTTTATTAAATTCCGTTCCACTACTGTAATTGAGCCTGAACCCTCTTTGTCTTTGGTATTCTTTCTAGCTAAAGCTTTGACAATTCTAAGGGATTCTATTCTGAAATCATAAAAATAAAAAAATCTGTTGTAACTAATAGATGATGTAATTGATAAATGTTTGTACTGCAACATAATACTACCAAACTGTTCTCATGGAAGAGAAAACTATTGGGTTTAGAATTAGAGAGAGGGTTATGTGTGTGTGAGTGTAAATATGTATAATTTCATTATTTGTAAAAAATTAAAAATGGTCTTTTAACTTAAGAATTCTACTTTAAGGGATATGTGAGTTGAAATAAGCATATTTCTGAAGTTTGTTTTGACTGGGTAGATACTTACCTTTGGGTGTTTTTTGCAGTAACATTGGTGTAAAAGAGAAGTGACGGGGCTTACCTGGTGGCGCAGTGGTTGAGAGTCCGCCTGCCGATGCAGGGGACACGGGTTCGTGCCCCGGTCTGGGAAGATCCCACATGCCGCGGAGCGGCTGGGCCCGTGAGCCATGGCCGCTGAGCCTGCGCATCCGGAGCCTGTGCTCCGCAACGGGAGAGGCCACAACAGTGAGAGGCCCACGTACCGCAAAGAAAAAAAAAAAAAAAGAGAGAGAGAAGTGACTGTCCCTAAAGTTAGGATGTTGGATCTGCCAGCTAAAGGAGTATGTGAATGCTTAAAGGAATGATTGTCTTTATTGTCAGTAGCATCATTTACTTGATTTTTTTTTAGATTTTTTTTTTGATGTGGACCATTTTTTAAGTCTTTATTGAATTTGTTACAATATTGCTTCTGTTTTATGTTTTGGTTTTTTGGCCCCAAGGCATGTGGGATCTTAGCTCCCCGACCAGGAATTGAACCCGCACCCCCTGCATTGGAAGGTAAAATGTTAACCACTGGACCACCAGGGAAGTCCCCCATTTACTTGATTTTAATAATATTTTTGAAGGTTCTTTGAGTGTCAGAAATGATCATGGGGCTTCCCTGGTGGCGCAGTGGTTGAGAGTCTGCCTGCCGATGCAGGGGACACAGGTTCGTGCCCCGGTCCAGGAAGATCCCACATGCGGTGGAGCGGCTGAGCCCGTGAGCCATGGCCTCTTAGCCTGTGCGTCCGGAGCCTGTGCTCTGCAACGGGAGAGGCCACGACAGTGAGAGGCCCGTGTACCGCAAAAAAAAAAAAAAAAAAAAAAAGATCATGTATTGACAGTAACTATACCTTTGTGAAAACCAGGGAAATAGAAGCATAAAGATAAATTAATTCACTGGGAAAAAAAGCACAAAAAATAACTCTAAAAATTGAGTTCTGAACTTGTATTTTTCAAACAGTGGGAGTGCATGATTGCAAATTAATAGAATCAGAATTCTCCGATTTGATTTGTGGAGTAGAACATTTGTTAGTTTTATGGGCCCCACAGTTCAACAGGAGTACTTTTTCCATTTTTTTTTTTTTCTGTATTTCTTTAGCATTTGAATAATCATCTTGGGCCTTCTCTTTTCTTTGCTTTCATTGACTTTATTGTGCTGGGCTGTCAACTCTCAGGCTATGCCCCCCCGCCTCTGTGATTTTCTTCTTGCTACTTTTCTCTCTTGGTTAAAATAGCACTGTTTAGTCAGAATTCACATCTGTGCTCAGCCGGTGTTAGTCTTTCACTTTGCAAAAAGAATAGTGACTCAGGACCCTAGCACTTTCAAGAAAAGGTGGACTAGGAATGCTTTTATTTGTAACAGAAGTTCACTTTACAGGGCCTATTTCTTTGCACATAACAATTCTGGAGATAAGTGGCCTCTGGCATTGGTTCAGTGGCTTAAAGTTTTCAGTGCTGGGTCCATACAGTTCTCTTAGCTTCTAATGGTTGCAGGATTCCAGGTTTCAAGATGGTTGCTCCAATTCCAGGTATTAGATTTGCATTAAGGTAGAAAGAAAGGGGAAGGAACACGTTCTGGTAGTTGTGACTCCCTGTCCTTTAAAATACATAAAATCAAAATAAAATAAAATAAAATAAAATAAAATACATAAAATCTTTCTCTCAGGGCATTTCCCTCGACGCTGCCCCCCAGCAGTCTTTCATGAGATATTTATTGTCCTGAACTTTATCACATGGGCATGCTAATCTGCAGGGGAGGCTGAGGAAGTGAGCGTTTAGCTTATTCAATTTAGACAGTGGGAGGCAGTAGGGAAGGGGATTGGAAATGAAGTCAGCGTCCAACTCTGGTAGCAGAAGTAGTGGAAATTGAAATCACTTAAAAAAAATTTTTTTTTAATTTTTATTTTTCTGGCTGCTCCATGCAGCATGTGGGATCTTAGTCCCCCAACCAGGGATCGAACGCGTGCCGCCTGCATTGGGAGCACGGAGTCTTAACCACTGGACCGCCAGGGAAGTCCCTGAAATCACTTTTTAAATACAGAGGAGGTGGTGATACCTTGATCTCCCCGGAACAGGATAAATAAATAAATAAATAAATAAATAAATATTATGTCAAGTGGAATTGGGGTGAGTTGGAGAAATAAAGTGAGAGAGGAAGGAGGTAGCAGACAATTTAGAAATCCTGGCCACAGTTAGAGTGCGACCTTGTTTATCTGTATACTTAACAAAAATGTGTGGCTTTCTGATAAAGCAGAATTTAACTTTGGTGGACTATTTTAGCACTCTTCTGAATCAAGATTAATTGTATTTAGTGTTGAAGCAGTCTAAACTCAGCATGGTTATGGACAGAATAGTTTCTTCTATCAGGATGAATATTAAGATACCCCCAGGTGATTGTAGTGACACAGTTTTTCCTGTTTTCTTAGCACATAGGTCAGCAAACTATTGCCATGGGCCAGATCTATCAGGGTGCTAGCTAAGTGCAGCTACACACATTCATTTATGTATCTTCTGTGGCTTTTCTTGCACTACACCTGCAAGTGGTGCAGTTGCAACAAAGACCCTGTGGCCTACATAGCCCGAAATATTTACTATCTGGCCCTCAGCAGAAAGGTTTGCTCACCCCCATCTACCTTATAAGATTAAAGTAAAGGAAAAGGCATGTAAATAAGTCAAAGACTTAGACATGTGTTGTAGTTAGACCTATTTTGCATTTGGTATAAAAGGATTTGATTTGAGCATTTATTATTATTATTGTGAGTGAAGATTGGAGTAAATGTTGGACCATGTTCAAAAATTAAAATGGTTTAGTTAGTATAATTGGTTTAAGATTTTTTGAATCACCTAAAGATAAGTGGTATTCGTAGAACTTGTCAAAGAAAAGAGAATGGAAGATATGATTAAAAAACAGTGACATCCATGGTTTTTATTCCAAGTGATTGCTCAAGTACAAATCTCCTTTACCAGTATAATAAACTTGTCAAAGGTTAATATAGATGATTTTACAGTACATAAAACTCTGTAAAACTTAGAAACATAAAACAAGGATATGATTTAAAACAATACAATTTTAACTACAGATATATTAACCTCTCATACATGAATGATTCAGACTCATATGCATGAAATCAGATAATTTCAAATTATTTTAAAGCCTGTTTCTGTGTGAGGAACTATATGGATTCTGATTTTTGGCATTTTAAAGGTGTGTTATCCTAATTTATGGGTTTTTTGTTTTAAACGTTCTAATAACAGGATTTATTGATCAACTGTATGAACCCAGACCAGTCCAGTCCCTTAGTAGAAAAGAGTAAAGATATTTTACATATTTGCATTTGGATCAGGCTTTTGAAGGATTTGTTCTTACACTAAATAGAGAATTTATTACTAAAACATAAAAATCCTTGGTAGTTTTCAGTCTTTGAACAAAGACAGCTTATTTCTTGAGAAATTAACTATGTAAATGAATATGCCATTTACAAAGTCAAGCAATCTGATGAACCTAGTTGATTTTTGCCTAGCTAAATTAGTATGAATGGAGAGATAAATCTGAAATGTAGAGAGAAATATGTCCAATAGGAATAATTCTAAAACATGTTAGCATGTAATAGTATAAGACACAGAGGATGTAGCCAATACAAAAGTTGATTAATGTTTGAGCTGATTGTATTTCCAGAACATAGGTCTCAGGTCAGGATGGTATCAAAAGCTTACAGAAGGAAAGTAAAGTTTTATATTTTCTGATTTCACTGTTTTAACTGAAAGAGCAAGGGAAGTGACAGAGAAGAAAGCACAATGGGCTTTAGAGTCAAAATTGTTTCAGCACTGCCTAGCTGTCTGACCTTTGGAATGCTACTGAACTTTTCTAAGTCTCCTTTTTCATCTATAATTTATGGATAGCTAATAATGCCTTTTTTGCAGGCTTGTTGAAATTTGGCAGACGCTTTACATTGTGTGTGTAAAGAATCTAGCAGTGTTTCTTACTTTGGGACACTGAAAAAAAGATAGCAATTCTCGTTATTACTACTATTGATATGAATGAAGGATGAGTTGACTAGCTTCTCTGTTTCTCACTTCTGTGCCTTTCTTCAGTGGGGTTTTGATGGATTTCATTAGGTTAAGCAGGTGCTTAGGCTGCTTAGAGGCCCAATAGGAGAGTGAAATTGATCTGTTCTCTGCTTTATCTTCTATTTCTATGAAAGGGGAAACCTTTCTGCATCATATATACCAGTTAGGTGCTCATTGAGAACAAACCAGGTCTTACTTTCCTCTCCCAGAATCCAGACTGACAGAAATGTTTGTTTTTTTCAACTTCTGGTCTGTTTCCATTGTCTCTCTGATTGAGACTTAGTAAATTGAAGAGGTTTAGAGGTACTTAGAGCTTAGATCCTCAAGCCCATTGCATCAGAGGTTGTTTTAGAAACCTTGCTCTAGGAAGAAAGAATTTTAAAGGAACCAACCTTAACCTTTTTGAGGAAAGTTTTAGAAAGCCAAAGGTCTCAGTATGTCTGTGCTGAAATTAGACTAGAGAAAATTCACAAGAATTTTATCTAATTATGTAAAAAGAAATCATTTGTTCAAATAGCAATAATACTTCAGAGGTATTCCAAGCTTTCTATTTAACTATATACATCTCTGCTACATGAGCCAAACTACCACGATCTGATAGACTTTTACCAAGAATAGGAACCATGCTGTAGGAAGCTCTATCATAGATCTGGATGCAGTGGTTTTGGGTGGGTAGGCAGGTGGGAAAAGATAGTTAGTAGAAATAAGTTTCATGAGAAAGGAAATGAATTTCAAAAGAAAGGGTGCGTCTTCCCTTTCTAATTAATCTTTCTGATCCTTCATAAGGAAAGGCAGGAGATTCTCCAGTCCTGGAAATAGTTTGGGGAGAATTAAAAATCCAAACTTAGTGAAGAAGCCTATAGGCAGAGGAGAGGGTATTGTGGTGTCTGGCAATGTGGTATATGAATATAGCAAAGTATGTTGCCCAACACCTTATCAGCCTTTTTGTTTTGAATAAATATTGGGGTTTTGTTTTTTTATGTTTACAAATTGAATTTTATGGTGGTAGGATATATTCTGTGCACTTGGATAGTCAGTTTATTCCATTTAACAAGTTGTAGACAACATTGTTCTACTAATCTAATAACTATCTCTAGTACTGTAGAAGTTGTGCTTTCGGGGGCCATTTTATTTGCTCTGTGATGCTGTATAACTTTAGCAGGTTTTGGACCATTATTATTGTATATTATCCTGTAATGTCATTATAAATCATAATAACAGATTAAATAACCCTTTACATTTGTATTACAAAGAAATAAGCATGCTTAAGGAAAGAACTAGTTATTACTAGTATTATTGTTGCCTAAGCTGTTCTTTTTATTTATTTATTTATTTTTGGCTGCATTGGGTCTTTGTTGCTGCGTGCAGGCTTTCTCTAGTTGCGGTGAGCAGGGGCTACTCTTTGTTGCAGTGCACAGGCTTCTCGTTGTGGTGGCTTCTCTTGTTTCAGAGCACAGGCTCTAGAGCACAGGATTCAGTAGTTTTGGTGCACGGGCTTAGTTGCTCCGTGGCATGTGGGACCTTCCCGGAACAGGGCTTGAACCTGTGTCCCCTGCGTTGGCAGGCAGACTGCCAACCACTGCGCCACCAGGGAAGTCCCCTTAATCTGTTCTTAAAGGTTATGTTGTTCTCTTAAAAATACTTAGATATTAATGCTAACTGAAGGTAGAAATTGATGATAAATGCTTGCAGAAAGTAAAAAAATATATTAAAATTTTATTATATACAACTTCATTTCAGTAAGCCTTTAGGGTTTGAGTTACTCTGTGGTAGTGAGTTATATTTACACTTTACTTTTCTGGAACTCATCCAAGAATAAGAATAAAAAGAAGTACTCCTCACCTGCTCTGGTCCCCTATATATGGACTTTTCTTATATGAAAATTCCTGAGGCTGTCACATGTATAGTAATAAACTCATTATCTGGTGTCTAGTTTGTAAGTCCATTGCAGATTAGAAGTAGAAAATTAGAAGTGGGGAAAGGAGCTACAGTGAGAAAATTGAAGCTGACAGGAGAGTCAGCTATGAAAGCTATTAAAAATGACATAAAAACTGAAAATGCACAGCAGTCTAGAGCTTCTCCCCACCTAGATATATGTCAAGGCCATCATATATTAAATGAAGTACAGTACTTAACATTCGTAATGATGATTCTGAGGCATCAAAATAATGCTAAATTGTTTTTAATCCCATTCTCTTTTCTTGGTATTTCTAGTACTTCTGTTAGTAAGACATCTTACATTTGTGTGTTGGTTTTCTATTTACAGAGTACTTTCACTTATACTTTTTAATCTTCACAATAACCTGATTAAGTTAGGTGAGGCAGATACTCATATCCTTATTTTACAGATAAAGATATAGGTCTGGAGAGGTAACAAACAGCCCATTGCAGAGTTAAGAGTGAAATCTTTTGACACCAACTGTCTTTACACCAAATTATTTTTGCAGCAGTGAATGATACAAATATCAATAAGCCTTACTTTTCTAACCTGCTTGATAGTTAAAGCACAGTTTTATCAAAAAATTATATTTTACAGTGCTTTTTATCCAAAGTTGGTTAAACAAAATGGGAGGGGGGAGCGTTACTTAATAGAGTGTAACCTAATTATCCAGAAATCCAGGTATGTAGAATGTTCCTGAGATTCACTTGTATTTTGGCTTTTCTATTCAATCACCAAGTCTTCATCATTTTTCCCTCTGAAATGTTATTCTGAACCCATTGTCTTTTTTAAAAAAATTTTTATTGGGATATAATTGATTTACAGTGTTGTGTTAGTTTCAGGTGTACAGCAAAGTGAATCTGTTGGACATATACACATATCCACTCTTTTTTAGCTTCTTTTCCCATATAGGCCATTACAGAGTATTGAGTAGAGTTCCCTGTGCTATACAGTAGGTCCTTATTAGTTATGTATTTTATATATAGTAATTTTATATGTGTCAATCCCAATCTTCCAATTTTTCCCTCCCCCTGCTTACTCTCCAGTAACCATAAGTTTATTTTTCACATCTATCACTTTGTTTCTGTTCTGTAGATAAGTTCGTTTGTAGCCTTTTTTTTAGATTTCACAGGTAAGTGATATCATATGATATTTGTCTCTCTCTGTCTGACTTACTTTACTCAGCATGAGAATCTGTAGGTTCATCCATATTGCTGCAAATGGCATTATTTTGTTCTTTTTTTATGACTGAGTAATACACCATTGTATATATGGATAAAGAAGTTGTGAACCCATTGTCTTTTGCTGTTTTCACTGACACTTCACTGCATTCCTGTGTAGTATCCTTTTGCCCATCTCTGTTATCTACAGCCGCCCTTTGATTGACTTCATTTCATCACTGTTGCCAGATTAATCTTTCTTGAGGACTATTTTTATCACATCACTTGTCTTTTTAATAACTTGCCTTGGCTTCTTATGGCCTAAAATATCAAATGCGTGTTCTTAATTTTGACGTTTAAGCCCTCCATTACTGATATCACATAACACATGTGACCTTCATTTTTATGACTCCCTTGTGTGGTACCTACATACTCGGTAGGAAAAATTCATTAGTTTTTCCTACTTATTACAGTTTATTTCTATTTCTTTGTCATTGTTCCTTTTGCTAGTTTTCTTTGAGACTTCAGGACATTTTTCTGAAATTTTTTTAACAGTATTTGACTCTTAGAACTCTTTTAGCATTCATACCAATACCGACTGCCCTAACTTGTGCATCTTGTGCTTCCTTGGGCAACTGTAGTGCTCTTACAGTAGTACTGTGTTTTGAATAAGAAAATTTACGTCAGTCTTGGATCAGCTAATTTATACTTTTGTGACTTTACACAGTCATTGAATGCAAGACCATGTCAATTTCATTTTAGAAGACTAAGCCAATTTAGTTGCTTTAGACTTGAGTAGTAGAGAAAGTGAAGGCTGTGAAGAAAAGGAGATATTATCTAGCCAAAGGGTATCTATATTTGAAGAAATGTTTTTTGTTTTGTTTTAAGGCTGGAAAAGAATGTTGAGTATATTTATATGTTGAAACAAATGTTCTAGGAAACGATTAAGATCTGCTTTCCATCTCATAGTACCTTTTCTGATTTTTAGTTTTTCTTCTGTGAGAATGAAACAAGTCTTAAAGAAATCTTGATAAATATATCTAACTGTTAAACTTAGATATTTTGGAGTATTAAGATATAAGATTGTGCTTTTCAACCACTTTGCCCTCTATTCTGGGCTTAGCAAGGTTCATTTGTTTACATATGTATGTGTTTGTTATTTTAGTGTTTGCTATGGACTGAATTGTGTCCCTCCAAAATTCGTGTGTTGAAGCCCTAACACCTCCCTCCCTCCCCTGATGTAACTATCTGGAGAAGGGTTTTTAGGAGGTGATTAAGGTTAAATGAGGTCATGTGGATGAGGCCCTAATCCAATAGGACTGTGGCCTTCTAAGAAGAGAAAGAGATCTCTCTCTCTCCCTCCCTTCTCTGCATCCCCCACATGTGAGGACACAGTAGCCATCTGAAAGCCAGGAAGAGAGCTCTCACCAGAAACCAAATCCTTTGAGACCTTGATTGGACTTTCCAGCCTCTAGAACCATGAGAAAATAAATTTGTGTTTTAAGCCACACAGTCTATGGTATTTTGTCAGCCTCAGCAGATTTAGACAGTATTTAATATGTACTTAGTTCTTTGGTATTTTTATTCTGTGTATATGTTGAAAAAGCCTTTCAGTGTATCTGTAGAAGGGTAATGTTTCTAAATTTCTAAATAATTAGTGTGGTTTCAGATATCATTCTCTGATAGTTTTCCTTTATTTTTAGTCTCCTGGTTGGGTATTATTGAACTTTGAACACTAATTTTTAAGATATTATTTTGTATTTTTTAATGAGATTTGCTTTTAAGGATTTTTCTGCCTTATTGTTTGAGATCCTTTTAATATCTGTGGTGTACCATTTTATAATAAAACAAATAGCTTTACTTTGCAGGTTTGGTTTTGAAAGTGTTTTCATTTCTTTGACTTGCTGAAGGCTCTAGATGTGGAGCCTGAGCACCCCCAGAGAGCAATTTCTGTGTTGCTTTATAGTGACACTGGATTTCAAATAGATGTGGATTGGGGCTTCTAAAATAGCCCTAGCAGCTAAAGTATTCACTTGTTTTTGAGGCCCACATGTAAATAAGCTAAGCAGACTGAAATTCAAAAAAAATTATTTTCTACATTTCTGTTTAATTAAATTTGTTTTTAGTTAATAGTTCTGCACTGGATAAACGGTAGTTAATCTGTTTAGCATAATTTTAAATTACTTTGGGAAGTTTCAACAGTTCTTTCACGAAGAAATAGACTTTTGATAAATCAATTCCATAATAATTATTGTTGAGGAGAGTTCATTATTTCATTTGGCCTTTTACATTACTGATCTTCTTTAAAGGGCTGTTCTGACGTAATCTCTTCAGCTAAATCCATTTGCCGTACCACAGCTTGTAATTGCTTTAGATTTGAAGAATATGATGAATGACTTTATTGTTGACCAGTAGCAAATTTGTCTTAAGTGTTGTTAACCTCAGTATGGCCTTCACTTTTGAATAGTTAAATGATTCAGATGGTAATATTCTCGCTTCGGTTATAGACTTATACAATAACATTTCCTTTTTTATTTTTATACTTATGCCCAAGATTTTACATTTCCAACTCTAATTTTTAAGATGTAGTAAATCTAATTATGGTATAGTCATGTAATGACAAAAATTAACTGGATATTTGAAATGGATCTCCCTATAGATAAGATGGTAAGAATTGTCACCTTTTCCCAATTTCATTATCTTTTGTTAATACAGAAATCCCAGGCTGTTCAACTTTTTTCCTGAATGCTCAGGCTGGTGAAAAATGGAGAAAGAACGCTTCATAACAAAAGTCTTACACATTCCTTGAATTTCTAAATAAATATGACCTAGAAAACTTAAATATCTAAAGATGATACTTGTTTATCTTCCAGCTGATGTTCCAGTTGGTCAGTTTTTCTAATAGTAGTTATAATGTGTGTGTCTTATTTTTTGGCCATACCTTTAAAAGACCTTTATCTACACAAAGGCTGATAAACACAGGAAAAATGACAACAGGCAAAGGAGAAAATAAGAAAGATGAAACCAATAGAAAAGAAGGTTAGAAATAACCCTAATGAGAAATTTGTACTAGAGAAAGTTTGACATTTGAGAAGAGAGCCTAGGATATGGTGATAGAAGAGAATAGTTGTTAGGTGAGTGCAGGGAAAAGTTGCCAGATAGCTACCTCTGTTTCACATATAAACCCCAAGGCATCTGTGTGCCAGGCTAAAAGCACAAGGACTAGTTTAACAGTCTAGAGGCAAAGGGAGTGAGAGGAGGTTTTAATGTGTTAGTAACTGTAGTCATTTAGAAATATCACAGCCTTTATAAGTATATTCTTCATATAGTATTATACAGTAATTTGAGATGGCAGAGAAGTGCTTTATGCTGCTAAGGCAGCTTTTTTATCTTTATTAAGTAAAATATATGAACAATTCTTTTGTAAATTTTAGTTAATTAGCAATTGGGTGTCTCAGATATGACTTATCTCAATATGTGACATAATAAAAACAATGTAGTATTTTGGAAAGAACACGAAAATCATAAACTTGAAATCTTGACTTCGTTTTACCTTTAAACTAGCTATATGACCTTGGATAAACTAACCTCTGCAAGTCTGAATTTTATCGTATTTAACATGTTAATAATATCTGAACTGTTTACCACAAAAGGTGATCAAAACTGTAAAAGTTCTATAAAAATTTGAAGTCTACAAAAATATTTTCTCTCCCTGAAAAAGTTTACAACATCCAAATGGATGTGAAGATATATTTGATAAATCATTTTATTTTTATTCTTTATTATATTCCCTCACACATTTAAAACGTTATCATTTCAAGCATGCTGTGAATTTAAATAAGCCTCTTTTTGTACCAAAGCAAATGCTATTATAATTCTTTTTCAAGTTATCATATATTTTATTTTGTTTTTTATTAAAGTAATATTGATTTATAACATTATGTTTCATCTGTACATTATATTTCTACTTCTGTATACCCTACAATGTGCTCATCACCAAAAATGTATTTTCCATTCATCACCGTACAGTTGATCCCCTTCACCCATTTTGCCCTTCCCCCTACCCCCATGTAACCACTACTCTGTTCTCTGTATCAACATATCTGTTTTCGTTTGGGTTGGTTTGTTCATTTTATTCCTTGTTTATTAGTTTTTTATGTTCCACATATAAGCAACATCCCATGGTATTTTCCTTTCTCTGTCTGACTTATTTCACTAAGCATAATACCCTCAGGGTCCATCGATGTTATTACAGATGGCAAGATTTCATCTTTTTTATGGCTGAGTAGTATTCCAATATATATATAGATATCTCATATCTTCTTTATTCATCTGTTCATGGGTACTTAGTTTGTTTCCATATCTTGGCTATTGTAAATAATGCTGAAATGAACATGGGAGTGCAGATATCTTTTTGGATTAGTGTTTTCATATTCTTTGGATAAATACCCAGAAGTGGACTAGTGAATCATATGGTAGTTCTAGTCTTAAGTTTATTTTGAGGAATCTCCATACTGTCTTCCATAGTGACTACACCAATTTACATTACCACTGGCAGTTTATGAAGGTTCCCTTTTCTCCACATGCTCTCCAAGACTTGTTATTTGATAGGGATTGTATTGAATCTGTAGATTGCTTTAGGTAATGAAGACATTTGACAATGTTAATTCTTCCAAGCTAGGAGCATGGAATATCTTTCCATTTATATGTGTCTTCTTCAGTTTCTTTAAATAATGTCATATAGTTTTCAGTGTACAAGTCTTTCACCTCTTGGTTAAATTTATTCCTAGGTATTTTATTATATTTGTTGCAATTATAAATGGGATTGTTTTCTTAATTTCTCTCTCTGCTAGCTCATTATTGGCATATAGAAATACAATGGATTTAAGTTCCATTCTTTTCCTCTTCACCTTTTACGTTTTTGTTGTCTTAAATTATCCCTTTTTATGTTGTGGGTTTGTTACCAAATGGAGATAGCTATAGTTATTCTTTTACTTTCTTTTTCTCCCCTTTAACCTTTATACTATAATAAAGTGTTTAGAATCTATTCTGATAGATGCAATTTTCCAGTTCTATTTATCACCTCGCTCAAAGTTTTGTATATTTTTTCCATTTTGTTTCTGGTAGAAGTACTCCTGTCAACATCTCTTGTAAGACAGGTCGAGTGTTGATGACCTCCCTCAGCTTTTGTTTGTCTGGGAAAGTCTTTATTTCTCCTTCATATCTGAATGATAATTTTGCTGAATAGAGTATTCTTGGGTGACAGGTTTTATCTTTCAGTATCTTGAGAGAGTTATTTTACTCCCTCCTGACCTGTAGGGTTTCTGCTAAGAAATCTGCTGATAGCCTAATAGGAGTTTCTTTGTAGGTTATCATCCTGTTTTCCCTGGCTGCTTTGAAAATTCTTTGTCATTGACTTTTGACAATTTTTTAAAAATTTCTGGTAGAAGTCTTTTTGCATTGAGGTAATTAGATGTTCTCTTAGCTTCATGGACTTGTATGTCCAGTTTCTTTCCCAAGTCTGGGAGGTTCTCAGCTATAATTTCTTTAAATAAACTCTGCTCCCTTCTCCCTTTCTTCTCCTTCTGGGATACCCATTATCCTAATGTTGCCCTTTCTAAAAGAGATGAACAGCTCTCATAGGATTTCCTTATTTTTTTTTTTACATCTTATTTCTCTTTCCTTTTCCACTTGTATCATTTCTGTATGTCATCTTCCAGCTCACTAACTCTCTTTCATATAGTCTCCTCTATTTCCAGTGCTTTCTAATGCATACTTAATGTTGTTTATTGTGTTGTTCAGCTTAAGAATTTGATTGATTCTTGTTTAATTCTTTTTTAGAGTTTCAGTCTCTTTGGTAAAGTATTCCACTTGTTAATTAATTGTATTCCTGAGCTCTTTAAACTGCCTTTCTGAGTTGTCTAGTATGTATCTTGTTGAGTTTTTTCATGACAACTATTTTGAGTTCTCTATCAGTTAGAATGCAATATTCCATGACTTGAAGTTTGGTTTCTGCAGAATTGTCATTTTCTTTTTGTGGTATGGTGTTACTGTGTTTCTTCATGTTACTTGAATTGTTCCTCTGTCTGCTCATTTGAAGTTAAATGACAGGTTAAGAGTTAGTTTCCTTTCTTTTGTTTTCTGGTAGGTGGCACTATCACACAAGTTTTTGGCTTATCTTACCTGCACTGCCTCTGTATTTGAGAGTGGCACTTTCCAGCCTCTACCATCTCTGTAAGAGGTGTGGCTTCTTGCCTCCATTATTGTTTTTTGTGCCACCAGCGTTGTTGCTGCCTTGCTTTTTCAGAGCCACTTTCATCCATCAGGATGGTGGGCTCTTTCCTTGTGTCTGGCATCCCCTGAGACACAGAATACACTATGGGGTGAGTGGTACATTGGTGGGGGAACTGGAGTTGCACCGGCACCTCCACCGTGTTTGTTTTTGTAAGGTTTTTGGGTTCCACCACTGTGGATGGTGGGGCAGAGGCTGGGGTCATGGACACCTCAGCATTGGAGGGGTAGGGTTGCAGGCCCCACTGCCGCTGCTACCCAGTTACCTGCAGTCATGGTCACTGGTGCCGTTTGGTGGCCAGAGTTGTGTGCACCGCCTTCCCTGCTGCTACTAGGTTCTGTGTAGCTGTGGGCTCTGCTGCCATGGTCAGAGGGCCAGGATAGCAAGCACAATCTCTGCTGTTCCCTTGGTTCTGCCTCCTCTATGTGTTTCAGCCCACCTACCTTTAGACGTACAGGTGTGTGGAATTCTCCGGTGTCCTGTTGTGTTGGGCAGAGGCACCTTTGTTGAGTTGTGGTTGTATTACTGGTTGTAGATTAAAGCAGGGAGACAAAAGTAGTTTTTCATCCTGCCATGTTTCTGAAATCACTCTGTATAATAAATCTTTCAAAAATTATCTTTTATTTCAGATGCTGTCTTCTATTTGAAGTTTTTGTTGCTGTTGTTGTTGTTTGCCTTTAGAGTTCTTGTTCAGATTTCTGTTGCCCAAAGGATGTCTACGTTTCTAGTGTTTGAAGAGACAATATAGTTTTTGAAGCAAAATGTTTTTTGATTATATGAGTGAGCATGCTTTTAAATTCTTAAAGCAGTTTTAAGGAAGTTTGTTGCTAAGAGAAGAAATTAGGTAGGAATTGCTAAGGAATCTCATGCTGTTCTGACAAGGTGTAGAAGAGATCACAGGAAAGTAATATAGAAACAAAGCTGAAGAGACTAGGATTAGATGGAACCTACTTAAGGATATTTTGTGAATCTGTGTCAAGATTAAGCTTCCTTGTATATAACAAGAAATGCCAAAGTTAACAGTAATCAAAACAGTATATGTTTATTTAGTTTTCATGTAAAAGACATCTGAGTTTTGGCAATTTGAGGCAGATATGATGACTGTAGATTTTTGGGGAGCCACAACTTTTTAATCTTGGCATTCTAAGCTTCAGCCATTGTGTGCACATTCTAATCAGCAGGAAGGAGTCTGTTAATTTTGAAAAGTTCTCAGTTTAATTTTAATTTTAATTTTCAGTGTTGGATTTGGAAATATAGTCAATTTCTGTATATTGATTTTATATCTTTTGACCTTGCTAAATTCTCACTTGTTAATTGTAATAGTTGTTTTACAGATTCCTTCGGGTTTTATATGCAAACAATTATGTCATCTGCAAATGAAAGCAATTAGTTCTTTTTGTCTACTCTCTCTGCCTTTTATTTCTTTTTCTTGCCTTATTGCAGTACCTCCAGTTAGGTACTGAACAGAAGTGATGAGTGAGAACATCCTTGTCTTGTTCCACATGTTAGTGGGAAATACATATTTCATCCTTAAGATTGATTTAGCTGTATAGTATTTTGATGGGTACCATTTATCATACTGAGGAATTTATATTTTATATCTAGTTTTCTAAAAGGTTTTTTTTTCATTCTTAAGTTGTCAATGAACACTGATTATTCATAGTACTTGACATTTGAATACATATTTATTTATTGTCTATTTCCCTCATGGGACATCATTTCTGTCTTGTGCACTACTGTACATTGAGAATCTAGCATAGTACCCGGTACTCTGTATGTATTCAAAAAATACTTGTTACATGAACGAATTTTAAACATCCTTGAGCTGCTTGATCAGACTCTGAAGAGAGAACTTGTACTTTACTGCTGGAACTGCATGATCATAGCACTTTATCGCCACATGGTTTTATATATATATATATATATATATATATATATATATATATATATTGCAGTAATAGCTTCTTGGGAGGTGAATAAACTTACGAGAACTAAAACTGCAAATGATTGGGCTGATGTGACAGTTATAATTTCAAATAAACATATACTCATTATATATAACAAAACTGTGTCTGAGATTTAGCAAATATTTTTCACATTTGGTAGGTGCTGAAGTGTTTTCTCTTTTCCTGGATGCTAGAAAAGGATGAAGGATCAGCTTAATTACACATGTTAAAGAAACAGAATAAATTGTGAAAGTTGACACAAGTAGAGTGAGAACAAAGGCATTTCTCTATTTGCATTCCTGCACTGTCAGCATTTCCTTGCTATTAGGTGTTAGCCAAATTTGAATTTTAAACAACAGGGATTTTCCAGCTTCTTAATTTCTTGCACTAAATATTTAATATATTTCAAGAAAGTCCATCTTACGGCCGAGAAGGAAACTTTAGGTTTGTTCTTAAATATCCTATCCAACTAATTCTGTAGAATTAGTTCTACGGAATTCACTGAGACATAAATGTAGAACTGAGTGGGATTTATTTGTTTTATCAGGCAGCATCTTCGAATGAAACCGTCTATCCTCTATACTGGTATGATTACCAATGTGTATTTTCACTTCTTAGCCTCCCTTAAAAAAAAGAAACCATGTGCCACATATATGTTAATAAATTTTTAAAAATGCAGTTCGAATATTAAAACTTTCTTATGTATGTTAAATGGTCAATCTTGTAAAATATTGATATTTTTACATGAAGGTTAGCCCTTCTTATGATCAAAATAGCCTAGGGCGATAGTATTGGGAGTCCTGTTTTAGTAATAAAGATTATAGTATGGATAAGTTCCCTACAAGGCCCCATGATGGTAATACCCCTAGATTTTGTCATTAAAGAAAACTGCTGAGAGGCGATAATTTTTTTTTTGTATGTGTCCCATTTTCATTAATGCATGGTAATTGATGGAGTTGCAGTGACTTGTAGCAGTAATGAGTTCTAAACATAATAATGCACTCTTTTCTAATAAGTGAGCACTGCTGGGTTTTAAAAGCATACTAAATCAGTTGCTTTAGTATGAATTTATTAGTTTTTTTCAGCATTAGCTTTAATAGTAGTTATTTACATAAGCGTACATCCCATTAACTGCCATCAGGGCTGGAAAACATGCTGAACTGTTCATATTTTCATATAATTATTGAACATAATGGTTTCATTTGCATTTCTAAACAGTGATGTTTCTGTCAGCCTTGGAAATAGTGTCTTTACGCAGTCCCTATTTCACATCCACTTATTTGACATCGTTAAATTTTATGCTAATGTGCTTCCCTAGAATATCATCAGTAGGACAGATGCTTGTGCTTTAATATACAAATCAGGGATGCTTTTCCATCCCTCCAATGGCAAAGGAAATTTTTTAAATCTGCACTTTTAGATATAGAGTCTGTCTCCATATAAATAGGTTTATGAAATAAAACTTTTATAATCTGGTTTTCTCTTCAAAGTACTTCATTATGAATAGCTATTTACCTGACTAAGGTTAGTTTTGTTGTCTTGAATGAGGCGATGAGTCTTAGTAAAGATCTTGTTGCTTATGCATATTTAGAATTCTGCTTCTGAAATGTAGATCTTGAGATGCACACTTTTCAGTGCCTTTGCATATATCAGGCCACAGCGTTAGTTTTGAAAGTATTCCCTGTATTTTTGTTCCTTTAGTTTCAGAACCTAGATTGTAATACCTCATGGTTATGTTAATGCTCTTGGGCATCTAAGCTTTTTGTATGCACTTAGAAAATGCTCAATGTAAAAAATAAGTCACTTGGTGGGGGAGGGGTGCAGGATGGGATGCCAAGAGCATGTCAGTGAGGTAGCAGAACTAATAAAGGACAGGTTTTCTGGAAAAACTCAGTGCCTTTTGGACATCTATGTGTACTATCAGCTTTTATTTCTCCAACATTGTGGATGCTTTTGTGAATGCTGTCAATTGGACAGCTGGTTGGAAAAGTTTAAACAGGAGCAACCAATTAAAGAATTGTTTGGGGGGTTAATCCAGGTTTTTTTGGGGATTACCACTTTTTTTTTTTCCAGCCCTTTCTTTTCTTGTGTTCTTACAGCTCAAGGTGGCATTTTATTGTTGACTTTTAGTGGACTTGCAGTGCCAGAGCTGACTCTGCAAAGTTCAAAATGCAAGGTTGGCATTCTGGCAAGATAGGCTAAAGAAAAATCTTCAAGAGCTCTTGCCCCAAATTACTTGCTAAAAATATTTTAGAACTGATAGAGCATAAAACTGATGCAGCATAAAAGGATTATTTGCATAGAAATGTTATTTGGCTTAAACAGGTCAGGAGGCAACTGAAATTTGGGGGAATTTCCAGGGAAGAAGTATGATAAGGGCTGTGAAGAAACTACTATGGAGGTGGAGTTTCATAGCTATTCAGTTGTACCCCAACTTTTTAGAGAATTTCATCTGAGTTAGTACTTCTCACAACAGTGGGATCCTCTGAACTATGGTATTGAAAACATTGGTCATGCCCTTCTGCCTAGGAAAAATGTAGCCTTCATAGTTGCCAGGTAGACATTGTATGTGAAAAATTTTAGAAAGTTCTTAAAATCTAGCCTTATTATAAGCAAGGCGATATTTTCAGCTATTTATAAAACTATTTGTGATTGGATTCTTTAGCAACGAAACTCTTTTTGGTGGGGTGCAGTTATTCACAAAACTAAAGAAATACATTCCCTGTCACCAAAAAATACCATTTATCTTTTTCCTCCCTGTGCACATTTCTCTCTTTTCTGGAAAGAGATTTAATGATGAAATGAAAATTTCATCTGCCTATTCAGTTTTAAAGAGTCATGATACTTAATTTGACAACTTGCTCCTGAATATCTCTGTTGCTGTAGAACGTTACTACCTTCAAGGTTGCAAAGGAGGTGTGTTTTAAGTGCTATGTGACTGGTTTCCAAGCCCTGACTTGAGAGGATAAAAGAATTCTAAATTTTGTTTTATGACAGTCTCTTTGTAGGTTTCCTATAAAGTTAAAAATTTGAGACCAAATCAGGTATTTTCCATAATGTGCCAGCCAGTAGGAGGACATTACCTGTTTGGTTATACTTATTTTCTCTTTTATGGCTGGGGGAACACAATTACCACCACCCTTATAGAGAGGTGCAAGTGCTTTGAAATAAAAATCAAGCACTGTGAGATGCCTGAGTGCCACATGTCGTGCAAAACTGCAGGGACTCTTCGGCATCCACTGTGTTGCACCTGTTTAAGGAAAGTTTAATTTAGGGTATTTGATTTTTTAGTTCATATATTTTATTTATTTTTTCATTGCTGGGTATGACAGTAATTACTCTTAAAATTGTCTAGCCTGAGATATTTACAAATATATATCTGTTAATCTTTCCTCAGCTATATGATTAGTGCTAGTATTTGAGGACATGAGGGAGCTTTGGAATACTTGAAAATTAGTGCCTTAATTAAAAACTTTTAACCTGTTTTTCCTGATTTCAAAAACAATACACAGGGCTTCCCTGGTGGCGCAGTGGTTGAGAATCCGCCTGCCGATGCAGGGGACACGGGTTTGTGCCCCGGTCCGGGAAGATCCCACATGCCGCGGAGCGGCTGGGCCCGTGAGCCATGGCTGCTGAACCTGCGCGTCCGGAGCCTGTGCTCCTCAACGGGAGAGGCCACAACAGTGAGAGGCCCGCGTACTACAGAAAAAACAAAACAAAACAAAAAAAACAATACACATACATTATGGGATATTTTGGAATAATACAGAATATTGCTTTATTCTTGAAATCATCAGTGTGGTATATTCATGTTTTCCTAGTTCATTTAATCATCACTTGAGTAGCTAAATGGATGCAAGTAGGTTTATATAATTTGACATTACAATGAAATAATTTTTTAGCTCTCTTACCTTTAATTTTGTATGAATTAATTATATTTTATTTAAGGTAAAATATTAAACATCTGTTTTAAGCACAACAGAAAAGTCAGCCAAAATGTTTAATGGTATATATTTACAGTAATACTTGCCAGTTCAATTGTATAATGCTATTTGTGAAAGTTCTCTGCTCAGTTTTGTGGTTATGCTTAGGTCTTTCAAGTGAGGAGGGTGGGGAAGGACCCAAAAGAAAGAGAAATCTGAAATTGATGTGATTTTAAGGGAAATGTTGGGAAAAGAAAATTTCCATGGAGCTCATATATTCCTCAGAACACCTATGCTTTACTAAGCCAGTTGGTTAGATGGCTCTGTGACGTGTGTAAATAACTCTTTAAACTTCAGTTTCCTTCTCTGAAAAGTGAGGATCATAATAGTATTTATTTCGAGGAGTTGTTTTGAAGGTTAAATGAAATAATTCATATGACTAACCACATTAGAATCACTCTGAAAACTTCCTAGAAGCAGGCAATGCTAAAGTGATCCTGGCTTGCTTTATTCATTTTCCTCTCATCTTCTAGTCCCTTGCAACTCCAAGCATACTCCATGGACTTGTAATGTCAGCATCCCCAGCAATACCTGGAAGCTTGTGAGAAATGCAGAATCTTGGGACTTCCCTGGTGGTCCAGTGGTTAAGATTTCACCTTCCAGTGCAGGGGGTGCAGGTTTGATCCCTGATCGGGGAGCTGATATCCCAACTGCCTCCAAGCCAAAGAACCAAAACATAAAACAGAAGCAATATTGTAACAAATTCTGTGAAGACTTCAAAAATGGCCCACATCAAAAAAAAACTTAAAAAAAAAAAAAAGCAGAGTCCTAGACCTCATGCCAAATTTTACTTTTTCAGAATCTGCATTTTAACAAGACCCCTGTATAGTAGTGTTTGTACTAATTTCTTTCAATAAGGAATGTTTAGTGTAAGAGATATGAGCAGTGGATAAATAAAAGCTTTTGCTCTCTTTTCTCAGTTCTCATTTTCCAATTAATAGCTTTGGATAATGAAGGGATGTGTATATGAGAGGAGTGTATTGTATTAACTTGTATTCTGCTGCTGTTAGGTGGGTTATTCTATAAGTGTCAGATGTGTGCTGTAAAGCTTCTCTATGCCTATTGATTTTTCATCTACTTGTTTTATCAATTACTGAGAAAGAGGAATTGAAATCTCTGAGTATAATTGTGGATTTATCTATTTCTCCTTGAAGTTCTGTCAGTTTTTGCTTCATGTATTTGGAAGATCTGCTTTTAGTTGCACAGAAGTTAAAGATTATCTCTTACTGATGAATTGACCCCTTTATCGTTATGAAATGACCTTCTTTATTCCTAGTAATATTCTTTGCTCTGAAATCTACATTGACTAATATTTCTTGAGCTACTCCAGCTTCTTTTGATTAGTGTTATCATGGTATATTTGTTTGTATCCTTTATGTTTTAACTTAATTGTGTCTTTATATTTAAAGCACATTTCTTGTAGCCAGGACATAGGTGAGTCTTGGTGTTTTTTTTTTTTTTTTTGTGGTACGCGGGCCTCACTGTTGTGGCCTCTCCCGTTGCGGAGCACAGGCTCCGGACGCACAGGCTCAGCGGCCATGGCTCACGGGCCCAGCCGCTCCACGGCACGTGGGATCCTCCCGGACCGGGGCACGAACCAGCATCCCCTGCATCGGCAGGCGGACTCTCAACCACCGCGCCACCAGGGAAGCCCCGAGTCTTGCTTTTTAATCCAATCTGACATCTATACCTTTTTTTTTTCCTGTTTTTTTTTTTGTGTGTGTGGTATGCTGGCCTCTCACTGCTGTGGCCTCTCCCATTGCAGAGCACAGGCTCCGGACGCACAGGCCCAGCGGCCATGGCTCACTGGCCCAGGCGCTCCGTGGCATGTGGGATCCTCCCGGACCAGGGCACGAACCCGTGTCCCCTTCATTGGCAGGAGGACTCTCAACCACTGCACCACCAGGGAAACCCTATACCTTTTAATTAGGGTATTTAAACCATTTACATTTTATGATTCTTGATATGTTGGTTTTGAGTTTTTCATTTTGCAATTTGTCTTATTTGATCTTTGTTCCTCTTTTCCTTTTTTTCTGCCTTTGGATTAATTGAATATTAAAATTTTTTTATCTCCTTTGTTGGCTTATTAGTTATCACTTTGTTCTTTTTGGTATTTAATGGTTGCTCTAAGGTATATATATTCACCTAACTATTAACAGTCAACCTTCCAATGATGGATTATACCATTTTACTACCTTACGATAGTGTAATACCATTTCTCACTCCCTGATCTTTGTACAGTTGTCAAGATACATTTTAATTTTATACCCATACCTTTTTTTTGTTAGAAATCAGTTATCTTTAAGGAGGTTTAAATAATAAGACAACGTATATTTACCCTTGTAACTGCTACCAGTGCTCTTCATGTAGTCCATATTTTTGTTACCACTTCCTTCTGCCTGACAGCCTTCTATTAACAATTATTGTTGGTATGAATTCTTTGTTTTTGAATATATGAAAAAGTTTTTATTTTTCCTTCATTTTTAAATTTTTTTCCCTTAAGTTCGTTAAAAATGTTGCTCTGCTATCATTACACAGTCATTTCTACCAATGAGCAGTGGTTGCCCTTTGTCTTACTGACCACCTTCTTTTTGCCTCTATGCACAGCTCATTCACTGACTCCCATATCTGCAAATTATTGCATAACATCTCATCTTGCTGATAAGTACTTATTGATGTTTTTTCAGGGCCTAATACTTCATTACTTTTTATCACTTAATAGTACTACATCGTATGGATGTATCACAGTACCAATCTACTCATTTATTAAAGGATATCTTGGTTGCTTCTGTTTTTTGGTGATTATAAATAAAACTGTTATAAACATTTACAGACAAGTTTTGTGTGGATATAAGTTTTCAGAACAATTAGGTAAATATCTAGGAGAATGATTGCTGGATTGAATAGTAAAACTATGTTTAGATTTGTAAGGTACTGCCAAATTCTCTCGCAAAACGGCTGCAACATTTTACATTACGACCAGCAGTGAATTAGAGTTAACTCTTGCTCTGCATTCTCACCAACTGCTGTTATTTTCAGTGTTTTTGGACTTTAGCCATTCTAATAAGTATGCAGTGATAGCTCATTGCCTTTCCTTAATGACATTAGATTTTAATCATGTGTTGATATGCTAATTTGTCACCTGTGTATGTTGTTTGGTGAGGTGTCTGATAATATCTGTTGCCTATTTTTTTAACATCTTTATTGGACTATAATTGCTTTACAATGTTGTGTTAGTTTCTGCCATATAACAAAGTGAATCAGCTATATGTGTACATATATCCCCATATCCCCTCCCTCTTGGATCTCCCTGCTGCCCTCCCTATCCCACCCCTCTAGGTGGTCACAAAGCACTGAACCGATCTCCCTGTGCAATGTAGCTACTTCCCACTAGTTGTCTATTTGACATTTGATAGTGTGTGTGTGTCAGTGCTACTCTCTGACTTTGTCCCAGCTTCCCTTCCCCATCCCCATGTCCTCAAGTCCAATCTCTATGTCTGCATCTTTATTCCTGTCCTGCCCCTACGTTCACCAGAACCATTTTCTTTGTTTTTTTACATTCCATAATATTTGTAAAGCATATGGTATTTGTTTTTCTCTTTCTGACTTACTTCACTCTGTATGACAGACTCTAGGTCCATCCACCTCACTACAAATAACTCAATTTTGTTTCCTTTTATGACTGAGTAATATTCCATTGTATATATGTACCAAATCTTCTTTATCCATTCATCTGTTGTATCATACACTTGGGAGCTTTAAGAAGTTGGCAATCCAGAAATACCAACAGACATAGACAAAAAAAGCTCCAACTAATGGCCTGCATTCTCTAGACAAAAGAGGTAGCCAAGAAAGAGAAAACTTTTAGGCTGTAATCACTCTACTGCAGCCAAAAATCATAAAAAAGAAAAAAAAAACTCCATTTTTCGTTCTCAAGATTGCTTTGGCTATTCGAGGTCTTTTGTGTTTCCATACAAATTGTGAAACTTTTTGTTCTAGTTCTGTGAAAAATGCCATTGGTAGTTTGATAGGGATTGCATTGAATTTGTAGATTGCTTTGCATAGTATAGTCAGTTTCACAATGTTGATTCTTCCAATCCAAGAACATGGTACATCTCTCCATCTATTTGTATCATCTTTAATTTCTTTCATCAGTGTCATATAATTTTCTGCATACAGGTCTTTTGTCTCCTTAGGTCGTTTTATTCCTAGATATTTTATTCTTTTTGTTGCAGTGGTAAATGGGAGTGTTTCCTTAATTTCTCTTTCAGATATTTCATCATTAGTATATAGAAATGCAACAGTTTTCTGTGCATAAATTTTGTATCCTGCTACTTTACCAGATTCATTGATTAGGTCTAGTAGTTTTCTGATAGCATCTTTAGGATTCTCTATGTATATTATCATGTCATCTGCAAACAGTGACAGCTTTACTTCTTTTTTTCCAATTTGAATTCCTTTTATTTCTTTTTCTTCTCTGATTGCTGTGACTAAAACTTCCAAAATTATGTTGAATAATAGTGGTGAGAGTGGGCATCCTTGTCTTGTTCCTGATTTTAGAGCAAATGGTTTCAGTTTTTCACCACTGAGAATGATGTTGTCTGTAGGTTTGTCATATATGGCCTTTATCATGTTGAAGTAGTTTCCCCTATGCCTACTTTCTGGACAGTTTGTATCATAAATGGGTGTTGAATTTATTCAAAAGCTTTTTCTGCATCTATTGAGATGATCATATGGTTATTATCCTTCAATTTGTTAATATTGTTTATCACATTGATTGATTTGCTTATATTGAAGAATCCTTGCATTCCTAGAATAAAGCCCACTTGATCATGGTGTATGATCCTTTTAATGTGCTGTTGGATTCTGTTTGCTAATATTTTGTTGAGGATTTTTGCATCTATTTTTATCAGCAATATTGGCCTGTAGTTTTCTTTTTTGTGACATCTTTGTCTGGTTTTGGTATCAGGGTGATGGTGGCCTCACAGAATGAGTTTGGGAGTGTTCCTCCCTCTGCTATATTTTGGAAGCGTTTGAGAAGGATAGGTGTTAGCTCTTCTCTAAATGTTTGATAGAATTTACCTGTGAGGCAATCTGGTCCTGGGCTTTTGTTTGTTGGAATGTTTTTAATCACAGTTTCAATTTCAGTTCTTGTTATTGGTCTATTTACATTTTCTATTTCTTCCTGGTTCAGTCTCCGAAGGTTGTGCTTTTCTAAGAATTTGTCCGTTTCTTCCAGGTTGTCCATTTTATTGGCCTATACTTGTTTGTAATAATCTCTCATGATCCTTTGTATTTCTGCAGTGTCAGTTGTTACTTCTCCTTTTTCATTTCTAATTCTATTGATTTGAGTCTTCTCCCTTTTCTTCTTTATGACGCTGGCTAAACGTTTATGAATTTTGTTTATCTTCTCAAAGAACCACCTTTTAGTTTTATTGATCTTTGCTGTTGTTTCCTTTATTTCTTTTTCTTATCTGATCTTTATGATTTCTTTCCTTCTGTTAGCTTTGGGGTTTTTTTTTTTTCTTCTTTCTTTAATTGCTTTAGGTTTAACGTTAGGTTGTTTATTTGAGATTTTTCTTATTTCTTGAGGTAGGATTGTATTACTTAAACTTTCCTCTTAGAACTGCTTTTGCTGCATCCCATAGGTTTTGGGTCCTCGTGTTTTCATTGTCATTTGTTTACAGGTATTTTTTGATTTCCTCTTTGATTTCTTCAGTGATCTCTTGGTTATTTAGTAGTGTATGATTAACCCCCATGTGTTTGTATTTTTTACTGTATTTTTCCTGTAATTGATATCTAGTCTCATAGTGTTGTGGTCAGAAAAGATACTTGGTACGATTTCAATTTTCTTAAATTTACCAAAGCTTGATTTGTGACCTAAGATAATGATCTCTCCTGGAGAATGTTCCATGAGCACCTGAGAAGAAAGTGTATTCTGTTGTTTTTGGTTGGAATGTCCTATAAATATCAATTAAGTCCATCTTGTTTATTATGTCATTTAAAGCTTCTCTTTCCTTATTTATTTTCATTTTGGATGATCTGTCCATTGGTGAAAGTGGGATGTTGAAATCACTTACTATGATAGTTTTAACTGTATATTTCCTCTTTTATCGCTGTTAGCATTTGCCTTATATATTAAGGTGCTCCTATGTTGGGTGCATAAATATTTACAGTTGTTATATCTTCTTCTTGGATTGATTCCTTGATTGTTATGTAGTGTCCTTCTTTGTCTCTTGTAATAGTGTTTATTTTAAAGTCCATTTTGTCTGATTAGAGAATTGCTACTCCAGCTTTCTTTTGATTTCCATTTGCATGGAATATCTTTTTCCATCCCTTCACTTTCAGTGTCCCTAGGTCTGAAGCAGGTTTCTTTTAGACAGCATATATACCAGTCTTGTTTTTGTATCTGTTCAGCCAGTCTATGTTTTGGTTGAAGCATTTAATCCATTTACATTTTAGGTAATTATCAATATGTATGTTCCTATTACCATTTTCTTAAGTTGTTTTGGGTTTGTTATTGTGGGTGTCTTCCTCCTCCTGTTGTTGTGCCTAGAGAAGTTCCTTTAGCATTTGTTTTAAGCTGGTTTAGTGGTGTTGAATTCTCTTAACTTTTGCTTGTCTGTAAAGGTTTAAATTTCTCCATCAAATCTGGATGAGATCCTTGCTGGGTAGAGGAATCTTGGTTATAGGTTTTTCCCTTTCGTCACTTTAAATATGCCCTGCCACTCCCTTCTGGCTTGCAGATTTTCTGCTGAAAGATCAGCTGTTAACCTTATTGGGAGTCCCTTGTATGTTATTTGTTAGTTTTCCTTTGCTGCTTTTAATAATTTTTCTTTGTGTTTAATTTTTGATTGTTTGATTAATATGTGTCTTGGCGTGTTTCTCCTTGGATTTATCCTGTATGGGACTCTGTGCTTTCTGGAGTTGATTGGCTGTTTCCTTTCCCATGTTAGAGAAGTTTTCAACTGTAATTTCTTCATATATTTTCTCAGATTCGTTCTTTTTCTCTTCTTCTTCTGGGACCCCTATAATTCGAATGTTGTTGCGTTTAATGTTGTCCCAAAGGTCTCTGAGACTGTCCTCAATTCTTTTCATTCTTTTTTCTTTATTCTGCTCTGTGGTAGTCATTTCCACTATTGTATCTTCTAGGTCACTTATCCATTCTTCTGCCTGAGTTGTTCTGCTATTGATTCCTTTCATATAATTTTAAATTTCATTTATTGTGTTCATCATTGTTTGTTTGCTCTTTAGTTCTTCTAGTTCCTTGTTAAACGTGTGTTGTATTTTCTCCATTCTGTTTCCAAGATTTTTGATCATCTTTTCTATCATTACTCTGAATTTATTTTTTAAAAATAAATTTGTCTATCTATCTATCTTTCTATCTATTTATTTATTTTTGGCTTTGTTGGGTTTTCATTGCTGTGTGCGGACTTTCTCTAGTTGTGACGAGCAGGGTCTACTCTTTGTTGCGGTGTGTGGGCTTCTCATTTTCATGACTTCTCTTATTGCGGAGCACAGGCTCTAGGCACGCAGGCTTCAGTAGTTGTGGCATGTGGCCTCAGTAGTTGTGGCTTGCGGGCTGTAGAGCTCAGACTCAGTAGTTGTGGTTCACTGGCTTTTTTGTTCTGCAGCATGTCGGATCTTCCTGGGCCAGGACTCAAACCTGTGTCCCCTGCATTGGCAGGCAGATTCTTAACCACTGCACCACCAGGGAAGCCCACTCTGAATTCTTTTTCAGGTGGACTGCCTATTTCCTCTTCATTTGTTTGGGGGTGGGTTTTTACCTTGCTTCTTCATCTGCTGCATATTTCTCTGTCTTCCCATTTTGCTTAACTTACTGTGTTTGGGGTCTCCTTTTTGCAGGCTGCAGGGTCATAGTTCCAGTTGTTTTTGGTGTCTGCCCCCAGTGGGTAAGGTTGTTTCATTGGTTGTGTAGGCTTCCTTGGTGGAGGGGACTGGTGCCTGTATTCCAGTGGGTTGGACTGGATCTTTCTTTCTGGTGTACAGGGCCACGTCTGGTGGTGTGTTTTGGGGTGTCTGTGACCTTATTATGATTTTAAGCAGCCTCTTCACTAATGCGTGGGGTCGTGTTCCTGTCTTGCAAGTTGTTTGGCATGGGGTGTCCAGCACTGAAGATTGCTGGCTGTTGGGTGGTGCTGGGTCTTAGCATCGAGACGGAGATCTCTGGGGGAGCTCTCGCCAAATGATATTACATGGGGCCAGGAGGTCTCTGGTGGTCCAATGTCCTGAACTCTCGGCTCTTCCACCTCAGAGGCTCAGGCCTGACAGCAGTCCAGAGCACCAAGACCCTGTCAGCTACACAGCTCAGATGAAAAGAGAGAAAAAAAGAAAGAAAAAAACCCAAATAAATAGTTTTTATTAATAAAATTTTAAAAATTGTTTAAAAATTAGTAAAATAAAAAAATTTGAAAGTAATAATTTTTTTACAAAGAGAGCAGCCAAACCAATAAACAAATCCACCACCAACAACAAGCCCTAAATACTATGCTAATATAAACATAAAAATCAGAAACAAGTCAGTCACAGCTATCCCCGAGTCTACCGTTGCTCCCAAAGTCCACCGCCTCAATTCTGGGATGATTTGTTGTCTATTTACATATTCCACAGTTGCAGGGTACCTCAGGTTGATTGTGGGGATTTAATCTGCTGCTCCCGAGGATGCTGGGAGAACTTTCCCTTTCTCTTCTTTGTTTGCACAGCTCCTGGGGTTCAGATTTGGGTTTGGCCCCACCTCTGTGTGTAGGTCGCCTGAGGGTATCTGTTGCCACCCAGAGAGGACAGAGTTAAAGCAGAGGCTGATTAGGGGGCTCTGGCTCACTCATGCTGGGGGCTAGGGGAAGGGAGGGCTACTGTAGTTATAATTGTAATGCAGGCGAGCCTGTGATGGCAGAAGCCGGCATGACGTTTCAATAGCCTGAGACTCGCTGTGTGTTCTCCTGGGGAAATTGTCCCTAGATCATGGGACCCTGGCAGTGGCAGGCTGCGCAGGCTCCCGGGGGTGTGTGGATAGTGACATGTGCTTGCACACCAGGTTCTTGGTGGCTTGCAGTGGCAGCATTAAAGCTTTTTGCCTGTCTCCACTGTCCGAGCTGACAGCCGCATCTCATGCCCATTTCTAGAGCTTGTAGGTGGTGCTCTGCCTTCTGTGGGCAGACTGGGAAGGAGTCCCCTCTCCTCATGCACCCCGAAACAGTGGTCTCTTGCCTTTTAGGCAGTTCCAGAGTTTTTCCCGGACTCCCAGCTAGCTGTGGCACACTAGCCCCCTTCAGGCTCCCAGCCCCAACCCATCCCAGCTGGTGAACAGACAAGCCTCTCAGGCTGATGAGTGTTGGTTGGCACTGATCCTTTGTGCAGTAATCTCTCTGCTTTGCCCTCTGCACCCCTGTTGCTGCGCTCTCCTCTGTGGCTTCAAAGCTTCCCCCTGCCCACCCACTTTCTCTGCCAGTGAAGGGGCTTCTAGTGTGTGGAAACTCTTCCTCCTTCACAGCTCCTTCCCTGAGGTGCAGGTCCTGTCCCTATTCTTTTATCTCTGTTTTTTCTTTTTTCTTTTGCCCTACCCAGGTATGTGGGGAGTTTCTTGCCTTTTGGGAAGTCTGAGGTCTTCTGCCAGTATTCATTTGGTGTTCTCTAGGAGCTGTTCCACATGTAGATGTATTTCTGATGTATTTGTGGGGAGGAAGGTGATCTCTACGTCTTACTACTCCGCCATCTTGAAGGTCCTCCTGCCAGAGACACTTTTATGCTAAAGAAGCAGTTGGCTTTGAGATGAAAAATTTTAAAGGTAACATATTTTATGTATTGTATTGAATTAAGGTGGTCTAATTGGTTATAAGTATATCTGTATATATATTTTTTATTTTGCATGCCTCAAAAATATAATGTTTAAGTAGAGTTTCCTCTAATTTCCAATGTTACTGCAAAGATTAAGTGGCAGTCTTTTCCATATTGACAGCTACAGATGGTAATCTTTCCATTATATACAAATAGTCATTTAGTACATTTAAGAGCATAAAAGTCAGTTTTACACAGTTTCAAATACTTTATTGGCTTGTTTTTATTTGCTCAGTCTGGCAATTTGTCTTTGCATTAGTTGACTCCCATGTTACATAGTCATCTTATCCTAAAACAAGTCTTCTCGTTAGTTCACCCATTCTCTACTTTTATTTATTCATGTTGTCTGTTTTCTATGCTACAACACTGTTTATTCTCTTATCAAGCTAAGTCTCTCCCCTACTAACCAAAGAAATTAATCTTCCCTAATTCACACTATTAGATGTTTTTGCCCTTATTTTGAAATTCTTTATTAATTACTTATAAACATTTACACTAAATTGTGTGCACTTATAAATATTTTTCATGAAAAAAGCAAGTTCTGCACTTTGTTTTTTGTTGTTGTTGTTGTTGTTGTTGTTGTTTTTGTTTTTGCGGTACGCGGGCCTCTCACTGTTGTGGCCTCTCCCATTGCGGAGCACAGGCTCCGGACATGCAGGCTCAGCGGCCATGGCTCACGGGCCCAGCCGCTCCGCGGCATGTGGGATCCTCCCGGACCGGGGCACGAACCCGTGTCCCGTGCATCGGCAGGCGGATTCTCAACCACTGCGCCACCAGGGAAGCCCTGCACTTTGTTTTTAAGTATCTATTTTTTACTGGTTCCTCCACAGATTTTCACATATATATTTGACTTATCAAAGTTTAAAGTTAATATCTTTTTTCTTCTTCAGTAGAACACATTAATTCTCTTACCTGCTCTCCAGTTATATGTTGTCATTGTTACATAATTTGAGTTATAGGGTTTTTTAAAAGCTTTTTGAGTTATAGCTTAAAAAACATCCCCACAAATTATTTCTTCCATCTGAGACCTTCTACCTTGCATCACTTACTGTCTGTTTCAAGTATGTTGCTTAGCATTTCTTTTTGTGAGGATTTCCTGGTGTTCATTTACACTTTTGTCTAAAAATGTTCTTATTTTACCTTCATTTTTAAAATGCTAGGTTGACAGTTACATTTTGTCAGCTCATTGACGATAACACCCCACTGTCTTATGGCTTCTATTTTTGTTCTTATAGAGCCGTCTGTTTGCATAATTCTCAGTTCTCCTTTCTGTATCTGTTTTGTTCTGTGGCTTCTTTGTGATGACTCTAGGTGTGAATTTCCTTCTATTTATTCTACTTAGGATTCATTTGTTATCTTTTTTTTTTTTTTTTTTTGGGAAATCTAAAACATGATCATATGATCCCAAATAGCTTTATTCAACATGTGATGTTCAGAAGTCATTTGTTATCTTAAATCTGTAGATTGTTTTCATTGCTAGCGAAAAAATTTTAATTAATTATTTATATATTACTGTTGCTCATTTCTTTCATTCTTTGCCTTCAGGAAACTGAGCAGATATATTTTAGATCACTTCGTTCCATCCTTCCTATACTTTCATCTCTCTTCATATTTCTTTGTTTCTCTATGCAGCATTCTGGCTAACTTTTTCAGATCTCTCTTAAAGCCTATTTCTCTTTTTATTTCTGTCTAAGCTACTGTGTTAAATGCATTCATTTAAATTATAAATTTCACTCATATTTTCGTAGCTAAAAAGTGTTATTAGGTCCTCAAGTCTTTCTGGGTATTCTTAATTGTTTTCTCTCCTCTGTTTATGTTTTCATTTTTTATTAGGCTTATTAAATATGTTTTATTTTATATTCCATGAGAAATAATTTCAAAATGTGAAGCCTTGTGAAGCCTTCGTAGGTCTATATCTGCTGTCTGTTGTTTTGCTGATTCTCACTCATGGTGTTTATTGCTGTGTATTTACTGAATTTGGGGCTGTGAATTACTTATTTGCTTTGCAGTTTTATTTTGGGGAATTCTTTGAGGTTCGTTTGTGATGAAGTTAGGTTTTTCCAAAGTAGATTTGGGGGTTTTTCCAGGTCCCTTTTGGGTGTTCTGTATAATCTGGAATATCATCTTATACCAGCCAGGTAGTATAAATTTTAGCTGAAAAAATACAGGAAGGTCATCTCATGATAAATTCTTAGGGTGATCTTTTGAAATCACTTGAGCATTTCATTTTCCTACCATAATATCTTTAGAGTATAATACAGATGTGGTAAAGAAAGGTAAGAAACAAAGACTGCTCAGTTGAGTCGGTCTCTTTGTGTGCCAAAGCACATAAGCATGTGATCCATAAAGGAAGGCCTTTTGATGAGACAGCAAAAAATCCTAGACATGATGGTGGAAGAGAGGATTAGGTATTAGCTTTAAGCTCTAATACTTTGATTATTTTCATAAAAATCTCACAAAATCTTTTAAAAAACTACAATTATTAAATGAGTTTAAAATGTTACAGGATACAAAAATCAACATGCAAATTCTATCACATTGTTGCTATGTCATCTTTGTTGATAATAAATGTTTATTTCTGGACTCTGTATGATGTATTTTTTATTTTTATACCAGTACAATACTGTGCTGAGTACTGTAGCTTTATAGTAAATGTCTAAACCAGGTAATGCAAATCCTCCATTTAGTTCTTTGTCAAGATTGTTTTGGCTCTTTAGGTCTTTGCATTTCTATATAAATTGCAGAATCAGCTTGTTGTTTTCTATTAAGAAAAAGAAAAAACTTTGCAGGGATTATGATTAGGAGACTTGAATCCATAAATTAATCTGCAGAAAATTGTCATCTTAATATTGTGTCTTCCAATCTCTAAAATTGTTACGTCTCTCCATTTATGTAGTTATTCTTTAATTTTTCTCAGCAATGTTTTAAAGTTCTCAGTGTGAAGGTATTGCATATCTTTTGTCAAATGTATTCCTAAGTACTTGGTTTTTTGACACTGTTATATGTGAAAGATATTTTTTTTAAATTTTGTTTTCCAGTTTGCTGCTAGCAAAGAGCAACATAAGTAATGTTTGTCCATTGATTTTGTATACTGAGACCTTCCTCAATTGATTAAATGAAATTAACAGGTTTATTTGTTGATTTCTTGGCATGTTCTACCTAAATGGTTTACAGATGGAAGCATTTCTTCGTCACCAATCTGTATGTCTTTAATTTTCCTCATAGTTTATTTTCCTGGCAGGACATTCAGTACAGTGTTGAATAGAGCAGACATTCTTGCTTTCTTCCAGTTACTAGTGAGAACATTCCGTCTTTCATAATATATACTATGATGTTAGCTGTAAGCTTTTCATAGATTTCTTATCAGGTTTAATAACTTCTAGTTTTCTGAATATTTTTATTGTGAATGGATTAAACTACCTTGAAGGCTTATTTTGCATTTATTTGATTCTATCATAAAGTCTTTGTCTTTTATTCAGTTAATATGGTGGATTGCATTGATTGATTTTTCAAATATTAATTTGAAATTTATTCCTGGAATAATCCTTACCTGATCATGATGGAGAGTTTTGCATATATCACCAGATTAAAGTTATCTAGAATTTTTATTCATACATATGAAGTATATTGTGCTATAGTTTTCTTTCTTATAATATCTTTCTTAAGTTTTGGTTTTATTGTTATGGAAATCAATATAGTGGGTAGGGAAAGTACCTTCATCCTCTATTTCCCCAAAAAGTTTGTGTAAGATTGGTTGTATTTATTCTTTACATCATTGATAGAATTAACCAGTGAAGCTTTCTAGCCTGAAGTTGTCTTTGTTAAAATTAATTTAAAATTTTTTAATTTCTTTGATATATTAAAAACTATATTTTCTAATTCATCTTGTTTTAGTTTTGTCAGTTGTGTTTTTAAGGAGTTTCCTTTTTATTTATGTTACTGCATTTCTTGGCATAAGTAGTTTATAATATTGTTATTCTTTTTTTTCAGTTCTTTAAAGATGTTATTCTATTTTCTTCTGACTTACATTGTTTCTCATAAGAAGTTATGATTGATATCATTTTTCACTTGTATGTAATGTTTTCTTTTCCTTTCTCTTTTTATTTCAAATGGTTTTACTGTGATATGTCTAGGTGTGATTTTCCTTCCTATATGGGGTTCACTAAGGTTCTTGAACATACACATTTATATTTTTCAATTATTGGGGAAATTTTCAACCATTATTTTTTCAAAAAATTTTTCTAACTTTTTCTTTCACTTTTTTTAAATCCTGGGACTTCAGTTTACATGTATGTGTCCCTCTAATAGTGTTTCAAAGTCCAGTGAATCTGTTTATTTGTAAGATCTTTTTATTTTCTGCTTTTTAGATTAAATGATAGATATTGATATGTCTTAAAGCTCACTGACTCATTCTTCTGACATCTCCAATTTGTTTTTTAAAGCCCATTCAGTGAAATTTTCATTTCAGATATTGAATTTTTCAATTCTAAAACATCTGTTTTGTAATTTTTGCATTTTCTCTTCCTCTGTGCAGATTTCCTCATCTGTTTATTAATTATTAACATAGTTATAATAGCTACTTTAAGTCCATGTCAGATAACTCTAATGTCTTGGTCATTTTAGGGTGAGATCTGCATTGATTTCCTTTATGGGTCACATTTTGTTATAATTTTGGATTATCTCTTCCATATTATAAATGATACATTGTAGACAGTTTGTATTCTATCATATTACTCTAAACAGTTTTGAATTTTGTTTTGTTTTGTTTTGCCTGAATTAGGACTCCAAACTCTCTTTTCCAACATTGGGCAGTAGCTGAAATCCTTGCTCAGTTTGTTTAGTCCTAGCTGGGCTGCTTGGAGACTGTATGTGTGTAGTTCAGGTGTCAGCCCAGAGATTTAAACAGAGTTTAATACATAGGATTTGTGCACTTCCTTTCTCCTTTCTGGAATATTCCTCCTCAGTTTCAAACTGCCATAATCATCCTTAATTCTGTTCTCTAATTTAATAACAGATAAGACGATTTCTCTAAAATCTATCAATTCTGCTGAACATCTACTGGGACGTGCACTCTGGTAAAAAGCTTCCTAAGAAGCTTTTTCCTCAGCTATTTTTCCTAAGAACAGGAAGCTCACCCAGTGCTCCCTTCTTCCGATTGTCAGTTCCTCTTCCATTTTTTCTGCTTCTGGTTAACCTCTAGTGCCTTGAGATAGTGTTTTTGTTTTGTTTTGTTTTTTAATATCTAGAATCTTGATGTCTAGAGCTGTATTTTTTTAATTTTATTTTTTTAATACAGCAGGTTCTTATTAGTTATCTATTTTATACATATTTGTGTGTATTTGTCAATCCCAATCCCCCAATTCATTCCACCACCACCACAACCCCCCGCTTCCCCACTTGGTGTCCATACGTTTGTTCTCTACATCTGTGTCTCTATTTCTGCCTTGCAAACCAGTTCATCTGTACCATTTTTCTAGATTCCACATGTATGCATTAATATACAATATTTGTTTTTCTCTTTCTGATTTACTTCACTCTGACAGTCTCTAGGTCCATCCACGTCTCTACAGATGACCCACTTTCATTCCTTTTTATGGCTGAGTAATATTCCATTGTATATATGTACCACATTTTTATCCATTCATATGTTGATGGGCATTTAGGTTGCTTCCATGACCTGGCTGTTGTAAATAGTGCTGCAATGAACATTGGGGTGCATGTGTCTTTTTGAATTATGGTTTTCTCTGGGTATATGCCCAGTAGTGGGATTGCTGAGTCATATGGTAATTCTATTTTTAGTTTTTTAAGGAACCTCCATACTGTTCTCCATAGTGACTGTATCAGTTTACATTCCCACCAACGGTGCAAGAGGGTTCCCTTTTCTCCACACCCTCTCCAGCAGTTGTTCATAGATTTTCTGATGATGCCCATTCTAACTGGTGTGAGATGACACCTCATGGTAGTTTTGATTTGCATTTCTCTAATATTTAGTGATGTTGAGCAGCCTTTCATGTTCCTCTTGGCCATCTGTATGTCTTCTTTGGAGAAAATGTCTATTTAGGTCTTCTGCCCATTTTTGATTGGGTTTTCTTTTTAATATTGAGCTGCATGAGCTGTTTATATATTTTGGAGATTAATCCTTTGTCCATTGATTCGTTTGTAAATATTTTCTCCCATTCTGAAGGTTGTCTTTTCATCTTGTTTATAGTTTCCTTTGCTGTGCAAAAGCTTTTAAGTTTCATTAGGTCCCATTTGTTTATTTTTGTTTTTATTTTATTAGTCTAGGAGGTGGGTCAAAAAAGATCTTGCTGTGATTTATGTCAAAGCGTGTTCTTCCTATGTTTTCCTCTAAGAGTTTTATAGTGTCTGGTCTTACATTTAGGTCTTTAATCCATTTTGAGTTTATTTTTGTGTATGGTGTTAGGGAGTGTTATAATTTTAGAGCTTTAATTTGTTGTCTGTAGGAGGGTTGGTTCAAATCAAACTACTTCACTGTTACAGGAAGTGGGGTTCTCCTTATTTTCCTTTTGATTTATGTAACATCTATAGTGACACCTCTTCTCTTATTCCTTATATTGGTAATTAGTGTTTTTCCTTTTTTTCTGTTAGTCTTGCAAAGGTCTTACCAATTTTATTAATATTCAGAAAGCCAGTGTTTGGCATTCTTAATTTTCTTTCATGTCTGTTTTCTATTTTCTTTATTTCTGTTCTTATATTTATTCTTTCCTTCCACTGACTTTGGGCTTAATTTGCTAATCGTTTTCTAGCATCTGAAGATAGAAACAGATCATTGTTTTTAAACCTTCATTCATTTTTAACATAAGCATTTAAATACATAGATACCCATCTAAGCTCTGATTTAGCTGCATTCCACAAATTACAAAATACTGTATTTGCATTATCATTCAGTTTGAAATACTCTTTAATTTAAAAAAATATTTTTTTGACATGTGAGTTATTTAGAAGTGTATTGTATTGATTTCTAATTTAATTCTTTTATGCTTACAGAACATACTCTGTATAAATTTACCCTTTAAAATGTAATGAGACTTGTACAGGAATACCTCATTTTATTGTACTTTGCTTTATTGCGCTTCAAAAATACTGCATTTTTTACAAATTGAAGTTTTGTGGCAAACCTGTGTCGAGCAAGTCTATCAGTGCCATTTTTCCAACATCATTTGCTCACTTAATGTCTCTGTGTCACATTTGATAGTTCTCACAATATTTCAAACTTTTAAAATTATTGTTACATTTGTTATGGTGACCTGTGATCTTTGCTCTTACTAGTATGACTTCTTGAAGGCTCAGATGATGGTTAGCATTTTTTAGCAGTAAAATATTTTTTAATTAAGGTATGTACTTTGTTTTTTTAGACATAATGCTATTGCACACTTAATAAGCTACAGTATAGTGTTAATATAACTTTCAAATGCACTGGGAAACTAAAAAGTTTGTTGGACTCGCTTTATTACAATGTTTGTTTTATTGCAGTGGCCTGGAACCAAACCCCCAGTGTCTCGAGGTATGCCTATATTACAGCCCAGTATGTAGTATATGTTGAAGAACATTCTATGTGCATTTGTTAAGAATATATATTTTACAGTTGTTGTTACAGTTGTTTCAATTTAATTGTCAGTTGGATCAAGGTGCTTGATAGTATCATTTGAAGCAGTGATATGTTCATGATGGATTTATCCTTTTATTATTACGAAATTTTCTTCTATATCTTTGGTAATACTTCTCTTGAAATCTATTTTATTTGACATTGATATGGTCACAACTCTCTTAAGCTTACTGTTTGCATAATATATCTTATTCATTCTTCATACTTACAATCTATAATATCTGTTACTTTTATTTCCAGTGCCTCTCTTATATATAACATATAGTTGGGTATTTTTTTATCCAGTCTACAATCTCTGTATTTAATCATGAGTGCTTAGTCTATTATATTTATTTTGTTACTGGTATGGTTGAATTTAAGTCTTCCATTGTGCTGTTGGCTTACCCTTTGTTATATTTGTGTTTTGTCTCTGAGGCAGCTTTCTTGCCTTATTTTGAGTTAGTTGATTATTCAGTATATTGTATTGATTCCTCTATTGGAATTTTAGCTTTACCACTTTACATTATTGTTTAAGTTGCTCTAGGGATTACAGTATGAACATTAAATTATCAAAATCTACATAGAGTTAATATTGTACTATTTCTTGTTAAAGGAACCTTGCAAAAGTAGAATAACATTTACGCTCTACCTTGTGAACCTTAATTTGTTTCAGTTTTTGTAGATCATAAAAAGTTTTGGTCTTTGTTCAGACACTAAAATAAGTTATTTGGAAATAGTTTACATCTTTCAAATCTTGCTTTTAAGTTCTATTAGAGTATATCTATGTCAACCTTTATTCTAGGGTTAAGTCACCATTATTAAGGTGTGACCTCTCTGAGGAGCCTATCAAATACCTTTTGTATTACATAGTTTCTCTACTCTGGCTGATGGGAATGCTGCCTGTTTTCATCCCTGTGTCATCTCTGGGATTGTCCAGCTTTCTGCTTTCCCAGTGGTTCTTTCACTGACTTCATGGTATTTCACTTCATCAGTATGCAGATTAGTGCTCAGCCAAAGATTACATCCCTCAGCAGCTCTCCAGAACACTCTCTGTGCAACTTCTTCTTCGCTGGTACTAACCATGTGAATACTAGCATCCATGGCCTCCCTGTATGTCAGTCTCTTACTTAACTCAGCAAGCCTACCATGTTCAATAGGGAATTCCTCTCACTGTGCTGTGGCCTGGCAACTTCCTTGAAGCAGAAAGCTTAGGTAAGTATAGGGCTTACCTAACTTAAAATCTTTTCCCTGGCACTGTAATCCTGCTCTGTCCATTGTCCATCATCTGAACACAGTTATTTCATATATTTTGTCCTCTTTTCTAATTACTCATGATAGGGGGGAAATTTTTGTCCCAACCCTTCCTTCATGGGTAGAAGCAGAAGCTCCTGAAAACACAGGTTTTGTTTGTTTGTTTGTTTGTTAATTTTGGCTGTGTTGGGTCTTCTTTGCTGTGTGCAGGCTTTCTCTAGTTGTAGCAGTTGAGGTCTACGCTTCTTTGTAGTGCATGGGCTTCTCATTCAGGTGGCTTCTCTTGTTGCAGAGCATGGGCTCTAGGTACGCGGGCTTCGGTAGTTGTGGCACACAGGCTCAGTAGTTGTGGCTCTCAGGCTCTAGAGTGCAGGCTCAGTAGTTGTGGTGCACGGGCTTAGTTGCTCTGTGGCACGTGGGATCTTCCCAGACCAGGGCTTGAACCTTTGTCCCCTACACTGGCAGGTGGATTCTTAACCACTGCACCACCAGGGAAGTCCCTGAAAAGACAGTTTTTATGGTCATGATTACCAGAGAGTTTTTTCATAGTTCAGGTTGAATGAAATTCTAAATATATTTTTACCTTAAGTCATCTAAGGTCTTAAATTTAACAGATATCCAGCTTACAAGTTTAGTACGACTTGTCTGGTCCATTCTTTTCACTATCAGAATCTTCCAAGATTCATATAAATTATTGGATTTTGACAAGCTGCCTGGTTTATGTTTGCATTTTTATTCTAGGAACCTGCTCCTAGTACTCATTTTCCCTTATTCACATTTTTATCAAAGTACTTACACTTAGTTTATTTCAGATGTGGTTTGGAAATTTTTGAAAATACTTTTAAACAGAGACAACCTGTATTATTTAGTCAAGTCATAGCATTTCATTTTATTTTATATTTTAGAAGATTACATAGATCTCAGCAGGATAGGGATAGCATGTAACACCATTCTTAGGTTTTTTTCAGGCATTGATGCCATTGTCTTTGTTTGCTGTGTTTTGAATGTTAATTGTCTACACTTACCTCCTGATCATAGAATTCTTGAGTAGGCAGGGTCTGCTTTCTCTTCCTTTCATCCTCTATATGATACCATACTTTGATTTAGTCCAAAAATGTTTGCCTACCTCTCCTAACCTCATCTTTCAGTTGGCAATTTGGTTGCCTCTTTAAGTGAAGGGTAGAGTTGATGGGCTATTTTTCAGTAATTGCAGATTTTATATTTGGGGTCTGCATCATCCTGGAAAATCAGTCATGAAGAATCCATCATGTTACATGTTATCCTGATTCAGGTATTGAGAAGTTTCTTGGCCTTTTGCCACAGGGGTTAAATGTGGTTCTCTGTTAAGACTTAATAGGCTGCTTTTTCATTAGTTCAGATTTAGTAGGCTGGCCTGTGAATGCCCTTCTGAGTTGGTTACATCTGAAAATGTTTACATTTGGACTTGTTGAGGTAATATTTCTTCCTTTTATGCATGTCTTTGTAAAAGGGAAAAACTTTTTAGCTCAATAGAAGTCTAAAAAAGGTAGACTGTTTCATATTTAATAGAGAATACAAGTGTTGGGTTAATGAGCATATGACTATACTCAGGTTTCATCCTTTAAGTCACTTAGGTTGAAAATATATTTCTCATAATAGAGACTATTTGGGAGACATTTTACACACTTCCCTGAGAGGAGTCTTGTTGCCTTTTGGTTTGTTATCATAATTCTACTCTTATTGTTTGCATAGTATTGCAATATATGATATATGTTAATATATTTACAAATCGATTGCTGGACATTTATCTTACTCCCATTTTTATTCTCATATATGTAAATTATTTTGAAAGAATATCCTTTTGTCATCCCCCTCCCCTGCACCCCATCGGATAAACTCATCTGATATTTTTGCACTCTTCTTTGATCTCTTTCTTTCAGTCTGCAGTATTACCTGCTTCGTTCATTTGTCCCCTATTACAAATCTTTTACTATTTAAGTGGTACTTAGCACAAATGCCTTTGATATCTTGGTTTAAAGTGTATGTATAACATTTAGATATAGAACTTGTTACAGTGAAAGAAACTATATCAACCCTTGGAATATAATTCTTAACCTTGTTTGGGGTTTTTTTCTGTTTTTTTTTTTTTTTTTTTGCGATACGCGGGCCTCTCACTGTTGTGGCCTCTCCCATTGCGGAGCACAGGCTCCGGACGCGCAGGCTCAGCGGCCATGGCTCATGGGCCCAGCCGCTCCGCAGCACGTGGGATCTTTCCAGACCGGGGCACGAACCAGCATCCCCTGCATTGGCAGGCGGACTCTCAACCACTGCGCCACCAGGGAAGCCCCTTAACCTTGTTTTTTAGAAGAGATGGTGCTTCCTCTATGTCAAAAAGTAATTAAGATGTTTATGACTGAGTTTTTTTCCCCTTTATCTTGCTCTTCATTTCTAAATACCCATGAACCAGAGAAGAAATTCAAATGGAAAATGGGAAGTATTTTTAACTTAACAAAAATCAAAACATAACATATTAAAATTACTTGGATGCAGTTAAAGCAGTACTTAGAGGGAAATTTTTAGCACTGAACAGCTACCTTAGAAAACAAGAAAAGTCTCCAGTCAGTACCTTCAGCTTTCACCTTAAGAAAGTAGAAAAAGAGAAAGAAAACCAGGACTTTGCAGGGGAAATAATATAATAAAGACCAGGAAGGAAATCAATGAAACAGAAAACAGAAAAACAATAGAGAAAAATTAATGAAGCCAACATGTTTCTTTGAGAAGATAATAAAATTGATAAAACATTAGTCATACTGGTGATCAGGCAGAAAAAGAGGAGACAAATTGCCAAGTGATGAATGAGATAGGTCTCATTTCTACATTCTACAGTTATTAAAAGAATAATATGGGATTACTGTGAACAACTTTATGCATATAAGTTTGACAGCTTACAAGAAACATCTCAAATAAACAACCTAACCTTAAAGCAGCTAGAGAAAGAAGAACAAACAAAACCCAAAGCTAGTAGAAGAAAAGAAATCATAAAGATCGGAGCAGAGATAAATGAAATAGAGAAAACAGTAGAAAAGATCAATGAAACTAAAATCTGGTTCTTTGAAAAGATAAACAAAATTGATAAGCCTTTAGCCAGTCTCATCAAGAAAAAAAGGGAGAGGGTCCAAATCAATAAATTAGAAATGAAAAGGGAAAAGTTACAACCGACTCCACAGAAATACAAAGGAACACAAGAGACTACGACAAGCAACTATATGCCATAAATAAAAAGCAACTAAATGCCATAAAATGGGCAACCTAGAAGAAATGCACGAATTCTTAGAAAGGTACAATCTCCCAAGATTGAACCAGGAAGAAATAGAAAATATGGACAGACCAATTATAAATACTGAAATTGAATCCATGATTTTAAAATTCCCAATAAACAAAAGTCCAAGAATAGATGGCTTCACAGGTAACTTCTATCAAGCTCTATATCTATTTTTTTTAATGAACTTGTAGTTTAAAACTCTTACAGAATGTCCTACTAAAAGTCTTACTGGTTCAATAAGACAATAAAAAAAGGGTATACATATTGGGAAAGAAGAAATAAAAAGCTGCCTTTGTTCACAGGTGACATGATTGTCTCTGTAGAAGATTCTAAAGAATCTACTCCCAAATTCCAGGAACCTAATAAGCAATTATAGCAAGGTTGCAGGATACAAGGTTAATATGCAAAAGTCAATCGCTTTCGTATATACCAGCAATGAGCAATTGAATTAGAAATTAAAGACATAACATCATTTACATTCACAGCCACAGAGAAAGAGAAAAAAATACATTCCTAGGTATAAGTCTAACAAAATATATACAAGATTTAAATGAGGAAAACTTCAAAACTCTGATGAGCAAAAGCAAAGGAGAACTAAATAACTCGAGGGAGATTCTTTGTTCAGATATGAAGACAACATTTTGAAGATGTCAGTTCTTCCCAGCTTGATCTATAGATTCAATGCAATCTCAGTCAAAACCCCAGCAGGCTATTTTGTGGATATTTACAAACTGGTTCTAAGGTTTATACAAAAAGGTAAAAGACCCAGAATAGCAAACACATTATTGAAGAAGAATGAAGTCAGAAGACTGATGCTACCCAACTTCAAGACTTTCTATAAAATTATGGTAATGAAGAGAGTGTGGTATTGGCAATAGACAAATGGATCAATGAAACTAAATAGAAAGCCTAGAAATAGACCCACACAAATATAGTGAGCTGATCTTTGACAAAGGAGCAAAAACATTTCAATGGAGAAAAGACAGTCTGTTCAACAAATGGTGCTGAAAATGCTGGACAACCATATGCAAAGAAATGAATCTAGACACAGAGTTGACATCTTTCATAAAAATTAACTGCAAATGGGTCATAAACGTAAATATAAAATGCAAAACAACAGAACTCCTAGAAGATGGGAGAAAATCTATGTAACCTTGGGTTGGGTGATAAGTTTTAATATATAACACCAAAAGCACAGTTCATGAAAGGAAAATTAACAAGTGGGACTTTATTAAAATTTAAAACTTCTCTGTAAAAGACACTGTTAAGAGAATGAAAAGACAGGCCATAGACTGGGAGAAAACCTTTGCAAACACATTATCTGATAAAAGACTTATACCCAGAATATATGAAGAACTCTTAAAACTCAACAGTAAGAAAACTAACAACTCAGTTTTAAATATCGGCAAAAGATATGAACAGACACCTCACCAAAGAAGATATACTCTTGGAAAATAAGCATATGGAAAGACGCTCAGTATTATATGTCATTAGGTAATTGCAAGTTTATGCAACAATGAGATACTACTACACACCTATTAGAATGGATAAAATCTAAAACACTGCCAACACCAAATGCTGATGAGGATGTGGAGCAACAGGAACTGTTACTGGTGGCAATGCAAAATGGTAGAGCCACTTCGGAAGACAGTTTGGCAGTTTCTTACAAAGCTAAACATAGTCTAAAAATGTGTTTCAACAATCATGCTCCTTGCTATTCAAATGAATTGAAATCTTACATCCATACAAAAACCTGTGCAGAGATGTTTATAGCAGCTTTATTCATAATTGCTAACGCTTAAAAGCAACCAAGATGTTCTTCAATAGGTGAATGGATAAACAAATTGTGGTGTATTTATACAATGGAATATTATTCATTGATAAAAGAAATGAGCTTTCAGGCCTCAAAAAGACGTGGAGGAACTTTAAATACATATTGTTCAGTGATAGAAGTCAATCTGAAAAGGCTACATACTGAATGATTGTAAATATATGAGTTCTGGAAAGGACAAAAGTATAGAGACAGTAAAAAGATCAGTAGTTGCCAGGGACCCAGGGTCGGGAAGGAGGGAAGGATGAATAGGTGGAGCACAGGGGATTTTTTTAGGGCCGTGAAGCTATTCTGTATCATATGGTAATGGTGGATACATGACGTTATTCGTTTGTTAAATCCCATAGAGTTGTACAACATGAAGAGTGAACCTTGATGTAAACTATTAAGCTTAGTTAGAAATAACCAAGATTTGTTCATCAAATATAACAAATGTACCACATTAATGCAACCTGTTAATACTAGGGGAAACGGGGTGGGGGGCACTGTATAAGAGCTCTCTGTACTTTCTGCTCAATTTTTCTATAAACTTAAAGTTGCTCTAAAAGATAAAATCTATTAATTAAGGGAGGACAAAAATTTCTTATTAAGAAAATATCAAGCTCTGATGGCTTCACTGGTAAATGATGCCAAGTGTTTAAGGAGAATATACTACTAGTGTCTTTCAGTGGTCCCCAGTATCACACTGTGTTGGGTGTCCCGAAGATCACCTCTAAGGTTAGTGATTTGCTACAAGGATCCCTAGGGCCCAGAAGTCATCATACTCATAGGTACATTTTTTTTTTAAGGCAAAAGGATACAAAGCAAAAGTGATATGTATAAGTGTTGTCTACCAGGGAATCTTGCTTGATCCTAATAATCTAGAGTTTTTACTGGAGATCAGTCATGTAGTGCCTGTGTGACCACTGTAGTTACTGAAAGCCAGGTTTTCACTATAAACCACATTGTTTGCATAAACTGTCTAGACAAATTGACATACTGGTACAGTGCCATTCAAGACTGCAAACGTGCAAAACAATTTTTTTAGAACATTCTAAGAGTTCAGTTCCCGAGAGTCAGCCAAGAGCCAGTCACAAAATCAGGCACTTCTGGAAATGTGCAAAATTTCAGCAAATCAAGCCTGCAGATAGTCCTACACAAACTTTTTCTGAAAATTTTTCTGAAAATTCCCAACTCATTACCTACAATTTTCTGATAGTAGAACCTGACAAAGATACTACAAGAAATAGTAATATTGCAAACGAATATCCCTTGTTTGTTTGTTTATGGCTGCGTTGGGTCTTCATTGTGGCGTGTGGGCTTCTCATTGTGGTGGCTTCTCTTGTTGCAGAGCACGGGCTCTAGGTGCACTGGCTTCAGTAGTTGTGGTACATGGACTCAGTAGTTGTGGCTCGCGGGCTCTAGAGCACACGCAGGCTCAGTAGTTGTAGCGCACAGGCTTGGTTTCTCTGCAGCATGTGGGATCCTCCCGGACCAGGGCTCGAACCTGTATCCCCTGCATTGGCAGGCGGATTCTTAACCACTGCACCACCAGGGAAGTCCCCAGTATTCCTTGTTATTAATATAGGTGCAATAATTCTCAATAGAATATATGCAAATCAAATCCAACAATATAGAAAATCCATAATATATCATAACCAATTTTTTTCTAGAATGAAAGGCTGGTTTAACATTCAAAAATCAATCAATGTAATTCACCATATTAACCAAAACCAAAAAAAAACCTGTATGATTATCTCAATAGATGGAGAAAAAAATACAACAGAATTCAACATGTCTTTCTTATAAATGTCTGTGCCAACTAGAAATAGAATTTCTTCAACCTGTTCTAGGGTATTTATGAAAAATTTACACTCATACTTAAATGGGAAGATTTTATACTTTTCCACTTAAGATTAGAAGCAAGGCTGGTAGTTGGAAGTAGAACTCCAACTCATCATTTTAAATTGATTTATGATTCTTTACTTTCACATATGTATGGAACTTTAATAGTTAAGTGCAACAAATACATTTTTTTTTCTTGGTGGGACACTTTTTTTTCCTGTGGTTTTTTTTCTTTGCTGTTTTATTATCATTTATTTTATTTAATTTCATATTTAAATAGGAATTGTGGATAACTGGATAAAGAATAAAAGTAATATATATTCTTCTGAGTAATTTTGGTTTTGCTCTGTGAAACTCTCTGGAAGATATTAACGTCGTTTTGATTTAAGACTCTTCTGAACATATATAACCAAAATTATAAAATGACCATTTTGTGATCCTTAAGTTGTTTAGTTTGATTTAAGAGGAGAGGTGGTGCAAGGTTAAAATAGTGATAGGTGACTGTAGTGTTTTGAGTAAAGGTGAACCATGTTTAACGTATATTGTACTTGGTTTCAAAATGCTTAAAATCCTTTTTTTTTCCCTGTAGGGTATTGGTCCCCTGAAGAGACAGGGACCCAGGAGAAGGCTCAGGTAGTTTGGGATAGGTTAAATAAATTTTGGATGTGTTCAGTTTGACTAGTGTGTAGGTCTTTCGGAATATGTCCATTTACCAAAGTAGTAAATGGAAATTTGCCTCTAAGGCTCAGGTGAAAAGTCAGAGTTGTGTATATATATTATTGGCAGAAGTGAAAGTAAGAATAATATTAATTGATAATATCTTATTTAGTATGTAGACATATATTTTGCAAACAGTTTTTGAGTGCCAGCTGTGTACTAGGCACTGTCTGACATGTTGTATGGGGGAAACAAACAAGATATTTGTAATGCAGTGTGCTAAGTCTATGATAGAGATATTTGCAGGGTGAGATTTCAGAGAGCAGAGGAGAGGCTAACTAGGGATTAAGGAAGACTTCCCAGAGGAATTGACTCTTGATCTGAATCTTAAAGCACAAAGGAATTTATCAAATAGAGAAGGCAAGGAGGGAATGTCACACAAAAGGAAAAGCATGTGAGAAAGCATCAAGATGTAAATAAGCATGGCATTATTCAGAGAACAGTATTCACAGATAATTCCAGTAAAGCACCTTTTAATCAGCTTGCAGTTGTTTGTCCTAGTGAACAATGAATTTCTTATTACAAAATGTTTACTTATTCTTTGTGACATCAGTGTCTTGTACAACATTTAACACATAACAGATCCTGAGTAAATAATTCTTGAAAGAATGACCACAATATACACAATATGATAAATCGTACTTTTTTTTGGCATAAGGGATTGTGGGAGTTGATGGGGCAAAGAAGACTTTGAATAAAATAGTCACTGAGTCGAGGCTTGAAAGGTGAATAGAAAATTACCATGCCTGCAAGTAAGGGGTAAAGAAAGGAGCATTCTGGACATTCCAAAATATAGAGTTATAGAGAGCATAGAGCTGCCCTCTTTAATATGGAAGCCACTAACTACATGTGACAATTTAAATTTAAATTAATTTTAATTGAATAAAATAAAAAACTCGGTACCTTAGTCACCACACCATATTTTAAGTTCCCAAATGCCCACATGTGACTGGTACTGTATAGAATGGGTATAGAACATTTACATCATCTCAGAAAGTTCTGTTGGACAGCACTGTCATAATGTGTTTAGGAAATTTCAGGAGTTTGATTTAATGAAAATACAGGTTGCAATGGTGAGGTTGAAGTTGCAAAGGCAAGGTGGAAGGAAATGATGCTGGAAGGGTAAGCTTAGTCCAAATCACTGAGGGTCTTGAATGGCCAGGGTATTTGGGCTTACCCTGTGGGATATCAGCTTGGGGTGGGGGAGAGGTTTGGTGTTTACTTTTGATAATTGAAGGTAGGGCCTGGTGAATTGATCTGATTGGTGTTATAAAAGAATCTTTTTGGCAGCAAGACAAAAGATCGATTGAAAGGGTGAAATTAGTGTTCAGAAGTTTACTGTGTAGTAGAGCAGTAGTCCAGGTGGGAGAGATGCTAAAATCTGAGCTAAATCAGAGATGATGAGTATAGAAAGGGGGAGACAGACTTGACAGCTATTTAGAGGTAGAGTAGGTGCGATGATTGTGGAGCTGACAGAATCTGGGTGGCTCTGATTTCTGGGTTGGGCATGTAGGGAGATGGGATAGGACATATTTGGGGATAAGCAGGTTTTAAAAGAGATAAAGGTTATGACTTTAATTTTGGCCACATTAACTTGAAGATAGGCCCAATCTAATTCAGATAAGAGACTGGAGTTGAGAATAAAATTTGGGACTAGATATGTACTTCTGGGAGCCAGAATATAATTGGCTTTTGAAGCTTAGACTTTGGGTGAGATTGCCCAAGAAGAACATACAACATGAAGAGAGATAAAAGCCAAAGATAGACCCTAACATTTATTAGGTGTAAAGAGATAGGGCCTTAGAATGAGAATGAGAAGGAATAGAGACAAGGGAATAGTGTTAATAAAAAGTTGGGTCAGAAGGAGCTGAAGGAAGATAGCATTTCAAGAGAGTTACTTTTCCAGATAAGTCATATAAGGAGAACCATAAAGTATATATTGGATTTGTTGAACAAGAAGTCACTAGGGACCTTTAGGAATTACACTACGCCGAACTACCAAGTGAATTCAGATCTTCACTTGAGATGAATTTGTAAAGGGTCATTGGGAGTAACAGAACTGATATGCGTAAATCAGCTATGTAAGTTACCCTTGCTTCATTTGTAAGATGATAATATACCATGGTGTTTTTATTATTATAAAGGTCAAGTGAGGGAATAAGAGAAAAAGTATTTTGTAAACTCTAAAGTTTATTTTTTTAAGTTTATGGAATTGTGATTACTTTTAGGTGAAATCTATGTTTAATTGAAGGTTAAGAAGATGGGAGGGAGGATTTTAGGTAAAGCCAGAAGACACCAAGACATATCTTGGTAGAATATTAGAGATTCTGGAAGACCAATTAGAATTGTATGAACAGTGAAATTATGAGACAAAAGAGTAAGGCTGGACTGAGTGAGGAAGAGAAATAGAATATTTGTGATTAGCAGACCATTTGGCTGAATACTTTCTTCCTGGGCAGATCTAGAATACACTAAACAAGTTTGAAGCCTTTTTGGTACTGTGCAAACAGGTCACTCTTCCTTAGATATGTTCATGCTAGTTACATTAGTTACAATTTAGCCTGCTTGAAAAAAAAAATTGACTCATGTATTTCTTACCAGTGATTTAGTTTTGAGGGTTATATTCATTTCATCTAGTTTTTCTTCTTCTCTCTCTTCTCCCTTTTGATTTCTTCTTCTTTTAAAAGTTCTCTGAACCCTTATTTTTCTCTTATTGCTGTTTTAGTTGTTGTCTGAAACCCTCAGCTCTTGTAGCTTTTGAGTGTAGGTCTTCTGCGTATGCGGTTTTCTAAGCATTTTCACATTCATTTTACCATGAGGTGAGCTCCTTGCTCAAGGAGTTCTGTTTCCTGGGGTCTAACTGATCGGATGAAGGATAGATTATCTGAGAAATGAGAAATTATTTATAGTCTAACCAAGAATAATTGAAATGCTTATTTTAATATATCTGGTTATCATGCCTTGTTTGGCCTCTAGAGATATAAATTCTAGCAGCATCTAGCAGGTGCCAGCACAAGGCATCTTCGTGTTATTATTAGGAAAGAGGAACACCTCTACTCCGAAGGGGGAGAAGGGAGAGGGAGGGAAGGAGGGAGGAAGAGAGACAGACTTTGGTTACACAGTGATGAGAATACCAAGTCCTGTTCCATATTCCTCCATTCAAAGCATACCTTCAATGAACTTTGCTTCTTTCTTAAGGTTATACAGATGCTGGGCAAAATTGTTTACTCAACAGTGACACTTTAAATTTGTTTCTTTTCAGTTGGGCTGAAAAGTGGGCTAGGGGCTTGTTCCTTGGCTTTAAGAGAGTGAAATCTCAGCTAAAAACATGTACTTTATATGATCATTTTACCCATGTTAAACACTAGCTTAAATATAAATTAGTCAAATGGCGGAGGAGAGACAACTCTTTCTTATAGAAGAATTTCAAATAATAAATGTAGATACTCCCTCTTTCAAAAGGTGGAGCTTAATTTCCATCCTCTGCTCCTGAGATAGTCTCACTTACTTGTATTCAAAGAATAGAGAATGAAAGGAAAAATAATAACTTCACAATGGAGAAGCCCAGCAAACACTACTTTAACCAGATAATGAAGGTTAACATCACCAGAATCTTGTGGCTCTCAGATACCCCTGCTGTGATGGGGTGAGAATGGCACTTCGCCTCTGTGGTATTCTTTCACAAAATCCATAACCCCACTCCAGCCATGAGAAAAACATTTGACAAACTCAGATTGGAGATTGGCCAGTATTCCTCAAAATTATCAAGGTCATGGAAAACAAGGAAAGACTGAGAAACTGTCACAGACTACAGGAAACTGAGGAGACATGATAAACTCAATGTACCCTGAATAGGACTGTGGAATAGAAAAAGGACATTAATGGAAAAATTAGTGAAATCTGAGTAAAGTCTGGAATTTCGTTAATAGTAATGTAACAGTGTTGGATTCTTAGGTGTGACAAATACACTACAGTGATACAAGATATTAACAATAGGGAAAACTGGAGAAGAGGTATATAGGAACTCTCTAGTATCTTTTCAACTTTTCTATAAATCTAAAATTATTCTAAAATAAAGCCTATTGAAAATAAATTAATCATAATGCTATGACAAAATTGCTGCCTGAAGACTGCCTGCTGTGAGCAGAGACAATTTATATATAGTAATAACTTTTTCCTTGACATTATGTTCACTGTCCTTTAAAGGAGAAAAGTGGTTTCAAATGGGAGTCCCATTGTAAGGACAAGTAGGTGCAACTCAACACCAAAATATATTCATGCGGTACATTTAAAGTCCAGATTTCTTGTTGCCCAGAAGTATTTACCTAATTTAGAAGGAACTGTGTAAACTATACTAACATTCACTGCCAACCGCAGTAGTGATAGAGGAACTTTCTGTTCTTCCATACATCAGTGTTGCTTTCTCTTTAGGAGCACAGACAGGGCAAGATGTGTATGGTGGTGGTAGTCATGGTGTATTAATTATTGTTGTTTATGGTACCCTAATGGGGTGGAGATAAAGATCTTGACCAAAACAGAATGGTATAGTGATTAAGAGCATGGACCCTGGTGCTAGACTGTTGGGACTTGAACCCTGATTCCACAGATTCTAGCTGTGAGATCCTCAGCAATTTATTTAACCTCTTGGTATCTCAGTTTCTTCATCTGTAAAATATTAAATGTACCTCATAGGGGTTTTGTGACACTTAGAACAGTTTCTGACATGTGATAAGTGCTCAGTAAGTGTTAGATATTCCTGTTTTATTATTTGTAACTATCAAGTCACAAATGTGCAATATGGTTGCTATTGTGATATGCTTTTTAAAATACTTTAAAATGCTTTTTTCCTGCTGTCTTCAAAATTTTGTCTTTGGCTTTGGTTTTCGGCAATGATATGTCTAGGGAGGGGTGTGTGTGTATGTGTGTGTGTATGTATGTATGTGTGTGTGTTTATCCTGCTTGGAGTTCCTTGAGCTTCTTTTGTCTGTGGCTTGTTGTGTTTCATTAATTTTGCAAAGTTCTTGACCATTCATCATCTCTTCAGACATTCCTTCCATCCCCTTCTCTCTGTTTTCTCTTTCTGGGATTTTGGTTATACATGTTTACTATGGTACCACAGATCTGGGATGCTCTGTTCTTTTTATCTTCTTTGTGTTTCATTTTGGCTAATTTCTGCTGCCTTACTTTCAAGTTGACTGTTTCCTGTGGTGTATCAAGTCTGCTGATAAAGCCATCGGAGGAATTCTTTATTTATTATCTAATACCTGACATTGTGTGCTAAAGAACAGCAGAGATTGAGGTAAATAGTATTTATGCTCAGAAAAGGCACCTCTCTCCTCTATCAGGCAGACAGTTAGTATGCACTTTGAGTCATTCTAGTCAATTGTTGAATTGGATTCATGTCTTATTATTACTGTAGTTATCCTCAGTGCACCAGACTTGAAATTTCTCTAGTGGAGGACTTCTGCTACCTTGTGCTTATTGTGGGTTCTGGAGTACTGGCAGGGTTTTCCTAATGTTCCTGGTCTCTCTGGGTATAGGTAGGGCAGCAGTGTTTCCTGACCTCATAGAAGCTTCTAGCTTTTGCTTTCTATAAGAGAATGGCCCAAGAAGTAGGCAGAGTTTTGTACATAGGCATCACTGATGGGAATTCTCTTAGGTCTCTTGCTTCATTATATGTCCTCTAAGCCCCTGGTAGGGGCCTGTGAGAAAAATCTGGTGAGGGAATGCATACTCTCCTATGTCTTCTATGTCTGATGCTCCCAGGAATGTGTAAGCTGTCATATTAGCCCACACTCAGCCTTTATTAAAATTTTGTTATAATTTTTCAGCTGTTTTTTCTTATCTGCCTTTTATGATGACCACCTCTTCCTCTGAGTTCTGTGTCTGCCTCTCCTTAGAGAGGCTTGTCACCTTTGGAGTTCAGTTTTTGTGACATGAACTCTGATGGGTGCAAAAAAGTTTTACAGATTCTCTGGCTCTTTCTCATCATTAGTGTGGGAGTAACCTTCTCTTGAGACTTTCTACATTCTAAGCAGAGTGGACCTTTCTTATAATCATGATATATCTTTTATATATGAGTTAAAGAGCTCTAAGAAGAAATACATCACATATAGAACTGCCTTTTCTAACTTCAAAGCTAATAGTAGTACGTTTTAAAATGGTAGTAGCAGTGCTGAAATGAATGGGTAGGAGCATATTTTTAATAGGCATCTTGAGTCCCACAAAGAGATGTTATAACGTGTGCTGTGTAATGAGGTGAATTGTGCATTAAGATGCTTTGAGTCTGAGGTGTTAGAAGAATGGTCCTCCTATTGTACTCTGCATGTAGTTATGGAATCCACTTTATAATTAGTGTTATACACATTAAATCAGATCACAGCAATGGCCAATCAATTTTTCCTTAACTCTTCTATTTTAAATGTAGGATGCATAATAAGGATCCCATTCAGAATGAATCTGAATATTATGGCATAGCTTCAATGCTGTAACAGTTCCATAGCAACTCACAATAATTGCAAGGGTTAAAGTAAAAAAATTTTTCTTTACAAAGTCAGGACCCTACACTTTGCCATAATTACCAGTTTTTGTTACCTCATAATGTCTTTATGACATTCAGTATATTTCCCCATTGGTTGCCCATATTCCAAAATTAGGGCAGTCACTAAGACTGTCACATGGATTTTTCTTCTCAGCATAAACCCAACGTGAATCCAGTGAAAAAGCAAAAACAGAAAAAACAAATAGGCAAAAACCTCAAATGACAAAGAAGTCTTTTGGATAGGATTTGGATTCATAAAGACAGTTCAAGACATCCCGACCTTTTTCTCTGCATGTAGTAAGAGGGCTTCTGGTTCTAGTTGGCCTCGCTCTTGAGGTAGCTTAGCCCAATCAGATATTTGAAGATTTGTTTTTCTCTGACTTTCAGAATTGTGAAATACTCATTTATTCTCTAGGCTTTATTTAAACCAGATATAAATAAAGTAGTAAATAATTTGCTATTTTGCAATGTTTTTGCTGTTCTTCGCTTTAGGAAATCTATGCTGTAATATAAATTTTTGAAGATTACCAAGCCTAGCTATTTTATTTTTTTTAATTTTAATTTTATTTGTTTTAACATGTGACAGTGTACTCATACTTTTATATATTCTATAAGAATGGTTTTGCTCCTTAGAATTCCACCTTGCATATATTACACAGAAAGTATGATGTATAATTTAGGAAAATCAGTTATAAAAGATTTAAACCATACCCTACTTTGTATCCGTGATATAACCTATTCTATCAGTTTATTTTACCAAGCGAGTATAGGGGAAAATATATAATATGAACAAAAGAAGTACATTTTATCGAAAGCTTATGATTATGCTCTTATTATCTTTATGACATGGACCATACTAGACACCTTAGTGACCATAAACATTTGCAATAATCAGTCTTTTGATTTGCATTAAAAAAAAAGTTTGCGATTTTATTCAGGTTTTTCTGTAACTGACATTTACTGTAATTACCTAAAGCCCTGAAAGAAATTAAATTCACCAGTAAATGTGGGAAAGTAGCTCCATAGCATATTTTGAGGAATTTGCTCTGAGGTCAGAAACAAAGCTGAGGTGCTCTGTCTTGTGTGTGTGTTGCTTGTAGAATTAGTAGAAGATGAAAACTGTTAATGATATTGGAAGTGGTTTCAAATTCTACTTTTTAATCAGTATAAAAAAATGATGAAAGTATTTTCACCTTTGGATTTTCAGCACTCTAGTATATATGTTTTATGTATGCATTAGGTGTTTTTAATGTCCTTTTCATAGGTCTTTTTACCTTAGGACAGACATCTAGACTTCAATATAGAACATCAGGAACTCAGTCAGAAATTGAGGATACAAGAATAAGAAAGAAAAACAAAGCAGGATTTCTTTAATTTGGCCAATTTTGTTTATTTTCTAGAGTGAACATGAAGTAAAGGATAAACTGGGTCTCTTCTTTGTATTTTCAGTCTTTGCAAGATTTTCCTATGTTTCAATCATTTCATTTGATATATAGCTTTTGATGAGAGTCTCGTAATTACCGTTCTCTGTCACTGATAGTCATGTTTCTACCCACAAATAAGGGATCATTCCCTCGCCATGATGATTAGTGATTTTGAGCACCTCTTTATGTACCTGTTGGCCATTTGTATGTCTTCTTTGGAAAAAGGTCTTTTTAGGTTCTTTGCCCATTTTTTTAATTGAGTTATTTGTTTTTTTGCTATTGAGCTGTATGTGTTCTTGTGTATTTTGGTTATTAACCCGTTATTGAATATGTGGTTTGCAGATATTTTCTCCTATCCCATAGACTGCCTTTTCATTTTGTTGATGGTTTCCTTTGCTGTGCAGAAGCTTTTTAGTTTGTTGTAGTCTCACTTATTTGTCTTTGAGTTTGGTGTCAAATCCAAAACATCATTGCCAAGACCAACGTTGAGGAGCTTATCCCTGTATTTTCTTCCAGGAGTTTTATAATTTTAGGTCTTACATTCAAGCCTTTAATCCACTTTAAGTTGATTTTTGTGCATGGCGTAAGATAGTGGTTCAGTTTGATTCTTCTGCATGTGGCTCTCCAGTTTTCCCAACACAGTTTATTGAAGAGACTATCCTCTTCCCATTGTATATTCTTGGTTCCTTTGTCATAAATTAATTGACCATATATCCATGGGTTTATTTCTGCCCTCCGTATTCTGTTCCATTGATCTGTGTATCTGTTTTTATGCCAGTACCATATGTTTTGATTACTATACCTTTGTAATATAGTTTGAAATCAGGGAGCATGATGCCGTCAGCTTTGTTCATCTTTCTCAAGATTGTTTTGACTATTTGGGGACTTTTGTGGTTCCCTACAGATTTTATTATTGTTTTATTTCTGTGAAAAATGCCATTGGAAGTTTGATAGGGATTGCACTGAATCTGTAGATCACTTTGGGTAGTATGGACATTTTAACAAATATTCATTCTTCCAATCCATGAAATGGAATAATTTCCATTTATTTGTGTCTTCTTCACTTTCTTTCATCAATGTCTTATAGTTTTCAGTGTACAGATCTTTCACCTTTTTGGTTAAAATTATTCCTAAGTATTTTACTCTTACTGATGCTATGGTAAATGCAATTATTTTTCTTAATTTCTCCTTCTGATAGTTTGTTGATGGTGTGCAGAACTGTAACAGATTTTTGTATAATGATTTTTTATACTTTAACTTTGTTGAATTTCTTAATTCTTACATTTTTTTGGTGGAGCCTTTAGGCTTTTCTATATGTAATATCACATCATCCTCAAATAGAGATAATTTTAATTTTTCTTTTCTGATTTGGATGCCTTTTACAGTTGGCTCTCATTATCCGTTGGGGATTGGTTCCAGAACTCCTGTAGATACCACGGATTCTCAAGCCCCTTATATAAAATGGGTGTTATACAGTTGTACAGTTGACCCTCTATTTTCAGATACAGAACCTGCGGATATGGACAGCCAACTGTATTTCTTTTTCTTGCCTAATTGCTCTGGCTAGCACTTCCAGTGGACAATTGTTTTTTTATTATTATGAAAATAACAAGAAGGAAGCTTAGGGAAAGGAAAAGTATATGTCACTGCAATATGATAAAACAAGGTCTGTAATAACTATATAAATACTAGCCCAAGTTAGTTTTCAAAGGGCTAATCACTCTCAAAATCAGTGACAGACATCTTAGAGACCACTTCCTGCTGGAGGCCAAGTGATTCTCACTCATCATTTCTGTTTCTCATAAAACCCCAGGAAAGTTGCAGCCATAGTTTTTCTAGTTCTAAGCTAGGCTATAGCAGTACTTGCAAACTACAGCCTACAGGTCAAATCCAGGCTACTGCCTACTTTTGTAAATTAAGCTTTTTGGGAACACAGCCATGCTTACTTGGTTCTGTATTGTCTATGTTTACACTGCAATCACAGAGTTGTTCAGTTGTGGGATACAGTATGTCCTGCAAAACGTGAAATACTATCTGGACCTTTAGAAAAAGTTTGCCAAAGTTTAGGTGGAAAGCATCCACCCTAAATGACATCTCTACATCCAAACAGGTCTCCCTTTTTTGTCTTAATCTCTGTTGTTGTGCTTTTATTAGCTAGCATAGTTTATTGTGTCTTTCTTCTCTTGCTGAATCTGATTTTTAATACTACTTATATCTGGAATTCCAACATTTCAGTTCAAGAATTTGTACCCTTATCTTTCTGAGGAAAGCAAGATATTATAATTCTCCCAGTGAATTAGGAAGAAATTTTGTTGTTTTATTTTTTCACTTCTGTTTGTTTTTAACCTTTATTGGTTAGTCTGTTTGCCTGAGCATACATATTTTCTTCCTTGCTGCTTTTTCCTTTATTCTATTCTCCTATTCCCTTTTCCCTTTCCCCACTTACCCAGACCTGAAGTCGCTTACTAAAAACAGCAAATTTGGAGCTCCTTTGGTATAAGCCTTTCAGTTTATATTTTAAGGAAAAGGGCATCTCACCTGCTCGTGAATAGCTGCCCAGATAATGCCATCTTTGCCATCCCAGATAGCATATGACCATCTGATTCATTATGTTATCTGGAACCATATATTTGCTTAGTTGGGATTTTGGTTTTAGTTTGGTTTGGTTTTGTCATGGACTTGTAAGAAACAGATCAAGGAGAGAGGAAAACTTGCGATTAGGAGATAAGTCCTGGAGCTCTAATGCACAGTATGGTGAATATAGATAACAATATTGTATTATAATTATTAACTTGCCAAGAGAATAGGTCTTAAATATTCTCACCACAAAAAAGAAATGATAATTATGTGACATGATAGAGGTGCTAACTCTCGCTGTAATGCAATCATATTGGCGCAGTATATGTAAATGTATCAAATTAACATGTTTTTTGTACACCTTAAATTTACACAGTGTAATATGTCAAATACATTTCAGTTAAAAAATAAAAGCGTACACACACACAAATAGGGAAAGTGGAGGCTGTATCCCTCAGCACTTTGCAGCCCTTTGTCCTAATGAAGCAGCCAGGCCAGTCTGTGTCAAGTGTATACCGTGTGTGTGCCTATTTAGAGGTCAAAGGAGATAGTTTGAGGTAACGGGACATTTTACCAGAGAATTTCTGGGTGCTTGGCACTTAAAATTATATGGCAATATGCATGTATTAATGAGCTGTATACTGGTTTTCAGTAAAAATCTGTGATAAATTGTCCTATCACACCAAATTGTATAAAGGTACAATTATTAAACCATTTCTTCTGTAGGTTTTAATTCATTGTAACCAGCTCACTCAATTTAGTGCTTTTGTATACAATTGGGGAAGAAACATTAACTCTCTGTAGTTTTTTAAATGTTTGTCTAATTAATGAAATATGTCCTAGGCATATGACATAAGCATGAGTTGCTAGGGTTTTTATTCCACACATGTCTGCTGTTTTGCATGTATACATGAAAAAAAAACCATGTTTTATATTTTATATATACTTATATAAAATTCCGCCTTTTCAGGAATTAATATTTAGTCATATTTAATCAGTTTTATCTCACATATCTTTTGTGGCCATACTCTCCATTCTTACCCATTGTGATCCAAACAGATTGTGTTCTAACAAGGTTAGAAAGACTAACAAAATGGCAACATATTTTTTGTAAATTAGCATTCCAGTTAATTCACTGTAAAAGACTTATACTTTGGTGGCAGGAAAGCTGTTTTTCTTAACTTCATAGAAGTGCAAAACAAGCAGAAATGGAGCCTGGGAGTTTGTCATATAGTAGTTTAGACCTGTGCTTCTCAGACTTTAATGTGTACATCAGTCACCTATGTAGCTTGATAAAATGCAGACTAACCCATATCTGGAGAGAGGCCCAGGATTTTTCATTTCTTAAGAGCTCCCAGGTGATACCGATGCTGCTGTCCATGGCCCACACTTAGACTCTCCTGCCTGACAGTAAGTTTTTCTTTATTTACAGTAGGTTGATGATATGAAAAGGTTAAACCCGATGTAGACAAACTGCTAATGTTGAAGTATATACTCTGATAAGGAAGATATGCAGTTGACAAACCTTGCTGTGATTGAGAAGCATTGGATGTAAGCAAAAGTATTTAAGTGAAGGCTTATGAATTCCTAAAGGTTATAGTGATTTCCCTTTTATCTGAATACAATGAGGGTATTTTTCAGAAAAATGGAAAACCTATTATAAGAAACTGCATTTATCATTGGTGAGAACAGCTCTTTGGGCTGTTTGTGTTGCCTTGAACCCCAGTCTCTCTCCTTAATGGTTTGCTTATTTTTCTTATGCAACTTTTTGGTTAATTCCGGTTTTAAGTGACATATGAACACAAAACAAGGAATCATCCTGTCAGTTTTTTGAGTCATTTGGACCTTTTCTCACCTCAGACTTCTGGAAAGAATTTGGTTGTCAAGTCAGCAGGGGCACAAATTATTTGGTATGATTAATAGCTTGAATGGGAAAAATGGCAGTGTGTGTATATACACACACACACATAATAAATTTTGTATTATGTATATATGTAAAAATTTTTCCTTCCTGAATTCTTATAAAGGTCTATAACTGAGAAAAGAGTGTTTCTAAAAGGAGATAGAAAAAGTCAGTAATACTCTCATGAAAATAAACACATAAAACACGTTTTCTAAGTTATAAAATTTAATAATTATTTATAATTACTCTTTTCCTATACACAAATGTAGTAGAAGCATACATTTTACTATTTATTATACAATTAGTTCTGCTAAAAGGAGACATACATGTCCTAAAAATCACACTGCAAAATCATGCCCCCAAAACCCCACTTATGGGAAAAATGTATTTAGGGGCACAACACTCAAAAACTTCATCAGTGCAACACTTTTTTAAAGGAAGCTAATAAAAATGATAGCACAGTTACAAATATTAAATAATTAAGAAACGCATAAATACTGCAATAAACATGGTGCTTTACCTTGAAAATACCTGAAGTATGCTGATGGAAATGGACACTGAAAGGGGTTGCAGTTTGTGAGTTATTGTAAAGTGGTAGAAGAGCTACTGAGATTGTATAGAAAGTTTTAACACTAGGTGTGTGTGGGTGTGGCCATAACACAGGGTGAACTACCTTAGCTGGTAGATGTTTGAGGTGTGAGGTGTGGATGTGTGTTTTTGTGTATTCCTACTGGGCTTGAGTCAGCTGGCTGCCATTTTTCTGCCTGCACCTAGCGTTTCTTATGGGTGAGAGTCACATTGTGCTCAGATTATTTTCAGATACATCAAATGCACTGAAACAAATTTGTGTTTTCAAAACAAGCGTTATGGCAGAACTGACAGTATATAAAATTTCCCACTTGGAGAAATAAAACTTTTTATTTTATTGCAATTCAGTTGCGCAGGCACCAGGGGGAGTAGTAGGTTCACATTTCTCAGCAGCACTGACCAGTGCTTTTCTTAGTTTTGCAGCTGCACGTATGGTAGATTATTATCATTTTATGGTTACAGTTATAAGCAATTTGGTAGAAAACAACAGCTAAATTATGCAGTGTTACTTTTATTTGTTTTAATTTGATAATCTAAATATATATATTTTTTCATGAGGAAACAAAAGGCGGAATAATTTTTAGTAGTAGGAGTAACCATTCCTATGTCTTAGTCATCTGCCACCCAGTGGAGCTAGCATTTCATTTTTAACGGATCTCGTGTGTATAATAGAAAGTGAAGCACATAGCTGAGAGGTTATGTCTGTATTCTGGGGAGTGTTGTTTTCAGCACCATTATCATAATTCTTACTGCTTACTAAAAGAGAGATTTTGCTGGCAATTGGATTGAAAAATATGTAAATTTAAAAATCCTCTACCATTTCCTAGAGACAAAACATTCCCAAATTTTATTCCAGGAGGCATCCCTAGAAATGATGCCAAAGCAAATTTACTTCCCTGAGCGCTATCAGGATTTGATACAGTGCTACTTAGAGTGCTTGCTGGTTATAGGCATCATGGCCCATTGGCGTCTATACACACAACCCTTTTTTTAATTGAAGGAATATGCCAGGGAAAAGATGTTCAGAGTGCCTACCTTGGTTGTTTGGGACTTGTATATTCAAAGGGAGTGTCAGAAAATCAGTACCTAACACGTGTGAAATTCTATAGGTATCCAACTTGGAATACATCTCTATTATAAACTTGAGTAAAGGCAAATTTTGTTTGTAGTATTTTTTTAAGTACACAATTTCGTTTGTTATTAAGTCTTCCTTACATATTTTCTTGGCTTGCTTAGCATTAATACCTGTTGATACCCATACGGTGATCTCTGTATCTTAAAACACAGCCTTTCATTTTTATGTGGTCTGTATATTCAGAGCCATTACCAACACTGGGGAGAAGATACACACAAACTGCTTGATCATTGAAAATGTTAAATTCAGTGAAGTAATGTAGTGCTTGTGATCTTTATTCCATTAGTATAAATAAGTCATATCAGTGATTTTATCAGAGTGGGGAGTTCTTTAGCATTTTTCATTGCTTTTAAGTCTTTTTTTTTTTTTTTTTAAATTTTATTTATTTATTTATTTATGGCTGTGTTGGGTCTTCGTTTCTGTCCGAGGGCTTTCTCTAGTTGTGGCAAGCGGGGGCCACTCTTCATCGCTGTGTGCGGGGCCTCTCACTATCGTGGCCTCTCTTGTTGCAGAGCACGGGCTCCAGACGCGCAGGCTCAGTAATTGTGGCTCACGGGCCCAGTTGCTCCGTGGCATGTGGGATCTTCCCAGACCAGGGCTCGAACCCATGTCCCCTGCATTGGCAGGCGGATTCTCAACCACTGCGCCACCAGGGAAGCCCCTTAAGTCATTTTAAAACAATTATTTCACAAGTGGTGTAGATGGAATTAGAAAACAATTCATTTTGGGGGTTAGAAACCTGAATATTACTGTAATCTTATTGACACCAGTTGGAGAAAAAAAAAAATTTATATTTATGGATAACATAGTCCTTAATTTTATTCAGTGTGATTTCTTTTTTGTTGTATATGGTACCCTAACTTAATTCACTTGTATTATAGCATATGTCATTTTGGATTCATTTCAAAGGGTAATCAAGTCAGGAACTTATTGTGCCATACTATTCTCTAGTAAAGTAAACTTCATGTTTCCTTCAAATGAAACTGGTATGTATTAGCACTTTATAATAAAGGGACATCTTTCAGCAATATGATGATGATGCTCTAAATGATAGTAGAATGTGAAAACTTTTTTGGAGCACTAACTTTGTTTATTTAAATGTGAAAACTCAACATTATGATTTGAAAATACTGAAAATGATTTGAGAAATTAGAAGTTTAGCAATTACCTATATTTTATAAAACATATAGTGCCAAATATATGCATGTACTCTACTGTATAATAATCATGTTTGTAACATGGGACTGCTATAGAACCGTAGTCACTTCTCTTGAATAGCTAAAAAACAGAAATTTGGGGATCACCAGCGTATATATTGAATTTGAAGCTATGGTATTATATAGAGTCATGGGAAAAGGTAGTGAGTAAGTTCTAGGACATTATCTTAGGGAATATCTGCATTTAAGGATAAGCAAGGGAAAGTCAGTGAAAGAGATTTAAAAAGGAGCAATCAGTAAGGAAAAAGCAGAATGGACCAGTGGCTCAGAAACCAGAAGAGGAGATCCTTTGAAGAGGGAAAAAGTGGCCAGCAAGGAAGATAAAATCAGGGTGTTATATTTATCAGTTAATAAATTAGAGGATATTTGTCAAGAATACAGTATAAATAAACTGAGAAGACCTGGAAACATTGTTTTGGGCCAAAATTAAATTGGACATGAGAAATAGAGATAATGAATATGGATTAATTTTTTAGAGTTTTGATAATGGGGAGGAGAGAGAGATGTTGGCTGCTCAGGAAGGAGGTATTATTTGAGGAGGGAGTTTCTTAAGATGCACTTAGTTGAAGACTTATGGGAAGAAGCCCAAATCTGTTGAGACCATGAGAAAGATAGTATAATTTATAGGACAGTGTCTGAATGATATAGAAGGTGAAGTCAGAAATACAGATGGACACGTTTGTCTTAGAAAGCATTCATTCATTCACTCATTCTTTCAACATTTATTGAGTGCCAAGACCTGAGGGAATGATGTGTTGAGATGGAAGTTGGGGTTATTTAACAAGGTCATGTTGGCCATCTACCTTTTCAGTGAAATAGGATGTACTTAAAAATGAGTAAGTTTTTTGCTTCCAGATACAGTTTCTTAAAGCATTACCATTCCATTATAAGTCATTTTAAATTCACATCAGACAATGTTATGTTTCAACTGTCAAACATAATTCAGAAAATTTAAGAGGGAAAGGAAAGTCTGTTTATCCATATTTGTGTTCTTTCCATTCTTCCTTCTTGATGTTCCAAAATTCCTTCCTTTATCATTTCCTTCCTATTTAGAGAATCTTTATCTACTCTTTTAGAATCGATACAAATTCTCTTTGCTGTCTTTCATCTAAGAATTTCTTGATTTCTCCTGCATTTCTGAAGGGTATTTTTGTTGGATATAGAATTCTGGGGTCAATAGTTCTTTTCTTTCAGCACTTGAAGAATGTGTCACTTCCTCTGCCCATCATGTTTTATGATGAAAATCCACTGTCATTCATTTAAAAAATTTTTTTAAGTTAATCAATTAATTCATTTATTTTTGGGTGGGTTGGGTCTCCGTTGCTTCACACGGGCTTTCTCTAGTTGCAGTGAGCGGGGGCTACTCTTCGTTGCAGTGCAGAGGCTTCTTATTGCAGTGGCTTCTCTTGTTGCAGAGCACGGGCTCTAGGTGTGCAGGCTTCTGTAGTTGTGGCTCACAGGCTGTAGAGCACAGGCTCAGTAGTTGTGGAGCATGGGCTTAGGTGCTTCACGGCATGTGGGATCCTCCTGGACCAGGGCTCGAACCTGTGTCCCCTGCATTGGCAGGTGGATTCTTAACCACTGTACCAGCAGAGACGTCCTATAATTCAGTTTTTTCCTTCTTTAAATGAGGTGTTGCTTCTCTCTTGCTTTCAAGAGTTTTCTTTGTCTTTAGTTTTCAGAAGTTTGATTATAATGTGTCTTGGCGTGGATTTTTGGGGGGTTTATTCTGTTTGGGGTTTGCTTGACTTCTTTTTTTGTTTGTTTTTATCCACATTGGGTCTTCATTGCTGCACACGGGCTTTCTCTAGTTGTGGCAAGTAGGGGCTACTCTTCATTGCGGTGCACGGGCTTCTCATTGTGGTGGCTTCTCTTGTTGCAGAGCATTGACTCTAGGCGCATGGGCTTTCATAGTTGCAGCATGCAGGCACAGTAGTTATAGCACAGGGGCCCTAAAGCACGCAGGCTTCAGTAGTTGTGGCATGTGGGCTTAGAAATTGTGGCTCGCAGGCTTTAGAGCACAGGCTCAGTAGTTGTGGTGCAAAAGCTTAGTTGCTCCATGGTGTGTGGGATCTTCCCAGACCAGGGATCAAACCCACGTCCCCTGCATTGGGAGGTGGGTTCTTAACCACTGTGCCACCAGGGAAGTCCCTCGCTTGACATCTGGACTGTAGGTTTATGGTTCTTGCCAAATTTGGGGAATTTTCAGGTGTTGGTTCTTTGTATATTTTTCCAGCTCCACCCTCTTTCTGCTCTCTTTCTGGGACTCCAGTGACTGGAACGCTGGATCTTTTATTATAGTCACTCAGGTTCCTGAGGCTCTGCTCATTTTCTTTGTCTGTTTGTTTTCTCTCTGATATTCAGATTGGATAAGGTGTATTGTTCTATCTTCAACTTCACTAATTCTTTCCTATGTACCCTCCATTCTGTTGTTGAGCCCATCCAGTAAGCTTTTTATTTTGGTTATTATTTTTTTCAGTTCTAAAGTTTCCATTTGATCTTTATATTTTCTATTTCTTTGCTGAGACTTTTTTCATTTGTTTTAAGCATGTTTGTAATTGCTTATTGAAGCATTTCATGATGGTGCCTTTAAAATTCTTGTCAGATAATTCCAACAACTGTATCATTTCAGTATTGGCATCTGTTGATTGTATTTTCTAATTCAAGTTTATCCTGGTTCTTGGTATGAGAGGTGATTTTTAATTGTATTCTAGACATTTTGAGTATTATGTTATGATCTTATTTAAACCATCTCTTTTAGCAGACTTTTTCTGACATCACACTAGTGGGGAAAGAGGAGGCTCCACCTCATTACTTTTAGATGAAGGTGGAAGTTCAGGGTCCCTACTCAGCCTCTTTTGACACCCAGGATGAGGTGGGCACTTAATTACTGCTGGGTCGGGGGTAGAAGTTCAGTGCCGTACTAGACCTCTGCTGATACCACCTGGCTTGGACGGGGGCTTCCCAAACGGCCTCCACTGTTACTGCTGATATGTCATGAAATTCTTGGCTTTCCACTCAGCTTCCTCTGACACCACCCCAGTAGGGAGGGATACCTCAGTAAAGTTAGGTGGGAATGGAAGTCCAAACTAAGAGACTCTGCTGATAATCATGAGGGTGCAAGAGGTAGGGGAGGGAGTCATTACTATCAGTCTTCCCCATTCAGTCTTCTTTGATACCACCCCAGCACAGAGGGGTGGGAGAATAGAGGGACACCTAGAAGTCTAAGCTCCTCACTGAGCCTTTGCTGATGGAGGTGGGGCAGTGTTGCAATCTTTTCTGTGGTGTTTGCCTCAATTAAAGCAGTTCTTGTCTAAAAGGTTTTCATTTTGCTAGGTTCCCCCCCTCCCCCCATTTTTTCTTTTGGCTGTTGAAAGCAGGCCTCTCTTGGATTTTTCTTTTTGTCTGTGTCCATTGCCATTTCTGGGTTGTTGTTTTCTCCAGCACTCAGTCCTGGATATATGAGGTAAAAACAAAACTAGGCAGCTCTCCTCTGTGTTGTTCCCCAGGTTCTGAGACTCCTAACCATTCTACCACCTCTCCATCTTTTAGAGTCTTCTTATGTTTGTATTGTTTATCATGACCAGGACTTTTAACTATCATTAGTGAGATAGGGAAAATTATGTTTACGCCATCTTGTCTGGAACTAGAAACCCCATTATACTTATTTTACTTTTTTCTTTAAAATTTTTTTTCTGGCTACTTAAATTGACTCAATTTTCTGAACATATCCTATTGTATTTAGACACTTTACCTTAGTCTGTAAGATATTTTCCCTCCCAATGCAGACATGGGTGAATTGATTTGGCTAAGACTGATTTTTCAAAAAAAATCACTACTAGACAGAAACTAAATATATAAAGTTTCTGCCTCCTAGTAGAATTTCTTAAACTAGTCAAAAAATAGAATATAAATTATTGGCTATTCATTTCATTACTTTTGAATTTTATGGTAGATTTCAATTCTCTGTTAGACATATGTAGATAAAAATGTAGGTCTCAAGGATTGTTCTTTTAAATGTGGCCTCTTGGATTAATTTATTTAGTAGTCAATATTGTTAAAAAATAGTAAGTCAAAAACCTAACTTCTTGATTTTAATGACACTGTAAAACTTTTCTCCTTGAATATTTTGGGCTGTTTCTCTATCACTTTTCTTGAGTGGAGGGTCAAGTAAATAATCTGGTTCTTTACCAGTTTTTAAAATATCATTCTGCTAAACAGCTCACATAAGCTCAATTATATTAGGAACCAGTGAAGTGAAGTTGTTCATAAAATGCTTTATTACCTTCAGTTTTTGCAGCATTTGCTGGGTTTAGATAATAAACCTGCACATAGATGTTACTTAATTTTTCTCTGTGCAGTAATTTACATTTGTGAGCAGTAGCCCTAGTCATTTTCAAAGAGGGAAGAAATGAGATATTCCTACTGCTTTTTCCAATTTAACCTTAAACCTTAGATGTGATTCCATTCTATAAGAACTCTCCCTTTTTACTGTAGTTATGAATATTATTTTATGGAAATTGTTTGATTTTTACTTAGAATTATTATATTGGTCATATTTTCATACTGCATTAAAAAGTGCATGCAGCTTTGGTGAGAGTGCTATTCCCCAAGGCTAATGGTCTACAATGTTAAACTGAATTCAGAAGTTATACTATAAAGTTAGGCTTAAAAGTGTGCTTGGGCAAGGTAGGGGATGGATATCTATTTGAAAGTAGAAGAGACAAAATGTGGTTGTTTATTTTTTCCTGTGGATTCTTCCCCAATATAGATTGTCAAGCCTTACAGTTAATACTTGCTAATTGTCATGACTTCAGTAGTCAGCCACAATAGAAATGTATTTCTGCATGCTTTTTTCCAAAACAAAACAGTTGACCAAAAAAGAGAAAAAGCATCATCATTTGTAAGGATAGATTAAAGGGAGGAAGTAAAAGGAGTCCAATAATGTATTACACTTCAACGTAAGGAAGGAGGATGGGCCTCCTCCCACTGAGATGGAGTAGGGAGGGTTCTAGGAGATGGTATGTACACTGAAAGTGTGGTACCTGGACCAGTAATCAGCATCCCTCAGAAGCTTGTTAGAAGTGGAGAACCTTAAGACCTACCTCAGATCTACTGAATCATTATCTGCTTTCTAACGAGATTCACAGGTGATACCTGTATACTCCAAATCCCAGCTCATTGGCACGGTAACTAACCTTGCATAACTGTTTAGCCATTCTGTGCTGCAAATTTATTTGTGCTGTAAATTTATTTGTAAAATGAGAGTAATAATAGTACTTTATGTTTTTTTTTTGATGAGGGTTAAATATGATAATTTCTTTAAAGCACTTAGAAGTACCCCACCCCCAAGTAGAGGTTATACTGAGCCATATTCAGATATTCTAATTCAGGTACCCATTCCTGGTGATAAGCATTTAATTGTGCATTAGGCGATGGTGGTCTGACTCTTATGAAAGTATTCTAATGAGGAACTGAAGAAGGGAGAGATGACAAGCACAAAACTGATAAGAGCTGGAAGGTGAACTATATGAGGGAAGCATAATGCCCCTGGATTGCTTAGTTTGGAAAAGAGAAGATTAAGGGACCTCTTACACTCGTTTTACATTTCCACTCAGAAATGGATGATCTTACACAGCAGCATAAATAGTTCAAGTAGACAAATAGAGGTGTATGAAGACAGAGAGGTGTTGTATATATTGATAGTTTATGAAGGGTTTTAATTTAATGACAAGAACAAAACTCTTCTTCTTGAAGGTAGGGAGCAGAATGAGATGACTTCTTTCTAAGGTGCTTTTAGCCTGTTCCTCATGGCTGGAGATAGTAGGCCCTGGCTTGGTATGTTTAGCCCTGCTTCACAAAGCATTATACACATAAGTTCACTTATTGGCCTTTCAGAGTCTAGAGAGCTTAGTGTGCAGACCATTTTCAGTGGTCTGTTTTGTCAGGAATTTACCCCTATTGAAATATGAAATTTTCAAATGTTAATCGTTGTTACTGCAGTTTGCCTTACAAAGTAGCTTTTGATGAGGGGAAGGGTGTGATAACAGCCTTTTCTTCTACAATTCTAGGCTAGCTCTTGTAACTCAAAAAAGGTTGTATTAACCATTAGCTAGACTCATCAAGAAACAAAGGGAGAAGACTCAAATCAATAGAATTAGAAATGAAAAAGGAGAAGTAACAACTGACATTGCAGAAATACAAAGGATCATGAAAGATTATTACAAGCAACCATATACCAATAAAATGGACAACCTGGAAGAAACAGACAAATTCTTAGAAAAGCACAACCTTCCGAGATGGAACCAGGAAGAAATAGAAATATAAACAGACTAATCACAAGCACTGAACTTGAAACTCTGATTAAAAATCTTCCAACAAACAAAAGCCCAGGACCAGATGGCTTCACAGGCGAATTCTATCAAACATTTACAGAAGAGCTAGCACCTATCCTTCTCAAACTCTTTCAAAATATAGCAGAGGGATGAACACTCCCAAACTCATTCTACGAAGCCACTATCACCCTGACACCAAAACCAGACAAAGATGTCATGTAAAAAGAAAACTACAGGCCAATATCACTGATGAACATAGATGCAAAAATCCTCAACAAAATATTAGCAAGTAGAATCCAACAGCACATTAAAAGGATCATACACCATGATAAAGTGTTTATCCCAGGAATCCAAGGATTCTTCAGTATACACAAATCAGTCAGTGTGATAGACCATATTAAGAAATTGAAGAATAAAAACTATATGATCATCTCAATAGATGCAGAAAAAGCTTTTGACAAAATTCAACACCCATTTATGATAAAAACCCTCCAGAAAGTAGACATACAGGGAGCTTACCTCAACATAATAAAGGCCATATATGACAAACCCACAGCCAACATCATTCTCAATGTTGAAAAACTGAAACCATTTCCACTAAGATCAGGAACAAGACACAGTTGCCCCCTCTCACCACTATTATTCAACATAATTTTGGAAGTTTTAGCCACAGAAATCAGAGAAGAAAAAGAAATAAAAGGAATCCAAATCGAAAAAGAAGAACTAAAGCTGTCACTGTTTGTAGATGACATGATACTATACATAGAGAATCCTAAAGACTCACCAGAAAACTACTAGAGCTAATCAATGAATTTAGTAAATTTGTAGGATACAAAATTAATGCACAGAAATCTCTTGCATTCCTATACACTAATGATGAAAAATCTGAAGGAGATATTAAGGAAACATTCCCATTTACCATTGCAGCAAAAAGAATAAAATATCTAGGAATAAACCTACGAAAGGAGACAAAAGGCCTGTATGCAGAAAACTATAAGATACTGATGAAATAAATTAGAGATGATACAAACAGATGGAGAGATATACCATGTTCTTGGATTGGAAGAATCAACATTGTGAAAATGACAGTACTACCCAAAGCAATCTACAGATTCAATGCAATCCCTATCAAACTACCACTGTCATTTGTCACAGAACTAGAACAAAAAATTTCATAATTTGTGTGGAAACACCAAAGACCCTGAATAGTCAAAGCAATCTTGAGAAAGAAAAACGGAGCTGGAGGAATCAGGCTCTCTTGACTTCAGACTATACTACAAAGCTACAGTAATCCAGACAGTATTGTACTGGTACAAAAACAGAAATATAGATCAATGGAACAGGACAGAAAGCCCAGAGATAAACCCATGCACATATGGTCACCTTATCCTTGTTAAAGGAGGGAAGAATATACAGTGGAGAAAAGACACCCTCTTCAATAAGTGGCGCTGGGAAAACTGCACAGCTACATGTAAAAGAATGAAATTAGAAAACCTCCTAACACCATACACAAAAATAAACTCAAAATGGATTAAAGAGCTAAATGGGGGCTTCCCTGGTGGCACAGTGGTTGAGAATCCGCCTGCCGATGCAGGGGACGCGGGTTCGTGCCCCGGTCCGGGAGGATCCCACATGCCGCGGAGCGGCTGGGCCCGTGAGCCATGGCCGCTGAGCCTGTGCGTCCGGAGCCTGTGCTCCGCAACGGGAGAGGCCACAACAGTGGCCCGCGTACCACAAAAAAGAAAAAAAAAAAAAAAAAGAGCTAAATGGAAGGCCAGACACTATAAAACTCTTAGATGGAAACATAGGCAGAACACTCTATGACATAAATCACAGCAAGATCCTTTTTGATCCACCTCCTAGAGAAATGGAAACAAAAATAAACAAATGGGACCTAATGAAACTTAAAAGCTTTTGCACAGCAAACAAAACCATAAAGAAGACAAAAAGACAACCCTTAGAATGGGAGAAAATATTTGCAAATGAAGCAACTGACAAAGGCTTAATCTCCAAAATACACAAGCAGCTCATGCAGCTCAATATCCAAAAAACAAACAACCCAATCCAAAAATGGGCAGAAGACATAAATTGACATTTCTCCAAAGAAGATATACAGATGGCCAACAAACACATGAAAGGATTCTCAACATCATTAATTACCAGAGAAATGCAAATCAAAACTACAATGAAGTATCACCTCACACCGGTCAGAATGGCCGTCACCAAAAAAATCTACAAACAATAAATGCTGGAGAGGGTGTGGCGAAAAGGGAACCCTCTTGCACTGTTGGTGGGAATGTAAATTGATACAGCCACTATGGAGAACAGTATGGAGGTCCCTTAAAAAACTAAAAATGGAACTACTATATGACCCAGCAATCCCACTACTGGGCATATACCTTGAGAAAAAGCATAATTCAAAAAGAGTCATGTATCATGATGTCCATTGTAGCTCTATTTACAATAGCCAGGACATGGAAGCAACCTAAGTGCCCACTGACAGATGAATGGATAAAAAAGATGTGGCACATGTATACATGGAATATTATTCAGCCATAAAAAGAAGCGAAGTTGAGTTATTTGTAATAAGGTGGATGGACCTAGAGTCTGTCATACAGAGTGAAGTAAGTCGGAAAGAGAAAAACAAGTACCGTATGCTAATACATATATATGGAATCTAAAAAAAAAGAAAAAATGGTTCTGAAGAACCTAGGGGCAGGACAGGAATAAAGACGTAGACGTAGAGCATGGACTTGAGGACACAAGGAGGGGGAAGGATAAGCTGGACTAAGTGAGAGAGTGGCATAGACATATATACACTACCAAATGTAAAATAGATAGCTACTGGGAAGCAGCCGCATAGCACAGGGAGATCAGCTCGGTGCTTTGTCTCCACCTAGAGGAGTGGGATAGGGAGGGTGGGAGGGAGGGAGATGCAAGAGGAAGGAGATATGGGGTTATATGTATATGCATATCTGATTCACTTTGTTATGCATCAGAAACTAGCACACCATTGTAAAGCAATTATATTCCAATAAAGATGTTAAAAAAAAGGTTATATTGATTTAAAAGCAGCCTTCCTAATGGAGAAAATACTTCTTCAGGTCTAGCTGAAACAGGGAACCTTACACAAAAGATACATTTTTAAGCAGGTTAGAAGCAAGATAGAATGCATGACTTTCATTAGAAATGTTTTTGTAACCTTGTCTTTAACATCTACCATGAATGCTTGAAAAAATGTATATCCTTAGAGTGTTATGTGGAAAGGAAACTAGTATAAAGAATTCAAAATTCTAATCAACCTGGTACATTGATAGCCTGCTTTTTAAGATATCTGCATATGAGCTTTTAAATAAGGGTCCTTGCCTTCAAAGTTGGAGAAATAAATATTGTGTCTCCATTGTATAGCTGGTTTCCTGGAAAACCTCAGGGTTCAATGATCTGAGCAAAATACACAATGTAAAGCATCTTAGTTCCAAGTCTGTTTCTGCCCCATATTGTTCTGTGACTCTGCAAGAAACAAGGTAAAGACCGTAAGGCTTAGAAAACTCTTATAAAGCTAGTTATATATTTTAATTAGATATCTTTCCATGCCTTCTTGTTTTGTTGCTATTATTCAAACAGAATGAGTAGAGTCCAGAAGAAAATGGGTGAGGCATTTGCCTCTTCTTCCCTTTGTAAGTGTCCAGAACATTGAGTTTTCCCGTTTGATTTGGAGATTTGTTTCCCTTCCTAACAGGTTACTGTTGTCAGGAAATTTGCCATAAGTTTCTCTTTTAATTAAATGGAAAATTTCAGACTTGTATCAGTGGTTTGTACCCCAGTACAGATCACAACTTAATAAAAGAGTATAAACATTCATATGAAATTCTTGTCTAGCTCTGCTAGTCAATTCATCTTGGTATCAGTTTTTCTTTTACCAATAATCTGTTTTCATTTGCACATATTGTCATTGAGTGCCAAACTAGATATATAATTTGGACCTCAGTGTTTATCTCAGAAAAGATGTTCTCTTTTTGAAAAGGGAAAAAAAGGAAATGATTGTGCAGTAAGAAATATAACATGATCAGAAACTTTATTTGCTTCAAGAGAGGAAAATCTGTGAAGTTAGAACAATTTAAAATTTTTAATGAATTGGTATTTTTAGGTGTCTTCTTGGCTAAAGACCACATAGCCTATCTTTGGTTTGCTTTGATTCCAAATCCAAACCTCACATGAAATTCAGTAGGTGCTCCTTTACTTTTATTCCTTTATTCATTTCTTTAATATTTTTAAAGTGCCTGCTGTGATAGAGAGAGATCACAATTAATATACTATGATTTCAGGAACTCACAGGCCACTTCGGGTGATAGTAATATAATCAAATAATTTTAGCTATATGCTGTTTACTATAATGAAATGCTTAACTCTGCATGGAGGTCAAAGTTAGGAGGAAGAGGTGACATAAAGATAAATTTGAAAGGATAAGTAGGAATTGCATAGGACTGGGGGTAGGCAAAACATTTGAAGCAGAATATAGAGTATGTTCTGTCTTTATATATTAAGTAGTATGTAGGTGTTCAGAGTAAAGGGAGGACCTGCCCTAGTGAAGCTCTTTGAGTTCTAGATCCCCTGAGAGCCTCGTGACTAATGGACTGATTGAGAGTGGGAGGCACATGGTCAGCTGTCTTTACCTCGAGGGTCCCTGAGGTCTCTTTCTGTCCAGGGGCTTCTCTCTGATGGGAAAACAGGATCTAGCCAAACAGTGGGGGAAATGGTGAACAAACTTGTGTTCTGGCAAGGGTCACTGTAGCCTCCTCAATGTCATCTTTAACTGGTGTGGCCTCTGCACCACTGGGCACAGTTGACTACATCTTTCTATTGATTCCTCCTCTCTGCCTGCCCTTTACATGTTGTTACATTGGCCCTCTTCTCTTCTCTCAGTTTGGACATTTTTTTCTCCAAGAGGCTTTCCCTGGCTCCTCCATCATATGGGTCCCCTTAGGAAGTGCTTGCATAGAACTACGTTATGTTCTTGCTATTGCTTTCATCATTTGTTATCTTAAGTATGCGCTTGATTACCCACCCTCCTTGCTGGATGGTAAGCTCCCTGCAGGAGACAGTGTTGGTCTTTTTCATCATTGTATGTCTAGCACCTGGCACAGTCTCTGGTGTTAATGTACTCAGTAAATATTATTCAGTGTTTATTGAGCTCCTATTATGTAAGCTAAGGAATTCAGCAGTAAACAAAACAGACAAATATTCCTGGCCTAACGGTGCTTATTTGTTGAATGAATGAAAAAATGAACAAACAAACAAAACTTAATACTTTCCTAGACAATGTTAAACACTCTTGTGTCTTTAGCCACCACTTACAAAGTGATTAACTCCCAAATCTCTGTTTCTAATGAGACCTCTTCTTTGAATTCCAGGCCCAGGGATTCAAATGTCCCAATTGGCCATCTCAACTAAATGCTCCTCAAGTATCTCCAACTTAGTGTGTCTAAAGCTGCACCCATTGCCCCATACCTTTTCTTTGTTCTGCATTCCCTGTCTTGGTAAATGGAACTGTGCATCATACAACTGGTCATACATCTTGCTACCCAATTTATAACTTGACATTGTCTTAAATTTCCCTCTTCAACTCAGTCACCTCCTAATTCCTACCATTATTACTTCAATTCAGACCCCTCTCATCTCTAGCTTTAGACTGTTATAGCCATTTTCTAATTGGTTGCTTTCATTCTCTCTTCAAGCTCTCCACTCCACCCTTCACATTCCGACCAAAGGTATCTTTACAGCATACAAATTGGTTGTAAGACATCAATGGGTTATATAGAAATAAAATCCAAACAACCTAGTGTAACATTCAAGATCTGGCCCATTTGTCTCTGCAGCCTCTTCACTCATTCTCCCTACTCACCACCAGTTGACCATCCATACTGTCCTATTTGCACTTCCCTTAATGTGCAAATCTGTTTCATTTCTCCATGCTTTTGCTCCTGATGACCTTTCGGCCAAGGGTACTCCCTTTCCTTCCTACCCAGTGCATCTGTAAACTCCTCTTCCAGAATTCATTTCCAGGGTCACATCTTCTCTGAAGCATTTTCTGACTTCCCCTCAATGTTGTCAAAGTGACTACTTCCCCCCATTTTAACAAATCCATTGTATTCTTTGTTTAAATGTCTCTCCCAGAACGTTATCCTTATTTATTTAAATCTTTCTCTAAACACTTTGATGTGTTTTTTTATCTCAGCTTTATTTAGATGTATTCGGCATATAACATTATGTAAGTTTAAGGTGTAATATGTAATATGTATATATTGTGAAATGATTACCACAGTAAGATTAGTTAACACACCTATTACCTCATATAGTTACCTGTGTGTGTATGTTGAGAATATTTAAGATGTACTTTCTTAGCAACTTGCAAGTATACAATACAGTGTTAACTGTAGTCACCATGTTGTGCATTACATTCCGTAGAGCTTATTCATCCTAAAACTGTACGTTTGTATACTTTGACCACGCTCAACCATTTCCCCCACCCTCCTGAGCCATTGGCAACCACCAGTCTCCTCTCCGTTTCTATGAGTTCAGTTTCTTTAGATTCTACATATAAGTGAGATTATGCAGTACTTTTCTTTCCCTGTCTGATTTATTTCCCTTAGCATAATGCCCTCAAGTTTTTCTTCATGTTGTTACAAATGGGAAGACTTCCTTCTTTTTTAAGACTGAATAATATTGTATATATGTATATATGTGTGTGTGTTTGTGTATAACATTTTAATCCATTCATCTGTTGACAGACAGGTTGTTTACATGTCATGTCTTGGCTGTTGTAAATAATGCTGCAATGAACATGAGGGTGTAGATATCTCTTCAAGATAGTGATTTCATTTCCTTCGGGTATATATCCAGAAGTGGAATTGCTGGATCATATTTTTAATTTGGGGGGGAACCTCTGTACTGTTTTTCATAGTGGCTTCCCCAATTTACATTCCCATCAATGGTTTTCAAGGGTTCCCTTTTCTCCACATCCTCACCAGCACTTGTTATCTCTTGTTCCCTTGATGTAAAAAGTCTATCGAAGTCTATGCTTGTGCTCTGCCCTATGCTAAATTCTTTTCTTTTATTAGCTCATTCATATTCATAGTTGCCCTGTGAGGTGAGGTAGGTATTATTATTCCCAGGTGAGGGTGTCAGAGAAGTTTCTTGTCAAAGTTATATCATTACTAAGTACCAGAATTAAGATTTTTTTTTTAAAGAAGATGTTGGGGGTAGGAGTTTATTAATTATTTATTTTTGCGGTGTTGGGTCTTCGTTTCTGTGCAAGGACTTTCTCTAGTTGTGGCAATCAGGGACCACTCTTCATCGCGGTGCGCAGGCCTCTCACTATCGCGGTCTCTCTTGTTGCAGAGTATGGGCTCCAGACACGCAGGCTCAGTAGTTGTGGCTCACGGGCCTAGTTGCTCCGCGGCATGTGGGATCCTCCCAGACCAGGGCTCGATCCTGTGTCCCCTGCATTAGCAGGCAAATTCTCAACCACTGCGCCACCAGGGAAGCCCCAGAATTAAGATTTGAGCCAAGAATGTTGGATGACACCTAAGTCTGCGCTTTTACTCATTCTACCTTACTGCCTTTGTTAAATAACTGGAAGAAACCTTAATGGGCCTTTTTTATATGGCCTTTTGCTGCCATAGATGTGCCTATTCTTTGCTCAAATGACAGGTTCCAGTTAGTGTATCATCAGACCATACTAAGGGTTAGTCACCTGACTTAATGACCACAGATAAATGGAGTTGTAGAGCTCTTATGAGTCCGACCTGATGTTTAGGTTTCTGCTTCTTTCATGATAACGTATGGTGGGAGTAGGAAGACAAGAAGTGACTGAATAACAGTAGAAAGAAGAAAACACAAAAAATACAAACAAAAACAAAAAAAAGTATTTTTACAACTTTTTATTATGACAGTTTCCTAATATATAGAAAAGTTGACAGAATAGTGCAATGAACCACCATATACCTGCTACCTAGATTCCACAGTTGTTGACATTTTGCCTCCTCATATATATATGTATATATATACAAATCTATATACATATTTATGTTTATATTATAAATTTATATAAGTAAATAAATTTATTTACTTACATATATAAAATTTATTTTGCTTATTTTTTTTACTACTTTAAAGTGGCAGGTATCACATGTCACCCCTAAGTACTTCACACTCATAAGAATCTTTATAAGCCACATTATGATACCTAAGACAGTAAGCAGTAATTCTATAATATCAACTGGTATTGAGTCCCTATTCCAATTCCCCTAGTTGTCCCAAGAATGTCTTTTATAGCTGTTTCTCTTCCTGAGCCAGGATTCAGTCTGATTCGTGGGTTACATTTGGTTGTGTCTTTGCTCTCTTAATCTAAAATAGGCCTACCCACTTTTTCCCCCATGACTTGACTTTTTGAAGAGTTCAGGTCAAGTGCTTTGCAAAATCTCCCACATTATGGATTTGTCTGATTGTTTCCTTGTGGTATAATATAATTTGTTCCTTTATTTCTTTTAATTCCTGTGCAGTGGGAGTTAGATTTACAGATTTGGTTTGATTCAGGTAAAACATTCTTGGCAAGAATATTTCTTAGGTGATGTTGCCTGCCTCAGACATTAAGAGGTACATAATGTCTGTTTTTTTCACTATTAGTAATCCTACATTAATTTACTTTGTTTAGGTGATGACTACCAGATTTTACCATTTAAAGGTACATTTTCTTCTTTGCTATAAATAACTAATCTTGACACCTTATGAATATAGTATTTATTAACCTTTTATGTACTGGTTTTAATATCAATTAATGATCCTCGCCTGAATTTATTACATTGGGGATTGCAAAATGGTGATTTTTAAAATTTGACCACTCCTTCTAAGTAATTAACATTTTTCTATAAAGAAGAACTTCAATTTTTTCCACTTTCACTCTTCCCTTCTTTTGAAGTATCACTATGAACTGGTAGATTTTTATTTATTTAATTTGCTATTAATTAGAGTCATTCCTTTTGATGCTCAAATTGTCCCAAATTTGGCAGAGTCCCCTTCAGGGTTTCTGCTATTCCTTTTGATAAGCCCTTATCTATTCGTCTTTAAACACTTTCTTACATTAAAATAACAAGAGTTTCAAGCTCACCTTGTACTTTCCCTACCCCAGAATGGGAGTCAGCCATTTTTCTGAGGAGTCGGTTCCCAAAAAGGAGTTGTTTTTAAAAAATTGATTATTCTCTCTTTTCTCCTCTCATGGAGACCTTTCTTCATTTCATTCTGTATTAGATCAGGATTTATGCAGTAAACTATCAGATTCAAGTATCCTAGATACCCGAGGCAAGGGTGGGATGGGTTGATGGGAGTGGTCTCTGCTCCACCAGAGGAATTCTTCCAGTTTAAGACAATCACTTGGGCAGCATACTACTAGTATATTCTGTCTTCTGGTCCTTCTACTTCCACCCCTGATTTTTCTCACAGTTTTTATTCTTTCATCTCCCTATTCATTCTGCTTCAATCTTTAGTTTTATTTTTCTATGTAATGCATTTTGGAGTTAAGGCTTTAAGCTTTGCAAAATGACCATTTCCAACATCCATTTCAGCTAATTAATTTGATATGTTTAGGTTTTGATGTGATGTTGCTCAATATTAATTTATATATTTTTTGTTATCTTAGGAAGCTTGCTTTCTTTGATGAGGCTGTGATGACTGCTGTTTCTCTCAGTTCTTGAATGGTGGTTGGGCAGACCAGCAGTATGCTAGGTTCACATCATGGTTGATGCACACCTTCCCTTAGGTTCAATTTCCTACATCTGTTGCATTCTTTTCTGTCAGTTGGCCAGGCTTGAGTTAAATATGTCTTCTTTCTCACTGTACTCCCACCCCCAAATCAGTTAAGAAGGCATTTTGCTTACATTTTCCTAACATAAATCTCTCTCTCCAGATGGAGGGTTGAAGTCTCATTGTGCTAAGGAGGAAGGAAAATTACTGTTTTGCATGTACATAGTTTTTGGATTTTACAGGAAAAGGGAGGGCATTTCAAAATCTGGTGAATCAATACAGATATAAAAAATTGATAAAGATAGGACTGCTTGTTTTTATATTCTGCCACATAGCATGTGTTTAAATGAATTTGCCTATAATTTGTCTTCAAATGCTGACATTTAACTCTTAGACTGTATAATTGTGCTGGCTTTTTCGAGACAAATTCATATTCTGTGTCCAGGCTAATATGTTCACCTATTACAAACATAATTGCCTATGGTAACAGCTAGAATAAAAAATTCTTTTTATATACATCATAGCTGACAGAGGCTTTTGGGACCGCCACAAATCATTCCTGTCTTTTTGAGCTTGCTGAGGAAAAGCATGGAGATGTAAAACCAACCTGGTCTGATATAGATTGGCTTTGAAAACATATTAGCTTATCTAGACCACTGTTCATTGTATTGTTGTGGTTGTTTTTAAGATGCTGAGTATTAAACATGCTCTTCTACTTAATGTATTGTTTAGCTTAGTAACCTATCCTTTCATTATGAACCAGCGCCTCTTCTACAAGCCATCTCTGGTTTTTGTTAAAGGTTAACAATGAGAATAATGAAGCAATTGGTTATTTATTCAGTCAGGATTGGCAAAAGTTATTAGAATAGGAATCTGCCCAGAAGCAATGATTAGGTTATGAAAATGTTAAGAAGAACACTGAAGCCAGTCACCATTTTTGACATTTAAAAAATACTATTCCCACCCTTAATCATGATGGCCTGTTATAAAAGTATTTATACAGAATAATCTTATTGGACAGTAATTTTTATACCAGCAGCATATATAATTAGGTGTTGGGGAAATTCAGAAATGATCTGAGAGAAGAATGGGCCTGGGGAAGTAATTACCACAGTGAGAAATAAGGAACAGAGAACTCTCCCTTGGATAGAACTCCCTGTCTTCCAGACACCTGATCTGTGCAGTTTAGTATCTTCTTCCTGAGCACTTTGCAAGCTTGAGGAGCTGTGGGAGAGGGTACTCCAAGTTAGGTTGCTGTGTTCTTCATACTAGAGTGTAAAACATGTAGGGAGGTATATGGGTAGAAAATTTCCTGATGATGCTTTTATTAATAAAATATTGACTTAATTGACATTATGCAAAACCAAAGAAATAGGACAAAAATCTAATTATAATCCTGTTATGTTTAATATAGTTAGAACCTCCTATGTAAATTAGGTAGTAATTACTTTGACCAGAACAGTATCATCACTTCTACTCTGAATTTTTTAGTAACAGCTTTATTGAGATATAATTCACATACAATAAAAATCTCCCTTTGGAAGTATAGAATTCAATGGTTTTGAGTATATTCCCAAAGGTGTGCAAAGATAGCCTTCTAGTTCCAGATCATGTTCATTGCCTCCCCCGTAAAATGCATACCCATCAGCAAGTGCTCCCTATGTCCCTCCTCCATCTTTTGGCAACCACTAATATACTTTCTATCTATATGGATTTGCCTATTCTGGACATTTCTCTTTTTTTCCCCATTTAGCTTTTCTCACATAATGGGTACTTCAAAAAATTGGAGAAGAGGACAGAAAGTGAACATGGATGAATGTAACTCTTACTTGTGATCTAGTATACTTAGAACTAAGTATTCTTTTCCCTGGCTCATTGGAAGAGGTATTTTAAACAACATACATACATTATAATTTGTAGCCTTTTGTGTCTGGCTTCTTTAGCATATAATACATTCAAGTTTCACTCATATAGTAGAATGTAGTGATATTTTGTTTCTTTTTATGGCTGAATAATATTCCATTTTATAGGTATACCACATATTGTTTATCCATTTGTCACTTGATAGACATTTGGATTGTTTTCACTTTTTCACTGTTATGGATAATGCTGCTCTGAATATGTATGTGTAAGTTTTTAATGTGAACCTATATTTTCAGTTCTCTTGGGGAATTGGAGTAGAATTGTGGGTCATATGGTAACTCTGTGTCTAACTTTTTGAGGCACTGCTAAATTATTTTCAAAAGCAGCAGCATTTTACATTCCCATCAGCTATGTGGGAGGGTTCTAATTTCACTGTATTCTTGCCAGTGCTTGTTATTGTCAGTCTTTTTGATTATAGCCATCCTAGTAAATGCAAAGTGGTATCTCACTGTGATTTTGATTTGCATTTCCTAGTAGCTAATGGCTAATGATGTAAAGCATCTTTTCTTGTGCTGCTTGGCCATTTGTATATTTTCTTTTGGGAAATGTCTGTTCAAGTCCTTTGCCCATTTTTAATTAGATAATAGTTTTTTATTGTTGAGTCATATAACATCTTTACATATATATGGATACCAGACCTTTATCATTTGTATGATTTGCAAATATTTTCTCTCATTCTGGAGATTGTCTTTTCAATTTCTTAATAGTGTCCTTTGAAGCACAAAGTTTTAAAATTTGAAATCCACTTTATTTATTTATTCTTCATTACTGTGCTTTTAGGTGACCATTGCCTAATCCAAGGTCACAAAGATTTTTTTAATAAAGTTTATAGTTTTAGCTATTACATTTAGGTCAGTGATCCATTTTCAGTTAGTTTTATATATGGTGCGAGATGGGGGTCCACCTTCATTCTTGTGCATATGTTTGTTTTTATCAAATTTAAAGACTTGAGAAAGAAAAATTTTAATGGGATAAACATTGTTACTCTCTATGAATTATAGTTTCATGATTAGGAGGGGGATACATATGCTGTGTTTATCTGAAGACTACAGCTTAACTGCACTCTCACCAAGTATGGCTACATTTCTGTCTCTGTTTGTTGAAATCTGAGAAACAATACTGATGTATGCAGTTTAAATCCATTTATTAGCTTTTTCCCTTAATTTGCAATCTCACCTCTTCAGCTACAGTATAAAGAATGCCAAGAACTTCTAAGCCTCTATCAGAAATATCTATCAGAACAACAGGAGAAGCTCACTGTGTCTCTCTCAGAACTTGATGCTGCTAAAATTCAGGAACAACAGGTAAGCATCCTTTTTCTTACCTTTTCTTGTCTTTAATGGATCAGTAAGATGTCAGAAGAGTCATCTGCCTTTTACTTTGTCTCACTATATACAACATTGTCTTTAGACCTACAGTTACAGCATGTGATTGAGTTGGTTTCATTTACATCCCTGTTTCCCTTTCCTCTTCTGTTCCTGGGGCCCAGAGGTCAGGAATGATTACTTGAAGCAGGCTCTGGGTCAGGAGGGAAGCTCCTGGTTGTATGAAAGCATAGCAGGAGTGATAAAGAAAACCCACTGCCCTTGTTACTTAATGAAGATCAGGTGGGCTCTTTTTTACTCATAAGCCTCTTCTAACTCATGTTTAGAGTTTTAGAGTAATGAAAGTGTCTTGGCAACTTGTAAAAGCTTTAATTGGAGAAAACTGGAACATTTAGCATGATTTTGTGTTTGTATATATGTATTAATCACATAAGTATATATGAGAGTGTTTGCATATTAACATTTATATACATATCAAATAGTATGTATTATATAATTAAATGAAAGTTCAGAACCCTGCCAGTTGTGATTTGAAACAAGTTCTGAAGACTTACTTCTTGCCCTCTAGCAACTGACACTGGATATCTTTTTCATATCCAAATGAATTTAAATGGATGAGGATAGCTTTTGTATTAAAACGTTGTAGAAAAAATTATATAGAGTGTCAAAGTCATTCATATTATTATTAAAACATAGATAATGTACTAACTAAAGGATTATCCTCTCCCTTTGAATAGTAACAGGTCTTGAATGGTTTTCTGTAAACCTTCTAAAGAACAGTTCTGTTCAACCTAGAGACACCTGTCTCAGATGGGTTAAGAGTTTCGGCTAAGAAAACTCCAGTTTTAAACCTCATGTTTGGACATATGGAAAAGTAAAAAGAAAAGAAAGAAAGAATAATAACTTTGCTGGAATGTGGCATAGCTTAGACTTTTAACATACCTTCCCCCTTTTTTTTTTGAAGTCACAATATTTATAAGAAAGAACCAAAGTATGAATGGTTTATTTGTATTCTAACTTGAAATATTTTCTTTTGTTTGGTTTTCTGAAAACCTAGGCTGTAAAATGAGGCAGAGGAAGGTGGAAGCTAATCTTTTTATCTGGATTTGTTTTGCCACTTTGAAAAGGGTCAGGCAGTTTTTAAGGTGGCACTTTCCTAATGCTCTCATGGGTGGGCTAGAGAAAATTATAGCATGAAGATCAGATTTCTGACTTTTGTCTTTGCGTTTCCACTCCCTCTGTCTCTATGACAGGTGTTAAAGGGCACAAAAACGTTGGCCAAGGGTAGTGGAGGAGAGGCTGAGGGACTTTTCAATTGCCAGTAGTTAAGAATATAGACTGAGAGTCAAGAAATAGGCCTCCTCAAGGAGGCCTAGCCCTTTTTCTATCTACTGCTGAAATGAGGGGAAAATAAAACTTTCTTAAAGGGCAGTGTTTTATGTTTAAAAGAGTGATTCTTGGAGGTTTCCTTAGAGACCAATCATAGTTAACACTGCCTCTCTTAATCTTAACCTCAACCTTGAGGAGCAAAACTAAAAAAAATTACAAATACTAGGAAGAAACTGTTGGTCAAGGGTATGGAGAAAGTATACTCTCAAAAGGAGATACTTTTGAATTTTCATTTTGACTTAATCATGAGAAAATTTTAAAACCATGTTTTCAGGAAGTGCCTGGTGGTCAGACTTTAGATTATCTCCTACATACAATGAAAATGAAATTGAGACCACTTGTAGACTCTGCTATTTGAACCTAGAGAGGGAAAATAAGTTTCTTTTTGAATACCAAGTGGAGATTGTCACCTGTTTCCTTTGTTATCTGATTTGTTCTTTGTGACAGGCTTCTCTTAGCTAAGCAAAGGTAAGCACCTTCTCAGTCACCCTCATAGGAATTGGGTGAATTTGATGGACAAGTCTACTTACTGTCAGGAAGGGCATCATTGTGAACACTCTGAATGAGGATGTGGTAAAGATAGAGGTCCTCTTTATGTGCTCACAAATAGACTAGTCATCTGAATCATAGCACTGTTCTTGTTCTTTTGTAATCATTGTTTATTCATCCATCTCTCTCACCAAGCTTTTTTTAAAAACAGCATCCTGTTGTTTTTTTTTATACTCAGAGCCTAACACAGGTTGGCCTAATAAAGTTTTAATTTTTATTTAACAAAATTTAATATGGTAAATACTGTGTGCACCAGGTACTGTTCTAAGCTCTTAACACACATTAAATTGTTTAGTCCCTCAGTAGCCCAATGAAGTTATTATCCCCATTTTACAGAGGAGGAATCCCAGGCAGAACAAGAGACTTGCCTTGTCATGCAGGTAGCAAGTTAGGAAATCAAGGTATGAATGTAAACAGTCTGACTTCATATTTTCTTGAAGAGAGAAAGACAAGAAAATCTTGAGATAGCTAAAAAAATATTGAAAATTTGCTTTATAAGCCCTTGTTTCTATGACCAACCCTCTTTTGGATCTTAATCTGAAATCCAGTTTTTTGAATGCCAGATCACAAATACACTAGAGATGGTGGGAAACTATTTGATTTTCCTGTGAGTAGTCATAATGTCAGGTAAACATAAAATTTTATTTGTTCTCAAAATAAGGTTTTTTCATAAGCAGAACACTCCGTGACATAAATCACAGCAAGATCCTTTTTGATCCACCTCCTAGAGAAATGGAAATAAAAACAAAAATAAACAAATGGGACCTAATGAAACTTAAAAGCTTTTGCACAGCAAAGGATACCATAAACAAGACCAAAAGACAACCCTCAGAATGGGAGAAAATATTTGCAAATGAAGCAACTGACAAAGGATTAATCTCCAAAATTTACAAGCAGCTCATGCAGCTCAATATCAAAAAAAACAAACAACCCAATCTAAAAATGGGCAGAAGTCCTAAATAGACATTTCTCCAAAGAAGATATACAGATTGCCAACAATCACATGAAAGAATGTTCAACATCATTAATCATTAGAGAAATGCAAATCAAAACTACAATGAGATATCATCTTACACCGGTCAGAATAGACATCATCAAAAACTCTAGAAACAATAAATGCTGGAGAGAGTGTGGAGAAAAGGGAACCCTCTTGCACTGTTGGTGGGAATGTAAACTGATATAGCCACTATGGACAACAGTATGGAGGTTCCTTAAAAAACTACAAATAGAACTATCATACGACCCAGCAATCCCACTACTGGGCATATACCCTGAGAAAACCGTAATTCAAAAAGAGTCATGTACCAGAATGTTCACTGCAGCTCCATTTACAATAGCCAGGACATGGAAGCAACCTAAGTGTCCATCAACAGATGAATGGATAAAGAAGACGTGGCACATATATACGATGGAATATTACTCAGCCATAAAAAGAAATGAAACTGAGTTATTTGTAGTGAGGTGGATGGACCTAGAGTCAGTCATACAGAGTGAAGTAAGTCAGAAAAAGAAATATCATATGCTAACACATATATATGGAACCTAAGGAAAAAAAAAAAGGTCATGAAGAACCTAGGGGCAAGATGGGAGTAAAGACACAGACCTACTAGAGAATGGACTTGAGGATATGGGGAGGGGGAAGGGTAAGCTGTGACAAGGTGAGAGAGTGGCATGGACATATATACACTACCAAACGTAAAATAGATAGCTAGTGGGAAGCAGCCGCATAGCACAGGGAGATCAGCTAGGTGCTTTGTGACCACCTAGAGGGGTGGGATAGGGAGAGTGAGAGGGAGGGAGATGCAAGAGGGAAGAGATATGGGAACATATGTATATGTATAACTGATTCACTTTGTTATAAAGCAGAAACTAACACACCATTATAAAGCAATTATACTCCAAGAAAGATGTTTAAAAAATGTTTAAAAAATAAATAAATAAAAAGCAAAAAAAAAAATTTAAAAATAAGTTCTTTTTAAACTCACCTTCAGACTGTGTGGTAGAGATGCAGCAGTTCATTTTTCATGAGGCATTCATTTGACTTTAAGAGATTTCTTTTGTTTCTTCTTTGTGTTGGTTGCCATGTGGCTCAACTTGCTCATTATAGGTTTTGTGTATAGTTTTATTAAATTTTCAGTTCTTCAGAAGAATGTGCTAGCTTATGGTTTTCTTTTTACTTCCACCATTTGGTTGAAAATAAGTTTCTCCATTTACAGGGTGAATTTTTTCCTTGCTTTCCCCCCATCCTCTTTCTTGCTTGCCTCAAAGATGAAGGCGTTCTCCATTCATCTTGTAATTTGTTCAGCATTACAAGTTCTTCATTGTGGAATCTAGAAAGATTTTTCACTTGTTCTGTTTAGACTGAGATACCTCACTAATGTGTGTCTGTTACTCCATTTCCTTATCTTAAGAAACAATACTTACCCACAGTATAACCTTGTTCTTGGACATGGGAGGACCTAGTAACCATAGCTTTAACCAGAGTACATTTTAGAATATAGCTCTTCTTGTCACAGTTGTGTGTTATTATTTTGTGTGTGTGTGAATCTGAACTTAAATAATGTCACCTTAAACTCTGATGTCTTATAACTTCTATTTTAATCTTATTTGATAGGCTGTATCATTTCAGGAGAGGTATGGTATTTCCACAGTATTCTTTATATTAAGAGAAAGCCTAGGCAGCACTTTGAGTAGCTTTTCCCGCTGTAGTTTGAAAATGTCTCTATGCAAGATTTCCTTAATGTTTTTCTTAACTCTTCCATTTTTTTGCCAAGTAGATACAAAAAGGTAGATTTGGATTCATCTTGAGATTTCCCCCTTTTCTATAAAATGGATAAAATCATCTTACTTTTCAGCCATGGGCAATGGATATTAATGAATCCATGCTGTTCTGATCTGGTGAAAGGCCTTTTATAGAAACTTTTCCATTTTTCCTATGATTACTTGTTCTGTGTTTCTTTATTTAGGTCTAGGTCATGGACTAGACAGAATCTGAACTATAATAGGTAAATCATTGCTGAGTGCATGTTTAATTGTTTCTGGGTGGTTTCCATTACTATTGCCTCTAGTTTGTTAAAATAGTTTTTGTAGTGCTTAGGGCCACAATGTCTTGGGACTGTTTCCTATTCTGTGATTATTTTCATGTATTCTTTTGGTTAAACATTTTTTAACTGCCTCATATAGGCATGTGGTAATAGAGCTCCTTACCATTTTAATTCTAACTTACTTATGCATTTTAATGTGTATTTAATGTATAATATTTATTTTAATTCTATCTATACTACGCTATCTTTGAGTCTCTTATAAGAAGCCCAGATTTGCTTGGCAGTCCAGAAGTGTCACCACACTTCTAGCTGACAAAGAAGCCAAATCAAAAATGTTATGCTCTTTGGATATCTGTTATATGTCTGACTCAAATGTACTACTAAACTCCTTGTGGAATAAAAGATTTGTACATAGAACAAAATATGATTAACAGCTGACTTCTCATCAGAAACAGTGGAGGAAAGAGGCAGTGGGATGGCATATTCAAAGAGCTGAAGGAAAAAAAATAACTGGCAATCAAATAAAACCATCCTTCAGAAATGAAAGTGACATAAAGACATTCCTAAATAAATAAAGACTGAGAGAATTCATTGCTAGCTTACCTGCCTTACAATAAATACTAATAGAAGTCTGCTCAGATGAAAGAAAATGACATAAGCCAGTAACTCAAATTCACATAAAGAAATAGAGCACTGGTAAAAGTAATTACATATCTCTCTTTTCTTAAATAGAAAACTTAAAAGACACCTGAATAAAACAATAATTATAAAACTGTGTTGTTGAGCTTATAAGATATAAAGACGTTGTATGTGTGTGTGTGTGTATGTGTACTTGCACAAAGGGAGGAGGACAGAAGGCAGAACTGCTGGAGAAAATTTTCTCTATATTACTGGAATAAGACTGTCTTTATTCATTGACAGCATGGTCCTATATGTAGAAAATCGTAAGAAATCCACAAACACACACACACAAAAAAACATGATAGAACTAATAAATAAGTTCAGCAAGTGGCAGGATACAAGATCAGTATGCAAGTCAATGTTATTTCTATTTACTTCCAATGAACAATTCAAAAATGGATATATTTAATAAAAGCAGTGCAATAAAAACACTGAAAATAACAAAACATTGCTGAGAGAAATAAAGATCTAAGATATTATTCCATGTTCATGGATTGCAAGACTCAATGTTATTAAAATGGCAGTTTTCCCCAAATTAGTCTATAGGTTTGTTGCAATCTCCATCAGATTTCCAGCACATTTTGATAATTTCATTTTTACAGAAATTGATAAGATGATCCTAAAGTTTATATGGAAATGCAAAGTAATACGAATAGCCAAAACATTTTGAGAAAGAACAGTAAAGTATAAGATCACTCTTTCTAATTTTAATGTTTACTCTAAAGGTACATTATAGTAGATAGAATTTTAACCTGACTTGCATGACTTTTGACCCCTGCAGAAATGGTTTTACTCCCATGATATGTTATATAATAAAAAGGAGATTATTTAGGTGGGCCTAACCTAATTACATGATAAAAGCAGAGAGTTTTCCCCAGCTGGGAGCAAAAGAGAAAGTCAGAGAGATTTAAAGCATAAGAATGGTATTCAACATACCACTGCAGGCTTTGAAGATGGAAGGAGTTAGGAGCTGAGAGCTGTCTCTGACCAGTAGCAAGAAAAGAGTGATTTAAGTCTTGCCACCACAAGGAACTATATTCTGTCACCAGCCTGGGCTTGGAAGCAGGTTCTTCCTCAGATATTTCCAATTAGAGCCTGGCCTAGCTGATAGCTTGATTTCAGTCTTGTGAGAAACTAAGCAGAGAACCTAGCCAAACCTGCCTGAACTTCTGACCTACAGAACTGTGAGGTAATAAATTTATGTTTTTGTAAATTGCTATGTTTGTGGTAATTTGTTATACAGAAATAGAAAACTAATATATACAGTTTCCAAGAATATAGTACTGCCATAATGATGGACATTTAGATCAGTGGAACAGAATTGTGAATTTAGAAATAAACTCTAGCAATTATGGTCAACTGATCTTCAACAAAGGTGCTAACGCAATTCAATGCGGAAAAAATAATCTTTTCAACAAGCATTGATAGGACAATTGGACACATGCAGAAAAGATAAATTTAGACCTTTTTCACCATGCACAAAAATTAACTTCAACATTATTCCAACATTGAAGACACCTTTTTTGAGGCCTAACTTCATATATTGATTTTTCTCAGTACCAGTTTTTGTTCTTCCTTAGGTACAGTGTGTTTTATGCATATTACAGTGACCACCTGAACTTGAACATTGATCACAGTATTTCATTTAGTCGTATGTAATTAATAGTAACCAGAAGTATTGCCTTTAATTAAGAAGGATAAAGTATTACTTTATTATGTACCTGTTCCAAACATAGGTCTCAGGTCTCTTTACCCTCTCAGAGAGTGGTTCTCAAAGGCTGGTGGTCTCTGGACCAGTAGTATCAGCATCACCTGGAACTTGTGATAAAGGAAAAAAAGAGGACGGGTGGTACCTGACACTTGAAAACTGGCCTAACACTCACTGTGGGCCATGTTATTGAACAGAAACAATCTCAAAGAACACTAACCCCATGCAAGGTTACTCTGAGACCATGATAAAATAAGACAAAACAAGGCCACTTCATAATTATATCTAAATACAGACAAAACCAAGGTCACTGTGCAGCCCACAAGTTACCAAGCATCCCCTCTCTTGGCCAAAATGAGTGACTACTGTTTCTCTACCAATTATAGCTTATCCTCTTGTGAGTCTCCCCTCCCTAAAGATAAAACTTATTGAGATATCCACTCATAGAATCATCCCTGTTTTCTGACAGCATCCAATCTAGAGCAAACTCCCACCTGCTTCCCTCAAATTACTCAACCAAAGCCCAAATCCTATATAGTAGGATCTTCCTAACCCAGCCACGTTTCCCCAAGGTGTGTGTTTCCCCTCGCTGCAGCAAGTAATAAATCCTACTTATTTAACTACAAAAAAAAGAGTAGAGTATTACTTTTATGGTACATGAAATCCTTAATAAGAAAAAAAAAGACCAGTGAACGTTCTGGTATTCAAGTAACTACAAATTTCAAGAGATCCTAGAATAGTGCCTGAAGCTTTGCTTTTTGGAGCTGTAATATTAAGGCCATTTCCGAATGTCTGGGTATCTTGCTGATAAATTCAGTGTGCTTGTAGGATCGATTGCCAGCTCACTTTAACAGCTGTACCCTTAAGTCAATAAACAATCCTAGTCAATAAAATATATACTTTTAATAGCCAAGGAAATGCTACTCTTCACAGATGGGTGAACCTAATAAATCTGTTATTATATCAGTTATGTTGCAAAGATTCTCACTTTAATAGGAATTAATATTAAAAGTGTTTTTAGGATTCATTTTGACATAGATTTATTTAAAATGTGGTCCAGTGGTATGAATCATAATGATAATGGAGGTCTTGGGTGCAGGCAAGATTCTGTTGTCTGCATATAGCATACTGTGCCATATGAATTTTGAATCCTAAGATGATTATGCATATTGAATTTCTGTGTCACTGTGAACTGTGAGGATTGGGCTAAACAGTTAAAAAGGCAGTTCTGTGTCTCCCTCCACCACCAATCAAATACATTCTTAAGCCCAGTGCATAGAATTTTGGCTTGTCTGCTACTGTAATGTCCTTTACCCAGAAAGTAAACTTAAAATGTGACAATTTAAACCATTTATTTTAAGAAAATAGTTAAGGCTCTCTCTCTGAGGGACAGAGAGAGAGAGAGAGAGAGAGAGAGAGAGAGAGAGAGAGAGAGAGAGAGAGAGAGACTGACCAAAGAAGGTAATGCTTTATCAAAATGCAGAAGAATTAGCTGAAATGTAAATGAGGATAACTCTAATAAAGAACATGAGAATAACTCTAATAGGGAACATGAGAAGCATGAATACTTAGTCACATTTACTGCCTCTGACTCATTGTATATTATTTGGTCTGGAAAGAGTAAGCTATATTACTGTAGGAGATCACAACCCAAAGTGTAGGGTAAAGGCAAAACTATGCAGACAGTAAAATAATCCATAGTTGCCTACAGTCAGGGAGAGAGAATGAGGGATGAATAGCTAGAACATTTGTCAAAATCCACAGAACTGTATAGCACAAAGACACAAAGAGTGAACCCTAATTAAACTATGGATTTTATGGACTAATAATAACGCATCAATACTGGTTAATCAATTATAACAAATGCACTACGCTAATGGAAGATGTTAAAAATCAGGGAAACCATGAGGGGGAGAGAGGGAGTATATGGGAACAATCTGCTCAATTTTTAAATCTAAAACTGCTCTTAAAAAGTATTAATTTTAGGGCTTCCCTGGTGGCGCAGTGGTTGGGAGTCCGCCTGACAATGCAGGGGACACGGGTTCGTGCCCCGGTCCGGGAAGATCCCACATGCCGCAGAGTGGCTAGGCCCGTGAGCCATGGCCGTTGAGCCTGCGCATCCTGAGCCTGTGCTCCGCAACCGGAGAGGCCACAACAGTGAGAGGCCTGCGTACTGCAAAACAAAAACAAAAACAAAAAACAAAAAAGTATTAATTTTAAAAATACAATGAAAATAAAGTACAGGGTTTAAGTTACTATAAAGTTGTTTGCTACCAAAATTTGTTTTATATTCTAAACAAACTATATTCTTCCAGCTGTTGGTTGGGATGCCACAAGTTAACTAACTAGAAAGTGAGTAAAACTAACCATCAAATATCCGTATTTTAGGCAATTTAGTTTTACTTATTTAATGTCATTTTTTTACTGTTTATTTATTTTCTTATTAGTCATCCATTTCATACACATCAGTGTATACATGTCGATCCCAATCTCCCAATTCAGCACATCCCCACCCCCACCCCCCCGCCACTTTCCTCCCTTTCTGTCCATACGTTTGTTCTCTACATCTGTGTCTCAATTTCTGCTCTTCAAACTGGTTCATCTGTACCATTTTCTAGGTTCCACATATATGCGTTAATATACGATATTTGTTTTTCTCTCTCTGACTTACTTCACTCTGTATGACAGTCTCTAGATACTTCCATGTCTCTACAAATGACCCAATTTCGTTCCTTTTTATGGCTGAGTAATATTCCATTGTATATATGTACCACATCTTCTTTATCCATTCGTCTGTCAATGGGCATTTAGTTTGCTTCCATGACCTGGCTATTGTAAATAGTGCTGCAATAAACATTGGGGTGCATGTGTCTTTTTGAATTATGGTTTTCTCTGGGTATATGCCCAGTAGTGTGATTGCTGGGTCATATGGTAATTCTATTTGTAGTTTTTTAAGGAACCTCCATACTGTTCTCCATAGTGGCTGTATCAATTTACATTCCCACCAACAGTGCAAGAGGGTTCCCTTTTCTTCACACCTTCTCCAGCATTTGTTGTTTGTAGATTTTCTGATGATGCCCATTCTAACTGGGGTGAGGTGATACTTCATTGTAGTTTTGATTTGCATTTCCCTAATAATTAGTGATGTTGAGCAGCTTTTCATGTGCTTCTTGGCCATCTGTATGTCTTCTGTGGAGAAATGTCTATTTAGGTCTTCTGCCCATTATTTCATTGAGTTGTTTGTTTTATTAATATTGAGTTGCATGAGCTGTTTATATATTTTGGAGATTAATCCTTTGTCTGATGATACATTTGCAAATATTTTCTTCCATTCTGAGGGTTGTCTTTTAATCCTTAGGGTTTCCTTTGCTGTGCAAAAGCTTTTAAGTTTCATTAGGTCCGATTTGTTTATTTTTGTTTTTATTTCCATTGCTCTAGGAGGTGGATCAAAAAATATCTTTCTGTGATTTATGTCAGAGTGTTCTTCCTATGTTTTCCTCTAAGAGTTTTATACTGCCCGGTCTTATATTTAGGTCTTGAATCCATTTTCAGTTTATTTCTGTGTATGGTGTTAGGGAGTGTTCTAATTACATTCTTTTACATGCAGCTGTCCAGTTTTCCCAGCACCACTTATTGAGGAGACTGTCTTTTCTCCATTGTATATCTTTGCCTCCTTTGTCATAGATTAGTTGACCGTATGTGCGTGGGTTTATCTCTGGGCTTTCTATCCTGTTCCATTGATCTATATTTCTGTTTCTGTGCCAGTACCATATTGTCTTCATTACTGTAGATTTGTAGTATAGTCTGAGGTCAGGGAGTCTGATTCCTCCAGCTCCATTTTTTTCCCTCAAGACTGCTTTGGCTATTCAGGGTCTTCTGAGTCTCCATACATATTTTAAGATTTTTTGTTCTAGTTCTGTAAAAAATGCCATTGGTAATTTGATAGGGATTGCATTGACTCTGTAGATTGCTTTGGGTAGTATAGTCATTGTCACAATATTGATTCTTCCAATCCAGGAACATGGTATATCTCTCCATCTGTTGGCATCATCTTTAATTTCTTTCATCAGTGTCTTATAGTTTTCTGCATACAGGTCTTTTGTCTCCCTAGGTAGGTTTATTCCTAGGTATTTTCTTCTTTTTGTTGCAATGGTAAATGAGAGTGTTTCCTTAATTTCTCTTTCAGATTTTTCCTCATTAGTGTATAGGAATGCAAGAGATTTCTGTGCATTAAGTTTGTATCCTGCAACTTTACCAGATTCATTGATTAGCTCTAGTAGTTTTCTGGTGGCATCTTTAGGATTCTCTATATATAATATCATGTCATCTACAAACAGTAACAGTTTTACTTCTTCTTTTCCAATTTGGATTCCTTTTATTTCTTTTTCTTCTCTGATTACCGTGGCTAGGACTTCCAAAACTATGTTGAATAATAGTGGTGAGAGTGGACATCCTTGTCTTGTTCCTGATCTTAGAGGAAATGCTTTCAGTTTTTCACCATTGAGAATGATGTTTGCTGTGAGTTTGTCATATATGGACTTTATTATGTTGAAGTACGTTCCCTCTTTGCCCACTTACTAGAGGGTTTTTATCATAAATAGGTGTTGAATTTTGTCAAAAGCTTTTTCTGCATCTATTGAGATGATCATATGGTTTTTATTCTTTAATTTGTTAATATGGTATATCACATTGATTGATTTACGTATATTAAAGAATCCTTGCATCTCTGGGATAAATCCCACTTGATCATGGTGTATGATCCTTTTAATATGTTGTTGGATTCTCTTTGCTAGTATTTTGTTGAGGATTTTTGCATCTATATTCATCAGTGATATATATTGGTCTGTAGTTTTCTTTTTTTGGACTATCTTTGTCTGGTTTTAGTATCAGGATGATGGTGGCCTCATAGAATGAGTTTCGGAGTGTTCCTTCCTCTGCAATTTTTTGGAAGAGTTTGAGAATGTGGGTGTTAGCTCTTCTCTAAATGTTTGATAGAATTCACCTGTGAAGCCATCTGGTCCTGGACTTGTTTGTTGGAAGATTTTTAATCACAGTTTCAATCGTTACTTGTGAGTAGTCTGTTCATATTTTCTATTTCTTCCTTGTTCAGTCTTGGAAGGTTATACTTTTCTAATAATTTGTCCATTTCTTCCAGGTTGTCCATTTTATTGGCACAGAGTTGCTGGTAGTAGTCTCTTAGGATGCTTTGCATTTCTGCAGTGTCTGTTGTAGCTTCTCCTTTCTCATTTCTAATTTTATTGGAGTCCTCTCCCAGTTTTTCTTGATGAGTTTGGCTAATGGTTTATCAATTTTGTTTATCTTCTCAAGGAACCAGCTTTTAGTTTTATTGTTCTTTGCTATTGTTTCCTTTATTTCTATTACATTTATTTCTGCTCTGATCTTTATGATTTCTTTCCTTCAGCTCACTTTGGGTTTTGTTTGTTCTTCTTTCTCGAGTTCCTTTAGGTGTAATGTTAGATTGTTTATTTGAGATTTTTCTTCTGTCTTGAGGTAGGCTTATATAACTATAAACTTCCCTCTTAGAACTGCTTTTGCTGCATCCCATAGGTTTTGGATCATCGTGTTTTCATTGTCATGTATCTCTAGGTATATTTTGATTTCTTCTTTGATTTCTTCAGTGATTTCTTGCTTATTTAGTAGCATATTGTTTAGCCTCCTTGTATTTGTGTTTTTTATGTTTTTTTCCCTGTAATTGATTCCTCATCTCATAGCATTGTGGTCAGAAAAGATGCTTGATATGATTTCAGTTTTCTTAAATTTACTGAGGCTTGATTTGTGACCCAAGATGTGATCTATTCTGGAGAATGTTCCATTCGCACTTGAGAAGAAAGTGTAATCTGCTGGTTTTGGATGGAATGTCCTATAAATATCAATTAAATCTATCTGGTCTGTTGTGTCCTTAAAGCTTGTGTTTCCTTATTAATTTTATGTTTGAATGATCTGTCCATTGGTGTAAATGAGGTGTTAAAGTCCCCCACTATTATTCTGTTACTGTCGATTTCCTCTTTTCTAGCTGTTAGCAGTTGCCTTATGTATTGAGGTGCTCCTATGTTGGGTGCATACATATTTATAATTGTTATATCTTTTTCTTGGCTTGATCCCTTGATCATTACATAGTATCCTTCCTTGTCTCTTGTAACATTCTTTATTTTAACGTCTATTTTATCTGATATGAGTATTGCTACTCCAGTTTTCTTTTGATTTGCATTTGCATGGAATATCTTTTTCCATCCCCTCACTTTCAGTCTGCATGTGTCCCTAGGCCTGAAGTGGGTCTCTTGTAGACAGCATATATATGGGTCTTGTTTTTGTATCCATTCAACAAGCCTGTGTGTTTTCGTTGGAGCATTTAATCCATTAACGTTTAAGGTAATTATGGATATGTATGTTCCTATTACCATTTTCTTAACTTTGGGGGGTTTGTTTTTGTAGGTCCTTTTCTTCTCTTCTGTTTCCCACTTAGAGAAGTTCCTTTAGCATTTATTGTAGAGCTGGTTTGGTGGTGTTGAATTCTCTTAGCTTTTGCTCATCTGTAAAGCTTTTGATTTCTCCATCGAATCTGAATGAGATCCTTGCTGGGTAGAGTAATCTTGGTTGTAAGTTCTTCCCTTTCATCACTTTAAATATTTTATGCCACTCCCTTCTGGCTTGTAGACTTTCTGCTGATAAATAAGCTGTTAACCTTGTGGAAGTTCCCTTGTATGTTGTCATTTTTCCCTTCCTGCTTTCAGTAATTTTTATTTGTCTTTAATTTTTGCCAATTTGATTACTATGTGTCTGAGCGTGTTTCTCCTTGGGTTTTTCCTGTATGGGACTCTGTGTGCTTCCTGGACTTCGGTGACTATTTCCTTTCCCATGTTAGGGAAGTTTTTGACTATAATATCTTCAAATATTTTTTCACATACTTTCTCTCTCTCTTCTCCTTCTGGGACCCCTATAATGCGAATGTTGTTGCATTTAATGTTGTCCCAGAGGTATCTTAGCCTGTCTTCATTTCTTTTCATTCATTTTTCTTTATTCTGTTCCGTGGTAGTGAATTTCACCATTCTGTCGTCCAGGTCACTTATCCGTTCTTCTGTCTCAGTTATTCTGCTATTGATTCCTTGTAGTGTATTTTTCAATTCAGTTATTGTATTGTTCCTCTCTGTTTGTTTGTTCTTTAATTCTTCTAGATCTATGTTAAACATTTCTTGCATCTTCTCAATCTTTGCCTCCATTGCTTTTCTGAGGTCCTGGATCATCTTCACTATCATTTTTCTGAATTTGTTTTCTGGAAGATTGCCTAGCTCCATTTCATTTAGTTGTTTTTGGGGGGTTTTATCTTGTTCCTTCATCCGGTACCTAGTCCTCTGCGTTTTCATCTTGTCTATCTTTCTGTGAATGTGGTTTTTGTTCCACAGGCTGCAGTATTGTAGTTCTTCTTGCTTCTGTTGTCTGCCCTCTGGCAGACTCTGGGAGGGCTCATGCCAAGGAGCACTTCCCAGAACTTCTGCTGCTGGTGTCCTTGTCCCTTGGTGAGCCACAGCTGACCCCGGCTTCTGCAGGAGACCCTCCAACACTAGCAGGTGGGTTTGGTTCAGTCTCCTATGGGGTCACTTCTCCTTCCCCTGGGTCCCGATGTGCACACTACTTTGTGTGTGCCCTCCAAGAGTGGAGTCTCTGTTTCCCCCAGTCCTGCCGATGTCCTGCAATCAAATCCTGCTAGCCTTCAAAGTCTGATTATCTAGGAATTCCTCCTCCCGTTGCCAGGCCCCCAGGTGGGAAGCCTGACATGTGGCTTAGAACCTTCACTCCAGTGGGTGGACTTCTGTGGTATAAGTGTTCTCCAGTTTGTGATTCACCCACCCAGCAGTTATGGGATTTGATTTTATTGTGATAGCTCCCCTCCTACTGTCTCATTGTGGCTTCTCCTTTGTCTTTGGATGTGGGTTATCTTTTTTGGTGAGTTCCAGTGTCTTCTCGTCGATGAGTGTTCAGCAATTAGTTGTGATTCTGGTGTTCTCGAAAGAGGGAGTGAGAGCATGTCCTTCTACTCCGCCATCTTCAATAAGTCTTTTAGTTAATGTCATAAGACTATGAGATATCTCTACTTTAAAGATGGTGTATTAGTTTTCTATTCTCTGTTACAAATTACTACAAAAGTAGCAGCTTAAAACACACCTAACACACAGTTTCTGTGGGTCAGAAATCCAGTCAAGTTTTGGCTGGTTCCTGTGCTTTGGGGTCTTCCTCAGGCTACAGCAAAGGTAACAGCCTGGGGGAGGATCCACTTCCACTCTTATGTGTAGTTTGAAAGAAACAGTTCCTCGTGGGCTTTTGCGCTGCAGACCTCAGTTCCTACCTGGCTCTGCTGGAGGCCAACCTCAGTTCCTTGTCATCTAGACCTCTCCAATGTGGCTGTTTGTTTCATCAGAACAGGTGAGTCAAGAAGGCACTAGAGTCTACTAGCAAGATAGAAGTTGCTGTTTTATATAACCTAATTGTGGGAGTGACATTTCATCACCTTTGCTATATTTGAAGCAAGTCACAGGTCCTGCCTACATGCCAGGGCAGGTATTAACACACAAGGGCACGAGTACCGGAAACAGGCTGTGATCACTGGGGCTATCTGAGAAGCTGCCTGCCTGCCACAGGAGGGGAGGTTAAGTAAATTGTGTGCCATAGTGGTATTTGAGTATTTGGAAATTAGTTCTTAGGATATATTTCTCTAGTTAGATTCTACTTTGTTTTATGGAAATTTACATCTTTATTTTCTGTTTTCTAAATACTTGATTTCTCTGATGTCTGAATACGGTTGACCCTTGAACAATGTGGGGATTGGATTTTTTCTTTTATTCTTTAGTTAGCAACCTTGGGGGAAGAAAGTTACATCAGGACTTAAAGGCAAAGGCAGAAACCCCAAACCAGCCAATTTTTCCTTGTTAGGCTGGAACAGAGTTTAAATCAGGGCAGACCCACTCTAGCTCTGGCCATAGCCTACTCTCTATGTCCTGGTCCCAAGTTTGTTTGGTTAGAAACTGTGCTAAGCCCACACACAGTTGAAAATCTGCATATAACTTTTGACTCCCCCAGAACTTAACTGCTAATAATCGCCCACTGTTGACCCTTACTGATAACATAAACAGTTGAATAGCACATATTTTGTATGTTATATTTATTATATGTCCTATTCTTATAACAAAGTAAGCTATAAAAAAGAAAATATTATTAACAAAATCGTAAGAAGAGAAAATACATTTACAGTACTGTACTGTATATATCAGTACCATAAGTTTACGTCATCTGTTTATAAGATGAATTGGCTGTCTCTCAGTACCTATATAAGCATTGTCTTATATGTTACAAAACCCTGTAGATGCTATACATATAACACTAGCACTGGAATCAAAATGAAAAGATAATGTGAAAAAGAAATTCATCTTTACTTACACATATAACGACTTATTCATTGTTAATGAAGAAGCAACAATATGATTGTTTATGGTAGCCTAGTATAATCGATAATGATTGCTTCATGGTAAGCTAGCCTATACACTAATGAATGAATCATTGTCAAATAAAATTTTTATGGCATACAGTACTATAGTCATATTCATAATATAGTATTGGAAACATTGTTACTTTTTTTTAAAAAACCACTTACCTGTGATGATAGACTGATACACAGTTACTCGAAGGATGAGAGAGAGAGGCATACTGTATGGTAATGTAATTCTTTGAAAGCAAAGTTATAAGACAGTAAGAAAACTAACACATTATTAATTTTATATTAAATATCACTCACATTATGCCTATGTAAGGAAAGGCTATCCACTTCAATACAAGTCTTGCACATGATGTTCTGTATCATGAAAACTTAGGTGATTATGATGGTGATGCAAAAAGGTCTCACACAGTTCTTACTGTACATTTATTTGATTTTCACATGAACACACACACATATACAACAGATTAGTTTGTTTATTAACTCAGATGATTATTTACTATTCATTAAGTGGAAGTGGATCATCATAAATGTCTTCATCCTTGTCTTCATGTTGATAGGCTGAGGAGGAGGAGGGAGAGGAGGGGTTGGTCTGGCTGTCTCAGGTGGCAGAAGTGGAAGAGATGGAGGAGGTGGAAGTGGAGGCAGGCACACTCAGTGTAACTTTATGGAAATACATCCTAATTTCTGTCTGACTTTTTTGCTTTTTCATTTCTCTAAAAATGTTTCTATACGGTACTAATCCTTCTTTCACTGTTTGCATTAGTTTCAGTGCCTGTATCACAGAGTGGTCCATGTCATAAAATAACTTAAAAGCAGTCTTGAATAATTTGAACCCTTCTGCCAGATTGTCTAATGCAATTTGTTTTCTGGCACTGTTTCTTCTATGTCTTCTTCCTCATCATCTGGCACTGGTTCAGAAGCACTCATCTTCATCCAATTGTCTTCTGTTAATTCCTCTGGTGTGGTGTCTGTTATCTCTTGAATTTTTCCAAGATCTTTGTCTTAAAACCCTTCACCCCCCCCACCTTTTTCCCCCTATATCCACAATCTCTTTCATCATTTCCTTGATTGGCTCTGTCATAAAACCATCCTTTGCTGTCATTAAATTCTCCAGCATTAGACCTTTTATCTTCCTTTTGCTTGAAGTTGTCATATAATGACTTCACTTTTTAAAAAGTCATTTTAGAGTCTATTGGTATGCCTTTCTTATAACAATACTGTACCCATATAAACGCTGCATTTTCAGTATGAGATAAAAAGATATTTCACAAAAAGTGTGAGGTTTTTGTGTCTGCTGGAGTAGCTGTAGCAACAGCTTCACGAATTTCCTTTTCTTTTTTTTACAATGGTCCTTATGCTGGATTCCTTTATCTTGAAATGGTGGGCAGCCACAGCTGCAGACCTCAATCTACAGTACATATTAAGCAATTTAACTTTTTCTGGTAGTGTCGTGACTTTTCTGTGCCTCTGGGGACCACTTCCAGCATCGTTAGTGGCACTTTGTATGGGTCCCATGGTGTTATTCAAGGTTTATGGTATTGCACTAAACACGATGAAAAATACACGAGAACCACAAGAGATCACTTTTTTACTGAGTTACACAGTTTAATGGAGAGGCAAACTGCTTATACAGAGATGATGAGTGTCACATGATGTTTTAAGCGGATACTCACACTTGCAACACGAGCTCATTGCAATAGCATCAGGAGGTGGCTGAGAAGTTATTACAGTACTACAGCATGTACAGTTCCTTTATGTAGTTATGATTTAAAACTGAACCTTTATGGTTGTTTACATTTCCCTCAACTGTGAATGGCGCCATGTACAGTATGTTTGTGTAAATTTTTATAAATTTTCACGTTTTGTGATAGATTTATGTATATTTCATGGTAGTAAATGATAAAATAGACTAGCATCTACATATATTTTATGCATTCATGACATGCTTTTTCCTTAATTTTTTTTTTTTTTTTTTTTTTTTTTTTTTTTTTTTTTTTTTTGGTATGCGGGCCTCTCACTGCTGTGGCCTCTCCCGTTGCGGAGCACAGGCTCCGGACGCGCAGGCCTAGCGGCCATGGCTCACGGGCCCAGTCGCTCCGCGGCATGTGGGATCTTCCCGGACCAGGGCACGAACCCGTGTCCCCTGCATCGGCAGGCGGATTCTCAACCACTGCGCCACCAGGGAAGCCCTTTTTCCTTAATTTTTAAAAAATATTTCTAGGCTATGTGGTTCCTCTATGAGTTTTTTCAAATTGTCACAAATCTCAAAAATATTTTCCAAAATATTTATTGAAAAAATCCACATAGAAGTGGACCCACGCAGTTCAAATCCATGTTCAAAGGTCAACTGTATGTGAATTTTATGTTGAAGATGTTGTCATGGTAGCTGACCAGTCTGCAGAATGAATTATTCTTACTCGGTTTTAAATATTTTACTTTGCTGTATGTTTTACCAGTTATTTATCATCTCCTTTTTATTATTTATTTGGACACTTACACAAATTATTATAGACCAGTTGCTACCAGTGTGAGAGAAGGGATAAGCCTCTGTAAACTCCAATGAAAGTCATGTGTACCTACTACAGATCTTCGAATCAGGCTAAATTTAACAATAATAAATAATTATTTGGTGACATACTACATGTATCATAATAGCTGAAAACCAAATCAACATTTTAGATATGTATTTACTGTTGTCTTAATGTTAATTGTTTCAAATCAAATTGATAAGTGGTACTGGGTGCAGTTTTATATATACTTGCATATTCCACAAATATTTTTTCAAACCAGAAAATCTGTTGAAAAATGCAGTCTAGACATTGATACCTGGTTATTGACTTGAAGAAATATGTTTTATACTAGTAGTTTATAGATTCAAAATGAAATCTGAAAGGTGTTTAAACTGATAATATGATACTAATAATATTAAACTTTGTACGTTCTCTACATTAGGTATGACTGGGATACAGTGGTTAAAATGTGTAGGACAAATTTAGATTCATGATCATTCTTTTTGTAGTCAAGAATGTTTGTCCTTATTTTTGACTATTTATTTGATACTGATTCTCAACCCTAGATCACAGAAAGCTAATTATGTTGTTCATTTATTTCAAATGAACTTTGGCTCTAAGACTGCGCCACCTGTCATAGAGCATCATGGGATAGGAAAGGGAATCTAGTACTCAACAGATTGCCTCAATGAGTCTACTTATATGAGGTTTCTAAAATAGTGAAATTCTTAGAAACAAAGTAGAATGGTGGATGACAGAGGCTGGGGAAGGGGGAAAAGGGGAGTTACTTTTCAATGAATATACAGTTTTACTTTTGCAGGATGAAAAAGTTTAGAGTTCTGTTATACAGCAATGTATATGGTTAACACTACTGTACTGCAGACCAGAAATTGTTAAGAAGGTAACTTTTATGTTTGTGGTTTTGACCTCAATTAAAAATAAATAGATAGTCTCAGCTAAAGTATGAATGAATATTTACTCATGCAACAGAAAGGCTTTATGTGGAACCAGTTCTGTTGTGGTATATAAACAGCCACATTAGTAGTACTTGATTTTGCAGAGTTAACATCAGCATGCTGAGATAAGAAATCAGAGCATGAGATCTAGCCCACTCTTCAATATTACATTGACATCGCCTGGTATCCATCTGGACTCTTTCAAAGCTAAGCTGTTGATCCAAGAGCCTCTCTAAACTGGAAGAAGTCCTAAATTCTCTTCCCCCCATTTTGTATGGGAATATTGACATTCATATATCAGGCATTACTGACAAAGCAATTTGACAGGCACTGTGCAGGTAAACACGAAAATGTAATATTTGACTGTGCTTTTGTTTATGGAGTCAAACCTTCTTATAACTTATCTTCCTTCAAGTGCCTGTTAGCTAAATTAAATTTCAAATACTTTTGCCACCTGATTTTTGTTGTCTTTATTATTCAATGAACATTAAATTATCTCTTCCCTTAATTATTAACGTTTTTTGAACCTTTGCTAGCCTGTTTGTTGCTTTTTTTCAAATGAATGTGATTTTGAGCCTTGGTACATTATTTGATTAATTCTGTCATTACAGTAATAATGCTCATTATCTGATTCAAGATTTTAATGTTCATGTCAATGTGTAAAGATTAATTTTCTAATATGGGAGAAAGATAAGTGGAACAAATAGGTAAAGATGGAATTATTTGATAAATGTTTATAGAGCACCTACTGTGTGCTCATTGTTCTGAGTTATGTGGGTACAGATCCTGCCCACATGAACCTTATAATCTCAAAAAAGAAAATAAATAAAATTTTTGAAATTTCAGATAATGACAAGTGCTTTATGATAAGTAATTGGCAAGGCATACATGAATGAGCCTTTTGAGAACAATATAAAAAGCAGAGCAGAGATACAAGATGGCTGTGTGAAGAAAGAAAAGTCAGTAAGAAGAAAGGCACTAAACATAAATATAAAATAATATTCTTCATATTATTTATGTCTGTTTAAGAGTAAAAGACAATTTACACATTTAAGAAAAGTAATATAATGTGGAATTTATAAGGTATGTAGAAGCAAAACATATAACAGTAGTACAAAGGCTGGATGAGGATAAATAAGTTATACTGTTGTAAGGTTTCTTACATGATGTCTGAAGTGGCAAAATATCTCCTGAAGGTAGACTATGATAAGTTAAAGATATATGCTAGCAACTCTAAATCTATCCCCAAAATAATGACAAACGTTATAGCTAATAAGTCAACAAAGTAGATCAGTTAGAATCATAAGAAATAATCCTAAAGAAGGCAGAAGAAGAGAGAAAAGGGAACAAAGAACAGAAAGTACCCCTAGGAAACAAAAAACAATATTAAAAGTAAAAGGATGGGGAGAAAAAAGATACCATGCTAACATTAATAAAAAGAAAACTGGAGTAGCTGTGTTAATATTAGACAGTGTATATTGCATAGCAAAGAATATTTGCAGAAAAAGAAGACCATTTCATAATGATAAAGTGTTCAGTTCATCAAGAGAACATAATAATGCTAAATGTTTATGCACTCAATAACAGAGCTTCGGGCTTCCCTGGTGGCGCAGTGGTTGAGACTCCGCCTGCCGATGCAGGGGACACGGGTTCGTGCCCGGGTCTGGGAAGATCCCACATGCCGCAGAGCGGCTGGGCCCGTGAGCCATGGCCGCTGAGCCTGCGCGTCCGGAGCCTGTGCAAAAAAAAAAAAAAAAAAAAAAACCAGAGCTTCAAAATATGTAAAGCAAAAGATGATAGAACTACAAGGAGAAATAGACACATTGACAATTTTAATCAGATATTTTAATATCCTTTCAACAATTGACAGAACAATTAATCAGAAAATTAGTAAGGATGTAAAAAAATAGAATTACATCAGCCAATTTGAGGTGACATTTAAAACTTTGCCCAAAAATAATCTAATACAATTCTTTCAAGTGTACACAGAGCATTTAATAAGATAATTTATATTGTGCACCATAAAACAAGTCACAATATGTTTAAAATAATTCAGGTTATACAAAGTACTTCTCTGGCCACAGTGGGATTAATTTAGAAATCTATAACAGAAAGTTATCTGTGAAATCACCAAATATTTGGAAGCAAATAACAAAGGTCTAGATAACCCATGGGTTATAGAAAAAAATCAAAGGGAATTAGATAGTATGTTGAACTGAATGAAAATGAAAACACATATCAAAATTTGTGGAATACAGATAAAGCCGTACTTAGAAGCATATAGGCCTAACCATCTATATCAGAAAAGAAAGGTCTCAAGTAAATGACCTCAGCTTCTGCCTTAAGAAACTACAATAAGAAAATTAAGTTCAAAGTAAGCAGAAGATAAGAAATAATAAAGATTAGAGCAGAAATCAATGAAATAGAAAACTAAAAAAAAGTCCGTGAAATCAAAACCTGGTTCTTTGAGAAGATCAGTAAAGTTGATAAGCCTCTAGGCAAACTGCTCAAGAAAAAAGAGAGGGAAGTGGGACTTCCCTGGTGGTCCAGTGGTTGAGAATTTGCCTTCCAATGCAGGGGACGCGGATTCAATCCCAAGTTGGGGAACTAAGATCCCACACACATGCTGTGGGTCAACTAAGCCCACGCACCACAACTACTGAGCCCATGTGCCACCACTAGGAGCCCGCATGCCACAACTACAGAGCCCTTGTGCTCTAGAACCCATGTGCCACAACTACAGAGCCCACATACTCCGGAGCCTGCGTGCTGCAACTACTGAGCCTGCATGCCCTGGAGCCTACACACCACAACTAGAGAGAAGCCTGTGTGCTTCAGTGAAGAGCTCGTGTGCTACAACAGAAGATCCCATGTGCTGAAACTAAGACCCAATGCAGCCAAAAATAAATACATAACATTTAAAAGAGAAAAGAGAGGATGATAATTACCAACAGGAAGAATGAGATATGTAACATTACTACAGTTTCTACAGATATTAAAAGGAAAATAAGGATGTATAATGAACAACTTCGTGTTGATAAATTTAACAACTTATAAATTCCTTGAAAGACACAAACTACCAAAGCTTACTTAAGAAGAAATAGATAACTGGATAGCCCCATAATAGTCATTGAACTTGTAGCTAAAAGCCTTCCCACAAAGAAAACATTAGGCTCAGATGGGTGAATTCTACCAAACATTATTATTTATTTAAGAAATAATATTAATTCTACACACATTTTTTCAGCAAATTCAAGAGGTAAATCTTCTCAACTCCTTATATGAGGCCAATACTATTATAAAAAACCAGACAAGAGGATTACAAGGAAAGAACACTACAAACCAATATTCCTCAGTTATAATAGATGCAAAAAAACAACACAGTTTTAGCAATTTCATTCAAAAAATATAACTAATAATACATTATGACTAAGTGTTTACCTCAGGAATGTGAGGTTGATTTAACGTTTGAAAGTCAGTCAGTGTAATTTACCATATTAGCAGTCTAAAAATGAAAAATCATATGCTAATCTCAGTAGATGCAAAAAAGATTTTTGAGAAAACCCACTTCCATTCATGATAAAAGCTTCAAAAAGTAAGAATAAACTAGAATGTCTTTATCCCGATTAAGTACATCTCAGAAAAACATGTGGTTAGCATAATACTTTTAATGGTGACAGATCAGGAATAAGGCAGGGTTATTTTCTTTCACTTCTTCTATTCACCATTGTATTGGAGGGTCTAGCCAGTGCAGTAAGTCATGAAAAAACATACAGATTGTAAAAGAACTACAACTATCTTTATTTGAATATGACATGATCAAAATGTAAGTCTACATAAACCATAAGTATACAGACTTTCCATGTAATTACAAAAAAAAGCTACTAGAAGTTATGAGTTTAGGAAGGTTGCAAAGTACAAGATCAATTTATAGAAACCAATTGTATTACACATATATGAGGTATTGAGAGTAGTCAAAATCACAGAGACAAAAAGAATTGTTGTTGCCAGGGGCTGTAGGGTGGGAATGGGAGGCTTGTTTAATTCATACAGAGTTTCTGTTTTACAAGGTGAAAACAGCTATGAAGATGGATGGTGGTGTTCGTTATGCAACATTATGAATGTATTTAATACCACTGAACTGTACCCTTTAAAATGGTTAAGACGGAAAATCATATGTATATTTACCCAAAAAGTTAAAAAAATCAATTGTATATCTACATGTTAAGAACAAAGTAGGATGTTAAAACTTAAAAACATTTTAAATGGTTAAAATTTTTAAATACCATTTTATAATAGCATCAGAATATATGAAATACTTAGGGATAAATGTGACCCATACTCTGATAACTGGTCTGCAAAAGATTAACACCCCATATTGGAAAGATATACTGTGTTTGTAGATCAGAAAACCAATATTGTTAATATGTCAGTTCTCCTAAAATTGACCTAACGATTCAACTGATACCAGCTGAAATTCCAGCATGCTTTTTTTGTAGAAATAGACAGCTGAATTGGAAATTCATTTTAAAATCCAAAGAGTCAAATAAGACTTATTTTTAAATTACAGTAATTAAGACAATATGGTAAAGATAAACAGATCAGTGCATCAGAATACAGCATCCAGAGTTAGACCTACTTATATATAATATATTGTACCTAAACTTAAATGTGAAACCTAAAGCTATGAAACTTCTAGAAGAAAACATTAAAAAAAAAAAAAAACCCCAAAAAAATAAACCCTTTTACTTTGGGTTAAGGGAAAATGTCTTAGAATCAATACCACAAGCATGATTTATAAAAGAAAAATTGATAAATTGCACTTCATCAAACTTAAGAACTAGTCTTCTAAAGGTACTGTGGTGAGGATGAAAATTCGAATCACAGACTCTACGAAAATATTTATAAATCACACATCTGATAAAATTGTATCCCATTACACACTAATATGTATAAAATAGATAATAAGAACCTGCTGTAAAAAAATAAATGAAATTCAAAATTAAAAAAAAAAATTGTATCCAAAATATATGAAGAACTCTCAAAACTCAATATTAGGAAGGGAAACTAAGAGTCTAGTCCTTTACTACTTCTAGAACTTTGTTGTTGGGTTTCAAAGGCGGAGAGAACAGAGAAGAAAATGCAAATGTATTTTTTCCAAATTCACCCTGTTTAAAATATCCTCAGTACTATTTGGAATTTTATCTCTTGTGTACACTGAGATAATAGGTTCTCTTTGGTTTCTATAGGTCTCACCACTTACATTTCAGAGTTCAGTGTTGGGGACCTCTTAACATTGACTTAACAGCTAGCTGCTAATGCTACCCTAGTCTCTACTCACAGAAATCTCTGTTAACTCACTTTTCTTAGACTGCCAATGAGTTTCTTCAAAGTGTTAATGAAATGCCATGACGTTGCCTAGGCCCATAGAATGAGCCAGTGGTAGTAAAGATTCAAACCCAGACTTTGTAATCTGAAGGTCAGTGCTCTTTCTGTTGTGCCTCAGCTGCTTGGTTGAAAATGAGTTTGGGGTTCTAATTTTTGCTCTTCTTACTATTCAGTTGTGTGAACTTGGTTCAGTCATTTAATTTCTCTCATTCTTCCATTTTCTCAGATAGAAAATGAGAAAGTAGAAGGAAGGAGAAGAAAGACCCTAGCCCTTTTCATTCTAACTTTCTATTATTTTTTATCCTTCAGTTCTCCTTTACTTTTCCTGCCCCTTGCTCAACCTTTTTCTCCCTCTTTTTCTCTTTTTACCATCAATGAACTCTCCTTATGAGTCAAGTTGTTATATGAAAGTTGTCTCTATTGAGTGACATATGTACCTCACAAACTCTCAGAAGATTGCCTAGTAAGCTTTCCTTGCTGGCTGCAGCCCTGTTTTCCTGTCTTCCCACCAGTGGGATTGTCACTGCAGTTCTACTTTTTCTGTCTCTAAAGCACACTGTACTTTAAAACTGAAAATCAGTTGTTATGATTGTCATCTTGAACATACCTAGCTGGAAAACTTATTTCTAAATTTTCACATGCAGAAACCGTTGTCTTCTCATTCTTTTACTTCCTGAGATTTCTTTTATTCAAGGGTAGTTATTTAATGACAAGTCTGCCCTTTTCTACAGCTCCAAATTAACCACTGGAAAAAATCACATTTCTTTAGGATCTCTGAGCACTGATTGAATTGGATAGTGGAGGGGAGGATGCAAGACAGCACTGCATGCTTTTTAGTCTTAGTGAGGAAAAAACTAATTGTGGAGATGCTGAATTACAAGAGGAGCTATAACCATATTTTTATATTTAATTGTAGTCCTGATTCTATTCATGTTCAACAAGTGCTGCCACTTTTGTCATTCTTTTACATTTATTTTAGCCCCATTTTGTTGTGCATCACAATTTCTCAGGAATTTTCTTGCACAGAAGCTTAACTCATTAGCCATATGTTTTCCCTTGAGTGGAAGCCAATTTTCAAAATGTAAAATAGGACATTTCCATTTGCAGCTAACAGGTATAGTTGGAAAGCCTGTGGCTGCTTTAATTCTAGGTACCCTTCTTTCATGAGTCTGATGTCCATGTGGGAACACTTCCACACCATCCAGCCTTCTCCATTTCCCTTACCCTCCTCTCCTCCTCCCCCACTTTCTTATGGTCAGGCATCAGGCCTGACATTTCCAGCCAGTTTGGCATTGTGTTAATAACCCAGTCATTGCTTCATTTTAAAATAATATCAACAAATATAGGCACTATGTTACTTAATAAGAACTTACTTAAATAAACTAAATAATTAAGAACAGTAATGAATTAATTAATTATATACTTTGGGGGGAAAATAGACATTCATGAGTCTATATCAGTGATAGAGAGAGAGAGATAGACAGACAGACAGGCAGATACATATATACATATATATGTGGGTGGATGGGGAGGAAAGAGGGTTGTTATTTACAGTAAAATGTTGCAAGGTCAGCTAGTAAATGTGGAAGGAGTGCTAAAGTAGGAAAATCATTGTTTTGAAACCATCATAGAAAAGGTTGAATCAAGCAAGAGTCGTCAGTGGCTGCTAAATCTAGGGAGAAATGAGGAGAAGCAGGATATTTTCACGGTCTTTAAGTGTTTCCCCTAAGACTGTTTATTAATTGTAAGGAAGAAAAAGAAAACAGTAATTATACAGCATGGAGCGATCATGTCTCCAGGTATTAAACTCTGAGAACACATCACCTATTCAGTGTTCCCAGTGAGAGTATACAACCTGAATCTAAATCTCAAGGAAACATCAAACACAAAATGACAAACTTTCTTCTAAATAAAGGAGGAAGGTTCTAATTTCATACTTCTACAGGTAGCTGTCCAGTTTTCCCAGCACCACTTATTGAAGAGGCTGTCTTTTCTCCAATGTATATTCTTGCCTCCTTTATCAAAGATAAGGTGACCATATGTGTGTGGGTTTATCTCTGGGCTTTCTATCCTGTTCCATTGATCTATATTTCTGTTTTTGTGCCAGTACCATACTGTCTTGATTACTGTGGCCTTGTAGTATAGTCTGAAGTCAGGGAGCCTGATTCCTCCAGCTCCATTTTTCGTTCTCAAGATTGCTTTGGCTATTCGGGGTCTTTTGTGTTTCCATACAAATTGTGAAATTCTTTTTTCTAGTTCTGTAAAAAATGCCAGTGGCAATTTGATAGGGATTGCATTGAATCTGTATATTGCTTTGGGTAATACAGTCATTTTCACAATGTTGATTCTTCCAATCCAAGAACATGGTATATTTCTCCCTTTTTTATGTCATCTTTGATTTCTTTCATCAGTGTTTTATAGTTTTCTGAGTACAAGCCTTTTGCCTCCTTTGGTAGGTTTATTCCTAGGTATTTTATTCTTTTTGTTGCAATGGTAAGTGGGATTATTTCTTTAATTCCTCATTCTAATTTTTCATTATTAGTGTATAGGAATGCAAGAGATTTCTGTGCATTAATTTTGTATCCTGCAACCTTACCAATTCATTGATTAGTTCTAGTAGTTTTCTGTGGCATCTTTAGGATTTTCTATGTATAGTATCACGTCACCTGCTAACAGTGACAGTTTTACTTCTTCTTTTCCAATTTGTATTCCTTTTATTTCTTTTTCTTCTCTGATTGCCATGGCTAGGACTTCCAAAATTATGTTGAATAGAGTGGCGAGAGTGGGCATCCTTGTCTTGTTCCTGGTCTTAGAGGAAATGCTTTCAGCTTTTCACTGTTGAATATTATGTTAGTTGTAGGTTTGTCTTATATGGGCTTTATTATGTTGAGGTATGTTCCATCTCTGCCCACTTTCTGGAAGCCCTCTGCACCTCCCCTGATCCTCTGATCCCAGAGAGCCCCTCCCTGTCCGCCCTTCCTCTTCTCCCCCCACCTCCCTCCTGCACCCGTAGGATCCATGTGGCCTGGTGGGGGCCCCCAGAGAACAGAGAGCTAGGCCCGGACTATGACATCTTTATATAAGTGAATATAGATTGAAGAAGTAGCTATAAAACCTGAAATTTCCATGTTTCAATTCTTTTTTACCATGGCTGTTAATATGATATAGCTAGGTATTGTGCACACTTCATTGTTTACTCTGCAATAAATTACTTCCCTCCTGACCAATAGACAACCATCACCATGAGTTAGAAATGTTAGGCATTTGGCTATACCCTAGAATACAGTTCATGGCTTTTAAATATTGTGTGGGTGTGAAAGATTTTGAGTGACCATTGGATAAGCTACAACATTCTACTTCCTTAAGCCATATTTGGGGATGTTTACTTATAATTATAGTCTTGCTCTAGGGCTTGCTATTTGGTGGACAAGATATTTTTCTGCTCATTCCTCAAGGATTCTTTCTGAATGCCATTTAAGAGCATGAACTTTGGATCCAGAATGCTTGGGTTTCTATATATTAAACTCTACCACCTTTGCAAGTTACTTAACATCAGTAAGCCTCAATTCCCTCATCTGCAAGATGGGGAAAATGTAATGAGTATAGCTCATAGATTATCTTTCTATGAATGCAAGTAGAACTGTACCTTGCATGCAGTAAGTAATATATAACAGTTAGCTTCCCAGTTGTTATCATCGTTTATTGTTATAATTGACTTTATTGTGATTGTGGAGTAGGTTCTGGTAGAAACCAAAATTATCATTTGTTTGGGAATGGCTTTATGTTTAGTTATTCATCTTTTGTACTTATGACATTCAGTCAGAATTATTATGTCAATTTAGGGATTATCACACCTGGTTTTCATTTCTGTTGGTCCTGAGGTACTGTATTCATCAGAATTGAGCACTTTGAGAATAAAATTGAGATTGATGAATAAAGGGGTTTTTAAAAATCTTCTAGGAATAAAAGTTTTGTAACCACCAGTATTCATTTGGTTTAAAGCACAAGGAAAAATTGTGCTTTATAAAATCGATTACTATGTTCAACTGTTATTTGAGTTCCTCAGAATTACTGCCTAAACTTAGATCTGTGGTCCATCTAGACTAGCATTTGCTCTTGGATAGGTTCTCAAGGAGAGAATATGGGTAAATCTAAAAGAACTAACAAGCCCCACCCCAAATTTTTTTAAATTTTTTTGTGCTTTTCTTTTCATTCCAGCATGGCCCTTTGGTTTCTTTAAATCATTTAGGAGAGAGGTTCTGTCCCCAGAACTCCAGAAATAGCTGGGGAGATTAGAATTTAGTCATTGTGAACATGAGCCAGGAAAAACAGAAAATGTTTAAAGATAGTTTATTATTAGTATATTACTTTTTAAGGTTGTTTATTTGTTATTGTTAAGCTAATATATTCTGTCCTTAGAATATTCAAGCAATTCAAAAATGTACGGTGTATTAATTCCAAGTCCTCTGTATTCTCCTTCCTTAGCAATAACTAGTTAACTTTGTATATTACTCCAGTTTCTTTTCTATGCAGATCTAATACTTTAATTTTTAGGGAAGTAGGTTAATACTATACATAATTTTTACAACTTTATTTTCTTACTTAATAATATGTATCCTGTACTTTCCAAGGGATTACATGTGTGTATTAACAGCATCCTTTTTAATGCTCATTCAGCATTTTAGTGTGTGGATATATCAATTTATTTATTCAATCCCTTATTGATACATGTTTGGGTTATTTGTAATTTTCTATTACAAAGTATACAGCAGTGAATATCCTTGTACACATAATTTTGAATGTGTTTGCAAGTTCTATTCCCTAAAGTGGAAATGTGTGCTCAAAGAATTTAAAAAATTTTTAATGGTAGATACTGACAAATTAGAGGTGCTTGTTGAGAGAAAAAAGTAACTCATAACATTAATAGTAGATACTGACAGTGGGAATGGCAGGCTTTGCTTCGCCCTCACTTGAAGTAGCTCCTTGTGTAAACAGTTAATAGTGATATCTAGAACTTAAAAGAATTAACAGTTTCCCTGACTCCTCAGTCATATTTGTTCTTTCCATTTATTCATTGGTCCTTAGAATTAGATAGGGAAGGGGATGCATGGAGGTGGAAGGAAGTATGGATACTGACTTTCTCATTTTACAGAGATACAATCTAAAGTAATGGATCAAGTAGAGATTATAATTATTATTCAACGTTAGAAAGGTAATGTACAGAAGAACTGAAGATAAAAACACAGCTAAGAAAAACTTTAAAGGATGTAGTGTAAATGAGCTAAATAGTATATCTTTCATAGGGAGGAAAATACTGGATTTTCCTTAACAAATCTGTAACTGTAATTACAGAAGAAATAGAGGTCTAAACATATAATTTAAAGTTTTGGAGGTTACACTGAATAACTAAAGTCAGAAATAGAGAAGAAAGTTTACCTCTGAGGAGTGAGATTGGTAGTAGGGAACGGAGATGTTTTTATTTTTCATTTTATTTCCTCCTTTAACTGTCAGTATTTCTAGTTCTGTGTTTATTGATTACTTTCCAAATAATATAGAAAATAGATTTAAAAAGGAAAGCTGAAGCTATAACTCCATGATGGGATAATTAAGACAATTGTGGGAAACAGCAATATCAACGTCAAATCAGTTAGTGGGACAAAAATAGACTAAGGGGTGTTAGTTATATAGTTTATGAGTCCATTTATAAACTTTCCATATCAAGAAGGTTTATACCATATAGTAGTTTATAAGAAATAAACCTACTTAATTTGAGTTATAGAATTCAACTCATGACAATACATGGATACATTCATTCATTTGACAGACATTCATGAGTGGAGTAAATTCATACTGTTATTTTTCTATGCCTGTCCCTGATGTGCTTTAAGATGTATAGGAAAGTTCACAGTGGGTTTCTGTTGAGTGAACTCTAAAAAACTCCTCTCCTCCTAAAACTTAATGTCTCCTTAAAGAGATTTTCAACCAGTCCTTCTCTTTTCAGCCTCACTTCTACTCTCATTTTTGATAATACCCAGTGTTTCCCATTCCTGAGCTACTAACAGTTAGCCTGCTTCTGAGTGAGGTTTCTGCTTTGTTCATGCTAAATCAGTTACTGATTCATCCACCTGCTTTCTAGCAACCAAAGTTTTGTTGGTATCTTTTCCAATTTTTTTCTCAGTATGTCTATACCTTTTTGTATTCCTTTCCTACCATTCCTCTACTATTTAATTCACCAACTTTAATCTAAGGTCTAGTTTTATTTTTACAAGTGTCAAATAAAAAACCATTCCAGTACAGAAGAATCACTGATACATTAGTAAAGCAACAACATGAAGTGACTGCTCTTAAAATGAAAAGTGCATAATGATGAAACTGTTTTGTTGATATGTTCTGACCTAGACCTCTAACAAGAGAATCATTCTTTTGTCAGAGGATTGGATTTGGCAAAAACTTTAGTTAAATACACGTTTCTCCTACTTCTCCTGTTTTGGAATGAAGGAAAGTTCTCCCTTGTCTAGTGGTTTTCAATGCAAGAAAAGTTGCATCTTTCTGGTTTCTCTTGAAGAACTCAAAGTAAAATGTGTGATTTCTACAGAGGGCAGAACAATTCCTTATTGTTTGGGGAGAAGCTGGGTGATTGTGATAATAATAATTACTATTATTTATCGATTGCTTCTGTGTGCAATTTGTTTTACAAAGTGTCTTTTATTAATCCTCAAACTGCCATAAGTAGTTATTTACTCCTTTTCACAAAGGATGAAATAACTTTTCTAAGGCTAAGTAACTGGCCCAAGGTTACACAGTGAGTGTTGGGCACATTATCAAATGACTCTAAAATCCATTCTTTTCCCATTTTTCCACCTTGTTAGACTCATACTATTTTAATAACAGCAACAATGATAGCCAATAGTTATATAGCACATACTGTCTACTAGATACTATTTTATACTCTTTATATATATTGACATATTTAATTCTCATCCCTTAACCTTATGAGGTAAGCACCATCATTATCCTCTTCTATGGAGGTCAGGGAGAGTAAGTAACTTGCTGAAGGTCAATTAGTTATGGCTATAGTGATGTGGAACAGGATTCTAAGACAGTTGTTTGGTTGTTATTGGGGTAGATGAGAATGTTTATATTTGTTCTCATTGATTGCTGAGTCTGTTAAAAGGGCTCTAAACTTTAAAAACAGAAAGAAAATACATATTTGGGTTATTTTTTCTTTAAAGCTATGAGAAGGTAACATGAAACAATAAACATCTTGCCACAGCTTAAGGTTTCTAGTTAGTATACCAACCCTTACCAAGAAAAAGTAATTAAATAGTGGGGAGCAGGAGAAAGGGGAGGTGTTTTTGTTTTAGAGTTCTGGCATTAACATTGCAGATTGAGAAAAGCTCAAGAATTTTCTCTGAAGTACCCTCTTTAATTTGCTGTACTCTTTAATGTTGTTTCTAATTCCAAGAGAGACTATAATATGTATTTCATCCATCCTTAACTATACCAAGAGGCTGAAGATAGCATGCATTATCTTGGCAAGGTTTTAGGAGAAAACTCCTATGTCTAGAGTTAGACATTTCTATCTGTTCGAGCACTGCCTGTGTCTAACCTGGGCATACACACTGGCTTTGCTTTCCTGTTATGTCTGTGACGCTGTAAGACATTCATAAAGGAGGAAGCCACTCTAGGGTTCCTGGATGATGCTTTGACTTTGCAGTATTAAGTGCCTTGCTTCTTATTAGGCTTGTCCCCTTCTCCCCTCACTCCCTCTCCCAAAAAGTTGCCTTAAAAGGAAGAATAATAGAAGTATTTTGGTCTCTTTCTCCATAACCAGATTGACCCATTGACAGTCGGACTTTATTAGTTCAGACTCTTGGCTATGAAAAATTCCTTTTTCATCCTGATTATTGTTTTATTTTAACACTTGATTTAAGAATGAATGTATTTAATTTCTCTTTATTTTTTGTTATTTACTTATTAAGGTTTTGTGATTTGTGCAGCTAGTTCCTATGACTTTCATAGAAGCTTATACTTCTGTGACTCATAAAAGACATTTTAGAAAGTTTATACTCCTGCCTCGTTGAGGTAAGCCCCCTATAGCCTACCTTTCCTGCTGATTAGAACTAAAAACTCTGGACAAAATACAAAAGCAACTACATAAATAATCAAAAGCAGACAGTTGGTGCTGGGAAATTAAAACCTGGAGGGGCAACTAGTTTGGGGTGAGTTTCCTAGTGTTTTATTTTGTTTTGTTTCTTTTTTCCCATGGCTTTGCCCCCAGTTATGGAGCTGGGCAACAGTGGCTCTGGCAGTTAAAACTCTGATAGAAACCTCATTTTTCTATCCAGAGAAATCAAGAAAATGGGTCCTGCATTTAATAGTATGGGCGGGAGGATCTTTATGTTTTTTCTACCTTTCCCAGCTTTGCTCCGAAGACAGACCCAGTTGCAAGGCTGCAGCTATAGTAGAAGTGCTACAAGAGAAACCCTGTCTTTCCTGCCAGATAACCCAAAAAGGGGTGTCTGTGGTGAAGACTAAGGAGGACATCTTAGAAAAAAAGAGAGCTGGGGAGGGTGTCCCCTCATTTTGTGTATAACCAGCACAAGTACTAGTTTGTGCATGTGTCAGACAAACCCACAGCAGCATACCGCAGTCTTTGAGAACTGGCCTTCAGTTAGAACCACTTCTCAGAGGAGGTGAGGAAGAACTTGTGGTCTGAACCTAACTGACCTGATTGCCTGCTAAAACAGACAAACAAATTCTCTAGCAGATTATAAAAGATCAAAGGACTGACAGTTAATACTGCATAACATTAAAATGTCCTGGGTATGATTCAAAATTATGCTACCTACAAAAAAAAAGAAAAAGGAAATTATAAACAATTCTCAAAGGAAAAGACAGATGCCAACCCCAGGGTCACCCAGATTTTGAAATTATCAGGGAAAGACTTTGAAGAAGCTTTTATAGCAATTCTCTGTGGCATAAGTGTAAACACTTTAAATTAATTTCTCAGTAGAGAAATAGAAACTATTAAAAACAACCAAATGGAAATTTTGGAACCAAAAAAATACAGTATCTGAAATAAAAAATTCACAGGGTGGGCTCATCAGCATAGTGGAGTGACAGAAAAAAAAAAAAGTCAGTAGACTTAAAGATAGATCAATAGATATTTTTCAACTTTTAAAACAGAAAGAAAAAAGAAAGATTGGGGGAAAAAATGAACAGAGCCTTAAAACCTAACTTATGTCGAGAAAGAAGAAAACGATTTCGTACAAAAAGCCAGAAAGAATAACCAATTCTTTTTTTTTTTTTTTTTTTTTAGAATAACCAATTCTTTAGGGAAAAGGCAGCCTCTGCCAAAAAAGAGTAAGTCTTTTATATAAGACACAAATCAAGGTAAACTTTCTTTTTAAAATCTTGGGAGCCTTTACAAGGATATGCTCAAGAATGTCAGTTTGCACAAAATTGTCTTGCAAATAAAGTACTGAAACATTTTCTGTCACAGAGAATGCTAGTTGCCTACCTATTATCTATTCTTCCCCTATTCCTTCTTAACTGAATGCCAGTCTTATTGAGAGTAACAGTGTCACAGGATAAAACCCGCATTACCCAGCCTCTTTTGCAGATGGGGTGGCACTGGGATCCAGTTCTGGCCAGTGAGATGTAAGTAGAATTTGTGCCATGGGGTTTCTAAGAAACTCCCTTAAGAGAGCCCGGGGGTAAGGGTGGGGTGGGAGTGTAGCAGGCTCCACTGTTTGCTACACTCAATTTTATGCCTCTTTTCATCCTTTGTCCAGTCTCTTTTTCCCCTATGGCGGCGGTTCTCAACCAGGGATGATTTTGACCCCCAAGGGAAATTTGGCAATGTCTGGAGACATCTTTGGTTTTTACAACTGACAGTTGCTAGCAGCATCTAGCAGGTGGAGGCCGTGGGTATTGCTAAACATCCTACAGGGTACAGGACAGTCTCCCACAACAAAGCATCTTGTCCAAATGTCAAGAAGCCAGATTGAGAAGCTTTGCTCTATGGAATGCTGACCTGATGTTGGAGACTGAATAGCCATTTTGTGAGCAGAAGGTGGCAAGTCCATGTCTGAACAAAAATATAGAAGGAACTGAAGTCCTGATGACATTTTGACACTGCTGTAACAGCTGCAGACTGTGTTCTTCCAGAGGCTTCATTACAAGAAAAAGAAAACACCTAATTTATTTAAGCTAATGGATTTCTCTTTCCTTACTCATTTACTAACTGATAGAGTATTTATTTAGAAGTTGTTAGTCATAAAGATTAGGGCAGCTAAAATATAAATAGTAATGAAGAGGTCTTAGGTATTGAAAAGAATAAAGAAAAGCTTATCATGTTTATCTGGGCAAAGAGGCATTTGAAGAAAGTACACTTGGTGAATAGAGTACAGAATCTTGGAAAACATCAGAAATACTGGGCTACTGTCATAATTTTGCCTATTGTTGAAAGACTAAAGATATCTTGAAAGGAGTTGTACCATTTTGTGGGTTTTTTAATGAGGAATTTTTCTGTTGTTACTATAACATATTTCATTCTAGTGCCAGAATTTGGTCCCCTCAACTTCCACTAGATCTGTAGTTAGCTTGGATCACATGGGGACTTAACTGCTTGAGTCTCCATTGCCTGGGGTTGCAGATCCACTAAAGGGAAAGTGATGGAGGTTAAGCATTGTATATACTATGGAAGGATAAGAAGTAATGTTGGTTGAGCTTTTGGGGATCCCTTTCTGATTATGGGGGCAACATCAAAGCTAAAACACCATGTTAGCCTTGGAACTCAGTTAAAATGATGCTGTCATTTGAAATCATGCCACACTAAGATCTAAGGAACTAAAGCTGTTTGTTCTGACCAAAAAGAGGATAGAGGTATAGCAATAAATGATGGAAACAAAAAATGGAAAATTCAACATAAAAAATTCCCTAACCATGAAATTGCTTCATGTTCTCCAGAAAATGGTATTTCTTTGCTTTAAAAATTCTGGTTTGAAGCTGTTGCAGAGTGATGCCATATTTACCTAAATTATAGGGACTGTTTAAGTAGACATTTGTGGAATACAAGAAACTTAGTGCACTTGTAAATTTATACCTGTGACAGCCTGATTCTCACTGCAGAATTCTAGGGGTGAAAAACACCCGCAAACCTTCTAATCCATTCCCTTACTATTGTGGAAAATTGTATATCAGTAAAAGATACAGATTTTACCCTAAAGCGTTTCAATCTAATGAAGCGAACAGTAAACATATACTGGGTCTGTCCACTAACATCTCAAAATTAGTGTGACTAAAATTGAACTCTTGATTTCCCTTCCAAACCTGTAACTCTCTCATCTGCCTAGCTCAGTAAATGGCATTCCTATTCTTTCTGTTTCTCAGGAAAAATCTTTGAAGTCATAACTGACACTTTTCTTTCTCTCTCACCCCCAGAGCCAATCCATCACCAAATCCAGCCCATTCTAAACATATCCCAACTAATACCATTGCTTACCACCTTCACTGCTTCCACCCTAGTTCAGATCCACTTTTTACCAGGATTACCTCCTAGATTTTTAGCCAAGTGAAATGAAGACCTATATTCACATGAAAATCTATATGTATTTACAGTGGCTTTATTCATATTCCTTAAAAACTGGAAACAATCCACATGGCCCTACTCAGCAAAAAAAAAGGAACGGAATGTTAACATACACACTACATACCTGAATCTCCAACGCATTATGCCAAGTGAAAGAAGCGAGACTCAAAGTGTGAGTCCATTTATATGACATTCCTGAAGAGGAAAACTACAGAGACAGAAGCAAATCAAGAATTTTTAGGGCTGATTACAAAGCATGAGTTTTTTTTTGGTATGATGGAACTTTCTTCATTATTATGGTGCTTACCCGACTGTACTCATTTCTTAAAACTTGAAAAACCATAGACTTAAGGATGAATCATATTGTACATAAATTGTATCTTAATTCAGAAAGAAAAAAGAATTCATTGTTAGTAATAGCAAAAGAATTGTCAGTCAGAGTTCAGTGTGGGAAACAGAAACCATTCAAGGTATTTTAAAGAAGAAGGAATTTTATACTAGGAGTAAAAGCTTTGGAAGGGCCTAAGAAGTGATTTTATGTTGGACTTTGGTTGGTGACTTCAGAACAATATAGAACTAATATACTCAGGGCATAATGCTCTGAGACCATCACTGGAGCTATGCTGGAATCCGGAACAAAGCATCTACTGCTGCTGCACTGGTCTCTGGACATCCAGGAAACCACAGAATAGATTCCCACCAGTGAGACCAAAGGGTTAGGAAACCAGGTCAACAAACCATTGGTGCTTCCACTGCTGCCACACTGCTGCTTCTTACCCAAAAAACTGAAAAATGTTCCCTATTTTGTTAATGCTGGAGAGAATTCTCATGTTTTCACCATTGTCCTTGCCAGCAGAGACAAAGAAGACCCCCCAAATTATGTGAAATAAGCAGAACCTAATTGACATCCAGAGCTCTGGCTAATAGAAGGGAGTCTGTATTCCCACATTTTATAATTAAATGGAGAGTGGAGTAAGCCATGGGTCAGTGGTCAGCACAATATCTAAGCTTCCATCAATAAGGGACTGTTTAATGAATTATGATATGTTATACAGTAGATGAAGGATTTACCCAGGTGGCGGGTATTCTGTAAGCTGGAGTATATAATTGCACTGTTGAGTCTTGGTTAATAAATTCTGGTGCTTTAAATATAGAACTCTTACATCTAACTGTACTGAAGTCAATATATTGCAGTTTCTATAATCCTACTTTTAAACTTGTGTAGCAAATATTTCTATTTCTTTAAGATAGTTAAATAACTTCTTTTTCAAAATTAATTTGAAAGATTACAGGACAAGTTAGGCTTCCTAATATCGAGAAGCGACACATAAATTTAGAAAACAATAATTTTTCAAAATGGTAAATAATATAGAAGAGATTTTTAACAACTTTCTACATGAGGCAGATCAGCTACAGATAAAGGACTAAGTTTATATAGAATATGTAGTAGAACACAGTCTCATCTCTTGGCTGTGAAATGCAAATGTTGCCTTCCAGGTGGCATGTGGATCACTGTTCTCAGAGGAATGCTCTGTTGGCATCCTCTCACATATCACCTGCGACATAGCTGTTGTACATGTACACTCCTGTGTGTACGTACACCACCAGAATGGGTCTGAGTAGACTCACTGCAAACTTAAAGCTCCAGGGAGAAGTATTTTACTCCGTGAACACAAGCCTGTTAAGTTCGGCCCTCTCTCACCCCCATAAAATAAAGTTCAAGTTAAAAAGTATCTTTAGGGCTTCCCTGGTGGCGCAGTGGTTGAGAATCCGCCTGCCGATGCAGGGGACACGGGTTCATGCCCCGGTCCGGGAAGATCCCACATGCCGCGGAGCGGCTGGGCCCGTGAGCCATGGCCGCTGAGCCTGCGCGTCCGGAGCCTGTGCTCCGCGCAACGGGAGAGGCCACAACAGTGAGAGGCCCGCGTACCAAAAAAAAAAAAAGTATCTTTAAATTAAAAATAAGCTATTTTATCTTAAAGTGTACGAGCAATGCGATTAGAGTGAATTGCCTCAGAAACTAAATGGCCAGACTTCCTCTAACAGATTTTAATTATTTTTATAGTTTTTCCCAAATGAAGGCTCACAATAGCCATTTTAAGTAAACTAGAGCAATTCTTTCATCTTTATTGCAAGCTTCAGACCCTAAACAAAGCATGAAGCTGGGCAGTGCACTGTTTAATTTTCAAATTGGATTTTTCATTATGTTTTATGATAACTTTTTATTTTTATCAAGTTGCATCTCAGCCTTCTGTTTAGACTCAAGAAGATTTATGGCAGATGAACTGGGTGTTTATTTGGACAAACATGCAATAAATCAGTCTACTGTTTCAATAAAATGTTATTAATAGAACACATTATTCTGTTCAGTATTATGTTATCTTTAAAATTAAGCAGAACATTAGTGGTAGTGAAACTAGTTTCAATCAATACATTCCTGTAATGAAACCTGTTGTATAACTTCTTTTTAAGGAGGAAAAATGTCCCTAACACAACTACCAACTACCAACTTCTGACTCTAGAGATGGCATTTTAAAGTTTCTAAAAAGTATTTGGTAGGATTTCTTTGTGTTTGTTTTGGTGTTAAGATAATTTCCTGAAAGTTACCTTGCAGCAGTTAGTGTTAGCATTTAACGTTCCTTAAATGCTTTTTTTTTTAATTGAAAAATTTAGTTGGCACTTGACCTGGCAGAGACCCACCCAGGTGTGTGCTTCAGTGAAATTGAGGTCAGAGCTACTGTTGACACTCAGGAGTATAAGAATTGCCAATTTCTCTTCTGATTGTATAGAATTTCTGGTTAAATTTATTAATGGAGTATAGATAGAGGATATAATTTTAATTTTTCAAAATTCATATAATAATGAGAATTTACTAGGAGTGAGCCCCGATTTAGATCCTCTATCACCCACTGTACTCCCTATTAAAATTTTAGGATGACGGCTTTAAAATAAAAGGTGGCTAAAGTCTCAGGGTGGTACTGCAGTCTTAAGAGAACTTCACTGCACAGGGACTGATGGGTTGTTTCTGTTGCTGTCTTCTGTTTAGATGGCAAAGTGCCTTGAGCAAAGGCTGCTATTTAATAATGCAGTGGGAAATTAAAGACCTTTGAATGTTAAATTGCATATATTTTCCAGTGGAAAATCTCTTAAAACATACTTTATGCGTTTGCTTGGTACACAGTATTGTCATCACGTGGCAGTTTAAGGAATCTGGAGACGTTGGAATTCCAAGTTTACTCCTTTACTTCTGTCATTTTATATTTTTAATCTGAATGTAAGAAATAGAGATTATCTTACTGTGGTTTTATTCTCATTAAATTATTAAGTAGTTGTTGGTTAGGGAGATGAGAGTTATGTTAAGATTATGAAAATCTAAGCCGTCATACATATTCTACTGGCTTAGGATAAAGTTGCCATAGTCCATCAGGCAAATAATTTGATCATGTTGCTGTACGACTTTAATAGTAAACAAGTGAGTTCTAATACATTCTTTGAATACCACTGCTAACATTTAAACGCAGATGGTTATCATATTTTTTCATACCAGTAGGAGACTACTTAAAATCTGCATTGGAGTGGAGCATAAGGTAGCAAGCAGTACACTTTATTCTGGTTTTTATCTTTCTTAGTTCCACCTCAGAACTTTTAAATGCTACATTTCTGAAGGAAGGTTCATTTTTGTGTTATGACTATGAACACCTGTAAACCACTGGGCTTAATTTGTTTACAGCTGACAGTGATTGTGTGTGGAGACTGTGGCAGCAGTTGGCAAGGAGCAACTGACCATTTGGTTATCTCTGCATTGTCTTATTTTTCTTGTTTTCCCCAACATTTTAACATCATCTATGTTTTGTGAGGTTATTTGTAGGTGTTTTTTTTTTCCTAGTAGTTTTATCTGGTTTGGTGTTAAGGTAATTCTGGCTTCACTAAATGAATTGGAAATTGTTTCTTCCTTTTTCTATTTTCTATCTTTGTGATATTATAATTTCTTTAATTGACATGGAGGTATTAATATGTTCTCTTTTGTCTTCAGTCAGTCTTGGTAATTTCTGTCTTTTAAGGGATTTGTACATTTCATAAGTTGTCATAAAAGTAGCATGAAGTTGTTCATAATATTCCTTTTTCAACTTGATAATGTCTGTGGTATTGCATCTGTGTGCCCCTTTTTCATTTTTTATTTTGATGATTTGTATCTTTTTTTCCTTGATCAATCTTATTGATTTTTTAACAAAACAGCTTTTATTAGATTTTCTCTATTGTTTGTTTTCTGTATCATTTATTTCTGGCCTTATGTTAATTTTTCCTTCTATTTATTTGTTTTAATTTGCATTTCTTTTTCTAACTTCCAAGATTGACATTTAGATCATTGGTTTTGGACTTTATTCTTTTCATTTAAAGTTACAAATTTACACTTTAAACATTTAAAGTTATAAACATTTAATGTTATAAATCTCCCTCTGAGAACTCCTTTACCTGCATCCCACACTTTCTTATGTTGTGCTTTTTTTTTTTTTTTTTAAATATTTTCTAATTCCCTTTGTGGTTTCCTCTTTGAACAGTTTATAATCATTTATAAATTTTTCTTAACTTCAAATTTTTGCAGATTTCTCAGATAGCTTTCTGACATTTATTTCTAATTTAATTCCTCTGTGTCAGAAAATGGAGTCTCCACAATTTCAATATGTTGAAATTATTGAGACTTGTTTTATATCCTGTGATACAACCTATCTTGCTGAATATTTCATCCACATGTAAAACTAACCTAATCTATAATTACTGGATGGAGTAGTCAATATATAGCAATAGGGTCAATGTTTTTATAGTATTTGTTCAGGTCTTCTATATACTTACTGATTTGGGGTCTGTTTTTTCTGTCATTAACTGAGAGCCTTGAAAGCTCCAAATATGATTATGGATTTATTTTTCTTTTTATTTCTATCTTTCCTTCACATATTTTGAATTTCAGTTATCAGATGCCTTTGCATTTAGGATTGTAATGTCTTCTTGGTGCATTAAGTTCTTTCATTTTGTAACATGCTTCTTTATCCCTGATAATATTACTTGTTCTGAAATACCTTGTATGATATTAATATAGCCACTCCAGCTTTCTTATAATTAGAATTTGTAGAGTATATTCTTTTCCACCCTTCTAGTTTTCCCTATCTTTGTCTTTATAATTAAAGTAGTGTTCTCATAGTTGGGTTTGGCATGTAGTTGGATTTGGTTTATAATCCTGTCTGACATCCCTGGCTTTTTATTGAAGTGTTAATATCTTTTACACTTGATTAATTATCCAATATGGTTGGGTTTAAATCTACCATCTTGTAATTTATTTTCTATTTTTCACCAATTTTTCAGTTTTTCTTTAGTTTTTCCTGCCTTTTTTAAAATTAATTTTTATTGGAGTATAGTTGCTTTATAATGTTGTATTAGTTTCTTCTGTACACCAAAGTGAATCAGCTGTATATATACATATGTCCCCCCTTCTTTCCCGTTTAGGTCACCACAGAGCACTGAGTAGAGTTCCCTGTGCTATACAGTAGGTTCTCATTAGTTATCTATTTCATACATAGCAATGTATATATGTCAACGGTTTTAGTATTATCTCTACTTGGGGCTCATTTTTTTTGTTTGTTTTGTTTGTTTGTTTTCTTTTCTTTTTTGCCTCTTTGATCAGGTCTTTACTCAGAATTAGCTGTCCGAAATGATCTGACCTTTATGGAATGCACAAATTTAAGTTTATGCAGCAGGCTTCTTTTCTTCTGTGGTGAGTTTCTTTTCTGTGGGCTTCTTTTCAGCTGGTGATTTTTTTGGTCACTGCAGCCTTTTTCCCCACAAAAGCCTTCTTAACACCATCAGCCTTCTTTCCTTTCTTCTCTACCACAAGCTTCTTGCCTGGAACCCCTTCCTCATATGATATGGCTGCTAATGCTACTGCTGCCTTATCCATCCAGAGTTGGTGGTTCTTCTCCTAGAAAAGAATTATGTCCATCCAGTGCATGGTCTTTGCATATGGGTTTAGCTTCAGTGTGATTCTCAGGTTTTTCAGTGCATTCTTCTGGACTCACAGATAAATCTGTGTGGTGTTCTGAGGGCTCTTTGGATCTCTGGGCTTTTCAAGATTCTGCAAAGGTCTGTTTTGAGCATTTTGCACATGGGAGGGTTGTAGTTGCGCTTGAAGGAGGCAGCTTCACGCCAAATGCCATACAGATCATCTTACTTGTGGGAAGTACTTTCAGTCCAAATGCAGAAATGTCCCATGTGCTCATCAGGAGTAAGTTGCAAGATGTTCAGTTTGCTTACACTAAGCAGAGTAATTCCAGGGATGTTTCTGAAGGCCTCAGTGATACCGTTGTCCTCATTATAGATTATGCAGGGTTCCCTACCCTGGATATGACACAGTTTCTCATTTTGCCTTTGCCAGCTCTCATTTGCTGTGAGCCATAGACCTTTTTGAAATCATTCCAGGCCTTAAATTTCTTAAGAAGCAAAACAGCCTCCTTGTTCTTCTTGTAGCCTTCAGCTTTATCTTCAGCCCCCAAAGGAAGTTCAGGAACTTCCTCAATACAGTGACTTTTAGACATAACCATTGCTGATAAGGCTGAGGCATCCAGGGCAGAGCAGATGGCATGTCACTTCTATGTTGTGTTCACTCTGCAGTGCCAATGTTGCCAGGTTCTGGTTGGCACAAACATGTAGCCCCCATGATACATATTTCTAAGGGCACCCTGGCCAGAACAGTCAGTCCAACTGCTTCGAACCCTGGAAACTTGAGCCAGAGCCTAGCCAGCACCCAAAGACTCAGCACTGGTTTGATGACCTGCTAATTCTTTGACAGCATAGGGCTGTCTGCTGTGTTTGTGCAAGTTGATGTGAACAGAGTTCACAATATCTGGTTGAGCAGGAGCTTGAACACAGCAGGTAAAGTGACATTTATGCCAGATGACTCCTCCTTTTAAGAGAACACTGATATCAGTGGATGAGCACATGCCATGACAGCAAGAGGAGAAGACTACACTCCTCTCAACCTGGCGGCTCCCATGGGAAAAGCTTGGGCTCATTATCTTTGTTTTAGGTAAATTTTAAATATGAAAAAATATTGCTTATATTTCCATTTTCTAGACGTCTTTATTCGTTTGTTTCCAAATTTCCATTTAGTATTATTTTATTTATACCTGAAGATATATGGTTGTTTGTTTGTTTATGGCCCTACAGATTATCTGGTAATAAATTCTTCTATCTTTTGTTTGTGTGAAAATATCTATTTCACTTTCAATTTTAAAGGAAATTTTTATACAGTTCTGGCTTAGCAGTGTGTTTTTGTTTTCTATTCACCACTTTTAAAATAGTCTATAATTTCTTCTGGTTGGTATTTTTTTTCTAATGAGATTTTTAAATAAGATTCATTCTTCTTTATTTTTTTTCTAACCTTTTTCTTAGCTTTGATGTTTTTCTTTTTTAAAAAACATCTTTATTGGAGTATAATTGCTTTACAACAAAGTGAATCAGTCATACATATACATATGTTCTCACATCTCCCTCCTGCATCTCCCTCCCTCCCACCCTCCCTATCCCACCCCTCTAGGTGGTCACAAACCACCTAGCTGATCTCCGTGTGCCATGTGGCTGCTTCCCACTAGCTATCCACCCTACATTTGGTAGTGTATATATGTCCGTGCCACTCTCTCACTTCATCACAGTTTATCCTTCCCCCTCCCCATATCTTCAAGTCCATGCTCTAGTAGGTCTGTATATTATTCCCATCCTACGCCTAGTCTCTTCATGACATTTTTTTTTCTTAGGTTCCATATATATGTGTTAGCATACGGTATTTGTTTTTCTCCTTCTGACTTACTTCACTCTTTGATAAAGGAGGCAAGAATATACAGTGGAGAAAAGACAGCCTCTTCAATAAGTGGTGCTGGGAAAACTGGACAGCTACATGTAAAAGTATGAAATTACAATATTCCCTAACACCATACACAAAAGTAAACTCAAAATGGGTTAGAGACCTAAATGTAAGGCCAGACACTATCAAACTCTTAGAGGAAAACATAGGCAGAACACTCTATGACATAAATTACAGCAAGATCCTTTCTGACCCACCTCCTAGAGAAATGGAAATAAAAACAAAAATAAACAACTGGGACCTAATGAAACTTAAAAGCTTTTGCACAGCAAAGGATACCATAAACAAGCCCAAAAGACAACCCTCAGAATGGGAGAAAATATTTGCAAATGAAGCAACTGACAAAGGATTAATCTCCAAAATTTATAAGCAACTCATGCAGCTCAATAACAAAAAACAAACAACCCAATCCAAAAATGGTCAGAAGTCCTAAATAGACATTTCTCCAAAGAAGATATACAGATTGCCAACAATCACATGAAAGAATACTCAACATCATTAATCATTAGAGAAATGCAAATCAAAACTACAATGAGATATCATCTCACACTGGTCAGAATGGCCATCATCAAAAACTCTAGAAACAATAAATGCTGGAGAGGGTGTGGAGAAAAGGGAACCCTCTTGCACTGCTGGTGGGAATGTAAATTGATACAGCCACTATGGAGTACAGTATGGAGTTCCTTAAAAAACTACAAATAGAGCTACCATACCACCCAGCAATCCCACTACTGGGCATATATCCTGAGAAAACCATAATTCAAAACGAGTCATGTACTAAAATGTTCTTTGCAGCTCTATTTACAGTAGCCAGGACATGGAAGCAACCTAAGTGTCCATCAACAGATGAATGGATAAAGAAGATGTGGCACATATATACAATGGAATATTACTCAACCATAAAAATAAATGAAACTGCGTTATTGTAGTGAGGTGGATGGACCTGGAGTCTGTCATACAGAGTGAAGTAAGATTCATTCTTATTCTGTTTCTTTGTACGTCATGTGTTTTTTTTTTTTTAACATCTTTATTGGAGTATAATTGCTTTACAATGGTGTGTTACTTTCTGTTTATAACAAAGTGAATCACTTATACATATATACATGTTCCCCTATCTCTTCCCTCTTGTGTCTCCCTCCCTCCCACTCTCCCTATTCCACCCCTCTAGGTGGTCACAAAGCACCGAGCTGATCTCCCTGTGCTATGCGGCTACTTCCCACTAGCTATCTATTCTATGTTTGGTAGTGTATATATGTCCATGCCACTCTCTCACTTTGTCACAGCCTACCCTTCCCCCTCCCTACATCCTCAAGTCCATTCTCTAGTAGGTCTGCGTCTCCATTCCCATCTTACCCCTAGGTTCTTCATGACTTTTTTTTTTCCTTAGCTTCCATATATATGTGTTAGCATATGGTATTTGTTTTTCTCTTTCTGACTTAACTTCACTCTGTGTGACAGACACCTAGTCTGTCACACAGGTCCATCCACCTCACTACAAATAATTCAATTTCGTTTCTTTTTATGGCTGAGTAATATTCCATTGTATATATGTGCCACATCTTCTTTATCCATTCATCTGTTGATGGACACTTAGGTTGCTTCCATGTCCTGGCTATTGTAAATAGAGCTGCAATGAACATTTTAGTACATGACTCTTTTTGAATTATGGTTTTTTCATGGTATATGCCCAGTAGTGGGATTGCTGGGTCATCTGGTAGCTCTATTTGTAGTTTTTTAAGGAACCTCCATACTGTACTCCATAGTGGCTGTATCAATTTACATTCCCACCAGCAGTGCAAGAGGGTTCCCTTTTCTCCACACCCTCTCCAGCATTTATTGTTTCTAGAGTTTTTGATGATGGCCATTCTGACCAGTGTGAGATGATATCTCATTGTAGTTTTGATTTGCATTTCTCTAATGATTAATGATGTTGCATATTCTTTCATGTGTTTATTGGCAATCTGTATATCTTCTTTGGAGAAATGTCTGTTTAGGACTTCTGACCATTTTTGGATTGGGTTGTTTGTTTCTTTGATATTGATCTGCATGAGCTGCTTGTAAATTTTGGAGATTAATCCTTTGTCAGTTGCTTCATTTGCAAATATTTTCTCCCATTCTGAGGGTTGTCTTTTGGTCTTGTTTATGGTATCCTTTGCTGTGCAAAAGCTTTTAAGTTTCATTAGGTCCCAGTTGTTTATTTTTGTTTTTATTTCCATTTCTCTAGGAGGTGGGTCAAAAAGGATCTTGCTGTGATTTATGTCATAGATTGTTCTGCCTATGTTTTCCTCTAAGAGTTTGATAGTCTCTGGCCTTACATTTAGGTCTTTAATCCATTTTGAGCTTATTTTTGTGTATGATGTTAGGAAGTGTTCTAATCTCATATTTCTACATGTACCTGTCCAGTTTTCCCAGCACCACTTATTGAAGAGGCTGTCTTTTCTCCACTGTATATTCTTGCCTCATTTATCAAAGATAAGGTGACCATATGTGTGTGGGTTTATCTCTGGGCTTTCTATCCTGTTCCGTTGATCTATATTTCTGTTTTTGTGCCACTACCATACTGTCTTGATTACTGTAACTTTGTAGTATAGTCTGAAGTCAGGGAGCCTGATTCCTCCAGCTCCATTTTTCATTCTCAAGATTGCTTTGGCTATTCGGGGTCTTTTGTGTTTCCATACAAATTGTGAAATTTTTTGTTCTAGTTCTGTGAAAAATGCCAGTGGTAGTTTCATAGGGATCGCATTGAATCTGTAGATTGCTTTGGATAGTAGAGTCATTTTCACAATGTTGATTCTTCCAATCCAAGAACATGGTATATCTCTCCATCTATTTGTATCATCTTTAATTACTTTCATCAGTGTCTTATAATTTTCTGCATACAGGTCTTTTGTCTCCTTAGGTAGGTTTATTCCTAGATATTTTATTCTTTTTGTTGCAATGATAAATGGGAGTGTTTTCTTAATTTCACTTTCAGATTTTTCATCATTAGTGTGTAGGAATGCCAGAGATTTCTGTGCATTAATTTTGTATCCTGCTACTTTATCAAATTCATTGATTAGCTCTAGTAGTTTTCTGGTAGCATCTTATAAAGTCCACATTTTTAACAGTTGCTAAGCACACTGTTTAATTCACCTGATTTTTTAAATAGTAAAACATTCTAGATGAAGGAATTAATATGTTTATTTATAATTTGATTCATGGTCCGGAATATTTTCCTATTGCTGCTGTGCTTTCAAATGACATTTATGGATAATGTAAGCCTTCATAGTTTTATACTGCTCAGAATTGGTTATGTTTGTTGGCAATGAAGCCAAAAAATGCTATTCTTTCTTCATATCATTATGATGTTTAAAATGCATGTGTACTAGAAAAACTGCCATGTTAGTGGAATATTTCCATTCTTCAGCTTCCAATGACAAACACTGCTAGTTTTATTCTGCAGAGTTGTTTCTGATATTACTAGCTAATTCCTGCATAGCCACATCAAGCTGTGGTGTCATGTAAAAAGAGTACTTGAGCTACTCTCTTTTCTACAGATTTACCCAACATCATGCATACATCTTTGATACAGTCTTTCACTAATGTTTCAACAATTGTACATGGGCTTTGTGTTCTCAGTAAACCAAATTGCTACCTTATAAGCCTACAAAATACTAATGATTATATGTGAATATTGTATACTGCTTCTGTTGGATCAGTACTCTTTATTTCAAAATCCCTTATTTCTTTATGTACGTATGTAAATGCTTCTTAAGTTTTGATAATTTCATTGCTTCTTTAGCCAGAATATATTGGTGGGTAACACACTGTGGTCTTAGCCCTTTACTGTCATTTATGGCCACAAAACTGAACTCAGTATATGAGGGATCACACTTCTAAGTAAAACTAGTATGAAGTATAGCTAGTATGACCCCTTGGCCTTTATTTCTTTAGAATCACTTCCATCATCATCATTTGGTTTATAGTAATAAACTACTTCTGTATTCAGAAAAGGGATGTCTTGGTGGGGGGGAGGGATAAATTAGGAGTATAGGTTTAACAGATACATTCACTGTATATAAAATAAACAACAAGCATTTTTTGTATCACACAGGGAACTACATTCATCATCTTGTAATAACCTATAATGGAAAAGAATCTGAAAAAGAATATATATGTGACCATACTTTGCTATATACCTGAAACTAACACAATATTGTAAATCAATCAACTATAGTTCAATTTTTTTTTTAAAAAGGGATGTCTTTTCTTGACCAAAAAGTCCAGTGAAGCTTGTTTCACTACATGTAAAATAAAATTGTAAATAAATAAGTAAAATATTACTTCCCTAATATAGCTAATAATATAAAATCACAATTTAAAAACAGGATTGATTAAGAATTAAAACAGAATTGTGACTTCCCTCATGGCACAGTGGTTAAGAATCCGCCTTCCAGTGCAGGGGATATGGGTTTGAGCCCTGGTCCAGGAAGATCCCACATGCTGCAGAGCAACTAGGCCTGTGCACCACAACTATTGAGCCTGTACTCTAGAGCCTATGAGCCACAACTACTGAGCCCGTGTGCCACAAATCCTGAAGCCCGTGTGTTCTAGAGCCTGTGTTCCACAACAAGAAAAGCCACCGCAATGAGGAGCACACACACTGCGACGAAGAGTAGCCCCCGCTCTTCACAACTAGAGAAAGCCCTGCTCAGCAATGAAGACCCAACACACCCAAAAATAAATACATGAAATAAATTTATTTTTAAAAAGGATTAAAACAGTATTACTACAGTAACTCAGTTATTATAGGTAAAAAATCGTGTAATTAAAAATTTTTCTCAGATTTTAATACAATTTTGGGGTAAAAATGGCAAACTATTCTTGAAATATCACACATTATACTAGTACAGAACTAGTACGGAACTAGTCTGCAGCTCATGACTCAGTCATGATTTCAAAATCACCTGGAATAGTCTGTGTCCGATGTAACTACCTGAGCCCACTGATACCCCATGTGTGGATTTTTTAAAATATTGGTATGTCCTATGTAATGTAACATATGTATGCCAAAATGTTATTTATTGTTTATCTAAATTTCAAATTTAATGGGAGTCCTGTATTTTTATTTGCTAAATCTGGAAACCATATTTTGCCTACTATATAGTTGCATAGATTATCTCATGTTTTCTTCAGAATTTTAGTTTTTGTTTTTATATTTAGGTCTATAATTCCTTTTGAGTTATTTTTTAAATTTATTTTTTATTGAAGTATAGTTGATTTACAATATTGTACCAATCTCTGCTGTACAGCAAAGTGACTCAATTATACACATATGGACATTCTTTCTTTTATATTCTCCTTTTGAGTTAATTTTTGTGTATGGAGTGATGTAAGGATTGAAGTTTTATTTTTTCCTTATGGCTGTGCAGTTGTCCAGGATCATTTGTTGAATACGCTATCTTTTCCCCCATTGAGTTACCTTCCTACCTGTGACAGATACACACTAAGGTGACCACTAATGTGTCATGTCCTTGTACAATTCCTTCCTTTTGAATGGGAGTGGAACTTGTAACTTGCATCTAGCCAACAGAAGGTGACAAAGGTAGAGGAATTTTGCAGATGGAATTAAGGTCCCAAATTTGTTAATTTTGAGTTAATCAAAAAGGAGAGCCTGGGTAACCTGATTTAATCAAGCAGAAGCCCTTAAGAGAGAGAGTAGGGCCCTCTCTGTAAAGAGCTCTCCTGCTGGACTTAAAGAAGCAAGCTTCCATGGATTCCACAACTGCAGGGATATGAATTCTGCCAACAACTATGTGAGTTTGAAAGAGGACTTCAAGCCTCATATTTGACCATGGCCAACACTTTAATTGCAGCCTTTTAGGATTCTGAGCAGAGAACCCAGTTAACAAAAGCTGTGGGATAATAAATGTATGTTGTTTTAAGCTTCTAACTTTGTGGTAATTTGTTGCACAACATTAGAAAGCTAATACAGTACCTTTGTCTAGAGACGATTGATCACCTATATGTGAGTCCATTTCTGGACTCATTACCCTTTTCCAGTTATCTCTCTAATCCTAATACCAGTGCCTCAATGTCTTTATTACATAGCTTTATAAGAAATTTTGAAATTAGGCAGTGTAAGTTCTTCAACTTTATTCTTTGTCTTCAAAATTGTTTTTGCTCTTCTAGTTGTGTTGAATTTCCATATAGATTTCAGATTAAGCCTGTCAACTTCTACAAAAGAATATACTGGGATTTCATTGAATCTATAAATCAGCTTGGGGGAAACTGACATCTTAACCATCTTGAGTCTTTTGATCCATGGACACAATCTCTCTCCATATATTCAGGTCTTTTTCAATTTTTCTCAGTAGTACTTTTTAATTTACACTGTATAATAGTGTACATATTTTGTTAAATTTATCTCTAAGTGATTTCATGTCTGGGATGTTACTATAAATATTATTTTTGTTTCAATTTCTATTTGCTAGTATAGAAATATACCTTATTTGTATATATTATCCTTATAACCTGTGAGCTTGCTAAAATTAATAAGTAATTTTGATATTCTGAATTCCTTATGATTTTCTACATATATGATCATGCTGTCTATACATAATGGCAGTTTTATTTTCTAATTTCCAAACTCTATGCCATTCATTCATTCATTCACTTATTCATTCGTTTTCCTTATTGCACTGGCTAAGATCTCCAGTATGATACTGAGGAGATGCAAAGAGATGTGCTGAGTGGGCATTTTTGTTTTTTTTCCCAATCTCATATGGCATGCATTATTTCTTTCATCATTAAGTCTAATTGTAGCTATGGTTTTTGAGTAAGTACCCTTTATCTAATTGAGGAAATTTCTTTTTATAACTTGCTGGATGGTTGTTGAGTTTTCTCAAATGCTTTTTTTGCTTCTATCAATGTGATCATATAATTATCTTTTTTTCTATCAAGATAGTGGATTGATTTTCAATTGTTAGACCAATCTACCTTTTCTGTGATAAATCCCATTTGGTCATTTTATATTACTCTTTTTACATATTGCTATATTTAGTTTGGTAACATTTTATTAAGAATGTTTGCATTCATGTTCATAAAGGATTTTGGTTTATACTTTTCTTGTAATGTCTTTGGTGTTTTTTTTTTTTTTTTAATCAACCACATAAAATGTTCCTCTTTCCTCTACCTCTTGAAAGAATTTGTGTAGACCGGTATTACTTTTTACTTAAATTTTAAGAAAATTCATCAGTGAAGCCATCTGAGCCTGAAGCTATCTTTATGAGAAGTTTTTAATTACAAATTCAGTTTGTTTAAATGATTTAGAGCTAATAAGTGTTCTATTATGTCTTGATCTGTCTTGGTAATTTGTGTCCTTAAAGCAATTTGTTTATCTAGGTTGTCAAATTTATTGGCATAAAGTTATTCATATTTCTTTGTTATCTTTTTAATGACTAGATGTGTAGTGGTGTCTGTCTTTGATTCCTGATACTGTAGTTTGTCTTTTCTCTTGATCTGTCTAAAGTTTTACCTCTTCAAAGAATTTGTTTTCATTGTTTCTCTGTTTGTCCATGTTATACTTCATTCATTTCTGCCCTTATCTTTATTAGTTCTGTCCTGATTGCTATGGGGGTTTAGTGTATTCTTCTTTTCCTGGTTTCTTAATATGGAAACACCGTATTGATTTGAGATCTTTCTTATTTTCTAAAATAAGTGTTTAGAGCTATAAATTTCCCTCTATACACTGTTTTAACTGCATCCTCTAAATTTTGATGTGTTATGTGTGCATTTTCATTCAATTAAAAATATTTTATAATTTCCCTTATGAGTTCTTTGACCGATAGTATATTTAGAAGTGTACTGCTGAATATTAAAATAATTGGTGATTTTCCAGATACCTTTCTGTTATTGATTTCTTTTTTAATTTCTTTGTCTCAATGTCAGTTCTTTTTGATTTCTTGAAACTTGTTTTATGGCTCAGCATATAGTTTATATTGGTAGCTTTTTCATGCACACTTAAAATGAATGTGAAGTAGATTGAATTGGTTGATAGTCTCGTTTGTGTTCTATAACCCTATTGATTTTCTTCTTCCTCTATTGCTTACTGACAGAAGAGTGTTGAAATCTCTAACTTTTATTGTTTGTTATTCTATTTTTCATTTCCATTCTGTCATTTTTCCTTCATATATTTTTTAACTCGGTTGTTAGGTGCATACTCAGTTGGATTACTTTGATGCTTTGATGAACTGAACCCTTTATCATTAGGAAATGTCTGCATTTTCCCTGGCAGTTTTATTGTTTTGATGTCTACTTTGTCTGAAATTAACACAACCATTCCAACTTTTTTTGACTAATGTTTGAATGGTACATTCTTTTCTATTCACTTTACTTTTAATCTGTCCTCACCTTTATATTTTGTGTGAGTTTCTTGTAGATAGCGTATAATTCAGTCTTGCTTTTTTATGCAGTCTGAGAATCTTGTCCTTTGATTTGGAGCATTAAGTTCATTTACATTAGTTGTAATCATTGATATGTTTGTATTTCAATCTACCATGTTGCTTTTTAATTTCTCTCTGTCCCATCTGTACTTTTTCTTTTTGTTCTCTTCTTTTAGGTTAATTGATTATGTTTTAGGATTTCCTATTGACATATTAGCTATGCTTCTCTGTTTTGTTTTTTAGTGGTTCTAAGTTTTATAATGTTAACCTTTAACTTACAACATTCTACTTTCAAATACTATCATTCCATGTTATATAGAATATATGAACTTTATATCAATATGCTTTTGTTCTTGGTGCTATTGTTGTGAAACATTTTGCTTCTACATATATTTAAAATATTGATACATTGTTATTATTACTTCATTAAACAATCAATTATCTTTTAAAGAGATCAATTGGGCTTCCCTGGTGGCGCAATGGTTGAGAGTCTGCCTGCCGATGCAGGGGACACGGGTTCATGCCCCGGTCCAGGAAGACCCCCACATGCCACGGAGCGGCTGGGCCCATGAGCCATGGCCACTGAGCCTGCGCGTCCGGAGCCTGTGCTTCGCAACGGGAAAGGCCACAGCAGTGAGAGGCCTGCATACCGCAAAAAAAAAAAAAAAAAAAAAAAATTAAAAATATAAAAAAATAAAAGAGATCAATTAATGAGAAAGAAAAGCCTTTTATATTATCTGCTTAGTGATCATTTGTAACTAACTTACTATTTGTAACATTTTATTTTTCTTTTACCAGGTCCAAGTTTCTATCTGGTGTCATTTGCCTGTGCCTGAAAAACTTCTTTGACATTTCATGCAGTGCAGATTTGCTGTCAATGAATTATCATAGCTTTTGTTTTTCTGAGGGAAAGAAATCATTTCTTCTTTATTTCCGAAGGATATTTTCATTGCATATAGAATTCTAGGTCAATAGTTCTGTTGGCTCTTTAAAGATATCATGCCTTTGTCATTTGGCATGCATAATTTCTAGTAAGAAGTCTGTCATAGTTCTTTATGTTCGATATGTAATGTTTCCTTTTTCTGTGGTTACTATTGAGATTTTTTTTCTTATCACTAGTTTTCAGTTATTTTATTGGGATGTGCATGGATGTGGTTTTCTTTATATTTTTCCCACACAGGCTTTATTGAGCTTCTTAAACAAATTTGAAAAATTTTAGGCTTTTATCCCTTCAAATATTTTTTCTGTTGCCCCCCCATTGTTTTCTTCTGGCACTCTACTATGTGTGAGTATGTACACATGTATGTATACATATATGCATGTATATATATAGAAACACAAATATTCATACATAAAAACATTAGATTTTTTCATATTTTACAAATGTTACCAATATTCTATTTCTTTCTCCCCTCCCCTCCCCTTTCTCTTTCACTGACTCACTCATCTTTTTTTTCTCTCTGCTTCATTTTGGATAATTTGTCATTCTGTATCTTCATGATCACTGATCATTTCTTCTGCAGGATCTAATGTACTGTTCATCTCATAAAGTGAAATTTTCATTTAACACGTTATATTTCTCTTTCCCAGAAATTCCATGTTTAAAAAAATATTTCTTACATTTCTCTCCTTATCATGTTTTCCATGATATCTATGAACATATTTGTAGTAGCTCATTTTAGGTCTCTTTAAAATAATTCCATCATTTCTGTTATTTTTCAACCTCTATTGATTGATTTTCTTCTGGTTATGGGTCACATTTTTGTTTCTCCATTTGTCTAGTAATTGAATGTCATACTTTATGAACTTTCTGTTGTTCAGTGCTGAATTTGGTTGTGTTCCTTAACAAAGTGTTGAGGTTTGTTCTAGACAGCAGTAAGTTTGCTTTAAGATTAGTTTGATCAATTCAAGGCCTTTATTTAAGCTGTTTTAGAGTAATTCTAGTTTAGCCTTTACTCCAGGGTTAATTTTGCCACACACCTAAGGTGTGGCCCTTTTGTGATCTGTCTTGAGTGCTGTTGTATTCACTGAGACCTCTCCACTCTGACTGGTATGAATTCCCCATCTCTTGAGTTTTGTGAATTGTTCTTTTTGCAGCTTCCCTGTAATTGTTCTTTCCCTGGAGTTCCTCATGAGTTTTCATCCTGCACATGCACAGATTGTTATTCAGCCAAAGACTTGAGCAGACCCTTATGCCCCCTTCCCTTGGATACTTAGTCCCTCAAATACTAGCTATTTCTGCTTCCCCCAACTCTAATCTGTGATTCCTCAACTCAATGAGATTGCTGAGCTCCATTTGTGTTCCTCCTTCTCTGTGCTGCAATTTAGAAGTTCTCTTCAGGCAAAAGACATAGGCTATTGTTGAATTCAGTGAATTTTATTCTTTTCTCTCAGACAACACAGTCTCTGCTACCTGTTTCCTACACTTTTTTTTTTTTTTTTTTTATGCTAGGTGGGCCTCTCACTGTTGTGGCCTCTCCCGTTGTGGAGCACAGGATCCGGATGTGCAGGCTCAGTGGCCATGGCTCACGGGCCCAGCCACTCCGCGGCATGTGGGATCTTCACGGACCGGGGCACGAACCCGTGTGCCCTGCATCGGCAGGCGGATTCTCAACCACTGCGCCACCAGGGAAGCCCTTCCTACTCTTGAGATAGCAGTTTTTCTTGTTTAAGTTTGGAGGTTAAATTCTGAACTGCTCAGGACTGGAAGCAAAAAATCTGTCACTTTCATTTTTATTGAATATTTTTGCTAGGTAATAGAATTATTTTAACTTTAAAAGTCATTTGTAAGTTTTATTATTGTCTCCTTGAAGTTTGTAAAGTGCCTGCTTTTCTGTTGGCTTTTGAGAATTTTTTATTTGTCCTTGATTTTTAGCAATTTTACTGTGATGTGCTCTGTGGTGGATTTTGGCTTTCTCTGTATTTATCCTCCTTTGGAGTCACACTACTTAAATTTGTGGCTTGATAACAGTTTTGAAAACTCTGCATTATCTCTTCAAATATTACTTCTTCCTCATTCTGTCTTTTTCCCTTCTTCTAGTATTATAATTACATTTATTTTAGGCTCTTATCATCATGTTTCACACATTCTTTTATATGTCTCCATCCTTTTATGTCCATCTCTTCATATTAGTCTAGATATTATCTTTGGACTTTTATTCCAGTTTACTAATTGTCTCCTCAGACATATCTAATCTGCTGATAAGTTTTTAATTGTATTTTCAGTCCTAAAATTTTCATTTGATTTTTTCTGTTTTCCAGTTCTCTGCAATATCTTCATCATATCATTTAATTTCTTAATTACATAAATCACAATTATTTTAAAGTCCATGTTTGCTAAAGTCAATATGTAAACCTCTTGTGGTTCTATTCCTATTGACTTTTTTTTCTCTTGTAAGTCTGTTATTTTTATCTTTTTGTATGCTTCCTTATTATTTTTTTATTTTTATTATTATTTTTTTGTGGTATGCGGGCCTCTCACTGCCGTGGCCTCTCCCGCTGTGGAGCATAGGACCCAGACACGCAGGCTCAGCGGCCATGGCTCACGGGCCCAGCTGCTCTGTGGCATGTGGGATCCTCCTGGATCGGGGCACGAACCCGCGTCCCCTGCATCAGCAGGCGGACTCTCAGCCACTGCGCCACCAGGGAAGCCCCTCTATTACATTCTTATTACTAGCTTTTTAGGGGTCTCAACTGAGAGTCTGGGGTTTTTGACAAGACCTCTTTCTTGGAAGGCTCTGAAATCTAAATTTTGTTTCCACCCCTATGACACTGCTTAAAGCTCTTCTCAGCTTCTCAGCCAGCACTTCCTTCTGTCTTGAACAGAAGAGTGGCAACTAATGTAAAGCTAACTATTCTCGTTTACCTTTTTTTTTGGGGGGGGGTTATCTTGCTGAGCACTTGTCTTTTTTTTTCTTTCCTTCTTGTTTACCTTTGATCTGGGATATTGGCCCCTTCATGTCCTCACTACCTTGGTAACACTTCAATGCCTTCAAACAGATTTTTAAATGTATAATATATTTTGTTCTCATAGTTATTCATGAAGGGAGGTTTAAAACAAACTAATCTACAATGTATTCTGTCCAACCCTTTTGAGAATTTGGAGGTACTGGATCCTGATGGAATTCTATAGGGTACTTAATCAACAAATTGTAGAAAGGTTGTTGGTACCTTCCTCCTGCTATATTTCCTTTTTGTGCCTTGGCTAGGCACCTACTCTCTACCGAGTCCCCTACTCTGTAAAGATCACTCAATATAATATGTAGATCTAAACACTTTAATTTTAATTATACTAATTTGTTTAGTTAATGTTTTGGTCTATGATAGGTCTTCCTTTCCTTTTTTGTCTTTTACTATCTCCCATTTATATTTCATGTCTCAATTCCTTTAAGTACTGAGTAGATTATCTTGCCTTTTGTTATTTCATTTGCTTCCAACTGCCCACCACTGATGGCTTCTTGGCCATCTTCTGTATTAGGTGGGCATAAACAATTTAAAGTGAAACTTCTTTAACATGGCAGTTACACCATTTGTATTCTGCCACCTCTTTGACATTTTGGCTTCATTCATTCTGTCTCACCCTGTCCACCATGCCCTGGACTACTTAGAGTTCACCATACATGTTTATTTTCATAATCTCCAGTTTTCTACTCATATTCTCCCCACTGCCTAAAATGTCCTACCCTACATACACTATACACCTTCACATATACCTTTGTCATTAATAAACTCCAATCTGTCTTCCATAATTTAGTCTAAATGTCCCCTCTATTATGAAGATGCCCCAACTTCCCCTCCCCCCACTAAAGGCAAAGGTAGCATCAGTAATGGTCCTCAACTCTTTGTAATAACACTCTTATCACATAAAGTGTTTTCCTCCTTAGCCAAAATTTGAGAGCCATGAATGTTGGCATTCTCTCCAAACTTTGTATTCCCGGCAGCTAGGACAGTATCTCATGGACACTTCCAGATGCCCGTCCTCCTCACTCACCCCAAGGTGGCAGCCTATACCTTTGGGTAAAATTATAGAGCAGGAGGAGGATAATAATACCAAATGTGTTTATCCATAGTATTTTGTTTATATATACTCTTACCTTCTATTGTTAAACAAATATGTAGGATTTGACTTTTAGCTGCAAAAGTTTTGCTTATGTATGTATTGTTGTTTATTATGTATATTGCTTAATAATGTATTATTTTAAGTATTTTTAAAAATAGTTCTAGGACTGTATTTGTTTGGGAATATCTTTTACAAATTGGAGGACACCCTTAACTGAAAAAGGATTGCGGGAAAACGCAATTAACTTTACATTTTTGAAGGCCCTGCTTGTCCAAAATTTTCATAAATCTTCCTGCTGAACTTAATGTTGTCTCTCTCAAAATATGTCAGCCTTGTTTATGATATGAAAGTCAATTATGTCATGACTGATATTTTTTTAATAACTCAAAGTAGGAATCCTGAGGCAGTTAGTTGCCTTTTATTCAGGTGTGTCTTACAACCAGTCTGTTTACCTATCCCTAATCTAGGTTGATACAGCACACATTTTGTGGTCTTTCAATATAGTTTCTTGTTTTAAAACCATTTCATCAAACATTTTAGAAAGTAATATAATGATCTGCTTTATGTTTAGATTCTCATCTAAAATGCAAAAAATGCTCTTTTTTTTTTTTTTAAACATCTTTATTGGAGTATAATTGTTTTACAGTAGTGTGTTAGTTTTTCCTTTACAACAAAGTGAATCAGTTATACATATACATATGTTCCCATATCTCTTCCCTCTTGCATCACCCTCTCTCCCACCCTCCCTATCCCACCCCTCTAGGTGGTCACAAAGCACAGAGGTGATCTCCCTGTGCTATGCAGCAGCTTCCCACTAGCTATCTAATTTACATTTGAGTGTATATATGTCCCTGCCACTCTCTCACTTCGTCACAGCCCACCCTTCCCCCTCCCCATATCCTCAAGTCCATGCTCTAATCTCTTCATGTCATTTTTTTCCCTTAGAGTCCATATATATGTGTTAGCATACGGTATTTGTTTTTCTCCTTCTGACTTACTTCACTCTGTATGACAGACTCCAGGTCCATCCACCTCATTATAAATAACTCAGTTTCATTTCTTTTTATGGCTGAGTAATATTCCATTGTATGTATGTGCCACATCTTCTTTATCCATTCATCTGTTGATGGACACTTAGGTTGCTTCAATGTCCTGGCTATTGTAAATAGAGCTGCAATGAACATTTTGGTACATGAGTCTTTCTGAATTATGGTTTTCTCAGGGTATATGCCCAGTAGGGGGATTGCTGGGTCATATGGTAGTTCTATTTGTAGTTTTTTAAGGAAACTCCATACTGTACTCCATAGCGGCTGTATCAATTTACATTCCCACCAGCAGTGCAAGAGGGTTCCCTTTTCTCCACACCCTCTCCAGCATTTATTGTTTCTAGAATTTTTGATGATGGCCAATCTGACCGGTGTGAGATGATATCTCATTGTAGTTTTGATTTGCATTTCTCTAATGATTAATGATGTTGAGTATTCTTTCATGTGCTTCTTGGCCATCAGTGAGTCTTCTTTGGAGAAATGTCTATTTAGGACTTCTGACCATTTTTGGATTGGGTTGTTTGTTTTTTTTGTTATTGAGCTGCATGAGTTGCTTATAAATTTTGGATATTAATCCTTTGTCAGTTGCTTCATTTGCAAATATTTTCTCCCATTCTGAGGGTTGTCTTTTGGTCTTGTTTATGGTATCCTTTGCTGTGCAAAAGCTTTTAAGTTTCATTAGGTCCCATTTCTTTATTTGTGTTATTTCCATTTCTCTAGGAGATGGGTCAAAAAGGATCTTGCTGTGATTTATGTCGTATAGTGTTCTGCCTATGTTTTCCTCTAAGAGTTTGATAGTGTCTGGCCTTACATTTAGGTCTTTAACCCATTTTGAGCTTATTTTTGTGTATGATGTTAGGAAGTGTTCTAATCTCATATTTCTACATGTACCTGTCCAGTTTTCCCAGCACCACTTATTGAAGAGGCTGTCTTTTCTCCACTGTATATTCTTGCCTCATTTATCAAAGATAAGGTGACCATATGTGTGTGGGTTTATCTCTGGGCTTTCTATCCTGTTCCGTTGATCTATATTTCTGTTTTTGTGCCACTACCATACTGTCTTGATTACTGTAACTTTGTAGTATAGTCTGAAGTCAGGGAGCCTGATTCCTCCAGCTCCATTTTTCATTCTCAAGATTGCTTTGGCTATTCGGGGTCTTTTGTGTTTCCATACAAATTGTGAAAATTTTTGTTCTAGTTCTGTAAAAAATGCCAGTGGTAATTTCATAGGGATTGCATTGAATCGGTAGATTGCTTTGGGTAGTATAGTCATTTTCACAATGTTGATTCTTCCAATCCAAGAACATGGTATATTTCTCCACCTATTTGTATCATCTTTAATTTCTTTCATCAGTGTCTTATAGTTTTCTGCATACAAGTCTTTTGTCTCCTTAGGTAGGTTTATTCCTAGATATTTTATTCTTCTTGTTGCAATGGTAAATGGGAGTGTTTTCTTAATTTCCCTCTCAGATTTTTCATCATTAGTGTATAAGAATGCCAGAGATTTCTGTGCATTAATTTTGTATCCTGCAACTTTACCAAATTCATTGATTAGCTCTAGTAGTTTTCTGGTAGCATCCTTAGGATTCTCTATGTATAGTATCATGTCATCTGCAAACAGTGACAGCTTTACTTCTTCTTTTCCTATTTGGATTCCTTTTATTTCTTTTTCTTCTCTGATTGCTATGGCTAGAACTTCCAAAACTAGGTTGAATAAGAGTGGTGAGAGTGGGCAACCTTGTCTTGTTCCTGATCTTAGTGGAAATGGTTTCAGTTTTTCACCATTGAGAACGATGCTAGCTGTGGGTTTGTCATATATGGCCTTTATTATGTTGAGGAAAGTTCCCTGTATGCCTACTTTCTACAAGGTTTTTATCATAAATGAGTGTTGAATTTTGTCAAAAGCTTTCTCTGCATCTATTGAGATGATCATATGGTTTTTCTCCTTCAGTTTGTTGATATGGTGTATCACGTTAATTGATTTGCATATATTGAAGAATCCTTGCATTCCTGGGATAAACCCTACTTGATCATGGTGTATGATCCTTTTAATGTGCTGTTGGATTCTGTTTGCTAATATTTTGTTGAGGATTTTTGCATCTATGTTCATCAGTGATATTGGCCTATAGTTTTCTTTCTTTGTGACGTCTTTGTCTGGTTTTGGTATCAGGGTGATGTTGGCCTCATAGAATGAGTTTGGGAGTGTTCCTCCCTCTGCTATCTGTTGGAAGAGTTTGAGAAGGATAGGTGTTAGCTCTTCTCTAACTGTTTGATAGAATTCACCTGTGAAGCCATCTGGTCCTAGGCTTTTGTTTGCTGGAAGATTTTTAATCACAGTTTCAATTTCAGTGCTTGTGATTGGTCTGTTCATATTTTCTATTTCTTCCTGGTTCAGTCTCGGCAGGTTGTGCATTTCTAAGAATTTGTCCATTTCTTCCAGGTTGTCCATTTTATTGGCATATAGTTGCTTATAGTAATCTCTAATAATCTTTTGTATTTCTGCAGTGTCAGTTGTTACATCTCCTTTTTCATTTCTAATTCTATTGATTTGAGTCTTCTCCCTTTTATTCTTGATGAGTCTGGCTAATGGTTTATCAATTTTATTTATCTTCTCAAAGAACCAGCTTTTAGTTTTATTGATCTTTGCTATTGTTTCCTTCCCTTCTTTTTCATTTATTTCTGATCTGATCTTTATGATTTCTTTCCTTCTGCTAAATTTGGGGTTTTTTTGTTCTTCTTTCTCTAATTGCTTTAAGTGCAAAGTTAGGTTGTTTATTCGAGATGTTTCCTGTTTCTTAAGGTATGATTGTATTGCTATAAACTTGCCTCTTAGAACTGCTGTTGCTGTATCCCATAGGTTTTGGGTCGTCGTGTCTCCATTGTCATTTGTTTCTAATTATTTTTTGATTTCCTCTTTGATTTCTTCAGTGATCACTTCGTTATTAAGTAGTGTATTGTTTAGCCTCCATGTGTTTGTATTTTTTACAGATCTTTTCCTGTAATTGATATCTAGTCTCATAGCGTTGTGGTCGGAAAAGATACTTGATACGATTTCAATTTTCTTAAATTTGCCAAGGCTAGATTTGTGACCCAATATATGATCAATCCTGGAGAATGTTCCATGAGCACTTGAGAAAAATGTGTACTCTGTTGTTTTGGGATGGAATGTCCTATAAATATCAATTAAGTCCATCTTGTGTAATGTATCATTTAAAGCTTGTGTTTCCTTATTTATTTTCATTTTGGATGATCTGTCCATTGGTGAAAGTGGGGTGTTAAAGTCCCCCATTATAATTGTGTTACTGTCGATTTCCCCTTTTAAGGCTGTTAGTATTTGCCTTATGTATTGAGGTGCTCCTATGTTGGGTGCATAAATATTTACAATTGTTATATCTTCTTCTTGGATTGATCCCTTGATCATTATGTAGTGTCCTTCTTTGTCTCTTGTAATAGTATTTATTTTAAAGTCTATTTTGTCTGATATGAGAATTGCTACTCCAGCTTTCTTCTGATTTCCATTTGCATGGAATATCTTTTTCCATCCCCTTACTTTCAGTCTGTATGTGTCCCTAGGTTTGAAGTGGGTCTCTTGTAGACAGCAAATATATGGGTCTTGTTTTTGTATCCATTCAGCCAGTCTGTGTCTTTTGGTGGGAGCATTTAATCCATTTACATTTAAGGTAATTATCGATATGTATGTTCCTATTACCATTTACTTAATTGTTTCGGGTTGTTCTTGTAGGTCTTTTCCTTCTCTTGTGTTTCTTGCCTAGAGAAGTTCCTTTAGGATTTGTTGTAGAGCTGGTTTGGTGGTGCTGAACTCTCTCAGCTTTTGCTTGTCTGTAAAGGTTTTAATTTCTCCATCAAATCTGAATGAGATCCTTGCTGGGTAGAGTAATCTTGGTTGTAGGTTTTTTTCCTTCATCACTTTAAATATGTCCTGCCACTCCCTTCTGGCTTGTAGAGTTTCTGCTGAAAGATCAGATGTTAACCTTATGGGGATTCCCTTGTGTGTTATTTGTTGTTTTTCCCTTGCTGCTTTTAATATGTTTTCTTTGTATTTAATTTTTGACAGTTTGATTATTATGTGTCTTGGTGTGTTTCTCTTTGGGTTTATCCTGTATGGGACTCTCTGTGCTTCCTGGACTTGATTGACTATTTCCTTTCCTATATTAGGGAAATTTTCAACTATAATCTCTTCAAATATTTTCTTTTTCTCTTCTTCTGGAACCCCTATAATTCAAATGTTGGTGCGTTTAATGTTGTCCCAGAGGTCTCTGAGACTGTCCTCAGTTCTTTTCATTCTTTTTTCTTTCTTCTGCTCTGCAGTAGTTATTTCCACTATTTTATCTTCCAGGTCACTTATCCATCCTTCTGCCTCAGTTATTCTGCTATTGATCCCATCTAGAGTATTTTTCGTTTATTGTGTTGCTCATCATTTCTTGCTTCCTCTTTATTTCTTCTAGGTCCCTGTTAACTGTTTCTTGCAAATTGTCTATTCTATTTCCAAGGTTTTGAATCATCTTTACTATCATTATTCTTAAGTCTTTTGCAGGTAGACTGCCTATTTCCTCTTCATTTGTTAGGTCTGGTGTGTTTTTATCCTGCTCCTTCATCTGTTGTGTGTTTTTCTGTCTTCTCATTTCACTTATCTTACTGTGTTTGGGGTCTCCTTTTTGCACGCTGCAGGTTCGTAGTTCCCGTTGTTTTTGGTGGCTGTCCCCAGTGGCTAAGGTTGGTTCAGTGGGTTGAGTAGATTCCCTGGTTGGGGGGACTAGTGCCTCTTTTCTGGTGGATGAGGCTGGATCTTGTCTTTCTGGTGGGCAGGTCCTCGTCTGGTGGTGTGTTTGGGGATGTTGGTAACCTTATTATGATTTTAGGCAGCCTCTCTGCTGATGGATGGGGCTGTAGACCTGTCTTGCTCTTTGTTGGGGATAGGGTGTCCAGCACTGTTCTTTGCTGGTCCTTGAGTGAAGCTGGGTCTTGGTGTTGAGATGGAGATCTCTGGGAGATTTTCGCCATCTGATATTACGTGGAGCTGGGAGGTCTCTTGTGGACTAGTGTCTTGACGTTGGTTCTCCCACCTCAGAGACACCGCCCTGGTGCCTGGCTGGGGCGCCAAGAACCTTTAATCCACATGGCTCAAAATAAAAGGTAGAAAAAATAGAAAGGAAAGAAAAGGAAGGAAGGAAGGAGGGAGGGAGGGAAGGAAGGAAGAAATGAAGGAAGGAAGCAGGAAAGGAAGGAAGGAAGGTGCAGAGGAAGAAAGGGAGGAAGGAAGAGAGGAAGGGAGGAAAGAAGGGGGGAAGGAAGGAAGAAAGGAGGGAAGGAGGGAAGAAAGGAAGGAAGAAAGGAAGAAAAAAAGGGAGAAGACAGAGTAGTATAAAGTATAGTTATTAAAATAAAAAATAATTATTAAGAAGAAAAGTTTCCTTAAAAAAAAAAAAAAAACAGAAAAATGGGTCGGTCTAACCCTAGGACAAATGGTGAAAGCAAAGCTATACAGACAAAATCTCACACAGCAGCACACACATACACACTCACAAAAAGAAAAAAAAGGGGAAAATAATAGTATATCTTGCTCCCAAAGTCCACCTCCTCAACTTGGGATGATTCGTTGTCTATTCAGGTTTTCAACAGATGCAGGGCACTTAAAGTTGATTGTGGAGCTTTAATCCGCCGCTTCTGAGGCTGCTGGGAGAGACCCCCCCCGCCTCTTCTCTGTTCGCACAGCTCCTGGGGTTCAGCTTTGGACTTGGTCCCGCCTCTGCGTGTAGGTCGTCCGAGGGCGACTGCCCTTCGCTCAGACAGGACGATGTTAAAGGAGCAGTTGATTCGGGGGCTCCAGCTCACTCAGGCTGGGGGAAGGGAGTGGCACGGGGGCGGGGCGAGTCCGCGGCGGCAGAGGCCGATGTGACGCTGCACCGGCCCGAGGCGCACCGCGCGTTCTCCCGGGGAAGCTGTCCCTGGATCCCGGGACCCCGGCAGTGGCGGGCTGCACGGGCTCCCGGGAGGGCCGGTGTGGAGAGTGACCTGTGCTCACACACAGGCCTCTTGGTGGTGGCAGCAGCAACCTTAGCGTCCGACACCCGTCTCTACTGTCCGTGCCGACAGCTGCGGCTCGCGCCCGTTTCTGGAGTTCCTCTACACGGTGCTCTTAATCCCCTCACCTCACGCCCGAGGAAGCAAAGAGGCAAGAAAAAGTCTCTTGTCTCTTCGGCAGCTCCGCGCCCGCTTCTGGGGCTCCTTTAAGCGGCGCACTTAATCCCGTCTCCTCGCGCCCAGGCAGCAAAGAGGGAGGAAAAGGTCTCTTGCCTCTTCAGCAGCTCCAGACTTCTCCCGATCTCCCTCCCGGCCAGCCGTGGCGCACTAGCCCCCTTCAGGCTGTTTTCACTCTGCCAACTCCAGACCTTTCCCTGGGATCCGACTGAAGCCCGAGCCTCAGCTCCCGGCCCCGCCCGCCCCGGTGAGCAGACAAGCCTCTCGGGCTGGTGAGTGCCAGTCGGCACCGATCCTCTGCGGGAATCTCTCCGCTTTGCCCTCCGCACCCTGTGGCCGAGCTGTCCTCCTTGGCTCCGGAGCTTCCCCCTCCGCCACCCGCAGTCTCCGCCCGCGAAGGGGCTTCTAGTGTGGGGGAGTCTTTCCTCCTTCACGGCTCCCTCCCACTGGCGTAGGTCCCATCCCTATTCTTTTGTCCCTGTTTATTCTTTTTTCTTTTGCCCTACCCAGATATGTGGGGAGTTTCTTGCCTTTTTGGAGGTCTGAGGTCTTCTGCCAGCATTCGGTGGGTGTTCTATAGGAGAAGTTCCACGTGTAGATGTATTTCTGATGTCTCTGTGAGGAGGAAGGAGATCTCCACGTCTTACTCTTCCGCCATCTTTAAGCCGTCTCCCCAAAAAATGCTCTTGTAATTTACTGTTTTATAGATCCAAACCAAATAAGGCATTGAGATCCCTATGTTTATTGACCCTGTGTAATGAGAGATATAGTTGGAATTTTTCCTGCATTTATAGAATTTTTATTAACTTTTAAAGACTTATTGGAAAAAGGTACATATAGAAGAAGTAAGTGGCTCCTGCAAAAAGTACAATATATTTTATAATAAGTAAAACTAAGTTATCAAATTCCTTAGGATACAAATTAGGTCATTTAGCTGTTGCTGCTCCTGCTTCCTGCTTACTGGTTCATTCCACAAATATTTATTACTTTAAGTATCTTTTATTTATAAAGACCAGTGTCATTGAAATATGAAATTGAGAGGAACATTGCCCCTCTCCTCAAGTTCCATACAATGTGTACTAGAGAGGGGCCAAACTGTATGCAAAAAAAAATTATTGAACACCTTTATCTCTTATTGAGATACAGCAATGGATGAAAGTGATGGTATTTTTTGAGGTCACTGCCCTCAAAGATTTCACAATTTCCACAAGGAGAAATGTACATTCTTACACATCACAAAGAAAGTTAAAGATGTGAAAACAGCTAACTGTGATAGGTCAGGATGAAATAAATACGACAATAAAAGGCTGAACAGAGTTGTCCTGGGGTGCCTCCTGGGGAAGGCACAGCTTATCTGAGCTTGGGAAGTGAGAGAACTACAGTGGGAGGCAGTGGTACTAAGCCAGCCTTAAAACAAGAGAATTTCAAAGCATAGAAAAAGGAGTTAGGGCATTTGAGTACTAGGAAACTGCATCACTCATTTTATCTTTTATTAGTTTCTAAATGAAATCTTTTCTCTTGGTTTTTTACAGTAAACTAAAATAGCTAGTAAAAAATGTTCTAAATTTTTAAAAGTCAGGATTTGGTACTATATAATTAAAGGACTAAGAATTCTAAAAAAATCTTGAGCTCCCAAGAAGAGCTTGCCCTTTAAGGGTGACCACCTCTTTGGTTTGGTAGTTTTTTGTTCATTCAGAAATGCTTCTCATTAGGTTTCTTCAACATTTCTGGTCTGCAGCCATTTATATGGGGAAAAAATGAATATGGAAGACACTAATCTTTAGTAAAAGGACTGTGATTCACGTTGGGAAATCTTAATATAATAAAGAGCCTGGTTTTACTTTCCTCCTATTTCCTGCAAATAGGCTATAGGTTATATTTCTTGGTATTTCATAAATGCTCTTTTTCAAGAGTTTATTTTTATTTTCTAGTCTCAAAAATATAACACAAATACTTTTTCCCCTCAACCAACAACATAAATGCATTCTGATTTCCCCTTCAGGGACAGTTGGTCACATTCAAATAGTGTTAACTTTATGTTTTCTAGAAGGTGTATTAAGAATTCTTTGTTAAAGCTTTCCTTCATTTGACACAAACTAATCTTGTTTGCTTCCTTTAAGAAGAAAAACTGCATTGAAACATCTTGCCTACATGCAGTTTTTATTTCCATCCTTGAGCCTGACTGTTACTAGAGGGATATATGAGAGGACAGTGAGCCCCAGGATACTCTGTCCAAACGTAACGCCAAGGGAGTGGCAGGGGAAAACTGGTGGAAGCTCTTTTGGATCATTTTCTTGTGCTGCATCCCTAACTGAATCCAAGTACCCTTGGCTTTATTATTCAATGTATCTTGTTTTCATTTTGTACCTGTGAAGATTTTCCTCACCACTTCTAATTTGTCTTTGTCTCGTTTTCTCTATAAAAATTATTTTAGCTTCTTTTTGATCTTCATTAAATAATTAAAGCTAGCCTTGGGTATCTGTTTCCTCTTGTAGATTTAGAAAACCATGTATAAATCTCCTTTTTTTTTCTTTTAGCAATTATGATCATATACATGGAAGTGATTTGAATCAGTACCACTGTTATGTATTTCTATGATGAATGATTGTCCCATCCCATCAAACTATTTAAATCCCATCAAATATTTAGGACTCTCCTCACAACTATATTTTTGTCTTCCTCAATCTTCATTTGTGTCTCTCTCAGATTTAGTGACCAGATAGATAAATTAAGATGCTGATTTAAGTTCTTGAGCATGTGAGTCATATAAGGCAGTAATGTTAAAACACAGAATTTGCTAGGGGAAATAGAACCAAGGGGCATTCAGTAATTTTGTAGTATTTCTGTTAGTTGATAGGTGAACATTTACTGATTGGTATAATTTCTCATCTATCCTTTTCTCTCATATCCTTGGGGTACAACAACCCAATCCCTGCGTTTTTCAGCACTTAAGGATAGCATAAACTATAGAGCTTATCAAACCCAACCATTTTACTAACATCTAAATTGACTAAGAGATGTAAAATGACTTGCCAAAAATAATAGAATTCCTAAGTAGCTGTACTGGAATTCTAATCAAGGTATTTTGACCTTAAGTATACTGTCAATTATTCTGTGCTCTGTATTTATTTTTATAGCAAATCAACACATTCCAGCTTTCAGGAAATGTAGTAATGATGAAAGAATATGAGGTTTAGCCTTTTCTGAGTCTGGTAATTACTGTTAAAAATTTTGGCAGGCCTATAGTGTATGTATCTTAAGAGTTGGTACCGCATTTTGTATCTGTTGCTAATATTCTGTCTTTTGTACAATCTTGTGTGCCTATACTTTTAAATCTCATAATTATTGACTTCATTGCCTTTTAGATTCAATAATCCTAGGTTGTGCTACAGTCCCTATGGGAAATAGAAAAAGTAAGAGCCTTGCAAATGTGTTTGACTGCTGCATTCTGTTACTTCCATTGATGGCCTACAGCTTTAGCGATTGTGCAGTGGAGAAGCTTAAACCTCGAGGGCCCATTAGATTTAACTTGTTTGCTGCGTTGATATCTATATGTTAAACGACAAGAGAGTTCAGGTTATTGAATAATTTAAAATTCAGCTCTAATTGGTGTCATATGACCTGGAAAAGGCCATGGATGATGCCAGGAGCATGCTGTGAATTTCTTATAAATAATTCATAAATTAGATGATTCATTTGCCTGGATATCTTGCTAAATGCCAAAGTTTGTAAGTTATAACTGATGATATAACACCTGTAAGTGTTTAGTTCATAACACTAGAAGGTAATCTACCTTGATGATCTTCTAGCAAAATCTACCAGTATAGGAGAGTTAATTGCACTGGGGAGAATAAACATTTATTTGGGATGAGACTTTGGCAAACCATACAGTGCAGCTGTTGCATTACGTAGCTTCTGTCAGCTTGACAACTGGTTCATGTAAGCTTGACTAAGAATGCAGCGTGTCATTCTGTGCCTTATTTAATATTAACTCCAAATGTTCTGGGTAATACAATGACCTGCCCCACACACAGTAGTTTAGGTTTAGAAATATTTATCTAGCTCTTGAATTTCTGACTTCATCATAAAATAAAGAGGATAGGGGGAAATTCTGAAGTTACAAAATTGAGAATTTTATTCTTATAAGGCTATCAGTGGGAATATGAGGATTGTTAATAGGGTGCTTGCCAGGATCGTAAATTATTATTTACCATTAGAGAAATGAATACCAATAAGATCTGTTGGTACTATTGACTAATCCTGTAGTTAACAACTCATAAATGCATTGTAAGTAATCTCTTCCTAATTATGTAATTAACAACCTGTTGCAGGAAATAATTACTGCAGTTTAGTTTGGCTCTCTCCTTACGGCTCATAGCAGAGATTGGCCAGGCCTGCAAAAATGATTTGCAGAAATTTATAAAACATCACTGTTTACTTGTTGATGGTACTTCATGAAGCAATACTGCAGTTATTTTTTATTATGTGAAAACACCGGAAAGCCCTAGGTTACCATAGGAATGTGTATGTTCATATATGTACCTACACACCTGTGTGTGCTTCCATGCATGCATACAAGAGCATATCATAAATGTTTATGAAATAGACATCCTTTTTTTCTATGAAGTCTTTTAAAAATATCTGTCATATTTTAAAAGAGTATCTTAAAGATTCTGAAAACCTTCCAACTCAGAAATTTACTAACTTTCAGTATCAGAAAATTCTTCTTTGTGTCCAAGTTAAGTCTCTCACACTTTTTTTTAAACCTTATACTGTTCTCATTGATGTGTTTTGGTGTTTTTTTTTTTTTTTTTTTTTTGGTGGTACGCGGGCCTCTCACTGTTGTGGCCTCTCCCGTTGCGGAGCACAGGCTCCAGACGCGCAGGCTCAGCGGCCATGGCTCACGGGCCCAGTCGCTCCGCGGCATGTGGGATCTTCCCAGACCGGGGCACAAACCCGCGTCCCCTGCATCGGCAGGCGGATTCTCAACCACTGCGCCACCAGGGAAGCCCTCATTGATGTTATTTTATCAAGTCATTGGCCTGTGTCTACCGAAATTAAGAGATATTATGCTTCTACTCTGTCATAAGCCAAGTATTACCTGCATTTTCTCCTCATCTTTCTTTTGTACAGTAAATCCCACAGCATACCCTGTCAAAGATTTTATGGCTTCATTTCCGCCACTCTAGAGTCTAAAGATGTAGACAAGATTATGGTACCTTTTATATAAGACAAATCCTAATATGCTACCATTTTGAACTTAGTTTTTTTTTTTTTTTTTTTTTTTTTTTTTTTTTTTTTTTTTTTGCGGTATGCGGGCCTCTCACTGTTGTGGCCTCTCCCGTTGCGGAGCACAGGCTCCGGACGCACAGGCTCAGCGGCCATGGCTCACGGGCTTAGTTGCTCCGCGGCATGTGGGATCTTCCCGGACCAGGGCACGAACCCGTGTCTCCTGCATCGGCAGGCGGATTCTCAACCACTGCGCCACCAGGGAAGCCCTGAACTTAGTTTTTTTATCTATTGTTTTCCATAGATCATTTTCTGTCTAAACATTTTTTTTAATACATACAATGTGTTTGTCCTGCCCAGGTATATTCTTCTACATGCTTTATGTTTATTTCTAATTAAGCACTCAGTCCAGCTCATTTTCATCACACAGAAAACATGTAAATAGATAGCACATCCCAAGTCATATAGTTCAGTTTGCTTATTGAGTTTTGACCATATCTTAGGACATGCATAGACTCCTTTAAATGGAAGAGCAGGCAACGTAATTATCAAGTTCACTTGGCAAACTGTGGGATGCTAAATCTAGCTAACTGTATCGTTTTGTACAACTCATGAGCTAAGAATGGTTTTAGCTTTTTAGATGGTTGGGAAAAAAAGAATATTTCATGAAATGGGAAAATTACATGAAATTTAAATTTCAGTGTGTCTACAAATAAGGTTTTCCTGGAATAGTATTCATTTATGTATTATCTCTTGCTTTCACACTATGAAAGCATAACTGAGTACTTATGACAAAGTCTGTATGGACTGCAAAGTTTAAAATGTTTATTGTCAGACGCTTTACAGAATAAATTTGCTGACCTCTGCTATATAGCTATAAAAATACAGCCACATGCAGCACCATGTATGAACTTCACAAATATAACTTTGGGTGAAAGAAGTTAAACACAAAAGTATGTATATCATATGATTTCATTTATACTTTAAAAATAAGCAGGTAAAACTGAACTCTAGTATGGATATTTAATCAGAGAAGTATTAAAGCAAAGAAGTGATTCCCATTAAAGTCAAGGTAGTCAGTCATTCCCTTTGGCAAGAGAGGTAGAGAGTGGTGATTGCTCGGGGCCATCAGGGTCTTCTGAGTACAGAAGACAAGGGTCGTCTTCTGTATCTTGGATGGTAGTTACATTGAGCATTGCCTTGCTCATAATTGTTTTGTGTACTTTTCTATGGTTAATGTATTTCATATTAAAGAATTTTTTTAAAAAGATCTACAGCAGGAAGCAATGGAAGATTATGGATTTGGAGTGAGGCATAGTCCCATGTCTCACATATTGTATTGATGTGACCTTGGGAAAGTTGTGTTGATTCCTTGAACTTCATTTTCTCATCTGTAAAATGCTAATTATAATAACTACCTTACAGAATTGTTATTAAGAATAATAGGTTGAATATGTAAAACATTTAGCACAGTATATGGTAAACTCTAAGTTGAGAACAGCCAAAGTGACAGGGTGTTCTGGGAGCATGTTCTGCATTCAGTGGTCAATGAAGGTGACCATTTAGAGCCAAGTTATCTCATCAGAAACAATTTGCATGAAATTGTCTTTCCTGACCTTCATTTTTCATTTCTCATCTTCACTCCTTTAAAAATTATTTTGAATTATTTAAATATATTAGTTTCAACAAGAATTTCATAAAAGAAGATATCCAAATGACCAACAAGCATATGTTCATTAATATCATTACATATCAGGGAAATGGAAAGTAAAGCCACAGTGTTATTTAACTATACAGGCACCAGATTGTCTAAAAATGAAACACACTAGCAAGTGTTGCTGTGAATGTGAAGCAACTGGGACTCTCTTAATTTGCAGATGGGGATGTGAAACAGAATAACCACTTTGGAAAGCTTATTGGCTGTTTCTAATAAAGTCAAATATGCCTACCCTGTGCCCAAGAGAAACAAATGCGTATGTCTAAAAAAAAGGCATGTATGAGAATATTCATAGCAGCTTTATATATAATAGCCCTAAACTGGAAACAACCTAATCCAATAAAAGGATAAACAACTGTTGCTTTATTCATACAATGAAGTGTACTATGCAGCAGTAAAGAAGAATAAACTATTGATATACACAACAACATAGAAGATACTCAAAAATTATGTTGAGCTTAAGAAACCAGGCACAAAAGGGTAGCATACTGTATGATTCCATTTATATGAAGTTCAACATAGGCAAAACTAATCTATGATCATAAGCATCAGAATAATGGTTACTCCTGGGAGTGTGAGGATGTGATATTGACTAGAAAGGACACAAAGGAACTTTATGGGGTAATGGAATTGTTCTATAACTTGATCTGGGTGATGATTACATGGGTAAATGCAAGTATAAAAATTCATCAAGATGTATACTTAAGGTATGTGCATTTTATTATGTATAATTATGCCTCCATTTAAAAAAAATATCTAATGGTTTCTAAGTTAGTGTTATATATCTGAAAAATTCATATCAAACCTATATACCGGAGACAGGAGTTTGGGATTTGTTGTTTGTTTAAGCCTTAGTTAAGGGAAGTTATATTTGTAAATATCATATAGAAAGCATGGAGCAGCCCCAGAAAGAAAAATACATCTGTTTCATTTAGACCCACTGTGACTTCTGTGTGTCCCAAAGGCAAATTAAGCCCCATCCAAAGCACTTTATATGAATTATCTCATCTAATCATCACAACAACCTTAACAGGCAGTGCAAGATGTTAGTGTTAAGACTGACATCCTTTATATGAAGGAGAAAGATGGAGAACCTCTGTATTATCTCAAGCAATTCAACTCTGGCCCAACTACAAACCTCACTGTAGCAAAATAAAGATAGATAACTGAACTCATTCTCCTTGAAGACAGTTCAGAGATAATCTGTTGTAACTGAACATGCCCCTTGGTGATCTCACCCCACCCCACTTCCCCCGCACACATACACCACAATGTTCTCCTTGAAAGAAATTGGGTAAATATAAGGTTTGTGTTTCCTTTTTGTAAATTAGTACCCTTATAAATTAGCACCCTTGATAACTGCTCATCTGTTTCACCACCACGTTCAGTTTTGATGTAGCTGTTATTTTTTATCCGTTTTTCTGTTGAGGAACCTGAGGCTCAGGCAAGTTGGATAATATGCTATATTAGTTTTTTATTGCTGTGTAACAAATTACTACAAACTTAGCAGCTTAAAACAACACACATTTACTATCTCACAGTGTCTGTGGGTCAAGAGTCTGGCACAGCTTAGTTGGGTCCTATGGTCAGGGTCTTAGAAGGCTACAATCAAGATGCCAGCTGGGCTACATTCGGTGGGTTGTTGGAAGGATTTATTTCCTTGCGTATGTATGGTAGGTGCCTCATTTTCTTGCTCACTGTTGTCTGGAAACTGCCTTCTGCTCCAGAGGTCATTGCCACATGAGCCCCTCCATAAGCCATCCCACACTATGTATAATAGTTTGCCTCTGCTAATCCCAAACTCCCATTCCTCCCCCGGCTCCCCCCAGCCCCTTGGCAACCATAAGACTGTTCTCTATATCTGGGTCTGGGGTTAGCAGAGGCAAACTATTATGTATAGGATGGATAAACAACAAGGTCCTACTGTATAGCACAGGCAACTATATTCAATATCCTGTGACAAACCGTAATGAATATGAAAAAGAGTATATTGGGTTGGCCAAAAAGTTCATTCGGTTTTAAGTAAAAATAAAAGACACATTTTTTCATTTTCACCAAGAATTTTATTGAACAATGTATTCACTAACTGAACGAACTTTTTGGTCAACCCAATATATATGTGTAACTGAGTCACCTTGCTGTACAGCAGAAATTAACACAACATGTAAATCAACTTTACTTCAATAAAATCTTAAAAAAAAAAAAAAAAAAAAGCCCTCCCACAACACAGTAGCTTATTTCTTCAAGGCCAGCAGGAGAATCTCTGATCTTGGGGAGGGCACCAGACCCTCTGTTAAAGGGCTTACCTGACTAGGTCTGGCCTGCATGAGATAATCTCGCTTTTTATTAATTCAAAGTCAGCTGGAGCCTCAGTTACATCTGCAAAGTCCTTTTTGCCATATAAGGTAACATAACCACAGGATTGATCTGATCATATTCACAAGTTCTACCTTCACTTAAGGGGAGGAGATAATACAGGGTGGGGACACCAAAAGGATGGGAATCTTGAGGACCATCTTAGAATTCGGTTTGCCAAGTTGCACAGTCACCCAGCAGGTAATTGGCAAAGCAGTATTCTCTTTGAGCAAAGCATGCTTGGAAATCATTAAGTTCTAGTGCCTCTCAAAAACATAAAAGCTAACTACAAAACGGTTAAGAAATATTCCAAATACCTGACATTTGTGAATAATGTAACACTCAGCACCATTAAAATAAGTATAAACTATGTAAATACCTAAAAATGCACATATGTAAATAATGTTAAGGAACAAAAATGAGAATGTAAAATAATATATACATGCTATCTACTGTTATATTAATGACACATGGATTAGAAACTATATGATGAAATAAAATAGTTGATTTAAGTTTCTGGACTTTAAAAAAAATTATTTCTGGGGCTTCCCTGGTGGCGCAGTGGTTGAGAGTCCGCCTGCCGATGCGGGAGACACGGGTTCGTGCCCCGGTCCGGGAGGATCCCACATGCCGCGGAGCGGCTGGGCCCGTGAGCCGTGGCCGCTGAGCCTGCGCGTCCGGAGCCTGTGCTCCGCAACAGGAGAGGCCACAGCAGTGAGAGCCCCGCGTACAGAAAAAAAAAAAAAAAAAAAAAATTATTTCTCATTTTAAAAGTATAATCTGGGCTTCCCTGGTGGCGCAGTGGTTGAGAGTCCACCTGCCATTGCAGGGGACACGGGTTTGTGCCCCGGTACGGGAAGATTCCACATGCCGTGGAGCGGCTAGGCCCATGAGCCACGGCCGCTGAGCCTGCGCGTCCGGAGCCTGTGCTCTGCAACAGGAGAGGCCACAACAGTGAGAAGCCCAGGTACCACAAAAAGAAAAAAAAAAAAAAAAGTATAATCTATAAAAAGATGGTTTATCATACAAAATAACAGGTGATAAATGTTAAATATTTCTGTTGACAATAAGTGCTACAGAAGTTCAGAGTAGGGGAGATTAATGTGGATTAGAGTTTTCCTTTAGGTGTAAAATAAGCTTAATTTTTTTAATGAGGTAGTTTATCATAAATTTTGCCCTAGGACTAGTTCCTTGTATGTAGGTTGTCATCTGCTCAGTGTCATCTGCTCAGCATATAAAATTGCATGGCTTCTTTGAAGAGGCCCAAGTCATCTCCCCAGATGTGGCTCATTCTCATTTAAATAGAACTCCTTTAATATTGCTTTAGAAACTCAAAATCTTAAGAGTCATTGTAATAGCCCTCTTTTATCATAGGAGAGGAAAAATTGTATTGCTATATATATGTTAGGTGACACTTATTACCAATCAGTTCATCATTTTCAACTATTGCAAAGTAAATTAGTGGGATTTTTTTTCCCCCTCTGCTAGGGATCTCAATTATTCATTCATTCTAGAGTACATGTCTCCGGAATACATAACCATCTCAACTGTTTATTAATTAGTTCTTACTTTAAAAGAAGTTGGGGCAAACTGAATAATAGCCTCCCAAACATGTCCATGTCCTAATTCCTGGAACCTGTAACTGTCATTTTATTTTTTATTTTTATTTTATTTTTTTAACATCTTTATTGGAGTATAACTGTCTTACAATAGTGTGTTAGTTTTTCCTTTACAACAAAGTGAATCAGTTATACATATACATATGTTCCCATATCTCTTCCCTCTTGCGTGTAACTGTCATTTTATATGGCACAAGTGACTTTGTATGACAAGAGGCTTTACAGATGTGATTAAGTTAAGGATCTTGAGATGAGGACATTAGCCAAGATTACATGGGTAAGCCCGATGTAATCAAAATGGTCCTTAAAAGAGGGACAAAGGAGCAGTCCAATGACCCATGGTACAGACCAGTGGTTCTCAAAGTGTGGTTCCAGATTGGAACTTGTTAAAAATGCCGATTCTCCGACTCTGCTCTAGAGTTACTGAATTGGAAACTCTGGGGAGTAAGCCAAGCAATTCACATTTAACAAGCCCTCCAGGTGATTCTGATACATCCTAAAGTTTGAGAGTCATTGATAATAAACTGTTTTGCTCTCCTTCATAAAACAGGCTTGAGGCTAAAATGTTGGGAAAGCTCACTCTACTGGCCTGTCAAAGGTAGTTTGCAACTGCTTCCTTTCTGCCTGAGTTCTATCAGACTGTAATCACTTGAACAGCTTAATTGAAAAATCACTTATGTTTACAGCTGAAATTAAATATGTTTTGTATTTAAATAACTGCTTTTGATTAGAATCATATTTTGTGGAAAGTGGTTGGTTTTATCTGTGTGCTGTAAAGATATTTATAAGAACTCATCAAATTTCTAGCAGTAACTAACATCCTGTTCAGTATAAGGTGAAATGTTATACATCAAATCTCATGCTGTGTAGTGGCCAATCAAAGGATATTTAAGGTGGCTGAATGGATTTCTTGGCTTAGTATTCAAAATTAAACATTTTAAGGCATTAACATTCAATGTTTTTCTTCTTCTCAGAGTTGATGCTATATACCCCTCATTATTTGCAATTCCTGAAATCTTGCTTAAGCAGCGAGTGGCAACACTTTCTTTTTCTCATCCTTGTGGATTTACTGAAATGTTTATTGTTTGAAAATGAGATTAGCTTTATGGCACATGTCTGTTTAGCTATGTGAATCCTATCATTAATTAAGAAGACAAAAACACAGCTTTGTTCTTGGTAAACATATATCACTGATTTCTGAAACGTCAAAAGAACTCCTATTGTGCTCTTATTTGACAAGTGATCTTGCGGTTCCTTTTAGGTATCCAATAGGAAAAGCACTCTCTGGTCTTCATCTGTGAAACTGGATGGTTCCTACTTGAGTGTAGCCAAACCACAAACCCACACTCAAACCAAGCAAAGGCCTAAGTCTGCAAATCAGGACTCAGCTTCAGAATCCCTTGCGGAATTTAGGAATAATTCTTTGAAACCAGCAGCCCTCCATTATCCCAAAGAGGATGTGGACAAGGTGCCATCAGAGACCAGAACATGTAATTATGGATCCCCAGGGAAAAAACTAGTAGATGCAGTCCCTACAGAGAAAGTTCCACCAGAGGAACTGAAGATGAAGGAATGCCAACACCTTAAGGCTACTCCATCTAGTCAGTGTTGTGGTCATAGACTTTCTGAAAATGTGGATCATGTTCGTGAGAGCCATCCGACAAACATGGTCCCTCAATATTCCAAGACACATCTGGAATCATGCAGGTATTGTGGGCTTTCCTGGGCATCTCTGATGCGTGGCCAAGAGGCACTGCAGCCTAGTGAAACTGATGTCAAAAAGCAGCTCTCAGAAGATAGAAGGCAGCAACTCATGCTTCAGAAAATGGAGCTGGAAATTGAAAAGGAATGCCTTCAGCATCTACTGGCCCAGCAGGAGACAAAACTACTCCTAAAACAGCAGCAGCTTCATCAGTCTCGACTGGACTATAACTGGTGAGTCCTACCTGTTCTTTCAGCAGTATCTATAGCTTGGAGAATACAGTATAAAATGACAGCTGTGTTACTATAACAGATGTGTAGGAACAGAAGTTCCTCGGGACTTTGGTTTGCTCAAGATGCACACCAGCTATGACTTCCAAGTATATTGCACTGTCTTTGGGGGAAGACTTGAAAGGTTACCTTGTCTTCCAAAATGTTAGCTTAGAATATCTACTTCTCAGCAGTCCAGTATAATTTTTGCTGGATTTGAAAGACAGTATTTTTAAATACTACCATTACACAAAATCCTTTGCTGTTTGATGTCATTGTAGAGAATATTACCATTAAGTAAAAGCTTGAGATTTCAGGATGTGAAATCAGACTGAGTGTGCCTAGCTGTCATCATTCCATGCAACAAATGATGGGAACCTTCTAAATTCAGTCTTTTCTGGTCATGAAGCATAGCCTGTTCAATAACCAGTTCTTATACACTTACCCACATTTAAACTGTTCTTCCTCTAACAATTTTTCCCTGAGAACAATGTTTCAGAAGCTAAAGTCCTGTTTTATATCATGTAGTGTTCAGCATAGTTTTACATGCAGAGTCATAAAGTTTGTTTTCTTTGTTTAAAAATAGTAATAAATCAGACACAATTGTATTTTAAACACAAGAAAATATGGCATTTATGTCTCTTTTAAAAAGTAAGTTTCAAGTTTTCAAAGGGAAGTATGTGTGTGTGTGTGTGTGTGTGTGTGTGTGTGTGTGTGTGTGTGTGTGTCTTTCCCTGCCATTTCCTCCTTGGTAAAACATACCATTTCCCCTTTGTGCACATTCTTAGACACATAGATCCTATACAGACACACTTAATACTAGTGTTATTTTCTTTTACTTCTTGGAGTTAATTTTCTTTCATTTTCAGATTTTGCCTAATATTTTTAAAATTCTAATTTCTTTGGAAGTTCCATCTTGACATTTTTCCTTCAGTGAGGAATGGTTCTAGGTACTTGGGATAGGTGAAACAATTTTCAAGTGCGGTCTTTAAAGAGGTCACAGTCTAGCAGGGGAGAATGGATAATTTTAGATTAGGCATCATGTTCATCTGAACAGTATTGTATGTTCAAGTAGTGCTGCATAATGATAATAAAGTCTTTATTGTTCTCTTGATCACCCTAGCTTAGATGAAAGAGCTATGAAACACAGATTTTGAACAAGTTTTGTGTGTATATAAATTGTAAACGTTTATGCATATGTATAGAGATTTTTTTAAACTTTTTATTTTGAAATAATTATATTTAGATTGATAGAAGTTGCAAAAATAGTATGGAGAGGTTCCATGTACCCTTCACCCAGCTTCTCCCAATGACTACATTTTATACAACTGTAATATATTATCAAAACTAGTAAATTAACATTGGTAGTGTGTATGTGTATTTCTATGCCATTTTATCACATGTGTGGATTTGTGTAACCACCACCACAATCAAAATACAGGACTATTTCAGCACCACCAAGATTTCCTTTGTACTCTAATGTTAGAGTCACTCTCTGCCCCCACCATCCCTAACCCCTGGAGACTCCTAATATGTTGTTTATTTCTATAATTTTGTTATTTTGAAAATGTTATATAAATGGAGTTATACAGTATGTGAAATTTTGATTTTGGCTTTTCTCATTCAGCATAATGTTCTTGACATCCATCTAGGTGGTTGCGTATATTGTACCTTTTGATTTCTGAGTACTATTCCACGATATGGATATACCATGATTTGTTTAACCATTTATCTGTTAAAGGACAATTGGTTGTTTTCAGTTTTTTTCTGCTACAAATAGAGCTGCTATGTATTCTAATACAAGTTTTTGTGTGACCTACGGTTTTTATTTCTATAAATGAAAACTAGGAGTAAGATTGCTAAATCTTATGATAAAATCATACTTAGCTTATACCACATTTAGTTTAAAAAACTTTTCTACCAATAACATATAAAAGATCATTTCTCCACATCCTTGCCGGCATTTGATAGTGTCATAGGTTTTTATTTGACATGTTCTAATCTGTGTGTAGTGATATTTCATTGTCGTCTTAGTTTGCATTTTCCTAATGGCTACTGATATTGAATATCTTTTCATTTGCTAGTTTGCCCTCCTTCCATCCTTTTGGGTAAATTGTCCCTTTAATATCTCTTGCCATATTCCAACTGGATTGTTTGAACTGTTTTCCTATTGAGTTTTGGGAGTTCCTTATATATTCAAAGGATATAAGTCCTTTGTCAGATAGGTGGATTGCAAGTATTTTCTTCTGATCTGTAGCCTGTCTTTTCAGTCTCAAAAAGGATCTTTCACAAAGCAAAAGTTTTCAGTTTTGATAATTTGATTTTTTATTTTTATCATAGATTATATAAAGTTTTCATGATGACTGTTGAATTTTGTTCAGTACCTTTTATGTGTTAATTGACGTGATTGTGTGATTTTTCTTTTTTAGCCTGCCAATATGGTGGGTTGCATTGACTATTCTTTTTAATATTGACCTAGCATTGTATCCCTGGAATAAATCTCCTTGGTCATAGTGTATAATACTTTTTATATATACAAATTTCTATTTACTAATATTTTGTTAAGGGTATTTACATCAATATGTATAAGGGATATTGGTCTGTAGTTTTCTTTTTTTATACCATCTTTAGTTTTGGTATCAAGATAATACAGGTCTCACTTATTGATTTCATTCATTTCTTTATTATTTCCTTGTTTCTGCTTGCTTTGGATTTATGTTGTTCTTTTTACTGGAAGCATTTAGTGCCATAAATTTCCCTCTCAGCACTGTTTGTTAGTCTCACATATTTTGGTATGTTGGTATGTTCACTGAACATAATGTCCTCTAGGTTCATGAATGCTGTTGCAAATGGTAGGATTTCCTTCCTTTTTCTGGCTGAATAATATTCCACTGTGTGTATATGTGTGTGTGTGTGTGTGTGTGTGTGTGTGTGTGTTTGTGTGTGTGTATCTCACATCTTCTTTATCCATTCATCTGTCAATAGACACTTAGCTTGTTTCCATATCTTGGCTATTGTGATTAATGCAGCAGTGAACATGGAAGTGCAGACATCTCTTTAAGATACAAATTTCATTTCCTTAAGGTAAATACCCAATTGCTAGATCATATGGTAGTTCTATTTTTAAATTTTTGAGGATCTTCCATACTGTTTTCCATAATGACTGTACCACTTTACATTCTCACCAGGAATATATAGGGATTCCCATTTCTCCATATCCTCACCACAATTGTTTCTTGTCTTTTTGATAATAGCCATTCTAACAGGTATGAGATGATATCTCATTGTAGTTTGATTTGCATTTCCCTGATGATTAGTGATATTGAGCATCTTTTCATGTACCTGTTAGCCATCTGTATGCCTTCTTTGGGAAAATGTCTATTCACATCCTCTGCTCATTTTTTAATTGGATTGTGTCTTTTTGCTATTGAATTATGTAAGTTCTTTATATATTTTGGATATTACCCCTTTATCAGATATATGATTTGCAAATATTTTCTCCCATTTGATAGGTCTCCTGTTCATTTTTTTGGTGGTTTCCTTTGCTGTGCAGAGGCTTTATGTAGTCCCACTTATTTATTTTTGCTTTTTGTTGCCTTTATTTTTTGTGTCGTCTCCAAAATATCATCACCAAGACTGTGTCAGTGAGCTTATCACCTATGTTTTCTTCTAGGAGTTTCATGGTTTTAGGTCTTACATTCTAGTCTTTAACCCATTTTGAGTTAATTCTTATGTAACGTGTAACGTGTGAGATACTGGTCTAATTTCATTCTTTCGCACAGGGCTGTCCATTGTTCCCAAAACCATTTATTGAAGAGACTATTCTTTCCCAATTGTGTATTCTTGGTGCCCTGATCAAAGATTAGTTAACCGGGCTTCCCTGGTGGTGCAGTGGTTGAGAATCTGCCTGCTGATGCAGGGGACACGGGTTCGTGCCCCGGTCTGGGAAGATCCCACATGCCGCGGAGCAGCTGGGCCCGTGAGCCATGGCTGCTGGGCCTGTGCGTCCGGAGGCTGTGCTCCGCAATGGGAGATGCCACAACAGTGCGAGGCCCGTGTACCGCAAAAAAAAAAAAAAAAAAAAAAAAAAAAAAAGATTAGTTAACCATATATGCAAGGGTTTATTTCTGGGTTTTCTATTCTGTTTTTTTGGTCTTTGTGACTGTTTATATGTCAGTTTGTATGTGTGGGTGTGTATACTCATTTGATTTTGTATTTTGATTTAGTATTTTTCTCACTTCTATTTATTTCTGATTTACTCTTTTTACTTCCAGTTTTTTTTTAATAAATTTATTATTTATTTATTTATCTTTGGCTGCATTGGGTCTTTGTTGCTCTGCTTGGGCTTTCTCTAGTTGTGGTGCGCAGGCTTCTCGTTCGGGTGGCTTCTCTTGTTGTGAAACACAGGCTCTAGGTGCATGGGCTTCAGTAGTTGTGGCACATGGGCTCAGTAGATGTGGCTCGCGGGCTCTAGAGTGCAGGCTCAGTAGTTGTGGTACACAGGCTTAGTTGCTCCGTGCCATGTGGGATCTTCCCAGCCCAGGGATTGAACTCATGTCCCTTGCATTGGCAGGTAGATTCTTAACTGCTGCACCAGCAGGAAAGCCCCTCTTCTAGTTTTATTAAGCTATAATTGGCATACAGCACTGTATAAGTTTAGGGTGTACAGCATGATAATTTCACTTACATACATCATGAAATGACTACCAAGATAAGTTTAGTGAATATCTATCACCTTATATAGATACAAAATTAAATAGAAAAAAATGTTTTTTCCTAGTGATAAGAACCATTAGGGTTTACTCTCTTAATGACTTTCATATATAACACAGCAGTGTTCATTATATTTATTATGTTGTATATTACAGCCCTGGCACTTGTTTATCTTATAATTGGAAGTTTGTACCTTTTGATTACTTTTATCTAATTCCCCTTCTCCCTACCTATCATCTCTGGTAGCACAAATCTCACCTTTTATTCCTATGAGTTTGTTTCTTTGTTTTTGAAGTATAATTGACCTACAATACTATGTTAGTTCCTGGTATATAACATAGTGACTTGATATATCTATACATTTCAAAATGGTCACCACAATAAGTCTAGTTGTCATCTGTCACCACACAAAGATATTACATAATTATTGACTATATTCCCCATACTGTACATTTCATAGCCATGTCTCATTTATTTTGCAACTGGAAATTTGTACTGTACCTCTTAATCTCCCTCACCTATTTCTCACCTTCCCTGACCCCTCTCCCCTCTGGAAACCACCTATTTGTTCTCTATATCTATGTCTCTGTTTCTGTTTCATTATTTTTGTTCATTTGTTTTATTTTTTAGGGTCCACATATAAGTGAAATCCTACAGTATTTATCTTTCTCTGTCTGACTTATTTCACTTAGCATAATACCCTTCAAGTCCATCCATGTTGTTGCACATGGCAAGATTTTATCCTTTTATATGGCTGTGTAATACTCCATTATATACATATACCACATCTTCTTTATCCATTCATCTGTTGATGGACACTAAGGTTGCTTCCATATCTTGGCTATTGTAAATAATGCTGCAGTGAACACAGGGACACATGTATCTTTTCTGTTGAATAATTAGCGTTTTTGTTTTCTTCAGATAAATACCCAGGAGTGGAATTGCTACATCATATAATAGTTCTATTTTTAATTTATTGAGGAATCTCCGTACTGTTTTCCATAGTGGCTACACCAATTTACATTCCTATGAACAGTACACGAGGATTCCCTTTTCTTCACATCCTTGCCAACACTTGTTATTTGCTGTCTTCTTGATAATGGCCATTCTGACAGGTGTGAGGTAATATCTCATTATGGTTTTGATTTTCACTTCCCTGATGATAAGTGATGTTAAGCATCTTTTCATATGCCTGTTGGCCATCTGTATGTCTTCTTTGAACAAACGTCTATTCAGATCCTCTACCCATTTTTTTAACCTGGTTATTTGGTGTTTTAGTGTTGAATGGTATGCCAGTACTGTTTTGACTATAGCTTTGTAATATAGTTTGAAATCAGAGAATGTAATGCTTCCGACTTTGTTCTTCTTTCTCAAGATTTAGCTATTCAGGGCCTTTTGTGGTTCCATACAAATTTTAGTATTGTTTGGTCTATTTCTATGTCTAAATTTATTTTTATGGGTTAAGAACTCAAGCTGTATTTAAGTCAAGAGAACTGGTTGCTAATAAAGACATTACTAAACCCCAAGAGCTCAGTCTGGATATGAATGAGAGTGGCTCTGGACCAAGGTAAACTTCGGTGGTAGGTGAAGGCAAAATATGTAGCACACAGATATTAAGGATATTTATAGCTTCATATTGGTGAATCTAGTTTTCTGATCATATGAATAAATATATTCACAATATAAATTTTTGAAAAATATAGAAAAGTGTAAAGAAGAAAATAAAAATCATTCATAATCCTACCATTCAGAGACAATCCTCTGAGGCCTTTTCCCCTTTCTATCTCTTTCATAATAATAATTTCTATATCGCAATAGGGATTATGCTTATACAGAATTTTAGTTTTTGCTTTTTTTGGTGTATCCCAGTTTCTGATGTCCTTTTTCATGAAAACTTGATATTAATTCATTTAACAAATATTTATTGTGTGACAACTATTACTCAATATTTATCAATAAGCCTGTTATTGGATAAGGTTTTACTATTATACAATAAATTATGCTTTGAGGAACATTTCTGTATATACATTTTTAACTTTACCTATTTCCTAGGAATAGATTCCTGTAAGCAGAATTACTAGCTTAAAGTACATATAAATCCTTTTAAGATTCTTGATTCACATTGCCAAATTGCTTTTCATTAAAAGTTAAATCAGTTTACACCCCAAAAATCAATGTTTGAGAATGCTCTTTTCATAAAATATAAAGAATTTTGGGCCAGTATTTTTTCAAATATATTTTTTCCCTATTCTCTTTATCCTCTCCTTTTGGAACTCTGTTTACATGTATACTAGAGCTTTAATTTATTGTCCCACAGGTCCCTGGCTCTTTGCTAATTTTTTAAAATCTATTTTTCTTTATTCTTCATATTGAATAATTTATATTGATCTATCCTCAGATTCATCAACTCTCTTCTGTTATTTCTAATCTGCCATTAAGCCCATACAATGATTTTTTTTTAATTTCAGATGTTGGCTTTTTTGGTTTTAGAATTTCCATTTGGATCTTTGTTATAATTTCTATTTCTCTGTTAAAATTTTCTATTTTATTCATTACAGGTGTGTTTTTTCCTTTAAAATCCTTGTCTGCTAATTCTAACACCTGGTTCATCTTGGGGTTTGTCTCCACTAATTGACTTTTCTTTTGAGTGTTGGTCACGTTCTTCTGTTTCTTTGTACGTTTAGTAATTTTGGATTGTTTCCTGGTCATTGTGAGTAACTCTAGAATTCAGTTATATAGGTATATCTCATTTTATTATGCTTCACTTTATCATGCTTCACAAATAATTGTGGTTTTTACAAATTGAAGGCTTGTGGCAACCTTGTGTCGAGCAAGTCTATCTGCACCATTTTTCCAACAGCATTTACTCACTTTATACCTCCGTGCTACATTTTCCTAATCCTTACAATATTTCTAACATTATTATGATTGTTGTTACTATCATTATTATTATATTTGTTATAGTGATCAGTGATTTTTGATTTTATTATTGCAAAAAGATTATGACTTGCTGAAAGGTCAGATGATGGTTAGCATCTTTTAGCAGTAAAGTATTTTTTAATTAAGGGGTTTTTTTTAGACATAATGCTACTGCACATTTAATAGACTACAATATAGTGTAAACATAACTTTTATATGCACTGGGAAACCAAACAATTTGTGTGACTCCTTTTATTGCAATATTCACTTCATTGTGGTGGTCTGGAACCAAAACTGCAGCGTCTTCAAGGTATGCCTGTAATTCTCTGAACAATGTTAATTTTCTGTGTGCTAGTGGGCAGTTAATTTAACTGAACTCAGATTCCAAGCTCTATCTCCCTGGAGTAAGTGGCAGTGATAATCACTATTGAGTTATTTTAACTTTAAATAGGTTGCTTGAGTCTGCCCTGTTCATGTGTAGTTCAGGGGTCGCCCAAACTGGCAGGGTTGTTGTATAGAATTTGAGGCTTTCCTCTTTCTCTCTCTCCACTCCAAGATTTTTCACTTTTTAGCTACTTTGGTCAGCCTAGACTCTATCCTCTGGTTCTTTAAGCCTACTTTCAGCTAAAAGCCATTAAAAGAAATTGGGAACTCTTCCAGTGCCACTGTTTTCTTTTAAGTGCGTGCTAATCCTCTTACAGTTTCTGCTTGCTTATGGCCACTTTTTAGTGTGTTCAAGTTATTTTTTTCCTCCCAGAGTTTATAGTTCTTACATGTAGATTTGATCCTATAGGAGCTACTCAGCCATTATCAGGAGCAGAACCCAAGAATTCTTATTTTAGCACAATTTTGCCATAATTAATTTTTTAAATAGTGGTAAAATACACATAACATAAAATTTACCATCTCAGCCATTTTTTAGTATACTATTTAATAATAGTAAACATATTTACAGTGTTGTGAAACCAATCTCCAGAACTTTTATCCTACAAAACTGAAACTCTGTGCCCATTAATAACTACTCTTCATTTCCTCTTACCTCCAGCCTCTAGCAACCACCATTTTATTTTCTGTTTCTACACTTTGATTATTCTAGATACCTTATTTAACTGGAATCATACAGTATTTGTCTTTTTAATAAATAAAAATAATTTATTTTTATTGATGTATAGTTGATTTACAATGTTATGTTAGTTTCAGGTGTACAACAAAGTGATTCAGATATATATATATATATATTCTTTTACAGATTTTTTTCCCCTGTAGATTATTACAAGATATTGAATATAGTCCCTGTGCTATACAGTAGGTCCTTGTTGTTTATCTATTTTATATATAGTACCATGTATATGTTACTCTCAAATTCCTAATTTATCCATCCCTATCACCTTTCCCCTTTGGTAATCATACGTTTCTTTTCTATGTCTGTGAGTCTATTTCTGTTTTGTAAATAAGTTCATTTGTATCATTTTATAGATTCCACAAATAAGTGATATCATAAGACATTTGTATTTCTCTGTCTGACTTACTTCACTCAGAATGATAATCTCCAGGTCCATTCACGTTGCTGTAAATAAAAAGAATTTTATTCTTTTTTATGGCTAAGTAATATTCCATTATATATGTATATATAGTGTATGTGCATCTATATATATATACATATATATATATATATATATATATATATATATATATATATATACACACCACATTTTCTTTATCCATTCATCTGTTGATGGGCATTTAGGTTGCTTCCATGTCTTGTAAATAGTGCTTCAATGAATATTGGAGTACATGTATCTTTTCTTTCTTTTGTTTCTGTTAGTATTATTTTTATTTTTAAATTTTTATTGGAGTATAGTTGATTTACAATGTTGTGTTAGTTTCAGGTGTACAGCAAAGTGAATCAGTTATACATATATATATATCCAGTCTTTTTTAAGTTCTTTTCCCATATAGGCCATTACAGACTATTGAGTACAGTTCCCTGTGCTATACAGCAGGTCATTATTAGTTATCTATTTTATATATAGTAATCTGTATATGTCAGTCCAAGTCTCCCAATTTATCCCTCCACCTAACCATTAGTTTGTTTTCTACATCTGTCACTCTATTTCTCTTTTGTAGATAAGTTCACTTGTACCTTTTTTTTAGATTCCACATATAAGTGATATCCTATGATATTTGCCTTTCTCTGTCTGACTTACTTCACTCAGTATGACAGTCTCTAGGTCCATCCATGTTCCTGCAAATGGCATTATTTTGTTCTTTTTTATGACTGAGTAATATTCCATTGTATGTATGTACCACATCTTCTTTATCCATTCCTCTGTTGATGGACATTTAAGTTGCTTCCATGTCTTGGCTATTGTAAATAGTGCTGCAATGAGTGTTGGAGTGCATGTATCTTTTTGAATTATGGTTTTCTTTTTTGTGTGTGATATCTTCTTGTGTTGTTTAAAAATTTAATTTAATTAATTTATTTTCTTATACAGCACATTCTTATTAGTCAATTTTATACACATCAGTGTATACATGTCAATCCCAATCTTCCAGTTCATCCCACCACCACCACAACACCCCACTTCCCACCTTGGTGTCCATACATTTGTTCTCTACATCTGTGTCTCTCTTTCTGCCCTGCAAACCGGTTAATCTGTACCATTTTGCTAGATACCACATATATACATTAATATACAATATTTGTTTTTCTCTTTCTGACTTACTTCACTCTGTATGACAGTCTCTAGGTCCATCCACGTCTCTACAAATGACCCAATTTCATTCCTTTTTATGGCTGAGTAATATTCCATTGTATATATGTACCACATCTTCTTTATCCATTAGTCTGTTGATGGGCATTTAGGTTGTTTCCATGACCTGGTTATTGTAAATAGTGCTGCAATGAACATTGGGGTGCATGTGTCTTTTCCAATTATGATTTTCTCAGGGTATATGCCCAGTAGTGGGATTGCTGGGTCATATGGTAATTCTATTTGTAGTTTTTTAAGGAACCTCCATACTGTTCTCCATAGTGGCTGTATCAGTTTACATTCCCACCAACAGTGCAAGAGGGTTCCCTTGTCTCCACACCCTCTACAGCATCTGTTGTTTGTAGATTTTCTGATGATGCCCATTCTAACAGGTGTGAGGTGATACCTGATTGTAGTTTTAATTTGCATTTCTCTAATAATTAGTGATGGTCAGCATCTTTTGATGTGCATTTTGGCCATCTATATGTCTTCTTTAGAGAAATGTCTATTTAGGTCTTCTGCCCATTTTTTGATTGGGTTGTTTGTATTTTTGATATTGAGCTTTATGAGCTGTTTGTATATTTTGGAGATTAATCCTTTGTTGGTCATTTGTTTGCAAATATTTTCTCCCATTCTGTACGTTCTCTTTTCATTTTGTTTATGGTTTTCTTTGCTGTGCAAAAGCTTTTAAGTTTAATTAGGTCCTGTTTGTTTATTTTTGTTTTTGTTTCCATTACTCTAGGAGACAGATCCAGAAAGATATTGCTGCGATTTATGTAAGAGAATATTCTGCCTGTTTTCCTCTAAGAGTTTTATATTATCCAGACTTACATTTAGGTCTTTGATCCATTTTGAGTTTATTTTTGTGTATGATGTTAGAGAATGTTCTAATTTCATTTTCTTAAATGTATCTGTCCAGTTTCTCCAGCACCACTTATTGAGGAGACTGTCTTTTCTCCATTGTATATTCTTGCATCCTTTGTCATCGATTAACTGACTGTAGGTGCCTGGGTTTATTTCTGGGCTTTCTATCCTGTTCCATTGATCTATATTTCTGTTTTTGTGCCAGTACCATTCTGTTTTGATTACTGTAGCTTAGTCTGAATTCAGGGAGCCTGATTCTTGCATCTCCATTTTTCTTTCTCAAGGTTGCTTTGCCTATTCAGAGTCTTTTGTATTTCCTACAAATTGTAAAATTTTTTTGTTCTAGTTCTGTGAAAAATGCCATTAGTAATTTGATAGGGATTGCATTGAATCTTAGATTACGTTGGGTAGTATAGTCATTGTGAAGATATTAAATCTTCCAACCCAAGAATGTGGTATAACTTTCCATCTGTTTATGTCATCTCTGATTTCTTTCATCAGTGTCTTATAGTTTTCAGAATACAGGTCTTTTGTCTCCTTAGGTAGGTTTATTTTTAGGTATTTTATCCTTTGTGATGCAATGGTAAATGGAATTGTTTCCTTAATTTCCCTTTCTGCTCTTTCACAATTAATATATAGAAATACTATAGATTTCTGTTTATTAATTTTGTATTCTGCAACTTTACCAAATTCATTGATGAGCTCTAGCAGTTTTCTGGTAGCATCTTTAGGATTTTCTGTTTTATATATGTACATTTATTTATTTTATTTATTTTAATTTTGGCTGCATTGGGTCTTCGCTGCTGCACTCAGACTTTCTCTAGTTGCAGTGAGCGGGACTACTCTTTGTTGCAGTGCAAGGGCTTCTCATCGTGGTGGTTTCTCTTTTCTGAAGCACAGGCTCTAGGTACGTGGGCTTCAGTAGTTGTGGCACACAGACTCAGTAGTTGTGGCTCACGGGCTCTAGAGCACAGACTCAGTAGCTGTGGCACATGGGCTTAGTTGCTCCATGACATGTGGGATCTTCCTGGACCAGGAATTGAACATGTGTCCCCTGCATTGGCAGGAGGATTCTTAACCACTGTGCCACCAGGAAAGCCCCCAGGATTTTCTATGTATAGTATGATATCATCTGCAAACAGTGATCGTTTTATTTATTCTTTTCCAATTTGGGTTCATTTTATTTATTTTTCTTCTGCAATTGCTGTGGCTATGACTTCTGAAACTATGTTGAATAAAAGTGAGAGTGGGCATCCTTGTCTTTTTCGTGATCTTAGAGGAAATGCTTTCAGCTTTTCACTGTTAAGTATGATGTTAGCTGTGTGTTTGTCATATATGGCCTTTGTCATGTTGAGGTAAGTTCCCAGTATTTGTCTTTTTGTGACTTGCTATAGTTTAATTTAATTTTATTACTATTAAAATCAAGGAGGTACATAGTTTTAAAAGTCAGTTGTTCAATAAGTTTTATGCAAAAATTGTGGCCTCCTCTACAACTCCTACCTACTCCCAATTTCCACTCTTTAGAGATAAAAGTTTTTACTGTTTTAGATGTGTTTTAATCTGTTTATTCTATTATTTGTATCCATATTTTTTAACATCAGATTTAAGTAGCATTAAGTATTGACCTTCTGCTTTGAAAGGTGACTTAGCTCTCACAGGTAACGATCTACATGCTGTCTCCCTCTTTTCTCCTTTTTCCCTCCCTTCCTTCTTCTCGCTACTTCTCTCTTCCCCTTCCTCTCTCTCTCTCTCACATACATACTCACACGCACGCTATTTCCTTTCTTCTGTCTTGATTACTGAATATATATTGTATATATATATGTATATATGTACATATATGTATATTTTATATGTATATATGTACATATATATGTATATATATACATATGTATATATGTATATATATATTGTCTTGATTACTGAAGTTAGGGAGTCTGATTCCTCCAGCTCTGTTTCTTTTTTTTTACCTCAAGATTGCTTTGGCTCTTCAGAGTCTTTTGTGTCTCCATACAAATTTTAAGATTTTTTGTTCTAGTTCTGTAAAAAAAAATGGCATTGGTAATTTGAGAGGGATTGCATTGAATCTATAGATTGCTTTGGGTAGTACAGTCATTTTCACCATATTGATTCTTCCAGTCCAAGAACGTGGTATATCTCTCCATCTGTTTGTGTCACCTTTAATTTCTTTCATCAGTGTCTCATAGTTTTCTGAGTACAGGTCTTTTACCTTCTTACTTAGGTTAATTCCTAGGTATTTTATTCTTTTTGTTGCAGTGGTGAATGGGATTGTTTCCTTGAATTCTTTCTGATCTTTCATTGTTAGTGTACAGGAATGCAAGCAATTTTGTATCCTGCAACTTTACCAAATTCAGTTAGCTTTAGTAGTTTTCTGGTGGCCTCTTTAGGATTATCTATGTATGGTATCATGTCATCTGCAAACAGTGACAGTTTTACTTCTTGTTTTCCAATTTCTATTCCTTTTATTTCTTTTCTTCTCTAATAGTCATGTCTAGGAGTTCTAAAACTATGTTGAGTAATAGTAGCAAGAGTAGACATCTTTGTCTTGTTCCTGATCTTAGAGGAAATTCTTTCAGTTTTCACCATTGAGAATAATGTTTGCTGTGGGTTTGTCATATATGGCCTTTGTTATGTTGAGGTAGTTTCCCTCTGTGCCCACTTTCTGGAGAGTTTGTGTCATAAATCGGTGTTGAATTGTGTCCAAAGCCTTTTCTGCATCTATTGAGATGATCACATGGTTTTTCTTCTTTAGTTTGTTAATGTGGTGTATCATATTGATTGATTTGCATATATTGAAGAATCCTTGCATCTCTGGGATAAATCCCACTTGTTCATGGTGTATGATCCTTTTAATGTGTTGTTGGATTCTGTTTGCTAGTATGTGGCTGAGGATTTTTGCATCTATATTCATCAGTGATATTGGTCTGTAGTTTTCCTTTTTTGTAGTATCTTTGTCTGGTTTTGGTATCAGGGTGATGATGCCCTCATAGAATGAGTTTGGGAGTGTTCATCCCTCTGCAATTTTTTGGAAGAGTTTGAGAAGGATGGATGTTAGCTCTTCTCTAAATGTTTGACAGAATTCACCTGTAAAGCCATGTGGTCCTAGACTTCTGTTTGTTGGGAGGTATTTAACCACAGTCTCAATTTCGTTATTTGTGATTGGTCTGTTCATATTTTCTATTTCTTCCTGGTTCAGCCTTAAAAGGTTATACCTTTCTAAGAATTTGTCCATTTCTTCCAGGTTATCCATTTTATTGACATAGAGTTGCTTGTAGTAGTCTCTTAGGATGCTTTGTATTTCTGTGGTGTCCATTGCAACTTCTCCTTTTTCATTTCTAATTTTATTTATTTGAGTCCTCTCCCTCTTTTTCTTGATGAGTCTGGCTAAAGGTGTATCAATTTGTTTATCTTCTCAAAGAACCAGATTTTAGTTTTATTGATGTTTGCTATTATTTTCTCTGTTTCTATTTCATTTATTTCTGCTCTGATCTTTATGATTTCTTTCCTTCTACTAACTTTGGTTTTTGTTTGTTCTTCTTTCTCTTGTTCCTTTAGGTGTAAGGTTAGATTGTTTATTTGAGATTTTTCTTGTTTCTTGAGGTAGAATTGTATTGCTATAAACTTCCCACTTAGAACTGCTTTTACTGCATCCCATAGGTTTTGGATCATCATGTTTTCATTGTCATTTGTCTCTAGGTATTTTTTGATTTCCTCTTTGATTTCTTCAGTGATTTTGGTTATTGTTTAGCCTCCATGTGTTTGTGTTTTTCATGTTTTTCTGTGTAATTTATTCTAATCTCATAGCATTGTGGTCAGAAAAGATGCTTGAACAGATTTCAGTTTTCTTAATTTTACCAAGGCTTGATTTGTGACCCAACATGTGACCTATCCTGGAGAATGTTCCATAAGCACTTGAGAAGAAAGTGTAATCTACTGTTTTCAGATGGAATGTCCTATAAATATCAATTAAATCTCTCTGGTCTATTGTGTCATATAAAGCTTGTGTTTCCTTATTATTAATTTTCTGTCTGCATGATCTGTCCATTGGTGTAAATGAGGTGTCAAAGTCCCCCACTATTATTATGCTACTATCGATTTCCTCTTTTATAGCTGTAAGCATTTGCCTTATGTATTGTGGTGCTCCTATGTTGGGTGCATATATATTTAGAATTCTTATATCTTCTTCTTGGATTGATCCCTTGATCATTATGCAGTGTCCTTCCTTGTGTCTTATAACTTTCTTTATTTTAAAGTCTGTTTAATCTAATATGAGTATTGCTACTCCAGCTTTCTTTTGATTTCCATTTGCATGGAATATCTTTTTCCATCCCCTCACTTTCAGTCTGTATGTGTCCCTAGATCTGAAATGGGTCTCTTGTAGACAGCATATATGTGGGTCTTGTTTTTATATCCATTCAGGCAGCCTGTGTCTTTTGGTGGGAGTGTTTAATCCATTCACATTTAAGGTAATTATTGATATGTATGTTCTTATTACCATTATCTTAATTGTTTTTGGTTTGTTTTTGTAGGCCCTTTTCTTCTCTTGTGTTTCCCACTTAGAGAAGTTCCTTTAGCATTTGTCGTAAAGCTGGTTTGGTGGTGCTGAATTCTCTTAACTTTTGCTTGTCTGTATAGTTCTTGATTTCTCCGTTGAATCTGAATGAGATCCTTGCCGGGTATAGTAATCTTGGTTGTAGGTTATTCCGTTTCATCACTTTAAATATATTGTGCCACTCACTTCTAGTTTGTAGAGTTTCTGCTGAAAAATCAGCTATTAACCTTATGGGAGTTCTCTTGTATGTTATTTGTCATTTTTCCCTTGTTGCTTTTAATAATTTTTCTTTGTCTTTAATTTTTTTCAGTTTGATTACTGTGTGTCTTGCTGTGTTTCTCCTTGGGTTTATCCTGTATGGGACTCTCTGCATTTCCTGGACCTACGTGGCTATTTCCTTTCCCATGTTAGGGAGGTTTTCGACTATAATCTCTTCAAATATTTTCTCAGGTCCTTTCTCTCTCTCTTCTCCTTCTAGGACTTCTATAATGCGAATGTTGGTGCATTTGATGTTGTCCCAGAGGCCTCTTAAGTTGTCTTCATTTCTTTCCATTCTTTTTTCTTTATTCTCTTCTGCAGCAGTGAATTCCACCATTCTGTCATCTGGGTCACTTATCTGTTCTTCTGCCTCAGTTATTCTGCTATTAATTCCTTCTAGTGTATTTTTCCTTTCAGTTATTATATTGTTCATCTGTGTTTGTTTGTTCTTTTATTCTTCTAGATGTTTGTTCTTTAATTCTTCTAGATCTTTGTTAAACATTTCTTACATCTTCTCGATCTTTTCCTCCATTCCTTTTCCTAGTTCCTGGATCATCTTCACTATCATTATTCTGAATTCTTTTTCAAGATGGTTGCCTATCTCCACTTCATTTAGTTGTTTTTCTGGGGTTTTGTTCCTTCATCTGGTACATAGCCCTCTGTCTTTTCATATTGTCTATCTTTCTGTGAATGTGGTTTTCGTTCCACAGGCTTCAGGATTGTAGTTCTTGCTTCTGCTGTCTGCCCTCTGGTGGATGAGACTATCTGAGAGGCTTGTGCAATCTTCCTGATGTGAGGGACTGGTGGTGGGTAGAGCTGACTGTTTCTCTGGTGGGCAGAGCTCAGTAAAACTTTAATCCGCTTGTCTGGTGATGGATGGGGCTGAGTTCCCTCCCTGTTGGTTGTTTGGGCTAAGGTGACCCAGCACTGCAGGCTACTGGCTCTTTGGTGGGGCTAATGGTGGACTCCAGGAGGGCTGATGCCAAAGAGTAGTTCCCAGAACTTCTGCTGCCAGTGTCCTCGTCCTCACGGTGAGCCACAGCCACACCCAGCCTCTGTAGGAGACCCTCCAACACTAGCAGGTATGTCTGGTTCAGTCTCCTTTGACATGACTGCTCCCTCCCCCGGGTCCTAATGGGCACACTACTTTGTGTGTGCCCTCCAAAAGTGGAGTCTCTGTTTCCCCAGTCCTATTGAAGTCCTACAGTCAAATCCCTCTAGCCATCAATATCTGATTCTCTGGAAATTCCCCCTTCCATTGCCAGAGCCCCAGGTTGGGAAGCTTGACGTGGGGCTCAGAACCTTCACTACAGTGGGTGGGCTTCTGTGGTATAATTGTTCTCCAGTTTTTGAGTCACCCACCCAGCAGTTATGGGATTTGTTTTTATTGTGATTGTGCCCCTCCTACTTTTGTCTTTGGATGTGGGGTATCTTTTTTGGTGAGTTCCAGTGTCTTCCTGTCAGTGATTGTTCAGCAGTTAGTTGTGATTCCGGTGCTCTCACAAGAGGGAGTTGGTTATCTTTTTTATGTTACCCATTTTTCATGGACACTATCATAATCTTATCTTTCTCTGCATTGTTGTAAAAATTATTACCAATATGCATCAGTTGGGCCTTTTTTCATTCATTACGCTATTAGCCAGATGTTTAATCTCTCGAAATCTCTCATTTTCTTATTTTTTCTCTCATCTTTCATATCTGTCTTTTTTTCCTACTTTCTAGAAGACTTCCTGAACTTTATTTTTTTAACCCTTCTGTTAAGTTGTTTACTGCTATAATTTCCAATAACATTTTATTTTGTAAATTTAAAAATATGAGAACCTATGCTTATTGCAATATTTTTTCTTATCTCTGAGGGTATTAATAACAGTTTTTAAAGTTTCTTTTTTTTAACAGTTGTTGTCTATTTTCACCAAGTTCAAGTTTCCTTTTTCCACAAATGTCTGATGATGTATTTATATTTGCAAACGAAATGGTGAAAAGCTATTGAAAGTTCTCAGTATATATAAGCAGGGCTTGTCAACTGATAGACTTCGCTGTGGGGTGATTATGTAGGGACCCTGGGACTGCCTGTTAGTATTGTTGGGTCTTTTCTGTTAGGTGATCGATTTTCCTAGGCATAAACCTTCTGTCTGGTTGGGAACAAAGAATCGGAACATTATATAAGCTTGGCTGCTAATATGGGGAGCTCAGTGGAGGAAGAGGAATGAGACCCATTGCTCATTATATAGGCTTTTACTTAATACCCCTTTTAACTCTATGGTATTTCTGCCCTCAACTGTATTTTAGACCCTTAAGACCAGAGTCAGTCTGATTCAACCACTCTAGGGAAATAAGCCTCCATTCTTACAAGATGGAAAGAGATAGTTGACTGGCTCTGGAGATAGAGGAGGGTATCTTGGATTTTTACTGTTACACATACTTCCGGCCAACCATGCTTTCATTCCCACATGCAGCCCTACTTGGTTCCTTCAATCTCTGAGCCTGTCAGCAGTTCTCTGGCATGTTTCAGCTTAATACCCTCCTCCATTCCAGCGAGCCAATATTTCAGTTTTGATTTTTGGGGTTGGTTAATTGAGTTTGAACTTACATGTCTTATTTCCAGGCTTTTAAAATTTTGCAACATCTCTTGTTTGTTGTCCTATCCTCTTTATTTTTCTGCAACCACATTGTTTTATGTCTTTTTTTATCCTTTTACAATTATTTGAGAGGTGTCATAAAAGAATAGTGGTTTGTTTTCAATCCGCCATGTAAATTGGCTCTCCAATGTTGATTTGTATAATTAAGCAATATTTGGGAGTTTAATAGGTACCAAAATGGAATCTTATTGTAATTTGCAATTATTCAATATTCAGTTAAGCTGAATGTTTTTCTATGTATTTATTAACCCTTTGTGTTTCTTTGTAGAATTTTTATTTCCCGGCTATATCCATATTTTCTATGTATGGGTATTATATTCCTTCTTTAGTTGATGTGTAAGAACTTTTTATTATGTATGTACTTTTTAACATCTTTATTGGAGTATAACTGTTTTACAATGGTGTGTTAGTTTCTGCTTTACAACAAAGTGAATCAGTTATACATATACATATGTTCCCATATCTCTTCCCTCTTACATCTCCCTCCCTCCCACACTCCCTATCCCACCCCTCTAGGTGGTCGCAAAGCACAGAGCTGATCTCCCTGTGCTATGTGGCTGCTTCCCTCTAGCTATCTATTTTACATTTGGTAGTGTATATATGACCATGCCACTCTCTCACTTCATCACAGCTTACCCTACCCCCTCCCCATATCCTCAGGTCCATGCTCTAGTAGGTATGTGTTTTATTCCCATCCTACCACTAATCTCTTCATGACATTTTTTTTTCTTAGATTCCATATATATGTGCTAGCATACAATATTTTTTTTTCTCCTTCTGACTTACTTCACTCTGTATGACAGACTCCAGGTCTATCCACCTCATTACAAATAACTCAGTTTCATTTCTTTTTATGGCTGAGTAATATTCCATTGTATATATGTGCCACATCTTCTTTATCCATTCATCTGTTGATGGACACTTAGGTTGCTTCCATGTCCTGGCTATTGTAAATAGAGCTGCAATGAACATTTTAGTACATGACTCTTTTTGAATTATGGTTTTCTCAGGGTATATGCCCAGTAGGGGGATTGTGGGGTCGTATGGTAGTTCTATTTATAGTTTTTTAAGACTCCTCCATACTGTTCTCCATAGTGGCTGTATCAATTTACATTCCCACCAGCAGTGCAAGAGTGTTCCCTTTTCTCCACACTCTCTCCAGCATTTATTGTTTCTAGAGTTTTTGATGATGGCCATTCTGACCAGTGTGAGATGATATCTCATTGTAGTTTTGATTTGCATTTCTCTAATGATTAATGATGTTGAGCATTCTTTCATGTGTTTGTTGTCTATCTGTATATCTTCTTTGGAGAAATGTCTATTTAGTTCTTCTGCCCATTTTTAGAGTGGGTTGTTTGTTTTTTTGTTATTGAGCTGCCTGAGTTGCTTATAAATTTTGGATATTAATCCTTTGTCAGTTGCTTCATTTGCAAATATTTTCTCCCATTCTGAGGGTTGTCTTTTGGTCTTGTTTATGGTATCCTTTGCTGTGCAAAAGCTTTTAAGTTTCATTAGGTCCCATTTGTTTATTTTTGTTTTTATTTCCATTTCTCTAGGAGGTGGGTCAAAAAGGATCTTGCTGTGATTTATGTCATAGAGTGTTCTGCCTATGTTTTCCTCTAAGAGTTTGATAGTCTCTGGGCTTACATTTAGGTGCTTAACCCATTTTGAGTTTATTTTTGTGTATGGTGTTAGGGAGTGTTCTAATTTCTTACTTTTACATGTAACTGTCCAGTGTTCTCAGCACCACTTATTGAAGAGGCTGTCTTTTCTCCACTGTATATTCTTGCCTCATTTATCAAAGATAAGGTGACCATATGTGTGTGGGTTTATCTCTGGGCTTTCTATCCTGTTCCGTTGATCTATATTTCTGTTTTTGTGCCACTACCATACTATCTTGATTACTGTAACTTTGTAGTATAGTCTGAAGTCAGGGAGCCTGATTCCTCCAGCTCCATTTTTTGTTCTCAAGATTGCTTTGGCTATTCGGGGTCTTTTGTGTTTCCATACAAATTGTGAAATTTTTTGTTCTAGTTCTGTGAAAATTGCCAGGGGTAGTTTCATAGGGATTGCATTGAATCTGTAGATTGCTTTGGATAGTAGAGTCATTTTCACAATGTTGATTCTTCCAATCCAAGAACATGGTATATCTCTCCATCTATTTGTATCATCTTTAATTACTTTCATCAGTGTCTTATAATTTTCTGCATACAGGTCTTTTGTCTCCTTAGGTAGGTTTATTCCTAGATATTTTATTCTTCTTGTTGCAATGGTAAATGGGAGTGTTTTCTTAATTTCACTTTCAGATTTTTCATCATTAGTGTTTAGGAATGCCAGAGATTTCTGTGCATTAATTTTGTATCCTACTACTTTATCAAATTCATTGATTAGCTCTAGTAGTTTTCTGATAGTATCCTTAGGATTCTCTATATATAGTATCATGTCATCTGCAAACAGTGACAGCTTTATGTCTTCTTTTCCGATTTGGATTCCTTTCATTTCTTTTTCTTCTCTGATTGCTGTGGCTAGAACTTCCAAAACTATGTTGAATAAGAGTGGTGAGAGTGGGCAACCTTGTCTTGTTCCTGATCTTTGTGGAAATGGTTTCAGTTTTTCACCATTGAGAACAATGCTGGCTGTGGGTTTGTCATATATGGCCTTTATTATATTGAGGAAAGTTCCCTTTATGCCTACTTTATGCAGGGTTTTTATCATAAATGGGTGTTGAATTTTGTCAAAAGCTTTCTCTGCATCTATTGAGATGATCATATGGTTTTTCTTCTTCAGTTTGTTGATATGGTGTATCACATTGATTGATTTGTGTATATTGAAGAATCCTTGCATTCCTAGAATAAACCCCACTTGATCATGGTGTATGATCCTTTTAATGTGCTGTTGGATTCTGTTTGCTAGTATTTTGTTGAGGATTTTTGCATCTATGTTCATCAGTGATATTGGCCTGTAGTTTTCTTTCTTTGTGATGTCTTTATCTGGTTTTGGTATCAGGGTTATGGTGGCCTTATAGAATGAGTTTGGGAATGTTCCTCCTTCTGCTATATTTTGGAAGAGTTTGAGAAGGATAGGTGTTAGCTCTTCTCTAAATGTTTGATAGAATTCACCTGTGAAGCCATCTGGTCCTGGGCTTTTGTTTGTTGGAAGATTTTTAATCACAGTTTCAATTTCAGTGCTTGTGATTGGTCTGTTCATATTTTCTATGTCTTCCTGGTTCAATCTTGGCAGGTTGTGCATTTCTAAGAATTTGTCCATTTCTTCCAGGTTGTCCATTTTATTGGCATACAGTTGCTTGTAGTAATCTCTAATAATCTTTTGTATTTCTGCAGTGTCAGTTGTTACATCTCCTTTTTCATTTCTAATTCTATTGATTTGAGTCTTCTCCCTTTTATTCTTGATGAGTCTGGCTAATGGTTTATCAATTTTATTTATCTTCTCAAAGAACCAGCTTTTAGTTTTATTCATCTTTGCTATCATTTTCTTCATTTCTTTTTCATTTGTTTCTGATTTGATCTTATAATTTCTTTTCTTCTGCTAACTTTGGGTTTTTTTTTTCTGCTTTGTCTAATTGCTTTAGATGTAAGTTTAGGTTGTATTTTTGAGATGTTTCTTGTTTCTTAAAGTAGGATTGTATTGCTATAAACTTCCCTCTTAGGACAGTTTTTGCTCCATTCCATAGTTTTTGGATCATCGTGTTTTCATTGCCATTTGTTTCTATGTATTTTTTTAATTTCCTCTTTGATTTCTTCAGAGATCTCTTGGTTATTTAGTAGTGTATTCTTTAGCCTCCATGTGTTTGTATTTTTTACAGATTTTTTTCCTGTAATTGATATTTAGTCTCATAGCATTGCGGTCCGAAAAGATACTTGATATGATATCAATTTTCTTAAATTTACCATGGCTTGATTTCTGACCCAAGGTATGATCTATCCTGAAGAATGTTCCATGAGCACTTGAGAAGAAAGTATATTCTGTTGTTTTTAAATGGAATGTCCTATAAATATCAATTAAGTCCATCTTGTTTAATGTATCATTTAACACTTTGCTTCCTTATTTATTTTCATTTTGGATGATCTGTCCATTGGTGAAAGTGGGGTGTTAAAGTCCCCTACTATGATTGTGTTACTGTTGATTTCCCCTTTTTTGGCTGTTAGTATTTGCCTTATGTATTGAGTTTCTCCTGTGTTGCCTGCATAAATACTTACAATTATTAGATCTTCTTCTTGGATTGATCCCTTGATCATTATGTAGTGTCCTTCTTTTTCTCTTGTAGCAGTCTTTATTTTAAAGTTTATTTTGTCTGATATGAGAATTGCTACTCAAGCTTTCTTTTTATTTCCATTTGCATGCAATATCTTTTTCCATCCCCTCACTTTCAGTCTGTATGTGTCCCTAGGTCTGAAGTGGGTCTCTTGTAGACAGCATATATATGGGTCTTGTTTTTGTATCCATTCAGCCAGTCTGTGTCTTTTGGTGGGAGCATTTAATCCATTTACATTTAAGGTAACTATCGATATGTATGTTCCTATTACCATTTACTTATTTGTTTCGGATTTGTTCTTGTAGGTCTTTTCCTTCTCTTGTGTTTCTTGCCTAGAGAAGTTCCTTTACCATTTGTTGTAAAGCTGGTTTGGTGTTGCTGAACTCTCTCAGCTTTTGCTTGTCTGTAAAGGTTTTAATTTCTCCATCAAATCTGAATGAGATCCTTGCTGGATAGAGTAATCTTGGTTGTAGGTTTTTTTCCTTTATCACTTTAAATATGTCCTGCCACTCCCTTCTGGCTTGTAGAGTTTCTGCTGAAAGATCAGCTGTTAACCTTATGGGGATTCCCTTGTGTGTTATTTGTTGTTTTTCCCTTGCTGCTTTTCATATGTTTTCTTTGTATTTAATTTTTGACAGTTTGATTATTATGTGTCTTGGTGTGTTTCTCTTTTGGTTTATCCTGTATGGGACTCTCTGTGCTTCCTGGACTTGATTGACTATTTCCTTTCCTATATTAGGGAAGTTTTCAACTATAATCTCTTCATATATTTTCTCAGTCCCTTTCTTTTTCTCTTCTTCTTCTGGGACCCCTATAATTCAAATGTTGGTGCATTTAATGTTGTCCCAGAGGTCTTTGAGACTGTCCTTAGTTCTTTTCATTCTTTTTTCTTTATTCTGCTCTGCAGTAATTATTTCTACTGTTTTGTCTTCCAGGTCACTTATCCGTTCTTCTACCTCTGTTATTCTGCTATTTATCCCATGTAGAGTCTTTTTAATTTCATTTATTGTGTTGCTCATCATTGCTTGCTTCCTCTTTATTTCTTCTAGGTCCTTGTTAACTGTTTCTTACAGTTTGTCTATTCTATTTACAAGATTTTGGATCATCTTTACTATCATTATTCTGAATTCTTTTTCAGGTAGACTTCCTATTTCCTCTTCATTTACTAGGTCTGGTGTGTTTTTATCTTGCTCCTTCATCTACTGTGTGTTTTTCTGTCTTCTCATTTTGCTTATCTTACTGTGTTTGGGGTCTCCTTTCTCAGGCTGCAGGTTCGTAGTTCCCGTTGTTTTTGGTGACTGTCCTCAGTGGCTAAGGTTGGTTCAGTGGGTTGAGTAGGTTTCCTGGTTGGGCGGACTAGTGCCTATGTTCTGGTGGATGAGGCTGGATCTTGTCTTTCTGGTGGGCAGGTCCACGTCTGGTGGTGTGTTTGGGGATGTTGGTAGCCTTATTATGATTTTAGGCAGCCTCTCTGCTAATGGCTGGTGCTGTAGTCCTGTCTTGCTATTTGTTGGGCATAGGGTGTCCAGCACTATACATTGCTGGTCCTTGAGTGAAGCTGGGTCTTGGTGTTGATATGGAGATCTCTGGGAGATTTTCGCCATTTGATATTGCGTGGAGCTTGGAGGTCTCTGTGGACCTGTGTCCTGAGGTTTGTTCTCCCACCTCAGAGACACAGCCCTGACACCTGGTTGGAGCACCAAGAGCCTTTAATCCACACGGCTCAAAATAAAAGGGAGAAAAAATAGAAAGGAAAGATAAAAGGAAGGAAGGAAGGAAGGAAGAAAGGAAGGGAGGAAGGAAGAAAGGAAGAAATGAAGGAAGGAAGAAAGCAAGAAAGGGAGGAAGGAAGAGAGGAAGAAAGAGGAAGGATGGAGGAAGGAAGGGAGGAAGAAAGGAAGGAAGGAAGGGAGGAAGAAGGGAGGGAAGGAAGGAAGGAAGAAAGGAAGGGCGGAAGGAAGGAAGAGAGGAAGAAATGAAGGAAGGAAGGGAGGAAGGAAGAAAGGAAGGAAGGGAGGAAGAAATGAAGGAAGGAAGGAAGGAAGCAAGAAAGTAGGGAGGAAGAGAGGAAGGAAGGGAGGAAGAAAGGAAGGAGAGAAGAAAGGAAGGAAGAAAGAAAGGAAGAAGACAAAATGAAGTAGGATAAAATATAGTTATTAAAATAAAAAATAATTATTAAGAAGAAAAATTTTAAAAAAAGAAAATACGGGTCGGTCAGAACCCTAGGACAAATGGTGAAAGCAAAGCTATACAGACAAAATGTCACACAGCAACACACACATACACACTCACAAAAAGAAAAAAAGGGTAAAATAGTAATATACCTTGCTCCCAAAGTCCACCTCCTCAACTTGGGATATTTCGCTGTCTATTCAGGTTTTCCACAGATGCAGGGCACTTCAAGTTGATTGTGGAGCTTTAATCTGCTGCTTCTGAAGCTGCTGGGAGAGACCCCCCCCTCTCCTCTTTGTTCACACAGCTCCTGGGTTCAGCTTTGGACTTGGCCCCGCCTCTGCGCGTAGGTTGTCCGAGGGCGTCTGCTATTCGCTCAGACAGGATGGGGTTAAAGGAGCAGCTGACTCGGGGGCTTTGGCTCATTCAGGCCGGGGGGAGGGAGGGGCACGGATGCGGGGCGAGCCTGTGGTGGCAGAGGCCGGCGTGACGCTGCACTGGCCCGAGGCGCGCCGCGCCTTCTCCTGGGGAAGCTGTCCCTGGATCCCGGGACCCCGGCAGTGGCCGGCTGCACAGGCTCCCGGGAGGGGAGGTGTGGAGAGTGACCTTTGCTCGCACACAGGCCTCTTGGTGGCAGCAGCAGCAACCCTAGTGTCCCACACCCGTCTCTGGTGTCCGTGCCGACAGCCGTGGCTCGCGCCCGTTTCTGGAGCTCCTTTAAGTGGCATGCTTAAACCCCTCTCCTCGCGCCCCAGGAAGCAAAGAGGGAAGAAAAGGTCTCTTGCCTCTTCAGCGGCTCCAGACTTCTCCTGGACTCCCTCCCGGCTAGCCGTGGTGCACTAACCCCGTAAGGCTGTTTTCACTGTTCCAACCCCAGTCCTCTCCCTGCGATCCAACCGAAGCTGGAGCATGAGCTCCCAGCCCCCGCCTGCCCCGGCGGGTGAGCAGACAAGCCTCTCAGGCTGGTGAGTGCCGGTCGGCAGCGATCCTCTGTGTGGGAATCTCTCCGCTTTGCCCTCCGCACCCTGTTGCTGCGCTCTCCTCCACAGCTCCAAAGCTTCACCCCTCCGCCACCCACACAGTCTCCGCCCACGAAGGGGCTTCTAGTGTGTGGAAACCTTTCCTCCTTCACAGCTCCCTCCCACTGGTGCAGGTCCCGTCCCTATTCTTTTGTCTCTGTTTATTCTTTTTTCTTTTGCCCTACCCAGGTACGTGGGGTGTTTCTTGCCTTTTGGGAGGTCCGAGGTCTTCCGCCAGCGTTCAGTGGGTGTTCTATAGGAGCAATTCCACGTGTAGGTGTATTTCTGATGTATCTGTGAGGAGGAAGGTGATCTCCGCATCTTACTCTTCCATCATCTTCTCTAGTCCCCTATTATATATGTTTTTAACTTAAAATAATTTCTTACTTATTCTTAGTGCTACTCATGTTTACTATATCTTCATATATTTACTTGCTTGCTTATGGTAGGAAAAATATATAAAATGCTGGTAAGCCAAAAGAAAATAAAACATACCCATAATATCATCTAGAGGTAATCTTAGGTTATAACTTTTAGGTCTTATTTTTTTATGAACATGTGATATATGTTTATATTATACATCTTGTCTTGTAATTCACCTTATTTTTAATTAAACTTTGTCTAAATTGCAAAAGAAAAACACTTGTAAAAAGTAAAACATCCAAAGACACATTAAGAAAAGATCAGTCATCTTTCATTCACTATCCTGTTCCCTATCCTGTTTTGGTGGAATTAGTGTTAGCACCCTGATGTTTATCTTTCTATACTTTTCTAATGCTTACATGTGTATTAACATCTACATACATTTGAGATCAAACTGAACACATTACTTGTTAATCTTTTTTTATTCCACTTAATGGTGCTTTAATGATCATTTGTCAGGTTCTTAGATGTAGAACTGTGGTAAGCAGAATAATTGTCCCTCCGAGACATCAGTATTCTAATCCCTGGAACTTCTGAATATGTTACCTTACGTGGCTAAGGGACTTTGCAGTTATGATTAAGGGAACAGACCTTGAGAGAGGGAGATTATCCTGGGTTATCTGTATGGGCTCAGTCTAATCACATGAGTTCTGAAAAATGAAGAACCTTCCCTTGATGTATCAGATAAGACAAAGGAGGAGGATAGATTTGAAGCATGAGAATGCTTCCACCTGCCTTTTCTGGCTCTGAAGATAGAGGAAGGATATATGACCCACCAAGGGATATAAGTAGCTTCTAGAAGTTTGGAACAGTCCTCATCTGCTGGCCTGCAAGGAAATGAGAATCTCAGTCCTCAGACTGCAAGGAACGGAATTCTGCCAACAACATGAATGAGCAAGGAAACAGATCCTCCCCTACAGCCTCCAGAAAGGAACATAGCCCCGCTGACACCTCAGTGTTCACCCAGTGAGACATATGTCAGACTTCTCACCTACAGAACTATAGGATAATAAATTTGTGTTGTTTAAGTCACTCAATTTGTGCTAGTTTGTTATACTGACAATACAAAGTTAATACAAATACTAACTTATTTCCTATAAATGGATAGTCATTCCTGGTTTCTATAGAAACATGAAATAATATACACTGTAAGTTATTCAGCACTTCTATTGTCAGACATTGATATTGTTTCAAGTTCTTTACCACTGCACAGAATGCTATAATAATCATGACTCTACTTACATTCTTGTGTTCTGGTACTTTTATTTTTTTAGGATAAATTTCCAAAAATGAAATTGCTAGGTCAAAGGCTATTTTTACATAAGGCTATTTTATATAATTTACAATTATAATAATCCATGCTAACTTTCTTTTCCAAAAGGTTATAGCAATTCATACTCACACTTGGAATTTATGAAAGTTTTCATCACTGTTAGTCAGGTAGATGTATTAAATGCTTTAGAAACTAGTGCTCCAATCTAAGAGATGGACATGCTTTAAACTTTAGTGAATCTGGGCATGCATGTCCTACATTCAAATAATTATGACAAAAATAAGGTAAGACATGCACTGCTTCCAAAAAAAATCTTCCCTAATATGCCGTTGATAAGATCATAGCTCTTTTAAAATCTTAATATATAGTATAACTGTTTGAAGAAACTCTGGCAACTGTTTCCGAAGTCTGACAGTCATTGGGAAGCCAAGAATTGTCACTCAGCAGCCCTTAAATTATTTAATCTAATGTGAGATTTTAAAAAGTATAGACAATGAGTTCATTTGTCTTCTTGATTCATTTGGCTATGGAAATGATAGCCAAACCCGAGAAAGAGGTAGAGATGAGTCCAGGGAGAATAGTGTACAGCCTTGAGCAGGCTTTGTAGAATATTTAAATGAAAATGTCTGCTGACTTTAAAAAATGTAATCAAGAATTGTTATGGGAAATGACCTTTTTTCTACCTTGCAGGCTCTTTGATTTTGCCCGTAGAACTCCCTAGATAAAATTTAATTTTAAGCTGAATTTTCTTTATTTGGAAATTTAAATTATCTCAGTATTAAAAATTCTCTGTGTATTTAAAATATTAAATAACTCAAGTGAGGCATTAAGAATTTGGAACTAAAATAAATGAGATAATGAGGAAGTGAAAAACATATTTTTTATAATTAACAGCTCATTTTAAGTTAATTATATACAATTACCAAAATCTAATTGCAATTTATTTTCTTTTATCTGTGGGAAGAATCACAGTCAAGGGAGCTTACATTGCTGTTTTCCTGCATTAATGCAATAGAATGAGAATAAATAATATGTGAGGCCTTAATGACAAATATGAGCAAATAGAGCACAGCTGAGCCAAACCATTGGAAGGTAACTATCACATGAAAGATGGTAATGACTTAAAAAGTCACGAGCAATTCTCATTGCTTATAGGTTCTCTGGTTTGTTTTTTGGTTTGCTTGATGTTTGTTTGTCAGCTATGCAAAGATGACCCTTATAAACTAACATTAGTTTTGTAAATCTGCAGATTTCTAAATATATGACCATTTTTGTATTTTCATATAATAATGAGCAATTCAACAAAAAGTTTATTAAACACCTATTATTTTTAAAAATCTGGCTTGCTAAGTACTGTAGGAAATGTAAGAAGCCCCTAATAGTAGAGTAAGGCAAATATACAAATATTTATCATCTATAAAGAATAGAAGAGCTATGAAAGAAATACAAAGAAATTAAGAAAAAGGTTTTTCTAAGAGGTAATATTTAAGATAAGTCTTAAAATATAGGGTAGAATTTTGATAGGCTATGGGATATATATACGGGTGTGTGTGTGGTGTGTGTGTGTGTATGTGTGTTTCTGATGGGAGAAGACATGGAAACAGTCTGAGTAAAGGAAGGAAATCACACAGTGAGGCACAGCAGTTAAGTATGTTTTAGTATGACCAGAAGAGTTAGGGAAAATGAAACCAAAGATTACATTAGTAAATCAGATGAGATTATGAAAGGGTTTAACTCAGGCCAAAGATTATGGACCTGTGTGACTGGAATAATAAAAAACTAAGAAAAAAGAACTGATTTTGTGATGAAGAAGATTAAGTTGATTTTAAAGACCATTGGAATAAGAATCAAGAATTCCAGGTTTTAGTCTTTCTAATAATTAGCAGTGTGGCTTTAAAAATAATGCTGTGTGCCTCAATCTTCTTGCCTTGTAAAAGAGAGTTAAACTGGATTTTACTAAGAGTTTCTTCCATCTCTAATAGTTCATGATTATTAAACAGGTTTCCAGCAAAGCTATCTTTGCCTGGGGGAGGAGGGGGAGGAGGAAGGGCAGGATGGGTGGAGGATATAAGTAGAAATTTGGATATAAATTTCCTAAGAGAAATTGAATTTAAAGATTTAAATTTGGGAGTCATCTGCATTCATTGATGTTGCACCTGTGAGAAAAGATGCTCATTTCTGGGAAAAAGTTTAGAGAAATGTAAATAGAACCTTAGAAAATGCCTACATGTGGGAATCTGAAAGAAGAAGAGTAACAAAGTGAAAAGTTGACAAGCAGCCTGGGGCAGTGTCATGGAAACAAAGGAGAAAAGGCAGAAATGGTACTTTGGAAAGAAATTTGGTTGAGGGAGTATAATTTTAAGGATAGGAATGACCTAAACATTTTTATAATCTTGGGGAAGTGGCTAGTTAAGAAATTACAGAAATTCTGTAATTAATGGAGTGTAGTCCTAGAAAAGGTAGGAGGATCAATTCAAATCACTTGTCAATTTCTCAGTTATTTGTGCTGGCTTCTCTTTCTCTGCTTGTACCTGGACCCATACCTTCTTTCTTCTTTCTACACATTCTCCCTATGTGACCTTATGTAGGCCCTTGACTTTAAATATCATCCATATGCTGATAATTCCCAAATTTATTTCTACAGGCCTGACCTTTCCTCAAGGCATTAAACCCACAGATCTTGTCCACACAACTTCCACGTCTCACAAATAGACATCTCACAGATGACAAAGCTAAAACAAATCTTGTGGCCTTTTTCCACCACCCACTCCACATTCACCGCATCCCAGACTTCGCCATCTCAAGAATTAATATTAGTTGCTCAAGTCAAAAAATGTTCTTGATTTCTCTCCTTCCTTCCTTCTCCCCTCCAAACAATCTATAAGCACATTCTTTTGTTTCTATTCTACCTCCAAAATATATGCACTCCTCCCACCACAGTCCAAGCCTGGACTTCTGCAGAGGTTTCCTAAGTAGTCCACTTTATTTATTTCTGTTCTTACCACCCCTACAATCCATTTTCCACAGCAGCTGGAAAAATCATTCAAAAATAGCAATCTACTTTCTTGCCTTAAACTCTTCAAAGCCCTCAGTGCACATAACGTAAAATCAGAACTCCTTGGCTGGCTTAGAGTGTTCTACATGATCTGGCTTCTACTTATCTCATCTCATACTACTCTCTGTCTGAAACACTTAGGCATCCCTACACCCATTTTACTTAAAATTCAAACTTCCTACCATGGCCTTTAGGGCGCTTTATGCTCTACTATCTTGACTTTGCACTTTCTTCCTTGCACCCTATGTTCCAACCATTGGCCTTGGTCTTCTTTCAGTTTCTAGTGCATGCTGCATCATATGTATAGCTGCCTTTAACACTCTTAACCCTGTTCTTCCTTCTATTAACCTATTTAGATGAAAGCTTAAATATCTCCTGAGAGGGTTCCTGATCACCCTATGTAAAAAGCATGTCTCCTATTGCCCCCTGTTTCAGTACTCTGAAGTCCCACACACCGACACCCAACTTTAAGCTTCATGAGTGCATAGATCACAATATGTGTTACAGATGATACATCTTCTACATGTTATGCAGATTGTATCTTCAGCATATAGTAGGTGCTTATCAAATATTTGTGGAATGGGTTTTTTTAAAGATCCCAGTCTTCTCAGTAAAGTATGAAGGGAGATCATCTACTAAAAATGGTGACAGTACGGATAGCATCTGGTAGGAGGATGCTTGGAATAGCCTCAAAAGAAGGTATAGGAAGAAGTCATCAAAGATGATGAATAAGAAGTATTATATCTATAATGTAGAAATTCCCTCAAATTTCTGATTTATCTGATAAGGTAAACTACCCCAAATAGGCAACTCTCAGAAAAGTAAACCTCAAATAACCAATACATATATAAAATCTCCTCACAACTCATCTTGGAAAAATGAAAATTAAAAACAACAAAAATAAAATTTTAAGATCAATTTAAACTGATTTTAAATCAATAAATTGGCAAAACTGAAAAGTTTAATAATATCAAGTGTTAACAAGGCTGTGGGGAAACAGGTCCTTTGATACACTGCTGGTAGGAATGCAAATTGCTAGAGCCACTTTGGTGGTCAATTTGGCAATATCATTTTACAATTATTTTTGGCATAGCAACTCCCCTTCTGATTATCTTCCCCTTCCTTCTAACTTCTCTTCATTTCTTTGCTCTTTGTGACTCATAGATAACCTTTTGGCCTAAAGAATTGCTCATGCAAAAAGAACATTTCTCTCTCTCAGAATTCTTTAACAACATGTCTGACTAACGTGGGTGGGGATCACTGCTGTCTACCTTAGGCACATTAGACATCATCAGTAAAACTATAAAATAGGGCTCAGAGACATTGCAGCATAAAGCATAACTAAAGTAAAATGAGAAAAAAATTGTCCTATTAGTTGAATATTACATAGCTTTGATAATAGAGAAATTTTCAGGGATTAGACTGTGATCTTCCTATCTTCTCTCAATTTTTTTTGAGCTATAATATAAAAATCTGTTTCCTCTTCAGTACTTTCTTCTAGACCCACATTTTAATCTTTTTAAATCCTTCACCTTTTTGATAAATATAAAAATCATCACTTAAAATTACCATATGACCCAACAATTCTACTCCCAGGTAACATACATCCACACAAAGACTTCTGTGTGACTGCTCATGGCGTCATTATTCAGAATAGCCAAAAAGTAAAAACAAGCCAAATGTCCAGTAGCTGGTGAATAGGTAAACAAATGTCATATATCCATACAATGTAATATTTGGCAATAAAAAGGAACACAATATTAATACATTCTACAGCAAGGATGAACCTTGAAAACATGCTAACTGAAAGAAGGTCATCACAAAGACCACAAATTGTGTCTTTCCATTTATATGAAATGTCCAGAAAAGGCAAATCTATAAATAAAGAATGTAAATTAGTGATTGCCTAATGTGGGTGGTGGGAATGGGAAGGAACTGCAAAATGCATGAGGTTTCTTTTTGGGGTGTTGGAACTGTTATAAAGTTAGATTGTGGTGATGGTTGCACCTACTAAACTTACTAAGAATTGCTTTAAATGGGTGAATTTTATAGTATATATTTAAATTTATCTTAGTAAAACTTTAAAAAATTATCTTCCATTTTTAGTATTTTTCAATATTCAAAATAAAGATAGCTAGGAACAAAAGAGATAGTACAAAGCTTTGCTTGCTTTCAGACTGCATCAGCCTTTCTGTCTTACTCCTCAGGATTTTTCTTACCCCTTCCTGTACTTGGGAATTGCTTTTTAAAACTTAGTTCTCCAAGTTGGCATCCCATTCTGTATTTATAACAGATACAATGATATGACAAGCAGGAGCAACTATTCAAATTCTATTTATGAGACCTATTTCCTAGTGAATGATAATTTTATTTTTAAAAACTGTATATAACCAAAATTTTTTTAAAAGATAAACTGGTGATAAATATATAATTTATTAAACCAAGTTTTCCTTTTTCTTAATTTTAAGCATTATGGGGATGGAAGCACATCCCTCAGTCTGGTGCCTGTTCTATCTGTGCCTTACCATGACCTTACATAGCCTTCAAGAGCAAAGCTTCCTTCTTACATTCCATACTAGTGTACCTCCCTTCTCTACCCTTAGCACAAACACAGGTTTTCAGATAATAGCTATAGATTGAAACACAAGGCTACTTAAGAGTTTTCCCAAGCTCTTGTCTGCACATGCTTTGTTACTTTGCAGATTGATAGCACTCAAATAGGAAAAGACAAACCTTTGCCCCTTGTCTAGCATATCCTTAGAATTAGCTTCTTTATGTGTGATATCTACATGTTCTTGGCTCTATCACATTTGTCACTTAGTACATAATGAATTTGTGGGATAAGTATTTTCTGAACTGGCAAGTCATAGATTTTTCAGGGTATTAGATTATTTGGCTGCATAGCATTTTCCTGGGGTCTGGTTTATATGTACGTGGGGGTAGAGGATAGAGAGCATCATCTATAGAAATTAGAAAAATCTCCTGAAGAATATTACCTCTACCACTGGTTAAATACAAGGAGCTGGATAATAAATTGTATAAATATTTACACTTTATCAGCTGCACACAAATGAATAACATGGTGGTTTTACACCTTTTGCTCTTAACGTACTTACACAAATCTTTGTGAAAGTAATTTTCTCGCAGCCAACAATATTAGCGGGATTGGGGAATTGGAAGTTTCCGTGCAGCTTGCTTTGATAACCTCATTCACAGATTTATTTAGAATAAGAGCTATTTGATTTCTTTTTAGACAGTAACTGCCTGTCCTGTTCCAATCTGAAACATATGGGTTCTTGTCACAATATGGAACAGAGGTGCATCTTGGATAGTGAACATTGTTTCCCAGGAGAGAGAGAAAAACAGTTGTGCTAGAGGTGTCAGTTGGTTTAAAAGTATCATTTATTTTTTAGCATTTTTTGCAAGCCCCAATAAATAGAGATTAGTATGAAGCCTACAAATGCAGATTTAATTATCATATCAAATCTTTGGTAGAATACAAAGGACTCTTTCTGGATATTATGACCTAGTTGATAAAATATGTCCATTCTTGAGTCCTTCTTTCTCTCTACAAGTACATAATATTTTTCTATGAAAGGAATCTGTGAACATATTGCTGTGTTTCATCTGTACAGTTGAAGTATTTGCACATAAGATATTTTGCAGAGGGAAGAGGGAGTAAGAGCTAAGACAAAATGAATGGAGGCCAAAAGCATTTTACCAAAAGCGTCACATTGGCATATAAGACTTTTTTTTAAAAAGATACATTAAATGTCCTTTTCTAAATTTTATACATTGAATTTTACACAATCAATGGGAATAAAAGGTTCTAAGAAAACAATGAAACACAGGTAGAGAATAAATAACTAAAAGACTGATTCTGATTTATTTTCTTTGTGTCGTTAGTACACCATCATGCTAGCTTTTTTTTTTTTAACTTTATTTATTTTTGGCTGCGCTGGGTCTTCGTTGCTGCGAGAGGGCTTTCCCTAGTTGCTACAAGCGGGGGCCACTCTTCGTTGCGGTGCGTGGGCTTCACATTGTGGGGGCTTCTCTGCGGAGCACAGGCTCTAGATGCGTGGGCTTCAGTAACTGTGGCACGTGGGTTTAGTTGCTCCGCGGCATGTGGGATCCTCCAGGACCACGGATCAAACGCGTGTCCCCTGCATTGGCAGATGGTTTTTTTTGTTTTTTGCGGTACGCGGGCCTCTCACTGTTGTGGACTCTCCCATTGCAGAGCACAGGCTCCGGACACTCAGGCTCAGTGGCCATGGCTCACGGGCCCAGCCGCTCTGCGGCATGTGGGATCTTCCCGGACCGGGGCACGAACCTGTGTCCCCTGCATCAGCAGGCGGACTCTCAACCACTGCGCCATCAGGGAAGCCCCCACCATGGCATATAAGACTTTTATATGCCTCTAAAAGAATGGAGGCAGCAAGATTAAGACTAGTGATTATTAGGTCAATTTATTTATTCTTGTTTTCAGAAGTCCCAACAGTTCTCTCTGAAAGGATATAAAGTTTTTAGGTGCCGTAAAAGTTTTTTTTAATTTTTAATTAACAGTAGCTTTGGGTAGCTTTTCTAACTGCCTGGATATAGTTTAAAAATTGATTTTTGGATTCAGGACAATTGAATATGCAGAGGACAAACATATAAATGCAAAAGTTTAAAAATCAAGGCATTCTTTTATTTGTAGAAGTGTGTATGCAGGAACTCCTGGGTAGATCGGGTAACTGGGGGGTTATTTGAAGGTAAGATGAAAAGAAATAATGACTGTGTTTCTGAGCATACCTTTTGATCATAAAGTGTCTGTGGATATGGTTATGATCTTGATTATCCCATGGTGGTTTGCTGTAGGTGGATGCCTGTCTCAGAAGAACTGGCTACTACATATGAAACAGTGCTAATTTTTGATAATACTACAGAAAAACATTTTTATATTGAACTCAACTCATTTGTTTTTCTGTTTCTCCAGTGGTGCAAAGGATTGATTTCTGCGTTGCTTTTGCTATTTGGCATTTTCTCTTTTGGTAAATAAGGTGTGCAAGCTTTAATCCTTTAACCTTGAATCTGAACCCTTAGCTATTTGATGGAAAGAGAATCTTTCTCTATTATATCATGTGGCATGGTGAAGGATTGTATAGGTCAGGGACAACCAGGGAAACAGAACCAGCAGGAGGTATGTATTATGAGATGTATTGCAAGGAACTGGCTAAGGCAAGTCTGAAGTCCATAAGGCAGGCTGTCAGTAAGGGCAGGCTGGAAATCTCAGGTAAGGGCTGAAGCTACTGTCCACAGCGGGGATTTTTTTCTTTTTCAGGGAAGCCTCAGCTCTGCCTTGAAGGCTTCTCAAGAAATTGAATCAGGCTCTAGATTACCTAAGATTTTATGGATTTTAATCACATCTGTAAAATACATTCACAACACCACCTAGTTTAGTGTTTGATTTATGAACTGTAGCCTAGTCAAGTTGACATATAAATAAGACCATCATAGTCCACCCCTTGTCAACTTGGCACCCATACACATCTCCTTAAACTGTATTTAATCTCTAAATAGAGATAATAAAAAAAGAGTACTCCCACCTAACATGATACAACTATCCCAAATACAACATCCTTTCCCTAGAAAGGTTGTGAAGTCCTTGGGTGATGGTCACTCTTCTTGATATCCTTTCATTTCAATGTTGTGATGTAAAGTTAATTATTATTAGCACATCTTAGGTGATAAAGAGATAAGATAGAGAAAACAAAAATATTAGGTTAATATACGTATACAAACATATTTATAACAAAATAAGGAAGAAATACTCAACTATTACAGTCCTTATTTCTGCAACTGACCACATGGCTGTAGCTGGTATTTATAACTACTTTGTTCCACTACCCATTCCATATTCCCTTTGTTGTCAGCGAACACTTCAGCTAGTCGTGGTTCTTTGTCTGATGGGGTGACCCAAAACTTCACTCCTGAAGGGGTGGGCCATTAACAGTCATGCCTGAATTGGATTTCTATAGCCTCCCATTGACTTGTAATCATAGGAGACCCTAAGGGAGCTCCTGTATTCCAAACATATTTCTCCTTATCTCCATTGTGTAATAGCAGCTCATTTCCCTCTCAGTAGTTATGATCAATTACCCTAGCCTGTACAGTAACCTTTTTATTTGTCTGATAATTCAGAGGCATGAGGAACCCAAAGTGGTTGGGTGGCAGTGTCATCTTCCAGTTCAGTGGAATCACTGTGGTGTCTCCTAGTAGAAACATTCCTCCCTTTGGAACTAAGACCTCTAGACCAATAGACTCTAAGTTCATGGGGAAGGAAAGCAAAAAACTTGCTACAGGATCACTCTGGTCAATGGTGAGTGGACTACTTTCATTTTCATCTTCTTTCTTGGACTTGTGAATCATGGCTATGGGAGAAACAGCACCACATATTGGACACTGATTTAAAGCATATTTAGAGCATCCTAGAGGACCTTTCTCCAGCCCCACAAGGTATTGCCTTCTAGCTGGCATTGTTGCAAGTCATTAAAGGCTGCTTCATTGCTCTTCAAGATAGCTGCTTCAGGATAACGGGGGATATGCTAAGACAAATGAATTCCATAAGCATGGGCATGTTGTACTATTTAATTTGCTGTGAAGTAAGTTTTTTTTTTGAAGGAATATTTAATAATTTATTGATAAACATGAGCTATGAGAGACAAATGTATTATAGGAATGAAAATACTATAAATATAAAAATTAGGGCTTCCCTGGTGGCGCAGTGGTTGAGAATCCGCCTGCCGATGCGGGGGATACGGGTTCGTGCCCCGGTACGGGAAGATCCCACATGCCGCGGAGCGGCTGGGCCCGTGGGCCGTGGCCGCTGAGCCTGCGCGTCCGGAGCCTGTGCCCCGCGACGGGAGAGGCCACAACAGTGAGAGGCCCGCGTACCACAAAAAAAAAAAAAAAAAAAAAAAATTATATTAGAATCCTAAAGGCCTTTTTTTTTTTTTTGGCAAAAAGCACTGGACAAATAAGTGATTCCTGCATCATGCACGGCTTCCTCAGCACCCAGTTCCCTTAGCAATGTGGGCTTCTCCAGCATCAGGCTCCAAGCAACACTTAGCATCCAGCAGCTTTCCCCAGTACTCCCCTCTCCCCTCTAGGCTATTTTGTAACAGAGTTCCTCTAGTGAGACATCGTCCTTTGAACAAAACTCCGAGACACTCTAGAGGAGGCATTGAAAGACTAGGGCCTGCATGCCAAATCGAGCCACCAGGTGTTTTTGTAAAGTTTCACTGAAACCTAGCTACAGCCATTCCTTTAGTCAGTACCGGGAAGTTTCGCATTCCAACTGCGGAACTGAGTAATTATGACAGAGACTGTATGTCCCACAAAGCCTACAATATTTACCATTTGACTTTTACAGAAAACTTTGCCAACCCTTGTCCGAGAAGATGGATTTCTAGCAAGGTCATAGGTCACATTTCCCAAAAGTTCTGTTGGCCGTGCTCCCTCCAATAAAATCTGAATCTAACCTCTGTGAGTGAGGGCTTCATCTTCATGAGTCTAGCTCAGCACCTAGGCGTGATAACTGCTCTTTGTATCTACTCTTTCTATATTCTCCAGAGTTCCATGTACCTCTTACTAGCCAATCACTCATGACTTCAATTCTATGTTATAATTAATCATTCCTAATGTTAAACATTTTCTGTTCAAATAATTCTATAGTCTCTTTCCTCACTGGACCTTGACCGCTATACAGTGAATATTATTTTTCCTCCCTTTAGTAAGTTCTTTTATCAGAGGTAATGCTGTGTAAAATACCATGATGATAAATAAACCATTCTGTAGATCCATGGATCGTAATTTTGGTATAAGCAATGTGGGCACAGAAGAAAAATCCATATCCAGAGTAAATGTCTATTCCAGTAAGATATATCTCCAGCCCCCTGACAGCTACTAATACTAGATACCTATAAATTGAAAAAAGACAGAGGGAAAATTAAACATAAACAAAAGCATAAGGCTAGAATGAATACTGTGGTACTAGATTAGAGTTGGAGACATTAGTATATACACATATTTATGTATTGTCTTAGTCTGTTCAGGCTGCCATAACCAAATACTAAAGACTGGGTGGCTTAAGCAAAAGAAATTTATTTTCTCACAGTTCTGGAAGCTGGAAGTGTGAAATCAAGAATACCAGCATGTTCATGTTCTGATGAGGGCTCTCTTCTTGGCTTGCAGATGGCTGCCTTTTCACTGTGTCCTCACATGGTGGAGAGAGGGTGAGCAAGATCTCTGGTGTCTCCTTTTATGATGGCACTACTCCCATCACAGAGCATCACTCTCATAACCTAAACCTAATTACTGCCCCAGAGGCCCCCATCTCCAAATACCAATACCATCACATTGGGGGATAGGGCTTCAACATATGAATTTTAGGGGGACATAATTCAATCCATTGTGTGTGTGTGTGTGTGTGTGTGTGTGTGTGTACAGAGATGGATATATATATATATATATAGGTTAGTATACATAATATATATTTCCTATGTTTGCTGAGAGGTCCTGGCTGGAAGCAGTGATACAGAGTAGCAATGAGCACACCCAGCACATAGGTTTGGGTTTCTAAATGCCATTCTCCAGTAAAATAAACCAGTACTCCTAAGAAAAATGGCTAATTAGAAGGATGGGGCAGAGAAAATAAAAGATGAGCCTGAAGCCAGAAAGAAAGTACTCAAAAATCAAAAGGATGATAGAATTTCAAGGGGACAGAGGAGCTAACCTAAAAGAGCCTCCAATGGCCCAAACTGGAACAATTTGATCAACAAAACAAATAGTGTGATACGGGATTACAACCCAAAGTATAAAATAACCATAGATGAATCCATACTGATATAAATAGATGATCAATGAATAAGTAAATGAAAGAAAAGGGACAAATCTTTCTTCAGAAGAATTCCAAATAATTTAAGTAAATACTTCCCTCTCTGGGAGGTAGAACTTGAACTTCACTCTGCTTGAGTGTGACTTAGTGACTCATACCCAAGGAATAAGAGGGATTTGGAAAGGAGGAAAGCCATACTTTACAGTGGAGAAATATGGTGAATACTACCTTAATCAAATTATCAAGTCTAACATCACCAATGAATAGTCATGTAGATATCATGTAACCCTTCATATGTTGTGATAAGGAACGAACTTCACCTCTGTAGTTTTCTTCCCAAACACTAATAGCATTGTACTTATGATGGTGGAAACAAAGACAAGTCCAAATTGAGGAACATTGTACAAAATACCTGACCATTTCTCCCCAAAACTGGTCAAGTAAAGTCATGAAAGACTGAGGAACTGTCACAGGCCAAAGGAAACTAAGAAGACATGATGACTAAATGCAGTGTGGAATATCCTGAAACAACAACAGTAAGTGTAAAAACCTGGTGAAATCCAAATAGTCTAGGGTGCAGTTAATAGTTATGCACCAATGTTGTTTTCTTAGTTTCGACAAATGTACCATACTATTGTAAGGTGTTAACTTTTTTTAACATCTTTATCGCAGTATAATTGCTTTACAATGGTGTGTTAGTTTCTGCTTTATAACAAAGTGAATCAGCTATACATATACATATATCCCCATATCCCCTCCCTCTTGCATCTCCCTTCCACCCTCCCTATGCCACCCGTCTAGGTGGTCACAAAGAACAGAGCTGATCTCCCTATGCTGAAGTGAGAGAGTGGCATGGACTTATATATACTACCAAAAGATGTTAACTTTTAAAAACCTTTTATTTGTTTGTTTGTTTATGTTCTCCCGAACTATATTCTGTTAAATTAGATCTATTTCTTAATACCATTAACATACTATCTTGATTAATATAGCTTTGTTGTTGTTGCTTCTGTTTCTTCCAGTTTTATTGAGATATAATTGATATACAGCACTGTATAAGTTTAAAGTGTACATCATAATGATTTGATGTACATACATCATGAAATTATCACAAAAATTTGGTGAACATCCATCCTCTCATGTTAAAAAAATAGAAAAAAATTTTTCTTATGATGAGAACTCTGAGGATTTACTCTAACAACCTTCATGTATAACATATGGTGTTATATATGAAGCAGCATTAATTATATTTATCATATTGTACATTACATCCCTAGTATTTGTTTATCTTACCTGGAAGTTTGTACCTTTTGACTGCCTTCATCCAGTTCCCCCCCACACACACCTCCCTCCTCTGGGAACCACAAATCTGATCTAAGAGTTTGTTTCTTTGTTTACTTTGAAGTATGGTAGACCTACAACACTATGTTAGTTCCTGTTACACACCTTAGTGATTTGGTAGTGCTATACATTTCAAAATGAGCACCACAACAAGTGTAGTTACAATGTCACCATACATAGTTATTAACTAGATTCCCCACATTGTATATTTCATACCTGTGACTCATTTATTTTGGAACTGGAAGTTTGTACCTATTAATCTCCCTCACCCATTTCTTCCCCCAACCCCCGTTCTTTGACAACCACCAGTTTGTTCTCTGTATCTATAACTCCGTTTCTGTTTTGCTATGTTGGTTCATTTGTTTTGTTTTTTAGATTCCACATATAAGTGAAATCATACAGTATTTGTCTTTCTGTGTCTGACTTATTTCACTAAGCACAATACTCTCTAGGTCCATACATGTTGTTGTAAATGACAAGATTTCAGTCTTTCTAATTGCTGTGTAACATTCCATCACATATATATCTTATTTATTCAGTCATCTATTGATGGGCACTTGGGTTTTCCATATCTTGGCTATTGTAAATAATCCTGCAATGAACATAGGGGTGCATGTATCTCTTCAAATAGTGTTTACATTCTTCAGATATATACCCAGGAGTGTAATTGCTTGATCATATCATAGTTCTATTTTCAATTTATTGAGGAATCTCCGTACTGTTTTTCATAGTGGCTGCACCAGTTTGTATTCCCACCAATACTACATGAGTGTTCCCTTTTCTGCACATCCTTGCCAACACTTGTTATTTGGCATCTTTTGTTAATAGCCATTCTGACAGGTGTGAGGTGATATTTCATGGTGGTTTTGATTTGCATTTCCCTGATGATTAGTAATGTTGAGCATCTTTCCATTTGTCTATTGGCCATCTGTATGTCTTCTTTGGAGTAATGTCTATTCATGTCTTCTGCCCATTTTTTAGTTGGGTTGTTTTTTTGATGTTGAGTTCTTTGTATATTTTGGATATTAACTCATCAGATACATCATTTGCAAATATCTTCTCCCATTCAGTAGGTGGCCTTTTCATTTTATTGACAGTTTCCTTCACTGTCCAAAAGCATTTTAGTTTGATTAAATCCCATTTGTTTGTTTTTGTTTCCCTTGCCTGAGGAGACATATCCAAAAAAATATATTGCTAAGACTGATGTCAAAGAGCATACTGTTTATGTTTTCTTCTAGAAGTTTTATTATTCAGGTCTTACATTTAAGTCTTTAATCCATTTCGAATTTATTTTTGTGCATGGTATGAAAGAGTAGTCCAGTTTGATTCTTTGGCATGTAGCTGTCCAGTTTTCCCAACATTATTTATTGAATAGCCTGTCTTTTCACCATTCTATGTTCTTGCCTCCTTTGTCATAGATTAATTGCCTATGTAAGTGTGGGTACATTTCTGGGCTCTCTTTGTATTCCATTGATCTGTGTATCTTTGAAACTCTCCTGGAAATCTAAAATTACTGCAAGTTAAAAACTTTATTTTTAAAAACAGGAGAGTATAAAGACATAATAATATGCAAATGAAGAGAAAGCAGGGTTTTTTGGTTTTTTGGGTTTTTTTATTTTAATGTGGTCAAATTTATCCATTTTTCTCCCCCAATGAGTAACAATATTTATGTATTTATTTATTATTTTTTCCACTTTCACCAATGGGCAGATCATCCAAAATGAAAATAAATAAGGAAACACAAGCTTTAAATGATACATTAAAAAATTTTTTTAAATGATACATTAAACAAGATGGACTTAATTGATATTTATAGGACATTCCATCCAGAAACAACAGAATACACTTTCTTCTCAAGTGCTCATGGGACATTCTCCAGGGTAGATCATATCTTGGGTCACAAATCTAGCCTTGGAAATTTAAGAAAATTGAAATCGTATCAAGTATCTTTTCTGACCACAATGCTATGAGACTAGGTATCAATTACAGGAAAAAATATGTAAAAAATACAAACACATGGAGGCTAAACAGTACACTACTTAATAACCAAGAGATTACTGAAGAAATCAAAGAGGAAATCAAAAAATACCTAGAAACAAATGACAATGAAAACACGATAACCCAAAACCTATGGGATGCAACAAAAGCATTTCTAAGAGGGAATTTTATAGCAATGCAATCCTACCTCAAGAAACAAGAAACATCTCAAATAAACAACCTAACCTTACACCTAAAGCAATTAGAGAAAGAAGAACCAAAAAAACCCCAAAGTTAGCAGAAGGAAAAAATCATAAAGATCAGATCAGAAATAAATGAAAAAGAAATGAAGGAAATGATAGCAAAGATCAATAAAACTAAAAGCTGTTTCTTTGAGAAGATAAACAAAACTGATAAACCATTAGACTCATCAACAAAGAAAGGGAGAAGACTCAAATCAATAGAATTAGAAGTGAAAAAGGAGAAGTAACAACTGATCCTGCAGAAATACAAAGGATCATGAGAGATTACTACACATAACTATATGCCAATAAAATGGACAACCTGGAAGAAATGGACAAATTCTTAGAAAAGCACAACCTTCCAAGACTGAACCAGGAAGAAATAGAAAATATAAACAGACCAATCACAAGCACTGAAATTGAAACTGTGATTAAAAATCTTCCAACAAACAAAAGCCCAGGACCAGATGGCTTCACAGAGAAGAGCTAACACCTATCCTTCTCAAACTCTTCCAAAATATAGCAGAGGGAGGAACACTCCCAAACTCATTCTATGAGGCCACCATCACACTGATACCAAAACCAGACAAAGATGTCACAAAGAAAGAAAACTACAGGCCAGTATCACTGATGAGCATAGATGCAAAACTCCTCAGCAAAATACTAGCAAACAGAATCCAACAGCACATTAAAAGGATCATACACCATGATCAAGTGGGGTTTATCCCAGGAGTGCAAGGATTCTTCAGTATATGCAAATCAATCAATGTGATAAACCATATTAACAAATTGAAGAAGGAAAACCATATGATCATCTCAATAGATGCAGAAAAAGCTTTCAACAAAGTTCAACACCCATTTATGATAAAAACCCTCCAGAAAGCATAGGTTTTTTTTAAAAAAAAAATTCATCTTGGTTTTTCAATGTATTAATTAGTCCGTGAATTCTTAGTGTGATCTAATGGTAGCTGCTCTGCTTTAGCAATAAGAAAAGGTGGGATTGTAAACAGAACTTCAATACACTGAATCTCAGTGACACTTACTAAAATGCCCTCCATAGAATATTGTCAAGTGTTTTGTTTTTTATTTGCTTATTTGCTTCCTTGTAAAATGATACACAGAAATTACTTTGGCTGAGCTGGAAGGGTAAAAAAAGCACAACTTGAGCTTACTGCTCATGGAGAGTGAGAAAGATGAGTAATTATTTCTAATTTCTTGTGGTTTGGTAAAGGGATTATATAATCTTTGTTCTTTGTTAGTAAAGTGAAGGGCAAAAATTCTGGATGGTGTAAGAAAGGAATGATTTTATTAAAGAAATCAAAAGGTCTTGTAGTTGATCCAGAGAGCCAGCCCAGGAACTCATAAAGAGAACCAGAAAAGGCTCTAGTTCTGCTTGAAAGTGGAATTTTTAGCCATGAGGTAGTTTACTATTCTGATAAACTGTAGAAATTTTGCTCTATTTGTCTTTCAGTCATAAGTATTTTATATGAAAGCAAGTGTTTTTGAGGCAAAAGTAGAAAAGGATACCATTTTAAACTCTACCTCATTAGAAAGTTTGATGAGCTTCTAGAAAAAAAAAAAAAAACAAAACAAAAACGAAGAAACTATTATAAAAGGAATCTGGAAGTATAAGATTCCAAGCAAGAATGTCGATTTTAGAAATTTTCTCCTTTTTTTTTTTTTTTTTTTTTTTTTTTTTTTTTTTTTTGTGGTACGCGGGCCTCTCACTGTTGTGGCCTCTCCCATTGCGGAGCTCAGGCTCCGGACGCGCAGGCTCAGCGGCCATGGCTCACGGGCCCAGCCGCTCCGCGGCATGTGGGATCCTCCCAGACCGGGGCACGAACCCGTGTCCCCTGCATCGGCAGGCGGACTCTCAACCACTGCGCCACCAGGGGAGCCCCAATTTTCTCCTTTCTTAACAGGAAAAGCACTATCAGGTAGGTGGCAAGTAAAAAAATATGTCAATATAAAGAGGAAAAACAATCTCTGTTCTACCATACTTATACAGTAGAAATTGTACATTTTTTTAAGGCTAAAATGTATATTTTGGAATTGGAGGCAATAAGTATGTTTATACTCTTTTTTCTTTTAAAGAAGATGTTGGGGGTAGGAGTTTATTATTTATTTATTTTTGCTGTGTTGGGTCTTCGTTTCTGTGTGAGGGCTTTGTCTAGTTGTGGCAAGCGGGGGCCACTCTTCATTGCGGTGCGTGGGCCTCTCACTATTGCGACCTCTCTTGTTGCGGAGCACAGGCTCCAGACATGCAGGCTCAGTAGTTGGGGCTCACGGGCCTAGTTGCTCTGCAGCATGTGGGATCCTCCCAGACCAGGGCTCGAACCCGTGTCCCCGGCATTGGCAGGCAGATTCTCAACCACTGTGCCACCAGGGAAGCCCTTTTTTTTTTTTTAAGTGAGTCAGATAGCATTTCTTACCTTGTTTTTCCTATGGCTTTTTTAAAAAATATATTATTTTTCTTGAAGTATACTTGATGTACAGTATTATATAAGTTGCTGGTAACCACTAATTTGTTCTATATATCTGTGAGTCTCTTTCTTTTTTGTTATATTCACTATTTTGTTGTATTTTTTAGATTCTACATATAAGTAATATCATACAGTATTTCTCTGTCTGACTTATTTCACTTAGCATAATATCCTCCAAGTCCATCCATGTTGTTGCAGATGGTAAAATTTCATTCTGTTTTATTGGCTGAGTAGTGTTCCATTCTATATATATGTGGTGTGTATGTGTGTGAGTATATATATATACATATATATATATATGTATATATATATACTCACACACATACACACCACATCTTCTTTATCCATTCATCTGTTGATGGACACTTAGGTTGCTTCCATATCTTGGCAATTGTAAATAATGCTGCTATGAACATTGGGTGCATCTATCTTTTTGAGTTAGTGTTTTTGTTTCTTTCAGATATATACTCAGGAGTGGAATTGCTGGGTCATATAGTAGTTCTATTTTTAGTTTTTTGAGAGAGAAATTGTGCTTCTTGAAAAGTTAGAAGTAAATAATAAAAACCAGAGTATAAAGATGGAATTTTACAGTTTTAGAGCTTAAAGAACCTGTAGAAGCATAAGCCAAATCTCATTTTATCAGTGTGTAAACTAAATAAAGAAATTTGAAAAAGAATAAATTCAGTTACCATTAGGTGTATGTCCAACAATTTTAAATAACAAAAACAGTAAAGAAAATGTTTAAGTTCTAGCAGAATCAAGAAAATCTACTGTTGTCTTCTATGAGAATGGAGTTCATCAGGTTAGTTGATGTTTCTCTTATATTCATTTGGAGGTGTATAGACTTGACATAGTTCATAAGAAAGTAGGCTATCATTAGAACCTCTGTCTATACTGTTATTTAAAAAAAAAACTGTTGAGACTCTTCGAATCTAATTATTCATCTAAGTGTGAAAGTATGACTATAGGTCAGATTTAAGAGAAAAGGCACTCTCACTTGTTGTTATACTGGAGAGCATTTGGTTAAAATCAAAGAGAAAGGACCCTGGAAATTTTATTTTACTCTAAGATGTCTTGACTTCCTCATGTTAGCATTTCATATCCTAAAAGGAGATGAAGACAACCAGTAGAGTTGACATAGTCATCCTACTTCTGACAAATTAGATATGTAACCAAAACTTAAGAAAGGCAGAGAAAAGAGAATCATGCTCTTCTGATCTGAAATTCAAAAGTATAAGAGTTGAAAGAGCTGGGAAACTATCAAAAGTATAATTCTAACCATTCAAACGTAATTAATTGAGGAATTAAGAGTGGATTCTTTAGATCATGGCTGCAAAAATAGGAAGATATGTCTAAGAATAAGGTTTAAGAGGATTTCAAAGAACAGTAAGAATACTGTAAAATATACTAAAGTCCAAAATAGGTTTAAGATTTTAAAACGTGTCATGAATGACTGGAGTAGCTTATTTGATTTTGTTTAAAGGATTAAGGGCAAATCAAGAACAGCCTTATTATTTAGGACCTATGATGTGTTAACACATGGCAAAGAGTGTTCCAGTTGCTATTATTATTATTTATAATAATAATAATAATAATTAATATTATTATACATTATTATTATACTACCCAGTTACTATTTTTCTTCTCAAGATGAATGATCTTTGGTGTAGAAAGAGCAGAACAATGGTTCGTACATGAAAACTGAAGCAAAAGATAGGTGAGAAGTTTACATACATACTTGGATATAGATGTATAAATTCAACTCTTCCAGCTTAGTTTATGTACATCTCAGGGTAGTAAAAGTTCCTGTAAATAAGGCTGCTAAACGTTAACTGGTAACCTTGAAGATTTATGGAAAACTATGGAGGTACCAGGAGGCTAGATGGTTAAAGTTCAATAAAAAAAATTTTTAAAACAATGGATTCTGCATATAATATGCCAATGAACTAGACATGGATTCTGAACATGACTCTTAATTATACAATTATTTATGATCTAAGAAATTAGATTTACTACATGGTTACCACTCTCTCCTATAGAATACCACTAAGGTGACCAAAAAAGATGTTTGGAAAACCCACATTTATACCTTTATTCTTACCCATTTCAAGTAGATTTGTTTCCTGTTGCTCAAGTCAAAAACTACATAAACCACCTTGACTTTATTTCCCTTCTTCCTTCACCCTCCATATCTGGTTTATTAGTAAGTCCTATTGACCCTACTTCTAAAATTATCCACGTTCTGTCAAATTCCCTCCATTTCCATTTTCTACTCTAATCCACACTACCACCATTTCCACTTCCACCCAGATTATTGCAGTTGCCTGCTGACTGATGTTCCTATTTCTACTTGAAACACCTACAACCCATCCTTCTTAGAGCATATGTCAGAATCATCTCAGTCCTCTACTGAAAACCTCTAATGGCTTCCAACTATACTTGAAATACAAATCCAAACGCTGCAAGGCCCTACATGAAGTGGTCCTTGTGTACCTCTCTGAGCTCATTGTATACAGCTGTCACTCTGCTCAGGATATTCCAGCCACAGTGGGCTTTCAGTTTCTCAAATATGCTAAGCTTATTTTCACCCCAGTCCCTTTGTACTGGCAGTTTCCTCTGCCTGGAATGGTCTGTCCCTAGATTCTTACATGATTGGCTTCTTATTCGTCAAGGAAAAAGCAGTCAACTGTCACTTCTCATTTTGTATACTGATAAAAATTAAAGAATGATAACACCCATGCTTGTAGGGCTGCAGGGAAAATTATAATATGCATATCTGGTGAAAATATAAATTATTTTGTAAAGCAAGCTGACTCCACAGTTAAAATTGAAAATATAAAACTGAATGAAGGTAAAAGCACAACATATTAAAACTTGTGGGATGCAGATAAAACAGTGTTTAGAGGCAATCTTATAGATGTTATTTAGTCCTTTCATGGAGGTATGGGAACTAAAATCCATGTTACAGGAGCAATAACAGAGGAAACTAAGGATATTCAACCCCAACCTATTAAATCACGATATCCATCGATGGGTCCCAGGAATCTGTATTTTTAGAAAGCTCCCAGGAGATTCTGCTGTCTAGTTTGGGAACCAACTAGAGAAAAATCCTTTCTATGCTCAGGTTGTGCTTGTTATGTGAATTACTTTATAATTCTTACATGTCCTACTATAATGTAACTGGTGAATAGTAAACATTTTATTATAATGCTCTTGTCATTATCTTTAGCAAATAGTATTTACATATTTTTATGGCCAGTAGAGATTCAAAGTTGTATCAAAATTGCCTTTTCTTTCCAGAACAGGTATGTGCCAAAGGTGGCTGAGTAGTGCTATCTGAAGTCAACCTTTTGAACCATGGCTTCTCATCCATTGATTTTGTGCTTGCACAGCCTTTGAGCAATGTAAAAGGAAGTTGCATCTCTAAATGAATGAACTAATAGACATAATAAGCTGTCATGATTTGTTTTTCATGGCCAAGTGGTTATTATGTATTCATACTTAGCAACTCCCTGCTCCTACCTCTCACTTATCTCCAACAAGAAATTCAGCATGACACCTAGCAGTAAGGTTTTTTGTTTGTTTGTTTTTGGTTTTTTTGCGTTACATGGGCCTCTCACTGCTGTGGCCCCTCCCGTCATGGAGTACAGGCTCCGGACGCACAGGCCCAGCGGCCATGGCTCACGGGCCCAGCCGCTCCGCGGCACGTGGGATCTTCCCGGACCGGGGCACGAACCCATGTCTCCTGCATCGGCAGGCGGGCCCCCAACCACTGCGCCACCAGGGAAGACCAGCAGTAAGGTTTTTGATGAAACACACTGCACAGAAGCCTTTGCAAAACAGCACAACTCAACAGAGACCAATTTTAAATTTTAGCAGAATTTTAAAACTATGGTTCATCTGGTAACTATATAGTAACACCAATAGCAACAAACGTTGTATGAGAAAAACATGCAAAAAGGACTGTCTTTGTGTAAATTACATATAGCTATTAACATTAAGGTAGCATGATTGATTTCCTTTAAATGAGTCATACTGAGGTAATTAAAGGCTTTCATTTTACCCTTATACTCTGGGGCTTTTCATACTGTTGGAGGGTTCTGGGTCAAATGGGTGCCAGGCCATGGCCCATACAAACTATAATAAAACCACAATTTTATAGCTCAAAGCTGGCTGCTCTAATTATGGGTCCTTTTAAGTGTTTTCTTTAAACCCCTCTAAAATGCTATCTTTTCTATTTGCCAGCTTTCTATTTTTTACATCCTCATTTACTTCAGTGGGTGATGGTTCTATGAATAGGACCCACTGGCAAAAAAAAAGGGGAGGGGGAGGGATTTCAAAATTGCTATTCATTTACCCAAAGCTTCCTGCTGTCAGTGGCCGTGAGCCAGTTCTAAGACCCCTGTGGTAGAGAATGGTGTGTATATACTTATGGTCATATTGAGTGTATGAAAACATAAAAGTTCTTATAGCATGCTGATGTGCCCAGGATTTTTATAGAAAGTTTATTGATTCTGAGTCTCACATTGCCAGTTTGGTTGTCCCCTTATATAATAATCAAAGCTCTAGAGGGAGATTCTTCGTTCTATTTGGTCCAAGGAGATAAGAAAGCCTGTTGACCTCTTGCTAATTGGTATTACTCAGCAGTCAGACCCCAAATCATGTGATTCTGTAAATGCCAGAAAATGGGTTATTTTCGTGATGATTGTTGATCAGGCATGGTTAATGTGAGTTTCTTAAAAGGGCAAAAGGGAAGGGCAAATTGGAATTGGAACTCGTGATAAATTCTCAAGGTGTTTATTGGAAGGCAAGTTTACTTTCCTTCAATAAATGGAGAATAGGAATTTCCTTTAATGTAAACGATGTAGTCTGATCTCGGAAAATTTGGATGGTATTTTTGAAGTTTGTCACAAAATTTCTGTTGAGAATGCAGGAACAGGGCTCCTTTTTTTTTTGCGATACGCGGGCCTCTCACTGCTGTGGCCTCAGGCTCCGGACGTGCAGGCTCAGCGGCCATGGCCCACGGGCCCAGCCACTCCGTGGTGTGTGGGATCTTCCTGGACCGGGACACGAACCCACGTCTTCTGCATCGGCAGGCGGACTCCCAACCACTGCACCACCAGGGAAGCCCAAGGGCTCCTTTTTATACACACTATTATCAGTGGTAAGAGCCAGAAGACTTCCTACTTTATCCTCTGACTGAAATTTAGGAGCTACCTTTAGTTAGTTGAATGTTCATAGTAACTTTATTTACTATAGTCCAAACCTGAAGACCACACAAAGGACCTTCAGTGGGTGAATGGATAAACAAACTATGGTAAGCTCATACAATGGAATACTACTCAGAAATAAAAAGGAATGAAATATTGATATATACAAAAACTTAGATGAATCACAAAGATGTACTGAATGAAAGAAGCCAATCTTAAAAACAAAACAAAACCAAATCCTGTTTGATTTTATTTCCGTGGTATTCTGGAAAAGACAAAGCTGTAGTGATAGAGAACATATCAGTGGTTGCCAGAGTTAGGTTAGGGATGGGAAGAGTATGTGACTACATAGGACTAGTAGAGGAAGTTTTTTAGGGTGATGGAACGATTTTGTATCTTCATTGTGGTGATGCTTTAAAGAATCTACGTATGTGTTAAGATTCACATAACAATATACCTTATCCTCAAAGTCAATTTTACTATATACTAACTTTTTAAATTAAAACTTTTTGCAGGAAAATTTATTCCTGCCATTGATTCTCTAGAGTCTTCCATATTGATGCCAAATTCAACTTCTGAAAGAACATATTGGTAATTATTTCCACGGACTCATCATTTATCATGCTACATAGAGTAGCAGTCCTCAAATATTCTGATCTCAGGACCCCTTTACACTCTTAAACTTTATGGAGTTCCCCCAGGAGCTTTTATGTACATTATTTAATATGGATTATATCTATTACTGTATTAGAAATAAAAACAGAAAAATTGAATATTTGTTCATTTAAAAATAATAATAGTAAACCCATTGCATATTGTTATAAATATATACTTTTATGAAAACTATATTTTTCAAAACAAAAAAATTTAGTGAAAAGAGTATCATTGCTTTACATTTTTGCAAATCTCATACCAGATTTTTGAAGTTTAGAAGTTTCGAAGTTTTGATGAAATTAAAATATGGATTATAGATCTAGGAATGCCTATGAATGGTCCACAATGCAAGGAAGAGGTAATAGTTAACTAACTCAGAGTTCTGTTGTTTTCATTCCACAAATGCCTTCCAGATTATAACCATTTATTCAGTAGATGTATGTGGGGCCTCTTCTCTGTGTGCACCCCCGTAGAAGGCATTGCTGGGGTTACAAAGAAGGAGAGAGCACAGAATCTGCCCTTAGGAAATTGATTGTGTAGTAGGCAATCTTTGTTTATACCTGTGTTTCTTAGTTTATATTGAACTGACATTTTCATCTTCCCAACTGTCAATCTTCAAAAGAAGACGTGAAGTATGTAAAAACATACTTTTAAAAAGTTAAAAAGTGCACATTCTACATTAAAATGTGCATTAATTAGCTTAAAGAGCTATTTTCCTTATTGAAGGCCATGGAGAAATTCTGAAGGCATTTCTAGGACCAGAGCAACAGAACTCTAAATTAGTGGTTTGGTGATGGATACAGTAGTGTTTTATTTATCACAGCTTCATCACCATTCTCGTTTTCCTGATTCTCCCTCAGTTGCCGCTGCTTCTGAGAAGAATTAAAATAAAGACATTATAATTAATGAAAATCCAGCTACATTCCCTTTGGTGAGGGAGCAAATTACAATCTAGTGACATCTTCAAGTACAAAGTGTGCCTTCACTAAAAATGAGGTCTGCCCTCATTTCTAATTATATGGTGAGGGTCCCATCTTTGTGTGAAACACTGACATCTCTCCAGAGTTCATAGTTTAAAGTGCCCATCAGCATTACTGCTTAGTGGTCCCATAGTGTATCTCAAATCCGCATATCTCCTGCATCAGTGCCTTGTTCACATCCCCTTCCTGTTTTCTCAACAATTTCACTGCATCAATACTTCTCACACGTCTTCGGGTTCTTCTTCTATATGCTCAAAGATCCTTCTTTAAAAAACAACAAAAACCCCTCACCTTTGCCTTGCCATTGAACCACTGCTCTATCTTTCTTTTCTTTTTTCTAAACTTCTTGATAGCATAATCTACATTGTCTCTGCCTCCACTTCCTCATCTTCCATTTATTCCTCTTCTACTGTATCACGCAACGAAAACCCTGCTCCCATGGTCACAAGGATCCTCCTAATTCCCAAATCTTTACTACTTTTCGATCCTCATCTTGCTTGACTTCTCAATAGCTAGCAACACAGCTAACCTTTCTGATATACCTTTCATTCACTTGTTTTCTTGATACTATTCTTTCTTTCTCTGCTTATTTCCCTGTTGGAGAGTCTCTCTCCCTGTTGGCATTTGCTTCCCCTCCCCCCAGGGTATTTTACGGTTTCCTTTGCCTCTGCCTACTGTTTAAGTAGTGACAATTCCATTCTCTTCCCTCTTCTCAATAGATGTCTCTCTGTGGGAAATTTAATTCATTCCCATGACTTCAGATCATATCTCTATGCTGATAACTCTAAAATCTTTATCTCCGGTCTCAACTTTTCCCTCCTGAGGTCCAAACCTGTCCTTATAACTGTATGATAATATTAATATTATCTAGCCCAAATGACTTAGGGTCCCTCAAATTCAAGGTTTTCAAATCTAATCTAGTTATCTCTCCCACTGCTCCAGTGACCTACTCCTTCTCCATAATTTTGAGCAATTATACCATCCATTTATTTAGCTAGTCTCTAATAACTTATTAAGCAACTACAAAGTACTAGATGTTGCTCTAAGTCTTTTAAATGTTGCTTCATTTAATAGTAATAAAAATAATGATAAGAATAGAAGCTAACATTTAAGTAATGTTTATGTGCTGGGGCACTTTTTTGTGTATCTTACATATGTTAATTCTTTTAATCCTCACAACAATCCTACACACTGTTATTTATCTCATTTTATAAATGAGGAAATGAGGCTCAGTAACTTTAAGTAACTTGCTTAAGAAATCACATCTATAAGAACTTATAAGTAGCTCTAGAGTACCCAGTTCTGTCTGACTAAAACGAATATACTAAACTATTACACAGGGCTAACTAGGGTCAGACTCTCTCTTTCCTGTACCATGCGCATCTAAGTTAGGTGTTTTCTGCTCACCTATTGTCTTCTAGACACCATTATTCTACCCAGCATACCTGAGAGATTTGGCATCCTTTCATAAGTAAATTCTTTACTAGGATGGCTACAACTTTTGGAACCAGGGACCAGGCCAGTGCCTTTTCTATATTATATGCTGATAAGTTATCTTTTCTTTTAACTGACTTTTCACACCTCATCCCCTTCATGACCCCTCATTCCCTTCTTGCAGGCTTCCTGTTACATTTTTCAGCTCCATGTAGCACTTTGCTTATACTGCCATCATCACACCTGCCATTGTATGTTCATTGTCGAGCTAGCTGTCTCTTCTTGTTTACCTGTAAATATTCAAAGGTGTAGTCACTTATTCCCTTGTGTACTCCCATACCCAAACACAGAACTGACACACAGTGGGCTCTCAGATAATATTTATTGGATATATGGAAATCAAATTTGTATTAATAATTTTGGAGTGGGAAAATATAAAGATCTGACAGTATATGGAATATCTCATTTTTGAAGATTTATTCTTTAAACTCTTTGATCTCAGAATATTTTGTTCATTGACAGGTCCATCTCTGCGGAGTGTAAAGATTTGGTTGGGACATTTAGAAAAATAACTTTTAAGAGTTCTAAGCATTAGGGTTATGTGCCATCTGGATTCACATTCGTTGGTAGCCAAGTATGCAGAGAAATGATAACTAGAAACTCACAACACAATAAATCATGAATTCTTTCTTTGGAAGTAGCAGGTGGAATTAAATACTAGCTTATAGGACCTCCTTTTGCTACTTAACACATCAGTAGATCCATAGTAGTCCATTTACAGACCAATCAGACCATTTTTGCTGGATTGATTCATTGAGATGAACAGCTAAAACAAGTTAAAATCCGTCATCACATGCCTGCATGATTTTAAAATGAATTTAGTTGGTATTAAATGGACATTTGTTTTTATTGTCTCAAAGATTGGACTTTTCTTCCAGTAAAGCAGAATAATGTATCTATCTGGCGTTCTATCTTGAACAGTACATAAAGATTAGCAAATAAGGCCCCATTAAAAATACTTATAATGTAAGTAACATGAGTCCCAATAGCATTTCTAATGTCCATTAATGCTTATTCTGAGGATCAGAGCTCATTTTACTGAGCCACTTAGTCAAACCGTGTGATTATTTAGAAAGTTAATTCATGCATACTAAAATCTAGCTTAAGTAATTCAGAGGGTAGGAGGTAAAACTCTATGGAGACGATAGTCCTTTTTGTTATTTAATGATCAGCCATAATTAACTTGCAAATTTGAAATAATTAGAACAAATTAAAGGTATTTAACTTTGCCTCCCTAAAGAAAAATTCAAATTGCACCAAATGCAGCTTTAAATTATTCAAATCTCAGAGGTCTGGGCTAGATTTTTTTTTTTATAATGCCTTTTCTATGATGAGAATACCAATCTGCTTTTTGTCAGAAGGCATCCTATCAAGTAATTGTTCTTTGTGTTTAATAAATGACAGCTATTCTTCTTTGTAAAAGTATTCCAGTCTCTCAAGACTACATCAGCATTTCCGTGGCATTTTAATTCAATAAAACAAAAGGTTAATGTTTTTCTAGTTTTAAGGAATGCAAATACAAGTGTTATTCAATTGGTCCTGAATGACATCTACAATTTACTATTCAAGTTCAGACAGACTATCGCGATATTAGATTTGGGGAAAATAGAAAAGTTCAAGGAGTTTTGGATTATTAGAATTTTATTGAACTTGAAGAACTGAAAATGTTTTTTTATTTCCCCATCCTAAATCAGGGCTACCAAAGTTTCCCATATAGTATTTTATAATGTTAAAATATGGAGATATAATTCAATAAAATCTTAGTACCTTAAGAGTGAGTTATACAGTGTGGCAGTCCTAAATGCCATGAGTTTAACCTTTTCTGCTATCTTGATTTTCACCATTTTACTATCACTTTAACAGCTCCAACAGATACTAGATAAGAATAGCAGAAAATTGTTTCTAATAATTTCATCATATCAGTAAATGATGTTTTATATTACAGCCCCTCAATGAATTTTATACACATTTTATCTGGACTGTATGAAGTGATGAGAAACACTGATCATCTGACAATTACGTTTTGACTTTATGGTGCCTCACATAGAGAATGAATGGTACAAAGTAGGTGGACAGTGAATGGTTCCTCAGCTTAGTACGTGATTCTGTGTAAGTTTGGAAATAAAATATAGCTATTAATTTTGATTTTATCTCAGCATGTCAAAAAGTTTCTTCGGTAAATTTTTTTTACTGTTTTAACTTTATTTTTTGATCCACTTTATTGAAATACACATTTAATAAAATGTACAAGAAGTTTGATGTATTTTTGCCTGTGTAACTAACACTCCAATTAATATAAAAAGTATCCATCGTCCCAGAGAGTACTTTGCTCCATTTTCCAGTAAATTCCCTCACAAACCCCTGGCCCAGGCAACTAATGATCTGATTTCTATCACTTTATATACCTTTGCCTATTCTAAATCTTCATATAAATGAAATCATACAGTATGCATGCAACTGGCATCTTTTACTCACCATATGTTTTGGAAATTCATGCATGTTGCTGCATGTTTCATGAGTCCATTACTTTTTTATTCCTGAGTAGCAGTGCACCGTATAAGTACACCACAACAAGTTTATCAATTCATTTGTTGATGGACATTTACATTGTTTCCAGATTTGGGCAGAAAACAAAAAAACTGACCTGCTATAAACATTTGTATACGAATCTTTTGTAGACATGTTTTCTTTCTCTTAAGTAACCAGACAGGGGTAGAATCACTGTATCATATTCCAACTTTATTCTTAACTATATATGAAATTGCCAAAGTATTTTACAGAGTTGTATAACTTTACAGTCTTACCACCAAAGTATCAGAATTCTATTTGCATCGTGTCATTGCCAAGGATAGGTATAGTCAGACTTTTTCATTTTAACCATTTTATTGTATGTGAAATGGTACCTTATTGGGGCTTTAATATGCAGTTCTCTGATGATTAATGATGAAGAACATATTTTAGTTTTGTTATTGGCCATTCATAGATCTTCTTTTGCAAGGTATCCATTAAGATACTTTAATCAGTATTTTAAAGTTTTATTTTTTTTTTAATGCAGCAGGTCCTTATTAGTTATCCATTTTATACATATTAGTGTATATATGTCAATCCTAATCTCCCAATTCATCCCACCACCACCACACCTACTGCTTCCCCCCCTTGGTGTCCATACGTTTGTTCTCTACATCTGTGTCTCAATTTCTGCCCTGTAGACCAGTTCATCTGTACCATTTTTCTAGGTTCCATATATATGCGTTAATATATGATATTTGTTTTTCTCTTTCTGACTTATTCCACTCTGTATGACAGTCTCTAGATCCATCCACGTCTCTACAAATGACCCAGTTTCATTCCTTTTTAAGGCTGAGTAGTATTCCATTGTATATATATGCCACATCTTCTTTATCCATTCATCTGTCGATGGGCATTTAGGTTGTTTCCATGACCTGGCTATTGTAAATAGTGTGGCAATGAACATTGTGGTACATGTGTCTTTTTGAATTATGGTTTTCTCTGGGTATATGCCCAGTAGGGGGATTGCTGGGTCATATGGTAATTCTATTTTTAGTTTTTTAAGGAACCTCCATACTGTTCTCCATAGTGGCTGTATCAATTTACATTCCCACCAACAGTGCAAGAGGGTTCCCTCTTCTCCACACCCTCTCCAGCATTTATTGCTTGTAGATTTTTTGATGATGGCCATTCTGACTGATGTGAGATGATATCTCATTGTAGTTTTGATTTGCATTTCTCTAATGATTAATGATGTTGAGCATTCTTTCATGTGCTTCTTGGCCATCAGTGAGTCTTCTTTGGAGAAATGTCTATTTAGGTCTTCTGCCCATTTTTGGATTGGGTTGTTTGTTTTTTTAATATTGAGCTGCATGAGCTGCTTGTAAATTTTGGAGATTAATCCTTTGTCAGTTACTTCATTTGCAACTATTTTCTTCCATTCTGAGGGTTGTCTTTTGGTCTTGTTTGTAGTTTCCTTTGCTTTGCAAAAGCTTTTAAGTTTCATTAGGTCCCATTTGTTTATTTTTGTTTTTATTTCCATTTCTCTAGGAGATGGATCAAAAAAAGATCTTGCTGTGATTTATGTCATAGAGTGTTCTGCCTATGTTTTCCTCTAAGAGTTTGATAGTGTCTGGCCTTACATTTAGGTCTTTAATCCATTTTGAGTTTATTTTTGTGTATGGTGTTAGGGAGTGTTCTAATTTCATACTTTTACATGTACCTGTCCAGTTTTCCCAGCACCACTTATTGAAGAGACTGTCTTTTCTCCATTGTATATCCTTGCCTCCTTTGTCATAGATTAGTTGACCATAGGTGCATGGGTTTATCTCTGGGCTTTCTATCCTGTTCCATTGATCTATATTTCTGTTTTTGTGCCAGTACCACATTGTCTTGATTACTGTAGCTTTGTAGTATAGTCTGATTTAATTTATTATTGATACTGTTGGATTTAGGTTTAACATTTTGCTTTTCTTTTTTCCTTCCTGCTAATCATATCTATTCTTTGTTCCTGTTTCTCCTTTTCTACTTTTATTGGGAGGGGAAAGGGAGAATAATCATTTTTTTTCAATTTTTAAAAAATTCCTCTAATATTTTATTAGCTATACTTTTTTGCATTTCCTTTAGTGATTTCTGTAGGGATTATAATATGCTTTCCTAACTTATTAAAATCTATATAATACTAACATTGTGTCATTTTATGTAGACTGTAAGAACTTTTATACTGTATAGGTATATTCTCCATTCTTTGTGATATTATTGTCATATACATTACAGCTAAGTGCATTATAAGTCCCATGCTTTAAACATTCATATATCTTTTAATGACATTAAGAGAAGAATAAGAACGTACAGAGTTTTATATTTATTCACATATGTACTATTTCTGATGCTCTTCATTTCTTAGATCCAGGTTTCCATCTAATATCATTTTCTTTCAAGCCAAAAAACATACTATTTCTTGTAGTGCAGGTCTGCTAACAACAAATTTTCCCTGTTTTTGTTTATCTGAAAATGTTATTTCTCCTTCCTTGTTTTGAAGGATATTTTCATGCGATGCAGAATTCTAGGATGACACTTTGGGTTTGTTTTGTTTTGTTTTTTCCTTTTAGCACTTTAAGGATATTGTTCTATCTTCTAGCTTTCATTGTTCTTATGAGAAGTTAACTGTTAAAATCATTATTTTTTATGTAATTGACATTTCATCTGGTTGTTTGCAAGGTTGTCTTTATCTTTGGTTTTCAACAGTTTGACTGTGATCTGTGGGTCAAAGTTTTTCATCAAATTTGGGAATATTCTGCCATTATTTCTTTAACATATATTTTTTCAAATATTTTTTCTACCCCATTCTCAGTCTCTTCTCCTTCTGCAACTTCAGTTATGTTTGTTAGGCAGCTTAATATTGTCTCTAAAATCTCTGAGACTCATCATTTTTCTTCAATCTTTTTTTCCCAATGTTCTTCAGATTGGGTCATTTTTGTTGATTCTTCCATAAAATTCTCTTATTCTTTAACCTCTCATCTCCATTTTCCAATTTTTATTTCAGTCACTGTAATTTCCAGCCAGAGAGTTTCTATCTTTTTCTGCTGAGACTGCCTGTCTTTTCATTCATTAAAACCATGTTCTCCTTTATGTCCATCAATATATTTATAATAGCTGGTTTAAATAAAGTCTTTTTCTGCTAGGTCCAACATTTGGATCCTCTTTTGGTTGATTTTAATTGACTGATATTTTTCTTAACTATGGATCACATATTTTTTCTTTTTGTGTCTGACAATTTATATTGTACTCTGGGTATTATGGATGATACATTTAGAGATGTGGATTTTATTATCATTCTCTAAAGAATGTTGATTTTTGTTCTTAGCAATTCAATCACCTCCTATTCACCTTGAACTTGGATAGGTTTGGTTATATACTTTGTAAGGACAGATGTCTGGAAAGCCTGAGGTGCTTCCCAAGCCCCTCTAAATTGGTAAGAATCAATCTCCAAACTTTTTTGTCCCTGTGCATTTTGTTACAGCTTGATTTTAGGCTTTGTTAGAGCTTTACATTAAGCCTTTATCCATGATATGGACTTTCTAATGTCTCAGTAGACATTAACAGTATCTTCCCTTCTGGGCCAGAACTCCAGTTTCTCTCAGCGTTGCCCAATTTGTATTATTTCTGTATTTATATTCTGCTTTCATCATTATAGCAGCCGATGTTTGTTAAGTCTTGCAGTGAAAAAGAAAACAAGCAATAGAGAAAATCTGTAAAGCTAAAAGTTGACTTTTTGAAAATGTAAATAAAATCAATAAGCCTTTTCAAGATGATCAACCTATTACTGAGAGGAAAACAAATTATCAGTATCAGGAATGAAAAAGAAGATATCACCATAGATTCTAACAATATTTTTAAAGTAATTAAAGAATATTATGAATAATTTTTGTAAGCACATTTGATAACTTAAATGATATAAATTCCTTGAAATTGATGATATACCAAAATTGATACCAAAAAAGTAGAAAATCTGAATAGCCCTCTGTTAAACAAATTTAATTTCTAATTAAGAAATTTCCCATAAATAAAACTACAATCACAATCCCATAAGACTTCACTTATGAATTCTACCAAATATCCAAAGAAGAAATATCAATCTTACACAAATTCTTTCCAGGAGTAGAGCAGGGTTTTTCAGCCTTGGTACTCTTGACATTTTGGACCAGATAATAGTTTGGGGTGAGGTTGTGGGGTGGTGGTGGTCTGTCCTGTACATTGCAGGATGTTTAGCAACATCCCTGTCTTTTACCCATTAGCACACCCCACAACTGTGACAATCAAAAACCCTCCAGACATTGCTAAATGTCCTCTATGTGGCAAAATCCTCTTCTTCTACCCCACTTGAGAACCACTGGACTAGGGGGAAGAAAGAACTTTTCCCAACTCCTTTTATGATACCTAAACCAGGTAAAAGCGTGAGAAGTAAAGAAATGACAGACTAATCTTCCTCATGAACATAAATGCAAAACAATCCTTAACAAAATATTAGCAAATTAAGTCCTGGAATATATAAAAAAATATATAATCCAGCTTGACTAAATAGAGTTTATCCCAGGAATGCAGAGTTGGCTTAACATTTGAAGATCAATCAATGTGATTTGCCATATTAACATAGTAAGGAAGAAAAACACCATTTCAAACAGATGCAAAAAAACTCTTCCAATGCTCATTTTTTTAAAATGACTTCTTATCATACTAGAAATCAGATAGAGCATATAGATAAAGATACATCTCTTTAATGATGAACACTCTTAGGAACAATGTAAGGATGTTCACTCTTACCACTTCTATTCAGCATTGTACTAGAAGTCCTAGCTGATGTGATTGGGCATGAAAAATATTAGAAATAAATAAGTAAAACTGTCTTTATTGTTAAATGATATGACTGTCTACATAGAAAAATCCTAAGGAAACTACCCCAAAACTGCTAGAATTATTAAGTGAATTTAACACAAACACAACGTTCAAGTTCAACATATAAAAATCAAATTTATTTTTATATGATAGCTATATATTAGCTATTGATCAATGGAACAGAATAGAGTCCAGAAATAGACCCACACAGTCATATGTTTGACTGCTTTTTGACAAAGGTATGAAGCATTCTGTGGAAAAAGGAAAGTCTTTTAAATAAATAATACTGGATATACTGGATATAGATATGAAAAAAATTAACCTTGAACCCAGCCTCACATCATACCCCGAATTTATTTGATCATGGGGTTGCAGCTTGACCCACAGAGGAGGGCAGCTTGGCACTGAATGTCAGAGCTTTTGCAGGGTGGGGAGTGCTTTCATCCTGGTGATTGTATTGGTGTAGGGTGTTGGGTCTTGAACAGAATGAGGATGGTATCCATGTGGAGGTCAGCCATACATGGGATCTTGAGAGCCTGAGATATGAGGAGGGCTTTCTCACAGCAGAGGTAGCTCATTCAGAGCTTAGTGGGGAGAGTGCTTATACAGAGGTGTGTTGGCAGAAACACCTGGAGCAATGTGGTGGTGACTGACGGGAGGGAGAGGAAGGGATCATGACAGTGGTGATGGAATATGGTTTTCATACAAAATGACTAAGTAAGTAATTGTATAAAGGAAAATGGTAGCCATGTTTTTTCACTGTTACAGAATGGAGTTACATATATGGAAAAGTAGAAAACTAAAATGAACCGTGTTGGTTTGGAATTGAAGATATTAGTGTAAACTCATGATTTTCAATATATTTACTTAGATATATAAATAAACATAAGTGTATATACGTACATACATGCATATAGTCTCTTGCTCTATGAGAACTTAGAACAGTGATAATCCAATTCCATTAGCTCTTTTTTTTTTTTTAACTAAAAAATACTAGATCTCCTTGAAGAAATGTCTGATTCCATGACTGAGCCAGAAACTGGATGATATAGCAGTTGTTTAGACATGGCATGACTAACACCCAAATTTGGCCACTGGAAAAAGGAAGGAAAGATTTAACACGTTTCCCCATCCTAGATTTTATAATCTTCTAAATCGAGGACGTGTTCCCCTTCATTTTTTGTTAAGTGACTCATGTGAAAATTTGAGTAAGTTGTATTGATTTCTCTCTCTTGTACTTTCATTCTCTTAAAAGTCTACCTTTCCTTCCCTAACACCCCTTTCCTTCCTACTGCCCCCAGGATTTCCTAAAGGTGCCTTACCAAACACCTATTTCATAGAAAATAAACTCTTTTCATCCTCAACCTTTTCACACACAAAAAATATTTTCATTCTTGGCCATAAGTTAGTGATTTTCAGCACTGTCTGGACATTGGGATTACCTGTGGAGCTTTAAAGAAAGGGCAAGAGAGGGTGAGAGAGGGAGGCACATAATGCGGCTCACTCCAGATGGAGTCATTCCATTTCTAAGAATGGGTAGGACAGCCCATCGCTCTTTTAAAATTTTTCCCACATAATTTTAATGTATATCAGGCTGTGAATCACTGACTAAATTTGGCATCTTTTCTGAGAATGCTACTATCCAGGCCATTCTTTCTGTCACATTTGGCAAACAACAGAGTCAGTAGTGCCAGCATTTCCTGTTCTCCTCATTCCAACATCTCAAACTTTTAACTAGTTTACTCTCTAGTGAACCTCCTTGTATATGTGAATCTCAGGATATCTGGTCTTACAGTCCATCCTTCCTTTTCTTTGTTTTCCATTGTGATCTCACTAGGAATTTGACATCCACTCAGTCACTTCCTCCCCCACGTCTCCTAACCCCATTCTGTGAGATTCCAGTATTCATGTGGTTGATCTCTCCGTTGCCATATCTAAAGAGATTTGTCTTCAGTGGTTCACTCGTTTTCTTTAGCCGTATTGTCCCTGACCACATCCGGAGCTTGCTTTCCCCTGCTGTGGTTCCATCACAGAAATCGCTGACTGGTACCCCCTTTATAGTTCACCTCTTTCACTTGGGTCTGTTCATGTTCTCATTTCTCATATAGACTATACCAAGTGTTTTGTTTGTTTTTCTTGTTTTGTTTTATCTTTGTTTTACCTTAAAGAGACATCTAAATCCTTCATTTCTCCCCTTTTTTTGCCAGTCTTTCAGGCCCCACTTTGTCTCACTTTCTTCCCCATGTACATTCTGGACCAAATGGTCGACCTAAACTATTCCCTTATTAGCATACAAATTTCCCTTGACCTCTAGTCTGTTGCACCCTACACAAAAAATCCTAACCCTGCATCAAGCTCTCAGGCTGCTTTCTCTGCTTTTACATCTGTGCACCTGAGCCCAGATACAAATTTATGATTTCTAATTCTGTTATAGCCCTAAACGTTGCAGGACAGTCTTATTTTTGTTCTTGGTCATTTTTACCTTGAATTCCCTAAATACCTTCTCTAAATCATCACTTTTCTCAATACCCATTTCTTTCACCTACAGGAATGAATTTACCTCCTCCTTCACCAATGAAATTGAAAGTAAAGCACATGCTTTCTCAAGTCAGTCAGCCAACAAGCAAAAAGCTGCAGGGTTATTGATCCAATTGCTCTCTTGAAATATCTTTCCAGATGTTTCATAGGCACCTCCAGCTACATTTAATCCCCACCACCACCACCTTCTCTATGTTGCTTATCCACCCAAATTCTGCCACTCATTCTCAACTCACTCCTCTCCCTCACTTTTCACATTCAAACACGTATCAAATTCTGCCAATTTTAAATCCTAAGTGTATTTAAAAAGTTGTCTCCTTCCATTCCTACCACCGCTTCTCTATTTAGACCCTCATCATCTCTCATCACAGCTATTTCAGCAGCCTTCCCACTCATCCAATCCATTCTCTAAATTGTGCCAGGGCAATTTTTCATAAATTCAAGTTGTATCATGTCATTTTTCTCCTTAGAGCCCTCAGTGACTTTGCTTTGCCGGCAAAATAAAGTTCAAGCCCCTTGACATGGAAAACCAAACCTTTCATGTTCTGACCCAGCCCATCTGTCTTGCTTCACCTTACACTTCTCCCCACCCAATACCCCAATCTCAATGCTATAACAGTTAACAGTATACCAAACGATTTAACTTGCCCAAAATATATGCTGAAGTTTTACTAGTTAGTATATTTGCTAATACTGTTCTCTTCTGCCTTCCATCCTACTATCCTTCCTTATCCCCTGCTTATCCACCAAGACTTAGTTTGAAAGCTTCAGGAATTTCCCTTCAGTTATTCAAATAGAGTTAGATGCCCTGCCTTTGTGCTCCCTTAAACACCACACATATTCATGAATCATAACTTGTATTATATCATATTTTTAAAAATCTGTTTCCACGTCTGTCTCCGCCATTAAAATCACTTGGAGAGCAGGAACCAGGTCTTGCTGGTTTGTATACCTAGCACCTAGCACATAACAAGTCCTCAGTAAATATTTCTTTTCCCTATTTGCCCACGCCAGCCCCTTCATACATATGAGTATGTCCTCAATAAATATCTAAGGAATATATAAATGATGATTGATTTGGCAATTTATTGAACAGGAATAAGGAAAGCAGAATTTGAGACAGCTGAAGTTTTTCATCTGAGTAACAGGGAGGATGGTGATACCTTAAATGAGAATGGAAACAGATAAAGGAACAGGTTTCAAGATAAAGATTATTCATTGCTTTAGCGTGACTTGGTTTTGGGAGGTAAGATAAGGCATCTCTTCACAGCTTTTCAACAGATACTTGAAGAGGTCAGCAGTTTTGGAGAACATTGTGGGCTAGATGAATCTATTTAGAAATCATAATTGAAGATACAGTGGTGTGACAGGGATCACTAAGAAAGTGCTAAGGGAGGAAGAGAAGGACAAGGGTAGAATCATCAGGAATGTCTGCATTTAGGGGAAGGGAAGTACAAGAGCTCCCAATAAAAGAATATGAGCAGCAGCCTCCTAAAACTAGAAAACCAATCAAGATATATGTCATGAACTCCAAGGGAAATAAGTTTTAAGGAAGGAGTCAGTTGCTGTGAAGTAGTCTTATAACAAGCAAGATGGTTGAAAGAGAAAACGCCACTAGATTGTTCTTCAAAAAATAGTTTTAGTAGGCATATCTGTTAAAATTATTGTTTTCTAGAAGTTTGGCAAAGAAGGGAAGGAGAGAAGATGGTAACATAAAGGAGATGGTGAAATTTTTTGTTTTATAATTATGAAAGTACATGCCTATTGGAAGAAATTTAAACATTCAGAAGTATATAAATTAAATTATAAAAATCATTCCCTCAGTAACTCTGTTCTACTTTTCTGATTTGTTATTTATCCATCCAGAACTTTAAAAATATTTTTATATATTTTTGTTTTTACAAAAATGAGATCATATTATATATTCTATTATTGCAAATTGCCCTTTTTTAACTTAATAGTATGTCATGAAGTTTATTCACAGTAGTATAGAGAACTACCTCATTCTTTTTTTCTGTTTTCATTTATTTTATTTATTTATTTTATAGATGATGATAGTAGGATTTTATTTATTTATTTATTTTTAATGTATTTATTTATTTATTTTGGCTGCATTGGGTCTTTGTTGCTCCGCACCGGCTTTCTCTAGTTGCAGCAAGCGGGGGCTCCTCTTCATTGGGGTGTGCGGGCTTTTCATTGCAGCGGCTTCTCTTGTTGTGGAGCACAGGCTCTAGGCACCTGGGCTTCAGTAGTTGTGGCACACGGGCTCAGTAGTTGTGGCTCATGGGCTCTAGAGTGCAGGCTCAATAGTTGTGGCGCATGGGCTTAGTTGCTCCACGGCATGTGGGATCTTCCCTGACCAGGGTTTGAACCCATGTCCCCTGCATTGGCAGGTGGATTCTTAACCACTACACCACCAGGGAAGTCCCTATTTATTTTTTTTAATTAAGGTATAGTTTATTTACAATATTGTATTAGTTTCAGGTGTATGAGACAGTGATTCAGAATTTTTACAGATTATGTTCCCTTTATAGTTATTATAAAACAGACTATATTCCCTGTGCTGTACAATATATACTTGTAGCTTACTTATTTTATACATAATAATTTGTACCTTTTAATCCCGTACCCCTATCCTGCCCCTCTCCTCTCCCCTCTCCCCACTGGTAACCACTAGTTGTTCTTTCTATCTGTGAATCTGTTTCTATTTTGTTATAGTCATTCATTTGTTTTATTTTTTAGGTTCCACATATAAGTGATAGCATATAGTATTTGTCTTTCCCTGTCTGACTTATTTCACTAAGCATAATACCCTCCAGGTCCATCCATGTTGTTGTAAATGGCAAAATTTCATTCTTTTTTTATGACTGAGTAGTGTTCCATTGTATATATATACCACATCTTCTTTATCCATTCATCTGTTGATGGACACTTAGGTTGCTTCTATAACTTGGCTACTGTAAATAATGCTGCTATGACCAATGGGGTGCATGCATCTTTTCAAATTAGTGTTTTCGTTTTCTTCAGATGTATACCGAAGAGTGGAATTGCTAGATCATATGTTGGTTCTATTTTTAGTTTTTTGAGGAGTCTATATTGTTTTTCATAGAGGCTGCACCAATTTACATTCCCACCAACAGTATACAAGGGTTCCCTTTTCTTCACATCCTTGCCAACATTTGTTGTTTGTTGTCTTTTTGGTGATAGCCATTCTGACAGGTATGAGGTGACATCTCATCGTAGTTTTGACTTGCATTCCTCTGATGATTAGCAATGTCTTTTCATGTGCCTGTTGACCATCTGTATATCTTCTTTGGAAAAATGTCTATTCAGATCTTCTGCCCATTTTTTTGAATTGGGTTGTTTGGGTTTTTTGATGTTAAGTTGTATGAGCTGTTTATATATTTTGACTGTTAACCCCTTATCAGTCATGTCATTTGAAAATATTTTCTCCCATTCAGTGGGTTGTCTTTTCATTTTTTCAGTGGTTTCCTTTGCTGTGCAAAAGCTTTTAAGTTTAATTAGGTCCCATTCATTTATTCTTGCTTTTATTTCCTTTGCCTTAAGAAACAGATCCAAAACAAATATTGCTATGATTTATGTCAAAGAGTGTTCTGCCTATGTTTTCTTCGAGGAGTTTTATGGCTTCCAGTCTTAACATTTAGGTCTTTAATCCATTTTGAATTTATTTTTGTATGTAGTGTGAGAAAATTTTCTAATTCCACTGTTGTTTATGCAATTCTATAGGGTAACTTCTTAAAAGTGAAATTGTAGGAGGTTAGGTGCACTTTTATTTTGTAGTGACAAATCACTCACAGAAGGGTTATCCCAGTTTGCAGTTTCCCTAGTACTATACTAAAATCCTCCTGTCCCCACACTCTCACTGACACTGAGTATTATTATACTTTTCCACTTAAGGGATAGTTTGAGGATTTAGATTTAGGTTTTGATTTTTAATGGAAAGTCTGGTCTTATTTGTAATCCTAGGAGAGAATTCATTTGAGAGGAGGAGTTTGTAAGTTATAAGAAAAGGAGATGATTGGCAGGCCATAGTCACAGAGGGAAGGGGCCAAAATGGTATCAAGAGTATGAGTAAAAGGTGTGATTTTCTTCTGAGATGTTAATAGAAGAATAGTAGATGGGTAAAGTTGGAAATAAATGCAAATGAAAGAAGAAATTTTTTTATATAGTCATCTTTATTTCAGGGAAATTAGAACCCAGGTTCCCAGCATGGGATTTGGAATAAAGGTACAGACAAGCTTCTATGTAAAATGGAAGGAACTATTCAGTATTGGGAGTTATCAACATTGGCTAGTATTGGGAGCTTGGCTGACCTGAGAATGTATGATTTTGGGAAACCCAGTAGTCTTGGTCACATTCACTTTTCTGTAAGAACAAGTAGAGATGTAGTTGTTGGATTTGCCAGGGTTTGGGACTTCTGGGTTGAGGTAAACTTATCTTTCATTAACAGTAATATAGTTTTATTCTCTGTATTTTCCTGTCCCATGAGTAGAAGTTACATTAGCTAAGATATGTGTCCACTGGCAGGTCCACAAGGGAAAGTGATCCTTGGGTTCTGGTAAAAAAATTGTTAAGTGTATAAATTTAATACACTGCTTTATGCCCCTGTAAAGCCATACTGCTAATAGTTTGTTTCTTTTTACCACTCTGAACATAAAACCATTTAATTATTGGTTTTTATTAATAAATTATGATGTAAGCAAACATTACTAAAAATTTTGATCCACACAAAAGAAGCCCAGTGACTTTGATGGGTTTATGTGATTTGAATCCTGGTCAAGGGTCACCTAGGATTCATAATGGATCCAGTAATACTCCATCAACTTATTCTTGTTTAGAGATTGCCTCTGCTGCTGGGGAGTTTAAATATCCTAGTTTTTAGAATGTTACTTTTTGAATAAATTATTTTTCTTCATTTTAATTTTCACCTTGTTTATGGTCATGGGGAAGACAAAACTAAAGTATCATGAGTCTACAGTGAACTTAAATTAGAAGGAAGGGGCTGGTAGAATAGTAAGGGATACACATCATCATAACATTTCTCTCTAAAAAATAAAATGTTATAAGAGAAATTGTGCTAATGGTGGGAACATAGTTCATTGGAGAGAAAAACATATGCATGTGTGTTTATTTTCATTAAAATTTCTTTTACTCCATATTTGCCTTGTTGACCTTATAATGAAATTATGTGAAGACAGAGACCAATTCTCCCACAAGCACTATAGTACTATTCCTCACATACCCTGAGTATATAATAAATACTATAACAATTGAAAATGAGAAACACAAATGCATTTTGAAGCAAACTGGTGATATTTTAATCCCTTTTGTTCATTTTTAGTACTCGGAAACATTTTAGTTATGCAAGTCTTGTTTTAGCATACTTTTTATTTTTACAGATACTCTAGTTCTTAGTCATATTCTATGGCTTTATTAGCAGTTTTAGGTCTGAGTCTCATTTCTCCAACCCCAAATATAAACTTTTTGAGGATAAAAACCATTTCTTCTCCAAAATTGTTTTGGCAGAACACAAAATAGACCTTCAGTAAATTATTTAAATTATACGTCAATAAAATATAAGAAAAAGAAAGTTTCTATTGCCATGAATTGCATTTCAACTCATACTGAATGTATATGCCTTTGTGTGATCTATACTCCCTGCTGTGCTCTCTACAGCTCATAAATGTTTATTCTTTTCAGTTTATTGAAGTCAAAATGTGATGGCTGGACGCTTGGAACATCATCATCCAGCAAAAAGTACCAAGACTCCACTGACAATGGAGAGAATAGAAGGGAGAAGAAGACAGTTGGGTTTCAGTCACATATGGAAGTTGATGCCCAGTGGACAGGTCAAAAGAAAGATGCATATCAACCCCAAAGAGGTAAGCTCAGCGTCTGTAATAGCAAAACGGGAAGCTCTTGGGGGCAGGTGGTTGCTGATGGCTGCTAGCCATGAGCTCCAGATGATTTCCTATAACCCTGAACAAGAGTTAAATGTGTTACAAACTGACATGGGCCTGCAAGGCCAAAGGTAGCATGTCACCTAGATCAGTGAATTGCATCAACATTTCTCTTAGAACACTCATATGAGAAACTGTCTAATGTGTCCCTCTTTTTGCAAACAGCAAACTGCAAGAATTATTAAGCAGTAAATGTGGTCATAGACATAAAATAATGCTTAAAGCAAATAAACAGGACAAGAAATTGAACATAAATATTTGCTGGGAAAGTAAACTCTAATAACTACAGTTAATCCTCGATTAACTGGAAATACAAGGAGGGTGGAGGAGAGGTCATTGCATCTAAAACAGAACCTCATACGTCTTAAGCCTATATTGCCTAGCAGTCTTTGAAGTGCCAATAATCCTTCCTATTTTATATGTCGTAGATATTTTAAAAGAAATCAATTATAAATAACTATGTGAAAGGTTGAGTGAGGCAGTCAAATTTAATTGCATTTCCCAGTTGTTTCTGGAGTGACTTTTGGCTTAAATCTCTCCTGGAATCATTAAAGGAGGGACTCTGGGACAGAATGGAACAAGTCTGAGCTTCATCAGTCAGAAATGACATACAGAAAACAAACGGCACAAAAGGTCTCAGAGCCCCCTTCTGCTCACGCCTCTTTCCCAGACATCTTTTGTTCCTGCTCACAACCATTAACCCTGATTTCCTCCTTGTTTACCTCTTTTTTTACTGGGCTATCTAGCACTGCCCACTGCTAGTGTTAATCAACCAACTTTTCATAATCTCTCTAACCACTCTCACACTTATTTATTTGAGAATTGACCTGTGCTTTATGAGATCTTACAGGTATACTACTCTCTGCCTTTCCTCATCAGCTGCCAACTTTGTTATGTTTTTTGGTTTTAATTATGATTAATCTAGAAATCGCTTAGTCCTCTCCCAGATAACTGAGAGATGATAATTAGTCCAAGCTTCAGAAGGGAGACTATCCACAATTTGAAACAAAAGCAAAGGTACATTTTGTTTGACATAGGGCAAAAGTTCTGCAGACCTCTGTTGTTTTAGGACAACTTAGAACAACTTTTGTCTTTTTAGACTTTGCTACCAGAAACAAAAATGAAATTGAGGAGACTTAGTATCTGAGATGGAATCTTCTCTACTTTCTCTATTAGTAGTCCTTCAGAGATGGGAAACTCTTACTTTTGGCTCCCTCTCTTCTTAGTCATTGCACTTTGGAGAGTGGAGAACCAGTCAGAATTGTTGTGGTAGTTACACTGCAAGGCTCAACATAGTCTTCTATTAACTTGACAATAAATTTGTGCTGTGTGTCAGCACTAAAATAAAATAGCAAAATGAGAAAAATACAGTGTGATAGCAAAGGAATAAATAACTTGTGTTATTGGTTGAGACCACAGCAACATTAGAAAGCTGCAGTTGAAAAGGCACTTTGAGAAAGGTATCATCGGGCCAGCCCTGGCCATGGTGAAGGTTAATCTCTCCGAGGCCCAGCTACAAAAGCTGGAAGTCTAGAAAAGGCTTTTGTCCAAAAACAAAAATCAATTTCTAATTTGAAACAAAATCATTTTTGACTAACAGAGGTTCAGAACCCATTACTTTTTGCTGTGTAGTCTGCTGACATTTCAGCACTTTCTGTTGTGCACAATGAATCCTAATAGTCATTTTATAATGTTACTATACCAATCAATTTAACCAAGAGAAAGCTGTTATAATTCTGCAGTTTTCAAGAACAGTTTTCACTCATGGTTTTATTTTTTTCATTAGTTTTTTTTTGTTTTCCTTCTCTTTTGGGGGGGGAGGGGTTGTAGCATTATAGTGAGAAAAATGGAAAATTTTTCATCATTTTAAAAGAGTTTTGTTTCAACGTATTCACAGCAACTATTAACTTTTTCTTCTACTCATAAGAAATGCTGTCTTGTATTTTTCTCTTCTTTTATTCTAATATGGAGCCATTAGCAAAATTATGGTATACCTGATCATTGAGGAGCTAAAACTGCCCCTTTGAGCCATTCTGCCCATTGCACAGCTGGTGGTATCAGGGCAAAGTTATTGCATTGGTATTTGTTGTGGGAGACCAACTTTCCAAGGTGTGCTGTAGCGGGATTGGACCCCCTGTTTAGCATGAGGCAATGACCTGACACCAGTTACCTAAGTTACACTGCTTGGTTTAGCATCTCCTTAATTGCTTTCCTCTCTTTAGCATGTCTAAGTTTTTAAATATATTATTCTTCTGTTTTATATCCTTTGTTACTTTTGTTGTCCTTTAATCATTAAGTACTACATAGGACATTTACTGCAGGACCATTAATCTTTATTATCAGTCTCCTTCTACTTTACCTCTCCTATCCTCCTCACTATTCTGTCAACTTTATTAATACTAAACATGTAAAAAAAAAAAAAACACAGACCTGATTCTTGTCTCAAGAAATAACCTTGTGATTGCAAAAATATCAGTACAGTACAGTATTGTCAGAATCATGCTTAAAATATAAATTGTTTTCCAGTCAGATGCTTGGAATGTTCTGTCTTAGTTGATTTTATTGAGCTCTGTGGAACAAGAATTCATTACTTAGGAAAATCCACACTTGAGTCAAGAACTTTTAAGCCAAAGATATAAATCTTAAAATACCCAATCTTCATTCTTCCTCCCTACACAGCAGTATTTTTATTCTCTCCTAGCTTGCCTAGAACTTCCCCTTCCAGAACAATCACTGACTCTTTTTTTGTGTGTGTGTGGTACGCGGGCCTCTCACTGTTGAGGCCTCTTCTGTTGCGGAGCACAGGGTCCGGATGCGCAGGCCCAGCGGCCATAGCTCACGGGCCCAGCCGCTCCGTGGCATGTGCGATCTTCCCAGACCAGGGCACGAACCCGTGTCCCCTGCCATCGGCAGGTGGATTCTCAACCACTGCGCCACCAGGGAAGCCTGCTGACTCTCTTTTATAAGAGCCCTCGAATCTGGGAGAATATTTTTTCCTGTTATGCTGATGGGCTGGCAGAGGTTGTGAGGCCACTGAGCACCAGAATTAATTAGGAAAATACTAACCCAATACTACATTTAGTGCTACCTCCTGTTTATTTCTCTGACATCGATCTCTGACTCCCTTTAACACTTTGAGAGGGTATGAGAGAGGCTGAACCTAGAGTAAGTTGGATTTACCTGATGGTATTGACCATGCCCTTCATTTTGCCTTTCGGGTTTTTTTAGGTTATATAATATACAGCAGCTGTCACTGGTTGAGACTCCCTGAGAGACTCCCAAACACATTTTTCTTTTACTGGAAATGAAGGAATAATCTGAAGTGAGAAATAATCTCTGAGCCTCCTAGTTGTTCTATGTTTCTTTTATTATTAGCATTATCATTATTATTATATGTTTAATCATTATAAAGGATACCACAATATATTACTTCTGGTTCCCAGTAGTCTGAGCTAAAAGATTTGTTAAAAATTGATACCTTTAGGGTTTCCCTGGTGGTGCAGTGGTTGAGAATCCGCCTGCCGATGCAGGGGACACGGGTTCGTGCCCTGGTCCAGGAAGATCCCACACGCCGCGGAGCGGCTGGGCCCATGAGCCATGGCCGCTGAGCCTGTGCGTCCGGAGCCTGTGCTCCGCAACGGGAGAGGCCACAACAGTGAGAGGCCCGCGTACCGCCAAAAAAAAAAAAAAAAAATTGATACCTTTATCATTAGAACACAGAAGACAAGCATAGTACGGAGCTATGAATAAACCTAAACAAGTAGATTAAATCGTCCTGCCCACGATTTTTGAGCCCACTCAAAAAAAAAAATTCAAACGCCAGAAACTAACATTCAGAGTTGAAGTTGCTATATATATCAAATAGTAACTTGAACCAGAGGCTCTACATTTCCTATCCTCTGCAATAGAAGTATCTCAAAATACTATGTAATTTACCTGCTTATTATGAATGTTTTGTGTCTTCTCCCATGAGAATATAAGTACTCCGTATGTTCACTGTTGTTTCCCCATTTCCTTGAATGTTGCTTAACATGTGGTAGGTGCTCATAATATATTTGTTTAATGAATTAATATATTACAGTTGACCCTTGAACAACTCAGTGTTGAACTGCCGAGTCCACTAACATGCGGAGTTTTTTCAGTAGTAAATACTGCAGTTCTAAACAGTCCATGATTGATTGAATCCACGAATGTGGAGGAACAGCCTGTACGGAGGGCCAACTCTAAGTTACACTCGCATTAACCCTCACGTTGTTCAAGGATTGACTGTATAAATATTAATTTTTCTTTTTGTGTCCTTGTCCCATTTTCCCACAACAAGGATCTAATCAATTAGACCTTTTGACCTCAATCCCTGCAATGATTTAGTGGCTTAAGAAGTGTATGTGCTGGTCCCTTCAAAGTCCTAATGGTGATTGATTGGTAATGTCAAAGAAAGTTAGTAGAGTGGGGTCTTAAAAACAGCACTGCTTGAGAGCCAAGAAAACTGTGGGGTTTTTTTCATTTTCTTTTATTCTAATTGAGGTTTAATTTATATACAATAAAATTGCACAGGACTTAATAGTACAGTTTGATAAGCCTTGACAATTGGATATACCTACATAATTAAGAAATAGTACATTTCCATTATTCATGAAAACTTCCTCACATTCCTTTCCAGTCATTCCCCGTGAGGCCTCTCTCCTTGGTTTGCAGGTGGCTGCCTTCTCAGTGTGTCCTCACATGCTCTTTTTGCTGTGAATGTGCATTCTTGGTGTGTCTCCCTTTTCTTATAAGGACAAAGAGTCATGTTGGATTAGGGGCCACTCATATGACTTAATTTGACCTTAATTACCTCTTTTAAGGCCCTCTCTCCAAATACAGGTCCCATTCTGACCTGTACTGGGGGTTGGGACTTCTGCATATGAATTGTGGGGGATGGAGGGGGACACCACAATTCAGTCCATAACAGTTATTCTCTTTCCAATCTTTTTATGCCTTTTATTTCTTCTTATTTCACTGTACTCTCTAAGACTTCTATTACAATGTAGAATAAAATGGTAAAAGTGGATTTCATGCCTTGTTCCCATTGTCATAGGGAAGGCAGACAGTCTTTCACCATTAAGTATGATTTTAGCTGTAGGCTTTTTGTAAATGCCTTTTATCAGGTTAAGAAAGTTCCCTCCTCATTTGCTGAGAGCCTTTGTCATAATGAGTGTTAAATTTCATCAGATCTTTTCTTTCTGCACCTATTGAGATGATCATGTGTTTTCTTCTTTATTCTGTTAATTTGATGAATTACATAGATTGGGAGATATTGGTGTGTAATATCCTTTTTTTTGTAATGACCTTGTCAGGTTTTGGTATCAGAGTTATACTAGTGTCATAAATGAGTCAGGAGCATGTCAGCAAAAATGGCAGAGTAGGGACTTCCAGGGGCTTGTCCCTTGCCAGAAACACTGAAAAACCTGGCACATACTGTCAGAACCAACATTATCAGAGCTCTGAAAGATGGTGAATGATTTATGGAAACCAAGCAAATGCTTAACTGGAAAAAAAGGCCACTGAAACACGGTAGGAGAACTTAAGGAAGTTTTAATTTATCCTTGCCCTGCCCCCTTCCACAGCATGACAGCAGTCTTGTAGATGGCAGCCAAGTTCCAGGTGTGAGTACCTGGTCCCAGAGGAAGCAGACCTTATTCTCCAGGAGTTGTGTTCATCTATTTGAACCTGTCTGTGGATTTCCCAAAAGACTGATACAAGGAGACTGCCTTTGTTTTTCCTACCTCTGGACTTTTTCAGGACAGAGAAGCAGTTACATGTAGGACATTCCTTGAAAACACTGAAAGCCAAATGAACACTGCTGCCTGGGGTAAAAAATAACAGTTGAGACAAACGGTAGACAACCAAAAGGCAACAAACCTAGATGAAATGGACACATTCCTAAAAATACACAAACTACCAAAACTGACTTAAGAAAAGTAGAACATCTGAATAGACCTATAACAAGTAAAGAGATTAAATCAGTAATCAAAAAACTCCCAACAAGGCAAGCCCAGGACCAGATGGCTTCACTGGTGAATTCTACCAAATATTAAAGAAGAATTAACACTAATTTTTTTCAAATTCTTCCCAACAAAATAGAAGAGGAAGGAACACTTACTCAATCATTAAAATGAAGCCAGCATTAGTCTGATGCCAGAGCCAAAGACATCACAAGAAAAGAAAACTATAGACCAAAATCCCTTGTGAATATAGATGAAAATATCCTCAACAAAATAATAACAAACTGAATGCAGCAACATATTAAAATGATTATATATCATGACCAAATAGGATTTAGCCCAGGGATTCAAAGGTACTTCAACATATGAAAATCAATCAATACAATATACCATATTAATAAAAAGAAAAAATATGATCATCTTAACACAGAAAAAGCATTTGACAAAATTAAACACTCCATGATAGAAACAATAATAAAATAGGAGTAGCAGGGACTTCTTCAACAAGATGAAGGGCATCTATGAAAAACCCACAGCTAATGTCATTTTCAGTTGTGAAAGACTGCAAGTTTTTCCTCTCAGATCAGGAACAAGCCAAGTATTCCCACTTTTGCCAATTCTATTCAGCATTTTACTGGAAGTTCTAGACAGAAAAATTAGGCAAGAAAAAGAAATAAAACATATTCAAGTTGGAAAGGAAGAAGTTAAACTGCATTAGCAGATGACATGATTTTATATATAGAAAATCCTAGAGAATGCAAAAGAAAACCAAAAACTACTACAGCTAATTGCACAAAAACTTTTAGAGCTAATAAATGAATTTAGCAAAGTTTCAGGAGAGAATTTAACACAAAAATCGATTGTATTTCTATACACTAGTAATGAATTACTGAAAAGGAACAGGGAAACAATTCCATTTATAACAGCATCAAAACGATAAAATACCTAGCAATAAATTTAACTGAGTGCAAGACTTTTATGCTGAACCGTACAAAACATTGCTGCAACAAATTAAAGAAGACGTAAATGGAAAGACATCCCATGGTCATGGATTTGAAGACCTAATATTCTTAAGATGGCAGTACTCCACAAGTTGGCCTACAGATTCAGTGAAATTCCTATCAAAATCCCAACAACACTTTTTTGCAAAAATGGAAAAGCTGATCCTAAAATTCATAAAGAATTGCAAGGGTTCCCAATAGCTAACACAGTCTTGAAAAAGAAGAAGTTGGAGGATTCAAACTTCATGACTTCAAAACTTACTACAAAGGTACAGTAATCAAAACAGTGTGGTACTGATATAAGGAGATAGAGATGGATAGATAGGTAGGTAGGTAGGTAGATAGATAGATAGATAGATAGTTGATACAACTGATTTTTGACAGGAGTGCTGTGACAATTCAATAAGGAAGGAATAGACTTTTCAACAAATGATGCTGAGACAACTGGCTATCCACATGTGAAAAAAATGAAGCTGGATCCTTCATTTGTATACCTCATACCATATATAAAAATTAACTCAAAATGAGTCAAAGACCTAAATATAAGAGCTAAAACTATAAAGCTCTTCAGAGAACACATAGGAGCAGATCTTCGGGACCTTGGATTAGGCAGTGGTTTCTTAGATTTGACACCAAAAATACAAGCAACCAAAAGAAAAAATAGATTACTTTGATTTCATGAAAATTAAAAAATTTTGTGCCAAGGAACACTATCAAGATAATGAAAAGATAGTCCACAGAGTGGGTTAAAAATTTGAAAATCATGTATCTTATATGGGTATGGTATCCAGAATATATAAATAACTATTACAACACAAAAACAAAAAGACAACCCACTTAAAACTGGGCAAAGTACATGAAAAGACATTTCTCTGAAGAAGATGTACAAATGGCCAAAAAGCATGAAAAGATGTTCAACATCCCTAATCGTTAGGGAAATCCAATCAAATAAAATACCCACTTTAACATCCACTATGATTGTTATAATTTTTAAAATGTAAAATAAGTTAGAGAGGATGCAGAGAAATCAGAACCCTCATACATTGTTGCTAGAACTTTAAAATTATGGAGCCATTGTGGAACACTTTGGTGATTCCTCAATACATTAAACATAGTATTACCATATAACTCATCAATTCCACTCATAAGTTTATACCCCAAGTAATTGACAAAATGCTTTCAAGCAAATCTTGTACACAAATGATCATAACAACTCTATTCATAATATCCAAAAGGTGGGAACAATGCAAATGTCCATGAACAGATGAATGTATAAACCAAATGCAATATATACATACAGTGGAATATAATTTAACCATAAGAAGGAATAAACTTCTGATATATGCTACAATGTGGATGAACCTTGAAAACATTTTGCTAAAAGGCCATGTTGATGGAATCATGTTGTATGATTTTACTTATATGAAATATACAGAATAGACAAAGGAAATTAGTGGTTCACAGGGGCTCAGGGGGAGGGGAAAATGGAGAATGACTGCTTAATTGGTACAGGGTTTCCATTTAAAGTGATGAAAAAGTTATGGAACTAGAGTGTGGCAATGGTTTTACAACATTCATTATAATACACCTAATGCCAGTGAATTGTACACATTAAAATGGTAAATGTGTATTTCACCACGGTTTTCTTTTTTAATGAGTCAGGAAGTCTTTTTTTTCTCCTTTGTTTTCTAAAAGAGTTTATGTAAGAAACTGTTGGCCCTGCCATAGCAGGTCAACAAAGAGTAGGAAGGGTATGGAAGAGTACACATGAAAGGCTTCAAGGTTTTTATAGGATGGGCCTGAAATGGCACACGTAGTGTCCACTAGTTTTCCACCTGACCATACATAATTACAGGGAAGACTGAGGAATATAATCTAGCTGTGTACCCCGGAAGAAGGGAAGAGTGTGTTTTGGTGGATAATTAGCAGCCTCTGTCACAGAAGCATTACTCACATTAGCCCCAAAACAGAAATATTCCGAATGTCCATCAATCACAGAGTGAATAAAAAGTCATAAATGCATATAGTGGAATACTTTATAGCAAAGAACACAAACTGCAGCTACATAAATCATCAACACAGATCAATTTCACAGACATAATACTGAGCAAAAAAAGTCTCAAAAAGAATATATACAGTATATTTCTATTTGTATAAAGTTCAAAAGTGGCAAAACTAAATCACATTTTGGGATGCACACATAAGTGGTAAAAGTATAGAGAATAGAAAGGGAGTACTTATGAGAATAGTGGCTGGCTCTTGGATGTGAGAAGAGATTGTAATCGGGAATGGGTATTGGTGATGCTTCCAGGTTGTAGGCTGCCAGTATTTTATTTCGTGATCTAGAAAGGGTCACCATGGTATTTTCTTTATCATTTATTCTTTTTTTTTTTTTTTTTGCAGTACGCGGGCCTCTCACTGTTGTGGCCTCTCCGGTTGTGGAGCACAGGCTCCAGACGTGCAGGCTCCATGGCCATGGCTCACGGGCCCAGCCGCTCTGTGGCATGTGGGATCCTCCCGGACCGGAGCACAAACCCGTGTCCCCTGCATCGGCAGGCGGACTCTCAACCACTGCGCCACCAGGGAAGCCTTATCATTTATTCTTTAAACCAAACTGAATGCTATAATATAGCTCAGCTTATTCTTTAAACTAAACTGAATGCTATAATATAGCTCAGCTATTTTAAAAAGGCAAAATGGGGCTTCCCTGGTGGCACAATGGTTGAGAGTCCGCCTGCCGATGCAGGGGACACGGGTTTGTGCTCCGGTCCGGGAGGATCCCACATGCCACAGAGCGGCTGGGCCCGTGAGCCATGGCCACGGAGCCTGCACGTCCGGAGCCTGTGCTCCACAACCGGAGAGGCCACAACAGTGAGAGGCCCGCGTACTGCAAAAAAAAAATTAAATTAAATTTTAAAAAATGCAAAATGAAACAAAGGGTCAAGAAACAGAGTTTTCTTCAATGTTAACTCTAAGAAGTTCTCTTTATTTATTTATTTATTTATTTATGGCTGTGTTGGGTCTTTGTTTCTGTGTGAGGGCTTTCTCTAGTTGTGGCAAGCAGGGGTCACTCTTCATCGCGGTGCGCAGGCCTCTCACTATCGCAGCGTGCAGGCCTCTCACTATCGCAGCCTCTCTTGTTGCGGAGCACAGGCTCCAGTCGCACAGTCTCAGTAATTGTGGCTCACGGGCCCAGTTGCTCCGCAGCATGTGGGATCTTCCCAGACCACGACTCGAACCCGTGTCCCCTGCATTGGCAGGCAGATTCTCAACCACTGTGCCACCAGGGAAGCCCTAAGAAGTTCTCTTATCATGATGTTGATTGATGGATGAGCAGACATACCCCCAGCTCCATATAAATAGGACATGATCCATTATGTTCAATTCCATCTGTGTATGCAAAAATATGTGTGTTTATTTACATAAATATATTCACATATATTTACATACATATAAACATATGCATTTATACATGAGATTTATCTGCTTTGTGGATGATAGTCTTACCAGCACTTTTGTTTTTAAAATGTGTACATTGTGTTTGTGTGGGTGTGGTTGTGTGTGTGTGTGTGTGTGTGTGTATAAATACAGAGAGATGTCATTCTATGAATATGCATTAACTGTATGTAATTATTGGTATACTTAATATTAAATCAAATTTTATAGACGGAAAAAATATAATTAAAAGCTGATATACAGCTTTCTGGAAACTTAATAAGGAATAGAGCTTATAGAATTAAGAAAAAGGAATAAACTTGCCCTATGCCTTAGAGCAATCATTCTTAACTTTTTGGGGTCCCTTTCAGAATAAAATGAAAACTATCGTCTCTTTACCCAGAAAAATAAATGATCATGTATACATACATTATTGTGCCTGCAATTATGAGGGATTCCTCATAATTCTATGTACTCTTGAAGCACATAGAAGTCCCTGCACTCTCTGTTAAAATTTCTTTTTAAAATTTTCCCCATCAAATATCAATTGTCTCAACCAAGTTTTTGACAGAAGTATCAAAGTGGAAAATAAAAAAAAAAAGACTAATCAGGTTTTCTGTGATAGTGACTAAAAAGATATTTCTCTTCTTATCACTACCAGGCATTTCTTCTCCCCTCTCACCTCAGCCACAAATCCCTTCCAGTTGTTTCTCCTCCTATTACCTATTTTAGTTTCCCCTTCTCTCACCCAAGATTACACCCAGCAGTTGTAGTCATAGTGAACTGCTTTGCCTGCCTCCATTCTCTCTGTTCCATTCTATTCTAAGTTCTGCCACAAGAATAATCTCTCCAAAGATCAGTTTGGGTTTTTAAAAATTTATTCATTTATTTGTTTGTTTATTTAATTTTTATTTATTTATTTTTTAGGCCACACCATGTGGCATGCAGGATCTTAGTTCCCTGACCAGGCATCGAACCTGTGCCCCCTGCATTGGGAGCACAGAGTCTTAACCACTGGACCGCCAGGAAAGTCCCAGTTTGGGTTTTTTAATTGTTGTTGCTGCTTTGTTTTATTTTGGAGCTCAACTAACACAATGTTTAAGAGTTTGCAATTCAGAGTCATATAGACCTTGACTGCATTCAAAGCCCAGCCTTGTTCCGACCAGCCCCTATGTGATATTGGACATGCTGCTTGACCTTTTCACAGTTTCCACTTCCTTATCTGTAAATTGAGGACAATAATATAATTTATGGACTGCTATAAGGATTAATGAGATGATGCAGGTAAAGTGATTTAAAGTGATTAGCAAGCTAAAAGGACATAGTGATGCTCAATAAATATTTCCTGAATACATTAAATATTTAGCCTTAAGGTTTTCTAATTTAATGCTTTTGCTAATTCCATGCTCCTTATTCCTTTCTTTCAAAAGTTCACCTCCTGCATCAGATCTTCCCTAATCCTACAGCCAGATGTGATCTTTCCCACTTCTTAATTCCTCAGACTTTTCATATTATTTTTTACAGCAATATATACAGCATAATGGTGAAAACCCTGGGATCAGATTGGCTGGATATGAATGCTGGTCACTTACTAGCTTTGTGATCTTGGGCAGGTCATTTAAGTCCCCTACAGCTTATTTTCCTTATCTATAAATTATATATTAAGAAATAGTATCTATTTCTGGAAATGGCAAAACTATAAAGACAGAGCTGGAGGGTAATGGGAGCAGACTAAACAGGGAGAAGAGATTGACTACAAATGGGCATGAGGGAACTTTTTGAAGTGATGAAATATTCTAAAACTGGATTACAAAAATGAATAAGTAAATTCATGACAAAAATATAAAAACTGCGTTGTGACTATGCTTTCATAGCTGTATAAATTTACTACTATTTATCAAACTGTACACTTAAGAGAGGTAAATTTTATGGTATTCAAATTATACTTCAATAAAGCTATTTTTTTTAAAGAATACATTATATATGGAAAAATCTTAGAACAGTACCAGGCACATACTAAGCATACTATATCTGTTAGCTGTTATTATTACCTTATACTGCCTTGAGTTATTTATGATTCTTTACCAGATTGTTCACAGTATCTCATTTCTTACTCTCACATCTTCCTTCTCCTCTCCATAAACTAAGCCTGAGCTTAATCCTAGCACCAGCCCCTGTGAATCATTAGGTACTTGGTAAACATTTACTGACTGAATGCATTGTATGAACTAATGGAATTTGTGTCTAGTATGAGAAAGTAGTGGTTTAGGTTGAAGGTCCCACAGGTTTGTGTATAAGTCTGAATTGTACATTTGGATGACTGGTCTTTTATATCTCTATGTGATAGAGAACAGTCAATATTGAGTATGGCTTTTGAATACCAAGGATCTTGGTGATTGTTTTGATGCTAATCTCTACAGATATAAGACTCTTGCCTTCTCCAGGCCTGATTTTCTCTGGTCACACTTAAACTGTGCCATTCCGGGTTAGCACATGGTATTCTTGGTCTGGTATTCCAAAGCCAAAGCTGATTTCAGGTCATTTGAATATTCACCCTTTTCTCAAAGAAACAGTGACTCTTCCCAAATAACTTCTTTTAGCAGCCTGGGCAACAGTTTCCTAGGAACCAGAAGAAAATTGTCAATGAGATTTTTATAGTCTTCCAAGAAAAGGACAGGAATGTTTTGTGTTATGTGGAAAATAATATTAAGAAGAAGCAGTGAGAAGGAGAAGATGGCAGAGTAGGAGGACATGGAGTTCACCTCTTCCCACAAGGGCATCAAGAATACATCTACAAATGGAACAGTTCTTACAGAGCACCTACTGAACACTAGCAGAGGACCTCGGACACCTAAAAGGATAAGAAAAGATCCTTGCATAACCGGGTAGGATGAAAAAGAGAAAAGAAAAAAAGAAAAGAGGAAGAAGGACGGGACCTGCACCCTTCGGGGGCTTCGGGAGGAGCTGAAGGAGAGGAGAGGTTCCTGCACCCAGAAAACCCCCATTGCCAGTGGGGAGATCAGCTGAGACAGAAGGGGAGCATCAGGGGCCTGAAGGAGAGTGCAGCAGCCAGTCTGTGGCAGGCAGGACAGAGTGAGACCTACACAGATGGTCCATGACACAGCCCTGCATGCCCCAGCCTGAGTTGTGTGTCTGCTGCTGTGGACGGGGGCTGGATGCTGGAACATGGGGTTTGGAGAGCAGACCTGGGGCGAGGACTGCTGTGGGCTGTGTGGAGACAGCCTGAGGGGATGGGACTGAGGAACTCCACAACTGGGAATGCTCCTGGAGGAAGCCCAGATCACCACAGACGTGAAGCACCATTGTTGAGTGACATGTGAAGGGCAGGGCCACCATGACAGCCTCTCTCCCCACCCTCCGGGCCCCGCCCCCAGAGGCACTAGGAGGGGTTCCTACTGGAGCGGGTTCACACGTCCCCGTCAGTCGCCACCTCTGCCCCCTCCCACCAAAGCATGCCAGTGCACCCCCGGTCACCTCCTCCACCCCCTCTTGACTGGGCAGCGAGCAGACGCCTATGGATGGCCCACATGCATAGGTGGGGCTGAAACCAAAGCTGACCCCAGGGGCTGTGCGACTAAGGAAGAAGAGCTGAAATCTCTCCTTTTACCTGCACAAACCACAGATTAAACCCCTGCAACTGGCTTGGTAAACTCAGCACCTGCGGAACATCTGAACAGACAACAAGTGCTCTTGCAACTGAGGTGGGTCTGGCTTTAGCAGGTGTGAACTTTGTGGGCATGTACATGTGGGGGTTGGTCCAGGTCAGAGTCAGAGCTGCCCCCATAGCACCCACAGTGGGTCCAGATCCAGGATTACCGCAATCTTAGGATGTGACTTCAGTGTATCTATGTTGGTGGCCTGGTAAAAACAACACCTGAGAGACTCCAGGGCCAACTGCCAGCATACCCACAGTTAAGATGGGGCTGAGAGCAGTGCCAATCACAGAGTAACTTGTGAGCTCACACAACATGTGAAAGGTGACACAACATAGCATGCTCACAGGTGAGCAGCTCCAGAGGAGGAATACTCAGTGGCTTTTGTCCCAGTGGGACTGCTCCAATCCCACCTACCTCACATCACAGATCAGAAACACAGCTAAGAAACAGATCTGGGGTCTCTACTCCAACTAGGGAGCAGACCCCACCCTGACAACCACAGAGCAAAGGGGAGGCCCCACTCAATACCCAGGGCAGGCTCTAGTCACCACAACACCAGTCAAATCCCTGTCAAGGGGATAACGTCCAGCATACACTGAGGAAAGAGGGAGCAGATATCCATACTAAAAACAGCCCTTGCAGTAAAAAAAAAATTATATATATATATATATATCTTAAACCCACACAGGCTACACAGGGACGTTACCATATAAAAATAGCCCTCCAAGAGAGACTAAGGGTCTGGGATTGGGAGGAAGAACCCCAGAGCATTTAGCCTTGAAGGCCAGTGGGGCTTGAGTGTAGGAGCTCCACAGGGCTGGGAGAAATGGACACTGTACTCTTGCAGGGCACACACGAGGTCTCAAATGCACTGGGACCCAGCACAAAGCAGTACCTCCATAGGAGCCTGGCTAGACCTACCTAGGGGTCTTGGAGGGTCTTGTGGGGAGGCAGGGGTTGGCTGTAGCTCACCATGGGGGCGAGGACACTAGTAGCAGAGGCCCCAGGGAATATTAATTGGCATGAGCTCTCCCAGAGGTCCCCATTTCGGCACCAAGGCCCAGCCCCACCCAACCACCTGCAGGTTCCAGTGCTGGAATGCCTCAGGCCAAACAACCAGCAAGACAGGAATACAGCCCCACCCATCAGCAGACAGGCTGCCTGTCTAAGTCATACTAAGCTTGCAGCCAACCCAAAACACACACACACAAACACACACACACACACACACACACACCCGACATGGCCTTGCCCACCAGAGGGACAAGACCCAACTCCATCCACAAAAAGGCAGGCACCATTCCCTCCCACCAAGAAGCCTGCACAAAACCCTGGACAACCTCACCCACCAGGGGGCAGACACTAGAAGCAAGAGGAACTACATTCCTGCAGCCTGCAGAAAGGAGACCACAAACACAGTAAGTAAGACAAAATGAGATGACAAAGAAATATGTTGCAGATGAAGAAGCAAGATAAAGAACATACAACAACAACTAAATGAAGAGGAGATAGGCAATCTACCTGAAAAAGAATTCAGAGTAATTATAGTAAAGGTGATCCAAAATCTCAGAAAAACGATGGAGACACAGACTGAAAAGATACAAGAAATGTTTAACAAAGAGATAGAATATCTAAAGAACAAACAAACAGAGTTGAACAATGCAACGACTGAAATGAAAAATATACTAGAAGGGGGCTTCCCTGGTGGCACAGTGGTTGAGAGTCCACCTGCCGATACAGGGGACATGGGTTTGTGCCCTGGTCCGGGAGGATCCCACATGCCATGTAGCGGCTGGGCCCATGAGCTATGGCCGCTGAGCCTGCACGTCCGGAGCCTGTGCTCTGCAACAGGAGAGGCCACAACAGTGAGAGGCCCGCATACCGCAAAAAAAAAAAAAAAAAAAAAAAAAGTATATATATATATATATATATATATATATATATATATATATATATATATACTAGAAGGAATCAATAGCAGAATAACTGAGGCAGAAGAACGAATAAGTGAGCTGGAAAACAGAGTGGTGGAAATCACTTCTGCAGAATAAAATAAATAAAAGCAAATGAAAAGAAATGAAGACAGTCTGAGAGACCTCTGGGACAACATTAATCTCACCAATATTCACATTATAGGGGTCCCAGAAGGAGAAGAGAAAGAGAAAGGGCCTGAGATTATATATTAATTATAATATTATATTAATCAAACTGACAAAAATTAAATACAAAGGAAAAATATTAAAAGCAACAAGGAAAAAGCAACAAATAACATACAAGGGAATCCCCATAAGTTTATCATCTGACTTTTCAGCAGAAACTCTGCAGGCCAGAAGGGAGTGGCACAATATATTTAAAGTGATGAAAGGGAAAAACCTGCAGCCAAGAATACTCTACTCAGAAAGGCTCTCATTTAGATTCAACAGAGAAATCAAAAGCTTTACAGGCAAGCAAAAGCTAAGAGAATTCAGCATCACCAAACCAGCTTTACAACAAATGCTAAAGGAACTTCTCTACGCAGGGAGAAAAATAAAGAGGCCACAGCTAGAAATAAGAAAATCACAAATGGGAAAGCTTACTGGTAGAGGCAAAAATACAGTAAAAGTAGGAAATCATCCACACACAAATATGATATCTAAACCAGCAACCATGAGAAGAGGAGAGTATAAATGCAGGAAATGGGAATTGCATTTGAAATGAAGAGACCAGCAACTTAACACAACCTTGTATATATATAGACTGCTATTTCAAAAGCTCATGGGAAATGCAAACCAGAAAACTACAATAGATAACACACACACAAAAGAAAAAGCAACCCAAACACAATACTAAAGATGGTCAACAAACCACAAGAGAAGAGAACAAAAGAGGAAGGGAAGAAAAAAGACCTACAAAAACAAACCCAAAGCAATTAAGAAAATGGCAATAGGAACATACATATCAATAATTACCCTAAATGTAAATGGATTAAATGCTCCAACCAAAAGACAGAGACTGGCTAAGTGGATACAAAATCAAGAAACATATACTGTCCACAAGAGATCCACTTCAGACCTAGAGGCACATACAGATTGAAAGTGAAGGGATAGAAAAAGATATTCCATGCAAATGGAAATCAAAAGAAAGCTGTAGTAGCATTACTCATATCTGACAAAATAGAATTTCAAGTTAGAGATGACAATGAAGGACACTACATAATGATCAAGGGATCAATCTATGAAGAAGATATAACAACTGTAAATATATATGAACCCACATAGGAGAACCTCAATATATAAGGCAAATGCTAACAGCCATAAAAAGGAAAATTGACAGTAACACAGTAATATTGGGGGACGTTAACACTCCACTTACACCAATGGACAGATCATCCAAACAGAAAATAAGTAAGGAAACACAAGCCTTAAATGATACATTAGACCAGAGAGACTTAATTGATATTTATAGGACATTCCATCCAAAAACAACAGAATGCACTTTCTTCTCAAGTGTACATGGAACATTCTCCAGAATAGACCACATCATGGGTCACAAATCAAGCCTTGGTAATTTAAGAAAATTGAAATCATTTCAAGCATCTTTTCTGACCACAATGCTATGAGATTAGAAATCAATTACAGGAAAAAAAAAACTGTAAAAAACACAAACACATGGAGGCTAAACAATGTGTTACCAAACAACCAATGGATCACTGAAGAAATCAAAGAGGAAATCAAAAAATACCTAGAGACAAATGACAACAAAAACATGATGATCCAAAACCTATGGGATGCAGCAAAAGCAGTTCTAAGAGAGAAGTTTATAGCAATACAGTCTTACCTCAGGAAACAAGAAAAATCTCAAATAAACAACCTAACTTTACACCTTAAAGGAACCTTAACCTTAAAGGAAGTAGAGAAAGAAGAACCAACAAAACCCAAAGTTAGTAGAAGGAAAGAAATCATAAAGATCAGAGCAGAAATAAATGAAATAGAGGTGAAGAAAGCAATAGCAAAGATCAATGAAACTAAAAGCTGGTTCTTTGAGAAGTCACAGAGAACTGATAAACCTTTAGCCAGACTCATTAAGAAAAAAAGGCAGAGGAGTCAAATCAATAAAATGAGAAACGAGAAGTTACAACTGACATCACAGAAATACAAAGAATCATCAGAAACTACTACAACCAACTATATGCTAGTAAAATGGAAAACCTGCAAGAAATGGACAAATTTTTAGAAAGGTACAGCCTTCCAAGACTGAACAAGGAAGAAACAGAAAATATGAACAGACTACTCACAACTACTGAAATTGACACTGTGATTTTAAAACTTTCAACAAACAAAAAAGTCCAGGACCAGATGGCTTCACAGGCAAATTCTGTCAAACATTTAGAGAAGAGTTAACACCTATCCTTCTGAAACTCTTCCAAAAAATTTCAGAGGAAGGAACACTCCCAACCTCATTCTATGAGGCCACCATCACCCTGATACTAAAACCAGACAAAGATATCACAAAAAGGAAAATTACATACCAATATCATTGATGAACATAGATGCAAAAATCCTCAACAAAATACTAGCAAACCAAATCCAACAACACCTTAAAAGGATCATACACCATGATCAAGTGGGATTTATCCCAAGGATGCAAGGTTCTTCAATATACATAAATCAATCAATGAGATACACCACATTAACAAACTGAAGAATAAAAACCATATGATCATCTCAATAGATGCAGAAAAAGCTTTTGACAAAATTCAACACCCACTTATGATAAAAAAATCTCCAGAAAGTGAGAATAGAGGGAACCTACCTCAACGTAATAAAGGTCATATACAACAAACCCACAGCAAACATCATTCTCAATGGTGAAAAACTGAAACCATTTCCTCTAAGATCAGGAACAAGACAAGAATGTCCACTCTCGCCACTTTTATTCAACATAGTTCTGGATGTCCTAGCCACAGCAATCAGAGAAGAAAAAGAAATAAAAGGGATACAAATTGGAAAACAAGAAGTGAAACTGTCACTGTTTGCAGGTGTCATGATACTATACATAGAAAATCCTAAACATGGCACCAGAAAACTACTAGAGCTCATCAGTGAATTTGGTAAAATTGCAGGATACAAAATTAATACACAGAAATCTCTTGCATTCCTATACACTAACAATGAAAGATCAGAAAGAGAAATTAAGGAAACAATCTCATTTACCATTGCATCCAAAAGAATAAAATACCTAGGAATAAACCTCCCTAAAGAGGCAAAACATACCTCCTAGAGAAATGGAAGTAAAAGAAAAATAAACAAATGGGACCTAATGAAACTTAAAAGCTTTTGCACAGCAAAGGAAATGTTAAGCAAGACCAAAAGACAACCCTCAGAATGGGAGAAAATAGTTGCAAATGAAGCAACTGACAAAGGATTAATCTCCAAAATTTATAAGCAACTCATGCAGCTCAATAACAAAAAAACAAAGAATCCAATCCAAAAATGGGCAGAAGACCTAAATAGACATTTCTCCAAAGAAGATATACAGATTGCCAGCAAATACATGAAAGAATGCTCAACATCATTAATCATTAGAGAAATGCAAATCAAAACTACAATGAGATATCATCTCACACCAGTCAGAATGGCCATCGTCAAAAAATCTAGAAACAATAAATGCTAGAGAGGGTGTGGAGAAAAGGGAACCCTCTTGCACTGTTGGTGGGAATGTAAATTGATATAGCCACTATGGAGAACAGTATGGAGGTTCCTTAAAAAAATACAAATAGAACTACCATACAACCCAGCAATCCCACTACTGGGCATATACCCTGAGAAAACCATAATTCAAAAAGAGTCATGTACCACAATGTTCATTGCAGCTCTATTTACAATAGTCAGGACATGGAAGCAACCTAAGTGTCCATCAACAGATGAATGGATAAAGAAGGTGTGGCACATATATACAATGGAATATTACTGAGCCATAAAAGGAAACGAAACTGAGTTATTTGTAGTGAGGTAGATGGACCTGGAATCTGTCATACAGAGTGAAGTAAGTCAGAAGGAGAAAAACAAATACCATATGCTAACACATATATATGGAATCTAAGGGGGAAAAAAATGTCATGAAGAGCCTAGGGGTAGGATGGGAATAAAACACAGACCTACTAGACCATAGCCTTGAGGATATGGGGAGGGGAAAGGATAAGCTGTGATGAAGTGAGAGAGTGGCATGGATATATATTCACTACCAAACATAGGGTGGATAGCTAGTGAGAAGCAGCCTCATGGCACAGAGAGATCACCTCGGTGCTTTGTGACCACCTAGAGGGGTGGGATAGGGAGGATGGGAGGGAGGGAGATGCAAGAGGGAAGAGATATGGGAACATATGTATAACTGATTCACTTTGTTGTAAAGCAGAAACTAACACACCATTATACAGCAATTATACTCCAATAAAGATGTTAAAAAAAAAAAAAGATCTTGAGAGGGGAAAAAAAAAAAAAAAAAAACAGTAGCAATTGTCCTATCCTCCACTTTGCTGATTCCTTGCTCTGCCTAGTAAAATTTGTTATTGAACCACCCTAATGAATTTTTTAATTTATTATTACACTTTCTGCTCCAAAATTTCTGCTTGGTTTTTTAATAATTTATGTTCTTTGTGATATTTATTTTGCTCATATATCATTATCCTGATTTCCTCTGTTTCTTTGTCTTTATTTTCCTACTTCAGAGCATATTTAAGATGCTTTTAAGTGTTTGTCTAGTAAGTCTGATGCCTTGGCTTCTTCAGGAATGGTCTCTGTAATTTTATTTAGTCCCTTTGCTTGAACAAGGATCCTGTTTCTTTGTATGTTTCATGTTATTTTTGTTGAAAATTAGGATTTTTATTACTATAATGTGGTATCTCTAGAAAGCAGAATTCACCACAGCTTACTGGGTTGTATTTGCTTTTATCTGTTAATGTAGACTTGTGTAGTAGTCCGTTTATTCTGAAACTTTTCCAAACTACTTTTGCAAAGACTATTCCTTGCTGTGTGCAAAAAATAAATAAATAAAAGAAAAAGAAAAAAAAAAAAGAGGCAAAAGACCTGTACTCAGAAAATTATAAGATACTGATGAAAAAAAAAATTAAAGGTGATACTAACAGATGGAGAGATATACCATGTTCTTGGATTGGAAGAATCAATATTGTGAAAATGACTAGACTACCCAAAGCAATCTCCAGATTCAATGTAATCCCTATCAAATTACCAATGGCATTTTTCACAGAATTAGAATAAAAATTTTTATTTTGTGTGGAAACACAAAAGACCCTGAATAGTCAAAGCAATCTTGAGAAAGAAAAACGGAGGTGGAGGAATCAGGCTCCCTGAATTCAGACTATACTGCAAATCTGCAGTAATCAAAACAGTATGGTACTGGCACAAAAGCAGAAATATAGATCAATGGAACAGGGTAGAAAGTCCAGAGATAAACCCATGCACCTACGGTCACCTAGTCTATGACAAAGGAAGCAAGAACATACAATAGAGAAAAGATAGTCTCTTCAGTAAGTGGTGCTGGGAAAACTGGACAGCTACATGTAAAAGAATGAAATTAGAACACTCCCTAACACCATACACAAAAATAAACTCAAAATGGATTAAAGATCTAAATGTAAGGCCAGATACTATAAAACTCTTAGAGGAAAACATAGGCAGATCACTCTGACATAAATCACAGCAATTTCTTTTTTGATCCACCTCCTACAGTAATGAAAATAAAAACAAGAATAAATGAATGGAACCCGATTAAACTTAAAAGCTTTTGCAGAGCAAAGGAAACCATCAACAGAATGAAAAGACAACCCAAAACATGTTAGAAAATATTTGCAAATGAAGCAACTGACCAGGGATTAATCTCCAAAATACACAAACTGCTCATGCAGCTCATTATCAAAATACAAACAAGCCAATTATAAAATGGGCAGAAGACCTAAATAGACATTTCTCCAAAGAAGACATATAGATGGCCAAAAAAACACATGAAAATCTGCTCACCACTGCTAATTATTAGAGAAATGCAAATCAAAACTACAATGATACCTCACACCAGTCAGAATGGCCTTCATCAAAAGGTCTGCAAATAACCAATACTGGAGAGGGTGTGGAGAAAAGGGAACCCTCTTGCACTATTGGTGGGAATGAAACTTGATACAGCCACTGTGGAGAACAGTATGGAGGTTCCTTAAAAACCTAAACATAGAACTACCATATGACCCAGCAATCCCACTACTGGGCATATACCCTGAGAAAAGCATAATTCAAAAGGATACATGCACCCCAGTGTTCATTGCAGCACTGTTTACAATAGCCAGGACATGGAAGCAACCTAAATGTCCATTGACAGATGAATGGATAAAGAAGAAGTGGTACATATATACAATGGAATATTACTCAGCCATTAAAAAGAATGAAACAATGCCATTTGCAGCAACATGGATGGACCCAGAGATTGTCATACTGAGTGAAGCAAGTTGGAAAGAGAAAGACAAATATCATATGATATTGCTTATATGTGGAATCTACAAAAATGGTACAAATGAACTTACTTACAAAACAGAAACAGAGTCACAGATGTAGAAAACAAACTTATGGTTACCAGGGAGAAAGTGGTGAGGCAGGAGAGAGGGATAAATTGGGAGATTGGGATTGACATATACACACTACTATATATAAAATAGATAACTAATAAGGACTTAACTGTATAACACAGGGAACTCTTTTCAATACTCTGTAATAACCTATATGGGAAAAGAATCTAAAAAAGAGTCAATATATGTATATGTATAACTGATTCACTTTGCTGTACAGCAGAAACTAACACAACATTGTAAATCAACTACTCCAATAAAAAATTTTTTAAAAATAAAAAATAAAACATTACTGAGGGGCTTCCCTGGTGGCGCAGTGGTTGAGAATCTGCCTGCCGATGCAGGAGACACGGGTTCGTGCCCTGGTCCGGGAAGATCCCACATGACGCGGAGCAACTAAGCCCGTGAGCCATGGCCGCTAGGCCTGTGCGTCCGGAGCCGGTGCTCCGCAACAGGAGAGGCCACAACAGTGAGAGGCCCGCATACCGCAAAAAAAAAAAAAAAAAAAAAAAAAAAAAAAAAACATTACCGAGAGCTCGTCCTACAACAAGCATCTATCAAATAAGAAGTAGGATGAGATGATGTCCAAGGTCTCTTCCAGCTGTAACATGAGAATTTGATAAGTGAAAAAGCCTTTTGTATATTTAATAAATAAAAAGTTGGCAATTTTGTTATTTTTTTAAAGGAGGAGACATTTATTATTATTAGAAATAATAATAATTATAAAACAAACAAAAACGAAAGGTCTTTCTGTCCATGCCATTTTAGTCTTGAGCAATCCAGAAGAGGAAAGTAATTATCAACTAAACATTTCTTTTCTTGCTAGAAGGAACAAAGGCCAAATCAGCCCTAGAATGGTTAGTTGAGCATCTTACTTGTTTTAACATCTTACTTGTTTTTGCATCTTACTTGTTTAGCATCTTACATGTTGAGTTCTTTAAAAGAAATATTCAAGATTTATGTCTACCTTGAAAGTTCTGGGGTTAGGGTCAATTTAATTTGGAGGATGTAGAAGTACAAAGTGCTGGAATTATCAATTTTGTCAAAGAGAAGAAAAAACTTTTCTTATGATATTGATAGTTAAAAGGAACAAAATAAACCAATCTACCTCCTTGGGCATTTTTACAATAAACCCAAATCAGCAGGACTTTGATAGGCCATCAAGTTTAAAAACAAAATCTCTAGTTAGTCTGTTATTGCACAAATGCACTTTTTTAAAAACAAGATATTATGGATCACTGATGTTTGCAAAACCAAAACAACTCACCGAGTTTTCCGTCTGCCATTGTTTCATTTCATGGGGGAAAATGGCTTGCTTCTAAAGCTTGGGGATTCCTATACGAATATATTACTCAGAATAGACTTTTCCTTTTATTAAATGCCCAAATTATTTTCTTTATTGTTCATGCAGGGACAATGGCAGCAGTTAGAAAAGATGCGTCCACATCTCCTATGACAACAGGAAGCCAAAAGGAGCTTGTAATCACAACCACAGCATCATTGCAACATGACATCCCCCGGTAAGTTTCAGGGATTCTTTGTTTTAATATTCTGCAGATAAGAACTTTTTTTGAGTTATTTAATAAGTATTGAAAAATCTTGACAATTGTTAATGCCTCCTACTCAAGAGAGAGGCCCCTGGGCTTCCCTGGTGGCGCAGTGGCTGAGTGTCTGCCTGCCGATGCAGGGGACACGGGTTCGTGCCCTAGTCCGGGAAGATCCCACATGCCGCGGAGTGGCTGGGCCCGTGAGCCATGGGCGCTGAGCCTGCGCGTCCGGAGCCTGTGCTCTGCAACGGGAGAGGCCACAGCAGTGAGAGGCCCGCATACCGCCAAAAAAAAAACCAAAAAAAAAAAAAAAAAAAAAAAGAGAGAGGCCCTTATTTGGAAGCATCTAGATATGACCAGGTTGAACTCATGGAGCCCTTTCCTTTATGCATGCTTTTCCTTAATTGGTAATGAAAATTGACAAGGATTTCCACAGAAACACAAAGCTAATCCTGCCTTTCATCAAAAAATCTGTTTAGCAGCAGGTCCTTCCCAACTTATCATGGAATGGTTATACACTTGGACTATAAGCTTAACTTACTAATTGAATTCATTGATATTAAAAACTGTAGTGGGTTTTGTACTACAGTTAAATGACTGTCAACATTTACTTATACCAGAGACATTTGAGGAGTTAATACTTTGATCAGCCTTTTCTGGAGTCAGGAAAAGAAATGTTATTAAAATTTCTCATATCTAATAAGCCAACTCCCATATTATGCATTTAAGGCTGAATACATAAACATCAACACCAAAAGGGCTTGGTTTATGTTTCCTTGGGGATATGATTGTTTGAGCACTTAAATTCCTAGCATCTTATCAGATAAATATAGATTTTAAGACTTAATTTTAAAGAACTTTTGGGAAATGACTCAACACAGAGGATAATAATAATGGCTATCATCTATTAAGCATCTACTATGTGCCCAGCCCTTTGTATGCATTATCTGATTTAATCTTCATCACAGCCTTATAAGTTGGTACTACTATCATCCTCATTTTAAAAATCAGGAAACTAAGGTTCAGAGAGATTGAGTGACTTGCCTAAGGTCACAGAGCTAGTAAGAGGTAGAGCCAGCATTTCAGACTCCAAAGCCCATGATCTTAAATATTATAATAGTTGACAATGACAACGTCCCTATTTTGGAAGCCACCCACAGTCAAAAGAAAATTTAACTAGTTTACCACATTCTTTGTCCATTACTCCTTTCTTTTATTTTTAATGCTACCACGCATGGCATTTTGCCAAAGACCTACAGTGAGTTGTGGTTCTGAAAGGTTGATGGGGCTTTCACCTTGTACTACTTAACATTGTAGATGAATGCTTGTGGTCAGAGAGGATCCCTCCTAGCTCATCTTGAGGGATTTCTTTGGAGGAGTTGTAGGTCAAGAGGAAAGACAATCTGGATTTTCAAACTTAATGAATTTTCCTATCTTTGACACTAAAATCTTCAATGAGATCTTTAACACCACTCTAATGTGTTTTTGATGATTGTACTTCAGTTTCGAGAAAAGCATGAAAAAGAAGAATAAAATGTTTCCCCAGTAAGGGTTTTATAGTACATCCTCAGCACACATTTTCTGAAATGGCCATATCAACTTTGTAGTTTTACAAGCCCAGGTTAAAATCGCTGTGAAGACGCATATCTACAGACCTTACAAAAAAGGATTCTTTATCTATTAGTTCTTAAGACTGCAGTTCAGCTAAATACAGATTCTCAGAAGCTTCTTAAATAATGAGCATTTGGCTAAACAAAACAATGTGCAGCACACCAGATTTTATCCTTAGAAGTGCTTGATGGCATATTATAGGTCTATTATACAAAGTGCAGAGTTGAAAAAAAAAGATTCAGTACTATGAAAATCAGTTACCAGGAAGGCACAGTGGTTGCTTTCCAGACTTCAGAATCAAGATTATTTGGATTATTTTTATTTCAAAGTGTAGAAAAGGCATTTTTTTATAGACTGCTTTTACATATAAACTCTTAATGCAGGAGGAAAGCCTGTTGTTCTTCATCCCAAGAAACCTTTGAAAGTACTGAGGAGAACAAGAATAAAAGTCCTTTCCCCATCCACCCTAAATTCCAAGAAGTTTCAAGACCTGCAGAAAAGGATGGGGATGGGATAGATGCCGGTAGGGGACAGGTTTTCCTTTGTTTTCTGAAAAGTGCTGGCATCTAGAAGAGTCCCATATGGGTCCATGTGCAAGTGATAAAACCTAGCTTGGCAAAGTCATCTTTCTCATTCACAGTGTACGTTGTTAATTGTTCTCTCTGCTGCGTGTCAGTGTAATGTGAAATTTTCATTCCCCATTCAAGATGGGAGAAGTAGCTGAAAATGTTAACATTTGCATTTTTATTTGTTGATTTATTTAAAGGACAGCCTCTCCTACAGCAATCCATCACTTGGTGACACCCCAAATGTGAATAATGTATTGTAGACTTGTGGTTACAATGTGTAATAAGTGCTAGAGACAGTAAAGGAATGTTAATTATGTTGCAAATGTAATATTTATTGACGCATAAAGTTTATTGCTTTCGAGGTTCAATACTACTGACCAGAGGACATTAATATCACTTATCCTGATTTTAGCAGGGCACCTTTGTATGTGGAAATATTCGTCTATCTCATGCTAACAAAATAAATATGTAATTTACAGCACAAGCAAAGAGGGCTTTATAATAGTTTTCTGTGCTGAGAGCTGCAGTGCTTCTCTCTTTGCATCTTACTTCCGGCCTCCAATACTGATCACACACCCCTGAGCTGTCCAAGAAAGTAAGCACAGTGGGCATCTCGGTACAGGAGGGTGGCACCACTGCACTAAACAATGCCTTGCATTTCTGCTTGCCTGGAACAGGCAACACACACAGACCATTCCACCAGGAGAGAGAACTGGAGGGGCTTTTCTCCGTCATTCTGAACACCTGGTGGGTAGGTGTGCCTTTGCTCAGAAAGTTGAACAAATACCTTTCCTGCCATGACACTGAGTCAGAGTTTACCAATTCTACTTGATCCTCAGGTCTCCAGTGTGGAGCCGGAGCTGGGCAAGTTACCAATGAATTTGTTAGGAGCACAAATGTTGCTGATAATTAACCCTTTTGTACCTTGCAGAATTTGTTGTATCTGTTGCCAGCATACAGACTGTATTAGAAATATCTGAGACCCAGAGCAAAAGAAGTTAACGTTAATTAACAACCATCAGCTGTAATTGTCATCCCCATTAAGATGCAGAATTATGTATTTCTTCATTATAAATAACCTTTCTAATTGTACTTGATGTATGCCAATTTAATCAAAAAGTATACTTGCAACAGGCAGTTATTTGCATTAAGGTAGCTTTGGATCTTCAAATCTTTTATTTCACATTTGACCAAGGAGAAGAGTCTATTGCATGCAGTATATTTTTTATATGTTGGTGTCTTTTTTCTAGTCAGATATGTAAATCTGAAACATTTTACATTAAAATGAAGACTATCTTCTGGGATTGTTCAGTGAAACAGATATCTTGTCACTTTTTAAAATACTGGTGGAGTTTCTATCTCTCAGTCTTATGACAACGCAGTAATGATTCCTTCCAAACTGATAAAGGCAAATACCAGGCCTGCAGCATCAGGCTTACACGCTCTGTCCCTGAAGTAAAAGGTTACTAAGGCTCCTTCTCTCTGTTCTTTCCTGACTTGTAAGAGTTAAGACTGGTACTCTTGACCTCTTTTTTTGTTTTTCCCTGTGAGATGTGAAGAGAGAAAGACTGATCTCACCAAATCATGCCCAGTTAGTGAATTTTTGGAACTGGAACTGTAGTTAGCCTATTTCTAGGAAGCACTGTTCACCTCACTACTCTAGGGTTTTTCAGAAAGATTAGTTTTTATCACAACACCAAGTTGAAGGTTTTTGTTTTACTTTGGTTTGATTTTTGAGCTATGTCAAAAGGGATGATTTTGTAGAGCTTGTTTTTTGTTGAGGGAGGTTGGAAAATATTTGTGGATGTGCTTTGAAGGACTTAATAGCTTATTTGGGGAACTTTTAAAACATCATAGCTTAATTTTTTCTTTTTTTTTAAGACCTTGTTCCTTTGCTGTCAGACCATATGCTTAATGTGTTCTGAAAATTTTGCTGTAAGTTTCCACCTTGCCGAGCTTTCTATAGAGCAATTCCCAGTGCACCGTCACGCTCACAGGCAACTGTTCACACACAGCTGACTTGAAGGTGGCTTGTGTAGACTCCTTGCCCACTGAGTTTGAGATTGAGGGACCCAGGCTCAGAATATTGGGAACCCGAGACCACACTCTGCCAACCCAGGCTGGAAGGATCCAAGTACCCTGGAATCTAAAACTTAAACTTCTCTCTGTCTTGAAGACAGTGTTTTTCTATGTCTTCTTTGGGAAAATGTCTATTCAGGTCCTTTGCCCATTTTTTTATCAGACTGTTTGCTTTTTGCTGTTGAGTTGTAAGAGTTCCTTATATATTTTAACCCCTTATCAGATGTATAGCTTGCAGATATTTTAATCCCAATCTGTAGGTTGCCATTTCACTTTGTTGAATGTTTCCTTTGCGGCGCAGAAGCTTTTTTTGTGATGTAGTCCCACTGGTTTATTTTTGCTTTTGTTGCTTGAGCTTTTGGTGTCACATGCAAAAAATCATTTTGAAGGCTAATGTCAGGAGCTTTTTCCCTGTGTTTTCTTCTAGGAGTTTTATAGTCTCTGGTCTTAGATTTCAGTCTTTAATCCATCTTGAGTTGATTTTTGTGTATAGTGTAAGATGAGGGTCCAGTTTCATTCTTTTGCATGTGGATATTCAGTTTTCCCACATGCTGTCCTATTTATTGAAGAGGTTATCCTTTCCCCATTGCATATCTTGACACCCTTGTTGAAAATCAATTGACCATTTATGCGTGGGTTTATTTCTGGGCACTTGACTCTCTCCAGTGAGTCTATGTGTCTTTTTTTATGCCAGTACCATACTGTTTGTAATATAATTTGAAATCAATAAGTGTGATTCCTCCAACTTTGTTCTTCTTTCTCAAGATTGCTTTGGCTATTCGGAGTCTTTTGTGGTTCCATATGAATTTTAAGGTTGTTTTTTCTATTTCTGCAAAAAATTTCATTGGAATTTTGTTAGAGGTTACATTGAATCTGTATATCACTTTGGGTAGTATGGCTATTTTAACAATTTTAATTATTTTAATCCATGAACACAGGATATCTTTCCATTTACTTGTGTCTTTTTCAATTCTTTTCTTCAATGTTTTACAATTTTCAGTGTACAAATCTTTCACCTCGTTGATTAAATTTATTCCCAAGTATTTTATTCTTTCTTATGCTATCATAAATGAGATGTTTTTCTTGATTTTCTTTTCTGATAGATCATTGTTGGTGTAAAGAGACACAACTGATTTTTGTATCTTGATTTTGTATCCTGCAGCTTCACCAAATTCATTTATTAGTTCTAACAGGGTTTTTTTTGTGTGTGGAGTCTTTAGGGTTTCCTACATATAAAACCATGTCATTCGAAGAGATAATTTTACTTCTTAACTATTTGGATGTCTTTTACTTCTTTCTTTCTTTCTTCTGATCCCAAATTTCAGTGTTTTTTCATTTTCTCACACTTTGTGAAACTTGAATTTTGTTCTGAGGTGTAGGCACTAAGCCTATAAAATTCTGATTTAGAGTAGGAATCCAACAAACTTACTTTAAGAGTTAGAATTTGTTTTTATAACTTGATAGGAAGAAACTTAGTCTTACACAGAAGGGGAAGTGCTGTGTTTCTATTACACACAACAGCCAAATTGCAATGCTTTCTTGCACTTGTGCCCAGAATCCTAACTGTAACAAAATCCTTTTTTAAAAAAATCAGACTTTTTTCTCACCTGTACATTCACACAAATATTTTTAGAACTTAACCAGATCCCCTCATGTGCCTAGCACATAATGTGTTATCCTTCCAAGGTGGAGAAAGAGGAACTAAACTAAAATCCCAAACCTCAAACTAGAGCCTTACAGGCACTACTTGGGTTTATGTAGTAGGTTTGAACAGCAGAACTCACTGCTGCTATACAATAGAGCACATGAGTGGTGACCATATGTGGCAATACTGGCTACTATTCACTGAATGCCTATTATGTATCAGATCTTGTGTTGGGCAAGCTCTGCTATGTCCTTTCACAATATATGTTCATACAAATTACGTATCATTGTAAAGCTCTTTTTAATGACTATTAAAATTCATTTTCAAAGTATTAGATAGATTTTCTTCTTAGATTTTTTTCAAAATGGTTTCCAAAATTGTGGGCTTCTAGGCCAAGAACTATCATTTTAACTGTATATGCCCTCTGAATAATAGTTTACACACTACACACAATCAACCTGCCATTTACTATAACTTTTCCATTTTGTGTGTATTGTAAATAACAAAATAAAAACAAAATTGAATGATATATTGCACATAAATGATGACAATAAAAAGGGATAATCCAAAAGCTTCAGAAAAGAATTGGTTGAATATGTAAAAGAAAATATGAAGTTATAAATACACCTGTCTTCCATATCAGGAGGATGAAAAGTCCAGCCATTCAAAAGGATTTTTATTGAAGCTAGGTTGATAAATTGAAATTCCCTGCTGGCAGGTGCATTACTACCAAGAACAGTTGAATGCATGGAAATTTTTAGGTGTTTGATGAAAAGATGTTCCTTTTAATTGAGCCACGATTTGGGGGTGTTACTGTAATAATTCCCACTGTTAAAAACCATTAATATAATCATCCATTCCTCTTGCACACACTGCTTATAGAGTGTGTAAATTAAGAAAACAGAAACAAATAGGCTAAGTAGAAATAAGAAAGACACAGTAGAATTCCAGAAATGAATTCAGTTTGAGGAATCTTGTCAAGACACTCGACATAGGACGAATGTACAGCAGGGAAAGTGTACATCACAACAGCTTATACTTACTAGCCACTTAGAGTGCTAGTCCTTGGCTTCAGGAAATCTCTCTAAATTCTAGGGGAAGGGATTATAAGAGCTATTTTATTGCTCACACTTTTCTATATCTTACAAATATTCTACAACAACAATGTATTACGTAGTTTTAAAAACAATATTTAAAAAGAAAACAAAGGGTACACATTTATAGGAGGTAAACCCATTTCAAAATTTTACACTCTGTAGTTCCAAGTAGTTGCAAAAAATCTAAGGTTACCCTTGGAACATAAGACATAATTATGTTATTTCTTTGTTGAGCCAGCAGTAGGTGAGGATTATGCTTCCTGGTGGGTCTTCTCCAGGGCACTGAACTCTGGAGAATGCTGCGATTAGTGACATCTATTCAGTATTGTCAGTTCCTGCTATCATTTTGGTTTTTGGCCTCGTCAACTGCTGTTTTAGACTTGTGCCTTTGGTCCAAGATCATCAAATTCCCTTCACTTCAATGTTAAGAAACATTTGTTGAGTGCCACTTGCTGTCCTAGGCACTTAAATGCTTTTATAAAAATTATTTTATGTATGTTACCTAATGTAATCCTCACAATCATGAGAAAACAAAGCTCAGAGAGGCAATAGAACATTTAAGAGCCCAGGGGTAATAATTATAACACCTAGGTTTATAGGCCTAGGTTTGAATGCTAGCCTATGTGGTTTTGAACAAATCACTTAGCTTAGTCTATAAAATGGGGGTAATAATATCTCCCTCATAGTCTGGTCATGATGATTAAGCAACATAGTTTATATAAAGTACTTAGCAGAGTCTTGGTATACATGGCTAATAATAGTTGTCATTGTAGAACTTCCCAGGACCACACAAGCAATAAGAAGCAGAGCTCAGATTTGGACCTTGCTATTGTAATTCTAAACTCTATGTGAGTTCCCTGACAAAAGGTTAGGAATAGGGTTAGACTCATCTCAGAGGTGGGCAATAGGGCTGTATTTTTAAATATTCACCATGCAGATATGCTTGCAAACATGTCTGAGTCTGATTCCTCAAGTGAAAATAAGAATATTAATAACTGCCTTGCAAATTTGCTCAGAGGATTAAACGTGACTCGGTATGCAAAGGCTTAACTTGGTTCTGGGCCACAGTGTGCCCTCAGTGATAGATTCTCTCTCTGTGCTCTGGGCAACAAGACTTTGGGGGGCACCTGGAGCACAGTACATGTGAATGACACAGGCTCCCCCTTGCCAAATGCACTGAGTGACAGTGTTGTACAGAAATGTGGCTTAGAAGCAAACTGAATAACCCTGCATTCAAAGTTATTGATAATGGATTTCTTCTCATAATTAGCTCTTTGTAAAATTCTGAAAGGGCTTAATTCCCTTCAGAGCAGTGTTTCTAAAATCTATCTGCACATTGAAATCACTTAGGAACCTTTGACAAAGTACCTGTTTCTAGGCCTCACCTGGATTCATTGAACCAGATTAATTGAACCAGGCGGATTCTCAACCACTGCGCCACCAGGGAAGTCCCTGCATTGGGATTTGATTGCTTAGATAAAGTCTCACAATTGTTTTCACTTAGTATAGAATATATACCACTCCATTATCTGTGTTCAGCCATATCATAGAGCTTTTTCTACTTAGGCCTATGGCCAGTTCTTTGTTTTGGATTTCTCAAATTTAAAATCCTTGCATGTAGACAGGCAGCATGGCTTACAAGAAAGGCCTTGAGAATTAAAGTCCAAAGATCTGTATTCATCCTGCCCCACAGCTTAGCAGTAGCATAGCCTTGACAAAGTCCCTTGACCTCATGGAACCTCAGTTTTCCAGCTGTCCATCCTATGTCTGAACCGTACCCTTTGTTTAGAGATGAAATCAAAATGAAAACGTGTACATCTATCTCTCGATTTCAGAGTAATTTACACAATTTGAGGAGAAAATAATAAAAAGATGAGTATTTTCAAAAAGAATTAAATATGGACTTCCCTAGTGGCACAGTGGTTAAGAGTCACCTGTCAATGCAGGGGACACGGGTTCGAGCCCGTGCTCCGCAACAAGAGAAGCCACTGCAATAAGAAGCCCGCGCACCACAACGAAGAGTAGCCCCCTCTCGCCGAAGCTAGAGGAAGCCCACGTGCAGCAACAAAGACCCAACGCAGCCAAAGAATAATTATTATTAATTAATTTTTAAAAATTAAGTAATTGATTTCAGAATAACATGGTTTAAACTTCTCTTCAAAATCTTTGGGTTTTCTGCTGGCCAGTAGTTTAGAAATGCTACGTAGATAAGCAAACTTGGCACCACGTCATTCTCAGCACAGGGAAGAGCCATTCCTCGGATATCTTTGTCCTTCCCAGTTGACAGGGGGCCAGGTTACGTTTCCTGAGATTATGCTCTGTGAACATGTATTTACTGAAGGTTTTTTCATTTTTAGGTTTAAATGAAACTGTGTCTGGAAAACATCAGATTTTACTTTAGGAAGGACACTAGGAGAAAAACAGAAAGAAGTTAGCCCCCTTGAAGTCCAGATTGAGGTCATTAGTCATATTGAAAAAGGTTACTGTATATTAGTGTAGGCTACATGCTTTGCCTTAGGAAAAGAATGGTCAGGATTGTGCATGACAGTGCCAAGTATGCCACTGAGTAATCAAAGACATTATCAATGAGAATACTTACAGCGAAGAGAACAGAATAATGTAGTAGTTAATGGTCATTGACTAATGCATTTTCAGCTCAGCTGGACACTTTTTTTTTTTTTTTTTTAATTTTATTTATTTATTTATTTTATTTTTGGCTGTGTTGGGTCTTCGTTTCTGTGCAAGGGCTTTCTCTAGTTGGGGCGAGCGGGGGCCACTCTTCATCGCTGTGCGCGGGCCTCTCACTATCGTGGCCTCTCCTGTCGCGGAGCACAAGCTCCAGGCGCGCAGGCTCAGTAGTTGTGGCACACAGGCCTAGTTGCTCCGCGGCATGTGGGACCTCCCCAGACCAGGGCTCGAACCCGTGTCCTCTGCATTGGCAGGCAGATTCTCAACCACTGCGCCACCAGGGAAGCCCTCAGCTGGACACTTTTGTACACTGTTTATATATTCAAATATATGTATTGATATGTGTATATATACCACTTTTAACATATTTAACACTTTTCATATTTTCCCCACAAATTATTTCCTTTTGATATTAATAAGCCCCCCCCCAAAAGATATGACAGTCCTTTATTTTCTTTCAACCTACCTTCTCTTTATTTCTCGTGGAGAAATTCATTTTAACATTTTGTATTACCTCTAAACTTTTGTGAGTTTAACCACAAAACTTAAGAGATAGGTACATATGAAAGTTCTTTGTAAATTATAAAGGGAAACACATAAATATTGTGTTTTCATTAGCCTTAAGACTTCTGGAATATGTCTTCTATACCTTTATAGGGAATATGAATGAGCCCCTTGCTGTACAAATCCTAACATTACCCATGAAAGAAGGAGTCCAAGTTGGTCTTGAAGCTCAAGAGTAATTAGCCAGTGCATTACCTGTTTACTTACCAAGCATTTCATTGATTTTCTTTCTGTCTTGGGTACATACTAAAGTAAGACTATTACTGAGATTGAAAGCGCATCATGTCGTTGCTTCATACTTGTTCTTAAATGCTTATAAAATGATCAACTTGTCTGGAATGTAAGCCTCTTGGCCAGCAAGGGGAGAGTGATTACTGTTATACATGAGAGGCTGTTTCTTCCTTTGGGAAAGCTGGAAAATTCTGAGGTGGATTGTGACTTGTATTAGAATAGGGACGCTGCTTCAGGCTTTCCCTGTCACAGGACATGGGCTACCTGAAAACCAGAGCCAATCGTTAGAGCCGAGAAGGCTCCAGCCTAATACCAGGATGGCAAGTTATTTAGAAAGCAGACCAACCTTGTATACAATTGCATGTCTTGTAAAAGCCTTGCATGCAGTTGTGTTTCTTAGCATACATGGAGAATTCATCCTTTCTACATTTTGACAGTTTAAAAATCACCTGGATTAATGTTCATATTAAATAATAATAATAACAATATATAAGGTAGATAAGATAAAAGGTATACTTACCCATGGGACTGATTTTCAGTGGGATTGTTTGTTAAATGTTATTCAGTAAATAAATAAAAGGATGCTAGAAGTTGTACCCTAGGGATTTTCTTCTTTCTGGGGCTCTGAGTAACCCCACTGAAGCATTTTTAAGAGCCAGAATGAAAGCCAGAGCTGGGGCACCATGCCAGTTCACAATGAAGAAAGGGATGTTGTTTATTTCTTATTGAGGGCTGTCTCTTCTCCTCACCCTGGAAGAAGTCTGTACAACAGAAGTCAGCACGGCCATGCACTTGACACTTGGTATCTTGCCTTGGGACACCTGTCCTACAAGGTGCAGACTGGACCATTCACCACAAATGGCATTCAGTGTGGACTTCCATTAGGATGCTTCTAAATGTTCTTCATTAATGAAGTGGTGCCTTCCTGCATGGGTAGTTGGCAGTATGGCTCCAGCTAGCTCGAAGGAGACTTTTCAGTCAGTGTCTCTTCTTCCCATCCAGCCCCATGTCTGCTGTCCTCACAGTCTCAGCTCATGACTGAGAAATGTGCTGCTCCTAAAATAAAACTTCTTTGTGAACCAGTTGATACACCTTACAGCCAACCCCTCTCTTCTGGGTTTTGGAAAGAAACAGACTGGTGGTGAAGAGCCAGCTTCTGGTAAAAGCTGAGGTGTTGCTTCATCTCAAGGGCAGATCATAATTGTAACTCAAGCCGTTGGTTTACAAAGAAACAAGCTAATTAGTGGCAGAACTATAACTGTAACTGGCCCTGGAACCACTGGGAACCATGACACTCTGGACAAGAAGTGAGGTAGGAGTTGGTGGCATTGCTGTGATGCTGTAGATGAGCCATCCTCCACCAGGGTTGCAGTTTCCCTTCACTCATCCAGGTGCTGCTGGAGCTCAATAACTTCCAGAACTGTCCCCTTCGGTAAGTTGATGCTTCACCAAGCTTTTTTTATCTTCTCCCTTTGGATATAAATATTTTTGTGAACAGCAAAATGTTTCTACTGATGTACAGCTGTAGGTCACATGGCACTGACTTTTATTCAAACTGGAAGGTTTCATGCTAGGACTGTAACATTGTGTCATTACCTCAGTGGAGTCTTTTGTATCAATGTGAGAATTTCAATTTCACGCCCTGCAGACTTCATAGTCTTTTGTTCTCTCTCTGCCCCTGTTGTTACATAAAGGGTAAACCCCTGTGTCACATTCATCTTAGGTTGAAAAAAGGTAAAGTTGATCCATTTGAGATCTCCAAAGACAGATAAAAATCTGTTGGCAAAAAGCTTTTACTAAGACGAAAAAAAAATGAATTATTTTCAGCTAATATGGCTTTCCATATGGATGAATACGGCCCGAAGGCACAAAAGAGGGAAAAAAATCTCTCAGTTAACATTGGCCACTGGTACTATTTCATTAGTACAGAGTATCATGAATGTACTGACTGAAACACAAGGTACCCTCAAGTGTTTGGGTATCAAAAATAATCAGACTAGGGCCAAGATCTTTTTTTAGCTAGTCATCGCTGGCAAAGAAATCAAAATTTCTCCTTCACACAACTATTCATTTGAAAGAGAAAAGGAAACATTGTAGTAGAGGAAGTTGTCAGTATAAGGAAATGTCTGGAATAAGTTAATAGCAAACCAGGTAGAAACAAATCAGAACTTATTATTTAAATTGGATATTTGATTAAAACGAATTTTTCAGGTGAAATAAAAAGCTTACCTCTGGAAGTTTTCCATATCAGAGGTTTAAGATGAAAGATATCACAGAATTAGAATTGTAGTTTAGTATCATAGATTATTTAACATTAACTTCTAAGAGATATATTCATTTAGCCTTTACAAAAATTATGAAATACTGTGTGGCCTACAATAAACTGTTTCAAATTTACTTTTTTGCCACTACCTGCAGCGTATAGTCCAGTCAGGTTTAACTACTGAATGAGATAAATTGGCTATGACACAGGCACCCAGCTGTCACTCCCTCATCATGCCAACTCTAATCCTTTTTATTTATTTATTTTATTTTATTTTTTTCTATTTTTTTGTAACCTTTTAGAGGGCTGTTGGGTAGGGGCGAGGGGAGAGCCATTCAAGGATATGTTTGCTAATTTGTTTTTTTTTTGTTTGGTTTGGTTTTTTTGTTTTTTGTTTTTAATTTTTTTTAAATTTATTTATTTTATTTACTTACTTCTGGCTGCATTGGGTCTTTGTTGCTGCATGCGGGCTTTCTCTAGTTGTGGCTAGCAGGGGCAGTGCAATGGGCTTCTCATTGCAGTGGCTCCCCTTGTTGCAGAGCACAGGCTCTAGGCACGCGGGCTCAGTAGTTGTGGCTCACGGGCTCAGTAGTTGTGGTGCACGGGCTTAGTTGCTCTGCGGCATGTGGGATTTTCCCAGACCAGGGCTCAAACCCATGTCCCCTGCATTGGCAGGCGGATTCTTAACCATTGTGCCACCAGGGAAGTCCTTGTTTTGTTTTTTAATAGCCGCTTTATTGAGATATAATTCACAGATGATAAAATTTACTCCAGAATGTATTTTTTGAATTTTATTTTATTTTTTTATACAGCAGGTTCTTATTAGTCATCAGTTGTATCCACATCAGTGCATACATGTCAATCCCAGTCGCCCAATTCAGCACACCACCACCACCACCACCCTGCCACTTTCCCCACTTGATGTCCATATATTTGTTCTCTACATCTGTGTCTCAATTTCTGCCCTGCAAACCAGTTCATCTGTACCATTCTTCTAGGTTCCACATAATGCGTTAATATATGATATTTGTTTTTCTCTTTCTGGCTTACTTCACTCTGTATGACAGTCTCTAGATCCATCCATGTCTCAACAAATGACACAATTTCATTCCTTTTTATGGCTGAATAAATTCCATTGTATATATGTACCACATCTTCTTTATCCATTCATCTGTTGATGGGCATTTAGTTTGCTTCCATGACCTGTCTATTGTAAATAGTGCTGCAGTGAACATTGGGGTACATGTGTCTTTTTGAATAATGGTTTTCTCTGGATATGTGCCCAATAGTGGGATTGCTGGGTCATATGGTAATTCTGTTTTTAGTTTTTTAAGGAACCTCCATATTGTTCTCCATATTGGCTGTATCAATTTACATTCCCACCAACAGTGCAAGAGGGTTCCCTTTTCTCCACACTCTCTCCAGCACTTGTTTGTAGATTTTCTGATGATGCCCATTCTAACTGGTGTGAGGTGATACTTCATTGTAGTTTTGATTTGCATTTCTCTAATAGTTAGTGATGTTGAGCAGCTTCTCATGTGCTTCTTGGCCATCTGTATGTCTTCTCTGGAGAAATGTCTATTTAGGTCTTCTGCCCATTTTTGGATTGGGTTGTTTGTTATTTTAATATTGAGCCACATGAGCTGTTTATATGTTTTGGAGATTAATCCTTTGTCTGTTGATTCGTTTGCAAATATTTTCTCCCGTTCGGAGGGTTGTCTTTTCGTCTTGTTTATGGTTTCCTTTGCTGTGCAAAAGCTTTGAAGTTTCATTAGGTCCCATTTGTTTATTTTTGTTTTTATTTCCATTACTCTAGGAGATGGATCAAAAAATATCTTGCTGTGATTTATGTCAAAGAGTGTTCTTCCTATGTTTTCCTCTAAGAGTTTTATAGTGTCTGGTCTTACATTTAGGTCTCTAATCCATTTTGAGTTTACTTTTGTGTATGGTGTTACAGAGTGTTCTAATTTCATTCTTTTACATGTAGCTGTCCAGTTTTTCCAGCACCACGTGTTGAAGAGACTGTCTTTTCTCCATCGTATGCCCTTGCCTCCTTTGTCATAGATTAGTTGACCATAGCTGTGTGGGTTTATCTCTGGGCTTTCTATCTTGTTCCATTGATCTGTGTTTCTGTTTTTGTGCCAGTACCACATTGTCTTGATTACTGTAGCTGTGTAGTATAGTCTGAAGTCAGGAAGTCTGATTCCTCCCACTCTGTTTTTCTCCTTCAAAACTGCTTTGGTTATTTGGGGTCTTTTGTGTCTCCATACAAATTTTAAGAGTTTTTGTTCTAGTTCCATAAAAAATGCCTTTGCTAATTTGATAGGGATTGCATTGAATCTGTTGATTGCTTTGGGTAGTATAGTCATTTTCAAAATATTGATTCTTCCAATCCAAGAACATGGTATATCTCTCCATCTGTTGGTATCATCTTTAATTTCTTTCATCAGTGTCTTATAGTTTTCTGCATACAGGTATTTTGTCTCCCTAGGTAGGTTTATTCCTAGGTATTTTATTCTTTTGGTTGCAGTGGTAAATGGGAGTGCTTCCTCAATTTCTCTTTCAGATTTTTCATCATTAGAGTATAGGAATACAAGAGATTTCTGTGCATTAATTTTGTATCCTGCAGCTTTACCAAATTCATTGATTAGCTTTAGTAGTTTTCTGGTGGCATCTTCAGGATTCTCTATGTATAGTATCATGTCATCTGCAAACAGTGACAGTTTTACTTCTTCTTTTCCAATTTGTATTCCTTTTATTTCTTTTTCTTCTCTGATTGTCATGGCTGGGACTTTCAAAACTATGTTGAATAATAGTGGCGAGAGTGGACATCCTTATCTTGTTCCTGATCTTAGAGGAAATGGTTTCAGTTTTTCACCATTGAGAATGATGTTTGCTGTGGGTTTGTCATATATGGCCTTTATTATGCTGAGGTAGTTTCCCTCTATGCCCACTTTCTGGAGAGTTTTTGTCATAAATTGGTGTTGAATTTTGTCAAAAGCTTTTTCTACATCTATTGAGATGATCATATGGTTTTTGATCTTCAGTGGTGTATCACATTGATTGATTTTTGTATATTGAAGAATCCTTGCATCCCTGGGATAAATCCCACTTGATCATCGTGTATCATCCTTTTAATGTGTTGTTGGATTCTGTTTGCTAGTATTTTGTTGAGGATTTTTGCATCTATATTCATCAGTGATATTGATATGTAATTTTCTTTTTTTGTAGTATCTTTGTCTGGTTTGGGTATCAGGGTGATGGTGGCCTCATAGAATGAGTTTGGGAGTGTTCATCGCTCTGCAATTTTTTGGAAGAGTTTGAGAAGGATGGATGTTAACTCTTCTCTTAATGTTTGATAGAATTCACCTGTGAAGCTATCTGGTCCTGGACTTTTGTTTGTTTGGAAGATTTTTAATCACAGTTTGAATTTCATTACTTGTGTTTGGTCTGTTCATATTTTCTATTTCTTCCTGGTTCAGCCTTGGAAGGTAATACCTTTGTCAGAATTTGTCCATTTCTTCCAGGTTGTCCATTTTATTGGCATAGAGTTGCTTGTAGTAGTCTCTTAGGATGCTTTGTATTTCTGCAGTGTCTGTTGTAGCTTCTCCTTTTTCATTTCTAATTTTATTGATTTGAGTCCTCTCCCTCTTTTTCTTCATGAGTTTGGCTAATGGTTTATCAATTTTGTTTATCTTCTCAAAGAACCAGCTTTTACTTTTATTGTTCTTTGCTATTTTTTTCTTTGTTTCTGTTTCATTTATTTCTGCTCTGATCTTTATGATTTCTTTCCTTCCACTAACTTTGGGTTTTGTTTGTTCTTCTTTCTCTAGTTCCTTTAGGTGTAAGGTTAGGTTGTTTATTTGAGATTTTCTTGTTTCTTGAGGTAGGCTTGTATTGCTATAAACTTCCCTCTTAGAACTGCTTTTGCTGCATCCCATAGGTTTCGGATTTTCGTGTTTTCATTGTCATTTGTCTCTAGGTATTTTTTGTTTTCTTCTTTGATTTCTTCAGTGATCTCTTTGTTATTTAGTAATGTACTGTTTAGCTTCCATGTGTTTGTGTTTTTTATGTTTTTTCCCCTGTAATTGATTTCTAATTTAATAGCATTATGGGTCAGAAAAGATGCTTGATATTATTTTAATTTTCTGAAATTTACTGAGGCTTGATCTTTGACACAAGATGTGATCTATCCTGGAGAATGTTTTGTGTGTACTTGAGAAGAAAGTGTAATCTGCTGTTTTTGGATGCAATGTCCTATAAATATCAGTTAAATCTCTATGGTCTGTTGTGTCATTCAAAGCTTGTGTTTCCTTATTAATTTTCTGTCTGGATTATCTGTCCATTGATTGAGGTGTTAAAGTCTACCATTATTATTGTGTTACTATCGATTTCCTCTTTTCTAGCTGTTAACAGTTGCCTTATGTATTGAGGTGCTTCTATGTTGGGTGCATTTATATTTATAATTGTTATATCTTCTCCTTTGATTGATCCCTTGATCATTATGTAGTGTTCTTCCTTGCCTCTTGTAACATTCTTTATTTTAACATCTATTTTATCTGATATGAGTATTGCTACTCCAGCTTTCTTCTGATTTTCATTTGCATGGAATATCTTTTTCCATCCCCTCACTTTCAGTCTGTCTGTGTCTCTAGTGGGTCTGAAGTGGGTCTTTTGTAGACAGCATATATATGGGTCTTGTTTTTGTATCCATTCAGCAAGCCTGTGTCTTTTGGTTGGAGCATTTAATCCATTCACGTTTAAGGTAATTATCAATATGTATGTTCCTATGACCATTTTCTTAATTGTTTTGGGTTTGTTTTTGTAGGTCCTTTTCTTCTCTTGTGTTTCCCACTTAGAGAAGTTCCTTTAGCATTTATTGTAGAGCTGGTTTGGTGGTGCTGAATTCTCTTAGCTTTTGCTTGTCTGTAAAGCTTTTGATTTCTCCATTGAATCTGAATGAGATCCTTTCCGGGTAGAGTAATCTTGGTTGTAAATTCTTCCCTTTCATCACTTTAAGTATATCATGCCACTCCCTTCTGGCTTGTAGAGTTTCTGCTGAGAAATCAGCTGTTAACCTTATGGGAGTTCCCTTGTATTTTTTTTGTCACTTTTCCCTTGCTGCTTTCAGTAATTTTTCTTTGTCTTTAACTTTTGCCTATTTGATTACTATGTGTCTTGGCATGTTTCTCCTTGGGTTTATCCTGTGTGGGACTCTCTGTGCTTCCTGGACTTGAGTGGCTATTTCCTTTCCCATGTTGGGGAAGTTTTTGACTATAATATCTTCAAATATTTTCTTGGGTCCTTTCTCTAGTCTTCTTCTGGGACCCCTATAATGCGAATGTTGTTGTGTTTAATGTTGTCCCAGAGGTCTCTTAGGCTGTCTTCATTTCCTTTCATTCTTTTTTCTTTATTCTGTTCCATAGCAGTGAATTCCACAATTCTGTCTTCCAGGTCACTTATCCATTCCTCTGCCTCAGTTATTCTGCTTTTGATTCCTTCTAGTGTAGTTTTCATTTCATTTATTGTATTGTTCATCTCTGCTTGTTTGTTCTTTAATTCTGCTAGGTTTTTGTTAAACGTTTCTTACATCTTCTCCATCTTTGCCTCCATTCTTTTTCCTAGGTCCTGGATCATCTTCACTATCATTATTCTGAATTGTTTTTCTGGACGGTTGCCTATCTCCACTTCATTTGGTTGTTTTTCTGGAGTTTTATCTTGTTCCTTCATCTGGTACGTAGCCCTCTGCCTTTTCATCTTGTCTATCTTTCGTGAATGTGGTTTTTTTTCCACAGGCTGCAGGATTGTAGTTCTTCTTGCCTCTGCTGTCTGCCCTCTGGTGGATGAGGCTATCTAAGAGGCTTCTGCAAGTTTCCTGATGGGAGGGAATGGTGGTGGGTAGCGCTGGCTGTTGCTCTCTGCTCATTTGTTTTTAAAGAAACTCACACCAGTGAATTGGCAATAATCGCTTAAGCACCTGTGCTTACTTGGGACAATTGTGGTGGAATATATATCTTTAAAAGTGATATTTTAAACCACGTATAATCCTTCTACCCACTGTTAATAGTTTAGTATTTGGTATATTTCCCTCCAATCCTTTTTTTTTCTTTCACTTCTTATATACTTTTCTTTTTTTTAGACTAACTCTTTCTAAATTATGAAATATTTGGAATTTTAAAAAGCGAAAACTCTTCGTGTTAACCATTCCATGAGTAAATAAGAAAAAGTAGGCAAGAATTAGTAGTGCTAAATAAAAGTGCTTAGATAGACCTGTTAGCAAGGTTGATTGTTGGAATGAGAATGTACATGTTTCTCTCATAAGTTACCTTAGGGATGCTACAATGTGATTGTGTTTCCAATAAAACTTCCCTCCTTTTTTCTTCTTTATTGGATCTATACACAAATTTAATCAGAAGTATAAATCACTGCTATAAAACGTATGGTATATTCTAAACATGACTCCCATGTCTACCTTTTAGATGAGAAAAATATGTATTAAAGTTAACTCACACAATTAGAATGAATTTCTTTATAGAGGAAAAATAGTGATTAAATGTAATCTTCCTGGTTAGGAGTAATGCGAGACAAAGGTGTTTGCTGGAGGATACCATGCCTATTTGCCAGTTGCCATTCTGTTTTGTCGGTTTTCAGAAGCAGAGGCAGCTTTGGCAAGCCAAATTGCTTTACCTTCCAGGCATCTGGAGTTTGAGCTAAGAAAGAATATTATTGTCTTGCTCTGAGCCTCTCTTAAGACACCAAAGTAAGGTTGGATTTCACCTTAGCATACCCCATTTATTTATTCTTTTACTTCCTTCCTTCCATTTTATCATTAACTTTGACCCCAACAACGGACGTCACGTTCAGTTACTATGCTGGCTCCATGTCAGCTCTAATGAGCCAGGAGATCCTGGCCTTCCCATCAGTCTTCATCAGTTTCAGTCTTTCTTACTGACACCTCTTGTATTTCAATATCAATTTTATTGTGCTTTTCCTTGTCATCCAATTTTCTAAATTCTTCCAAACTGGGTTAGATAGTTGATCTGTCTGTGTCTTGTTACTGCCAGAGCCAGTGGCTTCCCCAGTCTTGGTAATGCTCTGTCAAACTCTGGTTTCTTCCCCATCAATTTCTGCTTTTTCCATTCCATGTGTTTACAGCAACTGAAATATTTTTGTTTTCTCCTCTGTTGATTCCCCTTCCTTTCCTCTCTTTCTACTGAATCATTCTAATTTTCCTAGCATCAGTAAAGCCCACTGAAAGAAGTTACAACAGTAAATCAGACATAGTTTCTTGCACTATTTCTTATCTATACCTACCTCCCCCCACCCCAGTAACAAAGCAATATGGGAAGAACATTAGGTGTACTCTAATCACATCTCTTATGGTGGTCTGGGTCACAGGCATCTTCATTAGGAGAACATCCTGGTTACAGTAACGCCAGTCCAACACGACTTGCATTCACAGCATATCAGCTGCTGTACCAGTGGTGTTCCATTTAGTAGGGGAATTGGGCAATTGCCTTTTTCAAGATGCACACTGTGTACTGTTGTTGCCCTTAGTCACCCCAAAAAGCTGGATGTTCCCCCATGTCTAATTTTCATCCAAGCTATCACAGACTGTATAGTTGGGGGTCATATGTTAACTAATACATGCCTCTTTATGAAGCTGTGTCCAGAATTAGGGAAACAGTCTGAGTCCACAATCCTGAAAAACCATTTAAGTAGTGACTCTTCTAGGAGCTACCTATACTTATCAACAAAGTGGGTGAGCTGTTTAACTGTATGTCCTCCAGTTTCTGTTGTTTCATGACTTTGCCCTCTTCCAACCTGTATCACCTTCTTTGTGACCAGAGGATGGAAGGGTATAATCTTCTGTATTAAACTGGAAGAATCTGAGGTCCCTTCCTTCCAAAGATCTTCCATTCCAGCTTGCTTTCTATCAGTTCAAGTCTCCCAGCTTCAGCTGTGGCACAGAGAGCAAGCAGAACACCTTAATCTCCAACTCATGTTCTCCCCACTAACACAGCCCTGAACACCTGGTTTTATCTAAACTAAAAGTAACAACCTGTGGCACACACATAGGGAAACTTTGTGTGTGTAGGGGGTGGGGTTTGTTTCTTTTCTGTTGTGTTGTTCTCCCTAATAGGGGCATATAAAAGTTATAAAGTCAATCTACCCATATTGTCTTTCTTTTTGAAAGTACAGACAGTCATAAAACAAAACACTACCATTTAGTTTTGTAATCTTAAATTTCAAACAATGCATGGATGAATTATTTATGTTATATTGTAGAATGTGTTTTCAATAATGTGTAGCATACAATGGAATAAATGCATATGCATACGTGCCCTGAACTTTCTAAAGTGCAGGCTAATAAACAGGGTAACCTGGCATCACTGCGGCCTGGTAGAGTTCACAAGCAGGTATTTCTCCTCTCGGTTTTGGTTTCTGCATCGTGTTCTCCGGAAGTCAGCTTACTGCTTTTGCAACTGGAGCCTGGCAGGTAACATTCTTTGACTCCAAACTATCTAACAGTGCTTTTCTCTCAAGATAACCAAGGTTGAGGTCTCTAAATTTCACTTATCATTCTGGCTTCCAGCCATATTAAATTAGCCTTTAATTCATAATTAGTAAGAAGCTACAATTCCATAGAAAAGAGGACATTTTCTATTAAATGACCATTATCCAACTTCATGATTTCACAAAATGATTAAGACACTAGAAAATAATTAAGGTATCTTAAGTTTCCCAATACTGAAAAATACAGGCATGGGGAGCAAGGTGGTAATTTTTTTTTTAACCTATGTGTAGCTCTTGCTACAATGACAGAAAGAAAATAAATTCTTCTTAAAGAATTTCATTTTTATAGTTGCATAAATTATCAGATTTGCCCAAGTTTTCTTTCCATATCAGAATCTCTGAGATCAGGTACATTGCTTGCATAGTGATAGTCTTTAACCAAAACTCCCAAAGAGTAAGAACAAAAAGCCAAAAGTAGGCATCTCATAAACCTTGAGTGGTGGGTATTGTTGAAGAAGAGGATTGGATAACTAACTGTCAGAAGGCTTTTTCTGGTAATGATAATAATTTTGTGTGAACTTAGCTCAGGACTGACAGCCAGGAGAGAAAATCGTACAGGTCCACAGTCCTTCAACCAAAATTCTTGGAGCCAAACATATTTCAGAATTAACAAAATTTTAAGGTAACCTGGTTTACATACCATATGGGATACACTATGATGTATGATTATTCACATTAAATGTAATAAACAACAAGTATAAATAGCCTCATATCAGTTCAGGTCAGATTTTACAACCAAATAGATTTGGGTTAGGTCAGATATTGCTACCAAAAACGTTATTAAAAAACTTTCACTTTTCATTACTCTTAAGATTTCACGGGACTTCCCTATGGTTAAGACTCCGTGCTCCCAATGCAGGGGGACTGTGTTCGATGCTTACTCAGGGAATTAGATCCTAGATCCCACATGCTGTAACTAAGAGCCTGCATGCCACAACTAAAGATCCAGCATGCTGCAACTAAAGATCCTGAATACCGCAACTAAAGATCTCGCATGCCACAATGAAGATCCCACATGCCACAACTAAGACCTGATGCAGCCAAATAAATTTAAAAAAAAAAAGATTTCACAATTACAGATAAGGATTCTGGGCCCACATCACCATTTTATTTTATTTATTCCTACTTCAGGAATCTCCATAAAAGGCATTGTCTCTGCTTTTCTCTAAATTATATCTTCATATTGTTCTCCTAGATAAAGGCTATACAGATTTCAGGAGGAACCCATTAAGGAATTTCAAATCCAGTTGGATTAAATATTCATTTCAGAGACAGAGAACTGAACTAAATTGTTTTTATAATTATTGTTGTATTCAAGAAATAAAAATTCATAGGGATATTTAGTGAAAATAGGCTTTCTCACACCCCAGTTTCCCAGCCAGCCAAGCGCCCTCCTTGGATGTAACCTCTCTCAGTTTCCTGTGTGTCTTTTCAGGGATAGTTATACATACACAATCTTGACTATATATATGAATCTGTGCACTGTAAAACTACCCCATTTTTTAAAATCCATATGATGTCCCATTGTATGAATGTACCACAATGCATTTAGCCAGCCCACTAGTGAATATTTGAGTTATTTTCAGTCTTTCATGATTGCAGACTATAATGCTACAATGAATATTCCTATGCATGTCATTTATAAATGTGTGAGGATATCTGTAAGATAAATTCCTAGAAATGTAATTGTGGGTCAGAGATAAATTCATTATAATTTTTTTTTTTTTTTTTTTTTTTTTTTTGGTGGTATGCAGGCCTCTCACTGCTGTGGCCTCTCCCGTTGCGGAGCACAGGCTCCGGACATGCAGGCCCAGCGGCCATGGCTCACGGGCCCAGCCACTCCGTGGCATGCAGGATCCTCCCAGACCGGGGCACGAACCCATGTCCCCTGCATCGACAGGCGGACTATCAACCACTGCGCTACCAGGGAAGCCCCCATTATAAATTTTGATAGATATTGCTAAATTGCTTTAATAGAGGTTGTACAACTTATGTTCCCACTTGCAATATTTGAAAGTGCCTGTTTTATTATACTTTAAAGAGTATAATCAAAAAGTTTAGTTCTTTGCCAATCTGAGAGGTGAAAATTGTATCTTTTAGTTATAATTTACATTTTCTTGTTATGAGTGAAGTTTTATATTTGAGTCATTTGTATTTTCTATAAACTATTGTTCTATTTTTTGTCTATTTTTCCACTAATATGTTAGTCATTTTCTTTATATGTGAAAAAAAGTAGTCCTTTTTGTAATATGTTACAAACATTTTTCCCAGCTTCTCTTTCATCTTTTAACTTGGGTTCTATGGCATTTTTTCCCATGCAGAAAACTCTCCCGTACAAATTACTTTTCAGGGCCCTTTCAGTTGATTCTACCTTTGATTTGTCTTCAGTCATTTCACTCTGCATTCATTCATGTAATAGTTTGTTATGATAGCTTTAATGGCACATTTATCCAGAGTTCTTTTCTGATCTTTCTAGCTAGTCTCCATTTCTCTACCTATATCCTGCTTCCTAACAATACTTCAAAAAAAAAAATAATAGTAATAGCTTTCATTTATTGAGCACTTATTATATGCCAGGCATAGAGCTAAACACTTTACATACATTATCATAATTCCAAAGATAAACATTGTCTTTTTCCCCAGTTTAAAGGTGAGGCAACTGAAGCTTGGAAAAACTAAGCAACTTTCCCCAAATCACTTAGTTAGAAATTGGTAGAACCAGGATTCAAATATAGCATCTTTACTTTAGAGCCTGAGCTCTTACCATTACCTTGAATGAAGTGTTTTAATAAAGAATATAAATTTGGAGCTATTACCAGGAATGCTATAGTAGAGTTATGATCAGCCCTGTAAGGATGACTAAGATATTATTCTCCTTGAATAGAAAAGTCTTGGGCATGAAGATTTCCAAATTCTTCCATATTTATTCACTTTGTTATTGCCTGTTTCCCACTGGTGTCTGAAAAGCCATACCATTTAAAATAGATAAAATAGAATTGGCATCTATTAGAAGTATAAATACTCATTAATTTAGCCCGTTGAATTTTTCTACTTTGCTGAAAGTCTCTAAATACAACTTTATTTAAGTGGTAATGACTTATCAGAATAACAGTTTCATCAACTGGATTCACTTTTCAAAACCTTAACACACCAGATAATATTGACTTTGTAGATCTAGAGGTTGAGATCACGAAATTGGTAGAGAAATAGGAGTTAAACTTTTCAGCCAACATTATTTCAGTTTAACTGATACTATAGAACTAATAGCATTAAGAGGGCAGAAGAGGGCTTCCCTGGTGGCGCAGTGGTTGAGAGTCCGCCTGCCGATGCAGGGGACACGGGTTCGTGCCCCCGTCCGGGAAGATCCCACATGCTGCGGAGCGGCTGGGCCCGTGAGCCATGGCCGCTGAGCCTGTGCGTCTGGAGCCTGTGCTCTGCAATGGGAGAGGCCACAACAGTGAGAGGCCCACGTACCACAAAAAAAAAAAAAAAAAAAAAAAAATGAAGGCAGAAGAGAACCTGTAGAAACTCTTAATTTCTCCAGCGCCTGTACCAGAATGATGCCTGGGCTCTGCATGCCTTGCTTATAGACAGTGGTGACTGGTTGGCATGAATGTGAGAAAAAAGTACTTATCTCATGCGGATCACTGATACCTGTCTGAATTCACTATCTCAGAAAGGAAGATAGATGCTAGATCTTTATGAACCTGGCTAGATTATGGCATGGTAAAGCAAACCTAATTTGAGCTATTTTATCTGAGATTTCCAGAACCCTTCACTGTGTCTTGCCATCTTATTTCTGCTCATTAAAGCAAGATATGTTGACATTATCTTGTATGAAAGTAGTAGAAAGGAAGTTTAAGAAAAGCATACTTTAAAGGAAATATTTTTAAGCAAACTGTCCTTAAATCAACACTAATGACCAAACACTGATTTTTTTTCCTTAAGATAACAGAATAAATACAAAATATAGCTAGAGTAAGATAATAAAATCTATGGGGATTCTTTAATAAAATGAGAGCAATGGCATCTCCATAAAATATAATACTGCTGTAGTTTACAAGAATTAGGTAGATCTATATGCATTATTGTGGAATGATCTCCAAAACATTCTGTTAAGTGAAAAAGCAGATCATAGATCATAACACATAAGCATGGCTCAATTTAAGTTTTTAAATATCAATACATGTGTTTCAGTGTATGTTTATTTGTGTATGCACGTATAAGCATGTAATTGTATAAAAAAGATTTGGAAGGATATATACTAAACTATTTACAATGATTTCTGGGAAACAGAATGGGATTTGTATTTTGGTAGGAGAAAACGTGTTGAAGGGAATTTTATTTTTCTCTGTATAATTCTATATATTTGAATTTTTATAATGAAAACACTCATATTACTTGAGCAATTATAATTAAGAAAACAATTGTGACAAGGTAGTTTCATTTGTTATTTATTGCATACTTTACATTAAGAATACAATGTTTCTTGCCCTTGTTTCCAGTGTAATGAGGGAGACAGACATTAAACAAATAAACCCATATAAATAAGTAATTACAAATTGTGATAAATGCTAGGAAGAAAAAAACAGATTATTATGAGAAAAAAATAACTAAGGCAATCTAATTTAGATAGTGGAATTAAGGAAGGCTTTTCTGAAGCAGTGATATTTCAGTTGATATCTAGTAGGATGAATTACAGTTGTACAGGAGAAAAATAGGTAGATAGTTGATATTCAAGTGTTTATCTTGTTATTATTTCTTAACTATACATAAAATACTATGTGCACTCTTCTGTATTAAAAAGTAAAAAAGGGAGAGAAAGGAAAGAGAATGAGAGAGGGAAAACATTCCTAACAGATGAAAGAGCAAATATGCAGGTCTTAAAGCAGGAAATAACTTGTCCATTCCAGAAATAGAAAGAAGGCCATTGTAGCTGGATTGTAATGAGTGAAGCAGAAAGTCATATGTTAAATGAGAAAGGAGAAGCAGGCAAGAGACAGGACATTCAGGGTCTTGTTCCAAGAAATGGAACCAATTAGGAGAGATAGAGAGTGATATTGTAAGGAATTCATGAGTTGTGAGGAAATTCAGTAAGAGTTGATGTTTTCAGTCTTGACACTGAAATCCGTAAGGCAGGTCAGCAGGCTGGAAATTCAGGCAGAATATCTATGTTACAGTCCTAAGACAATTCCTTCTCCCGCAGAATATCTATGCTGCAGTCTGAAAACAGAATTCCTTCTCCATTAGGAAACCTCAATCCTTGCTCTTAAGGCTGCCCTTAAGAACACACACACATTATAGAAGATAATTTGCTTTAAAGTCAACTGGTAAATGTTAATTATATCTAAAAAATATTTTCTGGACTGCTGTTTGACCAAACAACTGAGTACCACATCCTAGCCAAGTTGACACATAACTTACCTATCACACTGCCCTTGTTAGCTGTTTTATACTTAAGTGCAAGGGGCTGTCCCTGAACGGAATAGACAGGATCCATTTTGACTTTGTAAAAGTTCACTCTGGTTGCTCTGTGGAAGAGAACAGGAGTAAAATGGGAAACCATTGAGGCTGTTGCAGTAATACAGATGAGAGACGATAGGAACAGGGACCCAAAGGTTGAAATGGAATAAGAACAATCAAGCCATAATATATTTAGGAAGCAGTACCAACAGGACCTTACAGGGGAGAGGGCAGTAAAGAGAGGGAGGTGTCGAGGATGATTCTTAGGTTTTGGCTTTAGTAATGGAGCGGATGAAAGAGCTTTTGTTGAAATGAGAAAACTGGGAGAGGAGGAAGCAAATTTAGCCATTAGGAGAAGGTAGGTATGAGGCAAAGATGAAGACTTTGGTTTAGGGAAAGTTAAGTTCGAGATGCTTTGAGATGTCCAGTGGAGAAATCGTGTAAATGATTGGATTTTGGATCTTGGACTAAAGGTAATAAATTCGAGAATTGGCACGGAGATGTTATATAATATTGAGGTTGGCTCAAAAGGAAGAGTAAAAGGAGAAAAGCAGAAAAGAGACCTCTGACCTAAGCCCTGAGGAATGTCAGTGTTTTTAAGTTGGATGGAAGAAAAGGAGCTAGCAAATTATTTTGAGAAGTGGCCCAAAAGGCCAGAAGAAATTCAGCAGTTTGTAATGTCATGGAAACCAAGAACAGAGAGAAAAGTGTTTCAAGGAGGAGGATATGGTCAATTCTGTAGAATGAGTCTAAGAGGTCAAAATATTATAATTGAAATGTCCACTGGATTTGCCAAAATGGAGGTTTTTCAGTGACCTTGGGAAGAATGGTTTCAAGAAAATGGTCAGGAGAAAGCCAAGTTGAAGCAATTGCTGACCAAATGAGAGGTGAGGAAGAAGTGACAGTGCGTGCTGCTGTTTCAAAAAGCTTGTTATAGAAAGAAGCAGAAGGGAATATGAGTTAAGGGAGGATTTCTTTTTAATTTTGTACTATGGAAGTTTTCAAATGCACACAAAAATAGAGAGAGTATAATGGACCCATATGCTTTGAGTTTCAGCACCCTTCAGTGTTCACTATTCCCTCTTAATCCGAGACATCATATCATTTTACCAATAAATACTTCAATATGTATTTCTAACAGATAATGATTTTTTAAAACATAACCACAATACCACTAACACGCCCCCAAGAAAATAAAAGTTCTTTAATATCATCTAGTACTCTGTCCATATTCAGTTTTTCCTCATTTGTTTCAAACATACATATTTATCATTGATTTTTTAAATCACTATTCAATTAAAGTCTACATACTGCTTTTGGCTGATGGATCTCTTAAATCTCTTTTAATCTATAACAGGTTTCCCTTCTTTTGTAATGACATTGATTTGTTGAAGTAGCTGAGTCATTTGTTTTGTAGAATTTCACATATTCTGGGACTTAGATAATTATATCCTTGTATCCTCTTCCTCTGTACTTTGCATTTCATGCAAATTGACAAAGTAGATTGAGAGGTTTGATTAGTTTAAAGTCTAATTGGTCTATAGTAAGAATACTTCATAGGTGATGCTGTGTACTTCCTGTTGTAATATATTAGGAAGAAAATAATTACTGGTTGTCCTATTTTCATGATTTTAAGATGTGTCAGTGTGCTTAGATGATGTCTTCCTGATCCTATTATAAAGGTCACTATTGACCTTTCACTTAGGAATTTAGCAGCCATTGATGACTGCTAACTAGATTAGGGGCTGCAAAATGACGATTTTTCTATTGTTATTCCCTCTTCATTTATAAGCTAAGATTTTTCTAAAACAAGAAGGACTTTAAGGATGTTTTTTAATTTTGGAAGGTACCAGGTAATGCTGATGGCAATGATTTAGTAGACAGAGAAAAACTGATACTGAAGAAGAGAGAAGAGCTGATCAAATGATGATGATCCCCAAGAAGGTGACAGAGGATGGGATTCAGAGCAGATAAGGAAGGGTCAGCGTTTGTTAGGAGATGGTCCACTTCTTCCATTGTAAGGGAGGGAAGAAATAAGACAGATGCAGATGCAAGGAAGTTGGTAATTGCGTGATCAGAAGAGTAATTTAGTTTCCTTAGTTCCCTGTGGTTATATTTTTTCAATGAAGTACACAGCAAAGTCATTGACTAGGAGGTGGAGAAATTGGGGGAAGGAAGTAGGGGAGCAAAAGTTTTAATTTTGCTTTTATGTTTAGTGACAACTTTTTAAAAAACTGTGAAAATTTCTGTAATGCCAATGGCTTTATTGGAGCCCTCAAACTAAAATTACTTTTTCTTAGAAATTTTATCTTTGAAAGGAATTCCTGAAAGCTGTCTAATCTCTTTGATGGAAGAAGAAATCAAGAATTTGTTCCAATATACTATTCTGTCTGTGTTTTCTCTACTCCTTCCGGAGATCTTAACCTGATTCTTCTTGTTAGTTAATTTTTGATGTTGATTTGAATCACATTGATATACATTTTTGAAAACGTGATTGTTTGCCTCTGAGATCTGTTTCACCCTGTGAATGTCTTACTTGTCCTTTTGGTCCCTGAGAAACTGGAAGTGTAGATTGCCATTACATGAATTCATGCAGCTTTTTTCTTGTAACTTTAATCTGGGTATTTTGGGAAATAAATGCATTATGTTCTGGCACCTCTAGAATGCAAATGCTAAGTATATTTCCAAAAGTGTTAATTTTGGAAATAGAAAAATTATAGTAAATAATAAATAGTAAAATAGTAATTATTTTAAGCAAAATAATTAACATTTGCAGGCAAGGTTAAATACCTCCAGTGACAAAACCTAAATACCATAAGGAAGCAGGATACCCTCTTAAAGCATATTATTTTTTTAATTAAATATAGTTGATGTATATCATGTTAGTTTCAGGTGTAGGACATAGTGATTTGGCATTATGAAATGATCACCACGGTGAGTCTAATAACCATTTGTCCCCATACAAAGTTATTGCAATATTATTGACCATAACCCTTATGCTGTATGTTACATCCCCATGGCTTATTTTATAACTGAAGGTTTGTACGTCTTAATCCCCTTTACCTATTTCATCCATCCTCCTACCTTCCTCCCCTCAGGCATCCACACATTTGTGCTCTGTATCTATGAGTGTATTATCGTCTCAGTATATACTTAAAAGTTACTTGGTAAAATTAATTTTTCATTCCTACTTTTAGTAAGCCAAAAGAAAAAATACTTCTTAATATAATAAAGAATATCTAGATGAGAAATACTTAATAGTGATAAAATAGAATAATTTCTGTTTAGATCAGAATTATACAAAGGTGGCTATAAAACTTGTATTGCCCTGGAAGTTCTAGCCAATACAATAATATAAGAAAAAATAATACAAATATGGGAGAACACATAAACCTTATGATTATCTATATTCATTGTAATTGTTCACCCATAAAAATCAATTGAAAAAATAAAGAATTGAAAGTTCAATAATGTACAAAACTCAGTCACTATAGGGACTTCCTTGGCGGTCCAGTGGTTAAGACTCCACTTTTCCAGTGCAGAGGACATGGGAGCTAAGATCCCCACATGCCATGTGGTGTGCCCCCCCCAAAAAAAAAACCAAAAAACTCAATTACTATAAATCTTTATACCAACATTAGCTATTTGAAAGTTAAAATGGGGAGGTGGAAACTCATTTGTAATAGCGATGAAAAAACTCAGAAATTTCTAATAATAAACCTAGAAATTTATGGAACCTTTTTGCAAATGTATTTCCTAGCTAAGATGATTAATTGAGAACTTGTATTTATTTCTTCTATTTCCTGAGACACCAGTAAGATGAGAGTAAATTAATGGTTTTAAAGGTGTAAATCCATAAGAATAAATGGGAGAAGAGTCATCAATATACGTGAGATTTATATACATTTTTGGAAAATGGAAAATGAATGGAGGGTTAGTAACTTAGTAGACAGGACAGAGGAAGCTACCACATAGAAAGCACTGAGAAGGGTATTCAAATGAAAAGAGATTGATGTCACAGAACTTTGTAAAAGTTTAGGAATTGGAAGCAACATGAACAATAAAGAGTGGTGATATGAGGTAGAACTAAAAATAGTATGAGGTGGACATTTGAAGCAAGAATCAAAAAACACAGTACTCCTGCCACAGTGCCATATATGGAATATTAGTCCCAGACAAAAGACTGGAGGTGAATTCTCTGGAGAAATTCAACAGAGAAGAGAAGACTCAGGAATGTCATGTACTTTGGAAGATTAGATGAGCACTGAAAATGGGATGAATTCAAAGTATACAAATGGAAAAGGTCGACCTCCTTCCCTGTCCCAGAAGTAGACCACATCTCCCTCCCAGAATACTGCAAGATTCTTCTCTGAAGAAGCTTAATAGTCCCAGGAAAAAGACCTCCAAATACTGACATGAAGTGACACATCCACTTTAGAGAACAGTCTGGCATTTCCTTAAAAAGGTTAAACATAGAATTTGCAATCCCACCCTTAGGTATCGACCCAAGAGAAATGAAAACATATGTTTACTAAAAACACATACATGACTGTTAATAGCAGCACTGTTCACAATAGCCAAAAGACAGAAACAATCCAGTGTCTATCATGTGATGAAAGATAAATAAAATGTGGTATATCCATACTGTGGCATATTATTTGGCAAAAAATGGAATGTAATAGGGAGTGACTGCTAATGGGTAGTTTCTCGGGGGGCGGGGAATGAAATGTTCTCAAATTAAATTATGATAGTTGCACAACTCTGTTAAACTAAAAACCACTGAGCTGAATGCTTTAAATAGGTGTCCTTTTCTGTATGCATATTTTACCTCAATAAAACAGTTTAAAGTTTATAAAGAAGCAATCAGCCACATTGAATGCTGGCGAGACATTATGTAAAACAAGGACTACAAAATGTCCATTGGATTTAGCAGCATGGAAGTCACTGATGAAATTTGGTGAGTTCAATTTTAGTATAGAAGATGAAAGCCAGGTTGGAAAAAATTGAGAAATGGTGTCGTTATGGAAGTGAAAGAACATCTTAAGTGCTCTTAGTTATCTAGTAAACAGGAAAAGACTGAAGGTTCTAGAGTGGATAGTCAATACTAAAAGGTTCCTAAGAAGCACAAATGGAGTCATTAGCCTTGTCTAAGAGAAGGATCACTTCCTTCAGTGTAAAAGGAGGAAATGATAGGTGCTGAAAGACTTGTGACAAAGTGAGGACAATTTCTCGTTAATGACCTCCTTTCTCTGATGTGAGAAGCAAGGCCATCTGTTTAGCATAAATTGCAGAAGTGGAAATGAAGAGAGCAGAACAGCTAATTAGAGAAATACAGTAGCTCTGTCAGAAAATGTTTAGCACCCATTTAAGGTTAGTGACTAAGAATCTATATTAGATCTGCTCTTTGTTTCTTTCTTGTTTCTTTGATTTTGTTTTATTTACACTAAGTTTTCCAACTATAATTCACAGAAAAGGCAGACATTTGGATTCATGCAGTATTATGATTTTGCCAGATTTAGGGGAGGGGACAAATATACAGGGGACATGTTTTTAAGAGCTTTATTAAATGAGTATTTGGAATGCTGGACCGTGAAATTCAAGTTCAGTAAGAAGTAAAGGGTTGGGAAGAAGGTAAGCGATTAATGGTCCCACAGGACAGAGATTTGAGCTATCTTGTTCACCACTTCACTCCCAGTTCTTAGAGCAATGATTGTTTGAATTAATGGTTCCTTGAGACCAATGGGTGGAGATAGTGGGAATAGTTGAAAAAACAAGCTTGAGGGTAAGATGTGGACATCAGGAAGTAGTAGGATGTTTGAATTACTGAATTCAGAAGAGATGCTGTTTTAATTGGTCACAAGTTCCTGGATATAAAAAGAAAGCTTACTGAGAAAGTATTTGACCTGAGAGGTCAAAGAACTAAGTCAGAGTGCTGGTTGAGTGTCATTCATGTAATGTTGACATTAGCAGGGATGATGGTACCAGTTGAAGGAGAAGACTGAGTCAAGTGTTATCATCAGTGACTGAGAGTGAATGGGAAAATAGATGTTACAGATGAAGAGAGGTTGAAGGTGGTAGAGCAGATGACAGAATCCTCAGAGCATTGGGAGTTTAATGAGAGACAGGGAGAATAATGATCAAAAAGCAAAAATGGAAGCAGTGATGTTCCAGATACTACCTCTTGGCCCTGAAATATATAGGGTATATTGAGTATTAACAATTCTCACTGAGAAGGATGTAAGGGAAACATTGACCTCAGGAAAGAGCCAAGTTTCAGTTAAAATAGGAGATGGGAAGGGTTGGGGAAAAAAGAGAGTAAAACTATAGAACGTAATAGGGATAGCAGTACTTTGCTAATTTATGACGAATCGGGGTAGAGAATACCCTTTGGGCATTGACTGGTTGAAAAAAGGAATGAGAGAAATAGCTGATTTAGTCTCAAAAGACCTTAGACCTAACCTAAGTGCTCTTCAATAGCGGATTGGTTAACTAAATTAAGAGTGCTTCCAGGAGACAAAGTAATCTGAAATCATTAAAAATAATGTTATAAAAAATTGATATGGAAAAAATATTCCCAATATATTAAGTGAAAAAGTAGTTTACACAATCCATGTGTATATTATCCTTTTTTCTAAAAGGAGAACAAGAAGAATAATTGGATGAGTAATACTTTCATACTGTTTGAAATATATTGTAATTTTTTAAAAGACTAGCTGTCCAAAGATCTAAAAAGCTGCCTATGGAGGAAGGTGCTAAAACTTGAACCATAGAACCATTCATTTTTTCAACAAATATTTAGCTCCTACCTTGGGTCAGATACCATTCTTGGCACTGGAGATAATAACATAAACAAAATAATGACCCTACTCTTATAACTGTTGAAAGAGAAAAGCAAATAAGATCTGAGAGAAGAGTGTCCTAAGCAGAAGATTCAACACGCACACAGGTCAGAGGTAGGAATCAAGCATACCAGCAGGTTTTTGGCAATGCTGAGGAGCTGTGTTGATGGAGAGGAGTGGGATTCAGAGAAAAAATAATAATAGTTCTGTTTTAGATAGTTTGAGATGCCTATCACATATCCAAGTGGAGATACCAGGCAACAGTTGGGTGTATGAGTCTGGAGCTCGAGAGCGGGGTTGATGTTAGAGCTATACATTTAGGAGTCATTAAAATATTGCTGTTATTAAAAATCATGAGAATGAATGGTATTACCTAAGATGTGAGAACTAAAGATTAAGCCCTGGGACATTCCATCATTTAAAAGCTTCCCTGGTGGCGCAGTAGTTGAGAATCCGCCTGCCAATGCAGGGGACACGGGTTCGTGCCCCGGTCCGGGAAGATCCCACATGCCGCGGAGTGGTTGGGCCCGTGAGCCATGGCCACTGAGCCTGCACGTCCGGAGCCTGTGCTCCGCAACGGGAGAGGCCACAACAGTGAGAGGCCCGCGTACCACAAAAAATAAATAAATAAAAGGTAAGAGAAGAGGAGGGTAATCGGGAGAGGTCTACTGAAATCACCAAAGATGAAAAAAGAGAGTGGGAAGGGAAAGCTCCTGCATCATGTTTAGCTTTTCATCCAGTGCAGCTTATGCACTGGACCTTGAAATTGTTTCATTTCAAGGTCTTGCCTGGGACTTAAGGGCAGGGTCAGCTACATAACTTATAAGACCAGTGCAAAATGAAAATCCCTTGTTCAAAAGGTAGGGTGAAAAACGCAGTTAAAGGGACTAAACTACAAAGCATCCTTTAAGAAGAAATTTATAAAATAACAGGTGATACATGAGTAATATAAACCCGCAGATACCAAAAACTTTTTGATGTTATAATTTTATATAATATAATAAATAATACTTTATTAATGTGATAACTTGGTTGATCATAATATTTTTCTGGTTCATGTTTTTTCAAATTCATTTATTAGATCATCAAAGTTTATACTTTTAGCAACTTTATATTTTATTTATTTATTTATTTTTGGCTGTGTTGGGTCTTCGTTTCTGTACGTGGGCTTTCTCTAATTGCGGCGAGCAGCGGCCACTCTTCATCGCGGTGCACCGGCCTCTCACTGTCGCGGCCTCTCTTGTTGTGGAGCACAAGCTCCAGACGCGCAGGCTCAGTAGTTGTGGCTCACGGGCCTAGTTGCTCCGCGGCATGTGGGATCTTCCCAGACCAGGTCTCGAACCCGTGTCCCCTGCCTTGGCAGGCAGATTTTCAACCACTGCGCCACCAGGGAAGCCCCGCAACTTTATTTTAAATGATATACTTAAAAGCAGATTAGTTGCTCTTGGCAAATGAAAGATCACACATAACTTTTGGTAATTTTTAATTTTGAGAAAGATCTTTCTGCTGATGTAACTGACACTGGAACTGTTAAGGATATTTTATAAGCTGTGACATTTGGATAGATTGCTGATAAATTATTTCAAAATATAAATAGTATATTTTAGTATATCTAGAACTGATGGTTCTTATGGAACAATTTTTTTTAATGATTTAACTCTTCATACACATAGTTTCATGTATGTATATAAATTTAAATTTGTGCAATGCCATTTTAATGTTTTCTCTGGCATTTTCTGTAACTTATAGAGGTCATATGAGAAACCAAAAGTCACCTAATGGTTTGTAGGTAATTCAAGATGCCTATTATGCTATTACTGTATCTTAAATTACAAAGAAAAAATTAATTTTAAAACTGTATTCCTCATTAATTGGTTCATTTGAAGCTGCATATAAAAACAATGTTCTTTTCCATCAGATGCAACAATCTTTATATTTAATTTCTGTTTCTCAGCCTGTGGATATTTGCTTTGCAATGTTGCATCAGTTTTTAAAACCAGAGATTCTAAACTCTTTGAAGATTTCTGATATCTCTTTGATACGCTATATTACAATGTCCATGCATATGCTTTTATTTTGTAATAATTTACTGACGTTTCTTGCCTAAACACTAGCAGTTCTTATCCCAGTGCTCAGGCCAGAGAGCTAATATTTTTGCCGTGGGGATGAGCTCTGGGAAGATAGGCAAGCCAGCCTCCCATGACTGCCACCACCACTGCTGCTTCTGCCACCATCACCGTCACTACTCTGGGGCCCTGCACCACCCCAGACTGCTTCTGGCATGAATGTGCATACCAAGCAGGCAGCCAGCTGTTCGGCATACACACTGTGCTGTGGGCCAGAACCCACATATACATGCCTGGCATATCTCCTCTGTTCACGCACATGCTCCCTTGTCCCATCAGATTTTATTGGGTTGGCCAAAAAGTGCCCTTGGTTTTTAAGTAAAGATAAAAGACGCATTTTTCATTTTCACCAAGAACTTTATTGAACAACGTATTTACCCTTTTGTTCCATTACCTTCTGCCATTTTTCAGGCAACTTCATAATTCCATCTTCCCAAAACTTTTTATCTTTTTGAGCATAGAAGTCTTCCACGTGCCTCTTACAGTCTTCCAGGGAATTGAAATATTTTCCATTACGACGAGTGAATCAGAACTTCCCAGCCAAGCTGTAGCAGTTTTTGCCTGGTCTTCAAAGAAACATGCAGTCTTGCGTTATCCTGATGGAAGATTATGCATCTTCTGTTGACTAATTCTGGACACTTTTTGTCAGGTGCTGCTTTTGGTTGGTCTAAGTGGGAGCAGTACTTGTTGGAATCAATTGTTTGGATTTCCTGAAGGAGCTCATAATAGAGGGCTCCCTTCCAATCCCACCATATACACATCACCTTCTTTGGGTGGAAACTGGGCTTTGTTGTGGTTGGTGGTGGTTCATTTCCCTTGAGTACTTATCACATGTTAATTTATACCAACTCATTAATTTAATCCTAACAGGATTTCTGTTGGTCCCTTACGCATGACAAACTGAACTGAGAGACTGAATAACTTTCCCTAAGTCACAGAGCTTGCACATGGTAGAGCAGAGACTTCAGCCAAGTCTGTCTGGCTGCAAAGAAGTTGAGAGGCAGCATAGTGTCCCATGTACAAGGGCTGGAAGCAAATGACCTGGGTTCAAATCCTGACCCTGCCGTGTAGTGTCTTCTTCTTGCTAGATGAGTTACTTCTCTGAGCCTTGCTTTCTTCGTGTATATAATGTGGATCAGAGTACTACAGGACCTACCTCATAGGATTATGTAGAGGGTTAAATGAAAGTGAGATATATGTAAAGTATTGAGAACAGTGCCTGATGCTTTAGTAAGCCTGCGATAAATGTTACTACTAATATTGTTATTGTTATCATGATTACTTTGCCCACTCCACGGTCTGTCTTCACAGGTTAGAAAAGAATGTTAGTAGTCAGCAGAAAAGAAGAGCTTAGAGACAGACAGACAGCAGAGCCCCTCTGGAGTTTACCTTCCCTAAAGTTCCCCTAGAAGGCCCTCCTGTGTATGATGTGATCTGTGATCTGATTCTTGCCCTGGACAGCCCATCTCTGTGGGCTTTTTGGATTTTAATGTTTTACTGATCTGTTCATTTTCTGTCTGGGTTGTGTTACAGATATGAGACATCTCTATGGGATTTGGTTCAATCTCTGAGTCCCAAGACTGCTTCCAAACCGCGGCCCCATCGCTCCAGAGAAGCTGGGTCATGGCATCACAATACTTGCCTACTCAGTCCTCTAAAATCAACCCGGAACAAGAGCAGGGCAGGCAGGACCCCTGAAGACCTGGAGGAGGATCAAATTCTGGAAGATATCTTTTTCATTTGACACTGAAGCACATGCTGCAAAATTTCCGTCAGAAATGAGTGGGTGTTTTTATATACTGATCCAGGATTTTAAATTATTTGACTGCAACGTAATTGTGTCTCTCCTTTCACAGGGAGGGACCTATCTCACTGGCATCCTGTTACGTGTCGAATATAGAAATCATTCTAACAACCCAGGGTGTTTCTGATGAGACCAATCAGTAGAAAACACATTAAGGACAGATGGGGGTGGAGGACAGTAGCTTTTCTATGCCAAGCAGAGATTAGAACATTAACATAGGACACTTTATGCATGGCAGAGGCCTTTGCATACTCAGCCTCATTCAAGAGTGTTTCCTTCTCAATATTTTGCTGGAAAAGGTTGGCTCTCTTTTGTACACAAGGAAAACCTTTCCATTGAGAGATCCCTCTAGTTTAAACATAGCCCCTTTGTAACATAAGCAATTTCAGAAAGATAGACCCTTGTACCTCTCCACCCTGTTTTCTTACCACCTACCTCTTTCTAAGTCAGTCAGTTAATTCTGAGGTTAGAGTTGGTGGTGCCCCTCCCATCACAAGCAACACTGAGGGCCAATTGTGAGTCAGTCTCAGCAGTCATCAGCCTGGCCGCTGCCCACCCTATAACCAAAAGGGCTTTAATGAGCTACAGGGAGGCCCTCCCAACCCTTAGAAACCAGCATTAGATTACACAAGCGATTACTGCCCTAGGGGAGGCACTGGCCTGAAATGCTTGTCCTACGGTCGGCCATTTCCCAGGATAAATAAGAGCACTCTCTCAGTATTTTTCCTTGACCCAAGTGTCTGTTTTATTCACCCTGGTGAACTTCCCATCAGCTGCTACAGGCTGACAGACTTCCCCCCTGGCCTCCCCTCTCTCCCCATGTGGAGTCAAGGCCCCGACTGACCAGGCCTTGCACGTGCTCTGCTCAAGACCACTGTCTCATGGCCCCAAAGAACCACCTCCACTTGCCAGATAATGTTCCACCGCCCCACGCAGAGTCTCCCCCTTTCTGCCACTGGGCCTCATAGAGAAAGCCTGTGGAAGAAGTACACTCGAAACGTACTCTCTCTGCTCTCCTGTTTGGCAGAGCTCTTGAGATGGGTCCCTCAGCTTACAGTGGGCCCTAGTGGCCTCTCAAGCTTATGGGCAGTATGATGAGCCTGGTAGAACCAGTGAGTTTAAAACTTTCCAGTCATTGGAAGCCAGGGGAAGACATGCACTACTTGATGACTTTATTTGGTGTGGAGCGTGTTGCTTTTTTCTCCCTCCCTTTCACCAACCCCTGGCCTGAACTGAGACTAAGCCTGTCAGGCATTATTGGTAGCTAACGTCAGACCATGCAGGGCAGCCTGCATTTAGTGAGACTGCCTGGCTTCCCTGAAGTCTTTATCAAAACTAGATTATTTCAGCCTACAAAAGCCTTCTGGAGCAACTTCCTTGTCTGGGTAAATCCAAATCTCATTGTCTCTGAGGCCCTGTCACCTCGGCCCAACCTTCCTTCACTTGGGTCTTTTTGTTCTTTGGAAGAGAGAAGAATATAGCCTACCAATACTATATTCTTAACCTGAGGTAAATATCAGGTCAGGACAAACCAGTTGTAGTCATTCAGTTGAAAGGTTGAAAATTATTGCAGATTACAATTTCCTCTTAAAGTTCACCCCTAAGAAAGTAACTGAATCAGTTTCATCCCATTCCAGAAGCCTTTGGAAAATAGAGCTTTCTTTGGTGTGGCCCAAAACTGGGTGAAAACAAACGGAGAGCCCTTGACCATTTTCTCAGTTAAAGTTAGGTTTCCAGAGCTATCTTTTCCTTGCCCCATGTGTCATGACCACCTTAAGTACACCCAACTCCCTCGGATCATCCATAACCACACTTTCCTATTCTGGACACCAGTGTCCTTACTGCTCTCTGGAGTAAGAGGATACCAGAAAGACCAAGAAAAGGATTGTGATTTCTTCAAGAAGCTTGTTTGCCTTTAGAACAATCATAAACAGGACCTAAACTAAAGGCTTTGGGGGGTCACAAGCCACAAAATGGAGTTTAATCGCTTCTTTACCTCTCCTGAATGAGCAATTTGGAAGAGCAAAGATGGATTTTCAGCAGAGCATCAATCAACCTATTTTTCATATGCCACATTTCCCGCCCCCGCCAGTGGCCTTTCTCTATCCTATAGGCATTTCCTGGTCGTCAGGGCAATAGGATGTGAATTTGTGTTGAGTCTAACATCTTCATTATGAATTGAACAATATCTGTTAACATTTTAATCTGTGTCTCACTTTGAGATCTATATATATATGTATGAAAAGGTTGTTGTAGAGCCTCGAGGCTTTTGTAGAGCCTAGAGGCTTGACCTAATTGCAGACTAACCTATCAAGGGAGAGGGCCTGGCACACAGGACTCTGCCTTTCCTCCCTGTTAAACTCTCCCAACAGTGACTGGCTGTAATGCGCTTGCCCAGCCTCCAGCCATTTCCCCAAAGAAAGACTGGACATGTGTTGGCGATACTGCAGGTAGTGTTACCACATTGCCTACCCTGCTTCCCACTGTTCTGGGAGAAAAAGACCAAATCAGTGTTTACAAAACAGGGCAGGACAAACGCCCATGGAAGCTCCTTAAGTAGGGCCCAAAGTGCTTGATTTAGAAGACCAAAGTCAGTCAAGGAGAAGCTTTCTCTGACAGCTGCCCTTCCAGGAGGCACATTTGTGTTTACAAACCTGACCTCCATGGGGGGACTTGTCCAGAGCACCCCGAATGTCATGGGGGTGGAGGGGGTCTCTCCTCCCACAGAGCCGTTCCTTCCACTTGGCACTGTTTTCAGCACCATTGTTCACGTGAGAGATTTGCTGGTCAGAAACTCTGGGGAGGGGACAGGCCTAAAGGAGCAGAGCTGGACGAAGTCTGATGTCATAGCCAATATCTCAGTGGCTATTTTCCCCATGTGGTTTTGATATTGAATTGTTCCTTGAACATCCCCCATCGGATAAGTGGAGTATAGCTTGAAAGCAAGAGAAGAGCCTCAGGTTATCAAAATGTTATTTCTCTTAGTATTTGTTAAAACAATAGGAACCTATGGTCAGTTGAAAGAAAGGAAGTAGTTGCCACATCCTACAGGTTTTCCTGGCTGAGTCCAGTTCACTTCCATCACATGAACACCAAGCCTCCTCTAGGTTGTGTGGTCACTAGAATTGGAGGTTCCATCTACGCAGAATCTCTGATTCCCTTCTTTGTGCTTTTCCCCAAAACTGCTTAGCAAAGAAATGTCTCGGCATTTTGACACAGGAAAAATAGTGCTGCCTAGTTGGCTTTCGGTGCTGGGAGAACATAAGCGAGGGTTTAGGTACCTGAAATGCCCAGTTCTGAGATCACCAAGACAGCCAGTTCTGTGGATTCAACCAAGACAGCCAGAGACCCTATCCTACCCCTGCTCCCCCAGTCAGCCTGACACCTTCCCCTGAATGAGGGGGCTTTGCAGCTCCCCTCAGAGACAGAGGTGGCAAGGACAAAATCATCACTCAGCTGGCTCCCAAGCTGAAAATGAGCTAAGTAATCGTTTCCCCGATTGTAATAAGATAACCCTTGAGTCTAGGAACAAAGCTAGAGATGAGTAGGGTGAGGGTGACACCCCGGTCCTCAGAGGAAGAATAACCTGGCAGCTAGAGAGCCAGTTTCATAAATGAGTAGCCAGCTACACGGTTCCTCAGAGTTTCTCAGAGTTGCTATTCAAAGTGGATTGTTCCTGAGCCCCTTGGGCTCCATTGTTCCATTTAGAACTGGGACTTTCTACCCTCTCAGGCTTCAGCTCCATAGCTATTCTCCCTCCCATCCACCTCCACCACACGCACACTCAGAATTGAGTGAGCACCTAGAAAATGCTCAGGACCTTTTCTACCTCCACTCCTTACCCCCAACCCCCATAATCCCATCACCTTCCAGAGGCACAGAATTCTGTGGCTGGATTGGACCTTAGATCCCGTAGAATCCATCACTTTCATTTTACAGATAAAGAAAGTTCAGAGAAAGATGAGCTCTCGCATCCTGTCAGTGGCCGGTCTGGCTGCCAAGCTGATACCCTCCCCACTGCAGGGCACCACTACCTTGATCTGGTGTTCCAAGATGAACATTTTTAAGAATCTCAACTAGGATTGAACATTCTACGACCATCTGTTAGAAGTGAGCTCTCACAAACCACTTGGGCCAAGGGGGCAAAAATGCAGCATGTCCATTCCTCAGGGGGGGTTTAGGTCAGTAACCCTCAAGTGTCACCATCTGGAACTTCTTTCTGTTTGTGGACGTGGAGGCCATGGGAAGGCTATCTCAAGAAATATCCCTCGGAAAAAGATAAATCTGTCCAGGTAGCATAATGGACATCACTGTCTTCTCTAAATAATAAAGGCAGTTACAGCCCTAGTTAAGACTTCTTCTGAAAAGACAGTGGCCAAAATGAGGGTGAGGCACACCTTCAATTGGTAGGGGAGGTGGCTAGTAAAACCAGCAGGAATGACCTATATCATATATTGCCAGTGGGGCGACCACTTTGACCATGACTTGCCAGAACCCAAGGCTTGTCTTCACCAGTGCTGTTGGCCACTTGAGTGGCTCCCCTGGGCCCAGCATTGTGTTAGATGTTGTTGATCCCACTAAGGAAGAGGTTAACAGCACAAGCTGTGGAACTCAGTAGACCTTATACAAATCTCAGTTACACTGCTTCCTAGCTGAATAATCTTAGGCAATATATTAACCACACTAAACCTAAATTTCTTAATCTGTAAAATTGGGATGATAATGCATACATCATAGGATGGTTGTAAGGGTGAAATTCAGTGGAATAATGCATGTGACGGGCCTAGGACTAGTACCTGGCACATACAAAGTGTTCCACTAATGGTAGCTATCATTATTATCATTTATGTCTCAGTTAACTTCTACCTGACAAAGGTAGAAGACAAAGCTTCGTACTTAAAATTTTTAACAATAATAAAACAAAAGCCATCACAGTATGTCTTGCAGCAACTGGTAGGAAGCTATAAACACTGTGGTTTCAGAGAGCAAATTGCTGGGCTGAGTTTACTTAGGATTTGTGGGAGAAGGAGGGGTAAAAGGAGGGAGATTTCACCTCGGCTTTGGAAGAGTATCTAAGATGGATGGAGAGTGGGGAGGGACTTGGGGGGTGGGAAAGTGCAGAAGTTGAGTGTTCATTGGCAAGAAAGCTCAAGATGTGTTTTGAAAGAATGGTGAGGAGATCACAGCTAGTAGGTGAGGTTCCAGAAGAGACGGCATCGACCTACACCGAGAAAAATATGCTGGGCCCAAACTGAAGAATGTTAAATGTCAGGCAGTGGAGTTCCATCCTTCAAGCAACAAAATCCATAAACTATTTTGGAATTACTTGTTTAGAAATATCAACGTTGCAGTAGATATGTCAGGCTCTATCAGAGGGGATGGGATAAGGTTGGAAAGGAAACATCTACTGTGTGCCTACTAAGTGTTGAGCAAGGTCCATAGATACCTTATTTCATTTAACCCCCACAGCAACCCCAATACATAGGTGGCAGTATCCCCCTGTTAGAGATAAGGAAACTGATCTTGGAGAGGTTAGGTGTAGGGCCTCAGCTGCTAAATGGCAGAGCTAGTAAGTGGCCTGGAGACTGGAGCTGTCTAATTCCACAGCTGTGCTCTTTCTACTGTACAAGCCTTCCTCTAGCCTAAGCGGGTGGCACTTTAGGCAGAGACACCAGTTGTTATAAAGCTATTGCCACAGGTCAGGTGAGGTGTTGAGAGATTGCCACCCCCATCCGTAGGACTGGATAGAAGGGTGTAGAGTTGATATGCCACTACCATCAGGCTTGCTAATACCTCCTGCCAAGTGGGGACCTTGTGACGACCCACCCAAAGGAGAGTCAGGGGCTGCAGATCAGACAACCTAGGATCCACGTCACATGCCCGGGACTGAGTTGGAAAGAAAGACCTCGAATGCAGCACTTAGATCAGCCTTGCTTCAGTTGAGAATGTGCACCAAAGTCAGATTGCCACTGGCTGAAAAGATAAATAATAGAGCGTCGAGGAGGGAGTGATGAGCAGGGGATGTGGAAAGAAGTCAAAAATTGCTCCAGTGGAGCTCCCTTCAGGGAAGCACTAGACAGGAGGGTTGATAAGGTGCTAAACCCCAGTAGTGTCAAAGGGGGAGATCTTAAAGGAAAGTAAGAAATGTCCATGAACCCTCATACCCTGCTGGTGAGAATGTGAAATGGTACAGCTGCCTTGGAAAACAGTCTGTAATTTCCTCAAAAAGTTAAACATAAAGTTACCATAATACCAGCAATTTCACTCGCAGGTGAATACGCAAGAGAATTAAAAGTATATGTCCACACAAAAACTTTTGCATGGATATTCATAGCAGCATTACTCATAATAACCAAAAGGTAGAAACAACCCAAATGTCTATTAGCTGATTAATGGATAAACAAAATGTGGCATATAGACACAGTGGAATATTTGGCAATAAAATGGAATGAAGTACGTCCTACAGCATGAATTATGCTAAGTGAAAGAAGCCAGTAGGGAAAGACCACACATGGTATGATGTCATTTATATGAAATGTCCAGATAGGCACATCTACAGGGACAGAGAGTCTATTAATGGTTGCCTAGGGCAGGGGTAAATAGGGGTAATGGAGAGTGACTGCTAAAGAGTATGGGGTTTCTCTTTGGGGTGATGACAGTGTTCTAAAAATTGACTGTGGTGATGGTTGCATAACTGTGAATATACTAAAGACCACTGAACTGTACCCTTCAAATTGGTACATTGTATGGTATGTGAATTAGATCTCATAAAGCTATCACAAAAGAAGTGTCCACGGGCATTGGTTGCTGGCTGGCCAAGGAGTGCTGGAAAGTCAAGAGCAAACACCTGATCACTATGGCTCTGAACTGGGCTTGGGTGAAGCCATTTTGCAAGGTGTTAGGGGAGAGTGAGTCCAGGACCTCTCATCTTAGAAATCAGCCTGTGAAAGGAAGGCGAGACCAGAATGGTTGATGGAAGTGAAAGTTCGGGCTGGCTACAGGGCACTTTTCCAACTTGGTGGGGGCCTCCCCTTGATTCCCAGCCTGGTAGCCACAGGGGTTACCAGTAATCCGTGAGCAGTTTTCATGACTTTAGAAAGACTGATGGAAACCTTGCATGTCTGTGGAGAAAAGCCGCACAGGCCAGCTGTAACATTACTTCTTTATGTTCAACTGGAAATCACTCTATCAAGTTGTGATAACCTCAGTTATTGGGGTGGGGGGGTCACCTCTGATTTGTTGGCATATCTATATGCACAACATGTTAATCTGTGCTTAATAAAAATGGGCAGATAGGGCTTCCCTGGTGGAGCAGTGGTTGAGAATCCGCCTGCCGATGCAGGAGACACGGGTTCGTGCCCTGGTCCGGGAAGATCCCACATGCCGCGGAGCAACTAAGCCCGTGAGCCATGGCCGCTGAGCCTGTGCGTCCGGAGCCTGTGCTCCGCAACGGGAGAGGCCACAACAGTGAGAGGCCCGCATACCGCAAAAAAAAAAAAAAAAAAAAAAAAAAAAAAATGGGCAGATAAATCTATATATACATTTCGGTAAACAGATTGTTTCCCAATGTGGGGTACATGGGGGTATCATCAAAGGGGCTCCTTGGAGATGCAAAAATCAGGGACTACTTTCAACAAACAAAGGGGATAGGAAGAAAGAGAGATGGGGAACAAAAATGTCACTGTAGGGTGATGACGTGGGAGGGGACAGAATGAGCCAGGAAAGAAAGATGGAAACCCAGACCCTGCACCAGAAAGGGAGGAATAAATACAGAACATCAGGCGTGTGAGTAGAGGCCGATGGGTGCCAGGAAAACTGGGCACCAGTTCAGAAACTCACAAAACACTAACTGGGCACCAGACCCTGGGCTGGCGCTGTGTGTCTTATTCAATCCTTATGAGATAGGACCTCTTCTCATACTTAAAAAAAAAAAATCATTTCACTATATGGGTTTTTTTCTTGTGAGCCACCTCAAATCCTTTATGGAATGAGGCTAAGCATACATCGATGCACACCTAAAATTTGAGGGTGATATCTTTGGCATCAGTAATGAAAGACTTAACCAAGACTTAACCAAGGTCGTCCGCTAGACCATTCCAAATGAATGGAATTCAGACTGAGAAACTGGGGTTTGGGAGGGTCTTTTCTCACTACTTCCACTCTCCTACCCTCAGTCTCCAAGTAGCACCAAGTCCTCCTACTTTTCAACCTGCCCGCTGCTCTCTCTCTCTCTCTCTCTCTCTCTCTCTCTCTCTCTCTCTCTCTCTCTCTCTCTCTCTCTCTTTCTCTCTCTCTCTCTGCGGACGCTTCTCTAGTACAACAGTCCCTTCACTGGCCTTCCTGTCAGGTGGCTTGGATTTATCCTTCAGTATGTGACTTCACCTCTCTCTGCCTCACTCCTATCTTTAAATGGAGACCATAACAGAACCTACCTCACAGGGTTACTGTGAAGGTTAAATAACTGATGTGCGAAGAGTGCTCAGCAGAGAATAAATCAGCACTCAGTATGGGTTACCTGTTATTACCATTCTCCAGAAAACTACCAGTGTCATCATTATGTCACACCCCGGCTTAACGTGTTAGATGGTTTCCTATTGCCCTTAAGAGGGAGCTTGGACTTCTGAGCGCAGTGCACAAGGCTCCACTGCAGTCTGGAGACCTCCAGCCCCTTTTTCCTGCTCTTTCTTTCTCTTGACTTCTGTCCTCCAACCACCATGAACTTCTCTTAGTTCCTGAAGGCACTGTAATGTTCGTTTCCTGACTGTCTTATGAGCTCTTTTAGCCCTTTGAGCATCCTTTATCCCTTTGCACACAGTAACATTTACTGTGCTAGGTTACCTGTATATGTGATTCCTCCTTTAGACTCTACAATCAGACTAAGTTGTCAGTCTCATTTATCACTAACTCCCCAGGGCTTAGCATGGTTCCTGGCACATTGCAGGCTCTCATTCATTGTTTATCAGACAGATGGATAGGTAAGGTGCATGGGAGGAAGGGAGGGAGGGAGGGAAGAAATGAAACAGAGCTGTGTTTCCAAAGTCCAGCACTCTTGACACTATTCCAGGCTGCTTGCAACTCCCTCATGAGGAAGAGAGGCCCGTGCTGAGAGGCCTGGGGGAGAGTGGGGCTTGGGACGCCTCCACTGTATCCCCACACTGACTAGGCTTTTCTTTCCGAGTCAAATCTGAGATTTGTAACTTCCCTGCCTAAAATCCAAGGACTCGGCAGTGCTTTCGGGCAAGGAGCACACCCCTGGGGGGGGACGTGCCAGGCTCCCGGCCCACATGCCCGTCCTCCTCACCTCGCCCCTTCGTTCTGCTCCCCTTTGCACCTCGCAGCCTTCGGGCATGTCCCGAAGGCGCGCCGCTCTTTCCTGCCTGCGTGGCTTTTGCAGGCCCTTCCTTTGGGGTGAATCTTCCCAGAGCCAGCTCCAGTGTTTTCCTCACCGCCGCCCTCCCCCCAGGCATCAGTATCAACTCTTCTCTGGGCTCCAACAATACCCTGTAGAGCCTTCTGTGACAGCCCACCTCAAAGTGTGCTGTACTGTTTTGTGCACTGTTTGTCCTCGCTATAAGAATGTTAAGTGTCTAAATACAGCATATATTGACCTTGGAATCAACCCAGCCTTACCACCTGTGAGCTGTGTACATTTAAGCAAGTTACTCATACGCACTAAGCCTCAGATATAATAACTTAGAAAATTATTTGCAAAAATGGAGATGAGGGCTTCCCTGGTGGCTCAGTGGTTGAGAATCTGCCTGCCAATGCAGGGGACAAGGGTTCGAGCCCTGGTCTGGGAAGATCCCACATGGCACGGAGCGACAGGGCCCGTGAGCCACAGATGCTGAGCGTGCACGTCCGGAGCCTGTGCTCCGCACCAAGAGAGGCCGCGATAGTGAGAGGCCCGCGCACCGCGATGAAGAGTGGCCCCCACTCGCCGCAACTAGAGAAAGCCCTCGTGCAGAAACGAAGACCCAATGCAGCCAAATAAATAAATTAACAACAAAATGGAGATGATATACCTACCTTACAAGTTTGGGGCCTGGCATGCTGACCTAGCCCTGGAAACTAGCCCAGAGGAAAGCCAGAATCATGAGGCCTAAGTGTCCGTGAAAGTAGGGCAGGCAGGGCGAGACCAGTGGAGCCAGGGGAGGCTCTGAGAGGGGCTCCTTGGAACAGGAGGAACCAGAGGCCCAGGAGGGAAGCACAGGGCTGCGTTTGTGAGGAGTTGAAGAGTTGATTGGCCAGAAGACCAGGCCCCGTCTGAGGTCTGGACAGCGTGTGGCGCTGGCCTCTCCCACCCCCTCCTCCGCAGCCGACGGCTGGCGGCCTTGGCGGGCGCCGCGCTGGCACGCAGACCACGGCCCACGGCCTGACGGCTGCGGGGATGCCCAGGGCCCACTGTCTTTCGCCTGTGCAGCAGTTATAAACTGATTTTCCCCCTCTTTGTCCCTCTCTTCCCCATACTTGAGCCACTTTAAGCTCTGCGGTGGGCTTGTCTGGTGCTGAGAGGCGGGGCTGCAGGACGGGGAGTTTGCTCTCCTGCCTGTTGTGGCTGCCGGTTGAGACGGGATGAGCTTCAGCCCCAGTGGGTGATGTTGGCCCTCCCGGCTGGAAGTGATTTAAGCTTGCTGGATTTATATAACACTGAGGAATGGTAAATTGTGTAAATTTGCTATGTTTTCCAGGGACAGTTATTTATGGAGGGGCATTTTTAACTCAAGTGCAGGAGCGTTAAATCATTATAATAAATTTGTGCTATTCAGACTTTCTTACATTGTAATAAATTTTTTCTAAGCATGAATGAGGAGATCCATGATTCCTCTAATACACCATTGTGTATTTCTTCTCAAAATGACACAGCTTACTATATCAACTTGGAGAATAATAGAAGATTTACTGAGTTGGAGAAAAAAGAAAGTTGAGTAGCAATGAGTCTGAGAAGGGACTTGAGAGCGTGACCCCCAAGCAGGACTTCTCCCCGCCTCTCTGCTTGCTTCTCGCCCGACAGGAGGGACAGAACATGTGGCCACAGCAGGGGAGGGCCTGGCTAGGGGCGCCTCCCTGAAATCTGCCAGCTGAGCCTCAGAACGGAGAAATGAAGCCAGGGACTCCAGCGGCCTTCTGTTCTGTCCTGTCCTGTCCTGTTCAGGGGGAGGTGTTAGAGTGGGGCTCAGTTAGAAATGAAAACTCTCTCTCCCCATGATGTGAAATCCCTTCCAAGAGCATCAGTCTGGCTAGAGAGCTGCCCTGCGTACAGCCCTCTCTCATTACCTGCCTCACCTCCCTCCTCACTTGGATGCTTAGCTGGACCAGAGGATTCATAGTTTTCATCAGATTCTGAAAGGAATCTGTAATCCAAAGAATTCAAGAATCACTGGTCTTCAGGAAACTCTGAAGCATCTTTGGACTGTCCACTAGGTACAAGGCAAAGTCCAGTGACGGGGTTCCTGGCCTCCAGCAGCACCCAGGAACTGTGTCGAGCTGCAATTAAAGTGCCCAGAAGTCGGTGCAGCCCCAGAGGCCTGAACGGCAGCCCCTAGGAGGGGGACTTCAATCAGAATTTCCTGGAAGATAAGATATTGTTGCTGGGCCAGGGCAGGAAGGAAGGTGCCCAGACAGAGGAACACTGTGTCAAAGGCATGGAGACAGGGACCCCAAGATGAGTGAGCTCATTGCCAGGCCTAGTGTTTAAACTTGGAGAGCAGCAGGGCCCAGTGGAAAGAGAACTGTGTAGATTCCGTTACTCAGCAACAGTTTCCAGTTTACCTAGTGCTCCATTAGAGGCTGAGGTTCAAGTCCTTGCTGTGCCACCATAGCTGTGTGACATGTGCAGGTCCCTTCACCAGTGCAAACTCAGTGCCTCTACCTGCAAAATGTAGGGCAGCACCCTCGTGCACAGCTGGCTCACAGACTACATGGGATGCAGCGAAGGGATGCTCAGGCATCTGCTGAGTAAACAACTGCGAAGCACTTTCTACATATCGGGTGCTTTTGTCATTTATCTGAAGGCTGGTAAGGGGCAGCGGGCCCCTCCAGAGCACGGAGAACTGCGGGTTCCATGGCAGCCAGGCAAACCTAGGCTGGCCAGCCCCCCACCGTCTCGCTTACCTGCCGCAGGCCCCCACCTCACTGATGCTCCCAGCCGCCCCCACTCCTTGGTCTCCAGCAGGGCAGCCCACTGCACACCTGCCTGTTTCAGAATACTGTTTACCTCCGTCTCTCCCCTCAGCCTGGGCTGCCTTCCTGGGAGTCGGGACTGTGCTCTCATCACCTCGTACCCTAGGCAGCGTCCTGGCTACCTCTGCTTCAACAGCCCTGACTCTCCAGACCCCAGCAGAGTCAAGAGCTGCTCCAGACTGGGGGCCCTGGTGCTGCGGCCCGCCCGCCTCCATAGGGGCGCCTGTGAGAGGCTCACAGCCCTTCCCTCTCCACCCGTCTCCACTCTCCACCTCTAGTATTTTCAAATCTGTCCCATCTCTCTTCAGAACTGAAGATGATGTTGTTTTCTTGTTTTGCTAGTCAAACTGCTCCTGGGGATGAGGGTGGGAATAGGCACCCCCAGGAGCCAGGACTGGCTAGTGTTTTCTCAGTGGTCTACAGGCAGGAACCACAGTGGCCCCATCAGGCAGCCCGTGACACCCGCTGCTCATGTCCATGTCGGAGGGTTTCTCCTTTCAGATCCCCAGGACGTTTCCAGGGGAAGAAGGGGTGGGAGGGGTGCTGGTCCCTGGAGCACCCAGTCCAAACGGCTGACAGCTCTCCTCAGGCTGACCCAGCTAATGCTCAAACTGGCCACATTTTTTTTTTCAAACATTTAATTTGGAAGTCAGACCTACAGAAAAGTTTTAGAAATAATACAAAGAACTCCTGTACCCCCTTCCCCCGTATTCCCCAGTGCTAACATTTTAACTCATTTGCTTATCATTCACTCTTTCTCACACATATATAAACAAACACACATATTATTACTTTTCTTCTGAAATATTTGAGAGTAAATTGCAGACATAATACTCTTTCTTCTTTTTCCTAATAATTCAGCACGTATTTGCTAAAAACAAGGACATTCTCTGGCATACCCACAGGACCATGATTGAAATCAGGAAATGAACATTAATAGAGCACTAGTATCTAATCTACAGACCATATTTAAATTTTTCCAACTTTCCTTCTTAACTTTTTAATTTCCTTCCCTCAAATATCCTTTTCGACAAAAGAAAAATAAAATCTAGCCAGGATCTAATCTACGATCATAAATTGCATTAGTCGTCAAAATGGCTGTCGTCAAAAAATCCACAAACAATAAATGCTGGAAAGGGTGTGGAGAGAAGGGAACCCTCCTACGCTGTTGGTGGGAGTGTAAGTTGGTACAGCCACTATGGAGAACTAAAAATAGAGCTACCATACGACCCTGCAATCCCACTCCTGGGCATATATCCAGAGAAAACCATAATGCAAAAGGATACATGCACCCCAATGTTCATTGCAGCACTGTTTACAATAGCCAAGAATTGGAAGCAACCTAAACGTCCATTGACAGAGGAATGAATAAAGAAGATGTGGTACATCTATACAATGGAATATTACCCAGCCATAAAAAAGAATGAAATAATGCCATTTGTAGCAACATGGATGGACTTAGAGATTGTCATACTGTGCGAAGTAAGTCAGAAAGAGAAAGAAATATCGTATGATATCACTTATATGTGGATTCTAAAAAGAAATGATACAAATGAACGTATTTACAAAACAGAAACGGACTCACGGACTTAGAGAATGAACTTATGGTTACCGAGGGGGAAGGGGGAAGGGAAAGGATAGTTATAGGGAGTTTGGGATTGACATGTACACACTGCTATATTTAAAAAGGACAACCAACAAGGACCTACTGTATAGCACAGGGAACTCTGCTCAATGTTATGTGGCAGCCTGCATGGGAGGGGAGTCTGGGGGAGAATGGATACATGTATATGTATGGCTGAGTGGCTTTGCTGTGCACCTGAAACTATCACATTGTTAATCAACTATACTCCAATATAAAATAAAAACTTTTTCAAAAAAGTTGTATTTAGTCATCATGTCTCTTTAGAGGAATACAAACCACGTATTTTGTAGGATGTTCCCCAATTTGGGTTTGTTTGTTTTCTTATGACCAAATTCAGCTGTGCATTTTCAGCAAGAATAGGTAATGTTGTGTCCTTCTCAGTAATTATACCAGGAGGCCCATGATAGCTATTTCCTTCATTCCAGGTGATATTAATTTTGATCACCAGGTTAAAGTGATGTCTGCCAGGTTACTCCACTGTAAAATCATTACCTTTCCCTGTGTAATTTATAAGTATCTTGTGTGTGTGCCAGGAGGGGGTGACTTGAGACCATGTAAACACCATGTCTCATCTACCTTTGACCCACGAGTTTCAGCATGCATTGAGGATGACTGGGCACATTCCATTTAAATCCTTCGTCTTCTGCTGTGTCCCCACTGCCCTCTTTGACCATCCCAGCACTAGGAGACAGGTTGCAAAAGGAGACAATGCTTATCCTCAGGGCCTTCAGATAGCAGGGAGCTGCACACTCAGAGCAACGGACAACAGTGTGAACAAGGGCCCAGTGAAGTGGTCCCCACTCTGAGGGCAACAGGAAGTCAGAAAATAGGTGCTCAGGGCTTCCCTGGTGGCGCAGTGGTTGAGAGTCCGCCTGCCGATGCAGGGAACACGAGTTCGTGCCCTGGTCCGGGAAGATCCCACTTGCCGCGGAGCGGCTGGGCCCGTGAGCCGTGGCCGCTGAGCCTGCGCGTCCGGAGCCTGTGCTCCGCGGTGGGAGGGGCCACAGCAGTGAGACGCCCGCGTACCGCCAAAAAAAAAAAAATGGTGCTCAGTTTGGATTGGAGCCCCCCTGGAGCAGGTGGACCCTGAACTAAGGGCAGGAGAATTTGAATGGTCAGAAACTTGGAAAAACAGGAGAATCTGTGTCCTAAGCCATCTTTGAGGGCCCCAATAGGACCCTCATCCCAGGAGGACCCTTGTCACCCCAGGAGCTCCCCGGGTACTGAGAAGACCAGGCTTTCTTCTGATTTCCGCTCAGAGTTTGGGCAAGGTAGGGCAGAGGGGCCTTGCCGAGAGGGTGCAGGCACTGGGTGCTTCAGAAGGGGCTCACGAGAGGCAGTCTCCCCACTCTGCCCCTCTTCTCGTTCATTCAGCAAACATCCTCGGGCATCGACACTGTGCCGGGCACTGAGTTCGGTGCTAAAAGTACAAAATGCTCTCAAGTAGTTCTCGATTAATGAGGATGCCTCAAGCGCAGAGGCCTCTTCAGGTCCCCCAGCACTCGGGACAAGGGAGCAAGTGTCATCTGCCCAGTCGAGAGTGGACTAGAGTGGAGGGTAAAACGCTGCTCATCCAGGTGCTGAGTTCCCTCGTCCAGGTGACTCTCATCTCGAGAGCTTGACTGAGTGCATGCAGGGCATCCTTCCTCTGCCCTCCCTTTTCTCCCTCCTGGCACTTAGCAGAGAGCTCTGGGCACGTGGGACCTGTGCCGAATCCTTGAGACCCAGGACACCTCACTTTGCAGAGGAGGAAACCGAGGCACAGAGGTCTGAGGCTTTCCAGGCCAGTCCTGACTCCACTCTCCTGTCCTGTAGTTAGGCTGCGCGTCTTTGTTTGAGGCTTGGAAATACAGTCAGGAAGAGGCTTCCAAGTGAAGAGTTCTTACACTTGTGCCTTGGAAAGGTAGCCCCCTCCAAAGTAATACAGTGATTACAAGCATGGAACCTCCTATCGGGGACCAGGGCTCAAACCCCAGCTCTGCCAAACCATGTGACTTCCAGTACCTCACTAAGCCCGCCTGTAAAACAGGGTCAAGGCTTCTCTTTTTTTTTTTCTTTTTTAAACGTCTTTATTGGCGTATAATCGCTTTACAATGGTGTGTTAGTTTCTGCTTTATAACAAAGTGAATCAGCTATACATATACATATATCCCCATATCTCCTCCCTCTTGCGTCTCCCTCCCTCCCACCCTCCCTATCCCACCCCTCTATGTGGTCACAAACCACCGAGCTGATTTCCCTGTGCCATGCGGCTGCTTCCCACTAGCTATCTATTTTACATTTGGTAGTGTACATAAGTCCATGCCACTCTCTCACTTTGTCCCAGCTTACCCTTCCCCCTCCCTGTGTCCTCAAGTCCATTACCTAGTAGGTCTGCATCTTTATTCCCGTCCTGCCCCTAGGTTCTTCATGAACTTTTTTTCTTCTTAGATTCCATGTATATGTGTTAGCATACGGTATTTGTTTTTCTCCTTCTGACTTACTTCACTCTGTATGACAGACTCTAGGTCTATCCACCTCACTACAAATAACTCAATTTCATTTCTTTTTATGGCTGAGTAATATTCCATTGTATACATGTGCCACATCTTCTTTATCCAGTCATCTGTTGATGGACACTTAGGTTGCTTCCATGTCCTGACTATTGTAAATAGAGCTGCAATGAACATTGTGGTACATGACTCTTTTTGAATTATGGTTTTCTCAGGGTATATGCCCAGTAGTGGGATTGCTGTGTCCTATGGTAATTCTATTTGTAGTTTTGGGTCAAGGCTTCTTGGGAGGGTTAACTGGGATGGTGTCGGTGAAGTAGCCAGGACACTGCCTGGGCAATCAGTAATAGAGTATTTTTAGACAAGGCCCTGTGTCTTCCCCAGCATATTCCCCACCTACCTGAGACATCTTGCAGTTCTTCAGGTCTGGGGTCCTTTGTTCCTCCATGTCCCCCTCCCTTGGGGTCTGTTTAACCCTGCTCACCCTCCAACACTCGGCCCAAGGATCTCCTCCTCCCCAGGCTGGGCTACTGGGCTTCCCTCCTCAGGGCTACCCTGGGGGACCCTGCACAATTTACCACGTCACCCTACAGCTGTCTTCTACCTGTCAGGGAACCCCATGGGAGGGGTGAGCGCAGCTGATTTTGCAGTGTGACTTGGGGCAAGTTACTTACCTTCCCCAAGCCTCTGATTGGCCATCTGACAGCACCCTGCAGGATGGCTCCCGGGAGTGGAGATCTCATCCACAACACACCCGGCCTTGTGCCCAGAAGGCAGCTGCGTGTATATGTCTTCATCACCCCACCCTCCCCATCCTCACCACCCAGCTGGCACCTGGTATGTGCACTTGGTTGAGCAGGTGTGGAAACATATACACCCCCATCCCAAGGTTATTTGCATTAAAAAAGCAAAACTAATTGAGGCCCAAGTCTCACCCAAAGAAAAAGGCTTAACCATGGGATCCCAGGCCCTGAGCAGGGCTGGAGTACAGTGGGGCAGGAGTGGGGGTCTGTCTGGGTGCCCTCATGTTAGTTCCCAGGAGCTGCCCGTGCAGAGTGAAAATGCCCCATAGTAGCCTTGCTTCCGAAGCCCCTCTTCAGGGAGCAGAAGGGAGACAGGTTGACAGCACCTGGCTGCGCTGGATTTCCTGCCACCCGCATGCCCAGGCCTCCCAGAGCCAGGCCCCAGGAGGAGGCAGGGAGAGAAGGGCAACAGCAAAGATGATTCATGTGGAGATTTTGGAGACAAGAGGAATCTTCATGCCTCAGTTAGTGGAGTGTGGGGCATTCAGGATTGGCTACAATTTCCCCTTGAGTTTTAGTGATGGAGAATGAGTTTGCACTGATCTTAACGATGTGCTTGTAGTTTTTTCCAGAGTTTACCATGCTGGGGAAAATCGAGCTGACACAGCTCAAAAGGGTTTTGAACTTCAGGTAGCTGCATAAAATGTTAATAAATTCTCCATCTATTTCCATTTAATTTCCTCTCCTTGTTCATAACAAAAGCTTAACTGGGTCTTTTTTTCTCTCTCCCTCCACCCGGGCTCCACCCGCGCTCCCTCTGTCTCCACCGACAGGCGGGGAGGGTCACGTTCAGTAACCTGCACTCCCTCACCTTTAAGAGCTCCGAGCCAGCCCAGATAACCCAGGAGAGGAGGGAAGAAAAGGACAGGTACCTAAGTCAGTAGAGGCGATGCCATTCCCTAAAGGTAGAATTGCTATTATTAAGGAAAAAAAAAAATGAGAAGGAGGGAAAGGAGACGGGAGACACAAGAGAAGGGCTGGAGGGGAGCAACTGTGCTGAGAATTTACATCTGAGGGAGACAAGATGCTGACATTAAGAGCACAGCTCTGCAGACAGACCCGGGCTGGAACCCTGATGCTGGGTCATCTTGGCGAGGACTTAACCTCTCTGAGCCTGTTTCCTCATCTGTCAAATAGGGATGTTAACACCAACCTCAGAGAATTAGATGAGATTATAATTAAGCATCTCTTAGTGTTTAGCTCAGGGCAGGCACCCCAGCAATGACAGCTCCACTGGGCCTCAAAGGGAAACACCCAGCTGATTAGTGTGGACTGGAAAGGCCCCAGTTCCTCTACTCAGCCAGGGGGTCCTCAGCACAGATGTGCCCAGGCCTGGGCACATCTCCTGGGAATCCCACGGGCCAGCTTCGGGCCTGGGCATGGCACTTGCCTGGCTCTGGGTCTCCTCCCCAAAAGTGAGGGTGATAGCTGAGTTCCTTACACCAAGGCACGCACATCTACACACTAAAGACCAGGGTAAATGAGAGCAGCTGGTAACACTGGCTGCCTCTGGAGACAGGAATGGGTGGCTGGATTCAGGGGTGGGAAGAAGACTTTTCATTATATGCTTTTTCATATTTTTTTGAATTTTGAAATATATCAGTATGTTACCTATTCCAAAAAATAGATAATACTTTTTAAAAAAAAAAAATTATTTTATTTATTTATTTATTTTTGGCTGCGTTAGGTCTTCGTTGCTGTGTGTGGGCTTTCTCTAGCTGTGGCGAGCTGGGGCTACTCTTCTTTGCGGTGCGCAGGCTTCTCATTGCGGTGGTTTCTCTTGTTGCAGAGTGCAGGCTGGGTAGTTGCGCCGCACGGGCTTAGTTGCTCCGTGGCATGTGAGATCTTCCCGGACCAGGGCTCGAACCTGTGTTCCCTGCATTGGTAGGCGGCTCCTTAACCACTGCGCCACCAGGGAAGCCCCCCGCAAAAATCGATAGATAACACTTTTGTGGCCTCTCCCGTTGCGGAGCACAGGCTCCGAACGTGCAGGCTCAGCGGCCATGGCTCACAGGCCCAGCCGCTCCGCGGTATGTGGGATCCTCCCGGACCAGGGCACGAACCCGTGTCCCCTGCATCAGCAGGCTGATTCTCAACTACTGCGCCACCAGGGAAGCCCTAGATAACACTTTTTAAACGCAAAGTGCAAACTAATTTGCAGCCTGAGGCCACATGAACCGGGAGAGGATGGCTGCAGACAACGACAGCCACAGTGGTGTGGGGAAAAGGGAAGGGGCAGAGGAGCATCCGCGAATCGGGGTCCCTGGGAAGGGATGTGAGCTGCGAGAGACAGAGGTGTGTGCACCCCAACATGACAGGCATTCTCTGGGAGTGTCACGGGCTGACTGAACTCAAGAGAAAACGACTGAAAGTGGTCTGGTGTCAAGTTCAAGCTCGTTTCGGTTGGGACGTGAATTGTCAGGGGAATGGGACTAAGGGAAGGGAAGGAAGAAGGCATCAGAGCCTGACCTACTCATTCTGAGTATCTGCACTATTAAGGAGTTTACAACTCAGGGGACCCTTGGGATGTGGTCTGGCTGTGTCTGTCTCTGTTTACTGCTCACAACTCTTGGGGGCGGGGTGTTTTATTATCCCCTTTTTAGAGATAGGGAAATTGAGGCTCAAGGAGGTTAGGTCATTTTCCAAAGTGACACAGAAGGTATATGCATCCCTGACGTCAAAGCCCATGCCTTCTTCACTCTGATACACAGTCTCCAACCCTCCTCCTGGTCTGGGCAAATGCTGGTTAGATGTCCACAGAGGGTGCAAGCAGGGATGGAGACATGCAGAATCCCCTGAAGAGATGAGGAGCTAGGCTAGCATGAGGGAAGAGAAGTTGGGGTTATAGGGAGGGGCCTGGGCTGACGGCTGTCTACTAACCAGGCTCCGGGGCATCTGTGAGAGTTGAAGACCAGAGACTGATGGGGGAAGGGGAGATCTGCAGCAGAGAAAGGAAACCAGAAAGTAAAAAACTTATACTTGCAAAGAGTTATCTGAGGGGAAGGGAGTGTTGGCTATCCACTTATTCCAAATGTGCTATTACTTTAAAAGCATTTCCCCAACACCTACCTCTTCGGAACACGCTTTCAGTTGTCTGCAGTTTATTTCCTTCCTTCCTTAACTCATTCATTCCTGCAGGCAATGAATCAACATGGACTGAATACCCGACTGCCTGGAATGAATAGTCTTTTGAAGGTGGGATGTCAGCGGTGGCTAATAATTCTTGTTTGGGGGCGGATTCCATTTCGGGAGAGAGACAGATGGCACTCACAACCAAGTCTGATGCTGTCACCTTGGGTGGGGCTGGGCCCCTGAGCTCACTGCCCAGATGTTGCTTACCCACCTTACCCAAGGGAGGAATGTCCACTTGGCTTTAACCGGGTGTCATTCAAACACTGACCCTGTGAACCCCGTGCCAGGAGGAGCTGCGTATTTGCCCAGCCTCAGGGGCTGCAGAACTTGGAAGGTGGATATTGGACTTGGAGGCACTCGTGTGGGTGGGAGAGCGGGACATTCTGTGTCCAGGAGAGGGTGGGATCCAGCTCAGAAACACTTTTCTCACATGAACATCAAACAGAAAGGAGGGGGAAAGGGAGAGAAAGAAAGAGAAAAGCAAGAGAGAACATATAAGTACAAAAGGGGTGCATGAAGAGAGGAAAGTCCTTTGAAGGTGCTGCCAGAACAGAGGCTGGAGGGAGGCCTGGGCTCACACCAGGCGCCAGTTCCCATCCATGGATGAGGCTGGGAGAGGCCACAAAGCCCCGCAATTGCCACAGCAAGGGTGCAGCTGCCCGACAGGCCAGAGCCAACCTGAACACGTCAATGCAGCATCAAAACTGTTGTGGGGAAACTGAGGTATCTACCAATGAAATGACTTGATAACTTCAAAATAATTCATGAGTTGATGTACGTTAAAGTTAAGTGGTGTGTGTACAGGGGTTTGTTTCGCAAGTATCTCTACTTTCCATTATGCTTGAAATAAAAGGTTTATAACAATAAATAAAAAGTCTTTTAAAAATAGGGGAGGGAGGCTTCCCTGGTGGCGCAGTGGTTGAGAGTCCGCCTGCCGATGCAGGGGACACGGGTTCATGCCCTGGTCCGGGAAGATCCCGCATGCCGCGGAGCGGCTGGGCCCGTGAGCCATGGCCGCTGAGCCTGAGCGTCCGGAGCCTGTGCTCCACAACGGGAGAGGCCACAACAGTGAGGCCCGCATACCACAAAAAAAAAAAAAAAAAAAAAAATAGGGGAGGGACTTCCCTGGTGGTCCGGTGGTTAAGACTCCACGCTTCCAATGCAGGAGGAATGGGTTTGATCCCTGCTCCGGGAACGAAGATCCCACATGCCACGCGGCGTGGCCAAAAGATTGAAAAAAAAATTTTTTTTTTAATTTTAAAAAATTAAAAATAAATAAATAAAAATAGGGGAGCTATGAAGGAATCAAACACTGCAGGTAGAACATATCCGGCCCTCCATATCCACGGATGAAAAACCCACGGTTACGGAGGCCCGACTGTACTGCGCCATTTTGAACATCTACGGATTTCGGTATCTGCGGGGGTCCTGTAACGAATCCCCTGCAGATTCCAAGGGATGGCTGTACTAGCAGAGAAATACAAGCCGTAGAATATAAGCAGAAATCAATGAGAATTGTGTCTTGGGTTTTCTTAAATAACACTGCAAACCCGGGGTTCTTAACCAGGAGGTGATGGATGCGCTGCCGGGTCCCTGCTCTCCACGGAATCCTGTGCAAAGTAACCTGAGAGTTTTCAGCAACTTTTCAAAGAACCTATGACTTTCCCCCCAGAGGCTAATAAATTACATTCTCTCTTAAACGCCCTGTGCATACATTAGTCACTTGGTGCGTGGTTTTAAAGATTTATTTTATAGAACTGGCGGATTCACATCTGGGCCTTGTGTTTTCATCTCTCAGTCAACCGTGCCTGGAACAGAGCAAAAGTGGCCAACCCCCTGCACAGCCCAGCTCCTTGGGGGCAGCTCCCTGGCCCCCTAATGCCCCTGAGTGGTGGAGGTGGCAGGAGGGCTGTGCCAGAGAGAAGCACAGTGGGGCAGTGGTGACAAAGGCACAGGGGAGGTCTGGGGAGGCCCGTGAGGCTCCCTGGGGTCTGAGAGAGCGACAGGACGCAGTATGGTTGAGGCTGTCATCCTCTGGAAGACTCAGTGCCTTTCGGCGGCAAATGTCCAACAGAAACCATGGTTTTGAATAGTCTGAGGCTCAAAACGCAGAGAACTCCTTCGAAAACACCTTTCTGTTCCTCACAGTGTAGCATAACCCCCAGTGTGACAACGACCCCTTGCAGTGAATTCCTCCAAGAAGTCGAGCTCCTCACAAGCTCCCCAGAACCGGCAGGTTAAATGTGGGTTATTTTCACATACTTATGAGGGAAGGTCTCATCTTGGAACTGTCTCCAAGTCTGAAGCCAAGGCTTGAAGGCTTGCCCCGGATCCTGACGCATAAAGGTCTTTTCTCCCCGGGCTAACAATTCCACAGGCTAGTGTGGGAAACATGGGATTGGGCCTTGGCCCTGGGAAGCGAGATGCGAGGAGAGGATAGAAGCAGGGTCTGGGTGCTGCTCTGTAGCTGGGGCTCTGCGTGCTGCTCTCCACCACTCTTCCTGCAGAGAGGACAGGTAGGGCTGAGCCATTCCCCACTTCCTCACGGGAGGGCACAGACAGACAGACAGACAAACACCCGGGTGTCCTAGGACTCTGGTCTTCTCCCCGCCCCACCACAAGGGTTTTCCAAGATGGACACCCTTGGTGGAAACTGCCCATTCCTAGACTAAGCTGCAAGACTGAAGGCTGGGGCAGGGGGGACGAGATGGAATAGAGAAAAAGGGCTGTCTTAGGACAGAGTCTGATGAAGGCTTGAGGCTGGTGTGTGTGTCTGGGTTCTCACCTCAGGAGGACCTGTTCCCTCCTCTCCAACTCCCCTCCTCCAAGCCCTATTTCACATTCTTCCTCCCTTGGAACCCTCCCCCTGACCCCTCCCCATACCTTCCTCTCAAACCTCCTGTGGCATTCAGGGTTTGGACATCGCCCTATCTCTGTGTCACGATACAGAGATCGCGGCACCCCAAGCTCCTCCCACCAGAACCCCGCCTCTGAGGATCATCTAGAACCCTCGGTCTTATCCACCCAGACACACTGTCAATGCAGTGGGAAGTGCAGGACCAAGAGCAAAGTGCTGGGTGGCAAGTCTGGGGCTGTGTCCTCACCTTCCTTTACTGCGGGCCCTGCCTCCACTGCCTGCTTCTCCAGCTCCTCGCAGCACTTCGTCCCCACCCTAGCTCCAGTCTGGTGGCTTGCTTTTCCCCGTCAGGGAGGAAAGGGTGACTTCTTGTTACGTTTGGGCACTGTGGCCATCCCTGCCCAGGAACCTAGGGACGGGCTTGCAGTGGAGACTTTCAGAGGCACACACTGGTTGAGAGAGATTTTTCTAGAGGGTCCAGGTAGCAGACAGATTCCACGGAGGGAAGGACCAAAGCTGCTTCCCGTGGGCCAGCCCTAGGCCCCAGAGGTACGGCTGGCCAGATTCCATGAACCACAGACCACCACGGATAAGGCTTATTTTTTTTTTTTAAACTGTGCTTTATTTAGGGCTAAGCTGGAGAAAGCGTCATCCAATAGTTACAGAGGGTTACAAGGAGTTTTAGGGAGTTGAGTGTGAAAAGAGCAGTTTTACTGAACTGCAGCTGTTTTGTTTTTTTCATTTTTTTTTTACAACATCTGGACATCCTAAAAGGAGCCAAGAAAAAGAAAAAGAAAATTTTAAAAATAATAATTACCCAACAAAATAGAAAGAAAGGAAAGGCAGAAGGCCTGAGAGGAACCAGACAGATGTTCTTCTAACGCAAAAAAGAAAAAACCATGGTAGGTCCAAGGGCCCCCCAGCCTCCAGATGAACAGGACATCAGTGAGGAGGGCATCAAGGAGGAAAGCCAAAGCAAGTCTTCCCAACGGTGCAAATAAATTATAATAAATATGTTATACTTTAAAATATATGTGTTCTTAAATAATTCAGTGTTTTTTTCTGATTCTGAGTTTTTTTAAGCAATGTCTTTTTAACTGCTCTAAAGTCATTTACCAAAGATAAATATCGTGCTTTCATTAAATAGTTTTCCTTGTTTTTTTTCTCTATCATTACAATTAAAAGTCCTACAAAATATGCAAATTTATTTACAGAAAAACAGAGCCGGCATCATTTAAACATCCCTGTTTTTCAAAATTCCTTGTAAACAGTTTCAGAAATTCTTCAAAGATTGTTTTTTTTTTTTTTTTCTCTCTCTCTTGTTTAAGGTTTTTGTGTGTGTGTGTGTTGTTTAAAGATGAAAGTTCCCAGGTCTCCCTTGCCCGGAAAGTCTCTGGAGCAAGCATGGAAGGCGAGTGAAGCAGAGGTGTCGAGGGCTTGCGGAGAGCGGGCGAGCGCGCGCAGCTCCCGGAGCGAAGCGAGGCGAGGGCGGAGGTGGCGGCGGCGGGCCTTCCTGCCAGAGGCGCGGCCTCCACCGGAGGTGGGCAGCCAGGGGCCCACAGGTCTGGGCGGGTCCGGCCTGGCCCTCGGGGTCAACGGCGTCCAACAGCACTCGCGGGGAGAAGGAATTGATGCTCAGTCTAAACTCTACAAAAGTACAGTCCTACAACATCTGGGATTTTAGCAGTAACGCTAACTTCTATAGGTTTTTTTTGTTTTTTTTTTTGTTTTTTTGCTTTCCTCTAATTTTTCTTCTATTATATAGGTATTTTAAACTTCTCCTTTTTAAAATTCTGTACAACTATTATGATTTTAAGAGGGGGAAGAGTTAGAAGCATTTACAGACTTTTCACAACAATTATCTTGCCTTGTCAGTCCCTTTTTTTCCCCTCCTTTTCTCACACTTCACAGTTAACGAGTTTTCATATTTTGTTACTTTCCCCGAATATCCACCAATTTGTTCATCTTAACAGCTCCATCCAGACATATAATACAGAAAACCATAGGAAAGTGTCATAGACTTGAATGACAGTAATCAAAGCGCCTCTCAAAGTATCAAAGAACTATTATCTTGCTGTTTTAAAAGCATTGAAGCATTATTTTTCTTTTTTTTTGTTTTTTTTGTGTTTTTTTGTGTGTTTTTTTTTTTTTTTTTAATTACATTTTTCATAGAATCGCTCTAAGCTGTTTCAAGAACAGCCATGAGGCAGGAAGGAGGTTCTCCTCCGTTCCCCCTCTATTTGACCTAGAGCTACACATCTGCAATAAAAAGTTTGGTCCTTTGGTCCCTAAATAGCTAAAGGAATGACAGATAGAGATGATCAGTGGCGGCCTCCCAGCCGCCCCCCTGGGGACCAGGCCCCACCAGACACACCGCTTGCCCCAGCCTGCCTCAGGCGCCCATGGGCTGGAAAAGCCCCAGGGATCGGGAAGCAGCGGCCCTTCCCAGTTCCCAGCCCTGCAGCCTCCCCACCTTGTCTCAAGTTATTTTGTTTTAAAGTTGCCTTTTTTTTCCTCGTTTTTCTTCATCTTCTTCTTCTTTATGTCATATATATTTTTCCCCCAAACACGTGCCCTCTGAACTCCATAGACGCTATACTTTCCTTGAAGAAATGTGACAGTCACAGAGTGTCTGGAGTCTTCAGCTTGATTGATATTGGCTGATATGTCAAAGGTGTCATCCAACAGTTCTCATTTATAAATATATATAGAGAGAGGTTTGTTTTTTAATGTAGCCCGTTCAGCATCCTGCCCTAAAATGAAGAAAATCAGAGCTGATTAAGCCAAGAGAGGAAGCACAAAATGCATCTAAACACCAAAAGGAACCTGCCTCGGGGGTTAGGGCGGGAGCTCTGGGGGATAGCAGGAGAGGGGTAAGAGACCAGTATGAGAATTAGTCATGATCATGATACATAAAAAAGAAATCGACTCTTCTATTCAGAGTAAGAAACCACTGGGAGGTCTAGTGGTGACGGTTGTAGCTGAGGTTTGGTTGTTGGGAGAGGGTTTTTGATTTGGGTTCCTTTAGAGTTCTGGATTGGGGGACGGCTAGATCTAAGGGAAAAATTTGGGACTGTGGGATATGAATTCATCATTAAACTGATCTCTAAGGGATCTAGCCCAGATACAATATGTATACAGAAGCCTAGCAAACAAGATAGCAAAAATTTAGCAGCCCAGCCCACTCCCCCCCAAGATCTGTGACATGAATTTTGCAGAATTCTTGCCCAGTTTCCAAGCCAACCCTCTTTCCCAAGGTCACTAACTATTTGCGAGGCTATGTATATATATGTATATCTGGATATATGTGTAGAACATATTCACCTGCACATATGTGGATATACATGGATATGTGTGTATGTATATGCATAGATACACACATACACACACACACACACATAATATTTTTCTCATACATGCCAGGGAATTTAGAGGAAATTCAGCACTTCGAGGAAGTGGATGGGGAGAACCTAAAAGAAGTTAGAACGGATTTAATCATCAAAGTTAAATTAACTCAGACAATTCTTGATTTTGTTTTGAATGGTGGTTTTTTGATGTTTTGTTTTGCATTTCAAAGAAAAAAATCATGATCTGACTAGAATCAGAAGGAAAATGCTTAATCATTGTGAATTAACAAATGAGACTCGTCTCCATTCTAGCAAGCAGCTTCCACTTATACATGGGGGTGACTGGTTACATCAAGAGAGTTAGAACTGCAAAGCCCCCAGTTGAGGGGACAACGTCATGCGTATATCAATCCATGCTGGCAGGTTTTTCACACTGTTGATTCAACAAACAGCAAACCGTACACAGCAATCTAAACAATTACAACACCAAATAAAATAATAATAAAATTAAAAAACACTTGTCAAGGACCCTTTTTCAGTTGTAAACAAAAAGGTGCATTTTGCTTTTGTTAGTACTGTTTTTTCCAAACCGACCAAAAAGCCCTCCCAACTCCCAGGCCCCCACCTCCCTCCCCACATTTAATTTAGCAGAAGTGGCTACAATACAAACCTTACAATTGCTACCGGGCTCTCTCTCAGAGGCCCCGGGCTTTGAACTCTAGTTTTTTGGTTTAGAATTTGTTGTTTTTTTTTTTTTTTTTTTTTTTTTTTTTTTATCATTCTGTTACTGTAGAGATTTTGTTTTTGTTTTTTTTCTTTTTGTTTTTCCTTTTGAAGTGAGATTTAAAATCGCCTAACTGGAAAAAGACCAGACCTAGGAAAGTGTCAATTGAAAAAGGCCCCCAAATTTCTAGAAAAAAATAAAATCACAATATTTTCAAGTGCAAGTAAATCAACCACGCATAGATACTTTTAAGATGTTTTCCTCATTTTTAAGAAAAAAAAAATAATGGTTTGCACAGTTAAATGATCCCATGTCCGATAATTCGGGAATTCATCTTTATTTTTACTATTTTTTTGTTCTTTTGTTTTTTTTCTCTATGTGACATCTAGAGAAGCATAAAAAACGCTGAACAAGAAAAACCAAACAACAGAAAGTAAAACCACTGCAAGCACCAAGAACGAAACGAAAATGAGCACAGCAAAAAAGATTGTGGCAGCACAAAAGTCAAGAAAATGCACGTGTGATCATGACTGGCCAATCATCAACTGATACAACATCCAAGAAAAACGCTCCAATCACAGCACCTCCACGAAACTTGACGGCAATTGTCATGCAACCGATTCTTAGCCTTGTTACATGACGCCATCATGTCACACTGTGAACTTTGAGTTGATTTGAACTTACGGATGGGGGACTGTTTTCTCCACTCTCATGTGATTACGTGAACTTTATTCCTAGCTCAGCGCGAGACTGTGGTGGATTTGACTGGCCCTGGTTGGGTTGTTGGAATTTGATTGAATGACAAAAGAAGAAAAGATTTATATATATATTTATATATGTAGAGAGAGAGAGAGAAAGAGAGAGAGGACAAGAGAGTGTGGGCAAGGGGGGAGGAGGAGGAGGGGCGGGTTGGGGCGGGGAGTGTGGGGGGTGGGACAGGGAGAGTCGGGTTGAGGGTGAAGAAGGGCAAGGAAGAAGTTAAAACAAAATTAAAAGGAAAAATATTTATACAGCACCAGACCACAGCATCAATCTAAAAGCTCTAATGAGAGAACAGCAGTCAAATCATAAGAGAACTGAAAAAAACTCAAAGGATGGAGGAAGCCGGCAGACAAACAACATGGGCACGTCAACACACACGCACACTCACGCACACGCACACGCACACACGGTTGTTTGTGCAGACACATGATACACCGTGAACAGTAGCAGAACCTCACACAGGGCCACTAAGGGCATCCATCATGCGCTGGGAAGAGGAGGGAGGGTGTAGGCAGTTTGGTGAGGGGGCCAGAAAAAAATAAAACAGCCCCTCAAACCACCTTGGCCGGCAAGCAGATCAGGGAGCACGCTCTCTGCCTCTGACCACCCTTGATTCTTTCTCTCTCCCCCAGGTGCCGAGCTCTCCTCGCCTCCCAGCCTTCCGTGGCTTCAGCCTGCGGACCAGCGTGGGGAAGCCTGACAGGGCGGCCCCGATTTGCCGGGTGGGTCAGAGGCTGATTAAGGCGACTGCTCTATCCGTGGGGTCCATCCACGAAACACCCCGCTGCCCAGTGCGGTCCATGCAGACAGCAGCTCAGCCCTCCCGCCCTGTCCCATCCCGCCGTGGCCGCCATCCCCAGAGAAGGGTGTCTCCACTAAAAGAGCACCCACTGTATGAGGTCGTGAGCCTCTCCCCGTCCACTCTGCCTCAACCCTCTTTCCTCAGAGCCTTCAGAAAACGAACACTTGTAGTTCTGAGATTTAGAGTAAATCACCTCAACATTCTCAGAATTCTACAGACACATCCTGGCACAACTGACTTTATTTCATGATCGCCTTACTCTCTCTGCTTTGCTTTCAAGGTGGCCCACGTGGCCAAAGCAAGGCTGCTTCCTGGCACGTGAAGCCTTTAGACGGCTCTGCAGCTCTGACCCAGGAAATGGCCACGTGGAAGACTAGGGTGCCCTGCAGGGCTGGTCATACGGACCAGGAGACCCCACCGGAGAGGGGCAGGCTATGGCCCTGTTCCCAGTCTCTGCTGCTGTCACTTGTGCTCTGCTGCCCTCCCCCACTCCACCTCCCCCTTCTCCATTCCTTCATACGCTACGCCCCTCCATGTACAGCTTTCTAGACTGACCCATCTCACAAGCCCCGACCTGCCGTCTTCACTAATGGAGCCCTAACTGGTGGAGGCTGAGCTCCCTTCTCTGTCAAGCATCAATCCAATTATTTCGTTTTGAGTTGTCTTGAGCACGCTTCACCATATGGGGTCCTTTGCCCCCACCCAGGGCACTGGGGGCCCCCAGCCCTACGCCCTCCTCATGGTTACCCCTGAGCTCACTTCCCAGTCCCTGCTCCCCTGCAGCCCCCCGGTCTGTGCACCAGGCTTGCAGAGTCTGCAGGGGTTTCCGATGCACCGGGCTTCTACACGCGGCGGCTTCCACTCTCAGCTTTGTGTTTTCCTACAGGGAGTGTGGAAGGGAAGCCTGAGATCATGACATGTCACTGTGGATAAGATGCAAAATAGCTGAGATGTGACTATTTTAAGCCTGACCCCGGCCTCCAGCTCTGCCTTTTCAGAAGAGCCCCCACCCTTCCTCCGCAGAGCCCTGCCCTGCCTGCCCATCCTGCTCTCCCCACAGCAGATCTCCCTCACCGAGACCAGGGCCCACCAAGGCCCGTCTGCATCTCCAGCCCCTCCAGAAAGAAAGCCCTTAGACCCACCACCCAGGTGAGCCAACTGGCGAGCCCTTGGGGTGGGAGAAGAGGCCTAAGAACTGAGGAGGGGGATATTCCCCGGTGGTCCGGTGGTTAGGACTGTGCCCTCACTGCCGAGGGCCCGGGTTCAATCCCTGGTGGGGGAACTAAGATCCCGAAAGCCTCACGGTGCGGAGGGCAGCGCCATCAGGTGTCAGCCACGGCAACCCAGGGACACCTGCACCCAGTCCTGGGACGCCCACTCCTCCCCACTGCACTGTGCTCCTTTGCCGGCTGCCAGCTTTCCTCCAGCCACCCTTCAGTGCCTGGCACTGCCCCGTGCTGGGGATTCAAGCCTGAATGTCACACAGCCCCGCCCCAAATCTCCATCTAGGGAAGCTTCTCATACCCACTCAGCTCTCACACACCCTTGGCCCCCAGCACACAAACACTCTCTTAAACTCGCTCAGCCGCTAAGGAGGCTCCCTGGGGTTCTACCCATGCACTGCTGACCACTTTCTTCATTAGGGAGCAGTGGCACTTCTGCCTGCACAGTGACCCCTGCCTGGCCACCCTCTGGAAGAGCCTCTCCGAGCACAGCCCTGGAGGTGGCAGCAGAGTCACTGACCGGCGTAGGGGAGCTTGAATCAGGACTGGGAAGCCCCACCTCGTGACCTGGGTGAGGAAATTATGGTCAAGCTGAGCCAATTCAGATGCCAGGTCCTAAACACAGCTGGTCTCTAGCCAGAGAAGGGCCAGGCCCAAAGCCACAGCCCAGCACTGGGCAGGTCTGACCCGAAGCACCCGTGCCTGCAAAGCTCAGAGCAGATGCCGTGCAAAAGCCCACTCAGAACCAAAGCCCAGGGGCCAGAAGTAACGGGGCTCCCAGGGAGTCAGACACGCCACTCAGACGGTTCTCCCTCCAAAGAGCCGGATGCCTGCGCGCCCGCCCTCAGCTTGGGCCCAGAGGTGGAACAAGGGACTTGGGTGTCTGCCTGGACCTGGCCACGTTCGTGTTTCTGCCCACTTTCCCTGCCTTTGCTTCCTTCCTCTTAGTTTCCCCGTAAAGATTTCTGGGAGAAACGCCCATCTTAGCACAAGATGAGGGGCAGGGGCAGCCATGAAGCCAGAAACCCACACTGCCATCCATCAGGGTGCACAGACCCCACCCTACCCAGGCCTCATTTTATGGAACCAAAGCCCAACCACACTCCCCCTCCCCATGGCTGCCCTGCCAGGGGCCCTCTCCTTCCCCAGAACCCCCTCACTCCAGTTCTGACCTGGCCACCTATTTTCCTTCTGTCTTTACCACTGGCCCTGAGACCACCTCACCCTCCCCGTGCCTCTTCACACCTAACTATGGCCCCTGAGCCCCTGCTTAGGCTAGCCCCACCCTTCCGAGCAACTAGGACTCATCATCTGTAAACATCCTTTGCTGGCCTGTAAAATCATGCAGTTTTTAAGTTGCTTTTGCGTGCTGTGTCCTCCCTCTCTTACTGGCAGCAGCCACTGCCCACTGCACTCCCCGAGCCTGGCCCTATAGCCCCTGCCTTCTGTTACACCCTCTAACAGTCTTGGGCTGGGAACCTGAACGCACCATTTGTTAAAATCCTGTGAATGGAGCTGAAAGGTCAACTTTACTGTAGGAGCTACGCGAGCTCGCAGTGTTTTAGAAGACTGCCTAGTGGAGGGCTAGTCAGATGGCTGACCCCAGAGAAATGAGATGTCCTGATGTGTCCTCTCCGATATTCGGGACACTCTGGGGTAGGAGGGGTGGGGTGAAGATAGCAGAGTGGGGTTTATCCTTCTCCTTACTTGAAGGGGTTAAGAGCTCAGCCTCTGGAAGTAACCACCCCCCCTTCAAATCATGACTCTACTGCTCAGTAGCTGATTAGCAAGTGACTTAATCTGTCTGTGCTCCATCTGTAAAATGGGAATAATAACACTACCTACCTTATAGGCAGCTACAAGTATACAGTTACGTCTTAGAGTTGTCACCTATGAGAACTGTCTCTTGCATGGTAAGCGCAGTGTGAAAGTCTGTGGTTCTCATCTTTCTGGCCTTTGTATTCCCTGGTGGAAGAACCACTCTGCTTTTTTAGCCACTCCTCTCAAGCCCCCACCCCAATCATGACTGCTAACTGGTTCTACCCCGAGGGCCACTTCTTAGCTTCTGTCCCAAACCACAAGTCTGCCGTCCTCACCCCTTCATCTGGGAATTTCTCTGACCTAGATGTTCTCTCCTTTCTTGGGGTTTTAGTTGCATCAAGGTCTAGGAGGCTAAGACAGGCTGTTTTGGGGGGAGCCACAAAACACACCCACAGGGGCCCCTCAGAATCTCAGGGCATGACACTGGAGCATGCCGCCTCCTTAAAAGTCCTCTGATGGCTCCAATGCCTGGGTTTCATCACTGCAGAAATGGAAGCCCAAGAGGGAAAGCACCTTGACGCAGGTCATGCCTTAGTGGCAGAGCTAAGCCTGTTTAAGAAAAAGTGCTCCATGTCACGAAAGGGCTGCTTTCACTGCACCGTCCCTCCCCTCCTATGGAAATGTGCCCCTTGGCTGGCTGCCACCGTGTCGGTGTGAGCACAGAGCTGGAAGCTCCACGCGGGCAGCACGGTGACCATGCACCCCGGCATCCCGGCACTGAGCCAGCATCTGGCACAGGAAAGTGCCCACGCTCTGAATGAACATGTGCGTGTGCATTTCACACAGACCAAAGACGGACAGGGGCAGGAACTGAGGAACCACGAGAGGTGGACTCTGCTTTTCTAGCTTTGCGGCGAGTAGAGGCTCAAGCACCCTCTCCGAGAGAAGGTGAGTGTGGCTGCTCCTGGTTGGATGAAGGGGGTCCTGCTGGCAGCGGTGGGGTTTGAGAGGAGACTGGGAAGCTGGAGCCCTCCCTCCCAAACTCCAGACTCTGACCCTCCACTCGGATGTGTAACTGTCACGTGCCTCACTTGTCTCCCAACCCCTCTCCATCTCAGACCACGACAATCCTGCTCTTCCAGTTACTGGGCCAAAAGCCAAGTGTCATCCTTGACGCCTCTTTCTCTCACATCCTCTCTAATTCCTTATGAACAGCACCAACTCCCTCACACCACATCGACTGCTGTCGTCCTGGACTGAGCGGTCCCAGCGCTAGACCTCGGCTTTGGGCCCTACGATCTATCAACACGGCAGCCAGCGAGCCTACTGAAATGCAAGTTAATCACATCACTCTTCTGTGCAGTGCTCTCCAGTGGCTCCCCTGAAGCCCCCCATTTCCGAGGAGAGGCCAAAGTCCATGCAACGGCCTGTGGGTCCTACACGAGGTGGCCCTCTGCACCTCTGGGATCTCCTTTTCCACTACACCCCACCGTGCTTGCTCTCCTCCAGTCACCTTGGCCTCCTGCTGGTCCTTGCACACACCACATTGCCCACACCTTGGAGCCTGTACACTGGCTGTTCCCTCGGCACGAGGACCGAGGGAACAGCCAAACCCTGGCGTGGCTCCCTGCCTCCCCTTCTTCAAATCTTTGCTCACATGTCACTTCCTCAACAAGGCCTACCCTGACTACCTGATTTAACTGTAACCAACAATTTTGACACACTGTATAATTTACTCTTTGATCCTATGTCCTTGTTTGTTGTCTGCCTCCCCTGATAAGGACAAGGATTCTGATTAGTCTTACTCATGCTGAGTACCTAACAGTACCTGGCACACAGTACCGCTGAAGCAGTGGAGGCCTGGGCAGCCTGGCCCTGGACTGTGAATGAGCTGGGACGCGAGGAGCGCACCTCAGTGGGAGAAACCAGGCTGGGGGTGGACTTTTGATGGCCAGGCACATCTCCTCCCTCCCCTCTTCCCCAGGAAGCTGCTGAACCCAGGGGAGCACGTGGCCTGGAAGAGGAGTGGCCGACTGTGCCTTCAGCTGTAAGGCAGGACCCAGACAGAGAAGGGAAAGGTGACACCTGCCCACTCATCATGGCCTCTGTAAAGAGGGTGGGGTAAATGGCCCCAGTCCCATACCATCACCCTCCTCAGCTTCTGTCCCATCCTGTTTTGCTTTTTGGTAAAGTTCCCTTTGAAAAGTCCTGTCCCTCCTCTCCAGACTGAGCTGAGGGGAATTGAAGGGGTGAAGGGGTCCAGTGTCTAAAAGCCACCAGCCCTTCAGGCAAGAGAGCTGGGGAGGGGAGAGCCAGGGAGTCTGGGAGAAGGCCCCAGCACAGGCCTACAGCTCCCCACAGGGCCTACTCCTCCCCCAAACTCTCCCAGCCCTGAGCTTGCCACCTGCTCACCCCAGGGTTTTCTGGCAAACAAAATTGCCTGTGTAGACCTTCTCAGACCGGTTCCCTCACTCCTGCTCCTCTTGGCTCTGCGGCAGGGGAATGGTCATACCCATTTCTGACGGGATGACCACAGCTCTGCGCCTGCCCCCTAGGCATCGGGCGAGGAGCAGGTCGAGCCGGGCGCAGCGGGTCCAAGGCACAGCGAGGCTCCGTCTGGGACAGCGAGGCTCCGTCTGGCCCAGAGAGGCCAGGGTAGGCGGCGGGTCCGTCCAGTATCAACCTCCCCAACCCCCCGTCCCCGCGCCCCGGCCGACCCCGGTTACCTGTGCGAGTCCTGGTCTCCCCCGGGGGACGCTCCCGCCTGCACTCAGTACGGGCGATTGGCGTCTTTGGGCCGCTTCAGCTGCACCTTGAGCCTCTTCATGCCGATCTGGAAGCCGTTCATGGCCTGGATGGCGGTCTGCGCGCTGGCCGGGTTGTCGAAGCTCACGAAGCCTGGCGAGACACGAGGGACGAGGGCCTGGGTTTCCACGGGGCCGCCCCGGCCGGGAGGGGGCGGGTGCGTAGAAGGTCCATGGGGGCCGAGGCGGGGCGGGGCGGGGCGGGGCGGGCGACGGTGTCTCCCCGCTCCCGCCGCGCCTCCGGGCGGGGGTGGGGCTCAAGGCTCCTCCCCCTCGGGGCCCCGCCCCCGTCCCGGCCTAGTGCCCCCCACAGCCCGCTTGCTTGCGGCCCCTCCCGCGGCGGGCGCTGCCGAGGCTCCCGGCTCACCGACCCGCGTGGCCCCGGGCCGGGCCGCCCCCGCTCCACCTCGGCTCTGGGCGGCGCCGCTGTCCCGCGCGCCCTCTCCCCCAGGCGGGGCGCCCGCGGCGCGGCGGGGCTCGGAGAGGCGCCCGCCCCCCACCCGCGCCGGCCCCGGCACCTCAGCCCCCGCCTGCGGTGGGAGAGGGCGGACACACCTGCGGGTGGAGGAGTTTATTGGACACTGTCCTCCCTGACAGGAGGGGGCCTGGCAGCGGGAGGGCACGGGGTGCCGGCCTGGGGAGAGAGAGGAGTGCGAGGGGAGGGAGGGGAGGCACCACGGAGCGAACTTCGCCGCCGCCGATTCCGGCCGCCCCCCTCGCGAGCGCCGCCCGGCCGCGGGGCAGGACAGAGGCAGGGTCCCCGCCGCCCCTCCTCCCGCTCCGTCCCTGTCGAGGCTGCCCCCAGCCAGGCTCCGGGTGGCCACCGAGGCCAGTCCACACCGGCTCACATTAACCCGCCACCTCGCTCCCAGGGGCAGTCTGCACCATCCTTTTATTTAGTAAAACTCCACCCTGGGAGCGGGGGCTCTTGCCCCGGACTCAGCACGCGCCCATTGATGTGTCCCCTGTGAATCCCTCGTAACACTAATAATGGTTTAACAATAATAGTACAAATTGACCCTATTAGCGAAAGTTAGCTGAGCGCCTTCTCCGTGTACTACAGACTGCATAAGTGCTTTTCACGTGTTCACTCCTCCCAACATCCCAGGACAGGATACAGAACCGTCCATGGCTCCCAGTCACCTTCTGAAACAAGCAGTTCCCAGGTGGGAATGGATTAGGTTCCCAAAGCTGATTTAGAAGTCACCTTTTGGAACTTCGAATGCATCTCCTTATAGACTACACTACATCAGCATTTCCCAAAAATGGCCCTAAAAGGTGCTCCCTGAGAAAGGGCCTTTGGTGGTCAAGCAAATTTACAGCCAGGCCCCTCTGGGACAGTTCATGACACATTAACAAATAAAAACATCCCTCTACCACCCCAACTTCTCTCTTCTTTGTGGCTTTGTTTAACCTAGTATTTCCTGGAATTTATTTGACTTTAGAGGCCTTTTCTCCTGTAAAATGGACTTAGATCCTGCAAAATATATGAAACTAAGCTTGGCGAATTTCCCAGGCCATCCTGCAAATGCACTTCATTTGGGGTGCTCGTCTCCAAACGGCCATTAGATATATAAGGGATAGGTGTACAGACTCCTTTGAAGAAGAAAGCTGCTTTCTTGGTTAATTGTCTGTGGTACCTTGGGGCCTGCCTGTGACCCCTCCCTTACTCTCCCTGTGTGGTGGCCCTTTTACCTCTGCCCGAGACACTGCCTCCACCGGCCTCTTTTCTCTTTCTCCTTCCTGCATTTGTGTGCATTTTTCTCTTGAGGCCCTGCGTCATCAAAGATGGGGGAGGGGTGTGTGTACACGCATGGAGCTCAGATGAAATTGGGCAGAGATGGGCCCAGGGCAACATAACCAACATCTATGTATTAAGTATTAATCTATGTGCGAAAAGCACATAGGAAAGATTTCTGATTATCCGTAGTTGGAAATCAATGTGAGTCATCTTTCCACCTCCCCCTCTCATGTCCTCCTGGCCCATCCCTTCCCCACCAACTTCTCTGACTGATGACTAAATCAAGCTGTCAGCAGAGCAGTTTTCAAATGTGTGAATGGTGCATCTGTTATACTGCTCTCCCCCAGATTAAAGAGGGTGGACAAACTAAAAGCCTCTCTTCCTCCTGGGACAAGATAGCCGAACTGTGGGTGACAGTTTCCCCCACAAAAGAACAAATACGCGCAAAGTGGGGAAGAGATGGGAGAAAGATAAAAACGGCTGGAGATGCTGTCTAGGGTGGAGGTGTAAAGGGAGAGAGGGTCCTGGAGGAGGGAAGAAGCCCAGCCTTCAGGTTGAGTTTCTGGAAGCCTGGGGGTTGCGAAGGATTCTGGGCTCAAGGAACTTTTCTTCCTGAACTAGTTTTGTTAGCTGGCTAGCAGTCTGGGCAAGAAGCAGCTCCCCTGCTGGCCCCACCTCGGCAAGGCTCTAGGCACCATCTCCCATGTTCACGGTTTCCAGGGCTGTGTCCCTTCTCCCAGAGCCCCCTGCCCCATTCCTCCCACTCCCGAGAAGGTTCCTGCCTTCCAGACCGTGGGAGGCTGTGCAGGTAGGATGCCCGGTGGCCCTCCAGCCCGTCTTAACCATCTGTGCAGCACATATGTTCACAACGGCCTCTGAAAGATTCCGTTTATGCTTATAAAGAGCAAGCGGGACCTCTAAGGAGTTCACTTTAACAGAGGACCACATGTGCAGAAAAATGGCCCTTCCTTTGGGGAATAAAGGGGACCCTAGCACCTCCTGAGGGTCCGCTCTGGCCAGGTCCCTCACATGGACCATCTCGTGTGACCTTCACAGCCCTGTTGAGAGCTGACTGCTGCAATCCCCATTCCACAAATAAGGACACTGAGGCCCAGAGAGTAAACATGCCCATGAGTGCATGCTGGGGAGAGCTGCACAGGCTCGGCTGCCAGAGTGAGGGAGGGAACCCAAGAGGCTGAAGGAGGAGCCATTGGGCCAGCCAGCTTGGCGGGAGCCTGTCCTTTCTCAAGGCCAGTGGATGTTCAGAGCTAGACGTTTGTTCAGGAAGAGAGGAAAGAGCCAGAGTAGAGGTAGGTGGGGGTGGACTCTCAGAAGCAGCCGGGCGAAAGTCTTTGCTGGAGAACTTGAATGAGCTAATGGCAAGGGTAGTCCGGGGCTGACTCCAGGGAGTCAAACGCACTCCAGCCCGGGGACCCAGCATGTTCTGGGCTCTTCACAGGTTTCTTCTGATTTATGGAACATCTGAGGCTTACTTAGAGAGCAAAGGCAGCTGATCTCCAGTTTGTCGTTTTTACATACATAATGTAACTCATCAGAAGAAACGCCAGTCAAACTGTGGAGGGGTGCAACCTGGTCTTTTCCTTTTGCCTTGTTTTCCCATCCCCCAGAGAAATGAGCTGCTGGGGCAACTGTGTGCCAACTGAAATGCCACAGATTTTCAGTGGCAGCTGCCAGAGGGGAAAGGACAATGTGCAAAGATCTTGACTGCCTTGGGGAACATGCTTTCCACCATGAAGCCCTTCCTGGTCCTGGAAAGCTGGTCTCCAAACTGGAATCTCCTTAACATGTGCTTCCTGGTGCTTCTGCATTTTTGTACCTTCTCCCCTTCCCCACTCGCAAGGGGGGACCCAGGTTCCCTGGCCAAAGCAGGATCCTATTCTGTCCTCACAGCCCCAGAATCTGGGGATCAACCTGGAGATTCTGAGCTTCTGGCTGACTCAGCTCTGGGGACTGGACTCCTTAATCCTTGGGGAATCATGAGTGGGTCTGGCCCCAGAAAGAAGCTCCCATGGAGGCAGAAGAGGTGGGCGAGGGGCTAAGGAGGAGTGGAGAGGAAAGGTGTGGGGATAAGGTGGGTTTCCAGGAGGTTGGAAGCAAATTGAAACTCAGGATGCCCAGTTGAATTGGAATTTCAGATAAACAATGAATTACTTTTTTAGTATATCCCCAATATTGCATGGGACATATTACACATAATATTGGGGATATATGTATGCTAAAAATGTATCCATTGTTTATCCAAAATTCTGATTTAACCGCGCATCCTGTGTTTTATATGACAACCATACTCCTAGAGCCCCCCAAGTCCTTCGTCTCCTATCTAACACCCTGCCCAGGAGAATTTACCAGAAGTATCTTCATCCTGTTACTCCCACCATCTTCCACTGCCTACCACACCGCATGAAGCATCTTCACCTGAGTAGTTGAAACCCTCCCCAGCACAGGCCCGCCCTCACAGCTGGTCTCCCCTGAACCCTCCTTTCTCCCCAAAGCCTCCTGCTTCCTCATTCACTGACCTTTGACTCTTCTCATGCCAGGCCCCATGCCCTCATCCATTCTATTCCCCCTGCCTGGAATTTCCTCCCCTTCCTTTTTGTCTATTTGCATCCACCTGCCTTTCTCTTTCCTCCATTACTTGGTGCCTCGCAGATTTCACTGCTGTTGAATAGATGTGATTTTCATCTAAGCTCAGACCTGAGGCTTCCTGAGGGCAGGAACCAGTTTCCTCTTCCTGATTCCTCAACAATTTGGCTCTGGTGGGCTGAGGGGGTGGGTAGGGGGAGGAGGGTTCATTGGATGGCAAGAGGGGAGCAAAGAGCAGGGTAGACAGAGAATGGGGGCAGGGGCAGGACAGAGAGATGGACAGAAGAGGCCAAGGGGCCGGCGGGGTGGGGGCCTCGGCTGGGCGGACCTCCCACCCCAAGGATCATGCTTGGCTTTTACCCCTGGGCCGCTGTGAACTTGAGAGGAGAGGGGCGCTGGGAGAATGGGTGTCGCCAGGCCCTGCTACCTGCCCTTCCACCCCTGCCCAAGGTAGGTCCCTTCCCCTTCTCAGTCGATGGGAATGGAACTTTTTGCCTGGGAAGAGAGACTATCTCTTGGACTGGGACAGGGGGTAGGGGGGCTGGATGGGGCGGGGGGGTGGGCAGAGAAAGCCAAGAAGCCAAAAGAACAGAAGAGAGAAGAGGGGTGAGAGGTGGAGGCTGGAGGCTGGGCACAGGAAGCACTGCGGGGGGGGGGGTGGCGATGTGAAGGAGCAGGTTAAAAGCAGTTGGACACCGGTAAATTGGTGCGAGCACCACCCTGTCCTAGGTGAAGTTGGTTTGTTATCTTTACCCACCAAAGCATTTACTTTGGTTAGTCGCCCGATCCACAAACACTTTCGAGGAGATGACATTACCGAAAGGGAGGAACATCTGCATCAGCTCAGCGTCCCCAAACTCCTGGGGCAGATGGTAGATGAACAGGTTACAGCCCTCGGGCCCTGCGGTGAGGGGGGGGGCGGGGGAGGAGGGATGGCGGGGTGGGGGAAGAGAGAGACAGAGGAGAGGTGAGCGAGTTAGGCAGCGGCAGCAGGGAGGGGTGGGGGCGAGGTTAGGAGGGGGAGTCTCATTCAAGATCCAAAAGTGGCCACGGAAAAGGGGGGGCTGCTGAGCCCCGGGTCTGAACTCTGGTCTCCGCTCTGCCCTTGGGCAAGGCACTGAACCTCTCTGAGCCTCAGTGACCTGTTCTGCAAAATGGATCCATAGCAGGGTGCCTTGCAACTCTAGGGCTCCAGGGGTGGAGTCAACCAGTGAATGGAGTGAATGTGCCATGGTCTGATCAGTCATGGAGGGGAGATGCTGAGAAGAGGCAGGGGTAGGGAGACCTGCCGGGCCCCTGCTCAGGGGACGTCGGAGGGAACTGCCCTGGGGCAGCCGTGCCTGTGGTGCTGGGGCCTCTGGAAGCCTCACTTCAGCCCCCAGAGGCAGGACTCTGGGGCCTGGAATCCCCATCCTCCTCGTGGCCAGCAGCCCCTGCTTCCCATCTGGTCCCCAACGGCCCTACCCTCTGCTGTCCCGAACCTTAAAGTCAGCCCTGATCTTGGAGGTGGAAACCAAGATTGATCCCACCTCCTCCAGCAAGCTAGGTGAGCAGAGGGGGCTTCACTGCAAGGCTCCGTGACGGGATACCCACAAGCCAGGGTACCACGAGCCTTATGGTATAAAAGGCTTCCCGTTTCATTACAGCAGTAACAGCCCTGCCACTTCTGTAGCATGAATTACATGCCAGGCTGCTCTACACGCTTTACGTGAATGTTAATTCACTTAATCCTTCCAGCAGCCCTGAGGCCATTGTCATTCCCACTTCACAGAAGAGAAAACTGAGGCCAGAGAAGTTAAATCACCTGCCAAGTCACATAGCTAGTAGGCAATGGAGCCAGGATATGAACCCAGACCCAGGCTGTCTGCCTCCATAGTCTGTGCCCTCCTCTCTCTCTACCTACCTATCATTCATCTCAGTGCCCCAGAAACCCTGAACCCCGCTGAAGTCTTTGGATTTCTGAAATTTGCAGATAGCTAAAGATTCACGTTTCTTTGTAAATGACCAAAATGCTCAATTTTAACTGTTTGAATGGGAAATCTCTCCAAGCTCCTTCGTTTTTTTTCCTGCCATCTAAAATAGAATATGCCACAGATAACTTAACCTTTTAAAGTGTGGACATTTCAGTGTTTGTTTCCAGCCTATGGAGGACATGCACAGGAAACAGCTGCACTTGCTAAGAGTTGGATAAGAACGAGGTTCTGATCAGAGGCTGGTAGAAACTAGGCAGGAGCTTAAAAGTGAAGACTGTAAGGCACCGACGTGGGCTGCTGTGTGGCTTTCACAGCCAGCACCCTGGTTCTCTGGGACGCGTGAGGCTGCCACATAACCTGGTTCTGGAGCAAATCATCAGCTCTGGAATCTCTCCGCCCTTTTCTTCCTCTCCTCTCCCCTCCAGCTCTCCTAACTTCCTTCCTCCATCTATCTGCACCCCCTTGAGGTTCACAGCTGATAGCTAAGAGTTCTCTGACCACCAAAGCCTCCCTCTGAACCAATGACCTCCTCGGCCCTGGTCCCTGCCCTGCACCATCTGCCCACCCCCCGCCTCCGGCTTCCCCTCCCTGGACTGCTGGCTCTGCCAGCTGACGGCGCTTTCAGAACCGGCGCAAGCGAGCTCCTTCACCCACCACCAGGGGTCCCAGGGCCGGATTCCCCAAGCTCGGGTGGCCCTGCCCCCACCCCCTCCCTTCCAACCATGGCACGTTCTCACTGGTTCACACTCTGTGAATGTGTCCCTTGATGGTCCCCAGCTAGATATGAGTCCCCTTGCAGCAGGAACCAGCTCGAAGGCCTCATCTAATCCACACCTCCTGCAGGGTCCCACCCAGATCCTCCCCACCCCCTCTCCCTTCCTGGGGCTCCCTGAGTCCATAGCTCATATTCTGCAGTCTGAAGCTGTTTCTCGGGTAGGTCTGGGAAGCTTTCTCTCCAGCCAGAAGGGGGTGCTCTCTAGGGGCAGGGGCATTTGCCTCCCGCCCACCCCCCACCCGTCCTCCTACTCCCCCCCCCCAGCACGTGCCTCCCTTCCTCTCCCATCCCAACTCTTCCAGACTTCCCCCACCCCTCCAACCTACGCTAACACCCGCCTTGAACTTGGGGCCCTCCCTACAAGTTCAAGCTCTGCAAGCTGCTTTGTGTGGATGTTATTTCTGTTCTCCTTAAAGAGACAAGGAGCCTTCGAGGGTAGAGCCTCTGGGCTCAGTCCCATCAGCATGGTGTGTGGCTGAGCCCCACAGGGTCGGCTCTCCCAGCCCCCTGCCCCTCACCCCTCAACAGTGAGCCTACACATTGCCTTACTGGGGCTACCCCGGAACCCTAATTCCCAGAAAATAGAGCATCCGGAAGGTATGACCGCAGGACTCTGGAGATCAATCTGGTCCAAACCAGCCTTCTGACAAATGGTGAAACGGAGCTCCAGAGACAGAAAGTGAGTGCCCTGGACCACACTGCAGCCCCTGGCACGGTAACCTGGGCTGGTCTGTGGGCAGACAGCCTCAAGGCCTTCAAGCATCTGTTCTCAGGCTCAGCTCAAAGACAAGGGAGCTGGAAGGAGGGTCCTGCCCGGCAACCAGTGTGTCCTGGTATTTCAATGGCATGGCACAAGGGGAGGTGACCACGGTGGAAAGAGGCTAACTACTGTCATGGCTGGAGGGGCACAGCCTTCTTGTTCATGCCTCATGCAATACTGGACATGGCTTTGGTCTAGCTCCAACCCACTCTCAGCCTGTCTCCACCCCATTTCCAGGCTCACCTCAGACTTTGCAGCAGCCATGCCTTGGCTCCTGCTGTCCTCCCTGCCTCAGATGCCTGTCTCCCCATCTCTATGTGCTGGAGGGGAGTCCTCATCCTTCAGGACCCCAAAGATTTCCCCAAAGACCCCACTTCCAGCACCATGAGCTCGCCCTTATATGCAGCGTGCTTCTGTAGGGACCTAGGTTCCCATCTCACTGCCCTCCATGCCCTGCTCCCACAGCGCACCGAAGTCGGGCAGTGGGAGATCATCCTGCCCGATGGGAGGCTGGAGTGGGGACCGGCCACACAGGTCTGCTCTAGGGAGCAGGGCATGGGGGTGGGGGTAGCTGAAGCTGCTCGGAGATGGACAGAAGGTACGTGAAAGAGTTCAGAGCTAGACTCATGGGTTGGTACAAAGTATGAGGCAGGGGGTGGGGCAGGGAGCAGATGGGGGGACTGTGTTTAAGGCCAGTGGTAGGGGCTGTCATATGTGTTGGTCAGAGCAGCACTGACCTGCAGCTGTGTGTGTGTGTGTGTGTGTGTGTGTGTGTGTAGCAGGGTTTAGAGACTTCTGAGCCACAGGCAACAGTGATACAGGGCACTGACTATGAGGTGAGGGCAGGTCAGCCTGAAGCCAGTGGGGTGACAAAAGCAGTAAGTGTCCCCATTGGGCACAGCTCCCTGCTCTGGGCCTGGGGCAGGCAATGCTGGACCCATGGACCCACCGCCTGTGGCCCTGACCCGACTGATGTGGTGCTGGAGGGCATCAATGGAGGGAGGAGGGCGGGGGCAGGGCAGGCTCTAGGACCACAGCCCAGTGAGGGGACCATCTGGCAGAGGCAGGCTGATGGGCCATCGTCCACCCCCACTTCACCCATGGGCCCAGGCGTGACTGGGAGCCGCAGCAGCTGCAGCATGCCTGCAGGAGTGAGAAGGGGGCCTCACCGTGCACCCTCTGGGTTCCTGCAGCTTCATCCTCACGGGCCCACGGGGGTGATGACACAGGTCTCAGGAGCTGCCCGGTGCATGTGAACTAAGATAATGCCTCACGTACAACTTTGGAGAGGGCGACAAACTGGTGAGGGGGGGGCTGTGTGCATGGTGAGAAGTCCGCAGGCGACTGCTGGAGTTTGGAAGGCAGACTTGAGCTAGTCTGATCCTCACAGCCCTCTAGGGAGCGATCATCACTGTCCTCGTTTTACAGGTGAGGACACCAAGGCTGAGAGAGGAGGCCTGAGCTAGGAGTAAGACCCAGAAGGGTTCGCTTCAAAGACCAGCCTTTCAACCATCCAGGCTCTGGAGCCTGCTTGGGGCCTGTCTGCCCACAGGGCTTTGGATCAGCAGACCCCGGGGTCCTTTCCAGGACAACCCATATCCCACAGCTCTGGGAGAGTCTGCCGCAGGGGCTACGAGCCAGCGATATGGAAACCACTGGAACCCTTTGGCCACGTGGGCTACGTGGGCAGGTGTGGTGGCCTCACTGGAAGGCTGACCCTTTTCACGGGGTGGAGAGACAGGACCCCTTCAAACTGAGCTCTGTGAGCATCCCTGCATCCCCGAGCATGGATCTGTTATCCAGCTCCTGCAGGGCTCTGGACTCTGGAATGGGAGGACTCAGATTCTTTACGAGGTTCCAGCCTCCCGAGGCCCATTGGCCTTGCTGCCCTGTCCACACCAGGGCCTCCAGATGTGGCTTTCCAGGATCCCCTCCTTTCACTAGGCCTACACTGGGGCACCCCATCCCCTCACCTGCCCGTGGAGTCCTTCCCTGGGAGCTCCGGCTGGCTCTCCTTCTCACCTAGAAAGTACAACCTCTGTCCCTGATGAACTGGTATCCCCACTCCCACCCACCACCCCAGCCACGACCATTCATATTTCTCCCTTCCCTTGCCACTGGACAAATGCTGCCCATCGAGGGAGGGGAGATTCTTGGACCCTGCCTCCTCCGGGACCCCACCTTCCTGACCTCCCTCCACTTGGGTTTACAGAGCTGCCCGTGACAGTGCACCTCCGCGCTTGGGTTGGAGAGCGCTGCCTCTCACCGTCCCGCAGCTCCTCTCACCCTCAACACAATGCAGATGTGGTCACCTTGCCAACGGAACACCCCTGCCAAAGGCCCAGGCGAGCAGCCTCTTTGGGGAGAGAAGGGGGGAAGAGGCGTAGGAGCCCGGCTGGCAGACTCACCTTCTCTCTGTTGCTGGGGAATCATTGGAGGTGGCTGAGGAAAGGCCTGGCTTATCTGACCATAGGCAGCAGGGTAGGCGGCTGCTGGAGGGCCAAAGAGAAGAGGCAAGAGCAAGAGACGGTGATAGTGACACAGAGAGAGACAGGGAGAGAGGCAGGAAGAAAGACAGAAATTTCAGTGTCGAGCAGTAAAAGCAGACCAGCGAAAAAAATGCATTTTTAAGATAAAGCCAGTTTTCAGCAGTAATGAAGGAGAAGCGGCAGAGGGAAGACTAGAAGATGTGTATGTGCGCTGGGGGGGGTGTGCGTGTGTGCGCGCGCACATGCGTGCTGGTGTGTGCCTGGGGGAGCCGAGTTTAATCTGCAATGGACAGCCCACGTGTGGATAATCCACAATAACGGATAATCAAAAACATCAGAATGCCCTGGAGAGGATTGCCCCACACCACCTGGAACCCACAAGGTTTCCCCCTTCTCTGAGCCACCACTGACTCCGGTCACATACCCTCAATCTCGCTCAGATGGCGCCTGTGTGGGAGACGGGAGCCACCCTAGGTGTGAGCTTGGCCTCTGGGATCCTGCCCGTGGGTGGTTCCCCAGGGGCAGAGGACTGAGTTGAACAAATCTGATGCTTTCTCTATTCAACTGGAAAGGGTCAGGGGTGGGGCAGGAGTGGCTAGCCCCCTCCTCAGCCTGGCCTGGCTCCCGAAGGGGCTCAGGCGGGCTCAGCAGGTGAAGAAAAGAGCTTCCCCTGGATTCCAGATGTGAGAAGTCTGCTTTATCCAGGTCCGCATGGTGCCAGGAAGCTCCGTCACCCTCAGGGGAGACATTGCTGGCTGCTAAACACAGCAAGGAGGGACCCTCACCACCAGGCCAGACAGCAGGACACTGGCTGGGTGGGGATGACTTTGGTGTGTGTGTGTGTGTGTGTGTGTGTGTGTGTGTGTGTGTGTGTGTTGTGTGTTGCCCAGCCCAGGGGAGGGACAGAAGCGTGGCTGACAGCTGGCCTTGGGCTTCCTACAGTGGCTCATCACCTTCGCATTGAGTGACCCAAGGCCGTCTGCTCACCTCTCCTGTGTCCTACCTCTGGCTGCCTATCCTCCCTTGTTCCCTGTCCTCCTTGCTCCGGCCCCACTCCTGTTGCCTGTGTATGGCTGGGGGGGGATGGAAACAGCATCCCCTCCCTCAAACCCAGGCATCGGTGCTTCCTGAGCCAGTGACACCTAGCTCCGGCCTCACCCCAGTGCTGCTGGGAGGCTTGGTGCCCCTGGACAAGCCAGCCCTGGCAGCACCACGGGGGAGGGAAATCTGGCCTCAAAGATGAGTCACTGCACAGCAAGGTTAAAGCTTAGTCTGGCTCACCAACTCATCGCATGTTTGGACCACCCACCACTGCCGTGTTGGGTTAGGGTTAGGTAAGCTCTGCCTGAAGACCAAGGGGTGCCTACAGAGAGGGAGGGAGCCCCGCGGGGGTGGGTGGGTCTCTGTCAGTATAACACTCCCTCCTTCTACCACAGCTCCTGGCCAGCCCTGCTCCCCCCTCCCTCACAGTGCGGGGCCCAGGCCTGGCTGGGTAGGGGGCACCGGTGCCCAGGCACGGGGAGATGCACACAGCCGGGGGACCACCGCGGGGACGCGTGGATACTAACGACCTGCATACTGCTGCACTCCGGCGTAGGCCTGCTGCAGGGGGTCCGCGGCGGTGGGGCTCTGCGCTGCAGGGGAGCCAAGGGGGCAGAGGTCAGCGATGCCTACCCAAACCAGCTCCTCTCCCACCACACCCCTGGGGATGAGGCTGTAGCTGCACTGCCTTCCCAGTCACCGCGGTCTCCGTCCTGGGGCAGGGCATCTGAAGCAGGAACCCTGAATGGGGGTTCCTCTTCCCTCAGCCTGGGGCCCTTGGTAGGGTGGAAAGCTGTTTCCCCTGGCTGGGGGATGCAGGCTGCCACTGGCTTGGGCCGGGGGAGAGCGGTGTGGCTCATGCAGAAGGCTGGGAAGGGCAGGGAAGGAGATACCCGAGAAGGGCTTGACCATGAGGGGCTGGGTGGGGAGACACCTGAGGGACCTGGCCCTGGAGAAGGGCTGTGGGAAAGCGGGCAAGGGTGCTAGAGGCTATCAGGAGGGTGGTTTCCTCCTCACTTATCCCCAGCAGGACTCAGGGGCAGAGCCCAGCTAGGCAAAAGAAAGGGCATGGAGGCCTCATCCTGCCATTCCTCCTCGGCCACGCATGCCTACTCAAATAGAAGGACCCCCTCCCAAATGCTTAAGGAGTTTGCATGAGGCACAGAGGTCTTTCATTCCTGGGCATGCCCTTAGTGGAACTGACCACACAAATAGATCTGCCCCACGGTGCCCACAGACACCAAAGAACAAGAAGGCCAAGGACCTTCTAACACCTGATCTCATGACTGGGACATCTACTGCCCAGTGCGCGGGGGCCCTTGGGCTGATACTTTGGCAAGCAACCCAGAGAAGCTGGACTTCTTGGTTCACTTCTGTTGCCTTTGCTGTGTCTGCAGATGTGGTGGGCAAAAGCCCGGTTGCAGCATGGATCAATGGCGGTCACTGCCTTTGGTGACCAAGGGCTGGCCTTGGGGGCCCAGGGAAATGGGTGGGGACAGATCCAGCCTCAGTATATTTGAGGCAAGCTGGAGAACACAGGGAGGCAGAAAGGAAACCATCCAGGCTTATTGGCCTGGTGACCCAGGCCAACAAAGCTAAATGACAGTGCCAGGCTTTGGGGCCTGCAGACCAGGAAGAATTCCCAAATTTCCCTTCTGAGCTCTCTTCCCTGAACCTCTCAGTAACATTACACTAGAACAACAGCTCCTGGGTCTCTGGGGGACAAGGGAAAGTACTGGGGCAGAAGTCCTTAGAGATCATGTGGATGGTAGCAGGTGAGCTGGGCCCAGGAGGGCACTGCCCAGAGTGGGGAGCTGAAGATGGGTAAGGATGCAGGCTGCTTCCCGCCTGGGGTTGTCCAGGACAAAACCCTATCCCTCTATTTCCCCCACGGCGGACACTGGAGCTCCCAGTGGTGAGGTAGTAGTAGTGGTGGTGTTTGGCAGGTGGCCTCCTGCTCCCCTCTGCCGGACTCCTCCACCAGCCTGAGCTCCCTGGAGGGAGAGCCCACATCTTGCTTGTCCTCTTGGGCTACCCAGCTGCTCAAACACAGAACGCCTTTATGCCAATTAGAAAAAAGATGTCTCTTCTCTGGGCGGAGTTTCGGTGCCCTGTGCAAAATATAACCTGCACAGCTTCTATGGCAGCTCCCCCAGCACGGTGCCAGGATCATAGCAAGTGCTCAGCAAGCACCGTGACATAAGCAAGAAATAACCAGTCTCTATCATTTGCGAGAGCCTCCCCTTCAGGGGTGTTCTGTGGCAGTAAAAGCCACACTGTGTGCTTCCAGCATGATCCCAATGAGTAAAGGGGAGAGCAGAGATGCTACCTGGGGCTAGGAAGTGGAGAAGAGCATTTCTGAGACCCCTCTCTACTTCTCTGCTTAATGACCTCATTAGTAACTGCCAAAGAATGAGCACTTTGAAGGATCTCGCTCATTATAACAGCTCCAAACTCTGCATTTAAAGATGGTAAATTAATTTTTTTAATGTACTACTTTCTTCCTTCCCTTCCCTCCAACCCTCCCTCCTGCTCTGGCAGGGGATTGTTTATGGGATGTGACAGATTGTTACAATGGGGGAGAGAAACATTTCCAAATTCCACGAGGGAAATAGCTCACAGATGCTGGTAGGGGTGGGGAAGGAAGAGGTTTGTCAAAATCCACAGACCCAGATGGGCTTGTGGGCAGGCGAGGGAGGGGGTGGTGAAACCACCCAGATGTGCTCGGGACTGTATCTCCCAGCCCATGAGCCTGAGTGAGGAGGAGCCCAAAAACCTGAGATACGTGGGCTCTCTCCCACCTCCAGCTTGCCAAGCCCCTCCCAGCCTGGAGCCTTCACCATTAAACAACACTCCAGATCCCCCTCCAGGCCCTGTCACTTCATTCTCTAGGCTTCTCTGCTCTCTTCACTAAGCACTGAGGGGTGAGTTGTGGGAAAAGCACTGAGATGGGATCATGAACAACTCCAAGTTCAAAGTCAGGAAATTCTCCTCTATTTCTCTCTGGCACACTGAACTCGTACTCTGCTGCTGGTACAACGTTTATATTCTGTGGATGCCTGGGACTCACTCCAGACAGTGAAATCAGAATCTCTGGGCTTCTGTGGTTTTACAAAGCCACACAGTAGATTCTGATGGGCAACCAGAGTGGGAAGCACTACTTTGCCCCCCAAGGCTGACCTCCTCTGCCCTAGTTGGGCCAACCTCCTTACCCACCCTGCCACTGCCAGGAGAGCCCCTCCAGAGCGGTGTGCTCCTTGCTCATCCGTACTTAATGTGTGATCTGAGCGCCTCCTCAGGAAGCTCTGCTGGGCTTCCTCAGCCTACAGAATGAAAGAACTCTCCCTTCATTGGAATCCTTAAGCATCTCAAATCAGAGAACACTCACTCTTGATCAAAGTCTACTCTGCCTTATTGCCTCATCATTCTGTTGATGCATATTATGTTCCTGACTGGATTGTGACCTCCCAGGAGATAGGCCCATGTCCTGCCCTCCTTCTGGGCCACCCGCCTTTCATCTGTCACAGACTGGGCACTTACTAGTACTTATGGGGACTCTGTAACCTCATCACCTGCCCTCCAGGAAGAAGGACAGCCTTCTCCTCATTGCTATCACACTGCCTCTTGCCAGTCTACTCTAGGGCTTTGGGCCCAGCTTCCCAGCTCCAGAGTCCTCAAGACCAGGGAGATGAGCTGCTTAAAGTCAACTGGACACTCTTACCACAGCAGAACTGCTAAATTTTAGAGGAACAAAGTTAATCAGGAACAGGCCTCCTGGATCTTCTTGTGTGCCAGAATTCATGAAGGTAGGACCCAGGAACTGTCCAAAGTTCTGGTCCTCTGTCCAAAGTTCTGACCGTGGTTTCGAATGCACCAAGGGACCGAACTGGTATGTACTAGCCAGATTGCCAATCTATATACCTCCACTTCCTTCCCAAAAGAGGCTTTTCCTATTTAATACTAAATATGATTATTCTTTTAGCTTCTATCCCCTCACTTCTTTTGGGTCAAATTCACTCTCAAGTAATTTGCAGTTATTAGCCTCTCTCTAGATGAGCTGTACAACTCATCTATTCTCCTTTCCCCTGAGGGAGCCCCAGGAATGGGGTTTTTTTCTCATCCATCAGACTGACAGACCCCCAGGGATCTCTTGTCTTCCATCAGGAGCTCCCTGAAGGAAGGCAGGAGGCTGGCTTTCCCTGATCACATCTGGGGTTCCACCAAGGAACAGAGGGCAGGGAGCCACACATTCCCTGTTGTAACAGCAAGGGCATGCACAGAATGGATGGGGAGTGTGTTGCATGGGGAAGGAAGAGCTACCAGATGTTCTTACCTGGGTAGGGGTGAATGCCATTGGCAAACACAGCTTCTGCAGCAGGTTGCCCATTGGCCTGTGGGGGGAGGCCAGTGAAGCCGTTCACCCCAATGGGGGACGGGATGCTAGGCACGGCTGGTGCAGTGATGCCCGGAGGGGTGCTGCCACCTGGTTGCAGAGGTGAAGTTGGGTGGAGAAGGGGAGGCAAACAGAAGAAAGGTGATGAAGGCTAACCGAGGCAGCTCCACCCTGCTGGCTCCAAGGACCTGGGGATAGACTTGGACCTCACACGTCAACTCAATCCGATCTGTGAATCAGGCCTTGGGTTATCATCTCCCTATATGTAATGACTCTGCTTATCACAACTATATCTATACTTCAAAGCAGAGTCCAAACCTCATCTACCCCACAAAGACTTCTCTTACCACTGACTGCTTGACCTTGGACCGGCAGCACATAGACCTCTAAGTGCCCTTGACTTTGACCACAGTTGGTCTTCCTTTAGTCTTTTTCAATGATTCGTGCTCACCCCAGTTAAGTCAGGATGGACTGGCCTTTGTCTAGCCACCAAGGGGTTTCTAAGCTATGGCTCTGCTCTCTGCTATCTTAACTGGATCACTGAGGGGCTGATTTGCCTCCCTATGAGGGAGTCTTGATACTCAGGTGGAGGAGGTCTTAACTGTGGTGTTCCCTTGCATTGAGGGAGAAAGGCCTTTGCAGAGTCCAGACTCAGCCCTATTCACACCCTGGCCTCCTCCTCTTAAGACAGTGGTAATGCTCATTGTGGCAGGGGGAAAGTTGGGGTCAGATGACAATATGCTATGCCTTCCCTACACCAGGTGGATGGAAACCAAGGTGTGGATGGCACGGTGATTGTACTGAGGCCCCAGAGGCTGGAAAGGCCTTCCTCTTCATGTAGGAAGCAGGGTCTCTCTGTGGATAAGGACCTGAGGCCATCAGGAGTGTCCCTAGATTGGGGATCAGAGCTTTGGGGTGGTGTTCAATTTGGGGCTAGAGATGGCACAGTTTTTTTATAGCTTTTAGCTGGGAAAGGAATAGTTCCTGGATGTCAGGAAGGCTGCTGCTATGGCCTGAGTGCAGATAGTGAAGGAAACTTGGTGAATGAGAACTCAGCCCTTGGGGCTAGACAGGGATTCTTAACTTTGAAAGTACTGGCATCTGTAGCCACACATTTCTTATAGGGAGCTGTCCTGTGTATCGTAGGATGTTTAGCAGCATCCCTGGTCTCTACCTACCAGATTACAGTAGCACCGCCCCCCTTCAGCTGTGACAACCAAAAATGTCCAGGACACTGCCAGATATTTGGGAGGGAGGGGCAAAATTGCCCTGGTTGAGAATCATTGAACTGGATAATAGCTAGGATCCAATTAAAAACATGCTTTGTAAGCAGAGCTGTTTCCAACCCCTCTGTCCTTTAGTAACTCTTGCAGTTCTCTCTTGCTTGTTGTGAAGTTGTCTTGGAAAAAGTCAGTGAATCTAGGTTGGGTTAAAGGGAAATGAAAAAATGGGGTTCCTTCTGTGCTTGGGCCAGGGGTCACAGGATGGGCAGGGCTCTTCCCCTCTCAAACCTCAAAGGGAGATGTGTTCATGTCAATTTCTTTCCAGATATCTATACCAGAGATCAACATGAATTGCTTCCTGATATGGCTAAACAATTTGAATGAAATTCTCACCACTCTGAAATCATATCACAGACATCAAGGGGTCTGCATCCCATCTTCCCATGGGTTCTCAGGAATTAGAACATTTTTGAGACACACTGCCCAAGGATAAGGCCCGCATTGGGCCCAGACCCCATGTGCTCTTGACACAGGATGGCCCATTGGTAGCCCAAATTGGCCAAACAAAAGGTACCGATGTGGGTCCAGCTACTTTCCTGCCAGGCCAGGCCCTGCGTTGGTACCTGCCCACTTACCTGAGGTTGGGGTCATGGGTGCGGCCGCCAGGCCATTCATGTTGAGAGCCGCCATCTGCTGCATCTGGGCGGCGGCGAAGGCAGCCATGGGGTTCAGGTAACCACCCTGTGCGACTGAGGCCATTAGTGCCGCTTGCTGCTGCATCAGCTGGGACAGAGGGAGTGCAAAAAATATCATGCGCTTCCGGGGGCGGGGGGCGACCCTCCCCACCAAAGGGTTCAGCTCCCAGAAACCAGCCTCCTAGGCCCTGAACCCAGGGAGCTCAGACACATCTCCCGACCCCCACCCCCAGGGAGCCCTGATGCCTTCCCCATACCTGTCCTGGCTCTCAGTGGCTGTTAGAGACCACCCCCCTCCCGCCTCCCAAGAGAAAACTGTGTTCAAAAGTAATAGTACGGTCCTTGGCACTCTAAAGTTGTAGAAGGTGGAAGGTGGGAGAAGGGGACTGGCTCCATGGGCGCCAGTCAGTCCTGTCGTTCATGGATATGTGACATCCAAAGCTCTAGAGACATGTTGGATGAGCCTCTGTAGAACTAAGTTGGCATGGATGTCTGTTCAAAATGGTCCTAACTGGGAGTCTGTAGGGTAGAAGCTACAGGAGAATCACAAATAAAACCTCAGGCACCCACAAGATTCTCCCAGAGCTGAGTGGGGACTGGGGAGGTTGCTAAAAGTGGCCAAGTTTGGACCCTGCTGAAGAAGTGAGGGGAGCTTGCTTTTTTTTTTTTTTGCGGTACGCGGGCCTCTCACTGTTGTGGCCTCTCCCGTGGCGGAGCACAGGCTCCAGATGCGCAGGCTCAGCGGCCATGGCTCACGGGCCCAGCCGCTCCGCGGCACGTGGGATCTTCCCAGATCGGGGCACGAACCCGTGTCCCCTGCATCGGCAGGAGGACTCTCAGCCACTGCGCCACCAGGGAAGCCCGGAGAGCTTAATTTTTAGAAGCAGAACCCTGGCCTAGCTTAGTGCCACCCATGTGGGGTTACAGGTCTGAGAGGCAGCTGAGGGGAGATGCTGCTAGAGCCCGCCCCAGTGTGGAAGAAAGAAGTTGATGGGCTGGGGCCTGAGCCGGGGCCTCAGAGGACTACAGAGGAGGTGTAGGGGTGGAGGGCCTGGGGGCACCTCAGAGGACCCCTGCCAGGAGTAACCAGAAGGCCTGAGGACACCCTTCCATGAGCGGTGGCGGGGGTGGGGGGGTGGTGCGGTGTCAGCAGGACACTGAACCTCTCTCCCTGCTCCCTAGGATTTGCGAAGAACTGCGGCCCCCGCCCCGCCCTGCTGTGCCCTCACTTACTGCCTGTGCGTAGGCGCCGTAGGCCCCGAACGGGATGGCCATGGGGTTGAACATGCCCATCTGGCCAGCCATCTGCTGCATTCGCCGCATTGTGCGCTCCTTGTCGGTGTCGGCGAACTTGACCACCAGACTGGATGAGGCTCCCTGCAGCCAAGACTGTGTGTGAGGCCCACCAGCCCTAACCGCCTCTGCTCCCCGGCCCCGGGCCCACCCAGTCCTCTCCACGGGGTGCTATGGGGGCGGGGTACGTGGCACGGTGACAAGCACCAACCCTCTGTCCAGGGGTCTGGAGTCTTAACCTCCCCCCCCCCCCCCCCGCCACCTCAGGCTTTTTCTATCTGGGTGACCTTGGGCCACTTCCTTAACATCTCTGGGCCTCAATATCCTTGTCTTAGTAGTGCGGATACTGGCAGTGCCTTCCGGTCTCATGGGGAGGCTGTGAGCCCCGCAAGCGTTCGGCATCCTGTGACCTAGCGTGCGAGGGCTGGTGGGGCCCTGCGGATGCCTGGGGTGGCCGGGCTGTCTCTGTCCCTCATTGCCCCGTTCCCTCCCCGCCTCCCAACTACCCGGGGGCTCACCGGCATGGTCTGGCTGCCGTGCAGAGCGTTGATGGCGGCTTGCGCCTCGGCGTGGGAGGAGTACTTCACAAAGGCGCACCCTGGGGGGACGGGAGAGGCTGAGCCACGGCGCCAGGGCCCAGAGGAAGGTCAGAGAAGCGCGAGGACTGAAAGACGGGGCACGGGAGGGCCGAGGGGAGAGGGCGCCTCCCAGAAGAAAGCAGAGTGAGACACAGGAAGAGTGAGAGAGAACCGACAAACTCGGAGCCACACAAGGAGGCAGAGAAAGACCGGGACCAGCCAGAGTCTTCCAAGGACCCTTAAGTGGCCCCGTCCTCCGCGACTTGGATCGCGGCCTTTCCCTCCCCGCAGGCCCAAGCGCCTCGCCCCTTCCAAGCAGCCTTACCCCGCTTGCCCGACGGCAAGCGGGCCATCTGGGCCAGCCCCAGACGGCTCGGGGACTCTACAGTCAGGCTGGCAGGAGACCCGCGGCCTCGCCCTGCCCACCCACTCGCCCCACCCACTCCCCGCCCCGCCCCGCCCCCACGCACCCTTGCTGTTGCCGTCTGGCCCGCGCAGGATGGTACACTCCTCGATGTTCCCGAAGGCCTCAAAGAGGCGGCGCACATCATCCTCAGACTGCTGCTTGTTGAGCATGCCCACGAAGAGTTTTCTATCTTCTGGAACAAAATTAGGAGATGCTTACCCGGGCCAGGGGCCCGGCTGCGCGGGTTTGGGCCCGGGGGGAGGGCACGGCCGGAGGTGGAAGGGTTACGGAGGGGAAGGGTAGGAGCTGGGTAGGGGGCGGGAAGGGGGCTCACAGCAGGAAGGGGAGGGAAAACAAAGAGAGGAAGGTGGGTGGGGCACCTCTAGAAGGGGAGGAAGGATGCGGGCTGAGGGGGTTAGGGGGAGAGGAGGGCAAGGCCAGAGGGGGAGGGGAGGTAGGAGGGGTTGGGTCTAAGCGCGGGGCAGGATTGCAGCGACTCTGCCCCTTCCTACCTAGAGAGCAGACCTCACACTGAGGGGCAGGGTCACTGGTCTGGCCGCTCACCTACAGGCACACAGGTCGTATGGGCAGCCCTACGTTCTCTTCCTCCCTCCTCTTAGACACAAACTATCTTCCTCAGCCACTTTCACCCCCAGATGCCAAAATTAATTTACAACTGGCAAGTCTGCCACAGGGCCTTTGCATATGCTGTTCTCTCTGCCTGGAGTGTCCTCCACATCACAAAGTTGAACCCTCTAATGCTAGGTCTCAGTTTAAATATTGCTTTCTCATCAAAGTCCCTCCTTCCACTTCTTTATTCTCTGTCTCAGCCCTTCCCATGGTCCAAAATTCAAAGGACAAGTATTTACTGCTTTGCCTGAGTAGTGTGTTTCTGTCTAGCTCCCCACCCCTCAGTCTATGCTCCCTGAGACAAGAGGCCAGTCCTCTGCTGGAGGAGTGGTAGCAGGCACATAGTAGGCCCGCAGGACTGAGCTATGGAATGGACGAATGAATGCCCTATGCCAGTCCCAGGAGCACGCCTCCTTTCTGTCTCACATGTTCTTACCTCCATCTGGTGCTCCCTCCTCTTGCCCCTTCCTATTCATGCTGCGAAATTCAGCCCTAAGGCACTTTGGAGGGCCTGTTTCTGAAGACGGGGCTCCCTTAGCATCCTCCCCCAACGCTTGTGTTGAGTACCAAGTGGTGTGTTGACAAAACTCAGATGTGTGCTTAGGGTGACAGGGATCACGTTAGGCTGTGTGGATTTGTAGCAGCTTGTGACTGCAAAAAGATTTCCCATCCCACAAGCTCTTACTTCAGTGTGACTTTCACTCCTCCCAGGGAGGTGGGGTCTAAGTTCCCTCCCCGTGAATCTGGGCGGGGCTGTGACTGCTCTAACCAATAAAGAATGGCAGCAATGACAGGAGCTGCCTTCAAAGGCTCGGTCATAAAAAGGATCAGCTTCCACTCTCAGCTCTCTCTTTTGGGGATGATTGCTCTGTGGAAGCCTGCCACCATGCTGTGAAGAACCCCCAACTAGCTCATACCGGGAGTCCACACGGAAAGGAACCCAGACCTCCAGCTGACAGCCAGCATCAGCCACCAGACATGGAGTGAATGAGTCCTGAGACGATGCCAGGCCCCAGCCTGTGAGTCTTCCAGCTGAGGCCCAGACATCCTGGAGAAGAGACAGTCCCTCCAAGCTGTGCCCTGTCTGAGTTCCTGACCCACAGAATCCATGAGCATAATAAATGGTTGTTTTATACCACTCCGTTTGGGGCTAAGTTGTTAGGCAGCCATAGCTGCTGGAACAGGGTCCCGTGGTGGCAGACACCCTCTAGATGCTTGTTGACTATTCAATAACTGACACACACAACCAAGGCTGTAGAAATGCCCACCCCAAAATTGCAAATGGCCATGTGTTCATGGTTTCCACAGAATGCAAGGGCACTCCAGGACCATGTCCTTCTGGATTCAAGGTGGTTGGTACCTCCTGCTCCAGAGCACTCTGTCACTCACACGGCCAGGACAGTTCACACAGAGATGAGGGGCTGACCTGGGGTCTGGAGCAAAGCAGAGGAAACCCCCAGGCCCTGCCCTGCTTCACAAGCCACCACAGAGTCCTCCTCCTCAGGAAGGCCTGGCCACCGCCCTGCTGGTACCCCCAGCTTGGAGCACTCAGCACTGGGCAAGCTCTCAGCGATGAGGTGCCCCTTCCATGCCCACAGGGTATCACTGTCAGTTCCTGTGACCAATGCTGTGTCAGGGCACGCCAGCCTGGACCTCCAACATGGGTGGGCTTCAGCCAAAGCTCTGGGCCTGGAGCCTGCCCTAGCCTGGGTGCTCTGCCTGGCGGCTCAGGCACTGGCAGGGCTGGGCACGCCCCCGCCCCATCTCCAGGCATCCCCAACTCCAAACTCTGGGCTGGGGGAAGCAGAGACTGGGAGACCAAGAGGAAGGAAGACAGAGGGAGTGAAAGGGGTGAAACTGAGGAGGGACAGGAGGAGATGGGGTTCGGAGCAGAAAGGGAGGGGAAATGGCGGAGACAGAGGAAAAAGAACTAGAAACAAAGAGCAGAGAGAAGAGCCAGGCAGAAGGAGAGGGCAGAGACAGAGGCGAGAGGGCCGAGGGCTTATGTTTAACTCTGAGAAGCACAGCAGCATTTACATGAAGTGAATCGAGTTTTGAAGCCTTCAGTAGAGCCTTGAAATTCTGCTCCCCAGGTCGGCCAGATGCTCCCCTCCCTCAGCCCCTTTTAAAGGCTCCAATTAAATGGGATTTCCAGGAAGACAAAGAAGTGAAAACATGCCCCCTGCTCATCCCTGACCCTCCTGCTGAAATCAAACATCTCCTCCCAGGAAGGAACTAGAAAAGGAAGAGAAGGCCGGTCCTGCACCGAGCCTGATTTAGATGCTGGAACAGCAGCTCCTGCCTCTCTCCTGACGTCTGAATATATTCCTCTCGTTTCATTATGACAGCTTTCTGATTACATTAAAATTCATCCCCACGTGCCTTTCTATCCAGCCACTTCCCTTTTGCAAGGGTTTGTTTGTTTGTTTGTTTGTATTCTCTAATTCCTTCTTCCACCCCCTGAAATCACCCCTTACTGCCAATTCTCAGTTCTCCGTTCTAGACCTGAGCCCTTCCTGTTTGAGGACTTTCCCAATGTGGAGGGGGCCAGGCTCCCCCTCTTCCTTCCTGTCTGGACTTCCCCAGGGAAACTACAACTAGCCTTACCTTTCTGGAAGGCTGCCAGAAACCAAATAAACCTGGCTCCAGACTCACTTCTTCTAGGTGATCTGGATTGACCCCACCCAACAAAGGTTTATTTGTTTCTAGGATCCTCTTTATTTCCAGTTGGCTTTGGTACTGGGTGAGTGATTCTAAGGCTTGTCTTTCAGACCAGGGAGTGGAAGGACTCTGAATCTGAGGGTGGACCTCCTCCTTCGGCCCAGGCCCACCGGCTCACACCCCAGCTCTGCTGCCTTCCAGCTGCATACCTATTCGCCCCCTCGGGTTTTTCGGTCTCTAAAGTGGGAATAACTCAGCCCTCCTCATGTGGTGGACAATAGGCTCCCAGGAGATGCTGCAGGACAGAGCCTGGCCAGCAGTAATAACAACAGCAATGACCATGACCTGGGGTTCTCTATCCAGGAGGAAGAGGAAATGGAGCTCCCTGCCCTGACTTGAGGGGACAGAGGTCACAGAGAGGGAGAGGCCAGAGGATCCACATCTGGGGGAGGAGCGCTTGAAGTGACAAGTTGGACTGGACTCAGGCTGTGGCTGCTCAGCTGAGATGGACAACCTCTCCTTGTGTCCCCACCCCCCCCATGCCCTCCTCCCCTTTCCCAAGGCTCCGTCCCCAAGCTGTGGCAGACAACCAGTGACACCATTTGGCTGGTGTCTTGGATCTTATGTCAACCTAGCGAGAGTCTCAGAGAATGACTCCATTTCCCCAGCCACTTCCCAGCCGCTCCATCATGGACACAGACCCCGATTTCCTGGGACAGGCTGAGTAGTCCCTGCCCCCAGCCCTCCTGCCTGTGTGATGCAGGGTCCCTGGCTCATGGTGGGGCTATGATGCTCTTACTGCCCCCCGTGAACCTTCAGCCTGAGCCCGTTTTAGGGCTGTGGGGCTGTCGCTGCTTCTCTGAGGAGATGTTCAGGCAGGTATTGCTGGGACTGGGCCACGCAGGCCACCTTGATGGGAGGTGAAGCCAGGACAGACCTCAGGGTCAGGGGGAAAATGGGCTGAAGACATCCCTGAGTGGGAGGTCGCTGAGACCGCATGGGAGCAGTCTCCCTCAGAGATGTAGGAGGCTGGTCTGCAGCCCAGTATCTGCCTCTTGACAGAGCCCAGCTTAGGGCAGGCAGGCAGCTCCATTAAGCTCAACTTCTGACTTCCTGGGCTGAGCCCAGTAGTTGGCACAGGAAAGCTTTGCCAGTGACCTGCTGGGTGATGGGCAAATACCCCAAATCTCCCCTGCCCTTGGGTTTTCACATAGGCTCCTCCTGGTCCAGGGGCCGATCGAGGTGCTCGTATGCTCCCGCAGTGATTCCACAACTGTTTGCTGAGCAACTTCTCTGTGCCAGACACTGTTCCATGCCCTGCTTCGACAGCAGGAAACAAGAGAGGTGAGTCAGCTTGCTGGAGCTGACTTCCGGATGGGGACAGAGGCCGTCCACAATAACAAGTTCCAGAACAAGACAAAGGCCAGCAGGGCTGCAACAGCGTGGCCCCCAGAGCTGGTGTGCCCTCCCCAGCAGTAACAAGGCTGCAGAATGGCAGAGCTGGGCTGGACCCTGGAAAACACCAAGGCTCCCACCTTTTTTAGATGAGGAGGTCGGGGCAGCTGGGGCCGGGACGGGACTAACCCCGGGTTCTTGGAGTCTCTTGTATTCTGAATCATGACCCCCTTGCTGCTGCCTTCCTGCTCTTTTAAGCTATGAGTGCCTGTGTCTGCAGGGGTGAGGGAGCACCTGGGGTTCCAGGAGGCAGGGGTGTGACACCCCAGAAGGTTGGCACTTCCTGAACCAGAGCGGGCAGCTCAGCTCTCTGTGCCCAGATGTCCTGCTCTCACTGTGGGGGGAGTGGGCACAGTTTATCTTCCTTCTTCTCCCCAGGAGTGGTGGGTGGGGGAAGACAATAAAATAACGGATGGGAAAAGTACCAAGTTCTGTCAGGTGCACGTGTTTACAACCACCTGAGGAGGGAATGGACCAGAGCCCCTGGCATGCCGCCTCTGGTCACTCCTTCAGCAAGCACTGACTGAGCACTTACTGTGTGCCTGGGACTTGGCTGATCAGAGTCTGAGTTTGAGTCTTGGGGGCCCTTCTGGTTTTCCCCTTTGGGCAAGTGTGTGTGTGGTGGGGGGATGCTTGGCTCTCAGATCCCTGGAGAATCCAGTTTTTGGCCCCAGAGCCTCTGCCACGGAGCCCCCCATGAGAGAGGACAGCAAGGCAATAGCTCTGGACTGCAGGTCTGTAGGGGCCAGTTGGGGAAGGGGACAGTGGCAACACTCTGAAGGCTTCCAGGAGGAGGTGGCCTGGCGTCAGGGGCAGGGGCTCCAGACCCACAACAGGATTTGGGCAAAGGCTGAGAGATGGTAGGGCCCTTTTTGGCTTTTCTTTTCACTTGCTCCTAAGTGGTCCCTGCCTGAGGGTTCAGGGGGAGCTGGACTTTGCTTTCCCAACTCCCTCTTGCCTGCCGTACGCCCCCACCAACACACACACATCTCCCAGTCCTCTGACCTCGGGAGTATTCTTCTTTTTCCCAGAACCTCAATCTAATTCTGAGTTTCAATTTCCCAACCTATTAGCATTGGGGGACACCTCCGGGAAGATTTAAGTGCAGATGAAAAGGCAGAGGAGTCTAGCTGCCAGAATCTCATGCTTCCTCCAGCCCCTCCAGTTGCGAGACAGACTCCTCTCTCTTGTTCACTTAGAACGTCTGGGAAGAACGGGGCTCTGGCTGGAAGGATTTGCATTTTAAAAGGAGAGCCCAGAAAACAGAGAAGCAAGACACTGACAGCAAGTTGAAGACAGGCCCCTCTTGGGGTATATCAGGGTGGTGCCTTGGGGCCCCCAGACATGTGTGCGGGGAGCATCCTGCTGGCTGTGCAGGATGAGTGGGCCCCCGAGGGGGGAGGAGGTGGGTGGCAGCAGCACCACGTGCCAAATGCCAGCACCCTGGCGCTAATGCTCAAATTCCGGTTTAATTTTCAAAATTTGATTCGCTCATTACCATTGGCATTAAACGGTATTTCCTGCTTAAGGATAGATGGCTGCTGGGGCGCTGTGGACGAGCGTTCATATGGCTAATGCCTTTATGGCCGCAATAGACTTTTACTGTTCTCTTCCCTCCAGCTGCCGAGGGAGGGTTTGTGGGGGGACCTGAGCTGGGGAGAACCGGGGGGGCCAGGGGCTGGGGTGAGGAATAAATGGTTTTGAGTTCTGTGGCTGGTGGGGCAGGCAGAGGGGTTGCTAGGGGACCAGGAGGGCCTGGCTGGGGGTGGGGGGATGTAGGGCCAGACCTGTAGGAGACACTCTCATAGGGCCCTGGAGGCTCAAGGGCAGCAGTTTGGGGAGTGAGAAGAAACTTCCAGACACTCACAGTGACTGAGCCGGAGGACTCTCTCCTGCTCTTGAGCCTTTGGCCCTGGGGGTGGGCAGGGCAGGGCCAGAACCCAGAGCCCCGGGTACCCATGTACCTGCCCCTCAGCTGCTGGCAGAGGCCATGCCAGAACCTCAGCATCTCTTAGCCTCTTTACTGTGGGACCAGGGGACTTGCCGGACCGCCTACTGGATCCCAGGACCACCATCTCCCTGGGGAGTGATTTCATGCCTGAAGGGCCACAGGCAGTGAGCCTTAGGGGGCAAAACCTGTTCCTTCTCCCTAACGTCATCCATAGATGAGGAAGGACCTTGAATCGAAGGCACACAGACTTTGACAGGAGGGGCGGGGCCGGGGCGTCTTGCAGAGAGTAACTGAGGCTCTTTGTCAAATCCTGGTTGACTGGGTCCCTTTAGGCAAGTCACATACCCTCCCTGGGCCTCCAGTTCCTCATCTGTAAAAGGGGAGAATAATCACACCCACCTCATAGGGCTGCTGGGAGATGAAATTAGTTAAGGTACCTGAGGATTTTAGCCCAGAGCCTGGCACAGAGTAAAATGCTCAATAAATGCAGCTCTGTGCCAGTTACAGCCAGGACTACTGCTCATCCGCAGCAGCGGCAGCTGGTGGGATGGGGATGCCCACCCCACCCCTGGGGTGTGGAGAGGACCCCAGGGACACTGAACAGTCATGTGCCAGGGGTCAGCCTGAGAAGCCGGGCTTTCCTTTGCCTCCCCTGACCAAATGGCAGCATTGGGGGCCCCTTTGAGAAGCTCCCCAGCATCCTCCACGTGGTCTGCCTGGATTAATCCACAACAAGAGACATTTCCCCCGAAGTTACACTGAGACGCCTCTGTGCCCTTTTCAAGAATTCTCTGTGTCCTGACCCGTCACGCACCCTGGTTCCTAAGGGACAAGTAGGTGTCAACCTGATCATCGGAACTGAAATCTGTGCCATTTTCGAGGTCGCTGACCCCCCACCCTGAGTCCAGAGGCCTCCTCCTCCCCCTCATGGTCAGCCCTGAGGTGGGTAGCAGGCAGTCCCACACCTGCCTTTCAAACAGGGGAGCAGTGGGTAGGGCTGTGGGTCTGCACCCCCTCTTCTCCTGCCTGGGGACCCACAACTGCCTGCTCTCCTGCTGGTGTGGGAGTTTCCAGCCTCGCCATCCACAAGGTTACGGGCCTGGATCGGGGTCCCTCTGCAGCCATGTGACCGTGTCACTGCTCTCCTGAGACAGGCCAGGCCTGGGAGAGCTCTCCATGTGAAGTGCGCCAGTAAGGAGCCAAGCGATGCCCGCCTTTGCCCCACAGCTCACACTCTGCCAGAGCCAGGGCCAGGGGTGCAGCTGGGTGGGAGCCGCCTCCCAAGGATAAAAGCCTTCCTGCCTGGGAAGAAGTCTGAAAGAGACATCAAACCAGATTAAAGGCTGCTGGAGATGGGGTGGTGAGAAGGGCCGAGATGGGGCTCCCGCTCCACTGGGGATGCAAATTAGGACCCTCAGCCACTCCAGCCCCAAGCGCAGGCCGTGCCAGGCCTTGATCTGCCCAGCTCCCTCCAGATGGTCTCTGTGTGATGTGGGGGTAGGAGGATGCAGGGCACATCCAGCCTCCCCCACTCGCATTCCCTCAGCCAGCTCTGCCTTCCAAATGCTTCGGGGTAGGGCCCAGGCCGTGAGAGTCCCTTCCTCGCTGTCTCCCACCATCCCCCCAGGCCCCTGCTGGCTGCTCTCCACAGGGCAGCCACAGGAGTCAGCCAAAACCCAAGGCAGATCCTGTCTATCTCCTGTTCAGACCCCGCAGGTCCTTGCATCCCACTGAGCACAAGCCTTGTGAGGGGCTGCACAGGCACCCCACACTCTGCCTCCCCCGATCCCCCCGTCCCTCTGCTCAGAAACCTAGGGCTTGTGAAGTCTCCATGCACGGCCTGCCCCTGCATTTGCACTGCAGTTCCTCCTCTCGTCTCCAAGATCATGTCCTCGGCACCTGCAGGACACTGCACTCCAGGAATCCTCAGAAACTGGGAAGTTGAGTGTCTCCGGGAGATGAGTGGGCAGCGGCCACGCTGCAGGCACAGAGCCTGCCGTGATGAGCTCTGGGGCTGTGGGGTGTCTAGAAGTCTTGAGCCAGGCCCTAGGGGCTGCACATGCAGGGTTTGCCAGGTGGAAAAGGCAGGGGGCAGGCATCCCAGGTCAGGGAGCGCGGCATGTGCAAAGGCAGGGAGTGTGGCAGGCACGTGGGACGAGGAGTCACAGTGACACACACACCCCTCCCTCCTTCCTCTTCCCCACCCACCACATTCTCAACGATTCCCTCAAGGTCCAAGCCTGCACCCTCACCGCTGACCACCGGAAGCCTAGCCTGGGACTCAGACCCTGCGTGCGAGCTCCTCCTGGCCTGTGTCCATACTCACTGCCCACCATGTCCTCTCTTGGCTCAGACTGGCTCCTAAGTCATGGCACCCAGGGATTCTCCTGTGGTCCAACTGGACTCCCAGGCCCACCCCCCTCAATGTCACCCTGGTGTCTTCTTCATGACAAGAGCCAGCGGACCAGGCTCCCACATCACAGAGCTTCTGCTGCCCCCAGACAGCACTGGTCAGACTGGCTCCCTCCCCAGGGCTCTGTGGTGCCCCTGCCCGAGGGAGACCACAGCTCTGACCATACCCACTCCCCCATGAGGTGGTTATAATCGCCACAATACTAATAATCAGAATGGTTCTCATTTATCAAATATTTACCATGACGCCTGCACTAAAATACGCCCTTTGCAAGTATGACGGATATTTTATCCTTTCTACCGTACAGATGAGAAACTGAGGCTCAGAGAAGTTAAATATCTTTCCCAAGAATACACAGCCAGTCACTGGGGAAGCCAGGACTCAGACCCAGGGGGTCTGAATGGAGCTGAGCTCTCAGGTCACCCTCCTTCCTGGTAGAAGACAGTGCTACCTGGAGCTCTCTCTCTCTCTTCATTCTCCACCCCTCCATGTCTGCACAGACAGCTGGCAAAGGCCTAATAACCCCATTGCTCTGCGTGGGTCGGGGCTTCTGTCCAGGGCCCGGAAGAGGGGCCTGGTGGGGCCCTGCTTAGCTCAGATGGAGCAGGCTCCGGTGATTCCTGACTGCCCGATGACCCGCAGACATGCCTCACAGCCCCTCCTCAGTTTCACTAGCCCCTCTGCCCAGAGCACGGCTGTCTTGAAGTCTCCTGGGTGACCAAAGATGTTAAGCTCTGTCCTGATGAGTCCCCGGGCCTTCCTCTGCCCGGGATCTAGGCTGCAAGGTCCTCTCCCCTCACCACACAGAGAATCGGACCTGCTGGCAGAATCCCCTCGACTTGAAGTCCACACCCCTCCAGCCCCTGGTACCTGCCCAGGGCAGAGGTGTGGCTCTGTGCCCTCGGGGGCTTGCAGCATGACCGGGGAGGCCGAACCAGAAGACTGTCACCTCCCCGGGGTGCCACGAATGGCCCCTGCACCCTCTTCTCTTGTGCTTTTCGAGTTGATGGGCAGGCGTCAGAGCCCTGAGTTAGGCAAGAGCTAAGCCCTGGAGGCGCAGCATGGGTGAGGGGCCCCGGAGGCCACACCCACATCCCTAGCTACCTCCTTCTCTGGCCTTCAGCCTGTGACCCTCGTGCCTGTGAGTCTGCGCCAGGCCTCCCACAAGGAGCTTGGGGCACGCGGTGGCACTAAGTAGAAGTCACCTTTCACTGGGGCTGCGGCACGTGGCCGGCTCTCCAGGTAACTGATTATACATTAGATCTGCTACCTTATCCTTCCCAGGCACGTGGCGCACGACAGACGGCCCTGCGTTCTATGGGGACTTCTGCAACCCAACGCTGTTGTCTAATGGGGTTTCCGCTGGCGTCTGGCACAGTCTCCAGCATTTCACCCATCACAGGATAATTTATAGCATAATGGGGCATTTTTTCCTTTATATCATGCGGGAGCATAAATTACAGCCAGTTTGTCCTCAGCTCTCAAGGAGACAGACAAAGCTGGGCTTTATTCCAGCAAAGGGAGGAGGTTTCTGCAGGGGGTGGGTAAGGGCAGGGCGGTCCACAAGGCAGCAGGGGCAAGAGGAGGAGAGACCAAGGAGCGCCTTAAGAACATCTCACTGACGGGGTGAGAATCTAGTTGAGGCGGCCACAGATACCGAGGAAGAAGTAACAGTACCCACTTGGAGTTCTTGTGGCTACTAACCGTGGAGGGTGCTCTTGTTAGCTGAGCCGTAGAGCTGCACAGTTTCCACCGCCTGCAGATGACCCGGCCGTAGACCAACTTCTAACCCTAGCCACGGGCTGACCCTTACCTTGGCCGCAGCTCTTCCCACGGCCTCACAGAGAGAGTGGTGTTTATGGGTCCACCCCCTTCCTCCCCACCCCCTGCCACAGCCAGAGACAGAATGCAGTGCCTGGCAAGCCTCCTGCCCTTCTGACCCATGGCTCATTTTTAACATTGAGGGTGGGGCTCAGCTTCTTGTGGGATGAGGGAGGAGAGGGACACCCCAGCTTCTAATGGCCTGCCCGCTGTCCTCCTGGGGAGGTGCACGCAGCTCAGGGTCAAACGGACTAGTCTAACACAGCAGGAGTCACACCTGAACCAGAGGCTGCAACTGTGACAAGGACTTCTGGTGGCCCTGGGTGGGGATGGAGTCTTCAGAGGTCACCTGGCCAGCCTCCTCCAGTATGACCCAAGGTGAGGATGATGCTTTCTGAACACCCTGGCAGAAGTCTCCCTGGCCCCCATGGAGGCAGCCCAGAGGAATATTTCCTCTTTTGTACCCTGGAGAGCTCAACCCTGCCCAGATCCCAAGTCCTGCCCCTAGAGCACCAAAGTCTGCTCCTTCCTCCTTAAGACACACTTCTGAGAATAACATCAGGAGTCTTGGATCTTGTAAGATGGTGGTTCTCACCCATGGATGCTATGAAATTCACCTGGGGGCTTTCAAAATACAGGTGTGCCCAGCTAGCCCCTGAGATATGGATTGGTCCAGGCCTCTATGTTTTTGGTTTTCGTTTGTTTCAAAAGCTACTCAGGTGATACCAGCACACAGCCAGGGCCGGGAAGGGCTGGGATGGGTCTTTTCCTGGCTGCTCCTGGCCATCTCTCCTTGGGCACCCCATCTCTGCCCTCGGCCTGCCTGCAGAAGCTTTAGACTGCAGGATTCTGTGTGTGTTGGTGCTGGTGGAGGGTAGCACCCACCTTCTCTGCCCTGACACCTGAGCCCGGGCATCCCCCCATCCCTCACGGGGTCGTCCTGGAAAGGGGGGTAGACTGAGGGGGGATTATCTAGGTTAGCATGAAGCCCACCCCTCTAATGGCTTCGCAGTCCTCCCCCTCTTCTAATTCTCTCCTCTCTCATGCCCCTCTCCCCTCCATCCATCAGGCCAGGCCAGCTGAGAGAGGAGGGTCCCAGGCTCTTCTTTCATCAGCCCTCCAGTTTCCTTCCCATCCATCTTTGATCCAGCCACCCTAGCCCTCCTGGAGTCACCCCTGACCCCACCCCCGTCCCCTTGGAACTAGATGGTCCAGATTTAAGTACACAAATACTCACTATATTAACTCATGACTGATAATGGACTACAGATAGACACAGAGATGGATGGATGGCAGACATTATTAATAGATGCTGATATCCAGATTAAATGTTGGGTGATAGATACACAGGTGAGAGAAAAATGATTGCAGAAAGCAGATAGATTTATGATCGGTGGTACATGAATAGTGATAGGTAAATATGGATAGATGGATGGATGGATGGCCAAGATGTTTCTGAGGACTTCAGATAACGGGCTCGAAATGTAAAAGGTGAGAAAACTAGTCACGGCCACCCACACCTGTTGGGGTATCTGCTCTCAGGAACAAGGAACCCTGTTCTGCTCAAGACCTGTCTTAAAGCAACTTCTCTTTCAGCTCAGGCCCCTGAACATCCACTTGTCTGATGGGTTTGAGGTTAACATAGGTTGCAGTGGGGCTGGTTTCCTGGGGACACCTGAAGCTTCTCTTTGATGTTTTGCCTCCTGAGCCCCTGTGATACCTAAGGAGGACCTCCTTTCCTCTCTGTCTCCCCTCTAGATGCATGCTCTTCAAAGCCCAAGGCCATGCCCTCCAACCCCACAGAGCAGGTTGGTTTTTGGAGTCGGGTAGGCTGGACTGGCCCCTGCAGTTAGATGGCAGGTGTCAGCCCATATGGTACATGCAGAGATTCCATTCACTCCCTCCGTTGGGACCCATGCCCTCAGAGAGGACAATGAGGGCTGACTCATCTGAAGCACTCGCCACGAGCCAAGCACTGCTCCGAGCACTTTAATTTTATGAGGTGGGTACCACTGTCACCCCCACTTTACAGATGAGGAAACTGAGGCACAGAGAGGTTTTGCAACTTTCTGGACATCGCAGAGCTAAAAACTGCAGGGCCCAGATTTGAACCCAGGTGGTCTGGCTCCCGAGCTTTCATCCACCACGCAGAAGGTCCCCCTCCCCCAGCCAGATGGTTGCGAGGCTTTGGTGAGCTCAGGAGAGCATGTGGCTCTGGGAACTGGAAAGGGCTGCGCGATTTGCAAGATGTCATTATTTCTAATGACTAATGAGATTGTGAGGGGAGTGTCAGTTTCCTCTAGAGAACAAATTATTTTGAAGGGTGGCAGCATATTAACTATTGGTGCGTGGCTGGCACTGCTAACGACAGAGGACCCTGCTCTTGTCACTCAGAGCGGCCCTCCAAGGCCTTCAGGTTGGCAGTATTTGGTGACCATGAAGTTCAGTTTGCAGGAAGGCAGAAAGCCAGCTGTGGGGCAGCCCTGGACCCCCTCAATTATCCTTAAGTCAGTCACGCAGTCAGTCAACAAACTGTGAGCAAGGTATATAGTACTGGGAGATGTAAGGAGTAGATCTGATCCTTGGGCAAAAGTGCTTCCAAATTGGGGTTGGAATGGCCTAGCTATGGAAGGCAGAGCAGGATGGGGCAGACGGGGGTGGGGGGGGGAGTTACATTGCAGAGCATGAAGACTTTGCCGGGGTGGACCATCATGATCATTGAGACCATGGGCACTGAGGACAGGCTGTCTGCCTCCCTTTTCTAGGAAGAGATGGGCAGGAAGGGGTGGGGATAAGGAAGGAAACACGGGTGGGAGCACAGAGGAGAGAATGCAAAGACTTTTACTCAACTCCAGTGCCTGTTTGCTGGAGAATTGTGTTTGGAAAAGCCACACTACCCTCCCACCAACAGGTCTGGAAGGTGTGTGGCCGGAAGTGACAGTGCTGTGGACCCACTACGCCTGGAGCAGGCATGTCTCGACGTGGAGGAGGGTGAAGTCCCCGGCTCATTGGCTGGGCACCTCCCTCCGCCCCGCCCCCAGTCCTCCTCAGTCCGCCACAGCCAGACTCTTTCGCAAGGGCTGGCGCTGGCTGGGCACTTCCAGCATTCTGTCCACTTCTCCCTGCCATGCTGCAATACAACATGATCATAACCCCACCTGACAGATCAGTCAGCTGAGGCTCAGAGAAGCTGAGGAACAGGCGCAAGCTCACTGGGGCAGTATGTGACATAGGTGGGACCAGAGCCAGGTGTCTCTGCCAGCTCTGGTGCACATGATAGAAAATGACTCCCACGTGTCTGCCCCAGGGCCTGGAACTCTGTCTTTTGGGCTCTATGCCTTTGGACTCAGCATTGCCCTCTTCCGGGAGCTCTTTGAAATGTGGTGGCTTATGTCACCTCAACAGGACTGATTTTGCTAGAATATGTCCCCAATGATCAAAGGGACCAGATAAGCATTTAAGCCTGAGAGTGGAAAATTCGATGCAGGGAAGACAGCATGAAGGGATAGGGCTGGGAAAGGATCAGAGGGGTCGGGGGAGGGGGTGGCTGGTGGCTGGGAGAAGAGCGATGATGGTGCTGAGGGGGTGGGGCGGTGCGGCCACAGAGGGTGGGCAGGGCGGGAGGGGAGGGGCTCTGTAATGTAACAGGACACAACAGTGCGGATGGGGACGGGTGTGTATGGGCAATGGTAAGTGTCCCATTTGCTACAACAGCCCCAGCTAGGAGCCCCCCCACCCCCCAACCCTGGGCTTAGGCTAAGAAAGAGGAGGCTGAAGAGGCTGATGAGAGAGGAACAGGAGAAGGAGAAGAAAGGGATGACAAGGACTCAGCCTAGGTGCCCCCTTACTGGCTGCTGAGAGTGACCCCTGCCAGCCCCGTGCTCCTGCCCTCCTTCCTCTCCTCCCAGCACACAGCAGTCAGATGGCCTAGGGCACTGGTGCCACCTGACCTTGGGGTCCCAGGCACTCAAGCTTTGTCTGTTGACTGCATCAGAAATACTTCACTCCTGGGTAGATGGGCTTATTTTTCAAATGCATATAGATGCTGTTGTGATTTAAGAAGTAGCCAGTCATTTAAAAGCACTGCTGACTTCAAGGTAGCTTATTGCCATTTTGCATTCTCTCAAACAATGGATACTCAAAGTAAAATATCTGGGCGGGGGGGGGGGGTTGCTGATGAATTTTTGATGTTAAAAATGGCTCTTAACCTTGAAAAGTCTGGGCATGCTGATCCAAGGAGGGCAGCTGGAGCTCGAGGAGAAGGTGCGGTGAGTGAATCCTAGGCCTGACGCCATCTCCCCTGCAAGACTGCAGTGCTGTTGCCCAGGAAGGGGAGCGCGGTGGACGCGGACAGCACCCCAGACCTGCAGTTAGGAAACTCGCTTCTAGCCCTGAGTCCCCCAAAGCTGCCAACTGGGTCGGGTGTCTGCTTCTCTGAGCCTCAAACTCAAGCTCATCCTTTGATGCAGCCAGAAGAGCTGGAAGGATTGAGTCCCACAGCAGCTTTCAGATAAAACCGTGAGTGGATGCTGTTTAATTCTGTCGATGCCAGGAAAGGAACTTGCTGTCTTTCACTGCTGGGAGTGCCCAGCTTAGGGCCTTACGTGGCACATGCTCGCTTAATAAACGGTCTTGGAGTGAATAACAGTAACCCACGTATTCATGAGGAGATTAGTCTGAGAGCAGTAAAGGTTAGGAAGGGAGCCTGGGCCCACAGACGCATCTCTTTCTATCCCACACCCAGCGTGACCAAGGTCTACCTTCAGCAAAGGTAAAATGGGAACCCACATTGGGTTTAGTGGCCGGGGCCTGGATTTGGTTCCCACCCACTGGGATCAGCTCTGTGATTGGGGTTGGGGGAGTCATTCTGGTCTCACCACCTCTCCTGGGTGATGGGATAACTAGGCCTGCAGCTGTGGGCAGACCTGAGGCCACCGGGATTTAGAATCCCTTTGATCTAAAAAAAAAATGATGCAAATGAACTTATTTACAAAACAGAAATAGAGTCACAGATGTAGAAAACGAATTTATGGTTGTGGGGGGGAGGGGTAAATTGGGAGATTGGGATTAACATATACACTCTACTACATAGAAAATAGGCAACTAATAAGGATCTAGTGTATAGCACAGGGAACTTTACTCAATACTCTGTAATGACCTATATGGGAAAAGAATCTAAAAAAGAGTGGATATATGTATATATACACATATGTGTCTTGCTTTACAGCAGAAACAAACACAACTTTGTAAATCAACTACACTCTAAGAAAAATTAAAAATAAATAAAATCTCTTTGAATAAAGGACTGCTCACAGGGTAGTTACCTCTACTCATCTGCCCCACCCACCCCGACGCCACCACACTGGGGACATCCCTCCCAGGTCTCTAGGTCCACAGGTGTCCCCAATAACATCCTTTTCTGGTCAGCTCTATTCAGGTAGCATCCATGATTAGATCCAGCCCCCTTTTTTACCTTCATAAAAAACTGTCCAGTCTCTTGTCCCAACACAGTAAGGCCCTGTACTCCCCTTGAAGGCCTTGTCACTTCCAGAGCAATAATGGTGGACATTGAGAGGATGAGGTTTTCTTTCTAGGACAGAAGCATTTTAACAAGGCCCTCGAAAGCCTTAATCCAAAGGAATGGAGGTTTATGGTGACAAGTCAGGCCCAAGGAAGATGGGTGATGGCTTGTGCAAGGAGACCTTCCTAAGACCCTCAAACTGCCCTTTGGAAGCACCCACCCATTCTGCCTTGGGTGGAGCTGTGCTTGGAGAGGGCTTCCTGGAGAGCTGCCTGCTGTCTTCCTTGCCTGCTCCCTGCCACCCGAAAGTGACCCACGCGGGCCAAGTACTTAGCACAGTTCCTGACATGGAGGAAAGTTGCCTGGTTATTAGTAGTGCCTAATGACATTTGCATAGATTAACAGACTTTAATGCAATCATGGATGCCACAATCCCGAGAAAATAATGAAGAAATCCATTACAAAGTCATAAAGTAGCTAAGTCAATACAGTAATAATTTGATCCCATATTAGTAATAATTTCATCTCCTGCTGCAAGGCAATTTTATACTGTGCACTGTTTCTGAACACTTTTATAAATTTCACCTTTGTTTGAGACAATTAATTTAAAAAAATTTTAAAAATATACTGCTGGTATGTTATACAATAAATGAGTCATTAGTCTAAACTGGCAGGCTATAAAAAAACTTATTAAGATGGATGTGCTGGGATTGCTAACGTCTCTTCAAGTGGCCTGTAACCCTCTCTTTGGCAAACCCAGGGTCTACCTGGTGGCAGTGGCTCAGGTGGACAGTCTGGACCAACAGAAACTCATGCAGTGTGGTGGGGGAGGGCAGCCCCAGCTTCCTTCGGGCACTGTACTAGTCTCCTAGTGAAACAGAGCAGGACCGACCCCCCCAACCCCACACCCCTGCCCCGAACACTGTCCTTCGCCTGCCTTTTGTCTCTGGAAAAAATTTAGCCAAAGGATAAGTTTAATCAGAGAAGTGAGAAAATGCAGAAACAAAGGAAAACAGTCAAAGGAGACCAAATAATAATAGTCATTAAATATAGTCAAGGACCTTTAGTTCCTCTTCATGGGCTGTAGATAATATCCTGAGCCATATCCTGTGAGCTGTCTTATAGATATTGAAACTCACACCAGGTGAAAGAAGTTAACTACATGATGGCCCGATTGTGGCCATGACATAAGCTGCCACAATTCTGAGAATTGGCCTCAAGGAAATGGGAACAAATTGGCCCTGGAACTGAAGATTAACTGTACTTAAAACAATCAAGATGACGCTGGTCAGGCCACCGCGGGACCAATTTCAAGGTGACTGTCAGAGCTGACTGTGCTGTTTCTGCAAGTAGCCCCCTCCCTCTGTCTATAAAAGCCCTTGCCCACTGATAGTCAGGGGCAGGGAGTCCGTCTTTGGACAGGAATCGGCCTTCACTGCCACCTCCCAACCCCCACTGTTTGCCAGCTTCCAAATTAAGCAAACTTTCCTTTCCACCAACCTTGCCTCTTTAATGGCTTTGTAGCGGCGAGCAGCCAGCCCGGCCAAAACAGAGTACACAAACTGGGTGTCCTAAAGCAACAGAAATCTATTCTTTCACGGCTCTGGATTCTAGAAGTCGGCAGGGCTGTGATTTCTCTACAGGCTCCAGGGGAGAATCCTTCCTTGCCTCCTCCTAGCTTCCGGTGCTTGCCGGCAATCCTCGGCTTTCCTTAGCTTGCAGTGGCATCACTCCAGTCTCTGCCTCCATCATCACATGGTGTTCTCTCTGTATGTTCTGTGTCTCTGTGCTTGAATTTCCTCCTTCTTCTAGGGGCACCGGTCCTGCTGGATCTAGGGCCCAGTCTAATCCAGTGTGACCTCATCTGCGCTTGATTACATCTGCAAAGACCCAATTTCCAAATAAGGTCACATTCTGAGGTTCCAGGTGGACGTGAATTTTGGAGGGACACTATTTAAGTCACAACAGTCATCAAGGAATTGTATGATCATTGCCCCTCCTCTCCCAGGAAGGAAGGAATAGACTGAGTCAGGCTGAGGAGCTGAACCTGCCAGATAAGGTGGGGGCCGGTTATTGGAAATCCATGGTTTCCTAGGAGGTTCTCTGACAGGCCAAAGGGGGCCTGTGGACCCCCTGAAGTGGTCAGCACCATTTCGTATCTATGAGTATTTCTCCTGGAGAAAGAGTTCATCGCTCCCATCAGATTCTCAAAGGACCCCAAAGGATTCTTGTCTCATTATCATGTGAAGTATGTAGGGGTCAGGGAGGGAGGGATCACAGAAACTAATCAACCAACCAACCAGCCAGCCAACCGACAAAGAACTCACAAATACACAATTTTACACAGTTTCCAGAATCTTCCAATACTCTTCATCCCAACAGGGGTGTAGCTTCTCGAAACTCAGAAAGGAAGCCGTTGGAACCTCGGTACTATTATTGTGGCCAAGGCAGTGGGGAGGCACAGCGGCTCACACGTCACTGCATCTGGAATGAGATGTCTTTGGGTTTTGAATGTATGATCTAGCAGCTCATCCTCCAGATCAGCTGTGAGTCATGAGTAATTTAAAATTCAGCGTGTATGACTTCCCCTCCCCACCTCCCCACGTCCTAGATAAAAATGTTCAACAGAAGGACACAAAGACAGAGGCCACGGTCATCTTCAGGGACCTCCCTCCCCATTCACCCAGCTCTGAGTGACCCTGGGCAACTTTGCCATTTGCCCCCATTAGGTGACAAGATGCCAGGTTAGGCCCAGCAGTGCCCACTTAAGACAGGCGCACAGCCCCCAACCCAGCCCGTTCTGGGTGAACCATAGTGGTTCCTAACTCACCATCACTTTCCCCCACTTTGACAAATTTATTCTAGAACTTTGCCAAAGATTGTCTTCAAGATTGATAAGCTGCCAGTTTTTGGAATCCAGCCTCTTCACCTTTTGAAAACTTGCATGTTGTTTATTTCCAGGCTCTACCATGCCTCAAAGACGACCCCCAGCAGCTCCAAGATCCTGTCTTGCCTGTTTCATCTCTCTTCCCAGGGCCACGGCTCACAGTTTGCTCTGGCCTGGAGATTCAATCTAATTTACAGGGCTAGGTTTGAGCTCCTTGCCTTGTTGGGATGTTAATTCTCTTTATACAGTGTTTATCCACATTTGTCATCCTGAGTCCAATCTCTTTGCTGGAGAAGATAGGAGAGATGCAGAAGTTAAACTCTGTTTTCTCTTAGACAGTTTTCAGTTTGTTCTCCAAGCAGATATAATTGGCGAGTCTCAGGCAGGAAGGCACCCCCCAAAGGCACCGTACCAGCCCTGTCACTGGCCAGCTTTCTGAGCCATGTGGGTGAAGGGCAGGTCTCTTGCCATCTCTGGGGCTCTAGTTTGACATCGTGGTGGGGGGAGGCGTTTCCTCACGCTGTGCCTCCTCTTCCCCCAGGAGCAGGTGGAAGCAGGTGTCTGCCCTGGACGTTGGCTCGGGCCATTCCAATCTCTGTCCTAGAGGCGGTGATTGAGAAGGGCTGCGAAGGTCCAGTCTCCTCCTCCTGTTTCCTCAAGGGCATCATCCAGTGGTCACTGGTGCCTAAGGCATGTATGACGCCTAAGCCCAGACTCGCAACTTTTCAAGGAGCTTGAATGCAGTTTGGGGTGGAGTGACTAATAAGCTGAAAGGACTATACTTTGGGGGTAGATGAGGGGCACTCCATGAATTCAATGCCAGTGACCCCACAGAGGGTTGTGATGAAGCTACACATATTGGCATGGGTAAGAGAATGCTCCACGCAGAGCTGGGGGCAGGGATGCTCTCCTGGGGGCTCCGGGCAAGGACATTGTTTATTTTTGAAGTTCCTACAATGCACCAGCCATCAGAAATGACATTTTTATGGTTACGGTTACTCTACAGATGAAGAAATGGAGGCACATTAAGAGATTAAGAGGCTCACCCACAGCTGCACTGTTAGTAAGGGGTAGAATTTTATGATCTGTACCCACATCCTGGCTGGAAATCCCAGATTGGGCCTGGGGAGTCCTCCACCCCCAGCAGCAGAAGTGGGACACCCCGCAGTCACTCTTTTCTCAGGTAGATCCCTGCTAGTGTTGGAGTGAGGGAGAGGAACCCGGGTTCTACCATAGGCCATCACCAACAAGCTGGAGCTGTGTGGTCTGTGCTCAATGCAGTCACGTATCTGGGTCTTTGTCTTCCCTTGGAAAGAGGCGTGTAGGATTGCCGAGACCCACTGGCCTGGGGAGAGGCCCTGCAAGGTGCTCTGAAGGCCTCCAGCCCCATCTCTGTCCTCTCTGCTTTCTCCTTCCTTTTTCCTCTCCTCCTACAGGACCCCTCATTCCAGCCACTTGGCACACCTACGGGCATACCTGCCTCTCAGCTTTGTCATTCTGTTATCTGTTTGTTTGTTTGTTGTTTGACTATATAATTTATTGCTCAAACTGGGACTCTTGTTAGGTTGAAAGGGGACACTATTCATAATTAGTCCTGGACAATGGCAACTCCGGACCTGTCCTGACTCACAGGGACTCATGGGAAGCCTAGTATTGTGCTGTCTCCCTCCTCCTGCTGATTTTGGTCCTCCCCCATCTTGAAAGCCTGTGTAACACCCCTCCCTGGAATCCCTCCCTGACTTCTCCAGCCCACACCAATGCCCCACCCAGGGGACAGCCCCTGGCTCTGGTCCCGCACACAGTCCAGCATCATTTTCTTTTTCTTTTTTTTTTTTGCGGTACGCGGGCCTCTCACTGTTGTGGCCTCTCCCGTTGCGGAGCTCAGGCTCCGGACGCGCAGGCTCCGTGGTCATGGCTCACGGGCCCAGCCGCTCCGCGGCATGTGGGATCTTCCCGGACCGGGGCACAAACCCGCGTCCCCAGCATCGGCAGGCGGATTCTCAACCACTGTGCCACCAGGGAAGCCCTCTTTTCTTTTTCTTAATTAATTAATTTATATTTGGCTGCACCGGGTCTTTTTTGCGGCATACTTACTCTTCATTTGCGACATGTGGACTCAGTTACGGCATTCGTGCAGGACCTAGTTCCTGGACCAGGGATCGAACCCCAGGCCCCCTGCATTGGGAGTGCGGAGTCTTACCCACTGGACCACCAGGGAAGTCCCTAGCATCATTTTCTTAAAGAGTCTTTCTCCTTTCAGCCTGGGCAGGGTGCGGGCTCTGGGGCTAAGTCCGTGGGGAGCTGGAGAGGCCCTCCACACCCCTGCTGCCAACCAAGGGCTAAATCAAGGATCAAAATCTCCCCTCCAGGCTTTTCCCACGGACCCACAGGCCTCATCTGAGCAGGGTGAGAAACACAACAGGCTGAAACCAAACTGCAAGAGCTCTGACCTGGACCAGAAATCAATTAGGGCGACAGCAACTGGGAGATAAGAGGAGAGCAGGGGAAATCAAAGGCTAGACAGACAGGGCCCGGAGGCCGATGGAAAGTCAGCTGGAAGAAGAGGAATGCTTATAAAGTGCTCTCTCTGTCTCTCTGTCTCTCTCCTTTTTGCCCATTGTGTCCACAGGGCAGATCATCTGCGAGGTATGACATGTGGCTGAGGGCACTGGGAGACCCCTACTCACTGCCTGCCAAGGGGTCTTGAATACCACCATTAGGCTCATCTCTTTGGGGTAAGCATTGCTGTCTTCAGGATTCCCTTTTCAAATGCAAAATCGCCTTATCCCTGTAGTCTACCTCTAACACTTCAACACAGATTCCTTTATCAGATCGCTCGTTCCTCCTGCCCGCAGCTGCCTCAGAGCGCTTGACAGGAGGTGGGGGGGGCAGGGGGCAGGGGGCATTTTTCTCAGAGATGGGCATCCTTTTAGAAAGCTGACCCCTCCTGGTTCTGTCTGGGACACACCATCCTTCTTAGGTCTCCTTTTTTTTTTTTTTAAAGATAAAATTTACCAGTAGTGAAATGTATACATCTTAAGTTTATAATTTAATATGTTTTGACATATACAAACACTGATGTACCCCACACTCCTATCAAGATATAAAACATTTCTATCTCCCCAGAACGTTCCCTCATGACCGTTTCGGGGCAGCATCCCCACCTCCTCAAAGACACCCAGTATTCTTATTTTTTTCACCACAGTTGGGGTTGGCCTGTTCTAGAACTTTATTCATAATGTGCTGATGCGTGTCTGGCTCCTTTCCCTCAGTCTGGGAGATTCATCAATGTTGTCTGGCCCATCCAGCCATTCCCCTGCCCTCTCCATGCGCTCCGTGAAGCCTGCTGGGTATTGGGCAGGGGCGCTGCCACCAATGGTGAACGGCTCTTGCGGGAGCTGGGAATGGAGCCTGGCTGACACCTGGCTCACCTTAGCTCCACAGATGGCCAAAGGATTAGAGATTTCCGGTGCAGTTAGGGTGAGAGGCCCAGGGTGGGGGGTGGGCTCTGAACCCAGGGCCACAAGACCTTAGGGGGACTATGGCTGAGAACTGGGGTCCTGCAGCATGTTGAGAGTGTGCATAAAATAGCCCAAGGATGCACAAACCCTCCCTCTTCCAGGGAGAAGGACTGTAGTTTTTCTCACCATGACACCCACCACCCGGGTTCGAGCCATGACCATCTCTCCTTTGTCACTGCAGGGACCTCCTAACTGTCCCCTGCTTCCACCTCGTCCTCTATAGTCTGTCTCCACGCAGCAGCCGGAGCAAGCAGAGCACGTTTCTCCGCTGCTCAAAGCTGCCCAGTGCTCCCTGTTTCACTTTGAATAACAGCCAAAGCCTCTTAAACGGTCTGCTAGATCCTACACAGTATCTCTCCCCGTGCTCTCTACCCATTCTTTCTGTGTCCTCACTCGTCTCACTCCAGCCACGCCAGGCCCTGTCCTGACCTTGAGCACTGGCTGACATGCAGGAGCCTCATGATTGATTGGGGTTCTTGTTGCTGTCTGCCCCCTCCCCTAACTGTGAGTCCCGGGAGGACAGCCCAGCACTTAGCACACCAATTGAATGGATGAATGAAAATCTTCTCTCAGTTTCCCAAAGGAGTCTGTGACCCAGAAAGGTTAAGAACTGCTAGGCAGGAGCAGAGCAGTCAGGTCAGCGCTAGGCCAAGGAGAGAGGGCTCCCCCATGGGGCAAAGAGGCTGGTGGGAGAGGACCAACCAGGCAGACAGAGAAGGCACAGTGAAGAGAAAGACTGGGTGGCTCCTTATCAGCAAGTGAGGCCAAGAGTACCTGAAGGCAAAACATCTGGGTCTCTTAAATGCACTTGTTGCAAAGACTTCCTTGATTTATGCTGTTTTACTGCGCCATCCCTTAGAATTGAGATGGATAAAGTGGGTGGGGAGGGAATGGTCAGGGGCCTGGGCATCTCCAGGCTGGGAAGCTCCTGAGAGTAAGGGTCCTGGGGTCTGGTGTGGGGACCAGGGACCAGGCAGAAGACCTGGGACAGAAAGGGAGTCTCGGGGACCACTTGGAATCTTCCCTCGTGGAGTGTCTGGTGCACGGGGACAGGAGGAACAGTGAGAGGGTGGAGGGAAGAGAATCCAGGATGGAGACCCTGGGAGGAAGGAGAGGCATGGCAGCCTGGCTGAGGACTGAGACACTGGTGGACTTGGCTGGCTCCTGCGGCTAGCGCTGCGGCCTCCAGCTCCCTCACTCTCTCCCAAGTGTCACTTAATATTTGCAGTTATTTACAGATATGTTCCCATGGCAACCAAGGCTTCAAAGTTACTCTCACAGTTCTGTTTTCTCAAATATGTTTCTCTGGTTGATTGCACAGAGCTTTCTGGAAGCTGGCCAGGCCAGTGAGTTTCATTCCAGCCCTGGGCTTCTGTGCCTTTGACCTTCCGCCTCAAGATTCCTGTGTGGTTTGCCTCCACTTCTTACTTCTAAATAGACCCACTTGGGGCACATCTTCTCCCAACTGCTGTCAGGCTGTCTCAGGACCTGAGCTTGAAGCCTGCTCCTTTCCACCACCTGGGGAGACTGAGCCTGGGGGCACCCTCTGAACTCCTTTAGGTTCCTTGAAAGAGGGCCTTCCCCCTTCACTTCTGACCGCTGGCACCTGGCCCAGGGCCTGGTAAAGGTAACCCCTGCATTGTAGACTGTCACTAACTGCGCCCCAGGTGGAGTCCCACACCCCAGGACTTTCTCAGCACCGCCTGCGTGGTTCTTATTCTGTGCATCCACACATCCATTCCCGGGCCCCTGCCCTGGGCCAGGCACAGGGCAAGGTGCCAAGATACAGAGAGGAACACATAGAGTCCCTGCCTGCACAGAGCTCACTTTTGCGTGGGGAGAGGAGGACTATGGATGAGAAGAGATCAGGATGGTGGTCTGTGCCATGAATAAAGTAAAACAAGGTGGCAGCTGGGGCAGCTGGGGCTATGTCAGTTGGCAAGTCAGGCAGGCCTGGGTGAGAGGGATGGGTAAGCTGAGACGTGATGAAAAGTGATTATGGGGGAGAAGGAAGAGGTGCTGCAAAGGCCGGAGCAGGGATGTCTGAGGAGCCAGGAGGCCAGGGAGCTGGAGCCAGGGAGTGAGGGAGGCTGGGGGCGGAGTCATGGAGGCTGCAGGACTGCAGGACCAGGGGAGGTAAGGACCTTGGACTCCCACCTGAGTGAGACGAACAGAAGCCTCTGGAGAGTTACACAGCAGAGACACAGGCTCTGATGGGATGACTGTGTGGAGAATGAACTGTGGAGGCCAAGGTGGAGGCAGGGAGATGGAAAGGAAGGGATGCTCGAGTGGGCAGGGGATGAAGGAAACATGCCTCGGCTTGAGTGAGGGGCCACCCCAGGGTTGCACAGCCTGCGTGTCCTCATATACTCTTGTCCCTGCCTGATTCCTTGTCCCTGTCCTCCACCAGACCTGATGCGGCAAGGGGGCAGAAGCAGGGGCACCATGCCCCTGCCATCGCAGCCATTCACTGATTGCTTGTTGCACTGGCTCCTGTACCCCAGCGCTGCATCCAGCACAGCACTCTCAGAGGCCAAAGCCATCCATCTGCTCCCGCACAGCCCCGAAAGCAGTGCTCGCTTGGCCCAGCAGTGAAGCGTATGGGCTGAGGGCTCCAGGAAAGCCCTGAGGACAGGCGTTCTTCCTCCATCTTATTGCACCCGTGGCTGCTTCAGGCAAGGCAGGGGTTTGGACCAAACGGTTTCTCCCAGCTCAGCCTTGCCTGACTGCGCTGGCCCGGGAGAGCAGACTCTCCTGCTCCGTGCTGCCCCTCCTCCCGTTCCATGAGCCCCAGGAGCCCCTCTGGGGAGGTACTGGGGGCCTGAGCCCAGGCTGAACCACCCCTCTATGTCGGACCCTCTGCTGAGATCAAGAAATTCCTAACGCTGCTAATGATTGAGTGGCTATATCTCTATTAAAAATGATCTAAGTCACAGGCATTTAATTGATGTCATAAATGTGATACTGGGAAACAATGCGTTCTCTTGTCACTGTAGATCACGGAGCACGGATGTCTCTCTGACGTGCAAACCTTCCACCATCGGCCTTCTCCCTGCTCTGCTGTCCTCCCCACCACTGTGCAGCCCTCCTGCCTGCTCTGGGCCTGGGCAGGCAAAAGAAAAGGCGGGCTGTTGGTGCGGGAAGGTGGGTGGGCCTTCCTCCACCTTCCTCCACCTGGGCCCGGGTTTGGGGAGGACCTGCAGGAGGGTGCGTGGGCTGGGGCTACTCTCTGACCTTCAGGAACTTACGACCTTACTGATGAACAAACACACACATACACACAACAGCATGATCAAGGTTGTAAAGAGACTGGGAGAGGTCAGGGAGAGCTGATACAAGCAGGGAAGGTTTTCTGGAGTGAGGAGGCTTTGAACTGGACTTTGTGTCTGGGTAGGATCTGGAGAAAGAATGAAGAGACAAGGGGCTGAGAGCCAAGACTTTGGAGTCACGCACATCTGGAGTCTGATCCAGTCGTTACCATTTAATTTTTGTGTGGCTCTGGGCAAGTAATTTAGTCCCTTTGAATCACAAATGCCTCATTTGTAAGATGGACCTGTGATCTTGTTATTAAAGTAGAGACATCACCTCCTCTATTCTGGACACCATACTTCTCCTAGGATGGCCATACTGCAAGGTGAATCGCAATAGAACTCTTCATGCTGGCTCTTCCTAAGTAACTCCACGCCCACCCTGTACTCCCATTGGAGAGGATGAACAACGGGCCAGACTGAGGGGCCTTTTGAAGGTCAGTCAAAGGGAATAGGAAATAGGGAACCACTGTAGATTCTTGAGTTTGGGCCATCCCATTTCACCGACCCCACAAGCCCCCTCTTCTGACCTCCGAGAGTCCTTTTCACCTCTCTTCTCTCCATCGTCCACTGAGCTCCCTTGTGGGAGGTCAAGGAGCTTCCACCCACCCCCAAAGCTCAATCTAGGAGGGGCAGCAGCTGAAATGACTTCTCAGCTTCGCAGCTCTAGTTTCCCCCGCAAAGGCAGAGGTCATTCAAAATTAAGGATGATCTAGAAACTCAGCTGATCCAAAGAGTTGGATAGTATGCACATCATTTTGTTTGGACTTTGGAACATATGTCGACTTTCATGCTGAGCATGCTGGATGCTAAGGGAATATGGCCATTTTAGAAAAAGTCCTAAGAATACACTCTCTGATGCCCATTGGCCACGCCTTCCTGGTAAAGATCTGTGGAGATACCCACATAACGCTCCTACCACAGCAGAGCCCCCTCCCTCACTGCTGCTTCTACCCTCTCCTGCCGCTGGAAGTGGATGGGGAGAGTGGAGCTCTGTCAGTATCTGCAGGACTTGAGCCCCGAAAGTACCCCCTTCATGTAGGGGGCCAGAGGCCTCACAATGCCTCTATCCCCTGTCACCATGCCAGGCAGCCCTCCATTAGCACTCATACCAGCAGCCAGGGACAAGCTCATGGCCTATGGGAGCCCCCTTCTGATGTGGGCACAGGCTGAACAGCAGGCAGACTGCCCTGTGATTACCTAGGAGGTTGGATGCAAGTCGGGGACCATGTCGGAAAGTGCTGAGACGACACCGGCTAGCACAGGACTCCCAGCCCAGGATTCCTGGAGGTGGTGCAGGGGAGGAAGGGCCAGGACTAGCGAGGACAGAAGCAAGGGGACATTCTTGGGGCAGGGCACAGCAGAGTTTCCTGGGGGCTGTGGGGGTGGAGGACAGTGTGTAGAAGCAGTATGGGGGAGTGCGGTGCGTCCAGCCGGTGAGACCCTTCTCCCAGACTCGTCTGTGTGAGCCTTCGGGAGAGCAGGGGCAGGGGCTTGCAACCGGCCCTCCTCTCCCAGCTTTGCTTCCTCTCCATTCTCCTTCCGCGTGGTGCTGTCATGGAGTAGTCAGAAGCAGCCAGGAGCACAGGCTGTGTCAAGACAGGGCTACCAGCCAGGTCAGGGCAAAGGGGGCATGAAATGGAGCTGTGCGGGTGCAGAGTGGGGAAGGGGCGCCATCCTGCAGGAATTGGGGGCCCCTGGAGGGTGCTGAGGAGGCAGGGAACTGAACATCACATGTGGATGGCCTCTGGAAGGAGAACAGATGAGGAAGAAAGCTGGAGGAGGAGGGCACTTCCCCGGCTCTTATTCACATGCCCCGGGCTGAGTGAGAGCCTGTTAGGCTGGAGGCTGGGGGCAGAGGGTGGGCGAGTGCAGGCGGGGCAGAGTGCTGTGGTCTGGGTCTGGCCTGTCGCCTCCTCCTGCCCATGCTGAGCCCCTGCCAGGCAGTGCCGAGCCCGCTCAGTCTTCTCTGTAGGAGAGGTTAACACTCGAAATCCTTGTGGAGGACTCCTTCCTTCACCCGCCATCCCTCACTTCCCCCCCAAAAAGGAAGATAGTTGTTGAAATTGAAAAATGGTGCTCAGTGAAGGGTTTAAAGACATTTTGAATTTAAAATATATTTTAAAGGTCATTTTCAGCAGTAATTATGTTATAATCGTGGGGCTCTTAGCAAAAGGCAGGGTCCCAAAGGAGTATGAGACCAAATGGGAAGCAGCAAGCGCCGTTCCACTGGAGCCCTTGGAACTGGGCGTGGGCGGGGGTGGGGGGATAGAAGGGGGTGCAATACCCTCCCTTTTAGAGCTGGCTGGGTCACCACCGGCTCCCCGGGAACAGGCGACTACACAGTTAAATTTGGCCCTGGCACCGAAGGGTCCTCCAAGACCTCCCTGGAGTGCGGCGTCTGGGCTTCTGGGGCTCACAGAACCCTCATGGTGACAGAGACTGGTGGATCTGGCCCTCCTTTTGTCCTGCCTGTCCCATCCCACCCTCCCCAACCAGGAACAGCCTCTCTTTCTACTTCCAAGCGCGCACTCAGGGGGCCTCCTGGTGGCAGGCTCCCAAACCTATCCCAGGGCCAACTCCCTGCAGCCTCATGGTGACGTGTACCCATGGCTTCCTGAGCTGGGGGGATGGGCCTGCAGGGAGCCCGCATCTCTGCACTTCTAGACCGTGACTGTGGTCTACATTTTTGGGAACAGATTGAGGACATGACTACATTGGCTACTTATTTAAGCCTCAACGCTTTCTATCCTATATCCCCAGCGAACAAACGCACCCACCCCTTGGCCCACTTTTTTCCCTCTCAGCGATTGCACCCATTCTTTGCAGGAAGCCTCACCCACACAGATGCACAAGCTTGTTGAAGCAACACACACGTTGGAGTGCCTATTGTTAATTCTAGAAGGGTTGGCCAGGCCCCAGAGGGTTTCTGAAGAAGACCGGCCGGGAGGCTGTGGAGAGAAGAGACAGGGACGGAGAGAAGGCAGTGGAGAAGGGGTGTGTCTGGCCTTGTAGGAAGAGCAGAAAGGGCCATGGGTGGTAACCTGGGAGGGCTTCCTGCAGGAGGTGTGCGGGGCATGAGCACATGGACAAGCCAACAAAACAATGAAGAGCCAAGGACAGTGAATAAAGATAAAAGTTGTGGCCTCGGCCCCTAGCAAGCTGCAAACACTGCCAGCCCAACTGGGGAGAGGCAGTTTTGCACACCGGATTTCTGCAGGTCCCCAAAGGCAGCAGAGCCCTGGCTATGGGGTGAGCGGCGCAGAACGTGCCTCGGCCATCGTCTCTGCCCATCGCTCTGCCTTCAGCCTCTCCGTCCCCGTGGGCTTCCCTTGGGGGAGGAGCAACCAGCCAGGTGGTGGTCCCCTCTTCCAAGGCTTGAGATAGTGGCACGGAGGTGGGGGCTGGTGGTCCCGGGTTCCCGGGGAGGAGCCAGCGGGGCGCGGGGAGGGTGGTGATGGGGTCGTGGCTCTGGGACCGGAGCTCTGGAGGCGGCGGAGTGTGGAGGGAGGCAGGAGGAAGAGAAATATAAAAATATCCGGGAGAAGTGCAGCGCTGGGCTACAGTGTTATTAAACGAAAGCATCTTATAAAACTCAGGCCATTAATAACAGGCTGCCGCCAAGTCGGGGTAATTTATTCAAACTGCGGGTCCCGGATAGAGGAGCAGATGTTTCAGAGCTGCTGGTGTCACGGAATGAGTTCCAAGGGAGGAGGGGGCGGTGCCGCGTTCCTGGGGAGGGGGGCGCGGGAAGGGGCCCATCTCCCAGATTAGCGACAGTCCCCGCCTTCCTAGGGGGTGGGGACGTCACCCCAGGCTGCCGGAAGCGGGGAGGAGGGATCCCGCGGAGCACAGCTAATTTAGCTCAACAAGTGCCAGGATAGAAAACCAGGGGTTGAGCACAGGCAGGCAGGTCTCCCTGCCTATAATGTTGCTGCTCCTATCCTATCCAGCTGAAATGCCGCCTCCTACTCAAAGTTGTTTTAGGTTTTTCCACAGCCACCGTGTGATGCTGGGAATCAGAGGGCCCTGGGTTCCTTTCCAGAAGCAGGCACCACCCACCAGCTGGTGACCCCAAGCTAGTAAACCTGTGGACCTCAGTTGCCTCATCTACACAATGGAGCAACGTTATTATGTGATGTTACTGTAAGTCACAGAACTGGAAGATGGAGAAATAGTCATCCACAGGAAGGACCTGGCCCAAGGCAGAGGGGAGGGGATAAGGTCTGTTGGTTTCTTGTACCACACCCAATGGCCCTCACTTGCGGTTACCTTAGTGTGTTAGAGGTCTTTTCCGGTTTCCTAATAGGCTCATTGTTTCTACCCCAGACCCAGCTAGACTATAAGCTGCCTGTGGCCAAGAATCCTGTTGGCTGGGCTCATCTGGATGGGTGTGGCGTGCACACAATGAAGGCTCAGTCACTCAGCGCTTACACAACAGAGTCCAGGTGAAGGGGGGCTACTGCGGGGGTAGGACATCTGCACCTTTCTTCTCTGATGGGGGAAGACGCAGCAAAGCTCGCACAGTCCTCCCCTTGGGTTCCCATTCCTTCAGCACCATCCCCTGGGTCTTGGTCAGACGTGGGTCCTAGTGGCAGTGGGTGGGTGGGTGGGTGTCAGGGCCTCAGGCTCAGAGTCTGGCCACAGCTTCCGGGACAGAGACCAGGAAAGTCAGCGGGCCCCTGGGATACGGAACTTCTGTAGATGAAAACCCTCCTGCCCGATTTTGCCTTTCTGGCAAACCACACATCTCCCCTATGAAGCTGTTTCAGACTCTCATTGGCTCCCCTCTGGGAGTGTTAAATGTTGGGGGTGGGAGGGTGAGGTGGGGAGTCTGATCCCCACCAGGCAGGGAATACAGAAGGGGCCCAGCAAATTCTGGGTGCCCTGAAAACTCACTATTTAAAATGGATGAAAAGTGATTTTCTCCGTTTTGCAGATCTGGATGCCTGTTTATTGAGTGGGCTCAGAGTGGGACTCAGCTCAATCAAGGGGTGCTCTGTCACACCCCCCCTTGGGTGTCCAGCGTTGTGCTTGAGTTCCCATTGCTGACAGGAGGCCTTCTGGCCCCTGACGGCTTGCGCAGTGAGTGGCGCGTGGGTACGAGGGTGACACTCCAGAAATGTCCCAATTGGAGGCAGACACGTCTCTCCCCACAGGCCCAGCCCCGATGGTGCCACCATAACGTGATGAGAGGAGAACCAGGAGGCCCTTCTGTTCCTCACACAGCCCTGACCTGAGATGACACCGCTAGAGCGATGCCCTGTTAGGGAGAGAGTGCTTAAGCACATTCTGCCCTTGGCAGGACAGCATCAGTGCCTTTAGCAGATGCTGAAGCCAGAGCAGGGGGCCACCCTTTGCCACCTCTCTGGTCTGGCCTGAGGGCTGCCCTGTGTATGAGTGTGAGTGGGGGATTATCAGACGCCCGGGGGAGACTGTGGAGGCCGCCAATAGTCCCCCACCGCCCCGCACACGCCCGGGGGAGGCGAGGGGAGGGGGGAGGACTATGATGCAGGGAGGGCTCCGCCCACTCCCACCCTGGCCCTCCCCCAAAGTGCTGCCTGCTCACCTGGCCGGGAGGTCCCCGGCCCTGTGCCTCTGCTCCCCTCGAATTGGACCTGCTCGTAGCTCAAGGTTCATTTCAAATGAAGGAGAAAGCGCGGCCCCACACTCACGGGGCCATCAGCGCGCTCTGTGATGAATGGAGCCTGTGTCACTCAGTGAAAATGAATATTTCTTTGCGATAATGGCCAGATGGTAGCAACTCTCCAATCCAAATTAAAACATGCATGATAAATGCCAGGAAAACAGAGGAAGACAAAACCCCAATCTGGAGTGAATTCTCTCTATAAATCTTCCCCTTGTGCCCCCTGTCCCCCATCACTGCAGCTCTGCTAATAGCCATTAAATTATTAAGACGCACTGCAAGGAGAATGCCAATGTCAGCGGCACCCACCCCGCTGCCCACATCTGCCCCCTACTTGTGGGCCTGGCTTTGGAGGGGCTGGGGGTGGGGAGATGCGAGAGGGGGCAGCTTTTAGGCCAGCAGAGAGCTGGGATAGTAGAGAAAGTTGCGGTTTAGTGAGATGAGTGAGAGACTGGCCTCTGGTGCAGGGCTGGACATGCCTGCCTGCACGGAGGGCACAGTCTCGACGGAGAGACGAGAAACTAACAACTACTGCTTGACTTCACGGCTCAGACAGAGGGCAGGAAAGGGGTTCTGAGCTGGAAAGGCCAGCGAGGAGCAGCTGGAGAAAGCATTCCAGCAGGGTGGACCCTGACGAGGGCTCTGACCAAGTGGAGCCGGGCAGCTGGGAAGGGTCAGAGAGGGCTGTCCGAGGGTGGCCATGTGCCTGAAAGTGGGTGTGAACCTGGAGGTCTCAAGGCAGCAGGTAGTGGTCAGGACACAGGTGGCTTTGGGGCTTGTATTTCACGGTGACAAAAGGGCTCCCATGCCCCCTGCTCCTCCCCTCACAGCTGGAGGCTGGAAGAGTCTCTCCCTGGTCTTCTTGACACCCTGTCCAGTCCCCCTGTGTAGGTGGCCAGTCTTCCCATATCTAGCTTCCACCAATCACCACTTCCCCTCATCTTCCAGAAAACTTCCAACTCTTTAGCGGGGCCTTGCTTGGAACCCTCTCCTTGGGCCAGCTGGTTTCCTCATCTTACCCTGGATAGGCTCTATGCATGCATCCTTATCTCACTGCCTTCTCAGACTGAATCCCCTCCAGTAGGGAGACTCCTCCAGGAAGCCTTCCCTGACTGCTTCCACCTGCACAGCTCTCTCCTCTGCCGGCCGTGGCTCCTGCTGTCTCCACTGTTCATCTGGTGCTCTTGAGGCCGTAAACTGATCTCCTCACCAGACTGTGAGCTGCCCTAGGGTCCAAAGCTCGGCAAAGACTTGAAGACACCTTCCTGACCATGCATCTGACTTTCATGGTCAGCTCTCCAGGGGCAGGGATCATCTCTCTGCACTTTTGAGTCACTTGCCCTTGGCCGTTCATTTCCAAGCCTTAAACCTCCTAAGTCACCGGGGCCTGTTGCTCTGTTGGGATGTGGCCTCCGTGATGTCAGGATCATGGGTTTGTCTCTGATATGATCAAAAAGAAAATCTGTGCTGGCTGGTCCCTGCTGACCTCCAGCCTCTGCAAAGCCTTCCTCCTCATCAGGCCCAGACAGACAATGCCCTGAGTGCCCAGGCTGGCTCTCCTCTGCCGAGCAGACGTGGAGTTTCTCCACCTGCTCCTCCCAGCTGACCCTCCACACTGAGAGGGGCCACAGACAAGCTCATCCTGCTGCTGACTGGGTTTGCACCTTGGATAGTTCAGCTTCAGACCCTCTCCGATTCCTCCTACACCCACCCCCATTCCCAAAGAACATAGGGGAGGGGAGTGAGGAGCTGGAGAGCTCATCCTTAAGGCTGTGGTCCAGCCTCATCCCTTGTGCCTCTGATGGGTGGCACTGATGCTGGGAGAACTTCCTCTGGGTCTCAGCACCCCAGCCAGACCTGAGAGAAGGCAGCAAGGCATGGGTCCTGCCCAGAAGGGTTGAGGTGTGAAGGCTGATTACTGGCTGTGTGATCTTGGGCAAGTCACCTCTCCTCCCTGAGGAGAATGGGGGTGCTGCTCGATCCACCTTGCGGGGCTGGTGCAGGGCTTGAGGTGCTCTTCCTGGAGGCTCTGGAGGACCTAATGGGAGAACCGAGGCCCCGCTGGCTCTATCCATCTTCCTTCCAGATCCCTGGCTTGGCTTTAGCAGCAGCTGCTGCAGGCATTGCCTGGTTCCCCTGTGCATCGTCCTGGGCTGGGTGGGGAAGGAGAGTGGACAGGCACATCTGATCAGGAAGACTGGGCCTGGTGAACTTGGACTGAAGGGTGAGAAGATACAGGGCCCCCCCCAGATTCAGACACTGTGCATGCACGGGTGTAGCTGTCCACACCCTGGAATGAGAGCAGCAGTGAGACCCACAAGGCATCATATCTGGTCTTCTCACTGCAGGGAGTGGACTCGCTCTTCTTTAGCCAAACCAATTCTTCTACATTATTTTTTAAAAAGTCTAAGATGCCACATACTTGCCTTGCTTGTCCCTCTTTTCATGTCTTTGCCTGTGACACAGCCCAGATCCTACCTCTTGGTAAACCTGTCATTCCAATAATCACCTCCTCCAGGAAGCCTGCCTTGTGCCACCCCATTCTGGTAAATTCATATGCACAGTAGAGCTCTGGCCCTGGGCGGTATGATTTCTCTTTGCACTTTGTTGATCACACCTTGTCAGAGGTCCTCACCCCCGTCACCTCTCATTTCCCATGGACTGTACTCTAAGAATAAAATAACTGCAGCAGCTGTCATCAGGGAAGATTCCACAGCTCACCAACTGTATTCCACCTATGGCAGCTCCAAGGGGCTGTCACCATCCCCTTGGTAACAGGAGGTGGCGAGACATCACTGTGGGAAGGGCAGGACATGTGGGTATGATGCCAGCATGGGCCCTGCTCTTTCCCCAGCTCCGGCTCCCTTCCCCCATCTGGCTGAGTCTCCCTAAGCTACTGTTTCCAAAGCACTACTTATATCTGCCCCAAAGCCTTAGATGGCTTCCCTTTGCCTAAATGCATAAATTTACAGCACCTCCTGGAAAGCACTGTTCCCATATCTTGCCCTCCCCTGACAGCAGACCCCTGATTCTGGCCTCTTGGGATCCTCCAAGCTTTCCTTGACTCGGGTTATTCTCCCACCTGGGAAACTCTGCCTTTCCTCGCTCAAATCCTCTCCTCTCTGAAGTTGTCAATCAGGTGTTACCCTTTCTTTTTTAAAAAAATAAATTTATTTATTTATTTTTGGCTGCGGTGGGTTTTCGTTGCTGGGTGAGGGCTTCCTCTAGTTGCGGCTAGTGGGGGCTACTCTTCGTTGCACTGCACGGGCTTCTTACTGTGATGGCTTGTCTTGTTGCGGAGCACGGGCTCTAAGTGCGCGGGCTTCAGTAGTTGGGGCACGTGGGCTCAGTAGTTGTGGCTCACGGGCTTTAGAGCGCAGGTTCAGTAGTTGTGGCACAAGGGCTTAGTTGCTCCGCGGCATGTGGGATCTTCCCAGACCAGGGCTCGAACCCATGTCCCCTGCATTGGCAGGCCGATTCTTAACCCCTGCGCCACCAGGGGAGTCCCAGGTGTTACCCTTTCTGATCTCTCTGGTCCGTACTGTCTCTCCCTGCCTCCCATCCCAGCCTCCCACTGCACAGCCTCACTGCTCCCATATCGCTCTCAGGCTGTTCCAAGTGGGGTGTGTCGGGGGCCAGGAGGGCACTGGATACACCTCGCCCATGTCAGGGCTGCCTCGCTGAGGAATGCCTGGTCCAGGAAGGACTGCCTGTGACATCCTCTTGTTCATCCTGCCCATCTTCTGAGGAAGCGGGCATCTTCCTCCTGCATTGCCCACACAATGCCCACATCAGGACTCCGTGGAAGCGGCACGGAGTGGAGACAGAGCCCCGTGGTTCCCTCTCTCTGTCATTCCTATTCCTGTCATCAGCCCCTTCACCCTGGGCACACATGAGGCAGCTTTTAAATATCATCCAGGAGCCCATTTGCAATAATTAATATCCCATTTCCCCTGAAACAGTCCTTTGCTAAATTAGCCGGGGCCAGAAGGATTTTGGTGAGGAGCCATGAGTCTCAACTTAACTTGCCGAATGGATTAAAGGAACCTTAAAAACAAAATGCAGATCAATCAACACCCTTTCCCCCAGCTGAAAACCTAAAGTCCATTTAAGCTTGGCAGGTTTGCAGTTAATTATAATTTCACACTTATGGCAGGAGTTACCGAGGTATTTATAATGTGTGTCTGCCCCACGGGGCCCTCTCTAGGGACCATTCCCACCAGCCACCTCCTTCCCCAACCACAATGACCTGTCTTCATGCAGCTGCTATTTGGGTTCAGTTGTGTCAACCAGAGGACCTTTCCGGAGTTTTAAAATTTCTTTTTAAAAGGAGCTTGGGAAAGAAAGGAGACAAAGATCCTTTTAAGACAGAAGGAACAGGGGTTATGGAGAATAAAACCCCAGGGCAGGGGAACCTTGCACCATGATCTAGGGAGCCTAACTTGGAAGTGCTTAAACAACAGTAGGAGAGATTATGGTCAGATATGTGGTAGAACTTCCTGCCCATCAAAGAAGCCAAGCCCTGCGTGGGCCACTTGGCCTGGTGATGAAGTGTCTAATCCTCAGTCCTTCCAAAAAGCAGATGGTCCCTGCCTGAGGCTGAGCACACCACTGTCTGGGAAGTGGGGAAGTGCTGTCTTAGGTCTGACATGAATTTCCCGAGCTGAACACTGTACTGCTTTTTCTTAAACATCAGTCCAAAATACATCAGGGATGCAAGTACAGGGAAGATCTGCTGGGACATGGGCTTTGGGGCTGGTGTTCAAGGAAAAACATTACAGTCTACAGCTTGAGAAATTCCAGTGGGAATAGGGCAGGGCAGGCTGACAGAACAGGGTTTCTGAGCTCTGATGGAGCCTGAGAGAGGCCCTGGGGTTGCTCTTCTTCTTGATGGTTTCTGAAAGCGGGAGGAGCTGGGTGAGAGGCCAACTCACAGGGGAAGGTGAACACAGTGGCTCCTGGGGCCCCTCCAGGCCACAGGGTGCTGTATCCTGGCCAACAGGGCAGTTAGCTCTCCCCCAGCCAAAGGTTCACCTTGACGTCTCGCTCCAGGCCCCTGGGCGCAGACACAGCTGCGGGAAGGGAGCACGATGTTGAACCGGAAGACGGAGGATCTGAGGATACGGGGGTCTGCAGGGTCTGGGAGGGGGGCGTGTAGAAAGGAAGCACATCCCCATCACACACACTTCCAGGGGTCCACACACTGCCTGCTTCCAGGCGCTTCTGTGGGGACACAGAAAGATTGGGGCGGGTAGGGAGGGTGGGGCATTTTCTGCTCTGAGCTGCAGACCCCTGCTTGGGGCCTCAGTCACTGGACCCCTTCTCAGCCCAGGGTCGCACCCTCTAGTTGGGGTGGGGTTGGCTCCACTCATTCTTAGGTCTCTCCAGCAGGGTACAAACCAAGAGTCCCAAAGTAAGAGGTCAGGATGTGCTGGACCCTACAGGGGGACACTCCTGAGGCCCCAAAGGGGAGAGACTGGGGCAGAGGTTGGGGGGCTCTTGCTGTGGGACTCGACTTCCAGACGGTGGCTTGGCTGTGGCAGAAATGGGGCTGTTCTTGGGGCCAGAGCCTCTGTCCACCCTGCCCCCAGGGGAACCTCACCCAGGACCTTCTGCAGGGATTCACACCTGTCCTCCAAGCCTTTCCTTACACCTTCCCCCTCCCCTTCCCCTGAACTGCACCTCAGGTCAGGGGTCATCTAGAGTAACACCGTTTTTTAAAACCTTGTTTCTTACTGTCATGGTATCATTTCAGATGAATCTTCAGTGTGCTGTGGCCACCCCCCCGCCCTTTGGCCTTATGTTTCTTGTACCCCCTCCTGCCTGGGACAGGGGCTTCCTAGCAGAACCCTGAGGGCTTTCTGTTCACCCAGAAGCTTTTGTCAAGTGAGTCTTTTATTGCCTCTCAAGAGTGGAAAATGGAAACTTCTGTATATTGAATTTTCGTAAAGCAGGGCCATTTCATCTGCTGTTCACGAAATTGCCTACCTAGAGCATGGAACTAAATAGCTAGAAAAGTCTGGACGTGAGAAGCCCAGCATCGGGGGGTCACCAGTGTGGCATGGGTCTCGGGGGCCCAGGACCGCAAGGTGAGGCCCACATTCCTCAGCCAGTCCCCAACAGACCCTTGAAGGCCTCCCGACAGCACATGGTCTGGGTCTGTTTAGAAGTAAAATAATGCTTAGAGGAGAGATGAGGAACTTAATAGGATTTTAAAAGCCACAGGAACTGATGGGGCTACAGATGGTGGAGGGGCTGGGAAGACGGAGTCAGCCCCGGTTTTATGGTGGGGAATGTGGCCTCGGGGAGGTCCTCAGGGCCACGTCCACATGCATCGTGTCCAACCTCATTTGCTGGCCCAGCGGGACTCCACTGCCACGTGAGCACTGGCTGTGATGAGGGGGACAGACGCCCTGAAGTTGCTGTTAAACGGACAGGGAGCAGCGAGAGGCTACAGGAGCCGCTTGGCTAAGTGACCGGCCCTCACCTGCCTCGGTGGAAACGAATGACTCACGGGCTGTTGCACCTGCCCCCAACCCTCCATGCGTTCCTCGCCCTGCCCTTCTGGCCAGAGAGAGACCGAGACAGGAGGGGGAGACTGAACTGGCGGAGAGACGCAGACATGGGCTCCCAGGTCTGCAAAGGGAGGAGAGAGAGGCAGTGGAAGCTCTGGGGTGGGGGACTTCAGCCCCAGGTGGTTCTGCAGGACTTGGAGGGGTACATAAAAGAAGTTCCGGGTTTCCCTGGTGGCGCAGTGGTTGGGAGTCTGCCTGCCGATGCAGGGGACGTGGTTTTGTGCCCCGGTCCGGGAAGATCCCACATGCTGCACAGCGGCTGGGCCCGTGAGCTATGGCCGCTGAGCCTGCGTGCCCGGAGCCTGTGCTCTGCAATGGGAGAGGCCGCAACAGTGAGAGGCCCGCGTACCACAAAAAAAAAAAAAAAAAAGTTCTGTCACTGTCTAGAAGCTTGCGTGTGTGTGTGTGTGTGTGTGTGTGTGTGTGTGTGTGTGTGTGTGTGTGTGTGTGTCGGGGTGGGCGGGGGCAAGCGGGGACAGTCCATGGCTGCAGCTCAGGGCCGCTCCCCTTGACATCGCCCAAGCCTCCTCCAGGCCCTGCCGCCCGGGGGGGGGCGGTGAGGTGGGGTGGGGGAACCACAGGACTTTATAACGTGGAGCTCAGCCCTCCTGCTGTGTCCACCCTACACCTTTCCATCCACGATCATCGGGAGTCCGTCCAAGCTCCCCTATCAGGTTCGGTCTCAGCTGCCCCTTTGCCTCCCTAGCCTGGGCCTGACCAAGGCCCCCTCAGGAAAACACGCCTGATGGGCCAGAGAGGGACTGTGGGAGCCCCTCGTCGGTCCCCGCAGTGGGCAAGACCGCTTCCCTAGCTCGGGCTCACACATCTCACACGTTGCTGGAGGCTGGAGCGTGTCTGTGCTCATGTGGTTTGCAGTCTGGGTCCCTGGAGGGGTGAGAGCGTGGCGGCCACCCGGGAGGGCTGCTTTCACTCTTGCTCTTGTTGCCTCGGAAGGGCTCCCTGGTGCCTCCCTGATCCCTCTGAGGGGGTGGCCCCTTGAACCCTGAGTCCCCTCTTTCCCAGGACTCCCTCCCAAGCCGTCTTGGTTTCTAACTTCTCCAGCACCTCAGCCTGACATCTTGCTGCTTTGTTCTGTCATTTCATGTAGATGAGATACAAATGGGTGGCCCCAGTCTGTGCCCCGCCCCCAGTCACTGGATCCCTGGTGGGGATGTTCGGTGTCACTTCACCAGGCGCGAGTGTGGAATTGGGTGTGTGTCTGTGGGTGCCTTTGTCAGCGCTGAGCGGACAGCGTGTTGGTGGGAAAGGTGTGTGAGTGCCTCCCTCATCCGGGGCCTGTTTGTGGCCTGCATTAGATGAAACTTCTGACCTGCAGCTGGCTACTGGGAAGAGGCGGGGGTGGTTTCTGGTGATGGGGCCAGAGGGGGGTGGCTTCCTAGGGCACGGCTCACATCTGCTGCTATGTGGCTGCGACTGGCGGAGGTGGGGTGGGACCAGGCCGACGTCTGCTGTACTGGCCCAGGTCTTAGCCACTCCTTCCCTCCTCAAGGGCTCCTACTTGTTTGCTGACCCTCTTGAGCCCCTTGAGGGGGGGGGTGGACCCCAGCCCCGGCCTCCTCCGGTTCAGCCCAGGGAGCCCCCAAGCAGGTTTGCTGCCTGAGGCCAGGCTGCTCAGAGCCTGACTTCCTGAAAGGACCCCCCGCATTCTGGCTGCAGGAGCCTTGCCTGGGTGGGGGAGCTTATCCTGTCTTCAGCCGTAGCACTCATTTGGACTGAGACCAGGGGGGTTGGGGAGGGGGTCAGGGCTACAGGGCAGCACACTGCGGGCACCCACCCAGAGGCTGAGAGTGAAACGGAGAGGCTGAAGGGCCCCTGCAGCTGTGGACACCCAGTTCAGGCGGGGACCGTGAACCAGCTCTTGGGGCGGGTACGTCTGCCTGCTAGGAGGCAAAGGACACAACAGTGCATGCCCAAGAAAGTGTCCTTGCCTCTGAGATGGCCAGGGAAGGTGAGAGGGTGTCCTCTACCTGGTTCCTCTCTATCCCCAGCCTGCATCACTCCACTGGTGAATGAACTGGTTTGCTTATTTGGGGGTGAATCTGAGTTGATATACGACTCGCTCCAGCAAGTTCTGTGGGGTTAACAGGATCCTCCCTGCAGAGGGATGGGTCCTGGGGAAGTTCTTTCTCCTTTGGTTTTCTTTCCCCACCTAGCTGGAGCCCTGGCTCTTGGTGGTGGTATCAGGGGCTGTCTCCTCTCTTCCTGCCCAGGGATATTACAGCTGTGACGCCCTCTCTTTGCCTGGTTCTCCACGGGGTCAGTGGCTCCTGCTTCTGATGGAGACAAGCGCAACCCTTTGGCCTTGTGTTCAGGGTCCCATTTTCACTTTGGGCCCTCACTGTCTCCTGCCAAGTCTACACCTCTTGGTCCAGTTTTCACCTCCTCCAGGAAGCCCTCCCTGCTTGCTCCAGGCCACAGTAGGTTCTCTCTTCTCTGACCCCTGCAGCCCTGGTCTCTCATGTCTTATGGGTAGGTCCGGGAGCTTCTCGTCCAGCCTGGCCCTGCCTCCCTCACCTGGGACCCTGTTCCTCTCCCCTCATTTACCTTGAGAATAGCCCTAGAGGTATGACAAACGCCTGCAGGATCTTCCCACTGTCCCCTGAGTCCGAAAGACTATCCTAGGAGTCAGAGGAATGCAGAGCACCTGGGTGCTGGTTACTGACAGGCAGGGCTTTGAATTCTGGCTCTGCCACTACCTAGCTGTGTGACCTGAAACAAGTTACTTAGCCTCTCTGTGCCTTGGTTTGTACCTTTAAGTGGGGCCAATAACTTCCACCTCCCCAAGTTTTTGTGTGGATTAAATGTATTTGTTTAACGTCCCAGCCCTCGAGAATTCCCTGGCGGTCTGGTGGTTAAAGACTCTGCGCTCTCACTGCTAAGGGCCTGGGTTCAATCCCTGATTGGGGAACTAAGGTCCCACAGGCTGCATGGTGTGACCAAATCAAATCAAATCAAATCCCAGCCCTCAGTGGGTGCTCTGTAAATAGCAGCTTTCCTGGATAGTGAGATCTCCCATCCCTGGGTGAGGGGGTGGAGGCCCAGAGAAGCAGTGTTTGGGCCAGAGCTCATTGTGGACAAAGATGGGACTAGAACCCAGGACCAGAACAAAAGCTGCCGTCCTGTATTCTTCCTGTGGAGCTCCAGCCAAGCACCTAGCCTGTGTAATCCGGGACGAGGAGAGCCGGGGGGTGGGGGCGCAGACCCACCTCTCCCTCTGGGGCCACGTCCTCTTCCTGCCCCTCCTTTTTCCTCCCAGCTGTGCCCCCAAGTCTTCCCAGCTCCCTGTCACCTTCCCCTCTACCCACTTTCTCCCAGGCCTCCTCCTCCTTCTGCACCTTTCCCTTCACCTTTCTGGGCTCTTCCTTTCCCATCGTGTTCCTCCCCCGCCCCTTCTACTCCCACCCCTGCCTTCCATACCCTTCTCCTGTTCCCATTTCTTTCATCTTTTTAAATGTTCACCTCTCCCCCATCCCCTCCCCCCACTGAAGAAGTATTTAATGGATATTAAATTATTTTAAACTTTCTTTTTTTTTCAAATAGCTTGGTGATGATGCTGACTCCGGATCATCTCCCTGTTTAATACTGAATATGCAATTAACAGATAGATGTTTAGGTTTGGCTCTCTTTCCCCCCCTTTCTATTGCAGGAAGAATAAAAAAGCTGATTAATCTGGTTTGGGGCAAGTGTCAGCGCAGGAGATATACGGGGAGATGAGGTTAGCAACTTGAAGTCGGAGAGTTACTGCCTCCAAGGCCGGTGAGGGGAGAAACGGTTTGCATTAGAGCGCAGCGCGGCCTCGCTGGCAGCAGGCTTCCCAGCACCCTGCTCCCGTCCTGGATTAAACTAGGCCTTCTTCATGCCACCCCAACTTCTCCAGGTGTGGAATATCCCCTCCTTCAAGGCAGCTCAGGTGCCACGTCCTCTGAGGTCTCTGGCTGCCCCCACCTCGGGGACCCCTCCTCTGGGACTGCAGGTGCCACCTACCGTCTGAGCTCCCTCCCCACCAAAGCCAGGGGTCTCTGCTGCCTCCTGGCAGGTGAGTCACTGCCTGACAGGTGACCTGGGGGCCAAGTCCTGCCGGTCCTTTCTCCCGGAGACAGTCTCTGGGAGAGGCCCTGCCTCTGCCCCGTGTCACCGAGGGCACCTGCGTGAGGCCAGACCGCACGTCTCTCTCTGCCAGGGCAGGGGGCCTGGCCCTGGGTGTTTGAGGAGCCTCTGTGTGCAGAGAAAACCGAGTAACTGGACTGCCAGGAGAGGGGCAGGAGTCAGCGTGACCCAGGTGTGGTCTGCAGCACGAGCCCTTCACACCTGAACCAATTTTACTCTTCAACCAACCCGCCCCCATGATCAGGGTCCTCGGGATGGGGAGCCCTCAGAGGGCCACAGGGAGGCGCGCCTGTGTGGTGGGGCACGGGGCCGCTTCGGGCACCTGGGCTTGTTGGGTGGAATTCGAGGCCTGGGTCAGGAGGGCCCCAGAGCCATAGAGGCCTTGTGCCAGGGTGGAGGCCCTGTTGGGGTCCAGAGGGCAGAGGCCTGTGCTGGAGGGACCACAGGTCCCAGGGGTGGGCAGGCCACCTGTGGCCACACTACAGTTTCCTCAGGACAAGAACCTTGACTCTGAATTTGCAAATAGCTTTTGCCTATGTTTTGCTCTTAAGTTCCTGGAAAATTGGGAAGTGGGGGAGGGAGAGGGAGGGAGAGAGAAATTCCTCAGCACCCGGTTGAGCTGAGATGAGAGTGAGTGTTCAGGCATAGCCAGGGAGAGCCCAGGGGCAGAGGGCACTGGCTTGGGCATGGTGTGGGCACGGACACCCGGGCCAGAAGACTGGAGGGTGGGCGCTCGGCAGAGGAGCCAGAGCCTGGCCTGGTCGAGCCTCTGTGTGCAGCGGAGTGAGGGGGGGGAGGCCCCCGCTGGTGGACGGAACAGAGCCTCCCCTTGGGGCACAGAGGCCTGAGTCTGGGGTTGAGGCTCTGTCCTCCTGCTCTGTCCCCTTCCAGACATCTTCCTGTCCACCTGTATGTAGGTCCAGGATCTTGACTTCGGCAGCCCCACCCCCCAGTGGGCAGCCCCCCTCAGATTCACCCACTCTGGCCTGAGCCTTCCCAGGGCAGGACTGAAACACATTTCCTCCCTCCCAGCCTGGCACCCTTTCAACTAGTCCAGTCCCATCCCAATGGGGTTTTCCTTGGTGACTCAGAGGAGGGCCTACCATTTTGGGTGTCTTAAAGGGAGCAGTGGGGTGCCCAGGACATCCTACTTGTTTACTCATGGGAAGGAAGGAACCCCAGAATACGGCAGACCCCAATTCTCCCCCATCCTCTTTACTCTGTCCCCACATCCATCACCCAGGGCTCCAAAGCCCTGTCCCAACCGTGGGCCATGAGGTCCCCAGGGGGGAGGAGGAGGCGGCAGGGAGTTGCTGCAACGCTGCATCAGGGGGAGGGAAGCGGGGAGGGAAGGAAAGGAGGAAGGGGGAGGGGCAGAGACAAGTGGGCCCTCACGTGAAGGGGGCTGGCGCAGGCAGCTACTACCTCCTCGGCTCTCGCTGTCCGCTGGCTTCACTTGGATCGGCCGGTTCATCTGCAACAGAGCACAGGGGGGCAGTGTTAGAGCAGACACACCTGCACCCGAAAGGTACACAGGTGTTCACGGGGACATAGCACACGGACCACACCACCGACACATACACCCGCGCACCCCTGCAGCTGCAAACGAGCGGGTCTTCACTAAAGCCCCACCTACCTCCCCTCCCCAATGTGGTCTCCAGGGTCCCCTGATTTCAGGAGGGTTTCAGGATTGGAGGTCTCCAATCCTGAGAGGGACCTCCCGTGGTCCCTCTCCCAGCTTTGAGCAGCTCTTGCTGTGATACTGGAATCTGAGGTGTCCCCTCTCTGGCCCACCCTGGAGACAGGTCGCTTTGCTGAAACTAGCTGGTCTCTGGCCGAAGACTAACTCCTGCCCAGGTTGGGGCATGGCAGTGAGTTGCACCCCATCCCTGCAGTATCCTGCAGACGCTGGCTGTGGGTCCCAGGGGTGCCTGAGGCTCTGGACCACCCAGCTCCTTGTTGGAGCAGAGCTCAGGGCTGGGGCTCCTGACTGCGGCCAGGCTGTCCCCTCGGGGTGTATGTGGAGTGGGCACAGCTACTTGTCTCACGTGGTGTCTGGGTGCCAGCACGACACAAGGCACGGCCGGACACCCCCAGCCTTTTAGACGCCAGCCTCTCTGGAGGATGCGTTTCAATGTCTCATTCAGGCCACTAGGGGGCTCTGAACTCCAAGGATCTGGGGCTCCGCAGCCTGTTTTTCATCCTCCGGATGCCGGAGGCATAGGGTGGGCTCTCAGGCCCTGAGGATATTTCAAACAATAAAAATGGTAGGAATCATGCAAATGGAATTGTATTTTATGTCTTTGCCAGTGCTTTTGCTTGTCCTGTACCTCTCTTATCCCTTACTCTATCACAAACCAACCCTGAGAGGCAGGCAGCGCACGTACTAAATGCCCCCATTTTATAGATGGAGAAGCTGAGGCGGGGCCACCTTGTGGCAAGATGTGCCTGGGAACCTGGGTCCACCAGGGCTATTTTTGGGCTTTTGTCCTGCACTAGGTGACTTTCCGTTGCCAATTCCCCTTGTGTATGGAGGCTGGACTAGCCAGTCACAAGCTTCCTTCTGGTCTAGGATTCGACGTGAGTTTTGGTTGCGTCAAGACGGTGGGTGGGGGAGTGTGGGCGCCCGTGACTCAGCAAGGTGAAGATGAGGCCAGGGGAAGGGCAGAGCCACGCAAGGAAGGACAGAGGCAGGAGGCAGGGCACAGAACAGAGGAAAAAGAAGCACAGGTGGCCCGGGGGGTAAGATAGGATTCTGGGGTCCAGTCCACTAAGAGGGGGTCCGGGTGCCATTGTTTGCCAGGAGGTCCCCACTCGGCACCCCTTATGGAGTTGAGGGAAATGAAGGTACTTGGTATGTACACTCTGCCTGCAGAGGAAGGTGTGGGTTTACGGGAACCTCCATTAACAGGGAGAAGGAAGACAGACATAAGGAAATTTCCAGCTTCATTTCGGGGGTCCTGGCTCCCTCATAGACCACCTCCTTTCCAGTCCTTGAGCAAAGGGTCCAGAAGGCTGAGCTTGCATCTGGCTGTGGGAGAAGGGCTGTACTCTCGGGTTCCCGTTCTGTGTCTTTGGAGACTCCACATCCAGCCCTTCCCTAGGCTGCCCCTCCCTTCTGGAACACCCCTTCCTCCTAGTCTCCCCCAAAGCTGCAATAGTCTCTTACTCCAGAAAGGCCCCACGGCTGACCTGGACCCAGTTCTGGCCACTGTGTTCTCCTGGGTATATTTCTATAGCTTTCTTGCTTATGTAATTATTATAATGCTCCAGGGAGGGATTATTATCTCTCTCTTGCCAATGAAAAGCCAAGCTCGGAGGAGTGGCAGATCCAGGATGCAGCCAGGGTGGGTAAGCACGGTGCTAAACATGATAAGGTGGGTTGGACTTCCTATATTTCATCTCATTTGACCCCAAAGCTGCTCTGAAAGGAGGGGGGCCAAGGGAAGATGTCCATCTGGCAAGGGGCAATTGGGCCACCGAATTGAATACAGCCTCCTCAGCCTGGTCCCCCAAATCTGGCCCCCACAGCCTCTTGCATCATTCCGTTCCTCACGACAGGGCACTTTCCTCCCCCATCTGTTCCTTCGGCCTGTGAGCTCTTTTCCCATACACCCACCAGCCTCTGGCCCTTGACCCTGAAGCCCTCCTGGTACTCCAGGGGGAAGGGTCCTGCAGGAATTCTCCCTTTTCCATATAGAATGTACAGTCAAGTTGGGAATTGAGTTGCAAGGGAGGGCACCGCACTGTTACACCTACAGGAGCACGAACAGCTGCTACAAAATTATATTGTTCGATTATCATCACTTCCCCTAGGATGTGTGCAAATAGATAATCTTTAACCAAGGAAATGGAGTTTCAGAGAGGTTAAGAAACTAGCTTGAGGTCACACAGGTGGTAAACGGTGATCAAGATGAACCCAGGACTCTCAACACCAGCCTACATGTTCGGGAGATTCTGGGAACAAGAATTGACAGGCTTAGGAAAGGTCCAGGAAAGTTCCAAACAGAGTGTGGGGAAGCGGGTGAGTGGTGGGCTGATTCAGGCTTCCGGGCCCGGTAAGGAGTGTGAGCCAGGCTCAGCTGGGCTCTGCTGCTGTGGAGATGAGGGAAGGAGGAGGCCGCAGAGGAGGCTTCATCTCTGGGGCCAGAGCAGGCCCAGGCTGACCCCGAATGCTTAGAGGCAATGCTGGGAGGAAGGGCAGGGACCCTGGGAGGATGCCTCCCCTGGCACCTTGTTTCTGAGTCCCACGGCAAATCTCTACGGAGAGCAGAGGGGGTGAGTCCTATAGACGGACAAGGGCTGGGGTAGAACTGTTTCTGTTATAATGGGACCCATTTTCCATGGTAAATTAAACAAGGCAAACGGAATCTGCCTGTGCATGGAGCCTTCCACCCTGGGGCATGTCACCCTCAGGCAGCCAGCCACTGTCCCGCTGTCCTTGACACCTGGGCACTCGTGAATGCTCTGCCCCAGGCTCACGGACTAAGGCCTGATTCCCCTCAGTTCCACCCCCCACCCCCCAGCAAGCCCTCCCTGAGCAGGCCAGCCCTGGACGGTGCTCCCAGACCTCCTCCATCACTGGGCTCCTGGCAGTGGGGACCCGGGGGCTCATCTAGCCTCCCACCTGCCCTCAGCCATGGTCTGGGCACCCACAATGGAGCAGAATTGACTTGGTTCCCATGGACCTGTGGCTCCTGGGGTCATATTTCATGTCCTATTATTATCTAGGGATGGTCAGAGTCCATACAGCCTTTGCAGGGCTGTCAGGGTGGTGCCAGGATAGATGGAGAGAGAAAGAAATCCCGTGCTTTCTTAATTCTCAACAGAAATAAAGTGTCAGGCTCAGCTGGGAAGATTTCTTAGGTAGAGCAGGCTCTGTACAGATGCCTCGGGCCTGAAGGGAGATCTCCCTCCTTCGGCCCGCGTTACTCTTCCCTGTTCCAGACTCCAGCCCCATCTAGCCTCGCCCAGGCCTGCTTACATCCTGGGGAGCAGACCATGCCACAGAGATGGGCAGTGAGGCAGGAACGGTGAAGAAGGGGAGAGAGGATACTGGTAGGAAGGCGGGAGGGCCAGTTGCCATCTCCTTGCCCGTTTTCTAACTTTGACTGTGGCCTCAGGACCTCTTGGCCACATGAGCCCCAGGGCATCCCCTGCAGGTGAATGTCGAGGATGCTGGCGCCCATTTCTTTGTGCCTTTCCTTTAACCCATCCCTTGCTCCTCTGTCCAGCCATCCCGTCCCTCTCAGCCACTGTGTTATCCTTCTGGGAGGGCCTGGGCCTGGGCCTGCGGGCTGGGTTATCAGCATTCCCCATGCTCGCCTGTGGCCTTCAGACCCGGTTGTGCCTCCAGGTGCCTGAGCTGGGCCGCCTTCCCTGGGTCAGGAACAGCTCCCTGAAGCCACCCTCAGGCTTCTGGGGTCAGCCCTCTGGGGACATCACTAACTTCCTTTGTCATCGACTGTGTTTCTGCTTCCAGCCCCGGGGGCCCCTCACGGGGAGCGAGTGGTCCTGGCCAAGGACTGGGGCCCTCTCTGCTCCCTGCTGCAGCCAGTGGTGGGTGGCGGGGCCTCCTTCCCTCCCAGGCCCTGCCTCCCCTCCTCCTCCCCATCTCTGCCACTTTTTGCATCAACACATACCCATGCATTAAACAAGACATTCCATTAATTTCTTCATCATCATAACTTAAGCTGGGACATACCCTTTAAATATTCATTCAGCTATGAAAACTGGGCATTAAAATTTTAATAATGTCAAGCTCATTTGAACTGGGTTCCTTGGGGACGATTACGATACAATTAGAATAAATACAATGATTGATCTGGTCCAAAGGCTTCACCTGTCCGTCCAGCGTGGCTTCCCGCGTAAGGAGAGGCCTGTGGCCAGTGGGCAGACAGACAGACTGATGGACAGGCCAGCTGGCTCTTTCTTGACTCCCTCTTCCCCTCCCAACGCCCCCTCCCATCTCTGCTCCGGGGGCCGAGGCTCCCTCCCCCAGGGGTCTTCGGGTCTCTGCTGCCCCCTGTGGGCCAGGGTGCAGGGCCGTCCCTCCGCATCTGGGAAGCTGGCCCTGATTAACCCTCGTGGTTCCAGTTACCACGTTCCTCGTCCTCCTGGTACAACCTGGGCTGTGCCCCTGGGCTTGTTCTTGTGTGAGAGCCATTCTCTTGTCTGTGTGTCTCTTCACCCCGGCCCTGCGAGGGGCTCCCTAAGGCTGGAATGAAACCCCACCAGAGCAGGCCCAGCCTGCGGAGGGGGCCCCTGGTTCCTGAGCGCCCACATGTGTTCTGCCAGCAGACCAGAGAGGGACTGTCTTCACTTGGCTTCCCTTCTGCTGCAATCACCTTCCTGAGGGCTGGCATGGAGGTTTTGGGAGGTGGCTGAGCCCCCTCTGTCCCTCACTGCGTGGCACCTGCCTCAGCCAGTGCCAGGGTGAGCCCTGGGGATGTCTGGAGCTCGCCCCTGCTTCTCTGGGGACAGCTCTTGCTGCCCGCAGGATCACTTGGGGCTCTTGCTCCTGAAGCTGGGTCTCTCTCCACCTGTCTTCTCAGGACCCGAAGGCCCCCTGCTTCACACTGGGCCCCAGTGAGCTGACCCAGAGCTGTCTCAGAAAGAGCCTGGGAAGTTCCCTGTCACTCCTCAAAGGCCATCCAAACCCTCCTCTTCCTCAAAAGACTTCCTGCCCTTCCAATGAGACTTCCTTGGTTATCTCTTAGCCCCCCAGCCACACATGGCCCTATACCACTCTCTCTCTCTCTCTCTCTCTCTCTCAGTGTGTGTGTGTGTGTACGTGTGTGTGCGCGCGCGCGCACATGACTGTGACAGAGACACTTGTTTCTCAAGCAAGAGCAGGGACCTGATTTCCTACTCACAGACCCCCAGACACTAACTCAGGACTGAGCTCCCCTGGAGTGTGTGTGTGTGTGTGTGTGTGTGTGTGTGTGTGTGCGCGCGCGCGCACACATGCGCCCATGCTCACACTTGAGTAGTACTTGTGTGACATCACAGACATCATGAAACAGTTCATTCAGGTTGGTTGTTGGGATTAACCGAGATGAGGGAGGAAACTAGTGCAGTGCTCCCAAAAAACGTCAGCTTCCATGTTGTTTTCCAGTCTGTGACCCAGAAATGCCTCAGGAAGGTCTGGACCAATGCCCTGCACGGGGCTGGGGAGGGGGAGGGGGGACAGTTGGGGTGGCAGGGTTACTGGCGTGGCCTGTGGAGATGGCCAGCGTGCTCTCTAGCCGGCAGCTGAGCTCCCAGATGTACTTCCAGGGTGGGTGTCCAAACCTCAAAGCCGAGGGTCCTTTCTGGCTCCTTTTGGGATGTGTGGGTGTCTGGTGATACCCCGTTTTCTGCTCACCAGGAGGGCTCGCATCTCTCCAATCCATGCAGTAATCTGGTAATGCTGATCCATCTCCTGTTCGAACCTGCAGTCTGCACTGGAGGCAGCTCTTAGCTCTGTGCGCCCACACATTCCTCAGAGCCTGGCCCCTACTCTTCATCTGCCCTGCTGTTTGTTCTCATCCCCCCAGAGAACTCAGCTTTTATGCTGTCTGTCCCCCACCCCAGCACACACGATGGTCATGGAAATGGTGAAGCAGCAGACCCTGCGTTCTGGACCTGTTGGGACATCTGTGCCCCATCTTCAGTGGCATTGCTGCTCTGGGAAGAGAGACATAATTTGCAGGGCCCCCTGTTCAAAAAGCAAGGAAAAAAAGCATCATTAAAGCACTAAAATATAAAGCTTTCCCTTTCTTTCATGGTCTCTATCTTTCTCGACTTGTCATGGTATTTTTTTTACCTGCTATTTGATGTCGTTTTAAGTAAAGAAAAATAGAAATTTTAAATTATTAGCATGGATTCTACCACTCATCTTTATTTTGTGTGATGCCAGCTTTAAGTGCAAACATCAGAACACTTAACGCCTATGCAGAATCACCAAAATTATACAATTTGTTTTTGTGACTCATGCCTGGAGGGTGCCTTGAGCTGGCCAGAGGAGAGCAATGCAAGCCAGACTCAGGAAGGTTAAGAAGAAAGAGAGGGTCTCCTCAGGCATGGAGACCCTCACAGGTACCCGGAGTCCCACCCTGCAAAAGGGGGTCAGGCTGGGCCTGAGGACTGCTGGGTTCTCTCTTCCACGGACTACAGACTGACCTGGTACAATCCAGCCAAGGGTGGGCCCTGGGAAGTAAAGCCAGACTTCACTTGTGCCCATGGCACCCCCTGACCTAACCCACAGTGGGCAGGTGATCCTCAAGGGTATTGTAAATGCTGTGCCAGGGATGCATTAGTCAGCTGGGCAAGATGCTCACCCCTGCTAAGACAATGCCTCTGTTGACCAGACAGACATGCCACAGTGCTGCCAGCCTGGGGTACCACAGGAAAAGTGGGCCCCACCCGATCCTCCCTAAACCCCACCCAGGCCGTTGCTGGCAGGCCTAGAAGGCAGAGTGATTGCACGTGGGGACCAGGATGTATACGGATCAGGCAGGCGGTGGGAGGCAAAACCGATCATAAGCAGAGGCCCCAAGCCCCCTACACGGGCTCCTTCATGCCACAGATTTCACTTATGAAACACAAGTTCAAAGATAAAATTTTAAGAATTTCAAGGTGGCAACTTCAGAGCACTAAACCCTGAGCATGGGACCCTTCTGAGTGTGGGGCCCTGTGTGACAGCACAGGGGGCCTGCCCATGAACTTGCCCTGACCGTGATGCCCTTCTGGGTCCCCATCATCCTGCAAGCTTATCTCTATCCATCAGCTCCAGGCATCAGACATATCCTTGACCATCAGGTGTTTTCAGGTGGAACTGTGAACAAGCTCCTGAAACAGAGAATTGTACTCAAAGATTTATCTTTAAAAAAATTTTTTTAAAATTTATTTATTTATTTTTGGCTGCATTGGGTCTTCCTTGCTGCATGCAGGCTTCCTCTAGTTGCAGAGAGCCGGGGCTACTCTTCGGTGCGGTGCGTGGACTTCTCGTTGCGGTGGCTTGTCTTGTTGCGGAGCATGGGCTCTAGGTGCTCGGGCTTCAGTAGCTGCAGCACGGGAGCTCAGTAGTTGTGGCGCATGAGCTTAGTTGCTCCATGGCCTGTGGGATCTTTCCATACTAGGGATGGAACCCGTGTCCCCTGCATTGGCAGGATTTTTTTTTTTTTTTTTTTTTTAATGCAGTACACGGGTCTCTCACTGTTGTGGCCTCTCCCGTTGTGGAGCACAGGCTCTGGATGCGCAGGCTCAGCGGCCATGGCTCACGGGCCCAGCCGCTCCGCGGCATGTGGGATCTTCCTGGACCAGGGCACGAACCCATGTCCCCTGAATCGGCAGGCAGACTCTCAACCACTGTGCCACCAGGGAAGCCCGGCAGGAGGATTCTTAACCATTGAGCCACCAGGGAAGTCCCAAGATTTATCTTTTAAAGGTGAACTTTGGGCAAGTTTGGGAGGATAGACTGAGAATTTCCAGACTTTGGTGTAAAAGGCTGGTGGTGAGGATGCAACCATCTGATACAGATAGAGAACTCACTAATGAGAGCACGGGGACCACAGGTGGGCGGCTCTACAGTGACCCTGCCCTCCACCAGGATTCTGTCTTCATGGCACTTAGCAATTCATAATGAACACACTAATTAATGGAGAAGTTGTTTGTTTAAAGCCCCAGGAGGGCAGATTCTGAATCCTGGGCCCTGCTGGATTCCCCGGGCTGTGCACAGTGGACCCTCAGTAACCTTGGAAGGAAAGGATGAACCCCTGCTGCAGGGGCCCCCCAGTCCCCCAGAGAGAAGGGATCAAAGGGGAATGGCAGAAGCAGTGCCATTATTTGTAGCTTGTTGTAAATACATTGTTTTAATTACCTCCTTAATCAATTGTGTAAGGTTCCACTCCATAGAGTGGGGTTAGAGATTCAAGGAATTCCGTTTGCTGTCGTCATAAAGTTTTGACTTAAGGACTCCCCAGCAATGACTGCAGTGACAGGTGCCTTTGCTGGAGGCACTCCCCCACCACGGGCCAGGCTCCGAGGTGACCCTGGCCAGGCCAGCTGGTGGTGGTGCCCCAGGGCCTGAGGGCAGGTCCTGAGCCTGCTGTGGGTGCAGGACGCTTGTTCCCTTCTCGGCTCAGCCGCCACCACCCATGCCTCCCTCAGGTCTCAGCATCCCCCGGCCTTGCAATAAATTAGGGGTCCCTTCAAGCTCCCCGTTCTTTCCTTCCTTGCCCTGCCACAATTTGCGACAGTGGTAAGCCATTATGGTTCTCAAGTTGCGGATTTATTTGTTTAATATTTGTCTCCTCTTTACGAGGGAAGGTCCACACCTGTTCTGTTCCCACTGCACACCCAGAGTCGGGCGTGGCACCCGGTACACCGTAGGTGTTCAATAAATGCTCACTGACCAAATGGATGACTGAATCTTCTATTGTGCCTGTCACTGGCATCGTTCCCTCCTGCCTCAGCCATGGTCTGGAGGCAGGAGTGTCCAGAGGCCCGAAGTGGTCACCTGCTGAACAGCCCTATTTCTGGTCCAGAGAGAAAGGCCCCTTAACCCTCCCTCCTCCAGCAAAGTGGCGATGTTTTACCTCCGGATTAGGAAGGGTTTACTGAACCAGTGATCGTGGTTTAGAGAGACAGCCAGTGAGTGCACACCTGACAGAAGAACCTGGAGGTTCTTGTTAAAATATGCAAATCCACAGCCCATTGAAATGCAAACCCTCCAGATAAGATTTTTAATAAATCTGGTTCTCCTCCCTTTCCCTGCATCCAGGAGGCCATCTGATGCTTGTTGGGTCAGGCATGTAGGCCCTGTCAGCTCTTCACCCCTCTCCTCATTTAGATGGTCCAGCTCGGAGCTGCCCCTGAAGTGGTGGAAGGGGGGTGCCTGCCAGCCAAGGCCCTCTGTTGGTCCCTCGGCAAAACACTTGAGGTCCCCTCTGGCTCACCCACAGAGGCATCTCACCCTCATCCTTCACCTTCTTCACCTTCATCCTCACCTCCTCTTATTGGTCTGAAGGGCAGAGTCCTAAGCCCCTGTGCCCCCCTCCAGCGAGGCTTTGGTATGGGTCCCCCCCCAGTCACACCTGTCAGTCCGCTAGTCATGGCCTCCAGATTCCTTCAGTCAGCTGCTGTCAAAAGTGGCCCTCAAGGGGATGAAGGAAGGTGGCCGAGAAGCAGCACAGAGGCCTGACTGTCTTAATCAGGACAGGAGAGTGGGTGGACCTGCATGGCCTCTGCCGTGTGCCTGGATGGAGGACGGGGAGGCATGAGTGACCGTGGCAGGTGACAGTTATCGAGTCCTTCGCAACTCCAGACCGTGCACTGGCCGCACGACTTGGCTCTGTCCTTCCATCCTCTCTGACACCAGATGAGCCCCGTGAGCAAACCCACGGGGTGGGGAGGATGTGGAGGGGGTTGGCTGGCAGGCATAACCGCGGACTACGTAGGTGGGTTGAGGGAAGAGCCAGCAGGATGTCACAGAGTGTGAGGAAGGTCTCAGAGTGTGATGTGCAGGCAGGTCGGGTGCAGGCAGGGGGCCTGGTGTGGCCCCTGGAGGGTCTGAGCCTGTGCAGTGGGCAGTGGTGTCCCCTGTCAGTTTTTGGCAGGAACAGCCTTCCACTAGGGCCACATTTAGAAGGAGCAAGAGGGCTTGGGGCAGTGGAGCCTGGTTGGGGGTGAACGTTTAGATCAGGAACGGCCAGCACTATCTTGGTATCTGGTCCCCTCCCCGCCTGTAGGCAGGGGAAGCAGGGCACGGGGGCCTCTGCAGCCCGTACATCCTCCGTGGTCCAGCCCCACAAACAAGGCCCCAGGCAGTTGCTATGCAACAGGATGCTCTGCTCTGCAGTGTCCAGCCAACGGGGCAGCAGCGCTGACGGAGCCTATTGGTGGGACTGCCTGGGGCGGCCCACTCCCCTTCTCTCTGCTCTCCTCTCTCTCTCCCATCCTTCTCCCAACCTCCACCCTCTCTGCTCTCTGGCATCTAAGTTTACAGAATGCTTTCCCCTCACCCGCTGGGTACAAACAAAGGAGGTGCCCCCTTCTCTGGGCCAGTCAAAGGTCTCTTCTGCTTGTTTCCAGAAGGGAGGGGATCCGCAGTCAGCCTTTTAGTTTTCCTAGTCCCCCCATTACCATGGGGCTGGGATTGGGCCCCATCTGCGTGGGTGGAAGCTTCTCTGGGCCGTGGCAGGTAAGGAGATGGAATCCTGGAGATGGAATAGTGCCGCTGGGCTCAGCCCCTACCTGGCAGTCAGGGCTTCCCAGATCCACGTGGCCAAGGGCAGCCTGTCTCTTTGTCTCCAAACCCCATGTCCTTCTCATCCGCTCCCACCAACGTGCCAGAGCTGCCCTGGCAAGGGTGGGCGGACCCTTGTGGTCCTAATTAAGATCTGCTGCCGTGGAAACGAAGCTCATTAGCCTGCATGGCCAGGCTGGGTCGCTAACCCTCTTCAGGGTGGGGTGTGTGTGTGATTTTTTAAAAAAACAGCAGTGGATAGATAATTCTGGATGAAACGAGTCCCGATTTAGTTGGGAGGCCTGGATTTCAGTCCTAGTTCTGCCACTTCCTTGTGCATGTGAGGTGGGGCAGTTACTTGACCTCTTAGGGTCACATCCCAGAGGGGGTGTGGAGAGCCCTGAGGGAGTGATAGCTACGGTAATGCTCTTAGCACAGTGCCTGGCACCTAGTAAGTGCTCAAGAAACAAACAACAGCTATGCTCTCCGGCCTTTCCCCTCCCTTCCTCTCCCTGCACCTCGTCCCCCCAAAGCCTCTCCTCCACCTGCCCCGGCTCTGCCCTTGCTGTGCCCTGTTCCCTGGCACAGCAAACCTTCCCTGGGGGGAGCGCACCGTCCAGTCTGCAGAAGGGTCTGGCTGAAAGGCGTTCAAGCCCACCCTTCCTGGACCCCAGCCATGCAGGGTGCCCTCTGCTCTCAGCACAGCAGCAGAACCAATCCCCCAAACGCCCAGCCCCACCAGCCCTGCACTTGGCAGGGCCTAGCCACCCGCCACCTGGAAGTCCCTTCCTCATCTCGGGCGCTGGCTTTTGCGTACCTGCTCCCACACCACAGTGGGAGCTCCTCCTGCTGCACGGGTGTCCCAGTTCCAGTCTGGCCAGCTCTAGTGACGAGAGGGGATGTGTTTCCAGCCCCAACCCCCACCCCTTTCCTCTCACCAGCCCCGGTACCAGAGCTCCACAGGGCAAGGCAAGCCCACCCTCCAAGGCTGCCCTCAGCTACGTGGACCTGAGAACCTGTTTCTCACATCCTACCATGCGAGCTCATGCCTCCCTAGGGCCCTTGGCTGTGGGGCTCTCCAGCTGGGTGTGACCTTTCTCAGGCCACAGTGGAACCACTGCCTTCTTCATTTAGACTCTGACCCCTCCTAACAAGCCGAGAGGGGGAGTGGGCACCCTGGCCCCGGGGGGCTGGATGGAGACCCTCATCTATGTGTCCCACAGCGCACCTGCCCCTCTGCTTCTCCCCATCTCCCTTCAGGCTGCCCCAGAGGCACATGTGCTGAGTCCTCCTCCACCACCTGCCCCACCAGGCTGCCCTGGACCCTGGACCCTGTTGCCAGCCTCAGCCCCCTCCATGAGCCTTTCCCATCGCCCTCCCCCAACCCGGGGCCCCTCCTCCCTGTCTCTTAGGGCTCAGTCTCAGGCCTGGAGGGACAGTCCCCACACAAGATAAAGGAAAAAACAAAGCCCACACCACATAAGTGACAAATCTAGAGGAAATTGCTCTCAATCCCACACCCTAGCCTGACGATGCCAGCCAAGCGCAAGCCTGAGTCATCCTAGAAACAGCACCGACATTGGCTTTTTGGAATTTGTCTCTGGGCTTTAGATTTAATCATTCCTTCTCTCTCCCCCCCTCCCCCCACCGCCTCCCTCTGTCCCTTGCTCTCGGGTTTTCTAATATGAGGCTGCACCGCCAGCTCATCCAAGTCTGTTTTCCTGGCATTAATTAACACAGCTCTCCAGCCTCCAACAGGCTAAATGATGAATCAGGTTAAATTCCAGACAACAGCCGCGCACCGCCATCAATTAGCCATCTCCGGGGCAGCTTCATTAATAAGCATCGATCATGGCCCTCCTCCTGGAACGCGCCAGGGTCTCTGGGTCACGGGCACTGCCCACGAGTGTGTCAGGCTTAGGCGTGAGTGTGATCGCGTGTGCGTGGGGGCTGAAGGGCTTGGTGCGGGTGGACACGTGAGTGTGTGTGCGAGGAGTCATGGTTGTCAGTTCGTGCGTGCGTGTGTGTGGGTGGGGGCGGTGAGGTGTGTGTGTGTGGGGTGCTGGAGTGCACGGGTTCACTCTCTACGCTGCTGTCCCCTCCTTGCCTGAACTGTGCCCTCCTCTGCTTGTTGATTCCTGTCCCCTGAACTGCGGGGGGGGGGGGTTCTCCCAGGTGCCGCTGGGCCCTTACCCCTCCCCTTGCTCTCCCCTCAGAGACTTTGCCCATCCCCTTCTCTTTAACTTGCGCCCCGTGGAGGCGATCCCCAAATCCCCCTCGCCATCCCCACCCTCTTTCGCTTTGCATTCTGGTTTCTCTTGGTCTTTGGCCCTTGGCTGTCCCACAGGTACGCGCGACCTCCAAAGCCTGACTCACTCCCTGGGTTGTCTGGCTTTAGGAACATCACTGCCGCCGCCCAGGGGCCAGGCTCACACCCTCCAATACCTTCTGCACCCGCAGGTTGGAATCCAACCCTATTCCAGGAACCGCCTCTAAATGGATTGTCCCCTCCTTTTGCCTCGTCCCACATTCCTTGCAGGAAGCAAGATGATTCTGAATCACGAGCCGCCGGGGGCACCTCAGGGACTCCCCCTGCCCAGAGAGCTAAAGCCCACCTCCTCACAAGGGGACAGGGTCCCTACCCCTCCGGCTGCCTCGACGTCACATGCCTCACTGGGGTGGGGGTGGGAGGCTCCCTGCCAGGTTGTGCGCCCCCTATCGGCCGCGGCAGATATCTGCGGCTCTTCTTTCCTTTACCCTAAGTGTGCACAGCGCTACCTCCCCTAGACTTGCGGTGGTTCTGAGTCGGTAGCCTCTGTGGGATGAGTGCTCCAGAGCAGTTTCGAAAACCTGATTCAAATGGGGAGGCTGGAGTCACCCTGAGACTCGCGCGTGGGGCACTTCGCTCAGCCCAGAGAGCCGTGGGCCCTGGCTCGCGCGAACGGGGATGGACGTGGCCTCTTGAGGCGGCCACAGCGGATCATCTCCTTAAAGGTTAATTAAGAATCTGAAGCCGGACGGCGTGGTGTGGCTGGTGACGGCGGATGTGGCGTCTCTCCAGACCATTAAACACTAATTAGGTTTGGAAAGTCTATCGAGCTCCCGAGGTCTCATCAAGGAAGGCGCTGGCCCCCGGGTGCCCTTCGAAATGCCAGAGCTGTCACCCTTTGACCCCCACGGCTGACCCTCTGGACCGGCCCCGCAACCCCAGGCTTCGGGCGGAGTCCCGCTTCATTTCTCTCCATCTTATTGTGTCTCCCTGACCCTGGCTGCGTCACTGCTCCCCCTGGCTCTCTGGCCTGGCGGTGCCTGTCCGCCCGTCGGATATCTTCCTTCTCCCTGCATCCCTCAGCACTCACCCGGCAGCATCGCCTCGGTCTCAGTGGCTCGGAGTGCTGATTAGGAGGAGGAATGCAGTGGCCCCTGGTCCCGTGGACAGGAAGCTGACGGTACATGCAGAGCTGGCCTGGGCCCCAGTGTCCAGAGAGGAGGACGTGGTAGAGAGATGGGGAGACCCACCATCCCGCATCTTGAATCCCATGCCCCCTCTTCGGGATTCACCCCACCATTAGAGCCTGCTTTAAGAAAGCCTCCTTCCTGAGATGTCCTGGCCTCAGAGCTTCCCTGGGGCTGGACTCTGTGCCCTCACAAAGCCCCTCTCCAGCAGCCTGTTCCCTCAGAGACCTGGCTCCCCTGAGGCTGCTCTACGTCGGGGTCCAGTTTCATTCCCTGCCTCTGAATTCAACAAGTGCAGCCAGGAAGAAGCTACTCCTGACAGCATTCATTTATTCCTTCACTCATTCCTTCATCCCTCCATTTGATTTAAACCCTGCCTTGTTCTCAAAGGACCTAGGGAGAAAGCGCCCCTTTTAGGACACTCCCTCAGTTACTGCTGCCCCCCCATGCCAACTCCTCAAGATGGCTGGGACTCAGGTGTGGGATCCTTGGACGTAGTTTTTACATCACCCCCCCCCGCCCCTCGCCGCCACATCTTTAGTACAAATGGCTTGTCACCAAGTGAAGGGGTTTTTCACTCAGTGACAGAAGAATGCTCGTGTCCAAATCTGCCAGGAAGAAAGATTGCTTCACACATTTCTGGGTCTCCCAGGCCACAGTGCAGAACTCCTGGTTCGGTTCTTCTAGAAAAGTTGTGAAGTAGAAATAAGTTTATCCCCTGCAATGCCTGACTGCATTTTACCCTGACCCCCTGCCCTTGTTAGTGACAAACATGTCTGAAAACCATCACTGTCACCATCACCGCTGTCACAACTGTCACCATCACCAGTGTTACCACCTCTATTATTGTCACCGTCACCACCACCACCACCACCCCTGCGTTTTATAAATATGAATAGGATATGGCTTAATTCAAAGGGATATTGCTAATGGTGGAATTCTGAATGCTGGGACAGGCAGGGGACGTTTTGGGTGAGGTGGAGCCTTCTGGGGGCCCCTCACACCACGTGTCATGGGCAGCCTTTCTGTTTGTGTGATGTTATGGGAACAGCACAACTGGCTCTGCCGTGACTAGCGGTGTGACCTTAACTTAGACACTTCGCCTCTCTGTGCTCCAGTTTCATGGACTTGAAAATGCAGGATAGAATCCTCTACCTTCACAGGATATGTTGTGAGCAAAACAAGTCCTCTGGGCAAAGGTGTGTGCCCGAAACCTGGCTTGATACAGGTTAAGTTGCTTCCTTCCATCTTCCTCTTTAGACAATGCCCTGCACCCCCACTCCCCCCACAGAAGGCAAGGGAAGGAGCTGGACAGTGTCCCCATCATTTGGGCCCCTCCTCCCACCTTGGTCCAGTCCCCAGGGTCCCCAACACCCTCGGAGAGGCAGGACTGAAGTGGGCCTGTGGGCACGGGAGGCACAGCCTAATTTCACAAGCATAGAGTATTATGATTGCATTGATTTCCATCATAAATCATATTTCCTATCTTCTGCCTTGCTGTCCCATGTGCCCCAAGTTAAGCCTTGGTATTTTCTTTAGCTGCTGCCACTGTTGAGCTTGGAGATATTAGGAGAATAATGATAAATTTTACGCTGCAGCCAAGCCACTCCCTCTGTGTGGAGGAGGGGGGCGTTTGTCCCCCAAATGGATCCCTTTATTGGAACGTGGGGACTTCTGCTGGACTTTGGGAGGGAGCTCTCCTGAGCTTGGCTGTGAGGGTCCTTGCACCTGGACATGCGGACACCAAAGTGCCCGTGAGTCGAGGAAGTTTTCTTCCTCGGTGTATTTTGTGTGGGCACGTGGTGATGCTCTGGCCAGTTACACTTGGCAGGAGGGAGCGGGGAGGGAGGGCTGTGGGGAGGTCTGCGCTGAGCTTCCCAAGGTGCAGCTGTCCCAGCCTCGGGATTCCCAGTGACTTGGGATTCTGTGGGTCCCCTTGTTTTCCCCGTACAAGGCATCTCACATTAACCCTCAAGCTGACATCTGGGTTTGCAAGGTGGGTGTCAGCACACATTTTTCTACAAAGCCCTGGATCAGGAAATCCAGTCAACTCTCAGGCTGGGCCATCCTTTCTGACCTCAGAAATGCCACATCTGTTTGGAGGGCGAAGTTGGTTTATGGCTCTCTGAGTTTGGGGGCTTATACCTCTGCCAGCTAGGCTGGGCTCAGCTCTGACTGAGCTGGGGGTCCCTTAAGAGGGTGACAGAGATGCTGGGTCCTGGATGCAGCATTGTAGCCTTTCTCACGAGGCTTTGGGCTGTGCACCATAGGGTGGGGAGTCCCAGGGGAGCCTACTGGTTCTCTGACTTGGGGGCCTGCCTCAGAGCTGAAAGAGGATTCAGCAGGGATGTGGTCTTGTGGCTGCCCGTTCATTCATTCACTGGCTCATCCATTCAACAAGTGTTCTTGAGCCGAGTGCCCTTTCCTGTCCACCAGCCCCACAGGCCTGAGGGTGGACCTCAGCGCCCCCTCCACTGTCTACACCATGGCCTACTCGTCTGAGATCGCTGGGTGGGGGTCTGGTGAGTTTTCTCAGACGGTCGTGCGAAACATGTCTGGTTCTTGAAAAACGTGCCCCTGCTGATGGAGATGACGGTGACAGTGAATCACAGACTCAGAAGATGACGGGTGTCTAATCCCACCGGCCACGAGACACTGACAGCAATCTCACGGCATCCTCCAGTGCTCACGCAGCCCCGGCTTGAATGCCTCCCATGACAGCACCCTCACTCCATCTGTGAGTCTGCTGTCTCTACTAGACGCACTTTCATGGATTTCAAGCTGAAGCCTGAGCAACTGGCAGTTGCTACTCCTTTGCATCTCTTGCCTTCATACAAGAAATGCCTAATTTCTCTTCTTGAGGATAATTGGTCAAAGTAGAGATGATGGTGAGAACCACCTTAGTGGCTAGGGAACAGCACCAGCCTTTGGGACGCCCTGGGGTGGGGTCTCAGTGGGATGTGGTGGGCTAGGAAGCTAGGTGTCAGCAGATCTGACTGTAACATGCAGGAAACTGATCCATCCGCATGTGAATGGCCAGCTCTGTGGTGTGGCTGTGCGTTCTGCAGACTGGGCTCTCCCTGGGAAATCAGTAGTCCTGGTGGTCCCAGAGGAGCAGAAGGGGTAGCACCCCCTCACGGCACCAGCTCAGGGTTCTAACTACTGTCCAGAGGAAGGGAAGTCTGTGCTATGGGATGCAGACATTCAGGTGGAAATATGTGGGGTGCTCAGACTGGGGACAAGAACATCCATCTGGACACACATTGTCTGGAAGCACCTTACATGAGGGTGGTAGGGGCAGGGGTGGGGGCATCACACTGTCTCCAAAGGGCTGGGAAGTGGTGGGTGGAGAGTGTCAGGTTGTGGCTGGAGCATCTCCAGCTCCAACAGGGGGCTGGGCCACCTTGCAGCTGGGTGACTGCTACCTGTCCCATGAGAGGGCTCCAGAGGATCCTGGGCTGCGTCTGCACACATGTTCAGTTAGGCCCAACCACCACTTCGGTTCCTTCTGACACTAAGATTATATGATGATGAAAGAAAGTTGCTCCCAGGAGCCAGAGAGGCTAAGGTTTCCATTGCAGCTCTGTCACTTACTGGCTGTGTGACCTTAAATATCTTACTTGACGCTGCTGAGCCTCAGTTTCCTCATCCATAAAAAGGGAAATGATAATTCCTACACGTAAAGATTGCTATGAGTATTAAATAAGATATTCACACCAAGCTGCTAACGATGCTTGCCTCATAGCAGGTACTTATCTCTCTAATGGATTCCTGGGGCCACTAGGCTCAAGATCCTCCTCCTCCAGGAAGTCTGCCTTGATTAACCCCACCCTTTTCTGCCTGATTTGGGTCTCCCTGCTAGGATTCACACACTCATCTTATTTGTGGTCTACCCATAAATGGGTATCTGCAGGCTGCATTGTCTGTGGGGCTTGGTGTGTGTGTGTGTGTGTGTGTGTGTGTGTGTGTGTGTGTGTGTGTGTGTGTCCCAGTCTCCGAGGATAGAGGAGCATTGCAGCTCATCCTAAGTGCCACCTCCAGCTTCTTTCCTCCTTCATCCCCGTCTACCCAGCTGCCTAGAGCCATCCCTGGTTATTCTGTCCTGAGAGGGTTGTGGCCATTTTACATCCATACAGGAATTTAGACCGGGGGAAAATAGTAGTGTGGCATGGACATATATACACTACCAAATATAAAATATATAGCCAGTGGGAAGCAGCTGCATAGCACAGGGAGATCAGCTCAGTGGTCTGTGACCACCTAGAGGGGTGGGATAGGGCGAGTGGGAGGGAGATGCAAGAGGGAGGGGATATGGGGATATATGTATATGTATAGATGATTCACTTTGTTATACAGCAGAAACTAACACACCATTGTAAAGCAATTATACTCCAATAAAGATGTTTAAAAAAATAAAAGTTTTTTCAAAAAAAATTCAAAACGAAGGCAAGAGAGTGTGTTTCATTTTACCATTCCTATTAGTGAGAGGAAGCCCTTTGGGTTGTAGCCTGTGATGGATTACGTGATGGGCACCGAGTGTCCTGTCCCCCATGTGGCCCCCAGGGTGTATGTGTGTCTGTGTGAGCACGCATGTCAGCAGGGGCTGCCTGCGGAAGCATCCCAGGGCTCACATCAAAGGAGGAGGTCCTTGAAGCATGTGGACACAGCTAGATGTGAGAGCCTGAAACCGTGTGCAGTATGACCACAGGAGAGAATGAACAATGTGCTGAAAACAGACTAAGGCCGAGTGGAAACACACAGAAGACATTCGCTGTGGTTATGTTTGTGCTGGGCTATGAATAGTGCTTTCTGTCCTTACTTCCTAAAAATTTTATTTGGTGACAAGAGTAAAAAGAAGTGTGAATGGGAATGACTGTATCTGTGTCCATATGTATCTGCTGGAGTTTTATTGTGAAGCCCTGTGTGCATTTGGGTGGGGCCATTGTGTCATGAACGGCCATTGATAATTCTGTGTGTGAGGACCAGGGATGTCACTTCTCTGTGTGACGTCCCAAAGGCTCCAAGAAGCCTGAAACCTCAGAGGGTGCAGAATTACACACAACCACCAGATGGCGCCCAGGTGCAGCCTAAGGTTCAGAGCTGTGGGTTTGGGCCAGGCTGGGCTTTGTGTTCAGCCTCCGCGCCGGGCCCCTCCCATGGGGGTGGGGAGCGCGCGCGTCTGCGCGCGCCTGTGGTGTGTGTGTGTGTTGGGGGGGTGGGCAGGAAGGGACCGCCTGATGCCATGACCGCCTGGGCACAGCCCACACTCCATGCCCTGCAAACTCTGGCTCCCCTGGAATATGTGTGACAAGCTGGTGGCTGCATGTGTGTTAAGCAGATCCCATCCAGCCTTCCGCTCCCCAGTCCCTCACCTTTCACTCCTGCCAGGCTGCCCCTCACCATGGTTTGTCCCTCCCTCCTTTACCCACACTGAGAATGTTCCCCTTGCTGAGAATGGTCTCCTTCCACCTCAACTCCTACTCATCCTTCAAAGACTTCTACCTAAGAGGACCTTCTCTGGGAAGCTCATTAGATCTCCCCAGATCAACCCCTTGGCCCTGCCACCCATTTTGTTCTTTCTCTAACCAGCCACTGCTCAGAACTGTCTGTCGGGCCCACACTGTTTAGCAACTGCCTGCTTGAGATAGTTCATTCCTGAATCTCCCCAGAGAGGTTGAGTCCTGCAAGGGCAGGTGGTGCCCAGCCCAGGGCCAGGTGCCCAGAGGAAGTGCCAGGTAAAAGCCAGATCATCAAGGGGCACATTTCCCCAACTTGCCTGCCCCATGGGGTCCCAGGAAGCTTGTGCCAAGGACAGACTGTTGGAGGACCCCCTGCAAGCAGCCCCTGGGACACAGGACAAGTGACTTCAGCTGTGGCTGAGCCCTAGGGTGCTGAGGGGCAGAGGAAAAAAGTGGTAATGTGGAGGACAGTGGCTCCTGGGGCTGTTTTTAAGACCCAAATGCGGGCCATCTGCTTTCTAGGCAGGTACGGAAAGATGGCAGTATTCCTTGGCTGCAGCAGGAGGAACTACAGTTAGACTCTGGAAGAACTGGTCCTTGCTGTGACAAGGAGAGGCTCTGGTGTGAGGCATGACAATTCTTGCCCTTGGAGCTAACAAGGGCTGCATCGCCATGTACATTTGCACGGCTTTCTGTAGTTTCTGAGGTGTCTGCTCTCCACGCACTGACCCCACGTCACACTTTGGCAAAGGGTTTACAGAGGCGCACAGCCACTCATGAACCTGAAGACAGGAGCTGTCACTGTTCCCTTGTGACAGATGAGGGGCATGTGGCTGGAGAGGGGGACTCGCCTGGCAGCCCAGCCTGCAAGTGGCCTTGCAGCCTCCTGGATTTCATCCCCGAGGGGTGCATGCAGGGGTCCTTCCCCCATTTTGAAGGCTCTGAGAGGGGAGGTGCCCTTCGCAATCCTGTCAGTGCCTGTAGCCCCAGATTCCACTCCACCCACTGGAACCCTCTTCCTGTTGGTCCAGAGTCTGCATAAGGCCAGGTGTGGAGGATGTAGGACATGGGGTGAGGAGGGGAGAATTGAAGCAAGGAGGTGGAGAGGGGCTGTGGAGTGTGAGCCCCTGGGAAGACAGGGGTAGCTCGTCTCCAACGGGGTTGGAGTCCTAGGGCTGCGGGCACGTGGAGCACCTCTAAGGATCTGGTCCAGGTCTGCATCCCAGCAGGGGCTGTCCCCCCCAAAAGGGGGATGGAAGCAAGAAAGCAAAGTGGCTGACTTTCTCTTATTTTCATTGTTCTGCAAAAGACTCTAAATGGGAGATAAATTCGGGGAGCAGAGCAGGAGAGAGATGAAGGAGAGAGACAGAGAGAGAGAGAGAGAGAGAGAGAGAGAGAGAGAAAGAGAGGGAGGTAGGACTGAGAAAGTGAGCGGGAGGGTTAGGCAGAGATGCCAGGGGGCCGAGGGCAGAGCAAAGAGTCGGGCCTGAGAGGAAGGTGTGGCCTGGAAGGCGGGGCCACCGCCAGCCTCAGTCTGAACCTGGTGGGAGCGGTGAGGATCCCCTGAGGGATGGCTGCAGCAGCCCGCACAGGGTAGATGCTTAAATTAAGCAAGTGCTTTGGTTAGAGGATAGGGCGGGCTTTTTGCTCCGTGGACTGGTGCCTGGGGAAGCACTCGGTGGGCTGTTTGGGGAGTGGCTGGGCTCCTGGGAAGCTGGAAGGGAGGACACTGCAAGGTGGGACCCCCTGCGAACTGCTGCCTTTTGGGCAGGACTCGGGCAGGCATCCTGCTGCTCCGGGCTGAAGGGAAAATGGAAAGAGGCCCCAAGGAGGCTGGGGACCCTGAGACAGAAACGCAGGAAGCCTGCCCTGAGGCTGAGGTCTCTCCAGCCCCCCACCCCCACCCCGGGGGCTTCTCGGGCGCTTGGGGGTTAGCACTTATTCCTGCTCACCCACCCACCCTCCTCAACACCTGGACTGAAGACAGGTCCTGCCCCTCCCAGCACGTGCTGGACCCGCTGCCCCTCCAGGAGTTCTGTCCCAGTTCCTGGAGTGGCAGCTGGGCAGGTTACACACATTTAATTACTAGTAATTAAAAAACTGATTACTCCAAATGGTGCCTTCCTGAGGAGAGGCATGCCGTGCCTGTCCTCCTGGCCCACTGTGGACGCCATCCCTGGGGCGTGGGCCAGGGACGTCCCACAGTCACCTCCTCTGTGTGGGAGGGGAAGGAGGGGTTCCCCTCCTGTGCAGAACAGCGCCCACCTTCTCCACCCGGCCTGCCCAGCGCCTGACATCACACCATCTGAGCATCACCTACTGAATGAGTCACAAGTCTCCTTCTCCAAGTCCTCTTCTGAACGTACACCCCGAGGGAGGAGACTAGCTCAAAGCACATTACGTTAGAAGGAAGGCGCCTCCATGCGGAGGCCCAGGGAAGACAGGGCTCTGGGCCCTAGGGAGGAGGCGGGAGGTGAACTCAGAGTGGGACGCAGGTGTGACAGAGCTGTCAGTTTCCTAACCGGCCTCCTGGAATTGACTTGCTTTATCGTCATATGGCCGCCGTGCCATGGGTACCTGCTGTGTGACCATTCAGCCCAGGGCAGGAGGCGGAATGCAAGCGAACTGTGTATGAATGATGATGGATTGTAAGAGGGCTGCCGGGCAGGATGGAGGAAAGTGTTGGGGGTCCAGTTTAGCTAGGGCAGTTGGAGAAGGCATCTGTCTCCGTGGTGACACTGAGGGTGAGCTCAGGGAGACAGTGGGGGACGGTGGAAGGTGGGAAAAACTCTTGGGGCCACAGGAGCTGCTTGTGCAAAGGCTCTGGGGTCAGTGAGAGGTAGGGTGGGGTGGAGGGAGGCAGGGCTGAGGGGCTTCAGGAAGGCTGGGGTGGAGAATCAGCAGGGCCCCTGGATGCCATCCCAGTGAGTCCTTATTCCAGCAGCCCTGGGGAGTCTTGATGGGGAGGCTTGATGTGTGTGAAGGAGGGGGGGCTCCTGACCTGAGCTGTGGAGGACGCAGAGGAGGGAAGGAGCGGGGAGGGTGAAGGGGGATAGGAGCTCTATGGGGGCTGGTGGGGAGAGGTGACCTGGAAATGGGCCTCTAGGACCTGCTGATGGAGTCGTTACTGCCTGAGGAAGCAGTTCCCAGCCGCAGCAAGAGCCTTTGGAGGAGACCTCAGGGGACTCGCTAGGCTGCCCCATGGTGGGGCCTGCAGAGAAGCGTGCAGGCTCTGAGGCGTCGCTGGGAAGAGAAGCAGGAGCCCAGAGCACTAGGGGTGCACCAGGAGTCTCCACCTCCCTGGCCAAGTGGGTTGGTGACAGCAGCCGTGCAGTGAAGCTTTATGTGTGGCCTCACGTGGGAGATGCTGACACACTGCTGGGGCTCATCAATCAGGGGACCGTGATGCCGATTATTCATTTACTAATAAGGAGTTTTGAGGAGCCTCCCCTGCCCTTCACCAGCCTGTCTGTGTCTGAGTATCTGCTTTTATCCTGGAATGTGTCCCGGAGACGAACGCTCTGCCCCCTCCGCCTGGGCAGGTTCTCCTCACCCACAGAGAGGACGGAGCAGCTGCACACGCTCTGCTGGAGAGCCCAGCCCTACACCTGCCCACACATGCACCACACCTGCCCACACCTGCTCCACACCTGCCCACACCTGCCCCACACCTGCCCCACACCTGCCCACACCTGCCAGGCCTTCCTGGCCCCACTGGGAGAGGAGGCCCAACAGAAAGTATGAGGAGCCACACAGACAGGTGCCACCGAGGATTTGGGGGGCGAGGGTGCACAGGGTCTGACTCCAGGGTGGGGTGGTGGTTGGTGGTGGAGAAGCCAGTGGGTCCTGGGAGCAGGTGGGAGGGCTTCCTGGAGGAGGAGAAGGGCAGAGAGCAGAGTCTGACCCTCCTGGGCTCACCTGTTGCTGCCTGGCCTGCCAGGGCAAGCGTTGGTCCCAGAGCCTCAGATTAGGGCTCAGTCCACCCTCCCTGAGGGCTCCATTTGTCCTTTCTTCTGGCTGATTCTAACTCTCCCCGCTCAAATAGAGGCCAGTCAGGTGGCTGAGGGGTGCCCAGGAGAGAGGTTGCGGGCCTGGCATGGGTGTGGAGGGGGTGCCCGAGGTTGGCTCGGGTGCTTCTCTCCCAGCCTGGCCTCCAGAACTGCCCATCCCTGCCCGCTTGCCCAGAGCCCTGGACCCCCAGTTCCTTGCTCTGCCTCCATCTACCTCTACCTTTTGCTTGGGCTGTTCTTTCTTGATCCCCTTTTCTCTCCTTCTTTGAACAGCTTTGCAGAAAAAGCACAGAAATCAGCTGCCATGTAACCCCTCTTAGCCTCAGTTTCCTCCTCTGCTAGACAGGGTCACACGTCCTTCACCTGGGCGATGTGAAACTCAGATCACACACACACACACACACACACACACACACACACACACACACACACACGTGGGAGCCCCAAATCGTCCAGAGCCATCTTTCCTCCCACTAGGGTGTGTCCTCCCAACTTGCTCCCCACAGATGCGGAGCCCTGTCCACACGCACAGCAGGGGCCTGTACAACTGGCCCATCTCACTCTATAGCCCCCCATGCCTCCCATCACGAAGGCCATCTCCTTCCCCTTTTCCCTCTGCCTGGATCTGCAGCTCAAGGGACAGGACTGGGGCCTTTGAAAGTCTGGGGCGGAATTCCTTTGTGGATTTGCTCAGCTTCCAAAACAATCCAGGACCCCGGACCGGTCCCCAGCTCCCTGTTCTTCATTTCTTTCTCACCCTTCCTTCCTTTCCTTCTCTTCTTCAAGGAAGCTTTATTATCCCACATACTAATATGAGGCACAGGCCCACCCTCTGCTCCAGGAAGCCGGAGGGGAGTCACCCAGGGCAGCTCTCGGGTGGTACAGCCCTGAGAGCCACTGTCCCTGAGAGCAGGGGGCTGGGCGGGGAGAAGCCCAACCCCAGCCCCTGCCCCCCCGACAGTGCTGGCCGCGCTGCCCCCCACACCCCTCCCCCGGTGGGCGAGCAAGGAAATAACAAGGTTGGGGAAAAGCTCCGTGCCATGGTGGGTGACAGGCAGGAGGGAAAGGCCGGACACGGTCAGAGGGTACCTCACTTCATGGAAACCACGTCACAAAACACCGAGACAAGGGGTGGGGGTCTGCGTGATTCCATTTCCTAAGATGACTCCTGCCCTGTCTCCCTGAACCCGAATCAAGGACGGGGCCTGTCCTGTCTCTGCCCCGATCTAACAGGAGCAGGACGGAGGTGGTGGAGAAACTAGGATGCCTCCAGATCCCAGGCACAGAGGCACGGCACGGTTGGCCTGTCAGCATGCAGATGCGGCTGCGGAGGGGTCTGGGTCCTTTCCACGGTGGGTTTATGGAGGAAGGAGGCAACGGGCAGAGGACACGGGGCTCGCAGTAGAGCAGGAGGGGTTACAGTGGGCCTCGGGAAGAATTCCTTTTTTTCTCCAAAAGGCAATAGAAGGATGTACCCATTCGCTCCACAAGCACATATGGGCATGAATCATGCAGGCAGAGATGCATGAGGCCGAGGCCACAAAGCAGCAGGTGATGGAGGACCTGCTCTCGGGTGGGCGGTGCAGCTGACTCCTGAGGACAGACAGGAGTTGGCCAGGAGCACAGGCTGAGAAGGGCATTTGGGCAGAGGCGTGGCAGGTGCAAAGCCTCAGAGACAGAAAACTGCAGGTGGGGGGGGCAGGGGGGGCGGGGCTGCCGGGAGGGGGAGGGGAGGAGCGGCCCAGAGAGGAGGTGGAGGTGGGTGGGGAGAAGCCAGGAGGGACCAGGGTGAGGCAGCCCTGGGTGTCAAGGCCAGGGGAGGGGGCTTGGTCGCTGTGACTGGGTTTGTAGGGCCACCCCCGCAGCGTCCATGAGGAGGGGCCCAGAGAGGTCCTGAAGTCGGGGGTGGGGCTAGGCAGTGATATGTAGGAGAGGAGCATGCTGGGGTTAGAACAAGACTTGAGAGAATTCAGCGTCCGGCTGGGCGGACGGGGGCCGTTAGCAACCAGGACCAGGCACATGACGGGCAGAACTGTGTTCCCACCCTGACAAATGCCTGCAGCTGCACCACTGGATGGGCAGGGACCATGCCGTCCACATAATCGTGACCATTCCAGAAACTTCTCAACCCAGGAAGAGAGAGTTGCAAGTAACTTTGCGGTTTGTGCCAGGAACTTCCTGAAAAATCCACGTTTGTAAGTGGTAAACCCCTCAAGCTCCCTTTCTTGGGACAATAACATCACTCACCTGGGCAAACCTGCTCGCCTGCCTGTGAGTGGCTGTTCCCTCATCCTCACCTGCTGAAAACCCTCCCCTGGCGGAAGCCATCATATTGATTAATGCAATTTATCTTGCAAACCAGCGGCAGTTCCAAGCCTTCGTACCAAGGGGCTGGCAAGGACTGGCTCCTTGACTCAACTTCAGCCAAGCGCCTCTAAGACCACTAGGCACACTTGGTGTCTGTCCTTATGAGGCCTCATCACCCAATTTTAGCAAGAATCCTGTCAAGTCAGTTTAGAGAGAATTCCCCACCCTCGTATCTGACCAAATTCCTCATTTCCCCCACCTTCCAGGTGATGTCTGACCGCCCCGGCCTGCCTGCATCAAGAGCCCTGCCAAGTAGGAATCTCCCTTAACCCTGCCGTCTTCCCCTTAGGAATTTTCTACCCACTGCCCCCATCCCCCGACCCTTGTCCTTGGCTATAACCACCCCCCTGCCCTACTGTATTTGGAACTGAGCCCAGTTCTCAACTGAGGTCTCTTGTCTCCTACTGCAACAGTCCCTGAATAAAATCTGTTTTTACTGCTTTAACCACTGTCTGGCTCTGGTTTTATTTTGACAGCCCTTCCCAATCCCAATCAGGTAGGGATTAATCTTCAGCCAGACCCCCAACCTTACAAATAATTCCCCCTTCTGAGCCAACAGCACTGAGACCGCCAAGATGGTGGGCGACGGACTTGGCATTGCTTGATCAGTGGGTTATTTTGCTGGTCTTTTCAGGGAGACAGGCTGAAATCAGATGGCTTTTCAAGGATTTTTTGATCTCTCAGAGTCTAGAAGATTTGAAATGTCTGGTTCTGGGATTGTGAGCTTTTCTCCTCCAAGACCCTAGGATTCTGGGATCCCCATTCCCAGGGTTCATGCTGTGTCTGACCTGAGTCCTGCAGGTCACCCAGGCGTAGGAGGATGGGTCAGGATTCTACCCTGGCAAGCGGCAGGCCTGGTCTTTGATTTACCACCTCCTCCAGGGAGCTTCTACCCAGAGGGCTCCTCCCTTCAAGGTGACCTGAGTCTTCCTATCCGTGGTCACATCCTTACCCATTTCCCCCCTTCTTTCTTCAAGGTTTTATTTTTGGCCAGGTAATTAGCATAGCTCTTCTCATTAATTTTATATTTAAAAAAGAAAAGGTGATGGTGAGGGAGAGAGGGGGTTGGGAGGGAAGGGCTTGTACATGCCAGTAACTGTCTCCACAGCCGGAGATCCTGGTGCAATGAAAGTCTACTTTAAGTGGCCCAATTAGCATAAGAAACGGCTCCCCAAAAGTTCTGAAGGCATCGTGTTGATTAATGCAATTTATCTTGCAAACCAGTGGCAGACAGCTGAATCGCTGCTAATGATTTTTTTTTTTAAAGACATTTATTTATTTATTTATTTTTGGTTGCATTGGGTCTTCATTGCTGCACATATACTTTCCCTAGTTGCAGAGAGCTGGGTCTGCCCTTCGTTGCGGTGCACCGGATCCTCCTTGCGGAGGCTTCTCTTGTTGTGGAGCATGGGTTCTAGGCACGCAGGCTTCAGTAGTTGAGGCTCACGGGCTTAGTTGCTCCGCGGCATGTGGGATCTTCCCAGACCAGGGCTCGAACCCGTGTCCCCTGCATTGGCAAGTGGATTCTTACCCACTGCACCACCAGGGAAGTCCTAAGGATTATTAGGACATGCGGCCTCCTCTCCAAGAAACGACACCTCTCCCCTCTCCACCTGCCTGTGCCACCAGCCCAGTAGATCCCCACGTGGCTCCACCTGCCCCAAACCTCCTTGCCCAGGTCTCCAAAGGGTCTCCTGTGTCCTCACTGCCTGGTTGCCGAAATGGGTTGCCTGTGATACGAAGGGGCTGGTTTTACCCTGAGATTGAGCAGGTGTCTAGAAAAAGCTCTTTCAAGGAGACCTTTTCACTGCTCAGGGGAAGCTCGAGGTGGCCACAGGAGTGGCCAGCAGGTGAAGTCAGGATAGTGAAAACTGGACATACAACAAGGCTCTAAATGCTCAGCCAATGGTGCAGTTTGAACAGGGGGTGTGTGCTGTGGGATGCTTCCAGCAACCCTCCCTTCTAGCTCAAACGTCTAGCTGTGAACTGTGATCCTGGGTTCCACACCGGGGTCCTGGTAGCTGGAAGTGCAGGAGACAGGCGAAGGCAAGGCCAGGGCAAGAACACCAAAGCAAGCCACCAGACAGAGTGACCGTGACGGCTGCCAGTTGTTGTGAGTGTTCATGTAGTTCCAGGACCATCCTCAGAGCTTACGTACACCGCTCCACCCATCCTCTACATCACCTCCTGCCCATTCCACAGAACAGAAATGTAGCCGGTGTGGAGCCCAGGGAGTCTGGTCCCTGAGCTGGTGCCCCCTCGGTTGCCCTTCTCAGCAGCCAAATTCAGGTCAGAATCTGGGAGTTGGATCAGCGGTGGGGGAGGGTGGGGAACTGGCTCAGATGATGGAAGCTGCCACTTGGAGCCTCAGGTAGGCAAGACTCCTGGGAGTGGGTGCGGGACTCAGTCAGCCGAGGGCAGGCAGCTGGGAATGCAGGGAAAGACAGAGGCTATGGCACAGAGGTTGGGCTGGGCAGAACAATACCGTTGGTATGACTCTGTGCCAGGGCCGGGGATTACAAGAAGGCATCAGGAAGGACCCTTTCTCAAGGGGCTAAGGGGCCAGAGGGAAACTTGATTGGGAATATGGTTTTACAGATAGAGTGGAACTCCCAGGGGGCCAGATTGAGCAGTCCCAGGGGACAGCAGTGGAGCAGTGAGGTTGGCTCCTGCGGAAGGATCTGAGGTGATGGGGTGTGGGCCTGGGAGAACGGAAAGGGCTTGGAGCTGGCTGGCAGCAATGGGGTAGGGGAGAAGGACCACTGGGATGTGTCAGCAGCAGGGGGGACCAGGAGCCACCCAAGGGTTCTCAAAGGCTTGATAGCAGCGATGCCTCTGACAGTAATAAGGACGTCAGGAGGGTGGGTGATGGGGGATCGCGGAGGATGGGGACGTGATGAGCTTGCATTTAACTATGCTAAGGCTCCAGGGGCAGATGTCAGATGGACCCATGGGGTGGTGGAGCCTGCTCCTTCTTTAGGATGGTGATTGGAACCAGGGGTGTAGGTTTGGAATTTTATTTCTTTATTATTATTTTTTTTTGGAATTTTATTTCTTTTAAGACTTAGACTCTTAGGGGACGACCTGAACTTTGCTGAGCACCTACTGTGTTCCAGGCAGGGCACCAGGAGCTCACTTCCCCTCCCAGCAGCTGTAGGAGGAAGTGGTACTATTGTCCCATTTTACAGACAGTCAAACTGAGTCTAGGTGAGTAGTCTACCAAGGTCACGCCAAGTAAGGGAGAATAAATCTAACCTTGCCAGATGCAGCTTGGCTCCATGTTCACCGCAGGGGAAATGGGGTGCAGAATGAGGGGTGGATGCATCAGGCTGGAGGGGGTGCAGGGGACCTGGACAGTTCCATCCTCATCTGGGGGAGCTTCGAGACACCTCCATGAGGATGTTTCTTCCATGGGCCCATGAGTGACTATACACAGTGTAGACTGGAAAACATCCTGGTGCCCACGAGTAGGCAAAAATTCACCTATTCTCTCAGCAAACACCTGGGCTGTTTTGAGCCAGGTTCTGAGACTGGAGGCTGCAGGAACCTTTTGGCTTCTGCATCCCTGACTCCTCGGCCTGTGGCCTGTGGGGGGCTTGTGATGGTGGCGCTTTACAGGATGAGTCGAAGCCCAGGCCTGGGGCTCTGGTGGGAGAGGGCCTGCTCAGGCCTTCCCCTCAGTCCACCAACTCTGTCTCCTTCAGCTACAGGTGCCCGGCTCAGCACAGGGCCTGGTCCCAGGGCCTCTCTGGAAATGTTGCCACAGGTGTGCTGAGACTCCTTATTTTCTGATTCAGGTGGCATCCCCGTGGCCCAGGGGAACAACCTCACGTTCTTGTTTTCTATCGAGGAGCACAGACGTGTGGGCAAAACCACCTTGGGGCCATTCTGGCCACTGTTCAGTCTTTGCTTTTTAATAGGAAAATACAGTGTGGCACTCATCCACTTTACAAATGAAAAACAGGGAACAGAAAACCTGATTTAATAAAGACACCAAATAATAAGATATTCTTCTGTTCTGCATTATGGTAATTGAAAGGAGAGTGACAAAAGGGTAGGGAGGCAGCAAAGAGAAAGGGGTGGCGGGGAGCGTGTAGAGCAGGGGCTCAGAGAGAGGCTCAAGCAGAGAGATGGACATGGAAGGAGGCACGGGAAGGACAGAGGTTCAGAGAGAGAAGGGAGTGGAGGAGACCGAGCCCAGACCTAGGCACACGGGGGAACCCCAGTGTCTGGAGGGGCCCCACCAATGAGGGCCCCTGGGGTCCAGGAACGGCTGTGCATCTCATGCCTGTTCCACCCAAATCCTCTCCATGGTCCTGAAAGGCGTCATTCTAGGAGAGAAGCGTGGAGGCCCTGAGCTTTGGAAACTCACTCAAGCCTCCGGCTAAGCCTCGTTCTGACCTTGGTCTTGCTGACCCTGATCCAGATCTCTCCACTGGCCGGTGGCCCAGCGCTTGCCAGGCTCTCTGCGTCACCCGTGTGCTTTTGTGGTCCAACGTCTTTTGGGCCTGAAACGCCCAAGGGGCCCATGGAGGTTTGTGCAAGGCCCAGCGGGAGCCTTAGACAAAGGTGTGGAGGTGTCAGAGGAAGTTTCCAGAGGAACTGAGGTCTGAGCTTGGGGCCTGCAGGCAGCTGAAGGTCCGAGGGCATCCAGGTGAGGGAACAGCAAGTGAAAAGGTGAGGAGGGTGAAAGTGTGGGCTACGTGGCTGGAGCAGGACTGGTGAGGGCAGAGGCAGGACAAGGGGAGCCTGGCAGGGAGACCGGCCCCCCAAAACTATCCTTGTCTGTGCTCTCCTGAGCCCAGGTGTACTTTACATCTGGCTGTGAATCTTGGCTGGACCACACAGGTGCCGGGCGGAGGTGGGGGGCAGGCTCTCCCTCCAGGGCTGACCCACGTGCTTGTAGGCTGTGCCCAGTCAGCTCCTGGTTGCCTGCTAGACCGCAGGCTCCAGGAGTGCACACAGTGTGCCTGACTTGTTCCCTGTGACCTGACACATAATGGAAACTCAATAAAGACCTGTGAGTGAGTGAAGGGATGGTGAGCCTCAAGGAGAAAGATAAAGGTCAGGTACACTGGAGCCTTGGACCATGTGGGAGGCTCTCAGGGGTGCCTGGGGAAGGGCTGATCAGTGGCCGTTTCTGAGCCTGGAGCTAAGCAGCCCTGGGCCGTCTGGACCCCAGTGCAGCCATCAGTCATTGCCTTTGAGGCTGGAGCTGCCTGCTACACTCTCTCAGGTCTGCCCAGGGCCCTGTCTCCACCCTCCAGCCACCGCCACCCGCGCCCTCACCATCTGACCCAGGGATGGAGCCTCAGGGACACCAGAGACCTGAGGGCTCCAGGTTAGCACCATGTCATCACTGCTGGGCCAGGGACCTCACCTCAGCACCAGCGCCACCAGCTACCGAGTAACCGGCCTGCACTGAGCAGAGTCCAGGCTTCCTTCTGTGGAGCCCTTCAAGTGGAGAAACCCCCAAGTGGTCTCTTGTTAATAACACTGTGAGTGAGATCTTACTGTGTACTAAGCCCCACTCAAGGGTGGGACTACTGATATCATCCCGGTTGGACAGATGAGGAAACGGAGGCCCAGACAGGTGAAATCACTTGCCAAAAGGTATGCAGCTGGTCAGGGTGGAGGCTGTCTGGAGGCGGCAGCCCAGCTCCAGCCCATGCTCTTAATGACCACGATGGCCTTCCAGAGGAGGGAAGGTTCCCTGCTGGCTTGATGTCTGGGTAAGATCTGTGGGTAAGTTCTGGGGGAGTACCAGCAGGAGGGCGTGGGAACCCCCTTGGCTTTGCAGCCAGATGGGCTGGAGTTGACACTCAGCTCCAATCCATGGGTCTCCCGTGGGGTCATCGCAGGTGAGAATGTTACCGCCTTCTTCGTGGCGGGGTGAGGTTCCGTGAGGGCACACGCAGGCTGGCGCGTCGCAGGGGCTCACTCAATTCCAGCTATTATTAGCAGCCCTCACAGCGCCCCCAGCAATACTGGGCACAGACCAGGCCTTGAAAAAATTCAGCTTGAGAAGACCGTCTGTATAGGACAATGGCTGTCGTTTGTACAGTAGCGTTTGCGTTTCTACAAGGGCTTTGATCTTTGGAAGTGTTGCGCTCCTGCCCTGGAGTTGGCTCAGCAAACTCATCTACCCAAAGGGCAGGAACTCGCCTTGGGCTATTGGGTTAAGGGATGCACCAGACCTGAAATGGCTAAATGGGGTTTCGGGAACTCGACCCCCTCACCCCATTGCAGCTGCCCCAGTGGCTCGGGCTCATCCAGAGACGCAGGCAGAGCTCTGAGGTCTGGCAAACACCGGAAAGGCAGGCCGCCCATTAGCGAAGTTATTTAGACTCTTGTGTTAATGACTTTGGAGGACAGCACTCCTCCTGGATGTGCAAATCAAGCCCTGGGGGCTAACAAAATTAGCCCGCTTAGTTTACAGTGGCTCCCCTACTCGGCTCGGAGGTGTGGCCTGGAGCGGTGGCTGGGCCCCACCCGCAGGTAGACCCCTTTGCGGCAAGGGGGGAGGCGAGCAAGAGGCGGGCTCGCCCTGTGGCTCCCCTCAGCTCCGTGCTCTATTCCGGCCTTTTTTCTTCCTGAGGGGTCACTCCTGCTCATCAAGGACATTTTAAGTGGCTTTTAAAGACTTTGCTTGTATCTTGACCTTAAGGCTCCCCTCGGAGATGCCCGGCCGGGGAGCAACCTGGCACATTAGAGCTGCTCTAGTGGCAGCCCCTGCCAGGGAGGGCTGGGGGCGGGCGCAGGGAGGGTGGGGAGGATTCCTTCCCTTCGCCTCTGAGACACCTGCCAGGGAGGACAGGTGAGGGGAGGACGAGGGGAGCTTCAGAGGGTGGACTGCGTGCACCCCAACATCCGGGGGCACAAAGGCCAGGCCAGGCCATGATGCTGCAGGAGCGGAAGCCAGAGGATCAGAGAAGCCCTGCGGTCAGACTCCCACCTGGACTCGTGGTCTGACAAAGGATGGCAAAGGCAAAGACTCTGTGTTTCAGGTGGGCCTGACGGGCAGTGTCTCTCAGTCCTGGTAAGGCAGCGCAGAGCCAGGAGGCTCCGAGGAGGGACAGAGGCCTGGCCACACCCCTCTGGCCCTCCTCACCACCTTAAGCCCCAGGACCGGAACAGGTCTCCACTTCAGAGTCCGGGAGCGGCTCCTTGGGCCAGACGACCCCCTTGCATTCCAGCCCCGAGGTTTGTTTGTTCCAGCCCTGCTCCTCCTCCTCACACCAAATGGCATTTAAATGTTAATCAAGTCAGGGTTGCCGCTGCTTCATTCCCCTATGGCAGCCCAAGGTCGAGGCCAAGCCTGAGAGGCGGCGCCGCCCACTCCCCTACCTGGGCTGGGATTGGCAATTCCACGGGTCCTTCACCCAGGACCTGGGGCCGGCCAGACTCCGGGCTCTCAGGAAGGGACAGGGCAAGGAGGGGTGTGGTCAGGGAGCAGGTACAGTCTGCCCTGCTGGGCACTCTGCTGCCAGGACACAGGGAGGACCGCGGGGCTGCCACAGCCCGGAGTGAACTCACCCTGGACTTCTCTGAGGGTCCCATATCCCTGCTTTCCTCTTCAGCCCTCCCTGAGATCTCTGAACCTCGCTCCCCATCCCATGTCTCCCGCAGCCTTTCCGCTCCATCTCTTGTCCATCACCTCCTGGCTCTCCGTTTGCCTGCCTCCCCAGGCCCTCCTGTCTCATTCTGACAGATCTCTCTGCGTGTGCACACACTGGCTCAGGGCTCAGGAGCGGTCTGGGCAGCCTCCCTTTCTGGACGATGGAGTTGATATTTGCGCACGGTCCGTCCCCCAGGAGGTGGAGAGCCTGGCACACAGTAGGTGCCCTCTAGACTCCGCTGGTTTCTTCCTCCACCTTCTCCTCTGATTCTCTCTGAAACTGTGTCCTTTCTTTTTGTCCGTCTAGGCACACACCCTGCACGAGGTGGAATCCCACCTCTCCAGCGCTGGCTGGAGGCCACGGGAGCAGAGATGCCCACTGGGTACAGGTGCTGTGGGGCCTTCAAGGAGGGCCCTGGACCTGCATTTGGAGGGGTGTGCTTGTGCTCGTGGGAAGAGGGTGCAGGGCTGGGTGAGGTTGGGACATGCTGAGCATTGCTTTTGTGCCTCGAAAAAGCCATTAGGAGCCTCACGACAAGGGAAGGGAACTTCCTACCCAGGCAATATTTCCATGTACAGAAATTTATCACCTCCCAGGTCACAGACAAGAAATAGGAAAGGAGGAAACATTTTCCCAGGTATCTCAAATCAACATAAAGAAAATAAGTTACAGGTTATGAAAAAAGAAAAGAAGTACAAACATTTTTCATACTGTAGATTTTCTCAGGCCTTCTCTTAGAGCTTTATAACTCTTACTTTAGGCAGAATCTTAACATACAAGAGCTCTCAGCATACAAGAGGCTGGAATTAAGACTTATGAGGGGCTGCAGGTGTTACCCGAGAGTTAACCTAGTAGAAGTGGGAGCTGTCAGCTGTCAAGCACCTTATAGGGAGAAGGATGTGATCTGGATTATCTTTGGTTATTCAAAGCAAGTTCCTTACAGAGGCTTCTAGATAATGGAGTTTGGGGCCCTAAAGCTGTCTCTGGGAAGAGCCCCTGAATGGTGCCCAGCCCCTCCCACCGCTGGGCACTTTGCTGGCCCCCTAGCCTCATGCTCAGCACCCTCCCCATTCTCTTTTCTTCTCCACTTGGTCCCCCATCTGTCTATACTGGGGACGATCAGGGTGGGGACCACATCTGTCACTGTGTCTCTAGGAACACACCACTCTAAAACCTAGGCCCCTCTGGGTGAGGAGACCGAAGAAAGGGGATAAACAGAGCAGCCTCCTTGCCCAGTGGAGGTTCCTTTGCTTTGCGAAATTCTTCACAGAGGATGGGTGGAACCCTTCCTGACCACGCCTCTCCCACCCCACCAGGGGCAGAAACCCTCATCCGAAGGGGTAGCATGTCCCCCACCCTCTGACTGAGGTTGAGAGCCAAGGACTGGGGAGGGGTCTTGAGCAAGCAGAGGAGAGAGGATTCCTTCACTTTCCCTGCAGGGGGATAGGACACACTGCAAAGTAAGTCAACGGCAGAGCACCAGATTAACGCTTGAGAAATGGCATTTGACGGGGACAATAGTAAAAATCCTACTGAGGGTCCAGGTGGTCAACTGCATGATCAGGAACGAGGGCTCCCTCTTGACAGTCATCTGTGTGAACATGACAAGGGGGTTTCAGTCGGAATTTAGAGAGAGGCAGGCTTTAGCTCAGCCTAAAGTAGAACTTTCTAACCCTTGAAACAGTCTGGGGCTTCCCTCGTGGTGCAGTGGTTAAGAATCCGCCTGCCAATGCAGGGGACACGGGTTTGAGCCCTGGTCCGGGAAGATGCCACGTGCCGCGGAGCAACTAAGCCCGTGCGCCACAACTACTGAGCCTGTGCTTTAGAGCCCACGAGCCGCAACTACTGAAGCCCGTACACCTGGAGCCCGTGCTCCCGCAACAAGAGAAGCCACTGCAATGGGAAGCCCACGCACCGCAACGAAGAGTAGCCCCCACTCGCCGCAACTAGAGAAAGCCCGCGTGCAGCAACGAAGACCCAACACAGCCAAAAAATAAAAATAAAATAAATAAATTAAAAAACAAAAAAAACCTGTCTGACCATGGAATAGAACATCTTGAAAAAGGCCATGTGCTCCTGGTCACTGGAAATGTTTGAGAAGGAGAGGACCCGGGCGGGCAATAACTATCACCGTGTTCGCTAGTTCTTAGTCCTGTGAAGACCCTGCTGAGGGGGGTGGTCTCTGTTCTCCCCACACCAGATCTCGAGGTGTTCATCAGAATAGGGCTTTGGCTGGAACAGCGGTGGGTGGACCCAGAAGACCCCTTATAGTGCAGAGTACCACCTAGCCAAGCCTTTATATTATCCTGGTTATTAAGCACATCCACAATGATGCTCAAGTCGTGCCCAGATGTCAGCTTTGCTGTGTCCCAGGCCCTCTGCTTCTACTTCTACCTGCTAGCTCAAAACCCCACCCAACTCTCGCAGGATAGGTCCCTATGCCTTTTTTTGCAAACAATGAACTGAAGCTCAGAGGTGGGTAGCTCGTGTGGGAGTGGCTGAAGTCTGCCCCATCCCATCTTCCCTGCACTCTTGTCTGGGGCCCTTGCTTGGTCCACTCCTGGTTCAGAGGGACCTGAAGCTCGGCTCCCATGGAGATGGAGCCAGTAGAGGAGGCATCAATATTTCCAGTGGGAGACCAGGAGGCTGAGCGTCCTTGGGGTCCCAGAACACCTGGGTTGGAATCCGAGACCCGCCTACTTCACATGGCCCGGGGCCTCCCTGTCTGGGATGGATCTGGTGGCCCACTCTCAGTCTGCCATCCTCTTTTCTTCTGCTTGCACTCATCTCCCCATTCCCCGTGGAGCTTTTATGGGCGGCTCCTTACTGGTTTTCCATTTAAGAGATATTTACTAAATGAAAGTGCTAAGCTCTGCTGGATCCAGAAATAGAGGAGCTGGGATCCTGGCCTCTCAGAAGCTTTAAGCTGCCTTAGAGATGAGATCTGGGGGAGGAAACCTGGGAGGCTGTGGGGCCAGTCACTGGAGGAGGCACTGTCACAGGGTGTTTGCAGGAGGAAGTGAGGAAGAGGGGACTCAGGTAGTGGTGGTGGTGGGCTTCCTGGAGGAGGTGTGACCTGAGAGATGGAGAGGATGGGACAGGTGGACAGGAAGGAAGCTACATACTCAAAGGGGCGGCAATGATGGGGCCTGACTGGAGACAAACATGGGGAGGGGAGAGAGGTCCCTGCAAAGAGTTGGGGGCTGGCCATTTCAGCCTCTTGAGCTTGCTTCTCCCAGCCTTGGGGGCTGCAAAGGGTTGCTGAGCTGGGGCGAGGCTGGAAGGGAGGGAAAGGATGCTCTGGGGATGTCTTCCTTGTCCCGTAAGAGACCCTTGGGACAAAAGGCACACGGGAGCCACATTCCACTTTCTCCTAACGAGCTCTGGTGTTGGGTACCCACCACGTGCAAAGTGCTGGACTGTTTCCATCCTCTCTGCTCTAGGAACTGGGAAGCAGAGGAAGGAAAAATGTAAATCAAGTCGGGGAGACTTTTTTTTTTCCTTAAGAGAGAGAAAGAGAACGAGAGCACAAGTGACATTTGGAGCCATAATACCTTAAAGTCAATATCATTACCTCTGATATTTACTGTCAGCTCCGTGGCGCCCACGAACTGGGAAAGTTCATCCATCTCTCCCTACGCCAACTGTGGCATCGCCCAGAGTTCCCCCGCCTCTTTGTGCAATTCCAGTTAATTGTTTGGCTGCATTAACAACCCCCACCCCAGACCCAGCCAGCCTTCCAGCAGGGTCAGGGGAGGGTGGTCTTGGTAAGGAGGTGGGCCAGTGGGGTGGGCACTTAAAACCCAGGGACACAGGCTGGGTGATGTGGGAGGGGTGCCAGCCCTGGGGTTCTCAGAGCCAGGTTCCAGCCCCCACTTAACACAGCCTGTGGGTCATTTGGGTCTCAGAGACTCCATCTGTGACCTGGGTGCGGTGACACTAGATACAGTATGTCCCAGGATATAGATTTCATTCATTATTCATCGATCTGTTAGGCGAGAACACAACCTTCCCCCACGCCCACGCCCCGGTGTGCAATGCAGGTGAAACCACCATGCGACCCCATCTCTCCTCTGCCTCCCTGCCAGTTTCCCTCCTCTTGACCTTTTGCCCTCGTACTCGTGGTGCACAAATGTCTCTTTCAGCCCTTTCTGCCTGTTTGGCCCTGGGGTCTTGATCCTTTCCCCCAACAGGGAGACAGCAGGGCCTGGCTACCCAGGCAGGGGAGCGGAGGGCACTGTCTCCCCCACCCTGGCTCCTGGCTGGCCTCTCCATCCACTGCGTGTCCTGACTGCTGCGGCCTTGGACTGGCCCTCTTCCCAGGGGCCTGGTTTGATTTCAAATCCAATTTTCTGCCATCAAACTTCCTCCTTCTCTGTGTCGGTGGCCAGCCTCCGTCACTTTCAGCCAGCAAAGTCATTTTTCCAGCCTGACCCCAGGGTTTGGGGCCACCCTGGTATGGAGGGAGCAAGCCGCTGTGCCCCGCCCCCCAGCGTGTGAGCTCAGGCCTGCCTGTCTGCTGGGCCCTTGCGTGGAGCAGGTGGGCGCGCACTCTCTGTGTGCGAGCAGGTGCAGGGCTGCAAGGACCTGGGTGAACCCCTGGGTGACCCTGTGTGGGCGGGCACGCTGGTCCCTTTAGCACACAGGCCTGCACAAAGGAGCTCGAGCAAACCTCAGAGGCATCTGCCTCCTGGGGGCCGGGTGCTTGTTTGAGCAGCACTAAGGAGAGAGGGGGCAGGCTGGGGGGAGGCTCGTTTAAAGACGCTGCCACAGGGATGAGCAAGTTCCTGCCCCCCAGGCCCTTTCCAATGCTGAACCTCTGCCCTGGCCTGCAGACCCCACCACTGGGTCCCCAGCACCCAAATCTGTGAACGTGTAACTCTCTCCAGGACACCGTGGGGGTATAAGGGACAACAGGAGGCTGGGCTGGGTCCCATGGTCTGGTGGGACCCAAACTCTCGTCCAGCCATTGCTCAAGGGCCATGCCTACCCTCAGATGCTTCCTCACCCTGATCTCCTGGAGGACTGGCTCTCTGGGCCTCTGGAAGAATCTATGATTGGCTCTAGGGACTCCATGTGAGAGGGAGAGAGATGTAGGGGTGACCCCTCCTTCTGGCAGTGTGAGTGTGTGTTTACTCTGGGTTTTCTGAAGTCTCAGGGCAGGATCCTGACCCCTCCCTCTCCTTGCTGGAATTGCCCCTTCCTCTCTAGTCTCACCATCGCTGCCCTAGTTTCTCTCCTTATTGCCCCACACCTATGCCTGATTCCACCACTCAACTGCTCAAAGACATGCTATGGCTCCCCAGTGCCAGAGGATTAGCTCTAAATTCTCCAGCCTGGCGTTCATGGTCCTGTGTGGTCCGGTCCCAGTGACTTTCCCAGAATGACTGCTTCCTCTAACCCTGTTCATACCTTCTGCTCCAGCCAGGCTGGGCCATGGCTTTACACTCTCTGGGGACCCAACCACCACAGACCACAGTATATTCTGAGAGACGCTGCCCAGGGAATGTACCAGGGCACCGTGTCCCTAGCACGAGACCCTTGCTCAGCTCCTCTGTGCCCTGGGGCCTTGGGCTGTGCAAACTGCAGGAAGCCTCAGCTCCCCTCATCCCTGCCTCTGGGTGAGAATATGCAAAGCCTTTGCTCTCTTTCCTCAGACCCTCACCCGATCTCCAGTCAGTGTTCTTCCAAAGCAGACAGTACCTACTTCCTGAAGGGAGAGAGACAAGGATGGAGAGAGAGAGCAGACAAGAGAGACCCCCAGACCCTAACTCCCAAAGCCTACAAGTTGAGGGCCCACTAAGGTTCCCAGCTTCCTGCCCAATAGGTGCCATCCTAGAAAGCTTCTCTGGGCATACAGCCCTTTCATTCCTCCTTCCGAGGGACAAGCCACCCCACTTTCCTGAGCCCAGGGAGAAGCAGGAGAGGATGGCTCCCTCTCTCTGTCCAGGGTGGGGCTGTCCTCCCAGGGTTATATGCTAATGCATTCATTCTGCTGCCCTGAAGCAGAGGTGGAGGGTTCCACCCTTCCCACCAGCCCCATCCACCTTGGTCTTGGACGTTATTGGAACAATTACACTTAGAAGGTGTATGGCAGGGTGGAGATGCCCCTGGGATTTCTCCACACGCAGGAGGAACTGCGGAACCCAGATGCACTTTGAGGGAGCTTTGAGGCCATCTGGCCTCTCTGTGTCCTGACCATAAGTCCTCATTAAATGACCCCAACTCTGAAGTGTCCAGTTCATCTACGTACAGTAAGTTCACCACCACAGTGGCCACGTATCCCTTGTATAGCAATGAGAGAGTCAGCATGCTTTCAGTGTTTACCCCAAATCTGACTACCAGCAGTTTCCATAAGTGGTCCTAATTTCATCCTTTGGAGCCCCAGGAAACAAGCCTTTTCTGTGGAACTACCCTTGCATGAGCATTTTTCCCAGTTGGTCCTCTCTCGACCTAACAGTGCTGGTTCCTTAAACAATGTCATGTGTCACGTGTGTAAATTCTTCCATGTCTTACCTCATGCCTCTGAGCACACCCAGTGTTTACCAGCCTCTCACTGGGCCCCAGACCTGGCTCAACAGCACAGAGCAGAGTTGGACCATGACTTCCTCCTTCCAGACACTGCACTTGTCTTAACACAGTCTCAGGTGCACCCGGTTTCCAGGGCAGCCGAGTTATACTGGAGATTCCCACTAAGCTGCCAAAGCTGCTGGAAGCTGCACCTTCTCCTTTCCATGTGTCTGCAGTTAGAATGTCAGCTCCAAGTGAAAGGCCCCGAATTTCTCCCTATTGAACTTGATTTTGTTGGAATCTACCCATCACTTTCATCTGCAGAGATATTTTTGCATTCTTATTCTGTCATCGAATGGAAATGCCTTTCCTCTCAGTTTTAAGCCACCTGGACATTTGGTCAGTCTGACTGATACATCTGCAGCCAAGTCACTGATAACAGCGCGGGTCAGGGCAAGACCAAGGCCAGAGGCAGCCGCTTGATCTTGGAGACCTCTCCCTGGGTTGTTACCCTCCTAATTGCCATGATGCCCTAGCAACAGGTCTTCAACAAATTCCAGACTATACTTCGTCAATTGCCCACAAGATTCCTCGTGAGAAAACTGGCTGGGGGTCCCCCAACTCAAATTGACTTGTCTGCGAAGGAAACAAATTGTCTGGCCTGGCTTCTTGGGTGGTCTTCAGTAGCTCCAAGGTCCACCACATATTTATCTAAGCTATCAGATGCCACCTCTTCTAGAATCTTTCTGAGGGGTGACGTGTACACGCCGGTTTGTTGCTTGAGGAACCACCCTTCTCTTTGGTGGAAATCAGACTTACGTTCGCCTCGTTCCACCTCTCAGCATCTTTCCCACTTGCCATGATTTCTCAGAGATCATTAACCAAGAATTCAGTCAACAAACATTTACTGCCCACGCTAGAAACAGGCAGTGTAAAGCTGAAACGTTCACAGTACCAGGCCTTAGTTGTACCAATGTCCTGGGGTGCTCTGCAGGTCCTGTGGGGCCTGATTACTGACCAGAAGCCCTGGGACCCTGGCTTCTGAGGATGCGTATGGCCCCTCCTGGGGAGGGCTTTTTGTGGACATCTCAACCAACATCCCCTTTTCTTGAGGTCTGTGGCCACGCTTGTCCTGATAGAAAGAGCCCTCCTCCCATGCAGTCCTCACACTGAACAGTAGAGACCTCTCACGATCTGCATGAAGAAAAGCTCCTTGAGCAGTGCCAGGATCCTAGTATGGGTTTTCTTGGTTTGTTGCTGGATTGAGAGGACAGGAGAGGAGAGGCCTGTTCTTGCTACCAGGACCTGGGATCTTGGAAGCTGGGAGGGGGCAGTCAAGGCCCTCTGCTATCCCCAGTGAGGGTGACCACTCACGGGCCCAGGAAGGAATAGGAACAGAGCCAGGGAGGGCTTGGGGCAGGCCTCAAGCAGTGCCAGGCCCTGCGGGTGGCATCGAGGGTGACTGAGACATCCACCCGATTCAAGGGCTCAGAGAGGACAAGGCTCTGGGGCCAGAGAGGTCACAGGACTGGCCTGGGGACAGACACTGTTCAGACCCTTGGAAGCATGCATTTCTTTTACTTCTTTCTTTTCCAGTGTGCAGTTGGAGCTTGGTAAAAGCAGCATAAAGTAGAGCCTTAGAAAGAGAAGCATTCTCTCTGTGGCAGCGTCCTGCTTATGCAAGTGACTAGTGTGGTCTGTTGAGGGCTGGGGTGGGGGATGTGCTGAGGCCGAAAGCAAGAGCCCCGAGTATCAGAAAGTTTCAACCAAGGAGACTCAATGGACAAGACACACTTTACTCTCCCTTTACTGGATACTCTAAGGTGCGTCACTGTCTCCTTACATCTCACAGCAAGCCAGGAAGACAGGGGAAAAGATGACTCCATTTTACAGGCGGGGATGCCTTGGTGGCCCTGAGAGACTGAGGCCGGATTGGACCCCACCTGGTAAGTGGTGGCAGAGCCTCAGTGTACCTCATACGCTCCACCCACCCACTGACCAGAGACTGCAAGAGCCCTGGACCTGGCCCGGACACTGAAGATCCATGTGAGGGAAATAAACAGCCACGAGGCAGAGCCTCTTGCTCCTGGAGGAACTGAGTTGGAACAAGGAATGTTGTTACAGTAACAGCGATGATTAGTTACCGATGATCAGCAGACCTGAGTATTTACTCATTTGATTTTCACCACAATCCTGTGAGAGCAGCACTTAGACTCATCATTTTACAGATGAGGAAACTGAGGCACAGAGAGGGTCGGTAGCGTGCCCAAGGCCGCCCAGCTCCACGGTCCACTGTGTCCCAACACCTCCCTGCCTCTAAGGGATGCGGGTGTCAGTTGGAGGAGGCTGAAATGTGAGAATAGGTGGGCACCAGCGAGCTGGAGAGGAGCTGGGCAGGCCGTCCAGGTGGGGCATCACGCCCGCTGGGAACGGAGGGCTCGGGGTGTCCAGGCATGAGTGCCCCTGCCAGGCTGCTGATGGACATGAGAGGCCCAAGTAGGCAGGTCCCTCCCAACACTGTAGCCTCAGGCGAGCTGCCCGTGGGCTCCCTGATGGAGGATGATCTACAGCTGCAGGGTTAAAGGCCTGCTTTAATCGAACAATAATACTGGGGAGTGATGAGCCACCATACATCAGCTCTCGTCAAATGAAAAATTCGAGAGGAGAATGTGGGAGGTGAGCGATGGACTGGGAGTGTGCATTTTACCCAAATCGACAGCAATTTACATGCTAGAGAGACAACTGTTCCCACTGCCAGGACAGCAGCTCCCAGACACAGCCCGGCCCAGAAGTTCCCTGCAGGCCTCCACTGCCACCCCACCCCCCACCCCCAGCCCCTAGCCCAGCCTTCTGCAGGCTCAACAGACTAAATTTCTTTCTTTCTTTCTTTTTTAAAGTTATTGTTTTAAGTTCCCCAATGGCAGAATTTTATTTTCTTTTTTAAATTAAGAAATTGTGGTGAAGCACATCACATAAAATAGACCATCTTAACCCATCTTAGCCCTCCCCTGCAGGAGGCCTCCTCTCTGATCTCCACTCTCTCTGGCCACCGTCGGGCTCCCTGCCCCGTGGTCTGAGTGCTGAACACTTCAGGCTAGTGTGCAGAACTGGGGCCTCCCTGGTCTTGCCCTCAGGTGTACACAGGTGCCCCCAAAGTCTCAGGGGGATTGTTTTGAATTAATCCTGATAGAAAAGCCTCAGGAAGGCCATTGTGTCCCTTCCTGCCTGGTTTCTTTTCCTACAGAGGGTAACACCCCCCATGCGAGGAAGGCACAGAGTAGAGAAATGTTATCCTTGTCCAGCGATGCCCTCAAACCTCACCCCTGCTTCTTCCTGGCCCTGGAGCTCTGGGTCCGGCCCTGTCTCTCTGAGCCGCGGCCCCTCCTTTGTGGAACAGAGGCGGGGTGAGCTGGTGGCACGGGGCCAGTCCGGCGGGACGAGGCCGTGCAGGTGGGCACGACTGCGGTGTGGGCCTGGCCAGCCTTGGACGTGTGTTTTCAGGTCGAGTGTGTGCACAGGGTGGCCGTCACTCATCCACTAGCTGCAGCTGGCCAGAGAGGGAGGAGGGGGGACCCGAGGACCTGTGTGTGTGTGTGTGTGTGTGTGTGTGTGACCTCCAAAACCTCCTTGCCGCAGAGTATAAATATTTATACAGATAACTGCCATAAATCTGCCCGCCTGGCAAACAAATGAATTGCAAACGTAACTTTGGGAGTTTTTATGAAAGTGCTCGGCAGGGAAGGGGTTGAAGAACGAAGGAGCATTATGTTGATGAAGCCTGAAGCTGCAGGGTCCGGTCCCCGGTCCTGGGGCAGGCAGCTGGGTCCCCTCGGGGCTGGTCCCCTCAGTGAGGAGGGAGGGACACACCGTGTGGAGCCTGCCACAGACTGAACTGTGCTGATGGCATGCGGTGGACACACAAACTGCCCAACCCGAACTAGCTGTCACTGACCACCTGCCCTGTCTGTACAAAGTGCTCATTTAATCCTTCACGTCCCCACGAGGTAGAGGAAACTGAGGCACAGAGAGGGAAGTGGCTTCCCTGGGCGGTGGAACAGGACGCAAACCCAAGTCTGCGTGAGGCTAGACCTGGCTCCTACCAGCACCCAATACCGACTGCCACGCATGGCCTGGCTGGAGCTGGGGCCAGAGCCAAGCTCCGGTACTCTTTCACCCCCAGACATATGCTTCTGATGACCTCTCCCCACCCGCTCCGAGTCTCCCAGGTCACCAGCTCTGCCTGCCCCAGCCCAACCCCTCCCCGTGGTCTGGAGAAGGTCTCTTTCATTGGGTCCACAAGAACTTTATTACCTGGGAGCTAGTTCCTTTGCTTCTCCTGTAACAAATTATCCTAAAGATGTGACCCAGGACCAGATGTTAATTGCAATGGAAAGTAATCAATTTCCTTTACTGAGCCCAGACTTGGGGGCAGGTTAGTCAGGAGCAGAGACTGGGTTCTTAATGAGGAGGGCCCCTGAAGCGTCCAGCGGGCTCTGCAGTGCACCCATGGCGGCCTCCGCCTCCACCCCCGCCCCCATCGTCAGCCCTCACCCCTTCCTGCAAGGACAACCCCCGCCTAGCCCTTTCCTGACCTGGCAGCCTCACACTGCTCCAGATCATGTCCCCTCTTGGGGCCACCTACCTCTCAGGAGCTTCTATGGCTCCCTGACCCCCATGGAATCAGCTCAGCCCTCCTTCCTCTGTGCTGTGCTCCAAGCCCCTTCCTGGCCTGGTTATCCTCTTTCCAGCTGCGTCCCCTCTGCAGCCCATCCTGGGCGCCTCTGCAAACACTGTACCCATGCCTCCTCTTGCTGTCTCCTGCAACTCTGCCCTGCACGGGTGTGCTCCTGCCTTCTCCTATCCCTCTGGCCAAAGCGCAGGCCTCCTCTGGTCTTCAAGGCTTCCAAGGGGCCAGTGCTAGGTGCTGAAGAATTCCAGGAAGGCCTCGAGGAAGACTTGGCTGCCAAAGAGCCCCTCTCCTCTTCTCTCCTGCCATGATGCACCATCCCTGGGAATTTGGGGCTCTGGGCAGGAGAACAGGAGCCTTGGGGTCTAGCCTTGCCTTTGTTGAAAATGGGTCAGGCCCCTGGAGCCACCACAAAGAGGGTGGTAGTCCTGGCCTGGCTCACCTCCGGGGATGCAGGGGGAGGGCAGAGCCAGCTTCCCTCTGGCCTGGCGAGAACTAGGGTCCTAACCTGTAGTTCAGTTCATAGGGGTGGACGTGGAAATTTGAAAGCAGAGCAGAGGGTCCCTCCCTACCTCTTGGGTGCCCCTGGGGTTCTATACTGAGTATTGGCTTTCAGCTGGGTGTGCAGTAGGGAGGGCCAGTCTGGGGGTGGGGAGAATGGACGAGAGGCTTCCTGAGAGGCAGGAAGGCAGAGGGGTCCAGGCAGGAGGGCAGAGGTCTGGTGTCTAGTGATCCAGGTGGGCATGGGTGCCTGTCCTCCAACGGCCCCTCGGTGGACCGACTGAGGACAGGCTCCGGCAGCTCCAGGAGCCGCCCACGCTGTTTAAGGTTCTGAGGTCTACACAGCTCAAAGGACGGTAACCTCCGTGGGCCCCTGCCCGCCCCGGCTGCACTGAGAGCTACCAGAGGAACTCCAAGAAAAGAAAAGAAAAAAGAAAAACACCCATCCCAGACGAACTCAACTGGAATCTGTATGTGGGACCCTGGCCTGGGATGTTTTTCAGCTCCCCGGGTGCTTCGCACGTGCTAACAACGCAGGATGCAGGGTCGGGTGGGGCAGATGCCAGCTGAAGGGTCACTTCTGAAGGCTTTAGAAATGAGGGGGAGGCACCGAGAAAATAGCCATGAGAGGAAATGGAGAAAATGAAATGAATGTACACAAATGGGATGATAGCCCAAGTCTTGGGTCTGGGCTGTCAGGAAAAGACAGGTGTGCTCAGGGGGAAACGGTTTGAGTTATTCAAGCCAAATGCTTCTGGGGTTAGAGGAGGGACCCCCCGTCTGAGATGGTGCCTGGCTGGTCTGGGACTCGGGCTGCCCAGCCAGGAAGGAGCACTCATTCCCCTGGGCAGGGGTGGGGGGATAGAGGATGGGCCGAGGAGAGGGAGGCATTTGGGGCCACCCCTTGCTTGGGTCACAGGCTGTTGGGTCTGGCCTCACAGCGGCTCCGCGGGGGTGGGGCAGCTAGACGGGGAAGCGGGGAGCCCAGGGAGGGAGGTGGGCACTGGTAGGCCATAGGGGTGGCCAAGGACAAACCCCCCAGACTTTACAATTTCCCTGAGAGTCAACAATTCTATTAAATAGGATAATGGATTTTAAAATGCTCTGAAAAGCAGAGAGTGCTGTAAGATGGGCAGCATTATTGTTATTAACAACCACATCCTTCTTGGAACGTGGAGAGGAAATAAATCAGACAACGCTTGCAATGAGCAAGTCCCTTGGAAGCATTCATTGCCATGAAATAAACACACATATATTATAAACCCCAAATTAAAGGGAAATAGCACTTGGGGGTAAGCCCTGCTTTTATTTTTTAGAGTCTTATGAAAACCCACAGATGTTGGGAAAGCAGATCTTCAAGGACACAGTGGGGGGGGGTCCCCAGGCCTGATGGGGAAGGAGAAGCTGGGGGTACATGGCCCCCACGTCAACATGGGGGTCCAGGAAGGCCAGACGGCCCCAGGCAGCCAGTACCTCCTGTGCGCCCGATTTCATGGTATAAACTTGTCCTTTGTACCCTTCAAGGCTGACATGTCTCCTTCTCCAGAGTCCTCCCACTGTCCCTCCCCCAACTAACCTCCCGCTCTCCATTCTCAGCCTCCTTGGTCTTCCTGTCCTTGTGTCCGATCATGACACCCTGCTTTTCATCACCTGGTGTCCTGTCCTGGCCAGGAGACACACCTCTCGGCCAGACTTTCGTTAGCCGCTGCTGCTGAGGGAGGGCGGCGGAAGTGCAGGTGCAGTGGACATCCTAAAATGGACTGGAGGTTATTTTTTCCTCTCTTACCTCATTAAACTTAGCTTCCAATTATGTGTTAATGATGCTGGCTGTCTATCGTAGGCTGGAGCTTACTGCAGTGTCTTTAAATTTAATCACCTCCATAATGGCCGGGTCTGGCATCACAATGAGAAAAAAAAAAAAAAAAAAAAAGTACAGTCCTTTGCTCCTGAATGAGCTGGCAAGATCTGGGGCCCCATTGAGGCCAGCAAAGTCCTTCAATGTCTCCTCGCCCTAGACAAATTCTAGGAAATTCTGAGAACCATCTTTTAGGACCTCCAATGGACTCCCTTTTGTTCTTTATTTACAAGTGTACCAAGAGGGGTGGAGGTGAGACTCAGGGAAGGGCTTTCTGCCTGGGCTGGGATTAGCGAGCTGGAAAGGCTTCTCCCAAGAGAGTGCTTGAGACATCCCATGGCCCCTGCTGCTCCCTCCTTCCTCTCCCCGTTCTGTGTGCATGGTACATGATGTTGAAGGGAAGCAGGGGTGGACTCAATGTCAGGCTCTCAAGGAGCCCCAGTGAGGGAGGCTAAGCTGCCATTCTGTTCTGGGACCTTCACCCCTAGACCCTCACGCAGAGGGTTGATGTCCGTGGATTCAGGACCAGACTTCATGTCTACATTTTCCACTGAGGCCAGAATTTGACATTACTTTCAGCTTGGGGCTGTGGCCCCCACCCTCCTGCCCAGTCCTGTATTTGTTCTGAACCCAAGGGTGAGTCACTGGTGACAGGGTGGGCTCTCCCAAAACTGTTGTGATTTTGGAGATGCAGAGAGAAACTCCTCTGACCTTATCTCCTTCTCAGACCAGCTGCCCTCCCTCCCACAGCCTGTCAAACACCACTCCCCACTCCCCACTGCATCTGTCCCTTTGGGGAAACTTCTGCTTTCCCCAGTGCCCTTGTGGTGCTGAGGTCTCTGCTCCTGGGCCTTGGGTTTCAGGTCTGCATGCAGGTTCCCCCTCCCCACTGTTCCCACCAATCCATCACCCAGTGTCCTTGCCCAACTCCACACCCATATCCTCCTCTCTACCTTACTACTCCTGACATTATTCTGCAAGTACTCTATCCTGCACCCCTCCACCTGCCATCCAACCATCCATCCATCCATCTATCCATGCATCCATCCATGCATCTAGGCACCGTGCATGCATCCAGCCATCATTCATCCATCAACACCCATCTATCTACTCTATCCATCCATTCATCCATCCAACCATACATCCATGAATGCATGCATCTATGCACTCATGCATCCATCCATCCATCCATCCAGCAACCAGTATTGAGGGCGTACTTAATGCTGGGCCCTGCACTGGTGCTGGGATAAGGTCCAGTCCCGGTCTTCAGGAGGCCACGCTGGAGTAAAGATTATAGACAGTTTACTGTGTGATTATGTCACAAAATCAGGTAAGGCTTCTGGAGAAGGGGAGCTTTAAAGGACAACTCACCCTCTGTCTGGGCTCAACTCAGGCCCCCAAGCTCCAGGTTCCAAGCTCTCGGAATGCTGAAGGCTATTATCACACCATATGGGGGCTCCAGAAGGCAAGCAGGCTCCCTTAGGTGGCAGCCTTGCGGGTGCCCTAGGTCGGGACTGACTCATCCATCATGTGAGCACTCCTTTAACAGGAGGTAAAGGAAAGCCTTGCCTCTGCCATTTGAATAGGATCTCGCCGATGACGGGGGTGGCACCATTTATTCCTCCACATCTCTTCCCACTTCCCAGGCCAGGACTCAGATGCTAGAGTTTTTCTTAACTGAGCTCACAGGATATCTCGTGGCTGATTTGCTGACCCCCAGCTGCCATCTGGATTAAGGCTCACATTCTTGTTTGTCCCCAAACCCTCCCTCCGGCTTGACCCACTTTTTACATCTAAAGAATTCACAGCAAGATCCTGCCCTGTCCCAGTCTCAGCCTGAGCTCTTTATCACTCATCAACACTGACTGAATATTTATTGATGGGCCCAGTGGGGGCAAGGAGGGGGAGGGAAGAGGCAACCCAGGGGCTTATAAAGGAGGCCTCTACCTGCTCCAAGCCCTGGGAGCAGGAGCCTCAGGCTTGGGAGGTGGCCCAAGGGTAATAACTAGCACTGAAAGATCACTCTTTACATTAAATCTTGTGGTCCTTAGAATGACCTGCTAAGGAAGTTAAAGTGAAAAAAACCCGGAAATATTTACTTAGAGCTAGTTATGTGCCGACACTGAAAAGTGCTTGGCATCTGTTAACAGAGATCAGCCTGATAATGATGAGATGAGGACTGTTACCATCCCATTTCAAAGATGGGAAAACCAAGACACAGAGAGGGTAGACAGCTTGCCCAGGCCCACAGAGCTGGTATCAGCAGTCAAGCCGGTGCACTCTGGCTCTTGAACACTGAACCACTCTTCTTGTCTGTCTCTCTTGGTAGAAGCCCTTTGTAGAAAACGAGAAACGTGGATCCGGGGGGTTCAGGGTCTCCCCACCCCCACAGTCAGTCCATAACCCAGCCAGGCTCCGTCTCATGCATGGCAACTGCAGACTGCGGCTCCTCCCGCTCTGCCTTGTACCCTGGGCTTGAGAGAAGAAGGTTCACTGCTTCCAGAGGTCCTGTTTATTCCTTCCAATGGGGCAAAGGCCAGTGAATTTACGCGTGCGTGCACACAACACACACATCACGTGTGCACACTCATGCATGTATAATGTCTTTTCCATCTGCAGTGCAACTAGCAAGCAAGCTTTCCACTCTTCAGAACACAAGAGAAGCAGGAAGTAGGTCATAAAGGCCCCTAAGGTTTATTAATCCCTTCATTGATTCGACAAATGTAAAATATTTATGGTCCATGTATTAAAACTCTTGTGTGCTTGGCTCATGGAAAACCTACTCTAGGGCTATTAACTGCTAGTTTATAAACAATGCTGACAAGCCGCTCCCCACTCCCCTCCCCAGAAATGTGAGAACCCTGATCGAGTCACTACGAGTTCCCGTGCCAGAACGGAGCCTGGCACACATACCCCTGGATAACTGAGTGAAGCCTAGTGATTCTGGTTTCCATCGTTAAAGCTGATGGGCAACTGATTTAATGAAGGACCAAGAGGCCGAGCAGAGCCACCACCACTGGGAGAAGCAAGAACCACCAGAACACACGGGCAGCCACTGCCTGCACAGAGACCGGTCTACCCCCTCTGGCACTTTTGACAACAGCACCCTGCAAAAGACAAACTCGAGTCAGGAGGAAAACTTTAGGTGATGTTTTTATACTGAATAAGAAAACAGGGCACTGGAATGCACTTTAGGAATTAAAATGAGTTTTAATTCCTAAATTAAAGGAGTTAAAATGCATTTTTACTACTTCCCTCCAAGTAGTTAAAATGAAAGTTTAAAAGTTTTGATGCTTGAAGGTGGCAATCCTCAGCCAGCTGAGAACTCTATTATACATAATCCTTAATTTCCAGATGGTTCATGTATAATACAGAAGTCTGTAATATACAGCCCCAGGATTTCTTCCTCCCATGCCAAATGTCATGTGGCATCTGTAAACCCCTCCTTTCTTTTCAAAGCATGTCTACATCCGTTATCTCGTTTGATTCCCATGATAGTCCGGTGATGTGGGGAGTCAGGAAGAAACCTAATATTTTACAGAAGAGGAAATAGAGGCCCAAAGAGATCCCAGATCTTGGATGAGTTATGACTGAGACCTGCGCAGATCCAGGGCTCCTGCTGCCTCCTGAGTCCCTCTCCTTGCTGGTCAGGAAGGCAGGACCCTCATGATCTCCAGAAAGAATGAATTCTCCCTCAGGACACCATGCCTGTCCTGTCTGGGGGCCCAGATGGCTCCCCCTTCTCTAGTAGACTTTCCAGACACACCGACCATGCTGACTGCTCCCCGCCAGCTCTGCACAGCTCTTCTGGGGTTCTGAGCTGGTCTCCTGCCTCTTCCAGCTAATTGTGAGACTGGGCTGAGAGGCTCAACGCTGGGAGTAGGACGGGAGGGTGGGGTGGGGGGTTGGGAGGGTGGGATGGGGGTGGACGGTGGGGGGGAGCAACCTGTGAGAGAGATAGGTAGATAGGTAGATAGACAGATGATAGAAGGATTGATGAGAGGAAGTTGTGCAGGTTGGGGGATGGGAGGGGGCAAGTTTGCCTTATCAAGTCTGGTTATCTCGCTTATGGAGGGGGAAGAGGAGACTCCCTGTCCTTCCTGAGCTGCTAAATGCTGTCACAAAAACATTTATTAATATGCAAATTCTAAGTGGCAATCTGGACCCAGTCGGGTTGTGTTAATTTGCACATTAATATCTGTCTTCAGGCTGGCCTCAGCTCTGGAGAGGGAGCCAGTGGGGCTGGGAATGGGGAGTGGGGAGGAAGGGAGCAGGTGGGGCAGGGTGGAGGGGGGCCTGTAGGGGGCCTGTAGCCCACCCTGACAAAGAGGGGTCTGCAGTGGAAGAACTGGGATGCACTTTGGTTCAGAAAGTTCAGTCCATGATCAAGGCAGGATGCAACACTGGGCTTTTGCCCTTTCTGGTGCCTGGAAGTCCTCAGGGCCATGTTGGGACTTGTGCAAGGAAAGGGAGGCTGCAGAAGCCTTAGCCCAGAGAGGATGCCGGTGCTGACAGAGCAGAGTGAAGGTGGTAAGAGAAATAAGTGGGGAACATCACAGGACACAGGTTGGACAAGACTACTGTTGTCCCACTCACAGTAATGGGCATCTTGTGAGTGGAGGAATGGCTAAGGAGCTCCTCCTGATTTACTTGTTCCTTCCTGGACCATGGCCCATCCTCCATCCCCAGAGAGGTGGCCTCCTCTCTCTGCCTTCCTCAGTGGACTCCTATCCCCCATTCTGTACCCATGAGTACAGAGCCATTCATCTCAGATGTGCTGGGTCAACCTCCATCCCAAACCCTCCCTCCATTTGTCCCAGTAAATACAGTTATATTTGTCAGACTCTATCAGATTTTATGTTAAGAAAATAGTGATCACTTGTAATGGGTTCAGCAATGGTGGTTTGGGCAGTGATGGGATGTCAAGAGAAAAGTGGGAGCTGGGTGCAGTGGCCTCCCCTCTACCTTAGCTGGTTCACATTTTCGGATAATCAGATAGGCCAGTAGCCATCTGAATTGATGTGCCCCTTCCCTTCCAACTCCCCTAACCTACAACATCTTCCTGTTGACTGGCTATGTTCTGATTTGATTCACTCTTCAAACCCTGCCCTGTGCTATCAAACCCTCTTGACGTCCTGTCCAGAATTTTTTTTTCTGTCACCTTGTGCCACCCACCTGCAGTTTTGAATGTTTCTCTGATCGTTTCATGTGTGAATCTTGTTTTTCTAGCTACATGGGGAGCTTTCTCCTCCACAGTGTGTGGCAGGGACCAGACATGTGGCCTGGTTCAACATACACTTATCAATTTTCCAAAGCATTTTTGTCAGTTAACACCCTTCACCTTTGTTCAAGCCTGTGAAATGGCCAGGCTGTTACTTTCAGACACTAAACTCATAGTACTCAAGCGTGATATTTATTGTTACTTCACAAATTTAGATTTACTTCACTTAGTTTATCAAAATAAACTAAACTTGCAATTCTGAAGATGGCCTCCAGGTGGTGATATATGCCTTTGGTACATGCTTTGAGCATATTTTTCTGGAGACCATGAATTAATGTGTTTCCCTTTCTTACTTTTCTACAATTTTAATTTACCTGCCTCTATGTTCCAGGCATAACCACCCCCACCCCCAAAAGAGTGTCTGCTGTGGGACTGACAAATGGACAAAGAGGATGACAATATCATGTGATGTGTGTTGAAATAAACCAAGGGTTCTAGAAGCTTAGAGAAAGGGATAATCAGCTCAAAGAAGGGGAAGTCTTCACAGAGGAGGTTAACATCAGAGCAAGGCAAGTAAGAAGAAAACAAGAGCTTGCCAGGAATGTGTATGTCCATCAGAAGGGATGGGCTCTTGGCAAGAATGAGAAGTCAAAATGTGCAAAGAAATAGAGGTGATGACAGGAGGGATGAGAAGTGATGTGGCTGAAGGGAGAGAGTTTCTGGAAGAAGGGCAGGAGCTGAGGGGCTTCAGCAGCTCCTGGGCTGGACCACTATGAGCCTTAAACACCTTCCCTTTACCTGTGGGCAGCGTGGAGTGCATCAAGAAAATGGCAATTGTTTTATGTCTAGAGAAGCAGTTCTGGGTCAGAGTGTGTGAAAGCTAAGCATGCTGGCCTTCCGTGGTTGGGAGCCAAGCTGGAGCTGCAGAGTTACAGGGAGAGTTGGAGGAAGGGGATGCAGAGACGCAGAGAGGCAAGCCTGGGGAAGGGGGGTGGACTGGATGGTCAAAGAAGGAAGGGATGGGTGAGGCAGAATCAGCACGGATGACACTGAGCTATCTTGATCTGGAGAGAGTGTAGATGATGACACCATTAACCAAGAGAGAACACATGCTTTCCCACTAATTATCCTTAGAAAAAGTCAAAATAGAACTTTTGATTGAATTAAATTAACTTGAACATGGTGCCATTAAACAGGAGATTGGAAAGTCTTATAAAACAAGCCTACAAAGAAAAAACCACCTAGGTACAATTCAGTCCCTTTCTCAATAATCTTTAACTGTTATGGTCCTAAATAGTTTCTTTTTTCCTAAATTGTTTCCCTTCTAGGGTTTCACGAAGAAACCGTTGACTACACACTCACCCCTCACTCTGCTCTCACACCTCAGGGTGGGTACAGAGTTGGGTTCTGTGAATTCTCTTTGCAATAAAAAGGTTTTATTGCCTCCACTGGAATAAGTCTGCACTCTCTTGCAGTGACCTGAAGAAGAAACCACCAGCAGAGGAAAATGAAAAACGTGCCTCTCATCTGGTTCAGGAGCTTTCTCGGCTCTTAGTTTAACTGGTGACATCAGAGAAATGGGGTCCCCAGGGCTGCATCCATGGCTCACAGACCTTGGGGCCTCATTTGGGAACATGCGGATATTGCTTTGGCCCTTACCCAAAGCACAGATTCTAGCAGCTCAGGGAGAGAGATGACTCCAAGTCTAACAGAGTAGGACACTATGGGGCCCTCCCCAGGTATACTCCGTCCCCATATCTTCTGCTTTAGCTCCACTCCGGAGCACCTAGATAATAGTGTCTGCACAGTTCCTGAGCTGTTTCATAGGTGCTAAAACCCCCACCAAATTTAAGAAATTAACTACTTGATGACGATAAGCATGTAGCCCCCAGACCTACTAGAGTCTAAGGATTGATAATGCTAAGCCCTTTGACACTGCACTGTTTTCTCACCATCAACCAATCAGAGAATTGCTCACAAGCTGATCACATAACGTGGGATGCCCCTCCCTCACTTTGCCTTTAAAAATGCTTTGCTGAAACCCATCGGGGAGTTTGGGTGTTTTGAGCACTAGCTACCTGGACTCCTTGCTTGGTGCCTTACAATAAACGCTGCACTTTCCTTCGCCACAACCCAGTGTCAGTAGATTGGCTTTACTTCATGTGAGTGAGTGGACCCAAATTTTGGTTCAGTAACACAAGTTCCTCTGGTCCCTTGTACTGGGCATTATTTGTGCCAAAGACTCTTTAGCATTATTTGTGCCAAAGACTCTTTAGCAGAAAGCTGGAGGCCACCCCTCCTTTCCTGTCCTCCTACTAATTTCCACTTTGCTGGCAGCTGGGTGGTCTGGGTTAGCTGAGCCCCTCAGTGAAGCTGAACTCACACATCTGGGCCAGGTCCTGCTCCTCACTGAGCAGCAGTGGGGCAGGAGCCCTCAGAACCTCCCCCACAGGCTCTGGCTGGCCTCTGACTCTGTGATCTGGGCCCTAGATGCCTAAAACTACAGCCAATCAACTGCTTCCTTAACCTCCAAGTGCCCTCTTGCCACTCAGATAGATGCTTGTGTTCAATTCTGGAGGTTCTGGATCTGGCAGCCTTGCTGGTGCCAGACCTAAGTCTGAGCCAGGTCTCCGCTCCATAGGACTGAATGCAGCTGTTCCTGCTGAACTTCTTTGGGCAAATCTAGAGACTGGCTAGAAACCTGAGGACACTGGACTGGGGCCTTTTCTGGACTCAAGTGGATGGTGGAAAGTCCAGGGCTGACCGAAGCCCCAGTTTCTTCTTGTACCCTGGCAGCTCCTTGTGGGCTAGACCTCATTTTTGCAGTATCCTGAGCAGATTACCAGCATGTTCTGCTTTCTATCCCGGCCCTCTGCTCCTTCCAGCTCTCATCCCAAAAGATCTGTGCCCCCACCATGCCCCAATCCCCTAAAGGGAGCCCTGGGTAGGGAGGGGCACTGACCCTACAGCTGAGCAGAGTCCTCTCTCCCCAGACCCTTCTCTTCCCCATCCTATGATGATGCTCTGCATCCCTACTCACTGTCCTTGTCTCTGCTTTAATGCAACACCCCCTGGGGGTTATGGTGAGTTAGTTGGTACTTTCTTTGGGGCAGATGTTAGAAAGGGGAGGGATGGTCTGAGGTGGGAACAGGGGCTTCTTAAAAAAGGAAGGTGGGGATGAGGGTGTCCAGGCTAACCTTAGCACATTTGTCAGGCTTGATCCTAGTGGTGCCAGAAGCTGTGTACAGAGATGGGGGTGGGGAATATTGTCCACCTCACCAAATGGGTCACCCACTGGCCTCTGACTGCTGCTCTGGCTCTTCCTACTCCGCTTTCCCCTCCTCCTCCTCCCTCTCTGCTTCCTCTACCCCCATCCTCCCCTCTGCTCCTCTCTTCCTTCTCTCGCTCCCCCAGACATATCAGCGGTGCCTGGGTCCCAGAGGCGACCCTGTAGGTTCCCTCTCCATTGGTCCTGTGGCTGAGGCCCCTCCCCTCCCCCATTTACATACTTTCTGGCCTGTTGCTGGAATTCATTAGCATAACAGGCCACAGGATAGCTAGTGGGAAGGAGGAGCAGCCAATCCCCTCTATGCAGGAGTGGGGGCCGTTCCAGGCCCTCCACAGGACATCTGAGGGCCCCTCCTAAGCAAGCAGGCTCCCCCCCTCCCCTGGGGTCCCTCTCCCTCTCCAAAGCCTCCACCCTGTACCCTCTGCTTCTGCCCAGAGCACCTCAGTACTCTCCATCCTGGTCCCTCTGGTCCAGGAAACCATCCCCAGTGCCCTGGAGAGTGACCTCTGTTCATCAGTGGACAGGGACTCCCTGGGTACCTGCCATGCACAGGCATGTGGCTTCCTCTCCATAGACTTCCTGAGGCTCCTGCTGATGTTCCCTGCACCGCCCCCCCCCCCACCTGGGACAGAGTCAGCCCCTTGAGAAAAGGCCTGGGATCCTATGCACATGAAGTAGAGTGGGAACTGGCTTCCCAGATACCTGATGGTCAGTATAAAGTGAGAAGACATGTGGAGGGAGAGAGGGGTCCACGAGTGAGCACTGGGGACACACCTGGCCAGAGCCAGATGCCTAGATGTGACAGGGACAGAGAAGAGGGTATGGGTGGGGCAGGATTCAAACCTCTGTCAAGCTGCGCAGCCCTGCTCCCTGCTGGGAACCCACCATCACAGGCAGCAGGTCTATCTGCTGAGCATGGCAGGCCACAGGAATGCAGGGCTCCTAAAATTTATGGCTAGACTTTATGACAATGGAAATATTTTTTTAATTGAGGTTTGTACCACCATTACACTGCTAATTTAATTATTCCCTATATTTCATTCATCACCATCTGATCCTCAGGAAGCAACTAGCTTGTCTTCTTGAAAAGAAAGCACCAAATTGATTAAAAGTGTGTGTAGGATGGGGGTTGGGCTGTGACTTGCTCACTACGGCCGGACCTCTGGGTGCCCAGGGGAGGAGGAAGGCGGCAGAAAGCAGAGAGCAGATGTCTACTCCCCACTCCGCTAAGTACGGTCACCTCCCATAAACCTGCACCCTGCAGCCACAGTCACACCCGCAGCCACTCACACACAGACTCTCACCCTCACACACATGCTCAGACATATTTACAGACATCACCTCAAGTACACCAGCAAAACACTGGGCCCCACCCACACCCAATCTGTCACCCAGGCTGTGTGCAGGGAATCCACGCTGGTCCCCAATACACATACACACCTGGAGAGTCTCACGTGGCCGTCTTACAGAGAACACTGTCAGGACATGGTCTGGTGCGCTCACCCTCCCTCATGCCCCCTGGCTCCTTTGGGGTGGGCCCCTGGAGTGTTCTGGGGATAGAGTTTTGTTTCTGCACGAGACTCAGGGTCCTGAGCCTGCCCTGTCCCATTCAGGGCAGAAGAACAAGCAACTCTGGCCCAGGATCTCCTCCAAGGTGCCCCTGTCTGCCCCTCCGCGTGAGCCGGGGGCACGTGTCCACAGGTATGGCTGTGCGGGAGCCCGCAGTGTGGTGTGTGGAGGTGCCCCAGGTGGTGAGGCAGTTTCTCCACTGGATTCTTTCTCTTCGTCATTCCATGACACCCCGTTGGCCCCTGGAGCCCCAAGAATGAGACAACTGGAAAACACTGGTGGCTGCCCCCCCCCCAGCCCTGGCATGCACACCATCTCTCGGCCCTGCCAGGCTAGGCTTGATATTTTAACAGTTTTGTGCAGGTGGGTCTTCTTACCCCACCTGGAGGGCAACTCTTTCTGGGCCATAGCACACAGGGCCTGGCTAAGTCAAGCCTGGTTGGCTGGGACCATCCGGCTGCTGGGTGAGTGAGGGCTCCTGCAGTGTGCTGGGGCAGACGGGCCAGGCCGGCAAAGGCGCTGGTGAGCGGGGCTCAGCCGGCGGCGGGGGATGGGGCAGAAGTGTGGAAGGAAGGAAGGAGGGAAGGCAGGAAGGAGCAGTCAGAACCAGAGCCACTGGAAGGGGACCTGGACGTGGACTAATGGAGAGGAGGGAGGTGGAAGTGGGGGTGGGGGCTGCGGTGGTGGTACTGCCATCCGTCATTGTGAAAGCTCCAGGTGCCCGGTGCAGGCCCAGCAGACCCCTGACCCAGCCTGATCAATCCTAATGGAATGGAGCAGAGGGGCAGCCGCCGGAGGGAGCGGGCCACCCGTCCTCCCTGACGTCCCCGTCCTTGTAACTTTGTCAGCTGTCGCAGCAGCCCAGAATGCACTGGCTGCCCGCCTCAGTCACGTCTGGTCTCACGGGCTGCCACAGGACAGGGGACATGAGGAGGAGAGGGCAGGAATGGACGACCTTGGGATAGGGCCCCAAATCATAGCCATAGGTGGCCGGAGACAAAAGCATTAAGGAGCAGGCATAAGTCCCCTATACTCTAATTCATACTTGTTTCCCAAAAGAGGCAATGGGGCAGGGGCCCCAAACCTTCCCTTAACCATTAGGACACACGGACACATCCTCAGCCAAGTCGTTCCTCTTCAAGGTGCAGCCCCCATGCCCATGCCTGCAGGAATCTTCCCTGGCGTCCCTCTCTCCTCTCTGAAGCCCCAAAATAGTGTCTGTTCTGCTTGCTCTGAACTCAGGGCGATCTTCCGGCTCCAAGTCACACTGGACAAGTCCCCCGTGCCATCACGGTCTCTGTGCACGAGTGGTCCTGGGTTCCAGTCCGGGCGCCCAGGAATGTTTCTGTCATTGCTGGGATCTGCTGGTGTGTCTGCCTCTCCCACCAGACCACGGCTTCCCTGACTCCCAGCACAGGGAGAGGAACCCAGCTGTGGCCCAATCAACGCTGGCACCGGAAGTGAGTCCTCCTCTCCGGAGGCCCCTGGGCTCTGCATGGGGCCAGGCACACAGTAAAGGCTGGAGAAGGGCTGGTTTCCTGAGTGTCAGGGGAGGACAGGACTCAGGTGAGGTGGAGAGGGAGGGAGAGGCAGAGCTGGGCAGACACGATGCAGGCAGTTGCGGGGAGCCTTTCCAGCTGCATTTTTCTGCTTGCTGTACCCCACACTGAGAGCCCAGATCCAGGGCACAACTGGTCCCTGGGCGGCTTTTAGTGTGTGGAGTTAAGAACAGGGAGGAGTGAGTGATGCTGCCTGCAACTGGGTCACAGGAACGGAATTTGGGGGACCCTGGGGGCTATGAACCTCTCTGCTCCCCTTCAACTAGAATTACTTCTGTGATGATGATTCAGCTGCACTTGCTCATATCTGCTCGTCACTGTGGTGGGGGAAGCGGGAGAAAGAAAGGTTCTCCCTGAGAACAGGCTGGAAGCTGAGTCCGGTGGGGGCTCCATCACCATGACAGGACCGTGATCCCTGTTGCCCACCCAGCCACACTCGGGCAGCATAAGAAAGTGCTTAGAACATCACCCTCAACCATCCTCATTTTAACTGCTGGCTTTGCACTGGGCTGTCTGCTTTGCATACGGGGCAACCACTGAATGTGCTGTTGAAAGGCTCCTATTTATGTGCATAGCCTGTGAGAGACAGAGGGGGAGCCTGGCCCACATCCTGTTGAATCTGACCCCTAAGAACCCAGCTGAGCTGAGCGAAGAGAGGGGAGTCCACTGCAAGGCTGGGGTCTGCCTTCTTTAAAACAGCAGGCTATTTCCTGCACTTGGAAAATTCCTTTGTGCTCACAGGCGGATGAGATGTTGCCCAGTGTGGCCTGGCAACTCTCCCGAGTGGGCCATTTCCCAGGAATTCTTGGTCCCCAAAGCACTGAACCTGAATGTGCAAAAACCCATTCTGCAATTCACAAACTCAGATGCATTTTGTCAGTTACAGCAGCAGTCGCCAACCTTTTTGGCACTAGGGACCGGTTTCCTGGAAGACAATTCTTCCATGGATGGGGCCGGGGTGGGTGGGTGGGTGCGGTTGGGGATGGTTTAGGCAATAATGCAAGTAATGGGGAGCGGTGGGGAGCGGCAGATGAAGCTTCACTCGTTCACTGGCTACTCCCCTCCTACTGTGCAGTCCGGTTCCTAACAGGCCTCGGACTGGTACCAGTCCGTGGCCTGGGGGTTGGGGACTCTTGTGTTACAGTGATGTGTTCAGGCACACATACATAGACACGTACACAGACACACACCTAACAAACACACACACACACACACACACACACACACCACAGTGCATCTTCTGCAGTTGGATGGAGCTGGGGTCTCTGTTTTGGTACGTCTGAGAGAACTTCCTGAAGAAGGTGAGCATTGAAGAAAAGGGTAGGGTTCAAGGAGGTGAGGAAGAAGGAAGAGGCAGAAGAGAAGCAGCCTGTTGTGTTACTGACCGTGTTGGGGCCCCATCAGGTCTCAGCCTTAAGTCTCTTCAGAGGGGACTTCCCTGCCACTCCAGCTCAAACTGCCCCTTCCCTCTCTGACCCATCACCTGCCTCATTCTTTGTGATGGTATTAGGAGGTGGGGCCTTTGGGAGGTAATTAGGTTTAGATGAGGTCATGAAGGAGGGGCCTTCATGATGGGATTAGTGACCTTATAAGAAGAGAAACCAGAGGGTTTGCTTCTCTCTCTCTCTGCTGTGTGAGGACACAGTGAGAAGGCAGCTGTCTGTAACCCAGGAAAAGAGCCCTCATCAGGCGACCAACCCTGTCGGCATCTTGATCTTGGATTTCTCAGCCTCCAGATAACTTTCTGTTGTTTCAGCTGCCTAGGCTGTGGTAGTCTGTTACACAGTCTGAGCTGACTGATTCAGGCACTATGCGTTAAACGAACACCTGGATTGGGGGAACAGAACAGAGGCTTGGGGAACACCTCTGATCCCCTCAGGAAGACCCTGGCGCCCTCCCAGTACCTTCTGGTCAAGGCGTAACCAGTTTAGCTGGTCTTAGCTTAGCTTAGATGATGTAAATATTACACAAAGGGGACATTCTTTGCTGTCCAGGGATTATCAGGCTTGCCAGGAATTCACCAAAAATTCCTTTGGAGAATCAGCTGTCTCCCTGCTTACATGGGAATCTGACACAAAATGACTTTTTGGGGCCAAACTTTCACCATCAGGAGGGGCTGTGTAGCTATGTGTGGAGGAGGTGGCCCAGGTCTTCAGGAACCAGTGCTCTGGGCCCCCAGGCCCGGGTCAGTGTGGGCAATACTGGACTTGGGCTGCCAGGGATCGGGGGGGGGGGGGGGAGCACAGTGTCCATGGAGGGAGGGCTTTGCTGGCAGCCCGAGGCCCCGCCCTCCCTGAGGTCCTCATCACAGACACAAGCCACTATAGTAGAGGCCTGTGGGGGGTGGGGGCGGGGAGGTAGGGCGTTTTCTGCCAGGGCGCTGGTTTTTGGAATTGGGATTCGGTGCCCCAGCCCGCTGAGTCTGTCTTGGTGATGGAGGTGCCCCTCTAGGCGGATTCCTTCACCTCCTAACCAGCACCCCCTATCCCAGCCTTGGCAGCCTCTGAAGGTAAGCTGCACACTGGGGAGCCACACACGCTCAGTGCAAAGAAAATTAAACAAGTGATATTCCTTTTTTTTTTTTTTTTTTTTTCTGGAACGACACTAACAATTGCGACGGCAAAGGCCAAGGGAAGGGAAAAAAAAGGCAAAAACACTCCACCTCCTCCGAGCGTAGCGCCAGCGGCCGGCTCTGGGATTTGCATGACAAAAGCACTCGACAAACAACAACAAATTGCCAGCTTGTCGGAGGCCGCGGGGCGCTCTAGACAACTGGCGCGCTCTCTGGGCGGCGATCGGCTCTCGGGCCCGCAGGAGGGGCCCGTGGCAGATGCTGGGGACCGGAGGCGGCCGGCCTCGTTGCCAACGCAGCCGTGACCGTGGCCCCAGCGCGCTGCGCAAAGGCCTCCCCCCACCCCGGGACCGGGCGCGAGGGGCGGGGCGGAGGGCGCGGGCTGAGGGGCGGAGGCGTGGATCCCCGAGGGGGCGCGGAATTGTCCGCCTTTCTCCTCGGGTTCACAGGCCATCGCCTGGCCCCTGGACCTGGCCTGCGACCCCGGCATACCACGGGGGCACCGCAGGCGTCCACCCCAGGCCGGCTGTGGGATGGAATCCCGACGACAGGCTGCCCTTAGTACAGCGTCCCCGCCTGTGGGCGGCCCGGGACCCTCTCTGGCCGCTCCTCTAGCCCCAAGGTTGGGCCTGGAAGGGAGAGGGCAGCGGCCACTCCCTGTGATGGTCTGGCTCCCACCACGTGAGGCCCGGGCAGACGGCTGGCCGGAGCTAAATTGATTCATAATGATTTGTGTCTCTCCCCTGGCCAGCAAAGGGTAACTTTTCATTAGAGACACAGATGTCTTAATACCGCTATGCCAGTGTCCTCCCAGGATCCACTCCACTCCACTGCACACAGAGGTCGGGGGGCTGAGGGGTTAAGGGATGGGAGGACTGGAGCGTGCCCCCCAGAGGTGCCGGCCCAGCACGGTTGCCACCTCCAGGCCCCAAATGTGTGTGGCCCATTTCCCTACAAGGTTGTAGAGCTCCTGACCTGCCCCTGCTCTGGCCACTGGGGCCACTGGGGCCACCTCCTAGCCTGCGGCTGAGTGGGTGCTCCCAGCATGACTCCTGCAGCCTTCTTCTCAGCCTCCCTGCCCTTCCCAAGGCATGACGCTAAGTGAGCCCCTCCCTCCACAACTCCCAGGGCCTCCACTCCTGCTCCCGGATAATCCTCAAACTCCAAGCCCCCAAATCTGTCCAGATGAACGTTCTTCCATAATGGAAAATGGCACCCCAGCCTCACAGCTGCCCACTATTTCTCTGTCTAAATACGCCCTCACCGGGGCACCTCCCCTGTGGCATGTCTACTCTTCTTCCCAGCAGAGCCGAGCCACAGGGGGAGTATGGGGCTCACTCCCATGGTGGCTTCTCTGCATCTTTCCTGTAACTGTGCCCCACACTTAGTGCATGCTAGGTGCTCAGTGGAGATGTGTCGACAAAATGAGTGGTTTCCCCACTAGCAACTCATCGTTTTGGAATTAGGATCTCCTCTCTGGGCTCCCCTTGTAAAATATCAAGCCCCCTGAGAGGTCGGGTCAGGCAGGGGCGAACACTAGGGTCCCCATCTCCAAGTGTGACTGTGTCACCTGGAGGTCTCGAGCCTGGTGGGAAGACTCCTTCAGCTGCTGGGGGTACTGAAGGCCAATCCAAGCCTGCGTGATTGGCGGGGGGCCAGCTCTGCCTGCCGGGCGAGAGGGCTCCAAGGACCACACACCAGTACCAGACCCAGTTTGGATACCCCTGCCCGTGGTGGCAATGCTCCCACCAGAGGAGGAAGGAGCAGGCATCAGGGCACTCTGCCTTCAGTGCTCCCCACAGCCCGTGGTGCCAGCCTGGGAGCCAAGGCCCCCAGCCCCATGCCACATCCTGCTCTCCTGTTGCAGTGCCGCCTCACGGACCCCCAGCAATTGCCTCTCACTCTTCCGTGGAATCTTTGCTCATCACGGTTCCACCTGCTACCTCTTCCTGTTCTTGCCTGTCTAGGTAAACCCACCTCACAGATCCAGGCTGGGTTATGGACCCTGTTGTCTTGTTTGTGAGGGCAAGTTCTTTCTCTCCATCCAGACCATAAGCACAAGGCCTCTGACTTCTTAAATCTCCCTGGAGACCAGAGGTATATTTGAGTGAACTCGTGGGATGCCTCCCGTGAGGTTGGAAGCTCCTCTGCTCCCCCCACTCTCCCCCACCCCCCATCCCCTGACACCTGGCCTCGGATTCCCTTGTGCAGCCCCCTGGGTGCAACCACACAGTATGTGCTGCAAGGCTCCAAGAGTGTGAGGTTACAAGACGGGAACCCAAATTCTTCCCCTAGCTGTGCTGCCCTTTTCCCATCCCAATCTATTCTCAAATTTTGGCTGTTGAGAATATGCCTGAAGATGGGAAGAGGCTTTGAAAGGACTAGAAACAGACAGACACAAACAAGGGTGAGTCACGTCTGCAGGGCAGGGAGCTTGCACGGCTCACTGCTATAGCTCCTGCACTGGGCTCAGCTTAGTAGGTGCTTAACCAACCCTGATGGAGGGAATGCAGTGGCCCTTGTGGGAGGCGGCAGGGAAGAGGCCGGTGGCCAGACAGAGCGAGGGTCACTTGGAGGCCATGGTTGGCGTCAGTCTCAGACAGGGGATTTGGGTTCTTTCCCTGTGCCTTGTGGGTTGTAAAACGTGACTTCAGTGTCACTGACAGCACGACCAAACCACCAAATGTTCCTTACAGACAGCCCTCCTGGAGGAAGCCAAGAACCCATCCTTTTCACCTCCCCCGGCATCTCCCAGGCACACTCTCTCTGCTCGTGTCTTTTGTTTTTCTTAATTAAAGTAGCATGAGCCAGGATTCCGTCTCAGAAGGTGCAGCCTCGTGTCTGGATGTCTTCATTTTGGCTGTGCCATTGCTTTGCCCGCCTGTGCTGGCAGCTGGACGCTGGGGCTCATGGGACCGGTGGGGAGGTGAGTGCAGGAGCCCTGACCCACTGCAGCTTGGCCCACAGGCCTCCCCATCACCCCTAGCTTCCTGCAAACCCTCACCCCTCCCAAACCTGAAAGGGCCCGGGGCTCTCCCCTCCGCGATGCAGAGTGGCTGTTCAGTGCTGGATGCCTGGCTATAGCCCTGACTTTCTGAGCTCCCTCAGTGCCAACGCACCCAGCCCCTCACCTCATTCAAGGACCCCGAGGTGCATCTGTGCACAGGGAGTCTTGGCGGACCCTTCATTCCTTCAGGGAAGTTTGCAGGACCCTGTGGTGTGCCTGGTGCCGGGCTGGACAAAGCATGGTCCCTGCCCTCTGGGAGTTTCCAGTCTAAACTGGGAGGGGGTTGGACTGGCTGGGTAGCTCAGGGAGGATCTCCTGCCTTCTTTAGGCTTCCGTTTCCTCACCTGCAGATTGAAGGTGTTGGTTGGGATCTGTACACTGTACCTTGAGGGGCCCCGGGGAATCCACGGAGGTGGGGTCTGGGCTCTGAGCCCCTTCTGGCTACTTCCCGTTGAGCTGCACAGGTCACGCTGCACCGGAAACTGGACCCAGCGTGGGGAGACACTGCCTGATCGTAAATAATGACTGTGCAAGAACCCAGGTCTGTCTCTGAGCCCGGTGCCTCCTGGGAATCCTGTGCCCCAACCCTGGGGTGGGGCGGTAACCTTGGATGTGCTTTGTTTCGACACAAGGTCACTCTGCTCTTTGAAGCAGGGGCTTTTCTGGCCCTCTGTCCTGATTATGGGCTGCATCCTCCCTCCTGTCCCTCCCAGCCCAGGCCTGGGCCAGGCAGCAGGGCTGTAAAGGGGCCCTGGGCCCATCCAGAGTGTGAAGGGCAGGCGCATCAGGGAGGACAAGTGTGCCAGGTGAGGGACAGGAGCTGCCAGCCCCCGCTGCTGGGAGAGCTTTTACGGCCTGGGAGGCCAGCTTCCTCTTCCCTTTTAATATTAGTCTGGCCAAATTGCTTCCTCCTCTAAAGTTCTGGATTTTGGAGGTCAGAAGGGAGTGGAGCTGGGAAACATTAGCCAAAGCATGCAGGGATGACAGTGAAGATCCTGTCCTGGGAGGATGGGCTGGTGCATCTCGACCAGGAGAGCTTGTTCTATTCCAGACGGTGACTTCCGCGGAGAAGGGATCCTTCCTGCTCGGCCGTGGCATCGCGCACAGGGCTGCATAATGGCCTGGCTCTGGACTGTGAGGGACCGTGGGGAGCGGACCTGCTTCCATCTTGAGGAAGAAGCTGGTCCATGATCCGTGGGAGGAGGCTTTTTGCTGTGGTCCAGGAGTGGGGCGGCTGGCTCCCCAAGAGCTGCGGCCAGTTGCCTCCATCTCCCCGCCTCCCTGGCCCGCGAGGGTCCTCCGAAGGATAGGTAGGTGGAGAGGGGCGGGAACAACCCCACCATGGACACTGCCTGGAGTCCCTGGCCTTTGCCTCCAAGGTGTGGGCACTCACGGAGAGGTGGGCTTGGTGGGCAGAGCATCGTACTTGTCGTCACCCAGCTGCCACCATAAGCCGGGCCACCTTGGACAGTCCCGTGCTCTTCAACCGTGCAATGGGGTGAACACATACCCCCCGGGGGGGGGGATGCTGAGAGGACTAACCTTTACGGCTCCCCCGTGTGGTAGGCCTGCCCCTCCTTTCACTCCAGGAGACCCTCTTTTGGGTCAGCATCTATGAGGGCCCGTTCTATGCCAGGCGCTGTGCCAGACAACACGGCATCCGAGCTGATTCATAAAGAGAAGAATAGTTCGCGGTCGTTTTTATTCGGAAATACTCAATCGCCAACACGATGGGCATGCTGCGGGGGCTTTTAGTCACAGCTGGATGACTGTCGGTCGTGAAGTCCCCAAACAACAGAAACACCGGGCGCCCGAGACCCACCCGTCAGCGTCCGCTGGCCCAGGGTTGGTGTGTAACAGAGCCACGCACGTGGAGCCCGTGCGCTTCCCGTGCCTTCCTAGACGCTCAGCCCTGTCCAGGACCAAAGGCAGGAGCAAGTACTTCGTCCAGGTGGCCAGGGAGAACACTGTGGTCCTGGCCTCTGAACACACCTGCCCGTCTAGGTAGCCGTGTGGCCTCAGGCAAACAGATTGGGAGCTCTTGGCTTTAGTCTCCCCAGTCACATCCTCCTGGGGTCTGTGCTGTCACACACCTTCCCTGATGTGGTGCTTCTCACCCATGCAGGTGGGCCTCACTGGTTTAGGCCAGTTGGGGGCGGAGACGCCAAGGAAGAGCAACCACCAAGGCAGACCTGGAGAGGTGGTTCATTCATGGGTCAGCTTGGCGAGGCTCTCGCACCCAGTTAGACAACCACACACTAATCTAGGTGGTGTAGTGATGGAATTTTGAAGATGTGGGTAACATCCCCATGGATTGACTTTGAGTAAAGTCATGTTCTCCATTATCTGGGTGGGCCTCATGCAACCAGTTGAAAGGACTTAAAAGCAAGCAGAGGTTTCCCTGAGGAGGAAGAAATTCCGCCTCAGGACCGCAGCGCTAGCTCCCTCCTGAGAGCTTCTGTCTGCTGCTGCACCGCGGACTTCAGACTTACCGCAGTCACGTGAGCCAATCCCTTGAAGTAGATCTTTTAATATATATTAATATATATTATGTATGTATATATACTTTTAATCTATGTTAACATAGATTATATGTGTGTGTGTTTGTGTGTGTGTGTGTGTGTGTGTGTGTGTGTGTATGTATATATTTCCTATTGGTTCTGTTTCTCTAGAGAACTCTGCTGATATACCTGGGCCCAAGCACCCTTCAGGGAAATGCGTTTGTTGCTTTCACATTCTTTCAGCAATACTCAGAAAAACAAATCAGGTGGACTTTGGTAATGGGGACTCATTTGCAGTTGGACGCATCCATTGGTCTTAAGTATGTCCTCTTCTTCTTCAATGAACCACTTGCCCAGCCCATTTCTCAGGCCAGACTTGGAATTCTTGGTCCACCCTGTCTGCTTCGATTCCTAGAGACAACCTGGATTCCATGATCCCACACCCCAAATGCATGAGGTTCACTGGGCTATATTTTTTTAAAAAAATTGGTATCTATTTTACTGTTCTGAGCAGATGATGTTCTTTGTTTATGAGAGAAATTAGGCCAAATCCAACTTTTCCACAGATGGAGAAGCCTGAATTATTTATCAGAGGATCATGAATTTGGTCCTGGCAAATGGCAGGGCCGAGGGTGGCTGATTTGTGTTTCATTGTTGGAATAGCTCGATCCCAGCAGGTCCTGGGCACTCTTGACGCACAGCTGGCTCCGGGCAGGGGCTGGTGGTGGGGACCCTTCCGCAGCGGTTTCTGCGGGACTCCACTGGTTCCAGAGGCTGTGGGAGGGGCCCTGCCTAGGGATTTGACCAGCCACTGGGATGCTTGGGCTTCATGGAGACCCAGCAGGTGGGCCCAGGTAGGTCTTCTTCAATCAGAAAAGAAAGTGATGGAAATGGAAAAGATGGGCATGGCAATTTCTCTTCTCCCATCAGGCCATTCTTTCCTTTAAAATTGAACCCTTTCATGTGGGGGCTGTGTCTGGCAGCTCAGCAAGCAACTACGAAGGCCTGTTCCTCAGCTCCCGTTGGGCATATCATCATCATGGAAGTGAGAGTCGGCTTTGCTTTTATTGGGGAAGACCTCAGAGAAGCACCTTTCAGTGTGACCTGGGCCATCTTAGGAACTAATGCTAACTCATGTCGGCCTAGCCCTGATCACGGGTCAAGTGCTGTCCAGGCATTAACTCATTTAGTCCTCAGAACAGCCCTATGAGCCAGTTCCACAGACAACATGGCCAGGGAAAGTTCAGGTGCTTGTCCAAGACCTCCCAGCCAGTGAGACACGGGGCTCAGCTCCTGATCCCATGTGACATGGGTCTGGGGGTTCCCTGGCACCAGCCAAAGGCCAGAAAGTTCCCAGCCTTTAAGGTGCTTGCAGATGACTGGGGAGATAGAGGAGGAAATAATCCAGAATCCTTTCCTGCCACTGCACTCACAGGGGGCTGACTCCCACCTCCCTGGGGCCGCAGTCTGTCACCCAGCCCAGTAAAGCGACAAGAACTTTGTGCTTCAAGCCCAGAGTTGCCTTGACCAGGATCTTCAGTGACCTGTAAGGAAGCAGAACCAGACCCCAGGTCTTCCTGCTTGTCCAGGTATGTCTCTCCCTGGCCATGCCCTGGCCTTAAAACCTCACTATGAGTATTCCACCAGTTTGCTTGTGGCCTGAGACAAATCCCTGCACCTCTCTGGGCCTCAGACTCCTCCATTCAGTCCCTGGGCATCTGGACTCCGTGTCTCTGGGCTTTCTTCCTTTTTTATTTGCAGGGCTGCCTGGAGGGGGCCAGTCCCTTCTCATGATTTAGTGGGAATGAGCAAGGAGTTTGCCAAGAGGAGTCTTTAAGTGTTTGATTTGAACCGTTTTAATTTGCATTCAAGTTTGATTACCATCTCCTTTCAGGTTGCTAATGTGGGAGAAGAGGCATTTGGGCCCCTGGATGCTTGCTTCTGCTTCTAAACCCTCATTCCCCTGTAACTGCTTGGGATGTATGCCTGGCTCCCCACCTCCGGCGGCCCCCACCGCCTTCGGGCCCCATCCTGCGTGCTGCCCCTTCCCTGACCCCTCCTGCCCTGAGGTGCCACTGGATCCTCCTCTCCTTGTGGCCTAGGCAGGAGCCCCCGTCCCAATCTTTGCAGCTCAGAAGTGGCAGATGGGGTGTGGGTATGGGGTGGAGTGAGGGTAGAAGCTCTTTGCCATTCTTTATTTCAGTGAAGAGCCAGGGTCTGGGTGGGGAAAAGGTGAGGAGGAAAGACAACAAATAAGTGTAGAAATAAATCAAAGTTCAAGTCAAAGGGAAACTTCTAAAATTCAAAATGGTCTTCCTTTCAACTTTACAGAACTCACCCCTTATCCTCCATGCCCAGTTCACTCCACCCCGGGGACAGTGATGTTGTTCTTTCTCTGGGCAGCCTTGTGCCCTTTCATCACCTACCAAGTTCAAGGTCCCTTTCAGGCCGAACTCAAGTGCCCCTCCTTCCGTGGCACCTTTGCCGGCTCCTGCCCCCACCTCAACATTGTCCTGACCTCCCCGCCCTCCACGCACACCCAGGCCCCCACCCCACTTCCTGTGGCTGGTGTGGGGTGGCGTTTTTCCCTCTCTGGGCAGGCTTGCCAGCTCCAGGGGACGGGGGCATGACGGGTACCCAAGAAGGGAAGGAGGTGGGTAGAGAACGATGCTTGGGCTGAGACAGCGAGAGCAAGGGGAGAGAGACAGGGAAGGGGAGAAGGGCAGAAATGGCGGAGGCACAGAAAAGGAAGAGGAAGGTGAGGGAGGAGGGAAGAGCCATCCAGCAGCGCTTGTTGGACTAAACACAGTCCCGGGACAGCAAGTAATTCAGGCCTGAGTCAGCAAATTTCACCCATAATTTCTTAAGCATCTGTCAGGCCACTGCCTCCCCACCCCCCGCCGTGAAAGGAGCAGCCGTTTCTAAGGGAGCTAGAGCGAAAGCCTCATTTAGCAAATGAGGGGAAGGCTTAAAAATACCTCAAGGAGTCACCCTCCATGAAGGCGAGGCCACCCCCTCTCCTGCTGCTCTCCACACCCCCTCCACCAGTTCAGCAAGGCCCATGAGAAGGGCTGGGGACAAATGGCCGGAGTGGAGGAGCGGGTCACAGAGTTTGCATGTGACATCGTGTGACCCCGGGACCGTGGGGTCGTGCGCTGCTGGGATGGCCTGTGTTGCTGTGCAAGCGCGTGAAGGTGCAGTAGGGAGAGGCTTGGCCCTGCCTGTGTGGGGCTGAGGGGAGGGGCTTGCAACAGGGTGTGAAAGCGCAGGCGGAGGTGACGGATGCTATCTTGTATGTTCCCGCCTGGCAGAGGGGTGGCGCTGGGCACATGCGTGAGTGACACATGTCAGTGTTTCCATAAGTACACATTCAAATGATGTGTGATGGGTCATGTGTGTGAGACAGATGGACAGATAGACATTGTGGCAGGGAAAGAGGCACATAGATCTTCTGGGCTGGGACTGTCCTCAAGAAACAGGCCACCATCCCCTCTTCTGAGATGGTCTTGGCTCAAGACTCCCCCAGATTTGGCCCCAATTCTCCCTTCCTGTTTCCAGAGGCCACTCCCCCACCTTGGCTTTAGTGACAATGGCCGGCCTTGCTCTGGTCTTGCCCCTGCTGTGAGGCCATCTGTCCAGGAAACCACGATGGTTCAGAGCCAACATCTTCCCCCCAAGTGGGATCTTGACCACCATCTACTCGTCCTTTTTTCCCGCCCAGGGCTTGGCCAAGCCTCCATGTGCCTCGTCTCCATTACTCCCACGACAGCCCCACCACCAGGTAAAACTGACTGTGTTTCATAGACAAGACAATGACATCTCAGCTCGGAGAGGCCACGGCACACGCCTGGCGGCAACCATGAGGACCCGCCATGCTCCTGCCCAGCTCGTGGCCAGTTCACTATCCAAGGAGAAGCAGAGGCTCCCAGCCACATGGTGGGGACTTCTCTGCTCTCCGGACCTCACCCTGCAGAGGAGGATGCTGCCTTTTCTGAATAACTCACCCAGGATTCCTTTGAGCAGGCCACTTCTGGAGTTAAGTTTTTGTTTTCAGATTCTTAATTTGCTGACAAAGAGGCTGGATGTGGTCTGAGATGGGAGACAGGGAAGGACACTTGGAGAGCGGGGGTCCTGGCTACACCTGACGGAGCATGGGCGCACCTGGATGCCCAGGAGCTGTGGGCCCTCCCATACCTGGGTTATGCCTGCTCATCACCCAGCCCTCTCACCCCACACACTCTGGGCTCACAGAGGACTTAGAGGTATCCCGGGAAGGCTCAGAGAACTAGGTTGGAGGGTGTGTACCTGGCAGCCAAGGCCAATGAGGAGACCTTAACGGTGCAATCTGAGGTACCTGGAAAGCCCTTGCCCTTCCGGTATTTCCCCTGTGAGTCTGCCCTGGTGGCTGACACACCACCATTAGCACTTAATTTGGGGGTTAAGCATTGCCTATCCCTTAAGCCATGCTTCTTCTTGCTGCAGTATTGGCGTATTTTTATCCATTCTGCTCTACCCTCTGAAATTTTTTCTATTTGTCCCACCAAACAAACCCTCCTTGTCCAGGCCCCCAGCCCCTGCACCCAGCCCTTTGGTCTATGGGGATCACTCCCTGCTCTTAACTGGCTGGGCCAGTGTCTGAAGGCATGTTTCACACCTCCCCAGGGTCCTTTTCTTTAGATCTCTGGTTCCTCCAGCTATTTCTCGTAGGACTTGTTTTCCAGATACTTCCTTCACCTTACCATCCAGTCATTTTCACTAAGAGTTGAATGTCTGGTCATTTTAGTGTTGTCTGGAGTTCCCACAGGATTGTGCCTCCCGGTGGCGGGGGCAGAGATTTCCTCGGGTGGGGGCATGTTCCATGGAGACGATCCCCCCTTAACACCCCTCTCATTGGTTCAGATCTCTGCACACAGGCCTGCCCAGTGGTCCACAGCCTCAAGACCAAGCTGCCCACTCTGGGACAGGTCCCCATCCTTTCTCTGCGGCATGCACACCAGTTCCTGCCTCTACCCTGCCCAGGGCGGGGGCTTTGCCCTAAGGCGAGGAGACCCAGAAGGCCCTGAGAACCAGGAGAGAGGGGTGTATATCTTACCAGTAAGGCCAGTGATGCCCATCTCTGTGTTCCAAAATGCAGAATGAGCCTTTCTCTTTATAACCATCATTTGCTTCATTGATGAAACCGGGTTAAGAGTGTAACCCTGGCTGGCCGGAGTGTGGGGGGGGCACCCTAAGATTGCTTCCGGGTTCAGAGCCCCAGACTGTGTCCTCCCCTCTGGAAAGCAGCAGGAGCCCCTCTCTACCTGCTGAGAGAGCGGGGCTGTGGCAGAGGCTGGGGTGAAGCCTGAGAGCGGAGGCAGTGTAAGCCAAGCTCCTGCCTTCCTGGATCCCCTTCCGTTCCTGTCCTTCCCTTCACACATCATTTCCATCATTTTAGTCAAGAGTGGGGTTGGGAGGGCTGGTCTGGCCCCCCTCCAGCCGAGACTGGGAAAATCCATCACGCCCCTAACATATATTTTAAAATAACTTACACGCAAAACACCCCCACACTCCCATTTCTGCGTCTCAGATCTGATTATCTGCAGCTCTCTCTCTCTCTCTCTTTTTTAATAAAAAATTGCTATAAATCTCTTTGTCACCGGAGATATAAGAGGCAGGTTTGCTGAAGAAACAGCCTTGCTGAGTTGTTTTGTAGGTGGTTTGGTGCCCTGCTCTGTTTTTTTTTTTTTTTTAAACTCTCCTACAGCTCAAGCTGAATTTCAAAGAAGATGAGAGTAAAGGAGAGATGTCCCTGGTTGGCGTTAAAGGAGGGAAAGAAGTTAGCAGGTCTGATGAGGCCCCTCCCTCCTCACCCCAGGAATCCCATGCATGTTTCCACACCGCTTCTGGATTTGGTCGGTGGGACCCAGCCTACGTGATATAGCTCATTAAAAACCCCCCGTTCCTTATATACACATGTATAACTGAATCACTTTGCTGTATACCTGAAACTAACACAACATTGTACATCAACTATACTTCAATAGAAAAGAAGAAATATTAAAAAACCCACCCATTACTGTCAGAAAGAATCCTTTGCCTCCCATATCCGTCCCTACCTTCTGGCCTAGGCTGGCCGTCATGTGCTGTGGGCCCTTTGGGACTGAGAGGGAAGGGGGATGGGATGTTGGGCATTGGGGAGCCTGGTCCGTGGAGCCACCAAGGACCTACATCACAAACGATCCACAGATGGACAACTGGGAAGGTAGCCGTTTGCTGGGAAGTTGTCCCAACACACCTGACTCATTTGTTACCCAGTCCACAAAGCAGGTGAAAAGGAGAGAATGTTCCCTCAAATGCTCCACTGGGGGTCAGGGTTGAAGAAAAGGAAAACCCAGTGACGTTACATGCACATGGAATACGGCCCTGTGAGTGCAGGGCCCTCCAGGCCTTGTGTTCAGCTGGTGCTCAGTGGGTGGGGGAAGGGAGGTGTAAGGTGTTCCTCTGGAAGAGAGGCTGGGAAAGGTGTCGTGGGGCGGGAGGGGAAGGCGGTGAGCCAGGGAGTGGAGGGGGGCATGGCTGGGGGGGTGGGGAGAAAGACCAGTCTGAACAAAATGAACATCTGGGAGAGCTGCCGCCGGTCTGCATTCCGGTTCACCCATCCACGCAGAGTGGACGTCAGGCCCCACGTGGACACCCCTCAGGGAAAAGGACACGAACCTTAGGGTGCAATAGATCTGCCACTCGCTGTTCTTTGGACCAAGGCCAGTTTCCTTACATCTTTGTGCCTCAGTTTCCTCACCAGCACAATGAGGATGATGAGAGTGTCTTCAGAGTTGCTGTGGGGCTTAGAGGCACCCTGAAGCCACCCCACACACCTACAACTGGGCGCCCGGGGACTCAGCAGTTGTCCCCGCCCCCAACATCACTCCAGGGAGGGCGCTGCAGGGCGTTTGCTCCAGGCCCTTCCAGGCCTTCTTTACAACAAGGCAGGTTTTGCCAGCACACCATAAGTGAGCAGGACACAGCGCCACCTGGCCATTCCATGGCCTCTCTGTCTCGCAGGCCGCTGCCAGAGGAGGTGTATTTCATTTGTATTTAATGAAGTCCAGTAACGCGGCAGTATATGAATCACAGTGTAACGCACAAGAGAGGATACCAGATAAATGTATAGATCTGTGTGTGCGTGTGTCTATCTATATATACACGCATGCACACATTTATGGGGATTTTCAGGCCCACTACAGTTATTAACCTGATTCAAAGCCTGCAGCCTGGTTTAATATATTAAGTGAAATGGCAAGTCTTTATCCGTCTTTGCCTCCTCCTGCTCCCTACCTTCTGTCTGCTCTCCAGGACAACACCATGCATATGCCATATTACATTCCATTTTGGTCCTGTCCTGATAAGCAGGAGATTAAATAATGAATGAGATTCCCATTAGCTGAATTTTTTTGGGGCATATTTCAGGCAACCTTTTCCCTTTTTAATCAAATTGGCTCTGTATCGCAGAATATTTTTACATTGATTTGAAAGACAAGGATTTTTTTTAAAAGGCCCGGTTACACTGACATCCCAATGTGTATGAAACTTGGTCGGCACAGGCATCGGTGAGGGGAAGGGGCTGGGGTGCAGCTGGAGGGCAGCAAGTGGGATCTGGAAAAGACCCTGCTCCATCCACCTTCCCTCCTCCCCACTTCACTCCTTTCCTCTTCTTTTCCAGATTCTTCTGCTCTTAGACTAAGGGGCTCGGGGAGACACGTGGCTCCTTTGTTTTTGTTAGAAAGCAGGACTGTTCGTTGAGATGTTATCCCATGCATGATAAGAACTATGGGTAAGGCACCCGTCCTTCTGGAAGCTTCCTTCGTTTAGTTGAGGCCACTGCCTTCCTCTTAGGAAGACCCTGAGACACATCTACCTTTCAGAGAGCTGTGCAAGGGACCCAGTGCCCAAATTCCCAGGAACCCAGGGCATGAGAATCTCACTCATCCACGTGCTCCCCTCCCCTGACACAGGTGCTTGTCCCCTGACTAAATACATGTCCTTCATGGAAAAATCAAGTTGTTTTTGTTTTTGTTTTTTTCCCCAGGGTGGGGGATAAGAGATGAGAAGGCTTGGTAAATCGGAAGAACTCATCACACCTCGCTATTTGATCCTTCCGCTTTCTAGCTGTGCAGGCAGAGCTCAGAAGACCCAGGTTCCCGGCTGCTTTCTCCTGGGCCCGGGTCAGAATGTCCGGGGCTCCCCTTTACTGAGTCCCAACAATGTATGAGGGGGTGTGATAGGTGGTTTAGGGCTAGGCCTCTCCACAAGCTTCAGGCAGGTGTAATCAGTATCCCCAATGAAGTGACAGAGGTGACCTGGGCTCACCACACCCAGGTCACTTGTTCACAGACCACAGCTAATAAGTACGAGAGTCTGGATTCAGGCCCGGGCCAAACTCAGGTGCACACACTGTCCCCCGACCTGCCCTTGCTGGTGGTATCCCGTGGTCTTCCTGGTGCAAAGTTCCCATTGCTTCCTGCTCTGTGGTGTGTGAGGTTGTCTCTGTCCCCTTCTCTGCGCCCCCTGTCCTCAGCTCTGGTCTCTTGGCTACAGGGGACTAACTGAGGGGGTCCGGATGAGAGCGTGGTAGCTGCAGTAGCCATAACCTAGTCCCGCATGGGCCCCTCCAGACAGCAGGCGGGAGTGGTCTGCGGATTCACCACAGGACCCCCTGCCCCCTGTGCTCAGGACACATGGGTTGACTGACTGTAAGCAAAGGCTCAGGGGGGCCAGGGTGGGCCCGGCCTGCTGACTCTCCTCAGATATCTGAGGCCACGCAGGAGAGACCCAGAGCCTGACCTGCCTACCTCGTGTCCTGGGGAGTGTGGCTGTCCCCAGGGATTTCCCACGCGAACAAACACTCCCACGGGCTTTCAGAGATGACTGGACCAACCCGGAATGCGGTTGGTGCTTCTCCCTCCTCTGAGAACCTGGGCTGCTGGCTGATGAGGGGCAGGTGGTGTGATGCGCTGGTTCCCACTGAGGGGCAAACTGGGTCCTGCAGGCAACGCAGAGCGTGGGAGTCAGGAGGAATCATGGCGGCATCACGGCCCCCTCGGAGATGCTTCCGGGCTGGGGCAGCTGGTCCCTGCACGGGAGGCTGCCTGTGCTATGGGACAGCCCTGCTCTAAGCAAGCTCTTTACACTGAGCTAAACCTGCACGCTCAGCCCTCCTACACCCCGGCCCACTCTAGGATATCCTGATAAGGGCTGGTGACCCCACCCTGACCCTGCCATCGAGGTTCAGAAAGCCTAGGGAGGGGGCTGCATCTGGAAGGGGCTGGATGTGGAGGGGGCAGGTCGACAGAGTCTGGCAGCGATGCCCTCCCAGCCTTCTGATTCCCAACACGCGGGCAGTTCACAGCCGGTGACAGGAGTGGGGTGGGGGCGGGAGCTGAGGGTCTGCTGGGGACGACAGACGTACTGGTCACTCAGGATCAACACCGGAGACCCACCGCGGGGACTGAGACTCAGTTTACAGACGGTTTCTTGCGTTACCCTGCCCAGGCCTAACTGCCATCCTTCCCTGGCTCCCTCTGGGCAACTGAGACACACTTCGCTTTACGAAGTCACCCTTCATTCACAGTGTGTCAGGGCCACGCACACCCCAGGGCAGAGTGAGCTGCTCAGGTCCAGCCTGAAAGTCGTTTTGCTCGTCTGTTAGAACCGGGGATGAGAAAGGCTATAGGAGGCAGAGACGGCCTCGGGGGAGATTTTCAGGTGTTGACCGGACAAAGTCTGCCCCTCCCTGTGAGGACACGCGTGAGATCCTTGGGAGAGTGTGACAAGTAAAGGACAGAAGGAGGAGATAAGAGAAGTGAGCTGTGGATGCCCCCGCCCCTGCTTCCCTGGCAGCCAGGGCTTACACAGTCCCTGGTCCGTGTTCCAGGTCCAATTAATCTCCTCTCTCCCCTGTCTCCTTCCCTCTCCTGCTCCTGAAGACAAGGGAAGGAGAGTGTGCCCTTTTGGCTGATGCCTCCGCTGAATTATTTGAGAGATGAGACTTTAAATGGATGTTTAAAGGGCCAGAGGCCCAGGCCTCCATTCCAGGGCGCCTGAAGGTCTGGACCTGCAGGAAGGTGTGGGTAGGCAGCCCTGCCCCCTGCCCACCCCTCCCTGTGCTGCCGGGACCTCAGGCTGACGACCCAAGGATGGGGCCTGACATCACCGGTGTGCTCGTGTACACATGTGTACACGTGTGTGTGCTGATGGGCACTGTCTCAGCACACAGGCCCATGCACAGTTTGGGCACACAGTTTTGTGGATGTGTTGGGGAGGGATCGCTGTGGCACGTGAAGGCTCCATTGTGCGCCCGGCAATCACCTCTTGTGTGTGTGCGTGTAGGCGTGACTGCATGGATCAGGGTGTGCAAAACTAAGTGAATGAGCATGTTTCCTTATGTGAGCAGAGAGGGGAGGGTCTGGGCAGTGGCTGGCCCCATGGCCTGGCAGGAGCTGACCTGCAGGAGTGCCGCCCCCTTGTTCTTGGACTTCTGCTTCTGTAACATCCGGAGACAGGGAGAGGGGCTGCTTTCCCAGAGACAGAAAACAAATTGCCCAAATTTTAAGGAGAGCGTCTTGGGATTTATTCTGAGTTCAGAAATCTAGAAGAGAGAGAGTGTCCCAAAATGTGAGATCTGTGCTTGTCTGTGTGTGTACTTGACTGCAGCTGTGAGACTGTGTGAGTTTGGTACAACCTGATTCCACGTTAGCCACTGGCTCCTGGTCCTGTGTGTGTGTGTGTGTGTGTGTGTGTGTGTGTGTGTGTGTGTGTGTGTGTGTGTTGAGAAGGAGGAGACTGGAGGGCCAGCTTTGGTCAAACCCACTCCAGAAGATGAGGCTATGGGGCAACTGGTCTGTGGGCATCACTGCTCTTTCCTTCTCACGCTAAACTCTCCGGTGAGTGAAAAACTTTGGGAATTGATTGACACTCAGGAGAAGTAAGATATGTGAAGTCCTACAGCATCCACCAGGTCCAGCAGATTGAAGGTCTCCGAAATCCGGGAGAATAGCCACCACTGAGGCAGAGCTCTCCTCGGGGTCTCCTCTGATCCAGAGGGGCAGCCAGACTGGGGTGAAGACAAGGCTGGGGCTGGATGGGGGGGCTGGCACAGCTCCCTGCCTGCCTGGGTCATGGCCCCCAGGGGTGGGCTCAGCTGTCTGACCGTGCCTCACTCCCAGCCAGGAGCTCTGCCCACAGCTGCCCCTCTCGGCCACCATTTCTCCACGTTCTGGTGGTCAGGCATGTGGGCGCCTGCCCTCCTGCTCTACCTCCTCCAAGGAGCAAGTCCTGCCCACTCAGCACCCCTTTCTTTGCTATGTGTTGGGTTTTTTTCCACTCACTCACTCCTATTCTACTGACCAACCATACATACTGCTGCCAGCTAGGTGCTGGGGATGAGAAAGGGCGAATTTCAATCTTATGCAAGTTCATTAAGCGTTCATTGAGCGCCTACTGTGGGTGACGTGCTGAGGGTCCCATTGCTGGACATGACAGCTATGATGCTTTCTTTCACAGAATTTATAACCTGGCGGGGGAGATTGCTAATGGTGTGGTTATAAACTGGAGTGCCTGGTGCTGTTTGGAATACAGAGCAGAGGGTTGGAGCACACAGAAGGTCTCCAGGCTGGAGTTCACTGAGTCACACATCTTATCCCAATCAGAGTGGAAACTTCCAGGAGCCAAGGACAGCATTTATCTTCTTGCCATCACCTCCACAGTCCTTATCCCAGGTCTGTCTGGGTTTTCATAGACTATGAAAAGATGGATGGATGCATGCATGGAAAGATGGATGGATGGATGTTGCTTCTATCACATTCTGACCTCTTAGCTTTGGAAACATGGATTGCATGACCAGGTCAGAGCTCAGTGCTAAGTGCTAGCAGCGACACTCACTGCCTGCCTCTGGCTCCTCCCAGGAGGTGGCGGCTGGGCAAAGGAGCCTCCTCTTCCAGCCCAGGCTGTGCACACACATTATTGGCTTGCTCCTCAATCATGCCTTTTCCAGCTAGCTGCTCCTGTCACAGCACATCTTGTTAGCCCTGGAGGCTCAATGAAATGGAAATTCATGTTTAAATTTAAAAACAACATATTGACCCTGGGAGCCAGCGATGTCTATGTTTCTAATAACTTACTCAGAATGAAGGCTTGGATGAGCATGTATGTTTCTTCATGTCTGTGTGTCCCAAGTGTGTGGACTTGTGTGTTTCCTGGGGTGCCTTTCTGCATTTGTTTACGTGGGTGTCTGTAGTGTTTTCACCTGTGTCAGTGAGCCTCTCTGTGTGTGTCAAGCATTTGCTCTGGAGGCTGTGTGTCTCACTTTGTGGTTAAGGCTGTGTGAGGCTGTTGTGGGATGTGTTCGAAAGGTTTGATTTGATTGGGATGTGTTCAGGGAGCTCAGAGAGCCCTTCATCCCTTCCGTCTCTTGGCAGAATCAGCATTTACCACTTGGGACAAATGCTTCCTTGCCACTGAAACTCCGCAGCCTTCCAGAGCCCCATTCCTCCTCGCTAAGGGACCCATCCTCCTCCCTCTCTGTGTCACCCTCTGCTATGAAGGAAGACCAACAGTCTGATGGTCCAGAGGCCCAGGATCTGGCCCTGTACCACCAGCTGTGTAGCTGAGCTAAGTGTCTGCATCCTCTGTACTCTAGGTCTCCTTTGTAGGGTGGGGGGCACCACAGTAAGGCCTCCAAAAGGCCCACCCTAGGGTCTGTCAGCTGTCATGTTATGATTTCTACTCTCAGACCCAGTCTGATCACTGTTATCCTGTTCCAAGAACAGTCAGTGTTGGGTCATTGAGACTTTTTCTGATTTCCAACCTGATGCAGCAGAGATAAACACCAACACTAGATATATGGCAGGGGCTCAGCAAACACTTGCTCATTGACTGAAAGCAGTATGATGCCAGTTTCCAGTGTCTTATTCTTTCATCCATCTATACATCCACCTACCAATGGATTCATTCTTACAAACATTTCTTTCTTTCTTACTATGGATATATTCAAAGATGTAAAAGACAGCTTCCACCCCTGAGATTCTTGCAGCCTACTAGGGCTGATGGTGCGTAGGGAAAAGCAGGGTAAGAAAGGGCCAGAGTGCTCTGGGGAAGGCTTAGAGGAAGAAAGAGCATGTTTGAGAGGTGGGATCAGGAAAGGTTTCATGAGGGAGGTGGTGGGAGCAGAACTGAGCCCAGAGGGCTGGATGGGTCAGATGGGGAAGGAAGGAGAAAAGGAGGGGACTTCCTTGGTGGGCTCGTGGAAGGCATGTTTAGAGAAGAGCATGAACAAATAGGAGGCAGTAGTGGAGAAAATTCAGCCCACCTACCCATCCATGGCCTAGAGCACTTTCTTTCCCATCACCGTGCAGTTCTTTCACTACCCTTAGGACAAAAGCAGAGAGGCCCAATCACCTCTCTTTCAGAGATGGGAAACTTGGTCCAGGAGGGTTGAGTGTCGAGCCCAAAGTCATACAGCAAGAGTGTGACAAAGTAGGGACCACAACCCAAGTCTCTGGACCCTGTGACCTGGGGTTTCCTTCTCAATGATGGGATAAAGAACCCATTCAGGAAGTTTTAAAAAAGTCTTATTTTTTAACTTCAGGAGAAGTGGGAAAGGGTCTGTGAGCACTTTGTTTCTATTACCTCTTGAAATTTGACATAATGCCTTGGCAGCTCCCCCTTAATATTCTGCTGTATATGGAGCCTGACGATTTCCACCATCGAATGTGACAGGTTGGGAAGATTAAACAGAGGAGCTAAACTAGCACAAGTTGGAGATGAGGAAAAGTATCACATTTATGAATAATTTCAGCTGAATCCTCACAACACGACACTCCCTGGACAGATCACATTCATTATCTTATTCACCACGACTACTGCAATATTAGTGATTTGTTACCGAATCAATTATTAATTCATACAGGAGAACGAGGCTCTGTCACTTAACTCTTCTCTGAATGTTGGGCCCAGGGTGGGGCAGGGAGCGGGAAACAGCCAGATTTAGCCTTCATTTCTTGGTTTGGGCTCTTCTAGAATGTGGAAGGACAGCTAAGGGTGGTGGCAAGTGAGACATCTGGTTAGGGGGAGTGTGTCATGCCCCTCAAAGCTGTGGCCTGAAACCACAGACATCCAATACAACAGAGCAATGCAGAGCCCAGAGGTCTGTTGGGGCCAACTGAGGACATCCATCCATCCATCTATCCAATCATCCATCCATCCATCCATCTAATCATCCGTCCTCCATCTGTCCATCCATCAAATTTATTGCTAGCCATTTGAAGTATCCGACTCAAATAATTTGCTCTGTAATCCTCTGACAACCCATACAAATCTTCCCAACTTTCAGAGCCCAACTCAAGTGATCAACCTCCAGGACACCCCCTGACCCTCGGTTTTCCAGCTCTCCAGATGCTATCCCAGGAATTCCCCAGCCCTTCGCTTGAGGTGGATCCACACTTGACCGAACACAGTTTTCACATGAATGTCTTGTCTCCTTAGCCCAAGATTCCTCAAAGTATCTTGGGACCTGTTTCATATCACCTGGTCTGTTCTTTAAGAAAGCAGATCCTGCAACCCCATCCTTGACACACTGAGTCTGCGCTCTGGGGCTGAGGCCTGGGAACCAGCCTTTTAAAAGAGGACCCAGGGCTTCCCTGGTGGCGCAGTGGTTGAGAGTCCTCCTGCTGATGCAGGGGACACGGGTTCGTACCCAGGTCCGGGAGGATCCCACATGCCGCGGAGCGGCTGGGCCCGTGAGCCATGGAGCCTGTGCTCCGCAACGGGAGAGGCCACAGCAGTGAGAGGCCCGCGTATGGCAAAAAAATAAAATAAAATAAATAAAAATAAAAAATAAGAAATAAATAAAAGAGGACCCGGGGCCTTCAAGCAGCTGAGGGGCTATAGGACTCTCGAGTGTCCAGGCCTTGTTAACAGGCTGCGGCCTTCCTCCTGCTCTCCCTCACTCTGCACATCCCCTGTTTGTTGCAACACATCTGCCTTGTGTTGAGGGGCAGAAACGCACAGTTCTGAAATCAGGGAGGCTTGGCAGCGAGGCAGGTGGAAATGTTAGGGGCGGCAGTGTCTCCCTGGGGAACTGAGAGGGGAAGAGAGGAGAGAGAGAGAGAGGAAAGGAAAGGAGAAAGTATGGAAGAAGAAGGAGTAAAGAAAAACATTAACGGGGGAAAGGAAGAAAGGCAGGAAGTAAGGAAGGATGGAAAGAAAGAAATAGGAAATAAAGAAGCCGCCTCCGTCACGTGAGTCTTTGGTGAGCCAGCACAGTTGCAGCTTTCTGGACAGGGAACCTGGGCCCCGAGGGGCGGAGGCTGGGAGCCGGGTCTAGGTGTGAACAAGCCCATCTGCAGGGGTGGCTCGTGATGTGTGGGAGCTTCCTACAACTGTTCCCTTCCCCACAAGCAGCCCGAAGACGGTGCTGGACTTCCCCAGCTTTCCCCTCTTCCTCCCTGTTTCTCTGACTTGACCTGTGGCCAATCTCCTTTTCCGCAGGTTTAGGGTCCTTCCCCACATCTTCCCAGGGCCCTGCCAGCAAAATACAACAGGCCCAGTGAACACCTGCCATTGGCCAAGTAGTGCTGACTCGCTTTGGCAGCCTGAGGGTGGGGCCCACAGGGTGCTTCTTGCCTGTCTGACCAGTAGCTGGAACCCTCTGCCAGAGGCATGCCCTGCCCCAGAGCCCACCGGGAAATCAGCAGAGAGATAAAGCTAGGAGGAGAGAGTTACAGGTACCGGGGTTACAGGGACCCCAGAGCCCAGTCTGATCCTAATCTTGGCCACCTCCGGACCCTGGCAACCCCACCTGGTTGTCCCGTCAGACCCTCTGGGCATCCCAGTCTTTCTGCAAAGACCACTTAGAGCCCAGACCCACAGAGGGGCGGGTAAGAAATGTCACCTGCTCATAATGAGTCGTGTGGGTGATAGTTTATCTGAAGGATGGTCCGAAGGATGTTTTGGGGCCAACTGAGCTCCAAGTTCCTAAATCCTTCCTCTTAACCCCTCAGTTCCCTCAGTTCAACGGCTGGCACCTGTCCACACCCTTGGTGTGTCTGATCTCTTGGAAGTGCCACCAGTTAGGGATATCATGGAAACTCATCTCTCCTTCAAGGCAAAGCGGTTTGACCAAAGGCCCCAGTCATGTCCCCACCTGGCCTCTCCGTCTGTCCCCCTCCACACAGTGGGGATGCAGAAGAGTAAGCATGTAGTTGGAGGAGGCCAGAAACTCCAGTGCCCAGCTCCACCGGCAGTAATTACCGCTGGATAAATAAGCCAGAGGGGGAACATCGTCGAAAAATCTAATTACTGTGTGGCTCGGAGGTTTCAACCTTGGTCAAGTTCGGGCAGGTCTGATTTTTTGTGGAGTCCTAAACCCCAAGCACTTAGGCCGTCCTGGCTGGTCACTCTTGGTGGCTCTGCTCCCTTTGTTCAGAAACACTGCCCCCTCCGAGCCTCCAAACGTAGTTCCAGCTTTTCCAGACTTAGGCTCTGCTTGTATCCCAATCCCTTGGAGTCACAGAATTTTCAGAGTGAAAGGGGCTTTACAGACCACCTAACCCAACCCTGAAAGAGCCATGAAGAAGGAACCAGAAGGTTTGGGTTCGGCTCCAGTCCCCCCACTGTGTGGCCCAAGTTGAGTCCCTTGCCTCACCTACGTTTTCCTCATTTTCAAAATTTAACATGGAATAAAAACATATCCCTGACTGTCTCATAGGGTTGCTGTGAGGATAATCAAAAAATGTTGCAAAGCATCTCTCAGAAAGGGAGAAGACCACTGAACATTCTTTTTAGAGGAGAAACTAATGCCCAGAGAGATTGGGTAACTTGCCAAAGGCGCATAGCTTCTCAAATCATCGACGGGGCGCCCACTGTCGGGGAGTGTGTGGGTCCCCTGAGAGCCAGACTGTCCACCTGAGCCAAGGTTAGGTGCACTTGACAATTCCTTTCTGGAAGACTTAGTTGACTTTCATGCTAATCTGGTGTCTGGCATGGAGCTGGTGCACAGAGTAGGGTGAAGGGGGGCCAGATGGAAGGGGCCTACTGGATTCCTTTGATGAGGCTGCAGGGTCCAGCTGTGAGCACCTGGGATGCAGGTCCCCTCTGTCCTCAAGGGTGGGCAGTGCCCTATTCCTCTTTATTTCCTCAATGTCTAGTGCAGGGCCTCACACCCAGGAGGGGCTCAATCAATGTGATGGAACGTATAGGCTAATTGTCAATCAATATTGGTTTTACTTTTCTATGTTTGATTACATGGTTTACAAATGAATTGCACATTTAAGTGATGAAACTGCATTTCTTTAAAATGATTCCAGAATTATCTTTGTGGTTGCAACTCAAGAAGGATGTACTGGGGAGGGGTTGAATCTCTCGGCAATGTTCTACTTGGGGAACCACAGGCACTCTGAGAATCAGGACAAGAGGCAGGGGAGAAGGGGCTGGGGCTGAGGTCTGTGACCCCGGGGAAACCTCCCACCAGGGCCCCGGCCTCAGGGCTGCTGGGAGCTAGAGCGGAGGCCAAGCCTGAGGATTCGCAGCATTTCCGGATGGGTGGAGCCCCTATCCCATCCTTCCCAGGGGCAGGGGGCAGGGAGAGACCTTGGTTCTCCCACTGGGGAGAGGCCCAAAGAGCTGCCTCAGGGTGTGGTCAGGGCCAGGAGGGGAGGGACGTGGCTGTGTGGCCTGGACCGCTGGTCGGGAAGTCAGCTGGGTGCCCTCTCCCTGGCAGAGTGGAGACAATAAAACCCTCAGGAAAACTCTCGGGTACCTACAGTATAGGATCCAGGGGCCAACACGGTCCACTCTACACTGGAAGGGTCCCTACAGGATTTTTTTAAGGACAAAGAGAGCAACGGTCCTGCTGGGTTCCTGGCCTGTCTGTTTCTCCTCGCAAGTCCCCGGACCTCTGGCAGGGCCAGCTCACAGAAGGATCTGGGGGAGGGATGGATCCCTGTGGTGGCACAGGGTCAGTAGGAGGGGTGTCCTCTGTGAAGGACTCACAAAACGGCCACTCCGGGCTTCTGGCAGCTGCATCTTGTGCTCATGTGAGCCATCTGCTATCCTAATCCAGCAGCACATCGATCCACCAGCTTTTGGCACCCTGCTGTGAGGCTTGGGGGTGGGGACAAGGACCAAAGACTTCGCAGCCCTGATCTTGCCTGAAAGAAGACGGCCATGCAGCGAGGGGAAAACTGACCCTCTGCACAGAAGGAGCTGCAGGGGCTGATTCTGGTCCAGTGCCTGATGGCCGGCAGCAGCTGCGAGAAGCAGCGTGGCCTCACCGCGAGGGTGCGGCCCTCACCGGCCACGTGACTCTGGGCAGCTACTGCACTTCTTGGCGCCTCAGTTTCCTCATCTGATAAAAGGGATGACAGCACTTAGCTCACAGGGCCGTTAAGAGGAGTGAATGAAGCAGCTGAGAATGGGATTGTGGGCCTGTGGACGGAATCCTCAGGGAAGGCTGTGTGTAGGAGGTGGGGCTTGAGCTGGTGGCGAGCGAGGGAAGTGCAGGGAACTCTCTGAGCCAAGAGTGGAGGTGGGACAGGCCCTGGGAGCCCTAGTGGGGGCACTGTGTCCCCCTCGGGCCTGCGAGGATGCTCTGCACTGCGGGGCAGGGGGCCGGGTGGTGTGGGCGCCATCAGGATGGCCCAGCTCCTGGCAGAGAACAGGGCACAGTGCTTGTCCCCTGAGCTTGGGGGCTGGGCCTGCCCAGAGGTACGATTGCTTCAGCCAACAGGCAGAGCAACGGTTTTCCTGAACCTCATGAAGGGAATTTTTGGAGCACAGGCTGCAGGCCCGGAGCATTGCCAACACTAGGAAAAGTTCAGTGCCCCCAGCAGATCAGAGGCTCCTCCCAGCTCCTGGGGCCCTGCCTCCTGGTCTCCCTGGGAGCCTCAACTGTCTGGATGCCTGTGAGGGACCACAGGGCCTAGCCTTCCCCAGTAAGAGCCTGATGCCATGTCTGATTGCCCTGCTCTGGTCCAGTTTGAGTAAGGACTTGGCTTGAGCCTGGGACATTCCAAGTCTCCTGGGCTAATTTTCTCCCTTCCCCCAACTCACTCTTTCCTGTAGGATCTGCTGGATCTTCAGTCCTGACCCTCCCACCTCTGACCCCATCACCTCCCTCCAAGCCCTCTCAGGGCACATGCCAGCCCGCATTCTGCCGAGAGGCTCCCAGCCCATGGTCGGAGGCAGGATCTCCCCATACCCCTAGTTTGCAGAGGTGGAAACTAAAGTTCTAAGGAAGCATTACAGGCAGGGCTGTAACCAGAACACGGGTCCCTGGCTCCCCGGGTCTTCCTTCTCAGTCTGCCTTCTCTACCTCCCTGGGCTCTAGCTGGCCCAGCTGCAGATGCCACGGGGTCTCTGCCACCTTCTTAAATACAGGGGACCTCGCCGCTGCCACCCCGGGCCCTGCAAAGCTTTTCTGTAACCACGTCAGCACACACGCACCTCTGCCTGCAATGGAGGAGGCACTTGGAGTCCTCCTGCTCTGATGGATGGCCACCCCTGCTCTCGCTTGTGTCATGAGTGTGAGTCATGTCTCCCCAGCCAGACAGTGACCTGGCCGCCTGCCGCTGCAGCCACGTGCTCCTTTCTCCCAAGTCCGGGGGCCTGAGCGCACAGTGGGGACTCAGTGGGAGCCACTGAGTGATAAATGGACTGGAGACTCAGGCGTGAGTCTGCGTCTGAGGCGTGAGGGTGATTGAGGTCAACCTTTGCTCGCTGCGTAGAAAATGTGCTCCTGGAGCAAAGTGATGGTCAAGCAACCCAAGGACAGTCACGTGAAGCCTATGAAATGTGAACTGTAAACATCTGATGTGAATTCAAGCCTCCCTCAGTCCGTGTGGATTAGTGTGGCCTGATTCTCTCCGTGGAAGGCAATCCTCACGCCTCCCTCCGATCACCCACGTTAGTGTCTTTTTAGAACGAACGTAGCAGAGTGTGAGCAAACACGGAGAGGGGATATTCCTGGGTCCTTGCCCTTAAGAGCTCTCATTTCCAAAAGTCATTCCTTTGTGCCTAACTCAAATCCCTCTTGCTGTAAGAGATGCCACTATGCTGCTGGTAACAAATTACTACGTCCATTAGACAGGTGAGGAGACTGAGTCTAGGGGGCAGGTGATTCCCTCAAGATCACAGAAGGGTTTAGTTCCTGAGCAGGAACCAGACTCCTGGCCTCATTAGGCACTTTCAGCATCCCTTCTTTCATCTGCAAGTGCAGGGCGGGAGGGGCTGGCAGCCTGCCTCACCCTGGGATGGCCCAGCAGTGGCAACCCTTGTGGCCCATTAAGAAAAACAGCTGCCTTTTTCCTGCTCCAACAGGCTTCCAGTGAAACAAACAGGATATTTACCAGGGAGAAAGGAGGAGCCTCTTGGCTTCCAGTGCCCCCTTCCCTCACACTCCTTGTAGCTTTGATTCCAAACCCCTGCCTTTATTAAGTGCACCATTCAAAAGGCAAAGTCATTCCTGCAAGTGTCAGGGATACGTGGGAGGATGGGGAGAGGAGACTGAAGCCTGGGGGAGGGAGCAGCTGTACCCCAAAACGTGAGACTGAATGTGTATTATTGCACGTGGGAGCCTGTGAGTGTGTATGTGAATGTGTGTGAGTGCGTATGTGTGTGTTCCTGCACATGTGTGGGGTGAGGGAGAGTCCTGTGACTAGGGGACGCTGCCTTTTACAGTTGCCCTGGTGACGTTCGTGGCCCGTACCCTGCCATGTTTTGCCAAGGAAACTGGCCAGAGACCACCCCCACTGCTTCCTTTCTCAATGGAAAACGCTCCCTTGCTTTACTTCTCGAACAGAAATGACCCACAAATGCTCCTGTTCCTCCTAGCTTCTGCAATGAGCACAGCCCACCCCCAAACCTCTCCCGGGCTCTTCATAGGACATGCAGTACCCACCCCTCTGTCTCGTTTTCCCAAGCCACATTCTCCGATGCTCAGTACGGCTGGAAAGGATACAGGAACAGCTGGTGCTCCCAAACAGTGTGCAGGTCTTCCGGTTAGAATGGACACATGAGCTTGCTCATCAGCTCAAGACAAGCCCATGTAATGCCCCGATGCAGTGCTGGGAGTTCTAGAAGGTGGGCTGGGGGCAAAGGAAGCAGACATGGGGGGGCGGGCTGTCCTTGGAGCATCCACATCTGACTGGGCTGTTTCTCCCTGTATTTCTCCCTGGTGAAATAAATGGCACTAAAGATTTGACTGGAATTTCTCAAGTCTTGTGGGGTGCTGACTCCAGGGGGGACTGGCTTTCACAGGGAAGGGAGACACTGTGGGACCAACATGGGCTGGGAAGTCTGCCTGGAGGGGTGGGGCTGGAGGTGGGTCTGCAGTGGGGTTAAGAAACGTTGTTGGCAGAGGTGGGGTCTGAGTGCAGCACCCTTGAATTCATCCTTGGCAGACAGGGGGATGCCTGCCTTCCTACTGTCCCCCTGTTGTTGGCACGTGTGTCCTTGGGTCACTAGCCTATTGTCCCCGCCCAAACCCAGGGCTGAGAGATGGGGTGAAACTATTGCAGTGAGAAATCAAAATAGTGGAGGTACCCATAGTCCTGGCAACAGTCATGGCCTTGGTCTACTGAAGCCACCCCCAAGCCCTCTGAAAAAGTGGAGGAAGCCTGCCTGTCCTCCTTTCTCCTTCTCTCCACTCAAAACCTTCAGGAGAATGGCTTTGGGAGGCTCAGGGAGACTGGCCATGGCTGAGACCGTCACGGATCTTTCACTGGGGTTCATCGTGCTACCCAGTCTACCCCAAATAAGAAGCGGCTCCTTGGCCAGATGCCAGACTGGTCATATGCCAGGTCACCTCCTCCTCTTCTCTGAGCGTCTCTCTCCTCCACCCTCCTAAGGCTTCTCCTTTGAGAAGCCCTCCAGGACTCATGGTGCCTGGCCTAGCGCGACAACTTCCTCTTCCATGAACTTGGGATGGTCTAGCCCTCTTCTCTAACATTGTGGCACCTACAAGGCTCCGATCTGCTGGTACTCTCAGCCCAGGAATGAGCTGCTCTTGGCTTTATCCCTAGAAAGCCTAGACAGGGTACAGTGACAGGATCTAAGACAAAACCCAGCTTGTGCACAGGCGTGCTGCTCCAAGGGGCAGGGGGTTATCATGGGAACCTTTGGGGAGGAGGGGCATCTAGAAGGAATGGAGGAGGAGCAGTCTGCCAAGGAGGAAGAGGTGCAGAGAGGACTCAGAACGGGTGCTGGGCTTGTCAGCATCAGAGGGAGCTGAAGAGGGAAACATGCCTCCTGGGCAGAGAGCTCTGGCCTTCCATCCGACACCCTGTCTCCCACCTTGGAGGCGCCTGGCTCCAGAACCCAGCACCTCTTGCCTTGGGCGCTCCGAGCATCAGCGAGCATGTACAAGCAACACTGCCCGTGCTATAACTAACTAAGGGCTTGTGCAGTCCTGCTGCGGCTGGGGTAAGTCTTCCCAGCTGCTTGGTAGCAATGCCTGTGGCCACAGTGGGGGCCTGTCTCCCCTGAGGCTGTGGATGCAGGGTCACATCTGCCCTCCCCTCCAGCTTCCCAGCCAGGTGATCAGGATATTCTGTCCCCACCTCACCACCAAGCTCTCGCTGTCTCCAGCCCCTGCCCCTTCTCACGCCTCCTCCATTCTGGCTAGAAGAGGAGGTCCAGACTCCCCACTCATGCTCTCAAGTCCAGGGCCCTGGGCTCCAGAGACTCCTCTCTTGCTCCTTGACCTTGCTGTCATCTGGACCCCTCCGTGCCACCCCTCACTCTGCTCTTTCAGACCCAAGTGCATCCTCTGTCCCTCCACATCTGGCCATCACCCTGCGCAGGTCCCCCCGCGCCCTCTCCAGGAGTGTCCTCTGACCATGTGGTCCACATGGCAGGCTCTCCGTTCCCAATACTCCTGTCTCTTAAAGGCTATGCTCCTCTTTGGACATCCGGTCTCGCCCCATCTTGTCGTGGGACCTAACGGTCAGGTGTGAATGTGGGACTCCCCAGGAGAGAGACAACTTATTCCAATGATCTGGGTTTCCCATCCTGCCAAGTCCAGGGCTGGCACCTGAACATGCTTTGCCCATGACTGCAAAGATGGATCATCTGACCATGTCATCTGTCCCTTGCGGGCTGGTGACATAGGGCAGAATCCCTCAGGTTAAAATGGGGAAGCTGTGTACACATCTATTAATATCTTGGCTTTGCAGCAAAGACAAGGCCCTTCCAGGGTTCTAACCCTCTCCCTGTGCCTCAGCCAGGCTGACTAAGGAGGTCTCTGAGAGCAGCCACCTCAAGAAAACCCCCTGCCTCGCCTCCCAGCTTGCCACCTAACTTTATTTAATTGCCCCCTGGCTTTATTGGTACCTCCTAGATTAGAATACCTGAGACCTGGAAAATTCATAATCACATGATTTCTTTAAAAAAAAAGAAAGGCCAGGAGAAAAAAAGAAAGTGCATTTCCTTTCCACCGACTTGTTCATAATTACCTAATTAGAGCGGGTACCGTACAGTTGTCCGTGGGGAAGAAACCTCATGGAGATTCAGGCAGGAAAAGAGTGGGTTTCCTGGGAGAGTTTTGGGGCAAGAACCAGCTCCCCTGGCACAGGCCAGACCATCTGTATCTGCAAAAGCTAAAGTTGTTTGGCAAAAGCCCTAGGGCTACTGTCCTCGCCAGCTTGGGGACACGGTGGAAGATGGGCGCGCCACAGGGCTCAGAACAGGGCTGCCTGTTGAGGGGACCTTGGTCCATACGTTGGTTCTCTGTTAGGTGCTGGGGGTAGGGCCTCCATCACTCGGAGAGGACACAGGTGAGGGCAGAGCTGGCTCCTCTACCACTGCCAACGGCTGGAGGGACAGAAGGCAGGTTGGCAGTGATAGAGAGAGGCCACAGGGGTAGGAGAAGGTAACAACCCCTTCCCTCAGGTGAGTGTGGTCCCAACTCTGGCTAGGGGCTGCCCCCAATAGCAGAGGACTGGCACTTCAGCTCCCAGCTAGATCTGCCTCCAAGCATGGGTCCTGGCTGTGGGGAGGGGGAGGCGGGATCTCACTCCCTCATCCCGGCTACCTGGCCGCGTCCTCCCACCTCCCACATCCTCCCTGAATGTGGCTACCACCACATGTGATTCTACCACCATAAGAGCTGTGATGCGTGCTGGCAGGTGGCAGCCCAGACTGCCATTTTCAGTGTCCTCAGAAGAGTGGGACTGGACGGAGAACTGGGTAGGGGGCGGAATATGGGGACACGGGTCCTCTGCCTGCCATGGACACTCGAGGGGAAGCCAGGTCCCCTCTCTGGGCTTCAGTTTCCCTTTATGGAAAGCGCTGGCCCCAGGGGCCTGTCTTTTCAGCCCCAGCTCTGGTCCTGGGGTTTGGTGGCAGGTTGAGGGCTGGACAGGATCGGGGTCTGCAGGGAGACAGACTGTCCTGTGACAGAGCCTTAAGGCGGGGCACAGGGTCACACGAGACCTTACTGGTGACCACATGGGGGCTGAGTCACAACTCAGCCCGAGAGCCCGAGGGCCCACAAAGACAATAACAAACCTCCAGTAAATTGCGAATTATGATTGCGTTTCCTGAGTGCGCTGAGCAAGGCCAGGCTTCATGGTTTACTAGGGCACCAACCTCTCCTTCCTCCATCAGAAAAGCCGCGGAACCGCTCAGCTTAGGGAGGTGAGGAAGGGGGTTGGAGGGTGTGGAGGGCTGGGGGCAGGGCAGCCGAATGGGGGTCCTGTTTCCTTAAAAGTGTCATTAGGATATGTGGAAAACAATTTGCCTGGCCATGTTGCGTCACCGCCTGTGCGGTTTGCTACACATTAAATTCATTATTTTAACAGGTCAGTGCCTCTGACAGATATTCATTTGTGGGAGATGAGCACGGCTGCTTCTTTAATCCCCATGGATTACTTGGCTCTTCTGAAAAGCGATACCAGTAACTTGCAGAGACTTTAATCCCAATCACTCCAGACTGTTTACAAGGAAAAAAAAAAAAAAAAAACCTGCCCGCATGGAGCCAAGTGCCCGTCTCCCAGTCCTGTCCCCTCTGCAGGGCAGAGGCTCAGCCTTGGCAGGAACACGTACGGACACGGAAGCTGGGCATCCCAAGGGAAGCCCCCAGACCCAGCAGCTTAGAGCACATCCTGGTGGGGGTCTGGGGAAGATCCTTTTTCTGCTGAGGCCTCTTTCTTCCATCAGCTGGAAGCTGGTCTCACCTGGTCCCACCCAAAGCGACTGTGTGAGATCAATGGCCTGGGTGGGAGGTGGGCATCCTGGGGTGACATTTTGAACACATTACTGTTTTTCTCTAAAGGTCTCGGTAGCACACGTGGGAAAACAGCACAGGGGGCCGAGCAGTTGAGTGACAGGGGACAGCTCCAGAGGGGCTCCCACAGGCTAATGTCCAGCTCCTCCCAGGGCTGCTGGGGCATCTGCTCTGTGGACGGTGTAAGACCATGATGGATCTGCCAATGTCCCCAGCTGGGTCCCTCTGGGGAGCTGAGTCCCTCACACAGTTGCAAAGAGGAGGGGACCTGGAGAACCACAGTTCTGCAGGGTCCTCAGTGTGACAGCAAGAGAGACTGGTCTGGTATCAAAGACCTGCCGTGCAACGCTTTGCTTTCCTTGCGGTCTCCCAGCTTTGCACAGACACACTCTACAAATCAGGCTTGACTTCTACTGGGGAAGGCAGCCACGGTGTGTGTGTGTGTGTGTGTGTGTGTGTGTGTGTGTGTGTGCGCTCATGCATGTCAGCATGCATCTGTTGTGTGTGTGGCCTTGCCTACCTGTGACTATGTCCATCCATGTTCTGGGGGCAGTGGCTACCTGTCCAGTGGATGAGTAATTAATTGGAGGATGATAAAGCAATTAGCCCCAGAGCTTTTGAAAATAATGAATGAGGGTCCTGTAGATGTCAATATTTGAAAATACTAATTTAAGGCCTATTAGCTGAAACAAATTTTAATTAAACAGGGAATAATCAGGGTGATGAGAAGAAAATAAAAGCTTTGGCCAGTGACCGAGTCCTCATGAATGCAGAGCAAGGGGAAGGAGCAGGATGGTTTAGATATGGAGCTTGGATCTGGCCAGTTGTCACTTGGGTGATGAGCCAAGGGTGGGCAGGGGCTGTATAGAGAAGGCGATGCCACATTTCTGCTCTGGGTCTCAAACTTCTCATCTGCAAAACGAGAGGGGCTCCCAGGGCCGTTCTCAAGTAGACTTTTGACTGTGAGGGGGGAGGCACAGGGTGGGGGGTAGGTGGGTAGCAGCTGAGCGGAGAGGTTCTATTCTGTGAGCGTATCCACTGGGGTGTGGCTGTGTTTCCAAGGATGATGTCTATGGGGTGTCACCCCACAGGAGCTGGGACAAAAGAGTTTTGCCAGCAGTACAGTTGATGGGACACATAAGCCTTTGGAAAGACTCACTACTTGGGTTTTCCTGAACAGGATCATGCAATTCCCTAAAATCTCAGCTTGGTACAAACTTTAACTCTGCACCCCAAGGAAGAAGATCTGCTGTCAGTGGGGTTACGTGGGACAAGAGGGTCTGCTGAAAAGGTCACTCTCTACTCTGCCAGCGGACACCTATGACTCCCGACAGGATGCTTTTCCAGGAGAGAACATTTATTCACAGTTCCCTCTCCCCACACTCCAACCAACCTTCTCTTGGGAGAAGCCTCCCCACCCCCAGCCCTCCCCGCTGATGGCGGGTAGGTGTGTGTATAAGTCTGTGTGTGCGTGTGTGTGTGCGCAGTTGTGTGTGCCTCTTTATGTGTGCCTATGTGTCTTTGTGTCTGTCTACACCTGTGTTTATGTGTGCAGATCTGTGATTGTGTATTCGTGCCTGTGTCATTGAATATCTCTGTGTGTCTACATGTATGTTGGTATGTGTCTGTGTGTCCATTTGCATGTCAAGGGTCCTGGAGTTTCCAGGCGGGCAGTGCCACCCCCATAGGACTGCCCTTTTCCCAGGGCCTCAGCCCTCAAGAACTTCAGCTCACACCACAGCACCTTTGTTCGGTTATTTATTTATAACCTACCACGTTCCACAAATAATTGGAGGTGGAGATATTGGATAGCCTGGGGCTCCCCTCTGGCCGTGCATGGAGGCTGTCCTCTAAGGCTTACTTCAGGAACCCAGAACAACCTCATCTCCTCTTTGGACTGATCTCTGCTGAAGACAACACACTTGGCCTCATCCTTCCCTCCCTCTGCCTCCTGAGTCAGGCACCTACCTGCAGTTTCTGTTTCCCACTTAGCCTCCAGCATTCCTCCCTGCCCAGGCCCTCTGTCTCCTGACTCTGAAACCAGAAGTCCAGGCCAGCTCGTTCCTTTGGAGATGGTGCCCTTTTCTCGGATTCTTCCTCTGGCAGCATCTTGCCCCCCGGGCTGTGGCTTGATGTCACTCTCCTCCCGTCTGACCCTTGCAGGAGGTGGACTTCGGCTCTGCACCCTGTCCCCAGCCACCCCAGACTCACCTCGAGCCTGGGAACCGCACGACCTCCTCCCCAATCCCCTGCCCCCATCTCTGCAGCTGAGTGAGGCTGGGGGCCCCATGCACTCAGTCACTGCTGCTGGAGTTGAAAGTTGCATAATAACCTGGGGCCCCTTGGAAACTTTTCATCTCAACACGGAGACTGATTAAATAGCAACAAAAATAAATTATGTATACACAGGGTTGTAAAAGCATCCAGAGACTGGAGACTTGGGGTCTGTGCCTCATATAAATGCAAACACTGTAATAGCATTGCAGTGGGTCCCCACCCCCATCCCACACATACCTGGGGAGGGGAAGGTCGGAGCCGGGGAGAATGGTGTACAGCACAGAGCGCCCAAGAGCTCAAGGCTGCTGGGGCTTTAAACAAAACCTAAAGCCAAGCATGAAACCCAACCCAGTGGAGAAAGAAACTGACCCCAGATAACTAAGCTTTAAGGCCTAGTGTGCCAACAAAAGGCTGCAGAAACGGTTTATATTTCTTGAGTCTGCTGGGCAGATGGGGACCAAATCCCAGAGGTGGAGGTGGAGTGATGGGAGGGGTGATGAGCAGGGAGTCAGGGGGCCTGTTTTCCTGGCTCCAAAGCAGTTATCGCCTCCTGGCCTCCGCCAGTGACCTCCTCCAGGGGCGGAGCCAAAGTGACCCCCACACACACCATCCCAGGATGCCCTGTCCATGCGGCTCCCCTCTTGGGCACCACTGCTCCCCAGAGGAGGTGTTTGCTGCTTCCGCTCACCCTAGGGATCTTGGTAGGGAGCTTGCATTAACAGCTTTCACTTGGGCTGAAGCGGGGGGGGCAGGAGATTTTTCCAGCTGCAGGTGTCTCTGGGCAGGGCCGCCTCCCCCAGGTTCCCTCCATTGCCAGCTTCCCCCTCAGTCCTGGTGCTGGGGCATGCGTCCCTGGGCTCAGCTGCTGGAGGCCTGGCTACTGGGTCCGGCTTGGGTCTGGGGATGAGTAAAGGGAGGAAAGGACTCCAGACCCCATGCCGGTTGGGTGTCATGGTGAGCTGTGCGCCAGGAGCCCCCTCCACTCCCCTCTGCCCGGGGACAGCTCTCTCCTTATTCATCATTTGCCCGCCCACCATCTAGTCACTCCCTCACGTACAGTAGGCACCCAATGAGAACTGGCCAACTGACCGATTACAAAGTCATTATGGTGAGGACTAACACTTCATGGTGGGCTATCGTCCCCTTCTGATTTCTGGGTCCCCTTCTCTTTCCATTACACAGCTGCTCTCTCCCTTAAGTTACATGAAACCTCCATAAACCAGTCACCGTAATAAGATTAAAGTATTAAATTTCCATGGCAGGTGAGCATCGTACTTTATACTTTTCAAAGTGCTATCTTATTAACTCTCTCATCTTCCTAACACATCTGCAAGGTTGTTGGGGCAGGCACCATCATGCCCAATCTACAGACGAGGAAACTGAGGTCCCAAGAGGCTTGTCCGTGCTCACATAATTAGGCCTCCTGAGTCCTAGACTTCCGTCCTGGGGAAAAGCTGTAAAGGGATGAAATAGGTCTCCCCACCTTGAACACTTAATTTTCCACTGATTGCAAGGATTGAGGGGCACAAAGGATGCCTGTCCATTGCCATTTCTGCCAGGGCAGGGAGGCTGCGACACCAGGTGGCTTAGCCTTGGGTCCTGCCTGGTCTTCCCTTTGGGTCCACTCTTGCTGTGTCCCCAGTACACTGGCTGAGACACAGCCAGCACTGCAGTGGACCCCACCTCTCATCTGTGCACCTCATCTCAGTGGGGGGCTGTTGTGAGGGTCACCTGATGGCATGGGGACTCAGCTTCCAGAGCTCACCCCAACAGGCCCCATCCCAGGAGCCCCCCACCCCCCCTGCATCCCACTTGGGCCCAGAGAGGGAGCTGGGAGATGGGGAAGAGGGCATTTGCGCTCCTATCCCTTATTTGAAAAGACTAAATTATAGAAAGAAGGGAACAAAAATAAGAGAACTCAGGGCAGGTGGCACTGTCCTCCAACTTTATAAACAACAAGAAGAAACAAAGTGCAATGAAGGCTGCGTGTGGACCAGGCAAAGCGAATCCCAGCAGCAGAGGAATGGAGATGAGCTGTAAGATGCCACGCAAGCAGTTTTAGAGCGGAAAATGCAGGGGAGAATACAACATATTCTCACTCACGTAGTTTGCTAAAAGTGTCCATACAAAGACCACGTGTCCATGTCATACCGAGAATGAGGGGCCACCGACACTTACTGTTTCAGGGTTAGCGGTACCATTCAAGGCAGGGTCCTGGGTGTCTCCTGGAAGCCCCAGAGGACACTCCCAGGATCCATGCCAGGGTACCTCAGTGAGGCCCCCGTGGAGAGACTGGCTCTGCTGTCCCACAGCTGTGGCCAGCGCCTCCCGCTTACTGCTTCACACCCTCCTCAACATTTTCTTGCAGGAAGCCTTCTTGTATTAACCTCCTACCTCTGATGATTTTCTTACTGTGTCCTCTCAGCACCTTCACATACTCTTTATATTTTATGCTCTTTTGATTTGTTCTTGGTTAGAAGTGAGCTTGCAAGTACTGCCAAGTTTCCTTCTAATGTCCGGCTCCTGCCCTAATCCATGGGATATCCAACACAGGAATGCTATCGCCACGTACACATATTTCTGAGCTTGAATGGACTGAGTGAACTGGATGAACTGCCACTGGAGGCGAGGAGATGTGAAGTGTGCCCCAGTGGGGGTTGCCCTTCCACCTCCAGGTTCAATGCCTCCCAAGCTGATGTCTCCCGGAGAAGTGACTGTGCCCCCAGGAATGCGAGAACCAGGGTGGGCTTGAGAGAACTTCTGGGACCCCTCCTTCCTTCTGCAGGTAAGGACACTAGGGGCTGCCTAGGGAAGGAGCTGCTCCACACCACCTGGCAGTTAGAGGTGGCCTGCCTGCAGTCCTGGGCTCTGGTCTTGCCAGCACAGTGTAGCAGGTGGTGTTTCCTCCTCTGCGGGGGCCATCCTTTTTCTATTGTCAGGTCCCCAACTAGACTGAATGCTGCTTGAGGCCAGGATCACATCTTTTGCTCTGTCCCCGGGGTCTCCAGCAGAGCACAGAGCACACGGTAGGCAACAAATAGTAACGTCAGAGCCATTGTTTTTGGAAATAATCTCAAAATGCCATGTCTTGGCCACGACTGTCTTTGTCCAGAAACATCTAGTAAGCAGTAGCCAACAGCAGAATGGGCCACCTGCCAAGTGTGGAGTCCCTGTTGGAAGGTGGGTACAAGCAAAGACCAGTGACCATGCATGAGAGATGGCCCAGGAGGGGATTCCCAGAGTGGGCCTGGGGATAGACCACAGAGTTTCAAAGTTTCATTCTCTCCCTAAGGTTTAATGATTCTGTCCCTCTGAGGATGAAGGGACAGATGGAAGTTGACTGGGCGGCACATGTCTGGAGCCCTGGAAGACGGCTTGCCCTGTTGAAACCAGTCCTTGAAATTGGCTAGATCCTTCAGGACTTGAAATGCCTGTGAGAGTTCGGAAGGTTTTTAATAGAGAAATCTCAGCTTTCATGATATGGGAGGCATTATTTAGCATCCTCGTTGCCAAGGGTAAGACAGAAAAATCAGGCCTGGTGTCTGACTTCACTGAGCTTATAGGTTTCTTGGGGAGAAGAGAAGCTACCCATAAACTCTGAAACATACACCATAAACCATAAAAAGCAAATTAATAATAAAGAGTTCAGAATGAAGAGAGAAACTGTGTTTCAAGAACATACACGATTATCTGCGCAATGACAGGTATAGACAACAAGGCCTGGGGTTACTCCGAGGAGGAGGGAGCATCCACTTCTGGCTACAGGGCTCATGGAAAGCTCTGAAGGCTGGTTTTGGGCATTTTCAGTCCTTTAACTGCCATTGTGACCACTGGGATTTGACGTCCAAGGACCATCCAACAGAGCGCATCAATGGTCCGGAAGCCCTGAGCCACTCCTGCGGCTCCCCTGGGGGACAGGGCGTGTCACCCATCCTTTTCACTGGAGTGGCTGCCTGTGGCTCTGGTCCCCAAGGGCAGACCTGACAAACAGGGGGCTTGGACATTGTTCTGCTTGCCCTTCCTGCCTCTGGGAGTGAGGTCTGCTGCCTCATGACACCAGCACGGTATGGGGAGAGTGGCATGGACTTGGGGGCGGGCTGGTGTCTCTCCTCCCCAGTGGGTTGAATAAGCAGTGGAGAGGTTGGACGTGCAGGGGCTGGTCTGTTGATGGCAGGAGACCCAGCCGCAATCAACGAACACTTACAGCCAGGAGCCTGTCCCAGCGGAGGGGGTGGGGAGGAGACTCTGGTCCCTATACCCAACTCCCCAAGTGTCCCCATGCCTGGTTTGGGAGGCAGGTGGTAAGCCCACCCTCGAACACCCCGGCCCGGTCCCCAGCCCCACATTCACGTCCCGGCTGAAGCCCTGAGCAGGGAAAATGAGGGTGTCTTCCTTTGCCGCTTCTTGTCACCCCTGGGGGAGGATGGCAGCTCGGTGGTGGTGGCAGTTCGGATCCAGATCTTTGGACCATCTCCTCTGGAACCCCAGGTGGGAAGAATGACAAGTCCACTTGAGGGGAAGCTCTAGGGGGTGTGGTGAGGGTCCAGAGCAGGCCCCACCCTCCCTTGTAAGGGTTCCCATCTCCCCCAGCCCCCGTCGGGGCTTCCCTCGGCCCCACTTTGGGGGCTCAGGGGTGCTGCGCCTCAGCACACCCCACGTTTCAGGACTTAGATCCTCAGCATCCTGGTTGCTTGTGAACAAAACCCCTTTTTAGCTGAGCTGAGACAAGGGGGACTTTTTCCAGCTGAACTTTCTCCAAGAGAGCAACAAGAGCATCTAGAAGCCATTGGGGATAGCATATCTCGCAGGAGGCCCAGGGCTTGGTTGGCTGACCAGTTTCAGCCCACCGCCTTGTTCCCTGGGCCTGGATGGTGTGTGTGTGCGTTTGAGGGGGTGCTTCTGGCTTGTGTGCTGTGTCTGACATGTCACTGCCCTGCTGTGAGTGGTTCTAGTCTGGTTGTGGGGAGGCTGCCACGCCTCCCCCTCTCCACACCCAGCGGCAGCGCCTGCACCTCTTGTCTGATTTCTGCTCCCTTGGCCGCTAAGCTTCTCTCCCTTGTGGTAGGAAGGTCTCCGATCCTCAGCGTTCCTTGCAGAGCTGAATGAGACAACTGACAGGTTTTGAACTTAACAAACGATCAAGCTCTTCTCAGCTCAGGATCTCAGCAACACCCACTTGCCTGGGTTCTCTGCGGTGATTCATCACACAGGTGCCTCTCCCTCTTACCCCACCTCATCACACACCTACCAAGTCCCACCTCCCTGGCGACTCCCAGCAGAGGAAGCTGCTCCCTTTGGTTCAGCCTCGATTGACACCCTGGTCCTTGGCCCACTAGTCCATCCTAGTATGTCTCCCCGAGGGACAGAACCCAGGAGGAACCCCCAGTCTCCCGGGCAGAGCCCCACCCCAGCCTTGAGGCAGCCTGCAGGGAGGGGAGGAGAAAACTAATGGATGTGAGGAAATGGGCCCAGACGGTCGCCGAGCGCAGGGGACAGAGGGCAGGTGGGCAGTGCTCCGGGACCCCCAGACTGGTCTCTCCACCTCTGCCCTCCCCATCCCAGGGTGAGCTGGAGGCAGCAGGAGTGACTTCACATCTTTGTTGCTGTAGCTTCTGGGCTGAAAATAGTGCTCTCTAGGGCAGGCTGGCTCCAGGTGTGAAAAGCTTCACTCCCAGGGAGTAGCAGGAACCAGCCAGAGAGAAAAATTAACCACAGGTCTGGCGCTTCCTTGCTTAGCTGAGGAACACAAGTGTCAACCCTGCCATCCTGCTTACCGTGAAGTTTGTTTAAGGTGGGGGGACCACACAGTAGCCCTACACAGCTCACCGGGACTCTCGTCCGTGCCTCCCCATTTCCTGACGGCTTCCTGCCCTTGGCGCTGAGCTAAAAGCTGCACACCTGGTGGCATCTAACCCTCCAGCTGCTCTGGAAACAGGTGGTAGCACCCTCATTTTACAGATGGAAACTGAGACTCAGAGAAGTTAATTAGCCTGCCTAAGGTCCCACAGCCGCAGAGGTGGGGTCATCTGACCCCAGTACATCCCCAGCAAACACTTCCGGCTGTACAGGGTCTCCAGTTTCTGTCCTATCTCCCAGCTGCTGCCTGCTTCCTGAGCAGGAGGACAAGTGATGTGAGGAACCGTGTCCCTGGTTCTCCCTAGAGGAGTGGTCAGAAATGGAAGCATCCTCCCCCTCTGCTGGAGGGAGTTTCTGGGGCAAGACAGAGTGGGGCACTTCCCTACCTCAGCCCAGGGGCCGGCATCTCCGCGCCTGCATCAGTGTGATCACTGGTAACTGTGTCTATTCCCAGCACGATCCCCAACATTCATTTCCACCCTAAAGTACACCAGATAATTAAGTCTCTCTCAGGCCTCCTCAGTATAATGCAGATTAATTTATTATTTAAATCTGAATAGAATATTAGCTCATTGTCTGAATAGTTCTGATAAATATTGGGGGGGGTGCAGGAAGGAAACCCTCCCACTCGCCCCTTCCCCTCATCAGAATGGAAAGACCCCATGGGCCTGTGAGCAGCTGGCAGGCTAGGGGGCCAGCTCCAGATCCCGGGGCGCACAGGCAGCTTCGAGCACGGGGTCCTGTGTGTTCACTAATCGGCTCTCACAATGCAGGCCGGCCTCTGGCCCAAGACAGAAGGGGAAGGTGGGGAAAGCAGGAACCACAGAGCAACTTCCCAAGCTGGAGGCCTTTCCCCAGCTATTTGGACAGGATGGGGTGAAGGGGCAGGGTGAGAGCGCTGGAGACAGTTTCTGAGCGTCTGCAGAGGGGACTGTGGTCTGAGAGCTGGGAAGCCTCTCAGCAGCTCAGCCTGCCCTTCTCAGAAATGGTTCTGGGATAAGGACCTCTGCACCAAATGATCCAGAAGGTGCTTTCGGTGGGGTTGGTTGTGTGTGGGGGCCTACAGAAACAAGGGGTATGGAGTACAAACTGTCTTGGCTTTGCCAGCACTCTGCCTCCCCTCGCCCAGCCCCATCCCGTGTCCCAGGAGACCCATGCAAGGCCTAGGAGGGCAGCCCCTTCCTGTGAGGCCTACCTCCTCCCCTGTAAACAATCTCTGGTGAAGGGGAATTCAGGCTCGTCCTGCTGCTTCCATCTCCTGCAGAGATATCCTCTTGGCCTCCCAATCTCCACAGTAAGTACAGTGATATTAAGACCCTTAACATCTGGAGGAGCCCACAGCTGTGGGACAGGAGCTGTGGGCCTTCCGGCCGAGCACCTCTGTTATGGACTGAATGTTTGTGTCCCCCCCAGTTCATACATTGAAGTCCTAACCCCCAAGGTGATGCTATTAGGAGAAGGGGCCTTTGGTACTGGTTAGGTTTAGATGAGGTCGTGAGGGTGGGGCACTATGATGGGATTAGTGCCCTTGTAAGAACAGGAAGAGACCAGAGCTTGGTCCTTCTCTGCCAAGTGTGAAGGTGACTGTCTGCAAACCCAGAAGTGGGCTCTCACCAGGACCTGAATCTGCCAGCACCTTGATCCTGGACTTCTCAACCTCTATAACCATGAGAAATAAGTTTCTTTAGTTCGAGCCATCCAGTCTGTGACATTTTATTACAGCAGCCTGAGCTGATTAAGACAGCCTCACTTCATAGATGTGGAAACTGAGGCCAGACAGGTCAAGTGTTGCCGTTTGGCTGCAGAGTGGGTGGGTGATCACAGAATAAATGATGTTACTGGTGTTCCAGGTGACATGTTGCCCATTGACACAGGAGCAAGTGTCTACCTTGGGGGTGCTTGGCAAGGCGGGATGGGGCACGAGAGGACTGCCATGTGGTCCTGTGCTCAGGGCACTGACAGAGAAGAAGGCACCTCTTCACAGATAGAATAGACACAGCTCAAGAAGCTGTCCTGAGGGATGAGGAAACGGACATGAGGTCATGGCTTGTGGAGGGGAGGGAGGCACCCTGCCTCCTAGTGCCACGCGCCCCCACCAAGTCTGAAGCTCCCCTGGCTGCGTCCTAACTTGCGGACCGTTGGTTTAGGGCCATGTTTACCCTAGTGCCCCCTGCAGGTCTGGAGTCGAGTGGGCACCCTTGGCACAGAAGGTATTGAATCCAGCCAGGAAAAATATATGGGACACATCGTGTGGCTGTGGTTTCTTCACACCACCCAGGCATACAGCTGGCAATTAATTTCCCCTATAAATGAAACACCTTTCATATCACTTTATCTGGAGAGCTTGAATTGACAGCAGCGGGTGTAATTTATACATACTTTTTACCCATCTGTTAGCATTCAGGCTTCAGGCTGCTTGCATGTTTTTCCTTCAATTCTCTCCCCAAATTGAAAGGATTAGGTGAGTGTTTTAACCAGATATTCACAAAGATGGATGGCGGTGTTTCCAGACGGCCAGTGCCCAGGGGAGGCCCTCACACAACGGTGGCCAGGTGGGGCTCAGTGATCTGGGAAATTGCTTCCACCTGAGAGCCAGCAGCCCTGCAGTCTGATGCTGGAGGTACAGAGGGCCTCAGGGACTTTTCAGGCCGTCCTTCATTTTACAGACGAGAAAACTGAGGCTCAGAGAAGCAAAGGGACATGTGCAAGGTTGAGCAGCTGGTCAGAGGCAGAGCCAGAGCTGGGCTGGGGTCTGGCTGGAGGGCACACCAGAGAGGGGAGTTGCTCTGTTTTACCCTGAGAGGGGCAGAGGGGTATGGACGGGGCCCGGAAGTACTTGGCCGGCCAGGGTACAGTTCTTTCTGCCCCTTGATGTCCATGGAAGTGGACATGACTCTGCCTCGGGCTCCCGGGATGTAGAGATGAACGTTGCAGGGTCTGGCCCTCAGAAGTCATGGGCAGACCTCGGGCCCTGGGAATGGCCCACCTCCACCTCTCAAGGCCATCGTGATATGTCTGTGGCCACTGCCCTCCTTCATCCCCCCCCTTCTTGCCTAGGCTCAGCCCTGGAGCCATTAGCAGTGTGACTCTGGTTAGAACCTGTAAGATAGTTCTGTATTAATCCAGGGGCCTGAGATTTGTCCATTAAATGTTACATTAGACCCAAGGTGTCCTGTACATGCTCCCGGTGGAGTTTTTCAGGCAGCCTTGGCTGGGGGGCCTCTGCGAGGGGGAACGTCCTGGAACTGACAACCAGGTGGAGAGGGAGGGATGCTGGGTTGTGCACTCCCCCTGGAGCTCTGAGGACATCCTGGAGAACTGCGGAGGAAGGGCAGGTATGTCCTTGCCTCCCGTTCAGCCCCAGTGGGCCCTGCTGGTCATGGCTGGGTGCCCAGTTTGTCCCCAGCCCAGCGGGGCAGCAACCCAGCTCACCTTGTAGTCCCGGGCAGCCCTGATTTCACGTCTCCTACCGTCTAGGAGCTCATCCTTATTGGACCAGATGTCCTGAGTTTTAGCTGCAAAAACACACATGTGGAGGTGAGGGAACAGACAGAGGAGAAGCTGTTTCCCTTTCCACGGAGGAGGTGAGACCCACAGGGAATAATTAGTGAATAGCACTGGTTTAATTCAAAATACAACTAACTGCATCCTATGGGGCAGGTGATTACTGCTCTGAGTAGCCAGGAGGGGATAGACGGCTATTGGCTGAAGTCATCTAGTCTTTCTGTCATCCTAACTACCCAGCTGCCTAACCACCTACCTCACCCCATCCAAATACCCATCCACCTGATTCCCCACCCACCCAACTAGCCATCCATCTGTTTGTTCTCCTAGGATCTTGGGTAAACCGTGCAGTCTCTGGGCCTAGGTTTCTCTGTTGAAACGGAGATAAGAATTCTCCTCTGATCTCCTCCTGAGCTTGTTAAAGGATCTGATGGACCTGAGGATGAGTTGTTAAGTTGTGCAAAGAATACAAATACCAGACGGTGGATATATTACGACTGTTGTTACCATTACTACCACGCCGCTGCTGCTATCTAAACCCTTCCTGACTTGAGATCTTTTCCTTCTCTCTCCTCCCTTGGACCAGTGACTCGGCACATCCACTGAGGGAAGCCTTGGGAATTTGTTTTAAAGATCTCCTCCCAGCCCTGCAGGGCGGGACAGATCCTGGAGGAAGCTCCAGTTGCCCAGACCCCTCCCTGTTTTCCTGCAGGTTTCAGACACTATACAGGGAGCTGGCTCCCCTCTGTCTCCTAGAACCCAGCAACAGGACAAGGAACAAACAAGGGCGGGGGACTGGGGAGCAGGTCTGCGGGGGCTGTAAGAGCATTAATGGCTGGGCTGGTTGCAGGGAGACCACAGACAGATGCTGGCTGTGCTTGTGTTTTCCAACGGGCCTCGGAACCAGAGAAAACAAACCGGGAGCTTTAAAACCAGGAGGTCAATTGTTCAGATGGGGAGATATTATTTACAGTAATGGGGCAATTAGGAAGGAGGAGTGCAGTGAGCAGGGTGGTTTGGTTGGACTGGCCCATTCCAGCCAGGGGGCCATCCTCTTGAGCCAGGCCATCTGCCTTGTGGTCACCTTCTCTCTCTCAAGGTCACCCTCTCTCTCTCAAGGTCACCCTCTTCGGGAGAAGGTGCACATAAAACAGAAGGGGACATCTACTTGCCCAGGGTTTCTGGACTGGCAGCCAGATCGCCTCCCCATCCAGCACTAAACGTGCGGCCCTGGGAACCTTCTGTTCTTTAAGGCCCAGTTCAGTCCCCCTCTTTCAGGAAGCCCTCCTGACTACCACAACTCACAGGCGTTCTCCTCCCAACCCCCCTGGATCTCCAAGTCTGAGCTGCAGAGACCCTTGATCACACAGCGCCCTCTCTCTTGGAGCTTCTCCTCGCGATGGGCTCCCCCGCAGTGCCCGGCACAGGGCTGGACATGCTGCTGGGCCTGCAGACTTGGGAAGGGAGAATGAATTCCACAGGGGCTTTAGGAAAGTGGCTGGAGTTGGGGGAGTGGAAGAGGGATAAAAACCATCAGCAGCAGCAGTTTAGCTGAAGGAACAAATGAAAAAACCGGGTAACAAGGCCTCCAAGGGGCCCCAAGCCTCGCGCCCCTCATTCATCCGCCAGCTCACTGGGTCTTGCCATAAAGAAATGAAGATGGAAATTGAGAATCCACACTCCACATGCACAAAACTCTTGATCTTAGATTGATTCTGGCTAGTCATTTGAGAATATTAGAAAACTGCAGATCTCAGAGAAAAAAATCATCTTTCCTTTGAAGCAGAAAATGGCCCATTTGCAAATTAATGGTTGGGTGGGCCAAAAGCCCCTCTAGGAAGGGAGAAGGGATGGCCCGTCAATATCTCAGGAGGAGCAGGAGGGTGTGGCTGGGGTAATAGCATCCCAGTGCCAGATAATTGCTGAATGGGGCTGGACCTAAACCACACATGAATGTGAGAAGGCCCTGTGGTGACTCTGGGGGAAGGAAACCAGACAGACTGCTTTCCATCGACAGGGCCCACTTCCAAATACCAGGAAGCAGACCGTGCTGTGCTTCTCTGGACGTTTGTTAGGAAGTGGCTGGGCAGCCAGTAGCTCAGGCTGCTGGAGGGCTGGGGGCCACGTGCACAGGAATGGAGGCGACTTGGAATTTCAGCCTTCCCCAAGGAGCATCCAGGCCAGGCTCCATCATCTCCCTTCTCTGCTCTGCTAAGCTCTCCCGCTTTCCTGCACAACCACGCCGCCTTCTCTGTCTCCTGATGTGCTGGGCTAGTTTACACCGATCTTCGTGTCTTCTCCATGCTCCAAAATCCTACCGGGTCCATAAGCCCACCCTGACTCCCCCAGCACACAGGGTCCTAAAGCACCTGTGGCCCAACACTGGGTTACGTCCGTTTCCAGTGAGTAGTCTCCCCAAATGTGAGCTAACCAGGGGGCGAGAACCCCAATTCTCTGTGACACCCTGTGTCCCCTGTGAGACCTGGTGGGTTGTGGGGCCCCGTCTCCTGTGGATTAGTGCCAGACTGTAAGGCTTGCAGGGGGTGAAGGCCTCATCTGTATCTGCCTGGCGACCTCCCGGGATTCCTTTCCTCTCCTTCCTCTGCTTACAGAAGTGGAAGAAAAGCCTGGAGTCATCCTTCTGCTTGGTTAAAGGTAGATGCACAAGGCAGGCTCTCGGTTAGTTAGCAAAGAGGCGAGGGGGTCTCCCAACTGCACCCCTGCCCTGCCCCTACCCCATCCCAATACCAGCACACTGATGTCTAGAGTGGGTGGGGAGCAGAGGACAAGGCATCACCTTATGGCTGGAGAGAGGGTGCCAAGCTCTTTCTCTCAAAACCCTCTGGAAGAGGGGCCAGGCTCCCCTGCCCCTGGATTCATGAGTCTGGGAGAGTGGGGAGCAGACCCCGAGCCCTCTGCATCTCCTTCCTCCCCATGGGGATCACCAACATGGAGGCTGAGCCTCTTCCCACACTCACAAGCTCAACCTCTTTGGGGTCTAATTCATCCAAGCTTCATCTACCAGATATTTACTGCCCACCACAAAGTGCCCGGCAAGCTGTCAGTTCACAAACACTCAATGAGCATGTTCTGAGCGCAGAGCCCTAAAACAGATGCTAAAATTCAGAGGCTTATGTAACTGAATATAGGCCCAATGATACACAGTCAAGTGTGTCCGTGAGATTCTCCTCCTAATCTGTAATGCCTGGTCTTGAATCCCAGCCCTGTCGCTTACTGGTGGTGCAACCTGGGACCAATTACATAACTTCTCCCTGCCCCAACGTCACCATCTGTGAAATGAGCCACTGTGCCAATTAAATGAGTTAATGTACATAAAGTGCTTAGACCAGACCTATTATGCTTTTGTTTCCTGAGTTCCTACTATGTGTGAGAGCCTGGGTGAGATGCTGAGCCCACGGCCCTGAGACCCATGGTGTTTACGCTGCACTCAGGGTCCTCACACCCCTACAGACCCCCTGTGCAGGTGGGATGGAGGAGATCAGCAACCAGGACAGGTCTGGGGACACGACGGGCGGTCAGTCAGGAGCTGCTGCTTGAGCTGCTGACGAACTCCCTGAGAGAGGCCACAGCGCGGGGAGGTGTAGGGCATCGTCTCTGAGTCCTTCTGTAGCACTGGAGTCCATTTATGGTGAGGTCACTTACGAATATTAAATTCTTTGCTCCAGGCTCCAAAGAGTCCCACTCTGCCCTGCTCTACCCCAAAGCCAAGGTTACAGCCCAAATAAACAAAGCTGCCCTTCTCCAGAAGAAACACACACTTTCTCTCTCTCTCTCTCTCTCTCTCTCTCTCTCTCTCTCTCTCTCTCTCTCTCTCTCTCTCTCACACACACACACACACACACACACACACACACACACACACACACACACACCCTGAAGTATTGGAGGAGAGAGGAGGAAGTAGGAAGTGCAGGGTTTGGGGCAGCAGTTTCTGCACCCCTGGCTTGCTAGGGAGGGGGTGTCCTGGCCCACAGGCTCCAGGTGAGGCCCCACGCCTTCAGCCTTCCCTGACTTGTCTCCCCAGAGAGTTTCTGGGAGACACCAGGTATGGTCCCCCAAAGCAAGCAGTCTGACTCTCCAAAAAATAGAGGGAGTTTCCAGGAGAGGGCGCTGTTGGAACAGCCTGTGAGTAGGATGCGCTGGGGCGGGTCTGCAGTGGGCACACACAGCCCGCCAGGCCTCATTTGGGCGCACAGGCCTGGGCTGGGGCCCGTCCAGGGGCCGCGTAATTCTAACTTTGGTGCGCTTGCTAAAAATGCAGGAAGCCTGAGCCTGGGGCCTGGGAACCTCTCGCAGCTCCCAGCTGGCTGACTTAGGTGGCCGGCTGAGGCTGAGAAAGGGTGGGTGAGACTCTAGGATGACGCAGCCTCCTTACCTCCCCCCTTCAGACCCCTGAGACTGAGGCCCCAGGGGCTGGTCTGAGCCCCAGCTAGCTGTCCTACCCCAGGGAGCGTGATGGGGGTTTGCCCCCTCCATTCCTTCCCGGGGAACAGAAATAGAGCCAGGAAGGGCTTATCAGTGTTTTGGGAGGCTGAGTCCCCGAGGAGAGCTTGGGGCCTGCTGAGGAGGGGTCTGGGGGCTGGCAGTCAGTGCTGGCATCCAAGTGTGTGTGTGTAACTCAGCGTTGTCACCTCGTGGGGTGCTGCTACGGCCAGACATCCGGGGCTGCGTTACAAGGACACAATGATTAAGATGATTAAGCAAAGGAGAGAGTGGGGGGGGGCAGAGAGAGAGAGAGGCCCATACACAGACCTGCTGACGGGGTGACAGACACAGGGAGACAGAGGCAGAGAGGGGGGCAGGGGGACAGAGAGACAGGCAGGGGGACAGACACACTGACAAGAATCTGGAAAGAAGGAAGAAAAGGGAGGGAAGAGTCTGATTTATTTCGTTATCTTCCACAGAGCTTCCCCCAAGAAGCTGAAAGAGGATGTTTGCTGAAGAAGAGACAGGGCAGCAGGGATGCCTGGAAGTTTCATGTGGTCTGTTCACCTGTCACCACGTCACCATCCTTCCCCTCCTCCTCCTCCTCATTATTACCTACCCTTTGAGAGTCTGAGCCAGGCACCACATGTACGCCAGCTTTTATCCTCATAAATACCCACCTCAAGGCATGTATTAATATCTCCACTTTATAAAGGGAAAGGGAGGCTCTGACCTGTGACTTGCTAGCACCACTTCCCCTCATGCTTGCTCGCTGCTCTAGAGAAGTTTCCAAACACGGAAGGTCTGCCTCACCAGGAAGAGATCAAGCTGGGCTGTGAGGGTCTGTCCCAATGGGCTGGACTGGTGTGCGTGCATGCGTGCGTGCGTGTGCGTGTGCGTGTGTGTGTGTAGGGTTTGGGACAGTACAAATACTGCAGCCACCCGTTCACTTTTTTTTTTTTTTTTTTTTTTTTTTCAGTACGCAGGCCTCTCACTCCTGTGGCCTCTCCTGTTGCGGAGCACAGGCTCTGGACGCGCAGGCTCAGCGGCCATGGCTCACGGGCCCAGTCGCTCCGCGGCACGTGGGATCTTCCCGGACCGGGGCACGAACCCGTGTCCCCTGCATTGGCAGGCGGACTCCCAACCACTGTGCCATCAGGGAAGCCCCACCTGTTCACTTTTGCCCCCTCATTGTCCACATGAAGGCACCAAATCGATCTGGACAGTGGTTCCCCCGGCCAGTGAGAGCTCAGTGGGTTGGGTGGCTCCTGTCCACCTTCCCCTTGCACAGCCCCAGTCTGGAGGGGCCAGGCCAGGCCTGGGTAACTGAAGCCAGCCCTCCAGGGTCCCCCCCCACCCCTCCCCTGGGAGGACGTGGACAAAGAGGCAGTTAGAACTGGGAAGAGAAAACCTCTTGCTGCTCCCCAGTGAGGCTGTGTGTGGGTGGCCACCACCAGGCTCCCTGTGTGAAGGAGGGCAGAGCAGCCTTGGGCCGCTGAGCCTGTAGGGTTGGGTCTGAGTCCCAGCCCTGCCACTTAAGAGCTGTGTACCTTTGGTTAAAGGTCCTTAACCTTTTGGTGACAGTTTCCCCACCTATAAAATGGTCCCAGCCCCCAAAGTGGATGATCAGATGAGAATCCATGTGCTGTACTCAGCACAATTCCTGGCACAGAGCAAGCACTCAGTACATACGCACTGACATTTCTTTAATCACTAGCATCATTGCTTTGGCTTCTCACCCCTCCTCTCTCCCTACTCCTTAGCTCCATCCCCACTCCCCAAACCGTTAAGCCTGCTTTCAGGGGGATTCCAGGTGCTGTGCCGACTCATGGGAAGGACACGGGGTTGCTGGTGGGGAGGGGCAAAATTAATTCAGTTCAACGCCTCTGAGCATTTTCTCTGCAGAAACTGTGATCAGCACAAGACACCTCAGACTTTCTTTTCCCCTCAAGGAGCTTCCACCAAAGAGGAGGAGCATGACGAGTACACAAGCGACTCTTACTCACTCATTCATTCACCACTAAGCATCCCTTCAATATAATCAGTGACCCAGCAGGGTGTGATTGGTTGCAGAAGCAAGGAAACAGCGGAATTCTGCCCTGGCACTAAGCAGTGGAGTAAAATACAAGATTCAGTCTCAAAAAGGTGGGGTCCCATTCTTGGGAGGCTAATGACATGACACGGGGGGCTGCCTGTGCAGCCAGCTGCCAAGGGGCCCCAGAGCCCAGGAGCCCCTCACCAGACATGCAGAATCTCAGTTCACAGGTGCCCTGGTGTGCCACAGAGAGGATACACCCTGATTGTAATGCTCACCCTCCTGGTGCAGGTTTATGAAGGGCCTTGTGTGCGTTTTCTCACTGCGTCTCTCAGCAGCCCTGGGAGGCAGCCAGGTTGGGGCTGAGTGTCCCCAGCTGTTGCTACAGACGCTGCCCAGAGAAAGAGAGCGACTCGCCCGCAGTCCCCGGCGCTGTCAGAGCTGGGACAGACCCCAGCCTCCCTTGTGTCTGGGAATCCCTTTAGGCCCTATTGTCCCCACCTGGGCCTTCTTCTCCAGCAGCTGAATGCAGCTAACTGCTTTTGTTTTCCTCCCTGGGCAGCTTGTCCCCCAGCCTCAGGGGCCCCTGAGCAGCACTGCCCACCCCCCCCTGCACATCCTTGGCCACAGGAAGGCACAGAACCCTCTTTGAAGCTCAGCTGTGTGCCCTGTGGGCCCTGGGGTGCAGGCAGTGGTATCTGCACCCTCCACTCCTCTGGACTTTGACCTTCACTTCTGATCTGCATCTACTCCATTTCAGGTTCGGACCACTGTTCCCGACTTGTTGATTGTCTGTATTTTCTGGGGCACACTCAGGTATTCAGCCCCTCGTGCCACCCATGCTCACGCATGCCTCTCGAGCTGACTGAGCACCCCAAGTGAGCATGCCGACGGCCAGCACCCCTGGGTGTGTGTCTCCCTCACCTCCCCACACAGGCAGCTCCACGTGCCCTCTAGGCTCCCTGGGCCTCCGGCCTCCATTCTGCTGACAGGAACATGTCTTCTCAGGGCCACCCTCCCACCTTCAAACTAGCTGGAGCCGTGAGGCGGTTGAAACGCCAGTTGTGCAGAGCCTGGCAGAGTCAGTAGATCACTTCAGGATCTCTGTGGCATCACCACACATCTGCTTCCTGCCTCGAACTGGGGGGAACGCGCATCCTCTCGCCAGAGGCCTCAAGGCCGGGGTGACGATGGGAGGCTGAGGTCTGGGAAGGTCTAGAGGACCCTTTATGTCTCCTCTGGGAGGTCACAGGCCCTTCTGCGGAGAATGGGGCAAGGCTCCCCCGCCTGTCCCGAAGCCTCTTTGACTGGCGCAGCCCCTCCACAGCTGAAGCCCCTGGCTAGGCTCGCCTCCCATGCGGACCTGCATTGTTTCCCCAGGAGGGTTTCCTTCTTTCCCAACTCTGCTCTCAGCGCTCACTCAGGGGGGTGCCCAGTTAAGAGGCCTTTGCTGGCTAGCGGGGTCAGGAGTGGCAGCCACCCCTGCGTCCTTCCTCTTCTGTGGGGGCTCCGGGAACAGGCAACGCCCCCCAGCCATGCTCCTGCATCTGGGAATCTGGTGGGAACTGCTGCGAGCTGCTCTGACCGCCTTCAAGGGCACTGCCAGGAATAGATGCGGCCACCCCACTGCCCGAGTGGGCCCGGCGGCCTCAGCCTGCCCTTTCTCCAGCCTCTCTGTGCGCTTCTCAAGGAGCGCCCAGCCCCAGTGGCCTGCTTCTGTAAGGGTGAACGCCCAGCAGGATGCCTGGTCCCAGCTCTTCAGGATGTGCAGGGCCATCTTCCCATGATACAGCCCAGCAGACGCTACCCTGCCCACCTCTCGGCCAACAAGCTTCGGCCCCCGGGCAGTCACCCAGATGTGGAACCACCGACCGCTCGATGCCGGCGCGGTACAGGCATAAGACCCCAGGGGGTCTTTCTGAGCGGGAGCCCTTATCGGTGGAGTTGCACCCCTCCGATTTGCAGCCAAGAAACAAAGTCTGGGAGATGAGGTGACTTGCTCAGTCACAGCTGGCCAGTAACAGAAGCAGCCCACCAACCATAGCTCCTCACCCGGGCCAGGAGCCTAGGTGTCCGCAGGAAAGGCGGGGCTCTGGGGCTGGAGGAGGGCAGGGCTCCAGGGAGAAGGGGGCACCTGAACCCCTTTGGCCTGATGACATTCAGGTCGTGAGAGAAGAGGAAGGACATTATCCCAGGACATGGGGAAGCATGGGTTACCTCTGAACACCAGTGAGCAGATCAATGTGGTTTGGACAGCAGGCCCATGCAGACAAGGAAAGGGAGAGGGTGGGCTGTGACTACATGGGACCCAGAGGAAGGGATGTCAAGGCACTGGGAGCTCAATCTCGACTCCGCTATGAGGCCGCCTGCGTGACTCCAAGTGAGTGGGAGAAATTCTCCCATCAGCCACTGCTGTGAAGGGTTTACTGAGGGGTCCCTCGACACTGTGTGGCAGGTCCTGTTCCAGGATCCTGGGATAGAGCAGAAAACAAGGCCCCTGCCCCCATGAAGCACACAGTCTAGTGGAGGGAGACCAGCACACAGCTCAGGATGGGATAGGCTGGGTGGGGATGGAAACAGAGAAGCAGAGTAACGGGGAGAGGATGTGGGCCCTGGGGCCAGGGGACAGCTGTTTTATATTGAATGGCCAGGGAAGATCTCTCTGATAAGGTGACACTGGAGAAGAAACCTGAAGGAAATGAGGGAAAGAACCCAGTGAGCATGTGGAAGAAGAGTGTTCCAGGCAGAGGGCACAGCAAGTGCAAAGGCTCTGAGGCAGCAGTGGGGGCCAGCCGGGGGAAGAGCCATCTGCAACCTGTGGAATGAAGTATGTCACAGCAGTGTCTCAGCTCACCCTCCCGAGACCAAGCCTCCTCAAACAGGGTCGCTCCTGCATTCATGGCCCCATCTTTTCCCCAGCCAGGCAGGAGAGCTGAGATGCCTTTGCCAAAGGGTGATACAAAGACAACATATGGAATCTGTGGCCCAGCCAGGAAGGGAAGAAATAAGACTCTGAATTCTTAACCTTAAGATGTGCCCCTTATTAATGTGAGGCTCTTTTCTCTGCCCACTATTCCTTCCTCCACACGCAGGTCCTGAGCAGCACTCTGTGCCTGCGCCCTGGCAGGGAAACCTGGGCCAGAAGGGGAGCTGAAGTCTCTGCCTGAAGAGGGAGTCTTGGGGAAGGCACGAGGGCTTCCTGGAGGAGGAACTCAAGAAGTGTAGGCCTTTGGAGTGGCCAGGCCAGGGCAAGAGAGAAGCAAAGGCTCAGAGGCTGGATGAGTGGATGTGTGTGTCAGGAGGAAGGGGAAGCCAAGAGGCCCCACTGTGGCTGGAAAACATTCCCCTATAAGAAAGGGGGAGGGGCGTGGAGGTTCTGGCCCTGTGTCTGTTCCTTTCTCTGTTAGGAGTTCATTATCCACCCCCACCCCCCCTCTTTCCCTCTCGTGCCTGTGTCTGTGTTCCTGAGTGAGTCTGTCAGTCTGTGTGCGCATCTGTGGGTTGTCAGTCTCTGTCTCTGTCTCTCTCTAGGGCTCTCCATCCCTTGTCTGTGCCGCCTGCAGTCTCTCAGTTTCCCTGCGGTGCTTCCTTCTCTGCCTGTCTGGCTCTGTCTCTTTCGGTCTCCATCTTTCTCTCTCCCTCCCTCTCTCCTCCCGTCCCCTCGCCTCTTTCTCTCAGAACAGGAAGAGGCCTGCAAAGGACTGCGATTTCCCTCCCGTTTGCCTCCCCACCCCCTCTCCCTCCCCAGGTTTTTTCTCTACTCCTTATTCAAGACAGATAAAGTGCACACAGCTGCTCCCAGCTGAAACGGGCCTTAATTGCACCCCTGTTGCCATGGCGATCCCTGATGATCTCCGTGGCTGGAATGTTGCCCTCCCAATCTCCCTGCTGGGGCCTCCGGGCTGCACAGGCTTGCTGACCCCAAGAGGCACCCCGGCAGGGAGGTGAGGCGGCCCCAAGTGCCTTACCCCTCCCCCACCCCTGTCTCTGTCACTCCTCAGGACATTCCGGGGTCCAGTGCAATAACGCACATGCTCCTGGCCAGGGACAAAGCATTCCTCTGTCACAACCTAGGCCCTGGTTTTAAGGGTGGGAAGGAGGGGATCTGTATCAGAGCTCTGTGCTCTGGGCCCCATCCCCTCACCTGTGGACCTGCCACAGACACTCCCACGGTGAGTGTAGGAGTCTTGCCAACGCAAAGCGGCCCTTTCATTGCAGTTTCCATCTGAAGGAGCCCTGGGCACAGGGAGGTGGTGGGCACTGCAGAGGGGGGCCCAAAGACCCCTTCTAGGGTGGCACTGTTCTGCAGAGGGGCAGTTGCAAAATCAGGCTGCCCCAGCCCCGCTGCAGAGGAAGGAGGAAGGATGGTGACCCCGCTGGGCACCTCAGGAGGAGAGGGACACTGAAGAAACCCTGGGGGCATGTGCCTTCTGGTGCCTGAGGGCCCAGCGGGGTCCCCTATAGTCCAGGAATGTGAGCCCCATACAGGGAGGTGGGGCGGTGTGTGCATGCTTGTTGTGTGTGCACACGTGTGGTCTTGCCCACCTCTTTTTACGCTACTCGCCATAGGACCCTCCCTTGGAATCCAAGCTGGGCCACATTAGAGTGTGTGTTCACAGCTCAGTGGCTCCTGACAGGGGTCTTGGGGAGGACAGCATACTTAGCGCCCCAGTCAGCACACCCTGAGGAGCCATCAGGCGAGAAGTGGGACGGCTCTGCGCAGCCCACCCGCACCATCACCGCTTCTCCCTCCGGGTACCGGGCTATAGCCCTAATTTCGCGGGACCTGCGATGGAGTGGGGTTCCGGTACCCTGGACCTCATGGGCCTCCACAGGCCCGCTTCCTCCAGGCAAAGCTGGAGGTGGGGGGGTGTCCCAGCACCTTCTGTCTACCCACCTGCCTCAGTATTGGAGCCCTCCTCTTGCCAGGCAGGCTGGCAGGCAAGGCTCCACCCTCTAGCCTGTGCCAGAGCCCAGGATTCTGCCTGACTGCCACTGGCCCCTTCCCTGGGTGGCATGTACTCCCTGCTCGCCGGCCAGTAGGTGAGCCCGGGGGATGCCGGCCAAGTTCCCTGGGGTCGGAGCGTCTTTGGTGGCCCTGCTCTCCACCAGCGATGGTGCCAGTTGAATGCACACCACCCTTAGTCCTGCTTGGGGGTCTAAAAATAGTAATCATAGCAGTGGGAGTAGTGACAGCTATTGCTTATTAAGCGGCGGCCACGTGCCAGGGGCTGTGGGTAGAAGTCCACACTTGCCATGGCCAGTCCTTGAGGTCAGCACTCTGAATTGCACACAAATGGGATATGTGTCACCTGCCTAACCAAGGCCGCTTGGCTCTTGGTGGCCCTGTGTGTGGCACCCTGAGGTGGACCCAGAGACCGTGTCTGTCCGGGCCCAGCCTTTGTTTGTTCGTTCTGTGTTTTTTTTGCGGTACGCAGGCCTCTCACTGTTGCGGCCTCTCCCGTTGCGGAGCACAGGCTCCGGACGCGCAGGCTCAGCGGCCACGGCTCACGGGCCCAGCCACTCCGCGGCATGTGGGATCTTCCCGGACCAGGGCACGAACCCGCGTCCCCTGCATCGGCAGGCGGACTCTCAACCACTGTGCCACCAGGGAAGCCCCTGGCCCAGCCTTTGGGGAGTAGTTTACCTACAGGCTGGGAGGCTCTAGGGCCCAGCGCCTCCTGCCTGCAGTAAGGCCACAGGTGTGAGGGTCTAAAAGGTCACCTGTGTTGCGTTGGAAGCAGAGAGAAGGCTTTCTGCATGACGGTCTCTGTCAATGGTGTCCCACCATCCAAGCGCCTGCCCCGCCGTTAACCCCGAGTCCATTGGATACTGCTTTCAGAACATCCTTTCTCTCTCAGACCCCACATTAGTAGGTTTTCCATTAATATTTGCTAAGTAAGTAAAGGAGTGGAAGATTAATACTTGTCTTGACTTGGGGCCTCACCCTGACTCCCCTTATCTCTCCCCTGAACTTGGCTACAGAATTCATCTCCTTCGCTTCTGTACAGCTGGGACTCCAACACAGTCCCAAGCCAGGTCCCCACTGCCTCCCATCCCTTCCTAGTCTCCACAGCCAGAGGGAGTCTGAGACGGCGCCGGCACATCAACGGTCTGCGCAAGTCCCCCCTGGCCTGCAGAATCGTGCCGCCTCCAGGCCCGTCCAGGTGCTCCAGACGAGGCCGGGCCCAACCTCCCCTCGAATACCCTTCCTGGTTCCTGAACACTCTTCCTACACCTGGCCATTGACCTTGAGGCTTCCTCTACCTGGACTGCCCTTCCTCCTTTACTCTGACTATAGAAATGATATTCCTTTTTGGTCTTAGTTGCCAGCACCTCCTACTGACTCATTTTACTAATCCGACCACCTTCATGCCACGTGCTACTGCTATTTGCTGGATGAACGAACAGATGAACACCAAGGGGCGTTCACAGAAAACAGACTGCATGTCTGGGGTACTCCCTGACCCTCAGCTCACCACTCTTACTCTAACTAAGCCCCAGTCAGCCCTCGGGGCCATGGGGAGGGGATTCCAGGTGGAGGCACCGTGTGCCGTTCTCTGGAGGAGAACCAGTCCCCGCCAGAACCCTTTACTTGGCCTGGAGGTGCTGTCCAGACTCTAAGGGCTATAGCATTTAAGACAAAGGGCTGACACTTGAACTGGGCAATACTTGGGTGGAGAGGTCATTTCAGGTGGAGGGACCCTTGGGGCAACAGCACAGAGGAGGGACAGTGCAGGGTGATTGATATGGAGGAGGTCGGCCAGCATAGGGTGGTGATCAGGCTGAGGGTAGGATGCAGACGGACCACTGAGGGCCCCTAAGGCACTGGATGTCACTGGATGGATGGCAGCTTGGGGACAGGGGTAGTCATGGAAAGAAAATGCCCAGAGGAGCCTCTGTCTCACCTTTTCTCCTGATGATTAATAAGGCAGAATAGAGAAGCTTATTTCCCTAGAAGGAATCATAGACTCGCCAAAGGCAGGGGCTGATTTTCTCCCCCTCCTGTCCTTCTTCCACCTCCTGTCTGGTCTAACCAAGGTCCTGTCACTCAGGCTGACCTTGGGCCTTGCCTGCAGTTGGACAGGGAGCCCTCGGAAGGCAGCTGTCCAACAAGCCAGCCTCACATCATGCACCCCCCCAGCCCCACCCCATGCTTTTCTCCATTCATCGGTTTTTCTAGCCAAAAGCCAATTTACCTGCCTCAGACAAACCAATCATATTAGGAAAGGGGAGGTTGTAATTCACGCAAAATCAAAATGAAACAAAACAGAAACTGGAAACTACTCTGTAAAGATCTGTTGGCTAGGAAGCAAAAAAGGAAACCCATTGGGCAGGGAGCAGCCTCTCACTGTGAAAGGTGCTGGCAGGCGCCAGAACCCGACCACACCTGGACGTGGTGGCAGGAGGCAGGCGAAGTGGCTGCAGAGGAGCCCAGGAGCCCAGGGGCTCACTCTATTCAAATGGTCCCAGGCAGACTACCTGACTCCCCAGTGACCCTTTCCTGGCTTGACAAGGAACAGCAGCTCTTGGCAGGTCTCCTTCCTGCACCCTTAACGGTCTCAGGACAGTGAGCCCCTCACATTTCACCAGGCTCATGAAACAGGCTCTGGATGTGCTAAGAACCCTAAGGAGGAAAGCAGCCATCAGTTAACTAATAGCCATTGACCCCCTTCCTTGCTACGGCCACACTGGGAGGACACAGGCACCCACCACTGGTGTCGGTCCCTACAGGGCCTATGTCCCATTCCACCCCTGCTAGTGAGAGCGTTCTCCAGGATACCCAGGGTTTGCATTACTAAGTGGTACTTTGGGAGAAAAAAAAAAAAAAATCTACATTCATATGTATTTCTCTCCCTCTCCACTCAAAATCTCTGGGCTTTTAAATATGAGAGCCTTTTATTTCCTTAAAACAGCAGTTGCTTTCATTGAGTTTGATGGATTTAAAGCATTTAGAGGCGGGAGGAGTGGATGGGAGGTGGTGGATTTCTCAGGCTACTTTCTCACACCCGCCAAAGGATGAAGTGTACCTGGTACACAGCAGCTGGGATCTGGGCAAAAATGAATCCTCCCTTCTTTTGTCTTAAGGCTTAGGACTTAATCTGTTCCAAAGGTGCTTGTGAATGAGATTCCCTCTTTAAAAAATGTTTCTACCTATTCTTTTCCCTTCCCTCCTCCTCCTCCTCCACCTCTTCCTCCTCAGTTCCAAGAGTTATTCATGGATCCACTTGCCCTTCATCCTGGTGTTTCCTTATCCTTCTGGGAAAACACAGCCAGAAGCTGGGGCCACCCCTGGGCTGTCCTCAGTGTCACTCTCCTGGCTGAGAAGGAACAAGCCTGGGGGCGGGGTCTCCTCAAGGGCCGAGAACCCCTCCCTTTCAAAACCTGGTAATTGAGGAACAGGGGCTGAAGCACTGAGCCCAGAGAGCTTCTGCCCCAATCTCAGGGAATCAGGGTTGTGCATAGTCTCAGAATTTGCAGCTATGTTATGACGATGGAGGCCAGACGGTGATCTTTGCACAGACCCAGACTTGAGAGACACAGGATCTCAGGTCATAGGGTCATGGCGCATCCTCAGAGAAGGGCTGATCATAAACCTAACTGGGAAAGGCTGCCCCATCTCCCCAGGGCTCTGTGGGGAGGCCTCCCTTGCCCCCATGGGGGGATCGGAGGGTTCTCCATGGCTGGCTCTTATGGCTTCCTTCCTTCCTCTTGGTCTGTCTCCCCCAGCAGACCAGAAACTCCCCAAGGGCTGGACATCTTGTTCCCTCTTGTATCTCCAATGCCATGAATTGTGACGAGCGAGTCCTGTGGCTGATTCTGGGCCCTGAGGCTTCTGCTCGCATCCTGAAGGCCTGTAGAGTGTCTGGAACCACCTTTGGCACCCTTGGCAGAGGGGACCCCGGGCCTCCAGCCTGCTTCTGTGCCAGCACCTTCCTCTTCAGCTGCCCACCTTCCCTGAGGCTTTTCTGAGCTCAAGTTTTCTCTGGGTCTCTCATCCTTCTCCAGGGGAGCTGCCTCGGTCTTTCCCTTCCCTTCTGAGGCCTCATCTCCATCTCTGCATCCTGAAACTCACCCTCCATCATGGTTCTTGGTAAGAACTCAAGAAGGGAGTTGGGCAGGGGTGGGCCCAGCCCACTCAGGCCTTCTTTCTGGCTTCCCCTCACTCTGGCCGGCACTTGGTCCGTCTCACTCCCCGTTCTCCTGGCCTCTCAGCTCAGGCCATTTCACCTTCTTCTGCCACAAAGACTCCAAGCCGGTGCTGGTTTGTTGAAGGGATGGGTCTGCTTCCTCCAGCCCAGGCCCAGCCCTCCCTGGGTGGACTGAGGGGCTGGGGCTCTGCCTCTCTGTGTGCGGGCCCTGGGTTAGCAGCCTGCCTTGTCCTGCCCTGTCCAGCCCTGCACTCTGACAGCACACGGTTGCTAAAGGAACCTTAATCAAAGGGCTCAGGGCCACCCAGCTCCTTGATTAACTTGACTTTCTTCCCTACAGGGCCATATCTTGCCAAAGGGCTTCTACTGCCATCTTCTGATTGGATTCTCTTGGGTCAAAGGCGGGGAGGGTCTTCTTATTCTTTTTTTAAAAATTTATTTATTTTATTTTTTTGGCTACATTGGGTATTCGTTGCCGTGCGCGGGCTTTCTCTAGTTGCGGAGAGCGGGGGCTACTCTTTGCTGCGGACTTCTCACTGCAGTGACTTCTCTTGTTGTGGAGCATGGGCTCTAGGCAGGCGGGCTTCAGTAGTTGTGGCACACAGGCTCAGTAGTTGTGGCATGTGGGCTCTAGAGCGCAGGCTCAGTAGTTGTTGCACACGGGCTTAGTTACTCTGTGGTATGTGGGATCTTCCTGGACCAGGGCTCGAACCCTTGTCCCCTGCATTGGCAGGTGGATTCTTAACCACTGCGCCAGCAGGGAAGCCCAGGGGGGTTCTACTTAGCCCCCATTTATGCTGGGGAAACTGAGGCCTGGGTGATCAGGTGACATGTGGTCATGAATAGCAGAACCAGGACTGTGCCCTCCTGTGGATATTCACTCTGAGTCCCATTCCTGATGAACCACAGTGATGCCCAGGTGGGAGGTGGAGACTCATACTTCCTCTCTGGGCTGCCCGTCCAGCGATCACTTTCACCAGGCAAGGGGCAGGGCCTGAGACCGGGCGTTGGGACTCTCCTCCAGATCCACGGCTCCATGTTTGGGGATGCAGGCTTCATCCCATTTCTCCATTCCTTTCCTCATCCTTGGATGAGACAGTGACCCATACTCAGAGGCTTGCAGAGTAAAACTGGCTCACAGGTTTCCCTCTCCCAGGCCCTTCTTGGAAGCATCTCTCCTGGGCTGGCATCTCTCCTGAGAGAGCTTTTGAGACATGCCCCCACCCCAAAGGTACAGTTTGAGTGGAAAGAGGCTGGCTCTATTGCTGGATGCTTGCAGAAACCGGGCTGTCTCCTTGGGACTGGGAGGGCCTCTGGGTATCTGTGGCTTTCCTTAAGGGCTAAGGAGCTGGCTTTATGTGCTGCTGTTACCTCTATAGCCTGCTTTGCTGTGGTGCTGCCTCCAGCAGATGGCCAATGGCCCCTATCTGCATCCTGGGCCAGTGCTGCATGTGCTTGGTCTTCCTCCTCTTCTGAGGGGTGTCCCCTCCTGAAAGCCTCCTCCAGGGGCACCCTGAGACCTGTGGCTGAGTGTCCTGTTAGATCTCTGGGTGTGAGCAGAGCTTGGAGAGAGGAGTGGGGAGGAGGCTTCACCAACCCACCTCCCAGGCAGCTGCTCAGCAAATCCAGGGAGTTAATAGGAGGCACACAAAGCCCTTGATTTGCTCCAGAGATCAAGGGTCAGCCTGAATAACTCATTAATTAACCGAGCAAGGCTTCCTGCTATTGACAATGTCTGGGAGCTCCGTCTGGGAGCAGAGCTCACATCCTGCAGCCAGAAGACCATTCCCAGCTCCCCCTCCCCCTCCCCCTCCTTTCTTTTTCCTACTCAGCACCCACAGACCTGGGAGACGCCAAGAAGGCCATTCCACTCTCTGATCTCAGCTTTCCTGAGACTCTGGCCTGGCAGGATTGTGAACTTTGACTCTTCCGCTTTCAAGCCTGACCCATGACTTGTCTTCTTGCTCCAATCCCGCCTCTCCTGCCCAGCCCTCACGGGCATCATAGAGGTTCCAAGGATCCAGGCGTGCGCCCGCTCCCACACACCTTCCAACACTGCTCTTGGACGTCTATCACCAGGGAGAGGACATGACGAGATGAATCACGCTGAGGTTGCGGGCTGACGGTGTTGGGAGAGTGGGTGGGTGCTAATTTCATTTCAACAAGGTTTGTGCTTTAACTTGAACAGTGTAAGCTCTAATGGTGGTATTTCAGCAACAGAGATTGGCTAGGCAGCAGGATTCTTTTGGTCAAGAGTCCTTCCCAGTGGCCACTAAGATCATGGAATAGGGGTGGCCTCTTTCTGTGCCCATGGCCGAGGCTTCTCTGTCCCAGGCAACTTTTCCTTCCATTAGGGTCTAGCTTCTTTCCCACGGGTGTGCATATCTAAGCATATGCTTTGGCTACCTTGACACCCGTTCCCGGCACCACCTCTGAGTTTTCAAAGTGCATATTGCAACTCCCACATCTGGGAGTGTTCTTTGCTCTAAAAGGGATGCACCACTAGAGGAGACTTCTTCATGGAGGAGACTGGCCACCCAAGTGTTGCTGGAGAGAGGACCCTGTCATCCCCCAGAGGCCCACATGGAAGAAACACTGCAGGACTAGGTTTGATAGAGCTCTTGTGGCATGGATAGAGCTTTCTTCAGCCTGCTATTTCTGGAGACCAAGACATGGGAGACCTTGATGCAGTTTGCTGCACCTCTGTTATTACTTGCAGAGCTCAGCTGTGCCAGTTGATATTTGCACAGCCTACTGCTGCTTGTAGAGTCAGCCGTTTCTGGAAGGTCTCGTCACTGGCTTTAGAGCCTGTTGCTGTTTGTAGAATCTGTTGTTAGCAGAACCAGGCCTTGCATGCAGAGCTCATTAATAGCCACAAAGCTGGCTTCCGCTCGTAAAGTTCCTTGGGGTTTGCGGAGCCTGATATTGCTTGCAAAGCTCACGAAAGTTTGCAGAACCCACAGCAGTTTGTAGAGCTAGGGTTTGCAGAGTCAGTCCTTGCTTGCAGAGTTGTTCACCAGCTTTAGAACCAGGTACTGTCTTATTGTCTTTAGCAGATGCTGGCTTCACAAGCTGAGCTCATCAGTAGCCACAAAGCTTACCGCTGTCTGCAGAGCTTGGCTCTACTTGCAGAAACTTCATTGCTTGCAAAGTTCCTCTTGGTCAGAGAACCTGGGGCTATTTGCAAGTCTGACATTGCTTGCAGGGTTCATCACTGATGATACAGCCTGGGACACTTTCTGATTCTATTTCCTATGCCTGGATTATCTGCTTCTTGGTGAATTTTTAAGAACATGTGCCCACACTCTCGGGTTTTGAAGTGTTTTCTTGCACTTACGGGTTTCGAATTCTCTCCAAGACGTCTACCAAGTTTCAGCTCCATATCATTCCCTCTGGTCTCCGTGTCTCCCCATGATGCTGGCTCTATGCCTAGACTCGGTTCCCTCTCTAAAGCCAACACGCTCTGAGTTCTCTCCTCGCTAGAGCTAACAGTCTGTGTAACCAACTCTCCCATCTTTGCTCAGAGCTCTTGAATGTCCAGCCAGGTGCCTGGGTTCTCTGCACCGTTGGCTCGGTAAGATCCGATGTCCTTCAGTCTACATGCTCTCCTTAGCATGGAGACCTAATGCTTCCATATTCCTGCATGTTTATAGAATTCCTGCACATCCTGGCAGTGGGAGAGTGAGGACCCGACAGAAGCGGGGCATTTGTGTCACATGTGAATTCTACTCTGGGCCCCAGGGGCCATGTGACCTTGCCCTCAGGACCTGGAAGAAGGACTCCTGACTATCTTTGTCAGCGCTGGCTTGTGGGCCTTTGTACCCCTCAGGGACTGGTGGGGGTGTTGGTGCTCGTACAAGGCTGTCCTTGTCCGCAGCTGATACACCCCAATTAATCCTGGTCACCCGTGGACACATTCAGTCCCTAAAACCAACTTAGGAACCCTGTGCTGGGCTGGGTGTTTTTTGTGGGGACACAGTCTTTTAAACACACATGTCCTTGGAAGGCAGGGTTGGAGGCATGATTTGTCATATTGAAGGACTTTTCAGAAAACCAGAAGGAAGATCAAATAACAGTTTCCAGGTTCTTCTTACTAAAACCCAGTAGTTCAAACTGTAACTGGACAGGCAGCAGTGAGCAAGGGAGATGGAGTAGAAGGAATTGACCCAGATGTCACCAGAGCTTCTTCAGGAATTTTCCTAAGCATCACCACTGCCCAGGACTTGCCACGTCTGAACCTAAGTGGGTCCAGGTAGAGACCGTAACACCCATAATTTCTGCTCTCAGGAAGTCCATGATATGAAAACTCAAGTCAGGAGGAGATCCCTCCTTTTTCATAAGGACTTCTTCAAATACATTTAAAGTGGAACACACTCCTTTCCATAGCCCAGCTATCAGTCCAGCTCTTACGCTGCCAGGGCCTCCTGACTTGCCCTCAGTTCTACCTCAGAGACCCCAGGAGGCTGCCACTGAGGACCTCGTCTGGGCCAACAACTATCAGTGATGAGGCCTGGTCCTTCTCACTTGCTCTGCCTCCCTGCCTTGGGAGGGCCAGAGCTGGTTCCACTCACACAGAGAATCCACAGTCCACAGGGTGGGCTTGAGGCAAACTCTTTCCCTTCCTTAAAACTCCATTTTCTCTCCTTTGTTCTTAGAAGAAAATGAGCTCTAGATCCGCTCACTGTTGGCCCTGTCCACAGGGCCTGAGGCAAGCGCCGCTCAGGAGAAAATTCAGAGTGCTAATGGCATACAGATGCATGCTAATTCATGTGCACACACACAAATTAGACTGCAATTATCACAGGAATTATTTGCTAATGCTGGTTACCATTTGAACCATTACTCAGCATTGGTTACCACACAGCTGGTCAGTATGACTCAGCAGGAGGCCTGCCTCTCAGGCAGGCTAGGAAACTAATGGAAACTTGAGTCAACGTCAAGTAACAGTCTTGCACTGCTGCAACGTGGGAAGTGGGTCTCCCAAGGTTGGCTGGGGGAATGGAAGAAGCCTGCTGGAAAATGACACTCAGATCCCAACAGGGGAAGGAAAAGCCAGTGACAAATGCCATATAATACCCCCTGGTGTGCGTGTGGAAGGCCAAAGGTGTAATGCACAGGTATGTACCTTTGTTCGACAGCTCCTTCCTGGCTGTCTCCTGTGTGCCCCGGGGAGTGTGAGACTTGGAGGGCGAGATGTAGGCTGATAAGTGACTTGTAAGACAAGAGCCACCCACAGAAGCATCCAGCTAACCCACAGGCATGGAGGCTGATTCACTGTTGAGTCCTGGAGGAATTCACTGGGATCCCCTTGAGAAGGGGGGGCTTGCGCTTTGTAATCAAGGATGGGGCCAGTTTTAGTGCAGGTGGGAGGAAGGCAGCCAGGACTGCCTGCCAGGCCACATGATCACACGTCAGAATGGCCACCGAGTCACAGTGGGAACCTCTGCTCTGCCAGTGGCTGCCATTACCACCTCCTCTTGAGGGTCCTGCCAAAGGAGGCTTCATCATGCATATTTTGTAGGAAAGGAGCCAGAGGCCCAGAACAGTTAAAAGATTAGCTCCGAAGACACACAGTTGGGCTGGCTGGGCTGGAATTAGATCCCACGTATATCTGGCGGTGGGCACACTAAGGACAAGGAAGGATTGGGGGTAACTGAGGGGGAGTCTCAATGGTACTGCTGAAACAGCTCCTGGGAGGACCAAATTCCTTCCACTGGAGAGGGAAGTATGGCCCAGGAAGTGATGGATGCTTGGTCCTCAGCGAGTGGGCAACAGAGCAGGGCAGGCAATGAGTTTCACACTTACCACTGAGGGCTTGATTCCATGGAGCCCCCAGAGCCCAGCAGAGGTGGGAGGGGATCTGGGCATAGCCCTTATATCCATTTGGCTACCCTGACCCAGAAGGGCATCTCTGGCACTACCTGGACATCTTGGGCAGGGAAAAGTAGAAGGGAGGGTTGCTGATCTCCTGGGGGTGTCCACATCCCTTCCAGCAGAAAGCTGGGGTTCCCACAGCTGACCCTGGTGTCACATTTCTTCTCTCCACCCTCCTTCTTGTTTCCCAGGAGGACTTCCTGTCTGGTGGGCCAACTGTCCCCTGTGGACGTGCCCCGAAATCTCCAGGCTGTAGCTGGGTGAGCTCCTGGCTGCCAGAGATTGGAGCCGATGCTGAGGCAAGGCACTGGCATCCACTCTTCTATGTTGAGGTGGGAGCTGGAGCACCTTGTTTGCATTGCTGGGAGATGGAAGAGAAGACTGTGTGCATGAATAGATGGCCCGATGGCACTTATCTTGGCCAACTTGGGGCACACAGTGTGGAAGCCCAGGCTAAATGCCGGAGTTCTTTGCAGAGTGCTTCAGGGACCCCAGCCTTCACTTTCTGGATGGACAGTGGGGAGAAGACCCAGCCCTTGTCCTCAGGGCACTACTGCTCTAGGAGACACAATGAATACACAGAAGTCCCCCAAGAATGTCCATCCTCAATGGTTCTGACAGGAATGGGGACATAATTTGCGGGTGCAAATTGAAAAACTGGAACCCATTGTTCAGAAATTATTAAGAATTTTGAGCTGGTGACGGCAGAGCATGAAACCAAGTGCCAACCCTCTGAGCACGGGGCACCTGCCCATGAAGCTGGCTTGGGAAGAGCAGGTCAGAAGAGGAACCATCCTGCTGCCCCCGGGGGCTGCCCACCTGTTCCTTCCTTGACCCTCCAGGGCCAAAGTGGGATCACCCACTGGGGCTTGAGACCTTTCCTTGGAGGGAGCTTCTCAGGGCGATGGGCTCTTGTTTCCCAACACCACCCTCTCCAGACCTGCCTCGCCCAGCGCTCACCCTGACACCAGGGCAGTCCCAGCTCCCGCCCTGCACAGCGCCCAGGCCCACGAGTGATCCCGCCAACCTAGCACTTTTTTTTACCTTTGTGGCAGTTCTCCCATCTGCCTCCACCCCAACTGACAATTTATAATCAGGTTTCTCCCTCCCTCCCGGCAGGGGCATCAGGTCCCTCACGAGGCCTCCCCTGGTTGATGCTGATGGCGCCTCCTGTCCCCTGCCCCGCACGGACACACTGCACCAGGCCACCCCCCAGGCCCCTAGACCTCTCCGCTTGACCCTGAACTCGAGTTACCCTCCCTGATAGGCCCCCAGCCCCGTGGCATATTTACAGAAATGCCACTCAGCAGAACCACCCAAATCAAATGAACGTTAGCGGGAAAGCTGCGAGCTTCCAAATTAGCAGTGCATAATTAGTTTCTTGCAGAAACCTCTCAGAAGCACGGGGCGCGGGCTGGTGAGAGAGAATTAGTTTTTGTGAGGATGAGGAGGAAGAGCAGGAAGGAGTGGGGGGCGCGGGGAGGGGGTGTCGGGAGAGGGGTGTGGATTGAGTGAGACACGGCTGCATTTGTACAGCAAACGTGCACACGCTGCCTGCCTGCAGTGCCATCACGGTGCCCACAGCTCCAGGCTCTTAGAACCCACCCGGCAAGGCCCGGCCCTGCTGCTCCTGAGAGCTCTAACTTTAGGACACACTCAGGGGGGCCTTCCCAGGCCCCCGGAGGGGCTGAACGGAGAGACTCTTTTGATCGTGCTTGGGCCCTCAGGGGAGATGTCCGTGGTTCACCCACAGCTGCCCCATGACACAGGACTCTGCCTGGGGTGAGCACAGCCGCTCTGGCTGGCCCAGTGTTCTGTTCTGCAGATCGGCTGGCTGAGAATCACAGCCCTTGTGAATTCCAGAGCTCCTGGCACTCCAGCCCCTTGAGGGGAGGCATGTCTCACAGCTGGGGAGTACTGAAGCCCAGCTGCAGCTCGCCCTAGCAGGTGAGCATGGAGCCGGGACAACAGCGGCATCTCCAGACTTCAGGACCCAGGAGAACCCTCACCTGCTGTCTGCAGATTCGCTCCGGGACTAGCCACCTGCTCGGCTTGTGCTCCCAATGGGTGGACTGGTCCCCAAGGGCTCTCCGTGGACCCTCCCAAGTCCCCCAGGACCGCTCCAGCCACTCAGCCCAGGCCCCGCCGTGCCCTCTCCCCTCTCTGCTCCCAAACCTCAGGCTGCCTGCACTTCCCTTGACGGATTCATGACAATTCCCTGTCCTCAGCCATGGCTTAATGGGTTCCCTCTGTCTCCCTCACGACTGCCTCTGCAGGCCCAGCAAGGATGGTGGTGACGATCTTACCCACTCAATTGCATCCTCTAGATGGTGTGGGGGAGGGGTTCTGGCACGATGATGAGGGAGGAGAGCTAGGTTCCGAGTTGGGCTGTGGATGTTTGCTCTCCTCCCTCACCCTCAGGTAACTGTGAGTGGGCTCTGAGTTGAGCCTGGGAAGGATGGCAACACCGACCTTGTATCCCTGGAAGAGGTTCCACACCCCATCCCCAGCCTGACCCACCTATGCAAGGTCAAGGGGCCCAGGGCAGGACAATGGTGATCTAGGCGTGGCTGCCTCTCCCTGCGGTCCTGGGCAGGTCTCTCCACCTCCACGGGTCTTACCTAGTTTCCTCATCTATCAGCTGGAGATAACAGTACCTGCCCTCCCTTCCTCAAGGTTTTGTGGGGGTCAATGGCAGCAGAATTTTAAAGGCTCTCCATCAATGCAGGTGTGCTTCCCACTGGCGGGTGTTATGGCTGAGCCACACGGATGCTAAAGTTCACCACGACGGTGAGCCCGGCTGAGAGCTCGGGAGCGCGGTGTCTCTCAGGCTGGGTCTCCAGTGCCAGCCGCGGGAAGATGCCGTGCCCTGCCCGAGGAGAGCTCTTTACATGGAGGCGTGCAGTCTTTATTGCTTATTATATATTATTTATTTAGTCTTAATTTATAACTGCATGATTGCCAGAGGATCTTAGTGCCATAGGGACAGAAATGTGATGCCCAGTCCTCAATAAAGAATGCTTTTCCTGCCATAAATAAACAGAATAGCCAATCAACTACCCATCAGATCGCCTGGCCCTGGCACAAACAGAACGCCACTAACGAGACACAACATGCATTAGCTTAATGCTTTACCAGGGGAAGCAGGCTGGCCTCTGAGTGCCAGCCTGGGCCACAGCGGGGACTGGAATGGGTGGGTCTCCGTACGGGCACCGAGGGAGGGCTCTACCTGCGAGTACTCCATTGGCAACCAGGCGACCCCGAGGAGCTGGGGCTCATCTCAGTGGGGTCACTGCTGCAGCGTCACTTTGATTCAAGACAGCAGGGCTTGACTGTGTGCCCCTGTGTGCCCAGTCCTGTGCTGGGTGCTGTGGGTGCCATCTGGGGAGTCTTGTGTCTGTTCCAGGAGATACAATTCATGAGTACGATGTGAGTTAGAGCAATGAATGAAATAGTGTGATCCATGCGGCGGCGAGGGCCGTGGAAGGTTGTTGAGGTGGGTGGGGGAGTCAGGGAAGGCTGCTCGGAGGAGGAAGGCACGAGCTCCTCCTTCGAAGACAAGCGAGAAATGCCAGTGAGTGTGTTCAGACAAGTGTCACAACATGAGCTCAGGCGTGGAGGGAGGGATAAGCAGTGAGCTGGCAGCAGAGATGGGTGCCCAGGGGCTGAGGCAGACGCTGATGCGGGGAAAGGCAGGAGGGTGCAGACTGCCAAGGGCTGGGGTAGGAATCTGGGCTTTGTTTGGCAGCACCAGGGAGTCACGGAGGGTCCTAGAGTTCTGGGAAGATCAGTGTGGCAGAGCCAAAGCCACTGCAGAGCAGGTTTACCCGGGTTCCTTTCCCGACCTGCCTTCCACCGCCCCCTCCCAGGCCGCCTGGGCCTGGGCTCCGGGAGGGGCTGGTACAGCTCCCTCTTGCTCTGTCTGCTCTTTATCACTGTCAGCTGCTTAAAGCCAAGCCTGAGCGGCTGCCTCCCCACCAGAGCTGAGCTCCCCAAAGATAAGATGAATGTCTGCAGGCCACAGAGCTGAGAGGCTCTAGAGGAAGTGGAAGAGGAGGAAGAAGGAATAAACACCCGTCACATTAATAAGAGTTTGGGAGAAGTGAGGGGTTGAAGCCAGGAGTCTCCAGATGGTGTTTAGTGAAATGACAGTTTGATGCTTAAGAGGAAAAATGGAACCGTGGGATGCTGGGAGCTTTGATCTTCACGGGGTGGGGGTGAGGGGTGGGTACATGGAACTGGTGTGGGACCTGTGCTCACCTAGGCCTGACCAGAGCCCATTTCAGGGCCCAGCAGAGAGGACAAAACACCTCTAGGATGTCCGCTAAGGGGCCCCACGAAGCGGCCCTTGTCCCAAGGATTCAGGTGCACACCCGCCCATGTGTTCCAATGTCCTCCCCACCACTGAGAACTTAGCAGGCTAATCCTTGTGCCAACGCTGAGTCCACAGGGATGGGCAGGACCCAGACCCTGTCTCCAAGAGCACGTGGTTCAGGGTGAAGGACTGGCCAAGAGGTCACGTTACATTGGGGCAATTGAGGTATGCACAGGAGCTTCTGGGAATACAGGTTGGGGGCATCTTATCAGGCCTTGTCCAGATGGGGGAAGGCTTCCTGGAGAAGGTGGTGGCCAGGCTGAGACTGGAATGTAGACCAGGGCTTACGATGTAGGAGGATGCCGGGCAAAGGGAAGCAACAGAGCAGAGCACAGGAAACGATGCTGCATGGGAAGTGGGGAGTGAGGTGTTCTTGGATCCTGGGGTGTTCCTGGATCCTGGTGTCAGGTGGCAGCTGTGGAGAGGAGCTGGGCTAACGGTCTGGGATGGGTTGGGGAGGGCTTGTCCCATTCACCGGGAGTGTGGGTGCAGGATTTCCCCCGCCCCCATCCCCCATCCATATGTGGTGTCAGCAAGGGCACTGGAAAGCTCTCTCTGCCTTGCCTCCCAAAGTGCCTGAGACTCCACCCTGAGTGCCCTTCCTCGGGTTAAACAGAGCACATTTTCAGCATCCATCCTTGACAGTTCAGGCACTTTCTCTGCTCTCCCCTGAGGGGAGAGACCTGGAACCTAGAGCCCCCCCACCCCGCCCACACCCAGGGGGCCCAGGGCAGCAGTGGGCCCAAGTGGTGGGAGGCCATTTCTCTAATGCAGAGAAACTTGGCCCTGGCCATCCTGGCAGAGGCCTTGTTTGTCAGCCCTGGGGAGCCGTGACACTTTGGGAGCGACAGTCTGGCAGTCGAGACCACTGTGGCCAAGGCTGGGGATGAAGTGGCAGGGAGGCTGATGCTGGGTGTAGGCCGAGGGGGCAGGCAAGGGAGAGGAGCGAGAGACAAAGGAGAGAGTGAAGCAAGGAGAGTCAAGGAGGAGTCGCAGGCTTCTGAATCCGTTCCGTGTCGATTTCCCCCCAAGTCACACAGCTGCCAGGGTTCAGACAGATGCTGTGATTAGCATTTTAATGCATTTCAGAGGACCTTGTCCAAACTGCTGTGGAAATCAGAAATCAAGAGTTGATCTTCAGCTGTCCCCGTAGAGCTATATTCTCGTTCAATTCCAAAGGAGCCAGAGGAAGAGCATGCGCACATGTGTGTTTGAGTGCCCACATGCGGGTATGCGCCTGGATGCCAGTGTGTGTACATCTTCCTACGTGTGCTAATGTGTACACATGCATCTCATATTCCTGCATACATATATGCCATGCACCCCGGTGTATGTGTGTGTGCACCTTTGAATGCTGAGTGTCGGGGGTGCATCTATGCATGCACATGGACAGTTTGCTCATCTGTGCTTATTTTACACCTGCCTTTGCAAGTGTGATTTCATCCGGGATCACTCACGTGGAAGAGAGAGAGCTTAACGCTGGATGAAAACAGGTCAGTGCTGAGTGACTTGGGCTGTCAGGGAGTCTGGGCCTCAGGTAATGGGAAGTGCATTTCAAATGCAGCTGCGGCTGCTTAGCTTCATCCCAAACCTGGATTTCCAGACAATACCGGCTAGCGGTATTTTCGAGCAACGTGGAATTTCTGGCGTTAGAATTCCACTCTCTTTGGACAGTGCTGGCATCCAGCCCAGCCTCTGAGAGGTCTCTGGAGCCCCATGCAGGGGGTGGGGCAGCTCCTGGTGGGTCAGGGCAGAGGTTGGGTTGGGAAGCCGGGAGCTCCTCATGACACACCCTGTGCATAGTGGGCTGCCTCTCACCTTCGGGCTGCTTGTCACCAGCCAATCAACTAGCTTCAGATGGAAGGATTTCCTTCTCCTTCCTTTGTCATCCTCCTTGGACACACTCCCCTTGGGAGGTGTAGCTCTCAGCCCCAAACACAGACTTCCAGGACCACCCTCCCAGCCCAGAGACAATGGGACATCACTTCCTTACCTTAGGGAGAGGCACCTATTCACCCGGCAAGATTGTGACGGCTCTTAGGGATCTGGGCGACACCAGTGGCTCCTCTCTCGGGGCCAACTAAAACTCCAGGTCTTTAACCCCTGCCAGGCCAGCTCCCCACTTAGTGTCATTATGGTGGAGCATCTACTTGTAGTTTCATGAGGCCCCCCAAGGTTGCTCGACTCAACTGATGGCACAGTGATATGAATTGGGGGATGCTTCCACTGGAAGGGGGGCAGGGAAGCAGCAGACAGCTCCTTGCGAATTTGTTTAATGTAAATACACCCTCTATTTATCTTTGGCTGTTAATAAATTCATGCATTATTACAAAATCCCTCATACCAGCAGACCACACTGCGTTAGATCAGCTCGTTTTTAAGAGATTTCCTGTTGGCAGGATTCAAAGCCCACACCTGCAGCCAGCTCAGGCACAAGGATTTAAGTAAACGCCACAAATAATTAGATCAGTTAACCTCGCAAATTAAAACAAGCACATCGCATTAGCTCAGTTTATCTTAAAAGAAAATATTAAGTTCCCCCAGATAAGTCGTTTAATAAGAAGAGAGGGAGATGACACGCACTGCCTTCCCAGAACCTGTGGGCAGGAGGCAGGGAGGCTCAAACAGTGGCCAGACAGTGGGTCTGCCTGACGGGTGACCGATCAGGTTCTTGCCCGGTGATCTAACAATGTTGGAAGTGTTTGTGGAACACCCGGGCAGGGTGTGGGCCAAAGCATGCAAAACAGTGGCCAAGCTCCACGGGGTCTGAGAGGAGTGAGGGGCGTCATGGGACCTAGCCTACTTTGCCAGTTCATAATGCAGGACAATCCCCAGTGACACCCTAGGACGGTGAAAGAGAATGGGGGTTCACTCCTTTAGGGGAGGCTTTCTGGAGGGGTTGTGACCCACCCACTGAAAGTTCCTTCTGTGTGAGATGCTCGTCGCTTAAGGAGTTGGTTGAAGTCTTCGTAAATTTCGAGCCCATCAAGTCAGAATGGAAGGTAATCTGGACCTCAGAAGTCAGTCTTTGCAAAATCTATGGCGTAAAACATTTTGATCAGCGAATAAAGAGTGTAGACAGCATTACTGTCTGTAGGAATATGTTGTCTACCTAAGAGACCGACAGCATTTGCAAGTGGCTTACTAGTTTCCACTGTCACACCATGGCTGTGCTAATTACACACACTTTGTTCATTAAAGCAGGCTTGGCAGGACATTAACTTGGAAGCACTGTTGGATTGTCTACTCAAAAGTCATAAAACTGCACTGAGCAACCCCGTCATATGGATGCTAATGGGAATGGGTGTCCCCCCAGCTCATCTGAATTGGGGTGGGCTGACCAGTTTACTGGATCCATCGATCTCGGAGTCTCTTTGAGATAAAGGCCATATTGCAAATGAGAAAGGACCCAAATGTAGCATCTGGACAGAGCTGTGCCCAACTGTCCATGGACCTTCACATGCCATGTGCCCTCTTTGGGCTACTGTGTCTCCCATGCAAAATGGTGGGGAGTGCTAAGGCATTGCTTTTTCTACTTTTCTGAGGTTCTCTGGGTCTCAGGGAAGAAACATAATGGTGGAGAAGAGTCCCATTCATGGATCAAATTCCTCTAGCCTGAGAGGAGGAATTAAGGTTTCCCAACAATGCCAGGCAGAGAATGGGGGTGCCCAGGTCTCCCGGAGCTGCATGGGCACTGAAATCACTGGGGGAGCGTTTGCAACATGTGGATTTGTAGGCCCCACCCTGACCTCCTGCCTCTGTGTGTGTGTGTGTGTGTGTGTGTGTGTGAGGAGAGAGAGAGAGAGAGAGAGAGAGAGAGAGAGAGAGAGAGACTGAAACTCTATCATTCTTTGCACTTGTTACAAATTTGAATGTCTCGGAAACTTCCACATACAGCCAGGTGGTTTGAGGACCTCTCCAGCACTCTCCTCCAGTTGGGAAAAGCCCTCCAAGTGGTGGTGTGGCGGGAAGCCAAGTTCTGAACCAACTTCTGCATCCAGAGGGAGCCGATTTTCCTCCAACCCTCCTCCAGCAGGCCTTCTCAACACCAAGAAAGTAGCCTCTCCCAACCCATGCCCGAGCTGTGCCAGCTCTGCTGATTGAGGCTGTCACTCTCCTACTCTGGAAACTTCAATAGCTCCCAAGTTTCCAAAGAAAAGAGACCAAGATGCTCAGTGGGATGTTAAGGCCTTCCCCACCGGGGTCCCCAGCCTTTTCTAACTCGAGACCTGTAACCTCTTTCTGAGCGCTGTGAACTCCCTCACAGCCTCCCTCCCTCCCTCCTCCTGTGCATATGCTGCCACCTCATTGGAATGCTGTCTCCAGCCACTCGACATCCACCCAAATCCTGCCTGCCTGTCCTTCCCAGGACAGCGCCCCGGTACTCAGTACACCACAGCTCATGGAAGTGCTCCGTAGACACGGCCTTGCAGTGCTCCCTGATTACTCAGAGCTCTACATTTCAGCCCAAAGTCTCAATCCATTGTCCTCTAATTGGTTGGCATGTACATCGATTCTCCTCTGCAGGAGGGAAAGCCCCAGGGGCAGCAGGGTCCTTGACCTCTCCTCGTGCCCACCTGCCAAGCAGCACCAACACAGGGCCGAGTTCCTGGTGGGTGCTCAGGAAACACTTACCAGTTGAATGAAAAACCTTCTCTCAGGCTCTGAGCGGTCCGGCCCCAGCTGTCAGATGCCAGCTGTCAGAGCTGCTGGGAGAGGCCGAATGCATATTCATTTCAGATCCCTGGGCTGCCCTGTCTCGAAGGGCCTCCTGGACCGTCCTAAGCCATGTGGGTACCAGGGCACGATTCTGTTTCTGCTCTCACTGGTTAGGGTTTTAAATCTCCTGGGCTCCCCTCACCCAGCTTCCAGGGCTGGGGGTTGGTGCACAGGGTGTGGAGAGGGAGGTATATAAGTCTCAGGTGGGGATTGTGCAAACCGTCAGGACAAACTTAGCTAACACCTCTTGGGGGCTGAGGGACAGGAAGGGGTGATCTCGAACCGCCCCCCTTCAAGCACAGCCAGGCCTTGGCAGGGACAGGACCAGCGGTCTCGAGGGATGCTCCAGCCACTCCCACACCTGGCTTCCGCCGCTCAGTGAGGTCCCCCACGTGGCCGGCTCTGCGTTAGCTATGCGGCTGGGAGGGTTTGCTGCTGGGCACCCAGGGCCAGTCGTCCTCCAGCCCAGGGCGTTTAGGGGTGGGGACGGATAGAAGCGGCCAGGCCCGGAGCCCTGCTCCTCGGCAGGGTGGGGGTAGGGTGGGGGATATGGCTGCAGCAGCAGCAGTGGCGAGACCATCACTTAGTTCCCGTGTGTGCATAGCATGTTCAGTGCTTTGCTGGCATCGCTTCATGCATCGGTCCCTGGACGAAGGCACGACTGCATTCCAGGGTCAAGAGTAGGAAACCGAGGCACAGAGAGGTGAAGTGACCTGGGAAAGGTCCCACAGCTCGGAGTGGTGGAGCTGGGTTGGCTGAATTTGGGGCCTGAGCCGGCCCAGTGAGGTGGTGGGTTTGGCCTCTAAGTCCTGAGGGTCCTCAGAGAAGGGAGAGATTGGGAGGGCTGGAGTGGACCTCCTCTTGGATGGAGGCTGGGAGTGCGGGCCAGTGGGTTTAGGACTGGGCTGGCACCGGCACGCTGTGGGGTTATCTATGATGGAGACACGACTGAAACACGGAGAGAATCATCGGGTCTTGGCTCACCTCCTAGTAATGATTTGTCCAGTGTGGGAATTACCTGCCAAGCTGCTCTCTTCCCCTCCCCCGCACCCCCAGGTGACTCAGACCCGGCTTGAACACTTCTGTAGCTGGAGGCTCACTACCTCTTGGGACAGCCCATGCCCTGGGGGGTGGGGTGGGCTGAGTGGGACTTTCTCAGGCCACAGGCAGAGCCACGACGACAGAGGGCCTGAGGAACGGAGGGCCGCACACAGGCCAGCTGCGCTGTCTCTGACCCCTTCTCTCCCTACTCTCAGCGCAGCCCAGTTGAAGTTAATCACGAGGGCAGATTCTCCCCTCCTCAGGCAGGCTTGGCATAGAGCACATGTGCCTCACTCCACACCCCCCAAAACAGGCCAGAAGTACTGTTGCTTCCGTTTCTGAAAAGTTGACTTGTCACCCGGAAAACCGGTGGGGCCATTTTCAGAAGGTGTGCACCCACCAGGCCACAAAGTGAGTGCGGAGACGTGACCATGGAATGCCTGTGACATGGGGACAGCTGTCGGGTGGCACAGTGGCCTTTGACTCTTTGATGTTTAAGCCACATACTTAGGCACAGAAGGATACAAGTTCAAGAAAGATACAAGTTCAAGAAAGATGTAGAAGATAAAAATATGATACCTAAAGGGCTGAAGTCTTCATCCCCCGTGAAGAATTTCATGGAATTAGAAACCATGTCAGAGTTGGACGAACGTGCTTAGTTAGCAGTGCTGTGTTGAGGAAGCAGCTCTTAGAACACACTCTTTCTGAACAACTCTTTCCCAATCAGCCTCCTCATATAAGCATCGGGTCATGATCTGAGGTGAAGGCAAACACTGCAGGTGTGTGGGGTGGGCTGCTGCTCTGCCCAGCTTGCTCCTCTGTGACCCCCACCCATCTCTAGGAGGCTAATAGGGGAGACTCTCTCGGCTCCAACCCACTATCCAGCTTCTCTTCCCCCTCACTGACCAAAGCACAGTTTTGATCATGGCAGATATATGTCATCCTTGGCCAGATATCCCCTTTCTCGGTCTCCCTTGCAGCAAGGGTGGTCAGGGAGTTCTGGTTAATGAGACCCACGCAGAATTCGACTGGGGAGGTGCCTATGAGAAATCTTTTGCATTCCTGATAAAATGGACAGACAGAGCTGGACTTACTTTGCTTGACTGTGGGTATGATGCATGGAGCTAGGGCAGCCATTTTATAACCATGAGGAAAGAGACTCAGATGCTGACATTGTCACGCTGCCAAGCCAACACCAGACCCCAGACTCCGTGATATGCAAAAATCCAAAGCTCCATTTGTTGAAACCACTGTAGCCAGACGTATTTCTTACTGTCAGGGTAGTCACTGAAACTGAGGTTCAGAGAGTTTAAGTGGTTCCCCAAGGGCACATAGTCAGGCTCCAGGCAGAAGTGGGGCTGGAATTCGACCCTGTTTCCCATGCAGAACAAGACTTCTCCAATCCAAAGTCAGGTCTGGCGTGTGGTGACACCTGTGGGGGCACTGCCCTGCCTCACATGGCCCCCTGGGGGTCTAGCAATCACGCCAGAGTCTCCTATGGGAGCAGCGTGGCCTTGACCTTGGGGTGACAGGAACAGAGGAAGGTGACACCATTCCTGCCCTTGTGAAGCTTGGGTTTTCCACAGGGTTAGCTCCACAGGATGTGGTGGAAGGAGAGGGGGACCTGGAGCCAGACCGCTCCTTAGTGAGCGAGTCCCCTCCCCTCAGTCTCCTCGTCCATAAAATCATGCTGGTAACGCTTACTTGAGAGCACCCATGTGATGCTGTTTTGACAAATAAATGAGAGAATACTTGTGAAGTGTCAGGCCCATAGTGAGTCCTCGGTGAATGGCAGTGGTCACCCCGTGGCACTTCTTCACTTCCTATTCGTGTTTCTGGGCTCCCCATGAAACACTTGCACTCTGATGCTTTTCTGAAGTCTGCTTCTGGGAATGCTCAACCTAAGTACCTTTCAGAGCCTAAAGTTAGGCCAGTGGTCTCCGAACGTTTTTGTGCACACGTTTCTCCTAGAGATCTTGTTAAGATGCAGTTGAGCACAGTCTGTGTGACGTGGCTCAGATGCTCTGGGTGGGGCTTAAGCCTCTGCACTTCTAACAGGCAGCTGGTGATGCTGATGGACTGGGCCCAGGTCCACACTCAGCCAGGGTTGAGACCTCTTGCTCAGACCAAGGGAAGGCCAATGCTCAGACCAAGGTGGGGGGGCTGCACTGGGGGTTAGAGCTGCCTGGGGGAGCTTCCGAGATGAAGATGGGGGCTCGGAGCTAAGTCCTGAGGCTCTGGGAGGACTGGGGTGTGTGGGCAGGGGGAGGCAAGACCTCCCCAGGGAAGAGGGAAGCTGGGGAATTGCTGGTGCCCAAACCATGCCCCGAGTGAGCCGTATGTCCGGGACTCATTTGCCTGGAGTTGCAGGCTGTGCAGGCTGGATGTTCTGAAGGGCAGCAGTGGCTTCTCCCACCACAATCCCCCCATTTTCATCCCTAACTCCAGGAGGAAAATGCAGACTTTCCTGGCTCCCTAGAGTCTGCCCTCCTTACTATCTTTCCAATTTCCTCTCCCCGCCACACCCCTGGATCTGTCTCCCCCTCCGCGGGGTCCTTTATGGTCAATCCACTCACAGTCTCTCCCTTTTCTGAAACGTAATGAGACTTAGAGTACAAATCACACCTTTGACCGTTTCATATTTTTATTGTCCTATTACTATTTCATGAATGAACTAGGAGCCACTGGATGTAACTGTGGCAAAGGACCCAGAGGTTAACCACACTCACATCACTGTTTGTCATTCATAATAATAATAATCCCTGGATCAATCCGTGGCCTACACATAAGATTTTCACTATGGAATTAGGAAACAGGCCCAGAAAGGTCATGAGGCTTGTCCCAAGTCATCCAGCAGGTTGGTGTCGTCCGCACAGGCTGTAAGTGCTCTGAAGGGTGGAACGAGTGTTCCGCTGGGCACAGAGTTGGGCACAACAGGCTCACACGTGCCTTGTCCCCTCTCAGCCACCGGGAGAGGAGGCCACCTGCCTGGCGCCCCCTGGTGGTCACGTCGAGACCATACTACAAATACCTTAGATCAAAACACACCGGAGCCACAGTAAACCGGGGCCCTGAACTCCAGCCCTTTTCTCCTTACAACTATTTTCATGAAGATGCGAAGAACAAAAAACCACACTGCTTTCTGCCATCGTCCCCCCAGGGTTGCCCATCTTTGATGGGACTTGGCAGCCCACCGTTCTGGAACGATGCAGGCCCACAACACAGATGCCCGGCTCTCTGCTCGCCTAGCCCACGTACACGCTCTCTAGAAGAAACCCTGCCAGTCCTAAAACACATTCGTCCCAGAGCAGGAGTTCACACAGACAGCCTGCTTCCCTGCCTCATGCTCCGGCGAAAGGTCAGCAAACCCTCAAACAGCCTCACATGGACTCACTAGGGTGCGTCCACCGAGGCCGCCTGGGAAGCCCCCCCACTCCCCTCACGCCGCCCAGGCACTCACGCCCGTGCCAGCTGCCACTGCCCAGGCCAAACAGCCCTCCACACAGCGTTTCCTCCAAGTGCCCACGAGCACAAAGGGAGACCTTCCTGTCTTTCCAAGTGTAAGCCCGCAGGGTGAGCTGAGCTGAAAACTTTCCAGGGGGCAGGGGGGTGATGTGGATGGAAGAGGAGCCCTGAGAATGGATCTGCTGGGACGCCGCTCGGTGATGCCAAGGCTGGAGAGGTCAAGGGGCAGAAAAGAGCTCTGCCCTGAATTAGCTCTGGGCAAAGGAGAAGGTACAGGAAGCACTGGGGGTGGGGACTCTTGAGAGCTGAAAAGTAGAGTTAACGGAGCAGCGTGGAATCAACGGGCTGCACCGGGTGCCACGGGGGATCGGAAAGCTCTCTGAGAGCCAGAGAGACGTTACGGAGGCAGTGGAGTTGGATTTGAGCCTCCAAGGATGAAGAGAAACTCTCTGGGCAGAGAGGGAATGACATGGAAAGAAGAGGAGGCTGAAGGAAGGCAACGTACGTGGGTGAGAGCTGCGTGGATCTGTGGCCGCTGGGAGAGGGAGTCTGCACCCAGCCGAGTCCCTCGGGTGACCGGAACCTGAGGAGTTTCCAGGCGCTCAGATCTTTATGTCGCCATGATAACCTCGGCCAGCCTAGGAAGCATGTCAAGGGGGGGAAGCCTGGAAGCAGCCTGCGGTGGGAGTGGGCTGGGCTCCCCCGCTGTGCCCTGAGGTCTCTCTCAGCTAAATTCCTGGGCACTTGCCATCACTACCAGTTTTTGGCACCTAAAGTTATTTTCTGGATCGTGAGCTGTCTTCACACTTGCCTCCCAAACCTTCAGCAATGGGCTATGTCTCACTCATTTTTGTCGGATGCCAGATACCCTACCTCCCTCAAAAGAATTCTGCACGGGGCAGGTAATCTGTAAATGTTGCTGCTGTTGACCTGGGTGATGGCAATCATGGTCCAAACTGTGTCTGGGCAAGTGCTGGAGAAAGTTGAGAAATGTCTGCCTTGTTTCTTTAAAAAGAGACTTAAGCAGAGGGCAGGAGGAAGGCTTGGGGCCCGGGGGCAAGGATGGAGACAGGGGGAGGTGGAACTCCAGCCCTTCCCTGAAGCCCTGCCCTGGAGCCGGCCCTCAGGGGCGGGCAGTTTGGCTGGTCTGCATCAGGGAGAGACCGAGCTGACACGAGCTTTATTAATTATACTTGTCACAAATGGAGTTGGGCCGTGGAGGCCAGGAGACACTTATCTTCCTCACCCTCCCACTCTCCCCTCCTCTCCCTGTCTTCTTCAGTAATGTGAGTAATGTGAGTAATGCCAAGTCTATTATTCTTAGAATTTTAAAGAATGTCAGAGCTAGAAGGGGCTCCGGAGGCAATCTGGCCCACCGCCTCCTTCCACAGTCCAGAAGGTGGAGGCCCAGGGAGGCTCTGAGCTGAGCGCTTTGCCCAAAGTACCTGGTTTGTTTGGGGGCAGGTGGGACCTGGTGCCCAGGTTCCCTGACTCCAGCCCAGGCTCTGACCATCACCTCACATGGCCTCTTATTTATCCCTCCAAGTCAGAGATGGTGGCTGTGGACACAAGGCTCTCTGGGTCCTTGAGACAAATCAGTGAGGGTGTCTTGCTGAGGACAGGCCACGGCTGGTCCTGGGTTCTGTCATGGAGGCCCCAGAGAAGGTGTGAGAGGCACTCGCCAGAAAAATGGGGACTCCTCCGCACTCAGGCAAGTATGGGGCAGGGGCAGGGAAGAGAAGAGAGCACAACTTAGGACACAGGGCACAGCCCCGGTGGGAGGAGGGCTTCAAGACGTTTCTGAGGGAAGGGGGAAGGGGAGTGAAGACTCTCTCCACGGAAGCAGAGGGAGGTGGGACTAAGGACCGGTGTGAAGAGGAGAGACAAGAGCTGAGCATGCCTCGGATGCAAATGTAGCTCATCTGGCACCTGGAGTCTGGATTTAAAGCATTTCTGCCTTCTCTCCTGGAACCCAGTGCTCCCTCCTGCTGGGAGAACCAGGTGGGGGGTGGGTGTCCACGTGCGCTCAGCCGCAGCCTGCGGCGTGGTCTGTGGCAGGGGGTGAGGGGCTGCTTGGCCGGACACGTTCCTGCCAGGCCAGCTTCCTGTCAGGATGGGGACTCTTCCAAAGGGAGAGGCTGGAGAAACCCCAGATGTGGGTGGGCTGTGGAGGCCTGGGTTCTGGTCCCAGCTCTGTCACAAGCGAACTTCAACTCATTTCCCTCGGATCACAGATTCCCTGTGGGTAAAATGAGAAAACTGAGCTAGAAGTTGGTGCTGAAACTAGGCTTCCTGCAGATAGGAGTGTGTGAATGGCCAACCAGAAATGATCTCTAAGCCTGGAAGGGGGCTTTGCCCTCTCCTGCTGCCCACGGTTCCCTCTGCTTACACCGTTTGAGTGTGTGCCCCTTGACAAACCCTCCCACCTCTGACACTCTGAGGACCCCTGGGGCTTGTCCCCCAGGTAAATGAGAAGCAGTGGGTACGGGAGAGGGAGGCTCCACCCCAGGGCCTCACTGTGCGTTTTCCATCTGCCCTCGGTCCCAGCACAGGCTCCTGGGCACTACTGACATTTGGGGCCAGACACTTCTTTGCTGTGGAGCTGTCCTGTGCATTGTAGGATGTTTGGAAGCATCCTGACCTCTACCTACTAGATGCCGGTAGCATCTCCAGACAGTGTCCAAATGTCCCCTGGGGGGAAAAAGTGTTCTCTGTTAAGACCCAACGCCCTAAAAGGACAGATGAATAGTTCTCTTTAGAGAATATGGGGAAAGAGGGAAGATATGTCATTCATTTCCCCAAGAGAGAAAGAAAAGATCATGAGGACAGGGGTGGGGGTGAGGACGCAGAGGAAGGGCCGGTGGGACTCCCCCCACCCTTTCCAGTGACTCGAACGCTGTTGAAGCCCTTTCTCTTCCTGCTATGGAAGAGCCATAGGGCTGCCCATTTTTCAGTGTTATGGGTTGAATTGGGTCCTCCCCTCCCCCCAAGAGATACTAAAGACCGAACCCAAGGTACCTGGGAATGTGACCTTATTTGAAACAGGATCTTTGCAGATGTAATCAAGTTAAGATGAGGGCATTAGGCGGGGCCCTAATCCCACATGACTGATGTCTTCATGAAAAGGGGAAATTTGGACACAGAAACAGGCATGCACTCAGGGAAGTTAATGTGACGACATAAGAACACCGTCTACCAGCCAAGGAATGCCCGAGGCTACCAGAAGTGAAGAGAGAGCCACGAAACAGATTCTCCCTCCCAGCCCTCAGAAGGAACCAGCCCCGCTAACACCTTGATCTTGGTCTTCTAGCGCCAGAACTGTGAGACAAAACATTTCTGTTGCTTAAGCCACCCAGTTTGTGGGACTGTGTTACAGCAGCCCCCCAACGAATGCACTCAGGAAGAAGGACCACAGGACAAGGAAGCTGGAGCTACACAGGGATCTGGCTTGTGACCCCACCATCTGAAGCAGAGACACGTGCTGATGGGACCCAACTCACCGTATAGAGACAAAAACCAACGCTGTGCCTACAGGACAGACAGGTAGAAATGCGTCACAGCTCTAAAATGAAACGCTTTGGTTGTGCCAATTACTATAAGTTGTAAAACTACCCTGAAGAATTAACAGCCTCCACACATGCTAACTACATCCATCATAAATTCATCTTTAGTTTCTGTTATCATATCAGTGTCTCTGGGGACCCCTGTCTTGTCATCATTTGCCCTTTATAATTTATTCATCTTGTTCTTGCCTGCATCCTTTCTACTTATCATTCATCTTTACAGTTGTACATAAAATTAGATGGATCCTTCTATGGTGGGGCTGTCAGGAGGGAGAAGGGCCTCAGCAGGAAAGTCCCAGTAAAGCTGGTGGAGGTCCCACGAGAGCCTCCTGTGGGTGTCAAGGTAGAGGTGGGGTAGGCAGAAGGAAAGAACGGGAGAGTGTGAGGGAAGGAGGAGGACAGGAGAGGGATGGGAGAGGCAAGTGAGGAGGATAAAGAAGAAAGGATGGGAAGTGAGAGGCGAAAAGAGTAAGAGGAAAGTGACCAGAGGGAGAGAAGAGAGGAGGAAACAGGCATAAAGAGAAAAGAGGAGAAGGAAAGGAAGAGAAGGTGGGACTTAAGACAATGAAAATGGGAGCCAGGGGGAGAAAGGAGAACATCCTGAGACAGCAGTGCTAGAAATCCAACTGAGGTTTTTTTTTTTTTTTTTTTTTTTTTTTTTCCATTTTAACATCTTTCCTGGTAAACTCAAAGAAGGTCACATTGAATTTCCATGGAAATGACATGTCCTGAGTGGTGGGGACCTTAGTCAGGAGGTGTACTGGCAGTGATGCTGCTTGTCTACCAGGCCGAACGAAGCGAGGGGTGCGGGTGGCAGACAGCCATGGAGGACTGTGTGTGTTTGCTTTGTATTCTCAGGTTGCCGGAGTGAGGGCACAAAAGCCAATCTTTAACTAGTGAATTGGAACCTTAATGTTTACCAAGCAGATACAGCTCCCACTCTTCCCCTGCCAGCTCTCGCTCCTCCCTGCTTTCAGGCCTCCCGCTAACTGGACCCACCTCTTCCCCCCTCAGCAGCCCTGGTGAGGAGCCTTTTCTGCTGCCACAGGAGCAAACTGCTGGCCACTGCTGGCCATGTAGCCTGGTTTTCTCTGATCAGAGTCTCTCCCCAGAGGTCCTACCTTCCCAACTTTGGAAACAGATGGTCTCTTCCTGGAAGACAATTCCCTGAAAAGTCCCGAAGGCAGGGGGAGCTGGGACTAAGCAGCAGGGGCCTATTTTAAGGAACAGGATTCTTCCAATAGGCCCCCCGTGCACACTCAGACCCCAGGGAGCTCTCCAAGTGGACCTCTCCGGCCTAGCTCACGGCTCCTGACCTGTCACGCGTACCTTGTCTTCTAGGCTAGTTCTCAGAGCAGCGCTCTCATCTGACACACCCATCTTCCTCCCAGCTCTCTATTCCCACCTTGCCCATGTCCTGAACACACTTTTGAGCAACTCCTACACCCCATAGTTATCCAGATCCCCCCTAAAGCAACTGGTGGCCCTAGAAAGGAGAGATGGATTTTGGTAGCAGATCAGGTGCTGGTCTTGGCTTGGCCATTTATTAATTGTGTGACCTTCAGCAAGTTGCTTAATGCCTCTAATCCCAGGTCTCTTCATGTGTGAGGGATACTCATGATATCTTCCTTATAGGGTGGTTGCGAAGATAAAATGGGGTAATGGAGGTAACGTGCTTGCATCACACCTGTCAGATAGTGAGTGCTTAATAAATATTAACTGTTATCATTGAACTGTTTTCTACTCTACCCATTTTATGATAACGTGCTGTCTTGTATCATTGATGTGTGTGTGACTTCTGTCTCCAATTTGATGGACAGCTCCAAGAGGGGGTGGTGATGCATTTTTCTTATCTCTGTGTCTGCCTGGATACCTAGCACAGTGCCCAGCACAGATTCAGGAAATTCTTGTTGATGAATTGAGAAACCGTGTTGACTGTACGCTATAAATGATGGAACAAACATTGGGAATGGAAGAAGGTGGGCTGGAGAGGGCAAGGGGCCAGGGAGAGATGGTGAGATTAGAGAAGTGGAATCACTCTGCCTAGGTGCCGGCAGAAGACCCTGCTCGAAGGGACCCTGATGAGGCTTTGTGGTTTAGTCATCTCGTTCTACTGAAGGCGTGTCAAATTAAAAAACAAGAATCCATTTGTAACACTGGTCCGGGGATGACTCCATCAGTCATCTGAGAGACTTTGGTTAGGCTGGTTCCGAGGGATACTGACCTCTGACTGGTAAAAACAGCCACTGTGATCTGGTTTCTGAGCTTCCACTTCTCCCAAGAGACATGTCAGCTCCCCTTCCCAGTCCCTAAATGGGGACACGTGGGAGCGGTGTCTCTAGTTCTGTCTCTGTTGTTTTGTTACTGTTTTTGACGGTGGCAGTGTGTGTGCATGCGTGTACTCACGCAGGACAACAATGGGACTGTGTTCCTTGCCGCCAACAGGGTGCTAACACTGTAACTTGCTGGGAAACAGAGTGGGCTGCCTGCACCATCTTCTCCCCTCTTTCTCTCTTCAGTGAGAAAGTGGAGGACTAATTTTAATGGCTTGATTTTAATGGATTCTGAAGTCTGGAAAAGTGCCTAAATTGCTGAGGTTACCAGTTTCCAGGTTCTTTTTTTTCCCCATTTTTTTCTCCTTAGTCAGACATAGAGTACACTCACCAGGGCACCTAGTGTGCTCACCCCAGACAAGAAGAGGTCTCCCTTTGCCCCCTAAGCAAGCAGGCAGCTGTGAGCACTGGCTCCGCTGGTGGGAACTCCCATTATACGGTTGGGTGGAGCATTTTGCTTGGGCCACTTCCCAGCATTTGCGTCTCACTTTCTCTGATCTCAAAGAAGGGAACCAACCAACAATAGTAACACCAGTTCTGCTTTCTGGAATCCAGATGACTCCACTTTAAAATCTGGTCATTTTGTTTTTCATTAATCTCCATGTGAGTTTGTGGGGGGACAATGTGCCCTGGGAAGTTGGAGCTGCAATCCTGTCTTTTCTCCCTGTCCCTCCCCCTGTGGGCTGTGCCTGCCCTGAGAATTGTGATGAGGTCTTTGAGGCCATGAGTCTCCCCCTGAGGCCTTTGAAGAAAGGACAGCGTTCCAAGCACCGCAAGGGGACTCTAGGCTATGTTTTAGTTCCATTGTTGGCCTCTCTCCTCACCCCTCCCACCTCCCAACATACATTCATGGTTTGTTTGTTTTTTTGTCCTTTCTCCCAGACTTGCCCAGCTTGTCTTTGTGGTTTCAGAAAAATGCCACTGGATCTCCCAGTATGAAGGATTAGCACAGATTATGGGGAACAGTGTTAATTATTGGTGGAAGGGGGGCTGGCGCGTCGCTCCAACATGCTCCTGATTTCCCCTGGGCCTTTCTGCCTGGTAATAAGCCTTCTTTAATCTGGCAGGCCCCTTGGTGAAATCAGCACCACGGACAGTGGTATTGATTGCTTCTGAGAAACCATCACAGCTGCTCAACCAAATTACCTTTGATATGTGACCTTTAATGTAATTACTGCAACATCAAAGTATTTCTATAAATTATTAAAGAACTAATTCACTCCATCATTTAGCTATTCTATTATATGTAAAATAAACAACCACAAGTTAATGTTAGATCCTGAACAATCCACACTTGCTACTGAAATTCTCCCAGTCCCCAGGCTCTCCCCCTTCAAAATCCCAAGCCTCCCCCTCCCACCTTCTCTTTCGGTTTCCCCATCTAATTCCAGCCTTTTAGCCATCACAAAACTCCCCAGCAATCTCTCTCAAGCTGATGAAGGACCTCCCATAACAATGTGGTATTTTCTATTCCATTTGGGTGGCTCTAAAATATCTATCACAATCTCCCCCAAAACAAAGTACCACAAACACTTGATTAATCAGCACAAACCTTTCTCAGAAGCCTTTGATTATCTTACAATATGGCTTTATGCTTCACACGTAACATGGGGTGATGTGGAGCATATTTCTGCCATCTTACAGAGGGCACCCAGAAAGTAATTACTATAATATATGTGCATGTAGCTGCGCCACTGAAAAACCAACTGGGGAACGGCCACCTTGCCAGAGCTGGGCTCCACACAAAAACCTGTGCAGTGCACGATTTTCATACATTTGCATCCGCGGGTGTGTTATTAAGATGACTCAGCCTCGTGCTTTGCAATCACAAATACCAAAATACAATACAAAGGCTATCTTAATGGAAGGAAGGCCCTCCCCACCCCTAAACGGGTAAAGAAGGATCTCTGATGTACAGGAAGACTGCTCCCGCCCCAGGTTGCGCTTTCTCTCTGTCTACCTGGTTAACCTTTCCCGCTGTGGGGCAGAAATGGAAACGTGTGTTTACATACGGTTTGCTTGGTAAGAATGTAAACATGCATGTGTAAATATTGGTGAGCATATATACAGAACACATGTGCTTCCCTGCAGTGTCCATTGTATAAGCTTAAACACGGTACATTTTTAAATTCTTTAAACTATGCCCACAAACACTCACATCTTTCCATTTATCTTTAGATACTCGGTGAGCTGCATATCTCCCCCGCTTCCGCACCCACCCCCATCTCTCTGAACCCACAGGAGAGACCGCGCAGACCCTTGACCCGGGGAACACTTCTTATTTTATGGTGATGAACTAGCCTCGATAATAGCCATGGCTGATATCACACCCAGTTAGGGGGGCCATAAATAATTCTCTTCTCCCCCGCACAGAAGCTATAAACCAGGGCTGAGGCACGATAGTTTATCAAAGACGAGGGCTGGCTCCTTAAATAAACCGCGGTGATCTCACTCGCGGCGCCGAGCCCGGGCGGGTAGGCACTCCCTCCCTCCCGGCCCGGCCCGGCCCCCACCCCAGGAACGGCGAGGGTCCGACGTCTATCGGTGGGTGTTCGTGCAGCCTTGCCGCCCGGCGGGCCCAATGGAGGCAGCTCCGGGGTCTCAGGGCCCCGGGCACCCCGCGTCCCCACCCCGGGCTGCCCGCACGGGTAGTGCGCGGAGGAGAAACCCGATCGGCGGCGCCCCAGTGGGTCGGGGGAGGAGCCGCGCCCGAGCTTTGTGGCCACGGCCGAGTTCGTTCCCCGCCCGGATTCCGTCGGGCCTGGACGGCCGAGTGCGCAGGCCGCCAGGCGAGGTCTGAGCTCGGCGCCCACGCGCCCGCTTTCCAGCCCCGCGCCTCGAGGCTTCTGGGGGCCCAAGGGGCGACGCGCGAGTTCCCGAGCGAAGGCCGGCGCCGCGCACCGGGGCCCGCGAGCCCCCCGCCGGCTGCGCCGCGGCTCGGCCTCACGAAGTCGCCCCCTGTCGGCGCGCCCGTCGCTCGCGCCTCGGCGGGCGCCACTTACCCCGGGCAGAGTCTTCTGCTCGTGCAGCGCGCTCTGGGCCTTCAGCGCTGACTCACGCTCGCAGTAGGTGAGGAAAGCGCAGCCTGGGGAGGGAAGCAAGCGCCGAGAAGGGTCAGTGGGGCGCCCTCGGGCCGCCCACGCGCCCTCCCGCCCGCCCTCCGGTCTCCAGCCCCTCCCCGCTCTTGGTCCCTCTCGCCACCTCTCTTTCTCTCCCAGTGCGCTCTACTCGAGCTTTCCTGCCTCGCCGTTTTCCCGTGTCTGCTTTTTGTCTCTCTCGTTGCTTTTCTATTTTGCTCCTTCGGTGAAGTCTCCCCACTCTGCATCTTCTCCCCGCCACGCCCCCTCTCCCCGCGGGTCTCTTCCTGTCCGCGTGCCAGGTGCCTGCCTGCCTCCCTCCGGATGCTGTTCTGTTTCAGCTCCAGCCCCAATACCTCCCAGAAGGGGCAGCTTCCACCCCTCACCCCAGCACCTCTAGTTACACTCCATCGTGAACTCTTGTTCTGGCCCCTTAGGAGGGATGATGCAGGGACCCTCCCGGCCTTTCAAACAAAGGCTCCATCTGTAAGGAGGGCCCCAGGCCAGGCTGTCCTAATAAAATGAATGGGGCTGTCCATGTGCCCCCTGCCCCAGTCGGTTGTCACATCTGCAGTGATATCTTCACACCCCTCCTGGAGGGCTTGGAGACTCTTGCTCTGCCTCTAATTCCCTGGGTGACTCCAGCAGTCTCCTGTCCTGGCCTCAGTCTCCTCATGTGTGAACTGAGAGGGTTGATCCAGTGGTCTGCAAGGTCCAGTCCAGTTTTCCCCTTGCTTGATTCTGACAGTGCCTCACCGGGGAATCTGGATTTTACAGAACACTGTGTCTTACTCAAGCGGTGACTTTTTTTTTTTTTTTTTTGCGGTACGCGGCCTCTCACCGCCGCGGCCTCTTCCGTTGCGGAGCACAGGCTCCGGACGCGCAGGCTCAGCGGCCATGGCTCACGGGCCCAGCCGCTCAGCGGCATGTGGGATCTTCCCGGACCGGGGCACGAATCCGTGTCCCCTGCATCGGCAGGCGGACCCTCAACCACTGCGCCACCCGGGAAGCCCTCAAGCGGTGACTTTTTAATGCTGGCCCTTCAGGCATGGTGACAAGGCAAAGAGAATACTTGGTGGGAGAGACTTTTGGGGAGTTCCCTCAAACTGCTCAGTGTCAGGGCCTCTTCCTCTGCCTCCAGATGTGGCTGTGTGGCTTGGGCGGCTCTAGGGTCTTAGGGAAAGTCAAAAAGCCAACTTCAGCCGGCAGCAGGCTTGCGTCTGGAGGGGCATAGTGGCCTCAGACTTCCTAAAGCCACCATGGCCCCAGAGAAGGCACCATGGCCCCAGAGAAGGCACCCTGGGCGCTGGCCACCACCTCTGTCTCACTGTCTTCTTTCTCTCCCTTGTTTCACTCTCTCTCCCATGATCTGATCTCCCAACCATCTGTGTTCACCACTGCCCTCCTTTCTTTGCTGTCCCCCTTTCCAGTCTCCTCACCTGGTATGCCTTCTCTCCCCATTTTCACATCTCCCAATCCCATCCATCTTTCAAGAATCTGATCAAGATCCACTTCTTCCCGGCGGACAACCTTGACTGGTCTAGTTCATCTTAAATCAACCTCCTTTCTTGACTGCCCGCAGCTGGCCAGGTGGTCATCCTCCTGGACATTTATCAACTATTTCCTGAGTGCCCTTGAGCCAGTTTCTGTGACAGGTCCAGGAGCCCAGGCCCTCTTCTCATGAGGCTTGTAGGCTTTTGGTGCCAGTCTGGTGCCTTGTCACCAGGCTCGCTCTGGCCTCTCATTTGTTTTCCTGGACATAGAGTGCCCCCAGCATCTTCTGCAGTTCCTGACTCCTCCATCACCCAATAAAAACTCCCTTCTTCTTCTTCCAGTGTAAAAGTTGGTCCTGCCTCCCTTCCTCTCCTAGCTTCAGAGAGGCGATGGAAGGGAATGTATGTGTGATGGAGATGTAGAGACAGAAGGAAGCAGGGAAAGAGAGCTGGGAGACAGAGTTCTCAGCTCCCATGGCTCTCTGCCTTCCCTGCCTCCAGCTCTGTCCCAGGCTGGGAGGAGCTATGAGTGCCAAGGAGCCTCTGTCCCACTCCATCTCATGCCTCCCCATCCAGACCCCAGATCACCCCTCCTCACACCTCCCCGCTCCTCCATCCTGGTTGTGGCAGACGGTTATTGATGGAGACACTGGGGGACTAAAATGAACAGCAGTCAGAGGCCCCCATGACGTCGTCCCTCGTGCTGCTTCCTGCCTCTGCCAGGGCCTCTTTCCTCTTGTCCCCTCAGTGGCCTTGTCCTCCACCCATGCCTGCCTGCAACTGGGAGGCACTGTGCAAGCCAGCTCAGGACAAGGTCAGGGCAGGTTTGGAGAGGGAGGAGGAGGAGAAAGGAGAGAAAATGAACACAATGTTTCCATGGACCAGGATAACAAGGAAAGGGCTCCAGAAAGGAAAAAAAAAAAAAAAGAATCTGTTGCTTTTGTCCAGCTTCCAGGCATTTCTGCTACAGTGTTTTTTGAGAGCGTTCACAGCTGTGTTGTGAACCAGAATCTTTGAGGGACCCCCCAGGACCTGTGTGACTTCCCCTGTCATCTCCACCCCTTGACTTCACCTTCTTCCATTCCTCCCCTGCTCACTCACCCAACTTATTCCAGCCTCGCTGCCCCGCCAGGCATACTCTGTCCTCGGACCTTGGCTCTGGTGGTTCCCTCTGCTTAGGAGGAGCCCGGCCTGCTGTCTGCACGGCCTGCTCCTTCACTCCCTTGAGGTTTCGCTCACACCTGACCTCCTCAGAGATGCCTCTCCTGACAGCCTCATTTAACGCAGCACCTTCTCCCCCCACTGCCCCCCACAGGACGCAGGCCTGCTCTCTGACCCCTCGTCCTGTTTGTGCTTCTTTTTGGCACCCCTCACCCAGACATGTTAATACTGTGTGTTTGTTTCTTGATTAGCGATTCCCCGGGCTCAGATGAGGTCGGGACTTGATTTTGTTCTGTTCCTGCTTAGTTCTCGGTGACCAGAAAGGGGCAGGAGCTCAACACATATTTGTCAAGAGCATTGAATCCTGAACACTTTGGCTACTTTGGAGGTGCCAGGAGGTGCGGGGACATGGCAGTGGTGCTGGGAGCTGATCAAGGCCCCGAGGACACAGAGCCACACTGGACTTCATAGTGGGAGGACAGAGGTTGCTGGTGAGGGCTGATAGGCTGCCCTGGTGGGAGGGCTCTTGTCCCCAAGGCCTCCTTGAGCCCATTTGCTCAGGGCTTGACAGTATGGTTACTGTCACCATCCTGCTCTCTCCCCCATCAGATCATCCCCTGAAAAGGCTGATGTGTGGTTCCAGACAGGAAGCTGTGCTCAGCCAGGGGTCACTTCCTGATGCCTCTTTCTGAGGCCCGGTTTCCTCATCTCTAACTCCCTTCAGAGGCTGGCGGGGAGACTTACTAGCCAATGAGCATTATCAACCTCTGCAGAGCTCTCTAATCGCAGAGCACAGTGTAAACACAGTCACTCTTGTGGATGGGGGGGTGGGGACAGAGAGGCAGAGTCCCTCCTGTCCCTCTACGCCTCTATGAGGAGGGACCAGCCTTACACAGGGGCCAACTGGTGCCCACCCACCTGGCCTCCTCAAACTATCTCTTCAGCCAGCCCGGTGCCATGTCTGACAGTCCACTGGGAGAGAGCTGTCTCACTGTGGCTCTTTTAAAAGGGCGGACACAATACATAGTTATTAACAGCTGACTCTGTGTGTCTGAAGGGACCACATCTGCTCCCTTGCCGGGGGCAGAAGCCTGAAGGAGCGGAAGCTTGGCAGGGATGGGGGGTGGGCTTCAGGAGGGGAGTCTGCCTTCACGGGGTGCTGTAGAGGGCAGCGGGCCTGGGTGGGGGCCAAGGTGGGTGCCCAGGGTGGCCAGGGGAGAGAGCGCTCCCAAGCCTCACCCACTGGACACTCGCTGAACTAGCTGTGACTTCTGTCCTCATCAGCACTTCTCCTAGGAGTTGAGGAGGGGGCTTTGAGCTGTGAGGGCGGTGCAGGGGGACTTCAGCTCGGCAGTCACTAAATCTGCCAGGCTCCCTCTCCTGTAAGGAGCTGAGGTGTCCCCAGAGACACACCCGGTGAGGCCCCTTGGGAACTCTCAGTCTAGTTGGGAAATGGGGTTCTCTCAGGGAGCAGCCACATTCTGATCCAAGGCAGCAGAGGGGGGTGGGCAGGGCGGGTGGTACGGGCTCTGCACCTGAAGGCTTGCGAAGGTCTGACAATGGAGCGCCCTTCCCGGGGATGGGGCTGGTGGCACAGACATCTCTCCCTGCCTTCAGGCCCAACACTTCCCTTCCCAAGCCTGACCCTGCCTATATACTTGTGCTCAAAGAGGAGGAGACATGGGTCCACCGTGGCTGTTGGGAGTAGCAATAAAATTGAAAACCATCTAAAGGTTTCTCAGTGCCAGAATGTTTTTGTGCTTAAACTGTGGAATCCTCTACAACAATTAAAAAGATGAAATGGTTCTAAATGTCCAACACAGAAAGACGCATTGTCAGACAGGAGAAGCAAGTTGCAAAACAGCTGACGCCATGTGTATACATCAGAGACATCTCCCCGGCTCCCATAGGCACCCAAATTTGTGCCTACACCATAGCACAAGGTCTACAAGGGTCCCATCAAGCTGAAAAGAGGGAGGAATGGGGGGTAGGTGGTGTCTCCCATGACTTTAACACTTTTTGTTTTGTTTGACACATTTAGACCCAGCATGTATCATTTATATAATTAACTTTAAAGAAAAAAAAAAAACTTTGCTAAGAGGGGAAGATGGAGTGAAAAGGGGGTGGGTGGAAATGGGTGAGCCAGGCAGGATGCAGGACCCACAGCCCGTTCTGAGGGCACGGAAGAAGATCACTGGACATTAGCTTCCTGGCAGGTTCTTCATGAGGGAAATTATCATGGGTGGGTCCTGCTATGGCCCTGCCTCAAAGCTTCCTCTGAGCTCTGGGAGTTGAAGTAGATTCTCTCCACCCAGCAAGCTGTAAATGGTATTCATTTGGGTCCTGTGGCCCTGAGTCCCAGAAGTTGCTGTCTGGGGGGGATAGAATCCATGATGGAGCACAGAGGCCCACCCTCCCCCCACACCTGTCTCACCCTCCAGGTCTCCTGAGGCCCAACCGGCTGTGTGGCGCTGATGGCGGGATCTGAGGTGAAAAGGCGCAGAAGTGACTTGAGAACCTTTGGGTGAGGTCCAGCCTCGCCCCTCAGCTCCCGCCTTCCCCGTCCTGTCCCAGTGTCTGGGATGGTTCTCCCAGCACCAGCTCATCACTGGACTCTCCCGGCCTCAGGGTCAGCGCTTTCTAGCACTGACCTGGTGGAATAGAATTAATTGCAGCCTGGCAGAGCAGGACTGGACTTGGGAGATCATTGGGGTGGGCATGGGGGCAGGGAAATGTCACACTTGCAGAAAAGTCACACCCCAGTGCTGCCACCAGCTGCTGATGGCCTGGCCTCCCTGAATGAGGTGGACCCCTCTGGCCCACCCTGACCTGCCTCGTCTCTGCTGCTCCCGGTTCTACTGTGTGCACTGGACACTGGTCCACCCTCGCATTTCCTCATGCTCTGCCTTCTGACCCTTTCCCACTCACTGTTCTTTTTTTTTTTTTTCACTGTTGTGGCCTCTCCCGTTGCGGAGCGCAGGCTCCAGACGCGCAGGCTCAGAGGCCATGGCTCACGGGCCCAGCCACTCCGCGGCATGTGGGATCTTCCCGGACCGGGGCACGAACCCGTGTCCCCTGCATCGGCAGGCGGACTCTCAACCACTGCGCCACCAGGAAAGCCCCTCACTGTTCTTATTTACCCATCCTTCTGTTGGTCCTTTTCATGTCTTGTGTCTCTGAATAGACTGTCAGCTCCGTGAAGGGTGGAGACAGAGTCTTCTAAACAGAACTGAAGCTTTATGGAAACGGAAGCTTCTAGCCCAAGGAACTGAAGAGGGTGGGGGGACCACGACTGGGGGTTTGGGGTGCTGAAGAGAGATCAGGAAGCACTGGGGGCAGAGAAGGAGAGGGAGGAGGAGAAGTGTAGGGCCAGGGGAGGTTAAGCCAGCTGGGGGAGGCAGGCAGAGGGGGCGTTGCCGGCTAGGGCACAGGTGGGTGGGTGGCAGACACCCTCCTCCAGCAGGGCAGCCTGGGCTGATGATGCAGGGGGCGCTGCTGATTCCTGAGAAGGTGGGCGGGTGCCCTCTCCCACACGAGGGAAAAAACACAGCGCAGCAGAATTAATTGCACGGAGATGGCAGTAATTTACAAAGCCCCCGTGTGTGGGGATAAAAGGCCCTTGTCATTGTGAAGTGAAGGAAGTACAATTTCCTGCCCAACTCTGAACAGGGCTGAAGCCTGGGGTGTAATCATCACGGAAAGGAAGGCTCCCGAAGCGCTACCTCCTCCCACCCCAGCCCGGCCGTGGCTTCCTACTAATTGAATTACAGAATTAGCCAGAGGAAGGTGGCCCTAGAATAGGAAGATCTGGACTTTAATAAAACATCAGATCCTCAGGCCCTGCACTGGGCTGGCCTGGAGGAAGTGAGAGGAAGCTGGGTGTGTGTGTGTGGGGGGGGGGAGAACAGGAAGGGAGAAGGAAACCCACCAATCAGCCAGACCTAAGGGTCAAGGAGAGGCTCCCTGTTCAGAGTGACTTTCTTTGCCCTGAATCTCCACCCATCCACCTGCCATGGAGCCTGGAACCCCACCCTCAGAGCATCATTCCTCATCCCAGGGTTTACAAAACGGACGTGGGCCCCACTGCAGAGAAATTAAGGCAGACTGTGTGTGGGTGGATAGAGGGAGGGGGAGAGGGGATGTCTTCCAGTTTCCCTGGAAAGAGGGTTGCTGGTGTTCCGAGGCCATGTGAGTGCCGCCATCGAGCCTCTGTCCCCGATGGTGTGGGTGGGTGAGGGCGGCCTCCCCAGTGCCTTCTGGGGCAGATGCCCCCTTCCCTCGTGTGGGAGAGACAGCTGCAGAGCAGTTCTTCACATATATGCTCTTCCTCTGGGAATGTCCCCCCACCTCTGGGCCTGCCCCAGGTTTGCACCTCCTCAAGACCCACCGCTTGGGTCCTGCTCTTCAGTGAGGCCCTAAGAGCCTACCATGGCCTTGTGGTCTCAGCTTCTGTGGATTCCTATGTGGCTGTACCCTTGACCACTGCTTATGGCTTGCCCCAGGGGTAAGCCTCGTCTCCTCTTCTAATCTCTGAGAGCCTTGAGAATCTGTGAGCTCCTGGTAACAGGCAGAGAAAGAAACCATGGGGCTGGCCCTGCCACTGTCTCTGCCACTGTTTCCCAGTGCCTGGCCAAGGGGTGACGCTTCTGCCAGAATCTCCCCAGGACCCATCATGGCCATTCCAGTCCCTCCAGGCCTTTCTACCTGGACTATACTCCCTCCCTCCCCCTTTCCCCAGGGAGTTCTCTGCTGATGTTCTCCTCTCTCCATAAGAGAAGGACAATGATTGCTCACCCACAGAACGTGACTCTGACTCTTTCTTCTCCACCTGCATCGGGGGAGTCCAAGCCTCAGAACAGTACCCTTTCCCCCACTACCTCTTCCATGTCTCCTTCCTTTGGAGCCCACATGTCCTAGGAGAGACTAAGCCTCCCCTCCTCCAGGAAGTCTTCCTTGACTACACCAACCCCAACATCTCTTAAAGCCCTTAGCAATGGTCCCTCTCATTTGGCAGTTAGAAGACACATCTTTGTCTACACATCTTTGTCTACCTCTGTCCCCCATGGTCTGGGTGGGCAAAGGTGGCCTCCCCAGTGTCTTCTGGGCGGTGTGTGTTTGCCCACGTGGAAATATTCTACTACGGGAACAGCTAACTCCAGGGTCCTCCCACCCACCTGACCTCAGCCCCAGGAACAGACGTCGTTGAATGCAGTGGTTGTTAAACTCCAATCTGGCCCTGGCTGGGTGACAGTGAGATGCAAGGCTGGGGACAGATGGCTGACCTCAGGGGAAGCCGTGTGTGGAGAGGGTCTGGGATGGGATGTCTGCCCTCCGGCTTAGGCCCTCAGAGGTAGAAGGAGCCATCCATCTTCCTCTGAGGAGGCCTGGGGGGTGGGGATGATGGGGCGGCTGGCAGGAGAGGGAGATGGATGGTGCCCTCAGCCAGTGAATCAGGGCTGCTGGCCTGCTCCTTTCTTCCGGGCCCTCCAGTGCTGAAACCCCACCCTCAGCCCACAGCCTGCTTTCGGGCTCAGCACTGCCCTCCTGCGTCGACTCTCTTTACACCAGAAGCTCTAGAGGAGTTTGAGCTGCAGGTGAACTCCAAGTTCAAGAGTTTCTCAGAGTTAAGCTCGTTGTGTGATGTGGGGAATTGGACCCGGCTCACTGTGAGTCTCGGCCTTCCTGCCCTTGGCGGCCACAAGATACAGATGGGCGTGGGACTGGCGAACATCCCCAGACCTAGACTGGGAAGCCCCAGGGGACAGGACCAGCCCTCTCTTTCTCTTCCTGGGGGCCCTGGCCAGGGCCCAGTAAGTTCAGACCCAGGGACCTAATTGGCTCAGACCTCAGAGGATGGACCAGCGGGCGGGCCTTTGCCAAGGGTCTGTCCCTGCCAGTTACCCTTGTTCATACCCTCAGTGCTGGAGAATTTCATGTCTGGTGCCGGCTGCAACATCTTTATGGCACTGTGAAAAAGGACAAAAAGTGGACATGACATACTGATGGCCTCTCCCCTTTCTCAACAAAGAGTTCTCGGTCTGTGGCTGGGCTGATGGGCCCGTGAGGCTCAGGGGTTGGGGACGGGCCCAGGGAAAGTGTCAGCCTTTCTAAGGCCCAACAAGACAAGTACAACCTGCTTCGTGACACATGCTGGCTTTTGTTCCCACAGCCAAGGGGCTGCCCTTGTGCCCCTGCTCTAGGCTGGCAGCACCTGCGGGTCCCCAGGACAGCACAAACTGGTCCCTTTCATTCACACAGAGAGCTTTTACTTGCCACTGTGCTGTCATGCCCGTGAGCTCATGATGCTTGTACCTTAGAGTAGACAGCGGTGTTATCAGCATCTGACAACCAAGGGGGCCAGTGTGACTTGCCTGGTGGTGAAGCAGAGACCTGGTTTGGGGCTCAGTTCCTGTCATCCCCTCCCAAGGCCCTGGGCAGTGTGTCAGGAGGTGTGAGTGGGGACCTTGGGGGCCCTGACGGGAGATGTTCTCCCTCCACACCCCCACCCCATGGCTGGGATTTGGGGGGACGGGCTCAGGGATGACCTCATTCTCTTCCTCCAAGGACCCAGGTGGAGAGAGCTGAGGTCTCTGGGGCCTCCCTGGACCCCATGCACCTGACCTCCCTCTACCCCCGGTGGCGTCTCCAGTGTGAAAGTCAGGTCTCGGGCTTCTCCACAGAGCGATCTGTCTGAGCACCAAGGCTGGATTTGAAATGCATGTGGGGCATTTGTTCCTCATACAAATACCAGGATAAACGCTAGAGCCGAGAAACCGAACTGTGTCCCCTTCTAACGAACCTGGCCTGGGAGTTCAGATCTTCCTGTTTTGAATTTTCTCAGATCAGGGTGCACCTGCTGAGAAGCTGGGCATGACTCCCTGGGAAGGGACCACTGCTCACCGAGCACCACGCGAGAGGGGCTCTGGGGTCTCATTGGTGTATCCCCACCAATGGCTAAACTGCGGGAGATGGACAACAGGCAGAGCCTCTGAGAAAGCAAGGCCCATATAACTGATTTGAGAAGCAAAGCACCTCCCTGGTCTCTGCCTCTGCCCTCTGCCTGCCCATCTCCACTCCTGCCTGCCTGCGATCGCCTCTCTCTCCTTGCCTGTTTGGCCGGAAATGCAGAGCCTCGCTGGCTTACTTCCGCCATGCTGCTGGCCTCGGACTGATTCCTCAGTGTGCAGGAAGGACACGGTGCGGGATCTGAGCCCCCAGTGACCCCAGCATTTGCTGGACGTGTGCAGGTCTTATGCCCACAGAGGGAGCTCAGTGAATGCTTTGTGAGTTGTATAGAATTCCCCTTGTTGGAGCTTTATATGGTGGTTGGACAGCTACAAATTGGCGGGGAGGGGGTGTCATTTCCCCTAGTAGCATCCCCTTCCCCGTGCAGAGGGATGTGTGGAGGAATCCCTCCTTGGTATGACCCTGGAACCTCGGGACCCCAGCCTGGAAATGTCCCCAGCATACCCACAGAGACAGCTCTCTACCCGCATGATATGCTCTGTGGTGGGGCGGTCAGCCTCTCTGACTCCTTTCTTCCATGGAAGGAGAGGTAAGCAGACGCACAAGGCAGGGAGCTGACGAGTCCCTTTGTCCCTTCGTCTGTCACCCTGAACCACGCTCCCCCACAGTGGGTGTCCCTGTCACTCCTGGGCCTTTGCCCCTGCTCTTCCCCCCACCGGCACGCCTTCCCTGCGCCTGGGTCCTCTACTAGATTCCCCCACCATCGGAACCCTCCCCAGCTTCCCAACCTGTGCTGACTCTCCTCCCAATGAGCCCTTCCACATCCAAGTGTCTGAAACATAAAAACACGTGCTTAGTTGAACAGTGTTCTGCTGTTCTCATCTGTGGGAACTCTGTCTCCTCAACTAGACTGCAGCCTCTCGTCCCGTATCCCCGACCAAGCCCCGAGATGGGGGCCTCACAAGATCAGTTGAACTGCTCAGAATTAGGAAGGGAGGGTGTGCCACCCTTCTTTGATTTCAAATGGGCAGCCAGGACCCTCCAGGTGAGGTGAATTAATCTCACCTCTCTTCTCCGGCTCCTTCCTAATAGACCCTAATTCACTTAAAGAACAACAACAACAAAAAAATAGAAGCACACCAATCAAGAAATTCCAACCTCGGCATCCAAGACAGACTATTTGGAAAAGACCAATAGCCAGGAGTCCTATATTACAGGATCAATGTTTGGAAAATGTGATTTTCTTTTTAAAAGCAGAAAAACAATCTCACTCAGTCCAGGCAGGCCATGGTCCAGCTCTAGGTGGAGGAGGCTTTCCCTCATGATCTCGGCCACTTAAGCCACTCTTCTGGCCAGGCTTTAGGCTTCACCCAACGTCAGTAAGATAGGTTCAATCACAGGCATTTAGCAATATTTAATCTGAGGACTGTGGCAAGGGAGTAGTCAGCAAATGTATTTAAGATGCTGGTTTCAGTGAGTCAATCCCTCAAGCCCGCGAGCCTAGCAGAGATATCGTTCACAGTTTAGGAGGGGTGGGTGGGGGGCTCTGGCTTTTGCTTTAGAGTCAGCTGTCCCTGATCCTGGGAAGAGGCAAGAGCCATGCACCGTCACCCTTTCTTCATTGCTGACCTACAGGTAGTGCCCTAGGTGGTGAAAGGCAGTTGGCAAATGGGGAAGATGACATATGGGGGGTGGGTGGGACAGAGCCTGGCATTCAGTTCTATGTCTTCTTTTCCCAGAGACCCACTCACATGTCCACAGAACCCACCAAGAAAGAAGACTGAACGAACTAATCAGTTGACTGGTACTCAAGACTCAACAAACCATGTGACTGGGATCAGGGTACTTTCCTCTGTGGATGGAGTGAAAGATGGCTCACTCATTCATTCATTCTACAACCATTTATTGATAGTCTCCCATTTGCCAAAGGATGAAAGACATACCCCCTGCTTTGAAGAAGACGCTGGCTAAATACACTTGCAAGGCCAGGTGATATATCTGCAACAAGCATACCCACTAAGCTGAGGTTTGTGTAGGGCTCATCAGTGGCACAAATGATAAAAGCAAATGCTTAGGGATTTGGGGTTATATGTTGGGCATTGTTCTGAGTGTTTTACATGTATGGTCTCATTTAATACAATAACTCTATAAAATAGTACTATTATCCCCCTTTTACAGGTAAGGAAACTGAGGCACCCAAAGATGAAAGACTTGCCCGAAGTCTTATGGCCAGGTCCATGGTGGAACTGGGCTGTGAGCTGGGGCAGGCTGCCTGCAGGGCCTGTGACCTGAATCATGGGCTCTGCCCCTCATGGAGGAGGATACTCAGCTCTGCCCTGGGGAGAATCAGTGCAAGGCTGCCTGAGTCTTAAACCCAGCATGGCCTCTAGGGAAGGATGTGCTGGGAAAAGGGCTCTGCATGGGCAAAGGTGAAGAGGCATGGGCAGCAGGGTGAGTTTGGGGCCCCCCAAGTGGTTTAGGAGGCTGGAGCCCCTGAGAATGCCAGCCCCTTCAAAGCTCCTCCAGACACCTTCCCTAGCACCTTTTCTTGGTTTTCCCCTTTGTCTGTTCTTCCTTTCTTCTTCCTCTCTTTACTTCCTCCCTTCCTTTCTTCCCTTGTTTCTCTCTTTCTTTCCTTTCTCTCCCCCCCCCCAACTTTCAGCATCCTCTCTCTCCCTTCCTCCTTCCTTCTTTTCTTTTTTGGCCTCATGGCTGGGACCCCATATTCTCTCCTGTCCATCTATTGAATTCCCATCCTGACTACTCCAGGATATACCATTTTTTTCCATCTCGAAACAACAGTGACATCTGACCCCCTGGTTTCTGTCGTCAGCCAGCTGGTGCCTCTGGGAAAACCATTTAACCCCTGTGGCCTGATTGTTTCCATCAGCAGGATGTCTGGAGTCCGGGGAGAGGGCTTCGACTGACCTCAGCGGGAGGTGGATCTGGTTCTGACAGCAGCCTCTGTCTTATGCTAGAAGTTTGCGTAGCCCCCTGGGCCTCAGGCTCCTTCCCCGGGAAATGGGGATAAGGACACTTATCTGCTGGAGTAGTGGGTGTCCAGCAGAGCGCCTGGCATATCATTAATGGAGGGGATTACTATTGCTACCATTTTCAGTAGCAGCAGTTGTGATGTGATGCTAAAGATTCCCTACAGTGTGAAAAATAGCTTTGGCATTTATGCTGTCTGGTGATGTCTGCTTTCCTTGCATGGGACCTGCACATCCTCCCTGCCACAAACACTCACACAGACGTGGACCTCGTGTGTGCTTCCTGCCCCGGCACCGGCCAGCACGCTGGGGGCAGAGTGACAGATGGCTGGCATTGAAAGTCTGGGATGTGTGTTTTGTTTACCTCGTGTATCTAATATGCTAATGACAGGAGGCAGTAATGAGCTGGCAGGGACCTGGGTGACAAAGAGCTGGCTTCATGCTTCCCCAGAGAGGCACCTCAGTGTCAATTGTTTCTTTTGTGAGAGGGATTGTTAAGACCTGGGAACGTGGGCTGGGAGGGTTGGGGAGAGGGAGACTGGGGGTGTCTCACGCAAGAGCAGTGCAGGACCTGGCAGTGTTGTGAGGGGAGGGCAGAGGAGGGGTGGGCACCCCCTGAGGGTGGGCACGGACTACTCCACCCTCGTGAGGAGGGGATGGCTGTGGATGGGGCACTCTCAGCCATGTACCTCACTGACTTCTCTCAAGGACCCTGTGAGCTCCCTGATGGCGGGGCTGACCCGTCCACCACGGACCCTGGTAAGCCCTGCTCCTGGCACAGGGCCTGGCATGGTGACAGCCAGCACAGGGTTAGAAATGCACACTGGTTTGGCATTAGAATGCCGACTGAAGGCAATCTCTTGATAGGTAAACCACAGCCTCCAGCAAGTCACCAGATCTCTCTGGCCCTCAGTTTCCTTTTTGTGAAATGGGTTTGAGATCCCATGAGTCGGTGTCCCCAGCATCAGCACAGTCCTGGCACAAAGTGGGTCCTAGCGCATATGAACTCATCAGTGACTGAATGGGGGGTGGTGAGGGAGCAGGGGGTGTACATTGTTCTTTTACTGAGGAGGTATGGGACGCGTCTGTAGGTCAAGGTGAGGCACTCCTCCCGAGAGCACACAGCTGGTCAGTGAGAGAAACAGCTCAGGTCCACTGCCCGGCCTCTGGGAGGGCAAGCCTCTGAGAGGGTTGTGGAGCCCCGGGCAGCCCTGAGGAGGGGTGAGCAGGCTGGTGTTTGGTGGCCAGTGTGGAAAGCCCCAGACAAAGCGTGCAGGGAGCGGACACTCAGCAGATGGAGGAGTGTCTCCAAGGCTTTGCATCAAGTGGAAGGGAACAGGAAGAAGAGACGCACGGGCGTGGGCGGGGGCCGAGTCCAGGTAGCACCCCGTCCCCGCCTGGCAGAGTGGGGTCAGCTGGAGTGGGCTGAGAAGGGGGTTTTGCGGGGACCCAGGGCCGGGGGGAGCCAACCTGAGGCTTAACCTTATCACCTCCGTGATGGGCCTGACTCCGTAGCTGCCCATTTCTCAGTCTTTGCATCCTCAGGTTTTACCCTTTCTCTTGGCTTTCTAGACATTTCCTTTAGACCTTTGCTTTGTCTTGCCTAAGCTAACTGTACCCTGTGGCCAGAAAGGCCAGCTTGATGAGCTGAGGCTGAGAAGGAGAAGCCAGGCATTGGGGTGGTTAAAGGAACCGCTGCTGGGCCTCCTCCTGGGCAGCTGTGGCCCTCATCTGCGACTGAGCAGAGGCCCCCGCCCTGGCTTTACACACCCTGTGAAGTGCAGGGCTGACCTCCCCAGTGGTACCAGAAATGTGGCCCAGAGGCCAGGCTAAGTGAGAGCAGAGGGTCCAGGACTTGGGGGAACAGAGGCAGGAACGGCAGGAATGCAGAGGGAGACCCTGGGTGCAAAGGCCACACAGCGTGGAAGTGTGAAAAGATCCGGTGGGAGCTGCAACTTGCATCAGAGGCCAGATGAGGGTCCTGGTCTCCTGGGGACCCCGGCTTCCTTGTCTGTAAAATGCCGGCTGGAGCAGCAAACTTCCCAGGAATGAAGAAGGCAGACTCAGAGTTCTGGATTTTAATCCGGCTTCTACCTGTTCCTCCCTCAACCTGAAGGCCCAGGTGGACGAGGTAGAGCTCCCAGTTCCTCACAGGGCTCTGGGACCTGCTGCCCTCAGTTTTCCCTAAGTGTCCAAGGGCACCTCCTCTTTTCCCGGACTGGCCTGGGGACAGAGGGAAGGACAGGCAAGGAAGATGGGCTGCCGGACCTCAGCGACACCCAGCTTGGGACACAGGAACATGGAGGAAGCCGAGAAAGGTGGCATGCCACCCAGTGACCCAGCTTCTGAATGCAGAGGCCTGGGGAAGCCAGCAACAGCATGGGCGAGCAGGGCACCATCGTGGAGGCAGGCATGCCCCAAGCGGGGGGCCTTGACAGAGGGTTGAGGAAGGGGGGGGGATGTCATTCCTAGTGGCTGGAGTGAGTGTGCTCTGTGTGGGGACCCGCGGGGCAGGGGGCATCTGCAGTGAGATGGTTCCCCAGTGTTGGCCAGCACGGGCTAGCCCAGCCTTGCTCTCTCCTCCCTTCCCCTTTCTTTCTTTTCTTTCCTCCATCACCAGGTGTCTGTCCCGGCCAAGCTGGGGTGGAGGGGGTCCAAGCTGGGGTGGCGGGGTAGGAAGTGGGGAGATGCACAGGGCTCAGCGGGCGGGGGCCAGTAGCCATCAAGTTTCTGCATCCCCCGCGGTTTCAGCAGCACAGGCCGCCTCTGCCTCCCAGGAGCAGTTCCCCCTTGAACTTTGAGCCACAGCGCTGCCTGTTTTCGTCTGCGGGTCTATATATAGCGATGGAGATGCACACTCTGGAATTGGATTTGATGTAGCCCTCTGGACTCAAGCTAACTTTTGGGGAGTAGTTTTCTTGGGAGCCTGCCAGTCCAATTCCTCCCTCATGAACACTAATTACTGCACAGACCTTCTCCATGAAATCGGTGCTGAAGCCATTTCCATCCAGGCGGCTCTCGAAGACGAAATTTTTCTACTGGGAACCGACAGCCGCAAATAAACCTACCATCTACTTAGCAACGGAGAGCAAGAGCGAGCGGTTGGGAGATGGGGAGGGAGGGGGACACACAGAGAGTGGGAGGGAGGGAGGGAGGGCTCGGAGGAGAGGGCTCGGCTTCTTTTCTTCCTTCTGTTCTTTATTTTTCAGAAAGGGTGTAATCAGCGCTCTCGGGAAAGGTGGTACAGGGAGTCTCGGAAGACAGCGCAGTGGCCCAGGAGGAGGAGCCAGGCCACCTACATAGCCAGTACCTGCTCTTGGCTGCTCGAGCCTGGCCAGGGCCCTCACTGGACTGCTGGGCACTGCAGTGAGAGAACCCCACCCCGCCGGCCTCTCCAGGGTTTATTCACTCCTTCCCCACCCTAGCCTCCCTCATACTCCCCCAGGTCTGGCCCTTGCCTCGCTCCCTTGGCCTCGCCTCACAGAGGACAGCTTCCTTCCACATCTCAGCCTGATGAGTTCCCACTCATCAGCCAGGGCCTGGGTACCATCCCACGTCTACCAGGCCGTGCCTCCCTGATCCTGTTAGGTAGCACCAATACCTCCATTCTGACCTCCAGAGGCGCGTGCCAGGCACCCAGCAATGGGGTCTATTCCTCTCTCTGCCCCCTTGGAGTCTGTGCATCGTCTGCCAAGGAAGGGGTGGGCACCAGATTTAGGGGGGAGCCCTACAAAGCCAGGTCCTGCCCGGTGCATCACCACACCCCTGAGATGCAGATGCCTTCTCTTCAATTTCACCTAAGACAAGCCTGAGCTCAGAGTGGTCAGGAAGAGGCAGGCCTGGGATCCTATGACCACTGGCCATTTGCCAGGTCCCCACACTCCAGCCAATAAAGCCAGAGAGGCCCTCAGAGCCTGCTGGGGGTCATGACACTCTGTACCAACCTGGCCCCGTCAGCAGAAGTGCTGCTCCTTGCCTTGGTAGAGCTCCCTCTGCATCCTGTGCACAGGGACACACCACGCCAGGACCCCAGCCCACAAGTCACCTTTCCCAGATCCCTTAGCTTCTGTTTTCTGAGACCCAGAGCCCAGAATAGGGCAAAAGTCACTTATGCCACCAAGACTTGGTGAGTCCCTTCACCTCTCTGGGTCTCAGTTTCTCCATCCATCAAATGGGCGCTATGATTCCTGCCCTAGCTCCCTTACCTAGGTGGGTGGTGTGGGCATCACTGGAGATGGCAGTAGTGCTACTAGGTTGCTGGTCGTCTCCCTCAAGGCCCCTGTTCCATGCGCCCGGCTTCATGCTCACCCCGGACTCTCCTCTCCCTTCCCGCCCATCCAGGGTGGATGAGTGAGGTCAGACCTCAGCCTTCTTCTCCAGCGGAAGCCACGATAGAGAACTCCCACTGGGGGGTGAGGAGGGGAGAGGAGCCCCCGGAAGAGCTCTCTCTTAAAAGAGCCCTGGGCTGGAAATCATGAAAGTGGGTTGATGCCGGGGGCCTTATTTGTAAGGAGGGCAGTGGAGCCGGATGAGGTGATCTGCGTGGTCCTTCCCTTGCAGGTGTCGAGCGGTGGTGAAGGATGGGGTTCGCACACCACGTGGCTCTACCACCTTAGCTGTGTGGTGTGGGGCAGGTTTCTTAGCCACTGCCTCCCTCAGTTTCTCACCTGTAAAATGGGAGACTAACTCTCACTGGGTTGCTAAAGGCTGAATGAGAACATCTGTGTCTGGTCCGGGATCAGGGCACTGGTCCGTGTCAGCTTCTAGTCCGTAGGCCGTATAGACCTGGCCAGTGACGAGGCACCTTCCTGGTGAGTACGGTGCATGCATTTCCTCACTTAGTCCACTGGTTCTGCTTTCAGTGTGTGTGTGTGTGTGTGTGTGTGTGTGTGTGTGGAAAATGTGGAGTCCCAGAGGCGGGACCAGAGAGTTGCGTGGAAGTGTGGCTGTCACTCGGCATCTACAGAGCAGGTCTCAGCTCCTAGCATCTGGCTGCTGTGCGAGGAGGTCTCCTCAGAGGATGGGCCTGAACTCCTAGGGAGGCTGGTCATCAGCACAGCTGGGATCCCCAGGAGCAGCCGTCCTCAGGCAGCCAAGGGCCACCGGGCTGAGCCTGATGAGGTGAGGGAGGGTCTGGGGGGGTTTCTGGTCAAGGAGAGGAGGGGGCCAGCTGTCCTAGCAGGAAGCGGGATCCTCTCACTAGTTTAAGTCTGAGTGGCTTCACCTGGCTGAGACCCTTGAGGCTGATGACAGGCCAGCCAGGCCGAAGACACACAGCAGCAGGGAAGCAGTCTGGGGTCCACATACCCTTCCTTTCAACAGCTCTTATATTTTCTGGTTTTGCCTCCCCACTTCGATTCCTGGTTTATCTTCTTTAGTAAAATTCTAACCTCCCTTCATCAGAGCTAAGGTGAAAGGGACACACCCATCATGGAGGCTGCCCTGAGGTAGGCGTGGCAGTGTGTACCTCTGTCCTGGATGGCCCTCAGGCAGAGCGGGCTTTTGGGGGCCAGGTGGGGATAAGCCCTTTCCACCTAAGCTAAGTGCTCTCTTTTCCAGGGAAGCACCACCAGGGAGCATCCTTGGGGAAAAAGAGAACCCCAGAAGCAGGCAGGGGAGCAGGGCAGTTAGACATATAGGCTTTGGCATCAGACAGATCTGGGTTCCTGTCTGAGCTCCACCGTTTCTTGGCTGTGTGATCTCGGGTGAGTTCCTTAACCTCTCTGAGCCCCACTTTCCAAATTGTACAATGGAATTGATACAGGCCTGTTGTGACACATGTGAAGCTCCCAGTGCAGTGCCAGGCCCCACATGTGTCCCTTTTGTGAAGCCATTGAGCAAGGGTATCCTCTGGATTTTGCAGCCCTCCCTGAGCTGCCCTGGGACATACCTGGGACAGTAGAGTGGTGGCCTTGGCCCCATTGGTAGGTGTTCCCTCCCGGGCTGTGGGCCCGATGCTCCTTCCACAACTTCAGCCCGTATCTGTGTCTCCCCCTCCCCTGCCCACCCCAATGCTGCCCCCCTCTTCTTTCAGAATTCTCTGTTCCTTCTCTCAGGCAGGCAGCTGAGCAGAAAACAAATCAAAGTTGCCTGCATGTCTTGGAGCCTGCAATGCTCCCGCGAAGCGATCCCTTGCTTGCCATTACCCACCCCAATAACTCTTGTATATGGAGTGTGAAATAATTAGCAGTGGCAAAAATAATTTAGGAAACAAGAAGAAACTAATTGTATGAGCTTGTTGTTTGGGGAAAACACAGCCAACCAAAAAACCCACTGTGTAGGGAAGTATGGACAGACAGACCAGTTCTCCTGAGGTCCAGCCCATGGCTGGCTCACCGGAGGGGTCCATTACAAGGCCCTCTCTCAGGACCAGCTTCCTCCACCAGGATCTTCCAAGAAGGGCCCACTGGTGCTATAGCCAGGACAAGCCAACCTCATGGGCCCAGGGGTGACTTCGCAGAACACATCTATAACCTTGACTCAGGCCATCCCCCGGAGGCAGGTGGGTGGGGAGGGAGGTTGTGTTGCTGGGAGCAGTCTCATGTGGTCAAGTGGGCTTGGCAACCTCCCTGAACTTGAGTTGGGGCCACAGGTGGGCTGGAACGTTCTTGTTCCCTCTCCCACCCGCCTGCCTTCACCACTCAGACTCTCCAGCCCCAACAGACGCCCACTGCACAGTCAGCGTGCAGCACACATGAATGACACGGAGCTTCCCTGGGAAATGGGCGAAAACATTGGTGCCTCGTATTTTATGGCCCTACTAACTCTGAAAAGTTTGCTTCCTCCTTGAGCACTTTTCCAACGCCTGAGCTCCTGTCCACCCTCCGCCCCACTGCTCATCACTTTCTGGGAGGTGGAGGGTCAGGCACCCTATTCCCAAGTGACAGATGAAAAGGAGTGAGGAATGGACGGTCTCAGGGTAAGGGAATGAGGGGCCAGAGAGAAGAAATAATCTGCAGAAAGTCTCAGTCACCAGGAAGGCAGCTCTGGGTCTGACCAGGGCTGCCGTTTCTCGCCTCCCCTGCCACGCTGGAGAACTCAAGGCATCGGCCGGATCCTGGTTAAGCACAGCGGCGGCCACCTCTGCTCCCCTGGGACCCTGCCCAAGGCCCCTGAGGTCCCCTCCCCTCGTCTGAATGAGAGCTGGGCCCAGAGTGGGGAGGAGGCCTCCTCTTCCCTTCACCCCCGCACCCGCCTGAGATGAGGAGTATTTGCATTTGTCTAGAACTGGTCTATAAAGTTATTCCTAATGACAGAAGTCTCAGCTCTCGCCCTGTGAGCTCCTGTCTGCTGTCTCCTCGCTCACCTCCTCTTGTCTGGGCTGTTACGACAACCTCCTAATTTGTCCCTTGGCCTCCAGTGTCTTAGTCTCAGGCCAGCACGGCGATCGTCCTAAAGCCGGCTTCTGATCTGTCACTTCCTTGCCTTAAAAGCTTCTGTGACTTCCTATTTCCTCTAAGATCAGCATATATTTCTCAGCCTTGCCTCCTTGCTGACATTGGTCTCTCTCATCCCCCTTCGTTAGGTCTCGACGTTGGAGGAATTACTTTAAATCTTGGCTCCTTGGTGAGAAGGCAACTGCTTGAGAACCAGCCTGGGTTCATACCTGGTTGTCCCTCCCCTTCACTGTTTTCACCTGGAATCACAGTGGCTCCCCTGTGGCCCTTAAGCCACAGTGGCCTAGTGTCCATCTCCCAGACACACCACTATCTGCTGGACGTCGCTGCCTGGAGGGCTCGTGGTGCCTTAGGTGTAACCTGTGCAAAGGAGTGGCCATTTTCTTGCCCACACCTGGGCCCGTTCTCCTGGATCCCAAGCCAGAAACTTGGCAGGGCTGCCTTCTCCTTCATCCTCATGTGCCCCGCAGCCATCTCCAAAGTGGATTTCTCCTGTCTATCCTGCCCCTGTTCAGGCCCAGATTTTGTCATCACCTGCTGGGTTTCTCTCCTGCAGCTCCCAAGAGTGGCCACTTCCTTCCCAGTGTCCCTGTGCGGGCCTCACTGGGGCCTCGCCTTTCTCCCACTTCTTTTCCCTGATTAGGCCGAAATGTGGTTCCAAGTTGCCCTGGCAGATGAGACAGAGTGAGCTTGATCAGGGCACCTCAAAAGCCAGACTCAGACATCAGAGGCTTTGGAGCCAATGCAGGCTGTGGTTGCTGAGCCAGGGACGTGGGGTGGAGGGGGTGAGTGCTGTGTGCGCACTGTCAGCCTGGAACCAGCACATGGGATGAGGCTGGGGAAAGCATTTGGAGGCAGGAGGGCGGCTCCCTATAGGCAGGCCCCTTTGGGCCCATTTGCTGTGCTAATTGCCTGACAGAATTACAGGGCAGGTGTCCAGGACTTGGGCTGTGGTCTCATCACACACTTGGCAGCTGAGGTCTTTTGCCGGGTGGGGGTCGGGTGGAGTGGTCCCCTGCTCCTTTCCCCACCTCCTGCTGGGCTGATGGATGGCACTTGGTATGCATAGGTCGGGCATGCCTGTTCACCAGGCTGACAAATGCCACAGGTGCAGCTGCAGGGGACATGAGCCAGCTGCTCCCATCACATCTGTGGTGTGCTGTTCAAGGTCACTCTGTGAGCTCAAGTGGTCTGGTGGGCTGCAGGCTTGGAGCCCTCTCGCTGCCATCAATGGGTCCCTTTAGCTAACCATCTCTTCCAGTCTGGGGAAGCAGAGGTGGGAGGTGGGGAAGGTCCTTCTCCTCAGAGTCAAGCCATCTCAGCTGTGCATGTGCTGACGCAAACCCTGAGATTAGAGTCTCTGTGCTCTGGTTGAGAACAGTCATCTCTGCAGTCTGCAGCTCATCTGCCCCTGAGGTCGCCTCTCCTGCTGCTGCAACCTGTACTGCACTCTCCTGAGACTTCTGCCTACATTGCTCCTGCCCTGATGTTGTCTTCCCAACTCAAAGCCCCATCTTGACTTTTCTGGGATACTAGTCTCCTTCCCTCTGGCAGAGCTTAAGGGATCAGCCATTGAAATGGACTTCAGCTTATCTTTCCCCAACTCACTTATATAAAAATAAATTTGATGGAAGAACGTTATCAATTTCATGTCCTCCCCTCCAGTTAAAAAAAAATATTAGCACCTGCAACTGTCTGTAGTAGGATCTAGAGGATACTGATTTCACATGGAGTTAAATATTTAGACATTTTGGGTTCTGGAGTGAGCACCATAAAGCTGGGACATCTAGGCACTAAGTGGCCATGTGGTACCTTGGGAAAATCCAAGAAATGGCACAAGAGTTTCTGGCACCTCTCAGACCTGATCTATCTGAACCTTAACGCTGTCACCTGTAAAATGGGATAGAACTTATTAGACAGGGTAGCTCCTAGATCAGTGAGGGCATGATACACAGTAGGCACATACTAAGTGTTGAGCTAATCTGGATCAAGGTGGAGACCTTGAAACAGACAAGTCAGCTTGGACATTTACAAAAAATAAGAAGATATTAGTCATAAGATCCAGCAATTGCTCTCAGCTATATATTCCACAGAATTGAAGACAAGCATTCAAATAAATATCTATACACATATATCCACAGTAACACAATTCTCAACAAACAACCCAAATTTGCATCAGCTGATGAGTGGATACACAAACTGTGATATACCTACAATGGAATATTATTCAGCCCTGAAAAAGGAAGGAAATTCATATCCATCCAATGTGGATGAACTTTGAAAACATTATGCACAGTGAAAAAAGCTAGACCGAAGAGGTCACTTATTTTATGGTTCTATTGAAATGAAACATCTGGAATATGTAATCCATAGAGACAGAAAGAAGACCAGTGGTTTGCCAGGGACCGGGAGGAAGTGGGAATGGGGAGTAACTGTTTAATGCATATGGGATTTCCTTTTGATGTGATGAAAATGTTTTGGAACTTTAGATAGAGGTGATGGTTGTACAACGCAGTGATTGTACTAAATGCTGCCCAATTGTACACTTAATAATGGTTAACTTGATAAAGAAGAAGAAGAGGAAAGAAATGAAAGTACCAGGGGGAAATTAATACACTAAAGCACACAAGCACTGTCTGCCCTCCCTCCCCTATGAAAGAGCAGAATATTCCAGCCTGGGATTCTCAGCGCACACAAGGCATATCCTTGCCCAAACCTCTCAGAATCTTTTTTAGACCCACTGGCCAAACCACTGCAGGGACACTGACTTTCTCCCCCAGAACAGGCATGGGTCCGTCTTCCAAGCATGGTTCCCGAGCACTTGGGGTGCCTCAGCTCTGGGGCTTCATTACTCCTCCAGGCTTCTTTAGTGACCCCAGAAAACTTTCTTCAACCACAGTTTAAGCTCTGGCCAAAGACGTATTCCCATTTCTGTAGGGGAAATCCTGCATGAGCTCCCCTGCACTCTGCCTGGAGGATGTCTGAAGCCCCAAGATGAGCTGGAGGCTCATGATGGCTCCATACTTAGAGAAGGAGAGTCGGCTTGCCCTTAGCCCTGGCCCAGCTTTCCTGCTGGCCCTGTGGTCTGAGCGGGTAAACTTCACATTGCCAAGGCCCCTCCCTGCAGGATTGTACAACAGTAACTTCTCCTTCCTGGGCATCTGTTTTCTCTTTGGAAATGTCTCTCTCTCCTTTTCCAGGTGCTCCCACCTGGCCAGTGCACATGTGACCCCTCCCATCACGGCACTGAAACAACCAGGAAGACATGTGAATGGTCAGAGCAGACCCTAGGCTGTGCCTGAGAGTGAGGTCGGGGCGGGGGGGGGGGTGTGTGGCCCCTGGGGATGGCTCTGCAAACAGTCTAGCCTCTGGGTCTTTGCCCAAGGGCACCGCTTACCTGCCATCCTCCCACCTCCTGGTCACCGGAGGGCTCCACTCTGTGTCCCAGTCCCCAGGCAGTGCTGCTGCCTAAGTATCTGTTGAATGGGTGAGTGATGAATAAATAAAGGGGATGGCCTCTTTCAGGAGGTGCTCACCAACCTTCCCCTTCCCTGAAATCCACGTGTTTAGAGCCAGAAGCACAAGCTTCCCTAGTCACTCACTCACCCATCTTTCCAACATGCAAGCAGCAGTCGCCCTTGCAAGCCAGGCACCATGCTTGGCCTGGTCCCACTCTGCGCTGGCCAGGTGACTGATGCATGAGTCTGGACTCCCTGGGCGCACCAAGTTCCCTGCGACGGAACAGTCTCTCCACCTCCGGGGGCCCTGCACAGGGCTCTAGCCTATCACTCTCAAAACCCAAGGGCTTTGCACCCCCATGTTCTCCTCTTAGGACCAAGCTCAGCCTGAGGCTCCCTCAGGGCATGAGGCTCAGACCGCTCACACCACACCTGCTCTCCTCCAACTCGGCCTGGGAGCCTCTTGGTCTCACACATCCCTTGGACACATTCATACCCCGTGCACTGCCTCTGACTACCCAGGTGTGGGTCTCCCCAGACTGTGAGCCCCCTCAGGGCAGGACCACAGATCGCTTCATCCCCGCATTCACCGCAGCACTTAACACTCAATAAATATCTCCAGCTGGTAAAAAAGGAGAGTGGGTCTGTGAGCTAAGTTGCTGGATTCCTCTTCTCCTCATGGCTCTCTGCCGTGTTTTTCCTTTCTTTCTTTTTTTAACCTGGAGGGAATACAACTTCAGCATCTCCACCCACTTTATAAATACTTTGACAAATGGTTTCCCTGCTGCCATGCTTACCCCAAGCAGGGGCATCTGTCATTTTGGAAGCAACTGTGTATAGCCCTTGCTACCTTTAATGCAGAGTCAGCGGCTGGGGGCGAGGTGGAGGAGAGGGCAGCCAGGCGACTGGAGTTTATCAGGCCCAGAATTTAAAAACTGAAAGAGAGAGAGAGCGAGAGCGAGAGCGAGAGCGAGAGCGAGAGAGAGAGCGAGAGAGAGAGCGAGAGAGAGAGCGAGAGAGAGAGCGAGAGAGAGAGCGAGAGAGAGAGAGAGAAAGAGAGAGAGAAAGAAAGAAAGAAAGAAAGAAAGAAAGAAAGAAAGAAAGAAAGAAAGAAAGAAAGAAAGAAAGAAAGAAAGAAAGAAAGAAAGAAAGAAGGAAGGAAAGAAAGAAAGAAAGAAAGAAAGAAAGAAGGAAAGAAAGAAAGAAAGAAAGAAAAGAAACAAAGAAAGAAAGAAAGAAAGAAAGAAAGAAAGAGAAAGAAAGAAAGAAGTAAAGTAAGAAAGAGAAAGAAAGAAGGAAGGAAGGAAAGAAAGAAAGACCCTACCCAACTCACAGAGTAATTATCATCTCCTTGGCAACGAAGCAGCATTCTGGGACCCTGGGCTTCGTTTGTCATCCTTCCTGGGTCTGGGAAGGCGAGGAACAGCTGGGAGAATGTTTCACACCCTCCTGTGGCATTTGGAAGAAGGATTTGTTTTCAAGTAACTCCTCAGCCACCTTTACTGTTTCCCGTTGGTCTCTCAGCTACAGTTCCTACTTTCCAGCCCAGTGTCCTAGGCTGGAAGAGACAGGAAACTATGTGGAAAGCATGGTGAGAGGTACCATCAATAGGGACCCATACTCTGGGCTGGCTACCTTACCAGACATTTCCCCGCATCGGAGCTTAGTTCAAGGAGGTTACTGATTCCTCCACCCGCTCCCTCATCCTCTCTGATGTTGTCTTCTCAGGAAATGCCCTTCTCTCTGGGAGTGTTACAGAAGGACTTGGCCTTTGGGGCCCGTGGGGTGTGTCCTGTGGGAACAGGAGCTGAGGTAATGGGAGTTCTAAGGCATGTGTCCTAGAGGCTGGGAGAGGTCTGGCACAGGGGCCCAGGCAAAAGTGAAAAAGGTGCCTTCCCCAGAGGTTCAGCAGGAGAGGATGAAACTTCCACCTTCCTCACCACCCACCACCCACTGGACTGGCTGCGTGCGGTCCTGCTGTGGAGACTGGAGATGGAACAAAGGCCTCCCTTCCCTGCATCAGTATGGATCCCTTCAACCTCCAAAGGTAAGCGCCGGTCTCCCCTCCTCCAAGAAGCCTTCCCTGGTTGCGCCAACTCTAACGGCCCATCCTTCCCTTCTGCCTGCCAGGGCCTCTCATTCAGTGCCTGTCTGTCATCTGGGAGGCGGGGCAGTCCCACGCACAGGGTGGGAGCAGCCCAGGAACGGGGCCGAGACTTGTCCTTATGGACGTCTCCGCAGTCACGCGGCTGTTCAGCAAAAGTGTGCCCACGGATAGGCCATGGTGTGGGCTTCCTCCAGTCTCACTCCAAAGAAAGGCTTCCAGAACCATTGGGCAGGGCGAGGGCCATTCTTAGTGAATAGCTTGATTTTCTCTATTCTTACATTCACCCCAGGCCCTCCCTAACCAGGACCAACCTTGTCTCTCCTGTTTCACCTACTGGGCTGTCCTATGCAGCTCTTCTTACTGTTCCTGAGACATACCTGCTCATTCTCACCACCGTGTCTGTGGTCACACTGATCCCGGCCCTTGGAATACCCTCTCGAGTCCTATGCTTATTTTTATCCAACTTGTGCTTTCAGGCCAAGTTCAAATGCCCCCTCATCCATGGAGCCTCCCTTAGGTGTTCAGGAGCCTTTCCACCCCTTGTCTTGCTACAGTGGCAACAGTCCTAACTAGCTTTCCTCTGTGTCCTCCAACTGGTTCATGAGGCTGTGAGTCTGTCCCTCTCCCTTCCATGTGGGTGGGGTATGTGTGTGAGTAGGTGTATGCCTTCTGACAGGTATGGAATGGGCACCTCTGAGCTCAGCAAACAGAAGAGATGCTGAGGGCAAGTTTCTGGAAAGATGGTGACATCAGTGTGTCTAGTTTATAGCACCTCTTGGTACCTCTGTCTGCATTTTCTGCATCCCAGCCCACTGCAAACAGCCGGAGCCCTTATGCTCCCTGGCCCTAGTAGTCAAGGTAATCTGCTTTTTGCTGGTCTTCTCAACGGAAGGGGTCTTTGACTAAGAGCTGAAAACAAGCCCCCCCGCCCACTCCCACGCAGGAAGAGGATGTTATAACAGGAACCAAAGCTGCTCATGAAGGTAGCGATGTTTCCTGGTCTCCAGTTGGTTGGGGGGTTAGGGCTTTTCCACAGTGTGGCACATCATCGACAAACATTAACTGAGCACCTACTGTATGCATAGCTTTGTGCTAGATGCTAAAGAGAGGGAAAGGGAGATTTCTCCCTCAGGTATGCTATTGACCTCAGGGAGCTCAGAGTTCACTTGAAGAGCAAGGCTGATGCACGAACAGACAAATCGCATGAGGAATCAGGGAAGTGAAACTAGGTTGGCCACTCGTCTGAAACTGACCCACTGGGCCCCAAGCCCAGGCCCAAGGAAGCCCTGTGGTAAATAAACAGATTAAGGAAAGCAAAGGGAATTAGAATTTCAAAAACCTTCCGGTGGTAATAAAATCTGGGGTATAAAATGGGTTAGGAAATTTATTTTTCAATATACGATTCTTTTTCCTCTCTCCTCTGAAAATCCACATATCTATTTCACTTCAGGTTGGGGCTTCTTTAAATGGTTTTATTAAAAAAATCATTTACTCTGGGCTTTTCAGTTCATCTTTAACTGGACCGGGTGGAAATTAAAAAAAGGATATTTTTAAAATAAATTGTATAAATTATGGCCCTAATTATAAAAGAACTTTTAAAAATGTAAGCAGTACAAGAAAATCTTTTTTTTTTTTTTTTTTTAAATGCCCCATTTCCCTGTTCCATTGCAGAAGCATAATTTAGATACTTTTAACAAATCCTCGTCCTTTGGAAGAAGCGGGCACTCCAGGCCCATTTGCCTGTGTGTCTTTCTGCGTGCTATTATTATTTGATAACTTTGGGCTTAAATCTGCATGAGGGCCAATTATCTCTCTTTGTCATCCAGCAGGCTTGCTGTTCGGCAGTGGTTTTTACAGTACAGTGAAAGCCTGACAGCCTGGAGGAGGTGGATTTGCGGTTTAGATCACACTCGTCTTGCCTCCCCCGTGACTCCCCTTAGTCTTTTTATTCTCTCTGCTTTTCACCATTCTCTGACGCAACAAGTCTTCCTCCACCCGCCACATGCTCCTCTCTGCCCCCCACGCCCCCCAAACTTCTCCCCAGCCTGACCTCCTTCCTGGAGGATCCCATCCCAGCAAGGGCTTTCTCCCTTCTCCCCATCTCTTGCAGACTGAGGCTTCCTGCGCAGAACTGGGAGTTACTGGCATTTCTAGGCCCACCCTCCAGTGGGGGCCGGAGCACGAGTCTCTTATCTCTTCAACTAGCGGAGGGACCATAGCGTCAGAGGGAGGCTGCAGGGTCGCTCATCGTGGAGCTCACAGTCTGCCTGGGAGACAGAACAGACCCAGCTAAGGACGGAACGAAGGCTGGTGTCGGATCAGAACCTCAGCAGTGAACTGAGCCCCTTACAGGCGGGAGGCTGGGCCTGGCTCAGGCCTGGGATGATGTTGCTGCTGTCGTTCCTCCAGCAAGAAGACAGGCAGAGGTAATGACCACTAAGGACAGACAGAACTTCCAGACTGGGGGGTGGACCTCAGCCGCGCCCTGAAAGACTGGCCTGGGTGGAGGATAGGAAAGAATTCCAGGGCGGGGGGGGGGAGAGCATGAGCAGAGGTGGGCCCAGACTGGATGAGGGTACTTCATCCCACAGGAAAGCAGACACTCGGTCCCTGACACCTGGATTGGACTGTGTACCTGGAGGTACTAGATACACTTTGGTGGAGTGAATGAAAGAATGAATGGTGAGGCTATGAAGGGAAAAGGGTGGGGAGGCTGGAGATGGATTAGGGGAGTTAGGGTGTGTTAGAGCTTTCCTCTTCCAAATGGCAAACTGCCTCTTTCTCTAAAAAAAAAAAAAAAAAATTCATTTCCTGACTTCCCATCATCCTAAGCACAGGGCCACCAGGCTCTGTCTCCTGGTACCCCAGGCCTTCTCCTCTCCTCCCTTCCAGGCCTGCGCACATGCTGTTCCCTCTGATGGGGGGCTCTGCCTTCATCCACCTGGATCTTTCCTCCACCACTTTTAGACATTACTTCCTCTTGGAATGCCTTTTTTTTTTTTGGCCGCACCAGGCGGCTTGGGGGATCTTAGTTCCCCAACCAAGGATTGAACCCAAGCCCTTGGCGGTGGAAGCTTGGAGTCCTAACTACTGGACTGCCAGGGAATTCCCTGGAATTCCTTCTTGACCCCAAAGTCCAAGTCAAATGCCCGATGACTCCAGTCCTCACTAACTCTTCTATCCCTGTGCTGACCCTAACCTGGTTCCTGGCCAGCAAAGGAAGTCTGGGGAAGAAAAAGCCCTGACCATGGCCACAGACTAACCCTTATCTCCAACTGGGCATTTCACACAAAATATAAATGACCCTCAACAGTAGCTAGAATTAACTGCATGTGGACCAGGCATTGCGGTCAGCGTTTTGTAATAGCTGAGGCGTGGAGCTGGTGAATAACTTACTCAAGGCTAAACACCATAGATATGGCAGAAAGCTGATTTAGAACCCAGGCAGGTCTGGCGCCAAAGCCTTAGCTATTTCCGTTACACTACTGGCCGTGAGGGCCTTGGGCTCACAGAGGGTGGCTCACACCACAAATGGCATGGCGTGGGCAGCGGGCTGCAGCTGCTGCCCTCCTTGGCTGAGAGCTTGGTACACCACCTGTTGACCAACTTTCCCTCCCCCAGGGGAGATGCATTAGGACAATAACATGGCCTATATTGTCTCCATTTGAGACTGCAGAGGCCTGAGAGGCTGTGGGGACTGTGACTTCTCCTTTTGGCATCGCACACCCCTCACATGCACGCGCCAACACGCACACACACCCCATCCCAGCGTGGGGACTGGTGAGGGCAGCTGGTTCTGGAGGCCTCTGTCTTCTACCCAGCCCTGAGCAAGCCATGAATGCTGTGAGAATAAGTCGCTCCCGGCTTGTCCTGATTGGAAGGCTGGCATTGGCCGGCTGAGTGCCCTGCTCCTTCTCCCCACTCAGAGAGTGTCCAGCAAAGGGCCAGCTCTTTGCGTTTGGGATTCGGGTGTATGTGTGTTCCTGCTGGAGGGCATACATTTTATTTTTCAAATGACAGCTTCCTGGGAGGTGATGGGAAACTCCATGATTTTTGCAGGAGGTGTTTGGGGAAAAGTGATATTGTTCCCAGAGTGGCTGCCAGGCAGGGGCAGCCTGGGTCCTCCCAGGCGCTGCCCAGTGGACATGAGCTCCACCCACCTTCCCCGCCACTCAGCCCACTGCATGGACCATTCAGTCTTCTTGTTGCAGTTTGAGCACAAAAGGTCAAATGTCCAGGAACCCTCTCAGTCCGGGGCAAACCCGGACGGGTGGTAACCCCCTCATCCCACACGCCCCTCTAACTGTCTCCAGGGTACAGCTCCTCAGCTTGGCTGCGGACACCCCCTCCCAACCTTCTCTTGCCTCCCTCAATAGTGGAGTCTGGGAAATGGCTTGTCCTGGGTGCCTGAGGGAGCACAGCTCTAGTTCTGGTAGGGGTGTACACTGTGCGGTGACATCGTGCTCTGTGGACCCCCTTGGGCCAGGGAGGGCACCTTCAATCCCAGGTCCGGGTCCACCACCCTTACACCGGATTCCCTGCAGCAGATGACCTGAGTCTGCTGGAGGCTTTGGGGAGGCAGGGTTTGGCGGGGGTGGGGCAGCGGCTCAGCATAGGTGGGGGGCTCTAACTGGGGGAGAGTTTGTAATGGTGCAAGACAATGCTAGGACTCTGGGAGTCTCCAGGCCTCTAAGGCATGGCCATCGCAGCTGGCTGCGTGGGGACAGGGGCCCATCGAGCCCTCCATTCTCCCTTCCCTGGCCACACAGCTCTGATTCAGTGCTGGCCACTCTCTGGACTCTCTGGCCCCTGGGGAAGGCCCACTTGGTGGCTCCTCCCTGGCCTCCCACTGCTGGCTGGCAGGCAGGCGGGTGGGCGGGCAGGCAGAATATTACCCCTAAGATAAATGAAGAAGAATTTCAGGCCTTATTGGATTATAGTTTTTATTGAACTTTATAAATTCCAATTAGCAGACCCCTGGGCAATAAGCAACACGCAGCCCATGGCTCACTTTGTGGTGTGATTATGACCCTGTTTATCCTCCCCTGAATGAGAAGTATTAATGGAGGAAGCGGAGGAAAGCGGGTCCAAGAATACATAAAAACAGATATTGGTGACATGGAAATAAACAGACAGAGTCAGGGAGAGAAAATAACCTCCGGGCAGGCAACTGCGGACAGAGGACCAGAGATGCGGGAACCCACGTGCTCAGAGCCACAGCCAGCTTGGACACCCTCCTGGCCTCCCTTCCAGGGCAGGGAGCCCCCTGAGCCCTGATAGCTGCTGGGGCCTGGAGAGCCCCCGCACCCCCCACCCCTGCCACCCCCAGGCAGTCTTGTTCGGGCTGGAGTTTGATTTACTAAGTGCAGGGCCTTGGTTTGTGCGCTTGTACTGCCGGGCAGCCCACTGCCTCACGAGGCTCTGGCTCCACGGCTGAGTAGCTTGGGGGCAGCCCAGTGGTTTCTTAATGCTTCAGAGGCACCCCTTGCCCTTTGAGAATGTGATGGATGCTGAAGGCATTCTTCCTAGAAAAATGTCCTAGTGCACGCACATACATGAATGCAACCACATGCATATGCACACAAACAAGCCATTTTGCATACAGTTTCAGGGGGGGGCATGGGATCCCTGAAAACTGATCATGGATCCTCCCTCCCCGGGAGCATCAGGTGAAGAATCCTGGAGTTGGATGGAACCAAGACCCGTCTCTTGTTAGTTCTAGGTGGAGGTGCTAAGAGCCCACAAAGAGTTGGGCAGCCTCTAAGGTCCTGCCCACGGGAGAAGGGGGCACCCCTCTGATCCCACCTGATTTTCCTTTCTTCCTGGACACTCGGGTTTGTCCCCACCCACCCAGCTTTAAACCTTTAACAGCTGGGACTCAGAACAGCAACTGGGGAGAAGCTGCCTCCCAAAGAGTGTTGGGGCGAATTGGCGGGTTTCTGAGCTGGCAGGGTCAGGGGTGGCCACACCTTCCCAGATTGAAACCCTCGCCAGACTCTCTGTATTTCCTGGGAGAAAGAAGCAGGCTCAGGGCCGCCATGCCCTCCTCTGGCTTCGTTTGTTCCTTCCTCCCCCTTCCGTGGGACATCTTTCTTGGAGGCTTCAGTGGAAGATTAAAAAAGAAAAAAAAAAATCCTCCTATCAGCATTTTGCCATTGTACTGAAGCACGAACACAGAAGTACCCAAGGAGCTTTTGTAGTCTGAACAGAATGAAAAATGCTTCAGGTGTTCGTCAGTCTGCAGTGGCATGTAAATAAGATGCTGAGATCTGTGGGCAGCCCGGCGCGTGTCTGGCTGGCTGGGTCCATTAGGAGTCACTGAGGATCTCCAGCCGCAAGTGTCCCTCTAGTTTGCCTGGGCCTCGCCCGCCCTCTGCGCCTCTGTGATTTATGGAGCCCCGCCAGGCCTTGTCTTACTTCAGATAAGAAGTGTGGATGTATGTAAGCTCCAGTGGTCATGAACCACCACAGCCAGGACTTTCCTGAATCCTGTCCTTGAGAGGAATAGTGAGCCAGCAGGCCTGAGCAGGAACTGGGGACCGTAGTGAGGGGGCTGGCTGATTGGTGGGAGACCAGGTGTTCTGTCGAGGTCTTAGGAGAACCCCAGGGGGAAGAAGGTCCTGTGGATACTCAGGCACTAAGATGCTGCTGCCCCCACCTCCTTGGGTAAGACTAGGGCTTCCAGAGACCTTAACCACCCCTGAGGAGGGAGGGAGGCCTGCAAATTAGGGAGCCTGTCCCTCATCTTCCCAGGTCTATATTCTCTCCCCCCGTGCCCTGGGTGCCCAAATTGGTCGAGCCTGACCTCAGAAGAATAGGCTGCCCCGGCCCCTGGCCCAAGCTCCTGGGAGCAGCCCCTCCTCTCTGCCCACAACCTGGGCCCTTGGTCAAGGCCAGCAGTGCAGAGGTCCAGGCCCAGAGCTGCAGAAAGCACCCCAGAGTGCTGTGGGCATTTGCACCTTTCAGAGGACATTTTACGGGTGTAGAAAAGGAGGCCCAGGGAGGACTGTTGGGTCAGCCAGTCTGTTAGAGCTGAGCATTTAAGAGAGCAGGCTTTGGATCTGGTTTCTCTGGTCCAGAAGGCCTCTGGGTTATCTGTGGACCCAGCTGGTGGAGGCCAACAGACTTTGGGGTTTTTCCCCTGTATAGTTGCAGCAAGCTGGGCCTGGATGGGCAGGGAGATGACAGGACCTGAGAGCAAAGCGGGAGCCTAGAGGCCAGTGGTGCTCTCTGTTCAGCACCATCTAGCTCGGCCGGCTCCCTGGAACCCAAAAGCTCTTTTCAAAAATCTCAGAGCCTGCCTGGTTCTGCTGGCACCAACGCAGGCTAGGGCAAAGGCTTCAGCCCAGATCCTAAGATGGGTTTGGGATTATCCCTTCCCACTCAGAGGGAACAGTCTTATGGCATCATACATTTCTTGGTGGTCACTTGGTCCCCATCATTCTGCCATGGTCCTAGTAGATGTTCAGTCCAGGATGTGAACAAGTAGAGGGTCAATGCCAGGGCCTCAGGTGTTGGAATGCAAGTGGGCACACATCGGAGGCTTGGGGCCCTCTGCAATCACACTTCCATGGACCTCCACGCCCCTTGTCATGCAGAGGAGTCCTTCAAAGGACCAGGGCACCCCTGGGATCCTTTGAAACTGAGGAAGAAACCATTTGCCCAGGCAGCCTCCTGCAACTGGGGATGGAGGGTGGGGATGGGCATGTACCAGGGAGCCCTGGGGCCTCTGCCAACGACCAACCCTCTGCAGCTTCTGGAGCCCTGGGGTGCATCGTGGAGAGTGGGCAGGGAGGCAGGACTGGCCATCACAAAGCCTTGGCTCTAGTCCACCTTTGCCACCAACTAACCGAGTGACTGTGGCCCTGTCACTCCCCTAGCTGGGCCTTCGTTCCCTCAATGCAAAGTGAAGGAGGTGGCATGGCTGATATCCGAGGCCGGTGCCAAGCCTAAAATATGCAGATTCCCCCGCTCTGATGTTTCAGGCACGAACACAAATTAGCACGTGTAGAAAACTGGGGGCGAGTAATAATGGCCCACCAGCCTCCACCCCAAGCACACACTTTCTTCTCTCTCTTCATGCCCCCTGTAATAGATCATACAGGATGGATTACATTAATTTTCTATAAACTATATCAACTTGAGTGACATGTCCTTAAGGGTTGGCTGATTGATATCTACAATGCGGTCTTATAATCTAAAATCATATTAATATTAATATTAAAGATTTTCTGTCCTTTACGCGCACCATTAAATCTGGAGTATAAGGTGAAATTGACAACATACATTTTGACAGCTTATCTATAATAAATATGCAGTTCTTGATGCCCACATGTCATCACAGATGCACTGCAGCTCTCTGAGGAACAGAGCCTGCCTGTCTTCTGCGTGACATCTCCAGCGGAGGATCAGAGCACCCATCTAGGCAGCAGGGGTGGCGCTGGGTGAGCCTTTGCCGCTGGTGACTCTGGCCTCTCCTGTCTGCCTGTGAAAGTCTGTCCTTCATCCTGCCAAGCAGGCAGGAGGGCTTGAGGAGTGACAGTCACAGAGAGCAGGGGACGCCATCTCATATACCTTCTGGAACACAGAAAAATCCAGCTTCCCTTTTTCTAAGTCACAGAGGGACTTTTGATGTCTTCTCTACCCACCCCTCACCTTGTTACAGCAGGCAGTCACCACTCAGCACCCAGTGAGTTTAAGAGCTGGGGGCTCCTGAGTTGGCAGCCCTGGGTCAAACCTCATTCTCTGCCACTAACCTCTGTTCTTAACCTCCCGTAGCCTGTTTCTGCATCTGTAAGCGGAGAAGGGAAATGGTACCTCCTTCCTGGTGGAAACGTGAGGACTGAATGAGATCATAGAAGCCAGGTGCCCTGTACACACAGTGATGTCTCGTAAAGGGCACCTCTTAGATTGTTTTCTAAATGAGTCCCACTTCCTCTGCCTCTGCAATCCTTCCTGTCGCTAAATCCCTGCCCTTGTCATACAGAACCTACCACTTGGCACCCTGACCATCTCAGATTCTTCTCTGCTTCTGGCCTGTGCCAGATGTGAGTTCCAAGATGGCAGGAACCATGCGCCCCCAGCCCTGGCCCAGGACCCAGGTGGAGCTGAGATGGGAGATGGACTGAGATTGGGACAAATAAATCAATTGCAAGGAGAAAATCTGGTCACCTCTGCACTGAGACTGCCAGGTCCAACTAGATAGTCATGTGTGTATGTGTGTGTTTGTGTGTGTGTGTGTGTGTGTGTGTGTGTGTGTGTGTGTGTGTGTGTGTGTTAGAGGGGGTCAATGAAGTGAGCCTGGAAGATGCCTTATCCCTCTCATATTAACAGGGAGGTTGACAGAAGAGCTGAGGAAGAGGTGCAGAGGAATTTTCAACAGGTGGAGGATTGTTTGTTTGAGAGAGTTCCAGGCCATCTCAGTGGTCCTACCCTCACTGGACATCTGCTGACAGGGCAGCAGAGCCCACCAGAGGCCCTGGGGCCATATTTCTGATCACTGGCTTCCTTCCAGCCTCTGTGAGCACACCTAGCCGGGTGACATCCAGTCTCCCAGGTTTACTCCATCAGTTTGAGCCTCCTCAAGTTTCCGGCATTGTATTCACCGCTTCCCTGTCCACCCTCCTCCACAAAACCATCCCACGTCAGGCCAATTACACGGAGCACTTCTGTCTCTGAACTGCAGGATTTCCAGTGTGAAGAACCAAAGGACAATGTTCCTTGTCACCTCCTTGCATTGTTCTGTAATTGCTTGGCAGTGGACCGATCTGTTTTCCACGGCTAGACTGAGAATGGAGGGGGTGGGGACTGCTTCCTCTTTCTGATTCCCTGGACAGCTCACCATGTGGCCAGGGACACGTGCAGATGTGCAGGTTTGGACTCTTCAGTACTCTGGATGGCAGCAGGAACAGACATGAAGACCTCATGAATCCGGAGAAGTCTTAAGAGGTTCATTTGTCAGGCATCTCTTAAAAGGAAAGGTCAGAGTTGACCTGGATCCGCTCTCATGTTCCTCTGTGTTTCTTTTGGGGCCAGGAGTAGGGCTCAGAGGGATCCCAGATGTTCTTCTGGGATATCAGAAAGTCCATTCACACCTCCTACCTCCCCTGCAGGGTGATGTCCTGGAGGAAGCTCCACTGTTTACCACTTATGCCTGCCAACCAAATGTCCCCATCCCTGGGCTGCCCCCAGCTCTGGGATCCTGAGCTACACACCTGCAGTCCTGACCAAGGGTAAGAAGTTCGGTGACCCAGCCTGGGGGCACAGACTTGTGGGGGGAGTACAACTTCTGGGAGAGCTGGCTAGCAGGCACCAGCCCAGCCTGGTTCTGGGAAATTCAGGCCCATCACGGGCTGCTCATCAACTGACTCCTGAAGCTTAGGCTGCAAGCAAAATGGGTCCTGGGGAGATGGCGAGACCCCATGGCCGGCTGAGGGGGAAACCACCTACAGGGCTTTCTTGGTTCCCCTACTCTTTGTCTTGCAGACTTTCTTACCACCAATCCCTTCTGGTCCTTCATCCCAGTGTGAAACTTGTGTCTCTACAGTGTCTTTAATACAGAACAACTGATCAATCATCTACAATTAATCAGTCAAGCAGAGGTGAAGACTGGAGGTGGAGTGATGGAGAGGAGAGTGTGTGGCTTTGGGCAACTCAGGCTCGCTGAGTGTCCACAACGGCTGCCCTTACAGTTACTATCATTCGTTTGTATCTTCATTCCATCTTTCAACAGATTCTTACTGGCTCTGAGTTACAGGGGCTGCGCTGGGTGCTGCGGATGGGCTGAGGCTGGGGCAGGAGACAGACCCTGCCCCGCACCCACGGAGGCTGTCTTCTGGGGCTGTTGAGGAAGTTAGAGGAGCTAATATTTGATGATCACCCGGCATAGTGCCTGACATACAGCGATACCACTGTGATGTTGGTTCCTCTCCCTGCCTTGAATGAGTCTCTTCTGGTTGGAGAGAAAAGGCCACTTAAAGTAGGACCAGATAATATTATGGGGGGAGGGAGAGGTAAGGAAATGGGTCAGGTTGAGGGGTGCCTGTGGTCGTGGTGTTGGTGGCTGGGGTGGGTGACAGGTGGGTGGGAAAAAGGAAAATGGCTTCGAACACCACCCCAGGAAGAAGGACTCCACGCCTTTTCAAATCCCTTTCTCTCTCCCTCCTCATTCATCTCTTCCCTTCCCTGGCTCTCTCTGCCTCCTGCTCCCTCCTCCTTCCCACAATTAACCCCAGGCTGTCGTGATTGCCCCCCCCCCACACACCGGCGAATGTCTCTCCCCTCTCCCCATTCCCCGCCCCCCTTTTAAAATTTGTGTTGACTTGACTCGACAGAAGCCCTAATCCCTGACTCAGCTCTCCCACTTCTTGTTAAACCAAAGGTAAATTCTCGGCGGCCGGCGGGGCGGCCTGGAGCAGGAAGATCTACACCGCGGAGCAGCCGCGGGAAATATTGATATTAGCCGACCTCTGGCGCCGGCCGCCCGCGGTGAAAATAGGACTCGGGGCCAATCAATTACCGAGCCATTAAGGGCAGGGAGGCGGGAGGGAGCAGAGAAAAGACGGGGCTCCCCCGGTGGGCATCGCCCCCTGGGGGGTGCGGAGCTGCATCCCACGCTGCGCTCCCGCGCGAGAGCTCCGGTCACGGACTCCCCCCCCCCCCCCACGGCGGTCAATGTCAGTGACCTCATCGGCTCGCCTGGGAGACCGGGGGGCCGGGGAGGGGGGCGTTCCGAGCCTCACACGCGGGCCCATCCCGCGGTCGGTTGGAGCTCTCTTTGTCTGCACCTCCCGTCCTCTCCCGGGGACTCCTGCTCTCCAGGCCCCCCCTTTCTCTCTCTGCCGGCCCTCCTCCTTTTCCTCTTTGTTACAACCTCTCCTCTCTCCTTGGTGCCTCTTGCCCCTCCTTGGACCACCCTTCTGTGGCTTTTGTTTGTCTCTCCCTTCCTCCCCAGAGGGCCACAGGGTGGCTTCTGCTTCCCTTCCCCCACTGTGTTCTGAGCACCAATGGGACTGGTCCTGCCAACCTGGCCGAGACGTTGGCCGTCCCTCCCTTCAGATCTCATGCCCATAAGCTTCCGTCTTCACCAACAGGAACAAACATCAGGCCCTTCCGATTTGGGGTCAATGACTTCTGGGAGCCCTTTCCATTTTTCATTTGCTCCTTCTAACTCAGGCAATAGCCCCATGTTAGGAGAGGCCCCCCACATCTAGACAGAGAACCATTGATTGGTTGATGAGAGGAGAATATTTTCTGAAACTTCCATATGTTCTTAGACAAACAAATCGCGTGCATGAAAGCTTAAATTTATCAGATATGGTGTTGGAGGGAGTAAGTAGTACTTTTTCCACTTTAAAGAAAGATCCTGCATTTCAGAAAACTTAAAATAGTGGAAGCAATCCCTTTCACAAGTTCCCTTGTTCACGGTTCTCAAAGTGTGGCCCCAAACCTTCAGTATGAGCCCATGGGCCTCACCTGGGAATCTATTAGAAATGTATATTCTCAAGCCTTACTCACTGGTTGGGTCAGAAACTCTGGGCAGGGGCCTGGCCATCTGTGCATAACAAGCCCTCCAGAGGACTCTGAAGAGCACTAAAGTTTGAGCACCACTGACCTCAATTATCCCGCAGCTCTGGGAGGTAGGTGGGGTGGAAATGTTTCTATCTTCCTTTTACCTCTGGAGGAACAGTGGCAGAGAACCATGGGATGGCCAAATGGTAGCAGGGTCAGTGCCAGGACCATTCTTGGCCTCAGTGTGAGACAGACTTTAAGAGTGTTAGAGGTGCGTTTTATTTCATCTCACAAGCACCATTTTATGGAGGTAAGTATTCCGTCTGGGGCGGTGACTGGCATTTGCCTGGCTGTGAATCTTCTTTTGACCTGTAGGAGTTGGAAAGGTTTAAGATTTTTGAGGCTCCTCTGGCCTCAGCGCTTAGGGAGGGGAGTAACTTGGGGGTATAGCCACTTGCATGAAAAGTAGGATGATTCTTTAACACCGATTTTTTTTTTTTTTTTAGTTGGACCATTGAAAGCAGCTTGTAATAGAGCTGTATCTTTCACATCTACAGCCTACCTCAGAGTTGTGTCAAGTGCCCTTTAAAATATAGGCTCCTAGGCTCCCTGCCTGACAGTTTCCAAAGTCCAGGGAGAAGGAGGTTCTGGGGCCTTGGGGACCTCATGGGAGACGCCTTGGTGTCCAATGGATATAGTTTGAACCCCAGCTCTGGCCCCAGTGGGCTGTGTGTAACCTAAAAGTCATGAAAGAACATGAATTGTAGAGTGTGGTCACCACCCGAATTGGGAAACTAGCTTCTCTGGGCCTCAGTTTCCTTATCTATAAGGTGACCAGTTGGACCAGGAGCCTCTCCAGCTGTTACAAACCATACTAATACTAGTAATGAATATAAGCCCCAAATAGCATAACATCAATACAGCAGAATCCTCAACCTGCTGCAGTGGTCTTCCCACTGTCCCCACCCCCTTCTCAGGAACATGGGCCAAATTGCCTGCAAATGAGCACAATCAAGAAAAAAAAAACACAAGCCCTGTGCTTTGTAGAGCCAATCAAAAGCCAAAAAATGACACCCGAGTTCCCTGACATCAGCTTGTCACCATCAATCCAACCTGTGACTCTCTGGCTACCCTGGCGGAGGGTGTGGATCTCATGGGTTCGAATCTCACACAAGAGAAGGGTCACCAACCTGGGCTCACCGAAGCGGGAGAGGAGCTCAAGCCTCCAGAAAACTTTTTTTTTACCCTCTATTACCCAGAAAACAGAATTAATTAGAATCCTCCATTTTCTGAGAACCTGGGTTAATCAAGGTTTATATGTAATAATGTTTTTTCCCCTGAACAGTACACTGAAGCGATGTCTCCACAAAGAACACAGTACTTAGTGAAACTGCTGGGATGGGAATGGATCCTCCCTGAACTGGAACATCAAACCATGCTCTGAGACAAACCTGATGTTTCACTGGGTTTCAGCTCATGGTGGGAAAAGAAGCAGACTGTTGGGTGCCTGGGGGAGAGAGGACCCCGTGGGCTGGCTTTCCAGGCTCGGGTGGGGGTGGATAAAATGTTTCCCATTGTCCTGTCCAGCAGAGCATCTGCAGCATTTTCCTGCTCATTCCATGCAAGTTTTGCCTTCTCCAGGAACTGCCCCAGCCATGGCCCCTTTGGTCACTCTCCCATGACCTTCTACAAGCCCATAGCCTGAACCACACAAACTTGCACTTGATTTCAGAATGTCCCAGGTTGCTCCTTAAATCTTCTCTGGGTGTGTTCCACTCACTCCCCAACCGGGTTTTAGGTTCCTTTGGGCTAGGAGAGCTCATGGGTCTCAAACAGTTTCAACGCACAGCAGGTACTTGGTAGATACTTAAAATCACAGTGCGAGAAGGCTCCTTACAGATCAGCTTGTCCAACCTTCAGTTCGCAGGTGAGGAACCTGAGGCCCAGAGTGCAGAGTGACTTGTTGAAGGCATCATAGCTAGTTAGTGTCAGGGCAGGAACTGAAAGCCAAGTCTTGACAAACAGGAAATATTTCTGATTGTACATTATGTTAGTAAGGAGGTTGGGAAAACAAGAATTCCACTCCCCCCCGCCACAAAAAAAGATTTAGTGAGAGCTTAACTTGGTACAATCTCTTTGGAAGCAAATATCAATCAAAATGTGGGATGCTCAGAAATGATTTCACCTGTAAGAATTTCTTTTAGAGGTGGAATCATACATGTGTGCAGTGTGCAGTGGGTGTGCACAAAGATATCGACTGTTTGTGCTTTGTAATAAAATAAAACACAAAGCTAGAAACAGTCGAAATGTCTCTCAGGGAAGGTCTGGCCATGTAAATTAGTGAACATCTGGATAACAGAATACTGTGCAGCTACTAAATGGAATAGAGTGGATCCACACGAGTGTCGATCAGGAAAGAGTCAGGATATACTGCAGAGTCAGAAATCAAGGTGCACAGCAGTGTGGGGAGCATATCCCAATTTCCACAACAGAAAGTGTCTGTGGGTGTGTTTGCGTGTGCGTGTCTGTACTTGACATATTTTTGGAAGAATACACAGGAAACCGCTCCTTCTGGCGAGTGGGATGGGGTCTCGAGTGGGAGGGAGAATCACACTTCATTGTATACTCCCTTGCACTTTTTACCACATGCGTGTGTTATTTTTATAATAATAATAATTTTAAAACCTCAACACCTAGTCTCCTAGTTCGATGTTTCCCCTCACTGTACCAAGCCGCCTCTCTTGCTGTTATTCTGTAAATCGGTAACTTGGAGTCTGAGTGTCATAATTTCAAGTAGGTGATAAACAACAAACAAGCCGTCTGCCCTTAGCTCATCCTTTTACTTTTTTAAGCCCCAAATCGCTGCTTTTCCAGGGGACGGAGGCTCTAGGGTGGAACATCCCATGTGGAGGAGGTGCAGTACGGGGTTAAGAACCAGGTTCTCAAGCCCAGATTTACTAGGCAAGTTCCTCAAGTGCTCTATGCCTCAGCCTCCTCATCTGTAAAATGGGGATAGCAACAGTTCCGCCCTCCTAGGTGAGCAGGAACAGAGCTCCCGTCTTCCCAGTGCCCTGTCCCAGACAACATGGGTGAAGGTGCCCATGAGCTTGAAGACACCGTCTCTGACCTTGGGGAGTTCAGACCTGGCTGGACGCAGCACAGCCGGCCCACTGCATGAGGGAGACCCACGGGGGAAGCAGATAAACAAGGGCACGTCCAAGGAACCTCTCCCACATGGTGGAAAGTGGGGAGAGGAATGGGGGCAGGGGAAAGGAAGAGGGAGGGAGGAAAGACCCTAGCAGGTGAGACAGCTGGTTGCCTCACCTTCCTCCAGGCACGGGAAGCCACGATGCTTTGGAATTTCTTCGCAAGCAGCTGGCAGATTTCTGGACAAGCCAGGGATGACCTTTTGAGGGAGACTGTGGTATGATACTGGTTGTGGAACAGGAAACTAGATTCTGTTCCCAGGGGTCCAGTACCCAGTTACCACCCAACAGCCCACGGAGCTTTGGCAGGAATTTGACTTGGCCCTAGTGTCTCCACCTGAAAAATGCAGGTGCCTGGGCCTCACCTCCAGGGATTCTGATTCTGTCAGTGCCGAATGGGGCCTGGAGGGGGCTGAGACACGCAGCTGGGTCCTGGGAGGTTGCTGGGGACAGTCCTGTGTGTTCTCGGTATTGGTTCCAATCACAGAATGGATGACAGTCAGTGCACAGATCCAGACGTTTTTGGTTACATCAGAGTTGACTCATGGCTTAAGTGTTGTATTGTCCCTGAAGACTGCATCCCCTCTGCCCCAGCCGGAACCCTGTCCATCTTGCATAGAGGACAGTGGGCCAGACGCTTTTCTGGACTTTTGGATGAAGATGTAATAATGACTGTTTATTAACAATAAGACTAACACTCAGGGTCTTCATACAGATAATCTCAAATAATTCTCACCGTGACCCTCTAAGGTTTTGACAATTATTGTGTCTCTTTTATGGGGGGAGGGAACTGAGGCAGAGAGAGGTTAAGGAACTTGCCTAAGGTCTCTGGTGGGTCATCTGTCTGCTCAGTACCCCTGCCGAATGCCACTCCAGCAGTCCCCCGGTCCCAAACAGGCTTCCCCATATTGGATGGGCCTGGCTGTCACCCTGGTGCTGTCCCTGATTGCGGGCCTCCCCAGGCAAGGGCTCAAGTGTCTGTGGCCCCAGGAGAGATGAAAGCTCATCCCTGCCTGCTCAGCAAGGTGCTTTGAGAATGGAGAAGGGCTGGCAGGGGGTGGACATAGCCATCACCATTTTCCCCCACCCCCTTCCTGGATTCCCGTCCTGGATGGATGGATCACAATTGCTTTCTGGGGCAGGCACTCTTTGTTTCCCTTCCTTTGTTCCCCTTCCTCCTGCTGGTGACGTGGTCACCTTCCCAGGACATAATGCCCGTGTGGCTCTGTCCTGACAAGCCCTTTCGGCCCTATCTCTAATCTTCTCTGGGTTTAGGATTAATAGACTTTTTCCTCGTTTGGGATCAATACGTACAGAGAGAGAGAGAAAAAAAAAAAAAAAAAGGAAGGAAAAAAGTCAGCAGGATTAGAAAAAAAAAGTCTGATGAGAATCTGGTCCAGGTCGTTAAACCCGGACCGGACGTTGCCAGTGGTATCTCTCAGCTGGCGGGGGAGGGAGTTGTTGCAGGCGGGTGCGGGGTGGAAGGTAGGAGCTGAGGGGGCACCTGTGGGAGACAGGAATGGGGTGAAGTCATAGGCTTGTGACTGAAGCCCCAGACCCTCAACCTCAGGCCAAGGCAGGTTTCAGCCTGAGTCTTGGCCCAGGAAGCCTCTCTGAGTCCTGGGCTCCCTGTCCTGACTCCTCCCATGTTTCGGAAGATCCTTCTCTCCCAGCAGCTAGTCCCCACTGTTCAGGAGCCGGGTCCCGAAACTGCCATTTTCTAGGCTCCCAAGATCCCTCAAGGTGTGAACTGTTTAGCGGAGGTTGGCAACCTTGAGTCTCGGAACCCAAGCTCTTTCTCAGTATTTCACAAAGCCTAATGGAGATTGCACGTGCCCCCTTGATGAGTCTGCACAGGGAAAACAAAAATAGCACCTCGCTGCTTTTAGCAAGAATTATATCCACTCCGTGTGGCTGACACTGGTTGCTGCATGCCGATCTGCAGCTCTGATTAGCCTTTGATTAATAAAAAATGGGGATGGGAATCAATTATTTATTTAATAACAGCAGTTTGTTTTAAAGGCAAAACCTTTAAGAAAGCGGAGGACTCCGGGGTGGGGTTGGTGGGGTGGGAGGGAAACGATAGAGGGTCTTTGCCAGGAGAAGTTGGGGAATGGAGGATTTCCCTCATGGAGTTGGTGGTCTCCTGTGCTCAGGCTGGAGGGCCGGTTCCATCAGGCTTTCAGGATGTAGGATGCAGACCTGAGTGAGGGGAGCTGGGCCCCAGCACCCCGGGATCTGGTGCGGCTGGAGTCACTGAGTGCAGGGAAGCAGGGGTTTGGGAGGGCAGGGCACTGGTCTGCTTTGGTTACTGTGGGGTGATGAGTGCATGAGGCCAGCCCCCTCGGGCTCTCCCAGTTGCCTCCGGCCTTCATCTCTGGTGTGTCAAGCCCGGGAAATCTCCTTGAGCAAGGCCAGAGCATGTGGTCCCTGCCCATCAACAACGACCCACTTTCCTTGGCCTAGCATCTAGGCCTGGACGGTTTACACCAGCTCCCCTCTGCCCCGTCCACGCAGGGGCCTGTTGCCCCGCCTGGCCAGGCTCTGCTCCTCTCCGCCGTTACTCAACCCGCTTTCTCCTTGTGCAGGGCACTCCTGCTGATCTCTGCATTTCACAATCATATCCATTCATCAAGTCCAAGATTGAAGGACACCCTGTGCGGCAGCTCCCCAAGTCATCCCTCAGGAGACGGCCTTTCTTCTTCTGAACGTTCCCGGCACTTTGAATGCGTGTTCCTGTGGCAGTTTGGGAAAATGAGGTTTTGCACTTGATTTCTTTGTAGGTATTTTGAGGGCAGGGACCGAATCTCAGTCACCTTTGTAACCCCTGCTCAGGGTGTGTGACAAAATGGATGGAGGGGTGGAGGCTATCTTTTGGGGAGACTGTACCCCATTTACATCTGAAGCAGCTTTCAGATCAAGAAACAGACCTTTAAGGGAAATGATAACAGCCTCTTTGGGGGATGCAGAGGAAATATATGCTTTTGCACTTGAGATAAGCAGATTAGGGTACCTGGTCACGATTTTAACTTTTTTTATTTCTGGAAAATAAGACAGAAAAAAAAAAAAAGTTGAGTGACAGAGTGTTAATTTTCTGACAAAAACGAACCTAGCCTTTCCTTCTCCCTTGACACTGGTATTCAGACTCAGTATTCTCATCTGTCAATTGGGATGGTAATCCCTGTTCCACTACTCACGGGGCAGTTACAAACCGTGTATGAGAGAAAAGTGAAGAGAGAACTTTGCAAAGGAGAAAGTGCTCTATCCACGTGCATGTATTGTCTGTTTAGGTGATTATTGATTGATTACCTAAAGTTACTGTCTTTGGGATCCTTTGGAAAGAGGGATGTTGCACAATTGTTCAGGCGCCAAAGTCCTTCTTCCAGTCTCCATTATCTGTATCTCTCTCATGGAAGTTAAATTTTCCAGAGTGGTCTGTGTTGTTGCCATCACTTTCTTTTTTTTGTGGTCTGTGTTGTTGCCATCACTTTCTTTTTTTTTTTTTTTTTTTTTTTTTTTTTTTTTTGCGGTATGTGGGCCTTTCACTGTTCTGGCCTCTCCCATTGCGGAGCACAGGCTCCGGACGCGCAGCCTCAGCGGCCATGGCTCACGGGCCCAGCCGCTCCGCGGCATGTGGGATCTTCCCGGACCGGGGCACGAACCCGTGTCCCCTGCATCGGCAGGCGGATTCTCAACCACTGTGCCACCAGGGAAGCCCCTGCCATCACTTTCTTCTGAGCTTACTGGTGTGGGGGGCCATTTCCAGCGTGGAGCTTTCCAGCAAGCTGGCTCGGCCACTCCAGATAGCTTCAGATAGCTTCAGCCAGGGCTGGTGGTGCAGTTTTGAGGCAGAACCGCATGTTTGCTTATGCACAAGTGTCTCCTTCTCATTGGTGGAGCGCTTTGAGTTTTCCAAAATGTCTGCTTTCACAGATGTTTTTCCGTGGGCTCATCCCTGGATGGGAGTCGGGAACCCCAGAGACGGGGCCGGATTTGCCGTATTTCACACAGAGCCTGGGAGATGTTCTTTTGCCTCCAGAGTCGAGGGTTTCTATCCTGGAGTTGACGTTCCTGCCCCCCAAACTCCCCAGCTGTTGCCCCCTACAGTAGGGGGGATGACATGAGTGAGGCGTTTCTGATCCAGAGAACCAATCACCTGATAATTCAGTGGGTGGCTTTAAGAAACATGGCCGTGTGGGAACCCTAAGCTCATAAACCAGATGAATTAAAGGGCGACTATACACATGGGAGAGGAGTCTTTCATTTCTAAAAGGATTCCTTATAAGGCTCTTCTGATGAGCAAACACAGCACATCTCAAATGGGATTCATTGTTAAAAAAAAAAAAAAGAAGAAAAGGAAGATGACAAAAAAGAAGATAATAACAATTTGCATTCACTATCTCGGGAGCGGCTCTTATGAGAAGTGAGGCCCACCTGTTTCTCATCAAAGCGCCTGCAAGTCCCTCTCCTGGAGAAAGTGGGGAGCTGCAGAGACAGGGAGAAACTTGAGGGACAGGGAGAGGGGTGTTGCCATGATCGAATCTGTCGTTCTCTGACTTAGAAGGAAACCTGTCGTCTTCCGGCCGGGGGCAGGGAGGAGGGGCAGTCTTGGTTTGGGGGGCTTGGATTGGCCAGTTCCCCACTGTGAGCTGCCCATCGGGATCTGGCTCCATGGTGGAGCATATGCTGGAGTTTTCCCACAGACAGATCTGCTGACCCTGCCAGGGCCATGGACCTAGCCACTGGATCCTGATGGATTCCTCCCCTCTCTTTCATTACGGACGGGCTCCCGGCTTTGGCTATATTTGCATTACGGCATCAGTGCAGTGTTTCCCGTATTCACGTAGTTAAATTAGTTAGCTGGATGGAAACCTCAGAGATGATGTATCTAGTTGTCAGTCGTGACTTGGTGCTAATGGCACTACAATTTGGTTACAGCCCTCGCCATCATTAATCATCTGCCCCCAGTCGGCTGCATACAGGGTGCTGGGGACGGGAGGGCGGGGCTGGTTCCAGCAGAGAGGTGCCAGCACCCAGGCTGGGCCTCTCGCTCTTCCTCGGGGCAGCGCTCAGGCCCAGTCACTGGGTAGGCCACTGTCCCTCGGTTCCCACCGCCACCGCCACCACCAGCGCTGCGCACCTCTATTTATTAGCATCGTGCTACTTATGCTAATAGCAGACCGTACACTATTTCTGAGCATTAACATCTGCTCCAAGCAGCCGACTTTCACTTACGGAAACTGATTTCAGCTCAGTCAAGCAGATAAACAGAGAAATCAAAGCAGGTGGCTGAAAGTGAAGGAGGAATTCTCAATTCCTGCATTCAACCGATGAACTTCACTAAAGCCATAATTAATATCCAGATAACTATATTCCGACACATAGAATAAACAAGATCATTTAAAGGATGCAAAATACATCCCCAGGGCCAGAGTGCAAGGAGAGGGAGGGGAAGAGAGGGAAGGGAAGGCAGAGGAATGAATATGAATGCAGACACTTCCTCACTGGCCTATTGTCTGCATGGTTTCAACCTCACAGAGCCGACAAGCTGGGTGTTTGCACAGCCCCTTCCACTGCCGCAGGGGCCGGGCTGCTCACAGCACTCTATGGAATAAGGGGACAGAGGTGCAGCGTCCCTGAGCAGGGCTGGTGGAAACTGCCCTCTGCACTAAGGACGGCCAGCCCCGGGGCTGGCTGTTGTGGCTGCCTTCCTGCACCCAGGCTTTCTCCTGTATGGAATCCCCTGCTGGCAATTCTTCCTCCCCATGATCTGCAATCTTGGAATTCAAAATAACATCTCTGTATGGTATGGATGCGGCCGAATCCAATTCTTTATACTCAAAGCTACAAGAGAGTATATACCTTATTAAGTCTTTTCATTGTTTTTCCTAGTTGGTCATTGCAGAAATGAGACTAACGCCACCATCCAGAACAAATTCGGAAGGCAACTGTTCCCGTTCTTTGAAGACCGGTGGCCCCAAGGCTCTGAGGAGCAGACTTGCCAACCAGAAGACAGTCGCCACGTGACTCACGGATGCACGTGGCAAGATCCTGGACCCGACTCACTTTATCATGTTAGCACAGAATGATAGTGGGAATAACAGGAAGAATTAACGGAACCCGTCACCTGATATGGTCCACACTCCTCTGTGTGTGTGTGTGTGTGTGTGTGTGTGTGTGCTCGTGCGTGTGCGTGCATGCGTGGGCCATAGGTAGATAATTTATAGGAGTGAATTATTTGAGTGTATATATGTACTGTGAGCTCCGAAGGGACAGTTAGTGACCAGGGTCCTGCGTGTGGGATCCAAACCGACCCTGAGTCCCACTGACCCACAGGAGCCAGCACAGGCGAGCCCTGCTCACTGGGCTCTGTTCAGGCTGAGCTGCGCCCAGTCTGAATCCCTTCACGTTGTCCCAAGCGAGCGCCAGATTTCATCCCTGGTGAAAAGGCCCTTCCTAACTTTTGCTCAGCTCTTTTTCAGTTCCGGTAGCTGCAAGGGCCCTGTGGCTAAACAACAATGACAACAAAATGTTATTGATAACTGTAATTTCCACTTGGGGGAAACGTTCATCTCCCACCCCATGCCCTGCACATATGTCCTGCTTATGTCCCTTCCTCTAAGAATGGTGTTGACAGTGCCGGGAGCCCCAAGCTGTGTCCTGGGTGCCATCAATGCTCCTCTGGAACTACTTGCTTTGTGGTTGAAATTTCCCCTGACGCCTGGATTTTTTTTTTTTTTTTTTCGTTTCCTTGGAAATGACTGTCTTTCTGAATCACAGCTGTTTGCGGCAATGGGGGGAGGTGGGAGGATATTCCCTGGAGGGGTGTTGGGCGGGGTGGGGGGCAAACAGGCTTCCCCAGGGAAAGCTGAACACTGCGCAGGCCAGCATGGCTGTGGGCTGAGGCTGCTGGTCTTCAGGGAGCCCTGGGGACAGGCTGGAGGGCCAAAGGTGGGTTGGAGCCTGGCAACCGGGGACTCTTTCTTGCCTGGAGCCTGACTCGCTTCTGTGTGCTTTCCTGGCTGTTCACCCCTCCCTGAGCGGCAGCCATCTTCCCAGCTGGGGCTGGTATCCCAGCCACAGGTCCATCGTGTGCCCCTGTATAGGCCTTGTGGCTTCCTATCCAACTCTGCCTAATTTAAGCATCACAACACGTGTATGAGGTTAGTCAGGCAGGGGTTACTGATTGCATTCACAGAGGCCAAGGCGGAGCCACAGCGAGGTGGTGACACATCTGAGACAGGGGGTGAATTAGTGAGCCAGGACGGCAAGCCTGGGCCCTGACCTCCAGCCTGCAAGTCTGATGCCTTTGCACTGGCTCCTTCCCACCCCTGCACAACCCGCAGACACGCGCTCTGCCTCTCACAAAGCCCAGGCCCACTCCCCGGGTCCTGCGTCTCTCACATGCGCTGGCTCACACACAGCTCCAAGGCAGGTGGAGGAGGAGGATGCCTCCCGGCCGCAAGGAGCCGTGGGTCGCGGGGGACGGAGGAGGAGCCCCGCCTTGCCAGGTGACTGACTTCACGAGACTCATACACTCAGCCGAGGCAGACGGGCCCAACATGGCCTGACGTGGCCTGACGTGGCCTGACGTGGCTCTGTGCGGCTCTGCCGTTGTGGGCCTGGTACCGTCCCCCGGCAGGCCTGGCTGATGCAGGTCCTCAGCCTGGCATTCCCGACGCGCTTCCAGCCACTCGCCAGCCCCCCTTTCCCCCTGCTCTTTCTCCTCTGTCTCTACCTCACCCTCCATCTCTTCCTCTTCTCCCCTCACATCTCCTGCTCTGTGCTCAGTTAGGCACCTCGATCATCACTGTCATCTGAGTCTCCAAGCTGTCATCTGGTTCCCAGAGCCAGAAGAAGAAAAGCTGAATTCACACCCACACCCTTGGGAGTTTTGAATTTGACCCAGGCTGGACTGAGGCGGGCCTGTGCATGCTCTGAAGACCTAGGCTGCTCAGCTGGGAATGGGGCCTCTATTCATGAGAGGGGGGGGGGTCCCTGGGAGGTCCGTGGGGGTCTTCTGCAGAAGAGCAGCCCAAGTGCTAACTGCCTGTGGCCTTTATCATTGGGCAGAAAGGCTGGTTCCCTGTCAGGCTTATAGAAGAGGACATGGTTCCTCTCTCTGAAAAAGGACATGAAAATTGCAGGTCTTTGGGGTCTGTTTCGGACCACTCTATCCACCCTGACTCCACACACACTGGCAGGAGCTCTTTCTGTCCTCTTGGTTGGCTGTGGGGAGGTTGGGGAATGAACCCCAGAGGTGGTGACAGGTGGAGAGTCCCCTCCCTTTGCCTTCTCCAAATGGAAACTACTTAAAGCACACCCATTTTATGCCACAGCCAGGCTCAGGTTCGTCTTGGGAGAAACCTCTTTTATTCAGCTGCAGGTGCCACCTTTATGGATGTGCCTGGTTCTGGGAGGGCTGTGAGATTTCTCTTGCCCACCCAAGCATGTCCCTGTGAGCTGCTTGTGTAGCTCACCTATCTGGTGCTCCAGAACGGCTGCACCCTGTGTGGGTGTGTAAGTGTGCAATGTCTGTTCCCTGTGCCCGGAGGGCACCAGGCTCTGAATCCAGAGCCCGGGCTGGTCACTCTATGGTCGAGGCTGTGCAGTAGTCCTGGTGCCCTCTGCTGGCCATGTCTGAAAACACATGCAGCCTCCAGTCCACTTCTGGGTGGGACCTTCCGGGAGGGAGGCTTCCAGGACAGACAGCACTGGCAGAGTGGGATGGCTCTGGTCTCTCCCTTCGTGCATCTCTGAGGGCCCCACTCTCTGAACCACACGCGTAGGGGTAGGTCCCCTTTCCCTCATCTCTCCATGGGGGAAGGACCGTGTGGTGTTGGACAAGTTGTCCCACCTTTCTGGACCTCATTTTGTTTTCTCTGTCAGATCTTAGCCACCCTTCAGAGCCTCTTTCAAATGCCCGTTCCTGACTGTAATCTTTCCCACACAGGTCCTCGCCCACCTTGGAATGTCCATCTCACCGTTGGTTGCTGAGGCCTTGGGCCTCTTTCTCAGGCCCTCAACTCCTTAAGGGTAGAGATCCTTTCGTATCTTTTCTCTGTTTCAATCGCCTGCAGCACCCACAAGCTGGCTTTACACAGCACAGGCACTCCACAGATACCTGTTGAAACCATTTGTGTTAAAATGTCTGCCTTGGGCCAGAAATTCCCCGAGGTGCCACCCTGGCTCTGATTCTTTCTCGTTCCCATTGTCACTTGTGGGTTGGCCTCCTCTCCCAGGTAAGACTTTAGATCCTAGAGGGCAAGGTATGAAGGAATAACTGTGCTGCTGCTTCACTGAGGAGAGAAAGCAATTTTGACATTGTAAAACAGTTATGTACATGACTCTCTCCCTTGCAAGCAGTACATCTTCAGAGCAAAATAGAAAGGCCTAGGCTGTAAAGAACATGCTAAGGCCCAACTGGTTTTCCATTTTTATCCTCCTCCTCCTCCGTGTGCACCTCTTCTAATCTGCACCACCCTGTCCCCGCACCCGCAGGGCCGTCCCCCTGCAGCTTCTCACCAGCTCATTCTCCAGCCCCTGAACTGCACGAGTATGAGGGGATCCTCGTGCTTCATCAGAGTTCTCAGCACACTCCCTTACGTGACTCTTCTCCAAGGCTGCCCCAGCACAGCAAACACACTGCCTCCTGGAAACGGCAGTAACAGCTAACGTTTATTAATAGCTCACAATGTGCCGGGAGCCATGCTGAGAGCTGTGTGCGTATTATCTCACGGAATGCTCCTAACAACCCTCTGCCACGGCTCTATTATTATCTTTGTTTTATAAAGAGAAGGCTGAGGAACAGAGAAGTTAAGCCACTTGCCGAAGGTCACACAGCTTGAGAGTGGGAGAGCGAGCATTTGAATCTAGGCAGTTTGATTCTAGAGCCCGTGTTCATAACACTGCTTCTGGTGGCAGGTCTGGGGTGGTAGACAAGGGCTAGGCACCTCTTGCACACACACACACACACACACACACACACACGAGTATAGTGAAGCCCACACCCACCTACGTCGTTTCCGCACACGCTCAGGTTGGCACGTGCACGTGTGACACTCTCACTGCTTTACCTGCCTGCAGTATTTTAGAACAGCATCGTCTGATAGGATTTTCTGCCCTACAAGGCAGGTTCTAGGTCTGCATTGTCTAGCATAATAAATTACCACTAGTTGTGGCTACTGAACACTTGCAACATGGTTAGTGCGACTGAGGAACTGAATTTTTAATTACATTTCAATAAACGGGCCTGGAAATAGCCACACGTGGCTGTCAGCAGCCCACTTGGCGTTGTCATGGGGTGGTTGAGAGGATGAAGAGCTCTCATGTGGCCATGTGGGTAGCATGGCCTGGCGTGTTAGAGCACTTCGCAATGGGTACATGTTTACTATTATCGCCAGATCAGTGATGCACTGGGTCATCTCCTTGTCTCCACCTGTCCTCCCATCCAGCTACCCATCACTCTTTGATCGGGGGCTTTTGAAGACCACCCTCCTGCCAGTGGGCTCTGACCCAGATGTATGTATGAAGGTGACAAGGAAGGAGGGTTTGGCTCTGAGGTGCCTGGGCGGAGCAGCTGCAGGCCAGCGGAGGGCGGTCTGTGGCCCTGGAGGACCTTCTACACGCAGGCTCCTTCACCCCAGTCCAGCCACTCAGAGACTCCCAGGTGCCTAGGGAATGATTTCAGCTCTAATTTGTAAGTAAAACACCAGCAGCTCATTCCATTGTGTGTTGCTTTTATTAGCTTTTAACTTTAAAAGAGAGAAAATAGGGCCAGCAGGCTGTCTCAGGTGTTTGGTGGTGGCTCTGGGGGCCACACAGAAGTCCCTGCAGGGTGCTTCTCTTCCAGGGGTTCAGAGCAGCCACTAGTGAGATCAGGCTGGTGGGGGTGGAGGGGCAAGGGTGTACAGGCCACAAGGACACGGTTGGTGGGGCAGGCGCGGCAGGGTGGCCTCAGTCACTGCAGAGCAGGGAGGAGGGAGCTGGGCGACCTACATCTTTGCTGTGAATCCGGCTGACTCACCCTAGAGAGTTCCTGATCTCCCTCCTGGGTGGAATGCAACTTTGGCATCCTGGGAAAGCGACACTCTAAGAAAGGGCAGTGGCAGTGGCCATGGCAAAAGCTGGAGGGAATGAAATTACAGCAGGAGGGATTTAGGTGGGCGCATGGGAAGGACATACTCAAGATAAGCTCTGTGAGATGGTATGAGGGGGAACTGAGGCAGGAGGAACAGTCTCCTTTGCTACCTTCATTAACGTGAGGGCCAGGGGTGTCTGGCGTTGGTGAACCCCTGCTGAGACGTTGGGGAGGGGTGTGGGGAGGAGGGGGCTCCCAAGACCCCATCTCGGGCTTCATGCATGCCTGACTAGGTGTGTAGCACACACTCCATGACCTCACTGATGCTCAGACCACACTGGTCAGGAACAATAATCCCATCTATGAAGTCTTGTTTAATCTGTCCTATTGTAAATAACTTTAAGTACCACGATACATGAATGCCTCTCACGTTTATACCTCCAGCCCAGATCTTCACTCAGCTCCAGGATCATAATCCGCCTGCCTTCTTAATGTCTCCACTCGGATATCTAATGGGCATCCTATCCCCAGCATAGCCGAAATGGAATTTTGATCATTCTTTGTGAATGAATAAATTATTTAATCCTGGTGGTGTTTGTCTGAGAAGGCTTTTTGCCTGGAGTAGAAGTGTGAGCTCATGTATGTGTTGCCTGGACCGGCTCTTGTGTACGAATTGCAAGACTAATTAAACTCATACATATTTGTGGAAATGCAAATATAATTTTATTTACCAATGACTGTAATAAAGGTAAATGCTCCTTACTTAAACAATTCACTTTGGGAACAGAGCTGTAAACAGAAGCAATAAATAAACACTCATTATTGAGTGCTTACTGTGTATCCACTGAACTTCAGGAGCCGGCTTTTCTGATCTTCCAGCATGGTGTTTACACGTGAAGACTTTCTCATTCCCGGATGTGGGACTTGACCACAACCAGGACAAGCACTCTTAACCAAGCCCGTGACTCTTGGGGGCCCTGCTTGGCATTCTGGCTCTGCCATTTCCTCACTGTGTGACCTGGGAAGTTACTTAAACTCTCTGTGCCTTTGTTTCCTTGTCTGCAAAATAAAGACGGAAACTTAACCTTCCTTCTAGGAGAAGTGGGAGTATGAAATGACATAGCACAAAGGAATGCTGGGTTTTGTGCTGAGCACTTGGTAAATGACAAAGGCATGTTAACTATTTCTCTTATTATTCTGCTTATTAATTATCCAAGCCTGTTCTAGATGTTTCTATGTATTCTCATTTAATTGGCATGATAACCGCGGAATCTGTGTTGTTATTCTCGATTTACAGGATGGGACCTCAGAGCTCAGGGAATAAAATGCCTGTGGTCATCACCCACCGCTCAAGCATTAAAACTCAAGTCTTTGGACTCCAGATGTAGCGCTCTCTCCACTGCACCACCACTCCCTCCCCTTGTTCTTTGGGAGAACCTGGTGCTAGTGAGGGCCAACCATCACACCCCGTTTCCATTTCAACTCATGACCAAGTCCCAGTCACAAACTCTTCAATCCCTCCGTGGACTCATCATTTCGTGTTACCTCTGACCCCTGATTGTGGTCTCTGAGCGACTCCTCAAATCTTCGCACACTTGTCCCCAGCCTCCAAGAGTCCCTCATGATTGTGCCACCCTGGGCTCTAAATCCAGCATGAACTTCACCTCGTAGGTGACAGACCGTGAAACAGGAAGCATGCTTAGAGGTGACCGATTTTTATCTCCATGCCCAAGTGAGAAAGTGGAAATCTAGGAAAGCCCAATGACTTACTCCAGGGGCCCCTGGACAAGAACCCAGGGCTTCTACCTACTTTCAAACCCTGGCCACAGGAGCTGCACATCCCTCCATGACCTGGGCACACAGTGGTATCTGCTGGTGGCGGGTGGGGGTAGGTTGTGTTTCCTTTGTGCTTTGGGCATCATTTTCCCCAGTGTTATTTCCTCTCGAGACTGTGAGCCTCCTAGGGGGTGTGGGGGGGGTGCGAGTGGCTGTGGTTCTTCCTTCTGCTTCTTACACAAGCTGTGGCCCAACACTGGGTGCACTGCAGGCAAGCTCAGTCTGTGTTGCTCCTGAGTGGACCTGCCAGCCAGACCTAAGTAAAATCACCATGACATTCACGGGAGCATCTTTGAGAGGTGGGACTACGGGTACCTTCTCTTCTCCTTTCCCATCTCGATGATTTTTTCTATGGTACTGCTCGCAATGGAAAACAATTATAGTAAAATTAATATCAAAAAAGCAACTGGCCTTTGCCAGGGCCAGAGTGACTGTCCCTCTAGGTGAGTGAAGGTGGCCACCATGGATCTGTGCCTGAGGTGTGTCCAGCTGAGGCCCGCAGGGGTGTCTGTGGGGAGCTCACGGGGGAAGGAGAGGCCGGATGGACCCAGATGGACACGCACTGGCAGGGGGTCGGTGCAGTGGGTCTGAGGCCTTGGGTGGGAGGTTCGAGCTGCTGCTGTAGGAGGTTTCCTGGAAGATGCTCAGCACGGTCTCTGCAAAGGGACGGGCTTTGGTCTGGGGGAGGCAGAGTGAAGAGGTGCACTGGGTGGGCACAGCTGAGCAGAGGTGCAGTTGGAACTGATCTCCCAGGAAGCGCAACAGCACAAGACCAGAGGTGAGTGTCTGGGCTGGGGATTCTATCAGTTCTTCTTCTTTTTCACTTATTATACAGCTACAATTCATCTCAGGCTTACCGTGTTCCAGGCACTGTGCCAACTGTTTTGCCTAGATTACTGCATTTCATACTCGAAATAAACCCATTTAGACAGTTTGTATGTTCCCATTTGCAAGATGAAGAAACTGAGGCTGGCCCATGAAGTTAGGTGACTTGCTCAAGGTCACACATCTGGGGAACAGCTGGGGTTTGACCTCAGGACTCTCTGTCTCACGGCCCCTGGAGACACCTCTGGAGACACCACCTCCCTCTGAATGGGGCCCGGAAAGCTGTGGGAGGTGCTGACCACAGCCATGACTCCATGGAGCTGGGAACAGAATAGTGTAACCCATGTGTGTATCTGTGTGAATGTGTGTGTGTGAGTGTTTCTGTGTTTGTCAGTGCACCTGTGCATATCTGTATGTCTGGATGAGTGTATCTGTGTGTGAATGTGTGTGCACCCACGTGTGTGTGAGTGTGTGAGAGGAAAATGTGAGAGTGTGAGGTCAAGACCCCTTCCTACTGGTGGGAAAGATGTATGTTTCTGGCAGTTACGATGGCAGCCTGAGGAGGGGGATTTATGTGTGATCCTGTGATCCCGGCTATACAGGAGGTCATTCCCCTGGGGCAGAAGGTTTCACCCCGGGGGCCGTGAGGCAGGGTGCAGGAAGTTAGGAGATGCTGGGAGGATGTCCAGCTTTGAATCAGGAGGGAGCCACTATCTGGACTGGGTACAGACCATGGGGCTAGGGGTTGCCATCAGGCGGCTCTGGGGACCAGGCATTGGAGATCGCTGAGCTGTTCTCCAGCTGCAGAGTCCCAGACCTTGGGAATTCCAAGGTCTGAGGCAGAGGCCAGGATCTTCATTTCTCATCAGATCTGCAGGGAATTTGGACACGGGGACCTAGGAAAGGCAGGGGAGGGTCAGGGTCTGTCCTCGGCTGCGGGAAAACAAGGCAGATTTCACCTAAGGGCTCTGTGTGCCTGGGGTCTACCTGCTGAGGATGTTTCAGGCAAAGCACAGATGACGACCCTGGATTTGAGTCCAGCATGGTGATTCCCTCCTGATGAGCCCAAGACCTCAGAACCCATGGCGGCAGGTAGGACGGCTTTTCTCCTTCCAGGCCTCGGAGCAAAGTGAGTTCATGCTGGGGTCAGACTTAGGAAGAGCCTGCCCTTCATGTCTGCACCCCAGGAGCTGGATCAGCCTCAAGTGGCCCAGAGATGAAGCACAGGAACAGGGCCCCTGCAGCTAGACGCGAGGCAGGGCTCAGGGACCCTGGGTGTCTGGACGGAGGACAGATCCGGGAGGGCAGAGATGCATTCAGCCCGGGAGCATTTCCCGGGAACCCCACCCTGACCTCCTTTGTGCTGTCCCTCCCTCAGGACACACTGCTTCCAAGTCCTGCCTGTGGGCTGGTTGAATTTGAGTACCATCTTCTCCCACCCAGATGGAGGCAGTGGGGAGGGGGGCCTCTCTCTTCCCATAGCTACTGCCCCTCCCCTCAAGCTCCCTCTCTGTCTCTGTCTCTGTCTGTCACGCGCACACACACACACGAACACACAGACACAGCCCCACGCTTTTGGCTGTCTCCGAGAGGAGTTGGGAGTGCAGGGCTACCCGGAAGTTGCGGAGCCCCGACCTCCTCTTCCTCATCTCCCAGGGGAAGCTGTGGGCAGAATGTGAGAAAAATGCCACAGATGGCCCAGCCGTGCATCCACGAAAGCAGCGAGGTCTCTGGAGGACAGTCTCCCTTAGCGTTCCCACCCACTCAGGCTGCCCATACAACACGTGTGTGGGACCCTGCCTCCCCCAGACCTTCTCCCACCCCTCTCCCACCACCTGGCCAGAGGCTCCTCGAGAGACCCCCCACTCACACACATTTGCGGGGAACTGCAGGAGTGCCCACCCAGGGAGTTGGATCCATGTTTTCTGCCGTTTTTCACGTGCACTTGGTAGAAACTCTAATCATAGACTTACAGTCTGTAACTTAGAAACTGGCCCACCCGGGCCCCTGACATCCCCCATACGCCGGCGTCCCCTCAGCACTTCTGAGCATACACGTCCACATGGCTCCTTGGCTGGGCCTCCCCAGCTTAGATTGCAGTGTGCTTATATGGAGGCGGTGTGCGTGCACACACACACACACACGCACACACGCACGCACAAACACACACACACACACACACACACACACACACACACACTGTTCTCACAGAGGCTACAGGCAAGGGCTCCAGATCCCAGAGCTCTGCTCAGACCCAGAGCCTCAGGATGGGGGCAGAGGCGTTTCTGGCATGAGATCCCCCTGGGCTGAGAGAAAGGGGGGACCCTCCTGGGTAGCAAGTCCCAGGATGAGGGAGCTTTGCAGCTGTGCAGGAACAAGCAAGAGCCCCCTCTGCCCCCTCCCATCCCTTTCTCCAGAACCAGGGCAGAAATCACTGCTCTCCTGTACATGACACGCACACATGACCAATATAACATCAGCATACGTGTACATGCATGCAGGAGACTCACAGGACAGTAATGCCAAACACAAGCAGACGACACGCATCCACACAGCATGCCTCGAACAGACACACCGTGTGCCAGCAGCTAGCCACGCCGTGGCTGTTCATAGCTGTCTCCATGGTCCCCAGAGCTGCCCACAGAGCCTCAACCCTCACGGCCCATCAGCACAGTATGGTCACATGGGACGGGGCAACACATACACACCACCTCCCAGGGCAGCCCAGAGCATCTCATATCCAACACACCCGGCCCAGGTCCGTGCATGGCAGAGCAGGCCCACCGCATTGTCCCAGGAAAGTCTCAGTTTCCAGGTGGTTTGTTCGTCCTTCAGGAGGTGAACATTTAGTGAACTCATGCCCAAACCCTCAGGATTTTATCCTAAAGAAAACCATATGTTTCCCATTCTCTGATGAGCTCCTTGTCATTGCATCATTGCTAACCCTTTGCTCCATGTAGTATGTGTGTGTGTGTGTGTGTGTGTGTGTGTGTGTGTGTGTGTGTGTGTGTATTTTCTTAATACAGATGGACAGGGCCACTTTGTCTGCCAAGCCTGGGAAAAGTGTGGTCCCATAGACTGACAGGAGCCCTGCAGGCCAGGAGCAGGTCTGGGTGGACAGCAGAGGTTCGATGTGGGAAGACATCCTCCCTCATCGCTAGGAGCTACAGAGGAGGCAGCCCGAGTGCTGGCCTCCAGGACAGATGGGCTGCAAACGTATACCTGTCGCCTCATCCCTTCCAGTCACTCTTTCCTGGAGGTGCCTCTTCTGGTCACAGGCCTGGCTTTACCTGTACTAGACCTGCCCAGGGCAGATGTACAGGGCTGGCGGGGGGGGGGTGTCCTTGGAAGGCCTGCCCCAAATTTCTCCAGGACCTTCCTTTGGTCTTGGTCAGTTGAGCAGAAACTTGGCCAGGATCCTGGGGGTGGATGCGGAAGAGCAATTGCAGAGAGAGCATTCTCAGCAAATGCCTTCTGTAGATTTGTTGATTTCTAATGAGGATTTGGCCTTGACCTTTATGGGGCTCCCATGCCACACAGGCACTGGCGAGATGACTTTTGGCCCCTGGCCTAAGGCTGAAAGGTGAGCTGAGGGGGCCACTGGGCTCCCTCCCTGCCTCCAAGCTGGGCCCTTGTCATCCCTTTCTCTAAACCAGCTGGTTTTGCTTCTTCTGCTAAAGAGTTATGGGGCTAATTTGTGCCTGTGGCCTTATGGTTACTTAAGCCTTGTTGAGGTCTGGTGTGTGAGTGTGTGCTTCTGTGTGAGTATATGCATCTATGTCTGTGTGTGTACCTCTATGTGTGCATGTCTGTGTGTGTCTATGTGTGACTCGGTATGTTTCTATACATGTGTGTCTGTGAAATGTGTTTATGTGTATGTGCTATATCTATATTTTGGGGTGTATGTGCTTGTGTATGTGAGTATCCTTATGTGAGTGTGTTCCTATGTGTGTCTGTGAGTATATATTTCTTGGTGTGTCTATACGTGTGTGTGTCTGTGTATATGTGTATCTGTAAGAGGGCGTGTTTATGTGAGTTATCTGTGTGTCTGTAATGTGTATATGTACTTGTGTGTGTGTGTGTGTGTGTGTGTGTATGTGTGTGTTTTCAGAACCTCTGTAAAATATGGTGTGGGATGATTTAAGAAAACATTAGCTTTTAATGTCACAGGGCTTCAGTATCCCCATCTGTAAAATGACGGCGATGGAAGAGGTGATTTTTAAATTTACTTCCATAAAGGGAGCTGCAGTCATGGAAATGTGGGGGGCTTGAGAATATGACAAATATGGTTGCAAATTCTGGCTCTGCGTCTCCATAGCGCGTAAGCTCCGTCGAGTTCCTGCTCTTCAAGCTTCTGTTCCTGTGGCATTCAAAGGGGCACGGTGACATCCCTGTTGCAGTTTTGTCACGAGGATTTGATGAGATAAAATAAGCAAGAGTCCTACGTGTACACCATGTAGTAGGTGCTTTGTCAATATTCCCTCCCGTCCATCCTGATGTCAGCCCGAGCATCCTATTTCTGAGTGAGCAGGACTTTCAGAGCTCTCTGTGTTCTGATGGGGGTGCTGGCACTTAATACATGACAATGACCCTGGAGATTTTAACTTTTACACCTCGTTTTCCCTCCTTTTAGCTCCTTCCATCCTCACAATGACTCTAAGAGGTGGGGTGAGCAGGGTTCACTGCAGTGATTCGAGAGAGGAGAAAGCTGAGACTCTGAGCCAGAGGGCCGGGCAGGGCAAGGACCAGGCGTCCAGCTCCATTCCTGGTGCATCAGCCACCTCTGCAAGCAGGCAGTGTCCAGAGCGCCAAACACTGCCTGCTCCCAGGGGCCCCTCTGAGGATCCAGGCCTCCCTTGCACTGTCAGGCCCAAAGAGAAGGAGCTTTCCCGAGACCCTCTGATGCATGCAGCTCATCTGCTGGACAGATGTGAACAAGCAGACTTTTGCACAGGAATCAGAGGGGAGACTTTGTGAAGGGTGGCCGGCGCCTCCCAGAGCTGGCTCTGATCTGCCTGCAAGGAGCCGATTCCCCCTTCCCTCAAACAGTCGGGGGTGTGGACACCCAAGGTCAGATTCAATAGCCTTGTCACCCACCTTATTTATAGGATTTGACTCTAAGTGATGATTGCTGGTTTCCCCAACTCCAAACCACTGCAGAGCAGAGTGGTGTGGCCCCAGAGACCAGGGGAGCAGACACCCTGAGTTAATGAATGGGCTCAGCCTCCCAAGAAGATACACTCAGTTTCACCTTTAACTTTGGGCAGGTTGGTGGGGCAACAAACAAACCAATCACACATTCCTTAAATCATCGCTGCCCTTTGGCCAGGGGCTGCCCAGGCCAGGCCCCAGGAATCTGCCTCCTTGGCCATCGGCCAGGCCTCTGCCCCCTCTGGTTCACCCAGGCCCCTTCCCTGGCTCGCCGGCATCTGTTCTGAGCCTGAGCCGTTCTGCTATATCCTGGCAGGATTTGACCAGGTTGTAATTTTCCTTCATGATCCCTTTTCCATTTTTCTTTATAAAAAAGGTATCAACTGTACCTGGTTGCAATAGGGATGAAAGAGGTACTAGACAAGAAAGCACTTTACAGATTAAAATGCTATGTAAATGGAAGGCATACTATAATATAAATGAAATATATAATTTAACATGTATGATACAGTCTATAAGATACAAGATCTGACTTTAAATGACCAAAACACCTTTGGTATATAGGTTATACAGGTACGGTAAAATATATGACTTAATTTGGTATATAATGTGATTTAGAGTATATACTGTGATCCATCGGATTATGTAATATCTTATGACATATCATATTCCGAGCACAGAGGAAAGTAGAATCAAAATCAGTCGACATTAGGCTATTTTGGCATTCAAAACACGAGCCCCAGATTTGTGATTTTAACAGCTGAAGCTGGGAGGGAGAAAACTAAAAATACGAATGGGGAAGATATCTCCATCGACCGGCAATGTGGCCCACTGGGTGGGGGGGATCCGTGGGAAGGCAGAAACCCCAAGAATAGGTCTGGGAAAGGGGAGCAGTGGGGAGAAAACCTCTTGGGAGGAGGTGGAGGAGTCACGCTTGGCAGTGATTGTTCCTACTATTTATGAAGCCAGATGAGGAGCTATACGGCTTTCGGTGGCCCCTGAGTCTGCTGATTAGCTGGAGATTATATTGATGATGTAATAAAAATTCACTTTGTCTATTAAGTTTCACCAGGACAATCAGGAGAGATTAGATAAAAATCAGAGGATATGAATAACAGAATGGAGGAGAAAAACCATGAGCCTCCGTCCCTGCCATGGTCCCTGTGTGTCTCCCCTTTTCCTGCCCACGATGGGGCATGGGCCCAGAAGCCCCCAGCCCTGCACTCAGGCAAAGCTGAGCCGGCAACGTCCCTCAGCTGGAGCTGGGCTGCTCTCAGGAAGGGACTTGGCACTTCAGATACGGCACTGGTTTAAGTTTACTGACTGTGTTTAATATTTGATTAGACCTCTGACTTGGCAGCCTCCTGGGTGCGCCGGCCCTGCTGGGAGACAGGCAGGGTCTGAGCCCCTCCGCTGCCTGCTTCATCTGGTCCTGTGGCATGGGAGGGGGTGGTCCATGTCCTGGCCACACAGCTTTAGGCCAGGCAGGCCCATGCCCAGGGAGCAGCCAGAGGCCTCCCAGCCTCATGGCCTCTCCCTCTGGCTTGCCTTGTGCCAGAAATCCCACCATGAGAGATGTTTCTTTGGGTTATGGCCTGGGCTCTAAAAGGTCCCTGTACGAGGCACATGTCACCAGTGATGGTAACTCATTGATGTCCACTAGCCTCTAGGGATGCATCTGCCCAGTTTGATTTGTCAGATCAGCAAGGGGTAGGACTTAGAAGGGATAGGAAAGGGAGGTCATTTGGGTTGGGGACCGTTGTGCCCTGAGAGCCCTGGGGCTTGGGGGTTGGGGCCTGGGGGCGTCAGGGGAGTGTAGAGTAGGCGGGGTGGGGGGCACTGGAGGACTCCAGCTCCGTGATGGGGCCCCGTGTTGCTCCCCCCGCCCCCGAGAAATCCCAGGGGTCAGGAAGATGCCGCGGGGTCAAGCTCTGTGGAAGGCCTGAACGAGGGGAGTTTTCCTTCCGCTAAAGAGTCGGCCACAAACACTGCTGTATTCGGGGCCCTAACGGTCACCTCATCTCTTCCTGCTCCTCTGGGCTGGGTTTCTCTCCCAGAGATGGAGGAAGCACCCCAATTGCTCCCATGCAGTAAACAGGCTGCCCAGGGAGCCTGGCACCCTTGCCCGGGTGTGCTGTCCACATTGGGAGTGGTTCTTCCTGGGATCTGCCAAGATTCTTCCAGCCACAAGACCAGTGTCACCCCAGGAAATGCTGTCCCGGGCTTTACCCACTGCCTGGCTTCCTGCAGCCACTCCTGAACTGGGGGCCAGCACAGAGGAAGGTCAGAGGGCCAGGGGGAGATTCCCACCTCTAGAAACACCCAGTTTACTGCTCGGGATGTTCAGCTGAGTAAGCTTTGGGGACAGTCTGGATGCCTGACTAGGTGACAGGGAACATGGGCACAGGTTGAAATATTCCACGGGTAATTTCTCAGCCCAAGTGGGCTGCCGTTTGGACAGCTGAAGGACACTGCAGCCCCAAAGAAGGTGAGGCCTGTCCTTGCAGGTCCTATGTGTGTCACCACCTTCCTCAGACATATCTGCAACCCACCCACCTACCCCTGCCCCCAACTCTTCTCTCTCAGCCGGGCTGGTGGTAGGTCGAGAGATTTATTCAAAGTGAGAAATTCCTTTATCCACCAGCCTGAGAACGAGACTTGACTGCAGTGGGACAAAAAACGAAACATAATGGAACAAAACGAAACAAAACAAGCAGGCCGGCAGCAAGCTGGCCTCCGGGCTCTGCTCTGCCTTGTTCCCATGTCCCAGCCGGGCTTCTGCCACCCTCTCTACCTAGGAGACTGGGGCCAAGCCCCTTGGGCCGGAAGCTGGTACCCCTATCTGATTACTCCTCTTTGGGGGGGGGATCCTTCATTCCCCACACAAGACATTCGCATTGGGTAGTCTTATATTTGTGGGTTTGCCGCTTCCTAGCACACCCAGTTATTCTCGGTGGTGATGGTGGGTTCCCGCCTTCGGAGGAGAGAACTTGACCCTCAGGGCACCTGAGTTGCACATGAATCTGCCTCCTTGAGGGAGGCGTGTTTCTTCCCCACCCCACCCTGGTCTTCCCCGAGTGTCTCCCCCATCAGATTGAAATGCTGCACTTGCTCTCTGCTTTGCAGAAGGCTGCCCTGCCCCATGGGGGTAAGCATGGGACCCTGCTCTCCGCGTGGGGCTGGTATGCCCTAGATGCAGACTGCAGCTGGGTCGATGTCTTCCCTGCTCTTGTCCCAGCCCGATTCTCCTGCCTCTGCCAGCCTTGGGGGACCCTCTCCTCCCGGCTCTGTGGCCTCTGCTGTGGACCAGCCTGGCTCAGCTGACATAAGTCAGAACATTCAGGGTTAATGTTTTGCTGAGAAACTTGAGAAACTCAGGAGAAACAAACCAAGGCTTTGGAGACAGTGTGAGTCACAGATGGGGGGCGGGGGGGGTCTCGCACAGAAGGGAGCAGGGGCCTGGCGTCCCCAGCTCCAGCTCTGTGGCCACCACCTGGGCCTCTGCTCCTGTCTCTCTCCTCCCGTCCAGCTGCCTGCCACTGTGACCTGCTCTGTGGAGCGGCTGCTTACTGCCGCCTTCGGGCACGGCTTTCCCCGCCGAGACACCGCCCGGTTATCTGCATTCCTCTCCTCTCTCTGGGGACCTGCTCGGCTGCCTCGTACCTTCCAGCCCCAGGCCTCACCCTTTACTTCTCATTCCAGTGGATTTTCAAACCTGCCCAACACAATAACAACAGAATTGACTCTAAAGTAAATCTAATAATTTACTTATTGAAATAATCAAGATGAGAGCAAAGCGGAGGTCTCAGTTTTCAAGAAAAAGAGTTTTAAAAATTACAAGAGAAAATGAAGCCTGGAAATAAGCCAGTGGTGGCCTCCTGCTCTGTGCCTCTCACTCCGATGGCCCACGGAACTTTGGTGCCCTGGAGCTGGTGCCCTGGGGTCTCAGCTGGACCTGGGTGGCAGGTGTGCCAAATGATCACTAACTAATCAGTCCTGTGCCCAGGCCCCGGGTTGCCAGGCACAGGGTTGAGGGTGCGTGTGTGTCTTCTGGGGCGTTTGGAGGGTCCTTTGCAAAAGCTGAGGGATATAACAGTTTGGAGTTGGACCCATGTCAGACCCCTAAGTACGGAAAAGATTCTGGTGCCGCAACATAGGGAATGAAGAATAAAATCTGTACTAAACGGTACACGAATTATTCATTTTTGAAATGAAACCAAATGCACATGCATACTGAACTACAATACTTTCTGGATTTTCTGATCCTCCTCTCTTGTTTCATGTTGGTGCTGTTTTGGTGGTGCCCCAGGCTTGGGCTCAGGGTCGCATGCAGCCTACTCCTGCATGGGGCTCCCACGCATAAGAGGAGTGCCCCCCTTGTCCTGTAGGGGTAAGGAGTGGTGTGCGGGAGAGGTTTGGACACCGAGCCAGGACTGCGGCAGGAGCGGCACCTCGGCTTCAGTGTCCCTGCTCGAGAGTAGGAAGTTCTCCCTCTCTACGGTCAGAGGGCAGGCGACCGCTGGAGGAGGGGGCAGCCCTTCCACATGCACAGTTTGGGGACCCCTCCCTAAGGTAGGGAAAGGGTCTACAGGAGGGTCCTAGCCTCTGGGCTTTGGGCTGTTCTCCTAGAGTTCCTTAGACCCAGGCCTTTGGGGTCGAGGAGGCGGTGTGGCTCTGTGCACAAAGAGGGTACGCCCTCCCCAAACACCTCTGTGGCCACGCCTTGTCTGGGCCCTGGGTGGTGGGCAAGTCCAGAGATCTGGGAACTGTCCAAGGTAGCCTCAGCTAACAAGGCTGGGCCATTAGCATGGGGTAGGGAACAGAGACTGGCCAAGGCCCTTGGTCCCAAGGTCTGGGTGTAAGTGTCTGGCGGGACTCTGAGTGTGCCTGAGGCCGGGAGGGGGAGGCAGGTGGCCTGTCTGCTGAGTTCCAAGTGCTCCTACCCCAGCCACAGGGACCATTTCCTCTCCTTCCTTTACATCAAAGGCATCTCCCCTGCACCTTAGCAGTTCCTTTCCTATCGTCCATCATTACCCCTCCAGGGGACCTAGCCTCTAAGGTAGTCTCCCTTCCAGCTGCCTGCACAGGCTCTGGGAACAGAGAAAAGAAATGATCCAAATTGTCGGCTCTGTTCCGTCTCTCTCTGCCAAGCCCTCGGCCACCGGAGTCTCTGCTGTCCACTTCTCCCTCAGAACACCTGATCAGGTGCTGCCCAGCGTGGCCAAGGAGGACCAGGAACAGCCTGAGCCGGGCTCCAGTGGACAAGGCCATGAGAGGCCAGGGGCATGCCAGACAACAATTCCAAGGCCAAGGACACATGGCCTTCCATTTCCTTCCTGCTCACTGTGCCTGGAGGTGAGCCTGAGTGAGCAATGGCCTTCTACAGTCCAGACCATACCAACCTGACCAGCAAGGCTGACAAGACAAGACCCTGGCTCTGCTGGTCTCCAGAACCCAGTCACATGATTGATGGGATTGGGTGCCTTTCTTCCTGGGAACTTTAAGCTGCAAAGGGCGCACACTGACATCCCCCTGAGGCCAATATCCAGCCATGTAACTGGGGATGCTGCTTCAGGCTCACACCACCCCTCAGAGATAGACCTCTTCACACGGCAGGTGCAAGGATGCTCTCTGTGCCCCATTTGGTGAGAGCAAGCCAAGCCAAGTATTGATTTGACAGAAAGATGTGGATATGTTGGGTGGATAATGGTTAGGGGATCCTATTTCTTTCTTTTCCTGTTCAGAGAACACCTCTCCTCTACCTCACCCCGCTGGAAAGCGGAGGCCGGATGAGGGAAAGCGTTCTTTTTGGTGTACCTGCCGGGCAAGAGGCAGCCCTCACTGGGAGCAGTATGGCCAGAAGCAGCTATGGGGAGGTCTGCTGAGGGCCACGCTGCAGACTGGACTTTGCTGCTCCCAGCCTCAGCTTCTTTATCTGTGCAGTGGCAGCAGTGCATTCGGCTTTCTTCAGGCCAGAGAGGGGAGTTTGACTCAGCTCAGCCTCACGACCTTCTGCACTGAAACTCCCAATCATAGGAATGCCTGACACTCCATAAGGCCTTGTTGTTTTGTACACACTGGGGGTGTGGCCTCTTGCCTATTTGAAGGTTGCCGTGGTAGACACCTTCTTCCTGGGCGCTTTCCAAGGGTTCAAGACCAGGGAGCCTCTGGGAACAAGGTCCCCCTTTCCCACCACGGCAAGAGCTCTCAACATCTTCACCTCTCCGTATATTCTTAGAACCAGTCAATACGATTAATTTTACATGGGCATAATTTCCTGCTATTGCAGAGGAGTCCTCCAAGCCTTGCCCATCAGCAGTGACATGATACAGTTTCTGGTTATATTGGTCAACCAAGATATTGATATTATTAATAATGGATATCTATATGCTGACCTTTGTCCATACAACTGAATCACTCTGGGCTGGCTGTCACATTTCTTTAAGAGCTATTGATAAGCCCATTACTGGAAGGGCATGTATGATCTTAGGTGTGTGATTTCACTCACCTTCAAGCATCTCCTGCGCAAATCTACCTTTGTTGGATGAACTGGTGTGGGTACAGTGCCATGTGCACGAGAGAGACTGCATGCGTGTGCTTGTGTGGTGAGTGTATGTGTGTGAGCGTGTGAATGTGTGTGAGTCTGTCTTGAACACCGGGCCTTTTAGAGCTGATCAAATAGTCAATTAGAGCATTATAGGGAGGTAGCCGTATCAGAGTGCTTACAAATACACTGTGATGTAGTGTTTGATCTTTGGATGCCTCTTGTCTCCTAGGACTAGCACAGGAGGCTTGGCTTTATAAGGATGTTATTAGGTTGATGCCTTGTTCTTTCAATGTACCTGCCGGGCAAGAGGCAGCCCTCACTGGGAACAGTATGGCCAGAAGCAGCTATGGGGAGGTCCACTGAGGGCCACGCTGCAGACTGGACTTTGCTGCTCCCAGCCTCAGCCTCTTTATCTGTGCAGTGGCAGCAATGCATTCGGCTTTCTCCAGGCCAGAGAGGGGAGTTTGACTCAGCTCAGCCTCACAACCTTCTGCACTGAAACTCCCAATCATAGGAATGCTTGACACTCCATTAATGTCTTGTTGTTTTGTACACACTGGGGGTGTGGCCCGTTGCCTACTTGAAGGTTGCCCTGGTAGAATGCACGCATTGTGTGCTCACGTATGTGCACACAGGCACACAGATCTCATCGCTAGTCTCTGATTGCTGTCATCTCTGTAATTGCTGTCATTCCTACGTGGGTGGACAGTGCCTTCATCAAATCTGTCTACGGTGATCCGTTCCTGTTTGGACCCAGACATGCTCACTTGCCGGGGGAGCCTCCTCACTCGCCCCTGTAAAGGGAAGAGCCAGCCAGCTAGAGAGATCTTTTGGATCCTCAGACTTAGTGTATGAATAAACCAGACATGGATTAATTAGGTGTGACTGCATCATTAAATTAGAATAATGAACAAACAGCCACGTATGGCATTCAAATCTGCCTAGAATGACTCCAAGGGTTGTTTTCAAGTAAGTCACCTGTCAGTTTGTAGGTTTGGGGGACTCTGGAGAGTGAGGTTCCTGTCATATCTTGAGAAGTAGATTCTTTAGGCACCACCTACGCCAGGCAAGGACCATCCTTCAACGTGCACCAGGACTCCATAACCGAATCCAAACAATGGCTTGGTTCAATATAGCATCATCTATGCACGCTTCAGCTCCGAGCATTTCTCAGAGTGAAATACGACAGTAGCACAGGTGCTCAAGAGACAGGAGGGAGAAGTTAAGAGGTGTGGGCAGCGGATGTGAAATGTATCGATCCCATAGTATTTATGTGGATATGCACATACTTGCTTGTGCACGTGCCTACACACACAAACACTCACACACACACACACACACATACACACGTCTCTTGCATTTCCATGAGCTCTGTTTTTATTCTATTGACACTCCCCATTTCAGCCAGATAGATTTGAAGGTGAACCAAGTCTCAGTCGTGTAATTTTAGAAACAGCTGCTGAGAGGAAGCCCCATGCCCTCAGCGGGCAACACCCCTCACCACCCCATCCTAGGGCAGAGCGGCTGTGCTGTAAGATCCATTCATCTTTAACAAAGAGGAAGAAGCCACAGCTAAGAGGAAAGAAAATGGGAAGGAAGGTTGCTTGCCTCACTGTGGGCAGTAGGATAGTCTAATGCATAGGGGCTTTGTTAGTAAGATCTGCTATGTATCCAGAAACCTTTGATCTGGAGCAGCTCTTAACAAAGGTGATTAATTAATTAAAGCAGAGTGTATTGCAATAAAGTAACATCGTGGTCAGTTTATGCGCTGTCCAGAGCCGGCCTTCAGAAGTCTCCCTCAATTAAACTCTTGTTGGAGGCCAGCTCATTGTTAATTTTTTTTCCCTGAGCTTTGATCAATATTTTTGGCTGTTCCATCCTCACGGAACCAGAACTATGTCCGTCTCCATGAGGGCACCCATTTATTTACATCTTGTAGGTGGCCACGTAGGATCTGTTCCTGAGCTGAGCTGCTGGGAATTGCTTCGTTTGAGTGTCAGTCAGCTTATGCTGGAGGGGAGACACAAGGGAGGATAAGGGAAACCAAAGGTGGAGTGAGTGTAAGGGGAGCAGCCCTGTGACTCCTTGGTCCTGAACACATCCCCTTCTGCTCCCAGAGGGAAACAGAAAGGAGGGCAATTACCCTGGGGCTGCCCACCTGGCCTCTTTGTTGGTTTCTGTGGGCAGAGCTGTGGCTTCGGCTTTATACCCATCCAGGGACCACTGGAAACTGGATGAGTGGAGATGGAGGAAGCCCTTAGGGCGAGCACATCAACTCTGGGAATTCCTCTGCCACCGTTTCTACCCCATCATTGTCCTCTTGCCCTGGCATCTTTAACCATACCCTCACGTTGCCAAGTGGAACATGTATCTTTCTCTTCAGACCCACTGTGGGTTTTCGAGGGCATCTTAAGTAGCAAGGAGAAAAAAGAAAAAATGGAGGTGGAAGAGCATGAAAAAAGGGCTCCAAATAAGCTGGGGGCTCTGTTCCCCTTCCCTAGGCTCTTTGGGCAGAATTAGATGCTTTCTGGATTCTTGGAGAATATGTGTATTTGAGGGGCTGCAGAGAAGGTGAAAGTAAAGGAAGAGGATGTGATTTCCTTGTAGAGAGACCACAAGGCGGGCCACCAGGTCCTTGCCACCCCTGCGTGCATTCAGGCTAATGCAGCCCTTTGCTTGCCAGGGCCTAGCTGGACTGACTTGGTCAACTCCCCTGTGTGTGTATGTCTGTGTGTGTGTGTGTGTGTCTGTATGTGTGTGTCTGTGTGTGTGTGTGTATGTCTCTGTGTGTGTTTGTGTGTGTGTCTGTGTGTGTGTGTATGTCTCTCTGTGTGTGTCTGTGTGTGTGTATGTCTGTGTGTGTGTATACCTGTGTGCGTGTGTCTGTGTGTATGTCTGTGTGTGTGTGTGTGTGTGTGTGTGTGTGTGTGAAAGCAGTACAAAATAAAAGTTGGACGGGGATGCCAAGTGGCAGGCAGAGGGTGGGGTGGGGAATGCAGAGAGTGGAGGGAGTGATCTCTGCAGAGAGCTGGGCTCTGTGGCTGGCCATTCAGGTCTCGGATGGAAGGTCATTTCTAAAATGAGTCCGTAGGTGAGCAGAAGGGGGCAAGCCTTTGAAGAGTGATGTGTGGGGGGAGATGAACCCTCTCCCCAACCTGGACTTTTGAGTGGGGCTATCAGGCAGATGAACAAGAGCACGCCTCCACACTGGAGCTTAGATCATTGACAAATCCAAGCCACGAGTTCCAAGGTGGAGCATGTACATAATCACAAGGACAGCGTCATTCTCCTCTTTTCTCCATCAACCATCTCCCTGATCACACATACAGCCTGGCAAGATGAAACTACCCCTAACATCATCTCCACGACACTTGAATTTGTCATGTCTTCCCTGCACACACACACACACACACACACACACACACACGCATGCACTCACACCAACACCCACGCAGGCTGCAGCATCTTCCCTCACCCAACCCTCCAGTACCCGGAGACACACACAGATTTTCACACCCTCGAGCTCTTCTCTCAGCATGTCACATGGGATTTCCCTTCCAAGTTCAGAAGCTGCTGCAGTTTCAGCCACTGTCAACCAGTGATCCCAGCTTCCGGCTGGCATTTTGGCCTTCCAACTTTCAGTTTTCCTTTTTTCTGCCTACGATGTTGGGCCTCATCCTCTATTGAATCTTCCTCTCCTCTACAGAGTACTCATTCCAAATCTTCTATACTGAGATCCGTCCTGGGTCAGTTTGGAAACTGACCACCCTCTGGTGACTTGGAAGGTGTGAGTTGTGCAGTGTTTTTCCTAAATCCATCAGAGGCAAGTGAGACCAGCTCTTTTCTCATCCAAAGAGTGGGTGTTTTGGATATCTCCTCAGGCATCACTCAGAAGCTCCTCTCCCATCCTGGTCTATAAATTATAATAATGATGATGATGATGATAATAATAATAATGACAGCGATGGCCTTTGCTGGAGTCACCGGAGAGTGGTGAGATCACTGGGTATCAGGAAAGATGCCCAGCAATCAGCTCCTTGAAAGCACTCTGAAAACTTTACAATAAGCATGAACTGAGGGGATGTTTGCATATCTATGGCATACATGTTTGTAATTGTTTTCCTTTGGGTTGTTTTTAAGCTATGACTTCATTCAAGAAAAGCTTTTCTTTTTGTTTTCTGTTTGAGAAGTCACAAACATCAGCCAACTGGAGCAGGTGGAGAGAGTGAAAGTATGCCAAGGGGGTTCTTTCAACCCAATCTAGAATTCCCCATTAAAGCTGAGTGGGGCAGGGTGGGGGAGAAAGAGTGTTAACATCTCCCTGTTGAATTGCAGTAAAATCTAGGCCAGCCCTGGTTCCCATATGTGTGGGATGCGCTTAGTCATGCTTGTACATGGATGCATATACGTGCACATGTGCATATTAATTTATCTCTGTGTGTGGTGTGTGTGTGTGTGTGTATGTGTGTGTCGATTCTCGGGAAGTCTGTTTAAAAGATAAATGAAATCATGCACAACCAGCAAATAACCACCAGCGTCTTAAATAAACTAATCAATTCCCAATAGTTTTTTTCTTTGCTCCTAAATAGAATACTTATCAACATCTGGAATTTGGAGGTTTTTTTTTTTTTTTTTTAATGGGGGCAGTTGTTTAGGTTTATTTTAACTTTGCAACAATTACTATTGCTAATTTTCTTTAGTGAAACTTATTTTTAAATGTTTTTCTTCTTATTATAGCTATCTCATTTTCCACATCTCTGTCTCACAAGGCAAATCTTTCTTTTAAAAGCTATAGGTGTGTGTCCAGCCATTCTGCTAGTGTTTTTCCCTGGACAGAACTGAATTTTTGTTTTTCCAAGTAGCTTTTAAAAGTTCATCTTACTTGAGCTGATGCCCATGCTGATACTTTGACTTCCCTGTCTCTTAGACTCATTTGAAAACAGAAATAAGATAGAACCTCACTAGCTTTAATTCACCTATCTCAGGAAAAAAAAAAAAAGACAAAAAACCAAAAAAACCCACCAGTGAGCTCTTTCAGCTAAAGCCAAGTGGCAGAAACTCGATATTTTGAGAATTGTTACCTCTTACACAAAAATACCAGACATAATTTTATGAAGATGGTCACAAATCACCCAAACATAATCATAACCCTTGCCCTTTCCCCTTCTCCCAGCTGTACCCCAAATCAAGGGGCTTGAGGAATTTACTACTCAGATACCGTTGAAATGAGAGGTTGTGCATCTGACGATGAGTATATTTCAAAATGATATACTCTCCGGAGCTCAATGCACAGAAGGTTCCATTACTCTGTCCCCACCCTCCCTCTGGATGTAGTATGAAAGTATGAGGGGCCGATGTCCCTGAAGCTGTGGCTCCTGGGTTGGGAGGCCCCGGGCTGCCACTAGAGTAGATTTTCCTCCATGCAGCAGGGGAAAATCTCAATGCAGAGAGGTTATCCAGGCCACAGATCTGTTCTGACTGGTTAACAAGAGGGACTGTGATGAGGACTTAGCTGTTTAGATTAAAATACATCGCAGGCTCCGGGAACAAGCACATATCAGTAGTAAAGGCTGTTTAAACCTTTGGGGACAGCCCTATGCTTAGATCACATTAATTCATAAATATTATACTAAATACCACTTAAATTGGACTTAAATGACTTCAAAGATAATGCATTATAATATGGCTATCCAGAGAGCACTAGTCTTTATGTCTCCCAGTAACTCAGTCTTTGCTGCCTCCTATCCTGCTAGATAAGACCAAAGTTATGAATGGATTGTGGCTTGTTCATGTGTGATCCACTAACTGTGTATGTGTGTGTGTGTGTTAGCAGTTGTGACTCTGTGTGTGTGTATGTAATTTCAGTCACTGCCTTTGTTTTCCAGGAAATACAAGGAATAAAATAGAAATAAATAAAAAGTGATAGAAGGGAAGAATTAGACTAGTGGATGACCTGTTTCCTTCTCCAAGGGAGAAAAATTCTATAAGAAGGGGCAAAATTCGTCCTCAGTTCACTTCTGCTGATACCCTGGGAGTTTGCCTCTCTCTTCTTAAATCAATAGCACAATGTCTTTCTCTTTGGAGCCTGGAAAAACAATCTTTCTCGAAGTGCTTCTAATGGGGGAGAAAAGGAGACTCTGAGTTAGCCGGGAGAGTTTGCATTAAACTGGGTTTTCTTCCTTAAGTGTTGTTTCTTCAAATTGTTCTGGGCTTTTCCCTTTCTTTCTCTCTCTGCCTAGCACCCAGATCTCCCCTTGCCCATTTGCCTTCTGTTCTCCAGGGGGTGAATTTACCTTTACGGTAATCACCCCAGTCCACAACTGCTATTTGCTCCTCCCCAGCCCAACAGCCTTTCTCGATACGGCTGGGTTTGCTCCACAACACACACCTACTCCCTCCTCCAGACTCCCAATTTGACTGGAGTAATTGCCTTTTAAGGTTCACTCTACGCATGGCAGGTATTCCATTAACCCTTAGAACTGTTTCCTTCTTTAGTTACCAGAAATGGCAGGTGGCCAACAAATGGATACCCACCTGAAATCTCATGTACTTAATTTAATTTTTACTTATTTTTTTTCTTCTTCTTTTAATCAGTAGCATACATATTCCATCCACACTGAAGGCCAGTATCCTGTCATGTCTCTCAATTTTATCCCAGTATGATTCATTAGAAGTTAGAAATTCAAGAAGGGGAAAGAAAAAGCCACAAATATACCCTGAAACCAGGCTTAACAAAGGCACATTTCTATCCCTAGCCTCATGTTATAATTTAGACTTGGGGGAAATCTAGAAGCCAAATGCAACCCTCATTCTTCAAGCCTCATCATGCTTTTGACTTAACAGTAATTAATCACCAATGGCAAGCAAGTAATTTTTTAAGGTGGCCGGAAGCTTATTTTATCAGGATTAGCTAATAAATCAGGCTGTATCACTGAAGGAGGAGTTCAAACTCTTCTAGGAATGAATAAACCAGGCCTCGGAAACTGTCTCATTTATTCAGCTCTCTCAGAGCTTCGAAGCACTGTTAGGGACATTGTGGACCAACCTTGCCTATAAAAATCTGAGGGATGGAGAGGCAGGAAGTTTCATAGGAAAAAATATATGCTCAGGCTCTGAAGGGTGAGCTTTGACAATGAAGCACCCAGCATTCCAGAGCCAACGGGCCTGCCTGCCCCTGACTGAGCCAGTTTAGAGGAGGAATTATTTAGAAAATGAAGTTTTGCTTGTCATAGGAATCCTGGCCAGATATGTGTATGTATATATATGATATGATACATATGATGCAACTATATCTTAACCTTCTCTACCTCGCTGATGCAAATGATGATAATTCTACATTTTGCTATAGTAAAAGGGAGCCCCAAAAACATCAGAAACAGAGTGATGATGCTAGCAAGGGATCGTGAGAAGAAACCAAGGAATATTGTTTAAGATCATCTTCATTTGGAATAAAGAAGCAAATAAAGTGCTCCAACCCAGATCTCATAGGAAGCTCAGTTCTTCACAACTGTCTTTTTGCCTCTAGTGGATACTGATTTTTTTTTAAACTTTAAAATCTCAAATCCCCATAAGAACCTATCATTAAGTTGGGCAAAGTATTTCCCTACCTCTGCTTTTTAATTTTTCATTATTGCTATTTTAAAATCTGGGGGCATATTAAAATGACAAAGGTTTAATACAAACCTTGATTAGCTTCTAGGGAGCTTGATTGGAAAGGGAAAAACTACAGAGATATGGTTGACTTGAGAAGGAGCGTGAAAAAGAGGGAAACTGATATTATTTTGAAGACTGCCTCCCCATGCCACCTTTCCAGTTTCTCTTCTGAACAGACATTTTCTCCATATTGAATAAAGGTTGGTTTCTCTCTCCATTACAGCTCCCACCCTCACCCCACCCCAGCAAACCCAGTATATTTCCATTTTGCTATGCTTTTGTGCTACTCAACATGCCATTAACTTTAAGATTTACTCCTCAGCAGGCAAGCTGGAAGATGCTAAAGCCAATAAAAACTGCTCTCTGGGACTCCAACTATGAAGAGTTCGGAGCTCTGCTTAGTATTCGGATGAAGGGAGGGCTGAAGAAGGAGGGAGGCTGTGATAGTGAAAACCACTGCTGCTTAGAGAACCAGACAGCTCCGCGCTCTGCACCTAATGTGCCGGAGGATCAGCTCTGTTCATAGCCCATTTGTGGCCAAGGATGAAGCTGCCCTCTGTGTGTGGGTAGGTGTGCATGTGCGTGTGTGTGTTTTCATTTAAAGCCACCAGCTCTAACACAGCATCTTCAGCAGCTCTCCACACTACTGTTTATTAAAAACGGAACGTCCATACACATCCCTTACAACTTCCTTAGCCCAGTGTTCCTTCCCTGTCTGACGATCAATCTCTCTCAGAAAGCATTTAACTTGCCTACACAGCTCCAGCCCCGATTAATTCCCGCTGCACATCCTATACATTACTGTTAGGGAGCAAGCACTGGGCTAATTTCGTCACCCACCAGCCACCCACACACGTTCTACAACTGAACACGTTTGGGGCTCTGCCTTAAAGATAATAAAACAAGGAGAAAACAGGCAGGCTGCAGACAATTCCCATGACCACTTTCCTAAAAAGTTGCTGGGTTTTAATTCTTTGATCATTCTGTTTCCCCCTCCTCCAAGCACTCACTAGTAATGATAGCTTCAAGGGAAAGAAACGATGTACTATAAACCTCTCTGCATGGTGAGTTTGGGATAATTTCGGATACACCCTCCAAAATGTATATCTTTCACACACAGATTTTTTTTCTCGAAGCCCTGCTTTCTGGAGGAGGGGATCATCCAGGCTTCCCTAACGCCCCCACTCCACCCAGGGGATGGCTGGTTCTTTGCTAATTCTTACCTTAGGTTTTGTCCCTCTTTCCTTCAAACAACTAACCCCCCCAACCCCTCCTCCACCACTCGCACCACAACCGGATTATTCAGGCACACAGCTCGACAGGGAGAGTTTACTGTTAAATTGATAGCGAAATAAAAATATATCTTTGAATCTGTCACCTCTCTTCTTTTTAGACGGCTGCGCTCCTGCTACTCTGGCCCGGAGCGGAGAAGGAGAAAACCATCTCCGCGTAGTATTTCAGCACCACGGCGATGGACAGCACCCTTGGTTACCGGCCGGCTGAGAGCCCGCCAGTCTGCTCAGCGTCCCGGGCTCGGCCGGTGCAGACGTCCCCATCCCAATCTTTCAAGTAGCTGTACCCCAAAATCCAAGCCCCGTTTCCCCTCGATCCTCTCTTTCTCTTCTTCTTCTTCTCCCGCTTCTCTCCCCACGAAACCGCGTCTATCAGCTTTTCGCCCCAAACCCAGCCTTGCCCCGGCGAACAGCTCCCCACGCACCCCAGTCCCGGTCTCTGCTGCCGGAGCGCCTCCCTCCTCGGCGTCCGCCCGAGGCTCCCTCTCGCGCCGTCTCCCGCTCGCTCGTTCGTCGCTGGCCGATCGGCCCGCCCGCCCGCTCCTTCTCCCCGGCAAAGTTGGGAGCGAAAGGTGCACTCACCTTTGTGCATGCCTGTGAACCTGTCCTTCAGAACCGTAAGCTCGTAGATCTTGCCGAACTCCTCGAAGAGGGGCTTGAGGTCCTTCTCATCCAGGTTGCGGGGGATCTGCCCAATGAACAGCTTGATGGCATCGTGGTCCTTCATGGGAATGGTCGACGGGTTCCCCGGGCTGTGGCTTAATCCGTTCATATGCCCGGCGCTGCCCGGGCTGCTGCCGAGCCCGTTGGTACTGAGGCTCGCGTTGTCAGCCTGTCCGTTTGCTAACGTGGCCATCTTTATATACATAGAGAAAATCTTCTTTCCTTTTATTCTTTCTTGCTCGCACTCTCTCGCTCCTCTCCCTCGCAAGCTCGCTCGCGCTCACACACGCACACGCATACACACACTCGGGTTCTCTCCCCCTCGGTTTCTCCACACCTCGCTCTCCTCTCGCTCTCTGCTCTCTCTCTTTCTCTTCTCTTCTCTCTCTCGCTCGCGCTCGCGCTCTCTCTCCTCTCCCCCCCTCTCTCTCCCTCCCTCTCTTCTCTCTCTCTCTCCCTCTCTCTCTCTCTCTCTCTCTCTTTCGGTCTGATCAGATTTTTTTTTTTTTTTTTTTTTTTTTTTTTTTTTTTTTACATTGAACAGACAGGATCTCTGTCCTTTGCGTTTAAACAGGCTGGACCGGTTCAAGTTCCCAGTCAGACCAGGGGTGGGGGCGGCGAGTGTGCGCGCGCGGAAGAGCGGGGCGCGGGGCCGGGAGGGCGAGATTTAGGCGGGGGGGCTCAGCGCGGCGGCGGGCGGCGGTCGGGAGCAGGGTGGCGTGGGGCGGCGCCGGCCCCGCCGCGCCTCCCCCGTCGGCGGCCCCGGCGAGCAGCGGTGGTACAGTCCGAGACGGCCCCCGGCTATAAATAGAGCCAGGCGCATGGCTCTTCGGGAGGCGCTGAGATTCCGGGCCCAGCGGCTGCGGGGAGCGGGTGCCAGTTAGGAACGGGGCTTCTGGCTTCCTCTTTGCCTTTCGGGGGTTCTTTTTGTAATAGCAGCAGGTGCAACTTTTTGTTTTTTTTTTAAAAAAAACATTGATTTTCATTTTCGTGTGGGTATGTAAGGGGGCGTTATCCCCTGAGCTGCGCTCTATAAGAGCGCCAGGCGGGCGAAGCAAAGGCAGGGATGGCGGGCGGGGCGGCGGCGAAGGTGGAATGGGCGCTTTTTTTCTCCCATCTGGTTCCCTTTATTTAGACTTGAAAAAGCGAGCCGGCTTGGAGGAAATCCGCCCAGCGATCCGAGTGCGCATTGATCAGTGTCGAGAGAAAATTGCTACATAAATATATGTTATGTGGATAAATCTGTAGACAAGAGCTCTCTCGCGCGCGCTCTCTCTGTCTTTCTCTGCTTTTTCCCTCCTCGCATCCCCAACCTGCCAGAGCAGCCCCAAATCTTCGCCCTCCCGCACGGCATCTACCGCCACCCGAGCTACCTGGGGAGGACGGGTCTGGGGAGCGGTTGGGCAGCGCTGGGGGGACGGGGCGTAGAGATTCGGGGCCCGACCCTCGTCCCAGCCCGCCCGCGAAGGCTGGAGGTGGGTATTCCGTCCCGGACGGCCTCCCCGCCCCAAAGCGCGGCGGCTGGACCGGCAGGCGGCTGGCGGGAGGAAGGTAGGAGCCTGGCGCCTCGGCCCGCTCGCCCGGCTGGGAAGTAGGCAGGTTCTGGGCGCGGTGGCCGGTGAGCCAGCACGAGGGACTGGCTTGCTTTTGCCCTTGTCTGCTTTACTGGTTCAAACTGAAAAAAAATTTTTTTTTTTTTTTTTTTTTCTAAATCCACCATCAAAGAAATAAAATCCCCAAATCGCTCTCCGGGCTGCGGCCGGACCCAGACTCCTATTGCGTACTTTGCCCCCTCGGGCTTCGTTTGCAGCACCTCCCGCTCCAGAAGTGCGAGGCTGGGAGTCACGTCTGCGGGCGAGAGCAAAGGGTCCCGCCGCCCAGCCCAGACTCCGTAAGGTTCCCCATCAGGCCCGCCGGGGCCAGGACGTCGGCTGCGCGGGAGAGGGAGTGGCTGGCGCAGGAGCCGGGTTCAAGCAGCCCCGCCTCTGGGGGCGAACGCTGGTGGTGAACTTGGCTTGGGAGAGTAGATAGATTCCCCTTTTAATGATATTTACCTGCACCCCTGCTCTCCCACATTTGCGTTTCTAGGGCAGCCTCTTCTCGGCTTCCGGGCAAATTAAAATAACGCGCCTGCTCCCTCGCGGGTTGCAGGGCAAAGCTGCTGGCTTGACCCTGTCCTGGTCCCCACCGGCCCCTTTCCGGTGTTTTGGGTTTCTCTTTTCTTGCCCTCGGATTACGTGATGTTACTAGACAACATCATGTTTAAAATTTTATTTAGAGAAATGAGACCCTAGCTGCCTGAAAACTGAGACCAAGCTTCTTTGGTACAGCCACAAACGCCGAGCTCTCCAGCGCCGGGAGGAGGCCAGAGGAGGCCCCGAGGTTCCGCTGCCCCAGGCCCCGAGCCCACCCCGATCACCTCTCCCCGAGGATCCAGTGTCCAAACCAAACAGCAAGTACAGTTCTGAGATCTGTGGAACTTCATCCTTTCATTTTAAGATACTCCTGCCTTTGCTTGATGGAATCCTGTGTAAGTATAGTTGATTCATAACTCGGTTCAGGGCTTACGTTATCCAGTGTTATCTGATGGTCTAAGAAAAGCCCAAATTGAAGGAATGGAACAGAAACTCACACACAGAGCTTCTTTGCCATGTGGCTGTAGGCTTGGTGTGCCTGTGAAGTGCTGTAATAAGGCAGCACGTCCCTGGTAGGCACACAGAGGGTTTGAGCTGGTGGCTTGGAGGTGTGTGCATATGTCTTGTCAGGATTGTGGGTGCTTGTGTGGATGCATTGTGGATGTGTACCTAGACCCTGTTTATATCCACACTCAGCCTCTCTGTGTGTGTGTGTGTGTGTGTGTGTGTGTCCCCGTGTGTGTCTGTGTGTATGTACACCCACTCGGCTGAGACCTCCACTTCCCCTTTCCCACAGGACACGTCAGCAGAGGCCAATAACTTTGTTCAAAACATCTCTTCTAACATCATCTTGTGGCACTGACACTTAACTCCCGGAATCTCACAAAGGAGTGGAATATACTTTCTGCCTTAACAGGGGCGTTTAGGAGAGTAATTCCTCCTTGAGGTCTTTTTTTCTCCCTGCCTCCTCCTCCCCACAAAGTGAAGTGAGGACAAGGGGAAGTAAAGAAAGTGAGCTGAGGGGGGCTGGGAAAAGAGGGACCTGCACAGGGGAGGGGGCTGAGGTTCACATCCACTTCTTTCTGACCTCACCTCAACTCCTTACCCCCAGGTTCAGGTAAATTATTCACAGGTGTTTCATTAATAATAATTGCCAATACATAAATAAAAGCAACCCCTGGGCAAGAGTGAGTGGGAGAGTCGAGTTGTTACTGAAAGGGGGCATCTGGTTATTTCAGATACCCGCAGAGACTCCTCCATGCAGTATAGCTCCAACTCCCTCCAGGGCTGCACCTCCTCCCCCTGCACAAAGGCCCCCTCCCTCTCTCCCTCCACGTCTGGACCCTGGACCTGAAGTTATGGAGAGCCCCTTCTTCCCTAGGGAAGATTCCTCACTCTCCCCTCTCTCCCACCCGAGAGAGAGAGCGAGAGCGGCTGATTTTGGATCTGGGCTGTCTCCCCTTAGCGGGTAGCACATTCCTCAACTTTCAGCTCTCTGGAAGGTGTGTGGTGAGATACCCCACCTCCCCCCAGCTTCCTGGGACAGAAGCAACTTCTGCTGCCACCTCTCTGCCACAGCATAGTGTTAGGGATAAAATAACACAGACAGGCATCTCAAAATAATGCCATAAAGGAGGAGGACCCCTGAGAAAAGAGTAAGGAACATGGTTAGGTTGGTGCTTTGGTCTCCTTGCCCTTGATAGTCTAGAAAGACTTGAGTTAAAAATTTTTTTAACCTTAAATCATCAAAGAGAAATGTAATTAGGGGAAGATGGGGGCAAAGTATTACTCACTGTGACATTTAAACAGATTTAAAACTTTTTCTCCAAGTGCCACTTCATGGCCACAATTGTTCCATCCACTGAGAGGGAGAAGGCTGGCAAATGGAAGGTGGAGCTGGGAACAATTGCTTCTCATTTGCTCTCTTCATTCGGGGTTTACACTTTGTTGCTGATTCATCTTTGGGGATGTAAGGAGCCCCGTGTGGTGGGGGTCTTGGTTCAGGTGGTGTCCTTGTGCAAGCCTCTCCGTTGCCTCCTGCTCTTCACTTCCTTTGCTCCTCCTCTTCCTCAAGGAGGGAAGAGGCCCTCTTTGTGCTCGGCTTCCCTCCAGTTTGGCCACCATTATTCCCCTCCTTCTGGCACCCACTGAACCACATTCCACAGCCTTGGCCATGGCCACATACCCTCAGACTGGCACTGGCTCTCCTGACTCTGAATCTTCTCTCCATCTAGATTGAGAACTGCTGGAGGGCAGGAACCAAGTCATCTGGCCCCGCCTCTCCTCGGCAGCCCCCCTTGACAGGCAAGGGCACACAGTAGGTGCTCAGGTTGGAGTTTCTAGACACCAGTGGCTAATCTGACTTTGGGGGCAATGATGTATTCATTCAAATAGACTCTAAGAATGGGGAGCTGCAGGGCCCCAGGCAGACTTTCTCCCAGAAGTTCTGAGCCCAGGATGAGAACAAGTAGTTTAGAACACACACAGCAGCTTGACTTAGAAGCACCACCACTCAGTCATTCTTCTGTTGATCTAGCCCTTCCACTCTCCCACTGGAAGCAGCAGAGAAAGGACAGACCTGGGAAGAATCTGGTTGTCTTGTTAGAGAGACCAAAGTCATACCAAGTGAAAAGCCACAGAACAGTCAATGGCTGTGTATCTTCTAGGCCCAAGGAGTTCCACATTCACATGCAGGAAAACAGAAAACAATCCAAACTGTGTGTGGTGATCTGTGATGGGGGTAGCAGCCTTGAGGAAAAAGGGGTCCTGGTGAAGGCAGGGTGCAGAAGGGGGTAGATGGCCAGAGAGCTGGGTGATGGCCTGGCCTTAGGGTTAGGAACACAAGACGTATCTGGTTCTCTAAGGTTTTGTTGAGAACCAGCTGAAAACAGGTTCCATCTGCATGGGGCTCCCCTAACAGAGACCAGACCTCCAATTAAAATCTTTCTGGAGTGACTGTTCGGCCCAGCCCTGCAGAGGGCAGTGAGGGGAGGCTGGAGAGAGGGAGATTGACTTGCTTGCTGTTTGGGCCAAGAGACTGACTCAGAGAGCTGAGTAATCACACACAGGCACGGTCCAATCGAGGGCTAGAGTAAAAGGTGCCAGAGAGTTGTACCATGGGACCCTGAAGAAGGCGGTGCTTGTGTGGGCAGTAGCACCCAGGAGAGGCTAGCTGGTGGAGAGAGCTCTGATCTGGTTCTGCAGGAAGGGGTGGGTCAGCTTGGGAAGAGAGGAGAGAGGTTGAGGCAGTGGGTGGAGCTGCGGGGCCTGGAGAGGACAAGGGGCTCTGGGCTCTTGCGTGATGGTAAGGAGGTAGAGGCTGCTGTGTGGAGCTGGGTGGGGAGGGCAAGATGAGGCTTTGAAGGCAGCCTCGGAAGTCTGTTTTTTATCTTCTTCCTAAGCCCAGGGGTTCTGTCCTTGAATAATTTGGGAAGGAACAATAATTGAGGTGGGAAAGAAGAGGAAAACAGCACCTGCCTTCTCTCAGTTAACATTAGCAGCCTCCTGACGCCCAGAATGCACGGTCGAAGGGCTCCCCTGTCCTGTTCTGAGCCCACAGCAGGCCTGGCCACGGGGGCAAACCCCTGGAGGGAGGAAGAAAGTTGGGGGGGTGGGGCACTGTGTGTTTTGGGAAACCCAGGGGCTTCTCAGAAGAGACTGGCTGTCTCTCGGAGCTCAGACAAGTGCCAGGGCTGGTGAGGGCGGGGCCTCTGGACTTCTTTGCTGGCTGGCTGAGCCCCCAGGGACACATGGCCTTGGTCTTGTGGGGGCTCCTGGGCTTGGGCAGCAGTGGAAAATGCTTTGGGGAGTCTCCGACATTTGGGTCAGCATGGATGTGCTCTCGAGGCTCCTGTTCCAGGCTTTCGTGCCAATTTGGGCTTTGCCTCACTTTGGCTGAGGGCAGGCAGGAAATGGAGAGGCAGGATAGAGGCGCCTGGAGTTGCAGCCCAGGCATCCTGTGTCCTGCATCCCGTGTGTTGGGCTGGGCAAGCCTGAGCTCAGTGGGAGGGACCTGAGTCACGGCTTTCCTGGGTCTCAGGTTCCTCCTCTGTAAAATGGACACTGTGATCCTTTCTTCCACCCTTCTTTCCTTCCTCACATCACATCCTAGAAGGGGAGACCGTGGCATATCTGGGAGGCTGACTATGGTTCTTATGTGAAAACTGTTAAGGTGAGAATAGAAACTGAGGGTCACAATGGGCTACAAAAAGGTGTAGAGAAAGTTAACTTATTTGAACTGAAGGGTTAGGAATTTACTCTTTATCTTTCATAGAGAATTTACATTTTTTTAAAAAGGAGACAGCCTGGGCCAGGCAGCACTCAGTCCAACAGAAGCAGGTACTTACAACTGCTCTTAGGTAAAGCTGGCTTCAAGTCATGCCTCTCCCACTTACTAACTCTGGGACCTTGGACAGGTTTTTTTTTTTTTTTTTTTAATCTCTTTGTGGCTCAGTTTCCTCGTTTGTAAAATAAGAAGAGGAATAGCAGCTACTTCATCCAGTTGTTGTGAGGAGTAACTGAGTAGATTCAGGTGAAGCGCTTAGGTCAGCGTCTGACCAGCCAGTTGTCAGAGCATCACCTGTGGCCTGTGCGGTGGTGGCTGTGGGGCTGTCCCCGGCCCCTCCCACATCCTACAGAGGAAGCGATGCACCCCCTCCAGCTGGGCGCTAAGTGGGCCCTACAGTGGGTGCCCTCACTTGCTGCATGACTGTTTGTCCAGGTGCTCCTGGGAGCAGACAGCCTTCTGGGAGTGCAAGGCGTCATCAGCACCCCTACCTGGGGCCTGCCCTGTGTACCGGCTGCTGGCGCTCTGCAGCCCCTTCTTACCTGAGAGGTGTTGCCACAGCAATTCCTTTTAATTGTGATGGTTTACCAATTCTTTTTTTTTTTTTTTTTAACCAATTCGTTTTTAATCATGTTAATTTATTGTACATGAGCCCTGAGGTTTTCAGACACTGGGCTCACTTTGGAAACTGGAGTAGTGCATTGTATTTATTACACACCCAGTGCTGTGCATAAATGTCACTTTCTTGTGGCCATAATTTCTCCGATACTGTTGCTAGATGGACAGCTTCTATCTACCTGGGCTCTCTCATCTGAATTCTCACCAAAGCTGCCAGGCTCCCAGGCTGGCACACCGTCCTTCGGATAGTGCTGGGGTTAAGAAACCCAGTGTCCACCGGCTATGCAGGTGACATGGAATGAGGTGGCTGGGAGGGGACAGGGAGACACCAACTGGACGGGGGCTCGGGAAGGTGAGACTGCAGGACATGTACACTGGGCTGGATCTTCAAAGGGTTGTTATCTGGGGGCTTGAGACTCACCCACCTATGTGGACCCCTCCTGCTCCCTCACCCAGCAGCTGGGTGCCGACAAGAGCTTGACAAGAAGGCTGCAGCTGCATGGCCTGGGGAGAGAGAAGGAGAGGCGTGTGATGGGGATGGAGAGGGCATGTGGGCAGTCAGGTCCGGCAGTGAAGGCCATGGCAGGTTGTAGGCTTGTGTTCGGGGTGGCAGGTGGCCATGGGGCAGGGGTTTGCAGCAGGCTGAGCCCATAAAGACTCAGGGTAGGGACTCACTGACCATCTGCTAACCTACTGCTGCTTCTAACACAGAAGAGTATAATCAATGACACAAGAGCAGGACAATGAAGGTAAAGACTGGGTATTTATGAAGAAGGAAGAAATCACCCTCCACCCCCAGCCCAACACACGTGCTGAGGGAGAGGGGCACGTTATTGGGCCCATTTTCCATAGGTCATTTCTGCATTCAAAGGTTGAAGGTTTGCTACCACTAGGAATATTTAAAGCAGATGCCATAGGTTTTCAAGAAACATCCTCCTCTCGCCAAATACTTTCCAGATGACAACATTCTTTCAATAAGTTTAAAGTCTTCCAAAGTGTATAAGCAAAGTTGTGTATATAAATTCTGGTCTCTTACTAAACAGGCACATTAATGTAAATTTTGTGCAGAGTAAAATGAAAGAAATACAGTCTATAAACACAACTGGGTATTTATTGCTTTAAAATAAGTATATAAAACGTAAGTCACTGTAGATACATATAGGCATAGTACATGCATCGTGTATAGAAGGAGTCTGAACTTTGGAACCAGACAGAACTATCAGTTACCAGCCATATAAGTTGTGCTCTCAGCCTCAGTTTCCTCATCTGAAACATGAGCATGATAACACTGCATATGATTGTCATAAAGAGGTAATAAATTACTAAAAGAGGTATTAAACATATAGTATCTGCCACATAGCAGATGCCCATTAAATGTGAGCTGTGATTGTTATGAGTGTATTCATTAGAAAGTAAACTAAGTCTCTCCTTTCCAGGGATAAATATAATCTGTAGCAGAAAATAGCTTTTAGACTATGTATAATAGAACATGGAGATTTTCTAAGGAAGAGGACAATGGGGTTTCTCCTCAGTGGTCCTCCCAGTGTGTTGGGGAGAGAAGAGACCTGGTTGTGGGTGCAGTGCTGTTGTGAGGGAGTTTGGGGGAGCAGAGCACATGTCAGGGAGGGGCCGCATGAGTTTCTTCCAGCCCAGCAGTTCAGTGATGCCCACCTCATTCAGGCTTTAGGAAGGGCACACGCTGTAGCACCCCCCACTGCCTGGGAACCTGCATCCACACTTCTGCGTGCCCAGACCCCGGGAGGCTCCCACAACAGGCCTGCATGACCGACCCCCCTCCAAGGGAAGGAGAGGGTGGGCAAGCTCTGTGACTCACTGCCTGGCTCCGTGCCCTCTGGCTGAGTCACAATGTAATTGATCCCTCTCTGTGTGAGGTTCCTGCTCTCCTGTGACCCAAAGCAGGGTCGTTTCCAGACTGGGGCTGGGGAGGCCTGGCCGGGTGTGGGAGGGAGGGCCTGTCTGGGGAGAGCCAATCCCCGGAGGGAGGGGCAGGTCGTCAGAACCTGAGGGTGGCCCTGAGCCTTGTGCAGACTTTGCTGGATGTCTGCTGAGGTGCTGTGTTTGGAGGCGTCGGGGGCTGGTCCATTGCTCACCACCACACTTTGGGGTTCCCATCAGGGCAGGGCTGTCTCTGTAAAACTTGCTGCAGGAAGTAATGAAGGCAGTGTTTGGTCTGTGGGAATCTCCTTGAACCTGTGCATGGTGTTTGTGAGTCAGGGATGCGGGGGCCTCCTTCTTGTATCCAAACTGAGTTGTGGGCTTTGAGGAGCTGAGGGGTGGGAGGTGGGAGGTTGGGAATGTGTGGTCCACCCATCATACAAGGGCAACCTCATGTCATCCTTGGCCCAGAAAGAAAGACCCTCCTCTGATATTGATGAAATGGGAAACTCTGGCCAGAAGGGATAAAATCCCAAATCCTTCTGGCCTGGTGTCAGAGGACGGGGTAAGGTTACCTCTGCCAAAGTCTTCCCCAATAGATAGATCTTTTTTTTTTTTCTTTTTTTTTGTGGTGTGTGGGCCTCTCACTGTTGTGACCTCTCCCGTCGTGGAGCACAGGCTCCGGACGCGCAGGCTCAGCGGCCATGACTCACGGGCCCAGCCGCTCCGCAGCATGTGGGATCTTCCCGGACCGGGGCACGAACCCATGTCCCCTGCATCGGCAGGCGGACTCTCAACCACTGCGCCACCAGGGAAGCCCATAGACAGATCTTGAATGTGGTCTGCAAGCTCCCAGACCAGCAACTGTCACACTGGCCCTGACTTCGACAGCATCACTGCCCCACCTGCGACAAGTCACGTAATCGCTTTTGGTTTCTGTATCCTCATCTAGAAAATGGGCTTCCAGGTCTCCTTCTATCCCAGAGAAGGAGCTAATGAATATATAAAGCTCGAAGAAATAACCAATCTTATTGTTATAAAACTGCCCCCTCTGCATTTCCCAGTTCCTTGCTCTTGTCCTGACTGAGATCCACACGGAAAGATCTGTGCCCCATTGGGTCTTAACGACTGTTCCCGGTCCCAGTTCTGAGATGATCCCTGCTCAACCTCATGACCACCCCACTGAGAGCAGAGCTGGGTCTTGATGGACTTCATGCCAGGAGTCACTTCTGTGGCCATCAAATAACAGAGAGGCTCAATCCAGGCTCTGATGGGACTCGGGAAACACCCACTGTATGATTGGGTCGTCTGCTTCCCCTTTCTGGACCTTATTCTCTGAATTATGGGATGGGGACAGTAAGCCTTGCTCTGCATACATCGTGGGAAGCAGGGAGGATCCGAGACAAGGAACGATGGAATTGCTTCCCAGAGTGTAGGGTGCTTATACTAATAGATGGGCTCCTGCCCCCACCCACCTCCATCCTGCCTCTGCACAGCCCTGGCCTCAGAGCAGCCCTGAGAACAGAAAGAGCAGCTCGGTTCTCACATCCATCCTCCTTCTCCTGATTATTTCTCCCAATCACACTTAATAGCTGCCTGGCTTTTGGCTGTAGCCCGGTATATAATAACCTGCAATTATTGTCCACTTAAGCTGTCTCCAGGGCCTTGTCTGTTGCGCTGCCCAGGCCCGCACCACCGGCCTGCTGATTTCCATCAGAGTCAGGACCAGTGGGAAGAAAGCCCTGAAGGGCTGGTCTGACAACTTGTTTGGCAGGGTTGCCAACTCCACGGCTGTAGCTTCTTCAGAGATGGGGCCTCAGAGGTGTCCCCTCCAGCCACACCCTCGTCCAGCCTGGGTGCCCCACGTTTCTGGGGCGCGACCATCTGGGCAGTCCCCAGCCGTCATCATCGTCCTCTGGCCTCTGCATTTATGCACACACTGTCCTCATTTAAGTCTCCTTGCCTTTGTTTACCCTTATCTGGTGCTACCAGCTGCTTACAACTGCCCAGCCCCCATAGCCGCTTAGTTCCTCCTCTCTGCATCCTTATAAGGGAGGCACTAGCATTTTACATACCAGGTTACTGAAGGTCAGAGAGGTTAGGTGTCTTTTCTAGGATCACACAGCCAGGAAGTGACAGAGTGAAAATTCAAAATCAGGTTGGCTGATTCCACTCACTTAGGCTCACTTATTTAACTCATGCAGTGCTGTCAGCTCTCTTCATAACAAGTCCTGCCCTGCCGTCCCCACCACTGTGGTAGCACTGGTCTCTGCTGCTCTGAATCCTTATAGCCCTTGAGTTGGAACCAGGTCCCCTTGGTCCTATGCGGGCACAGCACACCCGTCCTCCGCCATTTTGATTCACAAATCATCGTTTTGTGCATATCGGATAGAGTTGAGCTTTCATCATTGTTCACATCTCCCCTTCCCAACTGTGACTTGTGTTCTCCTGAGCATCTCTCCTAGGGCCTGATCCTTGCAGCTCCTGATGAGGGCGCTCACCCCCTATTTGGAGTATCTCTCTGACCCCACTTGACTCTGATGGTGGTGATGAAGATGTTGATAAAAGTCAGTTTCTAGACTGTGAAAGAACAGGCGGGTTCCATGCCCCCTCTGAGAGATGGCAGAACCTGAGGCTGTTGATATTTTCACACCCCTCAGAATCTAATAATAACAGGATGACCAAGGCCACAAGAGGGAGGCCTGACTCTAAGTGAGGCCCTTTATCCAGAGTGCTGGTCATCTTGGCATGTGTCTGTGTGTCTGTCCGTGAGCATGTCTGTGTGTGTGTGTTCACATGGTCTAGAGCATAGTGGTGACAATGGGCTGTGGGGCCTGTCAGGGGCTGTGATGAGTAGATTCAGGGGTCTCCTGGGCTGTCAGGCCACAGAGACCCAGGGACTGAGAGCTCTGAAGCCCACTGTGTCCAGAGGGTCCCCTGGCTGTGATCTTATTGGCAGTCACACTGGGCTCTGGGGTCCATGGAGGAGGTCCAGGGGCCAGGGCCTACCTGTCCAGGTCCCAGACTGGTGCTCTGCCCCAGCCTGGCCCAGGGGATACTCCCTGCCTCCTTCCAGTTTCACCCTTTGCCTGAATATTCACAGGCTACTGTGTTCTTCAGTCCTTTGCCTTGGAAACAGATTCTCAGCAAGAGGGCTTTGTTGGGAAACAGTTCTGGGGTAGCCTGAGGCCTTCTCTGGCCCCTCAAATCTTACAAGCTAAGTCTGAGGCTGGCCTGAAGTGGTCTGGTGCCTCAGGAAGGAGCCAGCCCTCCATCCTCTGTGCCACCCTAACTCATAGGTTCTGAGCGGGGCCGAGGCCTCCAGCCAGCGGCCAGTGCCCACACCCTCCCTCCTCCCACACTGACTGGGGCATCTCCCTGGCCTCTCTGAGCACTGCCCTGCCTCTCAGGATGGAAATGCCCCTGTCCTCGGGTCCCTGGCCCTGAGCCCTGGGGTGAGACCTCCCAGGAAGGCCTGGGAAGATCCCTAGGGGCTGCAGGGGTAGCAGGTGAGGACAGGGCCAGAGCCAGCTATCACTTGCAGCAGCATTCAGGGACTTAACCCTGACAGGGGCAAACACTCAGTGGCCTTTATTTTCTTTAACTGCCATTTTACTCTCCCGGCCCAGGGCCCAAGCTCTTTTATGCCAGGGGAAGAGGAAGGCTTCAAACGTGTTACTTAGTGGTCAGTCATTTTCCTTCAGGGTAATCAGTCTTATATGGGCAAATCCTCGGTCTTTGGAGGTTTCTTCCCTCTCTCTTCTAGCCAAGATGGCATCTGAGGTAGGGGGAAAGTTACACAACCTGTGCTGGGGAGGGGGCCTCAGGCTGTCCTTTTGCTGTTATCTGGGCCTTGTTGGGCTCCTGGAGGATCTCCAACCTAGGGGTCCTAGAGTGGAAGCTGACAAGTTCCCCGGCCCACCAGGCCCTAGCTGGATGTCATGGTCACAGGCAACCTCTGAGTCCCCCCATCTCCTATACCCAACTACGGCCTCTCACCCTCCCTCACCCAGAGGCCAGGGGCAGACCCTGGCTTCTAGGTCTCTTCCTGTGTCTCCCACCCCAGACAGCAACCAGATAGCTTCTGGAATTCTCCCATACCTCAAGCAGGTGGGATGGACAGGGAGAAAGAATTGATGAAATCTGTTTAACCCCATCTTTCTACCTAAACCCACTCTCCTTTTATACCCACCCACCCCAGTGGTGGCCCCAGGTTGCCCAGAGCCACCCAAACAGGAGGTGTTGCCCAGTGCCCAGCTTTTGGTTTCCTTGGAAAATGTGCTTTTTCTCCCCCCCTCCCCCTTTCCTGTTTAAGGTCCAGCTCTGGGATGGGAGGGATGTGCTGTGTAGCAAGAATGCCTGCTCTTCCTTGTCTCCACTCCCAGTTCTTCTCCCCAAATCAGGAAGGCTTCTGTGGTCTGTTCCCTCCTGCTGCTGTGCCTGGGGACACCAGCCCAGCCTGGCACAGCTCTCGGCAATAGGCTAACCAGCGCTATTGGGAACCTACAGTGAAGCCAGGTTCGGCAGCCTGGTTATAATACAAAAAAACAAATATGTCCCTCTGGAGTGGCTTTTAAAACTAGTTTTGATCATTTGAAGAGTAAATCCTTAGCTACTTAGAAAGCTTGACAATCTAAAATGATTCATTTTTCAAATATTTAGGTTAGTTGAGATTTAGCATTTCCTAGTATGTAGAAGAGGCGTGACTGTAAATTGATCAGACGAGTTTTATGTGTAAGCTCTATCGTGCTCTACCCGCGTCCTTCACTGAGAGGCAGACCCTGAAACAGAGCGACCACCCTCCCGTGTGTGTGTGTGTGTGTGTGTGTGTGTGAGAGAGAGAGAGAGAGAGAGAGAGAGAGAATGTGTATGGGCGTCCGCACGTGCGCATGTGTTTATGTGTTTGTCAGACACACACATGGGTGAGCACCTCGTCCTTATTGGGGTTTATTATATTTTCTTTGTGCTGCTAATGCTTCTGGCCTCTGGGGGTGCTATATATATACAGATACAGAATTTGAGAAACACAGGATTTTCCACCTGAAAGGAACCTTAGGCATCTTCTAATCCACGTTTCTCATTTTACACATCCGGCAATTAACATCCAAAGAGGTAAAGTGACTTGCTCAAGGGTCAGATATACAACCCAGGGCTCTGTCTCATTTTCTCTCTCTCTCATGCACACACACTTACCCTTTAGTTATAAATGGCTGTTTCTGCATTGTTCAGCACATCTTTGTTTCTTTCTGTCTCTCTCTTGTACTTCCTTTTCACGCTGTCTGTTTGTCTTTCCTCCTCTCTCGCTCCTCTGTATTCCTGGGCCAGGAGCTGAGGCCGCATGGGCAGCGGAGATGCTGCCTCCCAGGAAGGCTGTCTCAGCAGCTGGCCAGGCCAGGGTCCATGGGTGCTGGCGGAGGTTGAGGCACAGAGCACTGTCTGCTTCCCAGTTCACAGGGAGCCTAGGGGGGCAGTACCTCCGCCCTGGGGAAAGAGGCACAGAGGTGGGAGGGCGGGTCAGCTCTGCTGCTGTGCAATCTGTTTTCAGCCTGATCCTATTTCCCTGGCTCCCTCCCAGGGGGAGCTGATGTTCTCTTGGAGGGAATGGGTTCCCTCCTGAGTCCCTTTCTCTAGCCTGAGCCATGTGACCTCCAGGTTTTTGTTTTTGTTTTTCTTAGGGAAGATAAACATGTTCCTTGACTCATATCCAAGATGCACAGGAAAAAGTGCTCCCTTCTAGTCCTGATATCCTGATGCTAATGCTGAAGTTTGGCTCCCTATCCTCAACAGACCCTGTGAAAATGACTGTTTTGATGTGGCTCGTTTTCCAGAGAGGCATGGAATCTCGGATTTGGCATGGAGTTTCGAGGTCGTCTTATTCACTGCCACACGCCTTGGAGGAATCGATCCTCTAGCATCCTGAGATCTCTTGGGTCTGCCTAACAATGGGCTAATTCCTTTAAAAAGTCCTGCCATGACTCCTTTAGTTCAAGATGTCCCCATCTCTCTCCTTTCCTGTGCCAGAGGTCTTGAAATAGGTGGCTACCCTTGCTTTCTCTACTTCTTTGTTTCTCATTTGTTCTGTAATATGCTCAGACTGGCTTTTGTCTCTCCCACTTTACCAAAATTATTCTTACTAATGTCATCAGTGGCTTCCTTGGCTAAATCCAGTGGCTACGTTTTTAGTTTTCGTGTTAACGCTACTAATCACTTCTTTGAACCATCTTCTTTCTCTTTTAAGAAATACAGTGTTCTCTCTTTTTTCAACTACTACTTCTCATTAGTCCCCTGACTGAGCCCTTTCTCTGTCCAGTCCTTAAATGCTGGGTTACCCCAGTCCCAGCCTTGAATTTTCTTTTTTAAGGCTTCGCAGTCTCCTAGGGAACTACATTCTCACACAGGATGGTAATTCCCTGTCCCAGGCTGAAGGTCCCAATCGAACACGCAGTCAGTCTACTCTGCCTTCCTGAACTTCAGCCTCTTACTTTACAACTTCTGGAGGTTTCCATCAAAAGACTCTCAAACTCAGGGGTTCTCTCTTCCCATGAGAAAAAATATCCCCCCCACTTGAGGCTCTGATTTTGGCTCCATGATCTACCCAGTCATCTCAGCCAAAATGTGAATCACTCCTGACTGTATCCTCTTCCTCATCCTGCAGATGCCCTTGGCCACCAAGTCCTGCCAGCTCTCCACATCTTCACCTCCTTCCTGCCAGGCCTGCATTCTTTTCTTTCTTTCTTTCTTTCTTTTTTTTTTTTTGTGGTACGCAAGCCTCTCACTGTTGTGGCATCTCCCGTTGCGGAGCACAGTCTCCGGACACGCAGGCTCAGCGGCCATGGCTCACGGGCCCAGCCGCTCCATGGCATGTGGGATCTTCCCGGACCGGTGCACGAACCTGTATCCCCTGTATTGGCAGGTGGACTCTCAACCACTGCGCCACCAGGGAAGCCCCAGGCCTGCATTCTTGCTCACTATGCTATTGCTGTAGTCTTCTAACTGGTCTTTTGCCATTGGTTTTGCCTCCTCTGACCCACATGCATTTCATTCTGCAGACAGAATGGGCTTTCTAAATCCTAGATCTGGTCTTGCCAACTCCCCCCTCAAAAGCCTTCAATGGCTCCCCATTGCGTCTGGGATGGAGCCCAACTCCTAGGCTTGTTATTCCAGGACCCTCATAACTCACTCTGTCCCCTCTGCTTTTCCTTCTAAGCCTGTCTCCTGTCACTTTCCCCTTCCCCCTGTGCTGGTCCCTCAGCCTCAGATGGTACAATTCTCATCTTCACTCTCCTTTTTATAGCCATCTGCACAACTGTCATTAATTGATTAATTTACTGGTTGATTCCTCCCTGCTCCCCCCCAGCCTTGGTAGACTGTAAGCTCCTCAAGGGCACAAGTGTGCCTTTCTTGTTCAATTTTGCACCCCAGAGCCTGGCATCTTATGTGCACAATAAATCTTTGTATGACTGGAGAGCTTCCAACCTGTCAGTCTGAATAGGATCTTGATCTTGTAGTTGAGGAATAGGGTGCAGAAGGTTGTCCCCATTACAGTGGTGACTTGATGAGATTTTGAGTTTCAGGACGATTGGCTGGGGAGCTTCAGGTATGATGGGGTGGAGGCAGGAGGTATCAGGGACTGGAGACTGGTGAGCAGGCATGGGGGGCTGGTCTGAAATGAATGACTTTTCCTCTCCCATCCCATATGCTTCCAATGGAGAGTCCAGGAGATGGAGTCAGTTTGTGCATAACTGAACAGAATCCAGGAATGGGCTTATAAAAAGCTCAGCACATAACTGTGAAATGACCTTACCTTATTGTGGGAAGGTTTTCTCTCACTTTCTGCTCTTTCTAAATCTGTTCTTGTTTCTTTCCTTGGTCCCTGTCTCCACCTCTTCCAAGGGTAGAATCCAGAAGAGATGCTCTCTGTTTGGAATAATGTTTCTATCTGATTGGCTGCTAATTTATTCATACTGATATTATTCTCTATAATACATGTGCACCTTTCAGATATCATGTCTGGAGACTTCTACCCCAGAGAAGAATAAACTTGCAGTTGGAAGATTCCCCAAAGTGCCTTGGGTTCTGAGGTTCAGACTGGCTAAACTGGTAGTTTTTCCCAGCTCTGATTTCTGTGATAGGAGCAAGAAACAGCCGCTCATGCCTCTCTCTCCTCTGGCCCATGTTCTCCAGCCCAGCGACAAGTTAGGAGGCTGCTTTTCTGCTCTTTGTTATACTGGGTTCTGCCCCATCTCGCTAAAGCAATCTTATAAATCATTGATGAGAATATTTCTATTTTTGTCTTAAATATCCTAGCCAAGAAAGCCTTATGAATACTTTCCAAATCAAGTGCTGGCATTGCACGATGCTTCCTCATTGATGGCAGCCCCATTTGATTGTTTTTGCACTTCTTGGCTCTGCTATCCATGCCAGCAATGCCAAGTCTCAGCTTGGGGGTGGGGGCTGACCCTGGCGCAGAACCCTCTGTGGCCTCTATTTCTTGGGCAGAAGCGTCTTCCCTTACTTCTTCCCCATGGCTGCCCCCAAACCTCTAACCCTTGAAATGCTATAAATTATGATGGATTTGTTCTCAGTAAGTTTTCCTCCTGCCATCCAACCTGCCTCTGAACTACCACCCTTCCATCCCAATCATCATCCATTCTATGCCTAGGAATTCAACTCACTTGAATATCAACTTACATTTGAAGGCATAAAGTTCCAAAATTTAAAAGACCCTCTCCTGTAGTACATTCCAAACACCACTAATTCATAAAGACCCTGGGGTTCACCACCATATTCTGGGCATTAGCACAGGGTCTGGCATGTGGTAAGTACTCAACAAATATTTATTGAGTAATGAATTGGGAAATATGTGAATAAGTGAAAGGCCTAAAGGATTAGATGCCCTCCACAGAGGATCTCCTTCTCCACCAGAACCATCTGGACCTGACACCTTAAGATGGTTAATACAGGGATTTTTGAGGCTCATTACTTGTCTCTACTGAGAAAGTAAGATGGTTCCAATGTACCTTTCCGATTACTCTCAACTTTTTGGACTTTTCTCTTACTTTGATTTTTCCTCAGCATTCATGTTATAATTTACACCTTGCTTGTGTGTTGTTTAGCTTTGTTCTTTCGTCTGAGTAAGTCTTGTATTCCTGACCAGAGCAGAAACACCTGGAGGGAGGAACTGTGTCCATTTACTTCATAGCCCAGCTGCAGGATGGTGCAGCAGGTGTTTAATAAATGATTTCCAACTGGCTGATGGAACAAATGGGTCTCAAGCCTGACATCTACTTTTATTTTTACCATCAGAGGTTGGAATCTAAGCCCAAGAGGGAATGCACAGTATATTTTTGATCCTCTTCATCATGGCTTGCATATTGACTCTGTCTGATCGCACTAAGTGTTACAGATTCACATAGTCTGTTTAATTGTGTAGGTACATGATAGGAAGAGTGTTAGGTAAATCAGAATTATCCAGGGCACTGAATGATTTCTATTATGTCTTTGTAATAATTAGATGCTTCAAATAATTCATACCTTGATACTTTGGTGATTGCTTCAATAATATTTTTTGTTGTGCTTTACATGCCAGTGGGGAGTAATGACCCAGGAACTCTGGAATTGTCCATTGGTCCATACAGATTGGACTGAAGCTCACCATGATCAATGATGGGGCCCGTTGCCATCAATGCCATACTCTCTGCCCCTATGGAGTTTACAGGGCTGGGGGAGGCAGATGTATGCCTGTGGTTCAAGGCCAGGTGTTATAAATATTTGAGCACATAGAGAAGGATGAGGTTACTTCTCATCGGGAGACTGATGAACACCTCATGCAGAAGTCAGCCTTTGCACTAAATGTTGAAGGAGAAACCTGATGTTACAAGCCAACACTGTACCTGATTCCTAGAGGGTTCTCCACAAATGTTTGTTGGCAGCCTAAGAGAAGACAGTGGTGTTTTAGGAGAAGGGAAAGAAGAGTGGGAAGAGTAAGGCTCATTTGAGATGCAGTGAGTTGTGTTCTGGGCCTGAAGCTGAAGCCTGGGGTGTCTGAAACAGTAACGTGGGGGACACATCTTGTTGGTTGGTTGGAGGCTGAGTATCGAAGTCCTTGAGCTGAGCTGCTAATTTGAGACTTCAATCAGAAGGTAGTGGGAGTCTCTGAATGTGTTGGAGCACATCTGGGCTGTGCTTCAGTGAGGTCAGGCTGTGTTGAGGAGAGAACTGTGTTGGGATGGATGGGGCTAGGAGCAGGGGAATCCTTGTGAGGCAACTGCAGACAGTTGGGTGGGGTAAGCAGGGTCCTGAATCCCAACGGTAGCTGTGATTGGCAGAGGGGCTTTGTCAAGACAGAATCTGCAGGACTGGGAGCTGCCTTCTCCAGCAGCTTCCTCTCACAGCCTTCTATCCTCGCCCCTTCCCACCACCTGCCTGTTCCCTAACGTCATCTCCTTCAGGAGTCTGGCACCTGCACCTCCTGCCCCACAGGGAGGCTCTCACTCGGGAAGAATTCGCTTTAGGCAAGTGTGTGTGGATGTGAATTTACTAAGAGCCCTATTTATAATTACTTATTTAATGCCTTGTTATGGACTGAAAGGATTTGAGGAAGACAGTGTAAATGTGCATAAACATGTTTTCCCACCAAATGAAACCCGCAGTTTCAGCCTGATCTCTTGTTCGACAGCACAGCGGAAAGTTAGAGCTTTGGGGTAGATGAGTGGGTGAATCACGACTCTTCCAGTGGCCAGCTGCACGACCATCATCAAGTTATGTGTCTGCTCTGAGGCTTAGCATCCTTACCTATGGAGTTGGGATGAGTATAACTTACCCCCCAGTTTTGTTTTATGGATTGAATGAGATCAGACATGTCAGATGCTTAGTGTAGCACCTGGGCCACAGGAAGCACGCAAATGGATAGTCAATATCACCAGACTCTTTACCTTATTGTGACTGTTATTACTCTTTTGGGCGTCAGTGGTCAGGTTGAGAGGGTCTCTCCATGTGGGTACGCTACCCTTCCTAAGCCCTTGCCAGTTTATACTGTATGTGGTCACCTACCTCACTGATGAGATAAAGAAGTATGTCTGTTCCCCCAAGGCATGACTTCCTGTCTGGTTCCTGATACTCTTTTGCGTCAAATCCTGACCATTTTCACAAACTGGCCCAGGAGAAATACCAGCAGGAGACAAAGATATTAGCATTTACATTTAGGACTCAATCATTAGGAATACAAAATAAAACATGACCTCTGTTCTCGGAGACTTCCTGTGAGGGAAAGGAGGCACAGGCATCTACACAGATCCTCACAGAACAATGAGCCAGGTGATAAAGAGGGATGGAGTCTTAAATCACTGTGGGAGCAGCCCAGGCTAGGTTTCATCTGAGTCAGGAAGGAGCAGATGTCTACGTGGTAGACAAGGGAAGGAGGCATTGTGGCCAGTGGCAGGACTGGCGACCGGGGAGCATGATGTGTTGGGGAATGTTGGGGAAACCCCAAGTAGCTCGGTAAAACCAGACTGCAGTTTCTCATCAAGAAGACAAGAGAAATAAAGTGCTGGTGAGGGTGTAGAGAACGGGAACCCTTGTACACTGTTGGTGGGAATGTAAATTGGTGCAGCCACTATGGAAAACAACATGGAGTTTCTTCAAAAATATAAAAATAGATCTACCATATGATCTAGGAATTCCACTTCTGAGTATATGCCCAAAGGAAATGAAAACAGGATATCAAAGAGCTATCTGTACCTCCATGCTCCAGTAATGTTGCAGCATTATTCATAATAGCCAAGATATGGAAACAACGTAGGTGCCCATCAGCAGATGAATGAATATGGTGATATATATGAAATATTATTCAGTTACAAGAAAGAAGGATATCCTGCCATTTGTGACAAGATGGGTGCACCTTGAGGACATTGTATAATATAATATAGTATCACTCATATGTGGAATCTAAAAAAGCCAAATTCCTGAAAACAGAGAGTAAAATGGTGGTTACTAGGGGCTACAGGCTGGGGGAGTAAAAAGAAGTGTTGTTTAAGGGTACAAACTTGGAACTAGTAGATAAATACATCCTAGAGATCTAATGCACAGTATAGTGAATATAAACAACAATATTGTGTTATAATCTTCAAGCTTCTAAGATACTAGATCTTAATTATTCCCATCACAAAAAAGAAATAATTAAGGACTTTCCTGGTGGCGCAGTGGTTAAGAATCCGCCTGCCAGTGCAGGGGACACGGGTTCGAGCTCTTGTCCGGGAAGATCCCACATGCCGCGGAGCAACGAAGCCTGTGCGCCACAACTACTGAAGCCCGTGCATCTAGAGCCCGTGCTCCGCAGCAAGAGAAGCCACCGCAATGACAAGCCCGCGCACCTCAACGAAGAGCAGCCCCCACTCGCCACAACTAGAAAAAGTCTGCACACAGCAATGAAGACCCAACGCAGCCAAAAATTAAAAAAAAAAAAAAAAGATAATTATGTGACATGATAGAGGTGTTAACTACTGCTCCAATGGCCATCGTATTATGGTATACAAATGTATCGAATCAACATGTACACCTTATATTTACACAATGACATATGTCAAACATATTTCAATAAAAATTGAAATAAAGCATATTAATCCAAAAAATACCTGTGGAGTTTTTAATGGGGCATTGGTGTATCAGTAAGGGTCTAATGGAAAAATGGAGTGAAGGCATGGTGGCAGGTGGACTGGGGAGACTCTTCATGGGCCATCCAGATGATCCTCAGATCACTCCCAGATCATTACTGCTTTCTCCTACAACTCATCTTTACAGTCAAGCTACATACCATATTTCCTGGTATGCAATGAAAATGAAAAATGAATAACTTATTTTACCAGATTTATATTCATTGTCTTAATTTTAATTTTCTTTTATCCCTCTTATACTCTGCAGAGAGGTATTCAGTATCAAAGAGTTTCTGGTTCCATCAGCTTAGGGCATCACCTCCATCGAGCCCCATCTCCTACCCTTGGCAGAGGGAGACGGGGAGCAGTTAAACAACTGTCCCCGAGTGAACCCAAGCAGCCTGTCCCCACACCTACCTGAGGTTCTGTGACCGGCCAGGTGCTCCTCGTTGGTGCTGCCACCACTCGTGATCCTGACTGGTTAAGGTTGGAGCTGCCTAAGCACGGCCATCTGAGAAGAGCTTGCAGAGTGTTGGGGGAGGCGCAGTGCAGCATCAGGACACTACCAGCTTCCAGAACTGCCCTAGTGACTACAGGACAGACTGGATCTGCCCTAGGACCATTTGCAAGGGACTTGGGTCCAATACTAGGCGTTGGTACCATCCGGGTCTTCGATTTCCCATCTCACTTGTGTTCCTTTCCATTTCCACTAAATGCCGAAGGACCAAGGAGGAGCCATTGATGTTGTTTTCCCTGCCAAGTGGATGAACAGGTCAGCTTCTTCCTCATGGCATTCAAGGGCCATGTGATCGGAACCTGCTGACCCTCCAGTATCTTTTCTGTCTCTCAATTCAAACCTTTTACCCTGGCAGGCAGCGTCTGATGTCTCATTTCCAACTGGACTCCTTTGAGCTGTAGCTCTTGCCTCTGCCTGTGATGGCCCCCTGTACCTCATCACATACCCCATCCCAACCTGCTCATTCTTTGAGGCTCAGGCCCAGGTTCAAACCTCCCACGAAAGCCCTTCTGGCTTTTGTGCCCTCACATCTTTTCAGAGATCTGAACTGGGAGCCCTGAGAGCATTTAAGGGCTGAGAACTCCGATGGGAACCTCACTGTTCATTCATGTCCATGAACGTGTTGACTTCCCAAACTGCTCCGTCAGCTTCCAAATGGTGGGCGCTTTGAACTCCTGTCTTCTCTGGGATGGTTGGCCCAAGACAGGCTGCAGGAACATAGTCAGCTCGTGTGGCTTAGCAATGGGCTGATGTTTTTTGTTCTGTTGACTTTTTTCTTCCCTTCAAAGTAAGCATTTTCACGTGCAGAGAATGAAGTATGAAATCCCAGCCTTGGAGCTTGAGGGGCGCTGGGCAGTCATATGCTTCATTCTAAACTCCAAGCAGCGGTGTGTCCAAGCCTCTGAGCAGATCCCCGCCCACCCCTTCCTGGCAGCTTCTCCGGGCTGCCCCCACCCTGGAACTGTATTGGGCAGAATTTGAGGGATTCTTCCATATGCTTGACCACAGCCTCCACCCCAGAGGGCCCAGTGTATAGCCCCCTCCATGCTAGGTTCTGAGAGCAGATGGGAAGCATCTAAGCATCGAAGACTCAGACCCTGCCTTTGGAAACCTGGGATATGGCTTTCATCCTGAGGGCAGTGCTGGGGGAGATGGAGGTTTGGACAGGCAGGGAGACCCAGGAGTGCCCTTCCAGATGTGGGAGAAGAGCCAAGACCTGTTTCCTTTTGCTTCTAGCACAACTCCTTTGTGACCTCTTCTCTCTGGACCTCTGTTTTCTAACCAGCTGCTCCCTGGCCTACAGGATTGCCAGATACTGATTGATTTGAGGTAATGTGAGGGGAAATACACTTTTGAGGATGAAGGCAACCTCTGAGTGAGGGGTCAGACCTTCCTCACCTTTTGTGTGAAGTTAGTGCCACCTCACTCATGTTTAAACTCTATCACCAGCTTTACCATTCTCATTTTCATAGATTGTTGTGCTAGTGCGTTGTACTCTTTTTTTTTTTTTTTTTTTTTTGCTGTATGCGGGCCTCTCCCTGTTGTGGCCTCTCCTGTTGCGGAGCACAGGCTCCGGATGCGCAGGCTCAGCGGCCATGGCTCACGGGCCCAGCCGCTCCGCGGCAAATGGGATCCTCCCGGACCGGGGTATGAACCCGTGTCCCCTGCATCGGCAGGAGGACTCTCAACCACTGCGCCACCAGGGAAGCCCGTGTTGTACTCTTTTTAAAAACGTCTTTAAAAAAAAATTTCGGGATAGATTTATGGTTAATGCATTGTTAAAACATGCAATTGTATCAGTTCATCATAGCAGGACCCATTCTCTAAGTGTGTGTGTGTGTGTGTGTGTGTGTGTGTGTGTGTGTGTGTGTGTGTGTGACAGACACCATGGGGGCTTCTCCTGGCTGTAAAGGAACCTGGAGATGTTGAGGTACATCATTCAGAAGGTCTGTGGTTCCCTAGTCTATCATTTTTTTAAAAAATTTATTTTATTTATTTATTTTTGGCTGCGTTGGGTCCTTGTTGCTGTGTGTGGACTTTCTCTATTTGTGGCGAGTGGGGGCATACTCTTTGTTGTGGTGCACTGGCTTTCCACTGCGGTGACTTCTTTTGTTGCACAACATGGGCTCTAGGTGCACGGGCTTCAGTAGTTGTGGCACACAGGCTCAGTAGTTCTGGCTCGCAGGCTCTAGAGCGCAGGCTCCCTTGCCCCTCCTGCAATGCAAGGACGCAGGGAGAAGACAGCCATCTGTGAAGCAGAGAGTTGGCCCTTACAAGACACTGAATCTACTAGCACTTTGATCTTGGACTCTCAGCCTCCAGAACTGTAAGAAATAAATGTTTGTTTTTTAAGCCACCTGGTTTAGGGTACTTTGTTATAGCAGCCCAAACAGACTGAGACATTGGGTGTGATCCATCAGCCAAGTGGGCTTGGGCAAGGGAGAGGGCAGGGCTGAACTTGGCTGGATCCAGAAAGCATTAGGTAGGGGGATCAGTTTTAACGGTGGTTCACATGCGGAGTTGCAGAGTGGAATTACAGATCTGTCCTGGGCTGGGAGTCTACAGGGAGACTTGGTGAGTTTATAAGAGTGTTCCATATTTGAAACCCCATTTAGCTCTTCAGATATACATTCTCTAGAAATTTTGCCCCTGTAGAAAAAAAGATTTTCCCCCCATAGTCATAAAAAATGTGAGAGAAATGAAAATACGTGTAATCGTACTTTAAATATATTTTCCCATAATATTGTCACTTTAAATATTATGAATGTAAACACTTATTAATTATAAATTGTTCATAATATATGCATAGAGATATGAAAATATAGGACAAAGTCATATGCTTTCAGTAGAGAATGAACAGATCTTTATTTAAAAAGCCATATCTTTTCTAGAACAGACCACATCCCCTGGTCAGAGTTCTAGGCCAGGGGACCTCTTAAGGTCCTGAAGCTCTGAAGCTCTATGAAAATGCATCTCCTTATTTTCCATCCGGTGAAATGGTTAAACAATTCTGTAAAACTCTGTCTGTTCATCGGTTATGTTGTCTCTGGCTGTGCTCTAACGCTGCACTAAGAATTGCATTTTTCTCTCTCCTGACTTAGATTTAAATCTTGCAATCACCACTGGGAAGTGAGCTGTATCATCTTGAGATATCAGACCACAGAGACGGGCCTGCAGCTGGCAGGCTGGGTCATCTTTAATCGCTTAACCCTTCATATCAAAGGATGGGTTGTAGCAGCAGATTCCTTCTCAAGAATTTGCCGTGGCAGATTTTCTCAAGGAAAAGCTGAAAGTTAAAATGAAATGGAGTGTGTACAGCAAAAACCTTGCCTTATAAGTGGTCTTTTGTGCCTATACACTTGACCAGCTTTATGTGTATCTCCATGTAACTCTCTTCTATAGGCATGTGTCCATGTCTGGGGCCATGTGTAACTGTGATGTGTAGATACATGTGCTTTAACGTGAGAATATGCAATGAATCTTTGTGTGCATGTGTGCATGTAAGTATGTAGTGTGTATGGATGTGTGGTGTGTCCAAGGAAAATTATTTCTCATCTCATAAAATAAGATCCAGGCTATTTAAGGCCGGTATAGAAGATTGTTTAAAAATGTGGCTGTGATAATTCCCTTCTTGTATTTATACCCTCCTAAACTGACTCTGGACTTGGCCATGTGCTTGTCTTTAGTCGATGGGACATTACTAAATGTGACACAGAGACCCGAGAAGCAATTGCACATTGAAGTTGTCTTCTCCCGCTGCTCTTGGAACCCTCAACCAACACAGTGTCAATGAACTCGGCAAGCCTGCTGGAGTCTTGTGGCCCAGTGGCCCTGCCCACCCCAGCTGACAGCCACCACCAGCTGCCTGACATGTGAATGAGGCCATCCTAGACCAAGCAGTCCTCATCCCACCCGTGAGCTTTATGCAGCCACAGAAGTGATCCCAGGGAGACCAGCAGAACAACCACCCTACTGAGCCTAGCCCAGACTGCCCACCCACATAATCGTGAGATAATACGAAATAAGTGGTGTTTCAGATCACTAAGTTTTGGAGTGGTTTGTTACACAGAAAGAGCTAACTCACTGATCTAGTTGGTAGTAGTGGGAAAAGTGTCTCCATTGGAGGAAGGGCTGTCTGGTAAGAACTTCTGGGCATGAGTCATAGGGAGACATGTTATTCCATGTTCAAACATTCTTTATAATCCTGTTTTCACTTAATGAATTTAAAAACATAAAAATTAGCTCTTATTGGAGGACCCACCACTAATTCTCACACAGGAATGCATGTTAGCAAGACAAGCATGGGAACAGGAAGACGGTGCTGGCGTGCTCCAACAATTCTTTACTGAGTCCTTGGGAAGAAAGCCAAAGAGAAACAAGCCCAGGGAGGATGCTGCACTACAGAATCTATGTGGAGGCTACAGCTTGCTCTTTGGATGTGAAAGGATTCATCTCATTCTGGCTCCCAGCCTGTCTCCATGGGCCGGGGGGGTGGGCAGGGGACATCACTTCAGCGTCTATTACCCAGGAGCTCACCCGAGGCGTCTTGACTCCTTGAAGAACAGAGCCTATAAAATGAGGCTCTGAGAGAAACAAGATTCTCTTCCCTGCCTGAGGCTTGCCTTTCGGGAACCTGCCATCTCTTTGGATAACTGACTCTGGGATGATTGTCCCTCTCAAGGGAGACCATGTGTACTTCCAGGGACAAGACCTTTACTCTGCAGACCACAACAGGATATCAGGATACAATGTTCAGCCTGTTCTAGATGGCTCTACTTACATGTAGAAGCAGAGGTTGGGTGAGAAAATTCTGTGTGTGTGTGCGTGCGCGCGCGCGCGCGCGTGTGTGTGTGTGTATAAATGCAGGAATATTGGCTCAGAAGTCAGGGCACATGACTTTTGCATTCCCAGCTCCAGTCCTGTTTTACAAGAAATTTCTACTTGGTGTGATTTGAGGGGGGTTTAGGGCAGAATCTAATCTGCTATTTATATCAGGACTTTGGATCTGAAAGATATTTTATTTCTAAGAATCCTCTCTCAAAACACAGGAATACTCACAAACCTCTGTTATCTGTTAACTCCTAAATAGGAAATAGCAGAGATAAGGCAGCAGGTAGAGGCTTTGGAGCTCTTAGGGAACGCCTATGGATGTGTGGGCACCAATAGTTATTACCTTTCATACTTTAGGTTTCATCCAAGCCTGGACCTTCCCAGCCTTCTTGTAAATAAATACATCTCACACACTGCCCCAAAGTATGTGCTACATCAATTAGGTCAAAAGGCTCGATATGATTGACCTGTTTGTTTTTTTTTTTTTTTTTTTTTGGTAGATGTAAGGACATTACGTATAGGAGAAGGAAAAGAATTGGATTAATTATATTATTATTAACAGAAAAAAACTTTGCTTTTTAAAGTAATAGCTATTGCCAAACCCTGTACAATGTCCTTTACACATTGGTGTGTATTATTACTGCTCCAGTTTTCCACATAAGGAAACTGAGATCTTTAAGTGGAAAGTTCAAGTGTCTCATCTACGGTTGCTGGTAAGAGAACAAAAACTCGAATACAGCAGACCTGTCTGATGTTATAGTACTGCTTTTAAAATAATTTATTATGAAATATTTCAACCATACAGAACACTTCGGAGAACAACACAGCAGCCACCCATGTGCCCAATTTTATTAGACCCTAATAGTCTGCTGGACTCACATGGATCTTGTGCTTAGCATCCCCTTTAAAAGATAGTTTTATTACATATGTGCATCTCTAACACTATATTGCTTGCTTGGTTATTTTAAAGTTTTCAGAAAAAGAAATCATGTTGTCTGTCGTCTCCTGGAACTAACGTTTTTCAACAATATGGTATTGAGAAGAGTCAACCACAGAGGTGTGTGTAGCTACCGTTCATTAGCTTTGAGAGCTTTACAATGTTTCATTGTCATGTACTCTAGAATTTCCTTATCCATTTGGAATGGTTCCAGATTTTATCTTCCGAGAATAATATTGCTATGAATGCTGTTGTACATCCTTCTGGGTACACATATGTACTGGTTTCTCTTGAGTATATACCCAGAAACAGAATTTGGGGGTTGTAGGATATGACTATTTAACTTTATAAGATAATGCCAAATTCTTTTCCGGTGAGGTTTTACCAATTTTCTCTCCCCCTGGAAATCCTCTGGATCCATATTGTCTCTAACATCTAATGTCATCTTTCTTAATTTTGCCAATTAAATGGAAACCAGATGCAACTCGTTATGCATTTCCTTGATATTTCCTCAAATGTTTATTGACCATATGTGTTTTGCCTTCTGTGAGATGGTTCTTTACGTCTTCTGTCCTTTTCTTTCTATCATCTTGTTTGCTCCTTTCTTACAGACCTATAGTAGTTCTTTGTATATCCTCAATACTAATCCTTTGTTGATGGTATGTGACGTAAATATATTGTTTCGATTTGTAATTTATCTTTTGTCTATTTGTGTGTAAGATCACATTTTGTTACCTTCTTTCCCTCTTTTGACACCTCCCCCCAGTTAACACTATTAACTGTCCCCAGAACAAAACCAACTTGACATAGTCTTGTGTTATATTTCTTGATGTAGTGGCATTTTGGTTCCCATGATTTCAAGGAACCGCCTGTTAAACACATGTTAGTGTCCCAGTGGTGGACAAATATCCCCAAGGAACTTAGTTGAATTTTAATAGGGGGCTTCTGAGCCCTAGGTAGTGACTTGGAAGAAATATTTCTGAGCTGAGTGGCCACCATCCCTCGACCCTTATCTGTCTACACCCACCGCTCCATGGGCAGCTGAAATATGTTTAGGATTCACATATTATAGAACTCTTCTGAAATACAATTCCCCAGGAAGCTTTCATTTTTCTCCAAGTAGTAAAACTCCCACTTCCTGATAGTTACGAAGATAGGTTTTGTTGTCATAATGCTTTCTCTGTGTGCTGCTTTGCAATCAGAGTTTTCACCACTCAGTGCATCCATCACTGAGCAGCACATTACAGCAAACGCGTATCCGTTTGCCTCTATTATTGTCATAATCAAAAGGCGGGGCTACACTGAAATATTTGCTTCGTGCATACATATCTGTTATCCGAAGGGCCTTTTAACCTAAATGGTGTGCTTTCTGTAATATCTTCGGTTAATGAATGGGTCTGTGAGGGCCTCAGAGCAGTGCAATGTGGGAAGAATGCTATAATTTCTTTTTAACATGCAGGAATTCTGAATACGAGAAAATGCATGCCAAATTTTATTGCTTCTAAATCTGAATAATTGTATTTCTGGGCAGTGCATCTGGGTAGATAATAAAGCCACAAAACAATTTAATGAAACATATAAAAAATAAAATGACATTACTAAATATTATAATATGAAGAAACTATTTTTTGCATATTGTCACCTAATCTTTCAACCATATAGCAACAAATAATGCAACCATAATTGAAAGTTTTATTATCCATCTGAGTAAATTGAGCTCAAATTTACCTTGTTCTTGTTAGTTGGTGGGCAAGCCTATTGGGGTTACTGACAAGATTTCATTTTCATGGTGGATTATTTTTTTTCCTTTTCTATGTAATCTAAAGTGGTCATGAACCCAGCTCTTCAGAAGCCACCCCTCGGCCCTGTGACCCATGCTGGCAGCCAGCCCTGGGTCTGCTGAGTTTCAGAAACTGGCTCCACACCTCATGAGTTTTCCTGGTCCTAGAGTCCCATAGACTCACCAAGGGCCCAATGCCTTTACTCTCTGCTGCATGCCATGTTCCACTCATATTCCACTCTCGCAGCCCCAGAGGGAGATGCTCCATCTGCTATGGAAGGAATTTGATGGGATTTCTGGAGTGGAGGCTGGGAATATATTGACTAGTGTTGGACTACCAAAAGGATCTTTCATTCCACTTTATAGAAGGCCCACAAGCCACCTCCAGGGTGTGGGGTGGGGTGGGGGCTATGCCACCGGAAGAAACCCACTGGCACTTCTGATCTTGAGACCCACACATTAGCCCACACTGCTGGAACTGAGGCCCCCGAGTTCTCAGGGCAGGCCGTGGGGCATGGGGGATGCCAAGACTAAGGTAAAGATGGCACATCTTTGTGGGAAAATCTCTACTGATTTCAATAGTAATTTTTGGTTATGTTTATTGTAAAATATTCAGCCTTTTCCTGGAGCCTCAGTTTGGAGAATCAGTCTACCTAGCTTTTTCCCTGCTTCCAAGGCCACTGCAGTGGGCCTCTTGAGATTGTCCAGGCTGTGGACGGCCGCCTGGGAGGGAGGATGCTTCTTCATCAGGGAGACTCTGGGACACCTCATTGCAAGAAAGCCCGGGCTGCAGGCCTCACGACCCTTCTTTCTTACTCCCTGGAAGCCTTTTATCCCCCTTGTCTGCATTAGGGAGAGTGAGTTAGCAGGAGGGACAAGCAAGTGACACTTCCAGAACTGTTCTCCCTTTACAGTGCTCTGGCACGGAGTCTGGGCCCTATTCCATTAGAGTCTTTTTTTTTTTTTTTTTTTTTTCAGGGAACTTGCCCTCCTTTTCTGCCATTCGGTCTAGGTCAGTCCTACTCTAGTCCATCTGGTGTGTTTCAATAACTCCATGTTTCAAGGAGAAGGGCTTGGGGATTTCTGTCTCTTTCCTTCTGAAGCCCTGATGTGCTTATGCAGATGTACCCAGACCCTTAGCCTCAACCTCCAACTGCAAATACAAAAGGGTGAGTTGTGGGAGGAGACCCAGCATCTCTGGCCTCACTGCTCCTGGACGCCACTGACCAATCAAAAGTTCCCTCCACACGGGCTTCCCTGGTGGTGCAGTGGTTAAGAATCCACCTGCTAAGGCAGGGGACATGGGTTCGAGCCCTGGTCTGGGAAGATCCCACATGCTGCGGAGTGACTAAGCCTGTGTGCCACAACTACTGAGCCTGCGCTCTAGAGCCCGCGAGCCACTGCTACTGAGTTCACATGCCACAACTACTGAGGCCTGTGTGCCTAGAGCCAGTGCTCCACAACAAGAGAAGCCACGGCAGTGAGAAGCCCACACACTGCAATGAAGAGTAGCCCCCGCTCACCACAACTAGAGAAAGCCTGCATGCAGGAGTGAAGATCCAATTCAGCCAAAAACAAACAAGCAAACAAACAAGCAAATAAATAAATACGTTAAAAAAGAAAGTTCCCTCCACACACGTCCCCTTTCTGGGCTGAGTAAATCTCTGGGGACACATTGGTTATGCTTTCTGTTTGCACACAAGTCCTCAGTTTCTTGAAGTCCTTAGGCTTCAAAGATAGTGAAGTCCCATTAGGATTAAGAAAACCTCATCACCGAGAAAACCCCCATTGACAGCAAGGTCATGGTGATACTTTGGAGCAATTATTTTCAAACAAGACTTCTAAAAATATGGTGCTTGCTATGTGCTAAGTTTTTGACTCATCCTCAGATCCTGTGGAGGGAAATGGGGGTAACCAGGAAGGGGAGATAAAGAAGATTGTTTGCTTTCTCTTGCCCTTTGTGTAATTCTGTATAAAACTTTGAAAACAGGGGTTGGGGCAATTTTTAATTTGCCAAGTAGCTCTTTGGGGGAGAATATATACTCCTCATTGCCCCAGTGGAGGGACATCTACACTCCTGACACCTCCCCAGGCTCCCTTCCATGGGTTGGGGGATGGAGATGAGAAGCTGGGGGGTGGGGGTGGAAGATGCTGAGCTTAGGCCTTGCTCTCCCTCTGGTCAGAGGCAGCCAGTGTGCAGGATTTCAGCCCATGTGTTCTCCGCCATGGTGTGCAGGGCAGGGCAAGCCAGAGCTGATGCAGCTGTGGGGACTCTAATTTAAGGGTGAAGGACTGGCCAGACCACTTGGCCACAGAGCTGAGCTATGTTAATCTTCTGTCAACACTTGGGTTGACTCCTATGGCTCTAATGAGGAAAGACGGATACCAATGTGCCTGACATTGTGATGGAGAAGAAAATGATCCCATACTGAAGTTTGGAAGCAAAGCTTCACAGCAGCATCATTCTTTTAGAAACATCTTTTTTCTCAATTGCATTAATTTTTTTCAACTGAGGTAGAGCACACATAACATAAAATTTACCATCTTAACCATTTTTAAGTGTACAATTCAGGAGTATTAAATTCATTCTCACACTTGCACAACCAACATCCCTAACTCTTTTCATCTTGCAAAATTGAAATTCTGTACCCGTTATAAACAATTCCCTATTTCCCCCTTTCTCCATCCCCAGACAATTACCCTTCTGTTTTCTGTCACTATGAGTTTGATTCCTCTAGGTACCTCATATAAGTGGAATCATACAGTATTTGACTTTTTATGGCTGGCTTATTTCACTTAGCATTATATCCTCAAGATTCATCCATGCTGTTGCAAGTGTCAGAATTTCTTTTCTTTTTCAGGCAAAATAACATCCCATTATTTATCCTTTTATTTACACATTCATCTGGCAAAGAACACTTGGGTTGCCTCTACTTTTTGACCATTGTGAATAATGCTGCTATTTACATGTGTGTACAAATATTTCTTCAAGATCCTGCTTTCAATTCTTTTTGGTATATACTTAGAAGTGGGATTTCTGGATCACATGGTAATTCTATGTTTGATTTTTTGAGGAACTGCCATGATGTTTTCCACAGCAGATGCACCTTTTTGCATTTGCCCAATAGTGCACAAAGATTCCAAATTCTCTATACCCTTGCATCTGTTTTTCTTGGAAGTGACCATCTAATGGGTGTGAGGTGATAATCTTATTGTGGTTTTGATTTGCATTTCCCTAATGATTAGTGATATTGAACATCTTTTCATGTGCTTGTTTGCCATTTGGATGTTTAAGAAATGTCTATTCAAGCCCTTTGCCTATTTTTAATCAAGTATTTTTCCAGTTGTAGGAGTTCTTTATATATTATGGATATTAATCCCTTATCAGATATATGATTTACAAATATTTTCTCCCATTCTGTGAGTCGCCTTTACACTCAGTTGATTATGTCCCTTGATGAACAGTTTCAAATCTTAATATAGTCCAGTTTATTTATTTCTGCTTTTGTTGCCTGTGCTTTTCATAACCATTACCTAATTCAATGTCATTAAGTTTTTCCCTATATTTTCTTCTCATAACTCTTCTGTTTAGGTTTTTGATCCATTTGGGGTTGTTTTTATATGGTGTAAGGTAAGGGTCCAACTTCATTCTTTTGCATGTAGCTATCCAGTTTTCCCAGCTCCATTTGTTGAAAAACACTTAATCATATACGTGAGCATTTATTTTTGAGCCCTGTATATGACTACATTGGTATATACATCTGTCTTCATGCCAGTATTGCATTGTTTTGATTACTGTGGCTTTGTAGTAAGTTTTAAAATAAGGAAATATGAGATCTTAAACTTTATTTTTTCTCAAGATTTTTTTTGGCCATTCAGCCTCCCTTGAGATTGCATATGAATTTTTGGGTGGATTTGACTATTTCTGCATAAAACACAGTTGTAATTTTGATAGGGATTGCATTAAATCTGTAGTTTGCTTTGGGTAGTATGAACCTGTTAACAACATTAAGTCTTGCAGTTGATGAACATAGGATGACTTTCCGTTTATTTGTGCCTTCTTTAATATTTTTTCAGGAACACTGTAGTTTTCAGTATATGAATCTATCATCTCCTTAGTTAAATTTATTCCTAAGTATTTTATACTTTGTGATGCTATTGTAAAAATGGAATTGTTTTCTTAATTTGTGTTTTGGGTTGTTCATTGGTAGTGTATAGAAATGCAATTGATTTTAGTGTGTTGATTTTGTATCCTACAACTTTGCAGAATTTGATTATTATCTCAAATTGGCTTTTTTCCTTTTTGGTGTGGAATATTTAGGATTTTCTACATATAAGATCATTTTAAGAAACATTTAAACAAATAGTTTCTAAATCAATCCTCCAAGGGGTTTTCTTATCTCTCACCTACCTTTCTTCCTGGTATCCATTTCTGCCCTCATGGGAGTTTTCTTTGTTTCTAGTCATGTCACTTCTCTGATTAAAAATAATTTCAGTGACTCCAATGTCTTTCTGGTAACCTCAGGGAAATGCCCCAACTCCTTAGTGGGGCTTAGAAGGCCCTTCAGGATCTGGCCCTGGATCCAGAGACCTGAACTATTTTAGTTCTTTGAACATGCTTGCTTGCCTAGGGATATTTGCACTGTTCCCTCTGCCTGAATGTCTACCATCTCCCTGACCCCTGTCTCTGGTTTACTCCATGTGTCAGAAAACCTTTTGACCTAGTATAACTGGGTTAGGAGACCATGGTACATGGCCCCATGCAACCCTGTGCTTTATCCCATGGTATAGCCACACAGTATTTTGGTTGCCTACTTCTGTATGTCTCCCCATCTAGATTGTGATGTTTGCATACAGGGGACTGTGGCTTGCTCCTTAGTGTATCCTCAGTGCCCAGCACAACTACAGACATAGGGAAGAACACACAATGTGCAGCTTTGGAGAAGAATGATTCTATTTTCTGAGGGAAAGGAGGCAGTGTGGGCTATAAGTGAGGGGAACTTGGGAGGGGGCAGGCTTCCCTTTCTGACCTATTAATGTGGGAATAATTATAACTACTTCATATAGTCCACACCAAACCAAATTCCATGCAAATAATGTTTATTGAGCATCTGCTACAGTCCTCTTCCAGTTGGCACACAAAGATGGACATGGGTACCACAAGGAGCAATATTTACCTGGAAATTGATTAGGATGAAACATCCTGGGGAAGAATGCAAAGGAATGCACGGACACAGTAAACACAGAATTCAAGAAATGGTGAGGGGGATTAAAAGAACAAAGGAAGGTGGAAGAGGTGTGACAGTGTAAAGAGCAGACCGTAACCCAGTGTCATGGGGCGTAGTGCTTCCAGTGAAGGCTGTGGAGTGCTTGGTGTTCAGACACAAACCACAAAAGAGACAGGAGTCCTGCTCTGTGTTCCAGCGTTAAGGAGGGACCTCGCTGGGGAGAGCAGATGGCCCTTTTCATCAGCCCAAACTTTTCAGTCTCTGTCTCATCACATGGAGTTAGAACCAGAGCCTCGAGAAGGAAAAGGATATAATTTGATGTGATACTGTGGTTTATTAAGCTTCTGTTTTGTGCTAGGCTTGGTGCTGGCCCTTGAATGGCTGTCTCATTGTTTCCTCTCAATAAGGCCCAAAGGCACCAGCCCCATGTGACAGATGAGCAACTGAAGGTTGTAGACTTGATCCACTTCACAGTGATAGGTACTTCTGGAAAGAGTTAGATTGACCGTATAAAACATTATTAGGATACTTAGGGACTTAATAACCAGATTGGGGCTGGAGGCAACTTTTTTTTTTTTTTTAAGTATAGTGGAGACAACTTTAAAAAAATGTTTTTTTGAAACTAGAGAAAACTGTTAACATTATAATTTCGAGGACTCCTATATCTTTATCATTAATATTTTTAAAAATCAGGTAAAATATATCTTCTGCTCCCCTGCTGTGTGTACCATGCTCGGTTCAGCACTTCGAGAGCCAGGAGAGAAGAAGCTGAGTCTATGTAGCCTTATAGACCTGATGGTGGATCTATTTTCCCACACGAGTGTCAGCTCTGAAATTGCTGGGGTTTTTGTTTTGTTCACAGCTGTATCCCTAGAGGCAAAAGAGTGCCCAGTACATAATAGATAATAAATACTTGTTGAGTGAATCCATCAATACATGAAAGTTCACTCACAAGAGACAGTTAAAAACTGCAAAATAACACATAATCCAGGTCTAGGATGTTTTGCCTGAGCATTACATGCCAAGGGTCGACCAAAATGAAAATGCTGGTACCACTGCCATTACTGGAGAAGGTTAGGGGCTGCCACTTCCTTGTCCTAGACGTGGACCTGGAGTTTGAGTGTTGAAGGGTGGACAAGTGGCTAGGAATAGGAAGGACAGTTCTGGATGTGGGAGAGGCTTGAGCTAAGCATAGGATGTGGGGAGGATGCTGAGTACAGATGAGCAAACTGAGGCTTCAAGACCTGCTTGGGGAATAAGTGGATTTAAACCCAGGCAGTCTGATTCCAGAGCTCAGTCCATGTCTCTTTGATAAAACTAGATGATGGCTGGGAGGAGGAAGGCTGTGAGGATCTATCTCAAAAGCAGGGAGGAGCTGTGAGGTGCGATGTCCTCTGATTTACACATATTTCCTATCCTCTGAGGTCTTCTCCACTCAGGAAGTGGAGACAATATTTACCTGGTCATTTCTAAGTAGGTGGGTATTAATTAGAGAACCTGTTGGGAATTCCTAGGTGAAAAGTAATGCACAAAGAGCATTTCTGTACCAGCCAGTGGTGAAAAATAAAGGGCATTTCAAAGAATATTTTCATACAACTTGATTTTTGCAGAGAGGATTCAGACAGATTGCTTTTGCAGGCTTCAATAATCCCAGGATAAAAGGTACTATATAAATGCAAAGTATTATTATTATTATCCAATAGTAGAAAAGAAGGACATTTCAAAGAATGTTTCAGTAGAATACATTTGTTTTGCACAGAGAGTTCAAGGGAAAAAGCTTTATTTTATAGACTTAAATAATATTGTTATGGAGCTACAGTAAAATAAATAATACAGATACGATGTTAAGATACATAATACAGTTAGGAGGCTTAAATAAATAATTGTGGAGAGAAAAGAGAAATTAAGAGTCCTGGGAGAAGGTGGGGGGGGATGCAATTTTGAATTAAAAGTGGTAGAGAATTAAGGTCCAAAAGTTCTAAAATATTCAGGATGTTTCCACACTGATCAAAAAGATGGCATTGGACAGTTTGCAATTAGGGGGTTGATCTGACAGTGTTTTTATTTTTTAGTGATAGTCTTTCCCCATTGTTTCAATGAGTGCAATATCAAAACTTTTGGCTGAAAAGTTAAAAATAATTATATTCACCATTTTGTGGCATTTACACAAAATGACATCCCACCCCTTCTTCCCTAATCCTCTATTTCTTTGTCCACTTATGGAAAAAACGACCTCATTTTCTACAAAATTCAGAGCTGCTTCCTTTAAAAAGCCCCGTTTCATCCTGTACCCCCGAGGGCAAGCCCACCTTCCTCCTCAGTGGATGTGGGTCTTGTCTACATTTTGTGGTTCTGATGTTTCTTTAGGGTCTGGGCTCCCATCCTTTTATAGGGACAGGGTTGCAACATTCCATGCAGAAAACTGAACCTCTTCTTCAGCCATAAGCTTGAGCTGGGAGACTTTTTAGACCTGAGATCTGAGGAGAATGAGATGGCTGCTCTCAGGAAGGAGGAGGGGAGGAGTTGCCATTAGTGCAATGGCTGGTTCTGAACTTGAGATGAGGACCACAGGAATGAGGCTCCTGCAGGTGGGAGAGTTGGAGCCAGAAGGGGAACAGAGGCCAGAGAGCTGAAGGCAAGGTGAGTGTGGGATTCTCCCAAGGAGAGTGTGGGATTCTGAATTCTCCAGACTGTGGGAAGAATGAATTACTACAAGGTGGAAAGGCCAGAAGAGGCTCAGACCTATGCTTGGAGGACAGAGAGATTCCCAAGAGGCCATGCCCTTGAAGTCTGGGGCAGTTCTATCCTGGGAGGGTAGAGAGGTCTGGGCTGGAGGTGTAGGATTTTAGCATGGACTAAAATCCATGGGTGCATTCCACTTCCAACCCAAAGGCTGGCAAACTGGGCCATCCCTGTATTGAAGAGACATTTTCAACTCTTGGGGCAAGAGAAATTCTTGCTCAGAAGCATCAATTCCCTACTGCGGAAGCTCGCTGGAGCATTATTTTCTCATACTCCATCCAGATGTACTTAAACGTCCAGGTGCCGCTGTGTTTGCAGAGAACAGCATAAAGGAAGCCTCATTTTCCAGAAGATGAGGTGGAGTCCCACTGCTCTGAATGTCTCTGTCCTCAACCTATCCTTCAAAGCCTAGTGTTAGGTCATAGCCTCCTTTAGCCTGACCTTGTCTCCCTCCAGCCAAGATTCTGCAGCCTGGTTGGATAAGTCTCATGGTGTCACTTCTCACATACTTACTTTCTTTTTCTCTTTTCTCACTCAGTAACTAGACGATGGACTTCTATCTTCTCTTGTCTCTTCCAGCTCATCTTGCTCAGGTGTAAGGCATTCGGTATTTGTTCAGTGGAGAATTATGGATTTGAAGAGAGGCAGGAAGCTGTGGCTAGCTCTGGAGTTGGGGAGGAATGGGAGGGGGATGGAGGAAGACTCAACCCCAAGCCTCCTGTCCTCAGGATGTGGCAATGCCCCTTTGAGTTTCCTCCTTGGCTCTTGAAGTTACAGGTCAAGTTGGACAATCCCACAGGGAGAGAGTCAGGAAAAGCCTCAGGAGGCATTGTTTCCCTGGGAGCAAGGAGTTGGATGTGATGTTATGTAAATTTGAGGGGAAAGAAAAAACACAACAAACAAAATAGAAAGGCAGGGAAAATATAAATAAAAAAGAGTGCAAAGTTTTATTGTCAGCTGCTGCTGTCACCTCCTGGAACTACAGTCGTATCTAAGAAATATGTGACATACTAATAGGAAGTAATTTACCCAAGGATGTTTTTGCGCCTTGAATTGCCTTCCCTGCTCAGCTGTGGGAACTTTGCGAGTATATATGCATGAGAGCTGGCACGGTGCTTCAGAAACTTCCCAATTTGTACACAATGTGACTTTTTATAAGCCCATTAAACTCATCTTGGAGAAAAGTGCTCTGGAAAACAGTGATCCATGGGATCTCAAGGAGCGCATGAAGGCAGACAAAAATGGCAAAACTATGACCAAACCTTCTTGGCTAAAGTGACTTTATGGTGGCTGCTGTTTCTCTGCTCACCCTCCTGCCCACTCATGATTTATTTCTCCTCCTCTGCCCTTGAGGTTCTGCTGTGGCTGGGCAGGCCTTCATCTGTACTGTCTTTGATCCAGAGGGCACTGTCATTTTGTCTTGCTGTGGTTGGGTGGGAACTGAGGTTAGGACCCAGGTACATGGGGCTTACCTCTCAGCCTGGGAAACAGGTCAGAGCTGTTGTGACCTCAGGGAGATGGTGGTCAAACTCTGATGAGACCCCTCGCAGGCTGTGCCTGCAGATGGGAATGAAGGCATTTAACCAGCCTGCGGATCCTCCGTGCTTGGGGAGGAAGGTCCAGAGAGAAGAAAGGTTTAGGGAAGGAGGATGGAGAGAGCAGGTCGGGTCGTAGAGATGGTAAGAGAGTGGAAAGAGAGAGAGAGAGGGGTGAATAAGAGGGGCGTATAGTGGATGCACAAAAGGAGGACAAGGAGGAGAGAAAAGGATCAGGAGACTGTCCTGCTTTTGTCTTTCTCCTGAAATGCCTTCATGTGCTTGTTCGGTAAACATAGGCTGGGCCACGATCAGAATATAATCAGATTATAGAAGCCACGGAGAAATGAATAGCACTAAACACACGAGAGCTGCCCGCCAGGGTGGGCGTGGCCACAGGGAGAGCGGATAGCACTGTTGAGGTCTCCCTGCATGTTCTTTCACCTCCTGCCTCCTGCTCCAGTCGTGGCGCCTCGTGTCCCACCACTGTCTGCCTCGAACAGGGCATGCGCAGTCCGCCGTTGCTGGAGGATCCGTAAGGCGTCCTTCTAGCTGCGCTGGGCAGCTGAAGGCAGCCCCGCTTCTGGCGTGGTTGGGAGATGAGCTGAGATAAGAGCCAGGGGATAGGTGGTGTGGGGGCTGGGAGGGGGTGGGGCAGCCCTCTCCAGCCTCGTCGCTGGACCCCGGAGCGAAGAGCCATTGGGAAGGGGGGACCCGAGGGTGCTGACTGGGTATGGGTGACTGGGCGGGGATAGGGAGGGGAAGGAAGTAGGGAGCCTTTAATTTGTACTCCGGCCTCTATATCTCTCTCTGTGTCCCAGCTTGGGAAAAAAGAAATTAGCCCTTTATCAATTTTTAATAAATTGAAATGACAAATAATCCATTTAATAAATTATTAACTGTTAAAATTACTGAAAACTGAAATATCAAACAATCGTAAGCAAATGCTCGAAGCATCGTGTTTATTAATAAGAAGTCCTGCCTCAGGAGTGTGCTGATGCTGTGGTTCTGACGTGGCCTCTGTCCCCACACCCACTTCTGCCCAGCGTGCTGGGCGCTGGGGCATCTGCGGGGGGGGGGGGGACATGCACAAGTGGAGCAGTTGCTGTAGGCTTGGAGCCCACAGATTGACAGCTCAGACAACTCTTGAGGAGGTGGTACCTGGATGTGGCACTTTGAGGGGCACCAGGACGAAGTCCCCAGTTTCTGCCATCATGGTCTTGGAAAGGAGCCAGAAACAATCGCATTTCTGGGGTTTAGTTCTTTAAATCGAAAACTACATGTTCAGAAAAAATTGTGTGTGTGTGTGCGTGTGTGTGTGTGTGTGTGTGTGAGTTTGTACGCACGTGCATGAAATTTTGTATATATAAAGGATGACATCAACCCACAATCTGTCTGGTGTTATGATCCACTGAGCTGGCTGTCCTACAGCAGCCTCATGGCCCACGACAGAGGTCTGGGACGCTTCATGGTGGCAGAGGACCCGGCCTCCGGGCCTTGGCTGAAGAGGGCTCCAGCACTGTGTGGGGAGGGGGCGCTGGTGGCAATTTTGGGAGTCCTTTCACAAAGCGCCCTTTGGTGCTTCTGAAAGGCCTTTGGATATCATGGAATCCAGGCCATCATTCACTCTGAGAAACGGAGGTTCAGAGAGGTGGGACTAGCCTGCAATGTCAAGGCTAGTGAGGGAGAGGCAGCGCCAGCTAGGGCCTGGATTTCTGGGCAAATGTCCTTTCTATTAGGGCTCCAGATCTTCAGGCCGGTTCTAAGCTGCTGGTCCCTGAGAAGCCTCCCTCTCACCCCATCGCTTCCTCTCTGCCCTCTCGGGACTCCTGCTTCCACATGGAGTGACACAGATCTGTGCAGGGCAGCTGGCTCAGGAGGCATCACTGCAAGGCTGACCATGGTCTTCCTTGCATTGCCCTGGCCTCTGGTCAGAGGCTACAGGCATCATCTCCTCCTAAGCACTGGATGTTTCCAGAAGCATAACCAAGCCTGCCCACCTGCCTCTGCTCTCCCAAGGCTAGGGTAACCTGGAAACATGGTTTCTTCGTTATAGCCCTGCCCTGGGACTAGGGGCCAGGCAGATGACCTCCTTGCGTCCTAGTTCCTTTATCTGTAAAATGGGGATAATAATAAACAGGGTAATTTGATGACTGGGAATGAAACAGTCCCATTATAAAAATACAATGCAGCAGTTCGGGATGACAGGCTGTAGGCTAGAAGATGGTGCTGAAATGGGTATTTTTAGGAAGGAGGGAAGGGGGGGAAGGATGGGTGGTTTATAAATGTTTGTTGCATTAAAAAATGTGCTAGTTTGAATTGTGCAGAACAGAGTATCATTTGTTTCTAGAAAAATTCACTGCTGTGGAAATGAATTAGTTTACATTGAATATGTGATGGTTCACAGAAAGGGATATTAACCCAATTTGCATTTCTTTGAACTGAAATAAATTATTGCCGTGTTTGCATTAGTTGGGTCAACTGGATGTGATCGGGCAGACCACAGTAGGGAGGGCTGGCCCTGGGCTCAGAGGGTTGCCATAGGATTGATGAATGCAGATCAGCAAGCACTCTTCACATCAGGGCTTATTAACCTTTTGTGGAGGGTACTGTGGACCCCTTTTGGGGTCTGATGAAAGCAACTGGCAGACCTACCCCACACAATTGTGGACGGACCTCAGCACTCTCTGAGTCCTTTAGCCTGTCATGATCCAAGGAAACCAGTGTCTATTGTCTTGGTGTCTCAAGCCCAGATCATAACCTAGGTTGGTTAGAATGCAATTTCTGAGGCCTCTCCCATCTGTGGAAATAAAACAGGACTTTCACCCTGAAGGGGGGGGACAGTCAAAGACAAGCTTATATATGTACTCAGAGCTGGGGACGTGGACATTTCTGACGTACATAAGACAGTCCCAGCTAGGAGAAGGAGCTGCTATGCCACCTGCAGCCCTGTCAATCACCAGAATTGGTTTGGTCGGCCTGGCTGGCAAGCCTTGGCCCCCTCTACCCTCACTTCTCCATGCCCATGTCTGCTTCAATTGCATGCTGAACCAAATAAAGAATGCCCCCCCCCAGGGGCAAGGAGGTGCCATTGTCTGGGTTCCTCCAAAACTGGCCCTGGCCTGCCCCCAGAAGTTCCCTATCAGAGTTGAAAGGCAGCATTGGCACAGAGCCAGCCAGCCCAAAGGTCTGTGCAAGCTCTTTCACACCTGACAAATGGGGCATGGAACAGTGAGGGGTAATTTGTGAACTCTGACAGAATATGTGGACAGTGGTGCCTATTGCAGATGGACATCGAAGGTAAAGGTAAATCCAGAAGAAATGGAAACTACAAGTATTCAGAGACACGTGCCTGGAATTTGCTGTCATCTGTCAGACCAGAACAGCTTAAGCGACCCAAAGCCTGTAATATGGGGGGAGAGAGATCATGGGACGGAAGAGAATGGAGAAAATCATCTTACCTTTCCCCCAATAGAGGGTGGCAAAGCTAGCTCATTAGCAACCAGTGGCCAGAGAGCCTTATTTAATGAGTCCCCTACCTGAACTCCCTTTTATTGGAAAGAAACAACTATAGGACATTAAGATGATAAGCAAGAACTTAATTTAAAAAATAACTTGAGGGTAAAAGTCCTCTCTATCACCTGTGCTGCAGATGGCATAGCCAGATCCTTCTCCTGCTTAAAACCCATCGATAGTGCTTATGTGATGTCAGGAAAAAGCCCGAGCCCCTTAACTCAGTATACAACTCACCCACCCTACTTGACTAGTGGTACTGAATTTCCTAACTGTTTCACGCCCTCTAATACCTCCAAATCTTTATTTCTTCTCCTCTTTCTGCTGGGGACATCCTCTCCCCCTTCTCATGGATGTCATGCCCTCAAGGCAGTTTTCTCTGGCCCCTGGACCAGGTTTGGGCATCTGTGATAATACTCAATGCATTATATCATCAGCAGTAGGAGAGGCTTATGGAGACCAGCTAGCCAGTGGGCTCTTCAGGGCAGAGCCACGACTGATTCTCCGTTGGGTCCTGTGGCCCGCCAGACACGTGGGAGGAAGTTGGTAAATGCATCTTGAACGTGTGCATCCCCAAGGTAAAGACTCAATAAAGAAAAGGACTTCAGTCTCAGTGTCCTGCATTTCACCCACCTGATTTCCTCTACAATGTCAAATATGGCTCGTATTTACTAAGCCTCTCTTATCTGTAAAGTGGCAATAAGAAATGAGTTAATTCACATAAAAAGCAGTGTGCTTGACATTCAGTAAGTGCTTAATGAATGCTTGGTATCACAGTTCTCCATAAATAAGTTGACAGACACCAAACCCAGTGCTGTCCTGGAAACGAGAAACTTCAGTTAGACCCACCATGAACAACTAGTTGGTGAAAATGCTTCAGAAAGTGACCTCTGGGAAAAAGTACCACTCAGACCTGAGACCAGGAATCAGACTTTGGGGGGCCATCGGGACCCACGGAGGCTGCCAGTGTTGCCAGATGTCACCTGACCAATGGTGGTCAGGTGGGGATGGAGGAAACTCCCAGTGGAGCCTGTGCCAGTCCCTGGCTAGGCTTTACTTAAGTCAGGGGAAGGAATTCATGCTGGGTAAATGAGGTAATGAATGTGCAAGTGCTTTGCAAACTGCAAAGTGCTATACAAATGTGAAGCATTATTACACTCATCTATTTCTCTTCTTTGTGCTCCTAGGGTTTCCTAATAAGAGCTCTTTTTGAAAGTCCTAGGCTGGCTTCCGGTTAACTAAAGGGAAAGGGTGTGTGCAGTGTGGTAGGTAGGGGGGCCTGTGTACCCCAGGAGTAGCAGAGGTCTGGGCTAGGAAAGGGGGGACTTGCTGGCAATAGGAACTAGGAGATGAAAAGGCTGAACATTGCGTGGTGATTAATCCCTCCCACCTGGACCGTTTCCCAGGGCTGGGGCCATCCTGGTGCTGCTCAAATCATTCTAGAGAAACAGAATGACCTGTGCTGAAAAGGGTGAGAGCAAAACCTAGGGCCTCAGTGGCTGTGAATAAGTGTGGAATGTCATGGGCAATGTCCCTAATTCCTGCCTCATGGCTTGCCCAGGCCACCACAAACCATGTCCAGCTGCTTTGTGCACAGGACACAGACTGGCCTGGAAGAGGGAAGAACTCTGACCCCTAACACCCTTATACCAGGCTCATTTGCTTCATTCTGTGCCCAGCCTGCTCCTGTGCCTCCTTCCCCACCTCACAGCTATGGTAACCAGGCAACCACAGGCACTTGTGATGGTTTACATCTCTGCTTCAGCAAGGTACAGCCAACCCGGACAGAGGATCCAAGGCACCAGGCCCATTTCCCAGGCAATTATTCATGTTTATGGTTAAACGCAACTTGCCCTTTGTTATATTTTGGCAGGGGCCGAGTAGCCCCACCTAGAGAGAGTCACGTGAAATCTCAGCCTCTTACATCCCACTAGGGTATGAGAATGAAACCCTGGATGATTGCATGGATAATCATCAGGATAATGTCTGTGATTCTTCATGAGATCTCTGTCTCTTTAAACTCTTGGGAGTTGTCTACACCATTGACTTCCCAAAGGGCTGAGCTGGAAGTAGCAGATAGCTCTTAAGCTATGAAGCTTAAGCTTGAAGCAAGGATTGTGTCCCCATATCTGTTTGTTCATTGCTCCATACCCAGCACCTAGCACAGTTCCTGATAGAATGGGGTTAAATATGTTTGTTCACTTAGTGAATAAATTAGTGAATATGAGTGGACCATCCCAAGGCAAATTTTAAAGGTCTCAGTAAGACAGTGTTTAAATAGGTTTTTGCCCAAATGTCAACTGATTTTCACATGATTAACCATATACATCATTTCCTCAAACAAATGGGTGTGATTTGGAGAGGGCATTGAAGATGCAAAAGACAGTGTAGGTGGTTGAAGAATTCCATTAACCTAGGACAGGGGCAGGGAGTGAGGATGGCATGCTCAGTGGATGGTGAAAAGTAGACAGGTCAGGTGTTAAACTCGCACTATTTGAGTCACTGGTTTTGTTCAAGACTTTCTGAATTCTTAGAAAACTACATTCATTCTTTCCCTCTCCCCACCCCCCACCAAAACGCATTTTAAAACTGCACTTAGAATTGAAGCGGGGGCGGGGGAAGGCCATAAGTCATTGTCTGGCCCTGCTGTTCTCAATTTTCAGACTGTATCAAAATCATCTGTGAAATTTTAGGAACCATAGCTGTCCAGGCTCCATTACAAACCTATTCCATCAGGCCTTCTAAAAGTAGAGCCTGAGGGGTAAGTTGCAAAAACTCCATGGATGATATTGATGCCCTGAAAACAACTAGCATAGTTGTTCATTTCATCCAATTCATTGAGTACTTCTACAACATAAAAGGCATTGCTTATTTATATGGCACTTCCTAGTTTCTGGGGTTTCTTAAAGTGTGTCCCCAAAGTGATTTCCACATCCCACGTGCCCTCTGCCCTCAAATCGTCCCCAAAGAGCAGCATGACCATTTGCACTTGCTTTCCTAGGTTGGTCATACCGCTGAGAGTGTGGGCACAGCACAGGTGAGTTTGGATGGAGGTGGAAGGAGAGATCGAGCCTCGGGCTTTGGCCAGTGGGGCTGCCCAATGTAGGACACCTGTGGCAGTTCTTCAGCAATGTCAGAGGCAGTATACTCTAGGTCTAATTGATTCACTCATTTATGTTTCCTTCATTCATCAGTTGTTTACCGAGCGCCTACTACACACCAGATGCCGCTCACACCACGGTGTGTGAGATGGCAACTCTCTGCCTAATGGAACTGATGGTTGGGGTGGGGTGCCATGGGGAGATAGAGATAATGAATAAGTCAACAAATGAATAACATTTATACAGATGTTAGTAGGAATGACAGTCAACAAAGAAAGCCTCATACTACTTTTCACACTGTTTTGACTCCACGCAACCCTATATGAATTGGTGGGTGTGGCCATTTGTGTCCCATGATGTACTGGCCCCTTATACCTCGTTCCTGCCCAGCTCTGCATCCTCCTCCATCTCCCTGACTTTCTCTGTATAATTTATATTTTAACATTTGGTGATGCTAAATATTTTACAGATAAGGCAGCTGAGGTGGGAAGAGCGCACGGTTGGCCAGTGAGTGAGGTGATGGGCTTGGCTTTGGACTTTGAACCCCACCTTGTCCTTCTCCTTCAAGCCTCTACCCACTGTGGCCTCTCTTCAGACCCAGAGCAGGTTGCCTCAGTTCCTTCTCTTTCTTTTTAATTTTCTTCGATACAAAAGACTTCAATTAACTTTTCTCTGTAGAACGACTGTATTAGGCAAAAGTTTGTGTGGGATCCAATAAAACATCAGATAATACTGAGCCTACGTCAGGCAAAGCCTGCAGCGTGATAAGTTATTATGTGTAAATGTTACAACTTTATTTTGAGGAGAATACATGTGTACTATCAAGCTGTTTTACGGATACCCAGCGTGATTGATTACAGCCTGTGGATCTGTGGCAACAAGATAAACTCAGATAGAATAATCTGTGGGTAGTTAGGCCTCAGCAATTTGTTATCAAAAGACAACTCTAGAAATGATAATTCCTCTCATTTCAGCAGTTTCTCGATGCCACTGACTTCTGATACTGGGGGGCCGGTCCTCTTCTCGCTTGTGTCTTTTTCCAGTTGTTCAACAATGAGCCATGGAAAGTTGTGTTCGCCATCAAAGCCATAACCTCAGCTGGGACTTGGCCCAAAGTGGGCAGGTGTTAGGGTAGGGAACCTGGGGCTGCTGCCCTAAAACAGCCTCTGTTTATCAGCGAACAAACAAGCAAACATAAAAAAATGGCCGTGATTTGTTTAGCACATAAAACAGTTTGGGTAAAAATGGATTACACGAAGTAGCAGACTATTTTGCAGATCAGCCCCAAGCAACTTGTTGCTAAAAAATAACTGAATGGAATTTGTCAGCAGCTTTTCAAATAACCATTCGTGAAACAAAGAGTTGCTTGAATGAATGAAATCAAGCTCAAGCCCCCAGCTCTTCCTTGAGGCCATTGTTGACTCCGTGGGGGATTCAGTGACCTTCTTTGGGCTCCTCTAGGGTCTGGGACCACTCTTTTGATAATGAGTCACCCATGTGCATTCCCTTGGATTCCTGTCCTTATCTATGACTTCTTTTTATTTGTTACACACTATTCATAATTATGGAGAGGTGCCATGGCCCACTGGAAGGGAATTCTAGATCTGGAGGGCGAAGTCCTGCGTTGGCTTCCTCCTCTGCCTCCTATGGGTTCCATGACACTGGGCGAGGCACTTCCCCTGAGACACAGCCCTATCATCTGAAAAGCGGAAACAATGACACCAGTCCTACCCATCTTGCAGGGTTATGAGAAGCAAACAGGCAAATAAAATATTTGAAGGCACTTTCTAAACCATGCAGTTCTATGCAAGAAATACTTATGAAGCCACTGAGACCACTTCACGTGCTTTGGATGCAAATACAGTTACTTCTGTTTTTATTTTCCTGATCAATCTTCTAAGACCTCAACTTCTCTTATCGTCAGGAAGTCCAGTTCCTTATTTCTTATCCCTGACCATGCACATTCTCCCAAAAGCAGGGAGAGAAAAAATGGAAAGCTCCGTCTGACCATGACACACCTATTTGGGGGGTGGTGTCCTTGCTGCATTCTGGTCTACAGGACCTGTGTTGTCTGTGGGTACTTCCCTGGTACCCTTCTGATGCCCTTGTGGGCCCAGATCCCTATACCCGCAGCCATTTCTGGGGTTTGATATACTTGGATCCTCACTCTCACATACTAAGCCACTGTTTCCCCAAATTGCTTCTCCAGAGGGATGGGGTCCTGATGCATTTCCAGTTTCCACACGTTCTGTGCCAAAATCACCTTGTCCCCATGAAACCCCATAAGCTCTAGGACTGATCCTGGGTCACCAGTTTGCATCTCCCTTCCCTGTTGGGAGATGCCCTTTTGGGTCCCAGCCATCATTTCTTGCCAGAGGTTAGCATCCTGAGTAAGAGCAAGGACTCTGGAGATCAGCCTGCATTAGACCAAACTCCAGCCTCACCATTTCCTAGAGTGGGATTTTGAGAGAATTACTTCACATCTCTGAACCTCAGTGCTATCATCTGTAAAGCAGAAATAAAATGGTACCATCTCATAGGGTTGTTGTGAAAATTAAATGAGATAATAGATGTAAAGCCCTTACAAGTGTCTGGCATGAAGTAAGAACTATAGATGTGTTATTAGCTGTTATCTATTATGACTGATCATGGTCACAGAGATCCACATATACAGGTTTCCCTAATCTAAAGCTGTGCTGCAGGGCGTAGGATGTGGGCTGTGTCTGCCTCAAAAGGCTCCTGGACTCCTGATACAACTAATACAACTTAGTCCATGCCCTTTGCCTCCATGACACTAGCCAAAAGTTAGATCTGCTGAGTTGAACAAAAAGGGGCAGAGGAAAAGTTGTATCAGTTAATTTTTGCTCTGTAAGAAATCATTACAAAAATGCAGGGGTTTAAAATGACAACTTTTTATTTAGTTCAATGTTTGTCTGTTCTGGGTTGGTTCAGCTCAGCTCTGCTGGATTTTCTCAGGTGTCTCTGGTCATCTGGTGGGTTGGCTGGTGGCTTGATGAGCTGCGATGCTCTCACTCACATGTCTGGAAGTTGGCAGGCTATTGGCCAGGAATTAGCTGCCTGTTGGCTGGGGTGCCTTGTTTCTTCTCCTTGGGGGCTTTCAACTTCCAGCAGGCTAGTGGGGGCTTCTTCACAGGGTTGTCTCAGAGTTCAAAAGGTGGCAAGATAAGAAGCTTACAAGACCTTTTGAAGCCTAGGCTTGGAAGTCACACATTCTCTTGGTCAAATCCAACTCTTGATGGAAGATGCTTGGCTGCTAAGAGCTTGAGGTTATCTGCAGTTAATCACAATAGTAAACCCTTTGCTCAGGGCAGTGGGCTCTTTCTTAGTCTCCATTTGCATTCTAAGAGGGCTGGTGATTCCACCTTTACTGAGAGGACTCTCTCTCTCTCTCTCTCTCTCCTTTAATTTTAATTAATTACATACCCACTCTGTGCCAGGCACATTGGCTATAGAAAGATCAGGTGGTCACAGAGCTCTTAGAGAGAAGAGGGAAGGAAGGCTAGGTGTGCTTTGCTAGTGTCTGGAGAGCTTTAGCCTGGCCTAAGGGAAGTAGAAAGGCCTCCTTGAGAAAGCAAGGTTAAGACTGAGTCTTGAAGGATGTCAGGAGATAGCAGTGTTTGGGGGTGGGAGGGGAGTAGAATGTAAGGATCAAAATGAAGTTATAAAAAAAGATCACCCAGTCTTGCTCCCTTAGTTACAAGAGAGAACAGTGAGGCCTGGATACTCCCAGCTGCACCCACATTTAGGGGAAGAGCAGGAACCCAGGCTTCCTGGCTGGTCTGTCTTGATTTGTGCCCAGAATTAGGTCAAGAAAAACATTTCAGTTAAGGCTGCCTTGGAAAGTCCATCACAGACTCAGTCATGTTTCCTTTTCAGTCTCTGATTCTACCCTCCCTTTGGAGGAACTCCACATTCCCTCCACCCCTGGCTTTCATATCCTCTATATCTGGAAAAGCAAAGATCTGCTCTAGGACTGGCTGGTGAGGAACCCAGACAGATGTCTCCACTCACGCCTGGCTGTGTGGCCTATAGACCTGTGTGGCCAGTGAGGCACCTCCATGCAACGGACAATGCCAAGGGACAAACTCCAGCCTCCAAACTGCATGCAACATGTGAGAAGATGCAATCACACAGTTTCATCAGGTATTGTTTTTTTTTTTTGGAAAACGGTACAAGAGGCCATGAATCTATCATTAGGCTTCTGGAACACTCAGTTCCTGTCTGAATTAGAAACATGCTTCACGACAGAGTGTTGGCTCTCCTTCTGGCCTTAATTCCCAGCTGAGGACCTGGGCTGTGCCCAGTCAGACAGAAGTCAACAGTGATCTCCACCCTGGGCCATTATGTAGCACTTTACTCTAGAGCCTTCAAAGTATCCCCAAGTCCTTCATCTCATGGGATTCTCATGGGATTCTATGCAGAAGCTGGATAGAAAAGTCCTCATTGAATAGATGAAGAAATAGAGGCTCAGAGGGCCTAGGAAACTTGTTCGAAGCCTCCAATTAGTGAGGGCTTAGAAGGCCAGGCTTTGAGCCTTCAAGAGTAGATCTTTCATGGAGAAATACAGAGCAAACAACCTCTAGCTTGACATCAGACCATATCCTCAGGGTTTCCTGAACCCTGTACATGTCTTGCCAAACCCAGTCAGCCCAGGTATCAGTACATTCTTGAGCCCTCCTCTTTGATTTGACTTCCCTGCACATGGCCTTGTCTGACTGTAACATCCATGTGGTGCTTCCAGCCCCACACTGCCAGAGCAGGTTATCAGTGGGAAGCAGATAATAGAAGACTTATTGCATGGCACAGACACTACAACTTCTACCCAACTAGAGGCCAGTCTCTGGTGGGCAGACCAGGAATCCTGGAGTCATGCCTTATTTAGCCAAATCAATGCACACAGATTGCCCAGCTGTTAGACATGGAGGAAGGACACAGGGAGCTCCTAGGGTGAGGAGGCCTGGCTTAGAATATCTGACAAGGAGATGCTAATTAGACTCCCTTTGTGTTGTTGAGAACAGACCTAGGGCAAACTGCTGAGAGTGTCGGGAAGCAAATATTAATCCACTGGGAGGAAGAACTTTCTGCCCCTTTAGAGCTGTCCAGAAGGAGATTTTGTCTTAAGTGATCGCTTATCTGTCATTCAGGGGAATTGCCAGTCCCATTCTGAAGAGCAAGAACTGACAGAAAAGCCTTTTTCAGTCAGACTAAAGCCCATCAATTTTTCTTTATTAGGCCCAACCATTGGTCCTAATTTTAGATTCTGGAGTGGCATCAAATAAAGCTAATCACTCTTGCACATTTTACAAGAGGGGCTTGTAAATGAGTTTCTAATTGGTGGAATTTCAGGCATGGTTATAAAGTGCAATGAAGAATTTCAAGCCAGTGAGGAGATATTTTGGGGCGGTGTGGCCTTCTCAGAACCCTTAAATCATGCCGCAAAGCTGACCAGCTACCATCCAGGTTTGGATGAATGTATGAGAAATTCATTTAATTTTCAATTACAAAAGATTCTTTGGTGGGGACATAGTGGCATCAGTAGGGCTTTAGAAGATTTCTTGGAGTCTTGGATGAATGTCCCTTGCCCTTTAGACTCAGATTGTGAAGTTGAGGTTCCCAATTTAGGAAACGGCTCTGCTGGATGGGGCAGGGGCATGAGGGGGCTTGCACATGATCCCTGCATTGGTCCACTTGCTTGGGGATCTCTGTGGAAAGAATGAGTGAAAGCAGTGCTGACGGCACCCGCAGGCTGGGCCTGAGAGGAACTCTACCCCTTCATCAAGCCCCTGGTACTGGCCATGGAGGGTCATTATTGGAGGTGCCCTGGCCTCTGCCTTTGTGATCACTGTGAGCTGAGAGCAACATTCAGTAGCACCAAGAGGTATATGAGCTTCCTGCTCGAAGACATAAGCCGGGAACTGGTGCCACTGCCAGAAAGTGTTTAGGGTCTCTGCCTCCCCTTTCTGTATCACTTCCCTTCTTCTACCCTCTTCTGTGTAAACATTGGGTCCCAAATATTGCAGAAGCAAAAATATAGTTCTTTAGCTATTACTGAGGTTCTAGTGGCTTACTCTGTGCAGCCCGTATGCCTAGCCCGGGGAGGGTGGCACAGTCTGTATCCTACATATTTCCTGTTCTCCCCATCTTCCTTGTTTATTTAAACAGCCAGTATTGCTCCTTCTTAGGTGACAGCTAGGAAACACAGCCTGGTTCTCTATGCATGCATGCATGCATCCATGCATGCCTGTCTTTGACATGCACTTACAGGACTTTGATATAGAGTCAGACACTGTTAGGCACTAGGGACACACTCAGAGTAAAATGAGGTCCTTGCATGACTAGTTGAGAGATAGGCCTGCAAACACACACGCTCAGTACAATGAGACAGTGGCTGCAATGGAGGTTTGCACAAAGGGCAGTAGGACCGAGGACAGGCCTGGCTGCTTTGGGGAGTCAGGGAAGGTGTGAAAGGAGCCTCGATAATCCAGTCAGCATTTTCCAGACAGACAAGTGGACAGGGAACACTCTGTTCAGGGTCCAGAGGTAAGAGGCAGCATGTCATTTGAAAAGAGGTTCCAAGAGGGCAGGGCCTGTATCTGCTTTTGCTCCCCATTGTACATCTGTTCATAGTGGACTCTTGCCTTTTCTAGAATACGCAGCTTTGCATATATTGTTAAGTTTATACACATGAATTAATTTTTTACTTTCTAGCAAACTAATACATGTACATGATTACAAAATTCAAATTTATGACAAAACTTACAAAAAAACCCTAGCTGTTCCTTTGCCTCCTATTCCTTACTCCTGAGAAACACCATTTTCAACTTTTGGAGCTCTTAGTGCTGCTATTTACCTTCATATTTCTAAATAATGTTATTATATTGATGTATCTTCAGGACATGATTTTTTTAACTTCCATCTACAGAAGTTCAGGCTTTCTCTCTTTCAGTCTACACACGACCCTTTCTCTTTTTTCCATCCTCCCAGCCTAGTTATACTGCAATATTCTAAGTGAATTTTTAGTATTTTCATATGTATATTTATGAAAATATTCACAAAAGAATACGAGTATGATTATTTCCTTTCTTAAACAACCTTTTGTTTTTCTAAGAGCTAAAAATGGTCAGATTTAATAATTTGTCTAGTTTTCTATGTACCTACCATTGATTCTTTCCCAGACTTCCTGCTAGAGCTACCAACATCCCTTAGACACTGTCAAACCCATTGGGTGACTGAATGGTGTTTTTTTTTTTCTTGAGACCATCCCTCTGGGGTCCCCAGCCCCTCGCTCTATTCGATTTGGACTGGCCCCTTCTAGGCCTGCTGCACCCCTCGTGCCCCAGTTTCCCCTGCACTGTCTCGTCTTATGACTTCCTCTTTCCTGGTTCTCATGTTCTCTTTGTTTCAGTCCTTGATTTGGTGAAGATCCTCTTCCAGAAGTTTTCGTGAAAACATGCAAGGGGTAAAATTTTAGAGCTCTTGCATATCTCAACATGTCTTTATTATCTCTTCACATTTGACTTACCAGTTGGCTGGATATAGAATTCTAGGATGGAAATACATTGTTCTGCTGTATTTTAGGTTCTAGTGTTGCTTTTGAGGAGTCTGATGTTTTCCTGATTTCTAGCTGTGTGTGTGAGATCTCTTTTTTGTCCTTCTGTGAAAGTTTTTATTCCTAATCTTTATCCCGGATGTTTTGAAATTTCACAATGAGGTATGTAGGTGTGCATTTTTATTCATTCATATGTTTGACCTTTTGATGGAACCTTTATGTCTGAAATTTCATACCCTTTAGTTCTGGAAATCTTCTTGGGATTTATTTTTTGTAATCACCTTTCTTGTTCCCTCTGGGCTCTCTTATTGAAATGTTTATTAAAGGCTATTGGATCTCTAATTTTCTTATTATTTCTTTTCTTCACTCCATCTCATTGTCCTTTGTCTACTTCCTAAGAGATTTCTTAAATTTATCTTTTAGAAGTCTATTTAGGGGCTTCCCTGTTGGCTTAGTGGTTGAGAGTCTGCCTGCTAATGCAGGGGACACGGGTTTGGGCCCTGGTTTGGGAGGATCCCACATGCCGCGGAGCAACTAGGCCCATGAGCCACAGCTATTGAGCCTGCATGTCTGGAGCCTGTGCTCTGCAACAAGAGAGCCCCATGCACCGTGATGAAGAGTGGCCCCCGCTTGCCACAACTAGAGAAAGCCCTTTCACAGGAATGAAGACCCAACACAGCCAAAAATAAATAAATAAATAAATAAATTTAAAAACTGAGGAGGTCCGAGGTCCCCCACTTTTTTTTTTACAAAAAAGAAATCTATTTAATTTTCCATTATAGTTATTCCATATTTAAAATCCGTACACTTTTATTTTCTGACTGCTCTTTTATAGTAGCTTTCTGTTCTTGTTGCATGGCTACTTATTTTTTCTGAAGATATTAACTATAGTTTTTTTTAAAAAAGGAATTCTTTTGCTTCCTTCTTCACCTTTGTTTTCTGAGTCCCTTATTTCCAATTTTTGTTTTGTTTTGGCTTTTGTTGGAGTTCTTCTTAAATGTCTGCTGATGCTTGGCTATCTCTTCATATTTCAGAGTGAGGAACCATGTGCTGACTGGAATTCTGTGGTTATGGGTAGGCCTTGTTGACTGATGGGCTTCAGTGTGGAGTGACTGGGTCCTGGAAATTTTGTTAGTCAACTCAAAAATGCAGACCCTCTAGCTTTCTGTCTTATTGTCAGTCTTCTGAGACCCCAGAAGGTGAAGGAAGTGGGGTATCTTATCATTGTGCCTTTAGACTTGACTTTATGTGGCTGCTAGTTCTGAAGGAGACAGGCCTGAGGTCTGACCCTTGGACCACCTGCATTTAGGGAAGAGGAATAGGGTGAAGTTAGTGAAGGGAATAGAGGAGTGGTCAGAATGTCAGGAAGAGAACCAAGGAGAGGGAGATGATCAACAGTCCAGATGTCCAATCAGTTTTCTTTAGGCAACCATTGAAGATCTTCAATGTTACAGTGGAGGTAGAATCCAGCTTGTGGGAAAAAAGAAGGAAATGGAGGAAGGAAAACTAAATGGCCCTGTAGAGACTAAACTCTCCATCTCACTGGAAACTTGTCCTTCCATCAGCATTTCTGGCTCCAGTTCACGTTCTTTCCAGAGGATCCGATATCCTGGGGAAGTAGGGGATGCATGCACATCAGCCATCAGAAGTGATTGACAGGAGACAAGAGGGATTCTTAAATGTATGAAAGTAAAACAAACACTTTATTTAAGGAAAAGGCAACTTGGAAAAAAAAGCCTAATAAATAACTCAGTACAGCTGGTTTAAGCACTTTAAAGCCAGTGTCTGTGATAAGCAATGAAAACATTAATATAAAATGCTTCACCATAAATGAGTACAATTCAGGCTGATGTACTGCAGCTGAGCCGGCTGTTGGATGGCACGCTTTTAAAGTGATGTTTACAATCGGTATTTTTTCCTTTGGTAACTAGGAGAAGGCAGAAATGGCTGGAAGCCTTGCCAGGGTGTGGCTCTGAGCCCCGGAAGGGTGGGAGCCCTTCCAGGTGGGTGGTATTCCTCTATGTATGGCCCCATTCCTAACCAGCTCAAGACAGGGCAGGCTGGAAGCTCAGAGCAGGGTGGTGCGGGGCCTGAGTGGAGAGCTGGGAGCCTGGGTCCAATCAGTGGCCAGCTGTGAGGTCTGCAGACAGTGGGTCCAAGCTTCTGGACTCTCTGTCTCCTCAGCTAGTCCTGGAGGTCACACAGGGTGTCTCCCAGGTGCTCTGAGAGCAGTGCCTTCGTGCCCCTGCTGACTCTCCTTCTCTGCCTTGCAGCCTCTTGTCAATGATGCCCATTGAGGTCCTTACCCCTGGAATCCATGCAAAACAAGTACGTGTTTCACTTTGACATTTAAAAATTTATAAAAGGGAGGGGAAAATGCCACCTGTCCTACCATGTCAACGTGGTTATGGAAGAATCAGATAAAACAATCATATGACAGAATGTCAAACCTTTTTAAAAAATGTGAGGGTAATCTGATAATCATCCTCTAAAGGACATTCCTTCTTATTAGTAATGATGATAATAATAAGAGCAGCTCACGTTTGCTGAGTGCCAACTTCATACCAGGCCTGAGCTGAGCATAGAGTGGTCCCTCCTGGGGACGTAGCCACACACTTCCTGTGGTCCTGGCTCCATGCCTGTGTGGACAACCTTCTCATAGCCTCTGAAAGCTCTTTCTTTCTCCCTGTCTCAGGCTCCACCAGGATTCTGCTTCTCCCTTGTTGCCAACACTTGTTTCTCTACCCCAGGTTTCTGGCAACCCTGCTGGTTGACTGGGGAATTGAAGCTGTTTTGTTTTGTTCTTTAGCATCATTTTGCATGAAGTAAATCACAGAGCCCTTTCCTTAAAGTGTTCAACTGTCAATCATTACAGGGAAAATAAACAAAACAGGAGAGATGGTGAAGACGTCAGAGATGTCGGGTCCTCTTGGCGGCTGTTACTGGCTAGTGGTTCCTGACTTCTTTTAAACGATGACTCCAAAGCTTCCCAGGGAGAAGGCTGAGAGCCTCTCGAGCTGTGTCTGGGGTCTCACCGACAGCCCTTGATGGCTTAGGAGTGAGACCAGCCTGCTCAGACTCCCCTCTAACTCTACCGGCGGCGCCCTGCCTGGGCTGGGTGCTGCCCCACTCCTCCCAGCCCCACATCAGGGGAGGAATTCTGTGGCTTCTCTGGATCCCACAGAGTTTCTCTCTGGACTTAGACAACCTTACACTGTTTCTTACTAGCTTCCTATGGCTTCTGCTACAAGTAACCACAAACTTAGTGGCTTCAAACACAAATGCATTGTTTTACTATTCTGGAAGTCAGAAGTCTGACACGGGTCTCACTGGGCTGAAATCAGGGTGTTGGGAGGGTTGCATTCCTTCTGGATTGTCTTGAGGTGAATCATTCTTTTTTGCCTTTTCCAGCCTCCAGAGGCCACCCACATTCCTTGGCTCATGGCCCCCTTTCATCTTCAAAGCCAAAAATGGCCAGTTGAGTCCCCACATCCTGTCACTCTGATGCTGACACTGTCTCCCTCTTCCTTCTTTTAAGGACCCTTGTGATGACATTGTTCCTACCTGAATAATCCAGGCTCATCTCCCTATATAAAGTCAGCTGATTAGCAACCTTATTTCATCAGCAATTGCTTAATCCCCCCCCCCCCCCTTACCGTGTAAGGGACATATTAGGACATGCTTTGGAGGGGGTTGGCATTATTTCATCTGCCATAACTGTCCACAATTGACTTCTCCTCCTTGAAATTCTTCCTTTCTTGAGATATTGAAGATCAGCCGTAAAGAATGCTTCCACTTTCAGGTAAAGCTAGCCTCGTCACCTGGGGTCCCTAGATGGACAGACTTGCCTAAACTTCTCAGGAGGCCCCATTGGTAGGCAGGTGCCAGCTTTCCAGGAAACCCCATCGCTCAGCAAACAGAAGCCTCTTCTGGGGCTTCAAAGACCCTCTGTCCCTATTAGGCCTCACTCCCAACTCACCCTTCTGGTCTGAGGAGCCTCTGTTCACAGCACAGTGTGGCTGAGGGGCTGGTGTGCCTGGAGCACCACAAAGTGTCCTGCTGCTAGTTCCACTCACTCACGGGGACTTTGTGATGATGTGCTCCAGTGTTCTACTCCTGGAAATGGTCTCCTAGAATGCTCACTTGTCATCTAAAATGGTCTGAACAATCAGAAACAAGAAGTATATATATATATATATATATATATATATATATATATATATATATATATATATATATAATTTCTAAGATGGAGGGAGAAGGATCATTCTGGCAACCCCTTATCAGCAGAAGGCCAGCTGCTCCCCCAGACATGGTCAGGCTGCCATTACATCAAAGGCACATCAGGCATCTCTAGGACACTGTTTTTGATCCACCACTATGTCACCTTGCACAAGCTACTTTACCTCTTTGGCCTCAGTTTTCTTGTTCCTCACATGGGAAGACCTAATTTGAAGAGTGAGGGAAAAAAGTACCAGATGCGGAGTTCTCTCCTCCTTCCTTTCACCACTTGCTTCTCCCCACCTTTCAAACTCAGTTATCCACACTTACCTCTCTTTGTTCTTATCATGCTTCATTTATTTCTAAAAATCCCAGAAAAATCATGTTGCTATTTTCAGCTCCGCCACCTCCATCTCCCCTCCCCCCGCCTCTCTCACACACACACAGACACCTGGTCTGCAAATGGAGAGGAGCTAAGCCCACAGGAGGAAAAACCTGAGGACACAGTGGGGGAGGCTCAGGCAGTGGAGTTATGGATGGAGGAGGGGAAGGTCTTTGGGTCCAGAATCATCTAAATTAATCACTCACACAGCTTTTAGATTTGAGAACCCATTCCCCAGCCCAGCACTGTTTCCCAAGCTCTTTCTTTTCTTCCATAGGGGATGGTGACAGCTGAGCAGCATCATAGAGTGAGGGGCGGAGTGGGGGACTTTTCAATGGCTGAATTTACCAGAGATGATTTCTGGACCAAAAGCAGTCCAAACAACTCCCTTCCCTACCAGAAAAAACCTGCACACAAAAGGCCGGGAAAACTGAGCTCTTTGGCACTCCCTGATCATCACTGTGCTTTTTTTCAGATCCCAATTATAAATTTGAACTGAACAGATGTATTCTACGGAAATGCTTTAAAATATTATTAGGAACAGCTTTTGCATTAGTGGTAATAAATCCATACTTGCAGTCACCTTTCATTTCTGCCTAACTCGTTGATAACGTGAACAATGTAAATTCTGCCCCAGTGTAAATTTAAGCAAATGGATCGGTGCTCCCCTTTCCTCACTCTTCTGCTCCTGTCCCTCCCCATCCACTTGCCCCACTCCCACAGGCCTGCCACAGAACACCATTTGGGATGGGGAGGAGATTGGAGAGCTCAAAGCTCCAATCATCGACCCTGACCTCCAAACCACTGCATGATCTTGAAGGACTGAGGCACCTTCAGTGTCCTATGTGGTCACCTGCTTCTAAATGGGTCTCAGTGACCTCTGCCTGGTGGAGTTCACACCTTTGGTGTGGGCTGGACCTAGTGAATTGCTTCGAACAAATACAACATTGTGAAAGTGATGGGAGGCCACGTGTGAGATTAAGGTATAGCAGACTGACTCTCATCTTGCTGGCCCTCTCTCTCTTGCCTTCTTGGCTTGCTGGCTATGATGAAGCAAGGTGTTGTGGTGGAGAGAACCACATGGCAACGAGCTGAGGGTAACCTCTGGTTAACAGCCAGTGGGAAGCTGAGTCAGACCCTCACTCCAGTGGCCCTCAAAGAACCTAATCATGTCAACAACTGCTGTGTGAGCTTGGAGCCAGATCTTGCCCACTCTGAACCTTGAGTTGACTGTAGCTCTAGCTGAGATCTGGATTGTAGCCGGTGAGAGATTCTGAAGCAGAAGCTATGCCCAGATTTCTGATCCACAGAAAAAGGAAAATAGTAGGGATAATAATAAATAATAAATGCAGATTGTTTTAAGCCACTTATTTTGGGGGTAATTCGTTATGCAGCAGCAGATAACTAACACACTCCTTATGTCACTAATCTGTAAAATGGAACCATTCCCACCAACCCTTCTAAATATAGCAGGAAGAATGGGGTATTAAGACACATTTCAAAACTGAAACTTTATTCTAGTTGCATCAATAGCAGTAATTGATTTATTCCATAAATACTTACTGAGTGCCAGTTATAGTTAGATGCTGTGTTGTGAACATAGGCCACAGAAATGAATACGATATTCTTGTTTCCTTTTATGAGGTCATGGCCTTTGTGAGGGCAGTGATGTATAGTTTGGAAACAGAGTGAAATACAGTATATTAAAGTTTCTGAAATGCCCTCTAAATGGTTTGGAAGTCCAGATGCCATATACAACCTCATATAACAAAAATGTTTACCAAAGTAGCAAGAATTCTTGGAAATCCTATTCCTCCTTTCACAGTGGGAGTACTAACAAGAAAGAAAGCACTGAGAGGGAGCTTCAAGATGGCGGAAGAGTAAGACGCAGAGATCACCTTCCTCCCCACAGATACATCAGAAATACATCTACATGTGGAACTGCTCCTATAGAACACCCACTGAACGCTGGCAGAAGACCTCAGACCTCCCCAAAGGCAAGAAACTCCCCACGTACCTGGTAGGGCAAAAGAAAAAAAGAAAAAACAGAGACAAAAGAATAGGGATGGTACCTGCACCAGTGGGACGGAGCTGTGAAGGAGGAAAGGTTCCCACACACTAGAAGCCCCTTTGCAGGCAGAGACTGTGAGTGGCGGAGTGGGAAGGTCTGGAGCAGCGGAGGAGAGCGCAGTAACAGGGGTGCGGAAGGCAAAGCGGAGAGATTCCCACAGAGGATTGGTGCCGACCAGCACTCACCAGCCTGAGAGGCTTGTCTGCTCACCCGCTGGGACGGGCGGGGCCTGGGAGCTGAGACTCGGGCGTCTGTTGGAAGCTGGGAGAGGACTGGGGTTGGCTGCGTGAACACAGCCTGAAGGGGTTAGTGCACCACAGCTAGCTGGGAGGGGGTCCGGGAGAAGTCTGGAGCTGCCGAAGAGGCAAGAGACTTTTTCTTCCCTCTTTGCTTCCTGGGGCGTGAGGAGAGGAGATTAAGATCACTGCTTAAAGGAGCTCCAGAGACGGGCGCGAGCTGCGGCTATCAGCACAGACGCCAGAGACGGGCATGAGATGCTAAGGCCGCTGCTGCCGCCACCAAGAAGCCTGTGTGTGAGCACAGGTCACTATCCACACCTCCCCTCCGGGAGCCTGTGCAGCCTGACACTGCCAGGGTCCCATGATCCAGGGACAACTTCCCCGGGGAAACGCATGGCACTCCTCAGGCAGGTGCAATGTTACACCGGCCTCTGCCGCTGCAGGCTCATCCCGCATCTGTACCCCTCCCTCCCCCCAGCCTGAGTGAGCCAGAGCCCCCAAATCAGCGGCTCCTTTAACCCCGTCCTGTCTGACTGAAGAACAGACGCCCTCAGGAGACCTATACGCAGAGGCGGGGCCAAATCCAAAGCTGAACCCCAGGAGCTGTGCAAACAAAGAAGAGAAAGGGAACTCTGTCCCAGCAGCCTCAGGAGCACAGGATTAAATCTCCACAATCAACTTGATGTACCGAGCTTCACTCAATGACCAGCAAGATACAGTGCTGTACACCCTATGCCAAACAACTAGCAAGACGGGAACACAGCCCCATCCATTAGCAGAGAGGCTGCCTAAAATTGTAATAAAGCCACAGACACCCCAAAACACACCACCAGACGTGGACCTGCCCACCAGAAAGACAAGATCCAGCCTCATCCACCAGAACACAGGCACTAGTCCCCTCCACCAGGAAGCCTACACAACCCACTGAACCAACCTTAGCCACTGGGGACAGACACCAAAAACAACAGGAACTGGGAACCTGCAGCCTGCAAAAAGGAGACCCCAAACACAGTAAGTTAAGCAAAATGAGAAGACAGAAAAACACACAGCAGATGAAGGAGCAAGGTAAAAACCCACCAGACCTAATAAATGAAGAGGAAATAGTCAGTCTACCTGAAAAAGAATTCAGAATAATAATAGTAAAGATGTTAAAAAATCTTGGAAATAGAATAGACAAAATACAAGAAACGTTTAACAAGGACCTAGAAGAAGTAAAGAGCGAACAAACAATGACGAACAACACAATAAACGAAATTAAAATTTCTCTAGAAGGGATCAATAGCAGAATAACTGAGGCAGAAGAATGGATAAGTGACCTGGAAGATAAAATAGTGGAAATAACTACTGCAGAGCAGAATAAAGAAAAAAGAATGAAAAGAACTGAGGACAGTCTTAGAGACCTCTGGGACAACATTAAACACACCAATATTTGAATTATAGGGGTTCCAGAAGAAGAAGAGAAAAAGAAAATATTTGAAGAGATTATAGTTGAAAACTTCCCTAATATGGGAAAGGAAATAGTTAATCAAGTCCAGGAAGCACAGAGAGTCCCATACAGGATAAATCCAAAGAGAAACATGCCAAGACACATATTAATCAAACTATCAAAAATTAAATGCAAAGAAAACATATGAAAAGCAGCAAGGGAAAAACAACAAATAACACACAAGGGAATCCCCATAAGATTAACAGCTGATCTTTCAGCAGAAACTGTGCAAGCCAGAAGGGACTGGCAGGACATATTTAAAGTGATGAAGGAGAAAAACCTACAACGAAGATTATTCTACCCAGCAAGGATCTCATTCAGATTTGATGGAGAAATTAAAACCTTTACAGACAAGCAAAAGCTGAGAGAGTTCAGCACCACCAAACCAGCTTTACAACAAATGCTAAAGGAACTTCTCTAGGCAAGAAACACAAGAGAAGGAAAAGACCTACAATAACAAACCCAAAACAATTAAGAAAATGGGAATAGGAACATACATTTCAATAATTACCTTAAATGTAAATGGATTAAATGCTCCCACCAAAAGACACAGACTTGCTGAATGGATACAAAAACAAGACTCGTATATATGCTGTCTACAAGAGACGCACTTCAGACCTGGGGAAACATACAGACTGAAAGTGAGGGGATGGAAAAAAATATTCCATGCAAATGCAAACCAAAAGAAAGCTGGAATAGCAATTCTCATATCAGACAAAATAGACTTTAAAATAAAGACTATTACAAGAGACAAAGAAGGACACTACATAATGATCAAGGGATCGATCCAAGAAGAAGATATAACAATTCTAAATATTTATGCACCCAACTTAGGAGCACCTCAGTACATAAGGCAAATACTAAGAGCCATAAAAGGGGAAATCAACAGTAACACAATCATAGTAGGGGACTTTAACACCCCACTTTCACCAATGGACAGATCATCCAAAATGAAAATAAATAAGAAAACACAAGCTTTAAATGATACATTAAACAAGATGGACTTAATTGATATTTATAGGACATTTCATCCAAAAACAACAGAATACACTTTCTTCTCAAGTGCTCATGGAACATTCTCCAGGATAGATCATATCTGGGGTCACAAATCAAGCCTTGGTAAATTTAAGAAAATTGAAATTGTATCAAGTACCTTTTCTGACCACAACGCTATGAGACTAGATATCAATTACAGGAAAAGATCTGTAAAAAATGCAGACACATTGGGCTTCCCTGGTGGCAGTGTTTGAGAGTCTGCCTGCTGATACAGGGGACTTGGGTTCATGCCCTGGTCCAGGATGATCACACATGCCATGGAGCAGCTAGGCCCATTACCCATGGCCGCTGAGCCTGTGCGTCTGGAGCCTGTGCTCTTCAATGGGAGAGGCCACAACAGTGAGATGCCCATGGACCACACACACAAAAAAAAAGACAAACATATGGAGGCTAAACAATGCACTACTTAATAAACAAGTGATCACTGAAGAAATCAAAGAGGAAATTAAAAAATACCTAGAAACAAGTGACAATAGAGACACAATGACCCAAAACCTATGGGATGCAGCAAAAGCAGTTCTAACAGGGAAGTATATAGCAATACAATCCTACCTTAAGAAACAGGAAACATCTCAAATAAACAACCTAACCTTGCACCTAAAGCAATTAGAGAAAGAAGAACAAAAACACCCCAAAGTTAGCAGAAGGAAAGAATCATAAATGACAGATCAGAAATAAATGAAAAAGAAATGAAGGAAACAATAGCAAAGATCAATAAAACTAAAAGCTGTTTCTTTGAGAAGATAAAACAATTGATAAACCATTAGCCAGACTCATCAAGAAAAAATGGGAGAAGACAAATCGATAGACTTAGTAATGAAAAAGGAGAAGTAACACTGACACTGCAGAAATACAACAGATCATGAGAGATTACTACAAGCAACTCTATGCCAATAAAATGGACAACGTGGAAGAAATGGACAAATTCTTAGAAATGCACAACCTGCCGAGACCGAACCAGGAAGAAAAAGAAAATATGAACAGACCAATCACAAGCACTGAAACTGAAACTGTGATTAAAAATCTTCCAAAAAACAAAAGCCCAGGACCAGATGGCTTCACAGGCGAATTCTATCAAACATCTAGAGAAGAGCTAACACCTATCCTTCTCAAACTCTTCCAAAAGATAGCAGAGGGAGGAACACTCCCAAACTCATTCTACAAGGCCACCATCACTCTGATACCAAAACCAGACAAAGATGTCAAAAAGAAAGAAAACTACAGGCCAATATCACTGATGAACATAGATGCAAAAATCCTCAACAAAATACTAGCAAACAGAATCCAACAGCACATTAAAAGGATCATACACCATGATCAAGTAGGGTTTATTCCAGGATTGCAAGGATTCTTAAATATACGCAAATCAATCAATGTGATACAACATATTAACAAACTGAAGGAGAAAAACCATATGATCATCTCAATAGATGCAGAGAAAGCTTTTGACAAAATTCAACACCCATTTATGATAAAAACCCTGCAGAAAGTAGGCATAGAGGGAAATTTCCTCAACATAATATAGGCCATATATGACAAACTCAAGCCAACATCGTCCTCAATGGTTAAAAACTGAAACCATTTCGACTAAGATCAGGAACAAGACATGGTTGCCCACTCTCACCACTCTTATTCAACATAGCTTTGGAAGTTTTAGCCACAGCAATCAGAGAAGAAAAAGAAATAAAAGAAATCCAAATTGGAAAAGAAGAAGTAAAGCTGTCACTGTTTGCAGATGACATGATACTATACATAGAGAATCCCCAAGATGCTACCAGAAAACTACTAGAGCTAATCAGTGAATTTGGCAAAGTAGCAGGATACAAAATTAATGCACAGAAATCTCTGGCACTCCTATACACTAATGATGAAAAATCTGAAAGTGAAATTAAGAAAACACTCCCATTTACCACTGTAACAAAAAGAATAAAATATCTAGGAATAAATCTACCTAAGGAGACAAAAGACCTGTATGCAGAAAATTATAAGACACTGATGAAAGAAATTAAAGATAATACAAATAGATGGAGAGATATACCATGTTCTTGGATTGTAATAATCAACATTGTGAAAATGACTCTACTACCCAAAGCAATCTACAGATTTAATGCAATCCCTATCAAACTACCACTGGCATTTTTCATAGAACTAGAACAAAAAATTTCACAATTTGTATGGAAACACAAAAGACCCAGAATAGCAAAAGCAATCTTGAGAACGAAAAATGGAGCTGGAGGAATCAGGCTCCCTGACTTTAGACTATACTACAAAGCTACAGTAATCAAGGCAGTATGGTACTGGCACAAAAACAGAAATATAGATCAATGGAACAATATAGAATTCCCAGAGATAAACCCACGCACATATGGTCACCTTATCTTTGATAAAGGAGGCAGGAATGTACAGTGGAGAAAAGACAGCCTCTTCAATAAGTGGTGCTGGGAAAACTTGACAGCTACATGTAAAAGAATGAAATTAGAACACTCCCTAACACCATACACAAAAATAAACTCAAAATGGGTTAAAGACCTAAATGTAAGGACAGACACTATCAAACTCTCAGAGGAAAACATAGGCAGAACACTCTATCACATAAATCACAGAAAGATCCTTTTTGACCCACCTCCTAGAGAACTGGAAATAAAAACAAAAATAAACAAATGGGACCTAATGTAACTTCAAAGCTTGTGCACAGCAAAGGAAACCATAAACAAGACCAAAAGACAACCCTCAGAATGGGAGAAAATATTTGCAAATGAAGCAACTGACAAAGGATTAATCTCCAAAATTTACAAGCAGCTCATGCAGCTCAATATCAAAAAATCAAACAACCCAATTCAAAAATGGCCAGAAGATCTAAATAGACATTTCTGCAAAGAAGATATACAGATTGCCAACAAACACATGAAAGAATGCTCAACATCATTGATCATTAGAGAAATGCAAATCAAAACTACAATGAGATATCTCTCACACCAGTCAGAATGGCCATTATCAAAAAATCTAGAAACAATAAATGCTGGAGAGGGTGTGGAGAAAAGGGAACCCTCTTGCACTGTTAATGGGAATGTAAATTGATACAGCCACTATGGAGAACAGTACAAAAAACTAAAAATAGAACTACCATACAACCCAGCAATCCCACTACTGGACATATACACTGAGAAAACCATAATTCAAAAAGAGTCATGTACCAAAATGTTTACTGCAGCTCTATTTATGATAGCCAGGACATGGAAGCAACCTATGTGTCCATCAACAGACGAATGGATAAAGATGTGGCACATATATATAATGGAATATTACTCAGCCATAAAAAGAAATGAAATTGAGTTATTTGTAGTGAGATGGATGGACCTAGAGTCTGTCATACAGAGTGAAGTAAGTCAGAAAGAGAAAAAGAAATACTGTATGCTAACACATATATATGGAATCTAAGAAAAAAAAAGGTCATGAAGAACCTAGGGGCAAGATGGGAATAAAGACATAGACCTACTAGAGCAGGGACTTGAAGATATGGGGAGGGGGAAGGGTAAGCTGTTACAAAGTGAGAGAGTGGCATGGACATATATACACTACCAAAAGTAAAATAGATAGCTAGTGGGAAGCAGCCACATAGCACAGGGAGATCAGCTCGGTGTTTTTTGACCACCTAGATAGGTTGGATAAGGAGGATGGGAGGGAGGTAGATGCAAGAGGGAAGAGATATGGGAACATATGTATATGTATAACTGATTCACTTTGTTATAAAGCAGAAACTAACACACCATTGTACAGCAATTATACTCCAATAAAGATGTTAAAAAAAAAAGCACTGAACAAGAACAGAAGGCTTAGAATTTGATGGGAACCTTGGGTATAATCCCAAATTGTTTATGGATACACTCTGGCATTTTGAACACAAGTCCTAGGACACACTTTTGGTAGGGGTCCCTATACCATTCTAGACACTCGGCTCTGGCCCCATGATATGCTCCATCCATAGCAATCCCTGTTCTTTCACACTATTCCTAATTCCTCAAAAGTTTTCTGTGAGTTCTCCTTCTCACTAGACCTCCAAGAGTCCCTGGAATCCTAACTAATATTCCAGCACCGGATTCTCTTTGGTTTCATGTTGTTGTTTATTCACCCACTCACTCCTTTATTCAACAAAATGAAATGGAGACTCCAGTCCCCCCAGAAGGTGAGAGCAAGTGCTGGGGTTTTTAAAAAGTGGACTAAAAATGCATTTGTCAAAATTCTGTTTGAGGAGTGGTTGGTCACCTAGAATCACTCCAGAGCCTAGATTCACACTGTGACAGGAGAAGGGAAGTTTAGTCTCTGGATAAATTGAACCACATTGGCCCAAACTCTGCATCACTGGCCACAACAGAGGGTGAGTGTGATGCCTTAATGAAAAGAATGCTTAAATGCTTAGCCTATGCTATTAGCTTCATTGCTTCCATGTGGATGAGAATTGAATTGGATATCTCCATCTCTAATCTAGTATTGACCACCTGCAGAACATTTCTGCTTGGAAATTCCAGCAGGATTAAAATCGCAACCATGTAAACCCATGCAAGTTCTCTCAGCATCACTTTGGTCCCCACACATCCATGCATCAAGTGCCTCAGGACCTTTGCACTGGCTTTTCTCTCTCTATCTACATATTGCCATGGCTTCTTTCACTTCGAGTCCTTGTCCAGACTTGACCTTTATGATGAGTCCTCCTCTGATCATCTTATTTAAAATTGCAACCTTGAACAACACACTGCATGTAGTCCTCCCTCAATACATGTTTTTAGAATGGAGTGTTTGAGCAGAGGCTGGAAGCCCATTTATTTTTTGTATGTGTGGTAAAATATACATAACATAAAATTTGCCGTTAACAACCATTTCTTAAGTACACAGTTCAGGGGCATTAAGTACATTCACATTGTTGTGCAACCATCACCACTATTCATTTCCAGAACTTTCCCCATGATCCCAAACTGAAACTCTGAACCCATTAAACAATAACTCCCCATCTTCTTCCTCCCCACCTCCCAGCCCCTGGAAACCACATTCTACTTTCTGTCTCTATGAATTTGACTCCTCTATGTATCTCATGTAAGTGGAATCATACAATTTTTTTTTGTGCGGCCTATTTCACTTAGCATAATGTTTACAAGTTTCAACCACATTGTAGCATGTGCCAGAATTTCTTTCTTTTTACACCTGAAAAATCTTCTATTGTATGTATAGATCACATTTTGTTTATCCATTCATTTGTTGATGGTTAAAGCCATTAGTTTTTGCAGAGATGATGCCCAAAGGACTAGAGCATGGGATGGCAGGTGGGCTCGGTCACCCCTTGTGTTCCTCCTGACAGATGAGATCCACTGAATACTTGTGGTGCTTATCTCACCAAAGGAAAGGGACTTCTGAACCATGAAAGGAAGCCCCAAAACTTTGGGTATGGAATTATTTTTCTTTCTCCAGTACAACAATGGAAGCTGGAGATAGAATTTAATGAGAGCTGTGAGGATGAGTTATCTACCTTATGGTTATGAAAAAATTAGAAAATGGATTCTCTCTCCAAACATTAATTATATCAATTCTTTATTGAATAGGTGACTTTAGGCTAAATACTAAAATCAAAAACCAAAACTTGAAAAAACAAAAAAACAAATAAGTACAGTCAGGAGCAATGGAGAAATCACCTTGCTAACATGCCCGAGGGAATTTCCACCCAGTGCCTGAGCTGCTGTGGGCTGGCAGGACCCAGAGGTATGCATGCTGTCTGGCTGCTCTCTTGTCCCCTGAGAGGGCACTCACTTTCACTCAGCCATGGCATCTCTTCCTTCACCTTCTCTCATTCTGTCTTGTTTCCTCTTGTTTATTCTGTTTTTCACCTAATAATGTACCCAAAGATGATTATCATTTGAAAGGGACATGTATCTGTTTTTCTTCTGTTTTGACCTCATACCCTCATGTATAGTTTGTTCCTTCTTTGATGTGTTTGGTGCAGTTCTGTGCACTAAGGGTGCTTCTTAAGACAGTGAAGTTAGTTTTAGGCACACTCCCACCTATTCTCTTTGGGCCTCCTTCTCTCTCTCCACCAGCCACCCAGGGCCTGATAGAGCACACAAAGCGAGCCACACTACCTGCCTCCCAGGTGAGGCCTTTCCCCACTGCTCTCCTCTCTAAAGGCAGGACAACCTGGGTGAGCATCTGTCTGATTCCCTGCTTTGGATTGGTGTGTTGTGAGGAAAAACATCATTTGACTGTGAACAGCCAGATGTGGAAGAAAAGCAGAAGACTGATGAATTCCAGGGGAGGAGTTTGGAACTTGAGATGCTTTGAGGATCCATTTCTCTGGGAACTTGAGGAGATCCTGTGACCAATCCCACAACCATCAGAGGTGGGATTTGGAGGGGAGGAGGAGTCCCCAGTTAGAACTACAAGTGTGCTCTCCTATAGAAAATGTTGGGGTCTAGGGTGCTATTAGGACACTATTGCACTCTAGTTACATGGGCTTCGGCAGGCTTCTGTGGGCTGCCTGGGGCCCTAACCACCATGCACAACATGGTTTCTATGGGAAAGTGCATTTTGAGCATCAGAAAACTGACATCCACTCAAGCTTTTGGAACAGAGCACGCTCTTAAGTTGGAGACTGCTTGAATACCACATTCACAGCTAAATTATTTGGATAAGCCTATTTTTAAGATATATGCCTATTTCCAAGACATACAGCTTACATAACAATGGGAATCGGAAGAAAGAATTGGTAGAAGTCGTGTTCTTGGTGGAGAAGGGGGAAGATGTGAATATTCACTGTATAAAATACATTTAATTCTACAGGGAAGGAGAGTAGAAGACACAGAGGATATCTAAAATGTTCTGTAGGTTTGTATGTTTTGACCCACACAGTCTTTCTTTTAAGCAACACCACACCCATGCGGTTCTTAATTTTAATACCAGCATTTGAATTCTATATTAACAAAGAAGATTGAATTAAATTTAGAGGTTAGGGTATGAACAAGGTCTGCATGCTACAGGATTTGCCCCAGTCATGAAGCACCCCTAGTTTCCTGTCCCCCTTTGGTGTGTGGGGTTCCATGATGATGCATGATGAACACCCAGAACCAGACCTAGATTCCCTGGCCCCAGATGGGCCTTACTTGCAGGACCCAGCAATTACTTTGTGCAGGACCCTGTCTGGTTGCCAGTTTTCCAGAACAATCAGTTACTCAAGGTCAACACCTGTGTCCATTGGTCATCAAGTCAGTGTTAAGGACCTTGGTTATTCTGAGTCTAAAAATGAACTAACCTAGATTCACTTCATTTTACTTTACTTCAAATAATTCAACTCAGTAATTCATGGAGTTGAATTAATTCATTTCAATTTAACTACTTTAAATCAACAAACCAAATTAACTCAGATGAGACCTGAATTCAATATTCTAAGAATTGGTTAAACTACTCTAGTTGGCTGGTGGTATGTTCTTAACTATGGAAAGTCACGAAGTTGGTTCAGTTGGCCTTTGGGTTGGCAGAGAGATGTGGGATGAAATGTCTCCTCCTCTCCAACTGTGTGTATTATATTCATAGACTGCCCTTGTATCCTAGACAAAAATAACTAACGTAAATGCTGTTGTTTTTCAATTGTGAATTTAAGAAACAGAATTTTAGTTCTGATTCATGCCTCATGTTTGGAAGAGTAGTTGGTGTCTCATGATAATGAGAAAGATATGGAGGAAAAGTGGGCAGGACCAGTACCTGAATTCTTGGGAAAGCTGGCTCTTCTCCATGGCATGATCCCCATGGCATCCACACCCCTTACCTGTGCCTTAGTGAGCAGGTGGCCTCCACATCCAGGAAGGGAAGACTCATGCAGGTGTGTAGCTTCTCCATGCTTGGCCTGTTCATTGGTACAGGTCTGTTTCCCACAAGAAGAGCTACCCAAGCCTAGAAGAATAGGTCTGTGTGCTGATAGGGACAGTGAGGAAAGGAAGGAGGTAGTTATGGATGCTTTCTTGAATCCTGATCATCACAAGGATGATGAACTCCAGCAGAATGGCAAGAATACTAGGCTCTGGGTTAGGAGGCCTCAGTTCTGATTCTTGCTCTGTTACAAACCAGCTGTGTGATCTTGTGCAGATCACCTTTCTTGCATGGGCAAGCTGATTGCTAATGTGTCTTTTAACTCTACAATCCAAGCTAATGTGGTACGTATGGGAGGAGTGATAAGCTGCCTATGTCTCTGGGCACAGCTTCTGCCAGCTCTAGCAGTGGATAGCTGGAGTGAGAGCAGCTTTTCAGTTTATAGTTCTTCACTTTTTTGCATTAATCCTGACCCAGCAGTGTAGCTTTTAGTCACCTGGTCCCATGAGCCAGTAGAATCTGAAATTGACAGTTTGGTTTTCAGTAGCTCTAGATGTCACTGTTAACATTTTTCCTTCAATACCAGCAGCCCTATCTCTGCCATCAGCACCATCATGATACCATAAATATATGCCTGGCTTTGTATTAATCATTCATTATCATTCATTCATTTATTTTTCATTTCATTCATTATCTCATTTAGCCTTTACAATAGTTCCATAGGGAGGTATTCTCCTCATTTTTCAAATGAACAGGCTGGATTTCAGCCCACATCTACCTGATTTTGAAACTCAGTCCCGTAAGCCCTAATTATACAACCCTCAAGAAGGATTTTCTGCTGCTGTTTTCTACCCTGCCATCCAGTTCTTTGGGAAGGGACAGAACGCTGTCTTGAAACCCAGGCCTCTTGGGTTTCGCCTTGACTCTCTAGCAAGTTTTTGCCTAGACTCTTTGTGTCTGGACTCAGTTCCTTGCCTCCAAAACTAGTGGACAGTTTCTGGCTCTAAATGAACCAACCACTTCAGGCCAGGATGTTGTCCCCACCCAAATTTGATAACACTGGCCATCCAGCCCATGCTGCTGGACCTCCCCATCCTCTGAACTGGGGATCTCAGGGTCTGCTGGAGCCAAGGTTGACTACATCACAACTCTTTGGGGCTCTTGGTCACTGATTTGAAGTCAGCCCTATATCTCTCACAATTTCCTTCTCCCTCCCCTGGGCATCCTCCTCTTCACCACATGCCCTGCTGCTGAGTGCTCAGCAGGAGCCCCACCTGAGTTCACTTGACTTATGACACCTGGGGCCTGTGGGAAAGAACATCGTGAAACATGGTGATCCAGCCCCAGACTGGAAGGTGACCCCAGGGGGTCAAGCCAGCAGGGGGTGGTGAGGGGGTTGCCCGACAGAGCTCCATAAATATAACTTTTGTTTTACTCCTGTGTTCCCTTCTGCTCTCACTTGTTGTTTTTTTTTTTTTTGCCCGTGGGGAGCTCTTGAGCTCAGAGCCACAGGGGAGAGAGCACTTCTCACTGAGGTGACCCAGTCTTGTCCTGCTGCTGCTCCTTGTAAGATTTGGTTGCTTTCCATCTTAATTATATTCCTTGCATCGGTGGCTGGCAGGCACACAACCTTTAAAGGAATTTATCTTAAAAACCCACTCTCTGCTGAGAGGAATGGGGAGTTGTGAGATTTCTAAGGATGTTTGCATGTATGTGCATGTGCGTGTGTGTGTGTGTGTGTGTGTGTGTGTGTGTGTGTATGTGTGTGTAGGTGGTGAGGGTGTGGTGATGGCGGGGTGGTGGTAGTTGCTTTCTTGCTTACCATTACCTTGGGAGGTCAGAGCTTGCTAACATGGGCTTGGGATACTCACATGCCCCTTAACCTTGAGTCTCACCAAACACACAGGCTTCTGCTCGTGATACCACTATCAAATCAACTGGTGATAGTGATGATATTGTGAAGGGGAGCTAGGGCTTGTTAATAGGTTACAGCACCATAAGCTTAGGTTATATTCATCTAACTTAATGACTCACTGTAACATATTTTTGGGGGGGCTAATACTCTGAAGATCCCTGACTGAATGCAAATGTCATCCTGCAGAAATATCTGTTTGTAATCATCAACCATCCACATTTTAGTATAAATTAACTTGTAGATGACTCAGTTACCAAATGCAAGGTCTTTCCATATCTATAGTAACTAATAGATAATCCATTCATTTACCCTTTGATTTACTCGTTTGAGAATTTTTTTTTTCTTAAGCTCCAACTGTGTACTCTGTCTTATCCAAGGAGACCAAGAGAAGGAGAAAACCTGTCCCTTGAGGGAAGATTCTGGGGACCTAGAGTTCCCCACAGGAAACAATAGAGCATGATTAAGATAAATTATAGTTAGGAGCTAGACTGGGCATTATAGACAGTTGCACATGGTAGACTGAAGCAGGTTTAGATGGAGCTGAGGTTAGCTCTGCACTAAATTTTTACTCTTAGAATTGCCCAGACAAGGTTGATGTGATTGAAGTCAGAATGAATAGTACAGAGTAAATAATGCAGAAGGAGAAAATAGGTGGATGGCAGAAACTGGAGAAAACAGAAGGCTGGCATTAAATGTAAGGTAACCTTGAGTGTTTGATTCTGTGATGGTGATGCAAAGAGAAATCCCTTACTCTTTCCCTGACTAGCAGCCTGAGTCTATTCTTTTATTAGCAATGTCCACGTTGGATGTGCATTTTCTAGCTCCCACCCAATTCCACCATCAACTTTGTGGGGAGGCATGATTCTCTGCTTACACATAGTAGGTGCTTAATAAATGTATTGAATCATTAAACAAATGATTAGTAAATAGATAGTCTTGAGCTTATCTGCTAAGCCAAACTACTTCAGAGGTTTTGGTGTGATTCTTCTGGATGAAACTTGGCTATCCCAAACCTGAATCTGGTCAGGAAAGGATATTCTAACAATAAATGCTACTTTTCAAACACTGGTCAATGTTCCTAGTCTTTCTCTTTGTCTCTCATCAGTGTTCACATAACCTCACTCAAATTCAGCCAGACACAGCAATTATTGATTTTGCCAATTATGCAGTTAGATGCTGTGGTACAATCAAAAAAAAAAAAAATGTCACCCTTGCCTTCCAAGAACTTAAAATTAGTTGTTAGTTTTCTATGAAGAGCAGTGAGAATTTCCTCAGGAAGAAAAATTTTAAATCTAATCATATAATTACACGTCACTGAAAATGCATACAATTCTAATTTCTTCACTAAATACCAGTGCTGTGACCACCTCATTAGATTATAACTTCCACAGGGTAAACCTTCTAGGAAAGAGGATTAAATATTCCTGACCCACGTGTAATAATTTTTCTGGCTGTGGATCCCTCCACCCAGCCAAAGGTCAGGCCAAGGATGCTTCCCCCACCACCCTGACCCCGCACTTCAACCCACACACCAGATCTCTTAGAGGAAAGTGGTGACTCAGTGTTCCCTTGGAATTCCCTGAGCTCAAACTTGTCACCATATCCTAAAACTCCAAGATGTGACTGAATGTGCAGTCCCACAGCTTCTACAAAAGGGCCCCATCAGTGGGGCCTCAGCCTCCAGAGGACAGTTTCCTATTCTAGAGATCCCTCTGTGTTCGGGCCATACCCCAGGGCAGAAGCCTTGCTTCTCAGCTCAGTTCCCACCCACGTATGAGGAATCTGGGACTATGGGCCTGATAAAATGCACCAACCTTTTATCAAGTCCTGTTGCTGGGGTGAGATAGCTTTCTTATGAGCTAGACCCTAGCTTTCCCTTTCCCCAGGGAGGCATGTAAGGTTTAGGACCAGAGCTGTGTCTGTACCATCTCCCACTGCTTCCTGTACTGGATTAGGGCCCAGCCCACACTCTGTGCATTCACCACCCACACCTCCTTCTCCCAGCAAACCCTCTCACCCCTCCCTGCCATTTGCCTCTGCCCGATCCTCTTGTACCCCTCCACAATCCAGGACAGCATCACCGGGGCTTAGATTAATTGATGATTATTACTTACATGACCCTGGCTTCCTCATTATGCTAGTATTTGCTTCCTTTTGTATTTTTTCAGCTGGAGATCTCAGCGCTGGCCCACGGTAGGTCCTCTGTCATGTTTATTGAGTGATGGTTTGATGTTTCCGCTTTTCCACACCACTCGCACACCTTCCCTCGACTCAAATTTCTCATGACAGTTGGGAATGTGGTGGGGCTAAATTAATTGACCTTTTCTGTCATCCATTAGAACTCTGCTTGAGTGTTGATCTTCCAAGCTGCTTTTTGGTCATCCTGAACTGACTCTAGTGCATCAGAAATGGCGATAGTGCCTTCACCCTCCTGGGTATAAAACTGGTTTTATCTATGTATCATGTTTGTAATTTCTGTTGGGTCACTCTGTTAGTAACATACTTGAAGATAGCCAGCCACGGGCTGGGAAAACTGGGATGAGGAAGAACTAGTGTGAATAAGATCTAAAGCCGCCAATGGAGGGACTGACCTGCCCCACAGAAAATTTGGGAAGGAGATTCAGGCCTGTGAGTAAAGCACAGTGCCTGCTGGTACAGCAATCACAGGCCACATTTCAGTAATAGGGGCTGTATCAGCAGTGTGGTACCGAGATAGGGAACACTTATGAATGCAGGTGCAAAGCATGTCTCAAGGTGTAGCTGCTAGCTAGGGACCCACCCTTTGGTATTTAGAAGGGAATGCCAAGGGCTGAGAAGTACCACATCCTAGGAAGGACTGGGGTGACTTTTTTCTCCCCTCGGCTTCACTTCCATCATCAAATAATTAATGAACACACTAGTAACTTCTGGGTCCTGGGACAATTTGCTGCATGAACAGGCAATATTCTCTCTTGGAGCTTGGAGGGGAACAGACTAAAACTAATAAACAAATGCATGAAATAATTACAAATTGTGAAAAGAAAATCTGTGAAGGAAACAACTCTAAGAGAGCAAATAATTGGTGGTGAGGGTGGTTGGAGAACCACCTAAAGCATGGAGAACAATGTTTGGCGTGGATGACTAGGAAAGCCGAGACTCGGAGGATGAAATGGAGTCTGCCAGTTTCAGAACGTAGAAGAGAGAAACCCAGTGGAGAGAACAGCATATACAAAGGTCCTGAGTCAGAAAAGCCTTGGCTTGTTGAAGGAAGTAAAACGGGGTCAGGATAGTGGGTAAATGGGCAAGGGGGAGAGAATGGATTACTGAAGCTGGCATAGCGAATGGAGCCATATCAGGTAGCTAGCTTTTGCAAACAAACAACCCTAACATTTAGTGGCATAAAACAATGATTTATTATTTCGTATGATTCTGTGAGGTTCTTCCAGTCTGGGCATGTAGCTGGGGCAGGGTGGTCTAGAATGGCTTCCTTTATATATCCGGGGCCTCAGCTAGGATAGCAAGGATGGTGGGGGCAGCTGGGCCTCCCTCTCCAAGAGGTCGCTCATCCTTCTATAGGAACCCAGGCTTATTCACATGATGTTTGCAGGATTCCCAGCAAGAGAGGGCAAGCTCCACAGAGCAAGAGTTTCCAAGCCTCTGCTTGGGTCACAGTTGCTAATAATCCATTGACCAAAGCAAATCACACAGCCAAATCCTGTGGCAAAGGCCAGAAAAATCCATCTTTTGATGACAGGAACTGAACAATATGGAAGTTTTCACTACAATCTCAGGAATGAAAGCAGAAACTAGGTTTGTTCATTGGGTACCAGGTCCAGGTTGGGGTTCATTCAATTATTTCTTCCTACCTTTCTTCCTTTTCTTAAATAAAAAAATGTGTGATAGGCTCTGTCTCAGATCCGCTGCTGAGTAAGCATGGACCGTGCAGTCAGGTAGTTCGTATTATGATGTGGGAGGTACATAAACAGCCATGTGCAGTGCAGACATGCACCTTGCACAGGAGGCTGCATCAAATAATGGAGCATCTCCTTAGTGGAAGTGAGCCTGTGTGTAATGACGGGAGACAGACGAGAAAGCCTGACCCCACAAGGGGGTTGGGGAAGGAAGATTTCCTCAGGGAGGTTGAGCTGAGTCCTGAGGAATAAGAAAGTGAGGATAGGCATTCAGGGAGCAGGAGGGCAGCAAGGCAGACATCTGAGACCAGCAATGACTGGATGCTGACCCTGGACATGTGGATCTGTAGCTTCAACCCCTCCTGCTTCAGGTCATGCTCGGTCCTGAACACGATCTGAATGTGTGGGTGGTGGTGAAATTAAGGGAGCCCAGCAGCGCAGACAAGTTGGGGCAGGGCTGGGTCGAACAGTGCCTGCGGATGGTCCTGGTGTCTATGTCTGCACCCTGTGCCCAGGGCTCTTTGCAGCTTGTGCTAGGCATTTCCCAACAGATCGCAGACCCCTGAGTCACAGAGTCAGTGCTGACAGACGGCTCTAGCAGAGCTCCAGGACCTCTTTGCTAGAAATAGGTTCCCAATTCCCTCATACAGATTGTGTCCTGAAGGGACGATGGCATGTGAGTGTATCATTCTCTGCCCTCTCCATGTGTAGGAAGGGAGGGAGGTTGGGGGCTGTGTGCTGCTGAGGAAGAGAAAGCATCTCAGGAAATGTGTATATTTATCCTGGCCTCGCCTTAAGAAAACCCAGCCACCGATCCATCAGAAATGAATTTGAGTTTGGATAACATTAGTGTTTAAGGCGATGCTCTTCTCTTGTATTGATTCTCTGTGGGTTGAAATGGAAACAATTTTAGAAACATAGTCTTAGGTTTCCTTAATCTGTGTGGCTCAGGGAGAAAAAGGCGGTTGTCACTCGTGTTAATAACCACAAGAAACACTGTTCTAAAGTGCTTAGCTGGAAAATGAATTCCAGAAGCCAGTCCTAGCCATGCCTCCAGGGAAGTTGTTTCCTAAAAATTCAGCCCCCCGTTTTTTTTCCTTCAAGGGAGTTGCCTCAGGTGCAGGACCACTTGGGAAATAAAAATTTACATGCAGAATTGAGGATTCCCAGGAAGGGATGAGTTGTCATGGGGTGGGGTCATCATTGTCATTGGCCGGGTGAGGGTGGGTTGTTTGTGCAATTGACTTTGGAAGCCTAATGGAGGACTCTGCCTCTCACCATCCAAAGTATATATCTGTAAAGCACAGGGAACTCTGCTCAATATTATGTAATAACCTAAATGGGAAAAGAATTTGAAAAAGAATAAATACATGTATATGTATAACCGAATCATCTCCCCACCCCCTGCTTGCTGTACACCTGAAACTAATACAACATTGTTAATCAACTATCTTCCAATATAAAATAAAAAGTTAAAAAAAATCCTCAAAAACAAAACAAAGTATGTTTCTTCTTGGAGTTTCATTATGAGACACTTATCTTTTAGATTAAGGCACTGAAAGTACTTGTTCAGATGTGTATGATGCTTGACTCTCTTAGAAAGAAATGTGTGCTAAGTTAGCATTAGTCACCTCTCAGGGTGTTGAGGTGAGGGAGAAGGTGGGTGGAGAGCAGGGAAGGGAGAAAAGTTTGTCACATGGGGCACTTCCATGAGAAGAGAGCAGGGTGGAGCCAGCAAAGGACAGCAAGGGGCATGGTGTGTCTGGGTTCAGGGTTTAAATGCACTGAGTATGGCTACACCCAAAAGGGAGCTCTGGTCCTGCTAAAGGAAGTCGTATCTATTTGTAGTTTGGGCTGAGCTTCCTAAAGACCCAACATTTGAAGCCTTGTGCCCCAATCCTTTGATTGTATGGAAGTTAGGGAGGTTAATAGCTCTCTCCCCTCAGAACTTGCCTTTTTGCCTCTGGCAACTAATAGAGCCCTTGTGGGTATTTGCACAAACATGATCTCTGTTTGCATAAAGTTTTGGCACAGTTTTCAGTGCCCCCTGGAGGAGCAATCTGTCCTGTGACCTTTTCCCCATCACCTGAGGTTTGTCACTTCACACCTCTCATCCTTCTCACCTCCCACTTGTCCTGACCCAGATCTGTGGGGCCAGAGCATGGGAGGAGGTTGGAGGGTGATGAAGGAAGGATGATCTGCCTTCTAAGAAGGATCCAAGTCCTGTCTTGCTCAGGGAGTGGGCTTCCTTTTCCTCTTCCCAGGCAGCCATGCACCTCTAGAATAACACCTGGCTTCACCATAAGTAATTTGTTTCTAACAACTATGATCCACGTCTCCATCAACAGCCTGCATCAGGGCATGGCCTGCGTGAATGGTGGACTCAGACCTCAGGATGTGGATGGGGTAGCCTCCCTGAATACCCACCAGCTGGCCAGAGCTCTGAGGAGTGGGAATCTCCTGTTGCATCGTTCGGACTCTTTAAGGTGGAAGATGCTCAGTTCACAACATGAGTTTTGGTTTATGTCGTGTGGGGTTCCCACAGGCACAGGCTGAACCTCCTAGGATAGAAACTCAGGAGAGCGGGGCCATGCTGAGACTGTGATACTCAGGGTCTGGGAGGACTTTCAGATTCCAAGCAGACTGCTCTATTGCCCAGGTTATCTTGGTGCCCCCTTAGAAGCAGGAGCTCATAATCTCCTGTTCTTTCCATTAATGACCAACCACCTCCTCCACTATTCTGTCTCATTTTGCAATTTTGTTTACTTGTAGCTTCTGCTTATTTGAGCAAACTCAAGACTTAAGGGCTTTGCAGACTGGCTGCTTTTGGTGTGATCTCTTTGGTCCCATTATCAACGGGCCCACTTTCTTTCTCCCCATAAAATTTTTTCAGCAGAGAAAATATGATATATTCAGCTGATTACCAGTGAGCTTATTTGCTCACAATTTAGGTGCCCACCCCTTCAAAGGCTAGCAGTCAACACAGAGATTGTCTTTCCTGAATTAGGTGTTCACCCCAGATCTGAACCAATCCAACCAGCTATGGCAGAGTGTTGTGTGGGAAGGGTGTTGTGCAACCATATGGACCTATGTGGGAAGAGCCCTTGGTAGGGGTGTATACTGTAGTCTTCTGTTAGCTTGTCCTTTTGTCCTAGTGGCTTAGGGCTTCTGATGTCTAGTGCAATGCCCAGCACATCCTCAATACTCAAAAAGTACTTGTGGAATAAATAAATGTGCACTGCTTAGGTTATCATGAAAATATCTCTTTTTCACTGACATACATTATAAGCAAACTTGACATAGGAACCCTATTTTAAAAAGCTATAATACCTAAGGACCAGGTATACAGCTGGAGATTATTAAATGCTAACACTCCTTGGTAAACAAACTAAGAAATATAGCAGAGGTATTAGAGCATATGTCCTGCTAGCTCTCCTGATGGGGACTTTGGAGGACTTTAGGTCAGTTTGTCCAATAGGAAATAATTAGACCTTCAAATGAGGAGACTGAGCAGGTGGGATAGAGCCTGAGGAAATAAAACAAGGTCTTATTCTAGGGGCCTCATGGGCAGAGCATGGACTCATTTGACTACAAGGAGAAAAATGACCCTCTTAAACCTCATTAAGTCAAACTCCACTAATTTAGAGTAAGCAATCACTCAGACCCACTGAGCTGAATTTTGCTTTTGCACTTTGAAAAATGTATCTGTAAAGTCAGTGAGCAGTGTCAGAAGAGAAGAAGGAGGTGGGGATGGGGGCAGGATCCAGGTGACTGCTGACTGCCAAGAATAGGCCCAGTGTCAATGCTCAGAAGCCCTCTTGGACTTCTTATTCCATAGATGCTCAGGCCCTTCTGTGCCTGCTATCCTCCATCATGGCCCTTAGCACAATGCAACAGACTGGGAACCCCTCAAGGATAATCCCCCAGTCCCTTTTCTCTGTATTCCCAGGTCAGAGCCTGACTAAATAAATGTTTTATTTCAGTGAATAAATAAAGCAAAGCTTCCACAGAACAGTCTTTACATAAAAATGAATACTGTGTTTATTTTAAATAGGCTTTATCTTAGGAGTAAGGTTTTATAGTTTTTAGCCAAGTCCTAGACAAACTGGTCTCCTAGATGTAGTATTATCACTGTACAGTCAATGTTGAAAAGGCAACTTGATGGTAAGATTAAAGTCAATAGCTTTTGAGTCATTAAACTATTGTTAATTAGAAGTTTAATGTTATGTCTCACTTACTTACAAACATGCCTACCCCCTCCCTCACTCTGGGATCCCAGGTCATGAAGATGAAATGAGTCAGTAGATGAATGAATGAATGAATGTTTTATAGTCTCCCTTATTGTGGTTCAGGTCCTTCACCTCATGTCATGGCCAGGTTGCCTCTTGGTGGGATTGGGTGCACAGATGGAATTTGGCAGCCTGGACAGACTCAGCTGGAGCCCAGCTAAAGACAAGAACATCCCTAGATGGGTAAACCTAAGGGCAAGGATAGGTGGAAGGCTAGCTTTTCAGGAAAGGCTCTTATGGTGAGTGCTGGGAGCAGCCAGATAATGCCCTGACAAACTGCCTCAGGGAAGTCCTAGAAAGGACAGAAGGAGGGATCAAGTGTCAGCAACTGAGGACCTGGCCAGCAGGTGGCATCCCAGGAACACTGGCAGGTTCCAGCATCCTGGTTTATACCCATAGACATGCTGTAGCCTCCTTGCAGGAGGCTAGGAACCTCCTGAAAAGGAGCAAGGTGGAGATCCAGTTCTGGAGGATATAGAGAACAGGGAATGTCTTTAAGTGCAAAGAAAAAGACGAATGTGTTACCAGAACTGTGGTGGGTATTATTTGGTCACAAGGGTAAGATAGTAGCCCATTTACTAGTACTGAGACATGAAGCCAAGCCAGACTGGGGCAGAGGTGACTTGGAGCTGAGTCATTGCATAACAATCTACAACTCTTCCAATTCCCTTTGGTAGTAACATGTGTCTAGCTAAGGGGTGGATGTGGGCAGAGGTCTCTCTGGAGACAGAGGCAGTATAGGATTCCTAGTTGTCAGATGTGGGACAGTGCCAGAATTGAGGCACTAATTAATTTGGACAAACCCTTCTGTTGAGGACTAGAAAAGATGAATAACAACAAAAAGGAGCACTCTGAAGGCACTGAAAAGCTAACAAAGTGGTAAAGGATTTCTCAGGAGAAAATAAAAATCCAGAGATGAAGCACTGGTAAATCACCCTCATTTTGGGTTGGGACTTTGAAAGGACAGGTAAAGTAGAATTAAAGAATCCTCTTAACACTCCAGCCTAGATGGAGTCACTGGATAACCCAGAAATTCTTGATAGTTGAAACTGGGTTAAGGCAACACAAGATTATTGTTCTCAAGTGTAAAGCAAAATCAAGTAAAAAGTCACCTATGGAGGAAAAAAATGACATTCTAAGTCTCAAGTTATTTCTGTAAATAATTTTTCAAATACATTATCTGATATACAGTCAAAGATAACCAGACATACGAGGAGAAAAAGACAACATGAATAAGAACTTGCCCAAATAAAGACTCACAGAGTATCCATATACTGAAAATATCAGGCACAGACTTTAAAATAATTGCTTACTATTTTCAAGCAATTAAAACAAGATAAGGAGATTTGTTCAAGATGGCAGAATAGAAGAACGTGTGCTCACCCCCTCTTGTGAGAGTACTGGAATCACAACTAACTGCTGAACAATCATGACAGGAAGACACTGGAACTCACCAAAAAATATACCTCGCATCCAAAGACAAAGGAAAAGTCACAATGAGATGGTAGGAGGGGCGCAATCACAGTAAAATCAAGTCCCATACCTACTGAATGGGTGACTCACAAACTGGAGAACACTTATACCACAGAAGTCCACCCACTGGAGTGAAGGTTCTGAGGCCCACGTCAGGCTTCCCAACCTGGGGCTCCAGCAATGGGAGGAGGAATTCCCAGAGAATCAGACTTTGAAGGCTAGCAGGATTTGATTGCAGAACTTTGAAAGGACTGAGGGAAACAGAGACTCCACTCTTGGAGGACACACACAAAGTAGTGTGTGCATCAGGACCCAAGGGAAGGAGCAGTGAACTCATAGGAAACTGAACCAGACTGATCTGCTAGTGTTGGAGGGTCTCCTGCAGAGTCGGGGGGTGGCCGAGTCTCATTCTGAGGACAAGGACACTGGCAGCAGAAGTTTTGGGAAGTACTCCCTGGTGAGAACCTTCCTAGAGTCTGCCAAGAGCCCCATCAAAGGCCCAGGTAGGCTGCAGTGTTGGGTCACCTCAGGCCAAACAACCAACAGGGAGAGAACCCAGCCGCACCCATCAGCAGACAAGTGGATTAAAGTTTTACTGAGCTCTGCCCAGCAGAGCAACACTCAGCTCTACCCACCACAAGTACCTCCCATCAGGAAACTTGCACAAGCCTCTTAGATAGCCTCATTTACCAGAGAGCAGACATCAGAAGCAACAAGTGTAATCCTGCAGTCTGTGGAACGAAAACCACATTCACAGAAAGATAGACAAGATAAAAAAACAGAGGGCTATGTACCAGATGAAGGAACAAGATAAAACCCCAGAAAAACAAATAAATGAAGTGGATATAGGCCACATTCCAGAAAAAGAATCCAGAATAATGATAGTGAAGATGATCCAGGACCTTGGAAAAAGAATGGAGGCAAAGATATGGAGAAGATGCAAGAAATGTTTAACAAAGACCTAGAGAATTAAAGAAGAAACACCTAGAAGAATTAAAGAACAAACAAACAGAGATGAACAATACAATAACTGAAATGAAAAATACACTAGAAGGAATCAATAGCAGAATAACTGAGGTAGAAGAATGGATAAGTGACCTGGAAGACAGAATAAAGACAAAAGAATGAAGAGAAATGAAAACAGCCTAAGAGACCTCTGGGACAACATTAAATGCAACAACATTTACATTATAGGGGTCCCAGAAGGAGAAGAGAGAGAGAAAGGACCTGAGAAAATATTTGAAGAGATTATAGTCCAAAACTTCCCTAACATGGGAAAGGAAATAGCCACCCAAGTCCAGGAAGCACAGAGAGTCCCAGGCAGGATAAACCCAAGGAGAAACATGCCAAGACACATAGTAATCAAACTTACAAAAGTTAAAGACAAAGAAAAATTATTGAAAGCAACAAGGGAAAAATGACAAATAATATAAAAGGGAACTCCTATAAGGTTAACAGTTGATTCTCAGCAGAAACTCTACAAGCCAGAAGGGAGTGACATGATATATTTAAAGTGATGAGAGGGAAGAACCTATGACCAAGATTACTCTACCAGCAAGGATCTCATTCAGATTCGATGGAGAAATCAAAAGCTTTACAGACAAGCAAAAGCTAAAAGAATTCAGCACCACCAAACCAGCTCTACAGCTAAAGGAACTTCCCTATGTGGGAAACACAAGAAAAGAAAAGGACCTACAAAAACAAACCCATGACAATAAAGAAAATGGTAATATGAACATACATATTGATAATTACCTTAAACATGAATGGATTAAACACTCCAACCAAAAGACACAGGCTCATTGAATGGATACAAAAGCAAGACCCACATATATGCTGTCTACAAGAGACCCACTTTAGACCTAGGGACACATACAGACTGAAAGTGAGGGGATGGAAAAAGATATTCCATGCAAATGGAAATCAAAAGAAAGCGGGAGTAGCAATACTCATATCAGATAAAATAGACTTTAAAAAAAAGAATGTTACAAGAGACAAAGCGGGACACTACATAACGATCAAGGGATCAATCAAAGAAGAAGATATAACAATTATAAATATATATGCACCCAACTTAGTAGCACCTTAATACATAAGGCAACTGCGAACAGCTATAAAAGAGGAAATCAACAGTAACACAATAATAGTGGGGGGTTTTAACACCACACTTCCACCAATGGACAGATCATCCCAACAGAAAATTAATAAGGAAACACAAGCTTTAAATGACACAATAGACCATATAGATTTAATTGATATTTATAGGACATTCCATCTAAAAACAGCAGATTACACTTTCTTCTCAAGTACACACGGAACGTTCTCCAGGATAGATCACATCTTGGGTCACAAATCAAGTCTCAGTAAATTTAAGAAAATTGAAATCATATCATGCATCTTTTCTACCACAACACTATGATGTTAGAAATCAATTACAGGGAAAAAAATATGTAAAAAACACAAACACATGGAGGCTAAACAATATGTTACTAAATAACCAACAGATCACTGAAGAAATAAAAAAATACCTAGAGACAAATTACAATGTAAACACGATGATCCAAAACCTATGGGATGCAGGAAAAGCAGTTCTAAAAGGGAAGTTTATAGCAATACAAGCCTACCTCAAGAAACAAGAAAAGTGTCAAATAAACAATCTAACCTTACACCTAAAGGAACTAGAGATAGAAGAACAAAGAAAACCCAAAGTTAGTTGAAGGAGAGAAATCATAAAGAACAGAGCAGAAATGAATGAAATAGAAACAAAGAAAACAATAGTAAAGATAAATAAAACTAAAAGCTGGTTCTTTGAGAAGATAAACAAAATTGATAAACCATTAGCCAGACTCATCAAGAAAAAGAGGGAGAGGACTCAAATTAATAAAATCAGAAACAAAAAAGCAGAAGTTCCAACAGACACTGCAGAAATACAAAGCATCATAAGAGACTGCTACAAGCAACTCTATGCCAATAAAATGGACAACCTGGAAGAAATGGACCAATCCTTAGAAAGGTATAAGCTTCCAAGACTGAACAAGGAAAAAATAGAAAATATGAACAGACCAATCACAAATAATGAAATTGAAACTGTGATTAAAAATCTTCCAACAAACAAAAGTCTAGGACCAGAAGGCTTCACAGATGAATTCTAGTAAACATTTAGAGAAGAGCTAACACCCATCCTTTTCAAAGTCTTCCAAAAAATTGCAGAGGAAAAGGAAAACTCTGAAACTCATTCTATGAAGCCACCATCACTCTGATAACAAAACCAGACAAAGATACTACAAAAAAAGAAAATTACAGACCAATATCACTGATGAATATAGTTGCAAAAATCCTCAACAAAATACTAGCAAACAGAATCCAACAACACATTAAAAGGATCATACACCATGATCAAGTGGGATTTATCCCAGGGATGCAAGGATTCTTCCATATACACAAATCAATCAATGTGATACACCATATTAATGAATGAAAGAATAAAAGTCATATGATCATCTCAATAGATGCAGAAAAAGCGTTTGACAAAATTCAACACTCATTTATGATAAAAACCCTCCAGAAAGTAGACATACAGGGAGCTTACCTCAACATAATAAAGGCCATATATGACAAACCCACAGCCAACATCATTCTCAATGTTGAAAAACTGAAACCATTTCCACTAAGATCAGGAACAAGACACAGTTGCCCCCTCTCACCACTATTATTCAACATAATTTTGGAAGTTTTAGCCACAGAAATCAGAGAAGAAAAAGAAATAAAAGGAATCCAAATCAAAAAAGAAGAACTAAAGCTGTCACTGTTTGTAGATGACATGATACTATACATAGAGAATCCTAAAGACTCTACCAGAAAACTACTAGAGCTAATCAATGAATTTAGTAAATTTGTAGGATACAAAATTAATGCACAGAAATCTCTTGCATTCCTATACACTAATGATGAAAAATCTGAAGGAGATATTAAGGAAACATTCCCATTTACCATTGCAGCAAAAAGAATAAAATATCTACTAATAAACCTATGAAAGGAGACAAAAGGCCTGTATGCAGAAAACTATAAGATACTGATGAAATAAATTAGAGATGATACAAACAGGTGGAGAGATATACCATGCTCTCGGATTGGAAGAATCAATATTGTGAAAATGACTATACTACACAAAGCAATCTACAGATTCAATGCAATCCCTATCAAATTACCAATGGCATTTTTTACAGAACTAGAAGAAAAATATCTTAAAATTTGTATGGAAACACAAAAGACCCCAAATAGCCAAAGCAGTCTTGAGGGAAAAAAATGGAGCTGGAAGAATCAGACTCCCTGACTTCAGACTATACTACAAAGCTACAGTAGTAAAGACAATATGGTACTGGCACAAAAACAGAAATATAGATTAATGGAACAGGATAGAAAGCCGAGAGAGAAACCCATGCACCTATGGTCAACTAATCTATGACAAACGAGGCAAGGATATACAATGGAGAAAAGACACTCTCTTCAACAAGTGGTGCTGGGAAAACTGGACAGCTATATGTAAAAGAATGAAAATAGAACACTCCTTAACACCATACGCAAAAAACTCAAAATGGATTAAAGACCTAAATGTAAGACCAGACACTATGAAACTGTTAGAGGAAAACATAAGAAGAACACTCTGTGACATAAATCACAGCAACATCTTCTTTGATCCACCTCCTAGAGTAATGGAAATAAAAACAAAAATAAACAAATGGGACCTAATGGAACTTAAAAGCCTTTGCAAAGCAAAGGAAACTACAAACAAGATGAAAAGACAACCCTCAGAATGGGAGGAAATATTTGCAAATGAATAAATGGACAAAGGATTAATCTCCAAAATATATAAACAGCTAATGCAGCTCAATATTTAAAAAACAAACAACCCAATCCAAAAATGGGCAGAAGACCTAAATAGACATTTCTCCAAAGAAGACATACAGATGGCCAAGAAGCATATGAAAAGCAACGTCACTAATTATTAGAGAAATGCAAATCAAAACTACAATGAGGTATCACCTCAAACCAGTTAGAATGGGCATTACCAGAAAGTCTACAAACAGCAAATGCTGGAGAGGGTGTGGAGAGAAGGGAACCCTCTTGCACTGTTGGTGGGAATGTAAACTGATACAGTCACTATGGAGAACAGTATGGAGGTTCCTTAAAAAACTAAAATCAGAATTACCATATGACCCAGCAATCCCACTGCTGTGCATATACCATGAGAAATCCATAATTCAAAAAGACACATGCACCCCAATGTTCATTGCAGCAGTATTTACAATAGCCAGGTCATGGAAACAATGTAACTGTCCCTCAACAGACGAATGGATAAAGAAGATGTGGTACATATATACAATGGAATATTACTCAGCCATAAAAAGGAATGAAATTGGGTCCTTTGTAGAGATGTGGATGGATGTGGAGACTGTCATACAGAGTGAAGTAAGTCAGAAGAGGAAAACAAATATCATGTATTAACGCATATATATGGAACCTAGAAAAATAGTACAGATGAACCAGTTTGCAGGGCAGAAATAGAGACATGGGTGAGGAAAACAAACGTATGGACACCAAGGTGGAAAAGTGGCTGGGGGTGTTGTTGTGGGATGAATTGGGAGATTGGGATTTACATGTATACAGTAATATGTATAAAATGGATAACTAATAAGAACTTGCTGTATAAAAAAATAAATAAAATAAAATTCAAAAAATAAAAATAAATAAATAAGCCATTGGTGAAAGAGGAAGTCACAAAGTAATATAGAAATTATTTGGAATTGGATTATAATAAACATAAAATACATCAGCTGTGAAATGCGGCAAAAGAAGTATTTAAAGGGAAAATTTATGTCCATAAATTTATGTATTAGAACAAAGGCTGAAAACTAATAATAAATCATTTCAAATGTTAGAAACAAAACTTGAAAATAAACACAAAGGAAAAGATTGAAGTAAAGATGAAACAAAAATATAGAAGTAAAAAGTAGCATAGAAAATAAAAGATAAACGAAACTAAAAGTCTTTGAAAGGAATAACATGATTGATAAACTCTTGGTGTGAGTAAGCATGAAAAATGATAATTAGCACAAATAATGAAAAAATGAATATTATGGATTTGGGAAACATAAGAAAAAAATGAGAATGTATTATAAAAACTCTATGCAAATAATTTGCAGATTTATTTGAAAAAGACAAATTTCTAGAAAAAACACAACCTACTAAACATAACATAAGAACAGAAAATCCAAGTTGATCTATAACTAATAAAATAATTTATTTTGTAATTTCCTAAAAAAGAAAACTTCAGAAAGAGAGTGTCATCAAAAAGAATTACCAAACTTTTAAGAAAGAAATAATGCCCGTTTAACCAAACTCTTCTACAGAGGGAAAAGAAGGGGATATTTTCCAACTTGTTTATGAGGCCAGCATAAACTTGATACCAAAATCTGTGAAAAAGAAAGGAAAAGTATCAGGTAAATGCCAGAATCTCTCCTGAATATTTAGACAGAAATCCTAAACAAAAAGCAAACCAAACCCAGTAATATATAGGAAGACATAATCTGTCACTTCTGAGCTGGGTTGTTTCTTTGAATATAGAATTGGCTTAATATTTGAAAATAAATGAATATATATTTTCATATATATATGAATTCATATATATATGAATATATATATTACCAAATTAGCAGACTAAAGCAGAAAAATTATGTGATTATTTCAGTAGGTACAAGAAAAATGTTTGATAAAATTTATGATAAAAATAAAACTTTAGCAAACTAGGAATAGAAATAAACTTCCTTGTCATAAACGACAATTTTTTTGATAAAGGAGGTGTACAAAACCCCTACCTTAAACAATACTTTATTTTACTCAGTGTAATGTCTTCCAGGTACATCCATGTTTTTGCAAATGGAAGGATATCCTTTTTTATGGCTGAATAATATTCGTGTGTGTGTGTGTGTGTGTGTGTGTGTGTGTGTGTGTGTGACATTTTCTTTATCCATTCATCCAGTCATGGACATTTAGGTTGCTTCCATGTCTTGGCCATTGCGAGTAAAGTTGCAGTGAACATGGGAATGCAGATATTTCTTTGAGATCCTGTTTTTAATTATTTTGGAATATATACCCAGGAGTGGAATTGCTGTATCATATGGTAGTTCTATTTTTAATTTTTTGAGGAATCTCCATATTGTTTTCCATTGTGACTGCAACAATTTACATTCCCACCAACAGTGTCCAAGGGTTCCAATTTCTCCTCATACTTGCCAACACTTATTTTTTATTTATTTAAAAATATTTTTATTTAAAAAAATTTTAATTTATTATTATCATTTTAAAAAGTAGTCATCTTAACAGGTGGGAGGTGATAGTTTCTGCAATTGTGATTTGCATTTCTCTGCCAATTAGTGATAGTTGAGTATCATTTCATATACCCATTGGTCATTTGTATACCTTTTTTGAAGAAATGTATATTTATTTCCTTTGCCCATTTTTCAGCTGGGTTGAAATAAGCCAGTACAAAGGGCAAATATTACATGTTATCACTTATATGGGGAATCTAAAATAGTCAAACTCATAGAAGCAGGATGCAGAGTAGTGGTTGCCAGGGGCTCGGGGGAGGTAGGAATGGGTAGGTATTAGTCAAAGGGTACAAAGTGTCAGTTTTATATCTTAGAGATCTGTGAAGCATAGATCTTACACTTAACATTACCGTACTGTATACTTAAAAATTTGCTGAGATTGTGGATCTTATGTTAAACATACTTATCACAAAAAATTAATATAATTAAGAGGGCAGGAGGAAACTTTGGAGGTGATGGGTATGTTTATGACATAGATTGTGGCAGTAGTTTCATAGGTATATACTTACCTCCAGACTCATCAAGTTGTATACGTTAAACATATACAGCTTTCTGTATGTCAAGCTTATCTCAATAAAGTGTTTTCTTAAAAATAATTATTATTAATTATATGAAAAAAATGCATGACAAACAAAAAATAATACTTTATTATAAATGTTGGCAGATTTTCTTTTGAGATCATGGCCAAGGCCAAGGTGCCCACTATCATTATTTCTATTTAACATTGTATAAGATACCCTAACATATGCACCATGACAAGTGGAAAAATAACATTATTTTAATTGCAAAGCAAGAAATAAAATTGTCAGTATTTATTCATAGCTTATATTGTTGTATATGTAAAAAATACCTAAACAAATCTACAGATAAATCATTAGCATTTACAAATCACTTTACTGAGCTTTCTGTAAACAGGTCACTATTCACAAATCAGTTGATTTTGAAATACCGGCCATAAACAATTAGAAAATTAGAATTTAAAATATAAATATACCATTCATAGTACCAACAAAGATATAAAATGAAATTCTAAGAATAAATCTAAAAAAAGACAAACAAGATGTAAATTATGCTAAGAATAACCAAGATACTCTTGAAGAAAAATAAGAAGATTTATTCTATTGAATTTTAAGATTTATTTTAAAGCTACAATAATTAAGATGGTGCAGCATTGTTGCAGTAAGAGCTTAATAGATGAATGAGACAGAATAAATGGCCTAGAAACAGACCCGTGTACATATGAGCACTTGATTTATGACAAATGTTACACTATATTGCAGTGAGCAAAGAATGGTCTTTTCAATAAATACTTGCAGAACAAAATAGATCTCTATAAGGTTAAAAAAGAAAGAAAATGATTCTGACCCCTACCTAACACCATTAAAAAAAATTACAGATGGATTGTGTATATAAATGTAAAAGGCAAAATAATAAATCTTATTAAAGACAAGATAGAGAATACCTTCATAATCTCAGAAGAGGATAAGGTTTTTAAACAGGAAACAACACTGATTCTATGGAAAAGACTGATAATTTACCTACGTTCAAATTTAGAACTTCTGTCTATTAAAAGAAACCACAAGAGAGTGAAAATGCAACCCCAAGAATGAGACAAGATGTTTGCAACACATAAAACGAACTCCAGAAGAAAGAACTCCTAGAGTTCAATAACAAAAAAAAGACAACCCAACAGAAAAATGGACAAGAGATTTCAACAGGTTTTCCACAAAAAGCCCTGTCTTCACCTGACAACATGTCCACTTTCATTAGTAATCAATAATAATAGGGAAAATGCAAATTAAAACCACAATGAGGTAACAGTACATCACTACAGAATGGCTAATTTTAAAAAAAGTTAATAGATAGTTTTTATAAGGATGTGGAGCAGTGAGAGCTCATATACAATACTGGTGAGAGAATAAATCGACACAACCATGTTGGAAATCAGTTTGGCTGTGCTTCCCAGAGCTGAAGATATCCATATCCTGTGACCTAACAATTTCACTCTTAAGTGTACAGTCAGCAGAAATTCATGCACACACAGGCCAAGAGATAATTTGCAATAACCCAATGCTGGAAATAACCCAAATGCCCATCACCAGTAGGATGGATAAATAAAATTTAGTATATTCATCTAGTGGCATACTATTCAGCAAAGAGTGAGCAAACTATTGCCGCATACTAAACCTGGATGAACTTCACAAGCCTAATATTAAGCAAATTAATCCGAACATGAAAGAATATATATGTGATTCCTTTAATATAAGGCTCTAAACAGGCAAAATTAAACTGTAGTGTTTAGGAATGCCAATTACATGATAAGATTATAAAGAAAAGCAAACAAATGATTATCATAAAGATCATGGTAATGGTTACCTTTGGTTGGAGAGAGAGAGAGGCAGTTGGAGGGATCCTGGATGCTGGAAATGTCTTTATCTTGACCTGGGTAGTGTAATTATTTATTAAAGTGTATACTTATATTTTAGGTGCCTTTCTGTATGTGTGGTATAATTTTGCAATACAAAACAGATGAGATAGAGTTGAGAGACAAACAACACTTGCCTTCTACTTCCTTCTTTTTCTTTTCTTCCTCCTCCTTCTTCTCCTCTTCCTTCTTCTTTTTCCTGAGCATTATATAGGTCCATAAGTTCTAGAACTATTTTATGTAAAAACAAAATAAACATCTTTTCCTAAAGAGTTTTTTCTTTTTACAATTTTATTCTCCAAGAAAAGTATCCCAGAAGATATATGTTAAGAAAAAAAGAACTGCCTGGAATCGTTAGTCACTCAGGGCTCATCTGTAGTACTTTCCACATTCCATTAGTCTCTGCAGTTGTGGCAGTGTGAGGAATCATACTGTCTGGTGTTTGGAGCTCTGAAAGCAGTGAATAAACTCTGGTTGAGATTTTAAAATACTTCTTATTAATGGTGATATTGATGCTCTGAAATCTTCTTGGATTAGGAATATTACCTACCCATTGTGGATGCAGGCAGATCTGATGAATGTTGAGAATGCTGAGAAGCCTTCTCTGGCCCTTGGAAACGAAGGTAAGCAAACCCTTCACCCACCTGTTAAAGTACGTGAAATCTCTACCCACACCTGCAATCTCTTAGAGATTTATTACTTTGGTTTATAATTTTTCTCTCAAGACTCTCCTAAAGGCAGTTGCCCCTGGGAGGAAGATGTTAGAGACATATTCAGTGTCTGGCACCTCTGTGAGAATGAAATCCTTGATATTATCTTCCCTGCCTGATCTCCGAGCACAGAGAGAGGTGAAGGAGGGAACAGCCTCTATGACATAAAAAAGGGAGGGAACCAGGGAAGGTTTAGAATAGTCACTTGTCCTTTTGATATTGAATTGTAACCCCTTATTAGATACATAGTTTGCAAATATTTTCTCCTATTCTGTGGGTTGCCTATTCTTTCTGTTGATTGTTTCCTTTGCTGTACAGAAAATTTTTGCTTTGATGTTGTCTGATTTGTCTATTTCTGCTTCTGTTGTCTGAGCTTTTGATGTCATATCTAAGAAATCATTGCCAAGACCAATGTCATGAAGCTTTTCACCTATGTTTTCTTTTAAGTTTTACAGTTTCAGGTCTTATGTTTCAGTCTTTAGCCCATTTTGAATAGATTTTTGTGTATTGTGTAAGGTAGGGGGTCCAATTTCATTCTTTTGCAAGTGGATATCCTGTTTTCTCAACCATTTGTTGAAGAGACTATCCTTTCTCCATTGTGTAACCTTGGCACCTTTGTTGAAGATAAGCTGACAATATGGCTAAGGACTTAAACAGATTCTTCTCTAAAAAGTCATACAAATGAACAGCAAATATATGGAAAGATCATCAACATCACTAATCATCAGGGAAATGTGAATCAAAACGACTATGAGATATCAATTCACACCTGCTAGGGTGGCCACTATAAAACAGAACCACAGCAAACCAAAGCAAACCAAAGCAAACTAAACCAAACCAAACCAAGTGTAGGCTAAGATTTGAAGAAACTGGAACCCTTGGCACTATTGGTGAGAAAATAGAATGGTGCAGACTCTAAGGAAAACAGTATGGCATTTTCTCAAAAAATTAAAAATAGAACTACCAAATGATCCATCGATTCCACTTCTGGGTATTTATACAAAGAAATTTACGTCAGGGTCTTGAAGAGATATTTTACACTCCCATGTTCACTGCAACATTATTCACAATAGTGAAGATGTGGAAGCAACTTAAATGTCCACTTATGGTTGAATAAAGAAAATGCAGTAAATACATCGTATAATGGAATATAATTTAACCTTAAAAAAGAAGGAAATCCTCTCTTATGTAACAACAGGGATGAACCTCAAGAATATTATGCTATGTTAAGTAAGCCAGTCACAGAAGGACAAATACTGAAGTATACGGATTCCACTTACGTGAAGTATCTAAAGTAGTCAGACTCACAGAAACAGTAGAATGGTAGTTGCCAGGAGCTGGGGGGAGTTCTATGGGTTTAAAGTTTCAGTTATGCAAGTTGAAAAAAATTCTAGAGATCTGCTGTGTAACACTGTGTTTAGAGTTAACAACTCTCTACTGTACACTTAAGAATTTGTTAAGGTAAATTTCATATTATGTGTTTTTGTTACCAAGTCTAAACTCATACTGCTCACTGCACGACAGACCAATAATCGAGAGACAAGTTGTTGAGGCAAGGAATAACGACTTTATTCGAAAAGCCAGCAAACTGAGAAGATGGTCGGCTCATGCCCCAAAGAACCATCTTGCCTGAGTTAGTATTCAGGCTCCTTTTATATTAAAAGGGAGAGAGTAAAGTCAAACACTTCCTGGTTCCCATCAGCCTCCAGAGGGGATGTGTTAATTTCTTCCTCCCTGCAGTCATTCACAGGTGGGCCTAATCAGGATGTTTCCTGTGAGCTAAACAAAGGTATTTTAGCTTAATGCTCATTACCTGGGAAGAAGGGTTCCCAGAGATGGGCCATTATGTGTAATTTAAGCTTATAGGCAACGTCCCTTTAGTGATTAACTTGTAATAGGATACAAAAGCTTCTTCCCTATTACATTTTTGTTACAACCACACACACACACACAATCTTCAGACCATGATCCAAATCTGACTTTGTGAAGGAGATGGAGAGAACATTAGGTGGAAGCATCCTTAGGTTAATTTAAGGAAAATTCTACAAAGCCTCTGGGAGTCCTTGAGCCATAGTCCATGGATTTAAAATATTAGGATTTGGAGCCCTTAGTCATTTATGTTCCATTAAGTCCAGGATGAGCATTCTCATGGCTACAACAGTAAGGAAGGAGAGGGAAGGTGGGATTCTGGTGACAGTCCCCAGTGCCTCCCCCAGGTGTCAAGCTTCAAAAGCTGGATGACTTCCTCTTTGTCCTTTTGAAAAATCGCCTTGGGACATGGAGGTAACCCAGTCACTAAGGCTGAGACCCAGTGGCTTCAGCTGCCCACATCTCCAGCCTCTGTGAGGCTCTCCTGAGCTTCTTGTTCTTGGGGGCACCCCAAGGCACCCTGGGAGTTAGACTCTAGGGGCAGAGAGAGGCTCTCAAAGGAGGTGTGGAAGGCTTATTCTGGGTACAATTTCTTGCTGACAATGAAGCTGCTGAAAGCATGTACCATGGTCACAGAAGAACAAACCCAGAATCCTGCCATGGGGAGACTACACCTGGCTCTATTCTGAAAGAGAAGGGAGAGGAAGTCTAGGTTCCGAACATTGGTTCTGGTATTCTTTTTCTCAGCTCCCTGAACCAGCCCCATTGGACATATCCCCTTCCGGATCTCAGCATTTCCCTGTCTCATCTGCCATTCCTCTGGATCTCTTCTGATGCCTGGGAACAGGATTATGCATTTATCTTCTCTTCCCTCCCCCCCGGGCAGGCCACAGAGCCTTCTCCTCCCAACTCAGCCCTCCTTGCCTCCAAGGCTCACTTGAATCCTCTTCCAGGAAGCATCTTTGACTTACTTCAACCAAAGCTTGTCATCCCCATGGCACTTGCACCGTGAACTGACAACACGGGGACTGGGTTGTTGTCTAATTGTTTCCCTGTTTTGTGGTCAGGCAGCTCAAAGTGGCTGATCTCTTGCTTTCTGTACATCCCCTGCTCTACCCATGGGTGCCGAACTGCTTCACGTATACCCTACTCACTTGACTGACATTCCTACATACCTGCCCCAGGCCCCAGCTAGTGGTTGTTCTTATCAAAGGGGCAGTGAGGGGCGTGCCCCTCTGCCAGTTTCTTTGGTAACCCGATGAGCCAACCTGACATCAATTCTCCAGTAACTGGCAATCTCCCTTTTCCTCTGGGAGTGAGGACTGTTGCCATGTCCTACCCACCATCTGCTGCACACTGTGGGGTGTCGCTCCAGGACGTTGCTTCAGACGTGTAAGCTTCCCGGGACTTCTTGCCCCTCACATTGGTGTGCCTGCCCCCTTAGGCCCCTCCCACCGTGCTTGCTTTTCCTCTTATTAATCAGCCACTTGTGTCCAAACCATTGATGTCTCTGTTGCTGACTCCGGGCTCTTTCTTCAGTCTTGAAGCTGGGCAAGCACAGGGTTTGCAGGCCTGCGGGGTGAAGCCCAACACCTGTGTATCTCATCCTTTCACTTTACAGCCCACCCCCCTTACCCCCCCCCCGCAGGAATCTGTTCTTTATCTCTGCCAGATCATCCAACACATGAATGATAGGGCCCCCTTTAACACATGTAAGAAACTTCAAATTAACAATCAACAGGAGTCCAGGGTCAGGATCAAAGCTGATGATTACCTTTGGAGTCTGATTGGGAGAATCACATTGCCTCTGAAGCAAGAGAAATCGCTAGAAGAAAGCTAGTTTTAGGGGAAGATAGTAGCATTTTCAACATGAGGAGTTTGAGAAGCATGTAGAACATGCAGGTGGACAGTCCTTCAGCAGGATGGGACCTGGGGCTGCAGCTGGGAGTCATCATCATGGGTGGAGACTTACTTTTATCAAGACATCGTTGCTCATTGTGGCCATTGAAACACTCTCAAAACAGCTGGGAGCATGTACCAGACATAAAAGCTCTCCTCAGAGGTAACTAATCTCTGCAGAAGAAGAAACATTGATGTGCTCAACAATAACCTAAGATTATTTAAATAAACATCCAAGGTAACAGAAGTGATGTGCAACCCAGTACATAATTAGTTGACAAGTGAGAAATGCAACCAGTAAGTCCTATTTGTTCCAAAAAAGGAGAAAACATTTTCGGCTGGAGAAATCCTAGGTACAGACTTAGTCTGAATCTTTAAAAATGGCAAAGAAGAGGAGAAAATCCCAGGTGAGAGCATTTCATTAGCAAAATGGGAAGGTGGGAGTGTGAAGGTCAACTCTGGACATATTCAGAAATGTCCAGGATATTCCAGTCATAAGGAGATTCCAGGATAAGGCTGTAGTTACATCAGGGAACCTCACCTGTCTGACTTTAACAGACCTTTGCAAAACGTGGTGTGACATAAGGCGAGGGTGCCTGGATTAGAAGCCATGGGTCTGCCCTCTAATCTTACTTTACTACTTACCTGTGGTATGACTGTGGACAAGACATTTAATCTTCCTGAGTCCCTTCTGTAAAATCAATCCCTGTCTATGTTAAAGGGCTTTTGTGAAGATCCGAAGAGAAAACATTTGTGAAACTCCCCCAAACACAGCCGTTAATAGATATTGGTTACTATCAAGATTTCTGACCTCTTTAATACACACAGCACCTTTTCTGAATTCCCGAAGCCACTTAATGCTTGTGTCATTAATTTTGACCTCCCTGTACCACCTGTTATTATCTCTTAATTGCTTCACAAGTTTGTAGGACTTTCTTAATTAGAGAAAATACTCACTGTGGGCAAAGGCCTTATCTTAGACATTCACTAAATGCTCAGAATATTGTGGGCACGTACTAAGTGCTCAAAATGTTGTTGCCCTGATTTATTTCTATGTCCAGGAAGATCAAAATAATCCCCAAAGATTTCTCAGAAGAAGTAGATCTCGGGGTTGACATTGACAGATGGATAAGTAATGACAGGTAATGTTCAAGGGGCAGGATGCCCAGTGAGGGGAATGATGTGAGCAGAGTGGCAGATTTTTTTTTTTTTTTTTTTTTTTTTTTTTTTTTTTTTTTTTTTTTACTTTTCCAGATGCCTGATTTCTCTAGAACATTCTACCAGGTTTTGAAGTCATTTATCACCCTGGTGCTTTGTGAGTAAAGCAAATGAAACAAAACCAAAAGAGAAAATATCCCTCCAGCAGCTGGACAGCTCAGTTATTTTTAGGGACAGGGGAAGAAGCCAGCGTTTGAGACTCAGCAAAACATCCCACTCTGTTTGGGGTTGACCAGTCTCTGGGAATGCACGGATCTAAGCATTTTCTCAGCTGTAACTCTCCAGCACATGTGTATTTGAAGGGAAACTTAGCCCATCTGTTTCTAATTCATTTACATTGAACTCATCAAAAGAGCTGTTGACATGTCCTTTGCCTGGCCAAGTTCTCCATGGGTTTTTGGGAAATCCCAATATATTATTGAATTCTTTTTGGTGTACTGGGGTTGTTGGGTTTTGTCTTTACTGGGAGCCTGGGGAGAGTGGAGAATGCTATGAACTGGAGTCATTCCAAACCTGCTGAGCTCTGCTCTTCCCTCACTGAGTCTCAGTGGCTCTCAGTCTGATCAGCTTGGAAAGAGAACAAAGTACCAGGCATCCCCAATGTCTCAGGTCTCCTCTCCTTGCTCCTAGCAGAGTCTGAGGGATGGCTCAGGAGAGGAAGAAAAGTGCTTTAGAGGCAATTTGGCCAGTAGACTAATTACAGAATGAAGAGAGTTTTAATTCTAGATACTGTGTGACCTTGGGCAAAAGAAGTTCCTTTTCTGTTCTTCAATTACTCAAAATACAGTAGGAGAAATAGTATTGAAAATTTTGATCCATCTACTAGAGATGGCTTGTGTGGTTGGTGTGGTTTGTAACTTTGGAAACCAAAATATCACAGTAAGAAATTATTATTTTCCAAATCCGCAGATGGCAGTCCTGACCCCTTTGAGTAGAACGTGTTCTCCCATCTCTAGCACTGGGCATGGACAATGCTGAATTGTCCATCCTTATTTTCTCTTAGGCTTGGTGAGGGGTCCAGCCTGGGTGTGTAGCTCAAGTCCTGAGTGATGTTGACTGATCTGCAAAGGGTTGGGTTGCTGATATCAGAGTTCCCTAGCCTCTCCATTCAATATGCATACTTGGGCAAGCATGGAAAGAGATTTGTGGTCCTGCCAGCATAGGCATAGCTAATACCCCCATCAGAGGAGATAAATGTGTACATTCTAGAGAATTGAAAGCTGAAAAGGAACTTGGGAGCTCAAAACTCTCCATTTTATTTTACATATGAGGGAAACTAGGGCTCCAAGAGGCAAAATACTGTTCCCAGTACTTTCAGGATATTTATTTTGTGCCAGTCCTGTGCTAAGTTCTATCATATTTGGCAGCACTTGATGGAAGATATTATTATCCCCATTTTGCAGGTGAAGGAACTGGGGTACAAAGAGGCTGATAACTGGTCAAAGTCACTCAGTGAGCAAGTTATGAACTAGAATCTGAATACAGCTCTACTAACTTCAAAGGTCAATTGACACAGAGATAGCTAGTGAGGGACCAGAACACAGAATCCTGGATCTCCCAGCCAAAGAATGTTCTAAAATGTAAAAGTTGGGTAGACCTCCCTGGTCTATCCACAAGGGGTTGGCTGCCTGGGGAGAGGAGCCCAGTGGCAGAGGTGTAGAGGGTGATGAGAAGGTAAATAGGTGGAGGGGAATCTGAATCTCCTCCCTGAAGGCACTGTGCAGGGGCAGGCCCTGTGAGTTGGCCTCCAGAGATGTCGCTATGGTCACCACAATTGAGCAAGTGAAGTTTAGAAGCCGACAGGCAGCAATGGCCTGTCAATTCAAAGGACTACCATAGCACCACTCCTGTAAAAGACACTTGTCACTTTCCATCTTTTCTATCCTTTTTGCCCCAACACATGAGAGGTAGCAGGGGGTTTGGGTGGGGAGTAGGAGATGTCTTAAGAGTAGACCAAGCTCCCTTTATCATCTCTTTGTCCTTTAGGCAAGAGCCTGGCCATTGTTGGAGGAAGGGAGGAGATGATGCCTTATTGGATGTATGATGGAGTTCTGAAAAAGGCTCAGTTCATTTGTGCTTTTTTAATCATTGGAAGTGATTAGCCAGCAATGAGATATGCCTGGGTTATCACTGAGGCTGGGAAAAGGGATTTTACAGGGACCGTCTGCAAACAGGGGTTGGGAAAAAGGCAAATGATTTCATGTCTGTGCCCTATGAGTTCCAACTGTTCAGTGGGCTGATTATCTTCTCTTTTCCCATCCATCTATCAAATGGAGGGAGTATGAGAATGGGATGTGTCCTTAGATGAGACAACGTGTTCTTAGATGAAATTTCTCCTCTTCTCTTGTGCACATTTTGCTTGTGTCTGCACTCCTGGTTTTGGCCAAAAGAAAAAGACCCAGACACTGCCAGGTCGGCTGTTCTTCCCAGATGAACTACTCAGCACCAGAAAGTCCAGACATGGAGGGAGGGAAGGAGAGAGGGAGGGAAAGAGGGAGAGAGAGAGAGAGAGAGAGAGAGAGAGAGAGAGAGAGAGAGAGAGAGAGAGAGTGATAACAATTGCCAAGGAGGGAAAGGGGAAAGGGACAAGGTGTAAGGGACAGAGTGGGTGAGAAATGCAGCAACGGGGTGGAAAAGAGGTGGGAAGAGTAGGAAGAGGAAAGAGGGAAGGGAGTAGGGGATAGGGAAGACAGGGAGAAGAGGGGACAGAAGTGTTGAGAAGGGGGTTGGGGAAGAGGCATGGGTTTTGGGGTCAGCGCTGGAGCAGTTTCCTGCCAGGCCTGCTGTCCAGCCAGCTGCTGGAACATCTGCATCCTGGTGGGGGTGTTTCCAAATGGAGCTACCTCTTCCCGGGACTTCTTGCCCCGCACATTGGCGCGCCTGCCCCCTTAGGCCCCTCCCACAATGCTTGCTTTTCCTCTTATTAATCAGCCACTTGTGTCCAAACAGCTAAATCAGCTCTGGATGTAGGCAATGGGTGAGCAGTTGGGGCAACCATGGGGTCAGCCAGGGGAAGAAGCATTTGCTCTTGGACATCACAGTTCCAGGCACAAGAGGAGCTGACTGGCTGTACCAAAGCTGCCCTAACCTCCACTTAAATGAGTTTATGGAAAGAACATGGAAATGGGACTCAGGGTCTGGGGCGACAGAGTCACTGCATGGTCTTGGTGAGTCTTGTTGAGTGGCAAATCATCATCTGTAAAATAAGGACCTAAAGTCCCATCCTGAGGACTTTGGGGAAAAAAAATATTTCATAAATCTCATTTTAGCATCCTTTGCTACCTGATACCTGAGTTTGGATAGAGAGCGTTCAGATAAAAGTTGAAAGTGCTCATCCTCTCCTCAATGCCTTTCATCTTGCTGCAGCACCTCAGTCCTGGTGGGGTCTGACCGGAGGGGTCCCTGCACGGGTGCCCTTCCTGGGGGAGTGCCAGATGGTTTCAGGTGTCAGGGCCAACCTTCAGCCCCTGAAGGAGGGAAAGCTTGTCTCCCAGGCCTCCACGGCTTCTGCGGTGTCCTCTTAGTCTCTTCCAGAGTCCCCCATCCCCTGGTGTCACCCTGGGGCATCCACCCCACTCTGCCTCTCAGCTGACAGACAATTAATCTCTGCGAAGCTGCCACAAGACCTGGAAGGTTCTAACTGCTAATTTGATGGAAAGAGGTTCTGGTTTAGCTCTTCTCCAGGAAATCTCACTTTTCAAGGCCATCCTGCTCTTTCTCCAGATGGCTGCTTTCCTGGTCCTGCCTTTTCCTCTTCTGCCTCCTTCTTTTCCCAAATCCCGTGAAGATGTCTTCGGGGCAGCCAGGTCAGGCTAGGCCGCTTCCATGGCCTTACTTCTGTGAGAGTGGGAGGTGATTTCAGGGGACCCACTAGACCTGGCTAGTGGGGAGAGGCTGGAGAAGGGGGTGGACAATGCCCAAACCTCAGCTCCTGTTGTTGTCCTGGCCCTAGAGGGGCCCCTGTAATTTACCTTCCAGAGCTGTCACAGCCAGACTGCTGGTGAAGTCATTCTGGGAACCCCAGGCTTTCCCAACCCCTCCTGCCCTGGGGACCCCTCCCACCTTTGGTCTCTCTGCTCTCACCCACCCTGCCAAGACCCTCTTGGGGTCAGTGATGGTAGAGTTAGGATGCCACTCTCCCTGCAGCCTTGCACGTTTGTGGGGGATCTAAACGAAATTGAGGAAGGTCCCCCCTGATATTTCTGGCCTCTTTCAGGGTTAGGTTCACATGGCCCCTTGAAATCACCTGTGTTCAGTCTCTTTAATTTTGGCCTCTTCAAAGCTCTGCACGGACCCAGAGAGTTTATATGTGTCCTCTGACGAGCAGTGAGACTTGGGGGCAGACACTGGAAGGGTGTGTCTGAACATCAAGGAAACTCCACAGATGGTCCCTGGAGAGGGGATTGACTTTGGGATTCACTACCCCCTCGGGGAGGGGTGTGCAGTGAAGGTTGAAATGTAATTAGATGCCGCAGGTGTGTTTATATGAGTTCACGGGACATAAATCCCAAACATCAAAGTGGACCTACAGGCAGGAAGAGGCTTGCATCTGTTGAACACCTATTGTGTGGCCCTTGATAACTCATCTACTCCTCACAACAGTCCTGCTAGGTAAGCGTTGTTATGCCCTTTTACAGATGAGGGCACTGGTGCTCGGAAAGATTGTGAAAATAGCCTAAGAGCACAGTGTAGCAAACGGCAGAGCTGGGGTTTCTTGGCTGGGATTTTTTTTTTTTTCCATTTACATTCTTTTTTTTAAAACATCTTTATTGGAGTATAATTGCTGTACATTGGTGTGTTAGTTTCTGCTTTATAACAAAGTGAATCAGTTATACATATACATATGTTCCCATATCTCTTCCCTCTTGTGTCTCCCTCCCTCCCACCCCTCTAGGTGGTCACAAAGCACCGAGCTGATCTCCCTGTGCCATGCGGCTGCTTCCCACTAGCTATCTATTTTATGTTTGATAGTGTATATATGTCCATGCCACTCTCTCACTTTGTCCCAGCTTACCCTCCCCCCTCCCCGTGTCCTCAAGTCCATTCTCTAGTAGGTCTGTGTCTTTATTCCTGTCTTACCCCTAGGTTCTTGGTTGGGATTTTAAGGGGAACTTGGCATGTTCGGATCCTGACTGCCTTGGGGAAGTGTGACGAGGGGGCACCAGACACTGCTTGTCCCCGGCTTCCAGTGGACCCCCTCTTACCCCCAAGTCAAATTCTTTTCGCTTCTCAAAGCCAGTTCCAGACTCAGCCCTGCTGGGAAGGTCCCTGCTTCCTGCTTCTCAGCCCCTCTCCTCTCTCTCCCCCAACTGTCTTGAGTTCCTGCAGTGAGCACACGAGCACAGGGAGACCAGAGGAAGTTCATTCTCCCTGTGGGGCTCCTTCCTCTGTTGGGACCAGGCACTCCTGGTTTGCTCAGATGAGGCCTTCATGGTGTCACCCCCTGACCACTCTTGCTGTGGTCCACGCTGATGGAGAAACCAAGTGCTGAGCATAGCTAAGCCACAGGGACTTCCCCCGGGCTCCCGTTTACCAGCTCTGACCTGAACTAGCTTCGCCTGGAGGCAGGGCAGGGAGGGTCTCTCTACCTGGAGGTGCTTAGCTGAATCCTGACTGAAGACAGTGGACTATACAGAGGATGGCCAGTCACCCACATGGCTTCACTCTGCCACGGGCAGGCCTGCTTTCAGTCCCACATCCCTATCCTCAGTACCAGCCAACCTCCAGCGTTCCTTCCTTTCCCCTCACCTGTGTACGTCAAGCTTCCTAGGGCATATGGTGCTGGTGCGTAAGTGGAGTCACATTCACTATAGCCGCTTGCTGGTGCTCACAGACATCCTTCTACTAAGACACTTAGCTTCCTGGATTACATTTCATAACATGTACTTTCCTGTAAATCTGGGTACTGGTCCCGCCCACCGGGCACTGCTGTCGCTACCGTTGGGCACCCCTGTTTCCTCTGGGCACGGCTGCCTTCTCTGCTCTGGGCCCATGCCCACCTTCACTCTCCTGTCCCATGCACCCCTGCAATCTGCCGCTGGGCACCACTGCTGCTGTGGCCACCTCATCCATTGCCCAGGTGACACTAGGGACTAAAGCTGTGTGCAGTCAACATGTCAGAGGATGCCTCCCTACCCCTCTGTGTCTTTTTGATGGGGGTCACAAGCAGAAACCTGTGCTGTGATGCCTGGCAACATTTTTGGTGAAGTGGCATTTTCTGGTTTTGCCTTGTAGCGAAAACTGTGCACCTCAGATTGGGACTTGAACCCACGTGCCGGGACTCGAGCCCAGCCAAAATCCTGATTGGGACTTGAACCCATGCAGCTGGGACTCAAACCCGACCAAAACCCAGTCTTCCAACTGAGATCACACACCTGGTTTCAGGGCTCAGTGAAGCTCAGGTTCTTGATGTCTCATCACAGAGAGAATTCAGTGAGAGACAAAGTGGTAGGTGAGAAGTAGATTTATTTAAAGAGAAACACACTCCACAGACAGAGTGTGGGCCATCTCAGAAGGTGAGAAAGGCACCAGGGTATGGGGTTGTCAGTTTTTAGAAGAGTAGGTAATTTCATAGACTAATGAGTGGGAGGAGTATTCCAGCTATTTTAGGAAGGGGTGGGGATTTCCAGCAATTGGGCCACCGCCCACTTTTTGATCCTTATGGTCGTCTTGGAACTGTCATGGCGCCTGTGGGTGTGTCATTTAGCTTGCTTATGTGAGCGTATACTGAGGCTCAAGGTCTAGTGGAAGTCGACTTGTCTTCCATCTTGGATCCATTTGGTTTTAATCAGTTTATGTCATGTCCTTGGACTATGTCATTCTTTCAAAGGTTGTGCCCTGTCTCCTTCCTTCCTGTTTCATAGCCACTTTTCCCCTTGGACCTGAGAGATGGCTGGGCTGGGAGGGGCGTGTGAGGGATGAGGATCATGCTGGTCTCAGCATGATCACAACAACTACTTCTCTGTTCCTGGGCCAAGCTTGGCTTCCTGACTTCTGCTTATTTTAAGAGAGTTCTCTGCCGGGAAACTTAGCCTCTTGTGAAACAGATGCTGGATGGGTTCGCCTCACCTGGTTCCCAGACCTCTCTTGATCCCAGCAAGCTGAAATGGGGAAGTGTGACCCTGACCCCATCTGCTCCTTTATCATCTCCTCTGTTCTTTCTGCCCCCAGTCCTCCATCACGCCCTTTCCTCTGCCCGGAACAAGTACAGATGTGTGCCTGTGTTGTGACGCCTCGTGGCAACTTCTCTCCTTTCCATCTAGCTAAATCTTACTTTTCCTTCTGGGCCCAGCTGAGACCCCACCACCTCGGGAAGCTTCCCTTGATTAGCCAGCCCTGCACCACAGCTTCCTATGTTCAACCCCTATGGCCCTAAGTCAGAACCATCCATACTGTCACATGACTACTTTACCCCTGCTACAGGTGGGATGTTTGTGTCCCCGCCCCCCCCAATTCCTATATTGAAACCTAATCTCCCATGTGACGGTATATGGAGGTGCAGCCTTTGGGAGGAGATTAGGTCATGAGGGTTGAGACCTCATGAATGGGATTAGTGCCCTTATAAAAGAGGCCCCAGAGGAGCTGGTGAAATGCTGGTCAAAGGAAATGAATTTTCAGTTGTAAGATGATGCAGTACTGGAGATCTAATGTAGAGTATGGTGACCAGTTAATAATAAGGTATAGTTGAAATTTGGTAAGAGAGTTGATCCTGAGTGTTCTTACCACTCCCCCCCAACCCCCCCCAAAAGGTAACTATGTGAAGTGAGAGAAATGTTAACTAGCTGATTGTGGTAATTATTGCATAATATATTTATATCAAAACATCTTGTGGGCTTCCCTGGTGGTGTAGTGGTTAAGAATCTGTCTGCCAATGCAGGGGGCACGGGTTAGAGCCCTGGTCCAGGAAGACCCCACATGCCACGGAGCAGCTAAGCTGGTGCGCCACAACTACTGAGGCTGCGCTCTAGAGCCCGCGGGCCACAACTACTGAGCCCAGGTGCCACAACTACTGAAGTCCACACTCCTAGAGCCCGTGCTCCACAACAAGAGAAGCCACCGCAATGAGAAGCCCGTGTGCCACAGTGAGGAGTAGCCCTCGCTTGCCTCAACTAGAGAAAGCCCATGCGCAGCAATGAAGACCCGATGCAACAACCCCCCCCAAATCTTGTACATCTTAAATATATACAATTTTTATTTGTCAATTATACTTCAATAAACCTGGAGGGGAAAAGAAAGAGAAAAAAAAGTAAAAGAGGCCCCAGAGAGCTTCTTGCCCTTCCACCATGTGAAAACATAGCAAGGAAATGGCTGTCTATGAACCAGGAAGCAGGATCTTAGTAGACACTGAATTTTCCAGTGCCTTGATCTTGGATTTCTAGTCTCCAGACTGTGGGCAATACATTTCTGTTGTTCATAAGCCACTCAGTTAACAGTACTTTGTTACAGCAGCATGAACAGACTAAGACAACCCCCAAGCAATTCTCTACCTGGTGTCGCTTCTCTCCGTCTAGGCTGGGTGCCCTTGAGGTCTTGGAGTACATGCAATTTGCTTCTCTTGCTTCTTGCAAAGTACTCACTACTTGGCTAGGGCTCAGCAAACCTTTGATGCCTGATTGAGTAAAATTGGGGACATGGTTGATGTGGGCTTGGGAGGTCCCGGTAGCCCCTTTCTTTGTGCTGCCCTAAAATCCTGACTTGGTTAATTAAGATGCACTAAGAAGTCTGGGGAACTGTCACCTTCTGTTTGCAAATCACACTCTGTTCCGTCCTGCCCTCATTCCTCAAGCCACCTGGTTGGCAGCCCTGAAAGCAAAAGTGCCTGCAGGTCCCTTCCAGGTGTTGCCTCTCCACCTCTAAGGAGAAAGATTTAGTTGTATGGATTTTGGCAAAGCTTTAAAACCCTCAATAAATAACAAAAAATTCAGCCTACCATTCTGCATATTTTATAACTCAGTCTAATAAAGAAATAATCCAAGATGGCACCTGCTAAGAAAACTTAGTTTATTGAAATATGACTGTAATATAGAAAAGATGGCTAATGCACTAGGCTGCAAGATATTAATGCTCTCTACACTTCTGCTGGTGTGTTTAAAAGAAGTCTCTCATGTATTTTATTTTATTTTATTAGGAGCCATAGCATTAGCTTTTAAAGACATTGTGAATGAGAGAGAGAAGAAAAGAGATTTGAACTATTAAAAAAAAAAAAAAAAAACCTCAGCAACTCAGCCTGCCTTTCTCTACAGACGAAACAAACAAACCAAAAAAAAAAAAAAAGAGAGAGAGGAGTTTTTTTTTCATAAACATTTTTTTTTCCCCTGGCTGGGATATTAGGACAGTATATTAAATTCCCCCAAAAGGAGGCCCTAGAACTATTTACATAATAATATCTCCACTGTGGTTGTGACAGATGGGCTTCACTGACGCAGACATACTGTTAGGGGCTTAGCAATAGATTAAAAAAAACCACCACAATACTGTGTAACATAATAAAAGTGTATTGTAATGTACATCATAACTTGTGGCCAATGTTAAATTTGTAGTCGGGGTATGAAAGTCGTATTCCATTTTACAAAATAGATGTTACAGAGAAAAGCATTAAAGATGAGTTGACTCAACCATTTATTTTTAGTTTATATTTTATTCTATTTTCCTTGGCCCTACTTATGCAATAGTTTTTTAATCATATGAAATGACATTGTTATGTACCCCCTACCTACCCCCCTCTCAGTGTGAGGGGCAGCCTGGGATCTACAGACTTTCTTAGTTTTGTGGATTCACGTTTCGGGGGGCCCTTTGCTCTACTGGAAAATGGCTGTTTGTGGTTTCCTTTTTTCGTTTTATTCAAAGCTTCTTGCTGGAGCTGAGACAGGCAGTGGCCTCTGAGGGTGGCCTCCTTTGGCTTATGTGGAATCTTTGGAGACAAGCTATAGTTCCAGGGCAATGTGGCCATCAAGAGGTGACATGGATATGAGAGCAGAGACCAGTGGGAGCCATCCCATGGAATATGGACTGTGAACACCTTCCTAGGCAACCCCATCTTTCTTGTCAAGAAATTGACCATTGACTTCATCCCCAAAGTCCTACCCACCTGAACCTACCCTCTCTCCACCAGCATGCACACTAAGGCATTGGGTGAAGGGGGAGGCACTCTTTACCTCAAGAAGAAGTATTTATGGGTTGGGATATCTGCTGAAGACATTTCATCCTCATCTACCGTCCTAAATCTCCAAGTGCCTTTCAGTGCCAAGAGAAGCAAATATATTTTTTATGAATCACAAGATAATAGAATTTGGAGCTAGAACAAACATTTGTGCAAAAAAAAATCCTCCATGTGCCTTGTTATTTAATCTATAAAATGGGAAACATTTAGTTCCTATTTCATGGGGGTGGTTATGAAGTTTTAATGAAATAAAAATGCTTAGCACAGAGTAAGTACTCAATAAATGTTAGACTTTTCATTTAATGGTTATAAATATTATTATCTCACTTAGAGATGATCTTCTGCAGACTAAAAAGAGCAATTGAAAACCTGTGTATTTCCCTTTCCTGAACCATCTCTCTCCCTGGGTCTCTCAGGCCAGAAGTTAATTCACCCTCCCTTCGTTCCTTCCTTTCTTTTTGCATTGGTTTATTCTCTACTCTTGCTTTCTGCAGGTCCAATATTATCCATTATTCAAGGCTGCACTGAAATCTCCTCCCCTCCCTGGGTTAGCTGTTCACTCCTCCATCTTGACAAGCCCTGGCCTCCTCTGAAACCTAGAGCAACTAGAATCTACTCATCCATTTGGTACCACTTTGCAGGTGGAAGTTAGAGAGAGTATAATGGCAGCTCCTGAGAGGAAGATCTCTGAAAAACCGTAGATATTTTTCAAGGAGGGACCTCTATGTTACCAAAAGTTTGAAACAGTACCTGTGGGCCATTGTGGCGATGCTAAAGGGTAGATTGCAGCATACAAGGAGGACAGAATTGCAAGTAGTTAAAGAGATCAACTAGTCCACACCTCACCTTTAAAATATGATAGGGGAAACTGAGGCTCAGGTGGACAGGAGGCTGTTCTGCTAAGGGTCCCACAGCCAGTAAAATCTGGCTCCAAGCTTCAGCCTGTGTCCAATTCCCCTTCCCACCACCATGCCACAGAGGCTGTGTTGGGTGTGGAAATTAACTGGAAGACTTCTAAACTCTAAGATAAAAAGCTGTCCATTGTAGTCTTGAGGTGTTTTTTTTTTTTTGTCTTGAGTTGTGATTATTTAAATTTTTGCTTATCAATGAGTGGTCTTCTGTTCTATATTTGATGAGGGCAAGACTATATTAACTGCTTCTATGTGCACAGTACATGTACTACACAGGAAGATAAATTTTACCAACAGATGGTCAGTTACTCTTTGTTGATCCAACTTAATTTGTTCTAAACCAGCCTGAGTTAGTAGCTTCACTTTGGTCAATGCCAGCAACCTCTTAAAAGACATTGGAGATTCGGTAGAGAGCATGCCATAGCCTCTCAGTACTCCATGGCAGCGTGCAGAATGTTACGGCATAACTTTAACTAGGGGTCCTCCCTCTGGGGCTGGGCCAGGGTATGCAAGAAGACAAAGGCATTAGAGAGATGCCCCACCCAGGCGGTGAGCCTGGCTCAGGGAATTCAGTCAGGGCTTGCTCAGCTGGGAATGCTGAGTGTTTCCGTGGTGGGGCCGACCATCAACCCTGGGAGGTCAGGGAAGCTGACTGCTAGGGGCAACTTTTGGGAGGAAATAGGTACCATCTTCTCAAAAGACGCTGTTCTGAATTCTTATTGCTGCATCTAATGGGACCGCAAACACAATCTGAGCATATGGCTACCTGCATGGAGTTATTTGAAGAGTCCTAGAAATTTGAAGTGTATGATCCACACCAGCACTGTTGAATAGAAATATAATGTGAGCCACAAATATAATGTAAAATTTACTAGTAGGCATACTATAAAAGTAAAAAGAAGCAGGTGAAGTTAATGTTATGAATGCATTTTAATTTAATTCACTACATCTAAAATATTCTAATTTCAACATATCGTCATAAGAAATTATTAATAAGATGTTTTACATCCTTTTCTTCAAAATAAGTTTTTGAAATTTTGTGTTTATTTACATTTAAATTCTATATCAATTGGATGGGAAGTTGTCTAATAGGTACAGAACTTCAGTTTTGCAAGATCAACAAGTGCTAGAGATTGGTTACACAACAAAGTGAATATATTTAATGAGAAACTATACAATAAAATGGTTAAGATGGTAATTTTTTGTGTGCTTTACCATAATTTTGAAAAGTGAAGCAGATTTATTTACATTTATATGGAACAAAGTTTAAAGCGTGGTTAGGTAAATGTTAAATAAAAAATAATAATAGTATTAAAAAGTAAAGTATATATCAATTGGAATCAGCTATTTCTCAAGTACTCAATAGCCACCATATTGGATGGAATGGGTCTAAACCATCTTTTTCTTCTGAAATTCTGCCAGTTGGGCCAGGAGAGGGGAGTGGATTAAGGGATCATTACTGTTCTAACTCACATCCCCTTTGCAGTGTTCATATTTTAGCACTAGTTTTAATAGTGTTAACAATAGTGATCAAGTTTCTAAACCTCTTTCCAATGTGGCTGGAGTAGAAATACAACCAAGGATTTAGCACCGCTGGTGGGGTTTTGGAGATCAAGGGAAGTTAGAAGGTAGACAGAGGGACATCACCTGGAGGGTGCTGGGTGAGAACAAACAGTTGAGATGAGGATGTGAGTGGCATCAGGGTAACACTCAGGCCACATGCAGTAGTGAAAAGAGTGTAGGATCTGTAGGATCAGGACTGGCTGTCTGGATGCCCTCGCCTGAGGGCATGACCTTAGAGTAAATCACGAATCTCCCCGAATCTCACCTTCCTTAATCTGTAACGTGGGGGTAACAAGCCCTTTCCCGGTTTCCTCAAAGAGGAATTGTCAGTCTCCGATTATAAGATTCACAGAAGTGGCTTGGTGCAAACACTAAAGTCCTCAGCTTGGGTAAATTTCGAGCCATCCAGCTGTGAGTCTTCCAGCAGGGCTGCTATACTTAATTCAACAGCAGCAGGGTTTACTAAGGGCCTGGCCTAAGGCAAAGACTGTAGCAAGGGAGGAGGTGTCAAAGAGGGAAGCACATTTGCAACCTCCTGCCTCAGTTGGAGAGAAAAAAATCCAGCTAGAAACGATTAGAAGACAGAATATAATTTGTTTGTGCAAACCAAAGTGGTTTGCACAGACAGTCTGAGGGGAGACAGTAGAGAGGCTGCTGTATAGGCAAGGGGATCTGGGGGGTGTCAGTTGTGGGGTGGGGGAGATGCCCCAGGCAGGACACAGAGTCCGAAGGGGCAGAGCAGGAGAGGAGAGAGTGTTCCTGGTGGAGGGCACGGCACAGACAAAGGCCAGGAGTGGGAATGAGAGGCCACACCCTGGGGGCAATGAGAAACCTCCTGGTTGGGACAGAAGTGAGGGGCAGAAAGGGGTCGCCATGGGTCTCTTCCCTGCCAGCACCCTTCCCAATGCACGAGGCGTCAGGCAGAGACCAAACGTCTGACTCTCAGGTCTTCTGTCTTGCCCTGAAAGTGGGTCACCCACTGCAGAGGAGACCAGCCCACTTGAGATAAATATGAAATACAACCACAGCCATGGCGAGGTTGCTCAAATAATCACCAGGAAGGCCTTGGGCAGCTCAGAGAAAAGGGGCTCTGATCTCAGACCATCTCTCTGCTGCACATGCTGGTACCAGGAATAAAACTGAACAGAGGCCCCATAGGAAACAAAATTGTCAGATATTTCCAAAGATTCCAGGGACTTCTGGCTTTTGAGCCAGTTCTTTATTATCAGTTTACTATTTAATATCAGTTATTTATTTATTTTTTTGCGGTACGCGGGCCTCTCACTGCTGTGGCCTCTCCCGTCGCAGAGCACAGGCTCCAGACGCACAGGCTCAGCTGCCATGGCTCACGGGCCCAGCCGCTCCGCGGCATGTGGGATCTTCCCAGACCGAGGGGCACGAACCCATGTCCCCTGCATCGGCAGGCAGACTTGCAACCACTGCGCCACCAGGGAAGCCCAAATATCAGTTTTTTGATATGAGTGTTTTCCATCATGAATCCACACGGTTTTATACACACACACAATTCAGACTCCACCTGCATGCACTGCAGGTGCCCCTCAGTTCCTCAGCAGGCACACTGATGTCCTTTCCCAACACTCACATGAGCACGCACAGACATACACGCACACACAGGCCTTGGGAACATGGAGGACACAACAGCTTTAATTGGAGAGCAGTGAATGGATGAAGACTCAGGGCTGAGCTGATGTTTAAGACTGTTAATCAGACACCCAATGGGTATCTATAGAAATGACACTGGGGGCACCCTTTTCCCTTATTCTTTCCTCTCCTGTCAATTTCCTATCAACTCTAATATTTTTCAAGCTTTGGGGTCTTTGCTTGCCCGTCACTTTTCTCTCCATTCTTTTTTTTTTTTTTTTTTTTTTTTGTGGTACGCGGGCCTCTCACTGTTGTGGCCTCTCCCATTGCGGAGCACAGGCTCCGGACGCACAGGCTCAGCGGCCATGGCTCACGGGCCCAGCCGCTCCGCGGCATGTGGGATCTTCCCGGACCGGGGCACGAACCCGTGTCCCCTGCATCGGCAGGCGGATTCTCAACCACTGCGCCACCAGGGAAGCCCTCTCTCCATTCTTAGGTACACCTTTTTCCAGAGTTTGGGTGGGCTAGGAATGTGGATATTAGAAAAGGTCAAATTAGCTTCGTAATTTGCTTTGCTAGTTTGTGTGGAGATAGGATGCTTCAAAAAGTTCCCTCTGCCTCAGGAGCCCTCTCACCCTGACCATGCTATTTCCAACTCCACCTCTGAACCACCCTTGCCCTAAGAAGAGGAACTGCTGTATCTGGATTTGAATGATGGACTATTTTCTAGTGTTCTTTTATTAGGCAGAAAATTCAGGCTGGGGCCATTTTCTTCTTTCTTATGTATTCCTTATATTTAGCGCAGAACTGGGTCCAACTTAGTAAGTGCAGGATGGATAGAAGGATGGATAAGCCCAAGATTATTAGTTTACAAAATCATTTCATTTGCCAGCCAAATCTTGATCTTAAATCCTGCTCCAAGGGTCTGAAATGAAGCTTTGTTTTTGTCTAGAAGTCTAACACCAGCCAAAGAATGGCAAACCCAATTCCAGACAGATTCTTAGTCCCAGCCTTGACTTCCAGTGCACCGTGATGATAGGTAGGCTAAGCTGTAAGTACCACCATAGGTTAACGGAAATGACCCATCAAAGGCAGCCATGTGCAAGAATGGCTCCAACAGGCTGGAAAAATAAAGCCGACAGAATACCTGATTAATTCAGGAGCAAAACCTTGTGCCATCGTCTGTTGTCCTCTGACTCCTCGCTGTTGGGACTCTGCTTTGCCCACTGGGTGATGTGTTCCCCGAGAGTAAGGATTGAAGTCTCCCAGCTTTAAAGTCAGAATTAGGTTCTGGGGATTCCTCTAGCCTTGGAGCTAAATTTTACCTCCAAAATTAGAGTCTGGCTAGTTTGCACCACAGTAGAAGGGCTACATGGAGTGCAAGGGGCCCAGTGACCATGGCATTATGACCAGTCTTCAGGAAGGGAAACTAGCATATATGTGTACTGTCTAAGTGCCAAATATTGTGCCAGTTATTCTCAAATGCATTATTTTTCCTAACTTGGACAACAATCTCATGGTTGAAGATTACTTTAGAAAGGACTGAGGCTCCACGAGGTAAGCAGTTCACTGAGTGCCCCACAGATTTGGCTGTCAAACACCCAAACGTGACCTCTTGGCCCTGCACCTGATGACAGACTTTGGATGGAGAAGAGTGGAATAGACTGAATTAATATCAAATGTGGTGGGAAGCACAGGGCAGATTAGGATGTGATTAGACTTCATTTCCACATTTCCCCTTTCCTTCTCCCCAAGAGCGTCTGATAAGTTCCTCCCATGGTCAAGTGGGACAGTGCAGTGGGCAGAGCCTCTCTAGAGGATTTGCAATTCAAGGGAGATTAGTGGATTGAAAGAGAAATATCTCCAGTGGTAGAATGTCAGGCACCTAATGGCCAGTGAGAGGACAGCTGGAGGTGGGTGGATCAGTCCTAAGGACTAGAGAGCCTTGGCATAAGGCAGTTTGCTCCTGGTATCTCCTCCCTCTTCCAGACCCACTTCCCTCTGCCCTTTCCTGTCTGGCTCCTTTGCTTTCTCTCTTTCTTTTCAGGACTCTGAATTGCCAGGCAACACTGGTCTGGAGCTGGTATGGTGAGCAGTCTCCACACAGGAACAGGGAGTCGATGGAACCCATGATTACAGGTATCTGTGCAGAAAGGAAGATGACAGCACCCCCCTCATAGCCTCCCAGAGATACAGGAAATGACAGGTCTGGGTGAGAGAAGGAAAGCTTTGCTCAGGCCACTTGCCACCTCCCCTCCCGGTTCTCCTGCTCTCTTCTCCCACCAGCAGGACTTCCTTCCATGCAGGCCCCAGAATCCTGGTGCTCTTGGCCTCCTAGTGCCCCACTCAGACTACAGTGATCTGGACAACCCAGGCCCTAAACACTTCGCCTGGAGGTCCCTCAGCTGTTCCCCCCTATGGACGTGTACTCACTTAGGCGGGCCTCCATGGCTTAACTTTGCCAAGTGTGAGTAGGCCCTGGATGGGGTAGGGGAGAGCAGGACCCCTCTGTACCTGCAATCTGGAGGGGTGAGGGCTATATCAGTCTCTGTTGTGCTCCGGTGATACAGGGGAAGGTATGTTTCTGTTCGTGGTCAGCCTAAGCTGCTCCTGGAATCTAGAGGGGCAGTGGCAGTGCCCGAACTGAGAAGGGGTGAAGCTCAGAGGACAGCCTAAAGACACACTTGTTGCTTCAGTGGTACAAGCTTGAACGTTTACTGAGTTTGTATCCTGGGCCAGGTACTACCCATTCTGGGTGCTGGGGATTTCACAAGCAAGGAAACATTCAGTCTCTGACCTCACAGAGCTAATATTTCTACCCGACAAGAACGCCAGCAAACAATACACAATTAAACGAATAATGCTACTTCGGCTAGTGGTCTTAACAGTTCCTTTCCCGAGGAACTGTCCTGCTCAGAACTGGGGGTCCCTGGGTTTCTTTCCAGCAGTTTGCACCCTGGAGCATCTGGATCCCATCACTGTGACATTTCCCAGAAGAGTGCTGGGTAGTCCTGGTGGCAAAGGTGCTCCTAAGTGTGTATGTTTGTGTGTATGTGTGTGTTTGTGTGTCCTCCAGGGACCCCCATCGTGTGGCATAGGCTTGAGGACGTGAGGGGCAGGGCTGATGGCACTGCCCAGGCTAAATCGGCCTCCTGAAAGAAAGTTGAGGTGAGGCTGTCAGTCCAATACAGCTCTGGGGACGCACGTGATCTAGACCTGGCTAATCAGAGCTTAGTGATTAGTTAAGGAGGGGCACGTGGTCTAAGGTAGCCAATCAGAGTCGACTTCTGCATTCCGGGTAGGTGGAGTTCTTCTTCTTCAGGGGTTGTGGAGCTGGAAGGGGGGGGGGGGCGGTGGGCGTTCTTTGCTCTCCTGGAGGAGGTCTCAGCCCACCCACAGGAAATCAGAGCCAGGCAGAGAAGTGAGACAGCTGAGCCTCAGGCAAGTGCACCTTTGGACCTTTGGGTTTCATAAGCCAGTATATTCCGTTTTATTTTAAAATTTTGTTATTTTATTAATCCTTAAGCCAGTTTGCGTGGGTGTTTTACTACTTGGCCCAGTTAAGATTTCTCTACCCACATAATGTCATCACTGCTCCCCTCCCCTGCATCCCTTTGCTGCCCAAGTATCCAGGGCTGTCCTCCAGACTGAGGAGTTTCCTTAGTCCAAACTCCAAGTTTCAGGCCAGGGACCACTTATTCTCTCTTCTTTCTGGCAAAACACACCTGTGCTGTGCTCCATCTCTTCAGGGCCCTGCCCTCTGCCAAGGTTTATTTGATTAAGTTATAGTAGGCTACGGCTGGCTAAAAATTGCTCTGGCCATCGATAATCCTGTGTGGCACTTTCACAATTGCAATTCAGTCCTTCGTGCCATAATCCATGGACCTGGATACCTGATGTTGGAAGTTCAGGCGCTGTGGCAGGCTGCAGGGAGGTGGCTTCATAGGATGCTCCTCCTAGTGACTCTGAAGTTCCTTGGCTGTATGTTCAATTTCTCTGCCTGTGTCCATGGCTGAGGGCCAACTACCTTGGCTTGCAGTGGAATGCCAGAGCCTCTACCACTGTGAGGAGGTCACATCCTTCTCATAGAAGGAGGGAGAAATGTTCTGAAGGGAAAGCTTTTGGAGACAGGCATCGGATGAACTTCTGAGTCCTGGAGTGGCCTGGACTAGTCAGTGGCCTTGCAGGGTGTCACTCTTCTCCTTTATAAAATGTGAGCTGACTCCCAAGTCCTCTTCTAGCACTCACATCTTGCCTGTAACTCTAAGTGGCCCGTGGGCCTTTGTGTTTTAGTGTAACAGGTGTCCGCATAGGAGTGTGAGGTATATTTAAATGGATACTTTTCACAGTTCACTCACATTTCACAATCCACTCATAGTTTTCTTGCTCCCTTCTACTGGTTTCAGGCTCATTTTGTGACTTACTTGTGTTCATTCCATGCAGGGCAATGAGGGGGAAGTGTAAGGAGTTTAGCCCCAGCAATTAGGACATCTGGGTTCCAGTCCCAAAGTGACCACTATCCAGATAGCCGAGACCTTGAAAGAGGTACCTACTACTCTTGATCTGTGTTCTTACTTGTAAAACGGGAATAAGACCATTTTACTTTGCTCACAGGTTGTGGCTTATGTGACACATTACATGCAAGTGCAATGAAGAGATAGATGCTGTGTAAAAATACCAGGGAGCTCTTAGCTCTTGACTTGGAGGAGGCCAAGGTGCAACTTTCTTCGGTTATCCTGCATCTGAGTTCATCCTACCCCAGCTGCCTCTGCCACGCTGCCCAGGTTTTACCTTGAGGAGATTAAAGTCGTGTACCTGAGCTATATCTGTGGGGAAGCCAGTGCTATGTCTGTCATCGGCCCCCTGAACTTGTCTTCAGAAAAGGTTGATGATGATATCACCAAGGCAGCAGGTGGCTGGATGGGTCTAAGGTTACAGTGGGACCAACTATTCAGAAGAGACAGAAGCATATGGAGGTGGTACCATTGCCTCTGCCCTGATCATCATCAAGAAAAATATTAAGCTCAGTGGAAATACCACTTTTGATGACACTGTCAGCATTGCCTGACAGATGCAGCACTAATTTTTAGGCAGAGAACTCTCTGGAGCCATTAAAGATGACTGCACAGTCTGTGGGTTGCAGTGTTGATGGCTGCCTTCATGACATCATACATGACATCAATAGTGTTACAGCAGAATTCCCACCTAGTTAAGAACTACAAAGGAAAATGTTTCAATAAAGAATCATTTGACAATTAGAAAAAAGAAAAAGAAAAAAAGAAAAAAATACCAGGGGACAGTGTTACAATTTGGTAATACGCATTGGAAAACAGAGTTTGTCTTTTGACACATCCAGGAAGCAGGTGGTGCAAAATACTCTCTGACAATAGGTAGTGAGATGGGGGCTCAGAGAGGGAAGGATATCAGCCCAGCATCACACAGCAAGTCCCTGGACTGAGGTGCAGTCTGCGGACAGAACAGGAGACCCTCCTACTGGTGTCCTGTTGGCTTACTCTCCCAATTTCCAGGTTAGAGATTTGAATCAGATACAAGGCAAATGCTTAGGCAAGGAAAAAGTGTTTCGCTAGCTTGCTCCACAGGGAGAGTCTGTGATATTATATGAAGCCGAAAATAGAGTGCCTCAGGAAAGAATGATCAGCCGCTGACTGTCTTGTGGTGGGTGTGGGGGGCCTCCTCCAGGAAGACAGGAGTTGAAATGAGAATAGAACGCGGTCGCTGCCATATTGTACTGCTGAGTGCAGACGCTCTGGGCTGGGATTTGGAATCCGTGTCACAAAAAAGGGGTCCCGCTGGAAACGCTCGTTTAGCAATGCTGTCCTGCTGGGGTCTGTGGAACATCCTGACACAGTCCAGGGCTTGAACAAGGGCCAAGGATTTATCCAGAAACAGCAAGCCCTGTACAAAGACGATCCTGGATTTAGAACAGATGAAAGGTACTTTGAGGGAGTTCAAAGAACGGGCACATGCTCCCCGATGGCTTCTTGCTGGATATTTTGAGAGGTGACTGGGGCATGCTTTCCCTCAGCTTCTCCCAGGGGTCTTTTCCAATACGGTTTCTCTCTATTAGTATATTCCAGAGCTCACGGGCTCAGAAGTCTTAATATGGAAATTCCTGCAGTGGTGGGAACAGGCCTCTCCCAGCTGGGGTTTGCTAAGGCCATTATTCTGATGATGTTATGGTGATGATTAATTGGCACTAATGGTGGAGATGGGGAAAGTAATGAGACCAACCTGATTGGGTGACAGGAAAGACAGAGCTTGTGGGCACATGGTGAGGATGATGATAGTGACAGTGGTGACAATAGCAGGGATCTGGGTTTTAGAAATTTGTTGGGAAATCTAGGGGACAAACCTTAACTTGAACTTTACTTTCTTGTCTGGGAAAGTAAATTATTGGCAAAAAAAAAAAAAAATCTACCTCTGGGAAAGGGGAAAAGAAAATACCTTTTTCTGTGGTCAGTTCTGTCTAACCAAATACTTGGTGTCAGTTCTACCAAGTATATTACAACATGGCACCAGCTTTCTGGTGGGCCCAGAGCAGTGCGCACTGAGATACCAACTCAAGCTGATATTAGTGGCCGAACAAACCACTGACCGCCCATATGTAAGATTAATACAAGAAGGCACCAGTCATCCTCATTTTCCTCTCTGAAGAGTGTCTAGAGAGGAAGGATGTGAAAAGTCAATCATCAAAGTCTTCGTCAACATCTGAGACAATCCCACTGCCTTTGGAGAGCATTTCATGTGAGGTTGTGCTTGCAGTAAGTCCTTTACCCCCTCTTTCTACCCTTGAGTCCCAACATCCTTGCTTTTCCTAGTAATTTGGTCCAACTGGTGAGATGGCAGCATTAGGGCAAAGGAACTCTGAGGTCTGACTCCTCATGTCACTGACAGCATCCTCAACAGCAAGGGACAAGTTAAGGCCTCTGAGGGCTAGTGAAAGAGGGGGCAACATGAGTTCCAGGTAATCCCAGTTTCACTGATTCCCAAAAGCATTAAAAGAAAAAAGATTAACCAAATTTAATCAGTTACCATCAAGTAAAGAGAGGCACTGGCATCATCACTCAATTTTGGTGAGATTGTAAAATGTGAGAAGCTTGATTTCAGAGTTCCTAGCCTTATTTTCCTTTAATTTTTTCTCCTCTGTGGATGTCGTCACCCACAAACCCCTGCCTCAGTTGTGCACAGTTATCCCTCCAGTCCAGGGACAAAATCCCAGGAACACATTCTGTGATGTTAGGACAGAATAACAATAGTGCTGTTGCTGGTTCTGTCACACCATGAACATGTGATCCCTTCCCAGGGAGCTTTCTCTTTAATGAAAGAGCTTGGAGAGGAAAGTGGTTACCCCTTGAGGGGATCTGAAATGATAGATTAGCACAGAGAAGGCCCTTTGCCCTACAAACCACACCACGAAGGTGGTGCCATGTGCTAGGGCTGTGGCAATGGTGGCTTAATGGGATTGAGGGCTCTGCCCTTTGGGACACCTCCTAGTGACTCTGAAGTCAATAACTTGCCTCCCTATTGACTGGGGGAATGAAGATAGCAATATCCTGCTAACATGTTGGTTGATAAAGAGGGCCCACCTTTTTCTAGAAAGTGGCTTTTTCCTGAGAAAAGTGTGAGCTCAGTGCTGTCAGTTTCTTCACTGGTCCTATTGTTTTATTAGCTCTTCTTTTTTAGTGAGTGAGAGTTTTGTGCATTCTGGGTAGCTAGAGGAGTAACTGAAAGGAATTATGCAGAAGGAAACAAAGTTCAGACTCTAAAAGGATAAAAAGGATTTGCGTTGCTGGTTCTCTTAGGTCAGGAAGTTCTTAAGAATTGACTCATCAGCATGCATAAGTTTGAAACTAAGAAATACAGTGGCATTTAGAACTCCCATTCATTCACTCGTTCATTTATATAATAAATATACATGGATTAATTTTTATAGGGCCAAAGGATTTAGGACTGAAAGTGTTCTGGAGAGGAGAGCTGTGAGGCAGCGAAGGAGAAGAGGAAGTATAAGTGAGGTCCAGTTATCAACTGTTGTGTGACAAATCTCCCCCAAACTTAATGACTTAAAATATAGCAATCATTTTTCATTTTATTGTTTTCATCTCTGCAAGTTCAAGGATTGACTAGGCTCAGCCAGGCAGTTGTTATTCAGGGTCTCTCAGGTATTGGCAGGCAGATAGTTGGTGGCAAGGGGCTGGAGTCATCATAAAGGCTTTCTCACTTGCATACTGGTGGTTGTTGCTTGCTGTTGACTGGGACTTCAGCTGAGGCTCTTAGCCAGCTGATCACCTACCCCTGGACTCTCCATGTGGCTTAGGCTTCCTCACAGAATGTCAGCTGGTTTCCAAAAAAGGGCATCTCAAGGAAACTGGGTGGAAGCACTATCCTCTTGTATGTACTGCCTTCAGGAGTCACCTAGTATCACTTCTGCTGTCATCACAGGCTGGCTCAGGTGCCAGGGCAGGGGAAGTGACTTGCCTCTTCACTGGAGGAATGTTAATGCCAATTGTAAGAAGAACATATGGGATGGGAGAACTTGTTGCAGCCATCTTGAAAAAAGGTAGGTAGATCCAGGTGTGAGTGGTCTTGAGTGAAATCTTGCTGAAGAACTAATACTAATTAATGAAGACTAATCTGGAATAATTAGTCAGCAATACTATGAAGCATATGGTCAAATGGGTGATTGTATCACATGGATAATTATGGCTGAAAGGGGGAGTCGGGACAGACCTCATGGAAGAAGTAAGACTGAGCTGACTTTGAAGCCTGTGTGGGGTCCATTTGGTTATGTTTAGTTTATATTCATTTTTCACCAACACAGAAAAGAAATGATAATAAACAAAATTATAATTATTTTATAGCCTTGTAGGCTATATGTCCCATTACCAATGAGATAATTACTTAGCCTTTCCAGGTCCATCTGCCCCAGTTTTTTTCCCTGGGAATGTATTACAAATTTGCAATCCTACTTAACATTTTTTACTTAAAATATTTTGTGAATGTTTTCCTAAACTTTTAAATATTTTTCTAAAATATAATGCTGAAAGGCTACAGAACATTCTATCATGTGACTATGCTATGATTTACTTTTAAATCACTTAAAAATCACTTATGATTTAATTTTAAATCACTTATTGTTGGAAATTTAAGCTGTTGTGGTTTTTTTTTTTCTATTGCAAAAAACACTGATGAAAACCTTTATGCAGAGATCTTGGTGCTCATCTATGATTATTCCTTTAGGATTAATTGCTAAAGGTAGAATTATTGGTCAAAAGTTATCCATATTTTAAAAACCTTTTACATATCTTGTCATAGTGGCTTCTAGGACAGGTCGTGTTGGCTGCCCATCCTGCCAGGGTGAGTCCCTATTTATTTGCAGGTTTGCCAATATTGATTGTTACTGGCTGCAAAGGACAGTTTCCTATCTGAGAGACCAAAGTGGAACTTTGGGCTTTACTCTGATTTTATCTTATTATTAGAAGGGTAGTATTTTCCCATATATTTCTTTAGCATCTGAGTTTTTTTTCTTTTTTTTAAGTGATTTGCTAGTTTAAATTCGTTGCCTATTTTTTTCCATTGGTATTTTCCTCCTATTGATTAGTAACAGCTGTTTATAAATTATTACTCTTTTGTTTAGCATATATGGTGCTTTTTTCTCATTTGATCTTTCTATTTTCCAGGTTTGTTTGTGAGGTGTTTTTTAGATGTAGGGAGGCATTTAAGCTTTCGTGTGTTCAAATCTAGTAATCTTTTTATTTATGTATTTTTCTTTTGCTCTTATGTATGAAAGGCCTTATTACAATAATAACAGATTAATTTTACCTTGTTTTTCCTTTATATTTACACACGTACCCACGTCCGTACTCATACATAAAATACTGAATTCTCAAATCAATCTGGGCTATATCTTAAGATACATTCTGAGAAGGGGGTCTCCTAAAGATCGTTTCCCAAATATTTACCCAGATGTAGGGTGACAGGATTTAGATCAGTAGTAGAGGGAGAAGCCAGCACCCTTAAATGGAGAAATTGTGTCATTCTGGCTGAAGCAGAGGGGGGCTTGCGGGGGTTGTGTAGGGGGCAGAGCTTCAGGGGTGATTGCACTGACCTTCTGGAGGTCCTGGGATCCCAAGCAAAGGGAGGTGCCTTGTAGGCATTAAGAACCATTTCAGGTTAGGGAATAGGGAAATTATTTTTTTCTGTTCCTTAATATCTCTTGAGGACTTGTGAGGAGTCAGGTACTCTGGTAAATATACATAATATTTCATTTAATTCTCACCACTGCCTATGAGGCAGGTACTGTTATTACCATCATTTTATAGATGAGATGATTGAGGCTTAGTAAATGGTAGGGCTGGGACTGAGTCCAACTCTGGCTATTTCTAAAGCTCTGTGTTCAACCACTGTGTTTATTCATTTCTCAATATAATTAACGTAAGAGTTTCAGAACGTTCATCTGGAAACATTATACAGGTTAGAAGGAAGCTGGGAGTGATTGAGGTCAGGAGCTTCTGCAATACCAGAGGATGCAGTGATGAGGGCCTATACTGAGTCGAGGTTGGGGATGGACCATGGCGATGCAGAGGGAGGAGGAGAAGCTGGGAGCAAGCAAGGCAGGGAGGTGAAGGGGAGCTTGCTGGGTTTAATATCCTTCAGTTTTAGCTTTTATTCTAAATATTTGATGAGGGTCTTGCCCAGGGTCTTCATCAATTGATCTTAGCAGTTACCACTCTTCTGAGACTTAAACAGACATTTCCAAGGACCAGACAGACATTCTTGTGTAGAAATTGAGAACAGGACCCAAATTCTTTTTTCCCATTCATCCAGATCCTCAAAGGAGGCCAGTGTGATTAAAGCAAGTTTTTCCCCAAAGGATGGAGCTGTATCTTCATTCTTTCAATGAACATTAATGAAGCACACAGTCTGCTGTGAGGGACCCAAAGACATGTTAAAACAGAACCTGCCTGCATGGAGGTGAGAGCTGAGCAGAAGTAGTAACTTGCAATTGTACATAAACATCACACAAAATGGAAAGTTCCAAATCGTCCCAAAGAAGCATAGTTAATGGGTTATGGGAGGTCTGAAAAAAGAATTATTCTTTTTGGGAGGGCTGGGAGCAGATAGAATCATGAACTAATAACTAGTTCCTAAGTCAGGGTCGTGCTGGGCTTGCTAGAAGGAACAGATAAGAATCTTGTGTAATAAGAACTTTAGTTCTTTGCTTGCAAGCGCTGCGACCTGCCCTCCCACAGGCACGGGTGACTGCCTTGGCATTTGTACCTCCTTCCCCAGCCCCTGAGGTGGTTTACTCTTCAATTACGGTCCTATCATGCTGTAATTACAGTAATAGATGCAGCTCAGTTGTTTTCTTTCTTTATGCATCTAAGATGTTCTAAGAAAGAGGACAGAAACAGATGAATAAGAAATAAACTGCAGCTCAGTACACAGAACATGCATCTTTATCAAAAGAATTACAGAATGGATGTTGCTTTTCTTCTCCACCCAGGGACAAACTGAAGTCCTAACTGTATTTCAAAGTCTTCTCAAGTAACTCGAACTGCATAGATCACCCACAGCCCTTATATTTATAACACCAATTTAATCTTGTGGTTCTTGGTAAGGGAGCAATCATAAATAGGCTTAGGTCTGCAAGAGCTCCCTACAAGAGGCTCTTTTGCCCCACCAGACAGGCCCATGAAGAGAGAGAGAAGGACACTCACTGCTTAGTTGGGTCCTGGGTTTGAGTCACAGCCCTATAAGTTCCTAGCTATCAATTCCAAGTTTTACTAAATGTCTCTAAGCACCAGTTCATTCATCTGTGAAAAGGGGTTAAATATCAGCACTCACTTCATGAGAATGTTGTGAGAATTATGTGAGGTCATGGAAAAAGCATTCACTACATAGGCAGGATTGATGCAGAATGAGGACAAGCAGAGATCCCAGTTGGATGCGATTCCGTCTGTTTCATTGAGTTTTCACAGTGCTGGACCATTTCCTTTTGGGCTGGAAGTCCCCATTCCGTGGTTGTATCATCAGAGTACTTGGAATGTGTCTTTCCTATCTCGTGACAGGGTGAGTACACCCTGATGAATATGTTCTTTGTGTTATCATTTGAAATCTCTTCTGAGGTTTTTACAAGTGCCCTAGGTTTGGGAACTGTAAGTTTGAAACTGCAAACTGGCCAGTGTTCCCTTCTACCCTGTACATAACCCACCAGGGCAAGTGGCTCACTGCTGGATCTGCCAGTTTTACTCATCTGTACCCTTTATTAGACAGTGAGTCCAGGAGGGAGGGGATGGGTCCATGTTGTGTATCTCAGCGTTCCCAGGACATAACATAGAACCTGGCATGTGGTGGACATTCACTGAATATTTATTGAATTGACGGCATGGTGCTGCATCAGTGCCCAAGGATTAGTGACAAACACCTGTTGTGCCCTTTATTTTTTAACTTATCTGAACTTCACGACAACCTTATGAATTAGGTACTTTCATTTCCAATTTATTAATAGAGAAACAGAGATTCAGAAAGGTTTACCAACTCACCCAAGGTCAAAGAGTGACGTGCTTCCTCTCTCTATACATTGTCTCGTTCATCCTTAAATACTCATTATCATTATACCACTTATTAGCCATATGGTACCTGGCAAGTCACAAATCTTAGAAAGAATCACATGTTCTTACGATGAGAGCTGCCTTGCTGTCTTGGGAATGTTTTAATATTTTCTGGATATTCACAATCCTGAAAAATAAGTGACTCATCATGATATTGTTTTGATGAAGCCCGAAAATGGCTTGTCTATTTTTAACATTGAGTGGCAGTAACTAATAATATTAGGTTCTTTTCTCCTATTCAGAGAGGAGAGAGAAGTGAAAGGTCATGGGGGTTAAGGAGTATCTGTAAGGCAGGAGGGCTGGGTCTACACAGCACCCAGGAGAGAAACTGTCTCGTTATCTCAAGTAACTTGTCCCGAAGCTGGGTGCTCCAGGCCACATCAGGGTCTGCTTTCTTGGAACCTTAACAACAATTGTCCCCAGCACTGTCTACTTTGTGATTGTTCTCAGTTTCATCTTGGGCACATCTCTGTCTAGCTATACTCTTTCTGTGTTTTCTCCCTTTCTGGTACATTTCTGTTTACATAGCTCAGGTTCTTTTTCAGCATTTCCAGCAACTTTCAAATTATTGGCACTGTTTGATAATCAACTTTTATTTTTTGAAAGTATGAATGATTGAACAAATGAATGAATAAGTAAATATATTTGGAGAAGAATTCAGAATATGTCCAAGCAATGTGTAGTGCAGAACAGAGAAGGCAAGAAGGGGGTTGGTGGTGTTTCCTGGTGGTTAGCATGTAGGCTCTGGGATCAGAAGGCCTGAGATGAACCCTGGCTTTAGTACCCACCAGCCCTGAGATCTTGGGTGGATTACTCACCTTTGCAAAGCCAATGTGAACCATAGCAATAGCTCTATCACTTATTTATTGCTGTGTAACCAACCACCCCAAAGATAGGTGGCTTAAAACAACCATTTTTACTGATCATGTAGCTGGGGGTCAAGGAAGGCTGCTTGATATAGGCTGGGTTTCACTGAAGTGGCTCCGTGTCTCTTATTTTTCTCTAGTACCAGTGGGCCCGCCTGGGCACGATCCCCTGGTTTTTATAGAATTGCAGGAAGACAAGAGGAAACATACAAGGTTTTCTAGGGCCTAGACATGGAACTTGTTGCTGTCATTTTCACTCATATATCATTGGTCAAAAGAAGTCACATGGCCACACTCAAAGTTAAGGGGAGAGGGAATACACTGGGCTCATAAGGGCACCTCAGTGGTATGGATGCTGCAGGTGGGGTGGGGATGAAACACTGGATCCAGTAATGCATTTTATCATACTACCTTTCTGAACCATGGGAAAAATTGAAAGAGACGGTCCTTGTCATGGTCTTTGCCTGGTGTATTGTAAGCACTTCACATATGATTGGTTAGGTTACATATCTTGTAAGCAATGCATAAGCCATAGCTACTGTAGCTGTTGTAACTGTTATTGTCAGAAATGCAGGCATGTTATCCCAAAGATCAAGACTCATCAAGAACTAAGCTGGAAGGAACCAGTGAAGCAGGCTGTGTTTGGGCAGAAAAAGGAAAATTTACTCACTTAACAAACATTTATTGAACACCTGTGTGCCACACACTGCACTTGGCATACATTTGAGGACAAAGCAGACAAAAATTTTTGGTCATGTGGAGACTACATTTCAGCAGAGGAAGATATAGGCATAAAACAACAGGAAAATAAGTAAATGATACAGTACGTTGATGCTATGGGAGAACGTAGAGGAGAGTAAGGGGATGGGGCATGATGCTATGCAGGATTAAATAGGTTGGTCAGGTGGGCCTTCTCGAGGAAGTGAGAGCAAAAACTTGAAAGAAGGAGATGGAGGAAGCCAAGCAGACACTGGGGGTGGGGAGAAAGTTCTAGTCAGGCGACCCCAGAGCAAAGGGCCTAAGGGATGCAGAGTGTGCTTGAGGAACAACAGCATGGAGTTCAGTGCGACTGGAGACCATGAACAAGGGGAAGAGTAAAGGAGTTGAGGTTGGAGAGGTCACAGGGAGGAGTGCCTTGCTGGTCATCATAAGGGCTTCAGTTTAGTCTTGGTGGAGTGGGGGCTCCTGGAAGGTTTTGAACCCATGACATGGTTCTTATTTCCAATGCCATGAAACATGGTTTAAAGCACATTGCTGCTGTGTTTAGAATACTTCCAAGAAGGTAAGGGAGGCTGTGAGAATACTCAAGGAAGGATGTAATAGTTAATTGGGGTTGGGTGGTGACAACAGAGGGGGTGAACATTTTGAATTTGCATGTGGTTTTTTTGTGTGTGTGTGGTACGCGGGCCTCTCACTGTTGTGGCCTCTCCTGTTGTGGAGCACAGGCTCAGGACATGCAGGCTCAGCGGCCATGTCTCACAGGCCCAGCCACTCCACGGCATGTGGGATCTTCCCTTACCAGGGCATGAACCTGTGTCTCCTGCATCGGCAGGCGGACTCTCAACCACTGCGCCACCAGGGAAGCCCTTGCATATGCTTTGAAAGTCAAGCCCACAGAATCCACTGGCAGATTAGATATAGGGTGTGCCAGAAGAAGAAGAGCCAAGGATGACTTCACAGCCTGAGTAACTGAGACAGGAAATGGTGTGGGTAGAATAGGATTAGGGTGGGAAAAAATTGGGTGTTCAATTTTGGACATGTTGACATTGAGGGAGTTCTTAGACATTCAAGTGGAGGTTGTCATGTAGGCAGTCAGAGACACACGTCTAGAAATCAGGAGCAAAATCTAGATGAGAGATGAATTTGGGATTCATGAGCCCACATCAGTACTTGAAGTCATGGGCCTGGTCATATCAGCAAGGGGGTGAGCATTGTTAGAAAAGAGGACCAAGGCGATGCTCCAACACCCTCCACATGCAGAGAGAGTATGGAGTCCCAGGGGGTGGACGGTGATGTCCAGTGCTGCTGGAAGGGCAAGTGTGATGAAGATTGGGAACTGATGGGTGGACACAGCAATGTGGAGGTCACTAGGGATCATGATAAGAAAAGTTTGGGTTGAGAGGTGTTTGTGAAGAGCGGGTTTAAGAGAGAGTGAAGAGAGGAATTTGAGAGAGGATAATCCTTTCAGGAGGCCTGTTGCAGAGGAAAAGAAATGGGTCAGTAGTCAGAGAAAAAGCTGGGTCAAGAGAGTTTTATTTTAATGGAAGAAATGTGGCATAATGGCATGTTTATGTGCTGATGGTAATCATCCAGTAGAGAGTGAAAAACTGATAATGCAGGAGAGAATAGGAGAAAGGATAGTGACATGGAAACCACCAAAGGAACTGCTCAAGCTTTTCCGGCTTTTTACTCCTGGTATTCTTTACCCCAGTAGGGATATTCATTACACTGTTATGATTCTCTCCTGTCAAATGATTGCATCAAGTCCCATTGGTAGTCTCAGTCCCATCATTAGCATCAGTGTTTCCTCTGTTGTTGTCTATTATCCTTCCACTCAAGGCACAGCAGCACCAGGGCATTTATTTTCTAAATATGGAACCCTGAACCATTTCCTGTGCTTCCCTTTGTTGCACAGAGAGGACCATGAGAAAGCAGAATTGGGCTCCATGATCTTAGTCCATGAGGTGATATAGACAGACTCTATTTTAAAACACCAAGGTCATGTTGAGACAAACTGGGACTGACCATGAAAGAAAGGGATAGGTAGGGTCGATGGCTTTGGAGATTGTAATGAGAAATGGGTCAGGTGAGGGCTGTCCTGTTCAGAAGCAAGGTAGGGACAGTGGTGTTGGGAGGGGTGGGGTCTCCAGTGTCTGTGACTTCCAACTAAAGGATCTTACTTGTTTCCTTGACATTACTGAACTCGCATCCACATCCTGCCCTACAGCATGTTCCCCTGCCCCAACTAAAATCACTCTGTGTCCTAGGATCAGTTTCTCTCTCAGCCCCACATGGGCTGTGAGCTTTCTGAAGCCAAGGACTGTACTTCTCATATGCTCCAGGGCACTAAGCCCCTGTCTGGAAAAGGACAGTGGACTGATTGATACTTGGTAATTCTCAGCTGAGGGATGACAGGGGTCAGTTATGAGCAAAGCCTACAAACTGGAAGAGGTTTCAGCCCCATCTTCAAGTCAGCTGGGAAAAGGGCAGGGTGGGTTTGATGGAGAGATTTCATCCTAACCTTTTATATCAAATTTATAATGAGACTGGATTCTGATCTTTCTGATCTATTGACGTATCAAGGGTCAGTCTTTTCTCCCCTGTCTGATCATTCCACACCAGCAGCATGGTGGTCAGCCTCTCTGAGAGGCAGTGAGATCTCCCTCCGTGGGGATAATCTATTGGAGGTTGGTAGTTACCAGTGATGAATGCTGGGGATTGCTACATTGCTGTAGATGTTCTCTTAGGACCCTGTTGTTTTTCTGTGATGTGCCCAGTTCCACCTGGTTGGGTGAGTGATGGGTTCGGTGATGCTTACTCCACCCCCAGCCTATGTCCCTCAGCCCCACCTACTCTCTAACCCTGTAACCCTATGGCTGCTGCTTAGTTCTCCCAAGTCTGCAGTTGACTTCTGCATTCCAAGCTGCACACTTCCATGACCCCTATCTGAGGCCAGGGGCACAGGAGAGGGATATGGAGGTTAGTGTCAGGAACAAGATAGACTGAAGCCATTTTTCAGCCACATCCATGGGCAACACGTCCATGGGTAGATGTTTTCTAATGACCAAACTGATCCCAGGTGTCACATGACTGAGATGCCACCAGTGAGTGCTTGTGTCTGGGTCTGGGTCTGGGAAGTGGGTCTCGCAGTCTGTCTCCACTCCCAGTATCATCTCTAAATGTTGGTTGATGCCTGCATTCCTACTACCAGAACATAAGATTTGAACATCATTAAAATGCACACACCTGAGAAAGAAGTAGAGATTTATGTTTTATTATTAGATCTCACTCCTGAGTGTAAATAAATATGTCAGTATCCTGAAGGTGCTACTATGGAGGGGAGGGATCCTGAAAGGTAGAGGGTCCTGCTACAGGAGAGCAGAAACAGGGGAGGGTCCAGAAAGTGGTAATTGGGGTACCCCAGAAGGAATTTTCCACCTCCACCATTCTGTGGAGGGTGAGTTCTGTACACCTGTCGCTTCTCCCAGCCCCTGCCCCTCCTCACACAGCGACTTCCAAAAGGCCTTCAGACTCCAAATGACACCCTCATCAATAAGCTTGCATTGCAAAACCACATTTTGACAACACATTTCCCAAATTTAGTCCCCTAATCCACTCCCAGAATATATTATGCTTTGCACCCAACAGATGGATTAGAAGCTTAAATCTTCTGCTTGTTCAGAAACCAACCAGACACCAAAAATACAAATACTCACACCCCTGCAGGTGTGAGTGCCACAGCAAGGGTGGGGGGAGAAGCACGGGTGTGTGTGTGTGTGAGGATGTGTGCACATCGGGGAGGGGAGGGGAGAACCACGGCAGGTGGGCAGACTGGGGTGTCATCTGGGCCTGAGAGGGCTGAGGGGCAACCAGCTGCTTTCTATAAATCCTTCTCAGCTCCCCTGGTTTAGGCCTCTGTGTACCAGGCGGGTGTGTAGGGTAGCATGAGGTCCAAAACACAAGTCTGAATCCTTGAGTGTGGGGACTGGCAGGGGTCTCTCCCCTACATAACTGCAGAGTCAGAGGCCTAAACAGGGGGACCAAACCCACAGTCCCTGCTCAGCACCAGATTCAGGACCAGATGCTGGACTCTAGCCCAGGGCTTGCTCCTTTCTGCCAGCTTCTATTGGAGCCTTGGGGACTTTGAGGGTTTCCCTCTCTCCAGTTTTTGGGGGTCCCAAGTTATGTCAGAGACCACACCTCATCTCCCCTCTGTGCATAAAATCTATTGTAATCTCTGCAAATGAAGGCAGCTAGGGGAGGGGATGAGTGGGAAGAGGGGGTGCCAGGGGCACTTATGGGGAATGCAGGGGAGCACCCCAGGAGCTGGTTCATTAGGGGAAGCAGAGAAAATCTCTGGGGGTCCCTGAGATATTTCAGAATCCCTTCCTCACTATCTTATTTTTCTCCTCATCATGGAAAAATTCCTCAGAAGGCAATAAAAACAAGGTGTTCTAATTAAACAGATTTGTTTACATGCTGTGGCAAGAAAAACTAATTCAATCTGATATACTTTACATTCCTGCTGTACTTTTTCTCCTTTCCTTTATATAAAACTGCCCATTTTAAACTAGTATTGTACTTAAGCATCTTAAAAAGTGTCCTTGATTAAAAGAAGATGAGCAATTTCCTACTTCCCACAGCTTTCAAAGGGTGGTGTCAACAGGGGGGGTGGTGGGTGAGGCTCTGAGATTTCACTTGCCATTTCTCATGACAGTTCTTGCCACGTGACACCCGGAAGCATAGGCTCTCCTGCTAGGCTGGAGCCTTCGATGGGTTTCCCATTGTGACCAAGGCACAGATGACAAGGTGCTGGGAGCAGGGACTTCCCTGATCTGAAGTCCCTGCACCCGAGAAAGAGTAGGGCCATCAGAGTAGGTCCTGCCCAGGAGGACGGTGGCCTCAACATTCTTGCAGAGTCTGCTGGTGTCCTGGGAGAGTCCACAGAGAGAAGCGGGCATGGAGAAACTAAGAGGATTATTCATAATAATAATCATGTCATAATCGTGATGAGGATTGTGACAAAAAAACATTATGTGGGAGCAACTGGGATGTTTAAGTTATAGAATAAACTTTCTATCAATTAAAACTGTCCAAGAGAGAATCAAGATGACCCTATGTCAAGCCCTATCTGCGGATGTCTGAGCAAAAGCCAGGCTACCAGCCTTCCAGTATTCCCTGAAAAGAATCTTTGGGGTAAGAGGCCTGGCTAGTTTCTCACCACTCCTAGATTCTCAGAACTGGTAACAATCTGGCAGCTTCTGGAGAGTAGGGTCTCTGTCTTTCTAATCTTCAATCCCTTGCACCTTGGCCAGTCCTGGTGTGTGTGTGTGTGTGTGTGTGTGTGTGTGTGTGTGTGTGTGTGTGAATATTTGTAGATGTGAATTGAGAGCATCTGTCTGGACACGGGCCTCCTTTGTTCTGACCTCCTTGCCTTCATCCAGGCTGTATCCTTCACCTGGGAAACTTTCCTCCATTCGCTCATCCTATCAAAATAGAATGCAATCCTTTGAGCCACTCAGTCTCACACTACCGTGACCTGTACTTTTCATGCATTGATTTTTTTCATTTATGACCAGTTCCATGTTACTCAGCCTGCTATTTAATGGTGGTAGTTGGTGAATGCCTTTTAACACAGTCTTGCCCCCCAACTGAACTAAACCTTCTTTTTCCTGTCTTTTCAACAGCACCCTGTGTTGTCCTGGAGAGACATGAGTGGTAGTTAGGATATCCTCACTGATGGGCTTGGTGTGGGTAACCATTCGAGAATCTCCTCCTCCCTTCCTGCCTGCCTTCTTCCCTTCTACTCTGTTCATTCCATGAATATTTAATGGACACATCAGCACAAGGTCCCATGGAGACTCAAACACAAAGGGAGTAGGATTTCTCTGTGTTATTACACTGATGGTGGAGAGCCCCAGCCCTGAGTGTTAATTTGGAGCAGGGAGAGAGGAAGCCCTTAGGTCTGAAGTGGGGGCAGGAGCCTACCGGCACAGTCCACCTTCAGACTGTGGTCTAGAGACCCTGCCTCTTTGTTTGGCTCCCTCCTTGCTCTTTTCTGCCCTGTTGTGCCCTCTACCACCCAGAAACCCTCCTTCCAGTAATCCCAATGTAAGTGTCTTGGGCTACTGCTCAAGATGAAAGTGGGATGAAAACCCTAGAATTAGACTCTCTTTGAAGGAAATGTGGCTCTGCTGAGCCTCATTAGGCTATATCTGCCCTGATGGGGTATATGCCATAAAGTTCTGCAGTAGGGCAGTGATTCCACAAAGAGAGGCCAGGAAGAGGAAAAGGCATGAAGCCTGTTCTCCCTGTTTGCCTGCGCTAGCTCCCCTTCCCATGTAGGATCTAGGGAGGGCTTTCCTTTGCTGCACCCCACATTCTCATAGCCACGTATTTAATGGTTGTGCTGCTTTATTTCTTCAAAAAGATTTCTTGAGATCCTACTATGTGCTGGGCATCATGCTGGATGATCTGATGATCTAATCCGTGATTCAGAACATTTGCCCTAGCCTCAAATCCCACTCTTCCCCTACCAAGCCCACCCAGCCCAACGAAGCCCGTTTTCTCACCATCCACTGCCTTCTACTGGTTTCACATCTTCATTCTGCCTTCAAATGCTGGCTCCCTCAACTTTCTTCTCCTGCTCTAATGAGTCTCCAATCACAATTCAGAGCCCTCTACACTGTATATCTCCCATTGGCCCTCCAGATCCACTGCTTATTTGCCCTCTGCACTGCAGGATGCCCTGTACATCAACAGGCATGTGAGCCCTCTGGCTTCTGGTTGGTTGCGCCAATAAGGAAGGACTTAATGTGGAGTCAAGATGTTTCCTCTCCTCCTTCCCTCCCTTGGGACCACATTGCCTGTCACTCTAAGGTCCTGCCCCTGTCAGTGCTCTACACAAGCCTCTCTCCCTTTCAGTGCCCCTGACCCCTCCCTCTCCGAATCCCTTTAGTCTGAGGCCTGTCACAGCTCCACTGCTGCTCTTCCTGGCCCTCCTTTTGCTTCCTCGTCACCCTACCTGCCCCATTGTAATAAGTGCTCTGCAAAGAAATCCTCTAATTTGAGTGTCCCATCCTTTCCTGGAATGGCCTTGACATACATCCCCAATATCTATCTTCCAGGTCTTACTCTCTCTTCTTATTTCAGAACTGCTATAGGCCTTCTTAAACTTGGAACACATCTAAAAATGTTCTCTGTATTCATTAAAACAATCATTATAATGCTGACATTTCCCATGTCTCTCCTTCATCAACTGTTCAGAAGAGGGCCTGGGAATTTTTTTCTCATATCTTTTCTAGGACTGGGTAGAGAGTAGGTGCTCCATCAAGTGCCTGTTTGGTGGAGAGGTGACTTGTTACATTAGTGAGGTCAGGGTGGAGGGTCATGGGCTTGGAGTCAAATTTCAAATTCAAAGGTAGGGTTCAAGCCTTTCTTCTCTTTTCAGGGGGCTAGGCCACCTTGGCCACATCATTGCTCTTAGATCCTTAACTTGCAAAATTGAGATGATAATACAAGTTACTGCACCTCTCCAGATCTCAGTTTCATCATTAAGAGAAGTGTAGTTGTGGTAGTGATTTTATGAGGATTCAATAAAATCTGATATGAGAACTTTTTTACTCTATGCCTTTGAATTAAATCTGGAGATACAATTTGTGGCTGAATATTGAAAACTTACAAGATGATTCAAAAATATGAAAACTGCTCATATATGCTACCATTGCTAACAGATACCATTTAATGTTTTGTGTAAGAGTTTTATTAATATTGTCTCATTTAATTTTATGCAGTAAGCACTACTAGCCCTATTTTATGGAGGAGGAAACTAGTCTTAGACATTAAAGAACTTGCTTGAAGCTGCAGAGTAAATAAGTAACAGAGTCCAAGTTTATACTCAGGGTGTCACCTCCAGATCAGGGCTCCTGATCCTGGCTGTGTGATTTGCCTCAGTGGGACTTAGCCAGAGCCTTCAGCCAGTGATGTCTCCAGGAAGTCATCTTCCACCTTCCACGTGTACTGTGTACTTGCTTGTTGCATGCATCTCCAGGAGGGAGGTTTTTCATCTGGACCTTTCTTTTAGAGCCCTCTGGGCTGGGAGGTGTGGACAGCTGAGAGGAAGCAGGAGGGAGACGTTAAAGAACATCCTTCTTTTGTTACAGCCTCATCCACCAGTTGAACTCCTGGTTTTGTTCTTAGCTATAGAAAGGAATCCTGATGAAGTCTTGGAGTTGTAGACAGTCACCAGAGATCAATCCATTGGTATATGTACATAGAGGAAGTGACCTGGTGGGATGTCCAGGGATTTTGAAAAGAGATTCATCAAAGTATCTAGACCATCATGTACGGATGTCAGGAATTTTATAATAGGAGCTTCATTGTATTAGTAATAGACTGACTCTGACGATATGTACTTTCCTTGGTGCAGTCAAGGCAGTATAACAGTTTGAGCTCTTGTCATTATTTGTCCGCCTTAATGTACATGGGTCTCAGCCTCTGGTTGGTGCTCTTAGGGCCAGCAGACCCCAAAGCCAGAATAGGCCACAATACAAAGCTTTATTTAGCAAGGACACATTTTTGTTGGAGGGTTGACCAATATAGACAAAAGTCCAGGGATTGGTCAGACTCTGTATAAATTCATCTGAGTTCAGAGTGACACCTACCTAGTTCTAAAGCAAATTTAAGTACCTGCCAACTCAGTAGTCTAACCCCCATGAATCTAGCAGGGTAACAGGGTATTAGGGAGAGGGGAGTATGAACTTAAAAGTAGGGACCAGGGTCTGGGGCTCAGACCAGAGAGATGTAAGTCAGAGTAGGGTACTCAGGACAGACTCTCACAGCAGCTGCAAGGAAGGCATTAAAATGGGTTTTAGGACAGGTGCAGTCGCCCTCTGCTATGTATTTTAGTACCTGTGTCATGGGTGCTGATCCACAGAAGCTGAGTGGGGTTACTGCATCGCAGAAGCATGCTCACAGACTGAATACCATTCTTATAGGATGGGAATCTGAATGGAGGAGCAGGCCTGCTTGGGATTCTCCAAACTAAGGGATAAGGTGGACAGAAACATGCAATTATCACACAGTGGTCTATGACACTGAACTGCTGGTCTGGAATGGTGGTTATGCTTTGTAACTCTGGAATTATACTGCTGTCATTCAAATTTTACCAACTAGTTCTGGTTATCTATTGCAGAGAATCATAAGGGAAAAACCCCATATTTTACTGGTTCTCTGGATTGGCTGGGCTCAGCTGGGTGGTTCTTGGTTGGGGTCTCTTTTGGGTTGTAGTCAGATGGTGGCTGGTACTGGAGTTAACTGAAGGCTCAATTGGGCTCTGTTTCCAAGGTAGAGCCTTTAATTACATGTCTGGGACCTTAGTGGGCATGGCTACAATAGCTGAGGACCTCCTAAGCATCTTTCTTTTCCTACATAGCATCTCCATGTGGCTATCTCGGGCTTCCTCACAGCATGTCAGTCTCAGGGTAGTTGGACTTGTTACATAGTGGCTGGCTTCTCCTAGAGGAAGTGTTTATAGAGGCCTGGGCAGACTGTGTAAGGCTTCTTATGATCTAGCTGCAGAAGTCACAAGCCACCACTTCTGCAAGACTCTTATTGGTCTTGTTAGTCACAGAACAAGCCCCGTTTCAAGAGGATGAGTCCACACAGTGGTGTGAATGCCAGTGGGTATGGTTCATTGTGGGGCCACTTCTGAGGACTAGTTATAACATATCTTATCAGTTGTGTGAATGTAGACAAGGTATAGAACACTCAGTACTTCCTCTGTGGATTGGGAAAGGAAATTATAATGCCTACTTCCCAGGGTTGCTTACATATTAACATACACATGTCAAGGGATTCTTACAGGGACCAGCACAACTAAGGGGTTCAAGCACTTTTGGAACTTATTATTCATTACTTATTACTCATGCTTTGGTCAAGCATTTGAATTTCTCCCTAATATTTTAGTATGTCTGTGTCTTGTCTTCCCAGCCAAGCTGTAAACTCCTTGAGGTCAAAGATCATCCTATACTTTTCTCTTTAAATTTCTTTTAGTTGCCCTCAATAAATGCCAACTGAGACAAACTGAGAAGGAAAGAGAGATAAGGGAGCTGGGGGCCATGCAAACAAGCTCGGCCATCTTTTATAATTTTCTCTGGGTTCAGCATAGTTCCCAAGCTCCCGAAGAGCTGACCTTTGCCTTTTCTGGAAAAAAACTAATAAGTTTTCTGAGATTGTAAAGGGGCATTATTAATCTAGTTAATAGATTGCACTGTTTTTATGAGGACTTTAGCCCATTAATTGTTTCCATGCAAATGGATGCCGTTAATTACAAATTAATCTTATCTTTTTGTTAAGGCAGGGCCATCAGGACCTCCACTCGGCAATACTTGTTGGCACTTGATATGAATCAATGCTTATACTTGAAAGTAATAAAACTGCATTTCTTTAAAGATGGTTAATAAATCAGATCTTCATTAGTGCAGACAGAGCAGACCCCCTACTTGTCTAGTTTAAAGAGGTTCTAATTCATTACTGTGATTCATGTGTCGCCCTGGGGGGATGGTGGCCAGTGGGGCAGGGCACATAGTAGGAAGTTAATAAATCCTGTATTTTTCAGTTTCTCCCACAGTGGGAGGCTGTCCACTAGTCTGTCTCCTCATCATAAAGCATCATTTAGATACTCCCCAGCCTTAGTACCACTTTTCACATGGTCATACAGGACCTTAAAGAGGAAGCATAACCTTCTAGCAAAGCCTGTTGCTTTTATGGTGCGTTTAAGCTGGGAGATCGTGTCCTCAGTTGAGAAACTAGGGATGGGGGACATCAGAAGCACTGTTGGGGTCAGAGCAATGGCTTGTTTAGCAGGTGCTTGTCACTGGTGGAGGCAGTTGGATGGGGACTGTCTGTCCTCCCTGTGTCATCTGCCGGCACATGTTGTACAAACAAATGGGTGATGTGAACCAACTTTTCCCCAGGACCCATTAGTGATCCATTTTCCAGTGATACCTCTAAACCATTTTTCAGCCCTTACTCTTCACTCTTCGCAGGCACATTTGTTTCCCTTTGCAGGAGAGCTGGTGCCTCCTCATCATATTTATTGCCAGCCTGGGACTGGGCTTCCACCCACCTCCCTCCAGCCACTGGGATCTCAAGAGCCAAGCCCTGGCTTCCTCTGCTTGAGGAATAAGTGCAGGCCATCAGAAGCAGGGGACTTGCCTGTCCCTCTCCATCTGACATACCAGCCCTTTGCAACAGGGAGTGGTCCAGATGCATGACCAAAATGTTAGGTGAGGTGTGCAAGAGTGGGTGGGAGAGAGGAAACATGGCTTCTGTTTTGGATATGGGGAGCCAGCAGCATGATGAAATGCTTGCCTCTGTTCCACCGAATTCATTTCTCTAAAGTTCCACTGTGCACAGAACCATTTGTTTCCACATTGTTTTTATTAAACAAGAAAGGCGAGCTTTATTACTGTGCAAATGAAAGCAGCCGGCAAAGACAGATACTTCCCAGATTCTTATTAATCTCCAAGAGTTATGGGGCCTCTGAAGTCCCACAGAAATTAACATACTCTACAGAATTCTCTTAGCAAGTCACCCGGAGTAGCTCCTCTCCCCTGTGGGCAGTGATCACTGTCCTGCTCAACCACCTCCAGGAGGGCTCTCTGTGCCTGTCCAGTACCCCTACCATCTCACTCTGTCCCATGACCCCATCCTCTCTTGGGTTGCATGTGTGCTAACCTCATGCTTCAATGCACAATCCTGGATTTATTTGTACACCAATTCTGGGCATTGTCTGGAAATGTGGGTTTAGGTGTCATTCACTTCACTTCCATATCCAATTAAATATGTACGGATTATTTACTATTGTAGTATGGGAAAGTCTTGACGTCTGTGAGATTATATCCCGAGGCTTTTGTGAATCTCAAACACATGAAAAACACAGTCATGTATAATTCCCTCTTTCTACAAATGCAGTAGCGATCAGTTATTAATTCTACCAATATTTACTCAGTACCATCCAGGAGCTGTCCACAGCACTCTGTACCCTCACACAGCCCTGGATGTGATGGGGAGGCTAGGGAGACATGGGAGAGTTTGAATGAAGGGATGACAGAATCTGTCTTATGATTTTCAAGAATACCAGCCACTGTGTTAAGAACAGACCATCAGGGATGAAGACTAAAAAGTAAGACAACTAGTTAGGAGGGTGTTGCAACAGCCCAAGGGCCATTAGTTAGACCAGGGTGGGCAGGTGGAGGAATTCAAGACATGTTATGAAGACAGAAGTGACACATATAGAAACTGCCATTGCTCCTTCAGATTTCTAAAGAGAGGTGTGGGGTGCACTTGGGAAGGATGGATGCTGGGCAGTCAGCTAGGCTCACCCACTAGGAGTACAGATGCCTCAGCTTTATTGGCCCCTGAAGGAATCCAGATCCCAGCAAAATGGTTAATTCTTGTCATATCATGGGATTTGGGGGTCTTTTGCAAGCAGTTAAAGATGGAGCATAGAATGTGTGAATGCCAAGTCTGTAGTACCTAAGATATGAATAGTATATTTTAATTTAAAGCATTTTCAAGCTGATTTTCCATTAAAGAAGTAAAGTAGCTCAAGTGTCACTTTATAGGTGAGAAAGCAAAGGCTCAGAGAATTTAGGTGACTTTCCCAAAGTCACAGGATAATTAGGTCCAGGGTTAAAGCCCAGGTTTCTTACAAGCCTGCATCTCCAAGCCTGGCTTTTCCCACAGTTACAGCATGTGACCTCCTTACTGCACACCCAGTGCTGCCCTGGGATGGAGGAGGTGGTGAGAAGGAAGAGCAATGCCAGGGGCGATCTGGTTCTTGTCCTAGAGGAGCTAATAGTTTCTTTGCAGATAATACTCATATATACACACAACTCTTAAGGAGAAGTGTGTTCTAGAATGGCCCTGCTTAAAGTTTAAAGCAACGTTTGATCAGGTACAAGGGTTGGGGTTCTTACTACAAATGCTCCAGCCATTAAGCTCATTCCCATGGAATGCTCATGGGGTGAGGGCTCCACGGCAAAGCATACAGGGCTTGGTTGTTTCTAAATAGTTGAGGGTCAATGTGTTTTGATAATTTCTATTCTCTCATGATGCCTCCTTCCCGCCTGAACCCTTTGGCTCCAGTGAACCCAGTGGCCCTGGGCCCTTTTCACAATAAACTCACTTCTGCCATCAGTGCCTTTGCTTACCCTGGTTCCCTTTGGAGGGAGGGCCTTGTCCTCCCACTCGTCTTTCCAGGAAGACACCAGCCCTACTGTCCTAACAAGTCATCCACTGCTAGGCACCAAGTAGTCTCCCAGAGGCACAGAGGAGAAAAGTGAGGAAAAGCTTGGAGGGGATGTTTGGGGGTAAGAAACACATGTGGAGAAGCTTGGGCCTGGAAGGGGGAAGGGATGTGAGAAGAAGAATGTCTTGTTTCTTAAACTCCTAGACTTGGGCATTTCTGTATACTCAAAAGAGGTTACAGCAGGGTGAAACCACAAAGCAATTTAGACCATGGAGGAATGACTTGTTCTCCTAAGAGAGAGAGAGAGAAACCAGTCCAAAGGGTTCTGTGGACTTCTCAGAGGGCCTCTGAGGGATTCCACTTGTAGGGATTGGAGAGGGTGCCAGGAGCAGCTGAGTGAGAAAGGATAAGTCTCAGCCCTTCCAGAGGCAGGGCATCCCATGAGCCAGGCCCTGCAGCCCCAGAGCAGAGGAGTGAGGCCTCTCAGAGCTCTTATTCTTTCTTTCTTCCCTTTTTAAAATTTTTTTTTGAATTTTTTTTTTTTTTTGGAGTATAATTGCTTTACAATGTCGTGTTGGGTTCTGCTGTAGAATAAAGTGAATCAACTCTATGTATACATATATCCCCTACCTCTTGAGCCTCTCTCTGCTCCCCCCATCCCACTCCTCTAGGTCATCACAGAGCACTGAGCTGAGCTCCCTGTGCTATACAGCAGCTTCCCGCTAGCTATCTATTTCACACATGGTAGTGTATATACGTCAGTGTACCCCAATGTTCATTGAAGCACTATTTACAATAACCAGGACATGGAAGCAACCTAGATGTCCATTGACAAATGAATGGATAAAGAAGATGTGGTACATATATATAATGGAATATTACTCAGCCATAAAAAGGAATGGGATTGGGTTATTTGTAGTGATGTGGATGAACCCAGAGTCTGTCATACAGAGTGAAATAAGTCAGAAAGAGAAAAACAAATATCGTATATTAATGCGTGTATATGGAATCTAGAAAAATGGTACTGATGAACCTATTTGCAGGGTAGGAAAAGAGATGCAGTTGTAGACAACAGACTTGTGGATACAGGAGGGGAAGGGGAGAGTGGGACGAATTATATCTTTGGGAATGGTTCACCTCTCTGGAGAGCACATCAGGCCCTGAGCTCTCTGAAGTGCAAATTGGAGTGGGAATCAAGGAGGCCAGGACCCTCTGTCCCTGTCCCTAGTGCTCTGAATGGAGGATGAGCCAAGGCTGAAGTTTCTAAGAGTTTCCACTTCCCTGTGCCTGGGGACCAGAGGGAAATGAGGTGTGTGTCCTGTGCAGCACTTTTGTCCTTTTCTTTGGCCTAAGGCATGGCTGTCCATCAATACATATATGACCCAGGACAAAGACTTGGAAGTCCCTTTCTTATGCCTTGTCACCTGTATTGGAATGAGATTGTCAGCTTTTACAAGTGGGGCATCGTGGAGGTGGAGAGGAGGGTCTGGGGTGAAGAGAGTTTCCCAGCACAGGGTCCTGTCGGTGACTGGGATGGGATACGTGATGTGTGCATGCGTGTGTGTGTATGTCTGAGACATGGTGTCTGTGGCGGCATCTAGGATTCCTATGGGGTCCTCCAAGCCATGGAAGATTCTAGAGATCACTGCAAGAAGGGAGACCTCAGAGACCAGGTTCTCTCTGTCTACATTGAGCACATGCCCAAGCTCTCTGAGCCTTGGGCTATGTCTGGTCCCTGGGACAGGTGAGTGGCCAGGAATGACTATCTGACAGTGACATTTACATATGCAGCCTGCCATTTTCCTCCTCAGGGATTCAGTTCTTTTTCTGTTTATTTTTATTTATTGTTACAGTCCTCTATGTGCATTTAGATCCGTGAATGCAGGTGACCTGGCTGCCATACTGGCACTTCCTCTTTCTTGTGCCTGTTATTTCCCAGAGCCCCCCTTTCTCTCTTCCTTTTCCTGTCTTCACCCTAGGACATCATGTCCCTGACTCAGCAGATGGGTCTTGTGCGAAGGACTCCCCTCTGCCTCAGGTACACTCTATTCCCCAGGGGTAAGAGAACGTGTACATGCCGGTTCCATCCGTTGAGCAGGAAGGAGATGGCACATGGGGAAAGGTTAGAGTGATTGGGACCCAGGCTTCCTGAGAGAGCCTGAAGGGAGGTATAGGTTCAGAGAGCACATAGGAGCCCTATCCTAGAGGCCTGACCAACCTCTGTACAAACAGGACTGCCAGAGAGAGAGGGACAGAGAGAAGGAGAGGGAGAGGGAGAAGGAGATAGAGATAAGGAGAGAGGTGGAGATAAAGATGGAGGTAACCATATTGATGAGGAGAAGGCAGATGGAGGGAGAGGGGGAAAAAGGAGGAAAAGAAGAAGAAAATGAAGAGGAAGGAGGAGCAGGAGAGGGTGAGGAAGGGGAAGAGGAAGAAGAAGAGGAAGAGGAGAAGAAGAGAAAAGAGAGGGAAGAGGGAATCTGGAAAATGCATTGAGCCTAGAATCAGAACTTGTGGCTTGAAATCCAAATTCCATATTTACTAATCTTATGAATGAAACAAATTACTTCTCTCTCTCTGCTTGAATTTCTTCCCCGTGACATGAAGAATCATATCATGTCTTGCTAATCCAACAGATCAGTTGTGAAAATCAAATGAGGTAATTTGTGTAGATGCATTTTGTAGTATGAAATGTCCTCTAATATAAATAAACACATAAGTATGTATGTACCCCACCCCCGGCCGATTTGCCTGTCATGTCATTATAATTGTAGCACTACATCCTCTACAGGTGCCACACTGATTTCTCTTGCACCTTTGCCTTTGCCAATTCCCACATCTGGGATCCTCTTGCCATTTCTAACTGTTGCCTTACATGTTAATTGGAAGCACTTCTCAAGCATCTCTAAACTCCTCTGGGCTTTGGGAAGCATTTCTTGACTGCCCAACCACCTCTGATACCTGCTTTCTCTGAATTGCGAGCCTGTAATGGGACAAAATGACTCAGGAAGGACTCCTTCCTCAGCCCCACCTTGTTCCTGCATCTGGTTATCAGCTGGAATTGTGAGTTGTTTTACATGTGAGCACAGATGGGATGGTGTTATTGAAATGTTTAGGAACTATCATATTTTTACACAATGCCCTGTGGTATCCTGGGGTGAGAGATTACGTGTGGAAAGAAAACAAAGACAGAGCGTGTTCTTGTTGGGCTAAGATGAAGAGGCTGTGAGTTTCTAATAAAGGATGGCAGACAAAATGTCGGGTGGTTCTTCCCACCTCCATCCTGGGCTCTGATGGGGAGTGGACCTACTGTGCAGGCTGTTGCCCTCCCTCTAGAGAGAAACAGTGGCAGATTGGAAGCCCAAAGCCGCCTTAGCAAGTTAGGCTATTTTGAGAGGTGTTTCTTGACTGTTTATTTATTTATTTATTTATTTATGTTTGTGTTGGGTCTTCTGTGCGAGGGCTTTCTCTAGTTGTGGCAAGCGGGGGCCACTCTTCATCGCGGTGCGCGGGCCTCTCACTATCGCGGCCTCTCTTGTTGCAGAGCACAGGCTCCAGATGTGCAGGCTCAGTATTTGTGGCTCACAGGCTTTGTTGTTCTGCGGCATGTGGGATCTTCCCAGACCAGGGCTCGAACCCGTGTCCCCTGCATTGGCAGGCGGATTCTCAACCACTGTGCCACCAGGGAAGTCCTCGTGACTGTTTAATAGTCAAGCTCGAAGAACTTTTATAAGGGAGCACCTTTCAACCCATTTTCCACATGGCTGGGTCTATAGGCCATAGCAGGAAGCCTCAGGCTTCGGGACAGAGAAGTGTGGGAGGGAAATGTGTGGTGAAGTCAAGTTTCCTCTGGAGATCATGACACCCTGATATATGTGGACTTTGCTTCCATGGCTGCCCTACTGCATTCAGGCAAGGAGGGAGTCATACAGGAAGGAAGGAAAGAGCTCAGCACATGTGGAGTGTAGCTATGCAGGGTCAGGAGCTGCGCCCTCTGATCTGACCCTCAAGCACACCCTAGAATCTTCTCTAGTTAGTGTCTCTCTCTCAGTCTTGTACTCCCAACCAGATTATCACAACCTCAAGGGCAGAGACTCTATGAAATACTCTCTGTAGTCTGTAGCACTAGCATACTGCAGGGATTCTTCTAACCACCACTGAATTGACAGGCACACAGTAAGAACCATAACCAAAACATAAGACACAGGTTCAAGCCAGGTACTGTTCTGAGTATGTTCCACACATCACTCCATCCAATCCCTGTAAGAGCCTTATCTGGTAAATACAATGACTGGCCCTATTATACAAATGTAAATATCACGGCAAAGGGAGATGGAGTAACTTGACTAAGGTCACAAATCTAAAGAATCATAACGCTGAGTTTGAACCCAGGGAGGCTGGTTCCAGCATCCAAGCTCCTAACTACTGAGCTGAACTATGCTTTCATGCTCTGTGTGTGTGTGTGTGTGTGTGTGTGTGTGTGTGCTGTGTGTGTGTATGCATGTGCGCAGGGCAGAGGTACTATATCACTATAGGAGGAGAAGTTAGAAATGACTGGAAGAATGGAAGCTCAATAAGGCAGAAATCCTGGTGGGCTTCGAGAGAAAAAAACTCTTTTTCAAAGGGTACATCCCTCCAACACTTATGCAGTTCCCACGTATAGGAATATTCCTAAAATAGACCATTTCTTCATGTGCTATGTTTGTATCAGTCTCCTCCCCATCTCATTTTATAACTTTAGGTAATCTTTACTCCTATTAGTTGTCTGTGTTTTGAATTCTCTCAGGAAGTTCTTTCTAAGATGGCTCCTATTTTTGGCCGCCAAAAGCCCCTGGGCAAGCAGGCTGTGATGCTGGGGCAGCAGGAAGGGAGCCTGAGTAACATGGCTGCTCTCAAGGCACTGTTAGCCTCCTTTCCATGAGAATTAATTACGTGTCCTCAAATTGTGCTGTGAGGAATGTGGGGGCAGACCCTCTTCTGCTTACACATTCCCTGGTTCCCAGCACAGGTCCTAGTTGATCCCCGTTGTTTATTAATTATAGACCCACAATGAAAAGAAATGGCCTCAGCCTGGAGCCCTCTGCAAGTTTGGTTTGGTTCATGGGCAAGTCTGAGGTTTGCTCAGACTTAGTGAACTCCAAAGTGAAATTCTTAGCATAAGCTTTTTGTGGAATTTTCTTTATGGAGGATGATGCCATTTCCAGAGGACAAATGTTCTTTTGGCCTATTACATTTGTTATCAGACATCCTTTCACTTGAAACACTGAGAGGAGATGTGTTTTCTCAGCTGTAGGGATGTTGTCTTAGGGGAGAAATTCCATGCAATAGAAGTTCAGCAAACCGCAGTGATATGATTTAGAAGCAATTCACTAGGTCAGAGACACTTTTAAATCAGAAATGTGGCAAGGGGAGAGGAGAGAAATCTGGAACAGTTAGTTATTTTGTCTACAAATCAAGAGCAGTAAACGTTCTCACCTTTAACTTCTATTGAAACAATGACCATAAACAATATGCAATGCTAAAAACTAATTAAACAGCCATCCTAAATCAACAAAAAAGGGTAAATTGAATTTTAAGTAACATTTGCTCCTGTGAAATGTGCGTGGGGGCGATGGGATGGGAAATGTTCTTCTCTTTGCTGGGATTGTCCTGATGCTGATACTTCTGTGAGTCACACTTATTAATTAGTGAGTTGATCAGCCTGTCCCTATTACCTCAGCTGTCTTTGTTTTTCATGAACACTCCTGTCAGTGCCCCCCACCCCGCCCCACCATCACTGTTATCATCATCATCACCAGGCCTTCCTTCAAGCCATTTGTCCAACTAAAACGTTCCCTCTCTTTTTTTTTTCTTCTTATCTAAATATGACTCATCATTACCGTGCTCTCAGTTCTTTCATTCAATCTACCCAATAGCACTCCAACATTCCTGCTTCTTCATGGACACCCCAGTGATTGTCTGGACCACTTACTGGCCGCTTGTTACATCCATCTTCATGAAAGCTATTTACTCAGTTCTTATCATTCTTGTGTTTCATAGTCTCCCTGCACCCCATGATAATCAGGAAGGGCTAGGTTGTACAGGAACAAAAAATTCCCAAATGTCAGTGGCTCAACACTAGAAAGTTTTCTTGTTTTGTTCAAGGATCCAAACTTAGTGGGTCTCCTCTAGCTAGTAACTGTATCTTGGGGTACAAGGCCACTTTAGTCACTGCCCAGAGGTAGCTGATGTTTTTCACGGACTCATCCTGGATGTGGCCAATATCATTCTTGTTCAAATTTCATTGGCCAATTAGTCACACAACTGCCCATCTTCAAGGCAGTTGAAAAGTACAGTTTTCCAGGTGTCTGGGAGGGGAGGAGAACTGGGTATTGGGGAACACATCCCTAGCTATATAATAACTTTGTAAGAGTAGCTTGGATATCTTATATTTCTTAGTATCTCCCATCATGTTTTAGGTAAAATAGGCTCTCAATAAATGTTTGTTGACTAAATGACCTCATCAATTACCCTTTATGAAGCATTAATTTGTGACAAGAATTATGCTAGGAACAAGCAGAGTGGAATAAGACTCATAATTAAGGTCTGACACATGGTAGAGCATTTATTCATTCCTTCATTCATTCAACAAATGCCTACTTAGTGCCTATATATTCCAGCCACTGTTCTAAGCATTTGTGAACAATGTATGGATCATTGTCCTTGCAGAGCTTTCACTGTAGTGAAGAAAACAGCCAAAAAACAATAAGTATAACAAATAAGGAAACTAAGTAGTATGATTGAATGTGATGTGTAGTGGAAATAAGAGAGGGAAAAGTAGATAAAGGGAAAGGACATAGAGACTGAGAGGGTTGGGGTGAAGGTAATTTTAATTAGAGTGGTCAAGGCAGGCTTCATTGAAATGATTTTGGAAAAGAAGTAGGTGAGCACGTATTTGGAGGAAGAGCAACTAGGAAGAGGGAACAGCCTATTATGCTAAAGCCTTAGGCTCTGGCATGTTGGAGGAATAGCACGGAGTTCAGTGTGGCTGGAGTGAGATTGCGTGAGCAGCTGGAGATGAGTTTAGAGGGATGATGGGGGCCACATCATGAGGGCTTGTAGGCCATTGTAAGGCTTTGGCTTTTCCTCTGAGTCAAATGAGAAGTGCCATTGAAGGGTTGTGATGATTAGTAATACATACTTGCATGTGTGGCTGTGTAAGTATATTTTGATCCAAAGAGGAAAATTTCATTTTATGTCTCATTTACATATGAAGTTACATTTCTTGGCCCTTATAATACCTTATATTTATTTACCTTTTCAGGGTACTTTTTCATGAGTTATATCACAAAATAATAATTATAAAGGTAAGAGGGTCTGGTACTATTCTCATCTCCCCTCCCATTTATGTCACCTTTATGGGTGACCTAGTTGGAAATTTTGCCAAGAGTCCTTGTGGCCCAGCTACTCAAGGGATGAGGCTTTTAGGGACAGACTTCTCCCTTACCAGCCTCCCAATACTCATTTCATAAGGTCTTAGAGAAAGAAACTTCATCAACAAAGTCAAATGGGTGGTGAGATGAGTTCCACATAATCCCCATTCTCATAGAATCTGAGCATCTCTTAATAAAACTCACAGTTGTTGTGGGGAAGGGATATGGGGCTCTAGTCTCTCCAGCCCGCTGAACCACCACCTGCTCCTGGCAGGGGCTGCACTGCTAATCCCCGGAGCATCATTGCTTATTTCCCAGCCTGATTTCCCTTCCAGGAAGAAAATAATCACTGGTCTGTAATTTTCATCAGAGTCTCTCCCCAGTTCTATCAGGTCCTCTGTGGTCACTGCCTACATCATGCTACCAGTGACCCCAGCATGACGACCTCTCTCCCCTGGAATTCCTAGGGGGGTTTTCTTTTTAACTGACTGATACCCACTTGCTCATGTTTCATTGTCTCAGGCCTGGTGAAGGTAGAGCTGCTTCCCATCCTCAGGCCAGGCTTCAGTTTATTTTTAGTTATTTATTCCATTGCTGCATGGTAGTGATTGCTGGATATGAGGCTAAGACTGAAAAAGAAGGTTTCATGATCATCCCTAAATTTGGACACAGAGTCATGAAATTCCACGTCAGGCTAGCACTGCTCCTACTCTGCCCGGATGAGCACTGCTTGGTTTTCCTAGTGTGTCTCCAACAACTATTAAGCGAACACTTAATCAATGATAGTTGTTACCTCCTGTCAATCAGGTGTCCAGCCCTTTCAGAGAATATTAACTCTTTGATGAATATGTGGTCCACATTCCCTCATCTGACTCTTGGTCTTTGCTAATTGTTATGATTACACTCTACCTTTTTCTGCCCTTTACTGTCCTGCCCGCTGCCCTGGATGCTGAGCCCTGCACACTGCCTCCCCCAAGCTCCCTTGCAGCCTCTGTCTGTCTTCCTGTTGAGTTCAGCGATGGGACACAAGCAGGATGCTGGAGGTATCAAGGAGAGTGTGGTCAGGGTGTTTCTGTCCTGCTCTCTTATACTTGGGAAAACAGTTCTGGCTGTAGCTGTTTCTCTACAACTGCAGCTCCTGCCACGTGGGCCCTCTTCCAGTACAATAGCTCTCCCTAGGTTCTGGTAATGTCAATTCCTCCCTCCCCTGGTCCCTCAGGCCCCTTCTATTTGAATCTTTGGATGTCTTGACATCTACTGTTGGCTTCCTGAAACCTGCCCCTAGTCCCATCATCAAATTCTTTCAAAACCCCAGCTTGGGTACCTTCCATTTCCTGATGGCCCTCAGTAATACACTGAGTTTGTCTTCAGAGAGAACACAAACACTTCTCTCTGAAGGTAGGGACAGGATTTGGCTGTAGGTACTGGGGCTCCCTGTTGTCTCCTCTCCCAGAGTTTCTATCCTCACACTTTTCTTCTGGACAGTTTGGTTAGGTAACTTCAACCATGTTCACCCTCAGGGTTGGGAGTAAACTGAAAGTCATCTACCACTGCAGGCAAACTGCCCGGGACAGGAGCAGGGGTGGGGGATGTTGTAATGAGAAGGTGTGTTCATTGCCTCTGGGGAGTCCACAGGCCAGCTGGGGATATAAGAAATCACATACCATTGAAATAACACTAATCATGATCGTGAAAAAATGGTCGTTATTATTTATCGAGCACTTAATATGTGTCAGGCCTTGGAGCATGAGAAATCTCATTAAGGAGGAATGATTTGACCTGTACCTTGAAGGAAAGAAATTAGGATATGTGGAGAAAGAGAAAAAGGGGAATGAGGACACAGTGGAGTGCTACATCCAGAAGTAATGACTCCCCAACTTAATAGACTCGGGAAGAGCCTGTCCATGCCACGTGATTCTCCCTAAGACCCTGGGCTCAGTGGGCTGCCCTGTGCTGCGATCTAGGGCATGGCTGTAGAGATGAGCTTTCCTAGGGCACAGCTGCCTGCACTAAAGGCTCTTCACAACCTTTCAATAACTCATTCTTGGATTCCCTGTGAGAATGTGGGCTGTGAACTCCTGCTTTGCCTTCTTCCTTGCTTCATGATGGTCGGATGGGGACATGTACTCTGGGGGCCACATTCAGGAATGTAATCCATCTATCCAGCCACCCATTTCTTTACTATTTACTTACTCACTCAGATCAAAACACCTATCTACATTATTCTTATCCCATCTAACTATATCTACACAAAACCTTCCTGCAAATTCTCAGCTGTGGACCCAGCCATACACCTAGACTCAAGCTGAGGGGCGCAGCTGGAGAAAACCCCACCACAACCAGGCCAGTGGTGGAGCCACAGCTCACTTGGTCCTCAGGATTTCCCAGCAACCGCTTTGTGGGTCTATGATATCCTCTTATCCCTAAAGATTGTCATTTCAGACCTTCATCACTCTCACTTCTACCTCACTTAACTCAAATATCCTTACTGCCTTTTCTACTCCTCCTTAACAGCCTCTTCAAGGCCTTGTTGCCTCATAAGCTCAGTGTGAGAATAATTCATCTCTCTTACTTGACATCACCTTTTGCTGTGAGGATTGTCACCTCTCTCATCACTTTTCTTTTGCCTAAGTCCCTGCCATCTCCCCATACCAATTCATGGACCTAAGTTTGAATTTTCCAATGGCCTCCAGGTGGCTGAACCTGAAGGACATTTTTGGTTCTTATCTTGCTTTCTGCAACATATGGCATTAATGTCCTTCTTCCTGTAGGATCTTGGTAGATATTTTCCTCTTGTGATTTCCAGGATTCCACTTCCTCTGTATTCTCCTCCTCTCTCTCTATCTACTCTCTACATGTCTTTCACTCTCTGTTCTTCCTCTCCTCCTTTCCTAACTCAGCTCCTAAACTCACACTCATTGTCTTTCTCCATCTCCATCTAGAAGCATGAACTCTAGACCCAGTTGATGTGGGTTTTAACATTTGAATCTTGGATCCACCACTTCCAAATTGAGCAACTTTTCATATCCTACTGTGCCTCCACACTGGAATAGAGCCTAGCGCATAGTTAGCACTTCATAAACATCCATCATTATCCACCCAGTTGTCCAAGCACAAACCTAGAAGTCATTCCTGACTTCTCCTTCTCCATCCCTTCATCTTGTCCATCATCAAGGAAGGATCATGATCTTCTGAGCTTCTTGGAGTTGCCCATTTTTTTGTTTCCTTCAGAGCTGACCCAGTTCAGGGACTCAGGTAGAGTTTGATTCTTAACTGTTCTATTTGTTTCCAGCTTTACCTGCCTGATCCAATTTTTACTTTGCAACCAAAGTAATCTTTCTAATAAATAATTATGGCCTCATCCATGATTAAAATCCTATTAGGATTGCTACTGCTTTCAAGATGGAGTCCAAATGCCTTGGCATGCAGTAGAAGGCCCTCATAGATTTGCTTCTTGCTTCTTTCAAGTCATATTTCCTGCCTCCTGCAAGTTTCCCAATATCCATTCCATGACCTAACCACCTAATTTCCTAAAGATGTTCATTAAACATGGTTCCAGACCTGATGGATGAGACTTACTGGCATTGAGTCCCAGGAATCTGTGTATTTGACAAGTGTCTTCCATCTCATATATGTCCGAGCATTACAAAAATTGGAAACCATTGCTTTAGAAAATATAGCAAAAGTATGCACAGTCCTTACCCTTAACAAGAGGTCAAAATGAAACTAATCAATGGCTAGATTATTTAGTCCTGGCTATAAATGCCATAGGAAGGAGGTTATAGAAAGGTGCTATGACTTTCTGCCTCTTTGCCTACATTTTGCCCATTGTTTCCTCATTCTATCACTCATGATGCTTATTTTTTCCTAGCTTTTGGAGAGGAATGTGCTCTTGTGAAATGTGGGAAGAAAGAATTACTCCATCCACTCTCCATGGACACTCAGATCTTCCCTCCTCATCATGCCTGAAACAAGACCCATGTCCTCATAAAATGAACAAGTATTATTTAAATCCTGGGTTTCTTTTGCACGCATCTCAACTGGATCAGGCTGTGAGCTTTGTGGAAGGAAACAGGAACCGCACCTGAAGTCTGAGGAGAAAATGAGATGAAACAATTATTAGCTTTGGAGTCAGAACTCCTAAGATGGAACTTAAGCGAATCCCTTGGACAAGTCATAGATCCTTGGGGCATCACATCTGGCAACTTTAAAATGGGTTGGAAAAGGTGATTATCAAATTAGTATCATTAGGTACCTTCTTGATGGGATCAATACAAGAATCTAACAGGATAAGAACTGTGAAAACACCTATAAATCTTAACATGCCATGATGCAAAAATGTATTAAGAAGGCTTGAAAACAACATTTGACCCTCGGATTGTTAGTATACTTGGTATTTTTCTTCCAAATGTGAGGTGGATCTGGGGTGTGGGTGGCAGCGAAGGTCAGGGGGTTAGGTGTCTGAGGAGGGATTACAAAGGGCCTATCTTTTTAAGTGAATGTTAAGAGTAAGAGGAGCCTATTCTATGAACCATTTTCATTATGTTCCTTCTTCATAAAAGGACCATGTCCTTGCCTGCATTTTGTTCTTCCTTTTGGAGCAAATTGAGCTCTGTGAATCTTAGAATTAATCTTCTTGGAACACCACATTTAACATGTTAATACTTGCTGAAAAGTCTCCAGTGGAGATGTTTCCCACCTTTGTTCCCATCCACCTCTCAAACTTAAGCTCCCACTGGTTCCTAAAATCCATCTCCATTATAGCCCAACTGGTTTGGTCACTCTCGCAACTCGGAGCATTGCCTATTGTGTTTAAGACAGGCTGACATATGGTAGGAAATGTCCAGTACAAGTTTCTTTGGAGGTGAAGTATATTACTTTGCTAGGCTCAAAGAATTCCTTTTGAGAGAATTCTCAGTACCACTTAGGAGGGTTGAGTCCAAAATGGTCAAGTTAGGTAGCAACTGGGAGGCAATCAGAGCTCTGCTCCCAGTCGACAAAATCCATACAATGCCAGCCAGTTTTTACTGCTTATCTTTGGTAATCCTCTGTTCTCTCTCTCCTCTCCTTCCTCCTCTCTTCTGGTCCCACGCACCCAGGAAAGCCAGGTTTTATTCTAGCAAACTTGGATAACAATAGATATGATTGTCAGCCTCCCTGGGGCTGTCCAGATTTTTATGAAATTAGACATATTTGTCTTGATGTTTAGGAGTGAGCATGAAATTCAAATCTCTGTGTTGGCATTCCACGGGCTGGCCCTTTATTTTTCCATGACATGACTTCATTGTGGTTTTGACAACACTGTATAGAAGCTGTGCTTACCATTGAAAATTAAAGCCACTGAAAGCGTTGACAACAGCAAAATTGTGAATGCTTCCCAGCTCCTGAAGTGATTGCTATTCCAGTTTGTCTAGAAGTGCTTATTGTGTTTGTAATGCCGTCAGTTCCACTTAAAGACGACTTGAAGTCGATGCCATACAGGTAAGTACCAAAGAAATCTCCATCTTCCTTCCTCTCTCCACTTCTCCATCACCTCCCACACAATTTTTCCACCTAGGGCCTATTTGCATTTGGTTATAGAGCTCCTGATTCCCTCAACTTCAGAGCCGGTTGATTGCATTTCTCTTTCAAGTTCCTAGGTTAACCAGACTTTCATTTTTCCTTTTGTTCATTTGCCTTTTCTTCTTCTTCTTTTCCTTCCATGTGGGTATCAGGGAAATTGAGTTTTAGTGACTTACTGTACAAATCCCCTGAGCATCTGACTCATCTCCTCTTGTGTGTAAAGCACATCTTAGGTGGGGGATGAGGAGGATTTGGTATCTGAGGAAGGATTTTAAAAGAAACTCTCCTTTGAAACTAACGCTAAGTGTAAGGAGAGACTATTAACTGTGACTTTAGTTTGGGTCTTTATAATGTTGAAAATAGTAAAAAGAAAACTTAAAAATAACTATTTGTTACTGGTCAGCTTTGCTGTTGTTGTTGGTGGTGGCCTTGAAGCAGATGAACTAGCAGAGAATTTTGACAGCCTCCTTTCTAGGTTGGATGCTTGGTTTGGTCTTTGAAGGAGATTTCCTCCCCTGTCACATGTTGACACAGGATGATTTTGTCAGAAAAAATTCTTTGTACAAGCCTTTCATCCTCAAGCAAGCTGATACTCTTGGAATGTAAAACTAAGATGCAAATAAGAGAACTGAGAGGACAGTCTGGGGTACTGAAAGCAGTGATCCTGGAGGGACCCTGTGGCAGATGGAGGGCAATATCTGTAGGAAGGGTCTGGCGTGAGAGAACAACTGTATGGATGCCCACATCGGCGGTTTTGGGGAGCCAGTGAGGGGGCAACTACCAGGCTTCAACCTCCTGCTTTCCTCAACACACTCCTTGTTGTAATCCACTTTCCCACTTTTCCAGACCCTGCTGGATAAAAAGAGGATTCTGATGATGGATGATGAGCATTCCTTTCCTTTTCCAAACAACCTCCTTGGATTTTGGAAAATAAGAACCCCATTGCCAGAGCGAGCCTGCTATGCGGGCAATTTGAATTGTGAGGGACCAGGATACAAACATCTGTACCCTGTACTCTTCCTGGACATGTCATAACTCCTGAGAGCTGGCACCGTCCCTCATGGTCCCTGACTTTTCAGAAGGACCATGTCATTAAGGGGAGCCTGGTACTCAGATACCTTCCCAGGAGGCCCTGGTACTTGGAAATACTGTGGTCATTACTTTTCAGCAGCCCTTTGAAGCCTTAGCAAGTTGTTGGTGTCAAAAAGATTCAGTTGAATTAAGGAAAACAGCTGGATTTTGTAATTTTAAAAATATATTTAAACTAGAGGATTTTGTTGTTGTTGTTGTTTGGCGTTTATTAGCTTTCCCAGCCAACCCACACCCTGACTTATTGTTTATCTCCTTAAATGACCCACAGATTTTGGTCTCGTTTGCTATATGTGCCATCCTTCTGTGACCATCCACAGGGCAGGTGTTGTGGTCTCTTGGAATGTGGATTGGAGTGGATTGGAAGCTTGGGGTGGGCCCTCATGATTATTTTCTGACTTTTTACTATCAAATTCTTTCTTTGGTGCCTAACTTCTCTTACTTTGGGGGTCATGTTTTTATTTTAAAAAGTTGGACTTTTGTCCAGAACTTTGAAACATTGGCATTGTTCCATGGCATTTTGAATATGAATGATTTAGACATCATCAACATGCGACTTTATTTTTGTTTTCTGACATTGTTTTAAACTTCCTTAGGGACAGTAATTTTCCCAATGCTCAATGAGAACTGTGGCAGTTCTCATGGCTTTTCTGCTCATTTTTAGATGCTATTGTTGTAGGCCATAAACACAGGCTGGAGCCAATAAATAGTATACATAGTCTCATGTGGTGATCAAAACTCTGAACCAAACTTGGAATTGCCTATACTTCCCTTCTCTGATTTGAACTGCTTCGGGCTGGAAGCCTGGGTGGGACACGAGGCACAGTTCTTTGGCTGTCTGCTGTTCCCTGGTTCCTTACTCATATCCTCCCTGACTTGGCCACGAGGCCCTGTAATGAATCTCATGAGGTTGGAGGCGTGGGGGGGAGTGGTGAGTGGATCAGACAGTATTGGCTTGGCTGGGGATATCATGGTCTCTGGTATTGGCCAATGGACAGAACTGATTCTTCCTCTTGAGGGCACTTTCTTGTGATCTTCAGAGGTTCCCTGCTGGGTCCCTTTGTTCTGAAGTTTCCCTGACCTGTGTGTGTCCACATACAGTTGGACACTGTGACATCTTCTTTTGCCATGGACATCCAGTGGTACACCTTGAATCTCTTTCTACTGAGGACCCTGTTTGGCGTTTATTAGCTTTCCCAGCCAACCCAACTGCCCTCTAGGCAGTTCCATTGGCTAGGATGCAAAAAGGCCCTAGGTAGCCTCTCTCCACCTGGCCCACATCTGGTCCATGAAAAGCACTCATGCATATCTTGCTCTCTTCTCAGAGAGAAGGCCAATCGTGGAGAAGCAGCCCTCACCACTGGAGTCGTTCGTTGGTCAATTCTGCCCTCACCGAGCAGATTTCTAGGTGGGTGTCAAACTCCTGCCTCTAGTCCCCTTAATCTTCTCAGGTGTGAGTCAGGTGGCAGCCCTCTGTGTTTTTTAAGTGCAGAAATAGTTTCAAATTCCTGCATGTGGCCCTGTTGGAGAACCCTCTGTTAGGTCTGGGGAGAGAACATAGCCTTTTCCACTCTAAATCCTTGACTGAGCTGAGGGGTGCAAAAGTTGCAAAACCATGTTCGATTTCTTTTCCTTTGTAAATTCTGCATAAAGGGGTAGGGTTGAAAAATGAAACAGGAAGTGTCCTGTTCTATCTTGTTGCACATCCTTGCCCCTCCAAGGTCCTTACAGTCTAGATGAGGGGCCAAAACAAAATGAGAAAAAGGTTAAAAAGCAAGAAAAGAGACGTTACAATCAAGTAGCCTGAAGTCTCAATTGCACGGTACAGATGATTAGCATTGTGGTTCAGGTTAGGGTTTGGGTGGGTGGAGGAAATGGGGACACAGGGTAGAGTCATAACTGTGTGTTTTTTCAGAGCATTCAATTTTAGCCTTATTGGAATCTTACTGCTTTTCTACTTGAAATTCAAGATCTAAGCACTCTGAGGTGATGAGCCAAACTTCAAGGGTTCTCCTGGCTGGGAATGACTGGCTGAGAAAATGCATCCAGGTCCAGGCAGCTCCTGCAGAGAAGCACTGAAAATGATGAAATACACACTTATATTAAGCATCATATGCATGGAAACCTTGTTCTTTTAACCTACATGTGTTTTTGACCAATTCTATAAACCTCCTGAGAAACTCGGCACATGGGAGAAGGGATAAACTTGGGTCAACAACAGTAGCTTTGCAGAAACATTTAGACACCCAATTCCTTCAATACATATAGACACAATGTACCATATTACTTAATATGGTGCACAGCGCACCATATTACAAGACTCTATTCCAGGCATTGTGAGATACAATCAAGTCTCTCAGGTAGCTATGAGATGGGAGTCACATAACCCCCCTGCCCTCACACCGCCAACTAGACTTACTACTGGGGACGGTGTAATGACACATTTGAGTGTGAGGACAGTGAGTACCTGCTCAATTCAGTAGGAAAGATACCTTCCTTCTACCATAGTCCAGGAAAACACCAGAAGATGGGAATTGACTTGTGTCTCACTTTGGACTTCACCTCACCAAGGGCTGGCTTCCTGGCTGTGCTCAGTCATGGCCTCCCCAAATGCATGGGATCCCCAAATGCACAGGTATTAATGGTCTTTGATGCTGGCAAGGACTTTGGCAGGGTCTCTGACTCACCATTCCATACACCTGAAGAGTCCAGCACTTCCAGAATTTTTAGGCAGTGATTAATAAGTACCCAGTGCATCTCCTGGCACATAGTAGGTCTTCTCTAAGTATTTATGGGTTGATTTAGTGAGAACCTGAGTGGGAACGTCTGGGGTCTTATGATGCAAGGAATCTCTGGCTTTGACCCTGACTGGGATGGGACCCCAGAGGTTGTGCTGGGAAAGACAAAGTCAAGCCTTACAGGGAGGTATCAACAGAACAGAGATGCTCTTCAAGAGCCTTTGTTCTCTGGGCATTTCTCTCCACCTTCCTATTCCTTGGCCTGGCGTCTCCCTTAGAGGAGTTGTTACACAGACTTTCTCCTTCTGGAGGAAAATGACTGTATTTGTTATGACTCTCTGCTAAGGGCACTTTAAATTGAAGTGGCTTTGGGGATAGAGTGTCAGAGAACTCCCAGCTTCCCATAGCCTCAGTTTTTTATTGCCAGAAGCTTCTTCTTTATGAATATACTAACTTTCTATTCCTGGAATGGAGGGTCATTTTCTTGATTTCTGGTCCTGCTGGGAAAGCTTCCCACAGACCTATTTTCTGGCATGGCTCACCTCCCCGGGGACGTGGTCAGGGCTGAATGAGAAAGTTCATCAGCTTTCGACTTTCCCTCCCTGTGACCTTCCTCAGGAGGGTGCTTGCACTCTCCCCCAACTGTGGAATCAGCAAATAAAATTCCAGGGTAAATGGAGGATACTTTCCAAGGGGCATCTGCTCACCGATGTTTGTATAAAAATAACTGAATTGCTACTGTTGAAGGTTGGGAGCCCTAGGTCAGCAGCTGGAGGACCTCCAGGTCTCTGAACTCATGCCACCAAGTGACTTCCTGGTGTGCTCACGTCGGAGAGAAGCAGAGCTCAGAACCTCCACACGGATGGACTTTGCTTCCCCTCCTTCCTTAGGCAGTCTGGACGTTTCTGAGGTTATTTAATTTCTAACTTCCCATGGCTCCCAATTTAGGCCTCGCCTATGGAGTCCAAACACTCAATTAGGGCAGGCACACAAGGTGGTGGCTGCTTCGACAGTGTAATGTGGGAGGTGATAGCACATCCCCCATCCAGGAGCCGTTCATTCCTCCACAACAGCCTCCTTCAGGGTTTCTTTATCTGGTAGAATCTTGGTTGGCCGGTTAATGCCATGGCAAATGTCAGGTACCATTGACCTGAGGGCAACACTGGGACATGGGTTAGGCCTTGAAAAAGTGGGGCAGTCAAGGGAGAAGTGCCCCAGAGTGGAGAAGATGGAAGCTAATGGTAGAATTGAAGACAATAAAGAAAAATCTTCCCTAGTTTGGACATTTGCCAAAAGTTAACACTTGTGGTCCATCACTGCCCTCTCTGCAGGGTTGTAAACCACTTGCTCTAATTTTCTAATAATATAAATAGCTACTCTTTGTGGAGCGCCTACCTTTTAAGACAGGATATTTTTCCCTCCTTCTTTACCAGTGAATGAATGGAGACTCAGAGAGGTTAATAATCTTCCCAAGGTGCCAGAGCCAGTTGGTGGTGGAACTGGTATGAAATCCAAGTGTGCTCCCAAAGCTGGACTGCCCCACAGTTGCTCTGTCACTGCTGAACTCTCACTCCTGCTTTCCCTCCCACTCTCTCTCTCTTTCCAGTCTGAACTTCGTACTGACTCAAATTTTAAGGTAGCTGGAGAATACTGATTTATCTGGACCATTCATTTGCCTCAGTTAAGAGCCACGGAGGAAGAGCATGAAGAGGGCTGGGACACAGTCTAGTACCCTTGTGGGTCTAGAAAGACCCACAAGGTTTCTACACTCCGATTCTGTTGACTCTTCTCTCTCCCTTCTGTTCTTGGCAACTGTCCCTTAAGCCCGTCTGTTCTCTGCCTCTAATATATTATGCTGATATTTTATTACCAAACAATTACATCCACTAATTTGAAAAGGAAACGAGCAGGAAATTGCAATTATAAGAGTAAAAGCAATGCTCTTTTATTTCTCTCCTTTATGCATATGAAATATGGTTTGTCATTGCTGCAAAACAGATTTTCCTCCTCTTCCAGGGCTCTTCACTGCCTTGTCTTTAATAATTGAGCAGAAACAAGAGTCATAATTAGATTACTGATAACAGAGCAGCTATCCATGGGTTTGCAGATGTGGAGGCTCAGCTTGGAGTCAGGGGCCTCCACCATGCTGCTATGGGAGAAAACATACTTCATGTTGTTTCACTTGAGTACCTTCCAAAGCATGCTTTACATCCATGGTCTATGTAGATTATTTGTTCACAGTTATTGTTTCTTCTTTGCCCTTGCCATGCTTTCCTACCCCACTGACGTTGGGCCTGGTCAAGACTTGCTTTGGTTAATGGCATATGAGTAGATGAGACGTACACCTTATTAACTGAGCAGAAGTTTTCGATGTGCTTGCACAATTTGACCCTGCTTCCCTTGAGCGACACTCAGCATGGTGGCTGCCCCGTCTTGGTGCCTGAGTGATTACAGTATACAGAAATGTCCTGATGACTCCTGATGGATATGTGGCCAGAGCAAGACGTAAACGTTTGCTGTTTTAAGCCTCTGAGATTTGGAGCTGTTTTTTAATCACAGCATAGCCCAGCCCACCCTACTGATATATCTATGATCTCATTTGGTTCTCATTATATCCATGGGATTGAGAAAAGGCTGACCACACTGGGTGGTGTGTGGGAAAGAGTGTGTGATGTGAAATCAAAGGCACCTGAGTAAGAATGCTTTTTCTGTCATTGTTGGCTGTGCAGGCTTAGCCAAGCAATCCAGTGTCTCTGAAAACCTGTCCCTTTTAACAGTACTTTCCTTGAAGTTTCCTGAGAATGAGTCAATGCATGGCAGAGGTCCTGGCATAGTGCCCTTCACAGAATAAACACCCAATAAAAGAGATAATTAAAAAATATTATCCTGAAAATCCACTTCTGACATTGTCTCCATTGAATAGATGAGAATGTGGAGGCTAAACCAGCTGCAGGGACCTGCCCAGGCAAATTTCATAACAACTGAAGTGTGAGCTTCAGCTTCTGGACCCTGGGTCCAGAGCCATCTCCCTGGACTAAAATGTATTCACTGAATTTTATGCCTGGAACTGTGCTAAGGGGTCTGGGATGGGGGTTGGGGCAGGGGACATGTCAAGAGGTGAAAACCCTGATCCTTGAAGGAAAGCAGTCTACATAGTGAGATGAGCTAGATTACAGAGTCAGCCCCAAAGAAGCAACCCATTTATCTGAGGCACACGCTATTCTAAAGTTCCAAATTTGGGTGCATAAGAATCACCTGAGCGGCTTCTTAAAATACAGATTCCCTGGTTCTACCCTGAGAATTTTTGCCTTAATACTATCCTGCATGATTAGAGCATAACAGGCTCTAGTGTCAGGGTCCCTGTGTTCAAGTCCCTCCTCTGGCACCTACAAATTAATGACACAACCTTGGGCAACCACTCAATACCTCAGTTTCTTCATCTGTGAGATGGGGGTAATATGAATAGTTATATATTACAGTGAGAGTTAAGTTAGGTAATACATGCAGAGCTTACGGCATTAAGCAAGCACCAAATAAGTGCTACCCATTAGTACTCTGATGCAAGGGTTCTGAAAACCACTTGTCCAGATATTTCTCTAAGGAATGGCCCAGGGCCTTCCTCTGGTTCCCTAGCTGGGTACACCTCCATGGAGATTTTGAGGGCAATGGCCTCCACCATTGTGGAGTCTATTGGGAGGGTTTCAAGTCATGGAAGCTTTGAGTGTGGAGCGTATTTGATTCGACCAGTTCTGGTGGCTGTTAAATTGCATGTATGCTGCCTCCTTCCATTTACTTTTGCAGAGGTTCGCTCCTGGGAGAAGACCCTCATTAGCAAACTTCGTTTGGGGAACCATCTCTGGCTGGCATGTGGGCAGCAGTCTGGTGAAGTTGCTGGCACTTGGTGGCCCAAGGTTGGAGTCAGGGTTGGATTTGTTTCAAATGAATTGTTTCACTTATTGCTCTTGCCTTGTGCCAAATGCCTCATTTTGCCCCTTGCTAATCATCAGATAAGAGTCAATTTACTAGCTATCAGTTTTACACTTGGTAGCATATATATGTCCATGCCACTCTCTCAGTTTGTCTCAGCTTACCCTTCCCCCTCAAAGCAGAAACTAACACACCATTGTAAAGCAATTATACTCCAATAAAGATGTTAAAAAAATCAATTTACTGCAAGAGTGGTTTTCTTCTTCTTCTTTAATTTCTTTGAATAATTCATGTCCAATTTAGGAGGATTGAATATGGTGTGATCTCCCACTCCATATGCCTGTAGTGGCTCCCCAATTTTTCTTACTCTTCAAGGTCCGCCCCTTAGCAAGCCATCCTCTCAGTATGATGTGTCTGGGCTGTGAGAAGGCAGACCAGGTCTTCTTTGGGGAGAGCTAGGCCCTCAGCTGGGAAGGGCTGCCCACTACCTGGGCCCAGGTGGTTGCTGACACAGATGTTCTGCCCTGAGCCAAGAAGTAGCCATAGGGCATACAGAGCATGGCTACTAACCAGATTGGCTGTCGGTTTGCAAATCCCAGCTGTACAACTACTTTGGGGTGGGAACTGTAGGCAATACTTAATCTTCCTATTGCTACAGTGTCTTTACTTACAGGAAGGATGAGAACAGTGCTTCCTCATCGTGTTGTCTGGAAGATGAAAGTGAAAACATAGAAAATATAGAAACATACAAGAAGAGAAAATGTACATAGAAACCACTTAGAACAAGGTCTGGCATCTGATAATCTCCCGATTAACATTAGCTGTTATTATATATCCTTTAGATCAGACTTTGTAGTCTGATCTTGTAAAAATCAAAACATTACAGTGAAAATTATTTCCATGTGACTGTTCTCATTCCTAGCTCCTCCCCAGCATCTATCAGTTTTAAGTTTGGTATGCAGTCTGCTAAGATTTTTAAGAAGGCATCTACGTATGTATATGTGATTGTGGAAAATCATAGAGTATATGTAAGTATCATCTATCATCTATCTATCTATCATATATCTAATCTAGTATAAATGGTATATACCTATATGTCTTTTTCACTCAACATGTGTCTTAGAGATTATTTCATTCCAGAACATAGAGGTGTACCATATTTATTTTAACAGCTTCATACTATTCCATATTATGGGGTGATCACATTTAACTTAGCCATTGTTTAACATTTCCTCTTACTGTAGACAGTGCTGTACTAAATGTCCTTGTAGATGTCTTATCGTATGTACACATCTTAAAATTTTCTCAAGGGTTGTCATTTTGCTCTCCAAAAGTGGTTGTGCAAACTTACACTTCCCTCAATTGTGTACAAATTATGTGCTTTCATACCATTTCATCATCCTTGTATATTATTGAACTTTAATTTTGCCAATCTAAGATGTAAAAAGGATACAGAATTTTGTTGGTGTTTTAATTAGATCTTTCCTTCTTCCTAGTGAAGTGGAGCCACTGTATATATTTATTGGCTGTTTGTACTGTCTCTTGTGTATTACCTGTTGTGTTTGTTGCCTATTGTTTCATTGAGTTAGGTTTCTTTTTTTATTTATTTGCTTATTTATTTATTATAGTGTACTTTACTTATAATATTATGTTAGCTTCGGGTGTAAAACATAGTGATTTGATATTTTTATAGATTATAACTGTACAAACATTATAAAATGTTGACTATAGTCCCTGTGTAGTACATTACACCCCTGTATGACATTTATTTTATAACTGCTAGTTTCTATCTCTTAATCCCCTTCACCTCTTTTGCCCCTACTCTACCCCTCTCCCTTGTGGTAACCACTGGTTTGTTCTTTGCATCTGTGAGCTTGTTTCTGTTTTGTTACATTTTTTTTGTTTTCTAGAGTCCACATATAAGTGAAAATATTTGTCTTTCTCTGTCCAACTTATTTTGCTAAACATAATAGGTCCATCCATGTTGTTGCAAATGGCAAGGTTTCATTCTTTTGTATGGATGAGTAATATTCCATTGTGTGTATATATATTTATATCATATATATATATAATATATATATAAGATATATATCTCACATCTTCTTTATCCATTCAGATAAACTCAAAATGGATTAAAAACTTAAATGTAAGACCTGAAATCATAAAGACTCCTAGAAGAAAATATAGTACACCCTTTGACATTGGTCTTAGTAATATATATATATATATATTTTTTAACATCTTTATTGGAGTATAATTGCTTTACAATGGTGTGTTAGCTTCTGCTTTACAACAAAGTGAATCAGTTATACATATACATATGTTCCCATATCTCTTCCCTCTTGCGTCTCCCTCCCTCCCACCCTCCCTATCCCACCCCTCTAGGTGGTCACAAACACTGAGCTGATCTCCCTGTGCTATGCAGCTGCTTCCCACTAGCTATCCACCCTACGTTTGGTAGTGTACATATGTCCATGCCACTCTCTCACAACTTACCCTTCCCCCTCCCCATATCCTCAAGTCCATGCTCTAGTAGGTCTATCTTTTATTCCTGTCCTACCCCTAGTCTCTTCATGACATTTTTTTCTTAGATTCCATATATATGTGTTAGCATACGGTATTTGTTTTTCTCCTTCTAACTTACTTCACTCTGTATGACAGACTCCAGGTCTATCCACCTCACTACAAATAACTCAGTTTCATTTCTTTTTATGGCTGAGTAATATTCCATCATATATATGTGCCACATCTTCTTTATCCATTCATCTGTTTATGGACACTTAGTTTGCTTCCATGTCCTGGCTATTGTAAATAGAGCTGCAATGAACATTTTGGTACATGACTCTTTTTGAATTATGGTTTTCTCAGAGTATATGACCAGTAGTGGGATTGCTGGGTCGTGTGGTAGTTCTATTTGTAGTTTTTTAAGGAACCTCCATACCGTTCTTCATAATGGCTGTATCAATTTACATTCCCACCACCAGTGCAAGAGTGTTCCCTTTTCTCCACACCCTCTCTAGCATTTATTGTTTGTAGATTTTTTGATGATGGCCATTCTGACCGGTGTGAGATTATATCTATTGTAGTTTTGATTTGCAGTTCTCTAATGATTAATGATGTTGAGCATTCTTTCATGTGTTTGTTGGCAGTCTGTATATCTTCTTTGGAGAAATGTCTATTTAGGTCTTCTGCCCATTTTTGGATTGGGTTGTTTGTTTTTTTGTTATTGAGCTGCATGAGTTGCTTATAAATTTTGGAGATTAATCCTTTGCTAGTTGCTTCATTTGTAACTATTTTCTCCCATTCTGAGGGTTGTCTTTTGGTCTTGTTTATGATATCCTTTGCTGTGCAAAAGCTTTGAAGTTTCATTAGGTCCCATTTGTTTATTTTTGTTTTTATTTCCATTTCTCTAGGAGGTGGATTAGTAATATTTTTATGAAACTGTCTCCTCAGGCAATGGCAACAAAAGCAAAAATATACAAATGAAACCTAATCAAACTAAAAAGCTTTTGCATGGCAAAGGAAACCATCAAGAAAATGAAAAGGCAGCCTGCCAAATGGGAGAAGATATTTGCAAACAATATGTCTAATAAGGGGTTAATCTGCAAAAACTCATACAATTCAATAGCAAAGAAAACAAACAACCTGATTAAAAAATGGTCAGAGGTCCCGAATAGGCATTTTTCTAAAAAAGACATTCAGATGGCCAATAGGCGCATGAAAAGATCTCAACGTTGTTAATCATCAGGGAAATGCAAATCAAGACCACAATAAGATATCACTTCACACCTGTCAGAATGCTATTATCAGAAAGACAATGAATAACAAATGTTGATGAGGATGTGGAGAAAAGGTAACAATAAAACACTGTTGTTGGGAATGTAAATTGGTGAAGCCACTATGGAAAACAGTATGGAGGTTCCTCAAAAAATTAAAGATAGAGCTACCTTATGATCCAGAAATTCCACTCTTGAGTATTTGAAGAAAATGAAAACACTAATTTGAAAAGATAAATATGCTCCAATGTTCATAGCAACATTATGTACAATAGCCAAGATATGGAAGCAACCTAAGTGCCCATTGACAGATGAATGGATACATATCTTTTTCTTAATTATTTTTGCAGATCTTTTAAAAACATATTTTGTGTTATACTTGGTGCCAATATTTTCTCCCATCCATTGTTTGCTTTTTGTCCTGTAAGTGTGCTTAATTTTGATTTAGTTCATTTGTATCACCCTGTTCTTTAATGACTTGCTTTTGTATACTATTTTAAAGTAGACTTTCCTCATCCTCAACATCATAAACACATTTTCTGATATTTTCTTCTATTTTTAAAAAGTATTAAGCTTTTCATCCATCTAGGCTTTGTTTTGTAAATGATGTAAAGTAAGTTGTAATTTTTTGATCTAGGCATTGATCTAAGAGCTTTGTATGTGTGATCCTAGTCATTCAAACTACTTGTAAAGTTAGTCATTCTGACACTCATCTTGCAGATGAGGAAATAAGCTGAGAGAGATGCAATAATTTGCCCAAAGCTCCCAAAGGCCAATGCAGAGCAGCCATCTGAAATGACACCTATCTGTGGGATTGCACAGGTCTTTGAATGTCCAAATGCCTCTCTGAGAGCTCCCTGCAGGCTGAGCATTGGCTGATCACACTAAAAGGAGGAATTTGGATCAGATGGAGAAGACCCTCTTTCCTTTAGGACCTGATATCACTGAGCATCCCTGAAGGCCAGGAAGACAGGCACTAAAGGGGTGGTGGACTTCTGAAAAGGTTGAAGAATCCTATAGTCTCAGCACCACTGCTTATGTGAACCAGATTTGGGCAGTGCTATCTAGTATATAGGAGGGTCTCAGTGGGCATCCCACACAGGCAGGTCCTGTCCCCTATTACTAGGATGCTGGTCCAGGGTTTGTTCCCCTCTCTTTACAGCAGAGGAAGGTAGGAGCACAACCTTTTCTTTGTTACCCATTTCTATTGTACCCCTCACGAGGAAGGCTGAGTATGGGGTGGGGTCTCGAGAGGGACAACAGAAGGAGGAGGGGAAAATCTCTCTCTGGTTTTACCCTGCAAATCTCACTGCCCCCACTCACTCACCTGCATGGGCTGGAAGCCTGGTTCAGCTCTTCTGTCTCTCCCCAAAGAGCTGTGAACCACACATTTAGCAATGCAGAGAGATGGCTCCAGGCACCCTCAGCGTTTATAATAAATCACTGAGACAGGAAAGATATGAGTCCCCACCTGCAGAATCACTGAAGCAGTGACTGTGGGCATATCTTACCTGGAAACGATTTTCCTGCTTTCTCCACAGCACATGGGGCTTCAGGGGCCAAACCCAGAGGAACTGTACCCTGGACAGTATTCTCAAGTCCTGGGACAGTTTTCTTGTTATGATCCTTACATCAAGACCCTCTTAAATGCTGGAGTTTTCTGACCTCGCTTAAACTGTCTCTCCTTGAAAGTATGCCCTCCATGCCCTTCCTCATGTGCTGTGGTGTTTTCACCTTCAGGCCTGAATTAGGATACATTTTTGTTATCTTCTACCTACTGATAGATTTTAAACCCCTTAAGGGACGGAGTGGTCTTCTTTGTGTGAGATCAATGAAGAGAAATTTAATTTCTTTTTAAAAAAGTACAGGGAAAAAACCCCAATCTTTTTTCTTCTAATGAAAAGGAAGCTGATATTCAAACCAGCTGATTTCTTCTCTGTCCCCAGAACACAACACAATCATTCCCCCCTCAAAAACTTTGTCAAAGTAGTTCTTGCACCTGTGATGCCCTTTCTCCTATGTCTGAGCTGATATTTAGACTCTCAGTTGTGTTGGTCAAGCTGCCCTTGATTCACTTCAACCCCAAAGCACATGCTGTAAAATGGGAGGGGAGGGGAGAAGTGGGCTTCCCTGTACGGTTTGCCCTGGCATCTCTCCCTTGGCCCTGGAGCTGACCCTGCGCGTCCCAGCTGCAGGGGAGGTTGTGCAGAGCTGTTCACCAGGCAGGCCTGGCCTGTGGTCTGGACCAGCCGGTGCTGCCCTCTGCTATTCAGATCAAATCCCATCATCATCAGGCAGGGACGCCCTCCAGATGGCCCCACATGTGCACAGATGCTGCTGGGAAGGAGCAGGGGAGGCTCCTTGGGCCCAGCCCATTAGCACATCAGCCCAAATCACTTTACCAGACTAACTAGTGCATCCTATTGGTTCTGTCACTTCTTGGTGGGCAGTTTCTTACTCAGATCCCTCAACTTCTCTTTCTCAAATCCAAACTCACATGGTAGAGTTCATCCCCCAATGCTTTGGATTTAGCAGACTTCTCTATTGATGGAGTAATGGGAGAGAGAGTTCTCCCTGTACTGAAAATGATTGAATGAAGAAAAGACTATCATATGACATCCCCCACCTGCCTCAATGAAGGCGGCTTCCTCTCAGATAAACGTTGGGCTTGTTGATTATTGTATTGTTTATGGTGGTCCTTTGAGGTCATAGAGCAAGGTCACACTCTGGATGTCCTTTGTGTCCAGGGCACAATAATTTTCAGAATTGACTGCAGAGAAGTGAAGCATCTACAGGAAATGGGAATCTTGGTGGGAGTCCAGTGGGCAGGGCTTCTCTGGCCTTGCATCTCTGTCTTGGCCATGGAGCACGTGAGGGTCTCACTGCACTTGACTTTGCCCCTGCGTGGAGGGAGTTGCAGGCAGCCTCCCAATCCTGGTCTCTGCTACCTCCCACCATCACAATCCTGGTTTGCCTGATCATTCAGGTGTACAGCAGCTTATTTGCCTTATGTAATTTCTGACTCTTGGAGTGATCCTGCCTGGACAGAATGCAAACAAGACATGTGCATGCCCTACCAGGCTGTGGAGATGATGGTAAGGTGAGTTTCTGGAGGACCAGCTGACTCAGTGGTGGGTGCTGGTGTACAAGAGCTAGCTTCTCCCTGAGCCCTGGGGTAGAGTCTCCAACTTTGACAACCCTTGAGGATGGGTTTCATGTCAGAGGAGAAGGTGGTTTCCCTATCCGTTCCCTATAAGATGCTTTAGGTGGGGGCTTCCCTTGCTACAATTAGACTCCATTTATTCCCCAAACCTGAATGAACAATCTTATGGGAAAATGTGGCATAGACCGTGGATTTGGAGCAAAGTCTGCTGGGGGACTAAAGGGAGACTTTGGGGCTCTGGGAGGTGTCCTAAGGAAAGAATAGGAAGAGCACTTGGCCTTGAGTTTGGGGAGTGGAGAACCCACAGGCTGTCAGTAGTAAAGAGCCAAGCAAGGCCAAGAGTGGGCAGTGGAGGAGGGCTGGGCTGTCTGGGGCACAGGTGGTAGTTGGGGGAAGCAAAGAGCCAGCAGGCTCCAGTGGCATGCTAAGCCTTGAGTGTGACTATGAATCTGGATTTCTATCTGTCTGTAGAAGGGAGAGCACTTCTGAAGACACTACAGGCTGATTTGATTTAGAAAAGGCGCATTGCCCATGGCTTTTGGGCAACAGAGTTACGACATAAAAAGGATCCAGCTTCACAACAAAACGGCTGTTTCAGGTGCCTTTGGTTCAGACTGAGCCCCTCATTGAGGGAGGGTCTATGGTCACAGAGAGCCAAGGGCCACTGCTGTCAGATTTCAGAATTGGTCCCCATGAAGGGGCCTCCGGGAAGTGAATTACAGTTGATTCAAGTCGGGCTAAGCAGAATGTTCAGAGTTCATGGTAAGCCCAGCACACTCTCCTTTTGAGGATTCAGAAGAGGCAGTAGAGACCATGAGCCTGCCTTGGCAACGACCCTCTGTGCAGGGGAAATAGCCCCAAATCCCCAGCACTTTAATAATCAGGATGGCAGGATGTGGTTGGCTCAGACTATCAGGCAGTGCTGTGGGAGGGCAAAAAAAATGGGTCAGAAGGAGGTTTGGCCTCTCAGTGTGGGGAGAATGGGCTAAGACAGGGATGGGTGAGGTTTTGAAAGATGGAGAGGACAAAAGTTATCCCTCAAAAGAAAACCATCCAAATAGTTTTTGCAAGTGCAATCAACCAACATGTGAGTGAACATCTTTATGTGCAGAACCATGCTGGCAACAGGTCAAGACCTAAGTGAAAGGAATGGAGCCGCACTCTTTTGAGAGCTGCCTGGCATGAAAGACACATTCATTTGTTCATTCACTTATTCATTCATCCCACAAGCACTGAACTCCTGGTATGTGCCAACCCTGTGCTGGTGCTGCAAACATGACCCCATGGGAAGCACACACAGTGAGGCAACTTGAGAAAGGGCCAAACCATCTCAAGACTGCCTATGAGGTTCTAGAGGGCTGGGGTGATGAGACTGAATTGTGTTTGGCCAAGAAGAAGGCCTCCTTGAGGAGAAGAGTGATTAAAGGAAACAAGCAATCAACATTTATTGGCTCGTAGGCTTGGAGGTGGTCTGCAGGGGGTGCCCAGCAAGTAAATACATACTTGTGATGTACCATGATGAGGGTGACTGTCAAGTATGAAAGAGTGCTGAGAAAAAGGAATGAGGGAGGGAGATGTGTAGGGAGGAGCCAATGGTATGTGTGTAGGAAGGAGCCCCAGGCACCTGGAAGGGACCCTGTGCTCCTGGTGCTGGGCTCTGTGACACTGATGCTGTGAAGATACACAGATCACAGAAAGGAGGAAGAGCTTCAGCTCTCATTCCTGTGAGTTACTCTGTGTCTCAGAAAAGGCATTAGGAAAGTGGGGAAACTGCTTTCTGAAGCTGATGCTGCAGAAATGGGCTTCCTGGGGATAGACGTGCTTTCATGCCCTGTTAATAGATGAAGGGGGGTGAGTTGAAGGTCTGAAGTCTCCAGTCCTCTGCTGGGACCGAAACCCCACCCTGCAGAAGTAGACCCAGGCAGGGAACCCACCTGACTGTGGCTCCTGAGGGCAGAGCAGCAAGTGGGGAAGGCAGAGAGGAGGAGGGGGGAGGAGGGCAGTTTCTGAGACCTGGGAAACCAGCTTCCTGAGGGGCACTGGCTACCTCAGGTTCTGCTTTTTCATTTGGTTTACACAGACTGCTCACAGGGCTGTCTTAAATATCCTTGGAGTGCACGGTTGCCTGGTGGTAAGATTCCCATCATTCTGTGCGGCTCTCTGCAAGTCTGCCTGAGGTGTTTTTCTCGCTTGGCTTAAACATTATATCATTTGGGTTAAACATTGCCCTCTTTGGGATCCTCTTTGAGCCTAATATACCCATTTGTTTTTCCTGGAAGGTTTCTGGTGCTTCCCCACATTGTGCCTTGGGGCGCCTAGGCTGTCTTCTGGGGAACATGATTATTTCACTGAATAGACTGTACCATAAGGATCTGTTGACTGAAATGTTGCAGCCCTGTGCCTCCCACCTCCATATGTGGTCCCCCTCCCGAGGCACCCAGTGTGCATGCCCATTGGCCCATGAGCACTTTGAAGGCTGGGTACTGCTCACCCCAGGACTGCCGGCAAACCTCGGGTGGTGCTGGCCAAAGGCCCTGGGACAAGAAATACCTTCAGGTCCAGCTCCACAAAGGGGCTAAGTTCATTTCAACACCGTTTATTTCCTGACAGGAAAATAAGCATGAACACCTGTGAACAAGGTGGGTTCCTAAGGACTGGAGTGAGTGGGACAGTGATTGCCTTAGTCCGTTTGGGCTGCTATAATGAAGTACCACAGACTGGGTGGCTTATGAACAAGAGAAATTTACTCCTCACGGTTCTGAAGCCTGGAAGTCCAAGATCAAGGCACTGACAGATAAAGTGCCTGGCGAGGGCTTTCTTCCTGGTTCATAGATAGCTGTCTTTGCTGTGTCCTCATATGGTAGAAGAGAGTGAGGAATCTTTGGTTCTCTGTTATAAGGTCACTAATCCCACTTAATGAGGGGTCCACCCTTGTAACCTAATCACCTCCAAAGGCCTCACCTCCAAATACCAACACATTAAGAATCAGGGGGAACACAAACATATAGCAGTGCTGGAATGGATCAGAGAAGAAGCAGGGATCACCAATTTCACTAGTTTTCTAATTTTAAAATGAGATTCTGTCTCCCAGTATAGCCTCCATAAACAATCTCTTGCTGGCAACAAGGGCTTTATATGTAGGAACTAGTGGCATGCCAATGGGATTTCTCTCCAGGGTACCTTCGCTGTAGACCCATTTGTCCTACAACATGGAGAAAGTCAGTCTTTAAATAGGATGCTGGGATAGGCGACCCAATTCTACCCATCTCAGTCGACCCAGAGAGCTCAGCCTTGAAAACTGCAGACATTCAACTTTGGGGGGAAGCAGGACTCCTTTTTGCCGTGAACTTCCATTGTGATTTTTGAGACATTCTATGAGTGTATCAGACTCCAAGCTCTTTGAGAAGACAAAACAATTTCTTCATTGTGTATCCTCCCATCTGGTATAGTGCTTGGCTCATGGTACATGCTCAGTAAATGATTTTTGGATGAGATGCCTTGTATTCAGTGCTGTTTAATCTATAGTGACCTAGGTGAGGTTGTGGCTAGGCCTTGGAATTAGATTGGCCCAGTTGCATGAGGCAGACATGGGAGGTGGGGGTGGGGTTCAGTGCAATAGACAGAAAACTTGTTGCTCAGTGGGGGTGGCTGGTCAGCAACAGGAGTGTCCCAGTGGTCAAGAAGCACAAGGTAGGGAGAAGCCTATGAGGAAGCAATCAGCTGGCTGCTGCTTGCATGCGCCAAGCACTGTTCTCAGCATGCTACGTGTGTTAACTCTTCTTCCTCACAGCCAACCTGTTACTGAGACAGGTAACATCGCTCTTCCTCTTATAGATGAGGAAGTAGTCAGAGTGAAGCAATGACATTCTCGGGTAACTCGGTTGGTAAATGGTACCAGGACTCCACCCCCGGCTAGCTCACTGCAGATCCCATTCTTTTTACAACCTCCCTCTGTGACTTCTGTGCAGAGTCGGGACCTTGGGATGGGCAGCACAAAATTGAGGGACCCGATAGTCACCCAATTTAGGCAAACTCAGCAAACAAGCATGGGGTTAGTGATCAGCAGGCTATCCTGTGGGGTCTGGAGCAGGGTGAACCACATCCTATAGTGGCCGGATATTGGGTTGATGATCAAGACCAGTGATTCACACACAAGAACAAAGTAAGAAGGCAGTGACCAGAATCAGGTAAGAAAGTTCCATGGCTCAATAGCTAGCCCACCCTAAACAAAAGCCAACAGCTCTGAGTCCCAGGATCTTGTGAAAGGCCTCTGAAACACTCTTTCTTCAGGCTTGGTGTTGGCCAAATGTTAGGGCAATGCCGAGCATCCATCTTAGAGAGTTTTTGTAAAGGGATGATTACCTGACTAGGGGAGGGGAAGAAATCAGAAGCCACCCAGCCTTATGTGATGCACAGACTCCCTTGATTACTTTTTGGTGAATACATTTCTTTAGGCCCCTCCTGTTTTGTCAGGCCATACAACTAGAGCTGATGTGTATTTCCAAGGTGGTGTTATATGATGGGGAAAAGTTCTCTGGAGAAAAATTATGGGGCTCATTAAACAGTGGGTAGAAGAGGAGGAGAGAATGAGGGAGGGAAATAAAGAGAAAATTATAGCAGGATTATGTTTTCTTTTCCTGTAGGAAAGGACCTAAAATAATTGCATCTCCTGTTTGGAACTTTTTATTTTCCACACTTCATTCCTGTTTATGCAAAACAGTGTGTAAGGACAGTACATTCTTCAGGGAACTTCTCCCCAGGAAATGCATTACTGGGTTCACAGGACTTACAGGTCATTGTGGAAATTGTTTAGAAACCAGAATTTATTTACAGTGGAAGATAGACCAGAAGTTCCTTCTACCCACCCACCTTTCCTATTTAAACACTTTGTACTTATGATTTTTATTTGGACAAATCAACTGGCCTCATTTGAAGTGTAACTGGAGAAACTTGGGAATGACTGTTCAATAAAAGCCCATGCTGGGAAATTTCCCTGTTTATTTGTTGGGGGGCTTTTTGTGAAATAAGAAAGGAGAGGAGATGGTGGCCATTACTTTGGAACAGCAGCCTCTGTGGGCAGCAGGCCTTCTGCAAGCTCATCTTTTTCTTTTAAGTAGCCAATGCCTTACTTTTCTCCAACAACCATTAATCAAACCAGTTCATAGAACACAACTTCATAGCAAATTGACCCTAAAATATAAACAGCATATAATGGCTGTGTTTTCACATTTCTTTGGCACTGACATTATAACAAAGGCCTTGACTAACACTCAAGGATGTTGTGGATGGTTAAATTTCAGGCACTGGCCACAGGCTGGCTTTCCTCAAGCTCTTTGAATAGCACCACTACTCCACATAAAATTAGCTTTCCATATAAATGTCCTCTTACTCATCTCCCTCCATTATTTTACTAAGACTGAGCCCAAGGGACTGGCTGTTTTGGAAGGACTTTGATCAACTCTGTCTTCACAAATGAACTAGACAGAAAGGGTAGGAAGATGTCGGGGAACAGATCTGCAGGGTAGGTTTCAATAATTTTTCACAGGGATGGAAGTTTCCTAAATTCTGTCCTGTGATATCAGTATTTAAACCTGGAGGGAAAGGGAGCCTTTGAGAATGTTTATGAACTCTGATGTTGGAGGAAATGGAGGAATAAGTTGGAGAGAGAAATTGAGAAAAGGCAGAAGGATTGGGGGTTGAAGGTGGCTTAAACAACAGATATTTATTTTCTCCTAGTTCTGGAGGTGGGAAGTCTGAGATCAAGGTGTCACTGAGGTTGTTTTCTTTCAAGGCTTCTTTCCTTGGCTTGTAGATGACCATCTTCTCCCTGTGTCGTCACATGGTCTTCCTTCTGTATATGTCTATGTCCTAATCTTCTCTTCTTATAAGGACACCAGTCATATTGGATTAAGGTCCATTTTAATGACCTTATTGTAATTTAATTACCTCTTTAAAGACCTCATCACCAAATACAGTCACATTCTGGTACTGTTTAGACTTCAACATATGAACTTGGGGGAACACAATTCAGTCAGTCCACACAAGGGGTGAATTTGGAGGGGCTTCTGCAGCTATGAGTCACTCTGGTTCTTCTATGCACATAGGGGACCAGCTCTTGACTACAGAGCAAAACCACTGGAAATCTAGTGCTTGGATATTAGACATCAGTCTAGAAGGGGCCCCAAGGACCATGTATTGTCCTTTGGTTCTCCAACTCAGCTGCCTATTAAAATCACCAGGAAGTGTCAAAAAACTCTGATGCCTGGGCTCCTACCCTTTGATATGCTTATTCAATTGGTATGAGGAGGGGACTAGAGTTGGATAACTTTGAAAAACTTCTCAGGATATTTTAGTGAGCAGCCAGTAGTCATAACTGCTGATGTATTCTACATCCTGATTTTACAGATAGCTGGAGAGATTTGATGACTTGTCCAAGATCAAAAAACATGTGTGGATTAGCACACAGCACTCCTGATATGGGTCCCATAACACTTCTGCTAGTACATTTCTATCTATTCCCTAAATACCAACAGTCCACTGAGGATTCTGTGGCAGATGTTGCAGATCCCCTGTTCAGCACTGAAGGACTCTTTCCCACAGCTGCTGGCAGTGTTGGTACCCTGGGCTAGCCCTCCTGCAGAGACTTGTGGATGATGGTGTATAAAGATGGGATATTAGCTGCAGAACTCCCTGGAGTGACCGTACTGCAGTTCAACACCTCCTTGGGCACAATCTTACTTCTCCCACTGACTCACAGGTGTGGGTCCCAAGGACATCCCAATAAACCTTCTGTCTGTCAATCTTCATCTCAGAGTCTGCTTTCTGGGGAACCCAATCTATAAGAAGTTCTCCCTGTGTTCATAGTTCTTTTCTTAATACTCATGGAGTGTTTACCATGTTGGGCTCAGTGCTAGGTACTTGGAATATGAAGAGAAATAAGACCCAGCTGCTACTCAAGCTGCTTGCCATCTACCAGAGGTACCAGTGGTCAACAGCCAACTCCAATGCCCTGTGTGAGCTACTGTAATAACAGTGTAGTAAGAGTGCTGCCAGAGCACCCAAGAAGGGGGTGCTGATGCTCTGACTGGAGGAGTGGCTGCTCTTGCTCTCCACCACAATCTTGCCTCTTCTAGATACTACTTATTACACTTGGGGTGGGTGGTAGAGGGGAAGGTGGTGAGCAGAGGAGAGGTAATAAAGAAAGAGTACAAGAACCAGGATAGGTAGAACATAGCATGAGGGTCCAGTTTGGGTCTCCCATCTGTCACTCAGTCTTCCTTCCTGGAAGTCATTTTCCCTGCCTCATCATCACGATTAGGCCGCCAGAGCTCTTGTACTCATCCCCTCACTCAAAGAGGTGCTGGAATCAGACACTGGCCTGTTAGAGGGAATAATGTCAGAGTCATTGTGTCATCTTCGGAGAGAGACTTGTCCTCTGTGTTTTATCTCCAGTGATGGAAGAAAAAATGGGCATTAACCAGCAGATGGGCAAGGTTTTGGAGCATCCAAAGGGTCTTCCTGGTGCTTCTGAAACTGGACGCATGTGGACAGATTGTTATGTACACCTGTGTTACCAGACCTGGTTGGCACATAGAGGATGGGGCCCTTGTGTGCACTGGCCGAAAAGAGGACTGGAAAGCACACCAGTACCTAGGAGGAGGGGGTGCCTAACTCCCCTGACCTCAGACAGTCTCATGCCTCCTATAGAGCATCTGCTGTGTGCCCAGCCCTGATGTGGGCCTAACGGAATACCTGGTGAAATAGAATTGAAGGGCCCAGCCTTGGAGCAGCCTCCAGCATAAGTCATGGCATCACCAGGTGTCTCCAGTCTGATGAAAGACAAACAATCTGCACCCTTGGGGAACCCCAAGCCTCCTAGCCTAATTTCAGACATGTGGTTTCTGCCACAGGCCAGTATTTAGGACACACATGCATATTTAAAAGGCCCAAGAACAGATACAAATAAGACATTAACTTGTACAAATGGTTACACATGAGCCAGGGGACAGGACAGAGAGGCAGGCCCAAAGCAGGAGGTCCAGGACACATGAGGTCAGCCCATCAGCCCCCAGTCAAATCAGGTGGCAATGGGGACAGGAAGAGCTCTTGGCAGCACCAAGCACATTGTAGATACCAGTTGATAGGAAACTTTGTCCCCCCTTATGAAACAAAGGCCAGGTTGAAAATGAACACTGCATAATTGTGTGCACGTGTATGTGGAAACATAGACATTATCAAGGGAGCATATCTGAGGGACCTCTAATAGCATCACTAGAGTGGTTTCTATACACAAGTTCATGATTGGTGAACAAGATTTTGTGTGTGTGTGTAATGTGTGCATATTTACGTGTGTGTGCACACACTTGTGGGGGCTTCCCTTACATTGGGGTGAGGTTGAAGATGCCAGTACACAAATTATCCAATCTGCTCTCTCTCTTCATCCAAGAAGCTTTCCCTCTTAACCAAGGTGGTCACCTCCCAGTGTCCCGTGGGAATGGGTCCTCTCCTGAGGAGTCAGATCTAAGGCTCAGCTCTAGACTCTTTCTTCCTTTCAGGACTGAAGATGAGTAGTATTTCATCAGCTGACAGGTGTTAGGGGACACTGCAGAAATGGAGTGTGATTTGCCCAGCCTGGAGCCCAGGTTCTTTGTCTGGGTAGGTTGTAAATTTCCTCAAAATAAGTTTAATCTGGAGAAGCTGAGACTGTTGGGCAAGCTTTTAGAAGTAGGTGAGTAAGAAAGTCGGAAAGGCAAGGCTCCTGCACTTACAGAGACTGGGAAATGAACCTTGATTAAGAAACCGCCTTAATTTGGGGCAGAGAGGGGTTTACAGGAAGTTGGCTGAAGGCAGTAGAGCTTAAAGTAGAGCTAATTTCCTGAATTCTTGGGATAAAGACTCCCATGGTGTCCCTCCCATAAAGCAGGCTGCAGGTAAAGAGGGGTTTGATCCAGGGCAGCAGATGGCCCAACTGCACAATAGGCAAAGGGACCTGGGTCCTGGACAACCCTTTCTCAGCCCTTTGCTGATGGGGTTCTGGAGGGAGGAGGCAACAGCCCTGGGTGCTCAGGCCTGAATCCTAGTGTATCTAGGGTGTCTGAGGCCCGGGGGAGACAATGGGCTGTGGAAGACATGGTCAGCCCCTTGCTGGTGGCCCCCAATGCATGGGCAATGATCCCCCTTCCAGCCTGTCACCACAGATCCTCACTGCCCCAGCCCCACTCCGCGTCTTTGCTCATACTTTTACATCCACTGGAAGGCCCATAACTGCTTTACACTGATCTAAATTCCACCCTGTCTCCAAGGCTTGGCTTAAATACCACTTGCTTCAGGAAGCCTTTCATGATTATTTTGGCCCATTGGCGCTCTGATTCCCTACTCTCCTAAGTTTCCACCTGCTTCACTGAACACACCTCGCTCATCTTTGCTGGCTCTTCTGACCCACCCCAATGTTGATATGCCTGGGGCATCACCCTGGGCCCTTTTCTTCTTTAATTACACTATCTCTTTTCAAGGAATTCCTTCACCTTAATTCTAACCCTCTATCAATGACTCCAAGATTCAAATGGGTAGGCCTGACCTTTTCCATCATCTTGAGATACATGTATCCAATTGTCTTTTTGTCACCTCTTCTTGGATGTCTAGTTATGAACCTCAAACCTCAAACACCCAAAAAGGAAACTCTTTTTTCTCTTTTAATTTTATTTATTTTTGGCTGTGTTGGGTCTTTGTTGCTGCACACGGGCTTTCTCTAGTCGTGGCGAGAGGGGACTACTCTTCATTGCGGTGTGCAAGCTTCTCATTGCAGTGACTTCTGTTGTTGTGGATCATGGGCTCTAGGCACATGGGCTTCGGTAGTTGCAGCACTCAGACTCAGTAGTTGTGGCTCATGGGCCGTAGAGTGCAGGCTCAGTAGTTGTGGTGCACGGGCTTAGTTGCTCCACAGCATGTGGGATCTTCCCGGACCAGGGCTTGAACCCGTATCCCCTGCATTAGCAGGCGGATTCTTCACCACTGCACCACCAAAGAAGCCCCCAAAAAGAAACTCTTGATTTCCTCTGTTAAGTTTTCTTTTCCTGAACTCTAAATGGTGTCACCATATATCTAGTTGCTGAAACCAAGCAGAAGCCTCATCCTGATTTACCTTGCTCTTTTATTCCCTGGATATCTTTCATTGCCAAATCCTACTAACTTTGCTTAAAATAACATTCTACCTCCCTCCGAATTTTTCTTTCTCCACCAGGGACAGATCACAATCTTCATAACGGGGAATATTCCAACAGCCTTCTTAAGACTCTTCTCCTTGCTTCTACGTCTTACCTAAATCCATTCTTCACAAAGCCAATGGCATTTTTAGAATGTAAATCAAAGCATGCACTCTTCTGCCCAAACCCTTCAGTGTCTTTCTATCACATTGAGACAAAGGTCTAAACTCTTTATCCTGGCCTGCAAGGCCATCTCGTAGTTGGACTTCATGGGGTCCAGCCTCTTATTTCACTCACCTCTTGCTCATCCTACTCTCCCTACACTGGCCTTTCTGTTTCTCAGAAGCCCCAGGGTGGTCCCTCCCTCTGGATGCTCTTCCCCTGCATCTTCACGGGGCTGCCTCCTTCCTGTCAGGCAGGTCTCAGGTCAGATGTCACCTCCTCTTAGAGAACTTTCCTGACACCAAGTGTAAAGCAGCTCCTCAGTCTTCCTCTGTCATACTACCCTGTTTTGTTTTCTTCATCGCACACACCACAACTTGACACTGTATTGCTTGTTTATTTTGTATTGTCTATCTACCCCTGGCTAGAATGTAGCCTCCGTGAGGACAGAAAGCCTCTTTTGTTAATGACTCAATAAATGAATACATCCCAAAGAGACACTTTGATTTGCAATACTTTGCTTTTCTTGAGAAAACATTCTAGCTTTGAGAATGGGCTCTGGCTGACAATAATTTTTATTTGAAAGGATTCTGTCTGGATATTTTATCCAAACTACATACATGGAGGTTCCTGTCTTTTCCCTAATATTTTGAGATGGCTATTACTGTTACTTATTTCTTTACTATTGAAGAGATAGGCCATATTTGCTCTCCATGTTTTTGGTGATGGCTCTCAGGCATTTGGAGATCTGTGTCCAGAATGCCCTTCAAACCTGAGTAGCCTGGTGAAGAGGCACTGCTGTGCCGGGGAAGCAACACCGAGGCAGGACCACAGGGTGGGAGGCACCAGGCTGGTGCCATAGATGAGTTACTGACCACTGGGAAAAGTCATAGATCCAAATCTTGTTTTTTATCTTATAAAATGAGCTTAATAATTGCAGTCCTGCACAGACACAGAGAACAGACTTCGGGGGTGGAGGAGGAATGGACTGGGAGTTTGGGATTACCAGATGCAAACTAGTATATGTAGAAGGGATAAACAACAAGGTCCTACTGTAAAGCACAGGGAACTATATTCAATATCCTGTGACAAACCATAAAGGAAAAGAATATGAATAAGAATGTATATATAAGTATGACTGAATCACTTTGCTCCACAGCAGAAATCAACAGAACATTGTAAATCAACTATACTTCAAATATAATAAATTAAGAAAAAAGAAAACCAACCAACCAACCAAACAAAAAAATAATTGCAGTCCTTCTGTCATTATGAAGCTATTGGAAGATGAAGGAGATAGTAAATATGCATATTTAAAGCAGAGGTAGCTGTCACTCCTAATTTATTTTTTTTCACTCATTCATCCAACAAATATTTCAGACAAGGTGCTGTGTGGCTAAAAGGATTGTGGGATGTGCAGTTACACCCCGTCATGCATCTGGTAGGGTTGATGCACACAGATGGTGGTGGCTGGAAGGGACCAGGTTACATAAGAGATGTGTAGCAGTGCACTGTGGGCTTTAGAGGCAGGGCTGTGATCTTGGCTAGGATGCTCCTGAGACTGGGGAAGATGACATTTTGAAGAAGCTGGACATTATGCAAAACCCTCAGGGGTCGGCGAGAGTGCCAACCAGGGCTCAGCACAGCCCCAGCAGGCTGCTCAGAGTAAGATGACAGCTCCCGGCCCAGGCCATCCTCCACGACCCTTTTAGAGTCTCTTCAGTGGTGAAGCTTGAATCATCCTGACTGGCAAGTCCTGAGGCTCCGGAGCAAATATTCCTCCTCTTATAAATACTTTAAAATTCGCAGAGAGACAGGAGAAAAAAGACACAAGCATTGATTGCCTTATATTTGCTGATAATTGATTCATTCTGAGCTTTTTCTGCCTTGCCTCAGTGGAGGTTCAGGCTTGTCTTCTCTGGGGGAGCCAAGCTGGAGTCAGACCCTTAGAGTTTCCCAGGGTTCCTTGAGCCTGAGCTCGCCTAGAGCTACTATTTCCAGTTGGTGAAATCTTTTGCTCCAGTTAGCACGGTCTCTGCTGCAACCCAGTTCCCTCTGTGCTTGTTTCCCTGAGTAAAGCTCCCCACGTTTGGGGCAGACGCCTGAGCCCAGGGCCCTTCTGGAGTCCCTGGAGGAAAAGCAGCAAGCGGGAGGTGGCTGAGGGACTATTTGCCAGTGACCCCTCAGTTGTACCTTCATACAGTACCCCCATAAAGGGAAGGCAACCCCTCATTCCCTCCTTTCCAGCTCAGAAGGGCCTGTGACAAGGAGGAAAAGGGCCAGTGTGATATAAGCACCATGTCTCTGGAAGAAAAAGAAAATATGGATAAGCTTGATTTTTTAAATTGTTAATTTTCTTAAAGCGTAAGTTGTATTTATTGGGCAAATGGAATGAATGTCATCTGAAATAACATGACTGCTTTTCTTCTTTTTTGCATAAACAAACTTTCATGACAAGTGGGAGGCAGTCAGGGTGAATACCCAATCCTCCAGCCCAGCACTGCCAGAATTAGCAAATTAAAATACAGGATGTTTAGTTAAATTTTGAATTTCAGATAAATAAGAAACAATCTCTCAGAGAAGAGACCCCTTTCTCAGGACCCAGGTCAAAGTCCCTGGCTCCTGGTGTCACCTAGGGGAAGATCACTGGTGGAACTTAGTAACACCAGTGTGCAGGTGTTGTCTTTGACCCAGAAACCCAGTGAACAGTGTTTTCTATGTTGGTCACACATTGGAACTATCTGAGGAGCTTAAAAAAATACTGATTCCTGGGTATCATCCCCAGGGATTCTAGATTAATAGGTCTAGGGTGTGATCTACCTACTGGGGTTTTCAAAGTCTCCCTTGGTGATTCTAATGGACTTGCAAGGTTGAGACAAAGGACTTAGATGCAGAAAAGTCCAGGTCCAGCCTGTGATCTCGGGTGACAGGGACTTTGAGAGAACCACCCATTCACTGAGCATGCTTAGTGTTCCAAGAGGAAGGAAAGCCAAGTACACTTCTCAGTAGCACCAGGATCTACTAGTCATTTTTTATCTGTTTGCTTTTCTGGTTGTTTTTCTTCTATGGTTGCAAATTTTTTAAAAATTATTTTAATTTATTTATTTAATTGAGGTATGGCTGATTTACAATGTTTTGCTAGTTTCGTGCACAGCAAAGTAATACAGTTTTATATAATATGTATATATATGTTCTTTCTTTATTTGTTTATTTTTGGCTGTGTTGGGTCTTTATCTCTGCGTGCGGGCTTTCTCTAGCTGTGGTGAGCGGGCACTCTTCATTGCGGTGCTCAGGCTTCACATTGTGGTGGCATATCTTGTTGCGGAGCACGGGCTCTAGGTGCTACGGCTTCAGTAGTTGCAGCATGGGAGCTCAGTAGTTGTGGCTCCCAGGCTCTAGAGCACAGGCTCAGTAGTTGTGGTCCACAGGCTTAGTTGCTCCATGGCATGTGGGAATCTTCCCAGACGAGGGCAGGAGACCCACGTCCCCTGCATTGGCAGGTGGATTCCTAACTACTGTGCCACCAGGGAAGTCCCTATATATATGTTCCTTTTCAGATTCTTTTCCGTTATAGCTACTATAAGGTATTGATGTTATCTACTAGTCATTTTTGATGGTCTTGGCCCTCAGACATGTATGGGATTTCAGGACGTGAGATCTGAGATGTCTGTTCTTTGCTGTCCAAGTGCTCTTGGGGCATCTGGAGAGAGATGCTTCCTCCTCCCTCCTCGGCAGCTCTGAAACACGGCCTAACGTGGAACCCTGGAGTGGGGCCAGCAGAGCCGTGTGTGTATTTGTGTAGGAGAGGTCAGCATGTGCTGCATTAGCCAAGGAAGATTTGTAGGTGAGCAAGACCCGTGGATGGCCTGGCACTCATCCTACTGGCAGTTGTGATTTGCTTCAGTCCCTCCTGAGTTGGGGATGGTGCAAGGGGAAAGTGGGGATCTGAGGTGAAGGAAGAACAGTGGTGTGTGAACTCTCCACCTTGGCTCACGTTTAGAGGTACATGCCAAAGGGGCAGGGAGTAGGGTGTAATGATAGTAACAAGTGCTATCATATTATGACCTAATCAAATTGTGATCCTCATTATGACATATCCTATATTCTTATTTTTTTTAAATAGAAACTGCAGAGAGTAATAGTTATACTGGTATGCAATTCCTTATCCAAACCCTTGGGGCCATATTTGTTTCAAAATTCAAGATTTTTCAGATTTCTGAAAGGTAGAGCGATAAATATTGTTTAGAAATAAAATCCTGGTAGCAACTGGGCAGCACCATAACTGCCCACACTGAGTTCTGCAGCAAAACCTACTAATACTGATGCCAAGCGAGATAAATAAGCATCATAAAAGCTTCTATAAGTCCAGGCGAGGTTACGAAAATTCTTTTGGTTTTCGGATCTTTTTGGATTCCGTGATTAGGAGGGTGTGGGCTTGAAAACCCACCCACCTTATTTATGGAACGTTAGCTATTCGGTAGGCAGGGTACCAAGTACTTTAAATCCTTTACTCCATTGAAACCTCACAGCAGCCTTACCCATACTATTACCCCCATTTTGCAGATGAGGAAGTGGAGGCTTATGAGATTGGGTAACTTGCCCAAGGTCCACGGCTCTTGAGTGGAAATTAGAACAGCAATTCAAATTCCATTCCCTCTGACTCTGGGCCTTAACTGCACTGATCCGGGGAATGCATGTGGAGGGGCAGGGGAGGGGTGCACACAGCACTGGGCAGACATGGGTGGGTGTCCTTGGCTGTCTTGCTGGGAAGGTTGTGTGCGTGTATATACTGAATGTGTATGGATGTTATTGTGGGACGCTGGGTGTGCATGTGTGTGTCCCATAATCTGTGTGCTTGTGTCTCTGTGTGTGGGAGGTCTGATAGGTGTAGAAAGTCTCCAGGTGTGTCATCATTTGCCTTTGTATGTGTTCTGCTTTCTCTCGTCTCTGTATCAGTGGTTCTGGAGCAGGGAGAGTCACCCTTGTCATATCTCTGCTCTCACACAGACTGCAGCCCAGGAGGAGGGGCCGAATTTAGTGAGTTTCTCTCATTCTCAGGAGAGATGGGAGCCTTCAGACTGGGACCTGGTGATGGAGACTCTCCCTGCAGGGCCCCAGTGGATGAGTGGATCTGAGTCAGCCCACAGTCACCCAGTGGCCCAGGGAGCCCCCAGGAGCACAGTGGCAGGGTCAGTGAACTTCATCTTGGTTCATTTGTTTTTGAAGAGATGGTTCTCTGGTTAAATGAAAGAAATGCAGATTTTCCAAAGGTTCCTAAGGAAAGTTGCCTATTTCTTAGAAGAAGAGATAAAGATGGAAACCTTGATGGAGTCCTTAGTTTGAATGGTTGTTCCACGCACTGGCAGCCAGCAGTGCTGCATGCAGTTCATGGGAAGGCTAGTGGACAACTGTTTGCTCTCCTCCCAGACTAAGCTTTGGGGGTGACTGAGACACCCCCCGTCCAGGCAAGCAGGGTCAAGCAAGCGATGACCTTGAGGACTGGGAATCACAGTTCGGGTCTTGGGGCAGCTGGCCTTCCTATTGTCAGATATTACTGAGTACCTATAGGATGAGAGAGAATTGATTTTATGGGTGTCTCTACTGAACTGAACTGGGAGAAGGGGGACAGGGAATTATAAATGAGAGAATTGTTAATAACTGTCCCCATTACTCCTCCTCATTACTCTGCCCGAGCTCAATATAAATCTCCTGTACCTATGTTACCTATGGTCTCCTCATTTTGCCAACACACACACACACACACACACACACACACACACAAATACACAAACACACATGCACACAGCAACTACATTCACCTGGGGTTTCCATTTCATTTCTGTTTGGCATTGCAAAATTCTGTCAATCTGTTATGACTCAGGACACATCTGTGAGGCCTTCGATCGTTCATCAAATATGTGAGAAGAGTTTGTGTGTGACTATGAAAAGTTGAGGTTAAGGTCAATATGGTAAATTGGGGAAAGATCTAACCCTGGGATTCACCCCACTTCCTGCTGGGTGAGATGGCCCCAGGGGCAGGTCTGGCTCCATGGAGATTGGAGTGGAAGTTCATCCTGCCCAGGTACCTGGGGATAGAATCAGAATTTGTAGCCCAGCACAGGCACCTTCTCCAGCCCCTTCCTCAGCCTTCCTCTTCTCATTTTCCTTTTCCCTGGCAATCCCTTTCCCTCATAGCCTAGTTATCATCACTGTACTGACAATTGAATATATGCTCCATCTCAGTTGTCCTGAGTTTAGACTGGGTGTTCTGACTTGCAGGCACCTCAAACTCAACTTCTTTCAACCAACCCCTTCTCCCCCCAAATGAAGATCCTCTCCTATGTCCTCTGTGTCCTTCTTCACACTCACCCACCAATGTCTGAGATAAACTTGGGATCACCTACAGTCACCTTACCTCTTACTTTAACATCTAATCAGTGAAGGGCTAAAAAAGAAAAAATAATTAATAGTAACTAAATTTTTAAAAAAATTAGTGCATTTTTATAAAATAAAACAAAATGCAAAAGATTTCCATTAGTGTGTAACATGATGGGATTTTTGAAAAAGTGAATATATCTCTATAATCACATGCAGATCAAACAACAGAACTTTACCAGCAGAAGTAACCTACCTGCCACCTCCCAGTCACAGCTTCCAATGGTAACCATTCCCCTGACTTCTAACATCAGTGACTAGTCTTGTCTGATTTTGGACTTTATGTAAATCAACTCATACAGTGTGTATCTTGTGAGTCTGGCTTCTTTCACTCAACATTATGCTTGTGGGATGCACCTAGACTGTGATATGTTATCAGTTTTTTATTTCTCAGTACCATGGATTATTCTTACTTCATAGTAAGAGAGTTTTGTTATGAAGTTTGTATCTTCATAAGGGCTTTTGAAGACATCCTAAATAAAGTCACATCATGGGAAGTGTCCTTTTATAATGTATGTCTTTAAAATCAGAACATATCTGTTTGTGATATTTGAAGTAAACCAATAAGGAAGGTGAATTACTCTGGAGAGGACCAGACAGTCAAGGAGCCAGGAAAAGTAAAAATGAAATTTCTTCCATCTTCCAGAGTTTGTGCACTTTGTTGTTCTTTTGAAAGAAAAGTCATGTTTCAATTAATAACAGACAACGAAGTCAATATGATGGGAGCAGAGACGATGATGTGATCAAATGCCAAGAGATGACTGATGGCTGAAAAAATATCATGTGAGCCAAAGCAATTTCTCTTGACTTCTAACTTTATTCATCCAGTGAAGAACATTTCACCACAGTTTTATCAATGGAATGCAATTCTACCCAGATCATTCTGTCAACAACAAGAAACGGCATCAAATCATTTTTTCCACACAAATACATCAATTGTTGATTATTATTTTCTCCCATTTGGGATCCAAGTAGGAGAACCAAATATCTTGAGCAAAAACAAAGGAAAGAAGAAAAAAGTGATTTCTTTGCTGACAAATCAAGTTAGGTAAATGCAATTTAAGCCTTTTTTTTTGACACATGCTGTTGTGAGGAGAGATAAACAGTTTTTAAATTTAGAGCAGAGACAAACTGTAATAATAAACACATGGAAAGAGAATGCAACCACTCATTGCTCCCTTTAGATACAATAGCATTTCCAGTTCTTCCTTTTTGCTTGTGTAGTTCTCTTTACTGCGACTTCTCTCTTATTCTTTGAATGTATAATCAAGTTTTGAGAAAAATTAAATTACAAGAGCCTACAAAATCCAAAAGGGGGAGGTGTCATCCTCAAGTGACAAGCTTGTGGGGGAGATCCTACTTTTCCTAGTCCTACTATTTCTTCTTGCTGCCACATCTTGATGCACTACTGGATGGGATGAAATACGTTTTCTTTTACAGATAGAAGTTCATATTCATGCTATACATGATAAAGTTATACATCAGGATTTTTTTAATATAATGGACTGAATGTTTCTTTGTCCCCAATTCATATGCTGAAATCCTAACTCCCAATGTGATGGTATTAAAAGGTGGGGCCTTTGGGAGGTAATTAGGTCATGAGGGTGGATCCCTCATGCATGGGATTAGTGCCCTTATAAAAGATTCCAGAGAGCTCTCTCACTCTTTCTGTCATATGAGGATATAAACACAAGTCAGTGGTCAGCAGTTGGGAAAAAGGCCCTCACCAGAACATGACATGTTGGTGCCCTGATCTTGAACTTCCAGCCTCAGAATGGTAAGCAATAAATTTCTGTTGTTTATAAACCATCCAGTCTAAGGTACTTTGCTTTAGCAGCCTGATTAACACATACATTAGATCATGAACATCTCTGTTAAATTTTCTCAGGCAGGCATGAAGATCTTCACCAGGATCTTGTGTGGAGAAGGGTTCACTCCCTGGGACAATCAAGTCAAGCTTGCCCCTTGCCATAGTTCCCTGGGCCACAGTTTTCTTACTTCACTGGCTCACCCCCATTTATGACTGTCTCCTAAGGCCCTAGCTGTGGTATCATAAAGGGTCCTAGTGTCCGAAATACTGTTCCTTTTTCCTCCCCAGGATGACCATGGGGAGAGGCACTTTCTCTTTGTCAGAAGCACAGAAATGAATGGTTTACTTAATGCCCTTGCCTGATGATGAGCCATTTTTTGCCATTGAAAGCAAGTCATCTTTGTTCCTCAATTGTGATTTATCCTCATAAGGAAGACTAAGATTATTTCTAGAGAATGAAAAATGCCTCAATTGTGATTCATCATCATAAGGAAGACTAAGATTATTTCTGGAGAATGAAAAATGAATAAAATAAATATAAGTTCAATGGGGCATTATGTTCCACATGCAAGGCCAAACAGGACTTCAAATTCCTAAGTGTTAGTTAATTTATTATATATTTGAGTCTCCAGTATATACTACCTGCCTGAAGTGAAGAGGGGCTTAACAAAGGAGTTTTTAAGCATAAAGATGGTGATGATTATTTGTGGGCACAGCATTGAAAGCATAAATAGAGTTCAAGGAGATTTGACACTAATCCAAATACTTCCACCTAAATAAGAGTTCTGATGCAAACAATGACTATTATTAAAACAACACGCTTCTCCTGATATTAAAAACAATGTTTATTTATGAAATTAAAAAGCAAACACTCAGGAAGATATTATATAAGAAGAAAACAGAACACATCTATATTCCCACCTCTTAGCTAACATTTGTTATGTTTAATCTCTTTCTCTCTGTCTCACTGTCTATGTTTCTCTCTCATCTACCTTTCCTGTGTTTTACAAATTTAGGTTCATATTCATGCTATACATAATAAGGTTACTCATCAGGATTTTTCACTCAATATATTACAAGCACCTTTGTCAAAATTTTGGAAACATATTTTACCAAAGTCCTATTTGGAAGGCATAAAAGTTGTTCTTTATTAATTTTTTAAGTTAAAAATATAACATTTGTAGGAACATTTGTACACATTTATACATGGGGCAATTCTCAAATTATTTCCTTGGGAAATATTGCTACAAGTAAATTTTTTAAAAAATCAGAATCAAATCTTGATACTTATTGGTATCCAGAAAGTCTGAACCAATATAGACTTCCATTAACAATATTTGGAGACATATGTTTCCAGTGTAACCTTGTCAGAATTGAAGAATGGAATTTACAAAAAGAAAAAGGAGTATTTTAGTCTACATAAAATACTAAATACTTTCTGCTTACTATTGCTTATTTTTAATTTCCCTTTTGAAATTACCCTCTCATATTCTTTGCTCATTTTCTATTAATCTAATTCCTTTGTAGAACTCTGATACATGGTACAAATATCTTCACCAGATATTTGCTTTTGCTTAAAAATTAAGTAGTGATTCCCCTACCTCTCAGAAGAAGTTTCTGATTCTTATATATTAAAATTTACTTTTTCTTTCATTTAACAGTGTCTTTGTTTTTAGGTTAGGATTACATTTTGAAATAACATACATTGGGAGATAGCCTGAGCATGTGATGTGGTAGGCGATGAGGTTCTCACAGCTGTGTGGATGAAAGGCTCTTGGTGCTGCAGCCAGGAGTCAGTGCTGTGCCTCTGAGTTGGGAGAGCGAACTTCAGGACACTGGTCCACAAGAGACCTCCCAGCTCCACGTAATATCAAATGGTGAAAATCTCCCAGAGATCTCCATCACAACACCAACACCCAGCTTCAGTCAACAACCAGCAAGATACAGTGCTGAACACCCTATGCCAAGCAACTAGCAAGACAGGAACACAACCCCACCCATTAGCAGAGAGGCTGCCTAAAATCATAATAAGTTTAGAGACACCCCAAAACACACAACTAGACGTGGACCTGCCCACCAGAAAGTCAAGAACCAGCCTCATCCACAAGAACACAGGCATTAATTAGTCCCCTCAACCAGGAAGCCTACACAACCCACCAAACCAACTTTAGCCACTGGAGACAGACGCCAAAAACAATGGGAACTACAAACATGCAGCCTGTGAAAAGGATAACCCAAACACAGTAAGATGAGCAAAATGAGAAGACAGAAAAACACACAGCAGATGAATGAGCAAGATAAAAACCCACCTGACCTAACAAATGAAGAGGAAATAGGCAGTCTACCTGAAAAAGAATTCAGAATAATGGCAGTAAAGATGATCCAAAATCTTGGAAATAAAGAGAAAATGCACAGAACATTTAACAAAGACCTAGAAGAACTGAAGAGGAAACAAGCAATGATGAACAACACAATAAATGAAATTAAAAACACTCTAAATGGGATCAATAGCAGAATAACTGAGGCAGAAGAACGGATAAGTGACCTGGAAGATAAAATAGTGGAAATAACTACTGCAGAGCAGAAGAAAGAAAAAAGAATGAAAAGAACTGAGGACAGTCTCAGAGACCTCTGGGACAACATTAAACACACCAACATATGAATTATAGGGGTCCCAGAAGAAGAAGAGAAAAAGAAAGGGACTGAGAAAATATTTGAAGAGATTATACTTGAAAACTTCCCTAATATGGGAAAGGAAAGAGTTAATCAAGTCCAGGAAGCACAGAGAGTCCCATACAGGATAAATCCAAGGAGAAACACACCAAGACACATATTAATCAAACTGTCAAAAATTAAATACAAAGAAAACATATGAAAAGCAGCAAGGGAAAAACAAGAAATAACACACAAGGGAATCACCATAAGGTTAGCAGCTGATCTTTCAGCAGAAACTCTGCAAGCCAGAAGAGACTGGCAGGACATATTTAAAGTGATGAAGGAGAAAAACCTACAACCAGGATTACTCTACCCAGCAAGGATCTCATTCAGATTTGATGGAGAAATTAAAACCTTTACAGACAAGCAAAAGCTGAGAGAGTCCAGCACCACCAAACCAGCTTCACAACAAATGCTAAAGGAACTTCTCTAGGCAGGGAACACAAGAGAAGGAAAAGACCTACAATAACAAACCCAAAACAATTAAGAAAATGGGAATAGGAACATACATGTCAATAATTACCTTAAATGTAAATGGATTAAATGCTCCCACCAAAAGACACAGACTGGCTGAATGGATACAGAAACAAGACCCATATATATGCTGTCTACAAGAGACCCACTTCAGACCTAGGGAAACATACAGACTGAAAGTGAGGGGATGGAAAAAGATATTCCATGCAAATGCAAACCAAAAGGAACATGGAGTAGCAATTCTCATATCAGAAAAAATATACTTTAAAATAAAGACTATTACAAGAGACAAAGAAGGACACTACATAATGATCAAGAGATCAATCCAAGAAGAAGATATAACAATTATAAATATTTATGCACCAACATAGGAGCACCTGAATACATAAAGCAAATATTAACAGCCATAAAAGGGGAAATCGACATTAACACATTCATAGTAGGGGACATTAACACCCCACTTTCACCAATGGACAGATCATCCAAAAAGAAAATAAATAGGGAAACACAAGCTTTTAATGATACATTAAACAAGATGGACTTAATTGATATTTACAAGACACTCCATCCAAAAACAACAGAATACACATTTTTCTCAAGTGCTCATGGAACTTTCTTCAGGATGGATCATATCTTGGGTCACAAATCAGGCCTTGGTAAATTTAAGAAAATTGAAATTGTATCAAGTACTTTTTCCGACCACAATGCTATGAGACTAGATATCAATTACAGGAAAAGATCTGTAAAAAATTCAAACACATGGAGGCTAAACAATACACTACTTAATAATGAAGTGATCACTGAAGAAATCAAAGAGGAAATCAAAAATACCTAGAAACAAATGACAATGGAAACACGATGACCCAAAACCTATGGGATGCAGCAAAAACAGTTCTAAGAGGGAAGTTTATAGCAATACAATTCTACTTTAAGAAACAGGAAACAATTCAAATAAACAACCTAACCTTGCAGCTAACGCAATTAGAGAAAGAATAAAAAACCCCCAAATTTAGCAGAAGGAAAGAAATCATAAAGATTAGATCAGAAATAAATGAAAAAGAAATGGAGGAAACAATACCAAAGATCAATAAAACTAAAAGTTGGTTGTTTGAGAAGATAAACAAAATTGATAAACCATTAGCCAGATTCATCAAGAAAAAAAGGGAGAAGACTCAAATCAATAGAATTAGAAATGAAACAGGAGAAGTAACAACTGACACTGCAGAAATACAAAAGATCATGAGATATTACTACAAGCAACTCTATGCCAATAAAATGGACAACCTGGAAGATATGGACAAATTCTTAGAAAAGTACCACCTTCTGAGACTCGACCAGGAAGATATAGAAAATATGAACAGACCAATCACAAGCACTGAAATTGAAACTGTGATTAAAAATCTTCCAAAAAACAGAAGCCCAGGACCAGATGCCTTCACAGGAGAATTCTATCAAACATTTAGAGAAGAGCTAACACCTATCCTTCTCAAACTCTTCCAACAGATAGCAGAGGGAGGAACACTCCCAAACTCATTCTATGAGGCCAACATCACCCTGATACCAAAACCAGACAAAGACGTCACAAAGAAAGAAAACTACAGGCCAATATCACTGATGAACATAGATGCAAAAATTCTCAACAAAATACTAGCAAACAGAATCCAACAGCACATTAAAAGGATCATATACCATGATCAAGTCAGGTTTATTCCAGGAATGCAAGGATTCCTCAATATATGCAAATCAATCAACATGATACACCATATTAACAAATTGAAGGAGAAAAACCATATGATCATCTCAATCGATGAAAGGAAAGCTTTTGAAAAATTCAACTCCCATTTATGATAAAAAACCCTCCAGAAAGTATGCATAGAGGGAACTTTCCTCAACATAATAAAGGCCATATATGACACAGCCAACATCGTCCTCAATGGTGAAAAACTGAAACCATTTCCACTAAGATCAGGAACAAGCCAAGATTGCCCAATCTCACCACTCTTATTCAACATAGTTTTGGAAGTTTTATCCACAGCAATCAGAGAAGAAAAGGAAATAAAAGGAATCCAAATTGGAAAAGAAGAAGTAAAGCTGTCACTGTTTGCAGATGACATAATACTATACAGAGAGAATCCTAAAGATGCTACCAGAAAACTACTAGAGCTAATCAGTGAATTCAGTAAAGTAGCAGGATACAAAATTAATGCACAGAAATCTCTGGCATTCCTGTACACTAATGATGAAAAATCTGAAAGCGAAATTAAGGAAACACTCGCATTTACCATTGCAACTAAAAGAATAAAATATCTAGGAATAAACCTACCTAAGGAGACAAAAGACCTGTATGCAGAAAATTGTAAGACACTGATGAAAGAAATTAAAGATGATACAAATAGATGGAGAAATATACCATGTTCTTGGATTGGAAGAATCAACATTGTGAAAATGACTCTACTACCCAAAGCAATCTACATATTCAATGCAATCCCTCTCAATCTACCACTGGTATTTTTCACAGAACTAGAACAAAAAATTTCACAATTTGTATGGGAACACAAAAGACCCCGAATAGCTAAAGCAATCTTGAGAATGAAAAAAGGAGCTGGAGGAATCAGGCTCCCTGACTTTAAACTATACTACAGAGCTACAGTAATCAAGACAGTATGGTACTGGCACAAAAAGAGAAATATAGATCAATGGAATAGTATAGAAATCCCAGAGATAAACCCACGCACATATGGTCATCTTATCTTTGATAAAGGAGGCAGGAATGTACAGTGGAGAAAGGACAGCCTCTTCAATAAGTGGTGCTGGGAAAACTGGACAGCTACATTTAAAAGTATGAGACTAGAACACTCCCTAACACCATACACAAAAATAATCTCAATATGAATTAAAGACCTAAATGTAAGGCCCGAAACTATCAAACTCTTAGAGGAAAACGTAGGCAGAACACTCTATGACATAAATCACAGCAAGATCCTTTTTGACCCACCTCCTAGAGAACTGGAAATAAAATCAAAAATGAACAAATAGAACCTAATGAAACTTCAAAGCTTTTGCACAGCAAAGGAAACCATAAACAAGACCAAAAGACAACCCTCAGAATGGGAGAAAATATTTGCAAATGAATCAAATGACAAAGGATTAATCTCCAAAATTTACCAGCTGGTCATGCAGCTCAATACCAAAAATCAAACAACCCAATCCAAAAATGGGCAGAAGACCTAAATAGACATTTCTCAAAAGAAGATATACAAATTGCCAACAAACACATGAAAGTATGCTCAACATTATTAATCATTAGAGAAATGCAAATGAAAACTACAATGAGATATCATCTCATACCAGTCATAATGGCCATCATCAAAAAATCTAGAAGCAATAAATGCTAGAGAGGGTGTGGAGAAAACGGAACACTCTTGTACTGTTGGTTGGAATATGAATTGGTACAGCCCCTATGGAGCACATTATGGAGGTTCCTTAAAAAACTACAAATGGAACTACCATATGACCCAGCAATCCCACTACTGGGCACATACCCTGAGAAAACCATAATTCAAAAAGAGTCATGTACCAAAATGTTCATTGCAGCTCTATTTACAATAGCCAGGTGATAGAAGCAACCTAAGTGTCCATCATCAGATGAATGGATAAAGAAGATGTGGGAGCTTCGCTGGTGGTGCAATGGTTGAGAGTCCACCTGCCGATGCAGCAGACATGGGTTTGAGCCCTGGTCTGGGAAGATCCCACATGCCATGGAGCAGCTAGGCCTGTGAGCCATGGCCACTAAGCCTGCACGTCCAGAGCCTGTGCTCTGCAACGGAGAGGCCATAGCAGTGAAGATATGGCACATATATACAATGAAATATTACTCAGCCATAAAAAGAAATGAAATTGAGTTATTTGTTGTGAGATGGATGAACTTAAAGCCTATCATATGGAGTGAAGTAAGTCAGAAAGAGAAAGACAAATACCATATGCTAACACATATATATGGAATCTAAGAAAAAAACATGTCATGAAGAACCTAGGGGTAAGACAGGAATAAAGACACTGACCTACTAGAGAATGGACTTGAGTATATGGAGAGGGGGATGGGTAAGCTGTGACAAAGTGAGATAGTGGCATGTACATATATACACTACCAAAAGTAAAATAGATAGCTAGTGGGAAGCAGCCACATAGCACAGGGAGATCAGCTCCATGCTATGTGACCACCTAGAGGGGTGTGATAGGGAGGGTGGAAGGGAGGGAGACACAAGAGGGAAGAGATATGGGAACATATGTATATGTATAACTGATTCATTTTGTTATAAAGCAGAAACTAGCACACCATTGTAATGCAATTATACTCCTATAATGATGTAAAAAAAAATCACATACATTTTCTTCTTTTTTTATCCCACTTTTCCCCCTTCCTCCCTTACTTCCCTTCATTTTATAATTAATGGGTCAATACTTATAGGATATGAAATATATAGGAAAGAAATCTAACATTTTCTTTTCAAATATATCATCAGTTGTCTAAGAGCCATTTATTAAATATTCTCTTCTTTCTTCCTGATTTTGAATGTGATCTTAGTCATATTCTGAACTTCAATTTGTATTAGAGTCTATTTCTGGAATTGCTTCCCTGTGCCCTTGATTTACTTGGCAATGAATCCAGCACTGCATTGCTTTAGTTACTGAGTTTTATAATATAGTAAGTGTTATTATCTGTTCGTTTTAGTCTCCATTCATTACTCTCTTTTCATGGGGTTTCCTTATTCATTCTTCGAGATGGATTTTTATGTTACATTTTCAAGGGATTTTGGCATTTTGATTAAAAGGAACTGAAACTTATGAGTTAGTTTTGGAGGAAATGATATACTTACAATATTATTTCAAACAAAATATTTCTTCCTGTTCAGAAATACTATTTGTTTCTTCTTTATTCAAGACTCTTTATTGGCTCTCAGTAAAGTATAATAGTTTTCTTCATCAAATGTTACTTATTTCCTACCTTTATTGCTAGATATTTCATATATTTGCTGATATTTTTGTGGAAAGCCATTGTGGAGTGTGTGTGTGTGTATGTGAGTGGGTGTGTTTTGTATTTGTCCATAAATATTTTGGTTGCTTCTCTTAAGTTTTCCTTTTGCCCTCTTTATTTAAATATAATAATTCATTATTTTTTCTTGTTTTGTTGCATTGGCTACATCTTCCAAATTATTATGTAAAAGCAGTGATATATGGTATCCTTTGTATTGATGTTCACTCTAATGTGGACTCCTACAGGGTTTCATCATTTAACCAAATGTCCACTACTATTTTAAGATAGAATCTTTTTTAAAGGAAGAAAGCTTTATTCTTAGTATCCTTATATATATCAGGAATATTATTTTTTCTATAAAAGTTGAAATGATATTGATAGATTTTAAAAAATCATAACAATCCTTAATTTTCTGAAGTCACATTTATCTGATCATGTATATTTTCAGTAGTATACTTACATTTTTGATTTGTGTTGATATTTTATTTAGGATTTTTGCATTTATATGGTCAGTAAGTAGTATTTGTAGGTGTGCGTGTGTATGTATGCAGTATGTGAGTATATAACTGTGTATCTCTACCAAGTTAGGTATAAGTGTTATGGAAAATAAACTAGAAATGTTCCATCAAAAATAAACTCTGGAATAGTTTATAGAGCATGGAAATTGTTCCTTGAGGGTTATAAAGAATGCATATATTTTTCTGTGCCATTTGGGAGATAATAAATATTTATATTTTGAGATTTTTCTCATTATTTTTGATCAGTTCAGCTCTTTTTTCTCTTCATGATTAAATTTTTATTCACTTATATTTTCCTAGAAAATTGTGCCTATTTCATCATTTTTGTATAATTTTTTTAAAGCTTATGGATATATTTACTTCCTCATTTCTAATTTTTTGTTGTGTCTTCTTTACTATTTACTTGAACATACTTCCAAGATATTTAGGTATTTGGATTTTCCTTTCAAAGTTTTATTTCTAGGATTTATCAGTTTTCTCATTTCTAATTCACTATTTTTCATTAATTTTTAAATTTCTGCTTTTCTTGGGTTTACTTTTCATCTGATAACTAAGTTGGATATTTTATTTATTTTTTTCATACTTCATTTTAAATTTTATTTAATAAAATTAATTTTATAGACCTCATAATTATCACTGAAAAATTTTTGGTTGTAACACAAATGTTTATATATATAATTTTCCATTCATTACAATTTTCTAAATAACCATTTAAACATTTTAGATGTAGTATGATTTAGAAATACTTTTTCATTTTCCAAGTGGTTATATTTTGTTGTTTCTACTCTTTGTAATTCAGTTGCAAAATGTCACCTCTTAGCAATATTTTCAGATTTTATTATGGTTAATATAGCATGTATTTTCATAGTGCTTCATGCACATTTGAAAAGATATACTCTATTAGTAGTATATAATGTTAGCTACGTGTCTGTATGGGAAATTTAGTCCTAAAAGTTTCAAAAACATAATAGAAAGGTAAAATGTTTGATTGGTATAACTGGTGGGACCAGAGCACACCCAGTTGTTGAAGGGAGTGATTCCATCTGAAGCTGACTGACTTTCCCATGGTCAGCCAGTGCCTGGAACAGGGGTTACACCTGGGGAAGCCAAACATGGCCTAAGGAGATACACTAGAGCACAGTTGGACAGGAAGGTGAATCTCCAGGATAGGGCAAGAATGGAACAGGGAGAGCAGCTGGAGGGACCCTGTGGGTAAGCCTGGGGTCACCCTCTGGGGTGGCACATCTGTTCGTAAGAATAATCTGTTCTCTCTTTCCCTTTTTATGAGCACTAGGTAAAGCCTTGGTAAAGCCTGGAGTCTGCTCTTGGCCATAAGACTTAAAAGAAAGGTCTCTTCTAGTTTTCTTGGTCTTCTGTATTGATGTAGCAACCCTGCGGATGAGGAGACCTGAGGGTCTGTAAGGAACAGCAGGGAGGCTCTTCAAGGGTGTTACTGGCTGCCTGGGCATGTGGGTGCTTAAAATGATCCTAACTGGTTCCATCAATTGAATTTTCTTTTCTCTGAGGCCCAGATTAGAGCACTTAGAAGACATTTAAATTATAAATATGTTAAATAAACATTATTAATTATATTATTTGGAACCCTCCACTCTTCGTTGGCAATATGATCAGCCAAAACCTGGTCGATACATGTCCAATTTTTCTGTGATTACTGTATGGCTCTCAGTGTTCTTATTTTCAGAGACTGTGCTTTACATTCCATGATGCTATAATATAATGTGAGATTAAGATGTGCATTTGTTACATCCTAATTGTGGATTACACCCATAATCAATTTAAAATGCCCCTCTTGTCCTATTTAATGCTTTGTTTGCAATTTCTATCCATGTTTCCTTTTGTGTACCTACATCTTGACTAAGCATTTAACCTTTATTTCTAACTTTGTTTGAGTTGTGTATTTTGTATTTTGATCAAACATAAAAAGCCTTTGTCTATTAATGAGGGAGTTAATTAGATTGATAGTTTTTTTCTCAAACTGATAACTGTAGTAGACATTGCTGTCCTCTGCCCAGCATCAGTTCCCTTTTGCTTTGTCCTAATGCAGCTCAGATATTTCCAGGAACTCACCTCAGGTTTGGGGAGAAACTGACTCCACCCCAGCTCTGAGGTGGGCCTGATTGCTCCAAATGTAATCCCACCCTGTGCCAGTGATTGGCTCAGGAATGGGCAGGTAACTCAGTTCTGGTCAAGACACTGAGAAAGGAAATGAGTTTGGGTTTTTTTCTGGAGAAACTGTCTTTGTTTCTAAGGAAGCCACAAGAAAGGGCAGTCTCTTTTCTCTTGTGGGTCTTCATCATGTCTAGACACTGCACCTGAAGCTGCCATAGAGCATGGGGTACCATCTTGTGTCTGCCTGAAATGGAGTCCTCATAAGGATGGCAGAATAAAGATATGGGAAGAACCTGGATTCTTAGAGATTTCCCTGAGCTTCTGAATCAATGGCCCTATGGCTGTCCTTACAACTTGCATTCCTGTTACATAAAACTAGGCAGTTCTTTTTTGTGGTTTAAGCCAGTTTACATCAGGGTTTCAATACACGTAGCCAAGAGCACCTTACTGACACAATGCATTTATTTTTCATCTTTTTACCTTTTATTTCATGCTTCTTATTCACTATTTCTCTTTGTGTTTTGGTTTTCTATCATTCATATTTAGATTGTATTTTATTTGCTTTTGTTTTCTCTTGTGAATTGTTAAGTATGCATCTGGTTTTAAATTTTACTAAAAATTGAGTAGCTTAGCATACTTACACCTGTATTTTACAAGTATCAAAGTCAATATAATAATAATTATGATATTATTATTGTACGTAATGTTTGCTGAGCTCTTAATATATGCCATGCACTGTGCAAAAAATGTATGTGTTTTTAGCCATTCAGTTTTCACTGCAAAAAATGTAGACAAAGAAAGTTGAAGGGACTTGCCCAAATGAAGCAGAAAGGCTGATTGCCTGCTCTGCAGATGAGGAAATTAGTACTGTTTTACTTCAGCCTATACTTTTAGCTTTCTATTCACTTCCTGCTTTTTTGCGGTTACCAGGAAATTTCAGAACTAGAATATCAAATAATTAATTATTTTTATATTATGTATATTCTTTCGATTAAAAATGTTTTCATTTTGTTTTGCGTCCACATTTCCTACAACCATTTAGACTCAGTTTTATATTCAGATGGTTTTGATACCACCACCATCCCTATGAACCCCAATTTTTAAATTCTGAATTATTTAACATGGTTTATTACTGAATTAACTGATTTTTTTGAGCAATTTAATTCAGAAGATGTATCATTTTCATATAGTTTGCACAGAATGACCACTTAGTTGATTGTAGAATTTCCCCAGAAATTCTAGGTATTTCTTTGATGTGTCCTCATATTTAGTGCTGAATGGATATTTGAGCCTGTTATTTCTTTCCCCTTAAAGTCTATCCAGTTCACGTCTATCCAGATGCTAGGGGTGTGTGTGTGTGTGTGTGTGTGTGTGTGTGTGTGTGTGTTTGTGTGTGTGTTTCACACAGTTAATTTTCATTGCACAAGTAATTCTTGAAAATAGTCTCCTTCTAACTATAAAGATCTTACATTAAAAACAAAATCCTATTTGACCAAGCCTTTCCTCAACTCAGGCCCTTTCACAGAGGTAACTTCTGTTAGCATTTTGTGTGAATCCTTCCAGAAAGTTTTCTATGACTTTGCATACATATATCCATACAGCCAACACATAGCTTTACTCCAGGGAAATGGTACTCTGAGAAAATATGTTGAAGGCACCAGTGAGGGGTTTGTGGTGGGATGAGGTGGGGAGCACAGAGCAACCACGTTACCCAAGAAAGAAGACCCTTCTCTGCAACAGTGGGTGTGTGGCCCAGCATCTGGTAAGGTAGAGCTCAGATCTCTGATTTAAGATTTATTCCACAAGAAAAAGCAAGACCATCCTCTCAAACTTGTGGCCTTGATTTCCTCTTCAAGCTCACCTGCTAATTATTCTTCACCTCAGCTTCAGACTCATGTAACTAGTGGAGGGTCCCCTCAGATTGTGACCAGTGTGTATTTATTAGTTAGCACGGTTAAGTTTCTCATTTTCTCATGTGATTTCAATAGGGTTTGGCAAAAGCAAAGTCCCAAACTTAGCTTGCGAGAGCTCATCTTGGGAAGCAAGTGGGCCAAATTGCTATGAATGGGCAGGTTGCCTGGAACTCTGGGAGAAAATAAGGTAGATTCTAAGCCCTTTGCCAGTGTACCTCTAATCCTTTGATTAGAAAAGAGGGAGGTCTCTGTTTATGAGAAATCACCTTGTCCAGTGAGGGGGGTGCTCTGAACCCTGAGCTAGAGGAGTTCCAGGGAGTGAGTGGGGACTCTCCCTGGCCTGAGCTCTAGGGAAATGATTTCCAGATTCTGCCCACCAACAAAACCTACTGTACCCAGCTCCTTATGGATCCCATAGGATTTGTTTCTCAAGTGAACTAATTTAGTAAAACTATGTTCTCCCATTTTAATTATTCCCATAACTTCCAAAGAGCAAGTGTTGCTCCAGATTACCACACAAAGCTGTTGTCATTCCTGGCAACGGCAAAGGAGGCTGATGAGCCCAAGGAGCTTGTGGTGGGTGGACAATCTGGGCCAGGATTTTAGAAGTTTTGAAGATAAAGCAATTTACTACCTTTATATGATATATATTTTGGTGCCATTCATGTCTGTAAAACAGGAGCAACCAAAGAGACTGGGAAGGAAATGCTGACTCGTGAGTCTGTTGGGTTGGCAGCTCCTAGCCTCACTTTAGTTAGTGAGTGCCTTCTGGAACCACTCAATCTAGTGGTCCTCTCCCCACCCACATCCCTCTCCATCTTGCCATCTGCTTTATTTCCTTGAAAAATTTCTGGTCTGAACTTATCTGGGACATGTACTTCTTTCTTGTCCATCTCCCCTTCTGGAATGTATCCTCCATAAGAGCAGGGGTCTTGCCTGTCTCATCCACTGTGTAGCCCAAGTTCAGAAAACTGCTTGCCATATAGAAGGCTTTCAACAAACATGCATTTAACTTGTTGAATGAACCCATAGGTTAAATTCCTAGTGGTGGAAATTTAGAAACTGTAGTCCCAGGTGGGAAAAGAAAACGATGTAAGACAATCTCAACTACATGGGGATCCTACTTATGTTAGAAAAGCTTCTAGATTCTGTGTGTGGTCAAGTCCTGCAGCTCATAGCCAAGGAAGGGTCTTTTCTTTTACCCACATAAAAGATGATACTTATATGTTGGACCAATGAGCCAGAAGATAAACATGAATACAGACAAATTCTGAACTTGGATTTGAATTACAAGTTGAAAAAATAGAAAATAGGGGACATGTTTGCTTGATGACAACTAAAACAAAAATTTGTGTTTCGGCTGACTCATCTTTTGTGAATTAACAGCATGAATAGCTGTTAAAAATTTTACACTATAATGGGATATCATGTCTAATAATGCATATAACACCAACATTCATTGTAACCACTGTTTATTTTCCACTAACCATGCGCCAGGCACTGTGCTTAAGGCTTTTTATACATGATTACACCGGCTGACAATCTTATTATTATGCCCATTTTATGGATGGAGAAACTTAGATTCTGAAAGTTTAACTTGTAGCAGGATACAGAGTTAAGATGTGGTGGAACCAAGGGTATCTCATTTCAAAACTTGCTGTTCTTAACCACTGGTTGCCTCACTGCTCTATGTTATCTGAACATATTTGGGGCATTGGACTCAGTTCTAGGAGTTGCATTTTAAGATGCACAATAACCAATGTGGCTTCACGGGGAGGTCACTGGCATGGTAAATGGTATAGAAAACACAGCATGTGGGGGGACGTTCAAAAGGAATGAAGGTTTTTAGCACAGAAGAGGGATCATGGGAGATGAGGGTCAGGAATGAAAGGGTATCAAATGGAAGTGAGCAGACCCACTCTGCCCAGCTTTAAATGGCAGAACTGGGAGAGCAGATGGAAGTTACAGTGAAGCAGATTTCAGCTTGACACAAGAACTAACTTTCTAAAGCTTAAAGATGTGAGCTGCAGCTCTTGAACCTACCCTCCTCCACCCTCCAAGCCTATATAGCCATCTGTCAATGATGTTGGATTTCAGGAAGGAGTCCCTTTCACCTCTAAGAGTCTGGGATTTTCTAGATAGGTTTAAATTTTATTTAAAAGAGAAGTAAAGATTGTCTGAGCTGATTTAAGGTGAATCTTATCTAGGGGCAGGGGGATTATATGACTATCTGAGTTCCTTTCAGCCTTTTGAGCATGTAACTCTTCCACTAGGCAATAAATGGGGCACATCTGAAGTCAGAAAAGGGGACTTGTATTTGTTCTGAACCTAAATCCTCCTTTAAAATACTAATTATTTTATTGCATACTTGTGTTCAATTCATTTTAAATCGTATTTCTTATATTTTTGTGTTGAGCGCTGTGTAGGTACTAATTTTTTAACCACACTCCCTCCCTACCCCACTCCTCCTTAATCCCATCCAAGGTCAAGACTATGCCCCATCCTGCCTCTTATAGCCCCTCCAACTTCTTCCGTCATTAGGTATACACAGAAAACTGCAGATAAAAAGTATCTGTGTTTATAATTCACGAAACCCAAAAGGCAGTGTGAAAAAAGAATGAATTCTACATGATTACAAGGAAGGAGAGGGACAAAGCTGGCTCCAGGTGCATTTCTACAAGCCAGTGTGAGTTTAATTTTCTCTTGAGAAAGTATGTTTTTTTGTGGTTCCCCAGCAGCCCCCTAGTGCAGAGAGCATCTACGAAGTACTAGATGAAACAGGCTTGTGTGCAATTTCACAAGGTATAGAAAGGGGAGATAGAATCTTGAGGCAAGTTTTGAAGAGCCCCAGTCCCTGAAATTGTTCTTCTATGGGCCTGAAATCTTACAGAGTATTGCTCTTCTGAGTTAACATTTCTCATGGCATTCTTCACCTGGGAGATGAAATGCCTTGGCTCCTGATGTCATCATCAGGAAGGGAGTCCTACAGGTAGCAGTAGTTTACTGATTACTTGTTTCATACCAGACACTATCCTAAGCCCATGACATATTTATCTTGTTTAGTATTCACAGCAGCACTGTGATTATATACTGTTACTATCTGCATTTTACATAAGAGGAAACTGAGCCTTAGAAAGGTTAATATTTTGACAAAATTCACACAGTAAACGGTTGCTATAAATTGAAAGTTTGTGTCTCTTCTCAGAATTCATGTGTTGAAACCTAATCTCCAATGTGACAGTATTTGGAGGTGGGGCCTTTGGCAGGTGATTAAATCATGAGGGTGGAGCCCTCATGAATGGGATTAGTGCCCTTATAATAAAGAACCAGAGGGACCCTTAACTCCTTCCCCCATGTGGGGACAACATAAGAAGATGGTCATCTATGAACCAGAAGCAGGCCCTCACCAGTGGCTGAATCTGCCAATGCCTTTATCTTGGACTTCTCAGCCTCCAGAACTGAGAAATAAATTCCTGTTGTTTATAAGCCACTCACTCTATGGTATTTTTATTAGAGTAGTCAAGATTCAGACAATGATGGAGACTGTATTTGACTTCAGAACCTATACTCTTAATCAGTATATAATATTGTTGCTAACACTCTAAATATAGTAATTATATTTCAGAAATAGGAGACAGTCTGTCCTAAGGACACTATGTCTGCATGCATGCATGTGGGAGGGTGGTAGGAAGTGTTTATTGTGAATTAACTCTAATCCTAACCTAGGTAAATTACTAATCTAGAATTTATCTGAGATGGTTAACATAATTCTGACTTCTGATTCAGTAAGGTCATTATTAGCATTTTATTATTTGCCTCAAAGTCAATTGAAGGTACATATCAGGAAGTGATTTACTAATCCAGCTGCATTCTACCTCCCTCCACCACTCCCTCCCTCTCCCCCTCCCTTCCTGCCTCCCTTCCTCCCTTCCTTGCTTCCTCTTCTTTCCTTCCTTCTCAATTACTCAATTATTTCTGAGTATTTTCCCTGTGCCTGGCACTGTGCTATACATTTGTGTTACAAAGATGAGTAAGTATCGGTCTATATCTTTTGGGACTTCACAGTCTGAAAAGGGAGTTAAAAAATAATTACTATTCAACATCATGGCAATGTTTATAAAGGAGCAGATTTTCTAAACTAGTGTTTTAAAGAACACTCTTTGGCAGAATGTTAAGTAAGAGTATCACGAAAAGGAAGTATTTTGAGTTAAAATAACTTTAAGAAATGCTGGGCTAAATAAAATTAAGCAAGTTGTTTCTTACTGGGGAATTTTCAGACCCTTTAATTTGCTAATGTGCACTGTGAATCTCCAAGAAGGAAAGAGAACTTATTTTCCAAACCCATTTGACCTCAGATACCTTCTTTCTTCATTGCACACTTGATAATTCATTCATTCTTTCTTCATTGCACACTTGATAATTCATTCATTCTTATCTCCCTCTCACCTTTCCCTCTCTCCATCTATCCATTCATCATCCATCCATCCATCATCTACCCATCTATTCATCTATCCATCCATCCCTCATTCCATCCATCATCAATCCATGCTTTCGTCACCCATTCCCCCATCATCCATCCATCAATTCATCTATCCTTACTTCCATCCACCTTGAGTGTCCACTATGTGCCAGACACTGTGCTACATGCTGGGAATCCATCAGTAAACATATCTGTGGAGTTAGCAAGCAAAAAAGTATAAGATTATAAAAGTGTGGTAAGATTCATGTAGGAAATAACCAGTGTTACAAAATGAAAAAAAACCAAAACCAAAAAACAGAGTGATCCACTTATGTAGGTGGTTAAGAAAGCCCTGTGTGAGCAAAAGCCACTTAAAGCAAGTACCTGGAGAAAGAGAATGAGCCAGCTTTGCAAAGAGCGAGAGGAAGAGCCATCCAGGAAGAGGAAACAGCAAGTGCCAAGATCCTGGAATGCAGAACGGCTTGGCAAGCACCAGGAATTGAGCTTCTTCCAGGATTGCAGGTCTGCTTAAAGGCAGAAGCTGAACCTGACATATTTTTAAGAATTAGAATCTCATCATCATGATATCACAGAGTTGGAGGAGACCCCTGACACCATCTCTTCCAAGTTTCTATCAAAGAGGGTCACATCTTTTAAGATATAAGGCTGCCTGCTCTTCTTGGCTCTCTTTACAGGGTTGTCCACTTTAGGTAGGAGGCTAACTTCAGCCTCAGAATGTAGCTAGGGAGGGTGTTCCTTGTGATATTTCTCTTTCATATGAAACGAGGACTGGTGAAGATTCAACAAATTGCTGTGTTTCTGTGGAGAAAACTTCTCTCAGGGGTACAGATCCTGATACAAGGAATCATAGTCACTAACCTTCATTCCAGTTCAGAAATAGGAGGCAACAAGACTGAATGGGGAATATGACAAAGAAACTAGTTGTTTATTCTTGAGTCAGTGGCTAAGGAGGGGAAAGAGGATAACTTTGATTCTTGAAGCCCAAGTGCCCTGCTCCCAAAGCTTTCATCTTTCAATTTTCTCTGCAAGATTAAGCATCCCCAAACAGCACTTTTATAGTCTCTGCCCTGGTTCAAGGAGTTACAATGGATCATCTTTACTGTCAAATCCACTGAAAACCTCTCTGTTAGACATTCAGGACTATCTATTATTAGCATAATTTTCTTCTGGCTGACCCTCTGCCTTCTTCTTGTCCCCTCATCTCCACCTTCCAATACAACACACACACACACACACACACACACACACACACACACACACACACACTTGCACAGGCACACCATGCAATGAGGGCCACAAAGGAATAAAGAAGATAATTCAGGCTTTGGTGTCACAACCCTGGTTTGATCTTCTGCCATGTGTTAGCTGCCTGACTGTGTATCTTGCAGACCTTCAGCTTCCTCATTTGCATGAACCAACAGTAATAATAATAATGATATTTTCCGAGTAATAATGGTACTTATATTGGGTTGTTTTTATTTGAAGTCAACTGTCACAGTATCTTCCCTACTATAGGCTAGAAAGTGATCCCACCTCTGGAAATCAATTCTTCCACCTTGCTTGCTCTCTGCCAGGGTCCCTGCCCTTTGGTTCTTGCAACCTCATTTAGACTTTATGGTCTTTACTTAACTATTAACAGTTGGTCTTTTTTATTATTAACATCTTTTTTGGAGTATAATTGCTTTATAATGGTATATTAGTTTCTGCTTTATAACAAAGTGAATCAGCCATACATATACATATGTTCCCATATCTCTTCCCTCTTGTGTCTCCCTCTCTCCCACCCTCCCTATCCTACCCTTCTAGGTGGTCACAAACCACCGAGCTGATCTCCCTGTGCTATGCGGCTGCTTCCCACAAGCTATCTATTTTACGTTTGGTAGTGTACATATGTCCATGTCATTCTCTCACCCCGTCACAGCTTACCCTTCCCCCTCCCCATATCCCCAAGTCCATTCTCTAGTAGGTCTGTGTCTTTATTCCTGTCTTACCTCTAGGTTCTTCATGACCTTTTTTTTTTCTTAGATTCCATATATATTTGTTAGCATACGTTATTTGTTTTTCTCTTTCTGACTTACTTCACTCTGTATGACAGACTCTAGGTCCATCCACCTCATTACAAATAACTCAATTTTGCTTCTTTTTATGACTGAGTAATATTCCATTAAAACACAGACTTTGGTTCCCATTTGTTGCACCTCTCACAACCTGCTTTCCTTCACTCCTAGTTCTTGTTTGCAAGTAACCTAGCATAGTCAAGAGCCTGCAGCTCCTGCTTGTTTGGGAGGGAAAGTTGGAAAGTTATTCTCTGAGGTCTTATCTTGGTAAACTGATACAATCAAGATCTAGTCCCATTCTCTTGGCTGGTTTTTGCTCAGCCAAGAACTCCCCTGGTTGACTGCAGAAGGTACACACAGGGCTTCTGGTCTGTTTCATGGTCTTGTGACTCTCATAAGTCAGTGATGCATACTCTGTGGCTAGAGATACCTTCTAGTCCTTTGACTTATTGTGACCTAAACTAATTCAAAGTGAAGATGGACGAGTTTTGTTCCAAACCTAGAACCCAGCATACCTTAATTCTCACCATAGCCTTTACCACAGCCATTGCCATGCTTAAAGAGACTTTTGCAGATCATCTGCATATCCTTCTTCCTTTCCAATTGTGTAAATGTCACAAGTTCATAGGTGAGTAAGGATAGGGTATGGACAACCCAGATCCTTTTCCTGGTATTGCTAGTGCTTGGGGAAACAGTGAGGTAAGAGATGCCTCTTCTCCTGTTGCCCAGGCTTCCTGGATGTCTGGCTAAGTAGGCGGCAACTGGACTAGCAGGAGATGGTCATAGCACCATCTCAGGCTCTAGCATACACATAGGTCAGTGGCTTCATCATAGAAGAGGTCTCTTTCCTTGATGGTAGCTGCAGAAGAATGACCAAGGAGAATTCATTCAGTTCTGGGACATGTCTGAGGATGTTCTTTTTCATGAAATGGTGATTTCAAGCATCTTGTTCTTGCTGCAAAAAAAAAAAAAAAAAAAAAAAAAAAAAAAAAAAAAAAAAAAAAAAAAAATTGTTAGGAACTTGGAAATAATGAGTAATGGAAGAAGGTATATTTTATGTATATCTCCAGAAGAATTTCACTAATATCTCACTGGTTACAACTACATCACATGATTGTCTTAAATAGCAAGATAGACCAGGAAATGATCTTTGAAACTGGGTACATTGCCTCCATGAATTAAATCGTGGTTCTGTTTGTAGGAAGGAAAAGTGATAATATTTGATAGGCAACTATAGTATCTATCACTGCCAACAACTCTGCTCAACCTATCCTGCCTCTCACTTCTCTGGGCTCCTCCTTCAGCAACTTTTCGTCCCATACGTGCCTCTTCTGTGTGCTCCCTCATATCACCAGCACCCAGATCAGGACTCTAATGGATGGCAGGCCACCCTAAAGGAGCTATAAAACACTTTCTTGTGGTCACAGGTCTCATATAGGAAGCTTTCTGACCAGCTCTGGATACCAGAGACTATCTGATAGGGAAAAAATGACTAGCTCTTCTTCTGGACAGATGACAATTTAGAGCCCTTTAAACTGATAGGAGTCAAACTAGTGGTGGTGTGACACTGCCATCTCCTTGCATGCCCACCAAGACATCTCCAATGTCTTCCTTGTCCAGCTGACCCTGAGCCCTTGATGCTAGGTCACAAGCTGCTTCTGAACAGAGCCATGACCCTCACAGGTACAAAGAATAGGTGTACATTAACCATATTGTGGACTGATTAGTTGGAATCCAGAGCAGAGCAGAATTTCACTTCTTCAAGGAAGTGTTTACGGGTTAAGGAAAAGCTAAGAGATGCCTCTTCCCTCTCTGCCTTCTTCTAGCATTTAAGTTAAAACACTCTAGCCTTTCTTTCCATTCAACCCCATTGCCATTATACCTTTTACTGTACATAGCATTGTTGGTAAGGTCCTGCTAGGTGGGTTAGCTAAGTGGACTGGCACATGGATTAACTGAGGCCAATGTCAGTGGCTCAGTTTCCTAATGGACCATTTTAAAAAATTGAAGTGTAGTTGATTTACAATGTGGTATTAATTTCCAGTGTACAGCAAAGTGATTCAGTTATATATATATATATTTTTTCACATTTTCTTCTATTATGGTTTATTACAGAATATTGAATATAGTTCCCTGTGCTACACAGTATGACCTTGTTGTTCATCCATTCTACATATAATAAGTTTGCATCTGCTAGTCCCAAAGTCCGAATCCATCCCTCCCCCTCCCCCTTGGCACCAGCAAGTTTTTTCTCTATGTCTGTGAGTCTGTTTCTATTTTGTAGATATGTTCATTTGGGTTGTATTTTAGATTCCACATGTAAGTAATATTATATAGTATTTGTCTTTGTCTTTCTGACTTACTTGGCTTAGCATGATAATCTCTAGGTTCATCCATGTAGCTGCAAATGGCTAATGGACCATTTTATCCATGACCTCTTGAAAGGTCAGAGGCTCCAGACCACTTAGCATCAGGTCTTCTTAGGGGAGAAACCCATCCTTGCTTCAGGTAAAAATACTCTTACATATGTCATAGAGGTGGATTAGGAGCGCTGTTTTAAATCAAGGCACCATATTGTGTGTATGTGCTTTTGGGTGGCCTGAATCAAGGCCCCTGGGATTAGAACGCAGTGCTTATTAAATGAACTTGCATCATTCTGGAGCCCAGATATATCTTCTCTATTAAGACGCCATAGATTGACCCCCTATACTTGCAACTCCAGTCACAGAACACCCTTAACTCCAGATACAAAGGATTCTTTAGTTACATCACTTTCTGTCACCCTAACCCAGGGTTTTCCACAAAGACCAAGGCTCTGGGATCAGGGGGCTTAGCTGGGATCTAGGCATTGGCACTTTTATGTCCCCTCCCCTTGTAGGTAACTCCAACATGCGACGCAGAGTGTGTAACCACTTCCTAACCCTATCAAGAAACTGAACTGTAGGCTCCCTTCACTCCCACTGCAAACTAACCCCGCCAAGTCAGCCACAGATGACCCGACCTCAACTACACACTGGCTTCCAAGGGTCAGTCACTGAGGTGACATCATACTAGATCTAGCACACTGTCCACCCCATGCCATTGCCACAGAGAATACCCACAAATCCCTCTCCATTTGGCCACCGATTTGAATTTTAGCTCTGGAAATAGATATTTCCCTAATTGATGGCAGAGACCATCTTCAACTCCTGAAAGAATGACTTCTTACTTTGGATCCAGACAGTTTCTTCTTAATTCCAACTTCCTGCTAAGCTGGTCACAGACTGATCCCAAGCCGAGACCCAAAGTTACACCCTAACCATGCTCATACAGTCTCTTGTTCTGACCTCTCCTGCACTCTTTCTTTGGTCATAGATTGCTCCCTACCTGATAAACCATGAATTTACAACCCTTGCCACAAATGGAACCCAGGACTCCAGCCTCAGTGCAACCTCAAACCCTGGCCATAAACTAGCAATCCAGCTGCAGAAAGACCTCTGCCATTGGCTGACTGCAAGTCATCATCATCAACATTTTTAAAGGAAAACTTTAAATATATACAAGAAACTTGTATATTGAACCCTATGTAGTTATCTCCGAGCTCCAACATTGATCAGTACATGGCCATTCTTGTTTCATTCCCATTCCTACATATCTATTTTCTATCCTCTCCTTGGATTACTCTGAAGGAAATACAGATGCCATCATATCCTAACATCTGTATGTATTTTGGTTTGTATCTATAAAATGTAAGGGCTCTTTTAAAAAAGATAGACAAGTTATAACCACGAATGATCACACCTAAAACTTAATAAACTTAAAAATTCCTTATGCACAAGTATCTAGTAAGTGTTAATATTTCTCCAATTATATCTAATTCTTTAACTATATATTTATATAAAAACTATATAAAATATATTATAATATATTAATATACTAAAATATACATATATATGTACATTTCCAGTTTGTTGGGTGATACAAATAAGGTCTGCACTTTGTTATTGGTTGCCATGTTTCTTTGTCTCTTCTAATCTATAAGTTTCCTCTTTATCACTTTTATTGCATTTTTTATTGCTGTTGAAAGAACTTCCAACAATTATACCCTAAACTTGGGGCCATGTTGGCCATGTTGACCATTATGTCGGCTACTGATGCACCAGCACAAACTGTCCCACAGAAGGAAGGTTCTGATCATTGCGTGCAAGCCAGGGAGTGGGTGGGGGGTGTCCCTCTGTATAGTCACTGACTGTGTCACCAGTAAAGCTTCTGCCCTCCAACGAGTGAAAAATGTGTCCCTTTCACATCAAATGATGGCCTTGTCTTGCATGTGTTATGGTCATTTTATCTTCTTACTCCTGTTTCCTGACACAGGGTCATGGCAGGTAAGATGCAATGAAACAACTTGTGAATAAATATCTTTTTCCAAGTTCTTATTTTTAATTTTTGTCTTACAGTAGGTCCTTATTGGTTATCTGTTTTCAATATATCAGTGTGAACTTGTCAATCCCAAACTCCCAATCTATCCCTCCCTGTGTATACATATTAAAAACCTATAAGTACATGCATAGAATAAACCGGCACCTTCCCTGCCATGCCTGGTTATGGCATAAGATTCACACAAGACAGGATTCACAATCCAGAGCTGTGACCACTAAGGGGCCTTTAAGGTGGCCGGTGTCATCACTTCTGGGAGTGTAGAGAAGGGAAGGGGTTTGAACTGAGCAATCACCTGAAGTGAGGGAGAAGCATCCAGATAGCAGCCCATTCTGGAAAGGAAGGGCCCTAATCTCAAACCTGCCAGGCTTTGGTGATGGGGACGTAACTGTTTCTCAGAGCAGCAAGTTGTCCTTTGGGTGTTGAGATTTTTGAAGCTTTGGTATGATTTGTGTTGAGTGAAGTAGCAGGAGCAGCATCTTCAGCAACTCTGTACTGCCTTCAGAGGAATGATGCTTTAGCTTCTTGGCTGCTGTTCAAGTCTCTGCCCATCATTTCCCAGCCTATTTTGAAAGTCACAGCTTCCTCTTGTCTCTTACTGGAATCTTCTCTAGTCAGATTGAGTTTGTTGCTTCCCAAAGAGGCCACGTGCTTCCTACTTCCTTGCATCTGTGCGTGTTGTTCCCTACTCTTGGAATGCCTTTCCCACAGCCTCCCTGAGCACATGCTGTCCCGAATTTGGGATGATAACTTTCAGGCCAAACAGAAATTGTTGGGAAGCAGCAGAAGATGGAGTCAGATTGAATATAAAGTAAAAGAAATACTAATTCAAAATGACCCAGAACTTGGTACTAAAAGGTTCCTGGACAGGAACCTGAACAGCCAGTAGAAGAGCGTGAACCAGGAGAGATGTCACTCCAACCTGGTACCCACACTAATGCTCAACTTATCCTAAAGGAAAGCTTGATGAAAACATGTTCAGCAAAATTATACATGCTCATTTCTTAACTCAGCTCTCAGATTTAATCATAGGGAATGTTTGTTTTGGTTTGAATTTCTCTCATTTTTAGATACCATTTTCTCTCCCAAACTAGGTCATTTGAATTATCTGCTGATAGTTCAAATCTGTAGATAATTTGCTTTTACTCACATTCCTAAGAACTAATTACCTGTACATATAAAATGATGAAATCTCATTATATTTTCTTTTAAAACTCTGACATGCATTTAATTACATTAGTCAATTATTACTGTACATGCTGAGGATTTGCTATTGACCAGCTCGTGCTGGAATATTTACTGCACAGATGTGTTACTTTAATTAAACAAATGTGATTACACACATATCAATTTTTATTTGGTTTCAAAGCCCAGAATCTAGCAGTGATGCTGTTGGCAGAGCTGTGCAGTGTGGTGCTGGTTCCCAGGAACGCAGCAAGAGGTTCTTTAACTGAGGGAATGCTGAGTGCCTGCAACACTGTGTGGAAAACTTCAGCCACAAGTGGGTTTTGCCGGTGTGTAAGTGCCATTGAGTGGGTCCAAGAAGGGAACAACAAACCAGCTCTGAATATTTCTAGAACATCTTCAGCTTTGTTCTCTTATATATAGAACAATGAGGGATCATGATTGGAGAACCACAGGAAAATGAATCTAAAGGTCAATCCATCTGGGGGTTGGGATGGCTTGGGATTGGTGCTTGGCTAATAGGTGAGCCGATATTTGTTTTAGAAATCAGGAGAAATGGAACAAACATTTGAACATTGTACTTGGTCTCTTGAGCTTCTTCCTTTCATAAACAACAGTATACCCTCATACCATGTGGTTAGCATCAAGAAAGATGGCCATCTTCTGATGCTTAATCCCAACCAAGCAGTTCTGAGTAACAACAGGAAGACTTAGAAAATTGAAATGTGCTTTATGAACTGAAGTAATGTAAAATTCTCTATGTCTCCTGGTACAGTGACTGCACATATCAGATACTTAACAGTGAATAGTCTTGGGTAGTAATAAAGGCAATAAGTCAACCCATTAATCAACAAACATAAAGTGCAATATGAACTGGTTGCTGGTAGACACAGACAGAAAGGAGGGAGATCTGTCCACAGCAGTGTAGAACTAGCTGTTTTCCATCATCTCATACTGTGCTTTTTTTTAACTGAGGTCTAGTTGATTTACAATGCTGTGTTAGTTTCAGGTGTACAGCAAAGTGATTCAGTTACACACACACACACACACACACACACACACACACATATTCTTTTTCAGATCCTTTTCCATTATAAGTTATTATAAGATATTATTGAGTATAGTTCCTGGGGCTATACAGTAGGTCCTTGTTGATTATCTATTTTATATACAAAAATGTGTATCTCCTAATCCTAAATTCCTCATTTATCCCTCCCCTCTTTTCCCCTTTTGTAACCATAAATTTGTTTTCTATGTCTGTGAGGCCGTTTCTAATTTGTAAATAAGTTCATTTGCATAATTATTTTTAGATTCTATATGTAAGTGATATATTGTATCTGTCTTTACCTGACTTACTTCACTTAGTATAATAATCTCTAGGTCCACCTATGTTGCTGCATATGGCATTATTTCATTCTTTTTTATGGCTGAGTACTATTCCATTGTATGTATACCACATCTTCTTTATCTGTTGATCTGTCAATGGACAGTTAGGTTGCTTCCATGTCTTGGTTATTGTAAACAGTGCTGCTATGAACATTGGAGTGCATGTATCTTTTTGAATTAGAATTTTCATGTTTTCTGGATATATACCTAGGAGTGGGTTTGCTGGATCATATGGTAACTCTATTTTAAGTTTTTTAAGGAAACTCCATACTGTGTTGTTTTGCAAGGCTGTCTCTGTCTGGGCCTCCTGTGCATGGCACCTGAAGAACAAATCTAATTAGTCAGTTCAGGCAAAAGTTCTGCTTAAACTTTATGTCTCCAGGTCTCCTGGATGCAGACAGCATATCCAAGGATGAGGTTGGGGAACAAACAAGATGGGACATGCTTGGGTTCCACAGTCCTCCCTGAGAACTCACTGAAATGCAAATGAGTGTGCCATCAACTCTAGGTGCAGAGAGTTTTGCTAAAAGAGAGGCAGCAAATTGTTGCAAAAAATAGAGAGGGCCCAGCATTCAGGGTAAGAGAGAGCTGGACACCCACATGAGACAAGACACTCGGCGGTGCAGCTTTAACCCATTGTGATGGTTTCCTCACCTGATGGTGATGAGGAAACCCATCTCATAGTGCTATTATAGGGATTAGAAACCATGTGTAATGCCCAGGACTTAGTAGGATCCCAGGAAATTGTTGGAGATTTGGGAAGTGAAAAGTAGTGTGGACCAGCTGGGAGAAGCTGGTTGTTGGAAAAACTTGTTTTGGGTCAGTTTGCCTGTGCTGTTCTTCCTTTTAGCAGGTTGCATCATGTCACTGGTCCCATCCCACCTCAAGAGCAAAACCCATGGTACAAGAAGTTGCAGAGTTTTAAGAGTATGAAGATTCTCTGGTCCAGTCCCCTGGAAGTGAGTTACATAAACTCTTTCAGCTATTAAGTGGCAGTTAGGGAACAAACCCAGATCATCTTCAAGATAAATGCTCTTCGGGCTTCCCTGGTGGTGCAGTGGTTGAGAACCTGCCTGCCAGTGCAGGGGACATGGGTTTGAGCCCTGGTCTGGGAAGATCCCACATGCCACGGAGCAACTAAGCCTGTGCGTTACAACTACTGAGCCTGAGCTCTAGAGCCTGCGAGCCACAACTCCTGAACCCTGTGCACTTAGAGCCCATGATCGGCAGCAAGAGAGACCACCGTAATGAGAAGCCTGTGCACTGCAATGAAGAGTAGCCCCTGCTCACCGCAACTAGAGAAAGCCCGTGAGCAGCAACAAAGACCCAACACAGCCAAAAATAAATAAATAAAACAAGTAAAAACATTTTTTAAAAAAAGAAGATAAATGCTCCTTGCATTACATTTCTTTATGGGATGAATGTTATACACCATCCACAGAAATATGCATATAAGAAGAGGGACTGGGGAGGGCAAAAATTGATCCAAACTGAGATCCACATTTCAGGCACTTCTGTCTCACCCAGTGCGATACTGTTGGAATATACTCATCTTCCTGGTGGGTCTCAGATTATCTCTACAAGAGGCCACCATTTTTCCTATGAACTAGACTTTCCAACCCATGTAGCTTGAAATATTAATCCTCTCACCCAGTTGGGGGTTATGCAAACTTCTCTAGGTTCCAATTTCCCTCTTCTTCACCCTGAGGTTCCATACAAATACAGTTGACCCTTGAAGAACACAGGCTTGAGCTGTGAGGGTCCGCTTATACATAAATTTTTTTCAGTGGTAAATATTACAGTACTACAGAATCCCAGGTTTGTTGGATCTTCAGATGCAGAACTGTGCATATGGAGGGATGACTATAAATCATATGTAGATTTTCAAGTGTGGAGAAGGTTAGTGCCTTTGACCACTGTGTTGTTCAAGGGTCAGCTGTATTATCATTTCCCATGTGTGCCATGAAATAAGCAAGTTTGGGAAGTATCAGCCTAACTAGACTAGCTTGGTTGAGAAGACAGATTCAGTCTTGGCTTTACCTTTATAGTTAAATAGCCCTAGCATAGCAAATTACTTGAGCCTAAGTTTCCTCATCAGCAAAATGGACATAATTTTATCTTGTAGTTTTGCTATAAGGATTCAGTGAGACTGTCTAATACAGGGTTTGAAATATCATAGCTGGTCAATACTAGGGAGATGGAGTCAGGAGATAACTTAGCTATTGGAGCTTGGAGCTTTGGCTGTGCCTCATTTTTTTTTTTTTTTTTTTTTTTTTTTTTGCGGTATGCGGGCCTCTCACTGTTGTGGCCTCTCCCATTGCGGAGCACAGGCACCCGACGCGCAGGCTCAGCGGCCATGGCTAACGGGCCCAGCCGCTCCGCGGCACGTGGGATCCTCCCGGACCGGGGCACGAACCCCCGCCTCCTGCATCAGCAGGCGGACTCTCAACCACTGCGCCACCAGGGAAGCCCTGTGCCTCATCTTGAATTCCATTCTGTCTGCCAGCCAAGCCTCTGGTCTGATGTGGTCACTGCTTAGAGTGGAGACTGGGACAAGGCCCTGCTGGCTTCACATCCCAAAGGGAGCCCATTTCAGGCCCAGCAAGGCACCCCTAAACCATCCAGCTCCCTGGCTGCTGATCTCATCCTTTTGCTGGGGCTAATTACACTTAAAACCAGATTTGTAGGAAGCAACATGTGTGCACACACATCCAAAGCCTGAAATTGCTTACCCCAAAAGAAGTTCCCTCCTCTTTCTCTTCCAGTTTGTTGTCTTACCATAAGCTCGGGTGGGGGTGGGAGAAGAAATGTAGCCTGCACCGCGTATGCAAGAAGATTCCAGAGTCACCCTTCACCTGACCCCACCCTGGAACTAGCTCTGAATCTGCAATTGCAAGTCACGGAGTGGAGAGCAGCCCTGCTGGGCATTCGGACTTCTCATGGGTCAGTGTGGGTTGAACCCAGCTCTGAGGGGGTGAGGGCTGGGCTGCTGGCACACTGTACCTTATTATGTATTCCTTCATTGTTTCCTATGCAAATTAAGTTAATGAGAATTAGGAACATAATGGAGCCCATTCACCGTTCTAGTTGCTAGAAAATGGGTTTGACTACCAATTTTCCATTACAGCTGTTTTGTAATTACCGTGGAATACTCTGAATTCTAATGGAGATGCGGAGATGCTTGACAGCCTGTGAGGACTACTTTCTTTTAAAGGAAGTTCTTTTGTTTGTTTTTTTAAATAGAAGGAAACCCAAACTCTGTAATATAAAAGCCTTTCAATCAGAGCGCTCCTGTGAAAATCTCCCCCACTGCTGCAGGAAAGATCTGCTTCTACTGGTGGAGTTACCTGACCTTTCCTAGGGTTAGGTTCCTTACCTGGCAGTCCACGAGTTATCTGTTGCCTTGGAAGCAAGGAAGACAGAGTTTGGGGTCACATGCAGCTGGGAACTGCCCTCTGAAGTGGTCAGAGCAGCCCAGGGCTAACAGCAGGCACTGCTCTGGGGCTTGATCTGACCATCTCCCTACCCCTCCCATCGCAAGCCCCAGGACCATAGGCCTTACTCACCTGTTGCTAAGTTCTGGACACATCATTATATGGGTATGATTATAGGGGTATTCCTTGATGTGAAGAGTCCTTATTGTTTAGCACTCAAGACTCTAGGAGGAAGAACATGTTAAACATACAAATGGTTCAAAATTTGCCAATAGTTCAAAATGACTGTAGCACAAGAGGCAGGGGGATGAGGGTGGGGCTAAGGACAGTGAACACTGAGGCAAGAGAGCATGGATTCTGCTGTGCTCGGCTAAAACCTCAAGATTTATTCTTAAAGCCTCTTAAGCAGGGGGGAGCCATGATGAAAGTTTTAGTTTAGAAGGATATTCTGATTACAGTACGGAGAAGGGATCTGAACATAGGTATCTTGGGGTGGGGTTGTTTTGGTTACAGGACACATGAAACCTAGGTAAGGGGCGATGGCAGCTGTACACTGCTTGTGATCAATGGGGGAATCATGAAGGCTTGAACTAAGGAGGTGACCGTTGGGAAGGATAGAAGTGGATGGATTCTGAAGGTGTTTAGGAGATAGAACAAGTTCGATGATTAATTGAAGAGTTGTGTATCGCAGGGCAATAGGGGAGTTCAAAGATTATTGGATGATGCAATTCATGATGATATACCAATATTGACAGATAAACTTTATGGAGAATATAATATGTGCCAAGTACTGTTTTCTTTTATGTGTGGAAGTCATATTAACTTCACAAGACCTAATGATATAAGAACTATTATTAACCCAAGAGAAGGTGAGACACAGAAAGGTAAAAAAAAAAAAAACAAAAAACTTGTCCAAGCTATCACAATCAGGTAGAGCTGGGACTCAAATGAGGTGAATTAGTTCCCGTCAGGTGGTCTAGTTTCATAGAGTAGGTGGTAAGTCTTAGAAAAGGAGATTTCTCTGGTGTGTGTTTATGTGTGTGTGTGTGTGTGTGTGTGTGAGAGAGAGAGAGAGAGAGAGAGAGAGAGAGAGAGAAAGAGAGAGGAATATCAGTTGTGGTTGTGTGAGCTGGAGACGCCTTTAGAACACTGTTGCATAGATTTCCAGTGGGAGGCTGGGTAGATAGACTGTATTTTAGGAGAGAAGACTGGGTTGAATACAAGTTTCAGGTGAGGTGTTAATGTGCAAATTGACATTTGAAGCTGTGGGATGGTACAAAATCCCCTAGGAGAGGTGAGTGAGGACCTCTGGGCAACACCAGTTTTTGAGCTAGACTTAAGAAAAGAACTCCACAAAAGGCACCGAGAGACAGTAGCCCAAGAGCAGGGTGACAGCTAGGAGAAAGTGACGGCCCAGAATCTGAGGGAGAGTTTCAAATCCCTGAAATTTAGAAAAAAATAAAGATGCATTTTAGGTTGGTTCTCAAAGAATTAGAGCATGAAATAAGTAGCTTATCAGAGGTGATTCAGGAAGTTCTAGGAAGGGAGTGGCTTCATCCTTAGATAGGATTTCAACTCTATGCCCTGTTTTCCTGATGTGCTCGGGAGTCATTTCTTAGTTTCAGCATGTTTTGCCACCTGGAGAGGTGAGAGTTTTCAAAACCATCAAGTCCTGATTCCTTTCTATTTAACAGTACTTTCCTCAATTTCTTTCTCCTCTCTCGTGTTACTGTAAGCAGCCGGAAGAAACCTGGCAGTGCCTTTGCTTGGAAATCAGCTAGATAACCAGGTTCATCCCTTATAAGTTCTGCTTTCCCCTTACAGCAGATGACAATTTTGCTAAGCTTTCTGCCACTACGTAACAATGATCCCCCTTCCTCCTATTGAAGAACAATAACATGTTCTTCACTTCCTTCTGAGCTGTCACTAGCATCGCCTTGTGCATGTCTACTAAAAGTCTACTCAAGGCAATTTAGGCTTTCTCCATGATGCTCCTCAAAATTCCTCTAGCTTCTACTCTGGTCCCAAAGCCACTCCCACATTTTAGGTGTTTGTTACAGCAGCCCCCCACTTCTGATGAGGATTCTGTATCGGTCAGGATTCAACCAGAGGAGGAGAACCAGTAAGAGATACATACATGTATATATATTAAAGATTTTGCTACAGGCTTACACAATTGTGGGAGCTGGTTAAGCAGTTCTATGAGGCTACAGTGTCCTCATCTGATGCTGGAGGTTGAGGTCTGAAGTCAGGTAGTCAGGGAAGGGAGATCCCGAGAAGGCTGCAGCTCACAAGCTCAAGCTGAGACCCATGAGCACGGCCTGAAACCTGTACTTCAGAGGCTTGTTGCCTCTGATTTTGGTGATGACGTTATAGTGCAGGAGCTGGGGCCCCATCACAAAGCTGGGCAGAAGCCAGAGGAACTGAAGGCAGATCGGAGTGAAAGAGGTAAAATTGCTCAACTGGTTGCTGCTTTAGGGCATTGAGGTGAATCAACAGATCAGCAACAGTGTGTGAATTATGGAATGGCTGCTGCTTCACTTTTGCATCCCTACCCCCAAATCTCCCAGGAATGTCTCTTGTGGCTCACCTTGACCATAAATATACAAGAAAGGAAATTATGGGAAATGTAGTTCAGCCTGTCAAGTGGTCACTATTACAAATTTATTTAAGGAATATTATATAAATATATAAAAATAAATATAAATATATTTATAATATAAATATAATATATTTAATAATATAAATAAATATATATAATATAAATCTATTATAAATATATATATAATATATATAAATATATATTACCTATGCCTCAGATCCAACAGTACGTCCACTCTTATTAGCCCCAATATGTCCCCACGATATTTGATACTTTCATTAGAGCACCAGTCAAATGTATGGTTTTTATTTATTTATGGGTCTATCTCTCCCACTGGACTCTAAGCTCCTTAAAGTAATATGCCATATTTTCCCTGATATTCTTGAAATTTATAGCCTAGCACATAGTAGGTGCTTAGTAAGTTTGAATGAATACAAGAAGTCACAATGTTTCTGATCTTTCGTGTGTTTTGGATAAAATAGTATTCCAACTCAGGAGGCCATTGCAAAGATGAGCTCTGTTAGTGCTCTGTTCCTGGTAGGTTATTATGGAAGCTCCAAAATTATCTGCTGGCCTAACCCTATGGTGTGTCAGATGGTCACTGAGGGGGCTCTGTCAAAGTTGTCATCCTGGAATTACCCAGGTCAGGGAGGTGGCAAAATCTTGAAGAGTGCTATATGTTTGCAAAGCTCAGGGAGGAGATGCATTGATAAAATCCACTTTTTGAGGGAAGACACGTATGATACTTACATATGAGAATTCCCCAGTTAGTTGGAGATAAAATGATCCCAACCTTGGGGGAACCATGGTCAAGGGGATATGTTGTCTAGGGAACTGAAGAGTTAGTGTGACATTTGACCTAGATCTTACCCAGGTAGTGAGCATGTCAGGTTCAGATCCAGGTAAGCAAGGTGTCATCTTTCAGTATACTTGTTTATTGAACACACATTTACCAAAGACCTACAATTTTTCTAGTGCTGCATTAATGCTGGGGGAGGAGTTAATACATGTAACATGCTTAGCATAGTGCTTAGTGTCTATAAACTCAAATATTTGCTAATATTGTTATCATTATTATTATTATTGCTACATATAGTTCTCAATTTATGCTCTATCTTTGTAGACATGAGGTTGTTGTCTATTCTCTATCTTTCCCTGTATTTGGTTGGATCCTATGATGTGTCATCTAGACCAATTATCTGATTCTTGACTAATTGCTATAATTTATTGAGTTCTTATGTACCAGAAACTGTGCTAACTAATTTCACAAAAAATGTGATTAGATTCAGTTGCATAGAACATAAAACTCATCTGATTTCTTTCTACCATGTAAAAAGATGCCTGGAAGTAACAGCCAGGGCTAGTAAGATGGTTCTACCATGTCATTAGGAAGCCAGGACTTTTTCTATCTTTTTATTTTACTAGTTGCAAGGAAAGCTATGAAAAGTAGTATTTCAGCTGGGCGGGGGTCATCGTTGCCCTGAATAAAAACTGGACTCTGTTACCAAGAAGAAAGGGGAGGATGGCTATTGAGTGGAGTCATAGCCTTGTAGACCCGAGCACCTGATTCTATCAAAGTCAAAAGGTGACCTCTCCTTCTCTGCATCCCAGATTCTTTTGAAACCTGAGCAAAATAAGAGATGTCCATAAGTATTGTAAAGGTGGAATTCTTGTTCAAACGTGGCTTAGAGGGGAGGCTGGGTCACTCTCAGACCTGTAATAGGAAGTCTGGCAGCATGGTGTACTGATCCAGGAATGAATTTTGAAAATTGACTTGTAGAAATTTCAAGGGTCTAAAGATAAGACATTGTCCAGACCTGCTATTTCTGTTTACCTCTTCTCCAGCCACGGAGGGAGAAACTTCTGCTCTGTGTCAAAAGGAAGACAGATGTCAGTTTGAAAAGGAAAGAAGCAGAGGGCCAGTTGCCACCTCTCACCAGGACCTAATTCACACTCAGGGAACATTTGATCCTCTGGGCTCTGAGGGAAGTTTAATTGAAATGCAAAAACCAAAGGTCAAAACCATGTAAAATTTAAAGGCCATTTTTACTATTTGACAAGGAACAAATTGTAACTTTATATTGCTTTTAGATGCAATTTTGCTCAGTGAAATTAGATTATGCTCAACTAAAGCACCTTCTTTAGAGCTTTTAGATTAAATATTAGAACTTATTAGAAGGAACTTGATTTCGTCAGTAAATACCAAGGAAAATATTTGGTGGGAAATGCAGCTGCCTAATTTGCATTAATACAAGTGAGAACTATTAAGCTTAGTTGATTAGCATATTCATATGTACTGTAGTCCCCATGTATTTAAAATAGATTCTGCTAGATTCTGATTACAAACTCAGTGTATGTATAACGCTGTGAACCAGAGCCTTGGCAATAGATTGCATACTGACTGAGGGTGAGGGTGCCAGTGGGAGGTAAATTTCGAACAGAACACTGGTCTCAAGATTGTTTTCATAACCTGATACCATGCAGAGCCAGCCCCATCCTGAAGGGTCTAAGTAGCAAATGCACTGATAGATCATAACCCAGGATAGAGCCTAGGGGAGCAAAATATGTCCAAATAGATATTTGCGAGTACATGTGTGTTTCATTTATTTACTTGTTTGTTCCTTCACTAACTCAACACCTATTTATTATGTTCCCATCACACTCCAGGCACTGGTGCTGGTGCTGGGGTGACTGCTGAGAACGAGTCTCACCCTAAGAACAGGGTTCATTTCTTCAAGGAGCTCCAGGAAATTACTGCTGGCTTGCCAGATCTGGAGTGGATCTTCTGTCTTCCCACCTGATTCTGTGACCTGGTCCTTTCACAGCTGGGAGTGGGAGGAGCCCGGGAGACAGGGGCAAGGCAGACTAGGGCATGTGGCTGCTCCTGTGCTGGGGGCCTGCAGATGATGCCCAAGCTACCACTGCCCTAGGAAGAAAAGGCCCAGCCCGAGGAAGCTGGGGAGTGGGTCATTTGAACCTGGTCTTGAAGGATGGACAGGATTCCAGAGGCCTCTCAGAGGGAACGAGGGAAGAATGTAAGCATAGATATGGGGAGAGAGCACAGAGTCCGGGCTGGGAGCTGCAGTGAACGAGGGACTGGAAAAGAGAAAAATGCCTGTTGGCACCAGAGATTGGCCCATTTCCCTTCCTGCCAGCTCCCTCCTGCTGGGGTCTGATTTGGTTACTTGAAAATCAGCTTATTCTTAGTTTGTGTAAACTGATTTTTTTTCTTTTGCAAATAAATTAATAATCTCCCTTGGACTTAAAATTTAATTCTGAGATGATTTAATTTTATTTCTAATAGATCTTTTAGGATGTCTGTTCCCACCCCCATTCACATCCAGTAGTTATTATATATATTATAAATATCCTATATACATAGAATATATAACCAAATATATAATAATATTTTATAGAATAAATAATCATGTCCAATCCCTGATCTGGAATTTCCATTAAGTTTCCGAGAGCAGAGAACAAGGTTAGGCCTCCAGGAAACATAGGACCGTGGTGGGTGTGACACTGGGTAGGCGTCCTGGGCTAGCTCTTTCATCTCTTCTCCTGCCCGGGCACATTCCCCATGACATATGGGACCCATGCAGTTTGGGACCTTATGCCCCCCCAGGAAGGTCACTTTGTGTTCTCTGCTCCCCCAAATGCATTTCTTCTGCTTTTCCTGTTTCAGGGTTATGACTTGAGGTGATGTTGTTGGTCAGTGAGCAGCTAGTACACTTAAATATGTTGATACATACAGCTCACAAATAAGGTCACTGCCCATCAACATATAAAGGTCAGAGCCCTCTGGGGAGGACAGCACTCTAAAGGACATTGGCACTTCCTAGTCCCTGTGTCTGTCCTGGTCCCAGGGCTTCCAGAGCACACATGTGTTAGGTAACACCTTCTGAGATAGTGGGTGATGCTGGGAGCACACAGCAGGGCAAGAAGGTAGCAATCATCACTCTCCTGATGATTCTATTTATTTTCTCTGCTCTTTTGTGCTGTCACATTTCTGGGACCTAACCTGTGGAATCCTAGATTTTTGGTGCCAGAAACAATTTTAGACATTATTTTATTCTACAGATAAAGAAGCAAAGTCTCAGGGAGTCCTGAGATGTGCCTCAGTGATACAGTCCACCCAAATGTCACATCTTCTCAACCTCAGCCCAGAATGAGTTACTGACAATGCCCAGCCTTTACTTGGTTTACATTGATCTAAGCTGCCCTGTGTGCATCATAACGAGATGTAACAGGTTTTAAATCATCCACAGGAAGAGAAAAGCTCCACATTTTGTGACTTGCCTTGATTCTGGACATTTGTTTATTCACTCATTCCTTCATTCTTCTAACAATGCTTACTAAGCACCTCCCATGTTCTAGGTTCTGGAGATGAATCCATGAGCAGAAAGAAAAAGCCCTGGGCTCAGCAAGCTTACATTCTAATGAGTGGAGCAAAGCAATACAAAGGTAGCTGCCAGGTGAGGATACCTGCTCTGAGGAAGGATCCAGCAGGAAAAGGGGGTGGATGGTGAGCAGGATGTTGTCCTGAGAGGGGGGTGTACAAGGCATTATTAGGAAGCATCTGAAGGTAATGAGGAAGGAGACATAAGGCTACCTGGGGAGAGAGGGTTCCAGATATAGGCAGAGGGGGAATGGAGGGGGAAGAGTGGCTGGATTTCAGATACATGTAGATGATGGGGCTGATGGAATTTACTGGAAGGTTGTTGGAGGGTGAGAGAGAAAAGAAGAGTGAGGAATGACTTCATGCCTGAGTGACTGAAAGACAGTTGCCTCTACTGAGATGCTAGGATACTGTCCGAAAATCAGGCTTGAGGAGAAATGAAGTTGGTTTTCTCCAATGTGGCAGACTGAATGTTTGCATTCCCTCAAAATTCCTATGTTGAAACCTAATCCCAAATGTGCCAGTATTAAGAGGTGGGGTCTTTGGGAGGTGATTAGGTTGTGAGGGTGGAGCCCTCATGCATGGGATTAGTGCCCTTTTAAAGGGTCCCAGAGAACTCCCTAGTCCCTTACACAATGTGAGTTTACAGCAAAAAGACAGCTGTCTATGAACCAGGAAGCAGGCTTTCACCAGACACCGAATCTTCCAGTGCCCTGATCATGGACTTCCTGCTTCCAGAACTGTGAGCAATAAGTTTCTCTTGTTTGTAAACCACGCAGGCTGTGGTATTCTGTTACAGCAGCCTGAATGGATTAAGGCAACCATATTATCTTTGATGTAACATCAAAGTGAAGGTGCCATATGTAGTAGAGGTAGGAGGCATCAGGATATATTTGGTATTGGAAGTCCCCAGGGACTGGATGATGTCCCTGGGAGAGTGAGTCTAGACAGGAAGAGAGGAAGGACTGGGCCTGGGCTCTGCAAAGTTTACAGGTTGGGAGAACCAGGAAGCCCCAGGGAAAAAAAGGTTGAGGAGGAACAGACAGAGGGTTAAGTGGGAAGCAGGGGATGTATGTCCTAAAGTCAAGTGAGGAAAACACTTCCAGTTTCCATCCTTATCTACTCACTATGGCATTGCTGTCACCGGGACAGTGACTTGGGGGCAGGATTTAGTTGCAGGGAGAGGAAAGCAGCGAGAGGTCAGACCTGAGACCTGAGCCAGTGGCTGCCCTGAGAGGACAGTGACTGCTGTGTCATGAGCAATGTGTGCATCGGGGGGAGGGAGGATGGAATAAGAGAAAATGCCTTGACCTAACCTCTCCTGGGGGAGCAGGAGCGTTGGGTGTGGAATGTTCCATCTGATTGACCAGGCTGCAAACATTCCTTGTTCTGTGGGCCACCAGCATGCTATGATCTAACCCGAACTGCACCTGTAAGGTGTGTCTGGCGGAGAATGAGAGCTTGTGAGTAAGAGGCCCACCATATGTCAGGCACTTAACTCTCTGGAATAAAAGAGTGGAGGAGAGATGGTGTCTTGACTGTAGGGGCAGGGCTAAGAAACGGCACTGGGAATTACAGGCAAGACCAGGAATTTATAAAATAAGGAGAATGGGGGGTTCAGATTTGAGGACCAGATCTAGCTTTGCTACATCCTATTTTGGCCTTTCTGAGCCTTTGTCCCTTTGTCTCTAGAACTGGGTATATTCCTGGCTCATCTGGGTTTCCGTAAGAGTTAAATGGAATAAATTATGAGAAAATCAATCTATGTACAGCCAATTCATTATAAAAATACAATCATTCATCTTCTTTGTCTTTGTAATTTGTGTTACCGCTTTCTGTTTAAATTGAAACCGATGTGGGGGCTTGTTTTCTAAGGGAAAAAAAAAAAAAAAACAAGGAACAGGGGAAGTAGTTGTTGGTTGGTGGGTAATGGAATCTCAGGGGAAAAAAAGGAAAGTGATTACAACTCCAGTAAGATCACTTCCAGTGCAGGGTTGACAGTGGTGGTGAAGATGTCATATTTATACGTAGCTTTGTGGCTGTCAACAGGCTCCTTTACACTTTGTCTCATTAAAGGATGCCGGCTCTAATCTGCCCTTCCAGAGAGCCTATGATGGAAATAACGGTGGGGCCTGAAGCTCGAACAGCTTGCCAAGCAGAAGTCTATTTCATTTCCCCATGCTTAAGAGGGTTGTCTAGATGCCTCCATCTCCCTCCTTCTCTCATGACACCATCTGAGGCTGACTATGAGAGGTGATGGCTCTGGGAGCCCCCAGCCCCACCTTCCATTCTCATGTAGGGGTGGGAGGGGGCACAGCCTATGAAGTGAGCAAGCCCTCAATCCCAGGGAGTGTGTGCCCAAATGCAGGGACACAGTGGAGTGATGGGCTTCCCAAATGTCTGCTCCCTGTGGCCAGACCATGTCCACACCACGTGTTAGAGGATGGCATGTAGCCCTCTATGGACTCTAACACTAACCCACCCTCAGATCCTGTGGCCTTTGATACCAGTAGGGTCTCTAAGGAATATGATAACCAAGGTGAGGTTCTGACTCAGGAAGGCTTAATAAGTAGGGGCATCAGCGTGACCCAAATCCCCACCCTGGGGGTCCAGGGCAGGGATGTTTCACTGTGGGGAGAAGGGAAGGGACTTGGTGGTGGACTCAGACTCTGGAGTGTACAGCCTAAGGCCTAAACAGCAAGGTCAGAAAGGTCAGGCTTGCAGCAATGGGCCTCCCAAGATGGTGGCTGAAACGGGTTTTCTCTGACTAGCACCTGCCTTGCACATGGCAGTGCCCCGGGGCCTAGGTTTCCCCATGAGCACAGGGTTCTCCTTTGGTCCTTCTTGCTGGAGCTGTATGATGCCCACAGCCTGCAGTGTGCTCTCCCAGGGCTGGTCTTGTAACCCCTTCTGGTGCAAAATTCTGCATGGCCTCGCCCACATGTGCAGTGATCTCCTGGGTCAAACTCGGCTCCTCCAGCTCCAGAGGCACCAGGTGTGTCTCCCCTTCCCTGTGTGCGGCTCCCAGCAAGAGTCTGGCTCAGGGTGCAGGAAGCATCCAGGAACGTGAAACCCTGACGCAAGGTGGTGAGGCTCCACTGTGACAGCTCCAGCATCAGCGAGCAGGTGGTGATGGTGCCAGGAGAAGGGGGGATTTTAGGTTCCACTGTGTCAGAAATCGGCCCTCATGGACCCCTCCTTCCTTCTCCACCTATGGCCCGGGGTCCTTGTGTTCACTCGGGGCTGTATAAAGCCCAGTCGGGAAAGAGACTGGTCCCCTTCCCAGACAAGACCACCAGGGGGCAGTGGAGCACACTCGCAGACAGCCTGCAGCCGCGGGACCGGGAACCGGGAAGGTCCGCGGAAGCTTCTGACGCAGGGGAGACAGGCCTGGCAACCCGGCTGTCAGAAACCATCCTCAGAGCACACTGACCCCTCTCAGAGAATGGGAAAACTGTGCTTTGGCTTTAAATCAACCAGCTTCTATTTTTGCACAGAAACTGGCCACCCTTAGTAGCCTCATCATCATTTGGTTCTGGATTGTCACCCTTATTTCCTTGGCGTGAAGAGCCCAGAGAGGTTGTGTAACTAAACTGAAGACACACAGCTATGAAAACTCGGTTTTTCACGGTGCGACTTTGATCCTCCGAGACCTTCCTCATTGCTCCCCAAAGATGAATCCAGTCCTCACCTGGGAAGCAGATGTCTAGGCCCCACTTTATACCTCTACCAGAATCTCTTGGTGGGAGGGAATGATTGCCTGGAATCTGCATTTTTAACAAGCTCTCCAAATGATTCTGATAAACATGCTAAATGGAACCCTGCCCTTGTGGGGGGACCTGACCTGAACCAAATCGTAAAGAAAGTGAATTTTTCCTTTAGTCTCCCTGCACCCCTTCCCCACTCATGCAGAGCTTGCTGTCACACTGCTCCCATCAGCCCATGGTGGCAACTGCTCACCTCTGAAATCCCCCTCCGCCAAGGTCTTGTCTCCACCACTCCCGGCGTCTCTCCCCCGCCCTCCCCCCAACCCAAGGCTGATGGTGAGCCACATTTTATCACCATCCCTTCCAAAGTGACAATAAATTAATCTGGTTAGAAAACTCAGTTCTAGTGGGATTAAGATTGAAAGTGGCCCCAACAACTGGTCAGTATCAGTTATCATGGGAATTTAAAGCAGGGCTTTCTGGACAGAACATCACAGTCTGGGCTCTTAATCCAGAAGTGCTGGATTACATACAGTAATACAATAAGGATGGGAATTTGGGAGACGCATAGAGACGCATTCTGAAAGATAGAGATTCTTGACATGGGGGTCGGTGTTTGAAGAGTGTTTTACCTACCTCGTGGAGGTAACTTTTGTTGAAAAGAGTATGTATTGCTTTTTTCATTACAGAGATAATATATGTGCATGCAAAATAGCCACACAACATAGAAAATTATAAAGAGAAAATTAAATACGCAACAATTCCTTTCACCCAGCTGGGTTAAGATATGAGACAACATCTGTCCAGATGTCTCTCTATAAATACAGACATGATGACAATAGCTGGACCACTTTGAGCACCTACTATGTGTCATAAATTGTGTTAGGTGCTTTCCATGCATTCTATTATCTAATCCTCACGTGGCCCAGGGTCTGGAGGTGACAGTTTTATTTTTAATGGATGAAGAAACTAGAAATAGAGGAGTTGTCTAATCTCTCCAGGTTGCACTATTCTGTGACAGGGCAAGAACCTAACCCAGGCTTCCTTCACTCCTGAGCCCAGGTACTTATTCACCTTCTGATATTACTACCTAGGCAGGCACCAGCACACCCTGTAGACACACACATAGAACTTGCACAACCTGGCAGGTACACACGCAGGTCTCATACACACACCCTGCAGACATCCCTCCCCCTCCAAGAGACACACAGAACTCACATGCAGATACACCACACATGCACACACAGAACTCACACACCCCACAGACATGCCCCACAGACACACAAACACACCCTGAAGATACACACATACCACACACAGCAGTTCCTTACACCCTGCAGACACACAGAGAATTTATACACAGACACTCCCGACACATACAGAACTCACACACATGCACAAGATACACACACACGCACACACTGCAGACACACACAGATCTCTCATACACATACTGAAGGTATGCACGCAGAACTCACACACATGGACACACTGCAGATAATCATAGAAAAATCACATACACCACAAATATACACACATTGCAGACATACATGCCACACAGACACACCCACACCAGACATAGTCACATCCACACAGAGATGCATAGACCCACAATACAAACACAAGCTCTTCTGAAATCTGTTGTTTTTTGATATTCAGTATGTATATAGATCTTTTATTCTTTTGAAGGCCTGAATAGTATTCCATTGCATAGATCTATAATAATTCTGATCAAATCCTATGATGGTTATCCACATATAGGAAAAATACTTGAATTCCAATAAGAGGACAGTAATGAAAAGTTACTGAGTTTTCATTATGTGTCAGATTACATGCATTATATTGTCTAATTTTCACAACAACCCTGTCTGTAACCCCATTTTGCAGATGCAAAAATGAGTTTCAGAGGGTTTTAGAGCTTCTAAGTGACAGAGCCAGGAACCAGAGCTAGAAAATATCTCCAGACTTACCCACAATATGAGTTGGCTTTCAATGAACATCCTTGTTCATACATGTCCCTGTTGGAAAAATTCCTAGAGGAGGAACTCCAGGTCCAGGGTTGTATGCATTCTCCATTTTATACACGTTGCTAAATTGACCTTCAGAGAAGTGTACCAATGACTAAACTCCCTAAGCCTGTGTGCAAATGCTTTATTTCCCTTTAATTTTGCCAGGACTGGGCATTTTTTTTTTTTTTTTTTTTTTTTTTTTTTTTTATTTTTATTTTTATTTTTATTTTTTTAACATCTTTATTGGAGTATAATTGTTTTACAATAGTGTGTTAGTTTTCCCTCTACAACAAACTAAGTCAGTTACACATACACACATGCTCCCACATCTCCTCCCTATTGCATCACCCTCTCTCCCACCCTCCCTATCCCACCCCCCCAGGCGGTCACAAAGCACAGAGGTGATCTCCCTGTGCTATGCAGCAGCTTCCCACCAGCTATCTAATTTACATTTGATAGTGTATATATGTCCCTGCCACTCCCCCACTTCGTCACAGCCCACCCCTCCCCCTCCCCATATCCTCAAGTCCATGCTCGAGTAAGTCTGTGTTTTATTCCCGTCCTACCACTAACCTCTTCATGACATTTTTTTTCCCTTAGAGTCCATATATATGTGTTAGCATACGGTATTTGTTTTTCTCCTTCTGACTTACTTCACTCTGTATGACAGACTCCAGGTCCATCCACCTCATTATAAACAACTCAATTTCATTTCTTTTTATGGCTGAGTAATATTCCATTGTATATATGTGCCATATCTTCTTTATCCATTCATCTGTTGATGGACACTTAGGTTGCTTCCATGTCCTGGCTATTGTAAATAGAGCTGCAATGAACATTTTGGTACATGAGTCTTTCTGAATTATAGTTTTCTCAGGGTATATTCCCAGTAGTGGGATTGCTGGGTCGTATGGTAGTTCTATTTGTAGTTTTTTAAGGAACCTCCATACTGTTCTCCATAGCGGCTGTATCAATTTACATTCCCACCAGCAGTGCAAGAGTGTTCCCTTTTCTCCACACCCTCTCCAGCATTTATTGTTTCTAGAGTTTTTGATGATGGCCAATCTCACCGGTGTGAGATGATATCTCATTGTAGTTTTGATTTGCATTTCTCTAATGATTAATGAGGTTGAGCATTCTTTCATGTGTTTGTTAGCAATCTGTATATCTTCTTTGGAGAAATGTCTATTTAGTTCTTCTGCCCATTTTTGGATTGGGTTGTTTGTTTTTTTGTTATTGAGCTGCATGAGTTGCTTATAAATTTTGGAAATTAATCCTTTGTCAGTTGCTTCATTTGCAAATATTTTCTCCCATTCTGAGGGTTGTCTTTTGGTCTTGTTTATGGTATCCTTTGCTGTGCAAAAGCTTTTAAGTTTCATTAGGTCCCATTTGTTTATTTGTGTTTTTATTTCCATTTCTCTAGGAGATGGGTCAAAAAGGATCTTGCTGTGATTTATGTCGTATAGTGTTCTGCCTATGTTTTCCTCTAAGAGTTTGATAGTGTCTGGCCTTACATTTAGGTCTTTAACCCATTTTGAGTTTATTTTTGTGTGTGGTGTTAGGGATTGTTCTAATTTCATACTTTTACATGTAGCTGTCCAGTTTTCCCAGCACCACTTATTGAAGAGGCTGTCTTTTCTCCACTGTATATCCTTCCCTCCTTTGTCAAAGATAAAGTGACCATATGTGTGTGGGTTTATCTCTGGGCTCTCTATACTGTTCCATTGATCTATATTTCTGTTTTTGTGCCAGTACCATATTGTCTTGATTACTGTAGCCTTGTAGTAGAGTCTGAAGTCAGGGAGCCTAATTCCTCCAGCTCCATTTCTCGTTCTCAAGATTGCTTTGGCTATTCGGGGTCTTTTGTGTTTCCATACAAATTGTGAAATTTTTTGTTCTAGTTCTGTAAAAAATGCCAGTGGTAATTTGATAGGGATTGCATTGAATCTGTAGATTGCTTTGGGTAGTATAGTCATTTTCACAATGTTGATTCTTCCAATCCAAGAACATGGTATATTTCTCCACCTATTTGTATCATCTTTAATTTCTTTCATCAGTGTCTTATAGTTTTCTGCATACAAGTCTTTTGTCTCCTTAGGTAGGTTTATTCCTAGATATTTTATTCTTTTTGTTGCAATGGTAAATGGGAGTGTTTTCTTAATTTCACTCTCAGATTTTTCATCATTAGTGTATAAGAATGCCAGAGATTTCTGTGCATTAATTTTGTATCCTGCAACTTTACCAAATTCATTGATTAGCTCTAGTAGTTTTCTGGTAGCATCCTTAGGATTCTCTATGTATAGTATCATGTCATCTGCAAACAGTGACAGCTTTACTTCTTCTTTTCCTATTTGGATTCCTTTTATTTCTTTTTCTTCTCTGATTGCTGTGGCTAGAACTTCCAAAACTATGTTGAATAAGAGTGGTGAGAGTGGGCAACCTTGTCTTGTTCCTGATCTTAGTGGAAATGGTTTCAGTTTTTCACCATTGAGAACGATGCTAGCTGTGGGTTTGTCATATATGGCCTTTATTATGTTGAGGAAAGTTCCCTCTATGCCCACTTTCTGCAAGGTTTTTATCATAAATGAGTGTTGAATTTTGTCAAAAGCTTTCTCTGCATCTATTGAGATGATCATATGGTTTTTCTCCTTCAGTTTGTTGATATGGTGTATCACATTGATTGATTTGCGTATACTGAAGAATCCTTGCATTCCTGGGATAAACCCCACTTGATCATGCTGTATGATCCTTTTAATGTGCTGTTGGATTCTGTTTGCTAATATTTTGTTGAGGATTTTTGCATCTATGTTCATCAGTGATATTGGCCTGTAGTTTTCTTTCTTTGTGACGTCTTTGTCTGGTTTTGGTATCAGGGTGATGTTGGCCTCATAGAATGAGTTTGGGAGTGTTCCTCCCTCTGCTATCTGTTGGAAGAGTTTGAGAAGGATAGGTGTTAGCTCTTCTCTAAATGTTTGATAGAATTCGCCTGTGAAGCCATCTGGTCCTGGACTTTTGTTTGCTGGAAGATTTTTAATCACAGTTTCAATTTCAGTGCTTGTGATTGGTCTGTTCATATTTTCTATTTCTTCCTGGTTCAGTATCGGCAGGTTGTGCATTTCTAAGAATTTGTCCATTTCTTCCAGGTTGTCCATTTTATTGGCATACAGTTGCTTGTAGTAATCTCTAATAATCTTTTGTATTTCTGCAGTGTCAGTTGTTATATCTCCTTTTTCATTTCTAATTCTATTGATTTGAGTCTTCTCCCTTTTATTCTTGATGAGTCTGGCTAATGGTTTATCAATTTTATTTATCTTCTCAAAGAACCAGCTTTTAGTTTTATTGATCTTTGCTATTGTTTCCTTCACTTCTTTTTCATTTATTTCTGATCTGATCTTTATGATTTCTTTCCTTCTGCTAAATTTGGGGGTTTTTTGTTCTTCTTTCTCTAATTGCTTTAAGTGCAAAGTTAGGTTGCTTATTCGAGATGTTTCCTGTTTCTTAAGGTATGATTGTATTGCTATAAACTTGCCTCTTAGAACTGCTTTTGCTGTATCCCATAGGTTTTGGGTCGTTGTGTCTCCATTGTCATTTGTTTCTAAGTATTTTTTGATTTCCTCTTTGATTTCTTCAGTGATCACTTCGTTATTAAGTAGTGTATTGTTTAGCCTCCATGTGTTTGTATTTTTTACAGATCTTTTCCTATAATTGATATTTAGTCTCATAGCGTTGTGGTCGGAAAAGATACTTGATACGATTTCAATTTTCTTAAATTTGCCAAGGCTAGATTTGTGACCCAATATATGATCAATCCTGGAGAATGTTCCATGAGCACTTGAGAAAAATGTGTATTCTGTTGTTTTTGGATGGAATGTCCTATAAATATCAATTAAGTCCATCTTGTGTAATGTATCATTTAAAGCTTGTGTTTCCTTATTTATTTTCATTTTGGATGATCTGTCCATTGGTGAAAGTGGGGTGTTAAAGTCCCCCATTATAATTGTGTTGCTGTCGATTTCCCCTTTTAAGGCTGTTAGTATTTGCCTTATGTATTGAGGTGCTTCTATGTTGGGTGCATAAATATTTACAATTGTTATATCTTCTTCATGGATCGATCCCTTGATCATTATGTAGTGTCCTTCTTTGTCTCTTGTAATAGTCTTTATTTTAAAGTCTATTTTGTCTGATATGAGAATTGCTACTCCAGCTTTCTTCTGATTTCCATTTGCATGGAATATCTTTTTCCATCCCCTTACTTTCAGTCTGTATGTGTCCCTAGGTCTGAAGTGGGTCTCTTGTAGACAGCATATATATGGGTCTTGTTTTTGTATCCATTCAGCCACTCTGTGTCTTTTGGTGGGAGCATTTAATCCATTTACATTTAAGGTAATTATCGATATGTATGTTCCTATTTCCATTTACTTGTTTCGGGTTGTTCTTGTAGGTCTTTTCCTTCTCTTGTGTTTCTTGCCTAGAGAAGTTCCTTTATTATTTGTTGTAGAGCTGGTTTGGTGGTGCTGAACTCTCTCAGTTTTTGCTTGTCTGTAAAGGTTTTAATTTCTCCATCAAATCTGAATGAGATCCTTGCTGGGTAGAGTAATCTTGGTTGTAGGTTTTTTTCCTTCATCACTTTAAATATGTCCTGCCACTCCCTTCTGGCTTGTAGAGTTTCTGCTGAAAGATCAGATGTTAATCTTATGGGGATTCCCTTGTGTGTTATTTGTTGTTTTTCCCTTGCTGCTTTTAATATGTTTTCTTTGTATTTAATTTTTGACAGTTTGATTATTATGTGTCGTGGCGTGTTTCTCTTTGGGTTTATCCTGTATGGAACTCTCTGTGCTTCCTGGACTTGATTGACTATTTCCTTTCCTATATTAGGGAAGTTTTCAACTATAATCTCTTCAAATATTTTCTCAGTCCCTTTCTTTTTCTCTTCTTCTTCTGGGACCCCTATAATTCGAATGTTGGTGCGTTTAATGTTGTCCCAGAGGTCTCTGAGACTGTCCTCAGTTCTTTTCATTCTTTTTTCTTTCTTCTGCTCTGCAGTAGTTATTTCCACTATTTTATCTTCCAGGTCACTTATCCGTCCTTCTGACTCAGTTATTCTGCTATTGATCCCATCTAGAGTATTTTTAATTTCATTTATTGTGTTGCTCATCGTTTCTTGCTTCCTCTTTATTTCTTCTAGGTCCCTGTTAACTGTTTCTTGCAAATTGTCTATTCTATTTCCAAGATTTTGCATCATCTTCCCCATCATTATTCTAAATTCTCTTTCAGGTAGATTGGCTATTACCTCTTCATCTGTTAGGTCTGGTGTGTTTTTATCTTGCTCCTTCATCTGTTGTGTGTTTTTCTGTCTTCTCATTTCGCTTATCTTACTGTGTTTGGGGTCTCCTTTTTGCACGCTGCAGGTTCGTAGTTCCTGTTGTTTTTGGTGGCTGTCCCCAGTGGCTAAGGTTGGTTCAGTGGGTTGAGTAGATTCCCTGGTTGGGGGGACTGGTGCCTCTGTTCTGGTGGATGAGGCTGGATCTTGTCCTTCTGGTGGGCAGGTCCTCGTCTGGTGGTGTGTTTGGGGATGTTGGTAACCTTATTATGATTTTAGGCAGTCTCTCTGCTAATGGATGGGGCTGTAGACCTGTCTTGCTCTTTGTTGGGGATAGGGTGTCCAGCACTGTTCGTTGCTGGTCCTTGAGTGAAGCTGGGTCTTGGTGTTGAGATGGAGGTCTCTGGGAGATTTTCGCCGTCTGATATTACGTGGAGCTCGGAGGTCTCTTGTGGACTAGTGTCTTGAGGTTGGTTCTCCCACCTCAGGGACACCGCCCTGGTGCCTGGCTGGGGCGCCAAGAACCTTTAATCCACACGGCTCAAAATAAAAGGTAGAATAAATAGAGAGGAAAGAAAAGGAAGGAAGGAGGGAGGGAGGGAAGGAAAGAAGAAAGGAAGGAAGAAATGAAGGAAGGAAGCAAGAAAGCAAGGACGGAAGGTGTAGAGGAAGAAAGGGAGGAAGGAAGAGAGGAAGGGAGGAAAGAAGGGGGAAAGGAAGGAAGAAAGGAGGGAAGGAGGGAAGAAAGGAAGAAAGAAAGGGAGAAGACAGAGTAGTATAAAGTATAGTTATTAAAATAAAAAATAATTATTAAGAAGAAAAATTTCCTTTTAAAAAACAAAAAACAAAAACAAACAAAAAAACCAAAACAAACAAACAAACAAAAAAAACAGAAAAATGGGTCGGTCTAACCCTAGGACAAATGGTGCAAGCAAAGCTATACAGACAAAATCTCACACAGCAGCACACACATACACACCCACAAAAAGAAAAAAAAGGGGAAAATAATAGTATATCTTGCTCCCAAAGTCCACCTCCTCAACTTGGGATGATTCGTAGTCTATTCAGGTTTTCAACAGATGCAGGGCACTTCAAGTTGATTGTGGAGCTTTAATCCGCCGCTTCTGAGGCTGTTGGGAGAGACCTCCCCCTCTCCTCTCTGTTCGCACAGCTCCTGGGGTTCAGCTTTGGACTTGGTCCCGCCTCTGCGTGTAGGTTGTCCGAGGGCGACTGCCCTTCGCTCAGACAGGACGATGTTACAGGAGCAGTTGATTCGGGGGCTCCAGCTCACTCAGGCTGGGGGGAGGGAGTGGCACGGGGGCGGGGCGAGTCCGCGACGTCAGAGGCCGACGTGATGCTGCACGGGCCCAAGGCGCGCCGTGCGTTCTCCCGGGGAAGCTGTCCCTGGATCCCGGGACCCCGGCAGTGGCGGACTGCACGGGCTCCCGGGAGGTCCGGTGTGGAGAGTGACCTGTGCTCACACACAGGCCTCTTGGTGGTGGCAGCAGCAACCTTAGCGTCCGACACCCGTCTCTACTGTCCGTGCCGACAGCCGCAGCTCGCGCCCGTTTCTGGAGCTCCTCTACGCGGTGCTCTTAATCCCCTCACCTCACACCCGAGGAAGCAAAGAGGCAAGAAAAAGTCTCTTGTCTCTTCGGCAGCTCCGCGCCCGGTTCTAGGGCTCCTTTAAGCGGCGCACTTAATCCCCTCTCCTCGCGCCCAGGCAGCAAAGAGGGAGGAAAAGGTCTCTTGCCTCTTCGGCAGCTCCAGACTTCTCCCGAACTCCCTCCCGGCCAGCCGTGGCGCACTAGCCCCCTTCAAGCTGTCTTCACTCTGCCAACCCCAGCCCTTTCCCCGGGATCCGACTGAAGCCCGAGCCTCAGCTCCCGGCCCCGCCCGCCCCGGCGGGCGAGCAGACAAGCCTCTTGGGCTGGTGAGCGCCGGTCGGCACCGATCCTCTGCGGGAATCTCTCCGCTTTGCCCTCCGCACCCCTGTGGCTGAGCTGTCCTCCGCGGCTCCGGAGCTTCCCCCTCCGGCGCCCGCAGTCTCCGCCCGCAAAGGGGCCTCTAGTGTGTGGGAGTCTTTCCTCCTTCTCGGCTCCCTCCCACTGGCGTAGGTCCCGTCCCTATTCTTTTGTCCCTGTTTATTCTTTTTTCTTTTGCCCTACCCAGATATGTGGGGAGTTTCTTGCCTTTTTGGAGGTCCGAGGTCCTCTGCCAGCGTTCGGTGGGTGCTCTACAGGAGAAGCTCCACGTGTGGATGTATTTCTGATGTCTCTGTGAGGAGGAAGGAGATCTCCGCGTCTTACTCTTCCGCCATCTTTAAGCCGTCTCTCAGGACTGGGCATTTTAAATCTTTGTCTATTTGTTAGGTAAAAAGTTATGTCCAAGTAACAGACTAATCCTTTTAAGGATTCGGGTTTTTTTTTTTTTTTTTTTTAACATCTTTATTGGAGTATAATTGTTTTACAATAGTGTGTTAGTTTTTCCTTTACAACAAACTGAATCAGTTATACATATACATATGTTCCCATATCTCTTCCCTCTTGCATCACCCTCTCTCCCACCCTCCCTATCCCACCCCTCTAGGTGGTCACAAAGCACAGAGGTGATCTCCCTGTGCTATGCAGCAGCTTCCCACTAGCTATCTAATTTACATTTGATAGTGTGTATATGTCCCTGCCACTCTCTCACTTTGTCTCAGCCCACCCTTCCCCCTCCCCATATCCTCAAGTCCATGCTCGAGTAAGTCTGTGTTTTATTCCCGTCCTACCACTAATCTCTTCATGACATTTTTTTTCCCTTAGAGTCCATATATATGTGTTAGCATACGGTATTTGTTTTTCTCCTTCTGAATTACTTCACTCTGTATGACAGACTCCAGGTCCATCCACCTCATTATAAATAACTCAGTTTCATTTCTTTTTATGGCTGAGTAATATTCCATTGTATATATGTGCCATATCTTCTTTATCCATTCATCTGTTGATGGACACTTAGGTTGCTTCCATGTCCTGGCTATTGTAAATAGAGCTGCAATGAACATTTTGGTACATGAGTCTTTCTGAATTATGGTTTTCTCAGGGTATATGCCCAGTAGTGGGATTGCTGGGTTGTATGGTAGTTCTATTTGTAGTTTTTTAAGGAACCTCCATACTGTTCTCCATAGCGGCTGTATCAATTTACATTCCCACCAGCAGTGCAAGAGGGTTCCCTTTTCTCCACACCCTCTCCAGCATTTATTGTTTCTAGAGTTTTTGATGATGGCCAATCTCACCGGTGTGAGATGATATCTCATTGTAGTTTTGATTTGCATTTCTCTAATGATTAATGAGGTTGAGCATTCTTTCATGTGTTTGTTAGCAATCTGTATATCTTCTTTGGAGAAATGTCTATTTAGTTCTTCTGCCCATTTTTGGATTGGGTTGTTTGTTTTCTTGTTATTGAGCTGCATGAGTTGCTTATAAATTTTAGAAATTAGTCCTTTGACAGTTGCTTCATTTGCAAATATTTTCTCCCATTCTGAGGGTTGTCTTTTGGTCTTGTTTATGGTATCCTTTGCTGTGCAAAAGCTTTTAAGTTTCATTAGGTCCCATTTGTTTATTTGTGTTTTTATTTCCATTTCTCTAGGAGATGGGTCAAAAAGGATCTTGCTGTGATTTATGTCGTATAGTGTTCTGCCTATGTTTTCCTCTAAGAGTTTGATAGTGTCTGGCCTTACATTTAGGTCTTTAACCCATTTTGAGTTTATTTTTGTGTGTGGTGTTAGGGATTGTTCTAATTTCATACTTTTACATGTAGCTGTCCAGTTTTCCCAGCACCACTTATTGAAGAGGCTGTCTTTTCTCCACTGTATATCCTTCCCTCCTTTATAAAAGATAAAGTGACCATATGTGTGTGGGTTTATCTCTGGGCTCTCTATCCTGTTCCATTGATCTATATTTCTGTTTTTGTGCCAGTACCATATTGTCTTGATTACTGTAGCCTTGTAGTAGAGTCTGAAGTCAGGGAGCCTAATTCCTCCAGCTCCATTTCTCGTTCTCAAGATTGCTTTGGCTATTCGGGGTCTTTTGTGTTTCCATACAAATTGTGAAATTTTTTGTTCTAGTTCTGTAAAAAATGCCAGTGGTAATTTGATAGGGATTGCATTGAATCTGTAGATTGCTTTGGGTAGTATAGTCATTTTCACAATGTTGATTCTTCCAATCCAAGAACATGGTATATTTCTCCACCTATTTGTATCATCTTTAATTTCTTTCATCAGTGTCTTATAGTTTTCTGCATACAAGTCTTTTGTCTCCTTAGGTAGGTTTATTCCTAGATATTTTATTCTTTTTGTTGCAATGGTAAATGGGAGTGTTTTCTTAATTTCACTCTCAGATTTTTCATCATTAGTGTATAAGAATGCCAGAGATTTCTGTGCATTAATTTTGTATCCTGCAACTTTACCAAATTCATTGATTAGCTCTAGTAGTTTTCTGGTAGCATCCTTAGGATTCTCTATGTATAGTATCATGTCATCTGCAAACAGTGACAGCTTTACTTCTTCTTTTCCTATTTGGATTCCTTTTATTTCTTTTTCTTCTCTGATTGCTGTGGCTAGAACTTCCAAAACTATGTTGAATAAGAGTGGTGAGAGTGGGCAACCTTGTCTTGTTCCTGATCTTAGTGGAAATGGTTTCAGTTTTTCACCATTGAGAACGATGCTAGCTGTGGGTTTGTCATATATGGCCTTTATTATGTTGAGGAAAGTTCCCTGTATGCCTACTTTCTGCAAGGTTTTTATCATAAATGAGTGTTGAATTTTGTCAAAAGCTTTCTCTGCATCTATTGAGATGATCATATGGTTTTGGTTTTTCTCCTTCAGTTTGTTGATATGGTGTATAACGTTGATTGATTTGCGTATATTGAAGAATCCTTGCATTCCTGGGATAAACCCCACTTGATCACGGTGTATGATCCTTTTAATGTGCTGTTGGATTCTGTTTGCTAATATTTTGTTGAGGATTTTTGCATCTATGTTCATCAGTGATATTGGCCTGTAGTTTTCTTTCTTTGTGACGTCTTTGTCTGGTTTTGGTATCAGGGTGATGTTGGCCTCATAAAATGAGTTTGGGAGTGTTCCTCCCTCTGCTATCTGTTGGAAGAGTTTGAGAAGGATAGGTGTTAGCTCTTCTCTAAATGTTTGATAGAATTCGCCTGTGAAGCCATCTGGTCCTGGGCTTTTGTTTGCTGGAAGATTTTTAATCACAGTTTCAATTTCAGTGCTTGTGATTGGTCTGTTCAAATTTTCTATTTCTTCCTGGTTCAGTCTCAGCAGGTTGTGCATTTCTAAGAATTTGTCCATTTCTTCCAGGTTGTCCATTTTATTGGCATACAGTTGCTTGTAGTAATCTCTAATAATCTTTTGTATTTCTGCAGTGTCCGTTGTTACATCTCCTTTTTCATTTCTAATTCTATTGATATGAGTCTTCTCCCTTTTATTCTTGATGAGTCCGGCTAATGGTTTATCAATTTTATTTATCTTCTCAAAGAACCAGCTTTTAGTTTTATTGATCTTTGCTATTGTTTCCTTCACTTCTTTTTCATTTATTTCTGATCTGATCTTTATGATTTCTTTCCTTCTGCTAAATTTGGGGTTTTTTTGTTCTTCTTTCTCTAATTGCTTTAAGTGCAAAGTTAGGTTGCTTATTCGAGATGTTTCCTGTTTCTTAAGGTATGATTGTATTGCTATAAACTTGCCTCTTAGAACTGCTTTTGCTGTATCCCATAGGTTTTGGGTCGTTGTGTCTCCATTGTCATTTGTTTCTAAGTATTTTTTATTTCCTCTTTGATTTCTTCAGTGATCACTTCATTATTAAGTAGTGTATTGTTTAGCCTCCATGTGTTTGTATTTTTTACAGATCTTTTCCTATAATTGATATTTAGTCTCATAGCGTTGTGGTCGGAAAAGATACTTGATACGATTTCAATTTTCTTAAATTTGCCAAGGCTAGATTTGTGACCCAATATATGATCAATCCTGGAGAATGTTCCATGAGCACTTGAGAAAAATGTGTATTCTGTTGTTTTTGGATGGAATGTCCTATAAATATCAATTAAGTCCATCTTGTGTAATGTATCATTTAAAGCTTGTGTTTCCTTATTTATTTTCATTTTGGATGATCTGTCCATTGGTGAAAGTGGGGTGTTAAAGTTCCCCATTATAATTGTGTTACTGTCGATTTCCCCTTTTAAGGCTGTTAGTATTTGCCTTATGTATTGAGGTGCTTCTATGTTGGGTGCATAAATATTTACAATTGTTATATCTTCTTCATGGATCGATCCCTTGATCATTATGTAGTGTCCTTCTTTGTCTCTTGTAATAGTCTTTATTTCAAAGTCTATTTTGTCTGATATGAGAATTGCTACTCCAGCTTTCTTCTGATTTCCATTTGCATGGAATATCTTTTTCCATCCCCTTACTTTCAGTCTGTATGTGTCCCTAGGTCTGAAGTGAGTCTCTTGTAGACAGCATATATATGGGTCTTGTTTTTGTATCCATTCAGCCACTCTGTGTCTTTTGGTGGGAGCATTTAATCCATTTACATTTAAGGTAATTATCGATATGTATGTTCCTATTTCCATTTACTTAATTGTTTCAGGTTGTTCTTGTAGGTCTTTTCCTTCTCTTGTGTTTCTTGCCTAGAGAAGTTCCTTTATTATTTGTTGTAGAGCTGGTTTGGTGGTGCTGAACTCTCTCAGCTTTTGCTTGTCTGTAAAGGTTTTAATTTCTCCATCAAATCTGAATGAGATCCTTGCTGGGTAGAGTAATCTTGGTTGTAGGTTTTTTTCCTTCATCACTTTGAATATGTCCTGCCACTCCCTTCTGGCTTGTAGAGTTTCTGCTGAAAGATCAGATGTTAATCTTATGGGGATTCCCTTGTGTGTTATTTGTTGTTTTTCCCTTGCTGCTTTTAATATGTTTTCTTTGTATTTAATTTTTGACAGTTTGATTATTATGTGTCTTGGCGTGTTTCTCTTTGGGTTTATCCTGTATGGAACTCTCTGTGCTTCCTGGACTTGATTGACTATTTCCTTTCCTATATTAGGGAAGTTTTCAACTATAATCTCTTCAAATATTTTCTCAGTCCCTTTCTTTTTCTCTTCTTCTTCTGGGACCCCTATAATTCGAATGTTGTTGCATTTAATGTTGTCCCAGAGGTCTCTGAGACTGTCCTCAGTTCTTTTCATTCTTTTTTCTTTCTTCTGCTCTGCAGTAGTTATTTCCACTATTTTATCTTCCAGGTCACTTATCCGTCCTTCTGACTCAGTTATTCTGCTATTGATCCCATCTAGAGTATTTTTAATTTCATTTATTGTGTTGCTCATCGTTTCTTGCTTCCTCTTTATTTCTTCTAGGTCCCTGTTAACTGTTTCTTGCAAATTGTCTATTCTATTTCCAAGATTTTGCATCATCCTCACCATCATTATTCTAAATTCTCGTTCAGGTAGATTGGCTATTACCTCTTCATCTGTTAGGTCTGGTGTGTTTTTATCTTGCTCCTTCATCTGTTGTGTGTTTTTCTGTCTTCTCATTTCGCTTATCTTACTGTGTTTGGGGTCTCCTTTTTGCACGCTGCAGGTTCGTAGTTCCTGTTGTTTTTGGTGGCTGTCCCCAGTGGCTAAGGTTGGTTCAGTGGGTTGAGTAGATTCCCTGGTTGGGGGGACTAGTGCCTCTGTTCTGGTGGATGAGGCTGGATCTTGTCTTTCTGATGGGCAGGTCCTCGTCTGGTGGTGTGTTTGGGGATGTTGGTTACCTTATTATGATTTTAGGCAGCCTCTCTGCTAATGGATGGGGCTGTAGACCTGTCTTGCTCTTTGTTGGGGATAGGGTGTCCAGCACTGTTCTTTGCTGGTCCTTGATTGAAGCTGGGTCTTGGTGTTGAGATGGAGATCTCTGGGAGATTTTCGCCGTCTGATATTACGTGGAGCTGGGAGGTCTCTTGTGGACTAGTGTCTTGAGGTTGTTTCTCCCACCTCAGGGACACCGCCCTGGTGCCTGGCTGGGGCGCCAAGAACCTTTAATCCACACGGCTCAAAATAAAAGGTAGAATAAATAGAAAGGAAAGAAAAGGAAGGAAGGAGGGAGGGAGGGATGGAAGGAAGAAAGGAAGGAAGAAATGAAGGAAGGAAGCAAGAAAGGAAGGTGCAGAGGAAGAAAGGGAGGAAGGAAGAGAGGAAGGGAGGAAAGAAGGGGGGAAGGAAGGGAGAAAGGAGGGAAGAAAGGAAGGAAGAAAGGAAGAAAGAAAGGGAGAAGACAGAGTAGTATAAAGTATAGTTATTAAAGTAAAAAATAATTATTAAGAAGAAAAATTTCCTTTAAAAAAAAAAAAACAGAAAAATGGGTCGGTCTAACCCTAGGACAAATGGTGAAAGCAATGCTATACTGACAAAAATCTCACACAGCAGCACACACATACACACTCACAAAAAGAAAAAAAAGGGGAAAATAATAGTATATCTTGCTCCCAAAGTCCACCTCCTCAACTTGGGATGATTCGTTGTCTATTCAGGTTTTCAACAGATGCAGGGCACTTAAAGTTGATTGTGGAGCTTTAATCCGCCGCTTCTGAGGCTGCTGGGAGAGACCTCCCCCTCTCCTCGCTGTTCGCACAGCTCCTGGGGTTCAGCTTTGGACTTGGTCCCGCCTCTGCGTGTAGGTTGTCCGAGGGCGACTTCCCTTCGCTCAGACAGGACGATGTTAAAGGAGCAGTTGATTCGGGGGCTCCAGCTCACTCAGGCTGGGGGGAGGGAGTGGCACGAGGGCGGGGCGAGTCCGCGACGGCAGAGGCCAGTGTGACGCTGCACAGGCCCAAGGCGCGCCATGCCTTCTCCCAGGGAAGCTGTCCCTGGATCCCGGGACCCCGGCAGTGGTGGACTGCACGGGCTCCCAGGAGGGCCGGTGTGGAGAGTGACCTGCTCTCGCACACAGGCCTCTTGGTGGTGGCAGCAGCAACCTTAGCGTCCGACACCCGTCTCTACTGTCCGTGCCAACAGACGCGGCTCGCGCCCGTTTCTGGAGTTCCTCTACACGGTGCTCTTAATCCCCTCACCTCACACCCGAGGAAGCAGAGGCAAGAAAAAGTCTCTTGTCTCTTCGGCAGTTCCGCGCCCGCCCCTGGGGCTCCTTCAAGTGGCGCACTTAATCCCCTCTCCTCGCGCCCAGGCAGCAAAGAGGGAGGAAAAGGTCTCTTGCCTCTTCGGCAGCTCCAGACTTCTCCCGAACTCCCTCCCGGCCAGCCGTGGCGCACCAGCCCCCTTCAAGCTGTCTTCACTCTGCCAACTCCAGACCTTTCCCTGGGATCCGACTGAAGCCCGAGCCTCAGCTCCCGGCCCCGCCCGCCCCGGCGGGCGAGCAGACAAGCCTCTCGGGCTGGTGAGTGCCGGTCGGCACCGATCCTCTGCGGGAATCTCTCCGCTTTGCCCTCCGCACCCCTGTGGCTGAGCTGTCCTCCGCGGCTCCGGAGCTTCCCCCTCCGGCGCCCGCAGTCTCCGCCCGCAAAGGGGCCTCTAGTGTGTGGGAGTCTTTCCTCCTTCACGGCTCCCTCCCACTGGCGTAGGTCCCGTCCCTATTCTTTTGTCCCTGTTTATTCTTTTTTCTTTTGCCCTACCCAGATATGTGGGGAGTTTCTTGCCTTTTTGGAGGTCTGAGGTCTTCTGCCAGCGTTCGGTGGGTGTTCTATAGGAGTAGTTCCACGTGTAGATGTATTTCTGATGTCTCTGTGAGGAGGAAGGAGATCTCCACGTCTTACTCTTCCGCCATCTTTAAGCCCTCTAGGATTCGGGTTTTGACTGACATGGTCAGAGAAGGGTTTGTGGTGGAGGAACAATGTGTGGACATTGAAAGAGGAGTATTTTTTTTTTTTTCTTGGAGACAGGGACAGTGGAATTAGCTAATATTCTACAGTTCTTAGTTGTCTCAGGGCTTCGAATGTGTTGAGTTGCACGTAGAGGCTCTTGAGGCTTTCTTGTTATAGTGACACTCTGTCCTGAGGCTCAGTGTTTGGAAGTTTGCATCCTGTAGGCATAGACCCAGTGAGTTGTAGGAGGTGGAGGAGAGCGTGTGAAGGTGCCGCCCACCTCATTTGTGATACTGTACCCGGATGAGTCCTGGACACATTGAGGGTGACACAAGAAGCCACCTCAAAGGCACATTGGTGGTGATTTTGGACTCTGGGTGTGGACTGTTTATTCTTGGCTGCTTCTCAGGCTCCCTTGCAAAGCAGGCATTACCAGAGCAGCTCCATGGTACTGTTTTTGCCCTTCAGCCTGAGCTGGTTGCTGTTAGCAGATTCCATCTTGCTGTGTGTTTCAGGCCTGCATCTCACACAGGAAGCTGCTCACTACTCAGGTTTTACTAGACCATGATAGAATGGTATAGGCAGCTTTGGAGGTACTGCTGGGTCTGTGTTACATCCCCAGCCTGCCCCTTGCCTCCTCTTTGGAAGGTGCCTGTAATAGCCCTGCCTTGTCTTCATCACCACCTGCCAACCTCTTTAGCTCAGTTCAGCACCCCTAGAGCTGGGCAGTGCCAGGCAACTCCCAGAGTTTGATCAGCCGTTGCAGGTTTGACACACAATCAAAATTGCAGCTATTCCCGTCTCAAATTCGACCTTCCTGAGCTTTACTTGCAGTTTTTTCTTCTAGATTTTTCTTGTCCAAGAGATTGGATTTCCTGCTTTTGTTGTAAATTACTTCTAAGTGGGTTCCTTTGCTGTGGTGGAAGAGAGTGCAGAAAGGAAAGTAAATGCCACCAGGGAACCGTCCATTCCATAATCCAGGTGACCTGAAGACTTGCATTTCTACAGAGAGAGACTTTTGTCCCAAGAGCTGGAGCCCCAGAAAAGAAGCTGAATTATAGCCAGGAGAGAAAGTATAAATTCTTTCTCCAGTGTCTGAAAATATATGTCAAGGACTCCAGAGAAGTAGGCAGCAGGAGTAGATAAGAATAGTTAGCTTTCCTTTCTCCTTGGGCTTGTCTTAGGAGGGGCTTTGCAGCCCTCGACTCCAGAGGGTGATCAGGGCTTCACCTTGTCCAGCCTGGGTGCTGAGAGTGGCTATGTCTGGTGCACTTCTGGCCACCCAAGTAGTTCCATAGGAAGTGGGGGGCAGTCCCAGAAAGCATGGAGTTCAATATTTTTCTTAATTACAATGGACTCTCCTCATTCACATGAATGTTATTCTCAATTTCTCTTTCATATCTTTTGTATTATTTTTATTGTACATTTTACTTTAACATATGTTGTAACACAACTCATTGCTACTACTTTTGCTTTAAACAGTTATCTTTTAGAGATATTAAAACAAGAATAAAGAAAAATTTATTTTACTTGATTAATTCAGTTTTCATCTCTCTTCATTTTATTTTGTGTTGAGTCCAGTTTCTGTGTGGTATCATATTCTTTCTGCCTTTACAAATTTCTTTGATCTTTCTTCAAACATAGGTGTCCTAACAATGAGTTCTCTGTTTTGCTTAGAGAAATATTTGTCTCATTCATTTTTAAAAGACTTTTTTTTTGGGGTGAGTATAATGAATTGACAGGTTTTTTTTCAGTACTTTAAAATGCCATTTAATTTTCCTCTGGTTTGTGTGGTTTCTGATGAAAAGTCTATTACTGTTCTTTTCTTTTTTGAATTTGATTTTATTTATTTATTTTTTTATACAGCAGGTTATTAGTTATCCATTTTATACATATAGTGTATATATGTCAATCCCAGTCTCCCAATTCATCACACATACCCCACTCCCGCTTTTCCCACTTGGTGTCCATAGGTTTGTTCTTTACATCTGTGTCTCTATTTCTGCTTGCAAACTGGTTCATCTGTAGTATTTTTCTAGATTTCACATATATGCATTAATATACGATATTTGTTTTTCTCTTTGACTTACTTCATTCTGTATGACAGTCTCTAGGTCCATCCAGGTCTCTACAAATAACAAAATTTTGTTCCATTTTATGGCTGAGTAATATTCCATCGTATATATGTACCACTTCTTCTTTATCCATTCATCTGTTGATGGGAATTTAGGTTGCTTCCATGTCCTGGCTATTGTAAATAGTGCTGCAATGAACATTGGGATGCATGTGTCTTTCTGAATTATGGTTTTCTCTGGGTATATGCCCAGTAGTGGGATTGCTGGGTCATATGGTAATTCTATTTTTAGTTTTTTAAGGAACCTCCATACTGTTCTCCATAGTGGCTGTATCGATTTACATTCCCAATAACAGTACAAGAGGGTTCCCTTTTCTCCACACCATCTCCAGCATTTTTTGTTTGTAGATTATCTGACGATGCCCATTCTAACTGGGGTGAGGTAATACCTCATTGTAGTTTTGATTTGCATTTCTCTAATGATTAGTGATGTTGAGCAGCTTTTCACGTGCTTTGTGGCCATCTGTATATCTTCTGTGGAGAAATGTCTATTTAGGGCTTCTGCCCATTTTGGATTGGGTTGTTTTTTTAATATTGAACTGCATGAGCTGCTTATATATTTTGGAGATTAATCCTCTGTCCATTGATTCGTTTGCAAATATTTTCTCCCATTCTGAGGGTTGTCTTTTCATCTTATTTGTAGTTTCTTTTGCTTTGCAAAAGCTTTTAAGTTTCATTAGGTCCCATTTGTTTATTTTTGTTTTTATTCCATTTCTCTAGGAGGTGGGTCAAAAAGGATCTTGCTGTGATTTATGTCATAGAGTATTCTGCCTATGTTTTCCTCTAAGAGTTTGATAATGTCTGGCCTTACATTTAGGTCTTTAACCCATTTTGAGTTTATTTTTGTGTGTGGTGTTAGGGAGTGTTCTAATTTCATACTTTTACATGTAGCTGTCCAGTTTTCCCAGCACCACTTATTGAAGAGGCTGTCTTTTCTCCACTGTATATCCTTCCCTCCTTTATCAAAGATAAGGTGACCATATGTGTGTGGGTTTATCTCTGGGCTCTCTATCCTGTTCCATTGATCTATATTTCTGTTTTTGTGACAGCATCATACTGTCTTGATTACTGTAGCCTTATAGTATAGTCTGAAGTCAGGGAGCCTGATTCCTCCAGCTCCATTTTTCATTCTCAAGATTGCTTTGGCTATTTGGGGTCTTTTGTGTTTCCATACAAATTGTGAAATTTTTTGTTCTAGTTCTGTAAAAAATGCCAGTGGTAATTTGATAAGGATAGCATTGAATCTGTAGATTGCTTTGGATAGTAGAGTCATGTTCACAATGTTGATTCTTCCAATCCAAAAACATGGTATATCTCTCCATCTATTTGTATCATCTTTAATTACTTTCATAAGTGTCTTATAATTTTCTGCATACAGGTCTTTGGACTCCTTAGGTAGGTTTATTCCTAGATATTTTATTCTTTTTGTTGCAATGGTAAATGGGAGGGTTTTCTTAATTTCACTATCAGACTTTTCATCATTAGTGTATAGGAATGCCAGAGATTTCTGTGCATTAATTTTATATCCTGCTACTTTACCAAATTTATTGATTAGCTTTACTAGTTTTCTGGTAGCATCTTTAGGATCCTCTCTGTATAGTATCCTGTCATCTGCAAACACTGACAGTTTTACTTTTTCTTTTCAGATTTGGATTCCTTTTATTTCCTTTTCTTCTCTGATTGCTATGGGTAAAACTTCCTAAACTATGTTGACTAAGAATAATGAGAGTGGGCAACCTTGTCTTATTCCTGATCTTAGTGGAAAGGGTTTCAGGTTTTCACCATTGAGGACAAAGTTGCCTGTGGGTTTGTGATATATGGCCTTTATTATGTTGAGGAAAGTTCCCTCTATGCCTACTTTCTGCAGAGTTTTTATCATAAGTGGGTGTTGAATTTTGTCAAAAGCTTTCTGTGCATCTATTGAGATGACCATATGGTTTTTCTCCTTCAATTTATTAATATGGTGTATCACATTGATTGATTTGCATATATTGAAGAAGGCTTGCATTCCTGGAATAAATTCCACTTGATCATAGTGTATGATCCTTTTAATGTGCTGTTGGATTCTGTTTGCTAGTATTTTGTTGAGAATTTTTGCATCTATGTTCATCAGTGATATTGGTCTGTAGTTTTCTTTCTTTGTGACATCCTTGTCTGGTTTTGGTATCAGGGTGATGGTGGCCTTGTAGAATGAGTTTGGGAGTGTTCCTCCCTCTGCTATATTTTGGAAGAGTTTGAGAAGGATAGGTGTTAGCTCTTCTCTAAATGTTTGATAGAATTCTCGTGTGAAGGCATCTGGTCCTGGGCTTCTGTTTTTTGGAAGATTTTTAATCACAGTTTCAATTTCAGTGCTTGTGATTGGTCTGTTCATATTTTCTATATCTTCCTGGTCGAGTCTCAGAAGGTTGTACTTTTCTAAGAATTTGTCCATGTCTTCCAGGTTGTCCATTTTATTGGCATAGAGTTGCTTGTAGTAATATCTCATGATCTTTTGTATTTCTGCAGTGTCAGTTGTTACTTCTCCGGTTTCATTTCTAATTCTATTGATTTGAGTCTTCTCCCTTTTTTTCTTGATGAATCTGGCTAATGGTTTATCAATTTTGTTTATCTTCTCAAACAACCAGCTTTTAGTTTTATTGATCTTTGCTATTGTTTCTTTCATTTCTTTTTCATTTACTTCTGATCTGACCTTTATGATTTCTTTCCTTCTGCTAACTTTGGGGATTTTTTGTTCTTCTTTCTCTAAGTGCTTTAGCTGCAAGGTTAGGTTGTTTATTTGAGTTGTTTCCTGTTTCTTAAGGTAAGATTGTATTGCTATAAACTTCCCTCTTAGAACTGCTTTTGCTGCATCAAATAAGTTTTGAGTCATCGTGTCTCCATTGTCATTTGTTTCTAGGTATTTTTTGATTTTCTCTTTGATTTCCTCAGTGATCACTTCATTATTAAGTAGTGTATTGTTTAGCCTCCATGTGTTTGTATTTTTTACAGATCTTTTCCTGTAATTGAAATCTAGTCTCATAGCATTGTGGTCAGAAAAGATACTTGATACAATTCAAATATTCTTAAATTTACCAAGGCTTGGTTTGTGACCCAATACATGGTCTATCCTGGAGAATGTTCCAAGAGCACTTGTGAAAAATGTGTATTCTGTTATTTTTGGATGGAATGTCCTATAAATATCAATTAAGTCCATTTTGTTTAATGTATCATTTAAAGCTTATGTTTCCTTATTTATTTTCATTTTAGATGTTCTGTCTGTCCATTGGTGAGAGTGGGGTGTTAAAGTCCCCTACTATGAATGTGTTACTGTCGATTTCCCCTTTAATGACTATTAGTATTTGCCTTATGTATTGAGGTGCTCCTATGTTGGGTGCATAAATATTTATAATTGTTATATCTTCTTCTTGGATCAATCCCTTGATCATTATGTAGTGTCCTTCTTTGTCTCTTCTAATAGTCTTTATTTTAAAGTCTATTTTGTGTGATATGAGAATTGCTACTTCAGCTTTCTTTTGGCTTCCATTTGCATGGAATATTTTTTTCCATCCCCTCACTTTCAGTATGTATGTGTCCCTAGGTCTGAAGTGGATCTCTTGTAGACAGCATATATATGGGTCTTGTTTTTGTATCTATTCAGCCAGTCTGTGTCTTTTGGTGGGAGCATTTAATCCATTTACATTTAAGGTAATTATTGAAATGTATGTTCCTATTCCCATTTTCTTAATTGTTTTGGGTTTGTTTTTATAGGTCTTTTCCTTCTCTTGTGTTTCTTGCCTAGAGAAGTTCCTTTAGCATTTGTTGTGAAGCTGGTTTGGTGGTGCTGAAGTCTCTCAGCTTTTGCTTGTCTGTAAAGGTTTTAATTTCTCCATCAAATCTGAATGAGATCCTTGCTGGGTAGAGTAATCTTGGTTGTAGTTTTTTCTCCTTCATCACTTTAAATATGTCCTGCCAGTCCTTTCTGGCTTGCAGAGTCTCTGCTGAAAGATCAGCTGTTAAACTTATGGGGATTCCCTTGTGTGTTATTTGTTGTTTTTCCCTGGCTGATTTTAATATGTTTTCTTAGTATTTAATTTTTGACACTTTGATTAATATGTGTCTTGGCATGTTTCTCCTTGGATTTATCCTGTATGGGACTCTCTGTGCTTCCTGGACTTGATTAACTCTTTCCTTTCCCATATTAGGGAAGTTTTCAAATATAATCTCTTCAAATATTTTCTCAGTCCCTTTCTTTTTCTCTTCTTCTTCTGAGACCCCTATAATTCGAATGTTGGTGCATTTAATGTTGTCCCAGAGATCTCTGGGACTGCCCTCGTTTTTTTTCATTCTTTATTCTGCTCTGCAGTAGTTATTTCTACTATTTTATCTTCCAAGTCACTTATCTGTTCTTGTGCCTCTGTTATTCTGCTATTGATCCCATAGAGAGTATTTTTAATTTCATTTATTGTGTTGTTCATCATTGCTTTTTTCCCCTTTAGTCCATCTAGGTCCTTGTTAAACATTTCTTACATTTTCTCTATTCTATTTCCAAGATTTTGGATCATTTTTACTATCATTATTCTGAATTCTTTTTCAATTAGACTACCTATTTCCTCTTCATTTGTTAGGTCAATTGGGTTTTTATCTTGTTCATTCATCTGCTGTGTGTTTTTCTGTCTTCTCATTTTGCTTATCTTACTGTGTTGGGGGTCTCCTTTTTGCAGGTGCAGGTTCGTAGTTCCCTTTTTTTTTTGGTGTTTGTCCCCAGTGGGTAATTTTGCTTCAATGGGTTGTGTAGACTTCCTGGTGGAAGGGACTAGTGCCTGTGTTCTGGTGGATGAGGCTGGATCTTTTCTTTCTTGTGGGCAGGTCCATGTCTGGTCATGTGATTTGACGTGTCTGTGGCCTTATTATGATTTTAGGCAGCCTCTCTGCTAGTGGGTGGGGTTGTTTTCCTGTCTTGCTAGTTGCTTGTCATAGGGTGTCCAGCACTGTAGCTTGTTGGTCATGGAGTGAGGCTGGGTGTTGCTTTTGAGATGGAGGTCTCTGGAAGATGTTCGCCATGTGATATTACGTGGAGCTGGGAGGTCTCTTGTGGATCAGTGTCCTGAAGATGGCTCTCCCACCTCAGAGGCACAGCACTGACTCCTGGCTGCAGCACCAAGAGTCTTTCATCCACACAGCTCAGAATAAAAGGGAGAAAAAGAAGAAAGAAAGAAAGAAAGAAAGAAAGAAAGAAAGAAAGAAAGAAAGAAAGAAAGAAAGAAAGAAAGAAAGAAAGAAAGAGGATAAAATAAAATAAAGATAAAATAATATATTTTTTAAAATAAAAAATCATTATTAAGAAAAAAATTTTTTTAAGTAAAAACAAAACAAAACAAGAGAAAAATGGACAGACAGAACCCTAGGACAAATGGTGAAAGCAAAGCTATACAGGTGAAATCTCACACAGAAGCATACACATACACACTCACAAAAAGAAGAAAAGGGGAAAAAATAATGTATCTTGCTCTTAAATTCCACCTCCTCAATTTGGGATGATTCATTGTCTATTCAGGTTTTCCACTGATGCAGGGTACATCAAGTTGATTGTGGAGATTTAATCCACTGCTCCTGAAGCTGCTGGGAGAAATTTCCCTTTCTCTTCTTTGTTCGCACAGCTCCCGGAGTTCAGCTTTGGATTTTGGCACCACCTCTGCATATAGGTCGCAGGAGGGCATCTCTTCTTTGCTTAGAAAGGACGGAGTTAAAACAGCTGATTCGGGGCCTCTGGCTCACTCAGGCCGGGGGTAGGGAGGGGCATGGAGTGTGGGGCAAGCCTGTGGCAGCAGAGGCTGGCTTGACATTGCACCAGCTTGAGGCGTGCCATGCATTCTCCTGGGGCAGTTGTCCCTGGCTCACGGGACCCTGGCAGTGGCGGGCTGCACAGGCTCCCAGGAGGTGAGATGTGGATAGTGACCTGTGCTCACACACAGGCTTCTTGGTGGTGGCAGCAACAGTCTTAGCATCTCATGCCCATCTCTGGGGTCTGCGCTGATAGCTGTGGTTCACGCCCATCTCTGGAGCTCCTTTAAGCAGAGCTCTTAATCCCCTCTCCTCGTGCACCAGGAAACAAAGAGGGAAGAAAAGGTTTCTTGCCTCTTCAGCAGGTTCAGACCTTTTTCCCAGACTCCCTCCCAGCTAGCTGTAGCATACTAACCCCTTCAGGCTGTGTTTGCACCACCAGTCCTCTCCCTGCGATCTGACCAAAGCCCGAGCATCAGCTCCCAGCCCCCGCCCTTCCCAGCGGGTGAGCAGACAAGCCTCTTGGGCTAGTGAGTGCTGGTTGGCATCAATCCTCTGTGCCAGAATCTCTCTGCTTTGCCCTCTGCACCCCTGTTGCTGTGCTCTCCTCAGCAGTTCCGAAGCTTCCCCACTCCACCACCCACAGTCTCTGCCCATGAAGGGGCTTCTAGTGTGTGGAAACCTTTCCTCCTTCATAGCTCCCTCCCACTGGTGCAGGTCCCATTCCTATTCTTTTGTCTCTGTTTATTTTTTTTTTTTCTTTTGCCCTACCCAGGTTCGTGGGGAGTTTCTTGCCTTTTGGGAGGTCTGAGGTCTTCTGCCAGGATTCAGTGGGTGTTCTGTAGGAGTTGTTCCACATGTAGATGTATTTCTGATATGTCTGTGGGGAGGAAAGTGATCTCTGTGTCTTACTCTTCTGCCCTCTTCCTGCAGGATCTGTTGGAAGATTTTTAATCACAGTTTCAATTTCATTACTTGTGATTGTTCTGTTCATATTTTCTATTTCTTCCTGGTTCAGTCGTGGAAGGTTAGACCTTTCTAAGAATTTGTCCATTTCTTGCAGCTTGTCTATTTTGTTGGCATAGCATTGCTTGTAGTAGTCTTTTAGGATGCTTTGTATTTCTGCGGTGTCTGTTGTAACTTCTCATTTTTCATTTCTAATTTTATTGATTTGAGTTCTCTGTCTTTCTTCCTTGATGAATCTGGCTGATGGTTTATCAATTTTGTTTATCTTCTCAAAGAAGCAGCTTTTAGTTTTATTGATCTTTGCTATTGTCTTCTTTGTTTCTATTTCATTTATTTCTGCTCTGATCTTTATGATTTCTTTCCTTCTGCTAACTTTGGGTTTTGTTTTTTCTTCTTTATCTAGTTCCTTTAGGTTTAAGGTTAAGTTGTTTATTTGAGATGTTTGTTGTTTCTTGAGGTAGGATTTTATTGCTATAAACTTCCCTCTTAGAACTGCTTTTGCTGCATCCCATAGGTTTTGGATCATCGTGTTTTCATTGTCATTTGTCTCTAGGTATTTCTGATTTCCTCTTTGATTTCTTCAGTGATCTCTTGGTTATTTAGTAACGTATTGTTTAATCTCCATGTGTTTGTGTTTTTTTACATTTTTTTACCCTGTAATTGATTTCTAATTTTACAGTGTTGTAGTCAGTAAAGATGCTTGATATGATTTCAATTTTCTGAAATTTACGGAGGCTTGATTTGTGACCCAAGGTATGATCTATCCTGGAGAATATTCCATGTGCACTTGAGAAGAAAGTGTAATCTGCTGTTTTTGGATGGAATGTCCTATAAATATCAATTAAATGTATCTGGTCTATTGTGTCATTTGAAGCTTGTGTTTCCTTATTAATTTTCTGTTTGGATGATCTGTCCATTGGTATAAGTGAGGTGTTAAAGTCCCCCACTATTCTTGTGTTACTGTTGATTTCCTCTTTTATATGTTTTAGCAGTTGCCTGTGTATTGAGGTGCTTCTATGCTGCGTGTGTATATATTTATAATTGTTATTTCTTCTCCTTGGATTGATCCCTTGATCATTATGTAGTTTCCTTCCTTTTCTCCTGTAACATTCTTTATTTTAAAGTCTATTTTATCTGATATGAGTATTGCTACTCCAGCTTTCTTCTGATTTCCATTTGCATGGAGTATCTTTTTCCATCCCCTCATTTTCAGTCTGTATGTGTCCCTATGTCTGAAGTGGGTGTCTTGTAGACAGCATATATATGGGTCTTGTTTTTGTATCCATTCAGCAAGCCTGTGTCTTTTGGTTAGAGCATTTAATCCATTCACGTTTAAGGCAATTATCAATATGTATTTTCCTATTACTATTTTCTTAATTGTTTTGGGTTTGTTTTTGTAGGTCCTGTTCTTATCTTGTGTTTTCCACTTAGAGAAGTTCCTTTAGCATTTGTTTTAGTGCTGGTTTGGTGGTGCTGAATTCTTTTAGCTTTTGCTTGTCTGTACAGCTTTTGATTTCTCCATCAAATCTGAATGAGATCCTCACTGGGTAGAGTAATCTTGGTTGTAGGTTCTTCCATTTCATCACTTTAAATATGTCATGCCACTCCCTTCTGTCTTATAGACTTTCTGCTGAGAAATCAGCTGTTAACCTTATGGGAGTTCCCTTGTATGTTATTTGTCATTTTCCCCTTGCTGCTTTCAATAATTTTTCTTTGTCTTTAATTTTTGCCAATTTGATTAGTATGTGTCTCAGTGTGTTTCTCGTTGGGTTTATCCTGTATGGTACTGGGACTTTCTGCCCTTCCTGGACTTGGGTGGCTATTTCTTTTCCTGTGGTAAGGAAGTTTTTGACTCTAATCTCTTCAAATATGTTTTTGGGTCCTTTCTCTGTCTCGTCTCCTTCTGGGACCCCTATAATGTGAATGTTGTTGCATTTAATATTGCCCCTGAGGTCTCTTAAGCTGTCTTCATTTCTTTGCATTCTTTTCTCTTTAATCTTTTTCACAGCAGTGAATTCCACCATTCTGTCTTCCAGGTCATTTATCCGTTATTCTGCCTCAGTTATTCGGCTATTGATTCTTTCTAGTGTAGTGTTCATTTCAGTTATTGTATTGTTCATCTCTGTTTGTTTGTTCTTTAAGTCTTCTAGGTCTTTGTTAAACATTTTTTGCATATTCTCGATCTTTGCCTCCATTCTTTTTCCGAGGTCCTGGATCATCTTTACTCTCATTATTCTGAATTCTTTTTCTGGAATGTTGTCTAGCTCCTCTTCATTTAGTTATTTTTCTGGAGTTTTATCTTGTTCCTTCATCTGTTACATAGTCCTCTGCCTTTTCATCTTGTCTATCTTTCTGTGAATGTGTTTTATTTTTCTGCCAGCTGCAGGACTGTAGTTATTCTTGCTCCTGCTATCTGCTCTCTGGAGGATGAGCCTATGTAAGAGGCTTGTGCAAGTTTCCTGATGGGAGGTACTGGTGTGGGTAGAGCTGGCTTTTGCTCTGGTGGGCAGAGCTCAGTAAAACTTTAATCCACTTGACTGCTGATGGGTACGGCTGGGTTCCCTCCCTTTTGGTTGTTTTGCCTGAGGTGACCCAACACTGCAGACTGCAGGCTCTTTGGTGGGGCTAATAGCAGACTCTGGGAGGGCTCACACCAAGGAGTACTTCCCAGAACTTCTGCTGCCAGTATCCTTGTTCTCATGGTGAGCCACTGTCTCCCACTGCCTCTGCAGAAGACCCTCCAACACTAGCAGGTTGGTCTGGTTCAGTCTCCCCTGGGATCACTGCTACTTCCCCTGGGTCCCAATGCACACACTACTTTGCGTGTGCCCTCCAAGAGTGGAGTCTCTGTTTGCCCCAGTCCTGTCAGAATCCTGCTATCAAATCTCGCTAGCCTTCCAAATCTGATTCTCTAGAAATGCATCCTCTTGTTGCTGGACCCCCAGGTTTGGAAGTCTGACGTGGGTCTCAGAACCTTGACTCCAGTGGGTTGACTTCTGTGGTATAAGTGTTCTCCAGTTTGTGAGTCACCCACCCAGCTGTTATGGGATTTGATTTTTGATTGCACCCCTCCTACCATCTCATTGTGAATTCTCCTTTGTCTTTGGATGTGGGGTATCTTTTTTGATGAGTTCCAGTGTCTTCTTGTCATGATTGTTCAGCAGTTAGTTGTAGTTGTGATACCGGTGCTCTCGCAAGAAGGAGTGAGAGCACGTCCTTCTACTACGCCATCTTCTATTATTGTTCTTATCTTTATTTCTCTGTAGGTAAGATGTCATATTTCTCTGGTGGCCTTCAAGATTTTTCTTTGTATTTGGCTTCTAGTAATTTTGATATGGCATGTATAGTTTTGTTTTATTTTTTTCCCCTGCTTGGTGTCATAATTTTCATTAGTTTTGGAAAGTTCTCAGCTCTTTTTTTTTTACATGTATCTTTTTCTGTCCCATTGTCTTCCTCCTTTCCCCTTCTCTGTACTCCATTTGTTTTCATTTGTTTGTTTTGTTTTGTGTTTTTGACCCTTCTCCTCCTCTTCTACTACTACTACTTCTATTACTACTACTAATCTTACTACTTCTACTACTTTTACTACTAGTAGTACTACTGCTGCTGCTGCTGCTACTACTGCTTCTCCTCCTATTGCTTCTTCTACTACCAGTACTTCTACTATTACTTCTACTACTACTATTACTACTGTTTTATTCTCTTTCTGTTTCAATTTGGGTAATTTCTATTACCCTACCTTCAAGTTCACTGAGTTTTTCCTCAACTCTGTCAAGTCTACTGATGAGTCTTCATGTCTGTTACTGTGTTTTCATTTCTAGCATTTCCATTTGACTCTTTTTTGTAGTTTCCATTTCTCTGCTAAAATTATCCATCTGATATTGCATGTTATACATCTTTTCATTAGTCTTTAAAATATTAATTATCATTATTTTAAATTCCCTGATTGTTCCAACATCTGTGTCATGTGTGTTTCTGCTTCTGTTGATTGCATTGTCTCTTGATAGTGTTTTGTTTTTTTTTCCCTTGCTTTTTGGGGAAAAGATATATCTTGTTGAAAGACATATCTTGTGTAGGACACTTGAGTCTGAGGTAAGTAGTCTGAATGCTTGAAAATAGGCATACCTTTCTTTCTGTTAAAACTTTGGCTTTGGGATTTGCATAAATGCAGTTAGTTCATCTGGATTTAAGATTTGTTGTTGCTATGGTTACCTTCCATACATCACATGCTTCTGATTCCTCAAGCACTGCCCTTTCTTGAGTTTGGGTGTTGATTTACCAGAGAAGTTTTTACAATATCTCATCTACACTTAGCTTTAGGCCTTCCCTTTATGCTATGCTTCAGAGAAGGTTTCTTTTCATGCTCTTGTCCATCTGCCAGCAGTATTCAACTATCACTTGTTACCTGATGATTCTTAGCCTGTGATGGGGAGCAGGTGTATCCTCTGTTCTCATTAAGTTTCAGTCTTACAAAGGCACTGTCCCTGGGCCTCAGGCTGCAGTCTTCTCAGTGCTCCTGCCCTTCTCTGGGGGGCAGTTCTGGACCCACTTCAGATCTTTGCTCCTCTCATAAAGGAGAAATTGTTTTGTTTTCTCTGTACTCTTCCCCCAGATGCAAGGGAAGCCTTCCCCATTGCCCTAAGTAAGATAGTGTGTGTTGCCTTCTCCAAGCAGTTTAAGGCTTTTATTATGAAGAGGTGCCAGGCAAGGAGAACCTGGATGGTGTTTTATGACTTTCCTGCAGCAGCTGCTGATATCTTTCCTCAAGCTTGCACTACAAGGGGACACTTCTTCTGGACTCTCATCAATCTTTTCTGTGATCACTGGTTAAGTGCATACAGCAGAGCCTGTGAACAGGTGCATGTTTCCCTTATATCTACATCCTCACAAGTTCTGTATTCTCTTGAGACCCATCACTTGGCCTTAACAGTTCAATAAAAATTTCAGCTGAATTCTTATGCATGTCTGACAGCATTTGCCCCAGTTAAGCAAGTGCTCATATTCTATCTTTCCTTGTAAAAACACACTAGTATTTACTTAGATTTCAGATTAGTTGTTGATTCTGCAAGCTCAGATAGCTGACAAGTTCAAGCAAAGTTATAAATTTGCAGATTGTGCAGCATTTTTTGTTGTGAAAGTGGGAGTTAAACGCTCTTTCTAGCTTTCTACATCTTAAGCAGAAGCCAGAAGTAACACTATTGTTAATACCACTGAACTGGAAACTACAAAAATGCCCATTAGTAGTCAGATGGGTAGATATATGGTGGGACATTCACCCAAAGGACTACTATATAGCAATGAGAATGAATGCAGTGTAACTACATAAAACAATGTGGATAAAACTCATACATAATGTTGAGCTAAGGAAGCCAGTCACGAAAGAATACATACTGGATAATTCCATTTATATAAAGTAAAAAACTAATTCATGCTCTTAAAAATCAGGGGAGCAATTAATTTTGGAGGGCCAGAGGCTAGAATGGAGGACAAGAGGTCTTCTGAGATACCAGCAACGTTCTGTTTCTTGACATGCTTGTTGTTTCTATAGCTTTATATTTCTGAAAATATAATGAAATATACATGTACCACTTTCTGAATGTATTTTATACTTCATCAAAATATTTAAAACATTATCTATTAATTCAATTAAAACATGGATTTATAACTTTTTAGATAGCTAGAAAAAAATAAAAGCAGCTAAATTACAATCCAGCAAAAGATAGGAAATTAAGTGAATGCTAAGAAATCTTATAAAGTGCTAAAGCCTAAGGACATCAATTACAGAAATAAATATAAATGATTATAAATGTTCCCCATTAAAAGATAATAAAATACAGTAAAGTTCATATATGTTTTTAATGATGTGCAAATGTAAAAAGGACTATAGGTGAGCACTTTCCTCCCTAGTTTCCATCTTCTCTTCTTAAATTATAATTGTCATCATGATCTTCTTGAGACAATGTACCTAATTTATTAAACAGTATATGGGACAAGGATTTTTAAAGACTGGTAGGAAAGAACAAGTCAGTGAGGGTGATAATTTGGGACACACAAAATAATGTATAGCCTCTGCAGATTGAGCTGGTTCTGAGCTGGACCACCCTTGGAGTGTCGAAGGGAAATTGTTTTCATTAATTTAGTAACAATCTCCAAACCTCCTGACCCTCATCTCAATTGTCCACACTCCAGAACACTACCTCGACGACTCTCAGAGAATTCTAACTCTATGAATGAGACTGGGCATCAGAAGATAATGCCACCCTTTTCTAGACCCCAGGAAGGGAGAGTCTCATAGTGCAACTATTACATGGGGAAGTGTAAGGGGAGAGATGGAGAAGTCAGGCCTGGAGCATTTGGCTCAAGGGAGATGGAGGCTTTATAAGGGAATTAAATAGACGAGTTTTTTCACCTAGTCAGGATAGTCCATGGAAGTAGACATAATAACTATTCTTATCAGGAATTGTTCTGTGAAGACAGTGTGGATTTGGGGTGTGTTTTCTCACAGTAATTGTTCAAAGACATCAAAGAAAATGGAGACGTAGGTGAGACTTTGAGTAATAAATCTATTTTAGAATTCAATTGCTCCATTTTTTTTAAATGGAAAAGAAAATGATTTGGGGAATTTTTTTCAAGACATTAAAACATCTTACTTAAAATATTGATCACTATAACTTTCTAGAAAATTCCACATCCATTATCTAATTGAAGTTATATGAATTATCTCTTTAGGAATGTACAAATTATGTGCATCTCAGATATTTCTTAGATCAAATTATTAGTATTCAACAAATACATTTGAGATCCCAACTATGTCATATACTAAATAAGGAACCTTATAACAAGTCTCTTGTCAAGAAGTTCAAAACCTAGTGGCAGAGATAGACAGTCATGAGGATAACAAGAACTCAGTGTTATAAATACTGTTATTGCAGAAAGGTGTGTATTAGAAGACAGATCTCAATGGGTCTCTCAATTTTGTGCATGTCTTTTAAGTGAGTCACTCACTGTCTCTTGTTTGGGGCTATCTTTTCAAGGATGTTAGTGTAACACACAATCTTGGAAGATAGAGAATCTCTTCCTCTGGGGCAAAAGTTAGGTGGGTTTACAGTCCATTATAAAATATTTGGCTTCCCTAAGATTTGAGTTCTTCTCCTATATCATCACCCACTATGTTTGTAGATACCTTATAGCCCCCTTTGAAGTACCCTATGAGAATTGGAAACTAGAGCAAATGCTGAAACTCTGGCTATGGCAATGTTATGAGTGATAAACTGTCCCTCATTATTGACTCAAAGTCTTATGTCACCTCCCAGCATCCATGAAACTGTGGCAGGCTAACTTGTTAGTTTGTAGATAGGATAAAATTTCAGACCCTTCACAGGTCTTGACACATGCTACTGTGAAAATACGAAGAAGGTGTACCTATTTTAGCTAATACAGTAGCAGTAATATAGTAGGATATGAAGAATGTTAGGAAAATTGAGTATGTGAAAATGTTGGTGAGAAAAAAGCAGAGAAAGAAGAAAAGTAAAAATCCAACTAGAGGAAATAGTATTAGTAAGGGCCAGGTTGTTAGGATAGGGATTTTGAGGGCTGTTTTAATTAACAAAGAAAGTGGATGTTTTCGTGAAGGCAATGCAATTGAGGGATATTAAATAGAAGATAATATCTTCGATTTAAGTTTTGGAAATGTCACTTTGATAATAGTAGAGAATGAATTGGCAGGGCCAAGACGGAGACAGGGATCTCCATAGACCAATTGGGAACCACTGAAGTAATCCAGATGAAGCATGATAAAAGTTTAAAATAAGGGAAATGGATAAAGAGGAGGAAGATTTCAGAAAATATTATGGAAGTAGAATCAACTGATGGTGTTTACAGAGTAGACTTTGGGGTTTCTCTAGGCTAAACTTATCTCTGATACCTGAATAAATAATGGGGACATCTATCATCGTAGATTGTGGAGGAATAAACGCCATAGCATCCATAGGGATACTTGGACTTAAAGTACATATGTCGGTATTTGGTTTAGAAAGAATGACCACTCTAGGAGAGAAGAGTGTGTATTACTCTCATTTGACAATTAAGGAAATTGTGGTACTGAGGGTTAAGTGGGTTGCTGAGGGCTATATGTCAGTCAGTTAATAGTGGACCTGGATAAAATGAATAATCCAGTAACCTTTTCATTCTGTTTACTGGAGCCAATTGTCAGCACTGTCACAGAGTTCTTATCCATTTTCAAAGGATGTTAGCTTTATCTGGGAGATGAAGGAAACAGAAGGGAGAGAAAGCTAGGAAGTATATATTTTCTTTCATTTGACAGATATATGAGATCTATTGGTTCATTGCTAGAAGAAAGGGAACAGAGGATTTGTATTTGACAATGTGGGTCAAAGAGAGTCACCTTATTAATGAAATAGCTCCCCAGAGTACTTCCTTAGGGATGCTTATCTTAGATGGGCCAAGAAGAAATATGTTCTGCCAGAAGGCAGATACCCATATTTGAACATCCAGTCATTAGACTAAACTTTTTTACAATTGCACAAGTCTAGAGCACTGAGTTTGTGTCTACACAATCTTAAAACATCTCATCAAACAACTCAGTGAAAACAGTGAAAGGCCATGTAAGTCATAATTCTCGTTTGAGTTTTGCTGTCACAGACAGAGATTTGTTACTGGTTCCAAACCTGAGTTGTGGTATGATTTCAAGAAAGTCAGTTATTCTGTTTGGGCCTTGGTTTGGTACCTGGAACACAGTAGGGTTTCACAGGGCATTCACAGAATTGTAAGATCTTTTTATCATTCTAACACTCTAAAAGTGGCTGAGTATTCCAGGGAATACTATGCAAAGAGTATAGACAAGTACCAATGTCAGAACATTAAAGACATCCACATTTAGTTACCAGGAGGACAAAGAGGAACTTAAAAGAACCAGTGAAAAGGTCAGAGAATGACCATGAAAAGGGTATTTACATTTTCTTTTTCTAAAGAAAGTATACTGCTAGGTATCAATGAACTTTATGAATTGGTTGGTTTTCCTTGTCTTTATGAATTGGTTGGTTTTCATAGAGGGTCGTATGAAAGAAAACTAAAGCCTGGGAAATTTGAGTTGGGTATAAAACATTTAAATTTCTGTTTAATATAAGAAGAATGAGAAGTCTTACTACAATTTTAGTGACTTATTACTTGTTTTTAAACAAGATAATTTTCCACTCTCTGTACTATTACTTACCTTAGAATTTCTTCAGTCCTGGCTGTTTTCCTCTTTCATTGGCTATGTTTTCATTACTGGGTGTCTTGTTTTTCCAATAAAGATGTCAATTTTTTAAAAGCAGAGTGCCAGCACATATTGAGTGAGCAATAAATGTATTTTAACTTATTTGTTTAGAAAATTCTCAGTCTTCTGAGTGATGGAATAAAAATTGGAGCTGAAGACTCAAGAGGAGTGGAAATGTTTAGAGTTCACTTGACTAAGGCAAAGTACTTTCAAGGTCCTTGAAGCTATGAGAACATCTGAAATACCTCAGATGGACCTGAATTTCCAGAGTCTCTGTTTGCCTCATCACCCTCTTGCCTTCTATGCATCAGTACCTCTGAGAGAGGCAGCCTGCTTTTTCATTTTGTAGGAAACACAGTCTCAGAAAACAGCTGCAGTCAACTTTGGGACTCTAATAGTACATCACTCTTGGTCTTTGGCAGGAGATGTTCTTGGCTCCCCAAATAACCTTAACCACAGGGTTAAGACTTTCCCATAATTGAAGAGTACTAAGAGAAATAATCAAATGCATGAGGGCTGATGGACATTTAGTCTCACTGTACTCGACAATTTGGACGTCATTTGTAGTCACATTGGTTATGGCAGCTAAGGCTTAACCTCTTGGGATCCAGGCTCCCACCATAGGAAGATGAGGAGTCCTACAGAGAGCTGCCACTTTGAGAGAGGTTTCAGTCACTGATGGAGAGAAGTCACATAGCAGGATGGCTGAGTAAGACCTTCCATTTTGAATCAGAATGTATAGTTGTAAGTAATGCTCTCATACTTGGGTCATTCCAGCACATTGAGTGTTAAGGTTTACTGGTTTCATATTAGTGAATGCCTTTAAGGTCTCCTTGGTTTCCTGCTCCTTGACCCCTTTTTGAGACATCTCTCTCTTTCTCTCCTTGGGTATTTGGTAACATACACTCTTCTTTCCTACTTCAAAACCTCCTCCCATGTTTATCCTAGGAACAAAAGCCTGGAGAGCATTATATAGCATAGCTGTATGCGTATATTTGCATTTTAATAAGTGAAGTTTTGAGCAAAATAAACGTGTTGGCCTCTTGTGGTGGAGTAATTGTCATCAGAGAGCTAGATAGGGTATCTTGGGTAAGGGGACTTCTCAAATGCATATTAACTTAATTTCTCAGCCTTTCCCCCCTATTATTCTCCTATAGGTATCTTATGAACACATACTGGCTTTCAGACATCAGTGATTTTGCTGGAGCTGTTCCTCTGGAAAGCTGTTCTTACCATTGATAACTCCTACATTTTACCTTTCAAAAGCTAGTTCATTTATCCAATCTTAGCTCGGAAAATGATACCTTGAACGATTTTCAAGTTTCTGCACTTAGACGTCTTCATTTCTTTCTCTTAATTTCCACACTAACTTGCTCATCTCTCAGAGTTTGCATCCCTTTCTACATACTCTTTCAATTGTTTGCATCATATTTTGTGGCATTGCACTTACAGAATCTAACACACTGTCAGGCACATAGAAGAAATTTCACTTTGTATGTAAAATTACTTTTGAGCCTAATGTGCCAGTCACTCTCCTAGGTGCTTTTGAATTCATTATCAACAAATGTGTGCTGAATTGGGTTGAATTTCTTTATCACATCCCTTATCATTAGGAACCTTCATTGTACTATACGTGTTTGCATTTGTTTATATTCAACTCAGTAGTCATGTATTATGCTGGTGCTTAAATGGACGTACCCATTTGTAAAAACTCATCAGATTTTACCTTCAAAATATGTGTAGTATATTTGGGTAAGTTATACTTTAATAAAGTAGCTTTTTAAAATGGAGGTAAACATTTCCTCTGTTGAGGCTGACTTGTGAAGGATCAGGGGATTATTTCCTCCTCACAGTCAGCTCACCAGTTACCCAGGCAGGGAATATGCACGGCCTGACTTGGCAACAGGGAACAGAATTTTACAGATTAGACCTCTGCCTGAGAAACCTTTGCCTGAAAGCCAAAGACCCCTCAGGTTCAAACATATGAAATGTGCAATTGTTAACTAAATCATGTGTTTGTTTATAACAGAACTGTTTTAGCTTCTAGTGTGCATTGTATATTATATATAATGATTATAGTTACAACCATTTAATTTTATTTTAGTAAAGCAATTAAATATAAATCATCTGTTTTACTAACGATAATTAAAATTATCAAAATAATTTTTTATTATAATATATGGATTCCCTGTGTTTTAACCATCGTGTTATTATTTGAAACTCAGATTATAGTTCTCTATAGAGCAAACAAAGTCACAGTCAAGAAGAACCTGAGTCCTAACTAGTGGAGCCCTGTTCAGGGTATTTGTTCCTTGGTCTGGGCCATTTTTCCTGGGGCCAGTTGAGGTCACTGAACCTGTGAGGTACCTCTGACTACTGTGCTACTCCCTTAGGGCAGTGTCTGCTGACCTCCCTCCAAATGACTTGTTGCATGGGTATCCAGACTTCTCAGTGTCCAACTTCCTGTTCATATTCCCTCTTGTTACTCACTTCTACAAGGTGAGCCCCAATCATCTGCCCATTCTGACTTATGTTTCCAACTTCCATTTCCCTTTTTTCCTCTTTGGCTTGTTCCCAAACTGCCAGTACCTCAGTTGATCCCAGTTTAAAATAATGCATCTTTCTAATTTCATTGACTGCATATATCTACTTGGTAAAAAGCAATCTTAGCATGGGATGGGAACGAATGACCTAACTTCACTGCTGATGATAATATTAGTTCTCTCCTTAAGGTTTATTGTGAAGATTATATAGGTTGATCTTTGTAAAGCATTTACAACAGTGTCTGACATTTAGGAAGTGCTATACAAGTGTTTGTTGCCATTATTATTATTATTAGATTCAGTGACTCAGTATTAAATATCAAACACAAAACATACATCTCATCCCTAGGATGATGAATAAATATTGGCATTCATTACATAATGAATGATCTTGATGCCTGTCTGAGGTTGGCCACATGAAGGTTTTGGAAGTCCTTAGGAGATGAAAGGAAGGAGATGACTTTGGAGGATGGGACACCAGAGAAAGGATGTAGACAGGGTGATGCCACAGGGGAGGGAGAGGGCATACACATTTTATGATTTTGTTTAAGGTCTTAACTTCAGTTACTTCTTATGTGAGTAAGACTAATTTTTCTTGTCACCTTCAGCCTTTGGGCTGAAGGTTTGCTGATGCCACATGCTTCCTTGGCTTTTATGAAAAAGTTCCTCCACTAAACTCTGTCCGTGGTCTTGAAGAGCAGGTTTCCAAATGGGGCCTGATCCATGACAGCTGGAAAATGTGACAAGAAGGTTGGTGTGATATTCACATCATGTGGTATTCACACAAGTGTGATAATCACACATGATATGTAAAGTGCAAAGCCAAATCCTGGATGAAATGCCAGAACACGAGATATCCTGGAGAAGGGGGGTCAGCCAGGAGTGACCAGCTGGGCTGAGAGACACTTCAGTCGATCCAGCCATGTTTATTATATCCTTAGCAGAGAATGCATGTCCTGGGAAGGATTAAATTGCCTTTCTTGGGTAGTCATCAACCAATGAGTTGGAGGTGTGACTTGCGATGCTTCTCAGTTACCAGCAGCCCCTGCAGGGAAGAAAAATAAAAGCTAGTTCCTACTGGCAAAGATATTTGGATACAATTCAATGATCTACTACTTACTAATAACCTAAGAGGTGGGGCTCAGTCTGTGGCACTGAAAAGAAGAAGAAAACATGGTTTCTGCCCCCGGTGGGAGCTGTCCTTAAATAAGCACAGAATGGCAGAAACATGGTGGACATTTAGTGGTCAAGACTCCATGGATTACCGGGGAAAGAAACCAAGCTCAAAGTAGCTTAAGTGAAGAAGCTTAATTTATTGGATCCCCAAACTGGGAAAATAGAGGTGGCTGTCCTTAGAGACTCATGACACAATTCTCTCTGTCTACTTTCAAGTGCTTTCCTCATTCTATCCTGATCTGAGGGACTATTGCCATGCACTGGGGTTGCAACTGCAGTTTCAGCTATGTATCATGCCAATTTAGCAACATCAGAGGGAAGAGAAATCACCTTTTTCTCAGAATTGATATATAAAATTCCAGAGAATGGCCCATGTTGGAGTAGCTTGGGTCATCGGCTCATTCCTGGTCAGTAATTGTAGTCAGTTTGTTGAACTACTAGGGTAGGCGGGCTTGGGGCATGGGACCACTCTTATGAACTGGAAAATAGGGTTCTGCCCACGAGAGTCACCTGGAATGGGAGAAGGACAACTCTCTAAAATAAAAAGTGGGGACTTTCGTTGGAGGAAGGAGTACAAAGACCTGGCACATCCTGAAAGAGCAGATGCTCTGTCAACAGGCCTTGTGGTCTTAGCAGAGGGGAACACATTGTGAGTTACTGAAGGCAGGATGACATCCTGTGAAAAGTGGTGCCTTTGGAGGGGAAGCTGTGTTCCTCTTCTCATGCAGAGAGAGCAGAGCAGGAGCAGGCAAGCTGGCCCTCTCAACCAGCAAGTGGTGGTTATCTAATAGGGGTCCCTGATGAAGCCACTTAGCGGCATGCACGCTAAGAGTCGGCGACCTCCAACCCCAGAGCCAGGGCGTCCTGGCGAAGGCAGCCTGTCACCATCCAGAGTGTAATTTGTCAGGGACACAAAGGTTAACATTTTTCTTCACAAAAAACATCTTTAATGACCATCAGCAATCAGGACCTCCGATTTCTGTCTCATTTGAAAGCTTTTAATGCTTTCAGAGGGATAGATGGGGTGACCGAATAGGTCTCTTCCATCTCTGATTTTCTATGACTAATGAAGTTCAATCGTGCAGAATAAAATGGTGAGTTTCTTGGTGTCAGTTCAGCTGTATTCCCTTTCCTCCTCTCTCTTTCTTTCCCTATTTTTTTTAAAGACAGATAATAATCATACACATTTTCTCTTAATGCTTCAGGGGAAAAATAGTTTTTTTTTCAGAGCCAGGCCTTGAAAATGTCAAGGTGGGTCTATTTATCCATGGGGTAAATTGTTGCCGAATGCCACAAGCCACCCCTCATTTTCCCACCCCCAGGAGAGATTGGGGCCTGCATTAAGGGCACTAGGAGCAGTGTAAGTGTGAAAGCATGTTGTATTTTTAGAGTTTATTAGACTATTTTTTATACAGCAGTTTCTTAATAATCATCCATTTCATACACATCAGTGTATACATGTCAAGCCCAATCTCCCAATTCATCACACCACCATCCCCACCCGCTGTCCCTTTCCCCTCTTAGTGTCCGTATATTGGTTCTCTACATCTGTGTCTTAATTTCTGTCCTGCAAACCGGTTCATCTGTACCATTTTTCTAGGTTCCACATATAAGTATTAATATACGATATTTGTTTTTTTCTTTCTGACTTTGTATGACAGTCTCTAGATCCATCCACGTCTCTACAAATGACCCAATTTCATTCCATTTTATGGCTGAGTAATATTACATTGTATATTTGTACCACATCTTCTTTATGCATTCATCTGTCGATGGGCATTTAGGTTGCTTCCATGACCTGGCTATTGTAAATAGTGCTGCAGTGAACATTGGGGTGCATATGTCTTTTTGAATTATGGTTTTCTCTGGGTATATGCCCAGTAGTGGGATTGCTGGGTCATATGGTAATTCTATTTTTAGTTTCTTAAGGAAACTTCATACTGTACTCCATAGTGGCTGTATCAATTTACATTCCCACCAACAGTGCAGGAGGGTTCCCTTTTCTCCACATCATCTCCAGCATTTGTTGTTTATAGATTTTATGATGATGCCCATTCTAACTAGTGTGAGGTGATAACTCATTGTAGTTTTGATTTGCATTTCTCTAATAATTAGTGATGTTGAGCAGATTTTCATTTGCTTCTTGGCTATCTGTACGTCTTCTTTGGAGAAATGTCTATTTAGGTCTTCTGCCCATTTTTGGATTGGGTTGTTTGTTTCTTTAATATTGAGCTGCTTGAGCTGTTTAAATATTTTGGAGATTAATCCTTTGTCTGTTTGTAAACATTTTCTACCATTTTGAGTGTTGTCTTTTTGTCTTATTTATGGTTTCCTTTGCTGTGCAAAAGCTTTGAAGTTTCATTAGGTCCCATTTGTTTATTTTTGTTTTTATTTCCATTACTCTAGGAGGTGGATCAAAAAAGATCTTGTGGTGATTTATGTCAGAGTGTTCTTACTATGTTTTCCCCTAAGAATTTTATAGTGCCCAGTCTTACATTTAGGTTTCTAATCCATTTTGAGTTTATTTTTGTGTATGGTGTTAGGGAGTGTTCTAATTTCATTCTTTTACATGTAGCTGTCCAGTTTTCCCAGCACCACTTATTGAAGAGACTGTCTTTTCTCCATTGTGTATCCTTGTCTCCTTTGTCATAGATTAGTTGACCATAGGTGCATGGGTTTATCTCTGGGCTTTCTATCTTGTTGCATTGATCTGTGTTTCTGTTTTTGTACCAGTACCATATTGTCTTGATTACTGTAGCTTTGTAGTACAGTCTGAAGTCAGGGAGTCTGACTCCTCCTGCTCCGTTTTTTTCCCCTCAAGACCACTTTGGCTATTTGGGGTCTTTCGTGTCTCCATACAAATTTTAAGATTTTCTGTTCTAGTTCTATAAAAAATGCCATTGGTAATTTGATAAGGATTGCACTGAATCTGTAGATTGCTTGGGGTAGTATATTCATTTGCACAATATTGATTCTTCCAATCTAAGAACATGGTATATCTCTACATCTGTTGGTGTCATCTTTAATTTCTTTCATCAGTGTCTTCTAATTTTCTGCATACAGGTCTTTTGTCTCCGTAGGTAGGTTTATTCCTAGGTAATTTATTCTTTTTTTTTGCAGTTGTAAATGGGAATGTTTCCTTAATTTCTCTTTCAGCTTTTTGATCATTAGTGTATAGGAATGCAAGAGATTTCTGTGCATTAATTTTCTATCCTGCAGCTTTACCAAATTCACTGTTTAGCTCTAGTAGTTTTCTGGTGGCATCTTTAGGATTCTCTATGTATAGTATCATGTTATCTGCAAACAGTGACAGTGTTACTTCTTTTCCAATTTGTATTCCTTTTATTTCTTTTTCTTCTCTGATTGCCGTGGCAAGGACTTCCAAATCTATGTTGAATAATAGTGGTGAAAATGGACATCCTTGTCTTGTTGATTATTAGGCTTTTTTCTAAGGACCTTCCTAAGATACATTTAATAATGTACTGGCTTCTTGTCTTCTGGGGTACAAGTGATGGACTTTAATACCTTCTTCTGTTGAAGGGAAACTGGGGTCCAGAGCAGTGATGGGGCTTGTTCAGAGCTGCCCTGATAGGGGAAGTTACATGCCTCCCCTTGGATTCCACTCTGCCACAACTGGGGATTTTAGTGCAAGTTTTTAAAGCATCTCTTGAGGAAAATTCTAGAGTAATTCAGTCAGGCCTGTGGTCCTCTTTGTAGCCTGCAGATTTTTCTAGGCTGAAAATACTCTGAATTATGAAGAAGCAGACATCTAGAGAACTGTCTTGGGAGTTGAGGTTTTTCACACTCACACACTCTTTGCTTTTGGAGGAAAACACTTCAGGAATGGGATTTGTTTGGGTCTGTGTATTTAGCTTCTGTTCTGGTTAAAGGGCACAGATTGGTCTCCTCAGAATTCCTGGATGTGCTTCTCAACAAGGAGGGCAGTAAATGGACCTCAGGCAGAATTCCCTCCTGGGAGAGGCAGAGACTCACTGGCTTTACATTCCTGCCGCCTACAAGTCCTGGGGCCGTCTTGAAGGAGCTGACGTCTTGATGTGTAAAAAAAAAAAAAAAATCTATCCAAACAAACACCCCAAAAGGCTGAATTAGACTACTTCTTTGATTTTCAGATGCTGGAAAGTCACAAGAGAAAAAAAAAAAAATGTCTAACATCTCATCAGTCAAGGCACTCCAGCATGAGTTATTCTAGATTCCAAGCAATGGGGTACATGTCCTGACTTTTCACCGTACTTTCTCAAATACCCTACCTGACCTAACCATGCCTAATAAAACATGGACATGGAGGGAGGCCTGAAGCTGACCTACGTCCTGGGGATGGTTCCTCTCTCATTAGAGTGTGAAAAGACCTCTTTTGTGTTTATATCCTGGGGGGGAGTCAGCTTGTCTGCACCCAGAGCTCACTCCTTTGTGCTATGGCTTTGGAGTCACCTCCATGTAAATAATACAGATGTGAAAGCTCATCTCCACAGCTCTGCCTCTTCGTAGCTTGGAGCCCCGTTTGGTTTAGAAATGAAGCGGGTATTGCTGCTTGAAGCTGCACAGGGGGTTGTCTCTTTTTTATGTTGGAAACTGACTGGAAGTTGTTCCAGTGGTACGGCCCCTGGTGGGGAAGGTCAAGTGAGTGGAGCCTGGTGTCCATGGAGAGCTTCAGTGAACAGTTTCTAACTGAAAGATTAGGCAGGAGGTAAAGCCAGAGGCCAGGTCTGGGGAAACAGGTACATCAGGAAGATTTTCTTATGCACACTCAAAGGACTAGTTCAAGGTGTAGTTCAAATCTGCTGCTTCTGTGAACCCTGCCTGAGAACTGCAGTCTACCTTCCAGTCTGTACTGCTCTCCTCTCTGACTTGTAGTATAAGACCAGAGAATATAGAATATCACTAAGAGTAAAGTTTCTCAGATGTGTTCCTGAGACCACTGGCATTTTAATCAACTTGAGTGTGTGTGTTAAATACAGTTTCCTGAGTGAGACTCCGGATGGGCCTGCTGAGCTAGAATCCCCAGAGGTGGATCTCTAAGATCTGCATTCAGCTGGTTCACCTCTCCCATAATGATTTTGCACACCCAGGTTTGGGATTGATGGACAGGAGGTTTTTTTTAAATTAGATTTTTTATTGTGGTAAAATATACATAACAAAATTTGCTATTTTAGCCATTTTTAAGTGTACAGTTCAGGGACATCAAGTCTATCCACATTGTTCTACAAACTTCACCACTACTATCTATCTCCAGAACTTTTAAAATTTTTTGAAACTGTGTGCACTAAACTCTAACTGCCCACTCCCCTTCCTCTCCTTCTCTAAGCCCCTGGCAACCACCAATCTACTTTCTGTCTCTATGGATTTGACAACTCTAGGTGTCTCCTACAAGTGGAATCACATAGTATTTGTCCTTTTGTAATGGGCTTAATTCACTTGAAGCATAATAGCTTCAAGTTTCATCCATTGTAGTATGAGTAAGAATTTCCTTATGAAAGCTGAATAATATTCCATTTTATGTACATACTAGATTTTCTTTATCTATTCATCTGTTGATGGACACTTAGGTTGCTTTTGGCTCTTGTGAATAATGCTGCTGTGGACATAGGTGTAAAAAAGATCTGTTTGAGTCCTTCCTTTCAATTCTTTTTGGTATATATCCAGAAGTGGAACTACTGGAGCATATGGTAACTCTATGTTTATTTTTTGAGGAACTGACATACAGCTTTCTACAGTAGCTGCACCATTTTACATTCTCACCAGCAAACCATAAGTCTTCCAATATCTCTACATCATCACCAACATTTTCTGTTCTTTTGATACTTGCTACCCTAATGGTGTCAAATGATACTTCATTGTGTTTTTGATTTGTATTTCCCTAATGATTACCTATGTTAAACATCTTTTCCTGTGCTTGTTGGGATGGTCTGAATTTTGACCATATCTGGCTTGATGATGCCCAACAGTGGTTGCATATTAGAATCTCCCTTGGAATTGTTTAAAAAAATGGTGTTCCATCAATTAAATCAAAATCTTGTGGAGTAAGATTTAGGCATCAGCATTTTTATAAGTAGGGTTGGGGTGCTCTGGGTCTCACATCACAGGACCTGAGTAGAGTCTGGACCTATCATTCAGTATTATCCTAGTTTGGGCAGATACTTTTAAACCATCTTTATTATCAAATGGGAATAATAACAACTACCTGGAAGAATGATTTTGAGTTTTAAATGAGATAATAATATCATATAACAATAAAGAGTATTACTTCTAGCAGATGCATATCATGGGAGAAAAGGGAAGGGGCATCTGTTCTATTCTCTGTACTTTGATAATAATGATGAGAGACATGAGCATCTTGGAAGAGAGAGCAAGACACAGTGACACTGACAGGGACAAGAAGCAGTAGTTCTTATCCTGACTACACATTCAAATCACCTGGGGATTTTGAACTCACCTGTGGAGTCATTCATCCACCTGCTTTCCACAGAGCTCTAGAGTTCTGGTCTACGTCCTGAGGATAGACGGTTCACAACCTCCTGGGCCTGATGAGGGAGAGTTTGTGTTCTCTGCTGTCACAAGAAGTAAATCTCATTGTAGAACCGCAGGATACAGAGAGGTTGCTTCAACCTCTGAGGGCTTCAATTTAAAAAAAATAGCCCAAAAATAATATGAAGGGAAAACAGTGCTAGCCACTCTCTAAATCTCCTTGGCTTTAATGTCTATTAGTAATAAAACAGGTAAGTAATTGATTTAAACATATGATATCTCACTTGATACAATATTCTTTTAATTTCCAATTCCTATCTTGCAATGCTTTCTCATATGTTTAGGCTAATACCATTATTATTATTCTTTAGTCTTTTAGTATGACAAAGAACCAAATGGCTTGATTTAAATCAAAAATTAAATTTAGGCTCTTTTTGCCTATTACATGCATTCAGAAAGGATTTCCTTTGATCTCATAAGACAATTATTGGGTTTTAATTAAGTGATAGGTGATTATGAGAGCAGTAATTTTTGGAGTTTTACACCTCAGTTCTACAAAGCTTAAAAAAATCTACAATGCTTTCTGGAAAACACTACATTTCATACCCGACCAATAGAGAGTCTGTTTCTGATATATATTTTTTGGACAGCTAACCAGCAGTAATCAAGCAAAAGTGTGTTCTGAATTATGTTCTTCTGCAGTCCTGTACACCTCCTTTTTGTGTTCAGTTCCATTTTGATTAAAAAATGGTTGTGCAGATGGATTTGAATCAGAAAGATTCTGGGGATAAAAGCTGTGCCCAGAAACAACTCTTGGCGCAGTTGGAAAATGGGTCCTGTTGGCCTTAATCACACTCAACCAAAGCCAACCTCCAGCATCCTCCTTCTTCCTTGTTACCCACTCACTTCAGACCCACAGAGCCTCAATTTGTGGTTTGCTGTTAAATCAGTTTTTTTTAAAGCAAGCCTCAATTTATAATAATTATTGATTTCCATAATATAAATACTCCTCATACCAGGGCTGATTTCAAGCTACCACCTCGACTTCACTGAGGAACAGGGAAGGGACATACATATTTGGCTCCTGAAATCAGATCCTGTGAGAGCTGGTTACAACTTATTGCTGGCCTAATGCTGTCCTTTTCTCTTGCCATCTATGTCAAAACTCATTGTCTGAACAAAGCTGTATATCAGTCATTTACATTTTAGTGTAAATTCCAGTGTCTTAGCTCTATGTCTCAAAGTGCCTTTCTACTCTGGCAGAGAAAGTGGTCAATGAGCAGGTGGAGAAAGTCTTCCAGGGAATATGAGAAGACTGACTTTCACAAGCACATAACAAAGTTGTGTGGAGAAAAGAACATATAAAAAGAAGTCATGAAGGCTGGGTTCTCATCCTGAGACTCTTGCCTGTGTGACTTTGGGCAAGGCAACCTCTTCTTTGGTCCTCGGGTTTGTCATGAGGGAGTGACCCAGCTGACCTCCCAGTTCAAAGTTATCATTCCCCATGGCACCTGACTCCACCAGGCTTAATCACAAAGCCAGCAGCTGAGGTGCACTGTGGCAAAAGGGACCAACGGGATTGGTCTAATTGTGTTTGTATAATCGGTTGAATATTTTTGATGTGAAAAAAGTGAATAACTGTGTGAAGGAGAAAATGAGAGAAACTCCACCAACTTTGTAATATTTTCCTCCCATCACTGGCATTTGTTAATGCTCAGGGAATCTCTTCCTTGGAATCAAGTGACATGTATTTATCATACAGCCATTACCTTATTAAGCTATAATAAATGCCTAGTTAAGTGCATACAGTCCGTTTCTGTTGCAATTTAATTACCAGCACAGTTAATTAGGCAATATACTCCATCACCATTTTTATTCAAAGGGTTTCTTGACTTTATTAAATAGTTTTGAGAAGGACTGGTGGACCTAAAACCTTTAGTTAGGAGAGGGAGAAAGAACCATTAACCACTGCTATCTATTGAGTGCCTACTGTGTGCCAGCACTCTATAGAAACCACCTCCAAATCTTCACAATGACTCAGTGAAAGACCTTGGACAGGAAAAATGTGTGCTAGAGTGTCCGTGGTCACTCTAGGGTCAGTGACACTTGCACCTTCTTGTCATGGGTGGCAGCTGTGCTTGGGAACTGTGAGAAGAAGATCCGGGTATCCACACCTCATGAACCTCCTCCCCTCTGGGCTGCGGCTGGAGACCCCTCTCAGGGGTTCTTCGGAGTTCCTCCCAGTGCTGTATTTCCCTGAGGGGTGTTTTTAGGAACAACAGGGAAAGCTCAAATGTATCAACATTTCTCATACAGTTGGAGAAAAACAAGTAAAATTCTATCATTAAAACTTCTGGCCCTATCTTAAAGTTCTGAATGATGTCAAATAAGTCTGCCCTTAGGAGACTGGGTTTTGCAGCTGCTATCAATCCATTGGGCCTCGGGAGAATGAAGGACCTTAGGAAATAGATACTGACCGATAGGGGAGGGGAATGTGGATTGTGGGAGATTGGGTGGTGGTGGGTGAGAGGAGAGGGAGCAAAGACAAATTTCCAGACTTCAGACTTGTACCGAGTGACTGTCCTTAAACAACATGACAAATGAACTCTGAATAGAAAAGATTGGAAAATCTGTGGCAGGACTCATCCAGGAGACTAGTAGAAGGCACAGGGCTTGGAATCTGACCATCACGTATTTGAATCCTCACCTGATTACTAAATCAGAGGGACTGCTTTCTGATACTTGGTTTCCTCTTCTTGAAAGGAGCCTGGGAATTCCTCCCACTTACAACAGCAGTGAGGGTTAAATACAGCAACATGTACTAGGTCTAAAGTGACTCATTCCTTCTTACCAGCCCCCAAATGGATGCTCCATACACATGGAATAAATGCCAGTTCATGCTCCCTGATTTGTCATTTTCTAAGATGTTTAGTTGGTTTTACAAGAGTTGTGTAGTTCCTTGAGAGGCCATTAAGCATTTAAAGCATTTAAGAAAGTATCCTATATACATATGAGCCATTTATTAAATATACTTGACTTTGTTAATTAATCATAAATTCTTACTAATCACTTCATAATATGATCTGTTATATAATATTTCTAAAATAATATTTTATTTTCTTATCCATTCAATAGCAACCTATTTCTGAACTATTTATTTATTTATTTTCTTGTTTATTTTTTGGGGGGGTGGGGAGGAGGGAATCTGTATATTCATGAGGGTCGGGGCCTTGTATCACTTGCCAACCATTGTGTTTCAAGCATCTAATGCAGGGTCTGACACATAGTAGACATTCAACACATATTTGTTGAATAAACACAATTTTTTCCTGGAGTGACAATTATGTAAAGGTCATGAGATCTTCAGCTATGGGAAGAAAGTATGTTCATATTTAAACAACTCAACTGAAGCCAAACTGACAAGGTGAAGCACGGAAAGGGACTAGGAAGTACTCATGTCCAGGTATGCTCTGGGCCCTGGGATGTAGCAATGAACTAATAGACAAAAATCCAAGCTTTTATGATATTTACATCCTAGAGAGAGAGAGATGATAACACAGGATAATTATATGGAGAGGAAATAAGGGGGGAGATGGGATGGGAAGTGATGAGAATATTTGGGAGTGGAAATTATGGTTTTAGGGTTCCAGGGAAGACATCCATTCATCAGGGGACTTTTTTTTTTTTTTTTTTTTTTGTGGTACGCGGGCCTCTCACTGTTGTGGCCTCTCCCATTGCGGAGCGCAGGCTCCGGACGCTCAGCCTCAGCGGCCATGGCTCACGGGCCCAGCCGCTCCGCGGCATGTGGGATCTTCCCGGACCAGGGCACCAACCCGTGTCCCCTGCATCGGCAGGCGGATTCTCAACCACTGCGCCACCAGGGAAGCCCCATCAGGGGACTTTTGAACAAATATATTACCTAAAGGAAATGAAAGAGTGAGCTGTGAGGGGGTATCTGGGAAAAGAACATTTCTTTTCCTTTTTTTTTTTTTGATGAAGGATGTATTTATTTTAAACCATTATTTAATATTCAGCTTAAGAATCATAAATGTCCCTTGCACTGTAACATGAATTTGTTTTTGAATTTTATTCATTTTTTATAAAAGAACATTTCTGAGTAAAGGAAGAGCAAGGGCAAAGACCCAGAGATAGGAACATGCTTGGCACATTGAGGGAACAGTGAGGATGCCAATAGAAATGGAGTGGAGTGAGTGAGAGGAAGGGTGACCAGAGACCAGATCACATAGGTCACCGAAAGGACTTTGGCTTTTACCTGAGCAAGCTGGGGAGACAATGGATTTTGAGCAGATAAGTGGCATCAATTTAACAGGCTCACTTGGGCTCCTGGATTAAGACTGGATTAGATGGTGGACAGGATAGACTCAGAGAGCTGAGTTTAGAGAGAGTAATTGAAGTAAGAGGTGAAGGTAGTGTTGACCAGGCTTGTAGCAGTGGAGACGATAAGGAGTAGTGAGAGTCTGATAGACTTTGAAGGCAGAATTAACTGGATGCTCTGGTATTGTGGGATGAGATTTAAAGAGAGGAAACAAAGATGATCCTGAGATTTCTCACTTGAACAATAAGAAGGGTTGTGTTTCCTGAGTTGGGGAAGATTGTGGCAGAAGCACGTTTTGGAGAATTGGGGCATTTTTAGGATTTCAGGTTTATACCTTTAATTTTGAAATGTCTTTTTAGTATCAAAGTGAAAATGTCAAGTAGGTAGTTGGGTGTATGAAATTAGAATTTAATGAAGAGATATGGACTAGAGATAAAATTAGAAATGCACCAGTATTTAGGCATCGTTAAGCCATGAGACTTGACTTGTGAGGTTACTAAGGGGAATAATTGTAAATAAACAAGGAAAGTAACCCAAGGACTGAACCCTGGCACATATGAGAGTTGGGGAGAAACTAGGAAAAAGACAGAAAAATCAGTAAGTGAGGTAGGAGGAAACACATAAGAAACCCATTAGTGCATCAAGGAGGTGGGAATGATCAACTGTATCCAGTGTTGTTGATGGATCAAGTAAGATGAGGACTGAGAAACCATTGTACTTATTGTATTTAGCAAAGAGGAAGGTACTAGCATCCTTGTGAAGAGCACTTTTATAGGAATAGTGAGAATAAATTCTTGATTGATGTATGTTCAAAAAATTGAGGAGAGAAATTAAGGACAAAATTTTCAAGAGATATTGATATAAATAATTGTACTGCTACAATTGGTTTTCCATGTGGGGATAAATTGGATCCCAATTTCATATCAAGAAGAAACAAAAAAGTCATGTGGATTACAGACAAAATGTAGAAATCAAGTTTAATGCTTGTAGAAGATAATATAGAAGTATATCTTTATGATATCGGCATAGGTAATGATTCCTTAAACAAGATGTATAAAATAGAAGTCATAAAGAAAAAATCTTTTATTTTTCTAACATTGAATATTAAATTTGTATGACTGAAGATACCATATACAAAGTTCAAAGATAAGCCACGCATGGGAAGACATTTGTAATACCTTTAATCAATAACAAAAAAAAATGGTAATCAGAAGGTATAAAGAAGTCCTACAAACCAATAAGAAAAGCTAACCAGTTTAACAGGAAAATGAGCTAGGGAAATGATCTAACAGTCAATGCAAGAGGAAACTAAGATAGCCAGTACACATGAATAGGAGTTGAAATGCATCAGTGATTAATAAAAAGCATCTTCTTTATATGTCAGTCAAAATGTTTAATAATTCCAAGTCTTGGTGAAGATCTGAAGGCCAGGGATTTTTATATACTATTTACAGGAGAATAAATAGGTAAAGATTTTGGAGAGCAATTTACCAATGTGCACTAAAGTCAAAAATACTTTATGACCTCACAATTCTACTACTTAGGGTATACCTTAGAAAACTCAGACTCAGGTATAGAAGTAGATACCTACAAGAGTATTTTTCCAGCATGACTTGTAGTAGCCAAAAATTGGAAACGATATACATGTCTATCAATAAGATAGTGGATAAACTGTATATCATAAATTATATGTTCACATAATACACTTAAACATCTATCATGACGAACGGCTTGCATACATGTGAATGATGTGAAACCTTAACATTGTGTAAAGAATGCAATACATATAGATGAAAAACTTGCATATAATGTGTGTGTTTTTATGGCTATGCACATGCAGTAAAAGTCAAGTCTCAGGGAGAGAGCGATGTGGTACATCTGGGGATCCAGTCAGATGAGTGAGGTTAGAGGCAGTTATGCAGGGCACCTCACCCGTATCTGCAACCATCTATTTTCTCAGAAAAAGAATCATCTGAGGCAAATATATAAAAATATTAATATCTATAAGATTTGAATAGTGAGAATACAAGTGAATTTTTTTTTCTGAAAAATTTCACAATTTGGATAAAGATGTGGTGAGTGAATGAATTACAGAAATTTTAAAAAGAAAAAAAATCAGTGAAGAGAAGTGAGGAGCATTGAACATCTAGACAATTCAGCCTTGTTAGTGCTTTCTCACAAATGAATGAGCTTGCTGTCCCTGCGGGTTGCCAGACAGGTATTAAATGACCTTTTGTCACAGATGCTACTGCTGGGATTCTTGCTTTAGGGGAGCTCCTTTTAGATGGCCTGGAACTTTCCCTACAATTTAAAGTGCTAGTAGTAGGTCTTTGGCTAAAAGCTATCTGTGGGTATTCCAGGTATGAATGTGACAGTAGCAGTGGGCGTGATTCTCAGGGTTATGTGAGGGCAGCAGCCAGCCTGGGGTGGGCATGTATGGGTGTGAGGAAGGGGTCTGTCAGAATGTTTGGGGCCATCCAGAAGAAAAGGCTCTGCCTTTGTCCCCTGCTTGCTCACTGGTAATCAGAGCCTCTGTCCTCTGTTGTTCTCTCCACAGTGTCTTTTGCTGACCTCCATCCTCCTTACTCCCTGGTACTTTTCAGGAGCCAGGTTGTTTAGACCTTCACGGTGTGTCACCAGGTGAGGAGGCTAAAAGCTGCTGAGTTAGAGACAGGAAGCTGTCTGAGTTACTGAATTCATCAACACTTTGATTGCAAATTACAAAAAAACCACCTCAAACCAGCTTCCTTCAAAAATAAAATGTGTATGGGCTTCCCTGGTGGCGCAGTGGTTGAGGGTCCGCCTGCCGATGCAGGGGACATGGGTTCGTGCCCCAGTCCTGGAAGATCCCACATGCCAGGGAGCGGCTGGGCCCGTGAGCCATGGCCGCTGAGCCTGCATGTCCGGAGCCTGTGCTCCGCAACGGGAGAGACCACAGCAGTGAGAGGCCCGCTTACCGCAAAAAATAAAATAAAATAAAATGTGTATATGGGAGGGGTGTGCTTCTTTTGGATGACATCAGAAAAGGCAGACCTGGAACAGAGCTGGCCTTGGGGATGACTGGACCTGGGGTCAGACCTCATCAGGATCCTCTATCTCCTTTCTGTTTTTTGGGTGATGGCCAAACCAGCCTTCTCCTAAGGTAATAATTATGGCTACAGGCGGATCTTGACTTATATCCTGCCAGCCTCAGTCCGGAAAAGGAAGAGAAAGATGTGAATGGACCCATATGGCACACCCACGTTGGGCAGTGCAGCCCATGCATCTTTTTCTTTCTTGAACAAGTCTGGAGAAATTCTAGGAAAGATCTCTGATCGGCCTATCTTAGGGTACATTCCATACACTAGCTGTGAGATCATGTGTAGGCTTACTTAATTTCTGTTTGCTTTAATTTCCTTTACAAAGGAATAATAAAGGGAGATAATAATAGAATATCCCTCATAGGGTTATTGGGGTGATCTAGGCAAAGCATTTAAAACTGAACTGGGCTCAGAGTAAAGGTGTTTTAAAAACAACAAGACTTGGGCAGATGTGATAAAGCTGGTGAAGAGCTCTGATTGGTTGAACCTGGTTGAAGGTGCCCCACCCAGTAGCAGGAGGCTGCAGCCTATTCCAGAAGGAGGCTGGGCAGATCTGAAAGATGGCTGCAGGCCACAGGTGCTCGCTCAGTGTTTTCCACCTCTTAGGCTTCATGTGTTCTCTTGTTTCTTGAAGAACGTTCAAGGTTCCAATTCCACTCTTTCCTCTGGCACCTGGTTTTATCAGGCCTTCAGAGGGTCTGATTGACCATTATCCTAAACTTTTTTTATTTGAGTGTACAGCTCTGTGGGTTCCAACTCTGCAACCCTCCAATGATGGCCCCAAATGGTCCCTGGATTCCACAATTATGAAGACATCTCTGGTCCATAAGTCTCTTCTGCTAACCCTTAGCACCAGCTCTTTAAGGCTTGGCAGCTGAGTGTTCTCTTAACCATACACCTCTGAGAAGATAAAGCAAGAGGTGGGGGGAGGGTATCAGTTTTGGCAAGGAATTCTGGGTATACAAGTATTCACTCAGTGAACCAGACAAGTATATGTTTTCTGTGTATCTGTGTTGAAAAGGACTGAGGAAAGATAAAGGAGAAAACTGAAAGAGGAAGAAGGAAATTAACCTGTAGTGCTTGTTTTCATAGTATTTCCATATCATCTTATTTAACTTTGCAAAGAACCTCTGATGAAAGCATGTATGTTCCCATTTGCTGATGGAGAAATTAAAGCTCAGAGCAGAGAAGTAATTTGCTCAAGGTCACAAACTGGAGGAGAAAGAGGAGAGGAAGATGAGAATGAGAAAGAGGAAGTATTGTGGAGGCCTCATGGTATCCGTGACTTCAATTAATTTTCAATTATTTATGCAGTGTTCACTAAATAGTAACTATGTAAGGTCAAGAGGGAGGAAGTTAATCTACCTGTCCCCCAGGTCCCATCTGCTGACTGGCCTCTGCATGTTGCACAAAACATAACAGTAGACATCCAATGTGGTACATTTATACAATGGAATACTACTTGGCCATAAAAAACAATGAAATGATGCCATTTGCAACAACATGGATGGACTTAGAGATTATCATACTAAGTAAAGTAAGTCAGAAAGAGAAAGACAAATACCATATGATATCACTTATATGTGGAATCTAAAATATGACACAAATGAACCTATCTATGAAACAGAATCAGGGACATAGAGAATAAACTGGTGGTTGCCAAGGGGGAGGAGGGGAGGAGAGGGTTGGATTGGGAGTTTGGAGTTAGCAGATGCAAACTGGCATATATAGAATGGAACAAGGTCTTACTGTATAGCACAGGAAACTATATTCACTATCCTGTGATAAACCATAATGAAAAAGAATATAAAAAAGACTATATATATGTATAACTCATTCATTTTGCTGACTGTAGAAATTAACATGACCTTGTAAATCAACTATACTTCAATAAAAAAAGAAAAAATGTGAATACAGTCATAGTTACTGTATAAGATAAATAAAGTTCTTATTTCTTAAAAAAAGTAGATATCCACTGTGTTGAACAATTTGGCTTTACAGAAGATCCCCTCCCCTGATTCCCTTAAATGTCTCTCTGGATACAGCCCCCCATATTACAAAGCCAGATTCATGAATCCCAGGAAAGAAGGGGAATAAGGGATGGACATTCCATTTTTCATTGATTCAAACTTCTGTTTCGCAAGAACAAAGGTCAACTTCTATGGACCAAGAACTATTATTTTGCTGAGAAAGCTGTTCTTGAGACTAAAGATGCTGACATTCCATGGGGAAAAAAAAAAAGCTGAATTCATGCCTGGAAGCAAATTTTTTAAAAATATGTTTTTGTGTTGCCTAGGCAGAATTTTCTCTCATCTCTCCCCCTACCCATTTTCCCCCCATTTTCACCACCATGCATGTTCTTTGGGGGAAATAGATGTAACTAATCCCAGATCTAATTAATGAAAGGCATATTAAAAAAAAGTGACTCACTGTTTTCGGTTGGACATATGTCTTTCCTATCTTCTTAACTTAGCCATGTAATCATGCATAGAACATGACCATGGTGGTAGCCAAGAGAACAAACTCTATGCACGTTGCTGATTATATGTTTATTTGAGGTATTCACTTTTTTTTCTGGGTGCTTTGCCTCAGTTTTCCCATATGTGAAGTGACTTTTAAGTGGTTTTCAAACCAGGTTCTGCAGAAGCTTCTTTGGGGCCCCCCAAGGGAGAGCGGGAGATGTAGAGGGTGAAGTGCATGAGGCTCCAGCCTCCTTCACCCTCAAACACTGCTTTGGGCATAGCAGATGTGCTTTTATCTGTTTGATAAAATCATGCTTCTGATAAAATTACATTTGAAGAAAGGGTTTTGACTATCTGTCTCTTCCATTGTAACACCCCTTGGCTTTAGGTCTCCAGAGTTTCACTAAGATATTTGGATTTGCCACTGCACTGAAACACATTGTTCCTTCCTCAGCTGAGTTCATCACCAAATTCACTTCATCACTGAATTCATGGGGGCTATAGTCTTGGGCTTCAGAAAAAAGAGGGAGCATCAGTGTTCAGAGCTATCCCTGGAAAGCCTTATGGAAGATGTGGAGATGGGACTGTAGGAAGTGATTTGATAATACAAGTTGAATTCCCATAATGGCCAGCTGAATCACAAGTACAGCCTGGGCAACCTGATGTGAGGGATTTTCAGAAGTCCACTCTGCCCCAGAAAAATTTTACCCTGCCCACCTCTGTCTGATGATTGACATGCCACTGGTGGGAGTTGAGCTTATAAATTTAGGTTTTAATCTCATTGAACATGTTAATAGCCCTGTGGGTGAGTCCCTAGAGAGTGAAGCACACATGTGCTCTTTCCTAGTTACTGGATAACTGAGAACAGGATTTTTCAGGGGCACTAGAGAACTGAACAAAAGATGCCAAAAATGGACACTTCCCAGTTTACTGATCCCTTCTATACAGCCAAATTTCAGCAATTAGAGACTCATGGACTCTCTAACAGAAAGACTCCTTGGGACTTGTTCTCCAACCTCTGACCAGCACTGAATACTGTCGTGATACTTAGTGACCCTGGTTGTGCAAACATCCTTGGTAGAATGGAACTCACCATCTCACATTCAAGACTAGTCCATTTAGGGAGAATTCTAGCTAAATGGAAAGTTCTTCTTTATATTGATTTAAAACTTTCAGTATTTCAGTAATTTTAACCCTTTATCCTGGGAGTTACACAGAATTAATCCACCATGCCTCCCAAAACAATCTACCCAAGGGATTAAAGGGAAGCTCGCATCATGTCCCCTTTGGCTATACTCCTCCATCTTGTGTGGATTTTCTACTCTAGTTAAACATTTCAGTTTTCTTCTATTTCCTATCCTGACCAGGCTTCTGTCTCTCACCTCCATGACCTTGAGTTTGGATTCACTTATCTTGGGTTGTCAGAGTCCCTTCTTAAGTTCCGAGCCCAGAGCTCAGTATAACAACCCAGAGCACAAGGAACCCCAGACTCTTCCTCTGCTGGGGCCGACATGATTGTTATGCTTTGCTAGCCTAGGACTCCATTCGCTTTTCTTTAGCAACTGCATCCAACTCTTGTTAGGCTTGTACTCGAGAGAAATGTCTCAGTCTTTTTTTTATGTGAATGGCTCAAGTCAGTTTTGGCTAATTGTGTTCCCAAGGAGGTGATTTTTAAAATTTAGATAGATATTGTAAGGGTTAATTTTATGTGTTAACTTGACTGGGCCACGAAGCACCCAGGTATTTGGTTAAATATTATGTCTGGGTATCTGTAAGAGCCTTTCTGGAAGAGATTAGCATTTGAATTAGTGGACTAAGTAGATTGCCATCCCTAATGTGGGTGGGCATCATCCAATCCCGTTGAAGGCCTGAAAAGTCAGGGGAAGGTTGAATTAACTGCCTGAAAGCTTGAGGTGAGGCGTCCCTCTTCTCCTGTCCTTGGCCTTGCTGGTTCTCAGGTCTTCAGACCCAGTCTGGAATCTAAACCATAGGCTCTCAGGCCTTCACACCACACCACTGGTTTTCCTGGGTTGCCAGATTGTAGACTGCAGGCTGTGAGATATGACCCAATACCTTATAATAAATTATAAATGTCTCTTACTAATTCTTTTTCTCTGGAGAACCTTGACTGTTACAGATTTCACTACATTTTCTCCTGTTAATCTTAGTATTGTTAATTGTCAGTCAATGTCTTCAGTTTAGGGTACCAACCTTTTCACTGCCTGGATTCATTTCAAGCAGATGCCTGAGGAACTCACTTTCTGTGAATTTGCTTTGGTTGCCATACCCTGGGTCCTTAGAGCAGTGCCTGGCCCAAGGGCAGGCCCTTAGTAAGTAATTGTTGGAGTAATAAACAGATGAACGATGAATGTTTGACACTCATCACATAAACAGATGAATGTTTGACACATTCATCTTGACTTAAATGAAAGATTGGGTCAGGAAGAACCTTTATGATCCATGTCCAACAACTGTGGGTGTGGTCAACACATACAGCCATGAATTCCCTTCTTGCATCCCTGGACTAAATGTCCCCCCATATTTCTCTATCTTATCTTCAAGAATATCATGAGCTATTTTGTTAAATCACTTACAAAAATTAAGATATGCTTTATCTAAGAAGAAAATGAGACTGTTTTTACATTTTTTTTTAGTTAATTCACATAGGATTTCTATGATCACTTGTTTATAGAAGAGATTCTGATTGTTTTCTCCACCCTGGGGTAGAGTTTCAGTCTAAGCCCAAAGATTTGAACTCATTTAAAGGGACTAAATATTAAAATTCTAATTAAATGCATGCACACAGTCACACACAGACACACACAATGATGGTGTGATAGAGAAATGTAACTAGTATTTAATAATGTTCAGCACCGAATAGTGGCTTGGGCATATTTTTTATTTTCTTCTTTCTACCTTTCTCTTTTATGCCAGTTGCTTTATTATGTCTATGAACTTCCCATTTTACAATATGACACAGGGATTTTTAAAAAGTGGATATGTGCTTTACCATCCTCCTTTTACTTAACTTTGGCTGTAATTCCTTCTTAGTTACATTATTCTACCTCTCAGGTTAAAGTTTATCACCATTGTCAGAGGAAACAGGGCAAAAGAGAATATTAGAGATAGTGCTTTCTCACTACTCTCTCTTAACCTGATATTATCTTCCCAAAGCAACACACTTGTCCCTCTTCTATTGTCTTTGAAACCACACTTGCTGTATTTGTGGAAGTTTCTAATATCCAGGCTTATAGAAGATCTAGGAAAAACTGTGGTCTCTAACTTCAGAAAGCATCCCAATTAGTTGAGTGGTAGGACTTCTGAATCAGGAGCCATAGTGGACCATCCAAGAGTGTACAATCAAGTGTGAGGTAGTGTAAGCAAACCATACATTTTCCCAAGAAAAAAAAAAAATTTCCCATGATAAACCTCAAGGAAAGAAATAGTAAACCTTCAGGTGATCATGGGCAAATTTGGAGAGGGTTGAGGGTCTTTTCCTAACATCCTGATGTGATAGAAAGAATAGCTTAGTTATTGTGATTCGTTATATGAAGAAACATAATCACAGAGAAATATCTTAGTTGGTCAAATATTACACAGTGGCACATGTGGAAGTGGACAGAATCCAGGATTCCTAGGGTAGAATTATTGCCACTTCTCTCCTCTGTGTCACACACACACACACACACACACACACACACACACACACACACACGCAGCTCTACCCCCACTCCCAATTCTGCTGTTTCTCCTTCAAGTTCTGTGCCCTCCTGCCATATATTGTCACCTGTCTTTTCTCAGAAGGTTATGGTAAAGGTACATAGCTGAGCCCGGCAGGCACCTGCCCCAGGCCAAACAAACAAACAAACAGAAGAGAAATCTTTCAGGCTGGACACCAGGGAAAAGTGATCTTGATGCCATCTGTGGCATGAGCCAAGACAATTGATGACTTGGCATTCTGTCTCCGAGTCATCAATCATACAGAATCAATCTCAGCTCCCTCAAGAGCTGGGCCTCAGCTCACATAATTGTCTCTCCCTTCCACCAACCTGAACAGTCTGATCCCAGTGGTGGGAAATGTTTTGTTCTGAATTCAGCATTGATTCACTTGGCCTTCAGTAGTATTTTCTACATTCCTCAGAAATGTCACTTAATTTATCCTCTCTGAGATGGCTAAGTTGCCTGGGTCTCACTGCATCAAATGGGGCAGGAGAGCAAAGAAACGTGTCTGGCTTTGCATCAGAAGCACAGGCCTTGGGCTTCTAGACCTGAAGGTTCAGACTCTGCTCTCAGGCTCTTGTGTTCTCTTCCGAGGATGGGGCAGGAAGTTGACCACAGGGGACAGGGTCTTTCATGTCCCAAGGCACTGAGTTGTTTCCATGGACTCTGCCACTTTGGAGCTGTGTGATCTTGACCATGTTACTTAATTACTTTTTGCCTCAGTTTCCTCATCTGTTAAATAGTGATAAAAATAGCACCTACCTCATGGAGTTATAGCATTAAAAGAGATCAGGGCAAAAGTACTTAGTATGGCACAGGGCAGTGTGATCAGTGAGTGTAAGTTATTAATACTGTGATCATTAGGGGACAATTAGGATGGGTAGGATAGACCATACATATTATAAAGTTGGTGACCATCAGGGAAAAGGCCTTGAGAAAGTGGCCTGTCCAGAAAGAACTATTCTTCTAATTTATCTCAGAACCCAGTATCTGGCCACCACTCACTTAGCTCAATATCTCAGAATATGAGTCTGCCATAGACTGAATTTGTGTCCTCCCAGAATTCATGTGCTGAAGCCTAATCTCTAATGGAATGGCATTTGGAGGTGGGGCTTTAGGGAGGTGATTAGGTCATGAGAGGGGAGCCCTCATGAATGGGATTAGTGCACATATAAAAGAGATCCTATAGAACTCCCTAGCCCCTTTCACCACGTGAGAACACAGCAAGAGACAGCCATCTATGAACAAGGAAACAGGCCCTCTATAGACACTGAATCTGCCAGCATCTTGATCTTGGACTTCCCAGGCTCCAGAACTCTAAGAAATAAACTTTTGTTGTTTCTAAGCTACCCAGTCTATGGTATTTTATTGTAGCAGCCTGAACAGATTAAGACAGAGCCCTTCTCTTCCAAGCAATAGGGAGTGAGCCTTATAGAAACTGGCTTAACAGTTTGTGGCATGTGCTGGATGGACCAGAAGGAGGAGGTAGAGGAAGGTAAACTTTGTGAGCTTCACGAGTTTTCTGCAGGCTAGCTCAGAGGGATGTGGACAGATGAAGGGGAGTCCTCATTCCTTCCAGGCAAAGGCCTCCTCTTTATCCCTCTTTGTAAAAGGAGAAGAAGGAACCTTGACTGTAGGTGATGGGGGCCTTTCCTGGACCAAGTGGGGAGGAGAGGAAATACAACTGGCACAGGAAGGGCTCAGGCTGCAAACAACTGGGAGGTGGCACTGCCCTGGGAGGGGCAGTGGGTCCCTACCTCTCAGGCTAGATCTCAGTGTGTCTCTACATCTGTCTGTCCCTCTCTCCTAGCAACTGGAATCTAGAGATTCTGAGGGCTGCTTTATTTGTTAGAAAACAAGGAGGCACTAATAAATTCCTCTGTGTGAGATATTTAATTACATAATAATGTGTACACTAATCAGGGTAAATGTGTTTGCGAAAACACCTTGATATGGGAACAGTTAATCACCCAAGGCATTGCTTCTTAACACACCTTGGAAGTTAACTTAATTAAATTAATTAGAACAATGAAAAAACTGAACTGTTTATTGGTCCACAATGGCCTGAAGAAACGCTTTCCCTAAAATGCAGGAACATCTCCCACACTGCAAACTATTTTTCCCCAAATCGTCAGCCCTTATGGTTATGGTTACACCTCAGGAGCTTGCAGCCGGCCCAACCTCCCCCTGTGCCTTACCTTGGAGTCATTTCCTGTCAGAGACAGAAAGCAATCCATCTATGTGTCTGCAGGTCCTCATGTGTACATGCATCCACAACCACGTGCACACGTACACACACACACACACACACACACACACACACACACTCATACACCTCTTGTGCACTTTACCAGAAGCTCAGGGAAATCAGATAAACATTTACCTGGATTCCTCGAGTGTATGTTTTGCCATCAACCACTGAGCAGGCTGGACTGTGCATTCTAAAGAGAGGAAAGAAAGAATGTTTTCTGAGGGATTATTATAATCATCATCATTGCCATTCCCATCATCATTATCTGTTAATAATGACGGTGTTAATAATCTGAATTGGCATAGTGTTTTCTAAAAACAAGCTCTCTACTTCTTAACCCCACCTCCCTCTCTAATTGGGCTTTCTATGAGGTGACAGAAAACACATGGTCCCTGCCCTAAGGAGCCTATAGGCTGTGACATCTAGCTCCCAGTGAGAACAAACTTAAAAGCCATTGTGACAACTGAATAAGCATTGAATAGTGTGCCCATGATATCAATCAACGAAGAGTGAACTTTCACAGCAGGTATGCGGAGGGCCATTGGGAGCGGGGGTCTTATTTGGAGAGAGGAGTGCTCACAATGATGGGAGTCATGAGACTCCTAGAGATTGCACCCCAGATCCAGGAACAGGAGACCTCAAACATTCGGTGATTTGAGTATATCATAGTCAGTTTCTCCCTTAAGAAGTATTAGATTAGCAGCATCCTTGACTTTGCCACTACCACAAAAGAATGACTGGGACACCCTCTAGCAAAACCACCACCCTAATGGGCAGTGACTAAATGAGCTACTTCTATAGCCTAAATTTCCTACTATGAGAATAAGAAACTTGATGTGTATAGCCTGGAATTACTTTTTACACGTGTCTTCTCTTTCCCTGTTTCAAAAATTAGAACAGGAATAAGTAACAAATCTCTCATGGGTCCAGCACAAACTTTCCTTTCTGAAATGCTTATTAGCTCCAAGATAAGAACATGGATGAGGGGAAAGTGCAGAGAAGAGATCTTCTCCCACAAAGTGCAAGGCCTTTGTGGGAGAAGTGTGTGGTTTGCTTCCTCTGATATTTTCCACTGTGCTCATCATAAACTTATTGATGCAGCTTTCAGGATTTTATTTGATTAGTTAAGATGGAGGCTTCACAGACTCATGGATAGAGAGAACAAACTAGTGATTACCAGTCGGGAGAGAGAAGGGGGAAGGGGGAACATAGGGGTAGAGGAGTGAGGGGTTTAAACTATTAGATATAAAATAAGCTACAAAGATATACTGTACAACACAAGGAATATAGCTAATATTTTATAATAACTGTAAATGGAATATAATCTTTAAAAATTGTGAATCACTATATTGTATACCTGTAACTTATAATATTTTATATCAATTATACTTCAACTAAAAAAAATGGAGGCTTTAGATTCTGAGCAAGTTATAGAAACACGTGCCCACCTAGCTCAAATACTCCAATATCCCAGTGCTGCTCTGTGTCATCTCACAGATCAGGGTGGTCATGGATCATCCTTTTTCTCCCTGAACATTTTTTGGATCAGTGGGATCTTCTGTCAGGCAAGGTCCTTGCAGGAAACAGGGAGGGGAAGCACCCAGATGGGGTGGGTGGTTTGACAGCATTAAGGAAAATCAACAAAAGTTGTTGAAGTTCCCCAGAGCTGTCAAGAGCAGGGACATTACCAGCATTAGTGGCTCATGCCTGAAGGAGCAAAGCAGTTGCTGGGGTCAGAGAGACTTGTAGCTGCAGTTGCAGAAAAGGAGGTTTCGGTGGGGAAACACAAGGACTGCCAGTGTGCAGAATGCAGGGAGGGAGCTGGAGGAATACACCCTGTCTGCTGTCTCCTCCCACCCCCTCATCTCCTGCCAGGGGACCAGGAACCAGGGCATTAGAGAACCTGGGTGATTCGGTCCAAGAAAGTCAGCCTGGGACCAAGCAGTGTGGTGGAGTGTGGAGAGTGGAGCTCAGACCAACTGATGTTGTTGCAGGAAAATGGGACATGAGAGAATGGACATGTCCCAGGTTTTGGGCAAGTCCCTGGGATGGGTCCCAAGTCAGGGTCCTTGGCTTTATGCATGAAAGAATTTAAGAACAAGCTGAAGTAAAGTGAAAGCAGATTTATTCAGGGAGATACACTCTCCATAGACAAAGTGTGGACTGTCTCAGAAGGCGAGAGGCGGCTGCAGGGCATGGGGTCATCTTGGAAGGTGAGTGTGCTTTGAAGTATGGGGTGGTTAGATTTATGGGCTGGGTAATTTCAGAAGCTAGTAAGTGGGAGGATTATTCCAACAATTTTGGGGAATCAGGCAGGGATTTCCAAGAATTGGGCCACTGTCCACGTTTTGGGGTTTTATGGTCAGCCTCTGGTCTTGGAAGTGTCATGGTGCCTGTGTGGGGGGTGTCATTTAGCAGATGCTAATGTATTACAATGAGCATATAATGAGGCTCAAAGTCCACTGGAAGTTGAATCTTTTGCCATCTTGGGTATAATTGGATCTAACCAATTTATGTCAAAGGCTATGTCATTCTTTTAAGGGTTGTGACCTGTCCCCTTCCCTCCTGTCAGATTATGAGAGAAATAAAAATATTCTATAAAAGGGAAATCAGGCAGGGACCTCCAAGATGGCAGAGGAGTAATACTAATACAACAGAAATATATCTACATGAGGAACAACTCCTACAGAACACCTACTGAACACTGGCAGAAGACCTAATACTTCCCAAAAGACAAGAAACTACCCACATACTTGGGCATGTGGCTGACGGTCTTGGTGCTCTGGCTGGGGGTCAGGCCTGAGAGTCTGAGGTGGGAGAGCCGAGTACAGGACTTTGGTCTACAAGAGACCTCCTGGCTCCATGTAATAGCAAATGGTGATAGCTCTCCCAGAGATCTCTATCTCAACACTAAGACCCAGATCCACTCAGCGACCAGTAAGCTACAGTCTTGGACACCCTATGCCAAACACCCTAGCAAAACAGGAACACAACCCCACCCATTAGCAGAGAGACTGCCTAAAATCATAATAAGTTCAGAGACACCCCAAAACACACCTCTGGAAACAATCCTGCCCACCAGAAAGACAAGATCCAGCCTTATCCACCAGAACACAAGCACCAGTGACCTCCACCAGGAAGACTATACAACCCACTGAACCCAACTTACCCAGTGGGGACAGACACCAAAAACAACGGGAACTAAGAAGGTGCAGCCTGTGAAAAGGAGACCCCAAACACAGTAAGTTTAGCAAAATGAGAAGACAGAGAAAACCACAGCAGATGAAGGAGCAAGGCAAAAACCTACCAGATGAAACAAATGAAGAGGAAATAGGCAGTCTACCTGAAAAAGAATTCAGGGTAATGATAGTAAAGATGATCCAAAAATCTTGGAAGTAGAATAGAGAAAATACAAGAAACGTTTAACAAGGACCGACAAGGACTAAAGAGCACACAAACAATGATGAACAACACAATAAATATAATTAAAAATTCTCTAGAAGGAATCAATAGCAGAATAACTGAGGCAGAAGAACAGATAAGTGACCTGGAAGATAAAATAGTGGAAATAACTACAGCAGAGCAGAATAAAGAAAAAAGAATGAAAAGAATTGAGGACAGTCACAGAGACTTCTGGGACAACATAAACACACTAACATTCCAATTATAGGGGTCCCAGAAGAAGAGAAAAATAAAGGGACTGAGAAAATATATGAAGAGATTATAGTTGAAAACTTCCTTATTATGGGGAAGGAAATGGTAAATCAAGTCCTGGAAGTACAGAGAGTCCCATAAAGGATAAAAGCAAGGAGAAACATGCCAAGACATATATTAATCAAACTATCAAAAATTAAATACAAAGAAAAAATAGTAAAAGCAGCAAGGGAAAACAACAAATAACACACAAGGGAATCCCCCATAAGTTTAACAGCTGATCTTTCAGCAGAAACTCTACAAGCCAGAAGGGAGTGGCAGGACATATTTAAAGAGATGAAATGGAAAAACCTACAACCAAGCAAGGATTTCATTCAGATTTGATGGAGAAATTAAAACCTTTACAGACAAGCAAAAGCTAGGAGAATTCAGCACCACCAAATCAGCTTTACAACAAATGCTAAAGGAACTTCTCTAGGGAAGAAACATAAGAGAAGGAAAAGACCTACAATAACAAACCCAAAACAATTAAGAAAATGGGAATAGGAACATACATATCAATAATTACCTTAAATGTAAATGGATTAAATGCTCCCACCAAAAGACACAGACTGGCTGAATGGATACAAAAACAAGACCCACATATATGCTGTCTACAAGACACCCATTTCAGACCTAGGGACACATACAGACTGAAAGTGAGGGGATGGAAAAAGATATTGCATGCAAATGGAAATCAAAAGAAAGCTTGAGTAGCATTTCTCATATCAGACAATATAGACATTAAAATAAAGACTGTTACAAGAGACAAAGAAGGACACTACATAATAATCAAGGAATCAATCCAAGAAGAAGATCTAAAAATTATAAGTATTTATGCATGCAACACAGGAGAAACTCAATACATAAGGCAAATACTAACAGCCTAAAAAGGGGAAATCAACAGTAACACAATCATAGTAGGGGACTTTAACACCCCACTTTCACCAATGGACAGATCATCCAAAATGAAAATAAATAAGGAAGCAAAGCTTTAAATGAAACATTAAACAAAATGGACTTAATTGATATGTATAGGACATTCCATTCCAAAACAACAGAATACACTTTCTTCTCGAGTGCTTATGGAACATTCATCAGGATAGATCATATCTTGGGTCAGAAATCAAGCCTTGGTAAATTTAAGAAAATTGATATCATATCAAGTATCTTTTCCAACCACAATGCTATGAGACTAAATATCAATTACAGGAAAAAAATCTGTAAAAAATATAAACACATGGAGACTAAACAATACACTATTAAATAACCAAGAGATCTCTGAAGAAATCAAAGAGGAAATAAAAAAAATACATAGAAACAAATGACAATGAAAACACGTTGATCCAAAACCTATGGAATGTAGCAAAAACCATCCTAAGAGGGAAGTTTATAGTAATACAATCCTACTTTAAGAAACAAGAAACATCTCAAAAAAACAACCTAAAGTTACATCTAAAGCAATTAGAGAAAGCAGAAAAAAAAACCCCAAAGTTAGCAGAAGGAAAGAAATTATAAAGATCAGATCAGAAACAAATGAAAAAGAAATGAAGAAAATGATAGCAAAGATCAATGAAACTAAAAGCTGGTTCTTTGAGAAGATAAACCAAACTGATAAACAATTAGCCAGACTCTTCAAGAAAAAAAGGGAGAAGAATCAAATCAACAGAATTAGAAATGAAAAAAGAGAAGTAACAACTGACACTGCAGAAATACAAAGCATCATGAGAGATTACTACAAGCAACTATATGCCAATAAAGTGGACAATAAGGAAGAAGTGGACAACATTCTTAGGAAAGCACAACCTTCTGAGACTGAACCATGAAGAAATAGAAAATATAAACAGAACAATCACAAGTAATGAAATTGAAACTGTGATTAAAAATCTTCCAACAAACAAAAGCCCAGGACCAGATGGCTTTACAGATGAATTCTATCAAACATTAGAGAAGAGCTAACCCCTATCCTCTCAAACTCTTCCAAAATATAACAGAGAGAGGAACACTCCCAAACTCAATCTACGAGGCCACCATCATCCTGATACAAAAACCAGACAAAGATGTCACAAAAAAAGAAAACTATAGGCTGATATTACTGATGAACATAGATGAAAAAATCCTCAAGAAAATACTAGCAAACAGAATCCAACAGCATATTAAAAGTATCATACACCATGATCAGGTGGGGTTTATCCCACTTGAAGAATGCAGAGATTCTTCAATATATGCAAATCAATCAGTGTGATACACCATATTAATAAAATCGAAGGATAAAAGCCATATGATAATATAAACAGATGCAGAAAAAGCTTTTGACAAAATTCAGCACACAATTATGATAAAAACTCTTCAGAAAGTAGGCATAGAGGGAACCTACATCAACATAATAAAGGCCATATATGACAACCTCACTGGTAACATCATTTTCAATCATGAAAAACTGCAACCATATCCTCTAAGATCCAGAACAAGACAAGGTTGTCCCCTCTCACCACTGTAATCCAACATAGTTTTGGAAGTTTTTGCCACAACAATCAGAGAAGGAAAAGAAATAAAAGGAATCCAAATTGGAAAAGAAGAAGTAAAACTGTTACTGTTTGCAAATGACATGATACTATACATAGAGAATCCTAAAGATGCTACCAGAAAACTACTACAGCTAATCAATGAATTTGGTAAAGTAGCAGGATACAAAATTAATGCACAGAAATCTCTTGCATTCCTGTTCACTAATGATATAAAATATGAAAGAGAAATTAAGGAAACACTCCCATTTACCACTGCAGGAAAAAGAATAAAATACTGAGGAATAAACTTACCTAAGGAGACAAAGTCCTGTATGTAGAAAATGATAAGACACTGATGAAAGAAATTAAAGATGATACACACAGATGGAGAGATATACCATGTTTTGGGATTGGAAGAATCAACATTGTGAAAATGACTATACTATCCAAAGCAATCTACAGATTCAATGCAATCACTATCAAACTACCAATGACATTTTTCACAGAACTAGAAAAAAAAGTTTCACAATCTGTATGAAAACACACAAGACCTCAAATAGCCAGAGCAATCTTGAGAAAGAAAAAACTTAGCTGGAGGAATCAGTCTTCTGTATTTCAGACTACACTACAAAGATACAGCAATCAAGAAAATATGGTACTGGCACAAACACAGAAATATAGATCAATGGAAGAGGATAGAAAGCCCAGAGATAAACCCATGCACATATGGTCACCTTATCTTTGATAAAGTAGGCAAAATATACAATGGAGAAAAGACAGCCTCTTCAATAAGTGATGTTGGGAAAACTGGACTTCTACATGTAAAAGAATGAAATTAGAACACTCCCTAACACCATACACAAAAATAAACTCAAAAAGGATTAAAGACCTAAATGTAAGGCCAGACACCATAAAACTCTTATAGTAAAACATAGGTATAGCACTCTATGACATAAATCACAGCAAGATCCTTTTTGACCCACCACCTAGAGAAATGGAAATAAAAACAAAAAAATAAATGGGACCGAAAGAAACTTAAAAGCTTTTCCAAAACAAAGGAAACCATAAACAAGATGAAAAGACAGTCCTCAGAATGGGAGAAAATATTTACAAACAAAGCAACTGACAAAGGATTAATCTCCAAAATTTGCAAGCAACAAATGCAGCTCAATATCAAAAAAACAAAACAATCCAATCCAAAAATAGGCAGAAGACCTAAACAGGCATTTCTCCAAAGAAGATATCCAGATTGCCAACAAACACATGAAAGGATGCTCAACATCCCTAATCATTAGAGAAATGCAGATCAAAATGACGATGAGGTATCACCTCACACCAGTCAGAACGGCCATCATCAAAAACCTACAAACAATAAATGCTGGAGACGGTGTGGAGAAAAGGGAACATTCTTGCATTTTGGTGGGAATGTAAATTGATACAGCCACTATGGAGAACAGTATGGAGTTTCCTTATAAAACTAAAAATAGAACTACCATACGACCCAGCAATCACACTACTGGGAATATACCCTGCGTAAACCATTCAAAAATAGTCACATACCACAATGTTCATTGCAGCTCTATTTTTAAAAGTCAGGACATGGAAGCAACCTAAGTGTGCATTGACAGATGAATAGATAAAGAAGATGTGGCACATATATACTATGGAATATTACTCAGCTATAAAAAGAAATGAAATTGAGTTATTTGTAGTGAGGTGGATGGACCTAGAGTCTGTCATGCAGAGTGAAGTAAATCAGAAAGAGAAAAACAAATGCCGTATGCTAACACAAAGATATGGAATCTAAAAAAAATGGTTGTGAATGACCTAGGGGCAAGACAGAAATAAAGATGCAGATGTAGACAATGGTCTTGAGGATGCAAGGAGAGGGAAGAGTAAACTGGGACTGAGAGTGGCATGGACATATATACACTACCACATGTAATATAGATAGCTAGTGGGAAGCAGCTGCATAGTAGAGAGAGATCAGCTCAGTGATTTGTGTCCACCTAGAGGATTGGGATAGGGAGGGTGGGGGCGAGATGTAACAGTGAGGAGATGCAGGGATATAAGTAAACGTATAGCTGATTCACTTTGTTATAAAGCAGAAACTAACACACCAGTGTAAAGCAATTATACTCCAATAAAGATGTTTAAAAAAAGGGAAATCAATAAAAATGTATCATGAATTTTATTCATTATTTATTAGTATATTATTTACATATTTATATTATCATACATAATATTATTTATTATTGTTTATGATTCCTTCTACATTGGGATCATAAAGTTTCTTTCCTATACTATATTTAAGTGCTCCATATTTCTTAAACATGAAACAGATACTCATGTTTAAGCTACCACCAGGCCATAATTCAGTTTTTACTACTTCTTTCCAGATAATTCTCTGTGTGTGCTTGAGTGTGTTCATTGGGGAGGAACTTGCACATAGAGATTTGCAGGGAACCACTAAGACAGCTGGTCCCAGATTCCAGTCTACAAAAGATAAAAAACAAAGGAAGAAACTCACTATGTAGAAGAGTGTGCTGAACATCAAGGCACAGGGGGTGATAAGCATTTTGCTCACTTTGGATCTTTGGTTTTTCAAGTTCCTGAGTTAGATCAGATCTGCAAATTATAGTCAGACCTCTACCTACCATGCCTGTCAAAAACACCTCCTATCATTTATTAATAGGTTAATTAATCCAACTAACCTCTACCAAATTTCTAATCTGGGTGAGGTTTATATTAAGGACATTGTGCATCTTAGGGTCTAGTAAGGAATTTAAGTGAGGGAAGTAAATAACCTCAGCATAGGGCAGTATACAATCCACACCTTGAAAAGCATGAAAGCAATGTGCTACCAGAGTTCAGAAGAACTAGAAGACACTCCTAGCTGGGATAACAAGGAAAATATCCATGGAAAATGGAATATTTGAGGAGGTCTCAAAGGATGGACGTTGTCAAAGGAATTTCCCCAGTGCTCCTGCTCTTGCCTCACTCCCTTCAACTCACTTGCCTTTATTCATTCTGTTATTATGCTACCTGGAAAGCCAGCTCCATGTCTTCCTTTTCTATTTCCAGGGAGCTTTCCCCTACTGATCCAAGCCACACTATGTCTCCCTGCCCAAGGCTGAACTTCATCCTTTGCTGTGCTGACCTCTTCATGGGGTGAGACTTGTTTTTTCCAGCCACACTGTGAGCAAGCACCATACTTATTTCATAAGTAGCTTCCATGTTGCCCATCTGTGTTCTGGAAAAGAGCACTGTCCAAATGGCGTCTGGAGTGGGACAGATATTTCAGTCTGCTGTCTTTTTTTCTCAGCAATATACCCCAACTCCTGGAGAAGAACACCCATAGGAAAGTCGAATCTTCTTACCATGAAACATGTGGTTCTGGATAAACTCAGCCCAGTGGCAGGGACTCCACACCCACTGAGCTGATTATCTGAGTTTCCAAGCTGTTTATCCATCTCCAAGTTAACTGTTTTCTCAAAGATGATTACAGAGGAAAGATGTGAATGTAAGCAGAAAAGGTCCTCCGTGCCTCATCAGCTCAATCTTCCCATAATTACAGCCCCACCAGATGGGAAGGGCAAACGTATTCCCAGAACGTGATTCCTCAGCATAGCATTCCTCATTCATCATGCTTGGTCCCTGGACTCCTACCCTTCCCCTTCCCCTGCTGCTCCTCCTTCCTTTCCCTGATCTTGTTCTGATTCCCTTCCTGCTTCTTCCAGGACCTGCCCAAGGACTTGAAGCCCCCAGGCCCTCTTTATGGGCAAAGTAGGAGCTTCAGGGCTGGCCGGTGTTGTCACTGTCCTTTTCTTCATGAATTCTTGATAGCTCCCCAATGTGTTATGCCCCTCTAGGAGGATAAAAGGCAGAACGCCCCCCCCCCCCCAAAAAAAAAAAGAAAAGAAAAAGGAAAAAGGAGAAAAAGATATTTCATTTCTTCCACACAGTTGGATGTTTTTCCCTGAAGTTCATACATAAAACTCAGAACAGCATGTGGTGCAAGCAGATAACATATGCCCAGAGGGGGCTGTAGGCCGGCAGAGGGAAGGGCTGACTCCTGTGACCCTAGATGGTTTATCTGGTGGTCACACACCTTCACATGCCTCCCACAATTACAGAAATTGTTGGGTAACCCGGGTTTGTCTGTGACTGTACAGTTCCAACTGGGCCAAAGCTGATCTAAAAGTCTGTGTGGAATTTCCCATCTCTTTAGAGGGATTTCATCCATACCTGTTTACTTTTCTATGTTGCAATTCAGTTCTGCTTATCCCATTTGATCCTATTCAATCCAGATGTATACTGAGGTCTGACATTAAGAATTCTTCATGTTGTTTCACCATTGCCAAGAAGTATGGTGACAGTGAAGTCTATACTGCACAACCTGGTTCTTCTCTGAGTCCTGGGTCTCTGCCTTTCCTCCTAAGCTAGAGACGTGGCTGAACAAACAAAAGGGGATCAGAATCCTTTATCTTGACCTCTGTCTTTTAAGCCTACACTTACAGTTGGTGCAGAATTCATTCATTGATTCCCCGTGTCCATTAACTGATTGCTCACAGCTTCATGGATCCAGGCAGCTTGCGTTAAGTAGTGACAGTCACTGTGCTAAGTGCTAAAGGTTTAATGATGAATGTGAAAAGGATTTTCCTTCATGGAACTGGGACAAATCCATGAATATCTCTTCTTTCAATCAACTGTTCCCCTCTACCTCTTAAGGGGCTTGCCCGGTAGCCCCTACAGCCCTCCTGATTTTTAGCCTTCTTATTCCTCCCTGAAGTTGCATGTCATGCTCAGGGATGTGGAGTTTGCCCCTGAGTGGAGGAGCAGGTGATAGCTCTCCCTCCCCCTAACTGAGGATGCAGCCTTTTTTTTCCTCTTTAAATCTTCGTTGCTTGACAGCCAGATAGAGCATCTTTTCCCTTTCTGAGTTGGCTTCTTATACTGTCTTCCTCTTTGTGGGCCTTTGATTCTTTCTAGATTGCACTGGAAATCCGATGAAGCAGTGAGGCTCTGGGGTTACATTTACTCTTTACTGAGTGTATCTTACACAAGGCGCCATACCAGAGGGGGTGTTTGAGGATAAATAGGACACAGAATCTGCCTCCAAGAAACATGATTTAGGTGGAGAAAATCACACATACACACCAAATAATTTTTTTTAAGACAATTAGTAAAAAGAGGAATATCATTGAATTTCTGTTTTTGGTATATATATATATATATATATATATATATATATATATATATATATATATATAATTGAAGTAAAGTTGATTTACAATATTGTGTTAGCTGAATTTCTGTTTTTGGTGTATATATATATATATATATATATATATATATATATATATATATATATACACATATAAAATTGAAGTAAAGTTGATTTACAATGTTGTGTTAGTTTCAGCACAGTGCTTCAGTTATATATATATGTATGTATGTATTTTTTTTCACACCCCTTTCCCTTACAGGTTACTCTAAAATACTGAGTATAGTTCCCTGTGCTATACAGTAGGTCTTGTTGGTTATCTATTTTATATATAGTACTGTGAATATGTTAATACCAAACTCCAAAGTTACCCCTCCCCACCTTTCCTCTTTGAAATATAATATAGTTGAAATTCTTTATTAGTTTAGGATAAATGGTGAGACTTTTCAGGACTTTAGAGAGGTATAGGGTTTATGCAGATCTTGAAGGATATTTAGCACAATGGAGAGAACAAATCAATGTTTCCAGCCTTCTTCCCACATCAGTCCTCCATACTTCTGCCACTCCCTTCTTCTTTTTTCCTATTTATTCAATACTGCCTCTTGTTATATTTTTGTTTTTGAAATTTACTTCACTTTTAATACAGCAGGTTCTTATTAGTTACCTATTTTATACATATTAGTGTATATATGTCAATCTCAATCTCCCAGTTCATCCCACCTCCCCCCAATGCCTTCCCCCCTTGGGGTCCATACGATTGTTCTTTATATCTGTGTCTCTATTTCTGCTTGCAAACCAGTTAATCTATAATATTTTTCTAGATTTCACATATATGCGTTAATATACGATATTTGTTTTTCTCTTTCTGACATATTTCACTCTGTATGACAGTCTCTAGGTCTATCCAGGTCTCTACAAATGACCTAATTTCATTCTAATTTGTGGCTGAGTAATATTCCATTGTATATGTAACATATCTTCTTTATCCATTTGTCTGTTGATGGGCATTTAGGTTGCTTCAATGACCTGGCTATTGTAAATATTGCTGCAAAGAACATTGTGGTGCCTGTGTTTTTTTGAATTATGGTTTTCTCTGGGTATATGCTCAGTAGTGGGATTGCTGGGTCATATGGTAATTCTATTTTTAGTTTTTAAAGGAAGCTCCATACTGTTCTCAATAGTGGTTCAGTCAATTTACATTCCTACCAATAGTGCAAAAGGGTTTGCTTTTTTCCACACCCTCTCCAACATTTATTGTTTGTATATTTTTTTATAGTGGCCATTCTGACTGGTGTAAGGTGATATCTCATTGTCGTTTTGATTTGCATTTCTCTAATAATTAGTGATTTTGAGCAGCTTTTCATGTGCCTCTTGGCCACCTGTATGTATTTTTTTGAGAAATCTCTATTTAGGTTTTCTACCCGTTTTTGGATTGGTTGTTTGCTTTTTCAATATCGAGCTGCAAGAGCTGTTTATATATTTTGGAGATTAACCTTTTGTCCATTATTAGTTTGCAAATATTTTCTCCCATTCTAAACATTGTCATTTCTTCTTGTTTATAGTTTCCTATGTGGTGCAAAATCTTTTAAGATTCATTAGGTCCAATTTGTTTATTTTTTATTTATATTTTTAACATCTTTATTGGAGCATAATTGTTTTCAATGGTGTGTTAGTTTCTGCTTTATAACAAAGTGAACTAGCCATACATATACATATATTCCCATATCTCCTCCATCTTATGTCTCCTTCCAACCCTCCCATTTCTACCTCTCTAGGTGGTCACAAAGCACTGAGCTGAACTCCCCATGCTATGTGGCTGCTTCCCATTAGCTATCTATATTACATTTAGTAATGTATATATGTCCATGCCAATCTCTCACTTTGTCCCAGCTTACCATTCCCCCTCACCATATCCTCAAGTCCATTCTCTATGTCTGTATCTTTATTCCTGTCCTGCCTCTAGGTTCTTCAGAACTATTTTTTTCTTTTTTTTAAGATTCCATACCTATGTGTTAGCATACAATATTTGTATTTCCGTTTCTGACTTACTTCACTCTATGACAGACTTTAGGTCCATCCACCTCACTACAAATAACTGAATTTTGTTTCTTTTTATGGCTGAGTAATATTCCATTGTATATATGTGCCACATCTTCTTTATTCATTCATCTGTTGATGGACACTTAAGTTGCTTCCATGTCCTGGCTCTTGTAAATAGAACTGCAATGAACATTATAGTACATGACTCTTTTTAAATTATGGTTTTCTCAGGGTATATGGCCAGTAGTGGGATTTCTGGGTCTTATGGTAGTTCTATTTTTAGTGTTTTAGGAACTTGCATACTGTTCTCCATAGGGGCTGGATCAATTTATATTTCCCATCAACAGTGCAAGAGGGTTCCCTTTTCTCCACACCCTCTCCAGCATTTATTGTTTGCAGATTTTTTGATGATTGCCATTCTGACTGGTGTGAGGTGACACTTCATTGCCATTTTGATCTGCATTTCTCTAATGATTAGGGATGTTGAGCATCCTTTCATGTGTTTGTTGGCAATCTGGATATCTTCTTTGGAGAAATATCTATTTAGGTCTTCTGCCCATTTTTGGATTGGGTTGTTTATTTTTATGATATTGAGCTGCATATGCTGCTTGTAAATTTTGGAGATTAATTCTTTCTCATTTGCTTCATTGGCAAATATTTTCTCCCATACCAAGTGTTGTCTTTTCATCTTGTTTATGGTTTCCTTTGTTGTGCAAAAGTTTTGAAGTTCCATTAGGTCCCACTTGTTTATTTTTGTTTTTACTTCCATTTCTCTAGGAGGTGGGTCAAAAAGGATCTTGCTGTGATTTATGTCATAGAGTGTTCTGTCTATGTTTTCCTCTATGAGTTTTATAATGTCTAAACTTACATTTAGGTCTTTAATCCTTTTAGAGTTTATTTTTGTGTATGGTGTTAGGGAGTGTTCTAATTTCATTCTTTTACATGTAGCTGTCCCGTTTTCCTAGCACTACTTACTGAAGAGGCTGTCTTTTCTCCATTGCATATTCTTGCCTCCTTTATGAAAAATAAGGTGACCGTGTGTGTGGGTTTATCTCTGGGCTTTCTATCCTGTTCCATTGATCTATATTTCTGTATTTGTGCCAGTACCATACTGTCGTGATTACTGTAGCTTTGTAGTACAATCTGAAATCAAGGAGCCTGATTCCTCCAGCTCCGTTTTTCTTTCTCAAGATTGTTTTTACTAGTCGGGGCCTTTTCCATTTCCATACAAATTGTGAAATTTTTCTTCTAGTTCTGTGAAAAATGCCATTGGTAGTTTGATAGTGATTGCATTGAATCTGTAGATTGCTTTGGATACTATAGTCATTTTCACAGTGTTGATTCTTCCAATCTAAGAACATGATATATCTCTCCATCTTTGTGTATCATCTTTATTTATTTATTTATTTTTTTTAACATCTTTATTGGAGTACAATTGCTTTACAATAGTGTGTTAGTTTTCCCTCTACAACAAACTAAATCAGTTATACATAAACACATGCTCCCACATCTCCTCCCTCTTGCATCACCCTCTCTCCCACCCTCCCTATCCCACCCCCACAGGTGGCCACAAAGCACAGAGGTGATCTCCTTGTGCTATGCAGCAGCTTCCCACCAGCTTTCTAATTTACATTTGATAGTGTATATATGTCCCTGCCACTCCCCCACTTCGTCACAGCCCACCCCTCCCCCTCCCCATATCCTCAAGTCCATGCTCGAGTAAGTCTGTGTTTTATTCCCGTCCTACCACTAATCTCTTCATGACATTTTTTTCCCTTAGAGTCCATATATATGTGTTAGCATACGGTATTTGTTTTTCTCCTTCTGACTTACTTCACTCTGTATGACAGACTCCAGGTCCATCCACCTCATTATAAATAACTCAGTTTCATTTCTTTTTATGGCTGAGTAATACTCCATTGTATATATGTGCCACATCTTCTTTATCCATTCATCTGTTGATGGACACTTAGGTTGCTTCCATGTCCTGGCTATTGTAAATAGAGCTGCAATGAACATTTTGGTACATGAGTCTTTCTGAATTATAGTTTTCTCAGGGTATATTCCCAGTAGTGGGATTGCTGGGTCGTATGGTAGTTCTATTTGTAGTTTTTTAAGGAACCTCCATACTGTTCTCCATAGCGGCTGTATCAATTTACATTCCCACCAGCAGTGCAAGAGGGTTCCCTTTTCTCCACACCCTCTCCAGCATTTATTGTTTCTAGAGTTTTTGATGATGGCCAATCTCACCGGTGTGAGATGATATCTCATTGTAGTTTTGATTTGCATTTCTCTAATGATTAATGAGGTTGAGCATTCTTTCATGTGTTAGTTAGCAATCTGTATATTTTCTTTGGAGAAATGTCTATTTAGTTCTTCTGCCCATTTTTCGATTGGGTTGTTTGTTTTTTTGTTATTGAGCTGCATGAGTTGCTTATAAATTTTGGAGATTAATCCTTTGTCAGTTGCTTCATTTGCAAATATTTTCTCCCATTCTGAGGGTTGTCTTTTGGTCTTGTTTATGGTATCCTTTGCTGTGCAAAAGCTTTTACGTTTCATTAGGTCCCATTTGTTTATTTGTGTTTTTATTTCCATTTCTCTAGGAGATGGGTCAAAAAGGATCTTGCTGTGATTTATGTCGTATAGTGTTCTGCTTATGTTTTCCTCTAAGAGTTTGATAGTGTCTGGCCTTACATTTAGGTCTTTAACCCATTTTGAGTTTATTTTTGTGTGTGGTGTTAGGGATTGTTCTAATTTCATACTTTTACATGTAGCTGTCCAGTTTTCCCAGCACCACTTATTGAAGAGGCTGTCTTTTCTCCACTGTATATCCTTCCCTCCTTTATCAAAGATAAGGTGACCATATGTGTGTGGGTTTATCTCTGGGCTCTCTATCCTGTTCCATTGATCTATATTTCTGTTTTTGTGACAGTACCATATTGTCTTGATTACTGTAGCCTTGTAGTAGAGTCTGAAGTCAGGGAGCCTAATTACTCCAGCTCCATTTCTCGTTCTCAAGATTGCTTTGGCTATTCGGGGTCTTTTGTGTTTCCATACAAATTGTGAAATTTTTTGTTCTAGTTCTGTAAAAAATGCCAGTGGTAATTTGATAGGGATTGCATTGAATCTGTAGATTGCTTTGGGTAGTATAGTCATTTTCACAATGTTGATTCTTCCAATCCAAGAATATGGTATATTTCTCCACGTATTTGTATCATCTTTAATTTCTTTCATCAGTGTCTTTTAGTTTTCTGCATACAAGTCTTTTGTCTCCTTAGGTAGGTTTATTCCTAGATATTTTATTCTTTTTGTTGCAATGGTAAATGGGAGTGTTTTCTTAATTTCACTCTCAGATTTTTCATCATTAGTGTATAAGAATGCCAGAGATTTCTGTGCATTAATTTTGTATCCTGCAACTTTACCAAATTCATTGATTAGCTCTAGTAGTTTTCTGGTAGCATCCTTAGGATTCTCTATGTATAGTATCATGTCATCTGCAAACAGTGACAGCTTTACTTCTTCTTTTCCTATTTGGATTCCTTTTATTTCTTTTTCTTCTCTGATTGCTGTGGCTAGAACTTCCAAAACTATGTTGAATAAGAGTGGTGAGAGTGGGCAACCTTGTCTTGTTCCTGATCTTAGTGGAAATGGTTTCAGTTTTTCACCATTGAGAACGATGCTAGCTGTGGGTTTGTCATATATGGCCTTTATTATGTTGAGGAAAGTTCCCTCTATGCCCACTTTCTGCAAGGTTTTTATCATAAATGAGTGTTGAATTTTGTCAAAAGCTTTCTCTGCATCTATTGAGATGATCATATGGTTTTTCTCCTTCAGTTTGTTGATATGGTGTATCACATTGATTGATTTGCGTATATTGAAGAATCCTTGCATTCCTGGGATAAACCCCACTTGATCATGCTGTATGATCCTTTTAATGTGCTGTTGGATTCTGTTTGCTAATATTTTGTTGAGGATTTTTGCATCTATGTTCATCAGTGATATTGGCCTGTAGTTTTCTTTCTTTGTGACGTCTTTGTCTGGTTTTGGTATCAGGGTGATGTTGGCCTCATAGAATGAGTTTGGGAGTGTTCCTCCCTCTGCTATCTGTTGGAAGAGTTTGAGAAGGATAGGTGTTACCTCTTCTCTAAATGTTTGATAGAATTCGCCTGTGAAGCCATCTGGTCCTGGGCTTTTGTTTGCTGGAAGATTTTTAATCACAGTTTCAATTTCAGTGCTTGTGATTGGTCTGTTCATATTTTCTATTTCTTCCTGGTTCAGTCTCGGCAGGTTGTGCATTTCTAAGAATTTGTCCATTTCTTCCAGGTTGTCCATTTTATTGGCATACAGTTGCTTGTAGTAATCTCTAATAATCTTTTGTATTTCTGCAGTGTCAGTTGTTATATCTCCTTTTTCATTTCTAATTCTATTGATTTGAGTCTTCTCCCTTTTATTCTTGATGAGTCTGGCTAATGGTTTATCAATTTTATTTATCTTCTCAAAGAACCAGCTTTTAGTTTTATTGATCTTTGCTATTGTTTCCTTCACTTCTTTTTCATTTATTTCTGATCTGATCTTTATGATTTCTTTCCTTCTGCTAAATTTGGGGTTTTTTTGTTCTTCTTTCTCTAATTGCTTTAAGTGCAAAGTTAGGTTGCTTATTCGAGATGTTTCCTGTTTCTTAAGGTATGATTGTATTGCTATAAACTTGCCTCTTAGAACTGCTTTTGCTGTATCCCATAGGTTTTGGGTTGTTGTGTCTCCATTGTCATTTGTTTCTAAGTAATTTTTATTTCCTCTTTGATTTCTTCAGTGATCACTTCATTATTAAGTAGTGTATTGTTTAGCCTCCATGTGTTTGTATTTTTTACAGATCTTTTCCTATAATTGATATTTAGTCTCATAGCGTTGTGGTCGGAAAAGATACTTGATACGATTTCAATTTTCTTAAATTTGCCAAGGCTAGATTTGTGACCCAATATATGATCAATCCTGGAGAATGTTCCATGAGCACTTGAGAAAAATGTGTATTCTGTTGTTTTTGGATGGAATGTCCTATAAATATCAATTAAGTCCATCTTGTGTAATGTATCATTTAAAGCTTGTGTTTCCTTATTTATTTTCATTTTGGATGATCTGTCCATTGGTGAAAGTGGGGTGTTAAAGTCCCCCATTATAATTGTGTTGCTGTCGATTTCCCCTTTTAAGGCTGTTAGTATTTGCCTTATGTATTGAGGTGCTTCTATGTTGGGTGCATAAATATTTACAATTGTTATATCTTCTTCATGGATCGATCCCTTGATCATCATGTAGTGTCTTTCTTTGTCTCTTGTAATAGTCTTTATTTTAAAGTCTATTTTGTCTGATATGAGAATTGCTACTCCAGCTTTCTTCTGATTTCCATTTGCATGGAATATCTTTTTCCATCCCCTTACTTTCAGTCTGTATGTGTCCCTAGGTCTGAAGTGGGTCTCTTGTAGACAGCATATATATGGGTCTTGTTTTTGTATCCATTCAGCCACTCTGTGTCTTTTGGTGGGAGCATTTAATCCATTTACATTTAAGGTAATTATCGATATGTATGTTCCTATTTCCATTTACTTAATTGTTTCAGGTTGTTCTTGTAGGTCTTTTCCTTCTCTTGTGTTTCTTGCCTAGAGAAGTTCCTTTATTATTTGTTGTAGAGCTGGTTTGGTGGTGCTGAACTCTCTCAGCTTTTGCTTGTCTGTAAAGGTTTTAATTTCTCCATCAAATCTGAATGAGATCCTTGCTGGGTAGAGTAATCTTGGTTGTAGGTTTTTTTTCCTTCATCACTTTAAATATGTCCTGCCACTCCCTTCTGGCTTGTAGAGTTTCTGCTGAAAGATCAGATGTTAATCTTATGGGGATTCCCTTGTGTGTTATTTGTTGTTTTTCCCTTGCTGCTTTTAATATGTTTTCTTTGTATTTAATTTTTGACAGTTTGATTATTATGTGTCTTGGCGTGTTTCTCTTTGGGTTTATCCTGTATGGAACTCTCTGTGCTTCCTGGACTTGATTGACTATTTCCTTTCCTATATTAGGAAAGTTTTCAACTATAATCTCTTCAAATATTTTCTCAGTCCCTTTCTTTTTCTCTTCTTCTTCTGGGACCCCTATAATTCGAATGTTGTTGCATTTAATGTTGTCCCAGAGGTCTCTGAGACTGTCCTCAGTTCTTTTCATTCTTTTTTCTTTCTTCTGCTCTGCAGTAGTTATTTCCACTATTTTATCTTCCAGGTCACTTATCCGTCCTTCTGCCTCAGTTATTCTGCTATTGATCCCATCTAGAGTATTTTTAATTTCATTTATTGTGTTGCTCATCGTTTCTTGCTTCCTCTTTATTTCTTCTAGGTCCCTGTTAACTGTTTCTTGCAAATTGTCTATTCTATTTCCAAGATTTTGCATCATCTTCACCATCATTATTCTAAATTCTCTTTCAGGTAGATTGGCTATTACCTCTTCATCTGTTAGGTCTGGTGTGTTTTTATCTTGCTCCTTCATCTGTTGTGTGTTTTTCTGTCTTCTCATTTCGCTTATCTTACTGTGTTTGAGGTCTCCTTTTTGCACGCTGCAGGTTCGTAGTTCCTGTTGTTTTTGGTGGCTGTCCCCAGTGGCTAAGGTTGGTGCAGTGGGTTGAGTAAGTTTCCTGGTTGGGGGGACTGGTGCCTCTGTTCTGGTGGATGAGGCTGGATCTTGTCTTTCTGGTGGGCAGGTCCTCGTCTGGTGGTGTGTTTGGGGATGTTGGTAAACTTATTATGCTTTTAGGCAGCCTCTCTGCTAATGGATGGGGCTGTAGACCTGTCTTGCTCTTTGTTGGGAAAGGGTGTCCAGCACTGTTCTTTGCTGGTCCTTGAGTGAAGCTGGGTCTTGGTGTTGAGATGGAGGTCTCTGGGAGATTTTCACCATCTGATATTACGTGGAGCTTGGAGTTCTCTTGTGGACTAGTGTCTTGAGGTTGGTTCTCCCACCTCAGGGACACCGCCCTGGTGCCTGGCTGGGGCGCCAAGAACCTTTAATCCACACGGCTCAAAATAAAAGGTAGAATAAATAGAGAGGAAAGAAAAGGAAGGAAGGAGGGAGGGAGGGAAGGAAGGAAGAAAGGAAGGAAGAAATGAAGGAAGGAAGCAAGAAAGGAAGGAAGGAAGTGCAGAGGAAGAAAGGGAGGAAGGAAGAGAGGAAGGGAGGAAAGAAGGGGGAAGGAAGGAAGAAAGAAGGGAAAGAGGGAAGAAAGGAAGGAAGAAAGGAAGAAAGAAAGGGAGAAGACAGAGTAGTATAAAGTATAGTTATTAAAATAAAAAAATAATTATTAAGAAGAAAAATTTCCTTTAAAAAAAAAAAAACAGAAAAATGGGTCGGTCTAACCCTAGGACAAATGGTGCAAGCAAAGCTATACAGACAAAATCTCACACAGCAGCACACACATACACACTCACAAAAAGAAAAAAAAGGGGAAAATAATAGTATATCTTGCTCCCAAAGTCCACCTCCTCAACTTGGGATGATTCGTTGTCTATTCAGGTTTTCAACAGATGCAGGGCACTTAAAGTTGATTGTGGAGCTTTAATCCACCGCTTCTGAGGCTCCTGGGAGAGACCTCCCCCTCTCCTCTCTGTTCGCACAGCTCCTGGGGTTCAGCTTTGGACTTGGTCCCGCCTCTGTGTGTAGGTTGTCCGAGGGCGACTGCCCTTCGCTCAGACAGGACGATGTTAAAGGAGCAGTTGATTCGGGGGCTCCAGTTCACTCAGGCTGGGGGGAGGGAGTGGCACGGGGGCGGGGCGAGTCCGCGGCGGCAGAGGCCGACGTGACGCTGCACAGGCCCAAGGCGCGCTGTGCGTTCTCCCGGGGAAGCTGTCCCTGGATCCCGGGACCCCGGCAGTGGCGGACTGCACGGGCTCCCGGGAGGGCCGGTGTGGAGAGTGACCTGTGCTCACACACAGGCCTCTTGGTGGTGGCAGCAGCAACCTTAGCGTCTGACACCCGTCTCTACTGTCCGTGCCGACAGCCGCGGCTCGCGCCCGTTTCTGGAGCTCCTCTACGCGGTGCTCTTAATCCCCTCACCTCACACCCGAGGAAGCAAAGAGGCAAGAAAAGGTCTCTTGTCTCTTCGGCAACTCCGCGCCCGCTTCTAGGGCTCCTTTAAGTGGCGCACTTAATCCCCTCTCCTCGCGCCCAGGCAGCAAAGAGGGAGGAAAAGGTCTCTTGCCTCTTCGGCAGCTCCAGACTTCTCCCGAACTCCCTCCCGGCCAGCCGTGGCGCACTAGCCCCCTTCAAGCTGTCTTCACTCTGCCAACTCCAGACCTTTCCCTGGGATCTGACTGAAGCCCGAGCCTCAGCTCCCGGCCCCGCCCTCCCCGGCGGGCGAGCAGACAAGCCTCTCGGGCTGGTGAGTGCCGGTCGGCACCGATCCTTTGCGGGAATCTCTCCGCTTTGCCCTCCGCACCCCTGTGGCTGAGCTGTCCTCCGCGGCTCCGGAGCTTCCCCCTCCGGCGCCCGCAGTCTCCGCCCGCAAAGGGGCCTCTAGTGTGTGGGAGTCTTTCCTCCTTCTCGGCTCCCTCCCACTGGCGTAGGTCCCGTCCCTATTCTTTTGTCCCTGTTTATTCTTTTTTCTTTTGCCCTACCCAGATATGTGGGGAGTTTCTTGCCTTTTTGGAGGTCTGAGGTCTTCTGCCAGCGTTCAGTGGGTGTTCTATTGGAGAAGTTCCACGTGTAGATGTATTTCTGATGTCTCTGTGAGGAGGAAGGAGATCTCCGCGTCTTACTCTTCCGCCATCTTTAAGCCATCTCCTTTGTATCATCTTTAATTTCTTTCATCTGTGTCTTATAGTTTTCTACCTACAGGTATTTTGTCTCCTTAGGTAAGTTTATGCCTCTGTATTTTATTCTGTTTGTTGCAATGGTAAAAGGGAGTGTTCCCTTAACTTCTCTTTCAGATTTTATATCATTAGTGAATAGGAATGCAAGAGATTACTGTGCATTAATTTTGTATCCTGCTACTTTACCAAATACATTGATTAGCTCTAGTAGTTTTCTGGTAGCATCTTTAGGATTCTCTATGTATAGTACCATGTTATTTGCAAACAGTGAGAGTTTTACTTCTTTGTTTACAATTTAGATTCCTTTTATTTCTTTTTCTTCTCTGATTGCTGTATCTAAAACTCCCAAAACTATGTTGGATAATAGTGGTGAGAGTGGGCAACCTTGTCTTGTTCTGGATCTTAGAGGAAATGATTTCATGTTTACACCATTGAGAACGATGTTGGCTGTGAGTTTGTCATATATGGCCTTTATTATGTTGAGGTAAGTACCCTCTATGCCTACGTTCTGGAGGGTTTTTATCATAAATGTGTGCTGAATTTTGTTGAAAGCTTCTTCTGCATCTTTTGAGATGATCATATTTTTTTTCTCCTTCAAATTGTTAATATGGTTTATCACATTGATTTGTGTATATTGAAGAATCCTTGCATTCCTGGGATAAACCCCAGTTGATTGTGTTGTATGATCCTTTTAATGTGCTGTTGGATTCTCTTTGCTAGTATTTTGTTGAGGAGTTTTGCATCTATGTTCATCAGTGATATTGGCCTGTAGTTTTCTTTCTTTGTGACATCTTTGTCTGGTTTTGGTATCAGGGTGATGGTGGCCTTATAGAATGAGTTTGGTAGTGTTCCTCCCTCTGAATATTTTGGAAGATTTTTGAGAAAGATAAGTGTTAGCTCTTCTCTAAATGTTTGATAGAATTCGCCTGTGAAACCTTCTGGTCCTGGACTTTTGTTTGTTGGAAGATTTTAAATCACAGTCTATATTTCAATGCTTGTGACTGGTCTGTTTATATTTTCTATTTCTTCCTGTATCAGTCTCAGAACGTTGTGTTTTTCTAAGAATTTGTCCATTTCATTGGTATATAGTTGCTTGTAGTAATCTCACATGATCCTTTGTATTTCTGAATGTAACTTGTTACTTCCCCTTTTTTATTTCTAATTGTATTTATTTGAGTCTTCTGTCTTTTTTTTTTTTTTTTTTTTTTTTTGCAGTACATGGGTCTCTCACTGTTGCAGTCTCTCCTATTGCAGAGCACAGGCTCCGGACACACTGGCTCAGCAGCCATGGCTCATGGGCCTAGCCACTCTGTGGCATGTGAAATCCTCTGGCCCAGGGCATGAGCTCTTGTCCCCTGTATTGGCAGGCGGACTCTCAACCACTGCACCACCAGGGAAGCCCCTGCCTTTTTTGCTTGATGAGTATGGTTAATGGTTTATCAATTTTTTTAATCTTCTCTCAAAGAACCAGCTTTTAATTTTTTTCATCTTTGCTATTGTTTCCTTTGTTTCTTTTTCATTTATTTCTGATCTGAATTTTATGATTTCTTTCTGCCAACTCTGGGCTATTTTTTTTTCTTCTTTCTCTTATTGCTTTAGGTGTAAGTTTAGATTCTTTATTTGAGATGTTTCTTGTTTCTTGCAGTAGGATTGAATAGCTATAAACTTCCCACTTAGAAGTGTTTTCAATGGATCCCATAGGTTTTGAGCCATTGTGTTTTCATTGCCATTTGTTTCTAGATATTTTTTGATTTCCTGTTTGATTTCTTCTGTGCTCTCTTGGTTATTTAGTAGTGTATTATTTAGCCTCCATTTGTTTGTACTTTTTACAGACATTTTCCTGTAATTGATATCTAGTCTCATAGTGTTGCGGTCAGAAAAGATACTTGATACTATTTCAATTTTTGTAAATTTACCTAGGCTTGATTTGTGAACCAAGATGTGATCTATCCTGGAGGATGTTCCATGAACACTTGAGAAGAAAGTGCATTCTGCTGTTTTTGGATGAAATGTCCTATAAATATCAATTAAGTCCATCTTTTCTAGTGCATGATTTAAAGCTTGTGTTTCCTTATTTATTTTCATTTTGGATACCCTGTCCATTGGTGAAAATGTGGGGTTAAAGTCCCCTACTATGATTGTGTTACTGTCGATTTCCCCTTTTATGGCTTATATATTTACCTTATATATTGTGTTGCTCCTGTGTTGGGTGCATTAAATATTTACAATTGTTACATCTTCTTGGATTGATCCCTTGATCATTATGTGTGTCCTTCTTTGTCTGTTGTAATACTCTTTGTTTTAAAGTCTATTTTGTCTGACATGAGAATTGCTACTCCAGATTTCTTTTGATTTCCATTTGCATGGAATGTCTTTTTCCATCCCCTCACTTTCAGTCTGTACGTGTCCCTAGGTCTGAAGTGGGTCCCTTGTAGACAACATATATATGGATCTTGTTTTTGTAATCATCAGCTACTCTATGTTTTTTGGTTGGAGCCTTTAATCTGTTTACATTTAAGGTAATTATCGATATGTATGTTCCTATTACCATGTTCTTAATTGTTTTGGGTTTGTTATTGTAGTTCATTTCTTTGTTTTGTGTTCCTTGCCTAGAGAATTTCCTTTAGCATTTGTTGTGAAGCTGGTTTGGTGCTGCTGAATTCTCTTAGCTTTTTCTTTTTTTTAATTCTTTTTTTTTGACATCTTTATTGGAGTATAATTGCTTTACAATGATGTGTTAGTTTCTGCTTTACAATAGTGAATCAGTTATACATATACATATGTTCCCCTATCTCTTCCCTCTTGTGTCTCCCTCCCTCCTACACTCCATATCCCATCTCTCTAGGTGGTCACAAAGCACCAAGCTGATCTCCCTGTGCTATGTGTCTTAGCTTTCCCTTGTCTGTAAAGTTTTTAAATTCTCCATCCAATCTGAATGAAATCCTTCCTGGGTAGAGTAATCTTGGTGGTAGGTTTTTCCTTTTCATCACTTTAAATATGTCCCACCACTCCCTTCTGGCTTGCAGAGTTTCTGCTGAAAGGTCAACTGTTAACCTTATGGGGATTCTCTTGTATGTTATTTGTTGCTTTTCTGTTGCTGCTTTTAATTTTTTTCTCTGTATTTAGTTTTTGATAGTTTGCTTAATATGTGTCATGGCATGTTTCTACCTAGATTTATCCTGTATGGGACTCCCTGCACTTCCTGGACTTGATTGACTCTTTCCTTTCCTATATAAGGAAAGTTTTCAACTGTAATCTCTTCAAATATTTTCTCAGTCCCTTTCTTTTTCTCTGTTCTTCTGGGACGCCTATAATTGAAATGTTGGTATATTTAATTTTGTACCAGAGGTCTCTGAGACTGTCCTCAATTATTTTCATTCTTTTTTCTTTATTCTGTTCTCAGTAGTTATTTCCAATATTTTATCTTCCAGGTCACTTATCCTTTCTTCTGCCTCAGTTATTCTGCTATTGATTCCTTCTAGAGAATTTTTAATTTCATTTATTGTGTTTTTCATCAGTTTTTGTTTGCTCTTTACTTCTTCTACATCCTTTTTAAACGTCTCTTGTATTTCATCCATTCTATTTCCAAGATTTTGGATCATCTTTGCTCTCATTATTCTGAATTATTTTTCAGGTAGACTGCCTACTTCCTCTTCATTTGTTTTGTCTAGTGAGATTTTGCCTTGCACTGCATCAGCTGTGTGTTTCTCTGTCTTCTCATTTTGCTTAACTTACTGTGTTTGGAGTTTCTTTTTTGCAGGCTGCATGTTCGTAGTTACCATTGTTTTTGGTGTCTGCCCCCAGTGGGTAAGATTGGTTCAGTGGGTTGGGTAGTCTTCCTAGAGTAGAGGACTGGTGCCTGTGTTCTGGTGGATGAGGCTGGATCTTGTCTTTCTGGTGGACAGGACCTCATCCGGTCATGTGTTTTGGGGTGTCTGTGACCTTATTATGATGTTACGCAACCTCTCTGCTAATGGTTGGGGTTGTTTTCTTGTCTTGTTTTTTGTTTGGCATAGGGTTTCCAGCACTGTAGCTTGCTGGTCATTGAGTGGAGCTGGATCTTATCATTGAGATGGAGATCGGTGGGACAGCTTTTGCCATTTGATATTATGTGGAGCCTGGAGGTCTCTGATGGACCAATGGCCTGAATTCAGCTTTCCCAGCTCAGAGGCACAAGCCTGATACATTCTGGAACACCAAGACAGTCAGCCACATGGTTCAGAGGAAAAGGGAGAAAAAAATAAAGTTATTTTAAAAAAGATTAAAAAAATATTAACAATAAAAAATTAGAATATAGGAAAAAAAGGAAAAAAAAGAAATAAAGAAGAGAGCAACTAAAACAAAAAACAAATCCACCAATGATAACAAATTATAACTATTTTTTAAAAAACCAAAAAAAACCCAGAGAGACAGAGCCCTTAGATAAATGGTAAAAGCAAAGCTATACAGACAAAATCACCCAAAGAATCATATACATACACACTCACAAAAAGAAAAAAGGAAAAAGAAAAAGGTATATATAGGAATGCAAGAGGTTTCTGTGCATTAATTGTGTATCCTGCAACTCTAACAAATTAATTGATTAGCTCTAGTTTTTTTCTGATGGCAATTTGTATTCCTGTTACTTGTTTTTCTTCTCTGATTGCTGTGACCAGGACTTCTAAAATCATGTTGAATAATAGTGGTGAGAGTGGATATCCTTTTCTTGTTCATGATCTTTTATGAAATGCTTTCAGTTTTTCACAATTGAGAATGATGTTGGCTGTGAGTTTTTCATATGTGACCTTTATTATGTTGAGGTAAGTTCCCTGTATGCCCATTTTCTGGAGAGTTTTCTTTTTTTTAAATAAATGGGTGTTGAATTTTGTGAAAAGATTTCTCTGTATCTATTGAAATAGTTTTTATTTTTCAGTTTGTTAATATTGTGTATCACATTGATTGATTTGCTTGTATTGAAGAATCCTTGCATCCCTGTGATAAACCCCACTTGATCATGATGTATGATCCTTTTAATGTGGTGGTACATTCTCTTGACGGTATTTTGTTGAGGATTTTTGCATCTATGTTCATCAGTGATATTGGCCTGTTGTTTTCTTTCTTTGTGACATCTTTGTCTGGTATTAGTATCAGAGTGATTGGCCTCATAGAATGAGTTTGGGAGTGTTTCTCCCTCTGCTATAGTTTGGAAGAGTTTGAGAAGGATAAGTGTTAGCTCTTCTTTAAATGTTTGATAGAATTCACCTGTGAAACCATCTGGTCCTGGGCTTTTGTTTGTTGGAAGATTTTTAACCATGGTTTCAATTTCAGTGGTTGTGATTGGTCTATTCATATTTTGTATTTCTTCCTGGTTCAGTTTTGGAAGGTTATACCTTTCTAAGAATTTGTCCATTCCTTGCAGGCTGTCCATTTTATTGGCATAGAGTTGCTTGTAGTAGTCTCTTATGATGCTTTGTATTTCTGTGGTGTCCATTGTAACTTCTCCTTTTTCATTTCTAATTTTATTGATTTGAGTCCTCTCCCTCTTTTTCTTGATGAGTCTAGATAAAGGTTTATCAATTTTGTTTATCTTCTCAAAGAACTAGCTTTAATTTTATTGATCTTTACTATTGTTTTTTTTCTATTTCATTTATTTCTGATCAGATCTTTATGATTTCTTTCCCTCTAGTAACTTTGGGTTTGGTTTGTTCTTTTTCTGTAGTTCCTTTAAGTGTAAGTTTATATTGTGTATTTGAGACTTTTCTTGTTTCTTGAGGCAGGATTGTATTGCTATAAACTTCCCTCTTGGAACTGCTTTTACTGCATCCCATAGGTTTTGGGTTGTTGTGTTTTCATTGTCATTTGTCTCTTTGTATTTTTTTATTTCCTCTTTGATTTCTTCAGTGATCTCTTGGTTATTTAGTAACGTATTGTTTAGCCTCCATGTGTTTCTGTTCTTTACATTATTTTCCCTGTAATTGATTTTTAAATCATAGTGTTGTGATTGGAAAAGATGCTTGATATGATTTCAATTTTCTTAAATTTACCAAGGCTGGATTTGAGACACAAGATGTGTTCTATCCTGGAGAATGTTCTGTGTGCACTTGAGAAGAATGTGCATTCTGTTGTTTTTGGTTGGAATGTCTTATAAATATCAACTAAATCTATCTGGTCTATTCTATCATTTAAAGCTTCTGTTTTCCATATTAATTTTTTGTCTGGATGATCTGTCCTTTGGTGTAAGTTAAGTGAGGTGTTAAAGTCCCCCACTATTATTGTGTTACTGTTGATTTCCTCTTTTACAACTGTTAGCAGTTGCCTTATGTGTTGATGTGCTCCTATGTTGGGTGCATAAATACCTACAATTGTTATATCTTCTTCTTGGATTGATCCCTTGATCATTATGCAGTGTCCTTCTTTGTCTCTTGTAATAGTCTTTGTTTTAAAGTCTATTTTGTCTGATATGAGAATTGTTACTCCAGGTTTCTTTTGTTTTCCATTTGGGCGGAATATCTTTTTCCGTCCCCTCACTTTCAGTCTCTATGTGTCCCTAAGTCTAAAGTGGGTATCTTGTAGACAGCATATATATGGGTCTTGTTTTTGCATCCATTCAACAAGCCTGTGTCTTTTGTTTGGAGCATTTAATTCTTTCACAATTAAGGTAATTATCAATATGTATGTTCCTATGACAATTTTGTTAATTGTTTTGGATTTGTTTTTGTAGGTCCTTTTCTTCTCTTATGTTTCTCACTTAGAGAAATTATTTTAGCGTTTGTTGTAGAGATGGTTTGATGGTACTGAATTCTCTTAACTTTAGCTTGTCTGTAAAGCTATTGATTTCTCCATTGAATCTGAATGAGATCCTTGCTGGGTAGAGTAATCTTGGTTGTAGGTTCTTCCTTTTTTTCACCTTAAGTATATCATGCCACTCCCTTCTGGCTTGTAGAGTTTCTGCTGAGCAATCAGCTGTTAACCTGATGGGAGTTCCCTTGTATATTTGTCATTTTTCCCTTGCTGCTTTCAATAATTTTTCTTTGTCTTTAATTTTTGTCAATTTGATTATGTTGTGTCTTGGCATGTTTCTACTTGGGTTTATCCTCGATGGGAGTCTCTGCACTTCCTCTACTTGGGTGGCTATTTCCTTTCCCATGTTAGGGAATTTTTCGAGTATCATCTCTGCACATATTTTCTCGGGTCCTTTCTCTCTCTCTCTTCTCCTTCTGAGACCCGTATAATGCAAATGTTGTTGCGTTTAATGCTTTCCCAGAGGTTTTTTAGACAGTCTTCATTTCTTTTCATTCTTTTTACTTTATTCTGTTCAGCAGCAGTGAATTCCACCATTCTGTCTTACAGGTCACTTATCCGTTTTTCTGCCTCCATTATTCTGCTATTTATTCCTTCTAGTGTATTTTTCATTTCATTGTATTGTTCATCTCTGTTTGTTCTGTCATTTTCTATGTGTTTGTTCTTTAATTCTTCTAGGTCTCTGTTAAACATTTCTTCCATCTTTTCAAACTTTGCCTCCACTGTTTTTCCATAGTCCTTGATCATCTTCACTATCATTATTCTGAATTCTTTTTTCTGGAATGTTGCCTATCTCCACTTCATTTATTTGTTTTTCTGGGGTTTTAACTTGTTCCTTCATCTGGTACATAGTCTTCTGCCTTTTCATTTTGTCTTTCTTTCTGTGAATGTGGTTTTTGTCCTGCAGCCTGCAGGATTCTAATTCTTCTTGCTTCTGCTGTCTGCCCTCTGATGGGTGAGCTTATTTAAGTGGCTTGTGCAAGTTTCCTGATGGGAGGGGCTGGTGTTGGGTAGAGTTGGCTGTTGCTCTTTTTGGCAGAGATCAGTAAAACTTCAATCTGCTTGTCTGCTGATGGGTGGGGCTGAGTTCCCTCCCTGTTGGTTTTTTGGCTTGTGGCAACCCAGTACTGGAGGCTACAGGCTCTTTGTGGGGCTAATGGTGGACTCTGGCAGGGCTTATGCTAAGGAGTACTTCCCAGAACTTCTGCTGCCAGTGTCCTTGTCCCCGCAGTGAGCCACAGCCACCCCTTGCCTCTGCAGGAGACCCTCCAACACTAGCAGGTAGGTCTGGTTCAGTTTTCTATGGGGTCACTGCTCCCTCATCCTTGGTCCTGATGCACACACTATTTTGTGTGTACCCTCTAAGAGTGGAGTCTCTGTTTCCCCTAGTCCTGTCAAAGTTCTGCAATCAAATCCCACTAGCCTTCAAAGTCTGATTCTCTGAAAATTCCTCCTCCTGTTGCCAGATGCCCAGGATGGGAAGCCTGATGTGTGGCTCAGAACCTTCACTCCAGTGTTTGGTCTGCTGTGGTATAAGTGTTCTCCAGTTTGTGAATCACATAGCCAGCAGTTATGGGATTTGATTTTATTGTGATTGCGCCCCTCTTACTGTCTCAGTTTGGTTTCTCCCTTGTCTTTGGATGTGGGGTATCTTTTTTGGTGAGTTCCAGTGTCTTCCTGTTGATGATTGTTCAGCAGTTAGTTGTGATTCCAGTGCTGTTGCAAGAGGAAATGAATGCATGTCCTTGTACTCTGCCATCTTGAACCAATATGCCATGCCCTTCTTGGCTCTCTCTCTACCCCAACAAGGAAGAAGGAATGGACCAATCTCATCAATTAAGTCTGGTATAATGTCTGTATTGCATTTACTGGTGGGAATGTCCCTGATTTATAAGGCATAGATATGTGCACAGCTCTTTTTCTCTTCCTCAGTACAAAGGTGGATGGGCTTGCTTGGCAGGCCTTGCCCTGACAGCTGGCTTACTTGGCTTTTCTACCTCATTGGTGAATGTAGCCTGCTGGAATAGATGTCTCCCAGGTTACCCAGATGACTTATCCTTTATGCTTCCTCTCCTTCCTCAAGGGACTTCTACTATGTTTCTATGCAGATGGTGATAAGATTTCCATCTCATAGATACTGTTGTTACTTGGTGGGGAGACAGCTAAGAGGACCACATACGTCTTCTGGCCAGAGCTATTTTCTTCCTTGAAGCCTCATGGGCATTTGGCATTGGGGTATTCATATGTTATATACTGCCTTGTTTTGTAGACATCTGTGAATGTCATACTCCACACTTATCCTTGCAATGTCGTCAGAAAAATATTTTATACTTTGCTTCATTTGTTTGCACCAATACAGTATGGTAGAGTAGAGAAGCAAATGGGTTTTTTTTTTAATAAATGAATGGAGTATTCAAGTTTGAATGATGTCTGATGCCCTCCTTCCATACATTCTCTTTGTGATCTCAGCAAATAACAACATGTTTGTATCAGTTCATCCTCTCAATCCTCCAGACCTGCACCTTCTGGATCTTGGCTGACTATTCTTCTCTCTCACACTTCCTACAGGGCTGGTCTCTAGGATTGCAAAATCTGTCACCTCTTCCCACTTTCACTAAAGCCAGCCTGGGACAGACCCTCATCCGGGTATGTCTGCATGTTGGCAAAAGTCCTCAATCAAGATTTCTGCCTCCAGACCCCTGCTCCAAGCAGACATGTCCTCCTAAAACAGCATGTTCACACCAGTACCCATGGAACCCTCATTTTCTATAGAATCCCAATATTCCTGTTTCTCCAGAGTATGAATTTACTGTTCTTATCCAAGTTCACCTCTCGATATTAACCAAACTAAATGGACAATTCTGATTGACATGATCATGAACATTCTACCAAAATCAAAGTAGAGTTGCTCTGAAAAGTCTTCAAAATGTTCCATACAAAACATAACTCCATAACAAAGACTTGATACCCTTTCCTATAGTAATTGTGAAGTAATTGCTACTAATCAAAGGACATAAAACTCTTCAGAATATGATTAAAGCATAATTAGGATGGGTTATGTATTGAGATGAGAAATCAGCCAATGAAAGGAAGGTATTATGCGTGATGTTTGATTATAAAGTAGTGTTCATACCAGAAAATAATTATGGATGAGTCTAGCAAGCAAATGAACTTCACCAACAACCTGCCCTCTTTTCCTTTTTGTTTCTGCTGTACATAGCATAAGAGTGACAGGATATATAGTTTAAAAAGCAAAACAAAATACAGAAAGATGCAGATTATTTTGACCAACATTTCCAGTCCTGGAAACCTGGAGATGGTAACTAACCAGAGGCAAAAGTTACAGACACAAAGAGTTGGATGAGGCTTTTGAACCTCCTAAGCCTCCCTGCATCCCTTTGCTAATTTAGGATCACATATTAGCAACAAAGTCTGGTGGCCTCACTGTGATTAGCAGTCATGGTTTGTTACTACCAGTCTTTGTAGAGCTTGATTTGTGAGTTTATTATTATCACCTTACTTATGTTACATCTAAGGAAAGTTGAAATGCAGGGAGTTATTTAACATAAAATAGAAAAGACTAAGGAGACCAGGAAAGCTATAGTGAATATTAGCTGTCATCATATGGAGGAAAGGAGAGAGTGGGTCTCTATATATTTAATTAATTTTTTTTTCCCTAAGGGCTGTGGAAGAACTGGTATAGACTATAGCCACTTGAAGACAGCTTGGATTTTTACTAAAAGAACAAGTTCAGTGCCATGGGTTGCTGAGGTTTGATGCTAGCTTGGAAGCATTATAGAGAGGGTGCTAGAATCCTAGAAGGGAGATTGGAATTCTGGAATAAGCATCCAAGCCTCCTGTGTTTGCCATTCTAGGCATCCTTAGTCTGCCTCATTTGAGTGGAAAAAAAAAAAGCACAATCTAAAAGTTGAGAATTATGTTTTATTTAGTGGACTCACTGAGGACTTAAGCCCAGGAGATAGCCTCTCAGATAGCTCTGAGGGATGCTCTGAAGAGTTAAGTGGGGAGCCAGGATATACAGGAGTTTTTGCAATAAAAAACCCAGGTAGTTGGAACATAAAAACATTACTGTTAATTAAAGAAAACCAGACTTCTCAAGTTAATTAATTTATCATTTTTCCATGTATGAGAAGATGTAAGAGTCTGGGCTCATTGAAACATTCCTTTGGTATACACCTTAACTATCTAGGGTCAGTATCCTGCTTTTCGTCATCCTGAATCCCCTCAGGGTGCACAGTCAGGGGTGGCTGTAGTGGCTGAAACCATGATGACTGCAACATCTTTTGTTTACTGATATGGCAGGTGACATTCTTCATCTACACCTCTTAACTTCTGTAGTTGTACCCAATGCTGAAGTAAGCATACAATAAGAATTAAAAATTATTATTGACTGATAATATGTGGTCAATAAAAGTTCATGTGAATGAACGGATAGTAGTCTGTATAAAAGAAAAGAAAATTGCAAAGTAAGCAATAATCCAGTAAAATCATGTAGTTTAGTCCAGAATTCAGAATTAATAACTTCGGAGTTATCCACTTTTATTGGAAGGGCCAGAATATACCTCTTCTGTGGGTGTTTTTTATTGCAAGGATTTTTGTGTTCTGAGGTGCTACTATGTGATTTTATATGGGAGGATATTTGCGATGGCATTATGGAATTGACTAACCACAATATACCAAACACAGTAGGTCTTGCTTTTCAGCTGGGGGTGGTGTACTGAGCCCTGATGCCCCACAATTTATGCACTTTATAAGGAAATAAACAATCACATTGGGAGAAATCAAAGTGGGAAAGGGGTGACTCTCACTCAGAGCTACCTTGTGAAGGGACCTCATGCTTAGCTCACTCTGAGTGGGCAGGGAATGCATCTCCATCTCAGCCTGGAGTCTAAAGCCTGAACCATATTTACACTATCTCTCTGGAATGTGCTAAAGATTAAGGAAATTGCTCTTCTCTTGGTCCCTGATGTGCTCAGGTTGGCCCTTGGCAAAATTCATAATTCCCACTCCCTCCCTGCCTCCCTTTCAGCCCTCTTCTGCCCCAGATTAAATGCTAGGACCTCAGGGGAGGTCTCTGATTGCAAATGGCAAGGGATTGTTCCTCTGATGCTCCCAGAGCACTGCTGCATTGAGCTTGCATCTTTCTTACCGCTCTCACACAAATCCCTTTCTGTGGGGTTGGTCCTCCTCTGAGAGCTTTCTGGCCTGTTGACTAATGAGCAATATCTCCTACCTGGGCCGCTGGTTAACTCAGGAGAGGATGTTACCTCTCCCCCTGTATTTTCCTTCAAATGAGAGTTGTCTGAGGAACGAAGGAGCCTGAAGACCTATCAGAATAAAGTTCTTAGGATAGAAAGCCCAGGAGGGGATTTTTTTTTTTTTTTTTCTAATGAGAGTTTCAATTTTAATATATAGCTTTAAAATGATTCCTTCTCCCTGTTCCCAAACCAAAAAGTCTAGTTGGCTACTTGGTCCTGATCCTGTAGGTATCTCTGATTTGTAAACCTCTTGGGTGGCACCAAGCTTGCCTAGTGACTCTACCCCACATGTTGGAATCTGCATTAACTCCTCCTCTCCCCATTAACCAGCCATTTGAAAATGGCTTTCAGTTCTACTCCTTCAGAGGCTGTTCTTTCCTTCCTAGCTTGTGTGGTATCCCTCCATTCAGCCCACCACTACTGCCTCACTCTTTTCCCTGGATCTGGTATTTCCTCATGCCAGGGTGCCAGAAAACTAATGCTACTCTCTTCTTCTGCAAGGCTGACATGCTTGTGCCCTTGCCTGCCCAACAGTTTGCCCCAGTCCCCTCAAATGTTACAGAATAAACTCCTTGCTCTGTGGGTCATGTCCACGTAGGGGATTCCCAAGTCTGACCCCCTGTTTCCAACTTCATTTCCCATTTCTCTGCTTTAAACACAAATGCATACACATCACACCAACACACACTGCACATGCACAAACATACATGCACACTCATACACACGTTTATATAGCTAGTGTACAGTAATACACACCTGCACACATATACCCAGACACATACACACTACAGACATAAATTGACTCTCACATAACTATTCTTTGAAAAACACACATTGTACTTACTTGTTTTCTCTTGAAAACCTTGTATCCCCATCTCTGCTGGATTAGTCACGGGAGACCAGTTTAGATGTTAGCTACTTCATGGACCCCCTGCTGATTCTTTTCCAGTATGATGTTACCCTATTTCTCAAACTCCAAGAGAGGGTTGGAGAGGAGTGGCTTACTATTTATTGAATATTTGCTTGAAAACAACATATTTTGCATACAACTAAAAATTAATGTTTACAATAATTTGCAAAAGAGGTGCAACTGTCCTCCTTTGCAGATGAGCAAAGAGACACTAAGCAGTTGGGTCAATTTTTTTCTCTTTCACATCAGTCAGCCTATAAATAGCAGGGAAGGAGTTAGTCTTGTTTTGCTTTTTTTTAAACTCAAAACCATACTTTTATGCCTTTTCCAAGAGGTCTTACTAAAACTCCTCTAAAAATTTTGTTAACACTATATTTTTACACTTGAATGTTTATTTATGTATGTATTTATTTTTAATTAATTTTTAATGGAGTATGTTGCTTTACAATGTTGTGTTAGCCTCCACTGCACAACAAAGTGAATCAGCCATGCACATACAGATATTCCATACCTTTTGGACTTCCCTCCCATTTAGGTTACCATGCACACTAGGTGAGTTCCCTGTGCTGTACAGCATGTTCCCATCAGCTGTCCATTTTATACATAGTATCAATAATGTATATGTGTCAATCCCAGTCTCCCAATTCCTCCCACCCCACCCCTTTCCCTCTTGGTATCCATATATTTGTTCTCTATGTCTGTGTCTCTATTTCTGTTCTGCAGCTAAGATCAGCTATACCATTTTTCTAGATTCCACATATATGCGTTATTATACATTTGCTTTTCTCTTTCTGACTTATTTCACTCTGTCTGACACTCTCTAGTTCCATCCACATCTCTACAAATGACACAATTCTATTCCTTTTTATGGCTGAGTAATATTCCATTGTATATAGGTAGCACTTCATTAAACGTTCATCTGTCGTTGGACATTTAGGTTGCTTCCATGACCTGGTTATTGTAAACAGTGCTGCTATGAACATTGGGGTGCATGTATTTTTTTGAATTATGGTTTTCTCTGGGTATATGCTCAGTAGTGGGATTGCTGGGTCATATGGTAATTCTATTTTTAGTTTTTTAAGGAACCTCCATACTGTGCTCCATAGTGGCTCTATCAGTTTACATTCCTACCAACAGTGCAAGAGGCTTCCCTTTTCTCCACACCCTTTCCAGCATTATTGTTTGTAGATTTTTCAATGATGGCCATTCTGACCAGTGTGAGATGATATCTCATTGTAGTTTTGATTTGCATTTCTCTAATGATTAATGATGTTGAGCATTCTTTCATGTGTTTGTTGGCAATCTGTATATCTTCTTTGGAGAAATGTCTATTTAGGTCTTCTGCCCATTTTTGGATTGGGTGGTTTTTTAAAAATATTGAGCTACATGAGCTGCTTGTAAATTTTGGAGATTAATCCTTTGTCAGTTACTTCATTTGCAAATATTTTCAACCATTCTGAGGGATGTCTTTTCATCTTGTTTATAGTTTCCTTTGCTGTGCAAAAGTGTTTAAGTTTCATTAGGTCCCACTTGTTTATTTTTGTTTTTATTTCCATTTCTCCAGGAGGGGGGTCAAAAATGATCTTGCTGTGATTTATTTCAAAGAGTGTTCTGCCTATGTTTTCCTCTAAGAGTTTGATAGTGTCTGGACTTATGTTTAGGTCTTTAATCCATTTTGAGTTTATTTTTGTGCATGGTGTTATGGAGTGTTCTAATTTCATTCTTTTACATGTAGCTGTCCAGTTTTCCCAGCACTACTTATTGAGGAGGCTGTATTTCGCCCATTGTACATTTTTTGCTTCCTTTATCAAAGATAAGGTGGCCATATGTGCGTGGGTTTATCTCTGGGCTTTCTATCCTGTTCCATTGATCCATATTTCTGTTTTTGTTCCAGGTCCATACTGTCTTGATTACTGTAGCTTTGTAGTATAGTCTGAAGTCAGGGAACCTGATTCCTCCATCTCCGTTTTTCTTTCTCAAGATTGCTTTGGCTATTCAGGATCTTTTGTGTTTCCATACAAATAGTGAAATTTTTTGTGCTAGTTCTGTGAAAATTGCCAGTAGTTTGATCGGGATTGCATTGAATCTGTAGATTGCTTTGTGTAGTGAGTTATTTTCAAAATGTTGGTTCTTCCAATCCAATAATATGGTATATTTCTCCATCTATTTGTATCATCTTTAATTTCTTTCATCAGTGTCTTATAATTTTCTGCATACAGGTCTTGTGTCTCCTTAGGTAGGTTTATTCCTAGATATTTTATTCTTTTTGTTGCAATGGAAAATGGGAGTGTTTTCTTAATTTCACTTTCAGCTTTTTCATCATTAGTGTATACAAATGCAAGAGATTTCTGTGCACTAATTTTGTATCCTGCTACTTTAGCAAATTCATTGATTAGCTCTAGTAGTTTTCTGGTAGCATCTGTAGGATTCTCTCTGTATAGTATTATGTCATCTGCAAACAGTGATAGCGCTACTTCTTCTTTTCCAATTTGGATTCCTTTTATTCCTTTTTCTTCTCTGATTGCTGTGACTGAAACTTCCAAAACTATGTTGAATAATAGTGGTAAGAGCGGGCAACCTTCTCTTTTTCCTGATCTTAGTGGAAATGGTTTCCGTTTTTCACCATTGAGGACAATGTTGGCTGTGGGTTTTTCATACATGGCCTTTATTGTGTTGAGGAAAGTTACCTCTATACCTACTTTCTGGAGGGTTTTTTTTTAATCATAAATGGGTGTTGAAATTGTCAAAAGCTTTCTCTTCATCTATTGAAATGATCATATGGTTTTCCTCCTTCAATTTGATAATATGGTGTATCACATTGATTGATTTGCATATATTGAAGAATCCTTGCATTCCTGGGATAAACCCCACTTGATCATGGTGTATGATCTTTTTAGTGTGCTGTTGGATTCTGTTGCTAGTATTTTGTTGAGGATTTTTGCATCTGTGTTCATCAGTGATAGTAGTTTTCTTTCTTTGTGACATCTTTTTCTGCTTTTGGTATCAGGTTTTTGGCAGCCTCATAGAATGAGTTTGGGTATGTTCCTCCATCTGCTATATTTGGGAAGAGTTTGAGGAGGATAGGTGTTAGCTCTTCTCTAAATGTTTGACAGAATTTGCCTGTGAAGCCATCTGGTCCTGGGCTTTTCTTTGTTGGAAGATTTTAAATCACTATTTCAATTTCAGCGCTTGTGATTGATCAGTTCATATTTTCTATTTCTTCCTGGTTCAGTCTCGGAAGGTTGTGCATTTCTAAGAATTTGTCCATGTCTTCCAGTTTGTCCATTTTATTGGCATAGAGTTGCTTGTAGTAATCTCTCATGATCCTTTGTATTTCTGCAGTGTCAGTTGTTACTTCTCCTGTTTCATTTCTAATTCTATTGATTTGAGTCTTCTCCCATTTTTTCTTGATAAGTCTGGCTAATGGTTTATCAATTTTGTTTATCTTCTCAAAGAACCATCTTGTAGTTTTATTAATCTAAATTTAAGTTTGCTTCAAATGAAGTTTGCTTCATTTCTTTTTCATTTATTTCTAATTTGATCTTTATGATTTCTTTCCTCCTGCTAACTTTGGGTTTTTTTTGTTCTTTATCTAATTGCTTTAGGTGTAAGTTTAGGTTGCTTCTTTGAGATGTTTCTTGTTTCTTAAGGTAGGATTGTACTGCTATAAACTTCCCTCTTAGAACTGCTTTTGCTGCATCCCATAGGTTTTGGGTCATTGTGTTTTCATTATCATTTGTTTCTAGGTATTTTTTGATTTCCCCTTTGATTTATTCAGTGATCTCTTGGTTATTAAGTAGTGTGTTGTTTAGCCTCCATGTGTTTGTAATTTTTACAGATTTTTTCCTGTAATTGATATCTAGTCTCATAGCACTGTGGTCAGAAAAGATACTTGATAAAATTTCAATTTTCTTAAATTTACCAAGGCTTGATTTGTGATCCAAGATATGATCTATCCTGGAGAATGTTCCATGAGCACTTGAGAAGAATGTGTATTCTGTTGTTTTTGGATGGAATGTTGTATAAATATCAGTCAAGTCCATTTTGTTTAATGTGTCATTTTAAGCTTGTGTTTCCTTTATTTATTTTCATTTTGGATGATGATCTATCTGTTCACTGGTGAAAGTTGGGTGTTAAAGTCCACTACTATGATTGTGTTACTGTAGATTTCCCCTTTTATGGCTGTTAGTATTTGCCTTATGTATTCAGGTGCTCCTATGTTGGGTGCATAAATATTTACAATTGTTATATCTTCTTCTAGGAGTGTTCCCTTGATCTTTATGTAGTGTCCTTCTTTGTCTCTTGTAATAGTCTTTGTTTTAAAGTCTATTTTGTCTGATATGAGAAATGCTACTCCATGTTTCTTTTGATTTCCTTTTGGGTGGGATATCTTTTTCTATCCTCTCACTTTCAGTCTGTATGTGTCCTTATGTCTGAAGTGGGTCTCCTGCAGACAGCATATATATGGGTCTTGTTTTTGTATCCATTCAGCCGAACTATGTCTTTTGGTTGGAGCACTTAATCCATTTACATTTAAAGTAATTACCTATATGTATGTTCCTATTACTAATTTGTTAATTGTTTTTGGTTTGTTATTGTAAGTCCTTTCCTTCTCTTGTGTTTCCTGCCTAGAGAAGTTTCTTTAACATTTATTGTAAAGCTGGTTTGATGGTACTGAATTATCTTAGCTTCTGCTTGTCTGTAAAGGTTTTAATTTCTCTTTCAAAACTGAATGAGATCCTTGCTGGGTAGAGTAATCTTGGTTGTAGGTTTTTCTCCTTCATCACTTTAAATATGTCCTGCCACTCCCTTCTGGCTTGCAGAGTTTCATCTGAAAGATCAGCTGTTAACCTATGGGGATTACCTTGTGTGTCATTTGTTGTTTTCCCTTTGCTGCTTTTAGTATTTTTTCTTTGTATTTAATTTTTAACAGTTTGATTAATATGTGTCTTGGCCTGTTCCTTCTTGGATTTATCCTCTTTGGGACTCTCTGTTCTTCCTGGACTTGACTAACTATTTCCTTTCCCATATTAGGGAATTTTTCAACTATAATCTCTTCAAATATTTTCTCAGTCCCTTTCTTTTTCTCTTCATCTTCTGGGACCCCTATAATTCAAATGTTGGTGCATTTAATGTTGTTCCAGAGGTCTCTGAGACTGTCCTCAATTCTTTTCATTCTTTTTTCTTTATTCTGCTCTGCTGTAGTTATTTCCACTATTTTATCTTCCAGGTCACTTAACCGTTCTTCTGCCTCAGTTGTTCTGTTATTGATCCCTTCTAGAGAATTTTAAATTTCATTTATTGTATTTTTTTATCATTTCTGTTTGCTCTTTACTTTTTCTACATTCTTGTTAAATGCTTCTTGTATTTTCTCCATTCTATTTCCAAGATTTTGGATCATCTTTACTATCATTATTCTGAATTATTTTTCAGGTAGACTGTGTATTTCTTCTTCATTTGTTAGGTTGGTGGGTTTTTGCCTTGCTCCTTCATCTGCTGTGTGTTTCTGTGTCTTCTCATTTTGCTTAACTTACTGTTTTTGGTGTCTCCTTTTTGCAGGCTGCAGCTTTGTAGTTCCCGTTGTTTTTGGTGTCTGTCTCCAGTGGCTTAGGTTGGTTCAGTGTGTTGTGTAGGCTTTCTGGTGGAGAGGACTAGTGCCTGTGTTCTGTTGGATGAGTCTGGATCTTGTCTTCCTGGTGGGCAGGTCCATGTCTGGTGGTGTGTTTTGGGGTGTCTGTGGCCTTATTATGATTTTAGGCAGCCTGTCTGCTAATGGGTGGGGCTGTGTTCCTGTCTTGCTAGTGTTTGGTATTGGGTGTCCTACACTGTATGTTGCTGGTCGTTGAGAGGAGCTGTGCCTTAGCGTTGAGATGGAGATCTCTGGGAGATTTTTGCTGTTTGATATTACATGGAGCTGAGAGGTCTCCTGTAGACCAGTGTCCTGAACTTGGCTCTCCCACCTCAGAGGCACAGCCCTGATGCCTTGCTGGAGCACAAGAGCCTGTCCTCCACTCGGCTCAGAATAAAAGCAAGAAAAAAAAAAAAAAAGAAAGAAAGAAGAAGATAAAATAAAATAAAATCAAGTACAATAAGATAAAGTTATTAAAATAAAAAATAATTATATTAAAAAAAATTTTGTAGAAAAAAAAATTTTAAGTAATAAAAAAGAAGAAAAACAAAAACGGACAGAGAGAACCCCAGGAGAAATGGTAAAAGCAAAGCTATACAGACAAAATCACACAGAGAAGCATACACATGCACACTCACACAAAGGGAAAAAGGGAAAAAGATATATATATAGGTGCTCCCAATGTCCACTATTTGGGATGATTCTATTTGGGATGATTCATTGTCTATTCAGGTATTCCACAGATGCAGGGTACATCAAGTTATTGTGGAGTTTTAATCCGCTGCTCCTGAGGCTGCTGGGAGTAGTTTCCCTTTCTATTCTTTCTTTGCATAGCTCCTGTGATTCAGCTTTGGATTTGGCCCCACCTCTGTGTGTAGGTCGCCTTCGTTCAGACAGGATGGGGTTAAAGGAGCAGCTGATTCGGGGGCTCTGGATCACTCAGGCTGGGGGGAGGGAGGGGCAGGCCTGCAGTGGCAGAGGCCCCCATGACGTTGCACCAGCCTGAGGCATGCTTTGTGTTCTCTGCGGAAGTTGTCCCTGGATCCCAGGGCACTGGCAGTGGTGGGCTGCACAGGCTCCCATGAGGGGAAGTGTGGATAGTGACCTGTGCTTGCACACAGTCTTCTTGGTGGCTGCAGCAGCAGACTTAGTGTCTCGTGCCTGTCCCTGGGGTCTGCTCTGTTAGCCACGGCTCGTGCGCATCTCTGGAGCTCCTTTAAGTGGCATTCTGAATCCCCTCTTCTCACGAACCAGGAAACAAAGATGCAAGAAAAATTTCTTGTCTCTTCGGCAGCTCCAGACATTTCCCCGGACTCCATCTCAGCTAGCTGTGGCTCACTAGCCCTCTTCAGGCTGTGTTCAGGCAGCCAATTCCAGTCCTCTCCCTGGGATCATTATTGAAGCCTGAGCCTCAGCTCCCAGCCCCCGCCCATCCTGGCGGTGAGCAGACAAGCCTCTCGGGCTGGTGAGTCCTGGTCGGCACCGATCCTCTGTGCGGGAAACTCTCCACTTTGTCCTCTGCACCCTGCTGCTACACTTTCCTCAGTGGCTCCAAAGCTTCCCCCCTCTGCCACCCTCAGTCTCCATCCACGAAGGGGCTTCCTAGTGTGTGGAAACATTCCCTCCTTCACAGCTCCCTCCCACTGGTGCAGGTCCCGTCCCTATTCTTTTGTCTCTGTTTATTCTTTTTTTCTTTTGCCCTACCCAGGTACATGGGGAGTTTCTTGTCTTTTGGGAAGCCTGAGGTCTTCTGCCAGCATTCAGTGGGTGTTCTGTAGGAGTTGTTCCACATGTAGATGTATTTCTGATATATTTGTGGGGAGGAAGGTGATCTCCACGTCTTACTCTTCCACCATCTTGAAACTCCTCCTTCTACTCATTTTGGATTAGGTTGTTTTTTTTTTTGACATTGAGCTGTATGAGTTGCTTATATATATTGGAGATTAATTCTTTGTCACTTGCTTCATTTGCAAATATTTTCTTCCATTCTGGGGGCTCTCTTTTCATCTTGTTTATGGTCTCCTTTGCTGTACAAAAGCTTTTAAGTTTCATTAGGTCCCATTTGTCTATTTTTGTTTTTATTTCCATTACTCTAGGAGGTGGGTCAAAAATGATCTTACTGTGGTTTATGTCAAAGAGTGTTCTGCCTATGTTTTACTCTAAGAGTTTAATAGTGTCTGATCTTACATTTAGGTCTTTAATCCATTTTGAGTTTATTTTTGTGTATGTTGTAACACTGTATTTTTGTCTTTTGTATGAAACATACCACCTTTCCTCTTGTCTTATCTCCCTTAGATCTTCCAGTATGTAAGCTCCATGACTTGCCCACAGTATAAACTTCTGAATCAATGCTCTTGAGAAATACCTGAATTTCATTTTTGTTTTATATCTCCAAAATGGAGCTAATATATGGATCTTTCCAGCCTACTCCAAGGATTGTTCTGAGGAGTACCTAAAATTTTCTGAGGTAGTGAGCATAGAACCATTTTATAAACTACAAAGCACCAACCACACACACTTGGTTCAACACAAACATTTATTAGACATCTAACATTGCCAGAGACATAAAGAGGAGAAATGATCACTGCTGTCAAAGAGATTGCATTCCAGGAAAAGTAGATATGTAAACAGAAAATAATCTCAGTATAATGCAAAGCACATAACCACTAAAGTATGACAACCCTACAAAGACAGGTGAAGGGGTGAATGGAGGTCAGAAGTGTGTCTGGTATTTGAGGATGGATCAGATTGACAAAACTTTGGAGGATAAGTTGGGAGACACATATTCCAGTCAATGGGTTCAACAGAGGCAAGTACAGGGATGATTCTTATTTATTGAAGGAATAAATGAATTAATTCCTGGAAAGACTCTGCCCCTAGGTAAGGCAGTCCCTAACGTGACTCACATGGGTTCTTCTGATGATTCTCATGGTCCAGTTAGGAAGAATCTTCTGAAACTCTCTCCCTTGACTTTGCTCTGCCATATGCTACTTCACCAGAATATAGAACTTCTGACACTCACTGGACAACTTTTTCTTTTAAAAATTTAAATGTTATAAATAGGTATCATATATTATGTTTTAAATAAACTTGCAAGGTGGATATTACTATTTCCATTTTAGAAATCAAAACATCTGGCTAAATAACTGCATCAAAGTCAAACAGCCATACTGTTAGAGCAGGAATTTGAACCCCTGTCTTACACATGCAAGAAGCAATGTTCTCTCTGCCTGTGAGCTGAAGCATGTGACTAGGGAGGGTCAAAAGGGAGACTGGAGCAGTGGCTCAGTTAGTTTTTGTTTTAGGATAATGACCTAAGTGGTCAGTGGAAAGATCAGACAGTTTTCAAGAGGACCAGAATGTATCACTTGTTTCTTCTCAAGGTAATGGTTTCCAATGCCAGGGAGGGGACTTTACTCCCCATCAACCCTTTGAGTACACCCTACAGGTCTCAGCACTGCTCCCCCATCTCCAGTCACAGAATAGTTTCCAAGGGAGTAAAGCTTGACTTTGTGCTTGACTATAAGACAAAGTCATAGATTCATGTCTGATTCCTCTTAGTTCTCTATTGGACCTTGCATAGAGCTGTCACATTCTAGACGACCAATTAAAATTTAATGAATGGACAGATAGATAGATGAGTAAATGAATAAATTTAGGTCTCAGCAGCACAGGTGATTTTCTGTGAATGCACTTCTTCTTAGTTTACAGCCAAATGCTCCACACCCAAGAATGCATCCAGCATAAACATGACCTTCAACTTCCAAATCAAAACTCACCACCTTGAGGAAGACTCCCCTAATCAGCCTTGGATTTTCTCTTACCTGTCCAGTCTCATTGCTTATCATTGTTTGCCTCGAACCTTTCCCTTCTCCTACACCTTTGTTTATTCCCTTTAAACACTTTGCTCCAATATTACTGAACTACTGCAAGATTTCCATCTATTTTTTTAGATGCTCTCCCATGGGATGGAACACCCTGATCTCTGTCATTCTCTCCTTTTCATCAGGTAGGTATCAATCTAGAAGCCTTCCTTGATCCTCTTGTCCCAAGTCTGAGTTAGATGTTCTTTATCTGAACTCCCAAGACTCATGGATTTCCCTGCCCTTAATTGCCTATTTGCTTCTTCATTTTTCCCACTAAACTGTAGGCACCTTCAGAGCAGGGAACTTAATTTATAGTCCCAGGAACTAGGACCGTGTCTGGCACACACTCGGTGTTCAAAATATACCTTTTTCTGTAATGAATGAATAGACAAATACAACCAAACTCTGTGAATGTGTGAGAGTGGGTGTCCCTGTGTTTGGGTAACACCTTCTCACAGAAATGTTGCTCTCAAGGCATGAAAAGTGACTGAGTCAGAGGATGGGAAAGATGCTTATGAGGCTTCTATGTAATTTTAACAGACCTTTTATGTATCCTACTTCATTAATAAAGGAAGAATGAAATATTCCAGCATTTTTTTCTCCCATCTGTATTCAACTACAACAGAATTTCTCCCCAGTAAAATTTCAGGGTAAATTAATGATTTTCATTTTCTCAGAAAACCCATTTTTCTTGTATGGATAGACAGCTGACCCAACACATAAATGTGATTTCCTGCTTAATAAAGGAAACGGGTTGATATGGTGCACTGTAAAATGACCTTCGGTCTTTTCATGAATCTATGAGCTTTGGATTCAGTGGGGTCACCCTCTGTAGGGGCAGGTGTGGGGCCATGATGCAGGTGCTCCTGCTTTGGGAGTCAGTCATTTCCTGCTGGTTTTGACATTCTCAACCAGTCCATGGAGAATGGGGTCTCAGTTTAACCTGTTGGGTGACTGTCCTCCTTTTGTTGTCTGTCAGCTGTGGCTAGCTTTGTCTTGACACATAAAGCAGTAGCTTTGAAGGCAGTTCTCTGTAGGTTTTCATAAACATTTAAGCATCCCATCCTTGACAGCCAATAAGTTTAATAAATGTGCTTCTGGAAGATGCAGAGAAAAGGGGAGAAGTGCGTTGAATAGAGGGCTGGCTACAGATACCTGTAGGGAAGGGCAAGAGTGACGGCTGCCCTGTGACTGCTGGATACTCTGGAGACCAGATCAGAAAGTTCTTTTCCCATGTAGGAGATGAGAGTTTGTGAGAGGTCCACAGAGAAATGCAGTAAAGCCCAGGGTCCCTGGAGGTGGTCTGTGGTCAGAAGAGGAGCTCTAGCAGGACCTATAGAGAAGGCCAGGAACCTCACCAGATGTTGCAGTGTCCTCATCTCATTCTACCTTGACCTTGGAGCTGCATTAAATGAGGTGCGGTTGAGGCAGAGAGATGGAAATCTATGGCTAAGAGGGTTCGACAAACCAAGACATCCTTGGGCAGTAATTCCACAGTTGTTAACACCTAGAAGGCAGCAAAGTCTGGCTACAGGCCAGTTTTACATGAGTTTCAGCAGGAAAAGGAGCAAAAGAAGTTATAGTGTCTATTTATATAAGAGTGGGAAGATGGAGGGAAAACGCACATAATGATTGAGTGTTGCTATCCAGGTTATAGCAACAATCAGGCATTTACCACCCTTGACTTGAAGGAACAGAGGTAGAGGCAATGTCTAGACCCTGGAAAGAGAGAGCTGTAGTGGAGGGGGCATTCAACAATTGCTGTGACCTTTGATGGAAGGAGGCAGCCAGCCTGAGGTTGTCCTGGAGGGAGGGAGCGAGGACAATAAGTGTCCCTCAGATATGTGTTCCATGTATCCCATTGGCTAGTCCCAATCAGAAGACAGGGGCAAGGGAAGCCATCTATATAGTTGATTAGGGCTCAGAGCAAGCAAGGCAGAGAAAGATGCAAGATGTATCTGGAGGGGAAATGGGAAATAGTTCATATGCATGTACTATCTCATTTAATCCTCACAGAAATCCCACCAGGAAGGTATTATTATGCTATTTTACAGAGGAGAAAACTGCTGCACAGAGAGTTTAAAAAACTTGCCCAAATACATACAGTAAGCAGTAGAACAAGGCTTTGAACACAGGCAGACCTCTGGGGCCTAACCCTGTAGTCACTATTCTAAGCTAAGAAATCAGCAGTTGAAAGAATTCCTTTCAGGGGGATACAGTGTTTTCTTTTCCTTCATTTATGAGTATCATGCTTTTGAACCTTGTTTAGACTGTTTGGGTTTGACTCCATCTGAGCCTGGATCTCGAGGAGCTGGAGGTAGGCAGGTATGAACGTGGGAACAATCCTCTTGGTTTAGAGTCCTGGGGGAATTGAGGTTCTTTACTACTCAAGTTGAGGCACATGGTAAGAATAGATACCACAGGTGAGAATCAAATGGAGTGAAAAGAACTGGCAGTCATGGCCTAGGTATCCTTATCTTTGGAGTTCAGTGATTTTCAGTAACTGGTTACAGTGGATTCTGCGGTGACCTATGTTTCTCCTGAAGATTCTCAGCCCCTGGTATACACATACACACACCTTCTCTTAGTTATTCAATCAATATCAATCTAAGTACTGCTGTGAAGGGATTCTACAGATGTAATTATGTTCCAAATCAGTTGATCTTAAGATATGGAGATTATCTGGATGTTTCTGGCCTTATCATATGAGCCTTTAAATCTGGGTCATTGAAACCATTGATGTAGGAAGTCAGAGATTCAAAATATAGGGGATTCAGTCCAAGGGGGATTCTCCACTGTTGGAGGGTTACCTGGCAAGGAATGTAGGCAGCCTCTAGGAGCTGAGAGTAGGCCTGTCTGATAACAAGGAAACAGGAACCTCAGTCCTACAACTACAGGGACCTGAATTCTGCCAACAAATTAAATGATCTCAGAAGCAAATTCTTCCTTAAGCCTTCAGATAAAAACATAGCTCAGCTGTCTCCTTGATTTCAGCCTTGTGAAACTCTAAGCTGAGAACTCAGCCAAGTCCAATTAAACTTCTGAACTACACAACTGTGAGCTAATAAATGTGTGCTTTTTTAAAAAAATTATTTTATTTAAGTATAGCTGATTTACAATGTTGTATTAGTTAGTTTCTGGTGTACAGTAAAGTGATTCAGTTATATATATATATATATATATATATATATATATATATACAGTAAAGTGATTCAGTTATATATATATATATATATATATATATATATATATATATATATATATACACATTCTTTTTCATATTCTTCTCCATTATGGTTTACTACAGGATATTGACTATAGTTCCCTGTGCTATACAGTAGGACAGTGTTGTTTATCCATTCTGTATATAATAGTTTGTATCTGCTAATCCCAAACTCCCAATCCATCCCTCCCCCATGCCCAAATATGTGCTGTTTTAAGCCTGTAAATCAGTGCATTAATAACTATTTATACATCAATAGGAAACTCATACAAGTTTCAAGTTACTCATTCTCCTGGCTGTTTGGAGTACTCAGGACCATGTTTCTCTCCAGAAATCATCTTGAACTGGAGGAGGCTTCCTGGCCAAGTTTTTTCCCCTATTTGGTGGCAGCCTGCCTCTGATGACTGGCTGATACAGGAGTACAAAGTCTTGAGCTTCTTGCCTACATTTGGAACAACTCTGAGGGGCCATCCCAGCTTTTGAGTTGCCTGTAGGAAGGTCTGGCACCTCTGGCCTTGTGCAATTTATCTTTCTGCCCAGTTCTCCTGGCCTTACCCCCTCACAGATGGTCTTCCTGAGAGCAGGTCTCATTAGGCTTTTGCATGCAAATCCCCATTGCAGAGTCTTTCCTCACGGGAACCATATTTAAGAAAATGCACTAGATGCATGTGGAATGGTGGAGGAGAACCAAGATGAGTTTTGTCCCATAAGAGTCCAGCTGGGCAGAGCAGACTCCTACAAGGAATGGTAAAACAATAATGTCAGGCACCACACGATAAAGGGCCCACATGTGTAGCCCAAACTTAGAGGGACCATGTATTTGAGTTATCTCAGAACAGACTCTGTGTATACCTGTTGTCCTGATGGTGATACTTAACAGCTAGTTGTTTGACTCTTAGAAGTGTTCCAGTTTGTATGGTGAATAACATGTCTGTGTTCCCAGAGTTCATGACTGTGGGAGTGCAGAGGACGGAGGGCCAGCATGGATTGGGGTGGGCTGACGAGTAGAGAAGTCCACATCAGGTGGCTTCTGAGCTAGACCTCGAGGGATGAGCAAGATCCATGGAAGTACTCAGGTATCCTTTAGGTAGAAAATGTAGAAAAGCATGAATGGAGAGGGACAGCTAGGAATACATACGTGTGTGTAGGAATACATAAGTGGGGAGCAGCAGTAGCCGGAGGAGGAAGCTTTCATTGTTAGAATGGCATAAGGAGCTGGTTAGTGGTGTCATTTTATGGTTATATAAAACAAGGATATCTACACACATTGTTCATAGAGGAGATGAGTGCCCACATACAGAATCATGTGACATTTCCTCATATGTCTTGGGGAAAATCCAAAGGAGGAAAGGAAAAGATGGCTTGTCTCCCACTTTCTGAGGCCAGAACTTATCTGCTTATCTGGGAAGCATTATTGTTTTTCTCTAAGCCAAATGCTTATTTGTCCTGTAAATATGCTTTTGTGTATTGATGATGAAAATCATAATGTTGATGACCATTCCTTATTTTTGCAGCCCTTAAAACACTTCTGAAGTTGTTTCACACTCATTATTTCATACAATCCAAGATTTTCTTTTGTCTTCAGCACTCTCCTGTGTAAAGGGTGGGGCAGTATTATTTTTCTCATTCGACGGAAAAGATGAAGTCATTGGTTGAAAGAGTTCTCAAGGGTAACAGATGTGGAGCTCAACTGGAAACCGAGTATGGCGGCTTCCACTACATTGTGAGAAGATAATGGTGGATCTTTGACCAGCAGTGGCCTGGCAAACACATCACTGCATTGATCCCTTCCCTTCCTAGAGTTTGGGTGCTCATTAGACCCACCATTGAATGTCATCCCTGCCACCACAGATGCACACAACAGAGTTTTCTGAACTGTACACTGAAAGATTTTTGTGGAGGTGGATGGAGGTTATACCTCTTCTGAGTAAATGAAGTTATTTCATTCCAACTTGGATAGGAATATTAAAAGAGGAATAGTTTGATTTAGTGCCTGTTATATACTTTAAGTCCAATCTTGGCCAATTATGTCCAACCCTGCAAAGGAAGGAGCAACAAGCTTGATTGAGGACATTGACCTGAACATGGCAATTCCCTGCCTGAAGCCACAGATGGTACAGATGAAGCTAGAAAGTGGCCCTGGTTCTGCCTGTGTCCACATTCAGCACCTTTTCTGCTCAGCCACCTTGGCTCTCTGGACTCCAGTGGTCTCAGTGGGAATAAAGGTGAGGACCCTTAGGGCTGTGGCTCTTTAGGGAAGGGTAAAACTGAAGAAAACAGGAACAGAAAAGTTTCAGTAGCTCACTGTGGCCACCTGGAACTTTTCATTTTAAAGCTCATCTCTGCTGGAGCTTAAAGGGTTTGGGTGTTTGTCTTTATAAAACAGGTTATTAACTAAAAGCCTATTAAAGAAGCAGGAGAGAAGGCTGAGCCATCTGCTGGACAGAGTGGCAATCCACTCTTCTCTCTAGCAAACCCAAGCTCTGGAGAAGTCTCAATTAGGGACACTAAAGGTTTGTTATTTTAGAGTATGAAATTTTTGGCAATAACAAAGCTGGGCATTTTCTGTTACTCATGCACCCTTTCACCCTCTCCCTCTTTAGATTAACTGTCTGAAAGCAGTTAACTTAAAGTTCACATTTTCCTGGATGAGGCTTCTGTCCCAAGGCTGTGTCAAGATGATGAAATATATCAAATCCAAAAACAGCAAAAAAGGCTTTTTAGGACATCTTAAAAACTGACTTGGATCAATTTTTAAGATGGCCAGAAAAAAGTGTATCTGACTATGAAGAGTCTACTGATGTCCAATCACAATTTCAAGAACAGAGTTTTAAATATGTAGATATTTCTGTGGGGACTCCTCATTACCTCTTTCTCTAGTAGTACAGCCACACCTGTTATCATCTGGACTTCCTACCCCACTGTATCTGTCATTGCTTCCGGAGAAGCATCTTTAGTCCCGTTCAGATCCATTTTCTGAGTCTACTCCTGAAAATGCCTTCCCTTAGTCATCTAGAGCTCCCCTGCCCCTCCTGCCAATTATCCCCCATCCCTCAAGCATTGTGAGGTGTGAAAGGGCCTGGGCGATCTGTAGATCTTGTGTGCCTCTTACTCTTCATCTCGTTGAGCCACATTTGCAATAGGGGATGGTAGTTCCTATGTTGTATTACTTTTTATGAAAATTAAATAATATATGTAAAGTGAATGGCACTAATAGCTACTCTTAGCTTCCTTCCTCAAGGCCATAGAAAGTACTGCCTCTTTCAGAAGATCCTCTTGGAAGCTGAGTCCAGAATTACATTTCTTCCTCTCTCTTATCTGCTCAGTTGCCATAACAAAATAATACAGGCTTGGTGACTCAAACAGAAATGAATTTTCACCCAGTTGTGGAGGCTGTGTTTTCCAGATCAAGGTCCAGTGGGGTGGGTTTCTTGTGAGAGCTTTCTTCTTGGCTTGCAGACAGCTGCCTTCTTAGCAAGTCCACATAGGGCCCCTCCTGAGCATAGGAACATGGAGAGAGAGGAAGGACAAGCTCTTGGGTGTCTCTTCTTATACTGATGCTAATCCATCCATGCTACCCTTATCACCCCTTTAACCTTAATTACTTTCTTACTCTCAAAACATATGGGAACATATGTATATGTATAACTGATTCACCTTGTCATAAAGCAGAAACTAACACACCATTGTAAAGTAATTATACTCCAAAAAAGATGTTTAAAAAAAAAACACCCTAGGAGTTCACTAGGCCTTCAACATATGAATTTGGGGGAACCCACATCCATTCAGTCTATAACACCCTCCAATGTAGAATTTCCTTTGTCTTTATAACAAACACCTTCACATTTTAATATTTAAATATTTCCCATGGTCTCCTTGAATGAACTGTGTATTTCCAGCTAAGACGGTGAGCCTCGGAGGACAGGGACCTCTTTCTCCCTCTTATGTATGACTAGCATGAGACAGGGTATTTTTTAGGGTTAATAAATACTAGTTAATGAACTGGCTGGTTGTTTTCCTAACATAGAGCCAACCAACTTGACCTCTGTTTCATGGAACCGTGGAGATGTCATGAGAGGATGTGTAATTCAGGATTGGCTAGGTTATGCATTAGTCATAAATAATCCCCAAATCTCAGTGACTTAAAGTAGCAAAATGTTTTTCCTCTTCATGCTATGTAGCCACCATGGAACATTGTGGCGAGGAGAATATATTCATTGTAGTCATCCAGGAACCCAGACAGTTTCCACCTCAGGCACCGCTAGTTGCTGTGACAGAGAGAAAAGAGAGCATTGTAGGGTCTGGCATCATAATCAAAGGCTCACCAGCCACAGTTCATTGGTCAGAACTAACTGTATGACCCCATCCAACCAGGGACAGGGGCAGGCAGTACAATCCTACCATGTGTCCAGAAGGCGGAGAACTGCAGATATTTGGTGAATATTACTAGTGACCACCACAAAGGAGAGACAGCTGTTCAGTTTTCCAGAAAGCAGAAAAGTTGACCATCATTTTGTATTTATCTTCTAATACAAAATGATGGTCTTATGGTCTTGTAAGCAAGTTGGAGGCTGGCTTCAACCTACTCCCCCCTTTCCAGGCATAATCAGCCAACTTTCACACTGTCTGTGAAGCCTGTATTGGTAGCTCAGAGTTACAGCTTGTGGTTAGGGGGACCCGTACTTTCCATCTAATCCACGGACTTGTACAATGACCCTAAGGCAGTCCATACCTATGTCTCCAGGGAGGACTGCAGGAAGGGCTTTGGTCAGAGTGGGAGAAACCCTGAATCCCACCTTTCCTTCCTCTCTGTCTGACTTACATGTAGGGCTTCTTTGTAATATATATTCTATTCTATTCTATTCTATTCTATTCTATTCTATTCTATTCTATTCTATTCTATTCTATTCTATTCTATTTAATAATAAATGATGCTATAGAAAGAAGTTGAAAACCATGAATGTGGTCCAACCACAGGACATAGATGATTCTACAACGTTGTTTCCAAAACCCAAAGCCAGACCTTAAGGACTGAATTGACACCTGCCTCTGTAGTGCCTGGCACAGCACCTCCCCTTCACTTCAGGACTCTATATCCTTGTCTTGATGACTATCGTTAAGCTAGATTTCAGGGCGCTCTCCTAGGCTGCGGAGCTGCATGCACTGCACACTTGGGCAGCCTCCTCACTGATCTGTGAAGCAGTCCATTAGCATTGCAAACGGAGGTACTTCCTCTCTGCTTGGAGTCCAGTCCTTGGATTGTTTGGACCAATATATTATTCAAAGTAAGCTAAGGAGGAATTAGAATAATTTTGTCTGCTGTGTCCCCAAAATCACAGAGTCCCCAAAAGCTTAGGACCCTTTTAAAGTTGTTTTCCTTTTTTTTGTTTAAAAAACTCTCTCTTTTTTTTTTTTTTTCCCTTCGGACGCACAGGCTCAGTGGCCATGGCTCACAGGCCCAGCTGCTCTGCTGGACCGGGTCACGAATCCGTGTCCCCTGCATTGGCAGGCAGATTCTTAACAACTGCGCCACCAGGGAAGCCCCCCAAAACTCTCTTTCTGAGCAAGCCAAGGGCTGTTCGGCTGTCGCCACACTCAGCATTTACATGCAGATAGGGGAGAGTGACAAAGACCTTGATTACAGCTCCATTTGCTTCATGAAGGACTAAGCCATCCAGTTAACCAGTTTTGTTCAGAAAACACAAGAAATGGACTCCAACAAGTGATGATGGAGCCAGCTGGGCTACCAGGCAGGCCCTCTGTGTAGCCAGACTCCCCCTTCCAGGAGGCAGCACTGGTTCTAGGCTGGTAAAGGAGTCCTCAGTGGCTCTGGATGCTGTCTGCACACAGACCGTCTTCCCTTCCTGCTGCCTGGGGTCTGAAACACTAGAGTTGGTGTTTCATCCCTTAGGTTTTGAGTTCAGTCTTTGTTAAAATGCCCCTCTCACCAGTAGGGCTCCATGGTCAAGATGTCATCATGCAGGGTCTCCTCAGTAAGAATGAGTGTGTGAGAGCAAGTGTCCCCAGGTGAGCAGGAGGTGACTGGAGGTCAGGCTATCGGGTTGGGAATGGGTGGGTTAAGCAAGATTAACTTCAAAAGTACAAACTGGTGAAAACTTTCCACTTGGGGATCACTAGGACCCATTCTTTCAGTGCAAGAATAACAAGTAAGTCTCAGCTCTTTTCCTTAAATCTATTTGTGGTAAACTTAGAAATCTTACTGAATAAAGCCTGGAGGCTAAAGAACAAGGGGGTCTATGCACCTGGAGTCCTCAGTACCAAAGACGTTCATTCATTAATTTAATTAAACACATGACCAAACAGCAGCTACACTACATACATCTTCCCTAATGAAAGTTCAAAACCCACTGCAAACTCTCCTTATTTATTAAATCAAATTATTCAACTCAATCAGTAAAGATGAAAGCCCCTGTGCAGGAAGGAGGGGTACCTCTGCTTCAAGACTAGACAGTCCAGCCAGGATCAACTTTCTTGGCTCAGCTCTCCAGCCCCTTGCCCACCCCGTGGCACAGAGCAGAGACTGTGGATGTGTTTTCTAGGTATAAAAGCACAGGTATTAATAAATGAACAAGTGAGTGGTAAGAACAGCAGTGGGGTGGTCTGATGTCAAAGGTTCCCTGACCCCCAAACACTGCAGAAGCCCTTTTGTTCTTGACCCTCAAGCTTCAGCAGGATGAGTCTTAAATTTACTAGAAACAGATTTTGAGAAGAGTTGATATATTTGCTATTCTGCTGTCAGAATAACAGGACGTAATGACTGCGAAACTGTGTTGGGTACATAGAAGTTTCTCAATAAATGTTTGCCAGAGCAGTGAGGTTTACCTAGTGTCATTCATTAAGACATCATAAGTGGGCTTCCCTGGTGGTGCAGTGGTTAAGAATCCACCTGCCAATGTAGGGGACACAGGTTTGAGCCCTGGTCCAGGAAGATCCCACATGCCATGGAGCAACTAAGCTCGTGCGCCACAACTACTGAGCCTGCGCTCTAGAGCCCACGTGCCACAACTACTGAAGCCCACACACATAGAGCCCGTGCTCCACAACAAGAGAAATCACCACAATGAGAAGCCCACGTACTGCAACAGAGTAACCCCCGCTCGACGCAACTAAAGAAAGCCCGTGTGCAGCAACGAAAACCCAACACAGCCAAAGATAAATAAATAAATAGACAGATAGATAAATTTATTGAAAAAAAAAGACATAATAAGTATTTCTTTGTCCATAACTTCCTATTGATGAACATTACCTTGTTAAGTTGGAGCCCAGGTGGGGTGTATTGATAAAGAACGGAAAGAGAGGAAGAACCAGAGCTCTTTTTTCGAGAAACATGGATAAGGGGACTGAGGCCAAGTGGCCTAAGGAGAGAGCTGTGGGCCTCAGAAAGCAGGACATGTGGAGGATCTCATAGCATCCTTCTTCCAGTGCCTCTCACAACCTCTGCAGCCTTGAATTCTATGATGGGCACACAGACAGCTTTGTTCCTCCCTGGTTCCCTCTCTCTCTGGACCATGGGAAACATCTGCATTTTTGTACTGAGCTTCAACAGGAAGCTGGCTTCCCCGACGTGGCGTGAGTGCCTGCAATACTGAGTTCCATGGGTGTTTATATAAATTTCTGAGCCGTGTTATAACAGGGGCTGTGTCACTAGGCTGCTGGGGCAGCTTCCCTGCCTGCCTCTAGCCTGTGTGTGATGTGGATTAGCAATGCAACTTACAAAGCACTTCCTCACTGGGTCTAGATCAAGCACTTCAAGTATAGCTTCAACTTACAAATATTCAAATTAGCTCAAAATAATAATGTAATAGTAATTCCTATAGTCTCTTCCCCTTCCTCTTACTCCTCCTCCTCCCCTCTGCTTCTCCCCCTCCCCCTCCCTCCCCTTTCTCCTCCTCTTCCCCTCCCCCTCCTCCCTTCTCTTCCTCCTCCCTTCCCCCTCCCCTCCCCCTTCTCCTCCTCCCTTCCCCTCCTCCTTCTTTCCCCTTTTTCCTCCTCCTCCTCTTGATGATTCTACTGCTGAGGCACTGAGTAGTCTTGGAATTCTGCTTACTGAGTCCTCCCATCTCTGCTCGCTTCCTCCAATATACTTCAGCCTTTTATCCCTAAGGTTATATTCCTGTTATCCATGCTTTTGAAAGAAGTCTTTACTGGAGCAGGGGAGTGGCTCTGGCAATGCTTTCTACTGCACAATTGCAATAGAAGTTGTGCCCATAGAAAAGATGCCCACATCTTCCCAGTGACCATGATCAACGTTTTTTTTTTTTGTTTGTTTGTTTGTTTTCTGGCTTATCTTTCACCTCAGATACGCTTATTGTCATTTTTAACATGATAAGAATTCAGGGACATCAGTTTTTCCCACCCCCAAATCAGTGGCAATACCAAGATTGGTCTTGGAGCCCTAGACCCTTCCATTATGTCCCTAAGCTGTATCTCAAGTTACTGCAAATCAATAGACATTTTAAGTGAACACAATATTCTTACAAAGCAATTGCAACTTCATACAGGATCCTCTAGTGCCCCCTTCTAGTTGGACTGCACCCTCCAGCATTTATTATACTTTCTGTTACCCTTTATTATGTTTTCTTACAGGTTTTGATGAGACCTGAGATTTTTTGGGATTTACTTCATAATAAATGTCCTTCAAGAGGCATGTACATTTTCTCTGGGTGAGACATTCTGTCTCATATTCACTGACACATAAACAGGGATTGATTTCCTTTATAAATAATTAGTGGGCATGCAGCACAGAGCAGTCTCTGGGGGGACCAGACTCAGGACATGCATAGATTATGGGGATGGGAAAGGGAGGAGGCAAAGAAGATGGAGGAAGAAGAGAAGGACATCTATAGTGGAGTCTGCAGGAAGGTTGAGGGAAGGTTTAACAGGGATGACAATTGTCCACAGCAGAAGAGTCAGGATGTTCTGAGGAGATGGCCAAGCTTATCAAGTCCCTGGACTTTGATGTCAGGGACTGGGCTTCATTAGGACCTTTTTCTAGATGCTTCTGGGGATGCCCAGATGAACAAGACCAGGAGAAACATAGAGCCATCAAGTTTCAGAGTTGACAGAATCTTAGAATTCATTTAGTCTAATCTCCATCTAAAGCTTGAATTGCAACAAGGACAACCAATATACAGCCTCTGCTTTGGTGGCACACCCCAGAATACAAAAAGGTTTCCAGGGAGAATTAACCAATTCTGGCTTTGAACATTTCAGAATGGTGGAATTTTTATCCCTCTATTGAAATGTAACTCCATGTAATTTCCATCCAGAGACCCTTGCTCTGCCTTTGGAATTGTAACCAATATGTTATGACCCTTCCCACATGGCGGGTTTTCAATTTTTTTGGTCTAATACCTCCAGAATATTCTTGTCAACCTGAGCACCTCCCCGGACATCCTCCAGTCTTCCCCTGTCCTGCAGAATGCTAGTGAATTCTGACCAGCAGTTTAATGGAGGCAGGAGTGTCTCTTCTTATTTATTTATTTATGCTCTAGTAGTTTAAACTGAGTGAAGTCATGTATTTCCCATCTTATATTTGTGTAGAACAATTTCTCTATTAGATCTTATCTTTTGCTTATTGTTAAAATATCAAGAAATTCTTTTAGAAATGTGTTCTACCATTCAGTCATTCATTTAACAAATGAATATTTGAGCACAACAACGGGCCAGGCACTCTTTTAGGGACTGGGTATATGCCAGTGAATAAAACAAAGTGCTTTCCTTCTTGAAGCTTACCTTCAAGTTGGATGAGAGAGATCATCAACAAATAAACAAGTAATATACGGAGTGAAACAAAACAGACTAGGGTGTTAGGTAGAGCTGGGCAGAGGTTGCTTTTCATACAAAGTACATATGTGTGTTGTTATTTCATATACTGTATATTTCAGCTTCCATATCTGCTCCATGCTTTATGTCATCCACAATCATGGGGAGACAATTTTGCATGATGATGATAACAACTGTCACCACTGCTAATGCTACCACAGCTCGTGACACCAGTACCACACACTCATGTCATCAACCACACAGGACAGAAGCTCTGGAAAGATCATGGGCTCCATGTGACCAGTCCTACTAGATCTAAAAGCACTTCTTAGCTATGTAACATGGCCAAGTTTTTTAAACCTTGAGCCTCAGTTATTTGTAAAATGTGGATTAAAATGATAGCCTTTAAGGTTGTAGCAAGGATAAGATGAAATATTGTATGTAAAGCAAATTCTAGTTCATAGTAGAATTTGCTCATAATGAGCAAATGTTAGTTCTTATTCTTCTCCCCTTTCTATGTCTCCAGCCCATATGCTGATAAAAATATCTGTTTGAGAAAGGTTGAGAATTGAATGACTAAAAACCTCTCTAATATTCAACTTACTCAATAATTTAGGGTCTTTGAGCATGGTAGGCAGGTTTGCAGTCCATCTAATTATAGTACCAATTTCTCCATGCTTATATGTCTTTTTCCATAAGAACATCAGATTAGGACAGTTACTAAAATTATTGTTGTATACGGAATGGGTTAGCTTGGTAAAGATGTATGGGTTTCAGATTGAATTGAATGGTAGAATATAGGATAATATTGAACAAAATAGTCATAATCAGCATATGATACAGGAATAGACTGAGGTGAGATGGATTGGAATGGAGTATAGTGGGAGAGGATGAGATGAGATGAAATGTTCTGGAATGAAACAGGATCGGGGAGCCAAATAGTCTGGAAGCCAAGTGGGTTGAGATGATGTGGACAAGTAGAATGATCAAAGAATGTCATTCTTTAGTTTCTTTACTCTCCTACATCCTTTTTCCACAGACACTCTGAACATAACTGTCATGAGCATCTTGAATCTCCGTGTGTTTTGTACAACCTGATGTCAGTGTTGACAGACTTACTGCTGCCTTCAAGGGATTTATGCTGCCTCTTAAATGTCCTCCTTCTGCGGTGGCTTTACAGACCTGCTGTCCAACTTAATATCCGCAGCTTACCATGTTACACAGAGGCTCTCTTTGTCCCAAATGCATGAGGAATGGGAAGGCGTGTGAGGCCCCCTGTGTAGGACAGCTGTGTCTGTTTCTGGGATGGGTCTGGGCTGGTGTCCAGTGATAATTCTTCTCTTATTCTTTTAATAATTTCCTGCACCAATAGTGTAGTCTCTCCAAGGGAAAGTTACGTGCAGTGTCTATATGAGTTAAAGGAACTGGGATGTCCATGAACACTGGAAAGCACACGTTCTCTTGAAGGTGTTCTGACTCTCTAAAAGTGGGTATGTTGGGAGCTTATGCTCCTGCACCCCTCTTTAGCTCCAGCGGGGGCTACATCATAGCCGAGTATCTCTTTCCTTGTGAGTGTTACATGGCACCTACTGGAGCAGTTCTGGCTGAAAATGATTTATCTGTCTTTATTTTCCTGCTCTGCCTTTTCTGAGTATCATCTGGGATTGTGGTTAGCAGGCAGTTGGGAGCTAAGATTCCCAAGCTGGGGCTTGCCTGGGAGTCGTTTCTCTCTATAGGCTCCTAAGGGACTGATGTTACTGTTGAAAAGCTGGCCGTAGAGAATGTGTGTTTGTGATGTAAATGTATTGGTTTTGAAGCCAGACAGCCTTGAGTTTCCTGGACACCCAGGACTAGGGTGAAGCAAAGTACTCACCTCAGGGGCATCTAGGTGCAGGGGCGGCATCTATGTGCAAGGTCAGCATCTAAGCATGAAGGCCTCCTGACATTTTGCACCTTGGTTGACTTACTTGACTTACTTCACTTCTGCTTGAAGGGTTAAATTGTGATTCAGCTACTTCCTAGTTGGGTTTTTGAGAGAGTCATTTAACCTCACTTAACCTGATTTTCCTCATCTGTAAAATAGGCAGCCTATGCTTACCTCTGAGAATTTCAGTGAGGATAAGATGAAATAGCACAAAACATCAGCTACAGGGAATACTTATAGAACAGTATCTCTCTACTTGCAGTATCCATCCCTCCCTGAAAAACAACAACAACACAACAAAGTAGCCAATAAGACTGCAACAAAGATATGAATGCAGTGGTTTAAGGGCTACAGTTGATTTTCTCTTGAAGGCTGTTTTTGATCTGAGTCACAAGAGTTCCCTCAGACTTGGGCAGACCTGTCCCGCACAGTAGGAACCAATGGGCTACAAAGGCTGGACTGGGACATAGGATCAAGGTCCCTGGGTTTCAATGCTTGCTGTACTTCCAGAGAAAACTTTCCACTTCTCTGCCTAGAATGGGCAAACGAGTATCATTGTGCAAAGCAGAGTGTGTCTGTGATGCTGTCAGCTTCAACTCCAAGTCTTCATTTCCTAGAACGTGATTGCTAATGTTCCCTGAAGGTATATAAAGCCATCACATATAAAGAACTCTGTCTGATAAAGATCATTCACAGTGAGGTTAATGTGCTGGTATCTCCTCACGGCTCTTATCCCGCCTGCCATGCCCTCCCCATGCCACTCCTTCCAAATCCCACCTTCTCCTTCAAGTCCATCTTAGGCTCCTCCTTATCTTTGAAGTTCTCCTGGCCACTCCAGGTCACCATTGTTTCTTTGTTCACTCTGCTTTGGGAGGTATAGTCATTCCAAGCCAACCTGGAGCTGGGAACTAAGATATTGGCACCAGTCATGGGTCAGGCACTATGCTAAGCTCTGATCTCTATCTCTTCTGATGTCATCAAGGATCTTCTGAAGCACGAACTACCTCCAGACAGAGATCACCCAGTGGAAGCAGAGGACATCAGACCCAGGGAAAATCTTTGGAAGCAAGTAATCCCCAAGGTCACACAGTGCCTTAATGACAAAATCTAGGCTAGATCTCAGCTCTTCCTAACCAAGTCCTCTTTCATAATTACTCCGTAATCGTCATTTAATTATGTGTTGCTGCCTTGTAAATATCCACTGCAGGTCTGGGTAACTGCAGGTTTCCTCCAACTAACCAGAGAGTGATGTACTTAAAGGAGGAGCCTATGTTTGATCAATGTTGTATCCCCATGATGCCCAGTGCAATATCTGGTACACAGGAGTAGCTCTTAAAAAGATCACAGACAAAACCCCAAGGCCCTAAATACTTATTGACTTGGTTTTACCTATACTAGAGGCATTCACATTGCAAAAATGCCCCTGCATGGGCAAGAGTTGTGTTATCTAATGGGGTTGATTTCCAATGTTAGCAACTCTATAAGTCCAGCTGGCTGTGATATTTTGGGCTCAGAGAGGCCTTTCCATGCCTTTAATATCTTATAACATAGATAGCTACCCAACCCCCAGTGTTGGAGTCTGCTGAAATCCAGCTGACTAAAAAATAATCTAATTAATATGGTTTTAATTATGTCAGTAATAATACCTACCTCCAAGCATGAGAAGGTAGGATATTAAGTTAGTGATACTAAATTTCCCAAGGGTGGTAAGACCCTTTAAGATGAGTTAGTTTGTTACTGATATGATCAGAGAACAGAAATAGGAACATTTGAAAGATTCCAAAGGGGTAAGCAAACATCAATATATCAGTCAATTGTGCAGTCAATCAATCAGTAATCTAGAGGTAATGTTAGGCTCTGGCTGTACATAAATAGATGATATCCCTGTTTTTATACCATATATAATGAGGTAGAACTGGCAAAGCATAGGTCCCTGCCCCCTCTAAACTAGTTCATTTATCTTTCCTTCTCTCCATTTCTTATCATTTCATCCTGCATTGCTTGTTTCAACCTAGCATGTGTTACGTTACATTGTTCTGACTTGCTTAAGAATGTGCCTTTCTCCTCAACTAGGACTGTAGCCCCTTGCAGGCAAGAGCTTATCTTGTATCTTTTTGTATCTTCAACTCCTAGGATAGTACTGGCATTGAGTAGGTACCCAATCCATTTTTCTTATAGCTGGAGATTAATCACCTAAAAAGTCATCACTGTTAGCTTTATTTCTTTGGAAGGCTTTCACAAAGGTGGTTGGACTTGACAAAGGATGGTTCTTGCAGGAGAGCAATAAAAGTTAAGGTTAAGTAAGTAGAACTGGCTTCCATGGGGCATTTACCAACAGGCGTAGGAATTCAGAGTTTATTGTTCAAGAAATGGGGAAACATTGCTAGGATATGAGTGCATCAGTGGTGGAAGTTCTAAATTTTCTAATATTTCTCTGAATGTGATATTAACTGTGGTATTCAAATAGGTTCTCCCATAATAAATGCTGGAGTGGCTGTGAAAAAAAGGAAAACTTCGTACACTATTGGTGGGAATGTAAATTTGTGCAGCCAAAATGGAAAACAGTATAGAAAACTAAAATTAGAGTTACCATATGACCCAGCAGTTCCACTCCAGGAAATATACCTGGAAAATACAAAAGCTCTAATTTGAAAAGACACATGCAATAGTTCATTGCAGCACTATTTACAATAGCCAAGACATGGAAGCAACTTAAGTGTCCACCGATGAACAGATGAATGGATAAGGAAGATATGATACATATATGCAATGGAATATTACTTAACCATAAAAATGAATGAAATAATGCCATTTGTAGCAACATGGATGGACCTAGAGATTATCATACTAAGTGAAGTAGGTCACAGAGAAAGACAAATACCATATGATATCTCTTATATGTGGAATCTAAAAACAAGATACAAATGAACTTATTTATAAAACAGAAATAAACTCACATAGAAAACAAACTTATGGTTACCAAAGGGGAAGGGGCGGAGGGATAAATTGGGAATTTGGTATTAGCAGATACACACTACTGTACATAAGATATGTAAACAACAAGGACCTACTGTATAGCACAGGGAACTATATTCAACATCTTGTAATAACCTATAATAGAAAAGAACCTGCAAAAGAATATATATATATATATATATATACATACACACACACACACACACACATATATAACTGAATCACTTTGCTGTACACCTGAAACAAACACAACATTGTAAATCAACTATATTTCAATTAAAAAAATAAGTTCTTGGGTTCACACATTTATTTCACTGCCAACTCAGCTCTGCTCAGTTTTCCATGAGATTTCAGACTAAAGCAGGAAGTCTATTCAAAGCCTCCTGAGTTATCTCTTCAGTGTGCTTTAGAATGAACTCATTCATCCAACCTAGACTTGTGGCCTAGGTCATGGTGTGTGTTGCTAGCAGATTATCTTTTGTTCTTAGTCTGGATCTACTGTATCAGTCATAAAACCCTTATCTCAATGCTGTCCCCAAGTTTCAAACCATCTCTAATTTTGTCTTCTTCAATATTCTTCCTCTTCCAATCTTAGACCTAAACATTTCTCTTACTTCCATGTTGTGATGGGAGGCCTGAAATTAGCTTGCAATATTAAATGCTGCCTTGACATCTTTGAGCCTCACAGGGCCCCAAAGGCCTAACCGTAAGTTCCCCTGCTTTCACCAGATATACCCCCCACTCATGGAAAATGCTCTCCCCCTGTCTAGTTCCATTATCAGAAGGACCAGTTGTACTCCACTAGGCCTTCAACCTGATGGCCAGCCCATAAGATCATTCAAACAAGACAATTACGTGGAAACTAGGCATCACCTCCTCCTCTCATTGCTACAAAGCTTCCCTCCCACAGCTCCTGCTGGTTCACTCTATTCCTGAATGCAAACTCTGTGTGACCTTTCATGGTATGCAGCGTCCTCACCTGGGCTGTGCATGTGTGTGACTTAGTGCATGTTGTTAATCTCATTTCATCATGCACAAGGTAAGGTGTCATGTGCCTGGCCATCTCATACTACATAGCGGGAGGGATCCCTCTCCTCACCAGTAAGGTGAACAGAGATGATAGAACACATGTGTCTTTCCATCCAGTTACTTGATATATCCATTGCCAACCCTCCTTATTTTCCTTAACTCAGCAGCTGAGGGCAAGGGTGTGGTCTTGGCAGCTCTAAGTGGTAGAGCACTTGTGTGGATGATCACTGCTGAGCATTTATATTCTGAGAACTGACCAGTGCCTGAATTCCTGACACTGGGGTTTGGTGCCTGGATAGAGACAGAGAATGTAGACTACTTTTAAAATTTATGTCATTTATTCCATCACCATCTTCTATTGAGCATTTCCTAAAACTGCATCCTGAACATACAAAGAAATATAAGGCAGTATGGCCTCAAGGCACTCACAGTCTGGTGGGGAGGTAGACAATAACATCAATAATTTTGACATAGACAGATATGTGCTCTAATAATGAAGTACTGTAGTATTATTGGAGTTCAGAGGGAGAGCAAAGAGAAGAACTGCTGAATTTAGCCAAGGATAACAGGTTTGAGAAGGTTTCCAAAAGGTGAGGATACATTTGAAGGTCGGGTGAGTCTGCCAACTGGATGGGTTGTAGGAGAAGAACATTCCAGACTGAGGGGGATATTATGTGCTGAAGTTCAGACCACTTCTTCCCACATGCACTGCTACAACCCTTGTTTGATGCATTGTCATCACTTGCCAAGTCACGGCAATCGTCTTCTGGCTCCCTGCTTCTGTCCTTGCCTGCATGTAGTCTGTTTCATCCCAGTGCCCAGAGTGGTTCTTTTAAAGTGTAAGTCACATCAGATCACTCTCTATGGGATCCCATTTCACTCAGAGGAAAGGCAAAGTCCTCATGGTATCCAAGCTCTTTCACTACCTGCCCCCTTAACCTTTGTAACCTTCTCTGCTATTACTCTCCCCTTTACTGCCTCTGCTCTAGTCACAGCTAGTCTTCTTTGAGGCTCTCTGGGGCCCACTCCTACCTTAGGATCTTTGCATCATTTCTTCATTTTACTTGGGACAGGCTTCTCCCAGGTGTCAGCATGGCCCCCTCCCTCAACTCCTTCATGTTCCCTTCTGGTGAGGTGTACACTGAGTGTGCTATGGGATTATGCACCATGGAAGCTCTTGTGATTTCCCCTTTGTCCTGCTTTCCTTTTCTGTTTTTTTTTTTTTTTTTTTCTGTAGTACTTACCCTTTTATTATATACCATATAACTATCATTTATCATTTGTAGTCTGCCTCTCTGCACTAGATTATAAGCTCAAAGATAGTGAGATCTTAGCTGTTTTGTTCACCGATATAGCCCAAGGTACTGGGAACAGAGCATGGCACCCAATAGGCACTCAATAAGCAATTATTTGTCAAATGAATGTCTGGATGAAAGGTATGTGGTAGAGTGCTGGATGCTACAAGTAGACTGGTTGGTCTGAATGCTGGAGAAAAATTTCTGACTTTACCCTGAAGGAATTAGAGAGCCCTTGAGGGATTTTGAACAAAGGAATGGAACGGCAAGATCGAATATCTAACCTATTAACCAAGATAGAAAATCCTGGGGGGGAAATGTTGATATTTTAAATGTTGATTTTTTAACTTTGAGGTATCTGGGATAAAATCTGAGGAAGTCAGAAATTTTGGGGTGAAAGGTGACTGATGCATCATAAAGGCGATGGCCCTGGGAAGTGGTGGAAGATGGGCTTGGAGTCAGGCCAACCCAGCTGGCATCCCAACTCTGGACTGCTCAGCAGGGCACCTGTGAAGAGGGGACGTGGAGATTCCAGACTTCGGATTTCTCACTACTTTGAAGAGCTGGTGAGGATTCAGAGATGATACAGGTAAGGTGTCTGATTTAAATCTTCCAAAGAGTAGACAGCGATCGTTCTTGCTTTCTCACAATGTGTGTGTGGCATCTGGGACACGCTTACACACAGGTGACAGCCATGCAGGAAGACAGCAGAGGAGGAGAGGGCAAGACTGTAGATTGGAGATGCCACCATTCCAGGTGTGGTCTGAGTGACAGAGGCAGAATGAGACCCAGGCAAGCCAAGGATGGGAGAATGCTGAGAAACAGGTTTACGGCAGGAGAGAGGTAGAGGAGGAAAAGCACTAACAAACACCCGCAGGCTCCCTCAGAACATCCCTGACTGCCCCCACCAGGGACAGACATCTTCATGGGAAGGATGTGGGAAGGGAGGAAAGAAGGATAGGGGGTGTATATTGTGATATCAGGAAGAAGTATGGTAGTTAAGGGAAGAAAGGGTGGGCATTTGAGCCAAGTGGGATCATGACATATATCTTTGGGTTAGTTTTTGTTTTTGTCTTTGTTTGACTTTCTCTTGTTGGATGTGGACTACTAGAGAGAATTTCCATTTGGGAGAAAGACAGTAGAAAGAGGATTCTAAAATGCCAGAAGGAAGATATGGTGGCTAAGTGCTCTTAGGTTTTGGAGTCTGGGCTGAAATAGTGGTTTTGCTTCTTAATAGTGATGCAATCATGAGCAAGTTACTTTAAACTTCTAAGACTCAAGTGAGAAATGAGGATAAATAGAGCACGCCCTGTACAAGTTTGTTGGGAGGCACAAAGGAGAGTCTGGGTGAGTGCTTAGCAGTGTGCTGGGCTGGGAGGAGCAGGACCTTGAGGAAGGACAGGTTTGGAGAGAGTAGGAAGAGGCATGCCAGGACCCTGCATGGCAGGAGTGGGCCTGGATCAGGATGAAGCAGGAGTTTTGTCTTCTGTGAGAGAAGGGATGGAGGTGTGTGGCTTGAGGTGAGTGAGGAGGCAGGTTGGAGAGCAGCTGAAGGAGCTGGGATGGCTGCTGACTCACCTGTGAAATGCAGCCCACTCATCTGTAGCCAGGGTAGTTGGTAACCAGGGATGGAGGCACGTGCTAGGAACACTTAGCTCTGAGTAGAATGGGGGGAACTGGGAAGGACCAGTCTCATGGGCCAGAGGCCAGTGCAGGTCCAAAGGGCCCCCCTGTTGGGCTCTAATGCTCTGTGGTCTCCTTCTTGAAATTTTAACAATTTTTATCATTGGACTGTCTTGTAACTTAGTACAGTGGTAAAATGGGGACTTGGCCCTGGCTCATGTGTGGTCCCACCACCCAGGATGGGCCCTGGCTCCTGCTCCCCCACTCCCACGCACTTAAGCAAGCAGGTGTGGGCGAGGTGAAAATCGGGCACATGGCCAAGTAGAGATGCGAGGTAAGGGTTTGAGCAACCAGGGAATCTGCCATCTCCAGCAAGTATCCTTGGGCTCAAGAGAGTGCAGTATTAAATAGCAAACAAAAAGACATGGGAGAAAAAAAAGAGACTTCCCCCCTGCTTTTTGAACAAGGAGACCTACATTTTCATTTCACATTGGGCCCCACAAAATTATGAGCTGGCCCTGGGGAGGAGAGTCACCTGGGGAAGCAAGAGGGCTGCAGAGTAGGTTGCAAGGAGCAGCTGGACTTGGAGTTCCCGAGTTCCCTGTGGACAAGCAGGACAGGATGCTCCAGAGGGTCCATCACCCCAGACACAGGAGTGTAGGAACTAGAGGGCAAGAATTTGTGAGAGGTGGGTGTGACTTGGTGAGAATGATGGAAACTTGAGGGGACAAAGGGACTATTGGTGCTAGTGAAAGAAACTTTCAAATGATCAGGGGTTAGACTGGGGGAAGAAGGAATTCAAACCAGAAGGAAAAATATAAATATTCACGATGAAAAAGATTTGGAAGAAGCCAGGCATGGAAGAAAGGAGGCTCATGAAAGATTTGGCCAGAAAACGGAATTTGAGATTTCAGAATTTCCAAAGCAGAATGTTTCCAGAGCAAGTTCCTTTATATCTCATTAGTAAAGTTTGTAATTTGCCCGTTTTTTGGCTCTGCATTTGCAAACAAAACATTGCTCTCAGATTCAAGATTTAGACTTCTGAATCATAGTACAACTCATTTTTTTTTTTGTATAAGTAACATATGTTTGGTGTCTTTAAACACAATTACTTTTGTATAATAAAAGTGTTGATTTGATGATGCGACATTTTCTGCAAGTGTGTTTAACAGAGTTTATGTTTTCATAAGTTGCAATGAAACTCAATTATGTATGTGTAATAAGGCTTCTGATTGTTACACTTAGACTTTTCTGTATAATGAAACCAGCAATTAGAATTTGCTTGCTCTATGGCTTAGGAAAACACACTTGTTTTGGAGACAAAAGACTCTTAATGAGCCCCCTTTTCTGTTAATTTTTTTTGGTTGTTGTTAAAAACCAGTCTATAACTCAAACATATAATTAGATTTCTTAAAGGTTTGGATTTTGTTGTTGTTATTTGTTTCCCCTCTAAACACAAAACAAAAAGCAATAACTTTAAGACACAGATCGTTTCAAAGCTGTGAATCTTGCTACGATCTGCAGTTTTACCTTAGAGGCACCTCCAGTGCATACCAATCTCCTGCTCTGCTAAGGAAGCAGAGACCTGGCAGTGGCAGATATCTGAACAGAGAAATGTTCTTTCTAAGCATTGCTTAGATGCTGCTCTGGACATTACACTTGGAGCTGGGCACTGGTGTTCTGCTTGTGTCTCGGCCTCAGGGTTAGCCTGAAGCCTGGCTTGGGTACAGAGTCCCACCTCCCTATATGTGGCTACCACTAGTCACAGAGGCTTGCTAAACAAGGGTGGATGGGTCATTCCTTGGGCTGACCATGAGAGTGAAGGCAGAGTTTTCTTAGTGGCCTAAAGAAACTTTCTTGCCATTTTTCTTTCCATCTCATGATCCACACCCAGTGTGGCAGCTGGTCCCCTGGACTGTCAGCTATTCATTTCATGACTGGTCATTAGTGTCACTTTCACAGGCACTTGTGCTGATGTGGCTGGAGCCCCACAACAGGCAGATATCTTGCCATTGGAATCACTCCCCTCTGCTGTGAGCAGGAATAGAAGGAGCTCACACCTCTGAAGGTCAAACCCCCCAGTAATGTTGCCAGAGCCTTTGATTCCCTGAAACCCCCAATTGTTGCCAGAGCCAGGAGGAGAATGGCTTCTCCCCATCTCCTGCCTTCCAGGCTCCAGTAAGTACCCCTCAGGAGCAGCCTAGAGCTGCCAAGGATTCTGGGCCATACGTTTCCAGGCTTCCACCTCCTGGAATAGAGAGAAAGGTAGAGAAAGGGTACAAATGGGTCTTTGTATTAGCCGACGATATTTGACACTTTGGGGGCATATGACAAGAATGGTCTAGAAAATGCAACTTTGTAATCACAAACTCCCAGCAAACCCCAACCACAGCTGTGGGTCTCATGTGCAATCAACTCTCTGAACAGTGGAGGAGGGAAAACATAGTGGGGCGTTCGGTTGGGACTTATCAATAGAAGGACAGGTCAAGTCTGAGTACTGGAATTAACAGTCTCCAAACCCAAGAAGTGTTCCATTCAACCTCTTCTCAGCGACAGCCTTTTAAATTTTAAGCAAAGGATCCAATTAAATTCGATCCAATTTAAATCCATTCAGTGCAGAAACCTTTATTAAATATCTTGGACAGATTGTGCCCTGGGCTAGATAGAGCAGGAGTTACAGAGTTGTGGCTGGCAGACCTCAACACAGTTGCCTCTGTACATCCAAGTTGGGACAGACTTTAGGTCCTCCAAACTCTTGGTTTTGGTTTCTTTGTTATTTAATTGCAGAGACTGCATAGCTCCTTGGGAGAAGCATTATCACCTCCATGTTTGATATAAAAGGAATTTATATTGGGAAGTCCTTGTGTTCTAGGTACTGTGCTAAGAACTAGAAAATCAACACCTCATTAAATACTACTAGGATCCTGGACTTCAGCTATAATCATAAACTTTATTTTTTTCCCAAGATGAAGAAACTCATGTTCTGAGAATTAAAGCAGCCAGGCCAAGGGAGCCACAAGGTTGTTGGCAGAACTGCTAGTCCTTAAGCCCATGGTCACCACACGGAGATGTGCTGTTTCTCAAGTAAGATTCAGATCAGCAATCTAGTCCAAGGAGTTGTGGTATTCTCCAGCTCCAAAGAACTTCCACTTGGTTGCACAGACCTGGGGTTCTGTGGACCACAGTTTTATCCCAGTTTCGCTATTTCTAAGCCACAGGGCCATCTTTGACCTCTATTATCTCTTATGTAGAATGAGAGGTTGAGTAAGAGACTTTCCATGTGAAAGCTAGGCTTCAATAGTTTCATTTTCCCTGTCCCATTTTTAGTCTACCTTTCCCACCCATCAAATTTGTCTCTTCATTGCCTCTTTCCCAAGTCATTCTAGTTTCATATTCTCACCGAGTGATTGTACACTTGGAACATGTTCCCTTTCCTTCCTACTTACCCAGACTGGACTCATCCTCTAAGCCCTTCCTCCTCCAGGTAGCCTCCAACCTAAGCTCCATAAAACACATGCTCTCACCCTCCTCTGAGTAACTCTAACATATATATATATATATATATATATATATATATATATATATATATATATTTTTTTTTTTTTTTTTTTTTTTTTTTTTTTTTTTTTTTTTCGGTATGCGGGCCTCTCACTGTTGTGACCTCTCCCGTTGCGGAGTACAGGCTCCGGCCACGCAGGCTCAGCAGCCATGGCTCATGGGCCTAGCCACTCTGCAGATCTTCTCAGACCAGGGAATGAACCCATGTCCCCTGCATTGGCAGGCGGACTTTCAACCACTGTGCCACCAGGGAAGACCTAACATATTTTTGTCTAAACTCTTCACCTGACACTTATAAGTGACTGGACCTTTTTATTACATTTTCATGTGCACAACTCTTGTCTCCCTTGTGTTGGAAACTTAGAAGGTATGGGCAGTGCATTTTTTTTTTTTTATATCCCCTTAGTGCCTGATATGGAGCTCAGCACATGACAGGTGTTACTGATTATCAATTAGTGAAGGAGCTGGTGAACATCTACATATGTGTTGGTAGTTCAGTACAGGCCAGTGTGCACTGTTAGGGTTAAAAGGAAGAGGGAGGAGAAAGTAGCCTAGGAGTAGAGCTTTACAATTTGGAGAGTTAGAAAAGCAGAGGTGATTGAGGATGGAAAGTTAAATGGCACAGCACATAAAAAGGATGCAAGTAAACAACATGATACTTGGGAGGGGCTGCAGGGAGAACTAGTTCCTTGAAACATGCAAGCAGATTAAGCTGTGAGAAGGTGGGTTCAGGATGTGGAGCCCAGGAGAGATAGACTGGTGTCATAGAATCAGAGGGTGGTTCATTAAATTCAGAGAGTTACTCAGCAATTTCTGTGTGCTGAGGAGACGAAGTTGAGGAAGATATAATCTCTTCTTGATTATGGTCAGCTCTCCACCTCCACAGGTCCCACCTCCATGGGACAGAGGGCTGACTGTATAGAAGGGATTTGAACATCCAAAGATTTTGGTATCCAGTGGGGATCCTGGAACCTGTCTCGCTTGGATACTGAGGGAGGACTGGTTCCCAGAGTTTATAATCAAGTCAGTCAAATGGAGATAAGATCACCACGAGTTTTTATACCAAGTGGAACATAATCTATGTCAACAGGAGAAATGCTCCTGAGGTTCATTGCTGGTCTTAATAAACTCTGGACTGTGGGGGTTCTAGGCATGGGCCCTGGAGATAGAGAATGAGTCCTTAATCTCAGCTCTGATACTGACTGCTTTATTGAGGAAAAATTCTTTGATTTCTCTGAGCCTCTGTTTGACCATCCATAAAATTGGATAAATAATAGTACCTAATCCTATGGTTATTGTGAGAATTAACTGAAATCATAGCTATGAAATCAGCACACTGTAGGGCCCATCATGCACTACATAACTGTTAGCTACTATCAAATATTTATTTAAAAAGAAGAGAAAATGATCCTCTATGTTAATATACGATATTTTCTTTCTGACTTCCTTCACTTTGTATGACAGTCCCTAGGTCCATCCACATCCCTACAAGTGATCTGATTTCATTCCTTTTTATGGCTGAGTAATATTCCATTGTATATATGTACCACATCTTCATTATCCATTCATCTGTCGATGAGCATTTAGGTTGCTTCCATGACCTGGCTATTGTAAATAGTGCTGCAATGAACATTGGGGTGCATTAACGCATATTTGTGGAATCTAGAGAAATGGTACAGATGAACTGGTTTGCAAGGCAGAAATAGAGACACAGATGTAGAGAACAAGTGTATGGCCACCAAGAGGGGAAGGGGGGGTGGTATGAATTGGGAGACTGGGATTAACACATATACACTAATATGTATAAAATAGGTAACTAATGAGAACTTGCTGTATAGCACAGGAAACCACTTCTTTGTACAGTAGAAACTAACACAACACTGTAAACCAACTATACTCCAATTTAAAAAAAAAGTCCACTATAAGGTAAAGTAGCATGAAGAATTTTCAAAAATAAGTCTGTTATGGACCTCGTGAAGGTGCTATGTTGAGTGGACTTTGAGCAAAGGGTAGAACTTAGAAGGTAGAGACTAGGGACTGGGTGTGTCAGGGAGAGCAGACAGCACAGGACACTGTGTGGAGGTGAGTATGTGGGAACAGTAGGTAGTCCAGTTTCTGGAAGCAAAGTGTGAGTGACAAGGAAAAGATGTGATAATTCAGAGAGCCAGGTAAGAGCTATACAGGGCTTTACGTGCATATATGCTTCTTCTTAATGGTGCAAGCAATGGAATGACGCTAGGAATATGAGCCTGACATTGCTGTGGACAGAACCAGGTGAGACCAGTCATGGCTGGGGGGTACCCAGGGCCATACAAAGGCCAGAGGTACTCTGTCCCTCAGGCCTGCACTGGTTAACCTACTGAGGCAAATTCACATTTTTCAAAGTCAGTCTCGGAGCAAGAAAGTCACATGAATCCAAATATCCGGGCAGAAATCCCCAGTGGCACCAAAGGTAATGAAACATCTGTATCTGCTGCTCCTATCTGCTATTGCTGATGTTCAGATAATGATGCCAATACCCAGCCTGGGAGGTAGGAGGAGATGCTGCAGGGACAGCTTGTCCAACTCATCTCCTGGCAAGTGGAGAGGAGGGGAGGAGAGATGGGGGAGGAAGAAGGGACCCCAAAAAACAAACTCTCTTCCTCATTCTGGTATAAAGTGAAGGCAGAATAAGCTGTTCCTGCCCCAGATTCCACATGAGACCAGGACACTCCCCACCCCTCCAGGTGGCTGTGGCACTTGGGCTAATAGCAGTCACACCTCACAGCTGAATAATGTTCTATAATTTTCAAAGAGCTTTTACATTTAGTATCATATTTAGTGCTTATGATGAGAAAACCTAGACTCAGAGGATGCTAGGATTCATGCAGGGAACTTGTCCAAGCCCCATTTTGTCACCTCTTGATCATCTAGCTCATCTTGTAGGAATTAGGGCAAAGTGGGGGGTGTAGATTGGGGATTCTCCCTGGGAAGTCTCTGGTGGATCTGAGATCAGAGCTAAAGGTTGAGGAGTGGTGCACCTGCCTCTCTTACCTCATTCACACCTAGGGCAGACATTGACAATGGCAGGCTCTCCTCTGAGCCCAAAGCCTCAGGGTCCTTCTCAAAACTCTTTCTGGGCAGCCACTACTAACTGATCAGAGCTGGTGCTCAGGAAGGAATCTATTTGCTTTTCCTGCATTAAGGCATTGTCCAGAAACTTTCCTTGTTAAAATGTCAATACTTGTGGAATGTTAACGTATTAAGCCATTATCAGCCCCTGGCACCTGCATGTGAATTCATTTGTCAGATTGCTGTGTGCAAACCCTCAGGGGGACTAACCTAAGATAGAAGAGTTTGTTTATTAAGGGATGCAGGTCTGATGAGTGCATGCGATGACTAGGGGTGGCTCCTCCAGCAGATCCTCAGATTGTTTAACAATCTCTTGAGAAGATGTGTTGTCTCTGCTCAGGAGTTCCTAGTATGGGACCTTGGACAAATCACCTAAACATTTTAGGAGATTCCATCTCTCCTCACCCAAAAGATGAGGATAATGACATCTGCTCTGCCCACTCAGAATAACTGTTAGGGTGAAGGGCTTTTGAATGTGTTTTGTATTTTATAAAGTATTGTACAAATGCAGGGTATGATCATTTAGCTACATTAGGAAGAGACAAGCTCTCATTCCTCTAGTTGAATGCACATGAAGGGTAAGAAAAAGAGAGGTAGAAGGGAGTGAATATTTATTAGGTGCCCAATTGCCATTTTTCTTAAATTGATTAGCTCACTTAATTTCCACACCCACCCTGTGAGGTTGATACCATTGAGCCCGGTCTTGCAGATCACACCTCCAGTATTTTTCAGAGCCAAGATATGAACACAGGTGTACCTGGTATTGTCCCTACGTCCCAATCCAGGGCCTCACTTGCATATTCACACACTCTCCTTTCCTGAATGCTTCCTGAAGAATGAGCTAGGTCCCCAGGTCAGAATAAGACAGGCAGGAAACAGGCAGGTGCCCTGAGACCAGATCCTCTGTGGATGGTCAGTGATGGCTGGTTATTTGGAGACCCACAAGAAATGATTTGAAAGGTACAACAGGAAAGTCAGAAATCTGTTTTTCAGGCCCTGAGCAGAGTGAGGGGTAGCCAGCTAGGGTAGAAGCATCAAAAGACTTTTGCACTGAGGTCAAACTGGGACAGCGTGAAGCTAGGGCATAGTCCCCATGGGGGCAAAGACCAAGTTACAGTTGGACAAAGCTGGATTTCTGGTGGAAGCAAGATGTATAGCTGTCGGGAGTGTGAATGTGAATCTAGAGATGGGGTCAAATTATCCAGATTCTCTGCACACATTTTAGCCATCTTATCATCTGTTCAAGTGAGTTGCTATCATTCTATCAACAATGGATACATAGTATTAGTACATGTGACCCAAATGATGTATTTTCATTGAAATGCCAAGCAGTGCAGTGGTACAAAAACATGCCGATTATCTGAAGTATTTTTAATTTGGCTTTCATGTATTAGAGGAGCTGCATGGAGTTTGTGACAGCAGGATAAAGCAAACACACACATTAGGTGTACACTTTGGGTGTGGAGTGTGGGGTTTGATGGTTTGGGGATAAGTGACCTTAACAAGAGACAATTTCAATGTTAACAACTTATTTTTTTTCATGCTCTTGTACCTAATATTTCAAATCAAATATCTTTTACATATTGGACCAAGTAACATAGTTTTTTTTCCATGTGCTAATTAAGCAAAATTTGTACCAAAGGCCAAAGGTAGGATTGGGGGAAAATAGGATGCTGTAGCCTGTAGCAGGGAACTAGCCCATGTCCACTACCCTGTGGTTTTGCTTCATATGGGAGAGAGAAAGCCCAGAACCTGCAGTTACTTGTAGGGTCCAAAGGGCACTTCTGCAGCTAGGAAGGAGGAATCTGCACAAACAGCATCTCTTCTGGCTTCTTTACTGATGTGCAAATCTGTAGAGCTGTGCTGTGGGGAAGCTACGGAAAAAAAAACCACTTGAAGTATGTGGGATGAAAGGAGGAAAAACAGCCGTACAAACAAGAAAAAGCAAGAGGAGCAAGACGAATTAGTAGACCGTAGCTCAGCCTCCAGGCGGAAGAGTTGTAATACATGGATGCAGAATGAAAATAACAGCTGCAGCTTCTCCAATTGTTCAAAAAAGTTCCAAAATGACCTTCACAGCTCACCCAAAGCTGTGACCCTGGCAGAGGAAGACCACAGCTGTGCTGGGCTGGTCAGGGGATCAGAAGACATTCTGGCTAATTTATGGATGAGATCACTAATCATCAAGAAGGATTCAGTTTGTTCTGCGAGGTCCCAAGGGATAGAAACAGGACCCAGTGATGGACGTTGTGGAGAGATACATTTTGGCTCAACATGGGATAGATCATTCTAACAAAGTAGTGGTCCAAAGATGGAATATTTTGCCTTAGGCTCTGTGTCCCTGTACCCAGAGCAGTGACACTATGGACTAAGTTTCTTCAGGAGTTCAAATGACTGGTTCCCATACCTGACTGCATGTTAGGCTTACCTGGGGAATTTCTTGAAAAGTATAGTTTTCCGGCCTCCACCTCCAGAGATTTATAGGAAACAGGTGAGAAATTGGGACTTTTTATTTTTTTGCTGTATGCGGGCCTCTCCCTGTTGTGGCCTCTCCCGTTGCAGAGCACAGGCTCCAGACGCGCAGGCTCAGCGGCCATGGCTCACGGGCCCAGCCACTCCGCGGCATGTGGGATCTTCCCGGACCAGGGCATGAACCCATGTTCCCTGCATCGGCAGGTGGACTCTCAACCACTGCGCCACCAGGGAAGCCCGGGACTTATATTTTTAATGAGATTCGCAAGTGACTCTTGTTAATGGGGCAATATCCAGAATAACTTTTTATGAATATTAAACCATTGTTTGGGTCATTGGACTCAACGTTCCCAAAACCATTGCCTGATCGAAACCTAAACCAGTTAGAAACCTTACATCTGCACCAAATCCTCTCCAGCTTCCCCTCCCTGAGCAAGTCAAGTTCTTCCGTGGCTCCCTGGTTGCATTCAGTTCTCCTCTCTCAGTTACTTTCCTGGTCCCCTGCTGAACTTGACCCCACAGCTCTAACTCCTCCCCAGGTCTCTGTCCACCACACCTCCTTCAAGAGGAAGAGCTTGATCATGTGTAACAGAAATTCCCAGGCTAGATTAATTATTTGAAACTGTTCAGGATTTTACATTAAAAAATGCTAATAGTTTATCCAGGAAGCACCCATGTAGAAAGAAAGTATAACATTATTTTTATTAGTATTGATAATAATGATTATTTCTCAATAATAATATGAGATATTTTTGTTTTAATTCAAGAACACAGCTACCCAAGGTCTATATCAGTTTTTGATCAATTCATCGATCAATCACCTCCTCTATCACCCAGATGTCATTTTATCTTGCATATAGATAAAAAGTTGATGTGGGGAAAATAAACTGAATTCTTTTGCTATCTTATGCATTTGGACACAAAATTAATAACAGGAAGAGGAAATGGTCACTTTACAATTTGGTCATGACAGGAATTTCTATTTCTCTGGGACAACAGGAATGACTCGTAGAAATGTGATTCTGGCGTTTGGATAGGGTAACATGCAGGGTTGGATGATACCTCCTACCCATTCAGGGCTTTTGTGTGCTCTGAGCAGACAAGGCCTTTCCAACTGTCATGGCCTGTTTGGGGTCACTTGGCCACACCTCCTGGGGGTCAGATGTATAGATATAATTTGGGGTTGGTATAAATCCAATTACACAGAGGAGAACAGGACCCCATGAGGGTATGTCAAAGTGATCAGTCTGGTAGTGTGAGGCTGTACTTGAACCCATCCTGACCCAGCCCTTGTGGAGGACTGAGGCTTACTGGGAATGGGACAGCACTGTGCTGCTGTAGGGAATCAGATCAGAAAGAGATGATCATGAGAAAAAGATAGAGTTTCAGAGTTAGACTATGAAAGCTTAGGCCCTCTTCACTGGTAGCAGCAGTAGTGGTGACAGGCAATGCTTTAGGCAAGTACCAAGCCAGCCATGCACTGTGGGAGCCCTACTGCCCCACAGTGAGACGCAGACAGCCACACTGAGGCACAGAGCAATGGACAAAAGAATGTGTGACCCGCTCATGCACAGAGTGAGAAAACCCCTTCCAGAATCCCATTTGGGACTCAGGAAGAGCAGAACTGAAGTCTCCTCTTGGAAGGAGGACATGTTGATTTTGTGTCCTTAAGGATAAGTTGCAGTACAATGACCCACCTGAGTACCTGGAGTGACAGGCCCCAGGGGACATTCAAGGTGCACAGATTTACTTGAATCATTGTGCCTGGCATTGGGAAAGTCATGACAACAGTGAAAAGGTTATGGTTTGACTTGAGAAGTGAAATGGATTTAGAAGGAAAAACAAAGTGATTATACCAGTCAAATCATAAGCTGCCCTTCCTCTGTTCCTTACTGAGACTCTATAGATTCAAACTCAGATCAGTTGTCAGTATCAGTGCAGGCACCTTTAAGTGAAACAGTGAATATCAAAAGCTAAGGCTCCAGGTATTGTAAATTAATTACATTAAGCCACATGTTTTCAAGTTTTGGTGTGGATCTATTCCCACACCTCTCTCTTTTCTAAATATCATACCTCCTGAAAGTTAGCATTCCTGTTACTGCACTTATCACTCTCTTTTTTAAAAAATTAAAAAAAATAATTTATATTTTACATGTTAAAAACATTATTTTATAGTAGAGTATAGTTGATTAAAAATGTTGTGTTAGTTTTAGGTGTACAGCAAAGTGATTCAGTTATACATAGACATGTATCTATTCTTTTTCAAATTCTTTCCCATTTAGACTATTACAGAATATTGAGCAGAATTCACTGTGCTATACAGTAAGTCCTTGTTTGTTATCTATTTTAAATATAGTAGTATGTATATGTCAATCCCAAACTCCTAATTGATCACCCCCCTTTCCGCTTTGGTAACCATGAGTTTGCTTTATAAGTCTGTGAGTCTGTTTCTGTTTTGTAAAGAAGTTCATTGGTATCTTTTTTTTTTTCTAGATTCCGCATGTAAGTGATGTCATATGATATTTGTCTTTCTCTTTCTGACTTACTTCACTTAGTATGATAATCTTCAGGTCTATCCACGTTGCCGCAAATGGCATTATTCCATTCTTTTTAATGGCTGAGTAATATTCCCTTGTATGTATGTACCACATCTTCTTTATCCATTCATCTGTCAATGGACATTTAGGGTGTTTCCATGTCTTGGCTGTTGTAAACAGTGCTGCAATGAACATTGGGGTGCATGTATCCTTTTGAAACAAGCACAGATTTCTCCAGATATATGCCCAGGAGTGGGATTGCAGGATCATATGATTACTCTATTTTTAGTTTTGTAAGGAACCTCCATACTGTTCTCCACAGTGGCTGTTCCAATTCACATTCCCATCAGTAGTGTAGAAGGGTTCCCTTTTTCTCCACACCCGCTCCAGTCTATTGTTTGTAGACTTTTGGATGATGGCCATTCTGACTAGTGTGAGATGATATCTCATTGTAGTTTTGATTTACATTTCTCTAATACTTAGTGATGTTGAGCATCTTTTCATGTGCCTCTTGGCCATCTGTATGTCTTCTTTGGAGAAATGTCTGTTTAGGTCTTCTGCCCATTTTTTGATTGGGTTGTTTGTTTTTCTGATATTGAGCTACACGAGTTGTTTGTAAATTTTGGAGATTAATCCCTTGTTGGTTGCATCATTAGCAAATATTTTCTCCCATTCTGAGGGCTGTCTCTTTGCTTTGTTTATGGTTTCCTTAGCTGTGCAAAAGCTTTTGAGTTTAATTAGGTTCCATTTGTTTATTTTTGTTTTTATTTCCATTAGTCTGGGAGATGGATTGAAAAAGATGGGATTTATGTCAAAGAGTTTTTTGCCTCTGTTTTCCTCTAAGACTTTTATAGTATTCAGTCTTACATTTAGATCTTTAATCCATTTTGAGATTATTTTTGTGTATGGTGTTAGAGAATGTTCTAGTTTCATTCTTTCTCATGTAGCTGTCCCGTTTTCCCAGCACCACTCATTGAACAGACTGTCTTTTCTCCATTGTATAGTCTCACCTCCTTTGTCATAGATTAATTGGCCATAGGTGTGTGGGTTTATTTCTGGGTTTTCTATCCTGTTCCATTGATCTATATTTCTGTTTTTTTGCCAGTACCAAACTGTTTTGTTTACTGCAGATTTGCAGTATAGCCTGAAATCAGGGAACCTGATTTGCATCACTTCCTGATTTGCATTATAACTTATATTTATTGAGGAAATACCACAGATCCACAGTTGATGGTGGTGCCTTGAGGGCAGGTGTGGTGTTTGATCAACTTTTACACTACCCTCTCCACTCTTACCTCTTCACACTGCCTTTCATATGTTGGACAATGTGTGCTTTGTGAGAGCATGGTACCAGGCCCTGGGACTGTACTGAGGACAGAGTTGCTACTGTACTATTTGGTTTTTATGAATAAGCAGTACCTTTCTGAAGCAGCTACTACCATGAGTATTAATAGTAACAGGTACTCTTTTCTGATGTAATGTACAAATAACCTACAGGTTATTTGGAGAAACAAGACTTAAATATTTTAGACAAGAAAATGTTTAAGCAACATGCCAGAGAGGGTGAATTTTAGAGACTTCATGGTGGAGGAAAAGAATGAGCTGGTTTTTGGAAGGATCAACTGGGTTTGTATAAACAGAAGTCAAAACGGTATGTGATTGGGAGGAATTCCACCCTCTGGCTCTGTAGGGGTTAAATACATCACGTCTCAATCAGTCACACTCAGTTGGAATTTTGACTCCCTTAACATTCTAAGGCATTGGTATCTTTCAGTTGAGTTATGTGACCTGGGGCAAGTGAGTTAATTATCTATTTCTCAGTTTTCTCATCTGTAAAGGGAGATAATAATATTTAACTGAACTTGTTGTGAGGATTCAATTAGGTAAATGTCAAAAAACTCATCAAAGAGCCAGGTACATTGTAACCACTAAATATGGATCAATCATACTTATTTGGAGCAGTACTGTCTTATCAGTATTGCTTTTCCACTTGCATGGATTGGGCACCTATCTCCTAAAGGTCAAGGCCATGCCTCATTTTCTTGTGGACCCCATGACAGCCAACACACAGTAGGTCTAGCAATTCCTTGTCAAATTGCCTCTCTTGGTTCTTTTTACACATTCTGCCTGACCACCTTGCCTCCTGCTCTGTTGTTCAGATACAGGCCCCTTCATACCCTCCATGATTTGTGGGAATAAAATGTAACAGTGAATCCAGTCATGGCATTAATTACACATGGTTCATGCAGAGTCTGAAGTGAGTGAGTGAGGAAGGAGAATTTGATTACTCCAGGGCAACAGGGCCTTTCAGCGAATAATTTACCATCTCTACTAAGTACCTCTGGATGCTCTCTGTAGAGGGGACATGCTGTTTTATATACAAGCATCATCATCTATTCCTATGAGATTGTGTAGCCAGAGAGTCAAATGTCTGCCACACTGAGTGGAGAAAGGGCATGGTTTTCCTTTCCCAATTAGGTCACAGTTTTATTTTTCCTTTCCCAGAGCTGTGAGCCAGGGCACATAGGAGACAGCAATACTCCATGAGATCATAAAGAAAAGGGATGCACTGGAGCAGGAAACTATTGGCTACAGGTGCAGAGATTGGAGACTGATGCTAATTTTCAGAGATTCAGAATGTCAAAGCAAAGTTGGACATGCATGCATCTGTGTGTGTCTGAGTACATGCTGTGGGTGTGTGTGCACACATGATGCTTTCATGTGCATGTATATGCTTAAGTTTGTGTGCATATGTGGATGCCCTGTATGTGTGTGTTCTGATCCTCAGTCACTAGGTCCTCTGTTTCTTTCTCTTTTGCTTCTGCTGGGTAATCTATCTATCTATCTATCTATCTATCTATCTATCTATCTATCTATCTATCTATCTATATCTATCTATCATCTATCTATCATCTATCACCTATTATCTCTTTTTATTAAATAGGCATACTGTATTGAAAACACTCTATGGCAGGCATCCAGTTAAGTGTATCTGTGTAACAATCCTCTGAAGTTGCTTTTATAACCATAGGTTACCTTGAAGAACCAAGACTTAGAAAGTAACTTGCCCAAGGTTAGCAACCTTGTGAGTTGGCCCAGCAGGGGATCACATTCAAGCAGACACAGCTCTGTATATACAGTTTGCTTGAAAGATTCTGCCTTCGGGCCAGTGTGTCTTCTCTGAAACACTCCCATGTTTTCCAACATCCTCTTAGAAACATTACATCCAGAACCCCAGCCAAGATCCTCCTGTGATGGCCTGTCAAGTCAGTGTCCAGTCAGGTCACCTTCCTTCCCCTAATGCAGCCCAAGGCAGCATTTTTAGTACCTGCTTCAGGGCAGTGGGCTTCTATTTCCCTGACCTTGTACAGAGACCACTGCTTTTCAGTCTTCAATTCCAGGGCCTTTGGGAATTTCCACGGCTAATTTATGAAGCATGAAGTCTGAGCACAGGTCAGAAAAGGTGGCCAGTGGTTAGCACTGACTAGATATTCAGAGAGAGGGAAAGGATAAACAGGTTCATGTGACATCAGGCCTCCTGGGTCCTTCAGGGTCATCTTGGTGCCAACAGCTGGCCTAGCAGTCCTGGGAGGATCCTCTGAGCATAGAGATCTGTCCAGACTATGTACCCACCAGCTCTTCCAAAACCACATATGGAGAGGAAACTATTGCAGGGATCTGGGGAGTGTGGAGGGTTCCAGAGTGTAATGGGAAATTCATATGCAAGTTTCCACCCACTCAGTCTGGTTTGAAATTCAGAGAAATTCTTCCTGCTCACAAGGTCTCTTTCTTTCAATGTGAAAATTCCCACTCTAAGATAAAATATTATCTGAGAGAGCTGATATAGTACATAATGGCTATCTATTAACAGCATCTTAGGATGAATTCGTTTATTGGAAGGAAGCAGTGACCTAAGAGTCTGAAACTGAAGACTGGCATGTCTGTAGTGCTGAGTTATGCAATATAGTAGCTTTTAGCCACCTGGGACTATCGAGCAGTTAAACTGTGACTAGTTTGAGCTGATAGGTAAGTGTAAAATACACACTGAATTTTGAAAATGTAGTATGATAAAATGAATATAACGTATTTTATTAATAACTGCTTTATATTGATTGCATATTGAAATAAATTTTGGATATTGGGTTAAATAAAACACATTAAAATTACTTTCAGCTGTTTCTTATTACTTTTTAAAATGTGGCTACTAGAAAATTTTAAATTTCATACGTGGCTTGCATTTGTAGTTTCTGTTATACGTCTATTGGATGCTGCTGCTCTAGAATATAGTCTAGTGAGGATCTTTAGATTGTAGGGACGCTTGAGAGTCTTGGCATTTCTGTGTTCAGGGTTGATGGTAGGTGCTAGAAGTATACCTTGCTTACATCCTGCCTTCTCTTTGGCAGAACCTGCCTGCATTATCTTATGAGAGACGTCTCTTCAGGTGAAGCAAATATGTATCCTACACATGCATGACTTGGCACTTTCTTCCCCTAATGATTGAATCAGCCATTTGTTTTCTAAATTTAAAACATCTTCTGGGGTCATGGTGATATATATATATAATCTTATATTATCTCACTTGTTTCTAAACATTAAGCACTCTTCAAGTCTCATGAAACATTTCTTGGGTGCATGGATCCTCATTAATCTCCCTTCACTGGCCTTCCTGGGTACTTAGTTCCTGAACTATAGCTTTGATCACATAGGGACTATTGTTCTTTTCTTATGTCACCTATGGAAGTCCTGTCTTCTAGGTCATATTTTATCTTCCACTGGGCCAAGCAGAGTAGCTACTTTAATAAATACTTGAATGCTGGCATCACTGCTTTACTCTGCCTTGTCATGTCTTCCCATGAAATTTGTACCCCTTGTGGAGAAGGGTGGTGATGGCAAGCAACTTGAGGCCAGGTCCAGTGCCTTCTGAATTTAGGGGCTCATTTTAAAACTTGACATTATTCACCCAGAATGTGCTCAAGTATTACAAGAAAAGGGACTTGATGACTTCTGACCTAGCATGACCTGTGAGTGTTTGGCTGGGAGAACTGCCATAAATGTGTACCTTATGGGCCTGACATGGTGCTTGTGATTCCTGCAGTAGAGATGTGTTTCTCTTAATGACTCGGTTTCTTTGAATATGTAAAATTCCTATAAGAAGGAGTGCTTAGTAATCTCACCCCCTAGAAAATAGTGAGGCTGTTGGAAGAAATTAAGGGGGGTAGAGGAGAGCTCTGAGAAGAAAGAACATTAAAGAAATGTGGGGAAGGGTAGCTAAAATACACTTGGCCTTATTCCCAAATTTCCTGAGGGTTAGCCCTTTCCTGGGTCTGGAAAGAGTTCACATCCTTGCTTTCTTTCATCCCCGCCGAGCCAGTGCTGGAGGAATAAACCTCATGTCAGTAAATCAACAGAGCTGAGAGCTCAGTCAGTCAGTCAATTTTAAGAGCATTCTTGGATTTGTGGATGCCTTGAGAAGGATGCTTAGAGAAACCAAGGATAGGGTAGTTATTAAAAGAGATTAAAGGGTATTAGCTAGTGCCTCAGCAAGTTGTAATTTTTAAAAAGGGAACAGAAAGGAAACAGGAGACTAATTTTTCCAGTCACTGAAATTTCAAGGAGGGGTGAGCTGGTCTCTGAACAATTATCACTTTATATTCATTCTCCTGTATGGTTAAATCTACCCCAAAGACGCGACTTTCTCAGTTGGAAATGTCCTGGTCAATTTCACAGTATAATACAGAGAGGAGGCAGCTCGGGAGACCAGACAGTCCCATTAATCTCAGATGGTACCATTCTCTGAAGGATCTTGACACCTGTTTTGAAAAATAAATGAAATATTTCTAGGACACACCCTTGACATGAGAAAGAGGAATTATCTGATGCTCATCTGGGGAAGATGAGTCCAGGAGAAGTAAAAAAATAGATAGCCCTAGGAACCGGCAGTCAAGTGTACTACTAAGCAGGCACATTTTATATGGGTTGTAATGATTTAGTTCGTTTGCTGGTTGTTAGGACTGAACAGGAAGGGCAGGAGGCCACATACCTGATGAGGTTTAACAGGGTCTTTCTAGTCCTTCACTCTCAAAAATCTCAACTACTTCAGTCAAAGGTCTAAGATTCCCTGTTAAAGCTTCTGTTTGATAACTCAAGACATCTCTGTTAACATGCAAACTATCTGAGTAGCACTATACTTAACTGATGTCATTCATTTATCTTTAAGTAAAAATTAGAGGTCTGAGACTGTTTTTGGAGAAAGAGGCTAGATCACCAGATTACTGGGTAACTGGTGCAGTAGAGAGATATACCAAATTCCCACTCTCAAATTTTTGAATAAATTTAGCTTTGTTATTATGTGCCATTTTATTATTTTAAAGGATTTGACAACAATGAGTTTAAAGCTCTTGGTGAGAAAATATTTTAAAAAAATAGCCACGTATCAAGATTCACATGGTTATGTGGAGACCTCTGGATTACTGATTGACTTTCTTATCTTGAATCCCTATATTCAGGGTTACATAAATTTAGTATATTCTCACAATGGTTTACTAGTCCATAGCAGATTAGAAGAAACAGCCAAAAATGGCAGAATCAGAAAGGGCAGCTGACAGTCTGACAGGGGAAGGAAAAAGGGAGAATTAAAAAAAAAATCATATCTAAGATTTTTAAAAGGCTCAGCAGTCTGAGATCAACTGCCATAGCACTAACAGTGCTTTATATGTCAAGACCCCCTCAGATAGTTCTATGTGCAAGTGACACAACCACTGATTTTCATGAGGGGTGACTGTGAGACATAAGAAAACACTGGAATTAGATGCAGTCTCCTTGGTTGAGCTGGGGGTGGGTGCAGGGAGGGGGAAGTCAATGTATTGAGCTATGAACTGAGGTAGGTGATTTACATAAATCATCCCTTCAATTTCTTAACATTTCTATGCAGTAGGTATTCTAGAGAAGAGAAAATTGAAGTTGGGAGAAGGCAAGAAGATTCAGTTCATTGGTGTAGGAACTACATGAGTGTCCACTTCTCTCTCCTCCAAGCACATGCCCTCCTTGCCTCCAAGGATAGGTCATTTCTGCCCTTCCCTTCATGGTGGCCACTTCCTTTACCTCTTTCCCTTCATTCATTTCTTTAGCTCAGAGTGCCTACCTCTTTCTGCCCATGTTGCCAGATCCTTTCTCTACTCTGAGGTCTAGCTCAAGACTCATCTCCTCCAGGAGACTCCTTAACCCACATCATATAGCTTTCTTCTTCATCTAATTTCCATAGCACTTGTGGCCACTCTGCTTGTTGTCAGTGATTGGCACCCATCAGTCTTTGACATTTATCATGCCTCATTCTGTATAGCCTTGTGGTTGGCTTTGCCTCCCCATCTAAATTCTTGCTTCCTTAGGTCAAGGACCTCATCTTTCTTCTTTCTGTTTCCCAATTCCACATGAAACACTTATTTATACCTTGTAAATTCTTGATGTTTAGAATGCACAAAGGTAAATCTAAACAGTTTTTCCACACTTATGTTTTATGGTTAGATGATGTACATCTGTGTCCTAGTCTGTGAAATACAAATCCCCAAAATCCTGCTTCAGGAATGTGTGAAATAGTTTCAAGAATTCTTTCTCCACTTTTTGCTGGCTTGGCTCATGGGATGCCTGGTGACCTTGTTGCCTAAACTGTACTCAGTCAAGGAAAGAGAGACATCTTCTTCAAGGCCTCGAGTCCCCAAGGATAGTAAATTGCTGATCATTCCATCAATTACTTGTTGCAGTCCTAAAAATTAGTCAGAGCTCAAGAAATTTTTTCCATGTATCTTAGCTTCAGTGTTTCAATATCTTTGGCTAGAGTAGTTTCATCCACAGTTTCTTCTGACCGTTTCCTCCCTCTCTCTCTCCCTCCCAGTTCCCATTGAGTGCTTTGCCTGCATCTTCCTCCATCCCTGGGAATCACTGTTTTTTGCTAACATGGACCCTTTACTCCATTCCATTCTCTGCCAGTAAGATCACTTCATCAAACTAAAGCTCATTAAAGGCAAAAGCAGAGAGGCGATTCAACATCCTGACCCCAGATATTGTAGCTGAAAAAGTCCCTTGCCTTTTATATTTCAACCTGAATAGGTGTATGACTCAGTAGTGGAAGGATTTGTAGCAGACACTCAATAGAAGCTGCTCTCAAATTTTGACAAATCCCATCCTGAGCCAAGAAGAGAAACAGATATTGATCCTAAGTGTACCTAATTCATCTCTGCACTTGTAATCCCAAAAGAAAATGCTTTCTATGACCAGAGGGAAGTCAATATTTTTTCCATCTTGTAAAATAAATAGCAATTATTTTGGTGTGTCTTCATGCGTCTGGGGCACCAGAAGTAAACAAAGAGTTGATTTTTCCTCTTTCTAGAGTCCAGTTATAATAACTACTGGGTTTCTTGTTTGGGCTAATTAAAACCACATTAAATAATTTGGATTGATGAGTTACCAGAGATGAGTGTATCATACTTCAGCCATATTAACAAGGAAGCCTCATTCCACAGGCTGGGGAGTGACATATCTACAGAGATTTAGCTGGACACATACAATAAATTACAGGAGAATTCATTTCAAGGGACTCTCTCTGACTCCAGCAGTATTACAGTTTTAGCCATGTTCATATCAGCCAGGGGTCTACTTACAAACATGGTTTAATTTATTGTCCTTCCTCTCCTTTACCTGTGAGGCTAGAGTTAGTTATGGGGGAACATCCAGAAGGCCAGCAGGTCAGGCCAGATAGAGGATTGTTCTGTTTCCACAATCATTCTGTATATTCTCAACCCAGATGGATGGTCACAAATTGTTGGAAATACTGAAAAACTAATTTGTGTCTATATTGATCGAAGCCCCACATCATTTCCCAACCACCCCAGGTCAATTCCAATGAACAAGCATAGGATCTCTTTGAAATGATGCACATCAAACATTGTACCTACGTGTGGACAACCCATGTGCTTAATTTCATTTTTCTGCACATTAATAATTGTTTTGATTATAGTATCTGACTAGTTCACTCAGATAAACCAAACTTCTAACTTCTTGAAAATGAAGAACAATATCGGGGATCAAATATGGATTATTCAAGACTTTGAAGAGATATTAGTTTCAAATGATAAATGATTTGATTTTGGCAATCTAAAAGAACCATCTGAATTTTCACCAAATTTTCTCTGCATGCTTTGTCAGAATTCTTATTTGGATAGATTATGAGTCTTAGCCAGAGAGGCAATTCTGATATCCTTAGAATTTGCCAGATCCATTGGGTGCTGGGCAAACAAGTCCTCATGACACAGCCATCACATGTTTGGGAATTGTGTGTACCTGTTTCACTCTCCAGCCAAGCCAGTCTTGCTCCTTCTTCCTGGCATGGGCCTTAGGCTCTTTCTTGTAGGATGTTGTTTGTTCCTGAAATACCCTCTCTGCCATCAGTTCATATTAAATTAATGTTCTAGCTGGTTTCCCCAATGCCCTCATGAATAGGTCTGCAGATTCTATACACCAGCTTTGAGATGTTTCCTCCAAAGTCATGGCAAGTTCAGATCCAAGGTTTAGCCTGTTCATCAGTGTGAAGATGAGTGGTAAATACACTAAGCCAAACTAAAAAAGATTGTTTTAAAAATTATAAGATTTCTACCTGTGAATTTATAACTAAATGTCAACAACCTTAATGAAAATATTAGAGCCATGAGACTCATTACTGAGAATGGATAAATGACACATTTGTATGAAAGAATATAACTTGATGAAGAGTTAGAGGTACTGAAAACTATCTTCAGCCTTGGCCCCAAGTAACTCTGTGTCCTTAGTTAAGTCACTTAATATTTCTGGGTTTAAATGTCCTTGTTGTCAAATGAGGGTGTTGAGATTAGATGGCCTCTAAGTCTCCCTGTTGCATTAATGTTCTATGATTCTGTATCTCAAAGACATGTAAATAAACCATTTGGGAAGATTTACATTGTTTTCTTTACAATTATAAGACATAAACAGAGATATTGGGCTTATCTCAGCATGGTTAAAAGTGAAGAAATATCAAGCTCATGTTGTGAATCTCCTTAGTGGATCAAGGCATTTACCAAGGTTCTTCTTTTACCGTTTTCATCTTTTAGAGTCCTAGGGATGCAAAAAATTGTGCACATTGGTAAAACTAATACTCTTACAACGAAATTGTCTGGTAGTATTACATTTCATAACACAGCTAGAGCATTGACACACATGTATTTGATGTGCACATGTTCATGATCATGGGTTCTTATGTTAAATAAAAACACCCCCAGAGATGATATCATCTGGTCCCTCCTTTCATGGATGAGACTGTAAAGCCCCAGAGGAGTTTCCTAAAGCCACCTAAGTAATTTAAACTTTGAGATCCAATGGCTTAGCTGACTCTTGTCTAATCCTTTTTGTTTTGTTTCTTCCCACACTTCCACAGGATGTATACATTATAAGCATGTAAACATCTATACCATTAAGGTAACATGCAAATGTCTTCATTAATTATTTGTATACATAAAATGTACCCTTACCAACCAAAGATGCATTCTTAAGACTGATGCAGAATGATTAAAGATCTTGCATAGACTTCAAACCTCCTCCTTGATTCTCTAAGCATCTGACATAGCCAATACTCCCACTGGCTTGTAATTTATCCAAAGTCACACAGTAAACCCAGGCTGGCTAAACTGAGATTTCTCTCTTGGCTAGTTATTTTCAGAGTTGGACCTGGAGCATGGGCTTTCAGCTTTCAGTCTGTGTTTCTTCTCACATATCAAGCTAGCATTTATCCAACTTTCATCACTTTTCCAACACCTTTCCCAGTTTTTGCTTGAATACTTCCAGTAAATAGAGTCCACCACTGCCTGAAACAGCTAATTCCACCATAAGAATGTTGTTTCTGATTTTGACTTGAAATTAGATTCCCTGTGACTCCACTCATGTGTCCTAGCTTGTCCTCTGCTCCTGTGCATTGTCACCCACGTGATGACACCCCTTATATAGTAGAAGGCAACCACCCTGTTCCTGTCACACCACCCTCCTGTCTTTTCTTAATGGGCTTGGCTTTCCTATTCTATTCTCCCTTTCATTCTTCACACCATGTTTCCCCTCCTTTGGGTATTTCTCATTGTCCTCAGAAAAATGTTGTGTCCCAAATAGAACATGATTCCCTAGGTTTTCTCTGATCAGTGTAGAATATAGTGAGCTGTTATTCACCACGAACAGGATACTACCTTTCCATCAAGCCCAGAGACTCACCAGCTTTCACTTATTGCTTTGTTAAGGGGTGATACATTTGCTCAATCCTTTCCTTGGTTTCTCAGCAGAAGGCAGGCAGAGGAGCAATGGGCTTGATTTCAAGAATCTCTTTCCTGCTAGAACACTGAAGAGCTTGTCAATATCTTTTCTAGGTGTGTTTTGTCAAACTGATATTCCAATAGACAGCCGTTAGCACCTCACCCTATGCTTTAGAATTACATTTGGGAGAATTTACTTTGATCACAGCTTGCAGGGATCATTTGGTTCTATGGATCTAATTTTATGTTTCAAAAGCCATTTTTTATCAGTGATGATGTGTATACCCCTTGCTTTCACTGATTTGCAAAGAGCAGTATAGAAATATATGTTTTACTTTCCTTTAAGGCTTGTCTAAAGGAAAAAGTAATCCCTCTCCACACCTCTCCCCTACCCCAGGAAGATTCAGCCACTGAAGGTAAAAGATATCACACCTCCTAAGAAATCTGATGAGAGCGAATTGTCACCCTATTGACATTGAGATGGCAAATCACACAGTGCATTTCCCAGGCACCAGCAATATTAATGTTCTTCTTTCTTAGAATGTATCTGATTGGGAAAGTTTATTGTCCTATAGATTGTAATATGGTGATCAGTCAGATAAAACCATCAAAGGCATAATAACTCTGATTCTTATTATAAGCTGTGGCCATATTTCCATCAGGGCACCAAAAAAGATAAAATACCCCTAAGCAGAGAAGATTCAAGGATATGATTCTCTTCTATGGTAAGAACAGTAATATAGGAGGAAAACATAGTGTAAAAGGCCAAGGGAAAAAAAAATCTAGTTGGTGACAAGAACAATAGCTTTCACAGAAAAATATGTGATAAGAAAGAAACATTGCATTGTTTGGGACACCTGTAGTTAATTATTACAGCCAAAGACATTAAAATCAGTTTTTTTGCTCATATATCTTCATAGACTGTTTGTCAATATTAAATGACAAAAGCTTAATAATCAAAAGTACTGAGTTGGCAAATGTTTTCTAATTTTAATAACTTCTTGTTGTAATTAACAGGTCTTAGAGTGAAATGATTTAATTAGAAAGTAATCAAGAAGTGTCTACTGTTAATTGAAGGAATTATAAAAGATCTACATTTTAAATATATTTCTGAGTTTATAAAATTAGAATTTACCATAATTATTTTTAAACCACTCTGATGAGGAATGTTTAGTGTAGCAGCAAAGTATTTGATACTTTTAAGAGGGACATCCATCATTGAGAACATCATGTGATTACAAGATCCCATCCCTCTTGTCTGATAAATAATAATAATAGTAATAACAGTTAATATTTATTAAGAACTTATTGTCTGTCAGAAAAAAGTGGTTCAGAGCAGGAACAATATCTGTTTATTCACCAATATATCTTCTTTGCACATAATAGGTCTCTGATAAAGAATTTTAAATCATGCTGAATGATGAACACAGGGAAGATTCAGAAATAAACAAGTGTGATGAGATTCCCAAGCTCACTTTTAATGGAGTTGGTCAGCTGACTCAGGCTTTTCATTAGAACCCTCCTGCTGGCACATACTTTTTTTGGATGAGTAGACCTATTTATATTTTCTCTCAACTCCAGAGTATAATACACATTTCTATATATGTATAGTTCAGTTGAAGTGGTAAAGATGTTGCCACAGACCCTAGATAATAAATGTTTACTATTTGCTGCTTCTTGTTTATCCTTACTATGTATTAAGCAATCAAACACTGGATATTAATGGGTATTTATAGATAGAAGTAAGTGGTAAACAAGGGAATGAAGATAAAAAGAAGAGAAGTTAGTGTCAATTCCATCAAAGTAAGAGTGGTGCTGTTGAATGCTACAAAGATGAAATCATTCAGCTTCATACTGCTGATGTGGAGCAGGAAGGTAAGATATGCCTTTAAATATCTAACAGTACAAAAACAATCTTTCTCAAGGGAACTGGAAAATTCACATCTTCTCTAAGCCACCCATCTCTTGCTGTCCCTCCCAGGCCCATCACTATGATGTGCCTGCCTTGGCATCCACAGAGTTTAGCCACAGTGAATTACCAGGGATTTAATAGTTATCTGGGGTTTAATGACTTTTCTCTGCATCTTGGACCATCAACTCCTCCTGGACTCTCATTAATCCCAGGGGCAATGGCTTAGACCATGATCATTATTGCTTTAACAAATACTTCCAGGATACAACTAAAGTGACTTTCCATTTATCTTCCACGGAAATTCATTCTGCAGGAATGACACTGTCAGCTTAACAGACACAAGCTATTGTCTCAAAGTTAAAAAAAATAGTTTTATTGCCCTCTGTACTTATTATATTGAAAGACAAAGGCTAATTACATGTTTTATTTCCTGGCTCCTTGGAGACAGAGAAATGCTGGCCAACTTGCTTTAAGAAAGTTTTGCTAATATTGTGAGGATATTTAGCCTTTATACAGGTAAAAGTTAGTGGGGGTGGTGAGAGGAATGTGAGGGGTAAAGTGTGAATAATTAATACATAGAAGAGTCAGCATTTCAAAGAATCAAATTTCAAAATTTAAATGACTAAACCAGAAAATGAATGAATTAAAGAACCAATGTCTATTCATTAAAATATTCCTGTGTTTGTTATTGATTTTTTTAACTTTTTTTTTTTTTTTTTTTTTTTGTGATGCGCGGGCCTCTCATTGTTGTGGTCTCTCCCATTGCGGAACACAGGCTCCAGATGCACAGGCTCAGTGGTCATGGCTCACGGGCCCAGCCGCTCTGCGGTATGTGGGTTCTTCCCGGACCAGGGCACGAACCCGTGTCCCCTGCATCTGCACACGGATTCTCAACCACTGCGTCACCAGGGAAGCCCCAATTTTTTTAACTTTAGATTTGTAGACTCAACCTACAAAGCCTGTTGATTCAGCCACTAAAAACCAAAAACAAAATGAAGAGCTAAACTCAAAATTCATGCAGTAGCACTAGGTAGCAGAATTTGCCTCAGACATGTATGCATGAAGTGATTTATCAAAGATGTAGATTACAATAAGAAACTTTCTGGTACATTATTATTAATGAATATATTAAAACTGATTAATATAAATAACACCAAGTGGAGAGTATATTCAAACATGCTCTTTGAAAGTAAGATTTAAAGCAAGAATAAGACCAAGATATAATTGCATACTTTGATACCAACTCCTAGTTTTTATGTCTTAGAAAGAAAATTCCACCTCCTTCATCTAATTTCAGAATCCCTACATCTAGTTCTAGGCCACTGTTACTTTATTTGGAACCAAAATATCTGTACATTCCATCAGAGTCATTTGTTGTAAAGTTTACTTCCATTGTAAATTCTCTCATTTAACAGTGGCCCAGTCACTAGGTATAAGGGAGAATCTTTCTGTTTCCCTGCTTGCACCTTTCTTAATACAGATTTTTATTAATATTGTAGACACAGGAAGGAGAAAATCTTATGAAACATCTCTGTTTCCAGTCTTCTGCCATTCTGCCCTCACATTAATGTGTAATACAGGATAAGCCACATAACCTACACAGTTGGTCGTCTTCAAGGAGAGGACATACAGAAGAGGCTATATTAGAAAATTGCAAAGTTCTCTTCTGGTTTAAAAGGATATGATCAAAGAGGAGAAAATATGTTTTCACTTTGCCCTTCTTAGAAGACAGCCATTTCTCCTGTCCATTTTCTAACATGTTAGATGGATGCTACCGTGGTGGTTGTAATGCTTTGAGACCAACCACTCATCTATCCAGTTAGTCCTTGATATTGAGTTCTCAGAAACTCTTTTCAGCAATAGTTTGCAGTATTAAAACTAGATTAAATGTTTCAGGAGAACAGCGTATTTTTATAAGAAGATCAGGGGAGCTTGCAGAACCTGGAGTAGGAGTAGACATCATTGTGGTCCTCATCTCTAAGAACTTTCTCTTTACAACTTTCCTCATTGACAATGCTGGAGAATGTTAATTGATAATAGCATTGGATTTATTAAGTACTTACTTGTTTTCCCTATCAATTCATCATAGACCTACCTCATTGCCATCAGAACTTGGATTCAGAATGAAATCATCTAATTTACACTTAATGTTCTTATAATTCCAACTCCCCACCCAAATATTAACCCAAACAATATCATGATAAGGTAAGTATCTGCTTCTCATTTAAGTTTTTGAGATACTGAAAATAGCTTCACAGTTTCATTTCTACTTTAAATGTCCTGAGGTCATATGTACCTAAGGAGGAACCCTATCATTTACTGGATCACAAATCTAAAGTTGGTGTCTCATGCAAGGTTACAAAAATAACCCATGGTAGTATCACATCCTCCTGTGGTCCTTATCTTTGGTCCTAGGAAATTGGGGAGTTATCACAAACTCTTTGTGATCCCAACAGCTACCAAAACCTGTTAGATTTTCTCAAAAACCTATTAGAGTTTCTCCACAACCATCACCACTGCATTAGTCTCTTTAGTTTCTTCCCTAGACTATTTTATTTTCATTAGTTTTGCTGCACATTAGTCTTCAATAGTCTCCTCCTATATCATCTCTGACACACCCTTGAGAATAAGGCAACCCACCACTGTGCTCCCACAGCACGCTCTGTAATGATAGCAGTGTTTGTCCACATTAGAACCATGATCTATTTATGGGTCTGTTTTCTCTAATATTCCTCAAACCACATCATGCAGGGAACACAGTGTTTTGACCCTATTTGGTACTTGAAAACTGAAAAGAATAAACGTATGTGGTCTGTGTATTTGGGAAGAATTACAATGAATAAGACTATTTAAACATTTGGGGATTGTGAGAAGCATAGACTTCCTCACCGTTTGTCCAAATATTGTAATAAAGGAACATTCTTCATATCTTGGTGGAGGTAAGATTTTAAAAAGCCCTTCTCTAAATATCTGGATGTAAATTTATGGGAGACATCTCTCAAAGAGGAAAGTTTTCCTAAATGATAGAGCCATCTTGGATTATTGAAGAATAATTAGATATTTGTGAGTAGGAGTATAAACTCTTCCCTTAAAGAAATAATTTCAAGAATTGTAACATCTACACACATCCTGTTAGATCATACTCCGGGGGCTAATTTAGGACAGGATCTTAGATTGAAAGGACTATTGGAACTAACCTACAGAAGCAGTGGAGGTGATGTTTCCCAGATTTCTCCCTAATATCTGTATTTGAGCATATAGGATGTGAGAAAACCCAAAGAAATTCTCTCCGTTATCTTCTACTTGTGTATTTTAAAATTTAATGTTCCTTTTCATTCCCTCTACACCAAACATATTTCTGACTTCTCTGCCCCAAACATAAGAATATATGCTTCTTTGTCTCCTAGGGGTTTTTGTCTTCTTCCAACTCCCCACTGCCTGGTAGAATTAGGTAAACTCTTTGTCAAAAATCTCTAAGTTTACCAAGGAAAGGAGTTGGGCAAAAAAACATAATTTTGAAACTTTCCTCACCAAAACTGCTGAAATTATCCCTGTTTTGTCTAAATCCAAAGTGGAGTGACTGGTGTTTTAAAAGCAAAACAGGTTCAGCTGTCACTAAAGTGATGAATGTAATCTTTCTGCTTTCAGAGAAGTATAGAATATGAGACTCATCTGAAATGTACTATGGCTGTAATAAAGAACACTTCTCCACATCTGAATTTTCCAGGGGAAAAAGAAACATTTTGAACAAATCTGGAATACTCCAACGACTGTGAAGAGGTTGGATTCAAGCAACAACGTTTCAATAATATGAGTGAGTTTTAAAATGACCCCATTTACATATGTTAACTGAAAAAAAAAATGAAGGGAATAAAAACGATGAACACAGTCATGTAAATCAAATCTCAGATGCCCAAACTAGGAGCCTCCAATTTAAAAACTAAAAGAAATTGCAAAGAGAAATATAATATGATACTGCTTATATGTGGGATCTAAAAAAATGGTACAAATGAACTTATTTACAAAACAGAAATAGAGTAACAGATGTAAAAAACCAAACTTATGGTTACCAGGGGGGAAAGGAATGGGGTAAATTTGGAGATTGGAACTGACACATACACACTACTATATATAAAATAGATAACTAATAAGAACCTACTGTACAGGACAGGGAACTCTACTCAATACTCTGTAATAGCCAATAAGGGAAAATAATCTAAAAAAAGAGTGGCTATATGTATATGTAAAATTGATTCACTATGCTGTAAAGCAGAAACTAACACAACACTGTAAATTAACTATACTCCAATAAAAATTTAAAATAAATAAATAAAAAGGATTTCATTTGAGTTTGAAGGTACTGCTGAGAAAGTAAAATCCCACTCCCCTCCCCCCAGTTTTTGTGTTACCAACAAAAAAACCATTCAGTATTGGTTTCCCAGTCTGCATAGAAAATCCAGGAAAACTTACACAGACAATTAACAGTACTTTTAAAAAATTGAAAGCATCCTTATTTGCCAGTAGTAATCTAAAAGAAAACTGTATCTGCAAGAAGGACAGTTTTGTCCCCCCCTTTTTTTACATCTTTATTGGATTATAATTGCTTCACAATGGTGTGTTAGTTTCTGCTTTATAAAAAAGTGAATCAGCTATACATATACATATAGCCCCATATCCCCTCCCTCTTGGTTCTCCCTCCCCCCCATCTCACCCCTCTAGGTAGTCACAAAACACCAAGCTGATCTCCCTGTGCTATGCAGCCGCTTCCCACTAGCTACCTATTTTATATTTGGTAGTATATATTAGTCCATGCCACTCTCTAACATTGTCCAAGCTTACACTTTCTCCCACCCTGTGTCCTCAAGTCCATTCTCTACATCTGCATCTTTATTCCTGTCCTGTCTCTAGGTACTTCATAAACTTTTTTTAAATCCATTATATATGTGTTAGCATATGGTATTTTTTTTTTTTCTTTCTGACTTACTTCACTCTGCATGACACACTTTAGGTCCATCCATATCACTACAAATAACTCAATTTCATTTCTTTTTATGGCAGAGTAATATTCCATTGTATATATGTACTACATGTTCTTAATCTGAACATTGTGGTACATGAGTCTTTCTGAATTATGGTTTTCTCAGGGTATATGCCCAGTAGTGGGATTGCTGGGTCGTATGGTAGTTCAATTTTTAGTTTTTTAAGAAACCCCCATCATGTTCTCCATAGTGGCTGGATCAATTAACTTTCCCAACAACAGTGCAAGAATGTTCCCTTTTCTCCACACTCTCTCCAGCATTTACTGTTTGTAGATATTTTGATGATGGCCATTCTGACTGGTGTGAGGTGATACCACACTGTAGTTTTAATTTGGATTTCTCTAATTATTAGTGATGTTGAGAATTTTTAATGTGTTTGTTGGCTATCTGTATATCTTCTTTGGAGAAATGTTTATTTAGGTCTTCTGCCCATTTTTGGATTGGGTTATTTGCTTTTCTGATATTGAGCTGCATGAGCTGCTTGTAAATTTTGGAGATTAATCCTTTGTCAGTTGCTTCATTTGCAAATATTTTCTCCCATTCTGAAGGTTTTCTTTTCATCTAGTTTATGGTTTCCTTTTCTGTGCAAAAGCTTTGAAGCTTCATTAGGTCCATTTTGTTTATTTTTGTTTTTATTTCTATTTCTCTAGGAGGTGAGTCAAAAATGATCTTGTTGTGATTTATGTCATAGAGTGTTCTGCCTATGTTTTCCTCTCAGAGTTTTATACTGTCTGGCCTTACATTTAGGTCTTTAATCCATTTTGAGTTTATTTCTGTGCATGGTGTTAGGGAGTGTTCTAATTTCATTCTTTTACATGTAGCTGTTCAGTTTTCCCAGCACCACTTATTGAAGAGGCTGTCTTTTCTCCATTGTATATTCTTGGCTCCTTTATCAAAACTAAGGTGACCATACGTGCATGGGATTATTTCTGGGCTTTCTATCTTGTTTTTTTTGTTATTGTTGCCTTCATTTATTTTTCATTTATTTCTGATCTGATCTTTATGATTTCTTTCCTTTTGTTAAACTTTTTTTTTGGTGTTGTTGTTGTTGTTGTTGTTCTTTCTCTAATTGCTTTAGGTGTAAAATTAGGTTGTTTATTTGAGATATTTCTTGTTTTTTGATGTAGGATCCTATTGCTATACACTTCTCTCTTAGAACTGCCTTTCCTGCATCCTATAGGTTTTTGGTAGTTGTGTTTTCTTTGTCATTTGTTTCTAGGTATTTTTAAATTATCTCTTGATTTCTTCAGTGATCTATTGGTTATTAAGTAGTGTGTTGTTTAGTCGCCATGTGTTTGTATTTTTTACAGATTTTTTCCTGTAATTGATATCTAGTCTCAGCGTTGTGGTCAGAAAAGATACTTGATATGATTTCAATTTTCTTAAATTTACCAAGGCTTCATTTTTATTCCAAGATATGATCTATCCTTGAGAATGTTTCATGAGCACTTGAGAAGAAAGTGTATTCTGTTGTTTTTGGATGGAATGTCCTATAAACATCAATTAAGTCTATCTTGTTTAATGTGTCATTTAAAGCTGTGTTTATTTATTTTCATTTTGGATTATCTGTCCATTGGTGAAAGTAGGGTGTTAAAGTTCCCTACTATGATTGTGTTACTGTTGATTTCTCCTTTTATGGCTGCTAGCATTTGCCTTAGGTATTGAGGTGTTCCTATGTTGGCTTCATAAATATTTACAATTGTTATATCTTCTTCTTGGAGTGTTCATTTGATCACTATGTAGTGTCCTTCTTTGTCTCTTGTAACAGTCTTTATTTTAAAGTCTATTTTGTCTGATATGAGAGTTGCTGCTCCACCTTTCTTTTGATTTCAATTCGCATGCAATATCATTTTCCATCCCCTCACTTTCAGTCTGTATGTGTCCCTAGATCTGCAGTAGGTCTCTTGTAGACAGCATATATATGGGTATTTTTTTTGGTATCCATTCAGCCAGTCTATGTCTTTTGGTTGGAGCATTAAACCATTTACATTTAAGGTAATTATTGATGTGTATGTTCCTACCATTTTCTTAATTGTTTAGGTGTGATTGTAGGTCTTTTTCTTCTCTTGTGTTTCCTGCCAGAGAAGTTCCTTTAGCATTTGTTTAAAGCTGGTTTGGTGGTGCTGAATTCTCTTAACTTTTGCTTGTCTGCAAATATTTTAATTTCTGTCAGATCTGAATAAGATCCTTGTTTGGTAATCTTGGTTGTATGTGTTTCCCTTTCATCACTTTAAATATGTCCTGCCACTCCTTTCTTGCTTGCAGAGTTTCTGCTGGAAGATCAGTTGTTAGCCTTATGGGGAATCCCTTGTATGTTTTTGGTTGTTTTTCCCTTGCTTTTAATATTCTTTCTTTGTATTTAATTTTTGATACTTTGATTAATATGTGTCTTTGCAAGTTTCTCATTGGATTTATCCTGTATGGGACTCTGTGCTTCCTAGACTTGACTAACTATTTCCTTTCCTATATTAGGGAAGTTTTCAACTATAATCTGTTCAAATATTTTCTTAGTCCCTTTCTTTTTCTATTCTCCTTCTGGGACACCTATAATTTGAATGTTGGTGTGTTTAATGTTGTCCTAGAAGTGTCTCAGCCTGTTCTCAATTCTTTTCCTTTATTCTGCTCTGCAGTAGTTATTTCTAATATTTTATCTTCCACATCACTTATCCATTCTTCTGCCTCAGTTTTTCTGCTGTTGATTTCTTGTAGAGAATTTTTAATTTCATTTTTGTGTTGTTCATCATTTGTTTTCTCTTCAGTTCTTCTAGGTCATTGTTAAAAGTTTCTTGTATTTTCTTCATTCTATTTCTAAGATTTTGGATAATCTTTACTATCATTTCTTTGAATTCTTTTTTGGGTAGACTGCCTATTTCCTCTTCATTTTTTTTTTTTTTTTTTTTTTTTTTTTTGTCTGGTGGGTTGTTACCTTGCTCCTTCATTTGCTGTGTGTTTCCGTGCCTTCTCATTTTGCTTAACTTTTTGTGTTTGGGGTCTTCTTTTCACAGACTGCAGGTTCGTACTTCCTGTTCTTTTTGGTGTCTTCCCCCAGTGGCTAAGGTTTGTTCATTAGTTTGTCTAGGCTTCCTGGTGGAGGGGAGTGGTGCCTGTGTTCTGGTGGATGAGGGTGGATCTTACCTTCTGGTGGGCAGGACTGTAATCGATGGTGTGTTTTGGGCTGTCTGTGAACTTATTATGATTTTAGGCAGCCTGTTTGCTAATGGATTGGTTGTGTTTCTCTCTTGCTAGTTGTTTGGCATAAGGTGTCCAGCACTGTAGTTTGCTGGTCATTGAGTGGAGCTAGGTCATAGCGTTGAGATGGAGATCTCTGGTAGATCTTTCACCATTTAATATTCCATGGAGCTGGGAGGTCTCTGGTGGACCAATGTCCTGAACTTGGCTCTTCCACCTCAGAGGCACAGGCCTGAAACCCAGACGGAGCACCAAGACCCTGTCAGCCACACGACTCAGAAGAAGAGAAAGAAAGAAGGAAAAAATAAAATAAAGTTATTCAATAAAAAAAAATTATTAAAAACACACAAAAAAGTAATAAAAAAGAAAAGAAGAAAGAAAGAAGAGAGCAATGAAACCAAAAAACAAATCCACAAATGGTAACAATTGCTAAAAACTAACTATACTAAAAAAATTGTCTATTCAGGTATTTTACAGATGCAGGGTACATCAAGTTGATTGTGGAGATTTAATCCACTGCTCCTGAGGCTGCTGGGAGAGACCTCCCCATCTCTTCTTTGTTCACACAGCTCCTGGGGTTCAGCTTTGGACTTGTCCCCGCCTCTGCATGTAGGTATCCTGAGGGCATCTGTTCTTTACCCAGACAGGATGGGGTTAAAGTAGCAGCTGATTAGGGGTCTCTGGCTCACTCAGGCCAGGAGGAGGGAGTGGTATGGAATGTGGGGCAAGCCTGCAGTGGTAGAGGCTGGTGTGATGTTGTTCTCCTGGGGAAGTTGTCCCTGGATCATGGGACCCTGGCAGTGGCAGGCTGCAAAGCTCCTGGGAGGGGAGGTGTGGATAGTGAACTGTGCTCACACACAGGTTTCTTGGTGGCTACAGCAGCAGCCTTAGCGTTTCATGCCCGTCTCTTGTGTCGGCACCGATAGCTGTGGCTTGCGCCTGTCTCTGGAGCCCTTTTAAGTGGTGCTCTGAATCTCCTCTCCTTGCGCACCTCGAAACAATGGGCTCTTGCCTCTTAGGCAGGTCCAGACTTATTCCCGGACTCCCTCCAGGCTAGCTGTGGTTCACTAGCCCCCTTCAGGCTGTGTTCATGCAGCCAACCCCAGTCCTCTCCCTGGTATCTGACATCCGAAGCCTGAGCATCAGCTCCCAGCCCCCACCTGCCCTGCTGGGTGAGCAGAGAAGCCTCTCAGGCTGGTGAGTGCTTGTTGGTCCCAATCCTCTGTATGGTAATCTCTCCACTTTGCCCTTGCACCCCTGTTGCTGTGCTCTTCTCCATGGCTCTGAAGCTCCCCACCCTGCCAATCCCCCATCTCCACCAATGAAGGGGCTTCCTAGTATGTGGAAACCTTTCCTCCTTCACAGCTCCTGCCCTGTGGTGCAGGTCCTGTCCCTATTCTTTTGTCTCTGATTTTTCTTTTTTCTTTTACCCTACCCTGGTACATGAGGAGTTTCTTGCCTTTTGGGAAGTCTTAGTTTTTCTGCCAGCATTCAGTATGTGTTCTGTAGGAGTTGTTCCACATGTAGATGTATTTCTGATGTATTTGTGGGGAGGAAGGCAATCTCCACATTTCACTCCTCCACCATCTGGAAGGTTTCCCCCACTTTCTTTTTAATTCTTATACTTCTTACATCTGTTCTTGTCATATTGAGTTGGTATGGGGTTCTGGTACAATGTTGAATGACAATATGATAACATACTTCTTTACTTTTTTCCCTAACATCCATGAAAGTGATTCTAAACTTTCACAATTAAGTTTGATGTTTGCTGGAAGCTTTGATAGATATCCTTTATCAGGTTAAGGATGTCCCTACTTAAATATTCTAAGTTAACTTAAGAATTTAAAAATTTGAATGAACTAATGATTTTCCTGCATTGATTGGTATTTCATATTATTTCTTCCTTTAATCTGTTAATAAATGATAAACTGATGTTTCTGATTTTGAGATAATCCTGCATTCTTAGTAAAATGTTACCTGGTAATGATGCAATCCTTTAAAATACACATAAAGTTCAAAGTCTTAATGCTTTATTTATGGGATTTGTACCTATATTTATAAAAGATTTAGTTTATAAGGTTTTTGAAACTCCCTTGTCCAACTGTGGTGTCAAAGTTATGCTAGAATAATAAAAAATTGGTGTCCTTTTACTGTTTTTCTCTTCTTTAAAATAATTTTTATAATAAATTGATTATCTCATTTTTGGCATCTGTATGTTATTTTCACTAGAGTACATTTCTGTATTTACAGTTTCTCTCTGTTTCAATTTTTTTATGTATTGTTTTCTCATGTTTAAAAATCTTATTTTCAGGCTTCCCTGGTGGCACAGTGGTTGAGAGTCCACCTGCTGATGCAGGGGGCATGGGTTCATATCTTGGTCCAGGAAGATCTCAAATGCCTTGGAGCAACTAGGCCCGTGAGCCATGGCAGCTGAGCCTGTGCATCTGGAGCCTGCGCTCCACAATGGGAGAGGCCACAACAGTGAGAGGCCCATGTACCAAAAAAAAAATATCTTATTTTCATTTTAACAAATGTTTTGGAACAATAAAATGTACATAAGTTAAAATTTAAATTATGGAAATATTGGTCTATTGTTTTTTTTATCTCATATATCTATTGATCCCTTATTAATTGTCTTATTAATTACTAATATTGTTTATTTTTGCCTTTTCTACCTTTGCTTTTTTATGTGTTCAAGTTAGAAGTTTATCTTATTAGTTATTTTCAAAAAATAACTTTTTAAATTTTGTTGGTTCTCTGTATTTCTTGTTTTTCTTTCTATTTAATTATAAACAAGTGCAACTAATGATTAATTACTCTCTGATCTTATCATTTTCATTTCCTTCTACTTTTAAAAGCTTTATTCTTTTCCTTATCAGGCTTTTGAGTTGAAAGTTGATTCATTCATTTTCCATCATTATAATTTTAAATTAATACTTTTATAACTAAAAGCTGCTTTCAAAACCTTCTGTAATTTCCATCATAATTTTCTTTTTAACCCACAAAGTATTGAGCAATCATTAAAGCAGTCTGAGCTTGTTTTTTAATTGTCTTGTTCCTCTTAATTTTTAATTTCATGATATTGTGATCAGTAAATATATCCTTTATGATAGTGAGTGTTTGAAATTGGCTGAACCTAGCTTTGTGACTTTATTCACATATGAAGAATTAAAAAATGTTTTATATGCACTTGAAAATATTGTGTATCTTTATTTTTCTGAGGAGAGTTGTGCAAATGTCCATTAGATAAATATTTTTATTTTTTGTTCAAAACTTCCATACTAGTAAAGATTTATTGTCATTTTCATAGATCAGTCCTTGAAAAATATGCTTTAAATTTTCTACTATAATTATGTTTTAGTCATTTGTTCTGAAAATTCTGTCAGTTTTAGCATGCCATATTTCTTCATTGAACAACCCTCCCCTCTATCTTATTAATTTAAGAAATTATTTTTACTTTTTAAAATAAAGGTTAAATTTATTTATAATCCATAGCTAATTAAATGTATTAATATTTAAAAACCATTTCTGTGCTTATCATTGTGAGACTTTCTTCTAAGTACATGTTCTTCTGGCTGAAGTGGATACCTTAATAATTTTTATGACTAGAGTCTATGGGTAATAAACTCAGCATTAATATAACTGAAACTGTCTTTTCAAGAAAACTCTTGGAGAGAGTTGTCCACATTATCCTGTTTTCTTTTTCTCCTCCTTAGTCAGGTCATTGTTACTTTCAACTCACCAAATCTGTTCTTATTAAATAATAACCTCCATTGCCACATCCAATGGTCATGTCTTTGTGTTCCTCTTCTTTGACCTATCAGCAACATTGGACACAGTTTACCACTTCTTCCTTTGTGGAATACATTCCACATTTTATCGTTACAGTACTGCTCTCTGGGTTCTCCATCAACCTCACTGGCCTCTGTTAATGCAGGCTCCTACATTGGTTCTTTCCACCTTTTTTACTTGTACATCCTGCATTCCCCAGGGTGCAGTTCTGAGATGTTTCTTTTTATTGCTCTTCATACCTGACACACAGCTTTAATAAATAGATGCTGACATGTATCCCTTGTTCCAACAGTTTCCATGGATTCCAGATTCCTATATATAGCTGCCTACATGACTGCTCATTTAATTGTCTTATTGGATATCTCAGGTACAGAAGAAGCCTCTAAGTTTTTAATCTACAAACCTGCATCTGCTGATGTTTCTTGTTCCTTCACAATAGATGACAACTCCATTTTATCAATTCCTCTGGCCAAAACCTTGAGTTCTTCTTTTTTCTTCCCCTCCTCACCCTCCTCCTCTTCTTCTTCTTTAAAAGTCATTTTGAGTCCTCCATCTGGAATTCATTGGCTCAGACAATTGTATGGATAACTTCTAGATTCCTTTAGGAGTTTCATCAAATGTCATGTCTTTAGAAAAGACTTCCTTTATGCCTCTTCATAAATGACATGTTCCAATCACCAATCTGTATCCCTCATCCTGCCTTTTCTTTTTGATAGCACTTATCACTTCATGATGTAGTATATATTTATTGTCTGTCTGTCCTCATAGAAAAGAAGCTCGAGAAAAGGGACTTTGTCTCTTTTGTTTCCTGCTATATTCCAAAGTCTAGGACAGGAGGTGAAACCGTAAACACAAAGAAGATTATCTGCTGAGTGACTAAATTATGCCTTTGTTTTACAATTCTTTACAATTCTGTAATTCTAGGTTTATAGTTATTTCCTTTAGTACTTCTAATATATTATTCCATTATCTTCTGGCACCTATGGTTGCTAAAGGGAATTTTACCTGTTATCATACTAATTGTCATTTCCTTTTATTAAAAGTAATCTGTCAATTTTGGAAATCTTTTAAAAATGTCATTTAATTCTTGATATTCTATAGTTTTGCTTCTATGTGACCTGGAGTGGATTTTTAAAGTTTTAAATGAATGAATAAATAAATAATAATCTATAGTGTATATAGTATGAGTACTTGTATATATAAAATATATATATATATATATATATATAATATACACACACACTTCCATAGTTTAACTTTCTTTTGAAGTTTCTTTTAAATCTGAGAATGTCCATTAGATATTTTTATTTTGGTTTTCTTAAATGTTGGATAATTCTCAGGTATTACTTTCTTAAATATTCTTTACCCTTTCTTCCATTCTTTCCTAGAAATCTTTCATCCTATTTTCCAGGGCTTCAATGACTTTTTTTTTAGAAAAATCCTTATTTCTCTTAATTATCTTTAAATTCCTAATTCTAATACACTAATGTCCAGAGTAGAATTTTAAACATCCTTTAAATTTCAAAAATTAAGTTTTTATTTTAAGATATTTTACATTTTTCTTTTTTGTCTTTTTGCTCTTGCTTCACTCCTAAGTTTCTTTCATAGTTTCTTAGTTTGTTTGTTTTTAATTGAGTATTTTTCCTTTGTGTGTCATTTAAGCACCATAAACATTTAGATAAAAGCCTCTGTAAGATTGTCCTGTAAACAAATTTCACCTGGCTTGAATTCATGCTACAACTCTTAAAATTACAAATGACACATTTTATGAAGAGTTTTGGGGCTGTCTGGGTTACTGGTGAAAATCCTTGAGCTAGAACAAAACTTCCAAAGTTTCTCAAAGTCTGCAGGCAACCTGATCCAGGTTAAGGGTCTACCTCCACTTTAAATATTGGCCTCTATGTTGATGGTAAATAGGGAAATCTTTTGGTCCATAGCTGGGGTTTGAATATTTAAACTTGCTTCTGTTATCTTATATGGCATTTTTCACTTTACTATGTTTATCTTAATTTATATTTTTTAATCTACTACTCTGACTTCTATTGGGTTAGAAATGATTTCTTTATACTCCATTTTTAATCAACTGAAATAAGAAGGTATACATTATACCACCAGGGATTGAACCCAGGTCACAGCAGTGAAAACACAGAGTCTTAACCACAGGACTGCCAGGGAATTCCCTATATTTTTATTCTTAATGGTTGTGTCTGAAATGCACATTTATCCAAGATAATTAAAAGTTAATCTTACTCGTATGCTTAAGCCAAAATGTATGAAGCCCTTGAATCTTTAAAACTTATGTCTCCTTCACTTTCCATTGTCCTATATTTCTTGTCTTATTTCTAAAACCCCAATTTCTATTTTTCATTATTTTCCAGCAATACTTTTAATGCACAATCATGCTTGCTATATTAATTATTTGATATTTGCCTTGCATGCCACTCCTTCCTCTTATCAAGCTGTGGGAGATATATTCAAAATATCTACTGTCTCTCCTGTCATAAAATTGTACTTTCCTCCTTCCTGGATGGGAAGCTTGTTTTGGCCAATGAACTGTTCACAAAAGTGAAGTGTGTTGCTGCCCAGCTGAATCTCTGACTTCGCTCTGAGGGCAACTGGACCTGGAGTGCAGAGGACATGGGGCCAAGCTCCAGCTACCCACAACTTTTCTTGTTAGCAAAGCTTATCTTCCCCCCAGTCCCTCTCCATTGATATACAAAGTCTGTCTTTTAAGAGCTCTCTCATGGAGGGAGAATTTGCTTATAATAAAATCCTGTAGTCTTTGCCAGAAAAAAATTGTATGTGGCTCCCATATTTTCTGCTTTAAAGGTTTCAAATTCAATAGTCACACTTTCTCCAAATACTACAAAAAGCAGTTAAAATTCAATTCAACACAGAAGTTTGTATGCAAAGTTACAGGGAACTGAGACATTATGTAAAAAGTTATGTTAAAGATGATTGTACAGTTTTGTTTTAGGTGTGTTTTGTTTTGTTTCCAGGGCATGGCTTTACTTCAGTCACCTGAACTCAGCAAATAAATAGTTATCTTGATGAAATATCAATAGCTGATTCACAGTAAAAATGGATGAGTTCTAAAAATTAACCAAAAAACATAATTATCAAAAAATATCTGTCATTGTTTCCTTGTTCTGTGGTTTGATTTTTAAACTTGTGGGTTTTTTATTTTTTAATTTATTATTATTTTAATCCTGAAAAGCAGACAAAAGAGCTCCTGGAAGAATTTCCAACCAACCGCATGAGATCTGAGGAGCTGAGGGGCTGGAGGAGGGCTGGGATGAATGAACAGGATGGGGCCCTCCCCTCAGCCACGTAGGACCAAGGAAGAGGGAAGGATTCCTGAGCCAAAAAGGAAGGAGGAAGGAAGAGGGGTGGGGGCAAACAGATAATAAAAGGCCACTGTTGTCAGTTTGAATTCAGAGAAAAATGCCTGGCTCTGTGTGGAAGGGAGAAGCACCTCAGAAAGGAGGCAGTGGGGTGGAGGGAGGCTGGGCAAAGAGACAGCCCTGGTATGATCCTTCAGCACCACAGGACCGGGTGTGGGTGGAAGATGCCTGCGGGTGTGCTGGGACCTCTGGGGTACACTGGTTACTTTGTACTTGTGCCACCTGGTGAGTGCCCAGAGTACTCCCACAGTATGGGGGCCACTGGCCCTTGTTCTGTTAATACTGGTTTTACTGCTGGGCATCATGCTGATACTGGTTATAGTTGGTTTGAGGGTAGGTCTGTGCAGTGTCGGGCAGCAGGTTCAGTGGGACAGGTTGCAGCCTCTCAGAGATGCTCTCACTTATTTTTAAAAAATCTTTATTCTAAAAGAAACTTAAAAGACCATTAGCAATACAAATAACTTTTTATTCTTTGAACCATTTCTTTGTGAGTCACTGGTGGGATGTTCCATCACTCCTAAATGCTTTAGAATTCATTTCTTTAAAAAAAAATGGACACTTTCCTACATAATACAACCATCAAAGTCAGAAAAATAACATTGGTGCATTATTTCATCTAATCTTCATAACCTTTCACTTTTCTGCAAGGATCCTTATAATATCACGGATAGCAAAAGGATTCAGTTCAGAGTTACATGTTGCATTTAGTGGTCCTGTCTATTTAGCTTCTTCTAAACTGGGTAAGTTCCTCAATTATTTCCTTGACATTCATTATCTTGACACTTTTGAAGACTACTGGCCAGTTATTTTGAAGAATGTCCTTCAATTTGGGTTTGCCTGTTGTTCCTCGTGATTAAATCTAGATTTTATATATTTGTCAGAAAAGTCACAGATAAATGTGGTGTTCTGCTCATTGATTCATAACAAGTAGCACCATTTTGATTCGTCCCATTACTGGTAATATTTACTTTAATCACTTGACTAAGCCTGCTGTCTGTCTGGCTTCTCCATGATAAAGTTATTCTTTTTCTTTTTAAAATTGTTAAGAATTTCATGTAGACTGAAAATATTCATTAATCAATGAACTTCCAATGAATTCATTCATATTTTTATATTCATGGCTTCTTAACTTTATTCAGTGGATTATGATCAGATATTATCATTACTTATTTTGATGCTGAAATTATCCTTGACAAAGACAGTGGAAGAACCTTAGAAATAGGACTCTGTTCTTTTGACACATCCCCATCATTCTTTGAGCATATTCCTGCTTTCAGTTACAAGGTGTTTCAATTTCATCTTATCCTGTCCAAGCCTTGGAATCAGCAGTTTCTTCAAGGAGCATTGGTTTATTTTAGTGGGCAGTGGCATTTAGAAAACCACATCTGGATTACAGGTGTTCTCATTCCTATTGGGATGTCACTTATCTCAGGCCCTCTAAGTGGATCAAGCTAAAGAATATGTGTATGTGTGGAGGGGAACTTTGTGAGTAGACACATACATTTAGATATCTCTCTCTCTCTCTCCTGATTGATGTCATTTACCTATTTTTAAACCCTGAATTTATACTGCTTTATCCAATTCTAATCCAATACCATAGACTCCATTCTTATTTATGCTTTTTCTATATATTTATAGTTGTCTTCCCTAAAAGTGAGAAACTCTGTATCCATTACCTTCAATATATTTATATGATCAATCCCTTTGCATATAATCAATCTTCTATTGCCACTAATAGCTATTATTGTCAACTTTGCTGTCATTCCAACTGGGATTCCTCTATAGGTGGTATTTTTTAAAATATATTTTATTTTTTAGAAAAGTTCTAGATTTACAGAAAAATTGAGAATAAAGTACACAGAGTTCCCATAACCTTACACTCACATCTCCTTTTTATTAATATCTTACATTAGTTTGATACATTTGTTACAATTAATGAACCCATATCAACACATTACCATTAACTAAAGTCCATAGTCTGTTCCAATTATTGTAGTTTTTACCTAATGTTCATTTTCTTTTCCAAGATCCCGTTCAGTATAACACATTACATTTAGTCATTATGTTTCCTTGACAGGCAGTTTCTCAGACATCCCTTGTTTTTGATGACCTTGACAATTTTGAGAAGTACTGATCAGATATTGTATAGGATGCCCCATTACTAGAAATTGTCTGATATTTTCCTCATGATAGAACTGGAGATATGGGTTTTGGATAGGGAAACCACAGAGGTAAAGTATTATTTTCATCACATCATATCAGGGCTACATATTCTGACTGTGATTTATGACTGTTGATGTTGACCTTGATCACCTGGTTGAGGTAGTGTTTGTCAGATTTCTCCACTGTAAAGTCATTCTTTCCTCCTTTCCAGACTCACTATTTGGAAGAAAGCCGTTATGTGCAACCCACATCTTAAGAGTGGGGAGTTATGTTTCCCTTCCTTGAAGATGAACCATCTACATAAATTACTTGGAATTCTTCTGTACTGGAAATGTGACTCTTCTCCCCATATATTAGTTTATTCAACAATTTTTATCAGTATGGACTCATGGATATTTACTTTATGCTTTGAGTTATAATTCAACATTACTCTATTTATTTTTTTGCTCTCTATATCCAGCTTTGGCCAGTGGGCTTCTGTCCTCCTTTGACATAAGCCCAACATTGTGGGATTTTGGCTTTTTTCTCCTTACTTTTCAGTACTATGAAATGTTCAGTGCTCACTCTTTTTTTTTTTTCAGTACGCGGGCCTCTCACTGTTGTGGCCTCTCCCATTGCAGAGCACAGGCTCCGGACGCGCAGGCACAGCGGCCATGGCTCACGGGCTTAGTTGCTCCGCGGCATGTGGGATCTTCCCGGACCGGGGCACGAACCCGTGTCTCCTGCATCGGCAGGCGGATTCTCAACCACTGTGCCACCAGGGAAGCCCCAAGTGCTCACTCTTATACCTCTTGCTCCAATCCTAGTATCAGCCATTTCTCCAAGATCCTTCCTTGTTCATTTTATTAGAGATGGGATAGCGAGGGTGGGAGGGAGGGAGATGCAAGAGGGAAGAGATATGGGAACATATGTATATGTATAACTGATTCACTTTGTTGTAAAGCAGAAACTAACACACCATTGTAAAGCAATTATACTCCAATAAAGATGTTAAAAAAAAAAAAAGACCAAGATTTGGGCACCAGATTTACTTGTTGCTATTAGAATGATTTTTGCTTTTAGGCTCTCTAAGCTGACAGCAAAGAAACATATGTGTGAATATTAACCTTTTTATATACACATATCAACAAATATTTCTATATGTAATCATCTGTATCTAAATTAAGTTAAAGATGAGCTCATACTGATATCCCCAACTCGAATCCATTGCTACGTGGATTATGCTAGCCACCCTTGCTAATCTGTAAATTCCCACTCTAATAATGAGAGTTTTAATTCTGGCAATTTTAAAGATTTTTTTCCTCTGGTACTTTGTCCTTTCATCACACTGGATCTAGCTGTATATTTAATTTACTCTATTTAAAACTCAATGTGGTTTTTGAGTTGAAAGACATCTTTTATTAAATTAGGTGTCTGTCCCAGACATTATATCTTGGAGTACTACTGTTCCCCTTCTGTATCCCTAGAAGATACATATGGAAATTTTTTATTCTGTATTTCATCTGTCTTACATTTTTTTTCATAATTCCTATCTCATTACATCTTTACATTCATTATATCTTTACAAATAGCTGAATTCTATTTGAGTCAAGTTTAAGTTTTCTGCCCTGTTTCTTTCTTTGCATTTTCTTTATACAAATACTATATAAACACCACCTAGAAAAAGGTATAAAACATTTCCAGTACCAGAGAAGGCTCCTTTAGTACCTTCAGAGTCAATGTTCCCCTAAAGGATTCTGTATAGCCATTGATTACTCTTGTTGAATTCTATACAAATGGAATCTTAGGTTTATATTACTTCTGCCTGACATTTTTAAAACAGTTAATTTTAATTTGAGGTAATTTTAGAATTATAGAAATGTTGCAAAAATAGTAAAGTTCACATAAACCTTTCACTGAGCTTCCCTTTATGTCAACAGCTTTTATAACTTATGTCTTAGGTAGACATAAGTATATTACATTTAGTTATATACCTATATACTGAATTTCTGGTCACAAGTTATACATGTGTTTAGCTTTAATTGTTTCTGCAAAATTATTTTCTGAAGTGGGCGAAACAATATGTAATCAAACTCATCATTGTATAAAAATTCTAGTTGCTTCACATCTTTGCCAATCCTTGGTATTAACAGCCTTTATAATTTTAGATATTCTGCTGGGTGTGCAGTGGTATCTCATAGTGTTTTAAATTTTCATTTAGGTTATAACTAATGATGGTGAACATTTTTTCAAATATCTATTGGTCAGTTTGATATCCTTTTTGGTGAAGTACATGTTCAAGTTTTTTTGCCTACTATTTTATTGGATTGTCTGCCTTTCTCTTATTGATTTATAGGTATTTTTAATATATTCTGGATAGGAGATTTTTGTCAGTATATGAATTAAAAATATCTTCTACTTTATGACTAATATGAAAATTAAAACAATGTTCTAGAAGAAAACATAGGAAAATATATTTATAACATTGGAATAGGCAAAAATTTGTTAAACATGACACAGAAGCACTAACATTAAGAAAACATTGTTAAATTGGATTTATAAAGCCATTTTAATATTCTTATTATAAAGTCTTTTTAAAGAGTTTTAAGCAATCTCTCCTTTTTTGTTATTGGTGTGATTATGTGTGTTCATTCTCTCTCATGGAGATTTGTTTTAGAAATGGCTTGTAATTTATTATTATTATTATTATCTATAATCAGCAGAATTTATTTTCTGTTGGGGTCTGGCAGTTTCTGTACCTTGGAAAAATACTTTAACAACAGAGTATTCTTTTGTCACTTTTGAGGCTTCACAAGTTATAGGCCAACTTTATATTTATTCTCAGTTTGGGTCTCTTTTCCACATGAATAAATTTGGAACTCACAGCTACATTTGGAGCAGGCTTCCGTATCCAATATATTTTGAGTGATCATACCCATAGCATCAGGGAAATAAAAAGATTCTTTGTTATTTCCCCAGGATGATGGGTGGAATCTTCTAGTCTCTGTTTAATGGATAGGAGAATGCTTGACAACTCCCAGATTTTACAGGCAGGTCAATTCCAGTTCTCACACAGCTGAGACCTGTGACTACACTGCTCCAGCATGGGTGGGAGGCAGACATTTCTGAAACAGTTCAATCTCCAGTTTTGCCCCCAAATCTCTGCTATGTGTTTAACTGTATTTCCAAAACACAGAGATTTTATGGCTACATCAAGGAACAACTCTGAAAAATATATTTTAATAAATGCTGGACAAGACTATGAAGCCAGGTCTTAGTCATCTTTGTATCCCTAGCCCCTAGACTAGTACCATATTTTATTGATTATGTGAATAAATTAAGATTAAATTTCATCTCTATAATGCAGACTGAAAGTGTGAGGAAGATGCAGTTGGAATCCATTTTCCTGAATACTGCCTTTAGAATGATTCTGTTCTTGTTTGCCTAAGTTATGACAATTTGACAAGGGTCCATGAGAAAGAGAATATGATAACCCTCTTGTCAATACCAATGATGTGTCAATAATGGAAAAACTCTTGTATGGACCCTGTTCAGGGAACCAAAAAGCAGACAATACCCATTATCCATGTGCCATTTCTTGGTTGAGGACATAAAAACAGATCAAGGCAAAACCCAGTGAGTCTTTAAATTAATGGCACAGATCAATGCCCACATTTCTCAGTGTCATGTTTCATTATGTTGAACTATTTATGTCATCATAACCCAAGGCACCTTAATGCAACCTGACATCCAGGTTATGGTGCATTAAAAAGGTAAGAAGAGATTGCATTTTGTTAACGGGCTGGAAAACATTCCAGGTCTGTTTTTCCTACTCAGTGTGGGATTATCACATGTTGTGTGTGTGGGTACAGCTCTATATTAAATATTGAAATATCAGAGAACTTCTATTTAATTCTGTTAGAAATATTCCCTGAGCTTGGCCTCTCACCCTATTTTCTGTCAGCAATATAGGTTTCAAAATTAGTGTTGGGGTTGTAAAATTATTTTTCCTGATAGTTATTTTCTGTCAGAAATAGATGTTTCAAAATTAGTGTTGGGGTGGTAAAATTATTTTTCCTGATAGTGTTTAAAGGTGACAACTTAAACTGGGGACAGTCTCATCCAACTTTCCAAATAAAAATGTCACTCACCTTTTAAGTTCTACTTAAAGGTTATGTCTTCCAAAAAGCTTCTGCTTCTTATCATTTAATTTTCTTTTTTTTCTGAATTTCCATAACAAGTCATCTCTACTGATATGGCATATTTTTACATCCTAATAATATACATTTTGAGTATATATCTAAGATCTATAAAATATCTTAAATTTCTTCAGGATAGTGATTAGTTTTATTACTCTAGTTTAGTGATTCTCTAATCTTCAGTGTCCATAAAAGTAATTTAAGGATTGTTTAGAAATTTAGATCCTTGTTACATTACTAGAAAATTTGACACAATGGGTCTGAAGTGGAAATTGGTCATCTACATTTATAATAAATAGCTGTAGGAGAGTAAATACAAAGAATACCAAACTTAGACACATCATAGTCAAATTGCTGAAAACCAAAGACAAAGAGATAAAGAGCACATATTTTAAATGGTTGGGATAAAACACAGTACATTATATGCAGTGGAATATGAATGATTGTTGATTTTTTGTGAGAAACAATGAAGGCCAGGAGACAATGGAATGGTCATCTTTAAAGAACTGAAAGAAAAAAAAAAACAACAACAATTCACTAAACCATAATCTACACGCAGTGAAAGTATCCTTTAAAAAGAGGGTGAAATACACACTTACAGACAAATGAAAGCTGAGGAAATTTGTTGTTAGCTGACCTGCACATTAAGAAGTTTCAAGGGAAATTCATCAAGTTGACAGGAAATGATGTTAGATGGTAATTTGCTTCTACAAAAGGAATGAAAAGCACTAAAAAGGCTAAATATGCAAGTTAATATAAAAGACTAAAAGTTTCTTTGGTTAATTTCTTTAAAAGGTAAACTTTTTTAAAAAAAGTATATTTATTGGAGTATAATTACTTTACAATAGTGTGTTAGTTTCTGCTGTATAACAAAATGTATCAACTATATGTACACATATATCCCCATATCCCCTCCCTCTTGCATCTCCCTCCCATCCTCCCTATCCCACCCCACTAGGGGGACACAAAGCACAGAGCTAATCTCCCTGTGTTATGTAGCTGCTTCCCACTATCTATCTATTTTACATTTGATACTGTATATATGCCAGTGCCACTCTCTCACTTCATTCCAGCTTATCCTTCCCCCTCCCTGTGTCCTCAAGTCCATTCTCTATGTCTGCATCTTTAAAAAGGTAAACAAACTCTTTAAAGCAAAAATGACATTATTGTAAAGTGGAGTAAAAACATATGTAGAAATAAAATATATGACAATAATATTATTGCAGTTGGTGGAGTAATAAAAGTGAACTGATTTGATGTTCTTACATTTATGAAGTTGGAAGTGTGATGTGTGAGCTAGTAAAACATTAATTCTAAGGATACTCTGATAAATTAAGGATACATATTGTAATTCCTAGAGCAGCAAGGAAAAGTAATAATAAAAAGAAGTATAGCTAGAAAGCCAGTAAAGGAAATAAAATAGAATACTAAAACTATTCAATTAACCTTCCAAAATAGAAAAAAGAAAACCAAAACAAAACAGAGAAGTGAATAGAAAATAAATAGCAGGGTGATAGATTTAAACCCAAACATATAAATAATTACATTAATGGAAATAGACTAAACACTCAAATTAAAATGCAGAAATTATCAACTGGAAAAATATATATATACTGTCTATAAGACATCATTTAAATGTAAACAGGTTGAATGGTATGTATACATATATAAATCATGCAATCATAGATGAATTGTTAATACTTCTCAATAGTCAATAGAGTGAATAAGCAAAAATTTATTTAGGATATAGAGAATCTAAACATTATCAACCAACTTGACCTAATTGACCTTAACAGAATACCATACCCAACAACTGCAGAATACACATTATTTTCAAGTGCACATGGAACATTCATCAAGCTAAATCATATATTGATCCATAAAATGCATCTCATAAATTTCAAGAAATTGAAATCTTACAAAATATTTATTCTGACTACAATGGAATTAAATTGAAAATCAATGATATTATGATATGCAGAAACATTCCAAAGTATTTGAAATTAAAGAGAACATCTCTAAATAACCCATGAGTCAAAGAAGAACTTACAAGAAAGTTAGGAATTATTATAATGAAGGTACTGAAAATCTTTGAACCTGTGACACAAAAAGCACTAACCATAAAAATATAGATTGACCTTGAGTGGATGAAACAATAAACCTTGAAAATATCAAGTGAAGATATGGAGGAACCAGAACTTTCATACATTTGTGGTGGGAATATCAAATGGTACAATCACTTGAGAAAACTGATTGGTCATTCTTATTTTAAAGCTAAATATGCACCTACCCTATGACTCAGTGAATCTACTCCTAATTATTTATCCAAGAGGAATAAAAACATTTGTTTATGAAATGACATATAATTATATTCACAATAGCTTTATTCACAACAGCCAAAAATTGGAAACCACTCAAATGTCTATCAGTAAGACTATGGATAAACAAATTATAGTATTTTCATATATTGGGATACTACTCAGCAACAAAAATGAAGAAACTGCAGATGCCCTCAACAAGATGGCTCTCATAGACTTGATGTTGAAAAAGTACATCCTGTGTGACCCCATTTATATGAAGTTCTAGAACAATCAAAAGTAGTCTATAGAGATTGGAAATCAGATCAGTGGTTACCTGGAGCAGTGGGGGATTGATTGCAAAGGAGCACAAGAAACTTTCTAGGGGGGCTTCCCTGGTGGTGCAGTGGTTGAGAGTCCACCTACTGATGCAGGAGACGTGGATTTGTGCCCTGGCCCGGGAAGATCCCACATGCCGCGGACAGACTGGGTCTGTGAGCCATGGCCGCTGAGCCTGTGCGTCCGGAGCCTGTGCTCCACAACAGTGAGGACAGTGTACTGCAAAAAAAAAAAAAAAAAAAAAAAAAAAAAAAAAAGAAAGGAACTTTCTAGGGTGCTGGAAATGTTGTGTATTCTTGACTGGTACAAAGGCTACATGGGTACATATTTTTGTCAAAATTTATCAGAATAAATACTTAATATCTGTGCATTTTATTTTATGAAAGTTATACCTCAGTGAAGTATCTTAATATTTTGAAAAGCATTTGGACATCCAAATTCCTGGGCTCATTTTGCAAAGATTCTGATTCAGTGGGTTTGTAGTGAGAATCAGTCAATCTGCATTTTTAACAAGAGGCCCTGGTTGATCCTAGTGCATGTGGTCTATCAATTATACCTTTGAAAGGACCAATCCAACATAATATTGTAGGTCCAGAAGTGCTGATCACATTTTGTAAAAGTAAATGAATTAATCATAACTTACAATGAATTTGTTGTCTCTGAATTCTTCTCTATTTCAAAAAATATATACTAACTTATTTTTTATGTTTTTTGCAAAATATCAGCTTTGTGAGTTTCTTCCAAACTGGATAAAGTCAACTTGTTTCTTTGGTGTGTCTCATTCATGCTACAATACTTCCAGTGTTTGCTATTGCTAATGCACTTTTCCCCACCAGAAAAATCTTTCCCAGTCTTTATGTCTGCCTTGTAGCCTCTTTGAAAGCCCAATGACACGAAGACCTTTTTAACTAAGCTTGTTGCTAGTATCTAACTAATAATGATTTTCCTTTCTTTAAATCCTGTAATTGTTATTGACTGATCTGTTCAGTCTGGCACTTGCACACATACAAAACTGTGCAGTTATTTCTTCCCCATGTGAGTCTTTTCTCTCTAATAATATTGTAAATACATAGTGAAAACTTTTCTACTTCTCAGTCTGTTGTAGCCTATCTTCTCCTCCTACCATGATGATAAGGAAACTTAAAATGCCAGATAACACTTTTAATTTAAGAACACAGGATTTGTTGTTCAATATAAGTTAGAAACCCAATCCCGGCATCCCAAAATTATAATACTGGAAAACTTTTTTTGTTTTCCTCTATAAAAATGGGAATAGTAATTCTTCCTTCATAAAGCTATTGCAAGGATTAAATGAGATAAAGTCCATAAGCTACTTAACACATTGTGTGGTGCTTTGAAAGTGTTTAGCAAATGGTTCTTGATAAGATTGTTGCTGCTGATGTGACATTATTATGTAGCTGTGGCATTACTATTTGTATTGTTAAAGACCACACAATATTAGATTGTATGGGAATTTATAAATTATGTAATCCAACCCATTTGTTCCTGTAATTAGAAAACTGAGGCCAGAGAGGAGCAGTCAGTTGATTATTTTGTCTTAAAAGAAGAGTTTTCAAGTTCCAAAGTTTATGTTCTGATTTATATAATGTTGCAATTTTAAAACCATATTTATCACATGCAGAGAATAGTTTCCCAGTTAATGGAGTAAAATACTACTCTCCATTTACATAGAAGATGAACCTTAGAATTTCTTAGGTTTTATTTCCCCCATCTGGCTATGAACTATTTTGCCTAAAATATAGACCCTAACAGAGAGGAAGGCAACCATCTACCCATCATGCTCTGACTGCATGTACATCACACATATATTCTGCCATAGTCAAAAATTTTCAAGTCAACCTCATTAAGGGAATAAATAATTAACTTGATGGCTAATTGGTCACCTGTACTGGGATCACAATGCTCAATGTAAAGTACATCTGGCACATTTTGATTGTGTGCTCTTAGTCACTTGTTTAATTAAAGACCAGTAAGTTAAATGCCTTTCCCTCTGGACGCCCTGCCTCCTGATTTGGAGGCCACTATGGCTCTACTGTGCCCATTCCTCCTCCACCATCAAGTGTGGTCCAAAGTGCCATGCTGAGTGGAAGTCTATATGGGAGTTTGCAGAAGGTGAGTGAAAGAGAGATGAGACAGATGGGATGGGATCTGGAACATGAAAAACAGAAGGTTTAAATATCAAGGCTTTAAGAATGAACGAATGAGGGCCTGTGAAAGTGGACTTTTACTAAAGGATTCCTTTTCAACTAGTGTGCAGACAGTACACACAGATCAGTAGTTGTACAGTATTCTCTATAGCGCTCATCCTATTTTCCTCTGCAATGTCAGATAGATTTTTAAAGTCAATGAACTCCTGGGTGATGCTGCAGTCACCAGCCTCCTACTATTTCTTATCCTTTGCCTTGGGCCTCCCTGGGTGTCTATGGTTAAGTGCCCTATAGAGCTGCTGATTATTGTGATTTCCTTTAACCAGCTCTACACATTCTTTACTTTTCAATTTTTGATGTCAGTTCTAATGTGTTGGACCAAACACGTTGGAACTTGTTAAGATTCTCCAAATAGCTTCTTTGTGCTAGAGAAATCACACCAGTGACAGGCCCTCCTCTCCATCTCCCTGGAGTTTTATGCATGTGCTATGCCCCCTACTGTCCCCATCACTGTGTCTCACAGAGGAACTGACATTTAGAGCCAGAGCTCAGATACAAACAATACTTATTATTTTTTAAAACTTCATTTCTCTCTCTATTCTCCCCTTATTCCGTTCAAATGCTGAATGTAATAAAGTTGCCAAAACTCTCCCTCCACTGGAGTGAAAACCATTCATTTGTCATCTCAATTTAAAATTCTTGACTCCAAATAGAAGGATATTCTCTGTGGACGTAATGGGACATTTAGCAATTCATTCATTTTGTTCACATGCTACTTATTTAGGCACTCAGCAGTTGGCGGCTTTGATGTGGAGTGGTGAAATTATAAAGACATTACATATCATAAAAATATAAATGAAAGAAAACACAGACCCTCTTTTATGTCAGGCTAAATTGACTGCTGTCATATTAAGGGTATTTTGTTTTATAAATTATACCAATTTCAAGGTATTCCCTTGAGTGAGTCACTACTTTGTATTTTATTTCCTTTTTCTTTCTTTCTTTTTTTTTTTTTTTTTAACAAAAGAGGCTTTGCCCTTCCAATACATTGATGTAAAGAACTATAAAGGGCTCAAACATAGAAATTAACGTATCTGATACCAAACTTCATCTGAAATTTGCAATATTGGGCCAACAAAGCATTCAAATCATGCATGAGTTGCCAATTCTAATTTGCATCACTATATGTTGGACATAACAAAAGGACTTTGGAATAAAACCAGATTCATGAATTATATTCTTTAATATTTAGTTTCTTTAAGAAGTCTACAAGAATGACTACCTGTCTTAGTCTGTTTGGGCTGCCATAACAAAACCACAGACTGGGTAACTTATAAACAACAGAAACTTATTTTTCACAGTTCTGGAGGCTGGACGTCCAAGATAAGGGTGTCAGCATGGTTAGGTGAGAACTCTCTTCTGGGTGGAAGACTTTTCCTTGGATCCACAGATGGTAGTTCTGCCAGCCTTCTAATCACCTCCTAATACCATCACCTTGGGGGTTAGGTTTCCAACATATGAATTTTGAAGGAACACAAACATTCATACCATAGCACTACCTCTTTAATATTTGCTCTGTGAAGCTAAGATTGTTCTAAATACACTAATAACTCCTTCAAAAATCTATTTTGTGCCTGTCCTTCATAAATGCACTTAATTTTGTTCCTAGCTTTGCTCTCTGCTGCATGGGCATGGCTAGCAGAGAGGAGATGGCAGCTCCAGGATGGAAGACAGAGCTGCCTGCACCAGGAACATCACAGGGGCCATGTGTGGAATTGACCTGAATGCTGGAGCTGATGAGGAGCCTTGTTTGGTTACTGCTGGAAAGACATGGGATTGAGTAGCCCAAGAAGAGCCAAGCTGAAGGAGACGAAGGACAGCATAAGGTAAAAGCAAAGATGGGATTTGTTGCAAATGGTCTGAGATAAAATTAGGTATAGAATTTTTCTCATTGTCTATTACTTTTAAATGTTAGAAACTCTCCTTCTTTTATGATTGAAAATTTTTGTCTCGAGTTGATTGTTTTCATTAGCCAAGAATAGGTATTTAGGCATAGGTACTTCCTGGGGTCTTATTATTTGACCTAATACTATTGGTTCACTCTTTAAGAAAGGCTTGTTCTTACTAGTATTATACTATTCAATATGAGATTCATGTTTCCCTCTCCAGTCCTCATTTTTTCCCTTTTGAATGGATCACTGCCTGGATTTCATCCTCACATGAGAGTCTCCTTGACTCCTTGGTCATTTAAGCAGAAATTCTCTTGTCCTTCTGCCTGTACCCTGGGGGTTAGGGATGGAATATAATGTGGCAGTTTCGCCCAGTTAGCACCAGACTCCCAGTGAGTATCCTGGTTCTTGACTCTCAACCTAAACTCTTCCCCTTGTACCATACTGCCTTTGGCTTTAAGTTAAAGACTACAATGTCTTAGATACCCTTGGCTCTATCAAGTTGCTCCCTCCTGCCTTGTTAGAGCTTATCTAGCAACTATGGCAATGATTTGCAAATTATAGTGTAATAAATTCTTAATCCAGTTTTATTTTAACATCTTCATTAATTATGTGGAAGAGGGAGACAACCTCCTGCTAATTAAATTTTCAGATGTTGCTAAATTGGGAGGAGTTGCAAACCCAACTGAGAGCCAAAAGACAATGTAAAGGAATCTGGAGACGTTCTGGGAAAGTGCAGGTAGCAGACCAGGATGAGGTGAGAATTGGAAACGAAAAGATGGAGATCATCTAGAAAGGAGGAATATCAGCTCCATAATCCCAGAGGCTGGGAGCAGCCTGGGAACTGGGTCAATTTTTGACTATGATGGAGTGATGACAATAGGGTCAGTCTAGACAGAGCAACAGATTTCCATGTTCTCCTCCCAGAAAGAAGCCAGATCTCCTCTCTGTGACTGTGTCAGATGACTTCAGGCCTGATGGGTTTGATCACAATGACTTGGGAAAGCAATGGTTGGGAGCTCCCCAACAACTCAGGAGGTGTGCAAAGCTTTTTTTCTTGTGTTCTCACAGTGTCTCACACCTGGCTGGGCACATGCAGATGGTAAAGATTAAATTAGTTAATGTGTGTGAAACTGGTTTAGAGAAAAAAAAATAAAAGCACTATGGGAAAATAAAATATTAGTTTTTATAGTAATAATAAATACTATCAATCTTTATTAAGTTAAATTTAATTGAAGTTGGTTGGGGGAAATGGCATATGTGAGCAAAGATAGCAGAGTTATATGAAGTTGGTTAGGAAGAGTCGATAGTACATTTGAGCACTGTGAACATCATTGCCATTGCAGAAAGGAAACATTTTTTTCTAAAAGCTACCAAGTGACTCCCTCAACCTGGTCATAATCTTTTACCAGCTTCAGTATCATTGACTTTTAGCCAGCTTCCCATTTTGGGCACATAATCTCACTGCAGCATAACAGTATGACTCAAGCCATATACTTACTTATTCTTGGTCGGAGCCATTATATAGTACTGCAGATGCTGTACCTGACCAGTATACTTTTAACTATGTCCCACTGGTTACAAAGGATGCTAAATGAAAGACTCCAGAGAGACGAATGCCTAGTACACATCCATACCTAGAGCTGAATAAACCCCAAAGACATTACTACTAAAAAGGAAGAGGTAATTTGATCACATATGAAAAATAGCAATATTTAGACTTTCTTTTACTAAAGTAGAGTTTTATCTATTTTCTCCCCTACAGTAGACTCTGAACTCTGAGAGGCCAAATAATATTACTTTCTTTTCCTCATATTTTCCACAATACCTAACAAGGGGTTAACACAAATGGGGCCCTCAGTAACTGATGGATGGCATTAGAAAGAAATAATGCTTCTCTTCAAATAACTACTTTCTCCCACTTAGAAAAAAATAGAGACAAATGTGCTGATTTTTCAACTCCCTAAAAGAAATGAAAGGGTGTGGGTAGATATGACATAGTTTTAAAAATACAGTGAAAGGCATGTAGATTGTCCACCAGAAAGTATCAGATGGCTCTGCTGAGAAAGCACTGGTTTCTGTCACTTCCTGGCTCCTACTTGGTGAGTCAGGCAATGGAAGAAATAAAAGCAACCAACCAATAAGTTTAGGATTATATGGAAGGAGGCTAATTGTTCTTTCATCTTATTTTCCCTGTCATTCCTTCAGGGATTAGGTTAAGCCTCTGTATATAATTCATCAGAGAGACATTAGGATTACACCTTGCCTTTCTGTCTATCACACTGACAGTGCTTGTAATGTTGACTCAATTTTGATAACCCCTACCACTTGTCACACAGCTCCTTTTAGTCAAAACAGGTGTATAATTTATGGTGCCCAAAGCAGTTGTTAGTCTAAAAGAATTAACTGAGAGGGAGGCATGTGCACCAAAACAACCACTGAATCATTAAGTGGCTATTCCTGTCTGCTTTGTGACAATTGTTTTTGTATTTTTTTCCCTTTAAAATTCCTAAGCAAGGGATAGACACATTTGTCATTGAAATATGGTGTCTTCTCCTGCTTAGGAAAAAAAAAAAAAACTTAAAAAAATAAAAGACCCAGTGTTCTGGGTATTGAAAAATACCCAGGTGGAAAAAATCTTGAAGAGGATTAGGGCAGTGAGCCAGGGGATTCAGCATGCAGGAGATGCCTGTTGAGGGAGTGATGGGATTAGGGCTGTGGTAGATTTGAGGCATCAGGTGGAGTGAGGCACAGCAGAAGTTCAGGATGGCAAGGGCTGTCAGCATAACTGCTGGGACTCTTTGTCTAGATGTTGCAGGTTGATGGCATAAGAAGCCTGAGACAATCTCTGGGAAACGCCAGGACAGGCATATGAGGGGCTTACTGTTTCCAAGAATGCTCAAGCATCACACTGCTCAGACTCTGAGGATCTACAGGTTGGGATAGCATATCCTAGCTGACACAGTGTTATGGATTGAATTGTGTATATATATATATATATATATATATATATATATATATATATATATATATGTGTGTGTGTGTGTGTGTGTGTGTGTGTGTGTGTGTGTGTGTGTATGTTTATATACATTGAAGTCCTGACTCCTGTTACCTTAGATGTGACCTATTTGTAGATACGGTTTTAACAGAAGTAAAAAGTTAAAAATGAGGTTCTTAGGGTGAGCCCTAAGCAAATATGACTGGTATCTTTATAAAAATGGGGAACTTGGACACAGAAACTAGCACACAAGAAGGTCTTATGAAAATGAAAGAGTTCAGGGTGATACAAGTACAAGCCAAGAAATGTTGAAGAAGATTGACAATAAACCTTCAGAAGCTAGAGGAGAAACATGGACCAGATTCTCCCTCCCAGTCCTCAGAAGGGACCAAGCCTGCAACATCTTGATTTCATAATTCTGGCCTCCATAACTGTGAGAGAATAAATATTTGTTGTTTAAACCACCCAGTTTGTGGTAGTTTATTAAAGCAGGCCTAAGACACTAATATATCAGAAGATCTCAGCAAGCCCTGCATGCATGGATGAACTCACCACTCCCAAGAAGTTATCCTGGCTCAGCAGTTCCAGTGCCAAAAGGAGAAGGTGATGTTCTTCACTCAAACAGAAATCTCTAGAGCATGCCGACAAGGAGAATCAGTGGGACTCAGACTTTTTCTTTAACTAGGGTTCAGGAGAGGTTATGGAATTCAGCCAAAACCCTACAGGAGATAAATGGTGGTGGTGAGGTTGGGATCCAGACCTCCTCTTTCAGGTAATCCACTCTAAAAACATTGTTCAGTGGCAAGGTCAGAACATACAGTAGACTTTTTGGGGTGGTGCATTTCTAGGGCTCAACATCCAACCTACCAAACTTTACTCTTGAGATCTCTTTCACATGAAGTTTAGTTATCTTTGCATGCCCTGCACTCATCTGCTTTTTCAGACTTTTTGATGTCAAGGCAAGAGTTATTCTTCTAACAACAAATCATTTCTAACTTCCTCAGGAATGAAACTTCCCACTTAAACTAATGTTCCAGATTCCTGATATATATCCATAAAGTTGTTGTATTAGTCTTCAAAATTTTAACACATTTAAGTGGAATTATTTCTAAAATATACCACGCAAACTTAAGTAGAAATTTCTATTTCCTTAAGCAGCACTTAAGTCATCAGTGGCTTAAGATCATTATTATTAATAGCATTTAGTCCACTCTGCTGTAACACAGACAGGGTCTCACTGTTTTTCCTGTCCTAAGCAAGATCTAAACTGCTGTATTCTATGAGCTTTTAGTTGGGGGTAAGGAAGAGTGTTCTAGTTATCTATTGCTGTATAATGAACCACCCCCAAACTTAAAAATACAATTTATTATTTTTCCTAACTCTGTGTGTCAGGCATTCAAACAGAACTCAACTGGACAATTATTTAGCATCATGTAATACTGACTAGGATCACTCATGCCGCTTCTTTTAGCTGAGAGCTTGGCTGTGGCTGGGATGTCCAAGATGGCCTATCATCTTGTACTTCCTTACAGCATGGTTGCAAGGCTTAAATGTGAGGGAGGAGAAGCTGCCTGTCCTCTTAAGCTCACTGAGCTCAAGAGTTTCAGAACAACACTTCTGTCACGTTCTATTAGTCAAAGCAGTTCCTAACGCCATCACAAGTTTAAGGAGAAAGAATATAGTCTCCACTTTTTGGTGTGAGAAATGACATGCTTCACAGGAAATGGAGGAGTTTTGGCAGCCATATTTGAAGATGGCCACTATAAAGGTTTAATGGCATTAGATGGTATAATAACAAGAAATCTGCCCCAGCAAATTACCTCTAGGAACCCCTTCCGCCACTCATGTGGTGACTAAAGTTACTAAGTGCAAAAAGAACAGTAGCCATCAGAATACCAGGTTTTAACAGCTGTATGGCCAGATCTCATAGAGATTTTTGGGGGCTAAAAATTTGGATTTGTGGCCTAAGTAGGATATTATTTTTTCTTTTTCCTGAATCTAAATCTCCATAGAGGAAGGAAATTGAGCTGGGACAGACAAAATGCTTATTACTTAACTAGAAGTCTAGAACCAGGAAATGGAAGAAAATAAAAACAAACTCTTAAGTCTCTTTTAGCAGCAGGACTAGGAAAGGGGTGGCAGAGGTCTGTGGAGGACAAAGCACCTCTTTCCTAAAGCTCTTATTTTTGCTTTGTATCTCCTTTGGAAGGAGTCATCAATTACTATTTCTTTGTGTAATGGCATAACTCTTTTTGGTTAAGTCTTGTATATGCTTTTCACTTGTGGTTTTAAATTTGCTGTGGAAAATGGGGAAATACTACATATTTATAATATGCTTATTTATTTTTATTTTTATTTATTTTTTAATATTTTTTTAATTTTTTTAACATCTTTATTGGAGTATAACTGTTTCACAACAGTGTGTTAGTTTTTCCTTTACAACAAAGTGAATCAGTTATACATATACATATGTTCCCATATCACTTCCCTCTTGCATCACCCTCTCTCCCACCCTCTCTATCCCACCCCTCTAGGTGGTCAGAAAGCACAGAGGTGATCTCCCTGTGCTATGTGGCAGATTCCCACTAGCTATCTAATTTACATTTGATAGTGTATATATGTCCCTGCCACTCTCTCACTTCATCACAGCTTACCCTTCCCCCTCACCATATCCTCAAGTCCATTCTCTAGTAAGTCTGTGTTTTATTCCCATCCTACCACTAATCCCTTCATGACATTTTTTTCCCCTTAGAGTCCATATATATGTGTTAGCATATGGTATTTGTTTTTCTCCTTCTGACTTACTTCACTCTGTATGACAGACTCCAGGTCCATCCACCTCATTATAAATAACTCAGTGTCATTTCTTTTTATGGCTGAGAAATATTCCATTGTATATATGTGCCACTCTTCTTTATCCATTCATCTGTTGATGGACACTTAGGTTGCTTCCATGTCCTGGCTATTGTAAATAGAGCTGCAATGAACATTTTGGTACATGAGTCTTTCTGAATTATGGTTTTCTCAGGGTATATGCCCAGTAGTGGGATTGCTGGGTCGTATGGTAGTTCTAGATGTAGTTTTTTAAGGAACCTCCATACTGTTCTCCATAGTGGCTGTATCAATTTACATTCCCACCAGCAGTGCAAGAGGGTTCCCTTTTCTCCACACCCTCTCCAGCATTGATTGTTTCTAGAGTTTTTGATGATGGCCAGTCTGACTGGTGTGAGATGATATCTCATTGTAGTTTTGATTTGCATTTCTCTAATGATTAATGATGTTGAGCATTCTTTCATGTGTTTGTTAGGAATCTGTATATCTTCTTTGGAGAAATGTCTATTTAGTTTTTCTGCCCATTTTTGGATTGGGTTGTTTGTTTTTATGTTATTGAGCTGCATTATTTGCTTATAAATTTTGGAGATTAATCCTTTGTCAGTTGCTTCATTTGCAAATATTTTCCCCCATTCTGAGGGTTGTCTTTTGGTTTTCTTTATGGTATCCTTTGCTGTGCAAAAGCTTTTAAGTTTCATTAAGTCCCATTTGTTTATTTTTGTTTTTATTTCCATATCTCTAGGAGATGGGTCAAAAAGGATCTTGCTGCGATTTATGTCAAGGAGTGTTCTGCCTATGTTTACCTCTAAGAGTTTGATAGTGTCTGGCCTTACCTTTAGGTCTTTAACCCATTTTGAGTTTATTTTTGTGTGTGGTGTTAGGGATTGTTCTAATTTCATACTTTTACATGTAGCTGTCCAGTTTTCCCAGCACCACTTATTGAAGAGGTTGTCTCTTCTCCACTGTATATCCTTCCCTCCTTTATCAAAGATAAGGTGACCATATGTGTGTGGGTTTATCTCTGGGCTTTCTATCCTGTTCCATTGATCTATATTTCTGTTTTTTTGCCATTACCACACTGTCTTGATTACTGTAGCCTTGTAGTAGAATCTGAAGTCAGAGAGCCTGATTCCTCCAGCTCCATTTTTCGTTCTCAAGATTGCTTTGGCTATTCGGGGTCTTTTGTGTTTCCATACAAATTGTTAACTTTTTTGTTCTAGTTCTGTAAAAAATGCCAGTGGTAATTTGATAGGGATAGCATTGAATCTGTAGATTGCTTTGGGTAGTATAGTCATTTTCACAATGTTGATTCTTCCAATCCAAGAACATGGTATATTTCTCCACCTATTTGTATCATCTTTAATTTCTTTCATCAGTGTCTTATAGTTGTCTGCATACAAGTCTTTTGTCTCCTTAGGTAGGTTTATTCCTAGATATTTTATTCTTTTTGTTGCAATGGTAAATGGGAGTGTTTTCTTAATTTCACTCTCAGATTTTTCATCATTAGTGTATAAGAATGCCAGAGATTTCTGTGCATTAATTTTCTATCCTGCAACTTTACCAAATTCATTGATCAGCTCTAGTAGTTTTCTGGTAGCATCCTTAGGATTTTCTATGTATTGTATCATGTCATCTGCAAACAGTGACGGCTTTACATCTTCTTTTCCTATTTGGATTCCTTTTATTTCTTTCTCTTCTCTGATTGCTGTGGCTAGAACTTCCAAAACTATGTTGAATAAGAGTGGTGAGAGTGAGCAACCTTGTCTTGTTCCCGATCTTAGTGGAAATGGTTTCAGTTTTTCACCATTGAGAATGATGCTAGCTGTGGATTTGTCATATATGGCCTGTATTATGTTGAGGGAAGTTCACCGTATGCCTACTTTCTGCAGGGTTTTTATCATAAATGAGTGTTGAATTTTGTCAAAAGCTTTCTCTGCATCTATTGAGATAATCATATGGTTTTTTCTCCCTCAGTTTGTTGATATGGTGTATCACATTGATTGATTTGTGTATATTGAAGAATCCTTGCATTCCTGGAATAAACCCCACTTGATCATGGTGTATGATCCTTTTAATGTGCTGTTGGATTCTGTTTGCTAATATTTTGTTGAGGATTTTTGCATCTATGTTCATCAGTAATATTGGCCTGTAGTTTTCTTTCTTTGTGACGTCTGTCTGGATTTGGTATTAGGGTGATGTTGGCCACATAGAATGAGTTTGGGAGTGTTCCTCCCTCTGCTATCTTTTGGAAGAGTTTGAGAAGGATAGGTGTTAGCTCTTCTCTAAATGTTTGATAGAATTTGCCTGTGAAGCCATCTGGTCCTGGGCTTTTGTTTGTTGGAAGATTTTTAATCACAGTTTCAATTTCAGTGCTTGTGATCGGTCTGTTCATATTTTCTATTTCTTCCTGGTTCAGTCTCAGCAGGTTGTCCATTTCTAAGAATTTGTCCATTTCTTCCAGGTTGTCCATTTTATTGTCATACAGTTGCTTGTAGTAATCTCTAATAATCTTTTGTATTTCTGCATTGTCAGTTGTTACATCTCCTTTTTCATTTCTAATTCTATTCATTTGAGTCTTCTCCCTTTTATTCTTGATGAGTCTGGCTAATGGTTTATCAATTTTATTTATCGTCTCACATAACCAACTTTTAGTTTTATTGATCTTTGCTATTGTTTCCTTCACTTCTTTTTCATTTATTTCTGATCTGATCTTTATGATTTCTTTCTTCCGCTAAATTTGGGGTTTTTTTTGTTCTTCTTTCTCTAATTGCTTTAAGTGCAAAGTTAGGTTGTTTATTCGAGATGTTTCCTGTTTCTTAAGGTAGGATTGTATTGCTATAAACTTGCCTCTTAGAACTGCTTTAGCTGTATCCATAGGTTTTGGGTCGTCGTGTCTCCATTGTCATTTGTTTCTAAGTATTTTTTGATTTCCTCTTTGATTTCTTCAGTGATCACTTCGTTGTGAAGTAGTGTATTATTTAGCTTCCATGTGTTTGTATTTTTTACAGATCTTTTCCTGTAATTGATATCTAGTCTCATAGTGTTGTGGTCGGAAAAGATACTTGATACAATTTCAATTTTCTTAAATTTGCCAAGGTTACATTTGTGACCCAATATATGATCGATCCTGGAGAATGTTCCATGAGCACTTGAGAAAAATGTGTATTCTGTTGATTTTGGATGGAATGTCCTATAAATATCAATTAAGTCCATCTTGTGTAATGTATCATTTAAAGCTTGTGTTTCCTTATTTATTTTCATTTTGGATGATCTGTCCATTGGTGAAAGTGGGGTGTTAAAGTCCCCTACTATAATTGTGTTACTGTCCATTTCCCCTTTTAAGACTGTTAGTATTTGCCTTATGTATTGAGGTGCTCCTATGATGGGTGCATAAATATTTACAATTGTTATATTTTCTTCATGGATCATTCCCTTGATCATTATGTAGTGTCCTTCTTTTTCTCTTGTAATAGTCTTTATTTTAAAGTCTATTTTGTCTGATATGAGAATTGCTACTCCAGCTTTCTTCTGATTTCCATTTGCATGGAATATCTTTTTCCATCCCTTCACTTTCAGTCTGTATGTGTCCCTAGGTTTGAAGTGGGTCTCTTGTAGACAGCATATATATGGGTCTTGTTTTTGTATCCATTCAGCCAGTCTGTGTCTTTTGATGGGAGCATTTAATCCATTTACATTTAAGGTAATTATCGATATGTATGTTCCTATTGCCATTTACTTAATTGTTTCGGGTTGTTCTTGTAGGTCTTTCCCTTCTCTTGTGTTTCTTACCTAGAGAAGTTCCTTTAACATTTGTTGTAGAGCTGGTTTGGTGGTGCTGAACTCTCTCAGCTTTTGCTTGTCTGTAAAGGTTTTAATTTCTCCATCAAATCTGAATGAAATCCTTGCTGGGTAGAGTAATCTTGGTTGTAGGTTTTTTTCCTTCATCACTTTAAATATGCCCTGCCACTCCCTTCTGGCTTGTAGAGTTTCTGCTGAAATTCCCTTGTGTGTTATTTGTTGTTTTTCCCTTGCTGCTTTTAATATGTTTTCTTTGTATTTAATTTTTGACAGTTTGATTATTATGTGTCTTGGCGTGTTTCTCTTTGGGTTTATCCTGTATGGGACTCTCTGTGCTTCCTGGACTTGATTGACTATTTCCTTTCCTATATTAGGGAAGTTTTCAACTATAATCTCTTCAAATATTTTCTCAGTCCCTTTCTTTTTCTCTTCTTCTTCTGGGACCCCTATAATTCGAATGTTGGTGCATTTAATGTTGTCCCAGAAGTCTCTGTGACTGTCCTCAGTTCTTTTCATTCTTTTTTCTTTCTTCTGCTCTGCTGTAGTTATTTCCACTATTTTATCTTCCATGTCACTTATCCGTCCTTCTGCCTCAGTTATTCTGCTATTGATCCCATCTAGAGTATTTTTCATTTCATTTATTGTGTTGCTCATCATTGCTTGCTTCCTGTTTATTTCTTCTAGGTCCTTGTTAACTTTCTTGCAATTTGTCTATTCTATTTCCAAGATTTTGAATCATCTTTACTATCATTATTCTGAATTTTTTTTCAGGTAGACTGCCAATTTCCTCTTCATTTGTTAGGTCTGGAGTGTTTTTATCTTGCTCCTTCATCTGTTGTGTGTTTTTCTGTCTTCTCATTTCGCTTATCTTATTGTGTTTGGGGTCTCCTTTTTGCACGCTGCAGGTTCGTAGTTCCTGTTGTTTTTGGTGGCTGTCCCCAGTGGCTAAGGTTGGTTCAGTGGGTTGAGTAGGTTCCCTGGTTGGGAGGACTGGTGCTGCTGTTCTGGTGGATGAGGCTGGATCTTGTCTTTCTGGTGGGCAGGTCCACGTCTGGTGGTGTGTTTGGGGATGTTGGTAGCCTTATTATGATTTTAAGCAGGCTCTCTGCTAATGGATGGGGTTGTAGACCTGTATGGCTCTTTTTTGGAGATAGGGTGTCCAGCACTGTTTGTTGCTGGTCCTTGAGTGAAGCTGGGTCTTGGTGTTGGGATGGAGATCTCTGGGAGATTTTCGCCATCTGATATTACGTAGAGCTGGGAGGTCTCTTGTGGACTAGTGTCCTGAGGTTGGTTCTCCCACCTCAGAGACACAGCCCTGGTGCCTGGCTGGAGTGCCAAGAGCCTTTAATCCACACGGCTCAAAATAAAAGGGAGAAAAAATAGAAAGGAAAGAAAAGGAAGGAGGGAAGGAAGCAGGCAGGGAGGGAAGGAAGGAAGAAAGGAAGGAAGGAAGAAAGCAAGAAAGGAAGGAAGGAAGGTGGAGAGGAAGATAGGGAGGAAGGAAGAGAGGAAGGGAGGAAAGAAGGGGAGAAGTAAGGAAGAAAGGAGGGAAGGAGGGAAGAAAAGAAGAAAGAAAGTGATAAGACAAAGTAGGATAAAGTATAGTTATTAAAATAAAAAATAATTATTAAGAAGAAAAATTTCTATTAAAAAAAAACAGAAAAATGGGTCGGTCTAACCCTAGGACAAATGGTGAAAGCAAAGCTATCCAGACAAAATCTCACACAGCAGCACACTCATATACACTCACATAAAGAAAAAAAAGGGGGAAATAATAGTATATCTTGCTCCCAAAGTCCACCTCCTCAACTTGGGATGATTCGTTGTCTATTCAGATTTTCCACAGATGCAGGGCACTTAAAGTTGATTGTGGATCTTTAATCCGCCGCTTCTGAGGCTGCTGGGAGAGACCTCCCCCTCTCCTCTCTGTTCGCACAGCTCCTGGGCTTCAGCTTTGGACTTGGTCCTGCCTCTGCATGTAGGTCGTCTGAGGGCGTCTGCCCTTCGCTCAGACAGGACGGGGTTAAAGGAGCAGTTGATTCAGGGGTTCCAGCTCACTCAGGCTGGGGGGAGGGAGTGGCACGGGTGCGGGGCAAGTCCGCGGCGGCAGAGTCCGACGTGATGCTGCACAGGCCCAAGGCACACCATGCGCTCTCCCGGGGAAACCGTCCCTGAATCCCAGGACCCTGGCAGTGGAGTGCTGCACGGGTTCCTGGGAGGGCTGGGAGCTCACACACAGGCCTCTTGGTGATGGCAGCAGCCACCTTAGCGTCCCACACCAGTCTCTACTGTCTGTGCCGACAGCCGTGGCTCGCGCCCATTTCTGGAGCTCCTCTACGCAGTGCTCTTAATCCCCTCTCCTCGAGCCCAGGAAGCAAAGAGGGAAGAAGAGGTCTCTTGTCACTTCGGCAGCTCCAGACTTCAACTGGACTCCCTCCCGGCCAGCCATGGCGCACTACACCTTCAGGCTGTTTTCACTCTGCCAACTCCAGACCTTTCCCTGGGATTCGACTGACGCCCGAGCCTCAGCTCTGGGCCCCGCCCGCCCCGGCGGGTGAGCAGACAAGCCTCTTGGGCTGGTGAGTACCGGTCGGCACCAATCCTCTGTGGGAATCTCTCCGCTTTGCCCTCCGCACCCTGTGGCTGAGCTGTCCTCCGCGGTTCTGGAGCTTCCCCCTCCGCTACCTGCAATCTCTGCCCGCGAAGGGGCTTCTAGTGTGTGGGAATCTTTCCTCCTTCACAGCTCCCTCCCACTGGTGTAGGTCCCGTCCCTATTCTTTGTCTCTGTTTATTCTTTTTTCTTTTGCCCTACCCAGGTATGTGGGGAGTTTCTTGCCTTTTGGGAGATCTGAGGTCTTCTGCCAGTGTTCGGTGGGTGTTCTATAGGAGAAGTTCCACGTGTAGATGTATTTCTGATGTCTCTGTGAGGAGGAAGGACTATGCTTATTTATAGTATGCCTAAATGAAGAGTACATAAACTATAAATGAGAAAAAAAACACTTCCATAAGAAGGTCCATCATAACTAAGCATTTTGATAAATTTATTTTGGCCATTGGGGCTATGTTAATGTCTTCCTAGGTTCTCATATGTGTTCTAGACTAGTGCTTCTCATATGACCTTGGTCCTCAGGATCACTGAGGGAGCTTTAGGAAACACATATTTCAAGGCCTACAATAGTCCCTTATTAGATTTCAGGATATTGGGGTTTGGCCTAGCATTGGAGAAAATAATAGAAGAAGGAACAAAGGAAGGAATGTAGGAAGGAAGGAAGGAAGGGAGGGAGGGAAGGAAGGAGGAGGAGGGGAGGAAGGGAAGAGACAAAGAGAGAAAGGAGAGAGAGAGAGGGTGATTATATTCTGAAGATACATAAGAAAATCTACATTTTGGGCTTCATTGTAGAACATGAAGAATGAAATTGTTTATCAAAGTTTTGTTGGAGCATAGTCATCAAGGATATATCAGATATAAATTCATAGAAGTGAGGAAAGTCCATGAAGAGGTAATACTTCATTTTTCATGAGATAAATGCTAACCCGGGATTATGGCAGGTGTAGGTAGAACTGTGATATGATTGACCTGGAGGTAGCCAAGGATATCTACAAGGGAGGAAAGGAAGAAAGTGGTTAGTCAAAATAGTAGGGTGTTTGTAGAGACCTGCTGCTTACCAAACTCAGTATTTGGACTGGGTTGGAGAGGTGGGCAACTTTCCCTGAGCAGGTTTCTCAGACCACGTAAACAACTGAAGTTGGTTGGTACCAATGGTGCCAATTCCTCCTTGGCAATAGCAAAACCAGCCTCAACCCCTCGTTAAATGGAGGTATTGGCATGTTGAGTCACAGGACTCATTTTCTTCTCCTTTTCTTTGGCATTGCCTGACGTCTGGACTTCAGAAGACCTGCTGGATCATGGTGAGGCAATATTAGATTTCCAGGCCTAAATTCTAATGCCTATAGAGTGTCAGGAATCAATTCCTTACATAAGTTAGCAGTTAGAATAGAAGGCCGTGTTTGATTAAGCAGAGATTTAGAAGAGGGGATGAACATGGAGGCAGGAACTTTGACTTTGTTATCTGTTGATATTGACCATGACCAATGAACTCAGAGAATGATAGACATGAAGGCACCCCAGAAATTACAGATGAAGAAACTGAAGACAAGAGAGTAGTTACTTATTTTCATGGGTCTCAGAGAGACTTCACAATGGAATTAGAATGAGACCTTAATATCCTGACATGTTAACCCAGGGCTCTTTCCTCTGCACTAGTCTCTTGATCTTTAAGCATCATCACATTTACAAACAGTTGAAATTGTGTGGGCAAGAAAGATGGAGGGAGTGCTTAGATTACCATTTCACTAGTTCAGTTTAGCAGAGAGTCACTTTGGTCTTATTTAAAATTGTGAGGTTGACCTATTTCTTCTTTTACATTCTTTCATAGGTTTTAATCACCATTTGATGGTAGCATGTTAAAATCGGGAACACCCATCTTCCAAGTATCTAAAAAGATTCAGTAAATGTGGAAAATGAATTTCATAGAAGGCAATAGCAATTCTCTTCTCTCTTGACTGAAAAAGAGCCCGAGATTGTGGATGAATGTAGTTAGCATACAGAATATTACAGGCAAAACGTTATATATGAGACTGCATACATTTTCGAGGGTGGTTTAAATATATATTTGAGTTTCTAAACTTCATTTCTAAATTCTAAGTATCCAAATCATCACTAAAGTATGTGTGCTGATAGTAAGCTACATGCACCCTCAGTGTTGGCCTAAGTTATTTGGGAGGGCTTCACTGAGGAGGTGAGCCTTGAGAATCAATAGTATAAAAGGAGTGAGGGATATCCAGCGAGCTTTTTAAATAATAATCTTTTGCCTCTCTTCCTAGATGGAGGATACATAGATGTTTATTTTATTGTCATTCTTTACAACCTATAGATATTTTATAACCATTCTTTTGTATCTACTCAATATTTCATCACCCTCTCAAAACAAAACAAAACAAAAAGTAGATAGAGGGAATTTTCAGTGGGAAGAAAAGGAGGAGTGAGTCTATGAACCACAGGTATATGAACCATCCATTTAAGTAAATGGTAAGAACCCTGAAGTGGGGAAAACTGGGAAGGAAGAGACAAGTGAAAACAAGACAGAAGAGGAACAAGCAAGTGAGGAGACATACTAGGTGTCAAGCACAAGCACCTCAAAATGTCTTGTATATTTTGAGCTATGAACTGAATGGTGGAACTGAATTGCAAGATAAATATGTTAAGTAAGGAGTCAACAAACTTTTTATGTAAAGAGTCATGTAGTAAATATTCCAGTCTTTGCAGGTCATACAGTCACTGTTGCAACTATTCAACTATACCTTTGCAAAGTAAAAGTAGCCAAACATAATTTATTAAAAAATGAGTACATCTGGGTTCCAAAAAAATTGTATTTATGAACACTAAAATTTGGAAAATTTTCCTGTATCATAAAATGTTATTTTTCCTTTAATTTTTTTCCAGGTAGTTAGAATCATGCCTAGCTCACAAGATGTACAAAAAAAAGCAATGGGTCAGATTTGGCCCACAACCATAGTTTTCCTACTGCTGTGTTAAGTGTCTATGAGATGATAGATTAAAGTAAGTGAAACTGACATACATTTTTAAGTATTAATTTTTTTTTGGACAAACTTCTCTCCATTTTTCTAATTTTACTTATGATAAAATTTAGAGGGAGATACAGTACTTTTTCACATAGCCCCTGCCCCTACACATGCATAGTTTCCTCCATTATCAACATCACTCACCAGAATGGTAATTAATTATTTTTTAACCAAGGATGAATCTATATTGACACATCATAACACTCAAGTTCATAGTTTACCTTAGTTTCACTCTTGGTGTTGTACATTCTATGGATTTGGACAAATGTATAATGATATAAATCCATCACTATAATATCATACAGAGCATTTTCATTGTCCTTATTCTCTGTGCTCTGTGTATTCATCTCTTCCTCCTGCTTACCCCTGGAAACCACTGTTGTCTTCAACAGTGGTTTTTTTTTTTTTTGTCTTTTATTGTTTTCATAGTTTTGCCTTTTCTAGAATGTCACATAGTTGGATTTATACAGAGAGTAGCCTTTTCAGGTTGGCTGCTTTCACTTTGTAATATAAAGTAAGTTTCTTCCATGTCTTTTCATGGCTTGATTGCTTATTTCTTTTTAGTGCCAAGTAATATTCCACTGTCTGGATGTCCCACAATATATTTACCATTTCATCTACTGAAGGACATCTCTGTTATTTCCAAGTTTGGGCAATTATGAATAAAGCTGCTGTAAACATCATGTGCGGGTTTTGTGTAGACATAAATTATCAACTCCTTTGAATAAAGACCAGGGAGGACAATTGCTGGATCGTACAGTAAGAGTATGTTTGGTTTTGTAAGAAATCACCATGTCAAACTGTCCTTCAAAATGGCTGTGCCATTTTGCATTCCCACCAGCAATGGATGAAAGTTCTTACTGCTCCACATGGGAATGTCAGTGTTCAGCATTTGGGGCATTCTAACAGGTGTGTAGTGGTAACTCGTTGTCATTTTAATTTGGATTTCCCTGATGACCTATGATGTGCTATTTCCTATGCTATGTGCTGTCTATATCTCTTCTTTGGTGAGGTGATTTTTAAGATCCTTGGCACATTTTTTAACTGGGTCATTTGTTTTCTTATTGTTGAGTTTGAAGAGTTCTTCATATATTTTGAATAACAGCCCTTTATCAGATGTATCTTTTGCAAATATTTTCTCCCAGTCTGTGGCCTGTCTTTGAATTCTTTTGATAGTGTCTTTGGCAGAGCATGTGTTTTTAATTTTAATGAAGTCCAGTTTATCAATTATTTCTTCATGGATCATGTCTTTGGTGTTGTATCCAAAGAGATGTCACCATACCTAAAGTCATCTAGATCTTCTCCAATGTTATATTCTAGAAGTTTTATAGTTTTACATTTTAAATTTAGGTATTTGATCCCTTTTGAGTTAATTTTGTGAAGGGTGTTAGGTCTGTATCTAGTTTTTTTTTTTTTTTTTTTAATGTGGATGTACAATGTTTAGCACCATTTGTTGAAGAGCTTACCTTTGCTCCATTGTATTGCCTTTGCTCTTTTGTTGAGATCAGTTGACTATATTTATGACAGTCCATTTCTGGCCTCTCCATTCTTTCACTATTCTTTCACCAAAAAACCACTGTCTTGACTACTGTAGCTTTAGAGGTCTTGAAGTCAGGTAGTGTCCTTTCTTCAACATTGTTCTTCAATACTGTGTTTGCTATTCTGGGTCTTTCACTTCTCCATATAGACTTTAGAATCAGTTTGTCAATATCTGTAAAATAACTTGTGGGATTTTGTTTGGGATTGCATTGTATCTATAGATCATGTTGGGAAGAACCGACATCTTGAAAATATTGTCTTCCTTTCCATGAACAAGGAATAACTCTCCAAATGTGGAACTGGAAAGGAAATACTGCGTGGCACAGTTTACCTCTTTGACTTCTCAGCATTCGTATACATGCCCTTCATTTTCATATAATGATAACACAAGCATCTTTCTTCCACCTAAGAGACTACAACTAACCCTTATACTAATGAAGATATGTTTACCCTCTCCTAAAAAGTGGAGAAACGAAATTATTCTGTGTCTACACTTGGGTAATATTAAACTAGTCACAATTTCATTTATATACTCATTAACCGGGGCTTCCCTGGTGGCGCAGTGGTTGAGAATCCGCCTGCCGATGCAGGGGACACGGGTTCGTGCCCCGGTCCGGGAAGATCCCACATGCCGCTGAGCGGCTGGGCCCGTAAGCCATGGCCGCTGAGCCTGGGCGTCCGGAGCCTGTGCTCCGCAATGGGAGAGGCCACAACAGTGAGAGGCCCGCAAAAAAAAAAAAAATAAAAATAAAATAAAAAAAAATTAAAAAATATATACTCATTAACCGGAGGACTAAGTTCCTACATTAACCATTATCAACACTCCTTATATAAAAATACAAGGGAAAGAGAGAGTAGAAAACCGATTAATATACACAAACATGTGCCTAAAAAACAAGGGAGGAAATAAGTACACTGTTATTGGCCTCAATTCTGAAAGTGATATGAGTTTGTAGGTGATATTTATAGCTTCCTTATTTTACTACCCATTCATTCCATGTTTCCTTTGCCCTCAACCAACATCTCAGTTGTTAGGGTTCTTCCACTGGTAGTTAGCCCACATTTCATTTTCATAAATCTGAGTCTTTAGTCGTCCTGATTTGATTGGGTCTCCACCTGTAGTTTTCATTTACTGTTAATCATAGATATAGTAAGCAATGCCTCTGAACATCACGTAAGGCAGAGGAATATGCTGTCGGTATTAGAATCCCTGGCATCACAATTCTCCACCCCATCTCCACTTAACAGAGGGCAATAAGCTCTCTGTTCCATGGTCCTTCTCCCTTTGTTTTCCCTTGCCATCCCAAACATATGATAGGTTACTTTTCTTCCCTAATTAAACAATTTGAGCTGCGAGTCATTTGTAATGATTTATGGCAGCTGTGTTTTTGCCAATCTTACACATTATTTTTCTTATTACTTAATTGTTTTAGCAGAGCTTCAGCCATTAGTTTCTGAGTTCTGAAAACAGGAAACAGAAGTCTTCTATTATAGACGCCTGCTTAATTAGCTCAGAGGCTGTCTAATGGGGACTATTAAAAATGCAAATGAGGTGTGATCAAACAGTGAAAAGTTTGGTCCTGACAGTATATACAAATACATTTCCCCCCCTGCAAAATGCACAACTATTCTGAATGTAGATTCCCCTCCCTTCCTTTCCATGTAAAATAGCTTTTTCCTTGGTTATTGAGTTTTTTCTTCTTCACCTGGGCTGGGTTGCACTTTAAAATGAGTTCTTAGGGAAACCATTATTATTTTTTACCCCTTAATCTAAGGCAGTGGTTCTCAAAATTCAGCATGCATCAGAATAACCTGAATCAGAATAAATAGCATGCATCAGAATAAATCTTGTTAAAACACAGATTCCTGTGCACACTCATAGAGTTTCCAACTCAGTAAGTCTGGAGGTGCCCAAGTACCTGCATTTCTAATAAGTTTGCAGGGAATACCATCCTTGCTTATCTGGGTACTCTTTGCTTTGAGAACCACTGGTCTAGGGCCTTGTGGTTTCTTGCTTTGGAATTCTCTGAATTCAAAACTTCCGTTTTCTCTTCCTTCCTTACCATCATACAATTCTTCTCTGGGTTTTTCTTTTTTTTTTTGTAAGAACACTTCACATGAGATCTACCCTCTTAACAGATTTTTAAGCATACAGTACAGTATATTGTTATCTAAAGGTGCCATGTTGTACATCATATATCTTAAACTTATTGCCTAACTGATATTTTATATGCATTGATTAGCAACTCCCCATTTCCCCTATCCTCAGCGTCTGGAAACCACCATTCTATTCTTCACATCTGAAGTCTGGCTATTTTAGATATTTCATATGAGTGGAATCATATAGTATTTGTCCTACTGTGACTGGCTTATTTCATTTAGCACAATGTCCTCAGCTTCATCCACATGGTCACATATTACAGGATTTCCTTCTTTCTTAAGTCTCTGTTCAGCCTTACTATTCCACTGTGTATGTATGTATATGCAACATTTTCTTTATTCATCTGCTGATGAACATTTATGTTGTTTCCACATCTTGGCTATGGTAAACAGTGCTTCAATGAACACTACAGTGTTAATATCTTCTTGAAATTCTGATTTCAATTATATTGGATAAATTCTCAGAAATGGCATTGCTGGATCATATGGTAGTTCTATTTTTAATTTTTTGAGGAACATCTATACTGTTTTCCATACTGACTGCACCATTCTGTATTCCCACCAACACTGTACACGGGTTCCAATTTCTCCAGCTTCACCAATACTTGTCTTTTTTAAAATAATAGGCATTATATTAGGTATATATTATATATTGTTAAGATGCCCATACTACCTATAGTAATCTATAGATTCAGTGAAATCCCTTTGAAAACCCCAATAACATTTCTTATAGAAATAGAAAAATATAACTCAAAAGTTTATATGGAGGGCTTCCCTGGTGGCACAGTGGTTGAGAATCCGCCTGCCGATGCAGGGGACACGGGTTCGTGCCCTGGTCCGGGAAGATCCCACATGCCGTGGAGCAGCTGGGCTCATGAGCCATGGCCGCTGAGCCTGTGCGTCCGGAGCCTGTGCTCCGCCACGGGAGAGGCCACAACAGTGAGAAGTCCATGTACCACAAAAAAAAAAAAAAAAAAAAAAAAAAAAGTTTATATGGATCCCCCAAAGACTCTTAATAGCCAAAGCAATCTTGAAAAAGAAAAACAAAGCTGGATTCACCATACTTTCTGATTTCAAAATATATTACAAATCTACAGGAATTAAAACATTATGATACTGATAGTAGGCCAATGGAACAGAATAGAGAGCCTAGAAATCCATGCATATATGGTCAACTCATCTTCGACAAGGGTGCCAAGAATACACAATGGGGAAATGACAGTCTTGTCAACAAATGATGTTGGGAAATGGGATATGCACAGGCAAAAGACTGAAATTGGACCCTTTAATCGACAGAGTGAAAAGGCAACACGTGGAATGAGAAAAAATATTTGCAAACCATATATCTGATAAGGGGTTAATTTCCACAACACATAAGGAGCACTTACTACTCAATAGCAAAAATGAAAACAAAAAACCTTAATAACCTGATTTAAAATGGACCAAAGATATTAATAGACATTTTTCTAAAGAAGACATTCAAAAGGCCAAAAAGTATCTCAACATCAATAATCATCAGCTAAACACAAGTAGTCAAAACCACGATGAGATATCACCTCACTCCTAATAGGATGGCTTTTTATTAATGAATAATCTGAGAATGGCTTAGTTAAACCAAGTGTTGACTTGTTGGAACAGCTTCTCTGACTGTCTCTCAAACCAAATCAAGGTTATGTGCACATCCTTTATGATTATATTGTTATCATATTACTCAGCACAAGAAGGGTGGATCTAGATTTTGTAGTCTGAGACTCATAATTTGAGGAATTCTCTTTAAGAGAGGAATTGAAAAAAATATATACAATTGAGTGAGAATTCCTGAAGTTTTCCAGTTAATTTGCTCTTGCATCGCATTATGCTGATATATCTGATCCTTTGCATATCTTTCTTACTTGATAGTGAATTCCTTATGAACTAGGATAAAATCTTATTTGTCTCCACAGCCTCATTCTGTACAGCATCTGGCACAAAGTAGATGCTCAGTAGATGCTTATTGACTTAATCTGTGCACATCAAGTTAATATTGAAAAATTCCATGCTGTATTTTCCCCTCCCAAAGGCTCTTCTCCTTTACATTGAGATGTGTCTTCTTATCTTCCCATGTCACTTTTCTCCTCTTTATGGAGATGTGACTTATCTTCTTATGGTTCACATTCCCCTCCACTATCCCCACCATTACCTGTTGGAACCTCATCAGAGTTTTCATTTTGCTAGATCACTTAGGGTTCTTTCCTGCCTCCTTGAATTTTTGTTTCCACATTAATGACCTGGAAGATTTCTACTTATCCCTCAAGATCCACTTCAACTTTCTTCTTTTAGAAATGCTCCCTGAGTTCTTCAGGCAGAGTCCTGCAGTTCTTTGTTTGAAAATCCGTGACAGCATACATCAGGGCTTTCTTCCTGAGGTTTCTCTGCTGGCATGATGTGGAAGTTTGTGTAGGTTGCAAACAACCTGAATTACCATTCTTGGTCATCCAATACCCTTCTATTTGTCTTTGTAACCCCAGTGTCCATCACTGTAAATTTGTAATAATGTAAATGAATGAATGAATAAAAGGTATACTTATTCTTGTTAATAATGTTTGAAAGGGGGAGATCTGCTGTTTCAGAGCAAGAGGATATGTGGAGGAGGAGTCTTTTGTGGCCAAGATCCATATGTAACACTCTCTGTTTTAGTGAGAGTTCAAGTCCAACCAGGTGGCCTCATTTCTACTCCCCCATTCCCTACCCTCATCTTACTCCTGGCAGTGACCTAGGAGTTCCATTAAGTTTCTCTTCCTCCTTTCCCTCTGCCTACTCACAGCTCAGGACCTGACTGAAAGAAAGGATATAGAAGTTGTGATACATATATACAATGTAATATTAACCATAAAAAAGAATGAAACAATGTCATTTGCAGCAACATGGATGGAACTAGAGATTATCATACTCAGTGAAGTAAGATAGACAGAGAAAGACAAATATCATATGATGTCACTTATATGTGGAATCTAAAAAAAATTTACAAATGAACTTACATACAAAACAGAAATAGACCCACAGACATGGAAAAGGAAATCATTATTATCAAAGGGGAAAGGTGGGGGATAAATTAGGAGTTTGGAATTACACACTACTATATATAAAATAGATAACCAACCAGGACCTACCATATAGTACTGGGACCTATACTCAATATTTTGTAATAATCTATAAGGGAAAAGATTCTGAAAAAATATATATATATAACTGAATCACTTTGCTGTATACCTGAAACTAACACAATGTTGTAAACCAACTACACTTCAGTTAACAAAAACACTCTGGTGCTGGATCTCCTGCCCTGGCTGCCCTTCTACTGACTCCTGCAAAGGAGGTGGTTAGGGGGAGCACAGGAGGGAGAGGCCATGATAGGAGCATTCTGCCTGAGGAAGGTGCAGTAGCCCCCTAGCCCCAGACCCCAAAGGAAGACATCAGAAATTACATTCAGTAGTGTATATATGTTGATGCTACTCTCACTTCATCCCAGATTTGCCCTCCCACCCCATTTCCTCAAGTCCATTTTCTACATATACGTCTTTATTCCTGCCCAGCAGCTAGATTCATAAGTACCATATTCTTTTTTAGATTCCAGATATATGCGTTAGCATGCGGTATTTGTTTTTCTCTTTCTGACTTACTTCACTCTGTATGACAGACTCTAGGTCCTTGCACCTCACTACAAATAACACAATTTTGTTTCTTTTTATGGCTTAGTAATATTCCATTGTATATATGTGTCACATCTTCTTTATCCATTCATCTGTTGATGGACACTTAGGTTGCTTCCATGTCCTGGCTATTGTAAATAATGCTGCAATGAACATTGTGGTACATGACACTTTTTGAATTATGGTTTTCTCACGGTATGTGCCCAGCAGTGGGGTTGCTGGGTCTTATGGTAGTTCTATTTTTAGTTTTTTAAGGAACCTCCCTATTTTCCATAGTGGTTGTATCAATTTACATTCCCAGCAACAGTGCAGGAGGGTTCCTTTTACACCAAGTTGTCTTTTTGTCCTGTTTATGGTTTCCCTTGCTGTGTAAAAGTTTTAAGTTTAATTATTGCCGCTGTTCAAGCCTCACCCAGCCCAATGGACTTGAGTGTTCTGAGAAGGGCTCCAGCTCAAAGGGGCCCTGGTTGCCAACCTCCACTTTTCAGGTCTCCTCACTTCTGGCTGCTCCTTTATGGCCAAAATATTAAATGAGACAGTAACAGTGCAGGGCAGAGACTGTATTTGGTTAGAGCTTTCTATCAGAATCCCTCTGATCCAGACTGATGACCTCAACCTGGCTCCCAAGAAGCAATCTGCTTTCCTTACTTCTTCTCTAAGTCTCCATCTTTAGAGTCTGGTCCTACCCTCGCATCCCCAGGCTTTATAAAATCAGCCACAATATAACATCTGCCACGTAGTTTTCTTCCATGCTTATCCCCATGCTAAACTCTCTCCCTTCCTGGATGTCCCCTGAATTCAACTGTCCACTCCCTTCTCCCTGGAAAAACATTATGCAGAACTGACAACCCCAGAGGTGTCAGAATATGGCTCCAAGACAAGACATAATCACAGGGTGGAGACCCCCCACCTGCATGGTTCCATAGGTTGGAGGGATGCTGACAATTACAGACCCTTGAGGCCCAAAGGAATCATCTTCCCTAAATTCTTCCAGTGTGAAAAAGACTAGTTTGGCATTTCTATCTGGGGCTTTAAGAGTTATTTTTGTCCTTGAAGTCTAATAGCTGTTTTTTGTAATTATAGAAAAAAGAATGGAGTGGAAATAAAAGGTTTTGTTTTTTTATTTCTGGTTTCTCATATTATATTTTGAATTTCCTATTCAGTTAGGCACAACTCCTGAGATTGTGACTTCTATGATTAGAACAGAAAAAGGTCCCCATTGTCCATAAGCCTATGATTTCCACTTTGTTTCTAACCCTGTAACTATCATTTCTCTGGATACTGCAGAGAAAGGAAGTTACCTAAATGCTTGTTTTGTAGGGCGCCATTTCTAGGCATCAAGTTCACTTGAGGTAAGGGCACTCAGAGCCCAATAGATCACCCTTCGTTGGTTCTTTATTCAGAATGCTCAGAAGATTTGCTCTGTTGGACAATGTCAGTGGCTCCCTACTGCTCACAGACTGAAATTCTCCCCCCTCCGCTGGGCCTCCCATTTCTTCTGCACACTCGGTGTCATTCATTCGTTCATTAATTTCTCCATTCATTCCATAAACATGGATTAGCCACCTCTTCTATGTTGCAGAACCTGTACTAGGTTCTGGCGATGTAAACAAAAATAATACTAACCTCTTCTGTTCTCAAAGGACTAATAATCCAGCAGAAAACAAAGATGTAAACCAAAACCATAAGAAGTATTAGCTGTGACAGTGTGATCAAGGTCTGTTTAGAAAGAGTGTGGGAATGGGACTGGAGGATAACCAGACAGGTTTCTGAGAAGAAGTGACCCCAAGGGTCACTACTCAAGTGTGGAGAAGCCATTCTAACTGGGAACAGTGTCCTGAGTAAGGCCACAGGAACACTGACCACAGTGTACTCAGGAAGCCAGAAAACAGGTGACTAGAAGGCTGAGGAAAGGAAGAGGTCAGAGTGTGTAGAGCATCATATAGGCTATGGGAGCCATTCTTGGATGTGTGCGTGTATTTATGAGTGTATGTATGTGTGTGTGTGTGTGTGTTTGTGTGTGTGTGTGTGTTTGTAGAGGAGGTTGTTGACATGATTAAATCACTGAGGCCTTGGGGCAGAAGACTCTACACTCAGCCTGTTAAGGATGTGTGTATGTGTGTGTTTGTGTATATTTAAACCCTGTACTTGGATAAAGGACAGTTCCTTGAATACCTAAAGAAGCAGCACAGCTAGAAAAATATCTTAAACATGAAAAATATGAATAGCCTATAAGACATCCAGCCCATTGATTAAATCATGAAATGTGCAGTCCAAAACTTACTGACTCAATAACCCCTCCTGTGCATACAATAGAACCTCAGACATCCCTGTAAATGTCACTAGTTATTTCTGAGAGTCCCCAGGGAGTGATTTCTGGTCTGGCAGAGCTGTCTCTCACCTCAGGGGCACCAAGTGGCTCTTACTTTCTTGGCCTGTACTGCTCCGATGTCCTTTGATGTGTCCAGACCCACTGCCCCACCCACTGTGGGAACGCTAGCTTCAGGGGGCAGTGTCTGGGTGTTCTTGTGCTTCAGGATTTGGAGAGACAGACTGAAACAGGCCCTACTCAGGGGAAGGATGGTCTCCCACCAATTCTGGGTCACACAGATCCCAAAGCAGCTAAGCTCAATGCAGACATTCCCAGGCTCTTCCTGAGATGCCTCAGCCACCTCTGTCTCTTCCCTCAGCCAGGTGACCATGACCTTCTCTGGGGTCAGATCATGGGCAGAAGCTATTTCTCCCCTCCCTCTCATCCCTGCACCTTCAAAATGCCTTGTGTCTTCCCTACTTAAACACAAATGTTTACAGTTTGCTGCTTGTTCTGATATTAGTACACACATCCTGTAATAATCACAAAAGACCCTGGCATCTGCATCTCAGGAGCAGGGGTAACTGAAATCAGAAAACACTAGAAGTAAAAATGCACAGACTCAAGTTGCAAAAGCCAGGATGTAATTCTTGGAAAAAAAAAAAGGAAGATAATGGAAGATGATGTGGAAATGGTGGGAATAAGCTTAAAGTGTATTGATTTGATCTCAACTTTCATAATTAGAGAGAAATGCAAATGCATATTTGGCAAACTAATAGAACTAAACCCCACAATTTTTAATTATAAATTATCACAGGATATATAAGTAGATAATTTGTATCTTCAGAGTCAAAGACAGAAAACCAAGGCAGCATCAAGAATGAGAAAACAAGAGAAACTTCAATAAGAGTATGTGAGTAGAGCAAGATACATGTTACTCCAATAATTATTAATGCTTTCATATCCAATTTTTAAATTAATGGCTTTCATGTTGGGTTAATGATAAATCTAATAGAGTCACCTAATCAAGATGGCGAAGGAAGAAAAGTTAGAAATAAAAGGATGGATAAAGATAATACAAGAGAACACAAAGAAAGGAAATTACTCCCAGAAATATTAATATTGGTCTATCTATAAATTATAGGAAAAGACATTAAATAATTATCAAAGAGGGTTTAACAGATGTGAAAACATTACTTGAAAAGGTATTAACATAGTGTGAGGAAAGAGACAACTGTCTTTTCGAATTGAGTTTAGCTATGAAGGGAAGAGAAATGACACAGTAAATATGGGAGATATTTGTCAAGGGAAGTTTAAAAATGTATACTTTATTGTATTTTTTTTAAAAAAACACAGTTTTCATGTAGAACACTTGGAAAATAAAGGAATATAAGATAGAAGAAATCAAAGGTTACCCACAATCTTACAAGTCAAGGGCAGCTGCTCTTTCAACAGTGTGTGGCAAGATGTGGTCTTGGAGAAGACTTGGCCCCATACAAGGCCTGGGAGAGAGGAGGCAGCAGGAAGGGAGGAACTGAGAAGTAAGCACTGTCAGTTTATCCATTCTTCCCTCTCCTGGACCATAGGGTTTAGAAACACAAGGATTTTGCCCCCTACTTCCTTCTTTTCCCCCGGAGTGCTCAATATCACTGAGCAGGTGAATTAATGTAGTGAAGAAAAGAGAAAGGGAGGAAGGAAGCCGAATGATGTACAGAATTCTAATTTTATTTTTTAAATTACAATTACATTGATTAAAAACATCAGAAAACATACAAAACTATCCAAGAAAAGAAGTCTTAAGAAGTAGCCAAGACAGGAGGAAAGGAGATCAGGAAAAGGGAAAGACCTAAGTGCTCATTTGTGATTTTCTGTCCTAACTTTTAGAAAAAGAAGAGGAAGAAAAGGTGGAGCAGGGAGGTAAGAAAGGGATTGAGAGATGTGCTTCCCAGGGTGAAGAGGGTGGGAGAAGAAGAAAGAACTCTGTACAAGTGGGCAGATGGAAAAGGGGAGCCAAAACCAATTCCTAGAAGGAAGAAAAACTTGCTGGGTATTGTATTTTAACCAGGGTCGGTGGGCAGCCCCAAAGGTATCTTAAAGGTAAACTTGCTTGATTTTAGTGCTTCCACATTTGATTTGCACAGGTCAATCCCCAGATCGAGGATGCTTCACGGAGAAGGGTGGGTGGTCATCAAGAGCTCACCAAATGGGAATGAATGCTGAGTGAGGGGTAAGATTGAATCCGGCACCATACTCAGCAAGGCATCCGTGTTCTATGACGAATAAGGCAAATTTGATTTTTCACATCAATGCAAGCTTTCTCAAGCTAGAAGTAGTTCACCAAATATAGGGGGAAAGGGCCTTTTAACTTTGTGTCTTTTATGCCAGCAATAATTTTACAATAACAAAACAGTCATGTTCCCTAATGAATCTCTGGGATTGAGAACAGAAAGTACAGAGTAGGAAAAGTAGCAAGTGGGAAATCTGGCTTAAATGTGTTTTTGGCTGAGTCTTCCAGATAATTATAATGGAGTCTGTTTCTCCCCCACCCATGCCTGTCATCCTCAGTATTAAATTATGATGATGATGATGATTACTGATAATTATTACTTTCATGTATTCCGCATTTTCAACTTTCTAAAGTACTTGCACATGGATCCCTTCCCAGTGCGCCTAAGAGACAGGAAGGGCAGGCACCACTTCACCCATCTTTGAGATAAGGAACAGACTGTGGATCCCTTGTCCTGGGTCACACAGCTTGTTTGGGACAACCAGCATCTAAGTCTCTCATTCTCTCAACTGTTCATTAGAAGGCTAGGTATGTCTTTCCCTACTTGATGATATTATGAGTATGTATATGGGTATGTATATTCCATGCATCAAATTTGAGTTATTATACCTTAAGTAAATTGCATTAAGTTTAGAATGATCTCTCCTTCCCCTCTTCTATCTCTGTCTTTTTCTCTCTTTGCCTCTCTCTTGCACACACACATACATACATACTCGGTCATTCATTTATGGATTTCAAAACATTTTCCAAATAACAAGACACTATCTCCTTTGCCAGTTATGATGGCTAGAACTTCTGGCAGGCTTGTCTCAGCTTTCTGCTTCTTTTATATATTACAGAGCAAAATCTGGGAATAGAACTGGTTATCAGTGTTACATTTAGGAAACTGGTTATGCAGGAGTGTGCATGCACCTTTGCCGACTGTTGATTATTCTCCACGATCTGGAGCTAATCCCAAGGATTAAATGAGCATCTGCTCTCTGATGCTGACAGCTGGATGGGGCTAAGCCATAAACAGAGGGGGCTGGATCAGACTTGGGCAAACCAGCCGATGCAGAGAAGGCTGGGCTTCCTCCAGGGTTCTGGAGACGACCCTGGCTGCTGTGTCCCTGCCCTCCTGAGCCTTGCTCCATTCTACCCCTTAACCAGGCTCTCAGCCTGGACTCTGTGCAGAGGGGTAGTTAAGAGTCAGGGTCACACTGTACCTGCTCTGGAAGCTCTGTATGCATAGTGTGACCTTGGGAAGATTTCTGAGGGCAGGAATCCCAGCTCTATTATCCCTAGAATGGGGATTGAGGCAGTAATCCATTCTTCAGAGTTACAGTGCAGATTAGGTGACCTGCTCCTCTCAGTGAACCTTATTCTAGAATCACTGCTCAGATATCATATTATACCATCCTGCTGCTTCTCTCTCCTTTTGTCCCCTGCTCATCATTTCAGCTCAAGTGCCACCTCCCAGTATTCCAGTACATACTGATTCTTCTTGTCCTCTGCCACACATTACCTGGACTACTCATTTCAGCTTCCACCTTGTTAAGATCATGCATTTATTTTTCGCTGCTTCATGGATCTGAGTCTATGAGCATTTCCTGGGGTGGGTCTGTTTCAGATATTAATGTTCTATAGAAACACACACAGACGCACAGGGGAAGAAAGGGAAAGGAAGGATGGAGGGAGAAATGAATGAAGACACCATCTTTTTAAAAATCATCCCCAGTGTTGGTTTCTTTCCAGCTTTCTCTCCTCCTTAGACCAAGAAGCCTGAAGGACCTACAACGAATAGCACAAACTCTGCTGAAAGTCATCAGAGGGCGCTTTCAATAGCCCAATGTTTGGAGGTAGAAAAATACTCTAATTTTGTGATGTGACAATAGTAGTAGTGGTAAAGCAGAAGCCCCCAAGTCTTTAGGAGGCAGAAGACTCCCATCTCCTTTTTCAGGCTCAGAGCATGTATTGATAAGACCGCTCCTTCAGCACTCTCCTATGGTGGAGTCTTTTTCCCCCAGAAGCTGTGTCTCCTTGCCAGTACTCCCTGAGATGGGAAACAGGCAGGCATCACATTAGAAAGTTTGAATTCATCAAAAGTGACAAGATTGTCTGGAGTTATGGGAAGTGTTGAAATGAACCAGCAACTGGGTCCAGGCTAACAGCAGGAACACTGGCCTGGCTTCCAGGTACTGGCCCTGGTTCAGGAGGCCACAGATCTACTGAGAGGGTCTTGGGCAAGCAGCCTCAACTCTGTGGCCTCAGCACTTCATCTGGAAAAAGTAAGAGCCTAGGGTCTCTTCCAGCTCTGACATTAGGTGGTTTGTCATAGCCCCTAAGACATCATTGCCTCCACGTATAAGACTGCAATTGTTATTTTAAATAATAGCAGTGAGTCATCTAGAAGTGATGACAAGAAAAGGTTGTTCTCATTTATTCATTGTAGTGCCTCTACATTTAGGAATCCTGAGAGCTGAGGTATTCTGCACAACTAAATCTTCTAGAACTATACTCTGTCTACTTTTAAAGACCCAAATTGATTTTGTTCTAAGCTTAACAACAACAACAACAAAAACATTTTTAAAGAATTTTTTCATTATAATTAGCAGTTTGTTCTAATTATTTTTGTCTTCAGTAAAGAGAGGATGGAGAGAATACCTTACTCTTCTCTGGAAAACTTGGGGCCATCATTCTGAGCACAAATACCGGCAGCACAAGGCTACCATCAAGAGCTCCTGAAATTTCCTCCCTCTGACCTGACCTGAGCCATTCTCATTCCCTCCAGTCTCTGATGGTGTCACTGGGTGGGAACAAGGAGGGACCATGTTTTTATTTATGGAGCCCAAGGCCCAGAGCAAGACAGAGATTTCCTCAAAGTCAAAGAGAGGTTTAGTGACATTGCTAAGGGAGAACCAAATCTCTTTACCTTGTGAGTCACAAGCCTAGAGGACTTCAGATGCTAGCTAGTCTAATTTACAATCCCTTATTGTCCTTTTCAGAGGGTGTCTGAGCCATCCAATTCAAGTTTCATGGTTGGCTTCTCATACAGTTGATTGATATTTTTACTGATGAAGAATACCCCACTGTACCTCATATTTTCAAATTCTTCAGTCTGGAGAGATTCTTTGGTGAGGGCAAATCAATTAAAAAACAATCACCTGCTATAGCAACCCAGCCCAAGATGCTGTTCCTGCTTGGGTAACTGGAATATGCCTGGCTAGAATCACATATAAGCTGTTTTCTTGTTTTCTTTTTCTCTCTCTGCCTCTTTTCCTTCCTTCCTTCTTTCCTTCTCCTCTCATTCTCTGTTTCTTCCTTTCTTTCCTCCCTCCCTCTACACTTTTCTTCTTTTTCTTCTTCCTCCTCCTTCTCTTCCTCTTTCTTTTCCTCCTCCTCCTGTTCCTCTTCCTCCTTCTTCTTCTTCCCCATCTTCTTCTCCTTTCCTTTCTTATTCTTCTTCCTCTTCTTCTTCTTCCTCCTCTTCTTCTTCTCCTTTCATTTCTTCTCCTTCTTCTTCTTCTTCTTCTTCTTCTTCTTCTTCTTCTTCTTCTTCTTCTTCTTCTTCTTCTTCTTCTTCTTCTTCTTCTCCTTTCATTTCTTCTTCTTCTTCTTCTTCTTCTTCTTCTTCTTCTTCTTCTTCTTCTTCTTCTTCTTCTTCTTCTTCTTCTTCTTCTTCTTCTTCTTCTTCTTCTTCTTCTTCTTCTTCTTCTTCTTCTTCCTCCCTCTCCCCCATCTTTATCTCTATCATCTCTATGTCTATCTCTATGTCTATGTCTATATCTCTGCCTCTATATCTTGCTTTTTTCCTAGTTGAAGAGACTCTTATAGCAGGAAGATTATTCTTGGTGTAAATACAACTGTGATGCTGCTCTTACACTGTGCACTTCAGGTCCAGAACTCCGTATTCACTTTCTCATAGACCTTTGCTGGCAATATCAGCATACATTGTCTTAGACGGGGAGTGGGAACTTGGTTGCCACCATGTAGTCTAAGTCAACAGGCTCAGCCCAAGGTGTGAAATGTAGCCTCTCAAGAAGGTAAAAGAGGCAAACATTACATCACACAATGATGGTATCTTCCTTAGAAAAGATGGATCTGCTTTGCACCATGTAGCCCTTTTTGTCTGACTCATGTGAAAAGGAATACATGATTATAGGCAGTGGTGGATTTATAATGTGTCCATTTAACTAAGCTGAGCCTATTTCCTGCATATTTTTGTTAGGGAGGTTACAAAAGAGATTCTCATGAGAGATTTATTGGGCCAAAGGAAGCAGCAATCATTTAGAATGTCATACCTATTGTTACTTTCTGCTGACTAACCTTGTTGCTTTGACATAAATGCTGGGCCTGCAGCTGCCCCACCTCACCCTGAATTCTGGATCATGTATGTAGGTTTAGTTTGAGACAAAGGATCTCTTAAGGTCAGAGGCAATAAGAACTCACACAAGTTTCAGAACATACTTATAGGCTCCAGCTCCTGCTAGTATATTTCAGTTTGTTCTTGCTCTCCATTCTTATGCCATGATCTAGTCTTCAAGGACCTTGATTGCTTTTACTTCCATAGGACATCACACCCATTACATGGATAGTATTATGATGATTGGATCTAGCCATCAGAAGGTAGTAAATTATCTACAGACCTTAGTAAAACAGTTGCATACTAGACAGTAGGAGATAAATCCGACAAAAAAATCAAGGGCCGCCTGCCATAGTGATCTAAGTGTCTAGTGGTCTGGAGTCATGTCAAGATATCCCCTCCACATTGAAGGGCAAGTTGCTGCATCTGATCCGTTCTACCACTGAGAAAGAGACACAATACCTAGGGGGCCTCTTTGAATTTTGGAGGCAACATATACCTCATTTGGGTGTGCTTCTTTAACCCATATACCGAATGACATAAAAATCTGCTAATTTGGGGCAGGAATCAGAATAAAAGATGGTTCTGCCACAGGTCCAGACTACCATACAAAATGCTTTGGCACTTGGGACATGTGATCCAACAGAACCAGTGGTGACTGTAGTGTTGGTGGCAAATAGGGATGCTGTATGCAGTCTTTAGCAGGTCCTTAGAGTGAATCACAGAACAGATTCAGATTTTGGAGTAAAGTCATATTATTATTATTTTTTTCTTATTACTCATCAATTTTTTTTACAATATTTATTGGAGTATAATTGCTTCACAATGGTGTGTTTCTGCTTTATAACAAAGTGAATCAGTTATACATATACATATGTTCCCATATCTCTTCCCTCTTGTGACTCCCTCCCTCCCACCCTCCCTATCCCACCCCGCTAGGTGGTCACAAAGCACCGAGCTGATCTCCCTGTGCTATGCAGCTGATTCCCACTAGCTATCTATTTTATATTTGGTAGTGCATATATGTCCATGCCACTCTCTCACTTTGTCACAGCTTACCCTTCCCCCTCCTCATATCCTCAAGTCCATTCTCTAGTAGGTCTGTTTCTTTATTCCCGTCTTACCCTAGGTCCTTCATGACAGTTTTTTTTCCTTAGATTCCATATATATGTGTTAGCATACAGTATTTGTCTTTCTCTTTCTGACTTACTTCACTCTGTATGACAGACTCTAGGTCCATCCACCTGCTTATCAATTTTATACACATCAGTGTATACATGTCAATCCCAATCGCCCAATTATTCACACCCGCCCACCCCTCCGCTGCTTTCCCACCTTGGATTCCATACATTTGTTCTCTATATCTGTGTCTCAACTTCTGCCCTGCAAACTGGTTCATCTGTACCATTTTTCTGTGTTCCACATACATGCATTAACATACGATATTTGTTTTTCTCCTTCTAACTTACTTCACTCTGTATGACAGTCTCTAGATCCATCCATGTCTCAACAAGTGACCCAATTTCGTTCCCTCTTATGGCTGAGTAGTATTCCATTGTATATATGTACCACATCTTTATCCATTCATCTGTCAATGGGCATTTAGGTTGCCTCCATGACCTGGTTATTGTAAATAGTACTGCAGTGAACATTGGGGTGCCTTTTTGAATTATGGTTTTCTCTGGGTATATGCCCAGTAATGGGATTGCTGGATCATATGGTAACTCTCCTTTTAGTTTTTAAGAAACCTCCATACTGTTCTCCATAGTGGCTGTATCAGTTTACATTCCCACCAACAGTGCAAGAAGTTTCCCTTTTCTCAACACGCTCTCCAGCATTTATTGTTTGTAGATTTTCTTTTTTTTTTTGTTTGTTTGGGTTTTTTTTGTTTTTTTTTTTGTGGTACGCGGGCCTCTCACTGCCGTGGCCTCTCCCCCCGCGGAACACAGGCTCCGGACGCACAGGCCCAACGGCCATGGCTCACGGGCCCAGCCACTCCGCGGCACGTGGGATCCTCCCGCACCGGGGCACGAACCCGCGTCCCCTGCATCGGCAGGCGGACTCTCAACCACTGCGCCACCAGGGAAGCCCTGTTTGTAGATTTTCTGATGATGGCCATTCTAACTTGTGTAAGGTGATACCTCATTGTACCTTTGATTTGCATTTCTCTAATAATTAGTGATGTTGAACAGCTTTTCATGTGTTTCTTCGCTATCTGTATGTCTTCTTTGGAGAAATGTCTATTTAGGTCTTCTGCCCATTTTTGGATTGGGTTTTTTTTTTTTTTAATATTCAGTTGCATAAGCTGTTTATATATGTTGGAGATTAATCCTTTGTCCATTGATTCTCCTTTGCCCAACCCTCTCCCATTTTGAGTGTTGCCTTTCATCTTGTTTATGGTTTCCTTTGCTGTGCAAAACTTTGGAGTTTCATTAGGTCCCATTTGTTTATTTTTGTTTTTATTTCCATTACTCTAGGAGGTGGATCAAAAAAGATCTTGCTGTGATTTATATCAAAGAGTGTTCTTCCTATGTTTTCCTCTAAGAGTTTTATAGTGTCTGGTCTTACATTTAAGTCTCTAATCCATTTTGAGTTTATTTTTCTGTACGGTGTTAGGGAGGGTTCTAATTTCATTCTTTTACATGTAACTGTCCAGTTTTCCCAGCACCTCTTATTGAAAAGACTGTCTTTTCTCCATTGTATATACCTGCCTCCTTTGTCATAGATTAGCTGACCATAAGTGCATGGGTTTATCTCTGTTCTTTCTATCTTGTTCCATTGATGTATATTTCTGTTTTTGTGGCAGTACCATATTGTCTTGATTACTGTAGCTTTGTATTATAGTCTGAAGTCAGGGAGTCTGATTCCTCCATCTCCGCTTTTTTACCTCAAGACTGCTTTGGCTATTTGGGGTCTTTTGTGTCTCCATAAAATTTTAAGATTTTTCGTTCTAGTTCTGAAAAAATGCCATTGGTAATTTGATAGGGATTGCATTGGATCTGTAGATTTCTTTGGGTAGTATAGTCATTTTCACAATATTGATTCTTCCAATCCCAGAATATGGTATATCTCTTCATCTGTTGGTATCATCTTTAATTTCTTTCATCAGTGTCTTATAGTTTTCTGCATACAGGTCTTTAGTCTCCCTAGGTAGGTTTATTCCTAGGTATTTTATTGTTTTTGTTGAAATGGTAAATGGGAGTGTTTCCTTAATTTCTTTTTCAGAGTTTTCTTCATTAGTGTATAGGAATGCAAGAGATTTCTTTGCATTAATTTTGTATCCTGCAACTTTACCAAATTGATTGATTAACTCTAGTAGTTTTCTGGTGGTATTTTTAGGACTCTCTATGTATAGTATCATGTCATCTTCAAACAGTGACTGTTTTATTTCTTCTTTTCCAAATTATATTTCTATTTCTTCTCTGATTGCCATGGCTAGGACTTTCAAAACTATGCTGAATAATAGTGGTGAGACTGGATATCCTTGTCTTGTTCCTAATCTTAGAGGAAATGCTTTCAGTTTTTCACTATCGAAAATGATGTTTGCTGTGGGGTTGTCATATTTGGCCTTTATTATGTTGAGGTAGTTTCCCTCTATGCCCACTTTCTGGAGTTTTTATCATAAATGGTATTGAATTTTGTGAAAAGATTTTTCTGCATCTATTGAGATGATCATATGGTTTTTAATTCTTCAATTTTTTAATACGGTTTTGTGTATATTGAAGATTTGCCTATATTGAAGAATCCTTTCATCCTTGGGGTAAATCTCACTTAATCATGTTGTATGATCCTTTTAATGTGTTGTTGGATTCTGTTTGCTAGTATTTTGTTGAGGATTTTTGAATCTATATTCATCAGTGATACTGGTCTGTAATTTTCTTTTTTTTTTTGTAGTATCTTTGGTTTTGGTATCAGCATGATGGTGACCTCATAGAATGTGTTTGGGAGTGTTCCTTTCTCTACAAATTTTTGGAAGAGTTTAAGCAGGATGGATGTTAGCTCGTCTCTAAATGTTTGATAGAATTTCCCTGTGAAGCCATCTTGTCCTGGACTTTTGTTTGTTGGAAAATTTTTAATCACAGTTTCAATTTGATTACTTGTAATTTGTCTGTTCATATTTTCTATTTCTTCCTAGTTCAGTCTTGGAAGGATATACCTTTCTAGGAATTTGTCCATTTCTTCCAGGTTGTCGATTTTATTAGCATAGAGTTGCTTGTAGTAGTCTCTTAGCATGCTTTGTATTTCTCCAGCGTCTGTTGTAACTTCTCCTTTTTCATTTCTAATTTTATTGATTTGAGTCCTCTCCCTCTTTTTCTTGATGAGTCTGGTTGATTGTTTATCAATTTTGTTTATCTTCTCAAAGAACCAGCTTTTAGTTTTATTGATCTTTGCTATTGTTTTCTTTTTTTCTATTTCATTTATTTATGCCCTGATCTTCATGATTTCTTCTTTTGGGTTTTGTTTGTTCTTCTTTCTCTAATTTCTATAGGTGTAAGGTTAGATTTTTATTTGATATTTTTCTTGTTTCTTGAGGTAGGCTTGTATAGCTATAAACTTCCCTCTTAGAACTGCTTTTGCTGCATCCCATAGGTCTTGGATCATCGTGCTTTCATTGTCATTTATGTCTAGGTATTTTTTGATTTCATCTTTGATTTCTCCAGTGATCTCTTGGTTACTTAGTACCGTATTGTTTACCCTCCATGTGTTTGTGTTTTTTACACTTTTTTCCCTGTAATTCATTTTGAATCTCATAGCGCTGTGGTCAGAAAAGATGATTGATAGGATGTCAACTTTCTGAAAGTTACTGAGGTTTATTTGTGACCCAAAATGTGATCTATCCTGGAGAATGTTCCATACGCACTTGAGAGAAAGTGTAATCTGCAGTTTTGGGATGGAACATCCTATAAATGTCAATTAAATCTCTCTGGTCTAATGTGTCATTTAAGGCTTCTGTTTCTTTATTTATTTTCATTTTGGATGATCTGTCCATTGGTATAAGTGAGGTGTTAAAGTGTGTCACTATTATTGTGTTACTGTCAATTTCCTCTTTTAGAGCTTTTAGCAGTTGCCTTATGTATTGAGGTGCTCTTGTGTTGGGTTCATATATATTTATCATTGTTATATCTTCTACTTGGATTGATCCCTTGATCATTATGTAGTGTGTTTCCTTGTCTCTTTTAACATTTTTATTTTAAAGTCTATTTTATCTGATGTGAGTATTGCTACTCCAGCTTTCTTTTGATTTCCATTTGCAGGGAATATCTTTTTCCGTCCCCTCACTTTCAGTCTGTATGTGTCCCTAGGTCTGAATTGGGTATCTTGTAGACAGCATATATATGGGTCTTTTTGGATGCATTCAGCAAGCCTGTGTCTTTTGGTTGGAGCATTTAATCAATTCATATTTAAGGTAATTATCAATATATATGTTCCTATGACCATTTTCTTAATAGTTTTTGGTTTGTTTTTGTAAGTCCTTTTCTTCTCTTGTGTTTCCCACTTAGAGAAGTTCCTTTAGCATTTGTTGTAGAGCTGGTTTGGTGGTGCTGAATTCTCTTCGCTTTTGCTTGTCTGTAAAGCTTTTGATTTCTCCCTTGAATCTGAATGAGATCCTTTCTGGGTAGGGTAATCTTGGTTGTAGGTTCTTCCCTTTCATCACTTTCAGTATATCATGCCACTCTTTTTTGGCTTGTAGAGTTTCTGCTGAGAAATCAGCTGTTAACCTTATGGATATTCCCTTGTATGTTATTTGTCATTTTTCTTTTGCTGCTTTCAACAATTTTTCTTTGTCTTTATTTTTTGCCAGTTTGATTACTATGTGTCTCAGCGTGTTTCTACTTGGGTTTATCCTGCAAGGGACTCACTGCACTTCCTGGACTTGGGTGGCTATTTCCTTTCCCATGTTAGGGAAGTTTTTGAATATAATCTCTTCAAATATTTTCTCCGGTCATTTCTCTCCCTCTTTTCCTTCTGGGACCCCTATAATGCGAATGTTGTTGCATTTAATGTTGTCCAGAGATCTCTTAGGCTGTCTTCATTTCTTTTCATTCTTTTTTCTTTATTGTGTTCTGCAGCAGTGAATTCCAGCATTCTGTTTTCCATGTCACTTATCCGTTCTTCTGTCTCAGTTATTCTGCTATTGATTCCTTCTAGTGTAGTTTTCATTTCAGTTATTTTATTTTTCATGTCTGTTTGTTTGTTCTTTAATTCTTCTAGGTCTTTATTAATAATTTCTTGCATCTTCTCGATATTTGCCTCTATTCTTTTTCAGAGGTCCTGGATCATCTTCACTATCATTATTCTGAATTATTTTTCTGGAAGGTTGCCTATCTCCACTTCATTTAGTTGTTTTCAGGGGTTTTATCTTGTTCTTTCAACTGATACATAGCCGTCTGCATTTTCATCTTGTCTATCTTTCTGTGAATGTTGTTTTTGTTCCCTAGGCTGCAGGATTGTAGTTCTTCTTACTTCTGCTGTCTGCACTCTGGTAGCTGAGGCTATCTAAGAGGCTTGTGCAAGTTTCTTAATGTGAGGGACTGGTGGTCGGTAGAGCTGGCTGTTTCTCTGGTGAACAGAGCTCAGCAAAACTTTAATCCACTTGACTGCTGATGGGTGGGTCAGTGTTCCCTCCCTTTTGGTTGTTTGGCTTGAGGCGACCCAACACTGGAGCCTTCAGACTCTTTGGTGGGCTAATGGTGGACTCTGGGAGGGCTCATGCCAAGGAGTACTTCTCAGAACTTCTGTTGCCAGTATCCTTGTCCTCACGGTGAGCCACAGCCACCCACTACCTCTGCAGGAGACCCTCCGACACTTGCAGTTAGGTCTGGTTCAGTCTCCCCTGGGGTCACTGCTCCTTCCTCCGGGTCCCGATGCACACACTACTTTGTGTTCGCCCTCTAAGTGTGGAGTCTCTGTTTCCCCCAGTCCTCTCAGAGTCCTGCAATCAAGTCTCACTCCCTTCAAAGTCTGATATTCTTGGAATTCCTCCTCCTATTGCCAGGCCCGCAGGTTCAGAAGACTGACGTGGGGCTCAGAACCTTCACTCCAGTGGGTGGGCTTCTGTGGTATAAGTGTTTTCCAGTTTGTGAGTCACCCACCCAGCAGTTATGAGATTTGATTTTATTGTGATTGCGCCCCTCCTACCATCTCATTGTGGCTTCTCCTTTGTCTTTGGACATGGGGTATCTTTTTTGGTGAGTTCCAGTGTTTTCCTGTTGATGATTGTTCAGCAGTTAGTTGTGATTCCAGTTCTCTCACAAGAGGGAGTGAGAGCACGTCCTTCTACTCTGCCATCTTGGTTCAGGCTCCTCATATTATCTCTTTATATAATTATTCTCCTGTAGCTTTTGGCTTTTTATTTGGCCTTAGTAGAAACTGAATGCTTGGCCACAGCCCACTAAATTACCATGTGACCTGACCTGCTCATCCCAATTTAGTGTTGTGTGATCCACCGAGCCATGATGTTGAGTGTGGACAGGAGGTCTCCATTATGAAATGGAAGTGATATGTATGAGACTGGGCTTAAGCAGGATCTGAGAGCACCAATGTATTGCATGTGGCGGTGGCCCAGATGTCCATGGCCTCTACCTCTGCTATACTCTTTTCTCTCTCTCAAACTATGGCCTCATAGGGAGCTCCCTACCATCAGCCCACTGAAGAAGAATATCAGGAACTTATGTTTTATAGATGGTTCTACATGATATAGTCACCATTAAAAAGTGTATTGTTGCTGCACTATATCCTTGTTCCAGTTGGCCCTCAAAGACATTAGTGAAGAGAAATATTCCCAGTGGCAGGACATTGGATAGGGTCCAGGAGAGATGGAAAGAGTTTCAAACCTATACCAGTTCATTGATTATGGTTGGTTTGGCTGGCTGGTCAAGGACGTGGAAAGAACACAAGTGGAAAATTGCTGTCAACAAGGTCTGGGGAAAAGGTCTATAGTTAGAGTTATTGGAATGGACACCTAGTATATTTGTGTCCCATGTGAATACTCATCAAAGGATGTTGCCAGTAATGTTAGATTTTAATAATCATGAGGATAGGATGACCTGTTCTGTGATCACCCGTCAGCCTCCTTCCTCAACCACTCCTATCACTCCCTAATATGTTCATCAACAAAGTGACCATTGTGGCAGGGATGGAAGGTATATGTAGGCTCAGCTACATGTACTGCTAGTCACCAAGGATAGATTGGTTACAGCTACTGCTAAGTGCTCAGTCTGCCAGCAGCAAAAACCAACATGGACATGGCACCATTCCCCAGGGTGACCAGCCAGCTACCTGGAGGCAGGTTGATTACACTGGCCTGTTTCCATTATACAGGAGTAGTGCCTTGTTCACAGTGAAAAAGGCACTCATTATTTATATGGTTTTGGCCCAAGTGATACCTAGGTTTAAAAAAGGAATTCTAAACATCAATAACAAAAACTATAGATTTGATGTAATTTGAAGCATTTTGCCTGTAGATGAGAGCCCACTGAAAGGTTACTTACAGCAATTTTTTAAAAAAGGTTAGTTATCTTATGTCAAGGTCCAAATCATGTTAGCATGTTCAAATTAGAAATTGGGAGAGTAAAATTCCCAGGGTAGGGTAAGTTATACTGTATTAACAAATTGCCTCAAACTCCTGATGGCTTATTACAATGCTTCTTTCTCTGCTGTCATCATAGGTTGGATGGGGGTTCTGCTTCAGACCTAGTTTGACAAAGCAGGCACTTTCTAGACTGCTCAGTCATGATGTCAGAGAGGAAACTTCATGGGGGTCTTGTACTGGTGATGAAATTGACAGGCCCAGGCCACATGCCTCAAACCTCAAGAGAGCCAGAACGTTCAAGGCTACCATAACCAGAAAGTTTTTGTGAGCAGAACTAATGAGTACTCTAGAGGTGAGGGAAGATGGTAACTGGCAGGGTATTCCACATACTGAAGAATGACAGGTGTTTGTGATGGAAGAGACAAAGGAAAGATGAGAAGTCAAGATGCATGACTAGAGCTATTTAGTTTAGGGACAGATGGTCAGCTACACAGGCCCAAGGTAGTCACTGCTCTCCAGTACAGTATAACAAATGATGCTCTGATCAGCTCTCAGTCCACAAGGAAAAGTAAAATTGTGTTCTGTGTAATCTGTTTAAGAGGACTTGAGTGTTTATATTACAGTTCAGAATGATTTCTATGCAAAATCTCTAAAATATTGATATTTTGTATGTAACAGGACACTACGTTCAGCTTATTCTGCCAAGACACCTAATGATGGAAACACAATGGGATTGTCACTGGTTTTGTTATTGTCATAGTCACTGCCCCCATACTGGACCTTATTTCTAAGTGAACTAAGTTACAAGAAGCAAGGAAGAGGAGAGAAACTCATGTCCTCATGGAGAACATTCACTCATTTCAATCTGTCTGTTGGCTGTTTTCAGCTGTATCAGTTAAGAACGTGTTGAGATGACATGCAGCTCTGGATAAGATTAGTTTTGAGCAATAAGAGAAATCAGTGGCATTCAGGGCAAATTAAATGTAATTTACCCTACAAATTGCCAAACTATCAGTCTTATTAAATCTGTTTATTAAAAGGTAAGAGAGTTGGCCTGGGTCGCAAGCTGTGGCTGGGATAATAAGACAAAGATGAAGCTCACTAATGTAGATAAATCATGTTTGATTTCCAGGCCAGGGGTAGCCAATGGGAGGGCTTTCACCTCACCTCCCTTGTCATCCGGAGGTGTCTGTGAGCCAGTCAGAACGTCCCCAGAGTCAGGCCATACTGATTGATTTCCATAGCACTGGGAGGCCCATGTCATTGCTCCCAATCCAGGGTCATTAATAAAACCAACTCTATTTCTCTCTACTCATCCATCTACAAAATACAATTTATGCTGGTATTTATGATTTAGAGGTGAGTGGGATAAGAAGGGTAATAGTGTCAGGTATCATGGGGTAAGATTGTTATACTCTTAAATCCTAAGGTGTATAGAGGGCAGGTATTAGTAGATCTTTACTTCCAAATTATTTGGGATAACCCCCAAAATTTAAGTTTTGGGTTGGATTTTACACCTTAATAATTTCAGTGTGCACCTAAAATAAGGAGAAAAAAGCAATGCTAATTAAGGTCCTTTTCCTTAGGAAAGATGAGTCTTTGTTCATGGTGCTCACCTGCTTGGAAGATCTTCTCTCAGGGTCTCCAGTTACTACTCATCCTTGGGGGTCTGTCTTAAATCCTCTCTTGATTAAGTAGTCCACTTTTAATATCCCAATCTGTAGTCTTCCTTCCTTTGAACTCCTGTCACAGTGAATATTAATAGCATTTGATTTGTCAATTATATCCTTCACCACATTGAACTTTGATGAGTCTTTTTAATGAAATATTCAAAATAAATATGTGGAGAAATTCAGTAACTTACCCAAGATCACATAATTAGTAACTCAAGTTTGCTCTTATGTGTGCCTTCAATGTTTGATTCCATGGGGTAGTCTGACCTTGAGGGGGAAGAGACTACATTAAGTATGTGAGTTAGAGTACGTTAGGAAATACAAGTGAACTGTATTTTTCTTTCTGGGACAAGTAAAAACAAGGCCTTCCAGTAGGTATCAGGCAATGGTTCTCCAGCTAGTGTTGGCAGATAGGCTGGGTTGAGGCTGAACAACTGGATTCATTAATTCAGAAGATATACCCATTCACTGAAATTTGGTCAGCAAGCACCTTCCACAGATCCATTTCTGTTCCTTCCAGTTTGTTCCAGGTAGCCTTAGGCTCAGACAGCCTTTATAGTGGATACTTTTCTTAAGCTAGGAGTAGGGATCATGTGTGAAAATAGAGAACAACGCTTGAGCATACATCCTCAAACCCTAGATCTTAATTTCATGGAATAAACTTGTGGGTTTTGGTCACCATTCCTTCAATACAATACAGTTCTAGGTTCAGGAAACCTCTGGAGGAAAGATGAGGTGGGAGAAAGGAGGGATGAAAATTGTTCACAGTAATCCAAAGGCTTTATTAGTCTGTAATTAGGAGTGATTGGAGGAAGCCAAGTGAGGGAAAATTGAAGCTGAATTGCAAGGAAAAACGAGTCCCTAACAATGAAGAGTATTCAACTGTGGAGGAGGATGACAGAGACAGAGCATCGTTAGTCACTCATAATTTCTTTATTGGTAATTTGGTCTCTATATTTTGGATGAAATACATATCTGGGAACCATGCCAAGTCATGCAAGGGATGCCCTTTAACCAACATTCAAGGTGATAGCATTAATTACCCTTGGAGAGGAAAATGAGATACTCTTGAGAACCAACTGAGAATGAGAAGTCCAATGAACAATGTGTTCTCTTAGGTTTGGACCCTGATGCTCCAAATCATTTGAGCTACTCAGAGTTGGGGGCCTGTACCACAGGAGCAGAAACCGGTGGTCACTCACTCATCTTGCGTCCAATATTTCTAGATGGCATCTCTTACTACCTCCAACCTTAGAGAAATCAGAATTCCCAGAATATCAATACTCTAAGAAATGAGAATTAAAATGTCACCCTGTTCCATGTAATGCATTTATTTTAGAAGTAAGGGAAGAGTGGGGATGGGGTTTTAAAAATGAACTATAACATACAGAAATGACTTTGCATCACCCTTCTGTTAAGAGTTATTTATGGAAACAAATCTTTTGTTGTTTCCTGTCTAGAACATTCTATGAGTGTTTTAAACAGCAGCTCATCTGTCCTTTAGTTTCTGATTCAGGTGGATTTCACGTGCTGATACTTTCATGTCACCTCTCTGTTCACAATCTTCCAAGGATTTCTGCAATCTGTTCTCAACTTACAATTGTAGCCACTATCTGCATTGTTCAAATCCTCTTTTTTAGTTTTCCAAAGTGTTTGCCCACCACATACCCGTACAAACACAGGCTCAAACATGAACACATACATGCATGTGAACACAGACACATACACAAAATAAAAATAATCCATTTTTGATTTAACATCTTGAGACTCTATTGTTTCTAGAAACATAATTTAAGGAAACACCTCTTTTGTTTTTAAATCCAGTATATTCATCCTTTAAACCCATTTCCCACCTTTGCTAAAATAATAGGTGTAAATTTGCCCACTGCTCTTTTTCCACCTGGAATTTCTTAAATCAACTCATTGTATAAGACCTGTTTTCTAGGTCTCAAGTCCAGCACTACTAGTACAAAATATCCTTCCCAAGCTCCTCAGCAGGAAGGGATCCTAACCTTTTTTCTAAAATTTTGAAGCCCAGTGAATAACTCAAGGACGCTCAACACATCCACCTTCTCCAGCAGGTTTTTGGGTTCAAGCCTTATCTCCCTTACTAGGATGTACTTTCTTCAAGTTTAAGGTCATGTCCCACGTAGCTTCCCACTTCTCACAGTACCTAGCAAGGTTCCTTTAACCTAGAAGGTACTCAAAGGTACGCTTTTTTAGAGAATAAATAAATTGATAATCAGAAGATGAATTTTTCACAATACCACTCCTTCACTTAGGACATATTCTGCTTGTTCTTTCCTCCAAGGCCCTGTGATTTCGCTAAAACCACATATAAGTTCAGTCCATTAGATCACCACTGGTCACCAACACTCTTTCCTGCTCCTGTTGAGTTCTTTCTTTCTGCTCCTCCACTACTCAAGCTGAATCCTCCAGCTAGAGAGACTGCCTTTCTCAGCTGGCACTTCAGGGCTCCCCAAGCCCTGCCTTCTCCAGGAAATCTCTTCTGGCCATGACAGGTTTGATCAACACCCAGGTTCTCTGAATTTGTATTGAAATTATAATTAAATGGCATAGCACAGCACTTAACTATTTTCTGTTTTAAGAATGTTTTGTTGCTCCAGCTAGACCATAAATTAATTGAGGGACATATAGAATATTGGCAAAGAGCTTGACTGAACTTGAGTCCACTGCTTGGTTGGAATCTGACTCTGACACTTATTAGCTGTGGGATGTTGAGCAAGTATGTAACCCCCTCATACCTAATTTTCCTCATTTCTAAAATGGGGATAATGATAGTACATACTTCATAGGATCAAAGAGAAATTAAATGAGTTCACATATGTAAAGCACATACTTCAGTGCCAGGTACATAGAAGCACTGTGTGTATATATATTATTATCATTATCAAAGCATAGGTTGTATTTTTGCCTTATTCTCTCTCTTCTCTTCCAAGTACATAATAGAGTGCCATACATGTGATATGTAACAAATGCCACATAAATAATTCATTCAACAAATACTTATTAAGCACCTTCTAGGTGCCAGGTTAGTTCTAAGGGTTAAAGATATGCAAGAGAACAAATGAGATAATGCCCTGATTTCAAAGAAACTATATTTTATGGTAGCAGATAAATAAATGAAATATAGTAATATGTAATATATTCATATGATTATAATTGTATGTACCTGCTGTATATTGCATATAGTCATATGGATTATTGAAATATATGTGTGTATATATTATGTGATAACATGTAATAATACAAGTGATTAGATCTATGTTATGAAGGAAAATAGAGCAATGTGAAGGGGAATGAAGTGAAGGGGGCTATTCTATGAAATAGCCTCTGATGAGATGACATTTGATAATGAACTTAAAAGAGGGAGCCATGTGGGTATCTGCCTGGAAAAGTGTTTCAGGGAGAATTGCAAGTGCAAAACCTCTGAAGTTGGAAAGTGTTTTGTCCTATTTGAGTAACAGCTAAGAAGCCAGAGTGTCTTGAGCAGCCTACACAAGGGGGAAGAGTACCTAGAAATGAGATTAGGACCTATTGGGTAGTCAGATCACGTAGGACTAATATATCATCCTAAGAATTATGGATTTTACTGAATGGGATGAGAAATTATTAAACTGTTGTTTTGGTTATCTATTGCTGCATAACAAACCACCCAAACTTAGTGGCTTAAAACAATAAGCATTTCAGTATTGCTCACAAGGCTGCAGTTCAACTGGGGAATTCTAAAGTCATCTGGCAGGTCAGCTGGGTGTGGATGGTCCCACATGGCCTTACTCACACACCTTCCAGTTAGTAGACTGGTTGGTTTAGGTGAGCTGCAGCTGGGATGATTCATCTCTGTTCCAGGTGGCTTCTCATCCTCCAGTAAATAAGACTGGGCTTGTTTACATGGCAGCGATGGGGTGCTGATCAACTGGGTCTCTGAAAAAAATTAAAATCTCTGATTTGTAGATTTGCTGATACTTGTGGTGTAAATGTTCCCACTATGGCTGACATCAAATTACCAGTTGTTAAACAACCAATGTACAAAATTCTTGAATAATTAACTGGCCTGTAGTAATTCTGAAATAAAACCAGGCACATGTTGTTGAGTTCCACTCATCTGGACAAGAGATATTCCCTAATTAGGGAATAATTTTGCTTCCAGTGATAGTTTACTTATCTATTTCTCTCCCTTATAGATAAGTTTCCTTATCTATTTTCTCTCCCAGTTTTAGCTCTTCCCTTTAGGCACTTGAGTTCACCTGTCTATATTTCCTTTTACATAACAAATAATCTATTTTTGCAAATGAGTAGCTCTCTCAAGCAGTTTCCTGCATGTACACATTGAGCAATCAGAGGTCTCTTTTTATTTTGAACTTTCTTTGTTCCATTTAGTTCAAGCTAATAAAATTCCACTAAAAGTCTTGCGGGCTTCCAAATAAGATTATTTTCACACCACTAAGATATGAAAACTGCTACAACCACATTTATTTTTGAGTCAAATCCTCTCCATTTAAAGTATGATAGGCTAGTGAGGGACACAACCTTTAGATTCCTAGATATATTTGCTCTACCTGTGAGAATTTATTAGATGCTATCCCTATCTTTCTAAAGTTTTAACAATTGATGTTACAGCCATACCCTTGATTTGATATTTACAGAGAAGCCATTTCCTTCTTTGGGAATATTTGACTGGTTGGAGTGACAGGGATGAAAAATAGTTTTATTTTCCAATCTGAAAAAATTTGGGCCCTTCATATGTCTTTCAAATTCACCAGAAAACAAAACAATATTTAGTTTTTACTTATCTTACAGTAATCATACATAGCTAGAAATATCCAGCTGATATTTTTTAACATTCTATCCAGAGATTGTTCTAGTCAGAGTTATAAATTCATTAAGTACATTTTCTGTGTTCCAAATCTCTGCCAACAATATTTTTGTCAGTTGTTCTGCTGCTATATAACGAGTCTCTCTTTCAGATTCTAACTGCTGCCCAGTTTCAAAGCTAATGTCACATGTTTTAGTATTTATTATAATAGTACCTGGTACCAGTTTCTCTTTTGGTTATCTATTGCTGTCTAATAATATACTGCAAAACATAATAGCTTAAAATTGCAATAGTTTCATTTACTTTTTAATGAAAAGTAAATTCTGTGAGTTGGGAATTTAGTCTGGGCTCAAGTGGATATTTCTTCTGCTAGTTTTGCTTGAGGTCACTCTTATGACTATGGTATTCTGACAACTTATCTCAGGCTGGATAAACTTAAATGTCCTCCCATGTCTGGTGTTTGTGTAAAGATGTCAGCTGAGCTAAGTGTCTCTAGCAGAAGAGTCAGATGCTTTACATGGTGGGGACAGAATTTCAAGAGAGCCATCTCCAATGCCTAAGCACTTTCAAATCTCTGCATCATGTTTATTGATATTCTATATGGCCAAGCCCAGAGTCCATGTGTGAAGGGACTACACAAGGGTGTGGTAGATACAGGGATATGATTTATTGGGGGCCATTTTTAGTCTATTAAATTATCTAGAAGCAGAGTGTTGTTTTAACTAAAATCCTAAACATGTGACGTAGGCTTTGAGATTGGACAGCAGGAGAAATTTGGAAAAGTAGGAAGGAATCTGTTAGTGAAGTTTGGAAAAAGAGTGAACCAAAAAGTGAAGGCAGGCAAAATGGTGCGTAAAGTGCTTTTGGAGGCTTGGAAAATGGTGATTTATGGAAGTATAAAATATTGACCAAATGAGCACCTGTGGTAATTGGAAGATAGAAAGTATACTTGGGACCTTGCGGATTTGGCTAAGGAAATTTCCAAACAGAATTTTAACAATGTCAATTTACTTGTTTCAATTGCATATGATAAAATATAGGAAGAAAGAGACTAACTAAAGTGTTGATTACTTAGTTTGCAAGTAAAAATCAAATAAAATGTAAGGGAGCCAGGACTGGCTGAGTTGGAAAATAAAACTTTCACATCACTGGTCTCTCTGGTTGACTAAAGATTCTCAAAGTAAAAAATAGCCTCAGTAAAGATCAAATAAAGGGTTTATAAAACTCTTTGTTAAAACTTCAGAAAGATTTAAGACAGTGCTTAATAGAACTTCCCAGGTAACAAGTATCTTAAGAATACTGCTCTATGGTAGCCTGACACATTCAAATTGTGGAGATGTTTGCTTTGAAAAGAAATCTGGATGTGGTTTTGGGGGCATTGGGTGAACACAAATAAGATTTATAGGAAACACACAACATTTTAAAGAGGATTGTATTAGTAAAATTAGTGAAAGCACTGATGGTCTGTACCTAAAGTGGTTGAGATAAGTCGAAATGAAAAGAGAACTCTAGGGTTCAAACTTCAAAGATCGGGAAGCAGCCTGAGAAAGACATTCATAGGAAACCACTTTCTATTTTTCATGGGGGAAAAAAAAAGTGATTCTCAGAAGATGTAACCAAGTGTTATGGAGAAAAATATAGAATAGGAGCCACACCCTGGAAGCAGACCTGGGACTAAGTCAAGATATATTTCCTATCCTTGAAAAGATAGTTGTGCGCAGCTAGATTTCAGAATTATCTCAGTCCCTTTTAGTCCATATTCCTTCTCACATCCCACATCAATCCTTACCTGCTGCAATCGTCTCTTTCTTGTCCCTAGTCCTCTACCCTTATTCATCTATGACATAGACTCCACACAGTAGTCAGAGAGATCCTTTTATAACTTAAGTTAGATCATGTTACTATTCTGCTTAAAATATGTGTTAGTTATCCATTGCTGTGAAATAAACTATTCTCAAAACTAGTGGCTTAAAAACAACCACCATTTTATTTGTGGTTCAGAAATTTGGGTTGGACTCAGCTGGATAGCTTTCTTCTGGTCTCATCTGGTCTCACTCTGTAGTTATAGTCACCTGGCAGCTAACTGTGAATGGATGGTTTTAGATGGTCTCTTATGTCTGGTGATTTGTTTTTGATGTCTACTGAGTCATGTTATCTCCAATGAGTGATCCTGAGATTTTTTTTTTAAGTGGCAGCATTGCAAAAAGCAAGCCCCGTTTTGCAAGCTTTTCATGACTTTGTGTTTTTCATAGTTGCTAATGTCCCATAGGCAAAGAAAATCACAGCTAAAATCCAAGAATAAATATGAAAGAACACTATAAAAGAACAGGAATACAGGGATGCATGGTTCATAACAGTTTATCACAACCTACACTCTGGTCCTAGTAATTCATAGCTCTTCTACTCTTCCTAGATAAACTCACTCTTCCTAAGATCTCAAAACCTTCATTTGATAGCAGAATATGGTTAGAAATCCATGATGTCATGATCTATATTAGGTTCTGATATCTATGAGAGTCCTTGGATCCATCCTCTTAGGAGTATTTTTGATCCAAAAAACTGTGAACTAAAAAGACTAAAATTTTGCATAGTCCTTTAGAATGATGCAATAGAGTGAAAGCAGAAACACACATCAAATAAAAAACAAAGAAAAAAAAATTACAGACCTTGTCTAAGAGTGGAGGTATGTGGATCAGACAGGAAGGATTCAAGGAAAAGAGCAAAGGGCAAGACCTGGTGTCTTAGACTGTACAGGAGGTCTTGAATTGATTCTTGAAGAATTTTATCAAAGAGAGGAGCACTGTATAGAGTGATTCTGAGCCCATGCTTGATGTAGGAACAGAACTGAGAAGCAAAAGGACTTGTTATGACTGGAGATAAGTAGGTCTAATTATGGGTTTATGTTAGTGGTAAAATGAAAGCTATTTCACTGAGCACATTGAAGGCAGTTTCCTTTAAGTGCATTTGCCAAACTTTTCCAGCCCATATTCTTTGGACTAGGTTTTATGATGGCACAAGGTATGAGACATAGAAACTACCTTGGAAAACATTAAGAAAGGTGATTGCCATTCCTATGGGCATGCTGGAGGCAAGACCTTTTCAAAATCTGGCTAGACCATTTTCAAAGTTGAAGAGAGGTTAAGGATATTTGCAAAAATTATGGTTTAATCACAGAGTATGAAAAGAGGCCTCTGAGGATGCTATTAGCCTCCATAGGAGGCTATATTGCTTCAGTGGGTAATCAAAAGTGCCAGAGAACCATTCAAAATGAGGAAGATTGCATATGCAATGGGGTGGTCCATTAACCTCATTCCTTCCAAGTCCATGATGTTAAATAGCAATTAGAACAGCATGCATTTATTTTCTGCCTCAGCCCTGGACCCCTTGAAATCACTCCACATTTTAATATTAATGGGACATGATGATAGAGCCAGAGTTGCAAACTCAACCAGATTAGGGAACTTTGGGGGGAAAGTCACATGAAGGGCTCATTTTTACTGCAGGAACTGACAGTTATCTTCAAAGAGATTTCAAAAACTGTCTCGTAAATGTAACAACCCAATCACATCCTTATTGTATAATGGGGACATATGAAAATTCAGTTGACATTGTTGTCACTTCCTGGAAGGTATTTTCATCTGAAATGGGCACTGAAGACACCTCTAGGAGAAAAGGCTCATGTAAACACAGAGCACACTGGACTTCATGAGTCTGAACCTGGTCCAGTGAGTTTCTCACCAGGCCTACATGTGCCTGGATCATGCCACAGCTGTTGCTCTGCCCACATGAAACTTCATTCCCTGTTTAGCTCTGCAAGCACTATCATCCCTCAAGGTCCAGATAAACTTACCTTTCTCCAGGAAAACATCCCTTGTTTTTTCAGTCCATTCTCATCTCTCTCTTTTTTCCCTTAATTCTTATGGCATTTAAAGCTTAAGCATCCTAAATAATTCTGAATTATAGACAATTGTATTGACTTTAATAATATGATTTTAACATAATATGTTAGGAACTATTACACAAAGTACACAAGCTCATATCGCAACTAAAAGCGTGTAATAAAAAGAGCCTGATAAGGAGGGGGGAGATTCAAGATGGCAGAAGAGTAAGACATGGACATCACCTTCCTGCCCACAAATACATCAGAAATACATCTACATGTGGAACTGCTCCTACAGAACACCTACTGAACGCTGGCAGAAGACCTCGGACCTCCCAAAAGGCAAGAAACTCCCCACATACCCAGATAAGGCAAAAGAAAAAAGAAGAAACAGAGACAAAAGAATAGGGAAGAGACCTGCACCAGTTGTGAAGGAGGAAAAGTTTCCACACACTAGGAATCCCCTTCACAGGCAGAGACTGCAGGCAACAGAGGGGGAAGATTTGGAGCCACAGAGGACAGCGCAGCAACAGGGGTGGGGAGGCAAAGCAGACAGATACCCATACAAAGGATCAGTGCTGACCAACACTCACTAGCCATAGAGGCTTCTCTGCTAACCCTCTGGGATGGGTGGGAGCTGGGAGCTGAGGCTCAGGCTTCGGAGGGCAGATCTCAGGAAGAGGACTGGAGTTGGCTGCGTGAAGACAGCCTGAAGGGGCTAATGTGCCACAGCTGGTCAGGAAGGACTCCAGGAAAAAGTTTGGAGCTGCAGAAGAGGCAAGAGACTTTTCTTGCCTCTTTGTTTCATGGTGCCCAAGGAGAGGGGATTAAGAGCACCACTTAAAGGAGTTCCAGTGATGGGCATGAGCCGCAGCTATCAGTGCAGACTAGAGAGAAAGGCATGAGACACTAAGGCTGCTGCTGCAGCCACCATGAAGCCTGTGTGCAAGCACAGTTCACTATCCACACCTCCCCTCCTGGGAACCTGTGCAACCCACCACTGCCAGGGTCCCATGATCCAGGGACAACTTCCCTGGGATAAAACACTACGCACCTCAGGCTGGTGCAATGTCCTGCCGGTCTCTGCCCCCGCAAGCTCACACCAAACACCATAACCCTCCCTCTCCCCATCCTGAGTGAGCCAGAGCTCCTGAATCAGCTGCTCCTTTAACACCGTCCTGTCTGAGGGAAGAACAGACGTCCTCAAGTGACCTAGGTGCAGAGGCAAGTTCAAATCCAAAGCTGAACCCCAGGAGCTGTGCGAAAAAAGAAGAGAAAGGGAAATTTATCCATGCAGCCTCAGGAGCAGCGGATTAAATCTCCACAATCAACTTGATGTACCATACATCTGTGGAATACCTGAATAGAAAATGAATCATCCCAAATTGAGGAGGTGGACGTTGGGAGAAATTGATATATACATATATTTGGCTTTTTCTCTTTTTGTGAGTGTGTATGTGTCTGCTTCTGTGTATGATTTTGTCTGTATAGCTTTGTTTTACCATTTGCCCTGGGTTCTATCTGTCTGTTTTATTATATTTTTAATTTTTTGTATAGTTTTTAGCACTTGTTATCATAGGTGGATTTGTTTCTTGGTTTGGTTGCTCTCTTCATTCTTTCTTTTTTTAATATTACTTAAAACTTTTAAAAAATAATTATTTCATTTTTATTTTAATAACTATTTTATCTTTCTTTCTTTCTTTCTTTCTTTCTTTCTTTCTTTCTTTCTTTCTTTCTTTCTTTCTTTCTTTCTTTCTTTCTTTCTTTCTTTCTTTCTTTTCTCCCTTTTATTCTGAGCCATATGGATGACAGGCTACAGATGCTCCAGCCAGACATCAGGGATGTGCCTCTGAGGTGGGAGAGCCAAGTTCAGGACACTGGTCCACAGGAGACCTCCTAGATCCACGTAATATCAAACAGCAAAAATCTCTCAGAGATCTCCATCTCAAAACAAACATGCAGCTCCACTCAACGACCAGCAAGCTACAGTCCTGGACACCCTATGCCAAACAACTAGCAAGACAGGAACATAAAACCATCTATTAGCAGAGAGGTTGACTAAAATCATAATAAGGCCAGAGACACCACAAACACACAACAAGACATGGACCAGTTCACCAGGAAGAAAAGATCCAGGCTTATCCACCAGAGCACAGGAACTAGTGCCCTCCACCAGGAAGCCTATACAACCCACTGAACTAACCTTAGCCACTGGGGACAGACACCAAAAACAAGGGAACTATGAACCAGTAGCCTGCGAAATGGAGACCCCAAACACAGTAAGTTAAGCAAAATGAGAAGACAGAGAAAAGCACAGCAGATGAAGGAGCAAAGCAAAAACCCATGAGACCTAACAAATGAAGAGGAAATCGGCAGTCTACCTGAAAAAGAATTCAGATTAATGATAGTAAAGAAGATCCCAAATCTTGGAAATAAAATGTAGAAAATATAAGAAACTTTTAATAAGGACCTAGAAGAACTAAGAGCAGACAAACAGTGATGAACAACACAATAAATGAAATGAAAAATTCTCTAGAAGAGGTCAATAGCAGAATAACTGAGGCAGAAAAACAAATAAGTGAACTGCAAGATAAAATAACAAATGCAGAGCAGAATAAAGAAAAAAGAATGAAAAGAAATAAGAACAGTATCAGAGACGTCAGGGACAATATTAAACACACCAACATTCAAATTATAGGGGTTTCAGAATAAAAAGAGAAAAAGAAAGGGACTGAGAAAATATTTGAAGAGATTATAGTTGAAAACTTCCCTAATATGGGAAAGGAAATAGTCAATCAACTCCAAGAAGGGCAAAAATTCCCATAGAGGATAAATCCAAGGAGAAACATGTTAAGACACATATCAATCAAACTAACTTAAATTAAAAACAAAGAAACAATATTAAAAGCAGAAGGGAAAAACAAAAAAATAACACACAAGGGAATCCCCCATATGATTAACAACTGATTGTTCAGCAGAAACTCTGCAAGCCAGAAGGGAGTGGCAGGACATATTTAAAATGATGAAGGAGAAAAAGCTACAACCAAGATAATTCTACCCAGAAAGGATCGCATTCAAATTTGAAGGAGAAATTAAAACCTTTATGGACAAGCGAAAGTTAAGAGAACTCAGCACCACCAAACCAGCTTTAAAATAATGCTAAACGAACTTCTCGAGGCAGGAAACAGAAGAGAAGGAAAAGACCTGCAAAAAAAAACAAACAAACGCCAAAACAATTAAGAAAATGGTAATAGGAACATACATATCAATAATTACCTTAAATGTAAATGCATTAAATAATCCAACCAAAAGACATAGACTGGCTGAATGGATACAAAAGCAAAACTCCGTATATATGCTGTCCACAGGAGACCCACCTCAGACCTAGGGACACATGCAGACTGAAAGTGAGGGGATGGAAATGGATATTCAATGTAAAAGGAAATCAAAGAAAGCTGGAATATCAATTCTCATATCAGACAAAATCGATTTTAAAACAAAGAAAAAGAGACAAAGAAGGATATTACATAACAATCAAGGGATCAATCCAAGAAGAAGATACAACAATTGAAAATATTTATGCACCCAACATAGAAGCACTTCAATACATAAGGCAAATACTAACAGCCATAAAAGGGGAAGACAACAGGGACACAATCATAATAGGGGACATTAACACCCCACTTTCACCAATGGACAGATCATCCAAAAAGAAAATAATAAGGAAACAAAAGCATTAAATGATACATTAAACAAGATGGACTTAATTGATATTAATAGGACATTCCATCTAAAAACAACAGAATACATGTGCTTCTCAAGTGCTAATGGAACATTCTTTCCAGGATAGATCATATCTTGGGTCACAAATCAAGCCTTGGTAAATTTATTTATTTATTTACTTATTTTCTTGTGGTACGCGGGCCTCTCACTGTTGTGGCCTCTCCCACTGCAGAGCACAGGCTCCGGACGCGCAGGCTCAGCGGCCATGGCTCACGGGCCCAACTGCTCCACAGCATGTGGGATCTTCCCCGACTGGGGCATGAACCCATGTCCCCTGCATTGGCAGGCGGACTCTCAACCACTGCACCACCAGGGAAGCCCCAAGCCTTGGTAAATTTAAGAAAATTGAAATAGTATCAAGGATATTTTCTGACCACAACACCTTGAGACTAGATATCAATTACAGGAAAATATCTGTAAAATATACAAACACATGGAAGCTGAACTATACACTACTTAATAACCAAGACATCACTGCAGAAATCAAAGAGGGAATAAAAAATACCTAGAGACAAATGACAATGAAAACACGATGACCCAAAGAGCAGTTCTACGAGGGAAATGTATAGCAATACAATCCTACCTTAAGAAACAAAAAACATCTCAAATAAAGTACCTAACCTTACACCTAAAGCAATTAGAGAAAAAGCAAATAGAAACCCCAAAGTTAGCAGAAGGAAAGAAATGATAAAGATCAGATTAGAAATAAATGAAAAAGAAATGAAGGAAATGATAGCACAGATGAATAAAACTAAAAGCTGATTCTTTGAGAAGAAAAAGAAAATTGATAAACCATTAGCCAGATTCATCAAGAAAAAAAAGAGAGAAAACTCAAATCAATAGAGCTAGAAATGAAAAATGAGATGTAACAACTGACACTGCAGAAATACATAGGATCATGAGAGCAAGCAACTATATGCCAATAAAATGGACAACCTGGAAGAAATAGAAAAAATCGTGGAAATGCACAACGTTCTGAGACTGAACCAGGAAAAAATAGAAAATATGAGCAGATCAATCAAAAGCACTGAAACTGAAACTGTGATTAAAAATCTTCCAACAAACAAAAGCCCAGGACCAGATCGCTTCACAGGCAAATTCTATCAAACATTTAGAGAAGAGCTAACACCTATCCTTCCCAAACTCTTCCAATATATAGCAGAGGGAGGAACACTCCCAAACTCATTCTATGAGGCCATCATCACCCTGAGACTAAAACCAGACAAAGATGTCACAAAGAAATAAAACTACAGGCCAATATCACTGATGGACATAGATACAAAAATCCTCAACAAAATACTAGCAAACAGAATCCAACAGCACATTAAAAGGATCATACACCATGATCAAGTGGGGTTTATTCCAGGAATGCAAGGATTCTTCAATATATGCAAATCATTTAATGTGATACACCATATTACCAAATTGAAGAATAGAAACCATATGATCATCTCAATAGATGCAGAAAAAGCTTTTGACAAAATTCAACACTCATTTATGATAAAAACTCTCCAGAAAGTAGGCTTAGAGGGAAATTTCCTCAATATAATAAAAGTCATATATGACAAACCCACAGCCAATACTGTCCTCAATGGTGAAAAACTGAAACCATTTTCACTAAGATAAGGAGCAAGAAAAGGTTGCCCACTCTCACCACTATTATTCAACATAGTTTTGGAATTTTAAGCCACAGCAATCAGAGAAGAAAAAGAAATAAGAGGAATCCAAATTCAAAAAGAAGAAGTAAAGCTGTCACTGTTTACAGATGACATGATACTATACATAGAGAATCCTAAAGATGCTGCCAGAAAACTATTAGAACTAATCAATGAATTTGGTAAACTTGCAGTATACAAAATTAATGCATAGACATCTTTCGCATTCCTATACGCTAAGGATGGAAGATCTGAAAGTAAAATTAAGAAAACACTCCTATTTACCACTGCAACAAAAAGAATAAAATATCAAGGAATAAACCTACCTAAGGAGACAAAAGACCTGTTACAGAAAATAATAAGGCACTGATGAAAAACAATAAAGATGATACAAATAAATAGAGACATATACTATGTTCTCAGATTGGAAGAATAAATATTGTGAAAATGACTATACTACCTAAAGCAATTGACAGAGTCAATGCAATCACTATCAAACTATCACTGACATTTTCCACAAAATCAGAACAGAAAACTTCACAATTTGTTTGGAAACACAAAAGATCCCGAATATCTAAAGCAATCTTGAGAAAGAATAAAGGAGCTGGAGGAATCAGACTCCCTGACTTCAGACTATACTACAAAACTACAGTAATCAAGACAATATGGATAAGAGGGCAGACAGTGGAAACAAGAAAAACTACAATCCTGTAGTCTGTGGAACAAAAACCATATTCACAGAAAGATAGACATGATGAAAATGCAGTGGTCTATGTACCAGATGAAGGAACAAGATAAAACCCCAGAAAAAGAACTAAATGAAATGGAGATAGGTAAACTTCCAGAAAAAGAATTCAGAATAATGATAGTGAAGATGATCCAGGACCTTGGAAAAGAATAGAGACAAAGATTGAGAAGATGCAAGAAATGTTTAACAAAGACCTAGAAGAATTAAAGAACAAACAAACAGAGATGAACAATACAATAACTGAAATGTAAACTACACTAGAAGAAATCAATAGCAGAATGACTGAGGCAGAAGACAGATAAGTGACCTGGAAAACAGAATGCTGGAATTCAGTCCTGAAGAACAGAATAAAGAAAAAAGAATGGAAAGAAATGAAGACAGCCTAACAGCATAAGAGATCTCTGGGACAACATTAAAAGCAACAACATTTGCATTATAAGGGTCCCAGAAGGACGAGAGAGAGAAAGGACCTGAGAAAATATGAGAAGAGATTATAGTCGAAAACTTCCCTAACATGAGAAAATAAATAACCACTCAAGTCGAGGAAGAACAGCAAGTCCCCTACAGGATAAACCAAAGGAGAAAAACACCGAGACACATAGTAATCAAATTGACAAAAAAGAAGGACAGAGAAAAATTATTGAAAGCAGCAAGGGAAAAATGACAAATAACACACAAGTGAACTCCCATAAAGTTAACAGCTGATTTCTCAATAGAAACTCTATAAGCCAGAAGGGAGTGGCCTGACATAACTAAAGTGATGAAAGAGGAGAACCTACAACCAAGATTACACTACCTGGCAAGCATCTCATTTAGATTTGATGGAGAAATCAAAAGCTTTACAGACAAACCAAAGCTAAGAGAATTCGGCACCACCAAACCAGCTCTACAACAAATGCTAAAGGAATTTCTCTATGTGGGAAATACAAGAGAAGGAAAGGACCTACAAAAAAACCCCAAAACAATTAAGAAAATGGTCATAGGAATATACTTATCGATAATTATCTTAAACATAAATGGATTAAATGCTCCAACCAAAAGACACAGACTAGCTGAATGGATACAGAAACAAGACCCACATATATGTTGTCTACAAGAGATCCACTTCAGACCTAGGGACACATACAGACTGAAAGTGAGGGGATGGAAAAAGATATTCCATGCAAATGGAGATCAAAAGAAAGCTGGAGTAGTAATACTCATATCAGATAAAATAGACATTAAAATAAAGAATGATACAAGAGACAAGGAAGGACTCTACATAATGATCAAGGGATCAATCCAAGAAGAAGATGTAACAATTATAAATATATATGCACCAAACAAAGGAGCACCTCATACATAAGGCAACTGCTAACAGCTATGAAGGAGGAAATTGGCAGTAACACAATAATAGGCTGAGACTTTAACACCTCACTTACACCAATGGACAGATCATCCAAATGAAAATAAATAAGGAATCATAAGCTTTAAATGACACAAGAGACCAGATAGATTTAACTGATATTTATAGGACATTCCATCCAAAAACAGCAGATTACACTTTCTTCTCAAATGTGCATGGAACACTCTCCAGGATAGATCACATCTTGGGTCACAAATCAACCTCAGTAAATTTAAGAAAATTGAAATCATATCAAGCATTTTTTATATCCACAACACTATGAGATTAGAAATGAATTACATGGGAAAAATGTAAAAAAGACAAACACATGGAGGCTAAACAATATGTTACTAAATAAACAAGAGATCACTGAAAAAATTAAAGAGGAAATTGAAAAATAACTAGAGATAAATGACAATGAAAACAGGACAATCCAAAACCTATTTGATGCAGCAAAAGCAGTTCTAAGAGGGAAGTTTATAGCTATACAAGCCTACCTCAAGAAACAAGAAACATATCAAATAAAAATCTAACCTTACACCTATAGGAATTAGAGAAAGAAGAACAAACAAAACCCAAAATTAGCAGAAGGAAAGAAATCATGAAGATCAGAGCAGAAATAAATGAAATAGAAACAATAGCAAGGATCAATATAATTAAAAGCTAGTTCTTTGAGAAGATAAACAAAATTGATAAACCATTAGCCAGCCTCATCCATAAAAAGAGGGAGAGGACTCAAATCAATAAAATTAGAAATTAAAACGGGGGAGTTACAAAAGACAACAAAGAAATACAAAGTACCCTAAGAGAATGCTACAAGCAACTCTATGCCAATAAAATAGACAACCTGGAAGAAATGGGCAAATTCTTAGAAAGGTATAAACTTCCAAGCCTGAACCAGGAAGAAATAGAAAATATGAACAGATGAATGACAAGTAATGCAGTTGAACATGTTATTAAATATCTTCCAATAAACAAAAGTCCAGGACCAGAAGGCTTCACAGGTGAATTATATCAAACATTTAGAGAAGAGATCACATCCATCCTTCTCAAACTCTTCAAAATGATTGCAGAGGAAGGAACACTCCCAAACTCATTCTATGAGGCCACCATCACCCTGATACCAAAACCAGACACAGATACTACAAAAAAGGAAAATTACAGACCAATATTACTGATGAATATAGATGCAAAAATCCTCAACAAAATACCAGCAAACAGAATCCAACAACACATTGAAAGGATCATACACCATGATCAAGTGGGATTTATTGCAGGGATGCAATGATTCTTTAATATACACAAATCAGTCAATATGATACACCATACTAAAAAATTGAAGAATAAAAACCATATGATCATCTCAATAGACTCAGAAAAAGCTTTTGATAAAATTCAATACTGATTTATGATAAAAACTCTCCAGAAAGTGGGCATAGAGGAATCTACCTCAACATAATAAAGGCCATATAAGAGAAACCCACAGCAAACATCATTCTCAATGGTGAAAATCTGAAAGCATTTCATAAAAGATCAAAAAAGAAAAAGGATGTCTACTCTCACCACTATTATTCAACAATATTTTGGAAGTCCTAGCTACAGCAATCAGAGAAGAAAATGAAATAAAAGGAATACAGATTGGAAAAGAAGAAGTAAATCTGTCACTGTTTGCAGATGACATGATTCTATACATAGAGAATCCCAAAGATGCTACCAGAAAACTACTAGAGCTAATCAATGAATTTGGTAAAGTGGCAGGATACAAAATTAATGCACAGAAATCTCTTGCATTCCTATACACTAACGATGACACCTCAGCAAGAGAAATTAAGGAAACACTCCCATTTAGCATTGCAACAAAAAGAATAAAATACCTAGGAATAAACCTACCTAGGGAGACAAAAGACCTGTATGCAGAAAACTATAAGACACTGATGAAAGAAATTAAAGATGATACTAAAAGATATAACATGTTCTTGGATTGGAAGAATCAACATTGTGAAAATGACTATACTACCCAAAGCAATCTACAGATTCAGTGCAATACTTATCAAATTACCAGTGGCATTTTTTATGGAACTAGAACAAAAAATCTTAAAATTTGTATGAAGACACAAAAGACCCCAAATAGCCAAAGAAGTCTTGATGGACAAAAAACAGAGCAGGAGAAATCAGACTCCCTGACTTCCAACTATACTACAAAGCTACAGTAATCAAGACAATATGGTACTGGCAGAAAAGCAGAAACATAGATCAATGGATCAAGATAAGAAAGCACAGAGATAAACCCACACACCTATGGTCAATTAATCTATGCAAAGGAAGCAAGGATATACAATGGAGAAGACAGTCTCTTCAATAAGTGGTGCTGGGAAAACTGACAGCTACATGTAAAAGAATGAAATTAGAACACTCCCTAACACCATACACAAAAATAAACTCAAAATGGATTAGAGACCTAAATGTAAGACTGGACACTATAAAACTCTTAGAGTAAAAGATAGGAGGAACACTCTCTGACATAAATCACAGCAAGATCTTTTTTGATCCACGTCCTAGAGTAATGGAAATAAAAACAGAAATAAAAAATTGGACCTAATGAAACTTAAAAGCTTTTGCACAGCAAAGGAAACCATAAACAAAACGAAAAGACAACCCTCTGAATGGGAGAAAATATTTGCAAACTAATCAACAGACAAAGGATTCATCTCCAAAATATATAAACAGCTCATGCAGCTCAATATTAAAGAAAAAAAACAACCCAATCGAAAAATGGGCAGAAGACCTAAATAGAGAAAACCATAATTCAGAAAGACACATGCACCCCAATGTTCATTGAAGCAATATTTACAATAGCCAGGTCATGGAAGCAACCTAAATACCCATCGACAGATGAATGGATAAAGAAGATGTGGTACATATATACAATGGAATATTACTCTGCCATAAAAAGGAAGGAAATTGGGTCATTTGTTGAGACTTGGATGGATCTAGAGACTTATGCAGAGTGAAGTAAGTCAGAAAGAGACAAACAAATATCGTATATTAACACATGTATGTGGAACCTAGAAAAATGGTACAGATGAACCAGTTTGCAGGGCAGAAGTTGTGACACAGATGTAGAGAACAAACATATGGACACCAAGTGGGGAAAGCCGTTGGGGGTTGTGGATGGTGGTGTGATGGATTGGGTGATTGGGATTGACATGTATACATTGATGTGTATTAAATTGATGACTAATAAGAATCTGTTGTATAAAAAATAAATAAAATAAAATTTAAAAATTCAAAAAATAAGAAAAAAAACATTCAGTCATTCAATGTTTACTAAAAAAAAAAAGACAATATGTTACTGGAACAATGACAGAAATATAGACCAATGGAACAAGATATAAAGAACAGAGATAAACCCATGCACATATGGTCACCTAATTTTTGATAATGGCAGCAAGAATATACCGTGGAGAAAAGACAGGCTTGTTGATAAGTGGTGCTAGGAAAACTGGACAGCTACATGTAAAAGAATGAAATTAGAATACTCCCTAACACCATACACAAAAATAAACTCAAAATGAATTAAAGACCTAAATGTAAGGCCAGACACTATCAAACTCTTAGAGGAAAACATAGGCAGAACACTCTATGATGTAAATCACAGCAAGATCCTTTTTGACCCATCTCCTAGAGAAATGGAAATAAAAGCAAAAATAAACAAATGTGACATAATGAAATTTAAAAGCTTTTGCCCAACAAAGGAAACCATAAACAAGACAGAAGGACAACCCTCACAATGGGAGAAAATATTTGTAAATGAAGCAACTGACAAAGGATTAATCTCCAAAATTTACAAGCAGCTCATGAAGCTCAATATCAAAAAACACAAACAACACAATCCAAAAATGGGCAGTAGACCTAAATAGATATTTTGTCAAAGAAGATATACAGATTGCCAACAAACACATGAAAGAATGCTCAACATCATTAATCATTAGAGAAATGCAAATTAAAACTACAATGAGATATCATCACACACTGGTCAGAATGGCCATCATCAAAAAATCTACAAACAATAAATGCTGGGGTGGGTGTGGAGAAAAGGGAACCCTCTTGCACTGTTGGTGGGAATGTAAATTGATACAGCCACTATGGAGAACAGTATGGAGGTTCTTTAAAAAACGAAAAATAGCACTACTATACGACCCAGAATTCCCACTACTGGGCATATACCCTGAGAAAACCATAATTAAAAAAGAGTCATGTACCAAAATGTTCATTGCAGCTCTATTTACAATAGCCAGGACATGGAAGCAACCGAAGTGTCCATCAACAGATGAATGGATAAAGATGTGGCACATATATACAATGGAATATTACTCAGCCATAAAAAGAAATGAAACTGAGTTATTTATAACGGGGTGGATGGACCTGGAGTCTGTAATACAGAGTGAATTAAGTCAGAAGGAGAAAAACAAATACCATATCCTAACATATATATATGGAATCTAGGGAAAAAAATGTCATGAAGAGACTAGGGGTAGGACAGGAATAAAACACAGACCTACTAGAGCATGGACATGAGGATATGGGGAGAGGGAAGGGTAAGCTGTGACGAAGTGAGAGAGTGGCATGGACATATATACACTACCAAATGTAAAATAGATAGCTAGTGGGAAGCAGCCGCATAGCACAGGGAGATCAGCTTGGTGCTTTGTGACCACCTAGCGGGGTGGGATAGGGATGGTAGGAGGGAGGGAGACACAAGAGGGAAGAGATATGGGAACATGTGTATATGTATAACTGATTCACTTTGTTGTAAAGCAGAAACTAGCACACCATTGTAAAATAGTTATACTCCAATAAAGATGTTATAAAAGAATAGTCATGTACCAAAATATTTATTGCAGCTGTATTTACAATATCCAGGACATGGAAGCAACCTAAGTGTCCATCAACAGATGAATGGTTAAAGAAGATATGGCACATATATACAATGGAATATTACTCAGCCATAAGGAAAAACAAAATTGAGTATTTGTAGTGAGGTGGATGGACCTAGAGTCTGTCATACAGAGTGAAGTAAGTCAGAAAGAAAAAAATCAAATACCATGAGGCTTCCCTGGTGGCTCAGTGGTTGAGGGTCTGCCTGCTGATGCAGGGGATATGGGTTCATGCCCTGGTCTGGGAGGATCCCACATGCCAGAGAGCAGCTGGGCCCGTGAGCCATGGCCACTGAGCCTGTACGTCCAGAGCCTGTGCTCTGCAATGGGAGAGGCCACAACAATGAGAGGCTAGCGTACTGCAAAAAACAACAACAAACAAACAAACAAACAAAAAACCATATGCTAACACATATATATGGAATCTAAAAAAAAAAAAAAGACCCTAGGGGCAAAGTGGGTATAGACACAGACCTACTAGAGAATGGACTTGGGGATATGGGGAGGGAGAAGGGTAAGCCGTGACAAAGTGAGAGAGTGACATGGACATATATATACTCCCAATGTAAAATAGATAGCTAATAGCTAGTGGAAAGCAGCTGCACAGCACAGGGTGATCAGCTCGGTGCTTTGTGACCACCAAGAGGGGTGGGATAAGGGCTGTGGGAGAGAGGGAGACACAAGAGGGAAGAGATATGGGGATGTATGTATATGTATAACTGATTCACTTTGTTATAAAGCAGAAACTAACACACCTTTGTAAAGCAATTATACTCCAATAAAGATGTTTAAAAAATTTTTTTAAGTTTAAAAATTTTTTAAAATGAGCCTGATAAGAATAACTGGTAGTAGACTTTTCTGAAATTGTATTGCATCTTCTTTGGCTATGTTTGGGATAGGGTTCCCTTAGGTGACATTTCTGTCTGAAGAATAACTTGCACTTCTACATTGGTTTGTGTTTCTGCCTGTGAGCATTTGCTTGAGCTAACCACTCCTTACTCTGGGGAAGCACATTAGATTAAAATTAAGTCTAAAATATAAATTGAATGTATACCAAAGGTACGCTATTGTGCTAAGTTTGTGGGAGTGGGGTGGTCAGGGAATGGAAAAAGACACTTGAAAAATGAAGTAGAAATTTCATTGGAGATTCTATCATATCTGCATATACGTCTTGTGAATTCTTGATGTACAACAATCCTCTATTGGGCACAAGGGTTGTGAGTGGAGAGACATGTCTCTAATGACGTGGACCTCAGCACAGAATGACTGTGATGTTAGGTCAAATCACAAACTTGTTTGCCTTTAGTTGCCACACACTCAAAACTGGTACAGAGCAATTGTTTCCAGAGTGATGCTCACAATCAGAGATGCTCACAAAATAAGATGATTCATTGAGGTGTGAAAAGAGAATATCAGAACTGATACTAGCGAAAGGATAAAATTACTAACAGTTAATTTTTCATTTGATATGGGAGCCCTTTCTCAGTCCTTAAGTCAGTCACGTGATTCACAGTGACCTTGAGGTATCCAGAGGGGAGGATGAGGATTCATTCCATAGTTCAGAGGGTTGGGTTGGGTACCATTGCTGTTTTATTCTCTTTTAGTTTATATATGCCCAGGTAAGTGGATTTGTGGATTACATTATCTTCTTTTACCTAAACCACGCTTCATAGACTAGTGACTGATAATAATCCTGTGAGGATACTGTGCACTATAAGTCATGTTAAGAGTACAAGCCCCAGAGAACTGCCTATTGGGGACATGGTAGAGCCTCAGTCTTCCTCGTCCCTCTGCCAGGTGAAGATCTAAAATTGATCTAAATTAATAAACTTAAAAAAAATAAATAAAATTGATCTTCCCACTCATTGGTCAGCCAATGATTTGGAAAGTAAACAACACTTTAAAATGGGAGGGGTAGTTAGGGAGTTTGGGATTGACATGTACACACTGCTATATTTAAAAGGGATAACCAACAAGGACCTACTATATAGTACAGGGACGTCTGCTCAATATTATGTAACAACCTAAGTGGGAAAATATTTTGAAATAGAATAGATACACGTATATGTATAAATGAGTTGCTTTGCTGTACACCTGAAACTAACACAACATTGTTAATCAACTATACTCAAATATGAAATAAAAAGTTAAAAAAGAAAAAACCTCTCACATAAGAACATTGGAAATATCAAGAAAATTTCTCTAACCTGCTTCAACATTAGATAAGCTAGAAGTTGAGTAACAAAATTCCATGCTGTTGCTCATTGGGTACATAGGATTGAAAAGTGATTTCATGACTAGTCAGCAGAGTTGAGATTATGCCTTCATCAATGGGCATTCTGTATCTTCATGAGATTCCTATTACAGTTAGAGCAGTTATGAAAACCAAGGATCAAAACAAACTGAAATCATTGCTAGACCTTACAATTGTTCTATCACAATGTATTAAACCAAGACTCTCTGAAATGGGAAACATATTTAGTCTGAAGGCTTTCACTGAAAATATTACCATGAATAACGTTTTCAATTTCAGCAAAAGGCTAACATTAAATTATAATTACATAATAAAATTAAAATGTAAATATTGGTCATTTCATTTTTTTCTCATTTAAAAATATGGTAATATGGTTTAATGTAAGTTTTATAATGAGTGTACATATTTATAGTATGTATAGATGTATATATATATATATATATATGTTTGTTTACTGTCTGTTTAATCTGTTTATTTATTTATATGGGGTCAGTTAGCTCAATTTTTTTTCCTGGTAAGTATATATGATCAAAACTGTTGGAAGCCACTGGATTTGTGGAGTATAAAGCTACTTTTGAAAATATTTTGTATGAGCATAGTAGTAATGATAGAGAATTCTATCTGAGAGGCCAAATATAAAGCTACTAACCCATATGATCGGTTAGGGCAATGAAATGTAAGCAGGTGCCAAAAGAAATTTGATTAAATGGGGATGATTTAATTTTTCTAAAATAATACAATTCAAATTGTTCTCTCTTCTCTTCAAGGCTCTGCTGCACATCCGCAGGCTCTTCTGCCTTACTACTCAGTGTGTATTTGTACAAATCCTCTTCTCCAGCCTGAAGGCTCTCTGCCTCCCAAATAGAGTTGGTGCCTGCTCCCTGCAGATGTTTCTTTCCCATTCCCCCTCTGAAATGCCCTGTCATGTCCTATTGACCTTCTTGTTTTATCCAAATCCTGATCATCTTTCCTGACCAAGGTCAAATCTCTTCTCCTCCTACAATCTTCTCAGACCACTTTAGCCTGCAATCTTCTTTCTTTTTTAAACTAATAGCAGTTTCTATCTCTGCCACTCATTTGACAATCAACTCTATAATGCATTGTGACAGCTCTGATATTACATTGTGCCACATCGTTATTTCCCTCTTTTGTTTTTCGTTTTTTATCTATTTCCCCTCATATTTTTCTTTATAACTGAAACTTCATTCAAACATCCTTTATGGTACAGCTGGCATTTTCCCCTTCTGCTACACCTTTTCTTAATCTGTGCTCAGTATGTAATTAGACTCAGGGAAGGTGTTTCATAAATATTCGTTGTTAGAATAAAGGATTGGCAGTTCTGTTTGATGTTGCTTTTCCTCAGTTGAAATAGAATGAAAGGATATACTCATAGGGCTGAGGTAAGGATGAAATGAACAGTGTATGTAAAGTGAAAGACAGAGCACAACTTGGTAAATTTCACTTTCCCCAGAATTAACTCAGTAATGGAAATTTTTATGTCACAAAACTACCATGTTATTTTGAAGCAGCAGTTGGACAGGAATGAATGATTTGAGGCATAATTCATTCATTCACTTTGACACTAAAGAAGATGTTTTAAATTTTCATTTTCCTGTGCCTTCTTTTCTTATTATGTCAATTATTATTCTCTCCCGTGATCAAGAGAAGGGATTATAATTTTCTTCACTCATTGATAATTGATGCTACTAGTATGATGGTCTCCGCAACAATTCAATATACTGACCACAATGAAAAAAAAAAAAGAAAAGAAATAGATGCACACACACACCTGCAGTGCCCTTAATCAGACCAGAAACTTCCTGCTGACAGATATTTAACTCATTAATTCTGTTTGGCTGTTGGTCTGACACCATCACTATAATACAATATGAAGTGCTAATTATCACAAAATCCAATGATACAATTTACCGGGAGAGAAAAACCTTTTTTTCTTTCTTTATTGGAAGCTGCCTGCTCCTTCTCTTAAATTTGATCAGCATTTACTGTGATAGAAGAGGAAACCATGGCACCATACTTGCCTTGAGCCCTAACTAATGCAAAGAACAGTTCACTCTCAATCCATGTTACTTTTCAGATAATTCAGCACATTACTGGGTACTTAAGAGTTTCTGCTGGTAATCTAAGACGAGAAAACAAATCTGATATTCTGTATCCCTTCAAATGGGGGCTCAGCTGACTCAGATGATGAGCTGCAGAGGCCAGGATCTTCTGCCTTTGAATCCATTTTTGTGCACAGGCACTGAAGGGCTGAGCATCCATTTCCTCCCATTTCCTAAATTAAGTGGGCTGGTCAGTTTCAGTATTCCTTCCAGGTCCAGATTTCTTAAAAACAAAGTCACCATTGCCAGAGACTTCCTGAAGAGTGTGTATATGAATCCAGAAGTCTGGGAACTGCCAGTGGCCTCCTAGTCCAGGCTGCTGATTCTAAGCACACATCTAAGGAGTGCTTGGAGAGTCCTTCCCAGAGCACCCACTGCCTCTTGCGGAAAATTGCCTCACTGCCTCGGGTTCTCCAGTCACCCAAGTCCTCCTATTGACTTAGTCAAGATTTGGTGATCCCTGAATAGCCTTTCCTGCCCCTTGTGGTCAGTTAATAATTGAGCAGCCATTTTTGTACCTGGAGGCATCACTAACCTCACCCATTTCAGCTTTTCTTTGGCAGATCTCCTAAACCCTGTGCTTTCTTTCTTTCTTTTCCCCCCATTTTATTTATTTATTTATTCTTTTTTTAAATTGATGTATAGTTGATTTATAATGTTGTGTTAGTTTCAGGTGTACAGCAAAGTGATTCAGTTATACATATACATGTATCTATTCTTTTTCAAGTTCTTTTCCCATTTAGGTTACTGCAGAATATTGAGCAGAGTTCCCTGTGCTATACAGTAGGTCCTTGTTGGTTATCTATTTTAAATAGAGTAGTGTGTACATGTCAATCCCAAACTCCCAATTTAACCCTCCCCTGCCACCTTTCCCCTTTGGTAACCAATAGTTTGTTTTCTAATTCTGTGAGTCTGCTTGTGTTTTGTAAATAAGTTCATTTGGATCTTTTTTTTTTTTTTGATTCTGCATATGAGATATCATATATTTGTCTTTCTCTGTCTGACTTCATCTCTAGATCAATCCGTGTTGCTGCAAATGGCATTATTTCATTTTTTTGTGTGGCTGAGTAATATTACATTGTGTATATATACCACATCTTCTTTATTCATTCATCTGTTGATGGACATTTAGGTTGCATCCATGTCTTGGTTATTGTAAATAATCCTGCAAAGAACACAGGGTGCAGGTATCTTTTTGAATTAAAATTTCCTCTGATTTCTACATGGCCTGTGCCTATGGGTGGTGAGTGGAAAGTTGGGACATGGAGTATGTGTGTATGAAGAGGGATTTTTGTGGGTGGACAGAAGGGGGAGAGAATGTGCTCTCTATCTGCCAGACCATCAATCTCACCTCTTTCAACAGAATTCCATTTACTTAATTCCTTATTCCTGGAGCTCATAGAATGCAGCAATAGGAGAAGAACAGCAAGGAAATTTTTCAGGGCACAAACCTCTTTAAAATGTTCACTTTATGTGCAATGAATGAAATATTGACTGTCCAGTATATTATTTTAAAAAGGGATATTAAACAACAGGACAAGACTGTCTGGTTATATTACAATGTCTATCTTCTCATGTGTCAGCAACAAGTAATGTTGAAGGAGGCCTAATTATCATATTCACAGTAGTCCAGGTAGTAAAACAGTTATGCTTTGAATCGCTCAGGATGTTCAGAACTGAAATAGATAAACTATGTGGAGACTAGTAATAGGTAATTATTCTCTACTTACATATTCAGCCTCATAATTCTAAATTAAGGTAAGTGGAAAAAGCTTATAAAATATTCAAAGCTCCTTTATCTTTCCTCCTCCCTCTTATTAGAAACTGTGCATGAATTTGCATAGAATAAACTGAGCTCATAAATCAAAGAAGAAACTGCAAGAATGCTCTTTGTAAGTTATAATTTAAGGTTAACTGTAGCACATTTTGCTTACTGTATTATTAATGACTTTCGTTCACTCATGACAAGATTACATATTAAAAATTGTTGGTAGACAAAACTCAGTTCATAATCAATTTGCTTCTTAATGTGAGCAATCTGTGTGCATCCCTACAGTGGAGGCAGGTTTAGTGAGGATAATGGAAGGAGTGCCCTGGGAAGGATGGTTCTCACACAGTTGAGCTCCCTCGGGGGTGTGATTGACAGGCAGCCTCAAAGGGGAATGAGGCCACTGATGCTGGGCATACTGGACTGCTCAGGCAGGGCTCTGGGCTGCTCCCTGAGGCTCCGGACTTGGACCCCACCCCCAATCAGGGGAGTGGTGGGTATTTCCCTACCACTTGCCAATACTTGATATCTTTTTGGCCTCACAGCCTCATGTTTTAAAATTCATCACATCCATTTACTAGAAAATGTATTCATTTTGCACTATTAAGCCGAGTCCCTTTCAACGTGCTTTCTCAAATCAGGTTTCCAGATACTTGAGCTGTCCTTCTCATTTTCTCTTGTTCTTCTTCTTTTTCATGGCATGTTTAGATTTCGAACCAGTTCCTCGTCTTGCTCTTCACTTTTGTGTTTCAGTGTTGCTGCTCCTCTGTAGAAATGCTCCTCCTCCACTTGAACAAAGGATTGCCAACCCTGCCTCTGCAGTTACAGCTTTCTGCCTCCTGGGCCCACCTGAGGGTAAAGTTTTCACTTGAGTAGATTTAGATACCAGCTGCTTTCTGATGCCTGTGCTACAGAAAGATTTACTCTCATTCTCAGCTAGGGAAGGAGAAAGACAGACAGACAGAATGTTCACAGGTTATTTCTCTGGAAGTCAGCCCGGGTGGGTTTGCTATTGTGTTTATGTCTTGTGTGGCAGCCCTGGCTCTGCTCCAGGTAGAATTTTGGAGGAAGAATAATCTCTGAGTTGTGTACATGCCTGGGTGTCTTCTGAATGTGTGGGGAAGCATCCGAAAATCTTATAATGAAGTGTTCAATTGCTTTATTTCATTAATGCTTTAAATCCTAGTACTGTAGATTCAGATGAATTGGCATTCATTTATCTAAAGAGTGCCTAGAAATTATGTCAGAAGCCTTGATCATACTGGGAACACCTGAGGTTTCAGCTCCTTGGGATGAGGAACCTTTGATGTAGATGTAATAGTACCTATAAGATGGAGAAAGCATTGTCTGTAGATTATAAACTATCACCAGGAAGGATCGGGGTGGAGAATTGTTTCTTATTTGACACCAATTTCTAAGCAATGGGACTGACTTCCTGCCTTGACCTCCCCTGCCTCAGAAACCCCAACCCCATCCACAGGCAAACACTCCAAGGAAATGGGAAATATTCAGAGGGACTTAATGCAAAGCCAGAGGAGGCACAAAGAAAAAAGAATGTGTCAAGGTATGGTGTTGGCAGAAATGAGAAGTGAGCCTGAGAAACGCACTGAGGTGTGAGGTGGCACGGGCACTCGAAAGGGAAGGTGACTCATCTCAGATGTAAAGAAAGCCGGGACAGTCATTAAATTTAAATTAAATGACGGGATGAAAGGAAAAGTCAAAAGGGACATTTTTCTGGCTGACTTAAAAATTGAGTGTTCTTAAGTGTTTCATCTTCAATGTTTTCTACCTGACTCTCTTTTGGTGGCCTCATTATTCTCTGGGCTTCAGCTCTGCCTCTTAATCCCTGACTCTTACATCTCTCAACTCAGTGCAGCCTACACTTCCGGACTTGTGCTGTAGGTGCCCTGCCTTACTTTTTCCCAAGCAGCACCTCAAAATTACCATGTCCCAAACAGAACCCCCTTCTTTCCCATCCAAACAACCCCTTGGACTCTCCATCTCTGTGTACTACAGTCACACTTCCAGTCCACAGGCTGGGCTCCAGGCCCTCCGGATCCTACCCAACATCTTCCAAATTGCCCCTCACTTGCAGTTCCTGGACTTGCCTTAGCACAGGTGGCTTCCTAAAGCAAACTTTTGGTCATGTCATTTCCTTATTTAAAATCTTTCAGTGGCTCTTTAAATGATCAATTCAGATTTCTCAGCATGGATATATAACCCTTATGATCTTCCTCATGTCTACCTGTTTATTATCTTCTACTTTTCAACTATAGACTTGTAGATTTCCAATCAAACATTTCTCTCAACCTCTCTCTCTCTCTCTCTTTCTCCTATAACACCTAAATTTTAGGCAGTCACTCTTTATTTCACATTTATCCAAAGGCAGACATTTTATTTCTCTAATGTTGCCAAAATGTTAATTTAATTCATTAAAAATGTATTGTGCATCTATAATGAAATTCTAGGAGTTGGAGGAGGTGGGAGAGTGAAGATGGTTGAGTAAAAACAGAGAGAGTAGGAAACAGAGAAGACCCAGAGGACCTTGAGACTCTGTAGCAGCCCCCTTTCCTTTCCAGGAACACAGCAATCAGAAGCCTTGGGGAACGGTCCCACTGAGCAGAGTCCACACTGCCCCAGGGCCAACTGTAATCCTAGGTAGTCTGACTTTCCTTTGAGTGGAGACCGAGTAATGGATTCAAACTAACTGACCAGCTCACAAGAGCTACTTTCCCAGGTTTTAAACTCAGAGGCACAATACCCCAAATTAAAATTTGAAATAGGACTTCATTATTACAATGGAGTTATTACAGTGTTTATTTTTCATATGGTTACATTAATTACAGCTGAGCTCACCTATGAGATTTTAGGCTCTCTAATTTGCCGAGTTCAGTTTGTCACAAGCAGTTCAGTTCAGTTCCTCTATTGCCATGAGGTCCATCAGAGAAGAAGACCTTAATGTTAATTAAAGTGCCGCATTGCCTTTGTACCTCAGGGGGAACTGTGACTTCCAAAGTTGGGAGAAAGATCCATACTTTCCACGTAAATGAGTATTGTGCATTCTCATTTTGAGTGGGGCAATCCCAGAATGGTGGGGGAATGGGAATTAAGAAAAGTGGGTACAAAGGGGGTGGGAAGGAGAGACTCAGTTTCTATATTTCTGCTACTTGCTATAGAGTCACACAACAAAACTGTAAACATTACAATATAGGAATTGCTTAGTAGCTCATTTGAAAGTTACTCCTCCAAAGTCACAAAATCATTCATAATTAATTGTCAATTGATTGATGCAAACATATGCCATAGGAGTTCTGAGGAGGTGAGATCAATGTGGATTGAGGCAGCACAAGGGTCCTGAACAAAGGCTAGGACTGAAGTGTGGAACGGCAGAGCAGCTTTTGAGGTTGGGAAAGCAAAGGTGGCCTCTGGGTGACATGAATTCACAGTGCCTTGATGCTCCCAGTAGGGGGCAGTGCAGACGCTGACTGAAGCAGAATATATACCACACCTGGGCAAACTGTCCTTGATGCATTCATTGCATGGGGAGAAAACTTGTCTTGAGGGCTTGCACTGAAGTCCCTTAGATCTAGTCCACCATTTTGTGTTCAACTCTGTTTTGTATGGAAGCGTACAGAGCACTTCTCCATTTCCCTTCCTAATTCCATTCTATAGAAGAGGCTAACTGCTGTTGACACGTTGTTATGTATCCTTTCAGCTCTCTTACTATGCATTTATATATGTAGATACAGATACATATTCATATATATACATACATTCATACAAATTCTAAACTTAAATGGGGTCATTTATATGTATATAACTCTTATGAGCTGCTTAATTTATTACCTACACGTGTACCTGGATGATCCTTCCTCATCAGTTGCCTTCATTCTTTTTTGTTCCACAGTGTCCTATAATAATGGACACCTCTGGATTTATTTAACCAATATGTTACAGATGGGCATTTAGCATGTTTTCAATTTTTCTCTAGGGCAAAAATCATCTTGATATTTATGCTTTTGTACCAAGTGTTCGTTTCTCTGTAGGGACAGGTTCATAAAAGTAGACTTGCTAATTTTGAAAAACAGAAAAGCTATTAGATTAAGTTCCAAAAAGATTCTATTCACATCCCATCAAAGTATATAATATGGTTTAATGCCCACTTACCCACATTGGGGAAAATCCTCGATTCTTCTGTTTGCAAATTTGATGGGTGAGAAATGGTATTTTGTTTAAAAATACATATTTTTGATTAGTAATGAAGTTTAACATCTTTTTTAATGTGATTAGCCATTTTATTTTTTTCAAGTCTTTTTTTTATGGCTCCAAAGAAACCATTTGTCTCATTTCTATTCCTCATTAATTAGAATAAAATCAGTTTGACTTTCACTGAATTTTTTCCTAACCATCAAATACCTAAACCAAGGAATGTGAAAGTGCTAAGTGAGTTAAATAATCAATTGATCAATATGTATTCACTGGGAAATTAATGCCTCTAGTGTGTGCTGGATATTGTTGGGGATATGGCTCTGGTTTTTAAGAAGCTTATATGATCTTTTAGGGTGATAAGTCTCAAACTGTAAGCAAGGTAGTACCATTGTTTACTAGACCCGAAGGACTGTAGGAAACCCTGGTAGAGAGGTGCTCTGTGGATTAAAGTAGCTGTCAGAAGCTTACTGAAGGAGTCATAGTTGTTCTTAATCTTGAGAGGGGCCTGTTGGATGAAGGGAGTGCATTTTAGGTTGGGAAGCATAGTGTGAGCCAAGGCACTAAGTGGTTAAATTGTGGCTTTTGGAGAGTAACAAGAAGTGTGGTCATCTTGAAGCAGGAATTATGGAAATTTACAGGAGTGCACAAATTCTTGAGCTTCTCTGAATACTCCCCCAGCCCCATCACACACACACACACACACACACACACACACACACACACACACACACACACAGAATACTGTTTCAATCTCCGCTACAGGGGGTTTGCCTCTGCCCATTCTTGTCTTGACCTGCTTTTGTGAGGCTGTAGACAGGGAATTGGGCTTTAAGGGTTCAGGACGACAGATAAGGACAGGGACAAAGCTTTACCCAATGAAGCTACACTGGATCCCCCAGGAAGCTGCTGGATCAGAGACTTGCCTGATTGCAGCCCCTAAAGCCTCATCATTTTGTCCAGAGGTACCATAGCTGCAATTACAGTCCAAACCCAGAGTCAATTACTCACTGTGTGAATCACCCCCAAAAGATTGCTTTTTCCTTTTCCATTAGTATCACACATAATTGCACTCTGTATAGTTCCTAAACTTTTATTCCTGACTTCAATATCCGTGAGGATGTTGGGTGGTTATAAAGTCTCTTCAGCTCCTATCACTGACCTCACTGACACTTTCCATAAGGTTCTTTTACTATTTTTTTTCATTAACAGTACACCCAACCACCTATTATTAATTTTCCAGCTCCTCATGAGGAAAGAATCACTGTTTTCCCTGCTGATTTTTCCATATGTTCATCCTTCCCACTTTTTATTTGTCTCCCTATTAATGGGGAATGTTAACACTCATGTACCCTAGAGTTGTAGGGATGCCTGATTTTGATGGTTCTGTGCTTTCTTTTTGATGGGCACCCCCATTGCAGACCCTGCCCTTCCCTACCTCTTGGTCCACAAGATCACCATGAGCTGACCAAGGTCATGACCTCTCCCTGGCTTTCTCCCTGTTTCAATGTCAAGCTGCAGCTAAACCCTGCTTTCACTCTCTTTCTGCTATTGAGTGTAGCTGTCCCATATATTACCTGCCCTTAGGGCTTATTAAATGGGATCAACAAATTCATCATTAATAATGTAGCAGCTGCTAACTAGCACCATATGAGTTAATAAAAGCAAAGCCATGCTGAGCTCTCAGTAGCAAGGGAGACAGGATGAGAAGAAGCTGGTGATAGAGTAGGGTATCAACCTAGCTAGATGAAGGAAGGGGGCAGGCAGTCCTCCATCTGGCATCAAGAGGACACTGTTGCATATTTGGGCCACAACTCATGCAAAAGGCCTAGTCTGTTTAAAAAAAAAAAAAAATCAGTAGGGAATTTCAGTCAGTGATGATATTTCCAGAAAGTCAAAGTAATAGCAGTGGCTCTTGAAGACATTTCACTGGGATTGCATCTACCAGCAGTGGAGTATACGGTGGGGTGAGGCATTCAAAAGGCAGTCAGAGCAGGCAGATGACACAACACAATGTGCAAACATTCCAGATATGTGTGCAAGGTCTCAGGCCAGGAGCGCAGGGACCATGAAGTACTGGAACCCAAGTTAAGGTATGGTCATGAGACAGGCTAAGCAGAGCAGGTGCTTCTAGGAGGTGTATAGAGGATGTATGAGAATTCAGAGAGCACAACCAAGTGTCGAGTCATGAATTTTATTATTTTTTTCCTATATAACTAATGTCTCACTCAAATTCAATAGGATCTGTGTGTTCTGTTTCTTGCAAATTGCCTTCCTCAAATCTTTTTGATTTAGTTTCCATGAAAGAAATAATTATATTTCTTTTGCATTCATACTTTATTGGTTTACATATTATTTAGTTAAAATGTGTCATTGTAATAAAAAGCCCAAAATGACAAAAATGTGTTTGGTCATAAACACAACTGACTCTTGGTGGTGAGTATGGAACTCACAGGTGGGAACAGAAGTATGTAGGCAAACCAGGGAATCTCCTCCCTGTCAGCTGCTTTTAGTTTGCTCTGGGCGTAAGAGAGAACACCAATTAATCCTAAGTGTGAGGTAAGTGTCATCTCCTGTCCTTCACTATACTGTTTCTCAGCCAGGAGGAAAGTATAAGACCCTGAAGGATGAGGGATCAAGAATTCAAGGAGAGAATGTGGTGAATGATGAAGGGTGATAAGAGTTGCTTAAAATCTTATATTTATATATGCTTATTGGTGTATATACATACATGTGTGCAGGCACGTGCATGAAAGTGTGTGTGTGCACGTATTGCAAAGAAATAACGATCTTTGTGAAGGCAGCTGCAAGCAAAGATGTGTAGTTAGAGGCCAGATTGCAAATAATTAAGGAGTGTCTAAATGGTAAGGCAGTTGAAATAGCAGGTGTGGACTATTCTTGAATTAGGAGCCCAGGTGAACGAGAATGATAAGGAGTTCATTGAAGGAGCAAGGGGGTACTAAGACAGATTTTGTAACATAAAGAAGACAAGATTATGTTTATAGTTGAAAGTAGCATGCTAATGGAGAGGGATATTGAAAGGTGAAGAGGAAGAATAAGGGAGTTGAGAAGATGTACTACAAAAGCAAAGGCAAATAATACAAATATCTGCTCCTAGAAGAGCAGAGAAAGTTCTAAGACAAAAGCAGAGATGTATTAAAACACAGACACAGGATTCTGCAACCTCTACTAGAAGAGGATCTATAGATAGATAGATAGATAGGAACGATGTTTTAAGGCAATGAAGTTACTGGGGATAAAATATGTACAGTGATCATATAAATGAGGGACACACAACTATGTAGGTGCATCAAGAAAGTCTTACCAGGTAAGGATAAGATTGCAATGTGAACTAAAATATGAAAGAGATTTTCCAAGAAAACTGATGGGGAGGGAATTCTGGGCAGAGGACTCACAGGTGCAATCTCACAGAGGTGAACAATGCAGAGTTGCGATTAGTGGTTTGGTGTAGCATCTGAGCAAAGTAATTATGGCTGGGGTGGGGAGAGGCTGAAACTGGACACATCGGGACAGAAAAGATTTTATCTTTACATTTTTATTCTTAGAGTGAGGAGATTGGATTTTACTCTGTAGTTTGGAAACCTCTGTTTAATAATGATTTTTGAAAATCTGCTTCACGTCTATCAAGATGGTATAGACATGATAGCATGTGAAACATGTGATAACCAGAATGTTCTTTCTGAAATAATAGTAACAGTCCCATGTTTTGAGAAAGTCTTTCTGCAGCATCTTAAAGAGACCTGTAGAATTTGAAGCATAAAATGGAAGGTCCTTGTTTCATAATTTAGGCCTAATGAGAATTCTCTGTCTCTCTCACTCTCTCTATATGGATAAGCATACATGTGTGTGTGTATATATATATATATATATATATATATATATATATATATATATATATATATACACATGCACTATATATATGTAGATCTAGGAAATAAAGTGAAAGCAATGATGGAGGCTAAATAATACTAATAAATAACCAAGTGATCACTGAAGAAATCAAAGAGGAAATCAAAAAATACCTAGGAACAAATGACAGTGAAAACATGATGACCCAGAACTTATGGGATGCAGCAAAAATGTTCTGAGAGGGAAGTTTATGGCAATACAATCCTACCTCAAGAAACAAGAAACATCTCAAATAAACAACCTAGATTTATACCTAAAGGAATTAGAGAAAGAAGAACAAAAAAACCCTAAATTTAGCAGAAGGAAAGAAATCATAAAGGTCAGATCAGAAATAAATGAAAAAGAAATGAAGGAAACAATAGCAAAGATCAATAAAACTAAAAGCTGGTTATTTGAGACGATAAATAAAATTGATAAACCATTAGCCAGACTCATCAAGAAAAAAAGGGAGAAGACTCAAATGAATAGAATTAGAAATGAAAAAGGAGATGTAACAACTGACACTGCATAAATACAAAAGATTATTAGAGATTACTACAAGCAACTGTATGCCAATAAAATGGACAACCTGGAAGAAATGGACAAATTCTTAGAAATGCACAAGCTGCCGAGACTGAACCAGGAAGAAATAGAAAATATGAACAGACCAATCACAAGCACTGAAATTGAAACTGTGATTTAAAATCTTCCAACAAACAAAAGCCCAGGACCACACGGCTTCACAGGTGAATTCTAGCAAACATTTAGAGAAGAGCTAACACCTATCCTTCTCAAACTCTTCCAAAATATAGCAGAGGGAGGAACACTCCCAAACTCATTCTATTAGGCAACCATCACCCTGATACCAAAACCAGAGATGTCACAAAGAAAGAAAACTACAGGTCAATATCACTGATGAACATACATGCAAAAATACTCAACACAATACTAGCAAACAGAATCTAACAACATATTAAAAGATCATACACCACGATCAAGTGGGGCTTATCCCAGAAATGCAAGGATTCTTCAACATATGCAAATCAACCAATGTGATACACCATATTAACAAATTGAAGGAGAAAAACCATACGATCATTTCAAAAGATGCAGAAAAAGCTTTCAACAAAATTCAACACCCATTTATAATAAAAACCCTCCAGAAAGCAGGCATAGAGGGAACTTACCTCTACATAATAAAGGCCATATATGACAAACCCACAGCCAACATTGTTCTCAATGGTGAAAAAGTGAAACCACTTCTTTTAAGATCAGGAACAAGACAAGGTTGCCCACTCTCACCACTAATATTCAACATAGTTTTGGAAATTTTAGCCACAGCAATCAGAGAACAAAAAGAAAAAAGAAGAATCCAAATTGGAAAATAAGAAGTAAAGCTGTTACTCTTTGCAGATGACATGTTAGTATACATAGAGAATCCTAAAGATTCCACAGAAAACGATTAGAACTAATCAATGAATTTGGTAAGGTAGAAGGATACAAAATAAATGTACAGAAATCTCTTGTGTTCCTATATACTAATGGTGAAAAATCTGAAAGAGAAATTAAGGAAACACTCCCATTTACCATTGCAACAGAAAGAATAAAATACCAAGGAATAAACCTACCTAAGGAGACAAAAGAACTGTATGCAGAAAACTATAAGACACTGATGAAAGAAATTAAAGATGATATAAACAGATGGAGAGGTATACCGTGTTCTTGGGCTGGAAGAATCAACATTGTGAAAATGACTCTACTATCCAAAGCAATCTACAGATTCAATTTAATCCCTATCAAACTATCAATGGCATATTTCTCAGAACTAAAAATAAATTCACGATTTGTATGGAAACACAAAAGACTCCGTATAGCCAAAGCAATCTTGAGAAAGAAAAACGGAGCTGCAGGAATCAGGCTCTCTTATTTCAGACTATACTACAAAGCTACAGTAATCAAGGCAATATGTTACTGTCACAAAAACAGAAATATGGATCAATGGAATAGGATAGAAAGCCTAGAGATAAACCCAAGCACATATGGCCACCTTATTTTTGACAAAAGAGGCAAGAGTATACAATGGAGAAAAGATAGCCTCTTCAAAAAGTGGTGCTGGGAAAACTGGACAGCTACATGTAAAAAAATGATGTTGGAACACTCCTTAACACCAGACACAAAAATAAACTCAAAATGGAATAAAGACCTAAATTTAAGGTCAGACACCATAAAACTCTTAGAGGAAAACATAGGCACAACACTCTATGACATAAATCACAGCAAGATGCTTTTTGAACCATGTCCTAGAGAAATGGAAATAAAAACAAAACTAAATAAATGGGACCTCAATAAATGGAACTTCAATGCTTTTGCACAGAAAAGGAAACCAAAAACAAGACAAAAAGACAACTCTCAGAATGGGAGAAAAAATTGGTAAAAGAAGCAACTGACAAAGGATTAATCTCCAAAATATACAAGAAGCTCATGCAGGTCAATATTAAAAAAAAACAAACAACCCAATCAAAAAATCGGAAGAACACCTAAATAGACATTTCTCCAAAGAAGATATACAGATTGCCAACAAACATATGAAATGATTCTCAATATCACTAATCATTAGATAAATTCAAATAAAAACTACAATGAAGTATCACCTCACACTGGTCAGAATGGCCATCATCAAAAAATATACAAATAATAAATGCTGGAGAGGGTGTGGAGAAAAGGGAACCCTCTTGCACTGTTGGTGGGAATGTAAATTGATACAGCCTCTATGGAGAACAGTATGGAGGTTCCTTAAACTACTAAAAATAGAACTACCATATGGCCCAGCAATTCCACTACTGGACATATACCCTGAGAAAAACATACTTCAAAAAGAGTCATGTACCACAATATTCATTGCAGCACTTTTTACAATAGTCAGGACATGGAAGCAACCTAAGTGTCCACTGACAGATAAATGGATAAAGAAGGTGTGGCACAGATATACAATGGAATATTTCTCAGCCATTAAAAGAAGCAAAATTGAACTATCTGTAGTGAGGTGGATGGACCTAGATTCTGTCATACATAGTGAAGTAAGTTCGTAAGAGAAACACAAATACCATATTCTAACACATATATATGTAATCTAAAAAAAAAAAAAAAGCATTCTGATGAACCTAGGAGGAGGACAGGAATAAAGATGCAGACGTAGAGAATGGACCTGAGGACACGGTGAGGGGGAACGGCTGGATGGGACAAAGTGAGACAGTAGATTGACATATATACACTACCAATGTAAAATAGATAGCTAGTGGGAGGCAGCTGTATAGTACAGGGAGATCAGCTCGGTGCTTTGTGACCACCTAGAGTGGTGGGTTAGGGAGGGTGGGAGAGAGATGCAAGAGGGAGGGGATATGGGGATATATGTATACCTATAGCTGATTCACTCTGTTATACAGTAAAAAGTAAGACACCATTGTAAAGCAATTATATTCCAATAAAGATGTTAAAAATATGTTTAAAACCCAAAAATCAAAAATACAATAGCCAGGACATGGACAAAAACTAAGTGTCCATCGAGAGATGAATGGATAAAGAAGATGTGGCACATATATACAATGGAATATTACTTAGCCATAGAAAGAAATGAAATTGAGTTATTTGTAGTGAGTTGGATGGATGTAGAGTCTGTCATACAGAGTGAAATAAGTCAGAAATAGAAAAACAAATAATGTATGCTAACACATATATATAGAATAAAAAAGATTCTGAAGAACCTAGGAGCAGGACAGGAATAAAGGCGCAGCTGTAGGGGCTTCCCTGGTGGCACAGTAGTTAAGAATCCATCTGCCAATGCAGGGGACAGGGGTTCGAGCCCTGGTCCGGGAGATCCCACATGCCGCGGAGCAACTAAGCCCATGCACCACAACTACTGAGCCTGAGCTCTAGAGCCTGTGAACCACAGCTACTGAAGCCTGCGTGCCTAGAGCTCGTGCTCCGCAAGAAGGGAAGCCACCGCAATAAGAAGCCCACACATCGCAACAAAGAATAGCCCCTGCTCGCAACAACTAGAGATAGCCCGCGCACAGCAACAAAGACTTGATGCAGCCAAAAATAAATTAATTAATTAAAAAGAAAAAAAGATTTAAGATGCAGACATAGAGAATGGACTTGCAGACACGGGGTGGGGGGCAGGAAGGGTAAGCTGGGATGAAGTTAGAGAGTGGCATGTACATATATACACTACCAAATGTAAAAGAGATGTCTAGTGGGAAGCAGTTGCATAGCACAGGGAGATCAGCTCGGTGCTTTGTGACCACCTAGATGGATGGGATATGGAGTGTGGGAGGGAGATGCAAGAGGCAGGAGATATGGGGATATATGTATATGTATAGCTGATTCACTTTATTATACAGCAGAAACTAACACACCATTGTAAAACAATTATGCTCCAATAAAGATGCTAAAAAGAAAAAAAATGAAAGTGATGTACAGGGTTAAAATGTACAGGCTATCTTTATGTTCGATAAAGCATCTTTAATTCTCAGAAAGAAGAAAGAAAGGGGAAAATAGAAAGGAGATTTCTGTCTGAGATCCCAAGGCAGAGGTAAAACGCTGGAGAAGATAAATATGAGCTCTTGGCAGAGAAGGAGAATTGCCCTCCTTAACCCAGGCAGGGGAGAATAGATCCGAAGGAAAGAAGGGTTTAGTAAGACTTTCTGAGGCTTCTAAGCCCTCTATGAGTTGTCTTTCCTTTTTTGTTTTTTGTTTTTTTTTAAAACATCGACCAGAAAGCTTTGTTGTCTAGGAAAGGGTAAAAGGATGTCTGGCTCAATTGGAATTGACAAAACTAGGCAACTCAGAGAAGGCAGTCTCGGGAGCAGCCTTTAACCACAAAAGAGATATTGAAAGTGATGTAATCAATAGAACTGGAGCGGACACGGGAGGAAGATGATGAAACCCATCAAATTCCATCACTGGGCAGAAGTGGTCAGCATCAGCTTCTTCAGCAAGGGTCGCTCGATGTCAGCCTCCATTCAGGGGCTTTCGCCTCCCCTGCTGATTGCGTTCTTAGGACCATAAAGTTTGAGTGTTGGGAGGGAATAATTCATGCTGCCTGCTCCAAACTTCTTTCTGGGACTGAGCCCCTTTCACTGTGGCCTCTCCAGTTAGGTTTTCTGGACTCATGGGTTACAGAGGCTCAACTGCCCAGAGTACCCAACAGGTAGGACTGCTCTACTTGAAGACACATTCATTCATTAGTTCATTCTTTCATTCATTTGTTCAGTCATAATTTATTCCTATTAATGACAGGTTTTAGGAAATATGGCTATAGATCTTTGCAGCTTCTTCCATCAAGAAGTGAAGTCTATTTCCCCTGACTTAGTACTTGATTTAACGTAAAAGAACAAGGAGGGTGAGAGACATGTGGAGAGAGACCCAATTGCCCCAGTCATCTCCATCATATCTGAGCCCAGACATGTGTGTAAATATAGCTGACACCATGTGGATAGAAATGGGCTCAGCTGAGCCCAGCTCCAAATGCTGATGCACAGGGTCTTTAGCAAACAATGGGCTCAAAATAAACATTTGAGTCAATAGGTTTTGGGGTTGTTATTACTCAACACCAGCTATATATCATCTAAGGATAGATTTAGGAAGACTCCAAATGGAAAGCATACAGAAATCCATTCTGCTGAGTCTCTCAGGGTTACCAGAGGCTCACCAAAAAAGTTTAAGGAGAATATAACTATCTTAAAACTGTCCTAATAAATTATCATTAAACATCAAGAATTCAATCATAGCATTCAGGCAAAATTCCAGGTAAGTGTTGATTGCACTTAAAAAACATCCATCCAAATGACTGCATTGTAAGAAGAAAACAAGTGTTGTGCATAGCATCTATAAAGGGATGTATCAGAAGCCAAAGAAATGGAATGTTCTCTGTCCCTGGAAAGATGAAGTGGGGAGTCTGTTTTGGCATCTCTTTAGTGGTAGGTATATGCCTGTCACAGAGTGGAGTGCATCTGGTTGTGAACTTGATTATGTGATTGAGGTCATTCCCTTTCTCTCCCTGCTCTGTTCCCCTTTCATCAAACAACTCTTGGATTATAACTTGGCTTCCTGTACATACTTGTTCACAGGAGAGATCATGCTTATCCATAAACACTGACATTCTGTCTAATTAATAGTTATATTTCCCATTGTAGCTTAGTGAATTGGGCTTCTGTGTTTAATAAATTTTCTTTGTAAGCTTGTTTCATGCATTTGCTGTGCTACCAGTCTGATTTCAAGCCTGTAAGTCTAGGATTCAGAAAATGATGAATTCACCAAATACATGCTCTTTTTACTTAAATACCAAACAGGTTCCTTCACTGGCAATACTTAACCTCATTTGTAAGTTTTCTTCAAACTGCAGAACAGCCAAGGTCTCCTGATTCCCAGATCAACTCTCTTTTCACTTATCTATGTTGTTAGTTATAATACTAGCTAATGTTTCTTGAGGGATCACTGGGTGCCAGACATTGCTCTAAGGGCTTTACCTCATCCAAGCCTCACAGTGACCATAGGATTAATGCAGTAATGCTATTCTAATTTGACAGATGAGGAAACTGACAGGCAGAGAGATTTAGCAACCTTCACATAGGAAATATGATTCAGAATGCTTAACTATGACCACCAAGCTTACCTATGGGACATTACTTGTCCAACTAGGGATGATGCTACCTTTTTTTTCATATCCTCTTCCTTCAAGAAGAAATCCAGAACATCTCCAAACATCTATCAGATTAAGTCCAAAGTCTTCTATATGGCTTAAAAGCACTCTTGAATCTGATCTCAACATACTGATAGAACTCAAGTCCTGTTTCATTTAAGCTTAATAATCAATTCTTTGAAATCTTTTATATGTCAGACATCAAGCTCCATGTTGATGGAGAAACAAAGATGAGTAAAAGAGATTATAACCTGAATAAGCAGATAAAACACAAATCTGTGAAAATATAATTAGCAGAATTAGGCAATTAGTTCATGTTTATAGCAGAAGAAATTCACTTCTGAACTGGGGATGCTGATGACTTAGAGAGGAGATAGGATGGAAAGTCAACTCAATGAGGCTTATGTTAGACTGAGAGGAAGGAGAAAATAATTCATTACAGATAAGAAGAGCAGTATAAGCAAAGACAAGATCTTAAAAGAGCCATGGTCATTATGGGGACAGAAAATGCACAAGTGTTATAAAAGCAAAGGAGTATGATTGCAATTAATGTGAAAAAAATAGAGAACAGCTGAGTGGTGGACAGGTTAAGAGGTTTAAAGTGATAGGTCATCTCTAAGAAAAAAAAAAATTATGTATTGTGATTTTAGCACATTCACAATGAATTGATGGTTGAAGCCTTGAGAATTGTGGGGCTCTTCAATGTAGCCTTGAAAAAGCAATTGGTGTTTGAGAGGACTACTCATTTGACTCGCTGTTCCAACCTGCTAATCTGGCAACTCTGATGGATAAATCATGGGCTGCGTCGGCACTAACGTGGTGTTTCCAGGGGTACATTCTGGGTCTCAGTATTCACTTCAAATGCTTCTCAATTGATGACTTCCAGGGTCATCTATGTTTTTGAAAGGCCTAGTATATACCTGTCTTAAATGTTTGCAAAACTCAACAAGATATTAAAGTCTTTGAAAATTTCTGCCACACAAAAATGATTTTAGCTCTATGTAGTATATCTTCCCAAGCTTACTGTTATGGAATTTCCCTTAACTCCTGTAAGAACTACTGTTATCACATGGGTTAGTGTTTCCTTCTGTTGAAGTGTTGGGAATCTTCTATTTAATTGACATCCTTCATTAAATAAATGCCATAATATATCTTTTTCCTTTAGGGGACAGTAAGCAGAGCACAGAACTAGCAATGGGGCAGCTAAGTTCTGGTCCTCAAGACTGACCAGTGGTGTGACTTTATATGAATACTGGTGCTGAACAAACTTTTTTCTCATAGGATGAGTGGGGCTGATGACTTCTGACTTTTCTTCTAAGAGCATCACAGGAATAGATTGAACTAACATATTGATAGTTTTGAATATATAAGGATAGTTATTGGTTTTATACACTGAAGTTTTACTCTGAATTCTGAACCAGGTTGAGTGTATTAATTTTATAACCAGATAATACCTTTGTACCATTTCCTCTTGACTCAAATGAAGTGAAATAGCATGGCTTCTGCCTTAGCCCTTAATCTTGAATGATCTGAAAAAAGAAGTATGATCCTTAAGATTAAGAAAACAAGAAAACATTCCTACCACCAGCTGCCCTAAAAATGTACTGTGCAAAGGTTCTGAATTGGACACCTTGGAAACCAGGCTCTCAGTATTGACTAGAGCAAGTCAGATCCCTTCTATTTGCTGCAGTTTCATGACATGGGAAAGTGGAGTTTAGACTAGACCAGTGTAAACTTTCTCTTTATCAGTGCACAAAAACATTGTTCTTATCTCATGATCCTGAAGAAGGGAACATTAGGGAGTGGTGGAGAGTTTGGAATGCCACTTCATCTGAAGAGACATTGAGTGTTAGGGATCTTATCTCTACCCTCACATGTATAAACTTTCATTACAACAAAGAGTCCAGATTTAGCATGTTATTATAAGACAGGAAACTTGGAGGTTTTTATTATTAATATTCTGGTAAGCCTCCAAAGCCCATCTCCAGTGATTCGAGGACTTCTTTAGGGCATTTTACTGCTCTGTTTTGAGCATCTGTTTTGATGTCTGTATACCAGCGTTGAGTTCACCTCCTAACTAAAAGTATCTTCCATATTAATTCCTGAGCTCCAGAAATCAGGGACCACCATACCTTGGCTGATCAAAATCTCCAAAGAGGCAAACTCTTTCCCCAGAACTCCAACCTAGGAAAAGTAGAAGCTGGTTTTGACAGCTCAAATGCAGTGACCTCAACTTTTTTTCTGTTTTTTTTTTGTTTGTTTGTTTGTTTTTTTTTTTTTTTTTTTTTTTTTTTTTTTTATGAATTACCATGAGGCTAATGGTTGGAGAGGTTGAAAGGGAATTAGAAAGGTAGAAATGTAAAGTACAAAGGGGCTGGCTTCATGGATAAAAGTATTTGGAGGAGGACTGGTTGAAAAATCTTCTGAGTTTAGGAGGTATAGAAAATCTTTTTTTATTGCTGCTTCACTTGGACTGAGAAATCTGCTCATGGAGTTGGCAGTGAGGTAGTCATCCAACCCCAGGAATGCCAATATGTCAAAAGGAAACCTTTTCCCTTCAGCAAATAAAATATTAAGAGAGCTCACGAAAGCCAGTGGGAAGTGGCCTGGAGAAGGAGATGAAAAATTAGTTTTAATGCATGGGAGACTAAGTAATTCACCTATTTCACAACCTCAATCAATTTTAATATTTTAGTATTTAATGTGAATTTGGTGGCTCTGCAATAATATTTTAAAAGTTACTTTTCCCTTTTTGGCTTTTGTCCTGTGAGTACTTGTGTACTTTTTATTTCCTTAGCCATTTTTCTTAGTGTCACGATAGGGAGTTTTCAGTGGATTTCACATTACTCAAGGCTAGAATCTACCCTCTCCTCTCCTCACCAGTTTTTAAAGTTATAAGGTTACTAAATAGGGAGCAGAGGCAGTAGGGAAGACCCCAAACCAGCTTTTATGCAGGCTGATTTTTGGAGAGGCCACTGAGCCCCAAGAGCCTCTTAAGTCTTCTGGGACAGGCCATTGTGTGGAGACCAAAATGGAGTCATTTAGTCATTAGTCCCTCAGATATCAGCCTGAGAAGGGAAGCTGTCTGCCTTTCCTCACAATTTAGACACTTATCTTACAAATTCACCAAGCTCAGTGATTTCTGAACAATGCCAGCTGTTAGGGAGCCATTTCCCTGGCATTTTCCCCATAATTTGATTTGAAAGGAAAAGATTAAACTCATTCCGACCCAGAATTGTCAGCCCAATGTCCTCAAAGAGTTTGACAGGAAAAGAAAAAAAGAAAAAACAACAAAAGCCTTGCAGACAGTTAGATGAAGAAATCACCTGCACCTGTGCATTAAGAAGAGCCCATAAGAACATTGCATAGGCCAGACAATGAAAGTGGGTAGGACCAACCATGGAGAATTCTCCTCTCAGAAAGATAGATGAAAGTGAAGACTAAACTCACTGTCCTTCTTAATGACCAACCATTGGATAATTTTAATTTTAGGAATAAGGTTAAATTGCATTTAAATTTTGACCAGCTAGTATGAGTATGTTAGCATTTTAAATATAGTTATTACAACTAATTTTTCCTGGGTGTGGTGATATCTCTTCCAATTCAGTAATAAACATTCTATTTATTCTTTCAGAACTGATTAAATAAGAATATCAGAAAGTTTACCTTTTATTAAATGCTTTTTTTTTTTTTTTTTTTTTTCTTTTTTGCACTACTCGAGCCTTTCAGTGTTGTGTCCTCTCCCGTTGTGGAGTGCAGGCTCCGGATATGCAGGCTCAGCGGCCATGGCTTATGGACCCAGCTGCTCCACGGCATGTGGAATCTTCCTGGACTCGGGCACGAACCCATGTCCCCTGCATCGGCAGGCGGACTCTCAACCACTGTGCCACCAGGGAAGCCTATAAATGCTTATTTTATTTAATGCTCCCCTTACAAAAATTATTTTGATGAAAATCTTACTTTTGCTTCTCTGGTAAGGTCATTGGTTCCTAGAGAGTTTAACTTGCTCACAATGAAACAGCTAATAAATTCTAGAACTTATTTTAGGTCCAGCTTTAGATCCTGGAGTTGTAGTTGTTGTGTTATGCATCTTCCCTGCAAAAGACAAAGGAGAAATGTGTTATAAAAATTTTAATCCATGTTGGTGGGAAAGCTTAGGAGCTTCCCTGGTGAAATCTGAAACTGACCTCTGTATACAAAGAGCAAGGAGAAACCAAGAAAGAGGAAGCCACTCCAGATTGGTAGGTGGTGCTGTTAAGAAGAAGGAAATTTTAAAATGAGGCTTGTCTCAGGAGCTGCAAGATGAAAAGATCCTGCCCCTACCCACCAGCATCTTACGTGTTTATGGAGAGGCCAAACAGGATTCAGTCACATATTCTATCCACATGGTCTCAACAATATATTGGTCCCTCAAGGCTGTGTCATAGAAAACGGTTCCCACTTTGGAAATGGTGGGTGGAACATACATTCCAAGGATGCTGGGGTGGGGGGAGCAAGGAGTCTGGGTCTAGCTCTTAGGTCAACTGGCAGTCATCTCCTTTGATGAACTCCTCCAACAATCCAATGGTACGATTTTTCACTTATACTCTTGCTCAAACTTTTTCAAAATACAAGTCCTTTAAAATATCCTTCTTGAACTTGGTCTCATTGTTCTTCTGCCCTGGGCTCTATCTCAGTTTATTGAGGGACAGGTTGGGGAGATCATGGTTGCCTCTGTTGCTATCACCCTCTAAATTTAGAAGCCGAAGCACAGAAATCCATATTCCAAGAGCAACTAGAACACCATAGAATTGGGTTCTGCTAATAGCTCATTTCACATTGCTGAAAGTTACTCCATCTCAATTTCCATTCCTATATGCCAACATTCCTCCTAATGATCAAAAGTAATGAAACTGCGGTAAATAACAGAAATACTTGGCTTAAGACCCAAGGAAAGGGGGTGCCTCTGTCTTCGTTCTGAGTCCTTTGAACTTGGCATGAGGTAGTGGAGACTTGGTGGGAAAGGAGAGACCAAGGGGAAGTGGGCAATCAAAAAATTGTTACGTTGAGAGGACATGAAAGAGAAGGATACTAGAGAGGGACCCCAGACCTTAATGAGGGCTTACAATTACTTGGGTTCATAAGTACTTTCTTTATTAAATAATATATAAAGATAGAATTTTGTCTTTCAGAATTACCAGAGGTTGAAGAGTAGGTTAACCAACCTATAACTACACAGTGCAAATCTTTCCACCGAAGGGGAAATGTGTGTGTGTGTGAGTGTCTGTGTGTGTGTGTGTGTGTGTGTGTGTGTCATATAAATAATATTATTTCTTGATTCACTTAACTGCTTTGTACTTGAAAGAACATAGGATGATTTATAGAAATTCATAGACTATAACAACATTAAGACATTAAAAATAGGTAAGAAAAAAGAATATACAACAGAAAAGATTGCAAATGAAGCTAAGACTGAAGCAAATCTAAAATGCATATTATAAAAAATAGCATGCATTTGATCTAGGGATGCCAATAGAACTGTAATGGCAAAGTGTCCTGACATTTACTAGCCTTGTGATTTTAGACATGTTTGTCTATGAGTTGGACAAGATTTTGTACATGCTGTGTTTTCAAAACACTTAAAAAACATTGTCTCTACCCTTTGGGATCTGGCACTCTAGATGGGAAAACAAGATTTACCCAATGGAAACAATTAAAATTTGCTCTTGTAAATGTATCCTCAACCATGCTCCATCTCACTCAAACCTCGGTATTTTCCTCTTTTCTTCTGGTTTAGTCAACCTGATGTCTGTGCTCCCTTCCCTCCCATCTTGAGGAAGGTCAGTAGCTGTAACAAGATGTTCTGTCTCGTTGCTTTTCACTCAAGGCATTCCTTCAGAGTAGTTCCTTCATTGTCACTGACTGGAGGGGGTCTTCATCACTGTTGGCAATAACCATCTTTTGTTGTGTTATCTTCTTTTTCTGTTATTATTTTCCTTCTGATCAAAGTCTTGTCCTGTCTTAATCTTTTTTCTCTTCCCAGATACTCCCTATATCTACATCATCCAGCGCCCTCTGCAGCAGGTCCCTACATTACAGCCTTTGTCGTTTCTATCACTCTCCATGGATGCATTTGCTCTTACCCCCTGGGGTTTTACTCTCATTTAACTTTGACACATATCTTCATTATCTCCCTGAGAAGAACTACAGGGGCCTAGAAAGAACTGCTGGAAGTAGCTTATACAGTTTCCCAGAGGTGGTAACAATTGGGTGATACAAATTTTACAGAGGAGAGAATCATTAGAACGTGAATGAGCACAGCTGCATGGCATTCTTGATACTGATGAGAAGGAAGCCAGTGCTGGGATAGACCAGGGCTGGGAGAAGTTGAGTTGATTCTAGGGTCCCAAATAGGAACAGACTGGTTTATTAAGGCCCAGTGTTCAAAGGGAATAATAACTCTACCTGATGCAATCTGGAGCTTGAGTCCAAGGGTACTATATCCAAGAAAACAAAGGTATAGATATTTTTTGGAAGGAGTCGGGTTCCAGTTATTACACAAGCTACTGATGATACAGTGATGAATATGACACAGATCAGGTCTCATAGATCTCACAAAGGGTCATGTTTCATCAGTCTCTAACTAAATGGCTGTCTGCAGGAATCCTGGTTTTGCAAACTTTCTGGAAATTAATGCACATAAACAGAGCTGTGTTCTATTGCTAAGAAGTTCCTATCTAAATATTTTAGATATTAAATTTATACAAGTTTTATGTATGTTTTAACTTTTCAGGAAGAGATACTGAAAATAATTCAGATTTTTACTGTATTTTCAAAGTCATCATAATAAAATGCTTAATTTTACATTTTTAACAGTGGTATTTTGGGGAGGTTTTAAGGTAAATGGGGTTTTCTGACCCATTTCACTATTTGGAGTCACTATAAATGACTCCATATTACATTAATTCTTGGAATATTATAAACTATTTTTATTGTTTTATTGTCATATATATCACAATAATACCATATATATGTTTATGTGTGTATGAATATATATAATATATAGTGACATACCCATACTTTACTTTTTTTAGTTTGTGAAAATAGATGTATCACTAATTTTCAGAGTCTTTAAATTTCCAAAGATCAATGCTTTTAGTGTAATGTTACAAATTCTGGTAAACATGTACAATCAAAATAAAACTGTTTTTAGCTTTATGGCCAAGAGAAGGACAGACAGGTGGGTGTGATGTGTGCAGAGAAACTTATCACCCATATTTTCACTGTTAAAGACAAATCCTAGTGCAGATTTTGCTCCCAGTCTTTGGGAAAATAGACATAGCTGGAGAAGAATGCCACCTTCCTGAATCTGAAAATTATGTTGATTACTAATTTAACAGCACACCAGGTAATCCCATACCATGACTTGGTGACAGTGCTTTTCCCGAGGCTATCAAATTATGTGTCCTTGGGCAATCCTATTTAACAACTCCTTTGACACTGATTGACCTTGGGATATGGGATTAAAAACCGTTGTCTAGGTGTCTCAATCTCATGTTTGTTTTGAGATCAAACATTAAGAATTGGAGACCTCCTGAGAGATAAATCACTCAGCTGAGAATAATGTTTGCTGTTGTTTTGCTTGTACTCAAATTGGAATGGGAATAGACCAAAACCAGAAGGATGCCTGGAGTCAGCAGTGGAGCAGGAACAGATAAATATCATATACAATATTAGTGGCAAGAGTAGACCCAAAGAGTGATGTCAAAAATAAATACTGTCTGTCTAAATAGAGGATGTCAAGAACCAAGTGGAAACGTAACAAAATCAGTATCAGGAAATATGAGGCTAAGTCACAAAGCTGGAGGGAACACAAGACTCAGAAAGTTAAGAGGAAGCTATCGTGTAGAGTTTCCTTAGAGCCTGAGTATTGGGCAACAGTCTTGAACCTGTCCTTTCTCCATTCATGCCTTGACCCTCCTCGAATCCTGACACAAATAGAGTTCCATGTGAATTTTTCAAACATCCATGGTAGCAGCCTTTCCTGGAAGCCTTGTTAAAAAATAAATGCTTATGTTTAAAACCTGATCCACTGATTAGAGCAAGTAAATCTACTGGCTTAGAGTCCTTTTTGTATAAAGGGCCAATATTTGGTCAATATTTTAGCTTTTTGAGCCATATGGTCTCTGTTACAATTACTCATCACTGTTGTTCTAGCATAAGAAGAACATACACAATTCAATACATGAATACATGTGCTAGTGTGTCCCAATACATGTTTTTTTCTTTTTTACAAAATAGGTGGCATGTCAGATTTGACCCATGAACCATGGTTTCCTGACCAACTGGTTTAGAAGAGTTTCATTCCTTCCCCCAACACAGTGACCTAATGCAGCTGTGCAAAACATAGGACTTTAAAATAGAAAGCTAGATATTTCTTCTAATCACCTATAGTGTTTCAGATAATGTTATTATTGGTGCTCAAAACCTCTGTGTATAAAAGTTGCTGGGATATGAGTGCACAAAACTGTGGCAGCAAATGTAGTTTTTCTTGGAAGTTACTGGAAAGTGATCGCATTTCCCCAAGTAGCTCACTCACTTGTCTGATGTCATGTCAGAAATTCCACCTTTGGTACTTCACTTCAATTCATAGCAATGATATGTTTCCTGACACTGTATGCAAACTAAAGAAAAACAATAATTGTTCCCACCCTCATGGGGTAAGAAAAGCAAATTTCCTTTTGACAATTTAAATACTCCTGAGAAGGTAAGCAATACTTATCTACAGGAAAAATGGGTTGAAGGTAGAACATGGAGACTATTTTAAGTTAGCATCAAGCATTAACAGCTAATCGTGATTGCTTATAAAATTCTTCGTGTGTGTGTGTGTGTGTGTGTGTGTGTGTGTGTGTGTGTGTGTGTGTGTAAAATGTGGTTGGGAAAGCATTAGAGGAATATATTAAAGAAATGGGTAGCATTGAAATGAAACATTCCCAAAGGCATTTTAGTCAAAACCCAGCTCTTCCATTAAGGAATCATTTTTCAGGTCCCAGTGGGGTATAATCAGTTTCTTGACCAACATTTGCAGTAAACAAGGATTCAAAGTTGCTTCTACATGACTTAGGGACTCACCATAATCAGCTCAGAGACAGAAAGCTCCCTATAGCTGCCTGCCAGCCTCTGTGGGGTCTAGACTCCTGTAGATATGCCACAGTCAAATGTAGAAGAGTGGCAAGGTGGATGGTTTCTTTGGAGAACTCTTAAGTCTAGTTTATCTTTCATAGATGGACAGTGTGTCCTAAGATGCGGCTTGACTTCTGGGAACAGCTAATTTGATAAACTAAGGATAATACCTTTTCAAGTTATTTATATTTATTTCAGTTAAGATATTTGCATTTTACTAGGGGTTTTATACTTTTTCCTCATAAGAATTTACTAACTGGAAATTTCATTAAGAGATGGTCTCAACCACTTGTACTGGAAAGGTTTTAGACCAGAATGCTATAGTTAATTGAATGCCAGGTGACCTGGGTTTTTGTCCTGTCTCAACTTACTAAATTAGTTATAACACTATATTCTCATTATGAATCTCAGTTTTCTCATTCTATAAAATTAGTTTGAAATTACACGATTACTGCTTAAAACTCCAGGATAAGCTAATTTACATTGACATATTAATGACTGACAGTAGTTTAATTGTTAGTTATCCAGGTACAGAAGAATTTTGAAAGCTCTTAGACCCCAAAGATTCTGTGATATTCTCATTTTGGACATCATTAAAAATGTAGAGAAGTTTCCAGTTTCACTTAAATCATACCATGTAGGCTGCAGTTCCAGTTGAGGCAGACAGAAAAATGGCCAGAAGGTTGTTTGGTTAAGGACAGATGCTTGGATGATTTCTGTGAAGATGTAGATAGAGTAAGAAAGGACCTAGGACTAACATGGGATAGTCAGGCATGCTTTACATGCTGCAATTTAGAGTTGGGAGGGGATGATGCTTTTGAGTGTGAACATTCCCCAAAGTTTCAAGACAGAGAAACTTGTATTTACTTGGGTCTGGCACTTAGATTCAAGCAATCGAATCTGTACATTATTCGAATCTGTACATTCTCTATCCCTTTGTTCCACAACCCCATAGATCCCTGTCTCACTGGAAAGACTTAAAAAAATATATATATATAAACAATCATGCTTAGCTGTGATTCCTGATGCCAGCATACAGTAATCTCCATCTTAAGCCCATTTCTCCTCTCTTTTTATATCGATTACCCCATGAGGATAGGAACAATTTTTCTCTTCTTTAATTTTGCATATAGCATCAGAAGCACTATAAATCTTTCATATCTGATAGGACTGTTCACTCAAATGACTGTTTATTTCCTCTTAGACAAACAGTGTGCTTTTCAATGTGTTCTTCAGAGTCATTAAAATTCCTGTCCTCATTCAATGGATAGTGACAACCATACTGTGGCAGGTGTTCTGTAGGTCCCCGAGGTTGGAGAATAAAGTCCACAATGTCCCGACCTCATGGAGTCTGTATTCTGTCAGGGACAGGAAGAAAATTCACAAATAAAAACCCATATATGTCAGGTCATGCAGGTGTGTTCTGGAGGAGAATAAAGTAGGGGAAGTCTATAAAGAGCAATGGAAGGTAGATGCTGTTTTGATGGAGAGGCCTGGAAAAGCTGTTCCAAGCAGGGCACATTCAATTTGAAGGAAGTGAGCAGGAGCATCATGTGGGATCTGGGCCAGAGGATTCCTGGCTTATCATTTGTTCCCATACACGGTTCCCAACTTTCAGTGATCTTGGCCTTGTTGATTTGGCAATTCCTGCCTGGACTCTCTCCTCTCATCATTCATTTTAAGGCATCCCTCCTGGGTCCAAGTGTCCCTGCTGAGATTTTCAGTTGATCCTTCTTATTTACAGATTTCTTCTTTCTAATTTGCTTACTTGCTAAAATTATTTGTAATCCCCCAATCATTCAATACTCATGGCATATTCATGGTCATCCATGGACATGCACGTGCACAAAATTGTGAAAAATTTTAGTTGCCCTGTGTGCATTCCTTCTGAGGCTGAACAAGACAAGCTCTCATACTGTAAACACATTTCCTCTTCATGGTCTATTTTGTGTGAAATATTTCACATTTTTGTGTATTTTGTGCCTTTACCTGTTTAAGATAGCCCTTAAACATACTGAGTTCCTGTCTCTTATTCCTAAATGAGATAAGCAGAAAGGTTGGGATGTGTCTCATGGAGAAAATACATGTCTAGGTAAACTTCATTCAGCCATGAGTTAGAGGCTGTTGGATGTGAGAGCCATGTTAAATGAATCAACAATATATTTTAAATGAGGTATCTTTAAAAGAAAAAAACATAACATAAGGTTGTTCATTGATAAGTTTATGAAAATGTTGTGACCAGAGGCTCACAGGAACCTAATCCTGTTTTTACCATAGGAGCAATGGTTCAGTGTTAGTAAATTGAGTGTCCCTAGTGATTTTATAGAAACTAACTACTGTAAGTAAAATGAAACTCATTAACTTCTAGGATTTTATTCTGAAGTTATTTATCTTGGGGTACATTATATTTTAGTGCCTGGTTATATTCTAATTAATGCTGCATTATATTTCCTTTTCAGCCCTTCTCTAATTGTTTTTTGCTTTTTTTTTTTTTGTCTATTATTTTGTTCAGCTATCAATTGTTAAGCATCTATTAGGTGCCCAAACCAGGTGAGGAATTTTAATTGTAATAACCCTGAAAAATAAGCATTAGGAGACCCGTTTTGCAAATTAAAACCCTAGAGGTTCAGTGATTTGCCCAAGGTCACCATGTAAATAAAGCTGAGACGTCTGGATTTGTTCCAAGGTTTGTTTGGCTCTGAAGCTTTTATATCTTTCATAGTCTGGATTCCTGATAGAAATGTGAGCTAAACAGAGTGTTACACAAAGAAGACAAAAGAGGGAGGGGAAGTCAAGGACAATTCATGCTTTGTGTTGGTTGGTAGCAAAGCTATTTTTCTCTCTGGAAGAAAGAGATGAAAGTTCTGATATTCAAATGCTCACCCACCAGGCACCCTTCAGAATTCCCATCCATCAGCTGGCAAGCGGACACATTTTAACAAGCACAGTCAACCAAGCAAGTTCTGGCAACAAAATATGCCTCCACTAATGATATTCAATTGTTCTAAGAAGACAAAATGGTCTGAAGTGTAATGAGATGCCAAACACACAAATGCACAAAACAGGCTGCTCATATTTAAGTCCTTATGTTTCTTGAAGTGAAAACTCATTTTAAGAAGATTATGGTGCATATATTATAAAGTGGGATGATATTCCACATTCATGCCCCACTGGGGCCTTGACTGTATTAAAAAAATGAAAACAAAACCAACAACAACATTTTGTTCCTACACAAGTACTTTGCTAATAGGAAATGTGACGGGGTAGTCATTTGTTTGGGTTATTTTTATTGCAGGCTTTATGGATGCATTCAGTCTTTTGATACACAATGAGTTCAGGAAAATTTTCAGCCAGGCTCCTGAGAGTGAGAGTACCCTATAAACAAGGGGCAGAGTGTCAGGGCTACTGGGACAGAATAGTAGGTGATGAGGTGGAGTGAGTGAAAGGAAAGGGAGTAAATTTGTGGTGATATCTCCCATCCCCCAACCCCCACCCCCACCTTCTTGTTAGAATACAGCAACTTCTACTGAGGCAATAGCTGGATTTTTATCCTTGATCATGATCTGTTCAACATGTTTACCAGGGGTAAAAATCCATGATTTCAAACATTTTATTATATACAAAAGCCTTTGTTGTGATGGAATTCCTCTGAGAAATGTAAACAAAATGTGAAACAAAAATAATATTTTTGAAGGGAGGAGGTGTTTTCCAAACAATATAGATCCTCTCTCTCCTTTACTTTTTTTTAAGTGGCAGCTCTTAGGGGGTTTGTGGAAATCCCCAGTCTCCAAGAACCTGTGTGAAAATCACTGATTCAGGTGAAATGAGATATTTAAATATCCAGGAAAGAATGATAAAAGGAAGGCTATGTCCAACAGGGACACTCTACATGTTTTAAAGAGAGAGTGAATGGGGATAGTGTGCTAACCCAGAAATTAATAATTGTAGGAAACACTCACCACTTCTATTGCTGGTGAAAGAAAAGGGAGGAAGTGGTGTTATCAGAGTTCAGGAGTACAAAGCACAGGCCACATGTCAGTACTGGAACCATGAAGAGGACTTCATGGCTGAAACCAGGGTCACAGCCACTTCCTGAGATACCACTAAAGGTAAAGGGAGAGGGAAGAAGAAATACTGTTTCTTCCCTTTCCCAGTGTCTCACTCTCCCAATACCTCCTACTGGCTCCACCTACCAGGTTTCCTGGAAAAACAGACTCCCAGCCCTGGCATTAATGAGCAAAATTGAGAAGGCCAGATATGAGACTAAGAGGCAGTAGGTCAGTAACTACCCCAGTTTATTTATTGGGCTATTCAGCATTCACTTATTGATGAATATCAATACCCTTCTCATATTTATACTTCTTGTACCACAGCAAGTATACTATAGGGAAGCAAATTTTAACACCTCAAAATGTCTCTTTGGCATGTGGATTATTTTAAGCTGAAAACAATCAAGGCCCAAAGACTCAGGAAGAACCTTTGAATAAAGATGTAGACATAGAGAATGGACTTGAGGATATGGCAGGGGGAGGGGGAAGCTGGGGCGAAATGAGAGAGTAGCATTGACATATATACACTATTGAAGGTAAAATAGATAGCTAGTGGGTAACAGCCACATAGCACAGGGAGATCAGCTTGAGGTGGTGTTTTGTTTCCACCTAGAAGGGTGGGATAGGGAGGGTGGGAGGGAAATGCAAGAGGGAGGAGATATGGGGATGTATGTATATGTATAGCTGATTCACTTTGTTATACAGCAGAAACTAACACACCATTGTAAAGCAGTTATACTCCAATAAAGGTGTTAAAAAATTGATGCTAGGTAAGTAATTGGCATAGTTACTCTTCACACGATAAATTATGTTTGGCATTATGTGACTTATAGTTGTCCCTGCTTTTCCTTATGGCATACCATAGGCAGAGAAGGAGCAGTAAACAGAATGAAAAAATGTGCCTTGGAAGGCTGTGGGAAATCGTTAATGCAAGTCCTGGGAACTTTGTCTCTTTCTTCAAACCAAAGAGTTTAGGACCATGTCAAACTGAAATAAATTGATGTTGAGAAGAGAACATTTAGTGACAGGAGGTGGTTAAGATGAGAAACATACCTATATAAATGTGGGACTGAGGAGAAGGGGTTAGGTGGTTTGAGAAGGTGTGCATTGGTATCACTTCATTAAAAGAAATGGTATTTTAGGTGACTGCTTAGGAACCATCAGGATGTCATGACTTAAAACATAGCTCATTCAGATGAAGATTATATTTGTGAAGGAGAACGTCTATGTTATATAAGACAGTTTAGATCTGTCATATCTTACCCATTAATGAGCTTCACATTTTAAGAGCAAGATTTACAAGTAAATACAGTCAGAGATGAGCATGAGAATGAAGAAAAGACTAGAAATCATCTAAGGTATACATATGATAAAAATGAAAAGTATTTATTTGGGGAGAGACAGTTTCATTCATCCACATATTTACTCTTTTTATTGCATTTCATTCTTTCCCAATTTTTTTTGAGTTCAACTTTAATAATTTTTCTTCTCAAGAGCTCTCTTTAATATTTCCTTTAGTGCAGGTGTCCATTAACAATGCTCTCAGTTTTTGTTTGATTGGACATCTCATTATTATTGTTATTATTATTATTATTTACTTTTGAACTTTTGCTTTTGGAGGACATTTTCATTAAGTTTAGAATGTTATGTTGGCAAGTATTTTCTTTTGGCACTTCAAGGATATCCTGATGTCATTAACTGGCTTCTACATCATCTGGTGAGAAATGAGCATCACTCATTGTTTGTCATTTTTTCTCTAGCTGTTTTTTAGGTTTTCTGGTTTTGGTCTTTGATTTTCAGAGGTTTTATGATAACATAAGTAGGTGTCTGTTTTTTGTAATATGCTTGCTTAGAATTTTGTAAGGTTTTTGAATCTGTGACTTCAAGGTTTTCACAATTTTTGGAAAATTGGTTATGATGTCTTTGCATTTATTTTATTTCATTCTTTCTTATTTCTTTTTATAGGCTGCAATTACACATATATTACAGCTTTTCACCCGGACCCATTTTCTCTCTCTCTTTCTCTCTTTAAAATTTCCATTCAGTTCTCTCTTTGCTGTGATTATTTCCTACTAATCTGTCTTTCACTTCATTAATTCTCTCATCAGCTGTGATACTATGGCTGTTAACCTTATCTACTGAGTTCTTAATTTCAGATATTGTAATTTTTAATTTTAGAATGCCCATTTGATTCTTTCTTACAGTTTCCAATTCTAAGGTGAAATGTTTCATCTTGTTATTTATTTTTCTGGACATGTGAATCAGTTATTTTAATATCCAAGTCTGATAACTATAATACCTGGAATAACTAACTGTGGGTCTGTTACTACTATCTATTTTTCCCCTTGATACAATTTTTTGGAATGCATGTTTTTATTGAATAGTGGACTTTTTATACAAACATAATTGTAGAGATTTTGGGTAATGTTTTCCCCCTCCAGAGAGGATAGCTCTTTTATTTTTTATTTTTCCCAGCAGATAGTAATTGTGTGTAAGCTGACTCAAGGTTGGATTTCAGACTTTGTAAGTATTGATGTATCTCTCATCTGCCCCCACTCCTAGCTGTACTTTTCTAGGATTTACTGGAAATCCTGGAGAGATAGGGATGTATAAGGAGAGCAGTGGCTTAAGCATAGGCCTGTTAGTTGCCAAGTGACTCATAGGAAGACACAAGACAAAAGGAACAGTTGGAATGTATTCATGTTTTTCTACTTTCCATTACACTGAGAAAAACAATGCCTTTACCTGTACTTTAGATCTCTGGTCTAGAGTCATGAAGAGGAAGACATGAGTGTGCATAGCCATGTGCTTATTATAGGAATTAAAACTGTTCTTTGAAATTTCTTGAGTTTTTCTGATGGTTTGCCATATTATCATATTTTTGTAAGTGTTCAATTAGTATTTGAGACAAATGTGTACTCTAATTGTTGCTTGCAAAACTATAGGTGGCCAATAGTTCAAGATTCTTGTTTATATTGGTTTTAACTTTCAAATTCTTGTTTTATTTATCTACCCGTCCTGTCAACAATTGATAGTATGTGTTGAAATCTACCATCTTTATTTGTTCCTTCATGATGTCTTGCTCTGGATATGCATCTTTTTGATAACTTCTATTGTTAAAAGTGCTATCTGTATCTTCTAAAGGCTAAGACAAATACTTCAGCGTGCTTTCGCTTCTCCTGGACTTTTTACTTCAACATTTATCATATTGAGGTTATCAAGGCTTTTATTTCTAGATCACTATGGATATATTGTTTTTTCCCTAGTTACATTAAAAAAATTAATTTGTATTGGACTATAGTTGATTAACAATGTTCAGGTGTACAGCAAAGTGATTCAGTTATGCATATACATGTATCTATTCTTTTTCAAATTCTTTTCCCATTTAGGTTATTAGAGAATTATACTCTGCTCAAAATCCTACTTACTTTTCAAAGCAACACACCCCAATATCAACATATTGGACATATAATATATTACATTTTATGATATAATATATTGTAAACTTATATCATATAAAATGTATATATTATGTGTATGAAATATATCATATATGTATATGTGTGTAATATCATTATCTGGATTAATCCTTACTGTTATTTAAATTCTTTATTCCAAACTATTTTCCATGTAGCAGTTTTGTGTTGCAAATTTTCTTACCTTCTATGCCTAATAATAGTTTTCAGCTCTATTTTTTATTTATTTATTTTTATTTTTTTATTTTTTTAATTTTTTTGTGGTACACAGGCCTCTCACCGCCATGGCCCCTCTCATTGTGGAGCACAGGCTCCGGATGCGCAGGCCTAGTGGCCATGGCTCACAGGCCCAGCCACTCTGCGGCATGTGGGATCCTCCCAGAATGAGGCACGAACCCGTATCCCCTGCATCGGCAGGCAGACTCTCAACCACTGCGCCACCAGGGAAGCCCCTCAGCTCTTGTATTTGAATGGTAGCTTGGGTGGATATAAATTTTAGATCTAAATTTTTTCCTTACTGGAACTCCTGGCTTTATGGCAGGAAGAGATTTGGCATATACAAAAATTGATGTTGAATGAACTGTAAATGAAAATATAAATTATAAAATTTATTTAAAAAACAGAGAAAAATATTGCTAACTTATGGTAAACAAAGATTTATTGACACAAAAATCATGAAACTTAAAAAGAATAATTTTATAAAATGGAATTCATCTATCTATTGATCATTTATTGATATAAATTCTGAGTTTTGAAAGACACATTCAAGTGTATGAAACAGTAAGTTGCAGACCAGGAGATCCACAATTCTTTTTTTTTTTTTTTAATGTCTTTATTGGAGTATAATTGCTTTATAATGGTGTGTTAGTTTCTGCTGTATAACAAAGTGAGTCACCTTTACATATACATATATCCCCAAATCTCCTCCCTCTTGTATCTCCCTCCCACACTCCCTATCCCACCCCTCTAGGTGGACACAGAGTACCTAGCTGATCTCCCTGTGCCATGTGGTGGCTTCCCACTAGGAATCTATTTTACATTTCACAGTATATATATGTCCATGCAACTTTCTCACTTCGTGCCATCTTACCTACCCTTCCCCTCCTCATGTCTTCAAGTCCATTCTTTATGTCTGTCCTGATGGTAGATTATTCAGAAACTTTTTTTTTTTTTTTTTTTTTAGATTCCATAACTATGTGTTAGCACATGGTATTTGTTTTTCTCTTTCTGACTTACTTCACTCTGTATGACAGTCTTTAGGTCCATCCACCTCACTACAAATAACTCAGTTTTATTCCTTTTTATGGCTAATATTCCACTGTATATATGTGTCACATCTTCTTTATCCATTCATCTGTCAATGGACACTTAGGTTGCTTCCATGTCCTAGCAATTGTAAATAGAGCTTTGAACATTGTGGAATATGACATTTTTTGAATTTTAGTTTTCTCAAGGTATATCCCAGTAGTGGGATTACTGGGTCAGATGGTAGCCCTATTTTTAGTTTTTTAAGGAACCTCCATACTGTTCTCAATAGTGGCTGTATCAACTTACATTCCCTCCAACAGTGAAAGAGGGTTCCCTTTTCTCCACACCCTCTCCAGCATTTAGTGTTTGTAGACTTTTTGATGATACCCATTCTGACTGGTGTGAGGTGATACCACATTGTCATTTTCTTTTGCATTTCTCTAATGATTAGTGATGTTGAACATCTTTAATGTGTTTATTAGCAATCTGTATATCTTCTTTGGATAAATATCTATTTAGGTCATCTGCCCATTATTGAATGGGGTTGTTTTTTTTTGTTTATATATTGAGCTACATGAGCTGCTTATATATTTTGGAGATTAATCCTTTGTCAGTTGCTTCATTTGAAAATATTTTCTCCCATTTTGAGGGTTGTCTTTTCATCTTGTTTATGGTTTCCTTTGCTGTGCAAAAGCTTTTAAGTTTCATTACATCCCATTTGTTCATTTTTGTTGTTTATTTCCATTTCTCTAGGATGTGGGTCAAAAAGGATGTCATAGTGTGTTCTGCCTAAGTTTTCCTCTTAGAGTTTTATAGTGTCTGATCATATATTTAGGTCTTTAATCCATTTTGAATTTATTTTTGTGTATGGTGTTAGGGAGTGTTCTAATTTCATTCTTTTACATGTAGCTGTCCAGTTTTCCCAAAACCACTTATTGAAGAGGCTATCTTTTCTCTATTGTATATTCTTGGCTCCTTTATCAAAGATAAGGTGGCCATATGTTCATGGGTTTATCTCTGTGTTTTCTCTCCTGTTTTATTGATCTATATTTCTGGGGTTTTTTTGCCATACTCTTTTGAATACCGTAGCTCTGCCGTATAGCCTGAAGTCAGGGAACCTGATTCCTCCAGCTCCGTTTTTCTTTCTCAAGATTGCTGTGACTATTCAGGGTCTTTTGTACTTCCATACAAATTGTGAAATTTTTTTGTTCTAATTCTGTGAAAAATGCCATTGATAGTTTGATAGGAATTGCATTGAAACTGTAGCTTGCTTTAGGTAGTATAGTCATTTTCACAATGTGATTCTTCCACTGCGCCACCAGGGAAGCCCTGGATTCCTTTTATTTCATTTTCTTCGCTGATTGCTGTGGCTGAAACTTCCAAAACTATGTGGAATAATAGCAGTGAGAGTTGACAACCTTGTCTTTTTCCTGATCTCAGTGGAAATGGTTTCAGTTTTTCACCAGTGAGAAGGATGTTGGCTGTTTGTTTGTCATATATGGCCTTTATTATGTTAAGATCCCTCTATGCCTACTTTCTAGAGGGTTTTTTTAAATCATAAATGGGTGTTGAATTTTGTCAAAAGTTTTTTCTGCATCTATTGAGATGATCATATGGTTTTTCTCCTTCAAGTTGTTAATTTGGTTTATCATATTGATTTATTTGTATGTTTTGAAGAATCCTTGCATTCCTGGGATAAACCCCACTTGATCATGGTGTAGGATCCTTTTAATGTGCTGTAGGATTCTGTTTGCTAGTATTTTTTTAGCATCTTTATTGAATATAATGTCTTTACTATGGTGTGTTAGTTTCTGCTCTACAACAAAGTAAATCAGTTATACATATACATATGTTCCCATATCTCTTCCCTCTTGCATCTACCACTCTTACCCCCTCTCTATCCCATTCCTCTACATGGTCACAAACCACTTAGCTGATCTCCCTGTGCCATGTGGCTTATTCCCACTAACAATCCACGCTACGTTTCGGAGTGTATATGTCCATGCCACTCTCTCACTTCGTCACAGTTTACCCTTCCGCCTCCCCATATCCTCAAGTCCATGCTCTAGTAGGTCTGTGTTTTATTCCCATCCTACCCCTAGTCTCTTCGTGACATTTTTTTTTCTTAGATTCCATATATATGTGTTAGCATCGGTATTTGTTTTTCTCTTTCTGACTAACTTCACTCTGTATGACAGACTCGAGGTTCATCCACCTCACTACAAATAACTCAATTTAGTTTCTTCTTATGGCTAATATTCCATGCTATATATGTACAACATCTTCTTTATCCATTCATCTGTTGATGAACACTTAGGTTGCTTTCATGTCCTGGCTACTGTAAATAGAGCTGCAATGAACATTTTGGTACATTACTGTTTTTGAATTATGGTTTTCTCAGGGTATATACCCAGTAGTGGGATTGCTGAGTCGATTTATGGTTTTCTCAGGGTATATACCCAGTAGTGGGATTGCTGAGTCACATGGTAGTTGTATTTGTACTTTTTTAAGGAACCTCCATACTGTTCTCCATAGTGGTTGTATCAATTTACATTCCCATCAACAGTGCAAGACTGTTCCCTTTTCTCCACACCCTCTCCAGCATTTATTGTTTCTAGATTTTTTGATGATGACCATTCTGACTGGTGTGAGATGATATCTCATTGTAGTTTTGATTTGCATTTCTCTAAGGATTAATGATGTTGAGCATTATTTCATGTGTTGGCAATCTGTATATCTTCTTTGGAGAAATGTCTATTTAGGTCTTCTGCATATTTTTGGATTGGGTTGTTTGTTTTTTTGTTATTGAGCTACATGTGTTGCTTATAAATTTTTGAGATTAATCATTTGTCAGTTGCTTCATTTGCAACTATTTTCTCCCATTCTGAGGGCTGTCTTTTGGTCTTGTTTATGGCATCCTTTTCTGTGCAAAAGCTTTTAAGTTTCCTTAGGTCCCATTTGTTTCGTTTTGTTTTTATTTCCAGTTGTCTAGGAGGTGGGTCAAAAAGGATCTTGTTGTGATTTATGTCATAGAGTGTTCTGCCTTTGTTTTCTTCTATGAGGTTGATAGTGTCTGGCCTTACATTTAGGTCTTTAACCCATTTTGAGGTTATTTTTGTGTATGGTGTTAGGGAGTGTTCTAATTTCATACTTTTACAGGTAGCTGTCTAGTTTTCCCAGCACTACTTATTGAAGAGTCTATCTTTTCTCCACTGTATATTCTTGTCTCCTTTATCAAAGATAAGGTGACCATATGTGTGTGGGTTTATCTCTGGGCTTTCTATCTGTTCCATTGATCTATATTTCTGCTTTAGTGCCAGTACCATACTGTCTTGATTACTGTAGCTTTTTAGTATAGTCTGAAGTCAGGGAGCTTGATTCCTCCAGCTCCAATTTTCATTCTCAAGATTGCCGTGGCTATTCAGGTTCATTTTTGTTTCCATACAAATTGTGAAATGTTTTGTTCTAGTTCTGTAAAAAATGCCAGTAGTAGTTTGATAGGGATTGCATTGAATCTATAGATTGCTTTGGGTAGTAGAGTCTTTTTCACAATGTTGATTCTTCCAATCCAAGAACATGGTATATCTCTCCATCTATTTGTATCATCTTTAATTTCTTTCATCAGTGTCTTATAATTTTCTGCATATAGGTCTTTTGTCTCCTTTGGTAGGTTTATTCCTAGATATTTTATTCTTTTTGTTGCAATGGTAAATGGGAGTGTTTTCTTAATTTCACACTCAGTTTTTTCATCATTAGTGTATAAGAATGAAAGAGATTTCTGTGCATTAATTTTGTATCCTGCTTCTTTACCAAATTCATTGATTAACTGTGGTAGTTTTCTGGTAAAATCTTTAGGATTCTCTACATATAGTATCATGTCATCTGCAAACAGTGACAGCTTTACTTCTTCTTTTCCGATTTGGATTCTTTTATTTCCTTTTATTTTCTGATTGCTCTGGGTAGCACTTCCAAAACTATGTTGAATAAGAGTGGTGAGAGTGGGCAACCTTGTCTTGTTCCTGATCTTAGTGGAAATGGTTTCAATTTTTCACCATTGAGGACAATGTTGGCTGTGGGTTTGTCATATATGGCCTTTATTATGTTGAGGAAAGTTCCCTCTATGCCTACTTTCTGCAGGGTTTTTATCATACATTGGTGTTGAATTTTGTCAAAAGCTTTCTCTGCATCTATTGAGATGATCATATGGTTTGTCTCCTTCAGTTTGTTGATATGGTGTATCACGTTAATTGACTTGCATATATTGAAGAATCCTTGCATTCCTGGAATAAACCCCACTTGATCATGGAGTATGATCCTTTTAATGTACTGTTGGATTTTGTTTGCTAGTATTTTGTTGAGTATTTTTGCATCTATGTTCATCAGTGATATTGGCCTGTAGTTTTCTTTCTTTGTTACATCTTTGTTTGGTTTTGGTATCAGGGTTATGGTGGCCTCATGGAACAAGTTTTGGAGTTTTCCTCCCTCTGCTATTTTTGGAAGAGTTTTTGAATGATATGTGTTAGCTCTTCTCTAAAAGTTTGATAGAATTTGCTGCTTAAACCATCTGGTCCTGGGCTTTTGTTCGTTGGAAGATTTTTAATCACAGTTTCAATTTCAGTGCTTGTGATTGGTCTGTTCATATTTTCTATTTTTTCCTGGTTCAGACTCAGCAGGTTGTGCTTTTCTAAGAATTTGTCCATTTCTTCCAGGTTGTCCATTTTTTTGGCATAGTGTTGCTTGTAGTAATCTCTAACAATCTTTTGTATTTCTGCAGTGTCCTTTGTTACTTCTCCTTTTTCATTTCCAATTCTATTGATTTGAGTCTTCTCCCTTTTTTTCTTGATGAGTCTGGCTAGTGGTTTATCAATTTTGTTTATCTTCTCAAAGAACCACCTGTTAGTTTTATTGATCTTTGTTATTGTTTCCTTCATTACTTTTTCATTTATTTCTGATCTGATCTTTATGATTTCTTTCCTTCTGCTTAATTTGCGGGTTTTTTGTTCTTCTTTCTGTAATTGCTTTAGGTATAAGTTTAGGTTGTTTATTTGAGATGTTTCTTATTTCTTGAGGTAGGATTGTATTGCTGTAAACTTCCATCTTAGAACTGCTTTTGCTGCATCTCCTAAGTTTGGGGTCAGTTCGTCATGTTTTCATTGTCATTTGTTTCTAGGTATTTTTTAAATATCATCTTTGATTTCTTCAGTGATTTCTTGGTTATTTAGTAGCATACTCTTTAGTGTCCATGTGTTTGTATTTTTTACAGGTTTTTTTCCTCTAATTGATATCAAGTCTCATAGCATTGTCATCAGAAAATATACTTGATACAATTTCAATTTTCTTATATTTACCAAGGCTTGATTTGTGACCCAAGATATGATGTATCCTGGAGAAAGTTCTATGAGCACTTGAGAAGAAATTGTATTCTGTTGTTTTGAGATGGAATGTCCTATGGATATCAATTAAGTCCATCTTGTTTAATGTACCTTTTAATGCTTGTGTTTCCTTATTTATTTTCATTTTCGGATGATCTGTCCATTGGTGAAAGTGAGGTGTTAAAGTCCCTTTATATTATTGTGTTACTGTCGATTTCCACTTTAAGGCTGTTTGCATTTGCTTTATGTATTGTGGTGCTTCTATGTTGTGTCCCTAAATATTTACAATTGTTATATCTTCTTCTTGGATTGTTCCCTTGTTCATTATGTAGTGTCCTTCTTTGTGTCTGGTAATAGTCTTTATTTTACAGTCTATTTTGTCTGATATAAGAATTGCTACTCAAGCTTTCTTTTGATTTCCATTTGCATGGAATATCTTTTTCCATTCCCTCACTTTCAGTCTGCATGTGTCCCTATGTCTGTAGTGGGTCTCTTGTAGACAGCATATATACAGGTCTTGGTTTTTTGTCCATTCAGCCAATCTATGTCATTTGGTTGGAGCATTTAACCCATTTACCTTTAAGGTAGTTATCAATATGTATGTATCTTTTACCATTTTCTTAATTGTTTTGGGTTTGTTATTGTAGGTCTTTTCCTCCTCTTGTGTTTCTTGCCTAGAGAAGTTCCGTTAGCATTTGTTATAAAGCTGGTTTCGTGGTGCTGAATTCTCTTAGCGTTTGCTTGTCTGTAAAGGTTTTATTTTGTCCATCAAATCTGAATTAGATCCTTGATGGGTAGAGTAATCTTGGTTGTAGGTTTTTCCCTTTCATCACTTTAACTATGTTCTGCCACTGCCTTCTGGCTTGCAGAGTTTCTGTGGAAAGTTCAACTTTTAACCTTATGGGGATTCCCTTGTATATTATTTATTGCTTTTCTCTTGATGCCTTTCATATTTTTTATTTGTATTTAACTTCTGATAGTTTGATTAATATGTGTCTTGGCGTGGTTCCCCTTGGATTTATCCTTTATGAGAGTATATGCACTTTCTGGTCTTGATTACTTTCTTTCCCATATTATGGAAGTTTTCAACTATAATCTCTTCAAATATTATCTCATTCCCTTTCTTTTTCTCTTCTTCTTCTTGGACCCCTATAATTTGAATATTGGTGCATTTAATGTTGCCCCAGAGGTGTCTGAGACTGTCCTCAATTCCTTTCATTCTTTTCATTTATTCTGCCCTGCAGTAGTTATTTCCACTATTTTATCTTCCAGGTCACTTATCCTTTCTTCTGCTTTAGTTATTCTGCTGTTTCTTTCTAGAGAATTTTTAGTTTTGTTTATTGTGTTGTTCATGGTTGTTTGTTTGATTTTTAGTTCTTCTATGTCCTTGTTGAACATTTCTTGTATTTTCTCCATTCTATTTCTCAGATTTTGTATCATCTTTACTATTATTACTCCGAATTCTTTTTCAGGTAGACTGCCTGTTTCCTTTCTGTTTGTTAGGTCTGGTGGGTTTTTACCTTGCTTCTTCATCTGCTGTATATTTCTCTGTTTTCTCATTTTGCTCAACTTACTGTGTTTGGGGTCTCCTTTTCTCAGGCTGCAAGTACGTAGTTCCCATCATTTGGCTAAGTTTGGTTCAGTTTGTTGTGTATGTTTCCTAGTGGAGAGGACCAGTACCTGTGCTCTGGTGGATTAGGCTGGTCCTTTTATTTCTAGTGGGCAGGACTTCATCCAGTGGTGTGTTTTGGGGTGTCTGTGAACTTATTATGATTTTAGCCAGCCTCTCTGCTAATGGGCGTGTTGTGTTCCTGTCTTGCTAGTTTTTTGTCCAGCACTGTCACCTGCTGGTCATTGAGTGGAGCGAGTATTAGTGTTGAGATTGATATCTCTGGGAGAGCTTTTGCCATTTGATATTATATGGGTCCAGTAGGTCTCTGGTGGACCAATATCCTGAATTTGGCCCTCCCACCTCAGAGGCTCAGGCCTGACACCCGACCAGAGCACCAAGACCCTATCAGCCACACAGCTCAGAAGAAAAGGGAGAATAACAAAAGAAAGAAAAAAATAAATAAATTTATTAAAATAAAAAATTAAAATATATAAGTAATGTAAAAAATCAAGAAGAAAGAAAGACAAAAGAAAGCAATGAAACCAAGAAATAAACCCACCAATGAGAACAAGCAGTAAAAACTTTACAAAAAAAAAAAAAATTAAATGACAGACAGAACCCTAAGACAAATTGCAAAAGCAAAGCTATACAGTCAGAATCACACAAAGAAGCATATACATAGACATCCACCAAAAGAGAAAAAGGAAAACTATATATACACATATATATATATATGGAAGAGAGCAACCAAATCAATAAACAAATCTACCAATGATAATAAGTTTTAAATACTAAACTAAGATAAACATAAAACCAGAAACATATTAGATGCAGAGAGCAAACCCCAAGTCTACAGTTGTTCCCAAAGCCCACCACCCAAATTTTGGGATGATTTGTTGTCTATTCAGGTATTCCAGAGAAGCAGTGTACATCAAGTTGATTGTGGAGATTTAATCCACTGCTCCTGAGGCTGCTGGGAGAAATTTCCCTTTCCTTTCTTTGTTCACACAGCTCCTTGGGTTCAGGTTTGGATATGGCCCTGCCTCTCTGTGTAGGTCACCTGAGTGTGTCTGTTCCACCCCCAGAAGGATAGTGTTAAAGTAGCAGCTGATTAGGGGGCTCTGACTCACTCAGGCTGGGGGGAAGGAGGGGTACAGAATGTGGGGTGAAACTCGGAGGCAGAGATCAGCATGACTGTTCCACAGCTTGAGGTGCACCATGTGTTTTCCCAGGGAAGTTGTTCCTGGACCATGGGACCCTGGCAGTGTCAGGCTTCACAGGCTCCCAGGAAGAGAGGTGTAGATAGTGACCTGTGCTTGCACTCAGGTTTCTTGGTGGCTGCAGCAGCATTTTTAGCCTCGTGCCCATCTCTCATGTTTGCACTGATAGCTGTGGCTCACATCCATCTCTGTAACTCGTTTAGGTGGTACTCTGAATTCCCTCTCCTTGTGCATCCCAAAACAATGGTCCCTTGCCTCTTAGGCAGTCCCAGACTCTTCCCCAGACTCTGTCCCGACTAACTGTGGTGCACTAGCCCCCTTCAGGGTGTGTTCACACAGCCAACCCCAGTGCTCTTCCTGGGATCTGACCTCTGAAGCCCCAGCCTCAGATTCCAGCCCCTATCCACCCCAGCAAGTTAGCAGACAAGCCTCTCAGGCTACTGAGTGCTGGTCGGCACTGATCCTCTGTGCAGGAACCTCTCCACTTCCCACCCCCCGTGTCTGCCAGTGAAGGGACTTCCTAGTGTGTGGAAAGTTTTCCTCCTTCACAGCTCCCTCCAAAAGGTGCAGGTCCCATCCTTATTCTTTGTCTCTGTTTTTTTTTTTTTTTTTTTTCTTTCGCTCTACCCAGATACGTGAGGAGTTTCATGCCTTTTGGCAAGTCTGAGGTCTTCTGCCAGTTTTCAGTAGGTGTTATGTAGGCGTTGTTCACATGTAGATGTAGTTTTGATGTATTTGTGGGGAGAAAGGTGGTCTCCACATCTTACTCCTCCGTCATCTTGAAGGAGTCTCCTCCCACAATTCTTTTTTATATTATTTATTTTTTTAAATTTAAATACAGTTGATATGAGAGTCACAATTATTATATTAAAAAGATACTTGTATCTTGAATATGTAAATAACTCAAATAATCTAGGAAGATAAATTATCCAATTAAAAATGTGCAGAGGTATTTAAAAGACACTTTTAAAAAATAAAAAAGCTATGAACAGCCAATAAGCATATGAAATTATGCTCAACAACCTTAGTCATTGGGAAAATGAAATTTTACACCACAATGAGATAACCACTATAAATGAAGCTGAATGCCTAATATATATATATTTTAAGTTTGATAATATTGTTTTGTTGAAGATAAGGAACAAAAGTGGAACTCTTATACATTGCCAGTGACAAATGTTAACTGATACAACTCTTCTGGGAAATAATTAAGCAGTTTCTAATAAAGCTCTACATTTACTAATTAACTCTACAATTTTAATTTTTGGTATTTTCCCAAGAGAAATGAAAGCACATGCTACTCAAAGACTTGTTCTTAGCAGCTCTGGTATACCCATCCAATGGACTTCTAGTCTGTAATAAAAGAATCAGACTCATGGTAAATTTAACAATATGGATAAATCTCAAAAATATTATGCTGAGCAAAAGAAGCCAAATGCAAAACCATATTTTCTGTATGTTTTCATTTATAAATATAGATCTTAATTTAAGTGATATAAAACAGATCAGTGATTTTCTGGGGTGAGGAGCAGGGGATGAGAATTTATTGGCAAGGGGGTCAAGACAACTTGTGTAGGGTTATAGAAATGTTATGTATCTTAATTGTCATGGTGGTTTCCTGGATGCATGCATTTGTTAAATTGCAGTGTACTATATTCTTATAAATTGTGCATTTTATATTATGTAATTTTCCTGGATAATGTTGATTAAAAAAACTTTTGACATATTAATATTTTTATGATTTTGTTTCCAAATTAAATATTTAGATAAGGAAATAGAGATACGTATGAAACTTTTAAATTCCATTATTCATATGAGAGATATACCTAGAAAAAATAGACATGATTAACAATAATTGGTTGTATCAGTAAGTTGGGTATATCCCTATAAAGTGGTCATTAAAAATGATGCTGTAGATGTATGTTAATTGGTATCAAAGAAAACCCTTTTATATTCATATTTTAATTTCAGCCTCACAATAATAGAAGGTATTTCCAAGTAAGGTTTGGAACTAAGATGAGAAATACAGATTTAAGGAAATTACATATTATATGTGTTATATAATTGAATGGAAGGAGTTCTTTAGATGAGGTTCATGTATATAGTTTTATATTCTTCCTTCTTTATCAGGCTATTTCTTCTGTTATACACAGCAATTGCATTTGTCATTTTCCAATCTGGTCTGTTTCCTTGAATTGACAGAGAGCAGTGCTGGGTACATTTTGTTCATGCTGGTTGAATGTGCTCAGTTCTATTCATCACTGAGGAAACCTAGTCTGCAATAGGAACCATGTAGAAATAAGGACACCCAAAACCAATATTGTGTATGAATGATGCCATGACAGACATACATTTGTTATGATTCTAATTGAGTAAAAATGTACCTCTTCTCTTCAGTCTGATACCATTTCTCTTTAGGGAATTTAGGTGCCAATTAGGTCTGATCTATGTTATTGTTTCATCAGAAGGTCAGACTTTACCACTGTATCATCCTCACTCCATCAGTTTGCCTCTTTTTTTTTTGTTATCTTCATTTTTCCTTCACTCCTCTCTATCAGATTTCACTAATCCAGTGCTCTTGTACTTTTTAAGGATTTATCAGTCAAAGAGTGTGTGTGTGTGTGTGTGTGTGTGTGTGTGTGTGTTCACACCATACTCCTAGTGACTCATCAGTGCAGGTCAGGGAAACTGTACTACAGCCTTTGAAGCTAATTCAATTTCTATAATGTTATACTGTGATATGGTGACTTATAATAAGAAATATGTACTTGGTCTTTGTCCCAGTTCCTGGCAAGAGCTCCTAAAATCCTCGGACTTTCCTGTGTTAAATGTGTCTTTTGTTATGGTAATGAGGTGACTTTTGGAAAGTCCTTAGATGACCTAAAGATGAGGGCTGGTTGCCAGGGGAACCAGCCATGTTATTAGAAGTTTGGAATTTTCAGTACTGCCCCCAGCTCCCTATCCTCCTAACCTTTGGGGAGGGGAGAGAGGCTGGAGTTTGAATCAATCACTAAAAGCCAATGATTTAATCAATCATGACTATGTAGTGAAGCCTGCATTAAAAACCCAGAAGGACAGAGTTTGGAGAACTTCCTGGTTTTTGAACATGTGGAGATTTGGGGAGAATGTCATGCTCTGAGAGAGCATGGAGGCTCTACATCCTTTTCCCTTACCTTGCCCAGTGCATCTCTTTCATCTGGCTGTTCCTGAATTACATCTTTTTGTAACAAACCTGTGATCTAGTAAGTAAAACGTTTCTTGGATTCTGTGAGCTGCTCTAACAAATTAATGGAACCCAAAGAGGAGGTTGTGGAAACTTCTGATTTACAGCCAGTCAATCAAAAGTGCAGGTGACAACTTGGACTTGAAACTGGCATTTGAACCCCAAAGAAGGGGTTGTTGGAACATCCAATCTATAGCAGCTTGGTCAGAACTACAGGTGATAACCTGGACTTGTGACTAGTGTTGAAAGTGTGTGTGTGTGTGTGTGTGTGTGTGTGTGTGTGTGTGTGTGTGTGTGTGTGTGGCAGGGGGCAGCCTTGTGGGACTGAAGTCTTAACATGTGGGTCTAATGTTATCTCCAGTAGATAGTGTCAGAGTTGAGTTGAATTATATAACACCCAGCTAGTGTTGCAAAGAATTGTTTGGTGTGGGGAAAAACTTCCACACTTTTGGCGACCACAAGTGTCAGAAGTAAAGTGTTCTATGTGAAGGTAAAGGAGACAGACAAGGAAGAAACGTGGTAGGAAGGAAGTGGGTTGTTCCGTACTCAGGAGGTAGACTGAACTGGGTTTTATATACCATTTTAGATACAGACCCACAGTCTATTTGAAAATCTTAGGATCAGATATGTTTCTGAAGTTTAGAATGATAATACAGTATATACAGCAATGTCTGGAGCACAAATCTATAAGCATATTAATATTCTGGAGTCAAACCTCTGAATTTTCATACTGTATTGGCAGCTTAATGTTAATTCAGGTCTGGTTTTGCTCTCAAGTGAATTAAAGTCAGTTTTCAGTAGTCTCTGCCTATGGGAAGTTTGAACAAGAATTGTGGGTGACATCTAGTTTTCCAGGAGAGAACTCTTTCATTTTTTTAAAAATTTAAAAAAAATATTTTATCTTGGAGTATAGTTGATTCACAATATTGTGTTAGTTTCAGGTGTTCAGCAGAGTGATTCAGTTATACATATACTTGTATCAGTTCTTTTTCAAATTCTTTTCCCATTTAGGTTATTACAGAATATTGAGCAGAGTTCCCTGTGCTGTGCAGTAGGTCCCTGTTGGTTATCTATTTTAAATATAGCAGTGTGTACATGTCAATACCAGACCCAGAAGAGAACTCTTGCCATTCTTTTAGTCTGCAAGCTATCTTCTCTTTTACTGTATCATCTGGCTCTTCTTATTTATTCTCTAGTTTTTGATATCAAAACATTTTTACCACCCCCAAAACTTTCCTCTTGTATCATTGCAGTCAATTCACCCTCCCAGTCCAGCTTTGGGCCAGGAAATCGCCAATGTCGTCTCTGTGTCTGGCTTCTTTCACTTAGCTTAATGTTTTGAGATCTATGTCATTGTGTATATATATCAGAATTTTGTTCTTTTTTTCTTCTGAGTGTTATTCCAAAATGTGTATAACTGGTGAATGGATCAAGAATATATGGTGCTTCTTTATTGCAAATAAGCAATAAAAAGGTCTTGGGTTTCTAATCTGTTATCCAACTTACCAGCCTTTGAATCCCTGCTCAACATCAAATGCTTTCTCAGGTTAAGAGTCCCCACACTTTCATTAAAAGTCTTAAGTCAGCAAGACTTTTACTAGCACCTAAGCCTACAGGGCTCAATTAAGTAACTGGGCTTAGATAGTGCAGTGCATAGGAGAAACTTAGAAACCTAATCGCCCTCTCCATGGCTCAGTAGATCACAGCCATGACCATCCATGACCCACATCCAGCTATGTATCCATTCAGGAAAGACTTTCCAATGATTATCAATTTGGCCATTCTGAGGAAGGAACCAATACTTTTTATACTAGGATCAGGAGGATCTTTCTACCTACTGCATGGAATAGAATTCAGAGATTCAGAGGTGTGCCCAATATTCCCTATTGCAGGTGGGTATAGCTGAATCAGGAATCTATGGGAAAGCCTTTCCTATCTATGGCCAATCTTAAGCCCTTCTTCGAGCCCAAATAAGTTTATTAGGAAAAGAGGTCTCAGCGTATTGTGTTCTCTCTACACTTAGGAATTTTGTTTGGGCAGTGACATTTTAAAAGGAGCCAGAAATGATGTGAAGGAAAACCTGTATGGAGAGTCAATGATCAATTGACTAAGTAGAGCCAGTGATCAATTGACTAAGTAGAGTCTAATAAAATTGCCTGCCTCCAAGTGTTGCCAACTCCACCATGATCTTGGTTATGAGGAGAATCATCCCTTTTCAGGACCTAGCCCAGGCCTAGTGATAGAATGTCCTGTCTGTGGAAGGGACCATTCACCACCCAATGGAAATGTTCATACAGCAGGACAAGGTCTTACCTAGTTGTTCTCAGGATTCTATGGAGGCTATGAGACTAGACACAATTATCATTTACACTTTATGGTTAGAGGCAGAGCTGGGGACAGGGCAAGCTATAGGAAGGATAGCAGATAAAGATACTACTATTCTAAAACTTTAGCAATTATTTTGTCCTGTTTCTCAGTATTTACATCTGTTTAGTTGCTACTTTATTTTCTTGCTTTGGGAGGTATTTAACTTATTTGTATCTGATTTTCCTAATTAGAGAAATGGAATTATTATTATTATTATCTCATAAGATTATTGTGAAGATTAAATGCATTAACACATATAGTACTCTTAGGATACTAATCTTGGAGACTAGTAATGTCTCAATGAAATGAAGTAACTGTTACCTTATCTAATAATATTTTTCAGGGCAGGAAATATTTTGGTGAGCTTGTGGATTATATATAGGTGACACAGAGGGGATAATCTGTTTAGTATCATGATGTAAATCTGGGTCATTGTGACAGAGCTGTATGTCTACAGATTATTATGATGACCCAAGCATGACTATGAGACTCAACCCCCCTTCACACACACACACACACACACACACACACACACACACACACACACACACACACACATTCTGCATCTTGAGGTATTGGGGAAGAGTCAGTACTTCAAATGGGAGGAAAAAGTCTAAGCATTCCAACTGGGGCAGGGTTATATGGGAGGTACAGCCTATCCAATCTAGAAATTCTCACATTTTGTATCAAGTGTTGAGAGATTTTCTCTATTGTCAATCTATTATCTTGAAGCCTTTGATAAAAAAAAACCTTAAACTCCTATAGTCTGGTCTTGTCTATTGTTTAGAGTAGGCTCCATGCTCTTTCAGATGATGTAGTCAAGGCACAGCAGTGGTCACCTGTGGGACTCAGTTTTGGTTTGGAGAGAGGTGATGTAAGGGGAGAAAGCAATGTCATCCTCTGAAAACACTGGTTGCTTAAGTGACAGATAGTAAGCATTCCTTGGAAATTCCCAGAATTCCTTGGGATGAATATGTGGTAAAGTATTGCATTTCCTATGAACTCAAGTAGGATGGGAACTCAAGTGACTGTTAAATGGGAATTAATGAAATTTGCAAATATGGAAGCCAGCAGGAGTGGGGAGAGAAGAAACCTTCATACTCCAGATGATCGCACTCAGAAGTAGTACTTATGCTGCCCTCAGTTGTTTCCTTGGACAAAGCTTCTCCCACATCTCAGAGAGTCTTTCCTCAGGATAGAGACAATAGAATTGCCAGTAGATTTTCTAGCCCCTGATGAGATGGTATTCTCTTTGGCTCTGCAGAGATCCCACTTTACAAGAAAGCATGGGTAGTCATAGTGCTCATTTCTCACCAGTTGATTAAAATCCAGTGGTGAGATGATCTGCGACATCAACTACAAAACCAGTTACACTAGGTCTATGTGGGCTTTCCAGAGCCCTACCTGCTACACTGAAGACATCACCTCAAAAACCCAGCACATGGCAGGGCCAGTGACACCAGTTTCCACCCCTTCAAGCAGTACTAGGAATGGACTGATCCAGCAAACATCTTCAGGCTGAACTGGTTAACATATCCAAATGCTTTGACTCCCAGGACTTGTAGGGTGACCTTGTGTTGTGTGTGAATATGGGCTTGGAGATTTAGTTGTGGATTCAATTCTTCCTGGAGCTGTCATTGAATTTTTTCCCTCCATTCCACAGCACACATATATGCAATGAGAGCAGGAAGAAAGTGATTTATGTCTTAACCTGCAACCCTTTGGTACCTGAAATATGGTTTTGCCACCAGTCAGGATAAGCATGCTTATTGTGGCCATGTAGGCCAATATGCATATAATTATTACAAAATTGCTATAAGGGAACTGGCTGTAAATTTTCCAGCCATGATGGAGAGGCATGTTCTCAGTTCATGAAAATTAGAGAAAACAAGTATTTGTTTCTAAGATCCACGCAAGGTGATTTGGGAGCAGAAAAGACAAGGGACCACATTTAAACCTAGCAGGCTACCCTTCTCGCCCTCTCTTATCATGTAAGTAAGACACACAAGTATGGGAGTTGTGCAGTTTTGTGACCCACAGTATGATGGACATTAACCTGGAGATAAAGATAGGAGCCCATGGTGGGAGGTCCACATTGAGTGCCTGTATTTCCACTCAGTATTTTCCATCTATTAGTGGAGAACCTTACCCTTCACTTACCAAGGAGCTCTGCCAAAGGCAGTCCTTAAACCTCACCCAGACTCCCACTTTTCTTGCCTGTCTCTGTCCTAGAACTCCAAACACACATTCTGCTTCCTGAGAGGGTTTTTTTCAGACCAGGACTGTAAGAACTTCTCCAACATTGTGAATGAGCTTTCTCAGATGCCGTGGTGCCCAGCACCTGTGTCCCTTCCTGTCAGGCAAAGTAGAGGAGCACTGTGCCTCAAACAGGAAAGCTCCCTTTATCTCTGTTTCCACAGACTTTGCCTACTTCCCTTCCCTTCCCTCTTTATCCTCAGTCATCCACCAGACTTTTATGTCTGTTTCCAGTGGGCTTTGTGATCGATCTGGCCTGAGTAATGACATATGAAGTATTTTGTGTACTCAGCCTTGCTCTTCTTTGCACTCCACATTCATACACATGGAGATATTCAGGAGAATTATATTCTTCAGATGTCTGATGCTAAGACTGTTCACATCTCCCACAGAGCTCTCTGATGGGAGCTCACCCATTACCTGACAAAATAGAGGCAATGGTAACAGAGGGAAGATGGTATAATACAGCAGAAACTGGAGAGAGTACTCATGCTTGCTTCGAGAAGAAGCCACCTTATGCTTTGCCATCAGGAGTCCTGGAAAAATGCCCTTAGCTAATTCCTGTCACAGCTTCATTGTCCTGTCTTTTGATTTCTAACCCTGCTCTTTTTCACCTATGCATTACTTCAATCATCAGAGATTTATTGAAACACTTCTTACATAATGGTCTGTAATAAGTGCAAAAACATTAAAAAATAAGGACACATATTTTGAGCTGAAGGAGTTCATAGTCTAGTGAGAAACAAGCCTTCTAATATTTATAAGTAAAAAAATTACAATATAACATGATATGGGATTTCTCATCTGTTGCTTAAAGTGACAATGGGAGAAAACATTACTTCTACTTAAAGATTTCAGAAGATTCAAAAGAATTAGCCCTTGAGTTGAGATTTAAAAAACGGGTAGGGTTTTTCTAGATGAACACACAATAAAGGGATACAGAAGGAAGCCATTCAGGGCAGAAGAAACATATACACCAAGATGATAAGACAAGAAACATCGAGCTGAATTAGAATGGCACATAATCCATGCTGTTTTTGATAATTAGTACGATGGCTAGCAGAGCACTCTGATGGTTAATTTTCTGTGTTAACTTGATTGGACCACAAGGTGTCCGATATTTGGTTAATGTTATTCTGGATATTTCTGTGAGGGAGTTTCTGGATGAGATTAACATTTAAATCAGTAGACTGAGTAAAGATTGCCCTTTCCAACATGGGTGGCTTCATCCAATCCACTGAAGATAGGAAGAGAACTAAAAGGATGATCCAAGGAGAACTCACTGTTTTCTCCTGACTGTCTTCAAACACAGACATCAGTCTTCTCCCGACTTTGGACTTTCACTTGGACTGGAACTTACACTGACTCTCCTGGTTTTCAGGTCTTTGGATTTGCACTGCAACTACACCGTTAGCTCTTCTGGGTCTCCAACTTGCCTACTGCAGATATTGGGACTTTTTCATTTCATAATTTTATGAGCCAGTTCCTTATAATCTCTCTGTCTCTGTCTCTCTCTGTGTATATAGATAGATCTATAGATATAGATATCTTCTATTGGTTCTCTTTCTCAGTTCTGGGGGCTGGAAATTCCAAGGTCAAGGTGCTGAAAAATTCACTTTCTGGCTTCTTGGCTTGTAGGTGGCTGCCTTTTCACTGTGTCCTCAAGTGGCCTTTCCTCAATGCATGGACATGCACAGAGAGAGAGAAAGCAAGCATGAGCTGTCTGCTGTCTGTTCTTATAAAGATACTAATCCCATAGGATCAGGACCTTATGCTTATAAACTCATTTAATTTTAATTACTTCCTTAGAGACCCCATCTCTAAATACAGCCACACTGAGGCTTAGGGCTTCGGCATATGAAATTTTTGGAGGACACTGTTCAGTCCATAACAATGGGTGAGGGTGGCAGGGCAGGAGTTTCGACAGGCCCACAACAGAATGTGAAAGTCTCTTGACCTCATGCTTAAGGGATCAGTGATGGAGAGTTAGTGAAGGGTTTAAACTATGAAAAAAAAATGATAAAACTTATATGAGAAAGCTTACTCTGATTTCTGGTAAAAAAGAATTGAAAATAGCATCCCTGGAATATTCTGTGCACTATTGCAGTGCAAATTTTATGACAGCAAACTAAAAATGAGTACTCAAATCTGCTGGGAGAACTAAGACAGACAGAAAGCCATTGCCAGAATCTTGGAGATAGTTCAATATCTATACGGTTCATGAATTTGGATTGAAAAAAATAATGCAGTCCATTCATGCGGCCCCACACTAAGGGTATTAATTTACCTCTGCCCATGGTCTTCTCCTTGGGTTCAAGACCTAGTGTCTATCGTGTGTATGTTGTCATAACACTAGGAGATCATCTCCAACTCACTGCTTTTGTGCAGCATTTTTTAATAGAGTTCGATCCCTTTCATCTTTAGACAGCAGGACAGGAAGAGAGTGGGATAGTGGTACAAAGAAAGATTGTCTATTGGGTTTTTATTTTGATTGGTAAATCCCACACATACAATGTTCTAGGCAATAGCAGAGAAAATTCCTAACAGTAATGCACACTGGGGATTATTTTATTATGTTTCATTGTTTATTTATTATTTAAAATATATGTATGTATGTATGAGTGTATCTACTTATATATCTATTATCTATTTATTTAAAATATATGATGTCATTTCTAAGAATCAGGCAAAAGGGTAAAATATTAATCATCTCAATCCACCAAAGCAGCCCTTGTTGTAAGTTGGCTCTAAATATGGCTTTGGGCTGGTTGGATTTTGTGTTAAATTAACATCCAACTGAAGTTTGTTGTTGTTCTTATTAGTTTTTTTACAAGCACAAGGTGAATAGTGAGTAAGACAAAGGATAATTACACATCATTTGTCTTGAAAAGGTTTGGATTGAAATAGACCAGGACTCTTTAAAATATGGAAGAACTAAAGAGAGCACTAAGTGCCTTTATTGAACTAAAGCAGACCAGAACCTATGATGAAAATACTGAAGGCAAAAGAACATAATAATTATCCCAAATATTAATAGAAAACTAACACTTTTGACAAGGGTTTACTAAAATAACCAGAAAACAATTCAGAAAACTCCATGGAATGTTTAATAAGATTTAAGGCATAGCCTATATGAAGTAAGGAAAGAGATCCATAAGTACCATAAGGGCTGAAAATTCTAAAATTAAGCTACAATGTGATGAAATAAATAATAACATGGATAGGAAGGTAATTTCCATAAGCAAAGAAAGAATGTCAAAAAAATTAGAAATTGCAACAGTTAAAACAAGGTTCTCATTCACAGTAATAAATGTAGGATTAGAATCTTCTTAATTAGTAATGGGAAAGATGAACTTGAAAAGCTTTTCCACCATGTAGATTGTCCTGTTCTGACTGCCATTTGGAAGTCAATTTAGACACAAACAAGCAAACAAATACCCTACTGGATGGTGTAGATAGATGTATTGGTTTGTAATTTCTGAAAAAGAAAAAGAACCAACTTTCAAATCTTTGTCACAATGACAAGTGAAGATCACTTAAATTAGTTATCTAGGACAGTGATTCACAAAGTGTGATCTCTGGACAAGGAGCATCAGCATCACCTGAAAATTTGTTAGAGCTATAACTTCTCAAACCTTACCTCAACCCATTTGAATCAGAAATTTGAGGAGTCAGGCCAAGCAATTTGTGTTTTAACTAGCCCTAAAGATGATGTTGATGCAGCTCAATTTTGAGAGCTGCAAAATTGGGAGAATGACTGTATCCTTACTGTGATGAGAGTAAGACAGCTTATTGATCACATAAGTTATCCCTTATCTGCTGATGCTCCACAGACACACAAAATTTAGAAAAGTTTATAGAGGTGAAGACTCTGCTAGTGGTGGATCCTGTGTGCCTCAGATTTCCCACTCCCAAATGAGAGAAATGACCATAGTTACCTAGATAACTGATTTTCCCAAAGAAGAGCATCACAGGAATATCAAACATAATATGAATACAAATAAAATAGAGGAAGTATTTCTTAAAGTGCAAGAAGACCTATGTATACAGGTTGAAAATGCTTTCTGTGATACAGACAAAGTCAACAAGAAGACTCACAGCTAATTAATTTTGGGGGAAAACAAGATCTTATATAAGAACAAACATCCTATAAACATAAAGAAACAAAGGAGAGAGAGAGAGAGAGGCTGCCTCTAAGACTAAAAATCCTTGCAGAGGGGGCATATATAGAGTTGAAATTAAAACCTAGGTTTACATAAAAAGATAGGCACCTCTTCCTCCAAGGCTTTCAGTAAGGATGGCATGTTATATGCAAATATTGAAAACTTAAATGAGATTAAAATCGTGTAAATCACATATTTCCTGGCACATGGTTTATGCTCATTCAATGCTAGCCCTTACCCATTATCAGAGCACCAAACACATGAATGGTGAACACCTGACTCCTCTCTGGAAGGTGTCAAACTCTAGGGACTAGATCATTAACAAATGTTTAGCTTGGAGAAAGAAGGCAAGATCTGAGACTGTCCTAATAGTAAATGAAAAGGAAGGTTAAGAGCATAATGGTCTTGGGACATTTTGTGTGAATGAAAATGTGGTTTGACGACAGGAGCTGCAGAACATGAGAGTATGGTGGCAAGAAAGAATGTAAAACAAAAAGACATGGTTATTTAGAAGATTTTCAAATACTTCAAATGCATTCCAAGTACAGGTCCTGTGTAGAAAAAGATATTCAACATATATCAATTACAGCAGCAGGCATACGTTCCTCCCCTCCACTTGACTTCTAGGTAAGAGGAAAGCAGTGAAGCTTACCTGGACTCCCAGGTCCTCCCAGGCTGAGATTCAGTGGATGGGAGCTCATACTGCTTAGGTAGTACTATTACTATAGTGTGATGAGAGTTCACTTTCTTTCCCATAATGTTGTTAATCAATGAACAATAGAAACTTTTATTAGACATGACCCCTCCACTCTTAAGGGTTATGAAATCTAGATAGGGCAACACACACCCGGAAACCATCTGAGATGCTAATAACCATTCAAAGTCTAAAAATATAATACAGACAATGTCACAAGTGTATATGTGCTAAGTTATATGAGTGTAGCTACAGAATGAGCTGCCATTATGAAGCAGAAACATCAGGAAGGTTTTCAGAAAAATAGATGTAAACTAGGATGACAGAAGTAGGAATTAGGTAGGCAAAGAATTGAGCAGTAACACCATTGCAGGTAGAGAAAATAACACGAAGTTGAAAAACAAGGAGCCACATGATGGAATACATAGATACTTTTGAGAGAAAAGGGATTAAGTTTAGGATGAAGTGTTGAAGTTAAATAGTAATATTTGGGGGTTTGAAATTTATCCTATGGAAAATGTAGAACAACAGAAATTTAAAGATGTCTTTCTCTATATGAATTTCCAAAGATGGAATAGCAATTTAACCAGTTCTTTATCAAATGGTAGGTTCTCTTATAACATCTTATATTTAAATATCATACAATCATCAGGACATGATTATATACTTGCTGTTTCTGAAAGTTATGCAATTATCTTGATATTTTTGTAGTATTAAGTGTGAAAAAATACCCTTTTTTTCTCTCTTCTCTTTTTTGGGCTGCTTTTAGCAGTCTGAAAATCAACTTTCATTTTGACTGCCGCTTAACAGAATTTGATTAAAAAAAGTAAACTAATTACAACGGAAATGCAGCCCTGTGAAGCTTTAAGAAAAACACATTATTTTGTTTTAGGGTTCAGTTACTATACATTCATTTATCATCTTTATAAGCAATGTGCAGGCGATGATGAATAGTCCCTGGCTTTGAATCAGGAAATGTAAATTATCCTTTTTCTTTCTTCCTTTTTTTTTTAAACAAATAATGAATACTAGTAAATTTGAAGCTAACTGATATGCCAAGAACTCAAAGATGATGTAATGCATGAAACCAATAAGGGCTACTCGTCCAATAGGCTGAAGCAAAGACAACTCCTGGTCCAGGGGATGCATACTTGAGTTGGAGATGGTTGTGTCCCGTGGTTTACCTAGCTGGTTTGGAGGACCATTAGTAAGGTGAAGGTTTCTCTGCCATTGCTTTGTGTTGAGCTTCCCTCATGCCAAGTAGTAGCCTTTGCCCTTGGAGAATTAGCAAGTATATTCCTTAAACTGTCTCTCATCTGGATCTTATTTTTCAGCCATAGATCTTTGCCCTCTCTTCTTCCCCATCCAAACAATATTTGACCTTCAAGGGATGCTCAGGTTTTGACGTCGTTGTAAAGTCTCCCCTGACTGATTCATTTTACAAACAGTTCTCTTTAGAATATTGAAAATCTTTAATATATTGAAAGAAATTAGTGCACTTACAAGCAAGGAGTGCAATATTTCAAGACAGACAAAATAAGTTATATGTGTAAGTACCCTTTGTATAAGGAGAGAAAATGGGAAAGCACATTCCCAATAAGGTAAGAAAATAATGCTCAAGTGTAGACCGATGCTCAAGTGGGTGAAGAGCAACCAGTTCTGACTGGATGGTCATTACTGTTCATATGCAGTGGGGACAATTTTAAGAAAGATAAAGCTAAGGACGCTCACCTCAGGATAAATCTCATTTACATTACACTTATCCTTTGGTGTAGAAAAATCTCAGTTGAAAGAAAATAGCAATAGGAATGCTGGCTTCATTGGTGCAGGAAGTTATGCATACTCATTTCCATTCTCAGGAGTTTGGCAATATTTACATTCATTTGCATATAGAATGTTTAAATTATTTACATGTGTTCTGCAAATTAATTTAAAATTGGCAATTGAGTGGCCATTTGGGTGACATTTATTGATAAAGATATTAGCCATAGATACCATTCACAGATAAAGTTAAATGTGTGCCATTAATCCCCATATTCTTTATAAATTATGCCAATTTTATATTTATGTGGTAATTTTCCATATATATTGTTTTCCATTTTAGAAATAAAACCCAAGTATTTTTACTCACTCTAGCACACAGGACATGGTTGCATATTTCCTTTTTAATTTCCTTATTTTTTGTTTCTTCTCACACTCTTTATTTAACATACCTTCTCTCAGATTGCTGAGGCAACGATGAGGCATATTGGCCTTAGAAAAATAAAGAGAAGGAAAATATAATGCCCTGTCACTTTAAAATGTAGTCCATTTCCACCAACATATTAAAAGTCTTAATATTTTATTGCCTAGGCATAATCTCATTTTTATTGCCCCAATCACAGCTCGAGGAGTGAGCTGGTCAGCTTATGGCCTCCCTACTGCTAAAATTAACTAATTGTTAAAATAATAGCCATGGACCCTCATGGCCTATTTTAATAGTCAGTGACAATCTGGGAAAATATTTTGCTGCTTTCATTTCAGTAAGTCCTCCTGTTGGACATTTGCACCCCTCTCTATCCTTTCAAATGTTCTCTACATTAGAAATATTTCAATGGGAATCTGCAGGGAGCTCTGGCTAGTCCCTCCAAGTTACAGTTGGGGCCCATTGTTATTTCTGTGAATAAGGGAAGAACATCTATAAGTCTGTATTGAAGTGCATGTGGATTACCATCTATCCACTGCACCAAACTTCTCCAGCCTCATCTTCCCTCCTCTGTAATGTGTCTTTCACATCAGTTTGTTTCATATCTTACTATGTTCTGCCCAAATGCTGGCCATGACTTTCCCTGTCCTTTTGGTGGAAAACCCTTCATCTATCTCTATATGACCACTTCTCTGTGGTCATGTAGAATGGAGGCCCAGGTAGGAGTTCAGCCATTTAATATCCTAGGACAATGATATTTTCAATTTTGACCTCTCCTCTGATATTCCAATATACACTCTTGCTTCAACACATTTAATCATGTATTTGTACTTCACATTCTCCTTTATCTGTTTGTTATTTCCCTGTGTACAAATACTTTATTCTCAGCTAAGCTTATGTTTACCCAGAGATAATTCTGCACTTCCTCTTGTATCTCTCAATCATCAGAACTGTGTTAAATACATTGTAGACTTTTTTAAAAACACATTTATTAGAGTATAATTGCTTTAAAATGGTGTGTCAGTTTCTGTTTTTATAACAAAGTGAATCAGTTATACATATAACTGTCCCCATATCTCTTCCCTCTTACATCTCCCTCCCTCCCTCCCTCCCTATCCCACCCCTCTAGGTGGCCACAAAGCACCGAGCTGATTTCCCTGGGTTATGTGGCTGCTTCATACTAGCTACCTATTTTAAGTTGATAGTGTATATATGTCCATGCCACTCTCTCACTTTTTCTAAGCTTACCTTCCCCTCCCTGTATCCCCAAGTCCATTCTCTATGAGGTCTGTATCTTTACTCCCATCTTGTCCCTAGGTTCTTCTGACCATTTTCTTTTCTTTTTCTTTTAGATTCCATATATATGTGTTAGCATGCAGTATTTCTTTTTCTCTTTCTGACTTACTTCACTCTGAATGACAGTCTCTAGGTCCATCCACCTCACTAAAAATAACTCAGTTTTTTCCTTTTTATGGCTGAGTAATAGTAAAAGATGTGCCACATCTTTTTTATCCATTCATCTGTTGATAGACACTTAGGTTGCTTCCATGACCTGACTATTGTAAATAGAGCTGCAATGAACATTTTGGTACATGACTCTTTTTGAATTATGGTTTTCTCAGGGTATATGCCCAGTAGTGGGCATTCTGGGTCATATAGTAGTGATATTTTTCATTTTTTAAAGAACCTCCATACTGTTCTCCATAGTGGCTGTATCAATTTACATTCCCACCAACAGTGCAAGAGGGTTCCCTTTTCTCCACACCCACCCCAGCATTTATTGTTTGTAGATTTTTTGATGATGGCCATTCTGACTGGTGTGAGATGATATCTCATTGTAGTTTTGATTTGCATTTCTCTAATGATTAATGATGTTGAGCATTCTTTCATGTGTTTGTTGGCAATCTGTATATCTTCTTTGGAGAAATGTCTATTTAGGTCTTCTGCTTATTTTTGAATAGGGTTGTTTGTTTTCTTGATATTGAGTTGCTTGTATGTTTTGGAAATTAATCCTTTGTTAGTTACTTCATTTGCAAATATTTTCTCCCATTCTGATGGTTGTCTTTTCGTCTTGTCTATTGTTTCCTTTGTGGTGCAAAAGCTTTTTAAGTTTCATTAGGTCCCATTTGCTTACTTTTGTTTTTATTTCCATTTCTCTAGGAGGTGGGTCATAAAGGATCTTGCTGTGATTTAGGTCATAGAGTGTTCTGCCTATGTTTTCCTCTAAGAGTTTGATGGTGTCTGGCCTTACATTTAGGTCTCTAATCCATTTTGAGTTTATTTTTGTGTATGGTGTTTGGGAGTGTTGTAATTTCATTCTTTTATACGTACCTGTCCAGTTTACCCAGCACCACTTATTGAAAAGGGTGTCTTTTCTCCACTGTATATTCTTGCCTCCTTTATCAAAGATAAGGGGACCATATGTGTGTGGGTTTATCTCTGGGCTTTCTATCCTGTTCCATTGATCTATATTTCTGTTTTTGTGTCAGTACCATACTGTCTTGTTTACTGTAGTTTTGTAGCATAGTCTGAAGTCAGGGATCCTCATTCCTCCAGCTCCATTTTTTTTTTCTCAAGATTGCTTTGGCTGTTTGGGGTCTTTTGTGTTTCCATACAAATTGTAAAATTTTTTGTCTACTTCGGTGAAAAATGCCATTGGTAGTTTGAAAGCATTGAATCTATAGATTGCTTTGGGTAGTAGAGTCATTTTCACAATGTTGATTCTTCCAATCCAAGAACATGGTATATTTCTCCACTTATTTGTATCATCTTTAATTTCTTTCATTGGTGTCTTATAATTTTCTGCATACAGGTCTTTTGTCTCCTTCAGTAGGTTTATTCCTAGATATTTAATTCTTCTTTTTGCAGTGGTAAATGGGAGTGTTTCTTTAATTTCACTTTCAGATTTTTCTTCATTAGTGTATAGGAATGCAAGAGATTTTTGTGCACTAATTTTGTATTCTGCTACTTTGCAAATTCATTGATTAGCTCTAGTATTTTTCTGGTAAAATCTTTAAGATTCTCTCTATATAGTATTATGTCATCTGCAAACAGTGACAGATTTACTTCTTTTCCAATTTGGATTAGTTTTATTTCTTTTTCTTCTCTGATTGCTGTGGCTAGAACTTCCGAAACTATGTTGAATAAGAGTGGTGAGAGTGGGCAACCTTGTCTCTTTCTGATCTTAGTTGAAATGGTTTCAGTTTTTCACCATTGAGGATGACATTGGCTGTGGGTTTGTCATATATGGTCTTTATTATTTTGAGGAAATTTCCCTCTATGCGTACTATCTGGAGAGTTTTGATCATAAATGGGTGTTTAATTTGTTGACAGCTTTCTCTTCATCTATTGAGATGACCATATGGTTTTTCTGCTTCAAGTTGTTAATATTGTATATGACATTGATTGATTTGTATATATTGAAAAATGTTTGCATTCCAGGGATAAAACCCACTTGATCATAATGTATCATCCTTTTAATGTGCTGTTGGATTCTGCTTGCTAATATTTTATTGAGGATTTTTGCATCTATTTTCATCAGTGATATTGGCCTGTAGTTTTCTTTCTTTGTGAAATCTCTGTCTGGTTTTGGTATCAGGGTGATGGTGGTCTTGTAGAATGAGATTGGGAGTTTTCCTCCCTCTGCTATATTTTGGAAGAGTTTGAGAAGGATAGGTGTTAGCTCTTTTCTAAATTTTTGATAGAATTCGTCACTGAAGCCATCTGGTCCTTGGCTTTTGTTTCTTGGAAGGTTTTTAATCACTGTTTCAATTTCAGTGCTTGTGATTGGTCTGTTCATATTTCCTATTTCTTCCCAGTTAAGTCTCAGAGGTTGTGCATTTCTAAGAATTTGTCCATTTCTTCCAGGTTGTCTATTTTATCGGCATATATTTGTTTGTCATACTCTCATGATCCTTCATATTTCTGCAGTGTCAGCTGTTACTTCTCCTTTTTTATTTCTAATTCTATTGATTGGAGTTTTCTCCCTTTTTTTCTTGATGAGTCTGGATAATGGTTTATCAATTTTGTTTATCTTCTCAAAGAACCAGATTTTAGTTTTACTGACCTTTGCTATTGTTTCCTTCATTGCTTTTTCATTTATTTCTCTTCTGTTCTTTATGATTTCTTTCCTTCTGCTAACTTCGTTTTTTTTTGTTGTTGTTGTTCTTCTTCTTTCTCTAATTGCTTTAGGTGTAAGGTTAGGTTGTTTATTTGAGATGTTTCTTGTTTCTTAAGGCAGGTGTGTATAGATACAAACTTCCTTCTTAGAACTGCTTTTGCTGCATCCCATAGGTTTTGAGTCATTTTCATTGTCATTTGTTTCTAGGTATTTTTTGATTTCCTCTTTGATGTCTTCAGTGATCTCTTGGTTATTAAGTAGTGTTTTGTTTAGCGTCCATGTGTTTGTATTTGTTACAGATTTTTTCTTGTAATTGATATCTAGTCTCATAGCATTGTGTTTGGAAAAGATACTTGATATAATTTCAATTTTCTAAATTTAACAAGGTTTGGTTTGTGATCCAACATATGATCTATCCTGGAGAATGTTCCATGAACACTTGAGAAGAATGTATATTCTGTTGTTTTTGGATGGAATGTCCTATAAATATCAAAGAAGGCCATCTTGTTTAGTGTATCATTTAAAGCTTGTGTTTCCTTATTTATTTTCATTTTGGATGATCTGTCCATTGGTGAAAGTCGGGTGTTAAATTCCACTAATATGATCGTGTTACTGTCAATTTCCCTTTTTATGGCTTTTAGTATTTGCCTTATGTATTGAGGTGCTCGTATGTTGGGTGCATAAATATTTACAGTTGTTATATCTTCTTCTTGGATTCATCCCTTGATCATTTTGCAGTGCCCTTTTTTGCCTCTTGTAATATTCTTTGTTTTATAGTCTACTTTTTCTGATATGAGAATTGCTACTCCAGCTTTCTTTTGATTTCCACTTGCATGGAATATCATTTTCCATCCCTTCACTTTCAGTCTGTATTTGTCCCTAGGTCTGAAGTGGGTCTGTTGTAGACAGCATATATATGGGTGTTGTTTTTGTATCCATTCAGCCAGTCTATGTCTTTTGGTTGGAGCATTTAATCCATTTACGTTTAAGGTAATTATTGATATGCATGTTCCTATTACCATTTTCTTAATTGTTTTGGGTTTGTTATTGTAGGTCTTGTCCTTCTCTTGGGTTTCCTGCCTAGAGAAATTCCTTTAGGATTTGTTGTAAAGCTGGTTTGGTGGTGCTGAATTCTGTTGGCTTTTTTTGTTTGTTTGTTTTGCGGTACTCAGGCCTCTCACTGTTGTGTCCTCTCCCATTGCAGAGCACAGCCTCCGGATGCAAAGGCTCAGTGGCCATGGCTCATGGGTCCAATCACTCCACTGCATGTGGGGTCTTCCCTGACTGGAGAACGAACCCATGTACCCTGCATCAGCAGGCGGACTCTCAACCATTGTACCACCAGGGAAGCCCTGAATTCTCTTAGTTTTTGCTTGTCTGTAATGCTTTTAATTTCTCTGTCAAATCTGAATGAGATCCTTGCTGGGTAGAGTAATCTTGGTTGTAGATTTTTCTCTTTCATCATTTTAAACATGTCTTGCCACTTCCTTCTGGCTCATAGAGTTTCTGCTGAAAGATCAGCCATTAACCTTAGGGGAATTACCTTATGTGTTACTTGTTTTTCCCTTGGTGCTTTTAATATTTGTTCTTTGTATTTAATTTTTGATAATTTTATTAATATGTGTCTTGACATGTGTCTCCTTGGATTTCTCCTGTATGGGAATCTCTGTGCTTCCTGGTCTTGATTAACTATTTCCTTTCCCATATTAGGGAAGTTTTCATCTATAATCTCTTCAAATATTTTTTCAGTCCCTTTCTTTCTCTCTTCTTCTTCTGGGACCCCTATAATTCGAATGTTGGTGCATTTAATGTTGTCCCAGAGGTCTCTGAAGTTGTCCTCAATTCTTTTCATTCTTTTTTCTTTATTCTGCTCCACTATTTTATCTTCCAGATCATTTATCCATTCTTCTGCCCCAATTATTCTGTTACTGATCCCTTCTAGAGAATTTTTAGTTTCATTTATTGCATTTTTCATCTCTGTTTGTTTTCACTTTAGCTCTTGTAGGACCTTGTTAAACATTTCTTGTATTTTCTCTATTCTATTTCCAAGACTTTGTATCATCTTTACTATCATTATCCTGAATTCTGTTTCAGGTAGACTGCCTATTTCCTCTTCATTTGTCAGGTCTGGTGGGTTTTTACCTTGCTCCTTCATCTGCTGTGTGTTTCTCTGTATTCTCATTTTGCTTAACTTACTGTGTTTGGGGTCTCCTTTTTGTGGGTGCATGTTTGTATTTTCTGTTGTTTTTGGTGTCTGTCCCTGTTGGCCAATGTTGATTCAGTGGGCATTGTAGGCTTCCTTGAACAGGGGACTATTGCCTGTGTTCTGGTGGATGAGGCTGGATCTTGTCTTTCTGGTGGAGAGGTCCATGTCTGGTGGTGTGTTTTCAGGTGTCTGTGGCTTTATTATGATTTTAGGCAGCCTCTCTGCTGATGGATGGGGTTGTGTTCGTTTCTTGCTAGTTGTTTGGCATAGGGTGTATTGCACTGTAGCTTGCTGGTCGTTGAGTGGAGCTGGGTCTTGGTGTTGAAATGGGGATCTCTGGGAGATTATTGTCATTTGATATTACATGGAGCTGGGAGGTCTCTTGTGGACCAGTGTCCTAAACTTGCATCTCCCATCTCAGTGGCACAGACGTGACACCTGGCTGGACCACCAAGAACCTGACCTTCACACAGCTCATAATAAAAGGGAGAAGAAAGAAAGAAAGAAAGAACGAATGAAAGAAAGAAGGAAAGAAAGAAGATAAGATAAAATAAAGTCATTAAAATAAAAAATAATTATTAAGAAAAAAAAAATTGGAGGTGAGAAGATGGCAGAAGAGTAAGATGTGGGGATCACCATCCTCCTCACAGATACATCAGAAATACATCTACATGTGGAATTTCTCCTATAGAACACCAACCGAACACTGGGAGAAGACCTCAGACCTCCCCAAAGGCAAGAAACTCCCCATGTACCTGGGTAGGGCAAAAGAAAAAAGAATAAACAGAGACAAAGAATAGGGACGGGACCTGTACCAGTGGAGGGAGCCATGAAGGAGGAGAAGCCCCTTTGTGGGTGGCGGAGGGGGGAAGCTTCAGAGCCGCGGAGGAGAGAGCAGCCACAGGGTACGGAGGGCAAGGTGGAGAGCTTCCCGCAGAGGATCAGTGCCGACCAGCACTCACCAGCCTGAGAGGTTTGTCTGCTCACCGGCCGAGGTGGGCGGGGCTGGGATCTGAGGCTCAGGCTTCAGTCAGATCCCAGGGAAAGGTCTGGAGTTGGCAGAGTGAAAACAGCCTGAAGGGGTTAGTGCACCATGGCTAGCCAGAAGGGAGTCTGGTTAAAGTCTGGAGGTGCCAAGAGGCAAGAGACCTTTTCTTCCCTCTTTGCTTCCTGGTGCCCGAGGAGAGGGGATTAAGCACACCATGTAAAGGAGCTCCAGAAACGGGTTCAGAGCTGCCGAAGAGACAGGAGACTTTTTCTTGCCTCTTTGCTTCCTGGGGCACGAGGAGAGGGGATTAAGGGCACCGTGTAAAGAAGCTCCAGGAACGGGCGCAAGCCGTGGCTGCCGGCGTGGACAGCAGAGACGGGTGTGGGATTCTAGTGCTGCTGCCTCCACCAAGAGGCCTGTGTGCAAGCACAGGTCACTGTCCACACCACCCCTCGTGGGAGCCCATGCAGCCCACCACTGCCAGGACCCCGTGATCCAGGGACAGCTTCCCCGGAAAAACGCGAGGAGCAACTTGGGTCGGTACAGCATCACTCTGGCCTATGCCGTCACAGGCTTGTCCTGCATCCATGCTCCTCCCTCCCCCATGGCCTGTGCCAGAGCCTGCAAATCGGCTGCTCCTTTAACCCCGTCCTGTCTGAGCAAAGGGCAGACGACCTCAGACAACCTACAAGCAAAGGCAGGGCCAAGTCCAAAGCTGAACCCCAGGAGGTGTGTGAACAAAGAGGAGAGGGGGAGGTCTCTTCCAGCAGCCACAAAAGCAGCAGATTAAAGCTCCACAGTCAATTTGAAGTGCCGTGCATCTGTGGAAAACCTGAATAGACAACGAATCATCCCAAGTTGAAGAGGTGGACTTTAGGAGCAAGATATACTATTATTTTCCTCTTTTTTCTTTTTGTGAGTGTGTACGTGTGTGCTGCTGTGTGAGATTTTGTCTGTATAGCTTTGCTTTCACCATTTGTCCTAGGGTTAGACCAACCCGTTTTTTTTTTTTTTTTTTTTTTTTTATAGAAATTTTTCTTCTTAATAATTTTTTAAATTTTAATAACTATATTTTATCCTGCCTTATTTTGTCTGCTCCCTTTCTTGCTTGCTTTCTTCCCTCCTTTCTTCCCTACTTCCCTCCTTCCTCCCTTCCTTCCTTCCTTTCCTCCCTTCCTTCCTTTCTTTCTTCCTTCCTTCTCTTCCTCCCTCCCTCCTTCCTTCCTTCCTTTCTTTACTTTCTATTTTTTCTCCCTTTTATTTTGAGCCATGTGGATTAAAGGGTCTTGGCACTCCAGCCAGGTGTCAAGGCTGTGTCTCTGAGGTGGGAGAGCCAACCTCAGGACACTGGTCCACAAGAGACCTCCCAGCTACACACAGTATCAAATGGTGAAAATCTCCCAAAGAGCTCCATCTCAACACCAAGACCCAGCTTCACTCAAGGACCAGTAACGAACAGTGCTGGACACCCTATGCCCAACAAAGAGAAAGACAGGTATACAACACCATCCATTAGCAGAGAGCCTGCCAGAAATCATAATAAGGCTACAAACATCCCCAAACACACCACCAGACGTGGACCTGCCCACCAGAAAGACAAGATCCAGCCTCATCCACCAAAACAGAGGCACTAGTCCCCCCAAACAGGAAACCTACTCCACCCACTGAACCAACCTCAGCCACTGGGGACAGGCATCAAAAACAGCGGGAACTACGAACCTGCAGCCTGCAAAAAGGAGACCTCAAACACAGTAAGATAACCAAAATGAGAAAACAGGAAAACACACAGCAGATGAAGGAGCAAGATAAAAACACACCAGGCCTAACAGATGAAGAGGTAATAGGCAGTCTACCTGAAAAAGAATTCAGAATAATGATAGTAAAGATGATTCAAAATCTTGGAAATAGAATAGACAAATTGCAAGAAACAGTTAACAAGGAACTAGAAGAAATAAAGAGGAAGCAAGCAACGATGAGCAACACAATAAATGAAATGAAAAATACTCTAGATGGGATCAATAGCAGAATAACTGAGGCAGAAGGACGGATAAGTGACATGGAAGATAAAATAGTGGAAATAACTACAGCAGAGCAGAAGAAAGAAAAAAGAATGAAAAGAACTGAGGACAGTCTCAGAGACCTCTGGGACAACATGAAACTAACCAATATTCGAATTATAGGGGTCCCAGAAGAAGAAGAGAAAAAGAAAGGGACTGAGAAAATATTTGAAGAGATTATAGTTGAAAACTTCCCTAATATAGGAAAGGAAATAGTCAATCAAGTCCAGGAAGCACAGAGAGTCCCATACAGGATAAACCCAAAGAGAAACACGCCAAGACACATAATAATCAAACTGTCAAAAATTAAATACAAAGAAAACATATTAAAAGCAGCAAGGGAAAAACAACAAATAACACACAAGGGAATCCCCATAAGGTTAACATCTGATCTTTCAGCAGAAACTCTACAAGCCAGAAGGGAGTGGCAGGACATATTTAAAGTGATGAAGGAAAAAAACCTACAACCAAGATTACTCTACCCAGCAAGGATCTCATTCAGATTTGATGGAGAAATTAAAACCTTTACAGACAAGCAAAAGCTGAGAGAGTTCAGCACCACCAAACCAGCTCTACAACAAATGCTAAAGGAACTTCTCTAGGTAAGAAACACAAGAGAAGGGAAAGACCTACAAGAACAACCCGAAACAATTAAGTAAATGGTAATAGGAACATACATATCGATAATTACCTTAAATGTAAATGGATTAAATGCTCCCACCAAAAGACACAGACTGGCTGAATGGATAAAAAACAAGACCCATATATATGCTGTCTATAAGAGACCCACTTCACACATAGGGACACTTACAGACTGAAAGTGAGGGGATGGAAAAAGATATTCCATGCAAATGAAAATCCAAAGAAAGCTGGAGTAGCAATTCTCATATCAGACAAAATAGACTTTAAAATAAAATCTATTACAAGAGACAAAGAAGGACACTACATAATGATCAAGGGATCGATCCATGAAGAAGATATAACAATTATAAATATTTATGCACCCAACATAGGAGCACCTCAATACATAAGGCAAATACTAACAGCCATAAAAGGGGAAAATCGACAGTAACACAATCATAGTAGGGGACTTTAACAATCCACTTTCACCAATGGACAGATCATCCAAATGAAAATAAATAAGGAAACACAAGCTTTAAATGATACATTACACAAGATGGACTTAATTGATATTTATAGGACATTCCATCCAAAAACAACAGAATACACATTTTTCTCAAGTGCTCATGAAACATTCTCCAGGATAGACCATATATTGGGGTACAAATCTAGCCTTGGCAAATTTCAGAAAATTGAAATCGTATCAAGTATCTTTTCCAACCACAACGCTATGAGACTAGATATCAATTACAGGAAAATATCTGTACAAAATACAAACACATGGAGGCTAAACAATACACTACTTAATAACTAGTGATCACTGAAGAAATCAAAGAGGAAATCAAAAAATACTTAGAAATAAATGACAATGGACACACGCCGACCCAAAACCTATGGGATACAGCAAAGGCAGTTCTAAGAGGGAAGTTTATAGCATTACAATCATACCTTAAGAAACAGGAAACATCTCGAATAAACAACCTAAATTTATACCTAAAGGAATTAGAGAAAGAAGAACAAGAAAACCCCAAATTTAGCAGAAGGAAAGAAATCATAAAGGTCAGATCAGAAATAAATGAAAAAGAAATGAAGGAAACAATAGCAAAGATCAATAAAACTAAAAGCTGGTTATTTGAGATGATAAATAAAATTGATAAACCATTAGCCAGACTCATGAAGAAAAAAAGGGAGAAGACTCAAATGAAGAGAATTAGAAACGAAAAAGGAGATGTAACAACTGACAATGCAGAAATACAAAAGATTATTAGAGATTACTACAAGCAACTGTATGCCAATAAAATGGACAACCTGGAAGAAATGGACAAATTCTTAGAAATGCACAAGCTGCCAAGACTGAACCGGAAGAAATAGAAAATATGAACAGACCAATCACAAGCACTGAAATTGAAACTGTGATTAAAAATCTTCCAACAAACAAGAGCCCAGGACCAGATGGCTTCACAGGCGAGATCTATCAAACATTTAGAAAAGAGCTAGCACCTATTCTTCTTAATCTCTTCCAAAATATAGCAGAGGGAGGAACACTCCCAAACTCATTCTACTAGGCAACCATCACCCTGATACCAAAGCCAGACAGAGATGTCACAAAGAAAGAAAACTACAGGCCAATATCACTGATGAACATACATGTAAAAATCCTCAACAAAATACTAGCAAACAGAATCCAAAAGCACATTAAAAGGATCATACACCACGATCAAGTGGGGTTTATTTCAGGATTGCAAGGATTCTTCAATATACGCAAATCAATTAACGTGATACACCATATCAACAAACTGAAGGAGAAAAACCATATGATCATCTCAATAGATGCAGAGAAAGCTTTTGACAAAATTCAACACCAATTTATGATAAAAAACCCTGCAGAAAGTAGGCATAGAGGGAACTTTCCTCAACATAATAAAGGCCATATATGACAAACCCACAGCCAGCATTGTCCTCAATGGTGAAAACTTGAAACCATTTCCACTAAGATCAGTAACAAGACAAGGTTGCCCACTCTCACCACTCTTATTCAACATAGTTTTGTAAGTTCTAGCCACAGCAATCAGAGAAAAAAAAAAGAAATAAAAGGAATCCAAATAGGAAAAGAAGAAGTAAAGCTGTTACTCTTTGCAGATGACATGATAGTATACATAGAGAACGCTAAGGATGCTACCAGAAAACTACTAGAGCTAAACAATGAATTTGGTAAAGTAGCAGGATACAAAATTAATGCACAGAAATCTCTGGCATTCTTATACACTAATGATAAAAAATCTGAGAGTGAAATTAAGAAAACACTCCCATTTACCCTTGCAATAAAAAGAATAAAATATCTAGGAATAAACCTACCTAAGGAGACAAAAGACTTGTATGCAGAAAACTATAAGACACTAATGAAATAAATCAAAGATGATACAAATAGGTGGAGAAATATATCACGTTCTTGGATTGGAAGAAGCAACACTGTGAAAATGACTCTACTACTCAAAGCAATCTACAGATTCAACGCAATCCCTATCAAATTACCACTGGCATTTTTTACAGAACTAGAACAAAAAATTTAACAATTTGTATGGAAACACAAAAGACCCCAAATAGCCAAAGCAATATTGAGAACGAAAAATGGAGCTGGAGGAATCAAGCTCCCTGACTTCAGACTATACTGCAAGGTTACAGTAATCAAGACAGTATGGTACTGGCACAAAAACAGAAATATAGATCAATGGAACAGGATAGAAAGACCAGACATAAACCCACACACATGTGGTCACCTTTTCTTTGATGAGGGAAGGATATACAGTGGAGAAAAGACAGCCTCTTCAATAATTGGTGCTGGGAAAACTGGACAGCTACCTGTAAAAGTATGAAATTAGAACACTCCCTAATACCACATGCAAAAATAAACTCAAAATGTGTTAAAGACCTAAAGGTAAGGCCAGACACTATCAAACTCTTAGAGGAAAACATAGGCAGAACACTCTATGACATAAATCACAGCAAGATCCTTTTTGACCCATCTCCTAGAGAAATGGAATTAAAAGCAAAAATAAACCAATGGGATCTAATGAAACTTAAAAGCTTTTGCACAGCAAAGGATACCATAAACAAGACCAAAATACAACCCTCAGAATGGGAGAAAATAGTTGCAAATGAAGCAACTGACAAAAAAACTGACAAAACTGACAAAAAAATCTAAAATGTATAAGCAACTCATGCAGCTCAATAACAAAAACACAAACAACCCAATCCAAAAATGGGCAGAAGAACTAAATAGACATTTCTCCAAAGAAGATATACAGATTGCCAACAAACACATGAAAGAATGCTCAACATCATTAATCATTAGAGAAATGCAAATCAAACCTACAGTGAGATATCATCTCACACAGGTCAGATTGGCCATCATCAAAAACTCTAGAAACAATAAATGCTGGAGAGGGTTTGGAGAAAAGGGAACACTCTTGCACTGTTGGTGGGAATGTAAATTGATACAGCCACTATGGAGAACAGTATGGATGTTCCTTGAAAAACTAAAAATAGAACTACCATATGACCCAGCAATCCCACTACTGGGCATATACCCTGAGAAAACCATAGTTCAAAAAAGTCATGTACCAAAATGTTCATTGCAGCTCTATTTACAATAGCCAGGACATGGAAGCAACGTAAGTGTCCATCATCAGATGTGTGGATAAAGAAGACGTGGCACATATATACAATGGAATATTACTCAGCCATAAAAAGAAATGAAACTGAGTTATTTGTAATGAGGTGGATAGACCTGGAGTCTGTCATACAGAATGAAGTCAGAAGGAGTAAAACAAATATCGTATGCTAACACATATATATGGAATCTAAGAAAAAAAAATGTCATGAAGAGATTATTGGTAGGACGGGAATAAAACACAGACCTACTAGAGCATGGACTTGTGGATATGGGGAGGGGGAAGGGTAAGCTTGATGAAGTGAGAGAGTGGCAGGGACAAATACACACTATCAAATGTAAATTAGATAGCTAGTGGGAAGCTGCCGCATAGCACAGGGAGATCACATCTGTGCTTTGTGACCACCTAGAGGGGTGGGATAGGGAGGGTGGGAGGGACGGAGACACAAGAGGGAAGAGATATGGGAACATGTGTATATGTATAACTGATTCAGTTTGTTGTAAAGGAGAAACTAACACACTATTGTAAAACAGTTATACTCAAATAAAGATGTTAATAAATAAATAAATAAATAAATTTTTTAAAAAGAAAAAAAATTAAGTCATAAAACAAACAAACAGAAAAACAGACAGAACCCTAGGACAAATGGTAAAAGCAAAGCTATACAGACAGAGTCACACACAGAAGCATACTCATTCACACTCACAAAAAGGGAAAAAGGGAAAAAAAAATATATATATATATATATATATATATATATATATATATATATATATATATATAATTGATCCTAAAGTCCACCTCCTCAATCTGGGATGATTCGTTGTCTATTAAGGTATTCCACAGATGCAGGGTACATCAAGTTGATTGTGGCAATTTAATCCATTGCTCCTGAGGCTGCTGGGAGAAATTTCCCTTTTTCCTCTTTGTTTGCACAGCTCCTGGTGTTCAGCTTTACCTTTGGACCCGCCTCTGCATGTAGGTCTCCTGAGGGTGTCTGTTCCTTGCTGAGACCGGACGGGGTTAAAGGAGCAGCTGATTTTGGGGCTCTGGCTCACTTAGGCCAGAGAGAGGGAGGGGTACTGATGTGGGGTGAGGCTGCAGTGGCAGAGGTCAGCATGACGTTGCACCATCCTGAGGCATGCCGTGTGTTCTCCTGGGGAAGTTGCCCCTGGATCACGGGAACCTTGCAGTGGCGGTATGCACAGGCTCCTGGGAGGGGAGGTGTGGAGAGTGAGCTGTGCTTGCACACAGGCTTCTTGGTGGCGGCAGCAGCAGGCTTTCTGTCTCATGCCCATCTCTGAGGTCCATGCTGATAGCCACGGCTCACGCTGGTCTCTGTAGCTCCTTTAAGTGGCGCTCTTAGTCCCCTCTCCTTGCGCACAAGGTAACAAAGAGGCAAGAAAAAGTCTCTTGTCTGTTCGGCAGCTCCAGACATTTTCCCGGACTCCCTCCTGGATAGCCGTGGTGCACTAGCGCCCTTCAGGCTGTGTTCACGCAGCCAACTCCTGTCCTCTCCCAGCAATCTGACCAACGAAGCCCGAGCCTCAGCTCCCAGCCCCTGCCTGCCCAGGGGGTGAGCAGACAAGCCTCTTGGCCTGGTGAGTGCTGGTCAGAAACAATCTTCTGTGCGGGAATCTCTCCGCTTTGCCCTCCGCACCCCTGTTGCTGGGCTGTCCCCCATGGCTTCAAAGCTCTCCCGCCTCCGCCACCAGCAGTCTCCGCCCATGAAGGGGCTTCTTGTGTGTGGAAACCTTTCCTCCTTCACCGCTCCCTCCCACTGGTACAGGTCCCATTCCTATTCTTTTGTCTCTGTTTTTTTCTTTTGCCCTATCCAGGTACGTGGGGAGTTTCTTGCCTTTTGGGAGGTCTGAGGTCTTCTGCCAGCATTCAGGGGGTGTTCCGTAGGAGGTGTTCCACATGTAGATGTATTTCTAATGTATTTATGGGGAGGAAGGTGATCTCCGCATCTTACTCTTCCGCCATCTTGAAGCTCCTCTCTGCAGACGTTTTTGTAAACACATGTTGAATTAAATTAGATCTGGGGATTTCAAAGTTGTATCTGCTATACATATATCTCGTGGGGATATCTTAAATCCCTCATATTTAGAGAGGAATAGTTAAATTCTATAGATTCCTCTACTGAGAATAAATCTTCATGAGTTTTGTCATAAACATGTCATTAGTATGGACCTCATAGAATGGAAATTTCTTATGATAAAATTTGTAAGTGGCTCAGATAAAGACACAGAAAACTTTGTGCTTAAAGAACTTAATCCTCAAAGAAAATGGGTTTGAAGCAGAGTTATAGTGTAAATAGGTTTGAAAATAGAGATGGAAGGCTAATTAGTCTATTTGAGGCTCAGCTGTAAGGCCTGCATTAACTACGTTTGCTACTTATTCACTGGAAAAAATATGTAAGGCCTCTGCTAGAGAACTATGAGTTTGCATACCTGAAAAATATTCCTTAATAAGGCTTCATATCTTTTTAACATAGTCATTAATTCAAACTGTGGAAAACTATTTTCAAAACAACGCATTTGTATTATTGTGACAGTATTTTATTTTATGCCTGTTGAGATATGATTATTCAAAGTTTTTATGGATATTCATAATAGTACAATGTTGATAGTCGCTTTTAAACTACGTTATTTAGAAAAAAGTCAAGACAAAAAGACTGAAAACCACTCTATTGATTTAAGATTCCATTCCAGTCATGGTACAGTCCGTTAAGTCATGAAAAGCTTCTCAGGGATTATATCTTTCTATATTTTGGGTTAATTATAGCTAACTCATGGGAGAGTCACATTTTAGGTTAAGGACAGATTTTGGTCTGGTTGGTACAACTGCATTAAAAAGTCCAGAATCCTTTAAGTACCACGTTTATCACATTTCATGAAGACTTAGAGCTCAACCATTAAATGAGCGTTTAGATTTGAGGAGTCTTTTTGTGATTCTAAAAAGCCGTACTTTATGATCCCCTTTACAATCCTGAAGACTAATTTGACATTTGAATTTGCTTTTAGAGAATGTTTTTGAAAAAAACCCTCAAAAATCATGGTTAGGACTCAGACAAACTGAGATTTGTAACCTGACTCCTTTACTTACCAGCATTATTTCCTTGAGAATATTACTATTAAAATAAAATCTAGCAACTTCAATTTCCTAACAGGAAATTAAAATGGGAGTGATTGCTCTTTCTGATCTGCTTTAGGAAGTTGTAGGAACAAAAGATAATGATTATTTGTAAAAGAGAAATCAATAGTCATTTAATGAGGGCCTGCATGATTCTTCTATTAGTAGAATAAAGTGCATCCATGCATGGGATTTTTTTTTTTTTTTTTTTTTTTTTTCCGGTATGCGGGCTTCTCACTGTTGTTGCCTCTCCCGTTGCGGAGCACAGCCTCCGGACACGCAAGCTCAGCGGCCATGGCTTACGGACCTAGCCGCTCCGCAACATGTGGGATCTTCCCTGACCGGGGCACAAACCCATGTCCCCTGCATCAGCAGGCGGACTCTCAACCGCTGTCCCCCAAGGAAAGCCCATGCATGGGATTTTTGATATCTATTTTGGTTGTTTACATGTTTTTTTTTTTTTTTCTCAACTCCAAGGTTTCATCTGGGTTAAAAACTGTTGAATGGAAGAACAGCGATTTTGCATTTATTCCATATTATCATCTTCTTTTGTGTTCAGTTAAGGATGCGGAGATTAAGATCAAAAGTTTAGAGTCAGCCAGAGATGCTTTCAACCTTACCATAGTCAGCTACTAGTTGTTCAACCTTGAAATGCTTGGAAACCTCTCTAAGCCCTAGGTTATTCACATTAAATCTAGGGACAGTAGATATATCTACTTCATAGGGCTGTTATCAATATGAAGTGATGCTGCAATGCACTTAGCATACTACATTACATACAATTACAATAGGTGTTTAATTAATACTAGCTATTCTTTCCATATTATTACTAAGGACAACTCAAACAAATGACACTTTGGAACACTGCAGACACTCAAAAAGAATTTGTACAGTGAGGCACTCACTGCTACTCTGAAAAGACCCGAGTAGGAATCCATGGTAGATGGAAAAAAGCCACCAGGAAAGGCTGCCACCTGTCTGGGGCTGGAACAATGAGCGGTCTCCAGGAGGAATCACGAGTTGCCTTCCTTTGGGAGCTTCAGAGCCCTGTGAGAGCTTTATGAGGTGAGATGAGGGAGCTTTAGGGGATCCTTTCAGGGGATTTGAGCCTCACCAAACAAACAGACACATTGAAGAGAACAGAGTTCTTCGTGTCCAGGAATGAGGTCTGGTGCTGAGGAAACAACTACAGAGTGAAGCCTGGGATGTCTTTAGGGTGAACCAAGTAAACCCCAATCCCAATTCTTCTGAAGCTTCTAGAACCTTGAGCGCATCAAATAGAATTCAAAGAGGAGTGTCACAGGTCAGCAATTCTAGGTCAAGTGAGGCTTTTAGACTAGAACAAAAAAATCGGCAATCTGACCCATCTCTAGGAGATCTCAGCAGAGTTGTTTTAAAATCTATACTCTTTACTCACCTAGATGGTAAATTCCCGGAGGACACCATCTGCTATCTTTTCTTCGTGTGTCCCCTAACTGCAGCCAAGCCCAATTGAGCCCCAACACTTAGCAGGGTGATAGATCCTTAGTATGCACTCATTTCAGAAAATAGAAAAAGTGCTTCAAACAAGTAAACAAACCTCAAAAAGGAAATCTTGCTAAACCATTGATGGTGTTTTCTTCTCCTTGAAGGTAAAGCTAACTTGGAGAGTTGCGGGGGAAGGTGGCCCATCTGGTTCTGTGACATTTTTCTGGAAATACCATCAAAAAGAAAGTGAGAAGTGTGCTACGAATTGAACAGTCATGATCCCCTCTCACATCTGAAAGGAAGATTGAGAGAGTAATGAGCGTAAATCAAGGCTGGGCTTGTCCTGCCCGCATTGAGGTGAAACAGGTTTTTCTTTAAAAAACATCTGCCATAAGGCGATTTAAATCGGGTACTCCTGCTTTTAGAAAATCTCTATTTCCTTACAGGATGTCGGCTTTGATCACTAATCCCTTGAAAATATCTTCAGGAGCTACTCCAATTGGCAGAAGTATCCAAGAGTGGGCGTGGGCAGGTGTCGGGAAAGAAGTGAGGGAGAAAAAAATCCTCTTTTCCAAGCTGATGCATTATTTTAGAATAAAAAGACAACTCCTAGAGGCTCTTGGCTCTAATGATCCCCTCTGTGATTTTCCCAACAGTGCGGTTCAGGAACATCTTCAGAAAATGTTCTTTTGCAGGTCAACACTTCCCACCTGCCCTCTCCCTGGCCAATGGCATTAAAGTTCATTGGTCAATACTGAATTTTATTTGCTGCATCCCAGCTTAGAGAAGGAAGCACATCGTGTTGCATTTTCCTTGCCTCTCAAACTGGAGTTCCTGCTTCTCCCCAGCTTTGTATTGTCAGCAAAACGTAATGTGTTTACAATTGGTCTCTTGATCAGAGATAATTACCTGCAGGAGAAATAGCAAGGCTGAGAACCTAACAAGAGAAGCCTTGTGTCATCACATGGTGGGCCGCTGTCCCGAAAGTGTATCAGACTTGTCAAATTGGTTCAAATTAAATTGACACGCTGTTCTTCCAGGCATCACCGTGTTATTACACATTTTGGAGCCCTTTTGGGCAGTAAATTCCTTCAGAGTTAAAAAGGAATGTGAAAAGGACACTCAAAGGAGCCAGCGACAAGGACAGCGAGGGTCTCCGGAAGGCCCCGTTAAAACAGGCTCCGAGGAGGTGAAGGCGATGTTAGGACAAAAGCTCAGTTTGGGTCTTCTGTCAGAAATTTCCAGTTCCTTGCCACTGTTACAGGGGTGTCCCCAGGCCTTAGCCATGAGGGCTTGGAGCCATTTTTTTGTGCCTCAGCTCCATTTATTTATTTATTGTAACATTTATGAGCTCCATCCAAGGACACTGCTGAGTCTCACAGCATCAGCTCCAGCCTGAAGGGAGACAGGGGCATTCTAATCTCAACATTTCCCTGATGAGCCTGGTGACCTTGGACAAGTCATTTAATCTCAACACACTGGGCCACCATTTATAAGTGAGCAGGGGAGTGAATAAGACCTGGATCACCTCAACAGGGTGTCAGGAGAAATAACTAATTAATGATTGTAAAGCACTTTGAAAACAGAAAGTGTTGTACAAAATGCTTAATATTAATAATAAAATGCATTCACTGCAAGCCTCTAGGCGTATGTACAGAAATAATGACAGCAATTAAAGTAACACACTAACGAAACTCATTAACCCCCAAAACTCCTTCTGCCTGTACTTGGCTGTTGTAGCTTTCCCAAGTCTGCCAGGTGGTGCCAGGAGAAAGGCTGCCATGGAGGGCATGGCATTGGGCTTTCCTGCACTTTCTGGGCAGGTTAGCAAGTCACCTGTTCTGAGAGCCAACAGCCTTGAAGCCCCATCTCCATTCCGCCTTTCCTGCCCATTTTTCCTGTGTGGATCATTTTCTTCTCTCCATGCTCTAGACCCCACTGCCTATACCATTCTGTACCCTAGATGATACTTCTCTCCTCTGTGTGCTTTTTCCATGTGTATGTGACTTTTCTCTACCTAGTCCGTAAGCTGCTTGAAGACAGGGTTTCCCTTGTATTATTACCTTGTAATTACTAAAGGAGGACAATGTGAAGAGTGTGCCCATATGTGGTCCACCAACAAACGGGAAGACGCTTTGCCCTCCCAAGTGATTGATTAGATGAAGGCGGTAGGGTGTTGTTTGAAATCAGCTACACACACTGGTTATCTTGCATCTGGCAAGCTGGTAATTATGGCTAAGAAGCTCCTGAGGCCTGGTGTGGAGGAAAAGTTATGACCTTTGGGGAAGGAATGAAAGAGGGAAGAAAGGGCTTTGCCTCAGTTGTTCAGAAAACCTTCAGCTTTGAAATGGGGGAATAATGAAAGCCAAGATTGAGAAAGTATCTTCAGGAAAAGAGGGAAGGAATGAATACGATATGCCTTGAGCAAGCAGAAGACAAAGGGTCACCTTGAAGTGGGTAACAGTTAATGCGGGACAGAGGGTGGGTGGAACACATATGGCCAGGGACCCCAGCGTGTTGAGGGAGGACAGTGAGGACTGTGTGAAGACGGGCTGGGTACCTTGTAAAACAATTTATCTTTCTTTCTTCTCTCTGTAAGAACAAATAGCTAATGTGCACAAATAGTCTCTCTTTAACTTCTTTCTCTTTCTCTTTAATAAGCTGCCATTTTAGGTATTATTTCTTTTTAACATTTAAATTTCATACCTTACCTTGTCCAGAATGCTGGCTCATGTCAGAATTTTTGCACTGCAATAACATCTTTTATAGAATATAAAAATGGTACGGAAATCACATTCCTGAGGTGTTATGAGTCAAAATTTAATCTAATTCCACCTAGAGTACAATATTATAATAAAGGGTTGTAATATGGACCACTAGACTGATAATCCAAATAGTTTTTATAAAGATTACCACGTACACTGTAAGAAATGTACTCCAAATTATAAATAATAGTATAGTTTTACCAAATGTTATGTAAAGCAACTAAGCAAAAGACAACCAATAAACCCACATGATTTTCAATTTGATTGTTTAGAAGAAATTCCCTGGAGAGGAGCTTCTTGGTTAGTAAAGAGGGGAACATGTCCTGGAAGAAATAGCCAAGGAACTCCTGGGCAGGGAGAGGGACAGGGAACTCTTAGGTTGAGGGTTGGGATGGAGGAATTTGCTGTGAAAAGCCTGGAGTTAGGGAGGGTACAGCACCTCTGAGCACAAAAGTCCGCTTGTGGGGGAGGGGACGGAGGAAGCAAAGAGGAAGGAGGAGGGGAAGAAGCTTATCACACACATGCACAATGCTGAATGACCCTGGAGTGAGTATGGAGAGAAAGATGCGGTAAGAATCCAAAGGAGAGGGTGAAGAGTGGGGAGAGCAGGGTCTGAGATCTATCCCGGCAGAGGAGACTTTGAAGAATATTCTTTGATTTTTGGCAGCTACTCCATGGAGGAGTCCCCCCTGTGGAGAGCTGGAGTGATTGTGGACATGCAGTTTGGGAGATTACAGGTCTGGAGATGACTTGGGGGAAAAATAATCCTAAAATTACAAGAAAAAAAAAGCCAAGAAATGATATTGAGGGAGCACAAACCTCTATTTCACAGCCAAATCAAAAACTCCCTGACTAGGAAGTTGATATTCTGCTTCAGAGTCTCCTTCCTGAAAGGCAGGCTTGGCTTCCAGGGGAGTTGGAAGAAGGGGAGGTGGCATCAGTGTCCATTCTAGGATTCAGTTGTACCACCAACTTGTGGTGTGTCCTTGAACAAGTCATTTCACATCTGTCAGCCTAGTTTTCATCTGTAAAGCAAAGCATTGTGGTTAGACAATCTGTAAAGTCCATTCCACCTTTGATATCTGATGAACTCCATGATAGTGAGTGTGCAAAGATTATTTTACACACTTACTCAGTGGCTAAGAAGCTGACTTAGGTGGCATTTCCATTTCTTTGAAGCTGGTATGAGTTTACTAAAGCAGATAACATTTTTTGTTTTTTGGCTGCATCATGTGGCTTGCAGGATCTTAGCTCCCCAACCAGTGATGGAACCCATGCCTCCTTCAGTGGAAGCACATAGTCCTAACCACTGGACTTCCAGGGAATTCCCTAAAGGTAGCTCTAGAGTTTCAACCCCATGATGTAGAGTGGTCATCAGCCAAAATCCATTCAATAGCTTCTGTATGTCCAGCCCTTTGATAACTTCTGAAAGGACAGCTTGTCCCTGCTATTGAGGAGCTTGCAGTTCGATCAAGGAGTCACATAAGCACATGGAAAATGATAAAATATAAAAGATGTCACTAAGCCCTTATATCTTAAGTCTTAGAGCTCTAGACCAAGAGTGCTTTGTTAGTGGAGCTCGAGCTTTCTGTGGGCTGAATGGCCAGAGGCAAATGAGAGGACTGAGCTGGGTCTTGAATAGCAAATACTCTATTCATCCACATCATCTGTCCCTTCCTTCATCTTGATTCCTGATGGGTGATAGCTGAACAATCACACACACACACACACACACACACACACACACACACACACACACACACAAGGAGTAGGTGCAAAGCTCTGACACAGCAAGGCCCTTAAGAACCTCTGTTGACTATGTTGAGACAATAGAGATGAGCGACATAAAGTGCTCAAATCCAGAAACCACCATGTTGAGGGGTTACACGCTAAGAAAACTTATCTGAGATTAAGCATTCACAAGGTGGTAGATCAACCACTAAACCTGAGGTCAAGAGTCTTGGATCCAAATCCTCATTCTGTCATTCACTAGAACTATGAATTTGGAAAACTCTCTGACACTATTTGACTTTGGTGTTAGGCCCAAGAATTTTTCACTATATTTTAGTATGATTACAAATAGCAAAGTTGGAGGTTGACTAGGAAATTTGGGGACTAGTATGAAGATCCTGGGTATATGGGGATAATTGGCAGAGGTCAAAGGTGGCTTAAACAAGGTGGCTGCTTAGCATTGGGCATAGAGATTATTGGCTTACTCTCCAATCTGGACTAGAGTTGGCCTTTCTGAAATGTTCTTCCCACTCTGAAGAAAATCTAGAGTTTCTTCAGTTTTGTATACTCTACTATTTCAGCAAACACACTTCATCAGCAACTGTAATTACACTGCACATAAGAGCTAGGCATAACACTGACCATATAATTTATGGCCCAAACCAGGAAACTATTGAGAGTAAAAGAGGAGCTACTAACAATGATAAAGGATAACAGCTGAAAATCAAGCTTGTCCAGGGGAAATGGAAGGTATAATAGCCCCATTATAAATGGTATAAGTTACTATTTTCCTCAACACATCATAAGTTTTTCTATTTTCCAAATTAGGAAGCTTCACCATGCACCTTCATCAGACACTGAAGATTTTGTTTAAGAAAACAAACAAACAAAAAAAACCCCTATCTCTTAGGAAGCAAAGAATCCCTAGGAAACAAAGAATTCTAAATGTCAGGAAATTGAAGCTCAAAAAGTTATTTTGAAAAAGGGCAATACAGGATCAATGTATGTATGCATATATATGCAAAAAGGAGAGTTTGTGCATACATACACATGCCTTTTTCACTCTAAAATTTGAAATCATCTGGTCCTGAATTATGGCTTTATGTGTGTATATGGGTATGTGTGTGTGTGTGTGTGTGTGTGTGGTGTGTGTGTGTGTGTGCTCACATGTAATTAACATGTGAGTTGCTATCAATCCCTAAAGAAATGTGATTCTTGGATGACAGAGAGAAAGGGAGAAAGGAAAACTCTCTAGAGGTGGGGTGAGGAGAGTTGGAGATGCATATGTAATTTAAAATTATAACCCAACAGATGCAAAACAGGAAGAGAACAGCATTTTAAAGAGGCTGGCAGATAGCATCAGCTTATTAGTGGTTCCATTAGATTGTACTTTGGTTTGCTTGCTCTCCTAGCACCAAAAAGTGATATATGTGTATGTGGGTATGGAGGAAGTAAATTAAATAAACATAGCTCAAGTTATTTTAGGTTATTTTGATCATTAACTCCCATCCTTGAAGATAGAAGTGAGAATTATGAAAGGTTTCAGTCTTTGAAATTAGCCACTGCACTTCAAATGTAATGGGATTCCCAGGGCATCCCTTCAATAAGTGAGAAACACGGAAGGGTCAGAATGAAAAGGAATGGAGCTCTTTCCACCAGTTGGATGGAACGACAAGAGAATCTGTGATGCTGGCACCGCACGGCTGTCAAAGACCAGAGAACTTTGTTTCCATTTGGAAATGATTAAGGTCTTATTTCTTCTATCTTGGATAAGAAAGACTTGAAACACATCAGTTTGATGTAACCAGAATTGAATGACAACTCTATGCATGTAGTTAGCAAAGTTCATTGAGAAGGAGAGAAAAGCACTGAATTTCAGGAAAGTTGAACCATAAGAAATGAGTACCTTGATTGAATTTGATAGCTCTTAATGGGAAATTGTACTGAACTGGCAAAAGAAAAAAAAATCAATGAGATTTGGTGAAAAGGATCAAACTCAAATATAGTTTTTTAAGAACCTTAGAATTAATCTTGCCCATTTAATTCAGGTAATAGTAGAAATTATTTTACATAATAAGGGGGGGACAATATCAGAAATAGCAGGGTGGAATTTCATAAGTAGAATTAGAAGAGGGCAACAGGGGGAAGCTAATTTGCTTTTCTCCTCCAAAATACTTCCCACAGTCATATCTTGGGGTCTATTTGATTCTTTTCCAGTAAAGGTAGAGCAGGATTTTCTAAGGGGGATTTCTGGATGGAGTTTGAATTGTAACCACTGAATTGAGTAATCAGAAGGCTGAATGAGCCATGCCATCTGAGAGTCAAATGTGTATGGGCTGGAAAATAGAAAGAGAAAGGCCCTGGACCCTACCTGGAGAGACCAGCTGGGGTCATGGACCCTCACAAGTTTGGCAGGTCAGCCAAGGAGAAGAGAGCCATTGTACAAGGGGTCCAGGACTACTATCTTTGGCAAGGGCATTGGGGCACAGGGGAATAGATGCATCTGAGTGATTATGGCCTGAGTCCTACCTCTTTACTGACTGCACATATGGCATTTGACAATGGCAGTCAAGCAGTAGCTCTTGAGCCCTGTGGCCAGTTCTATTCCCCATGTCCTAGCAGCTTTAATTCTCTTTTTCAACTTAATATCTTTAAGTAGGGCATTCATTTCCCAGCTTGTAGTGGCTACAACCACCCGTATTGTCTGATATTGACCATGCTTCCTCTATTTACATGAACTATCTGTCTCTTGACTCCTGTTTGGCCAAGTTCAGAAAGGCCTCACTACTTTGCTCTTTGGAATGCTCTGAGAACTCTTCTCCCTACTTTACCCAGGATAATTTTCTGAGAAGCAAGAAGGGCAAAGGACCTGAGTAATTCACTGAAGGTGCATATGGTATTCATTCTGCAGAGAACAAATATGGAACAGGAGAAAAAGTGACAGTCACACCATTTGCATTTGGTATGTAAATTCAAGATACATATTGATTTACATGTATAATTTAGTAACCAAAAAAAAAAAAAAAAAAAAAAAAAGCCCAGATAGCTAAGTAAACATGAATACCCACCCCAAGCTAAAGGCTGGGCTCATGGTGCTGTTTGTAAATGGCACTGTGTGGTAGCACATCTTGGCATACAAATGTGTACAAACTTAAAACTGTTGCTAGGTTAAACAACACCTTTCCCAGGAAGCACGTTGATGCAGCAGCCTGTGCTTTATGCATTAGTCTCCAAGGCAGAAACCCTTCTTCTCATCTCATAGCTGGGGCAGGATGCATGATGCACCCCTGTTCCTTCCTTGAAGTCTACCTTCAAGCTGATATAGTCTAGCCTTTTAAACACCTCTTTCCTTTTGTTGTTTCTTTGCATGAAGAACTTGAACATATATTTCCCCATAACCATCAGGGACAGATACAAATGCCTTAACTGTCTACATCTTTATCCAAACTTATTTCCTTTTCTCACCAAGTTTCCCCTTATCTCCAGCCCCTGAAACAGACCCTCCAGAGAGAATTCCTCACTGTTCCAAGACACCTGAATATTCCCACTACCATGTTTCTGATAATCCAGCACCATCCAAGAGAATGTCCTTTCCCTCATCCATCTGAATCTCATTCATTTGTCAAGCTCTACTTGGACTTGGTCACCTCTGTGAAGGCCACAAGCTGTGCTCTCAATCTTGGTCATACACAGTTGTATGAGGCACTCTAACCATTTTCTAAGTGTCACTCTTGGTTTTTCAACCAAAGAGAATATTCCTAAAGGAAGGGACTCCATCCCCTGCCCTACAATATACTCCATTTGGTGCAGAGGTAGAAATATTGATGATGTTAGCACATAGTGATGGACTCACTTAAAAAAAGAAATATTTCCCCATTTTCACTCCTTGTTTACTCTATTATTATTTACAGCCTGTGATAGAAAACCTTAATCAGTGACCATAGTTTTAATGTAGGTTAACAGAGGAAAGTAAAGGGTGCAAGAAATGTATGGAGGGTTGGATTCAGGACTTTCCTTTTGTCCCTACCCTGCTATGATGTTTGTCAAGAAGATTTATTGCTTGTAATGAACAGCAACACATGCACATCATAATCCAGGGATCCTGAACCTTGACATTGTTAAGACTCTGGGAAGGATAATTCTGTTATGTGGGAGTCTTTCCTGTGCATTGTACAATATTTGGAAGCATCCCTGGTTTCTGCCCACTAGATGACAGTAGCTCCTCCAGCCCCCATATCTCTGTCTCAGTGTTGTGACAACCAAAAATGTCACCAGACATTGCTAAATGTCCCCGGTTGACAAAATCTGCATCACTTCCTTCCACCCACCCATGTTAACAGACACTGCTACAATCAATGATCTAAAATTCTTAAAACATTAGCCTCTCTTCAATGGATTAGATAGGAAAATTCTGCTTTTTTTCTCATATTACTTGTTTTTTGATTAGTAACAAATATTTATATAGCACTTTGTATGTCCTAACTCTCACTGTTTTAAGGTAAGTGCTATGATAATTCCCATTTTACAAATGGGGAACTGAGGCCCAGAGAGGCTAAGAAATTTATCCAAGGTCACACAGATAGTAAGTGGTAGAACTGGGATCCAAACCTAAATGCCTTTGCTCTAAAGTCTGTGCTTTTAACCACTGTGCCTTTCCCAAAGGCAAAAGTTAGTTTCCTCTGGAGTAATTATCACAAATTCTGAACAGGTGTATTTTTGTTAACTTTCACCAGTTCAAGGCTGTCTAATTTGGGGATTAAATATAACCCCTATTAATTGTTTTAAATATCCACAGCTTTCTCTCTCCTTAACAACTTGCTCCTGAGGGAGCTCTTTCTCATGGTTTGGACTTAGACACATGCCTGAACTGGACACAGTGTTGTGGATCTCTGTGCATCAGAGATCTTGGGTATATTTCAGAGGCTGTGGAAAATAGTCTGTCATACCTGAATTAATCCCTCTGTTCACTGTACCCATGGGACAAACCCCAGACTGATTGCTGTTTTGTATTTTCAGCTGTTTTATATCGTCAGGCTATTCCCCAGCTCCAAATCTCTAGTGGGTCTTTACTTCCAGCTGCACTGAGTCTAAACTCCTTTGACAAGATGTCAAGACCTTTCATTATCTCACTATTCCCCACACAGTCCATCTGCTTGGTATGGGTCAGCATCCTCACTTGCAATTCCAACTTCCACATCCATGTACTCCGCCTGTCATTTTTAAGGCACAGCACAAGCTCAACTCTTTCCATGAAACTTCCCTTATTACTGAAACCCTCAGCGTACTTTTTCTGAATTCCATTATCATCTGTTTTCTGGGCCATCTAAATCCATTCATGAGGGTAAAATTTAAGTTCTGTGTTAATGTTCATATGTTTATATTTGACTTCTCAACTAGACTGTATAGGTCTTGAAGGATAAGACTGTATCTTTCCTATATGTCTGGCCTCCGCATTAGGCACAGGACAGGTACTCAACCAAGATGTTGACCTATTGGTCATTCATCCTCAGCTTTTGTGCTACTTTAGCCATGAAGGGGGACATGCATTTCTGCCCTCACTATCAGTAGATGCTAAACTGCAGCAAAATCCTCCCATGTCTGACTTATAGTTCTGTTGATGGTCAGTTACAGGACACCAATTAATAGTATCAGAAGAACATACAACTTCTGCGAGGAGGTGAAGTAGGGTGTCATGATGCAAATGCTTACTTTCGAGGTGAGATGATGACTACATATATTCATGCTGCTCTTGAGAAAAACACCATCAGAGAGCACCAAAAGTGTGGCCTTGGTGTGGGTTGTATTGGGTGGCCATATCAGAGACATGTGGTCACATATCCTTGGGGTAAGATAGATTTATGGATATGCCAGGCTTCTACAACCAGAAATAACAAATGTGAGAAGTGATATATATTTTTAATTTTTATTTATTTTTCTTTTTTCTTTTTTTTTTATTTTTTTGCTTTATGCGGGCCTCTCACTGCTGTGGCCTCTCCTGCTGCGGAGCACAGGCTCCGGACGCGCAGGCTCAGCAGCCATGGCTCACGGGCCCAGCCACTCCGCGGCACGTGGTATCTTCCCGGACCGGGGCATGAACCCGTGTCCCCTGCATCGGCAGGCGGACTCCCAACCACCGCACCACCAGGGAAGCCCCGAGAAGTGATATATATTTTTTAAAAACTAGTTTTTTACTGGGGTCTATATTTCTTTTGGTGATGATGATGGTAATACTTTGTGTTCACAGTATTTGGACAGTTTTTGGTGCAGTCTCTATTATGATACATATAATATACACAGAACAGGAGGTATTACCTCAGATCTATAAAGCTATTGGAGTCCTAAGAAATTAAAGATATTTACTTAAGTAAATACCAAGACCTCCTTAAATTATTTTAAGACTTCCTACTGCTCTTTAAGCCCTATCAGGTTTAGAAGTCATTTGATGCAGGCAAAAGAAAACCCTGAATGCTATAATCCACTCAAATTTTTAATGTAGTAAAAATTATTCAAGAAACTTTTAATATGAACTGGACTTTCCTTTGCCCCAATATTAATTAATCAATTAAAAATAATAAAAATTATTGAATGCCTTATGTTCCAGGCATAGAGTCTTACAAAGATCTTAGTAAGATCATCAACTTCATTTAAAAAAAAAATCAACAAATGGAATTGAGGGATAATTCTCAAGAAAAAAAATACAAAGCCAAATGGGTATTGGTTTTGCAATTTTGTTTTTATGAACTTGTATATTATTGGTGGATAACATTGTACTGCTCATTTTTATTTTACATTTTTCCCGTAGGTATCCTCTGGATAACTTGGTTCATTGGCTGTTCTAACATATTTACATCTTTCTGGAGAATTCTAGCTTTCCTATTCCTGGCAGAATTCTCTGACCCTGTTTACTTATAAATGACCTTTTAACTCCTCACACCCCACAGTGACATTTTTATTAAAACACAGCCCTTGTTAATAGAATTTGGCCCATTTTTAGTATCAATGGATGTGTCATTCACCAGTTATTCATGTCATTTTTTATTAATCCCAAACTCCTAGGATTTCCTGAATTCCAAATACGTTGCTTTTGGATGAATCCAATGAGGTATGAAGTATGTTAGGCCTGACTCTCTTTCTCTAAAGGATTGTCATTTGGTCCCCCATCCATCTTCCTGAGGAGTGGGTTTTCTGTAAGTCTTTGTAAGTCTTTCGTAGAGTGTTTGTCTAAATAGGAGGTGGGAAGATATTACTTCTTTTGCTTTCAGAAAGTTCATTTTATAAGACATGATACCCATAATGGCTAAGGTAATCCACCACATGGAGTAGATGCATTTGGACAGAATCTAAGAAAATATTCTATGGAAGAAAAATTAATTCAAAAAAGGAAGCAAAGAAAGTACACTTTATGATTTTTTCCTGCTGGGATGACATTTCCTTAAAGAAGGCCCAGCATCCATGTGACCATCACCACGATCTGGCATCACAGCTTTGGAGCAGTGAGCATAATACAGCTTCTTACATGATGAGATGTCCCTGCTTGACTCCAGGTTTCCATCTAAGTCCCTACCCCATTACCAAGATTCCATTTTCTTAAATTGAAGGGGATAAACACATCAAACGATTTATTTATCAATCCAAAAATTCATAAGATCTTATGTGAGAAAAAGATCTATGAGAAATAGAGTGATTCTTAATGTAAAGTCCCAATTCCCAAAGAGCTTTCAAACTAACATGCCAAGTCAAATGCTAGGAATCATGAGTTTCTACAAGGTAACTTCTAAAGGTTTAGATGCAGGATTTGGGGGACAGGTTTGAATCAGGGTTTATTGTTAAGCAGGAAATCTTGGGGTTTGGAGAGGACCAACAAATAACAACAAATAAGCTTGCTTATACCTCACCCCATGCTAATTAGTGATATTTATGTTTGCACAACTATATTCATAACAAAATATGGAAGGAGGAGGTCACAGCATATAATCATTTATTTTATTTTGTGCATATGCTGTCCTTTCTGAGTTCACTTTTGAATTGGTATTGTTTGGGGGATCTGGGGAAAAATATGATTGATGAGATGTCTTCCTTGAAAAAAATAGCAATTGATGCCTGGGGCTACATGCTATGAGAAAGATACAGCTGGTGCATTTCAGGATATTAAGGGTCTGAGAGATTTTGTAGAGTAGCTGGGCTTCATGCATCCTTACAAGAACAGTTGACTTCTGTTCATTTCAACCCATCTCTGTGTGTCCAGCGTGCACCAAGAACTCTGGGGCTAATCAAAAAACAAGTGAAAATCTTCCCTTCTAATTTATGACAAACCTCTATGGTGGAGATGGACACAGAATGAAGGTGGTGTTGCATTACACGATACCAACAAATATCAACATTTGTGATGATGATAATTGCATGGGTTCAGGAAGTGCAGAGAAGCCAAAATCAGGTCACACTTGCGAAGCTCTGGTTGATAATCTTGTTCCAAGATGATATTGTCACTGTTCACCAAACTCGGACTTCATTCTCCTTTTTGTTCATTCATTTTTATTAAATAAATTATACATTGAGAGTCTACAAAGCACAATCTCCAAAACCGAACACAGTTCACTCAAAAAAGAGTGAACACAGTGGAAATGCTACCTACCCTCCCAGAGATCACAGTTGGCTCTTTCCCTTTTCAGCCCACCACCACTGTGTTTTCATTGCTCCAGGGCAGACTAGAATCCCTCAGCCTGAAAAGTAATGCTTTGGAGAAACTTCTGAGAGTAGTTAAATGACAATGTTGTGATCCAGTAACATTTTTTCTCAGAATTAACTCTTCCCTTTGTTACATTCTTCATTGTTGGGTGATTGTGGATGCCTTATAGAATCTATGGAAAAGAAGCAAGGGAGCACACTATATTAGGAGGATCACAAAGCCCTGGAAACCAATTCATGGACATTTGCAGTAATGATCTAGCCAAGAGGGTCTTCTCAACATCCCCAAGGTATAGTGTACTCATTTGCTCTCTTGAGGAAGAAAGAAGCTCTCCATGCCAGGGCAAAGGAACTGCTCATAATAACAGAACCAAGGACTAATCTTATGGAAGAGAATTCTCCAAGGAAGGAAGAAATGTTTGCTGTATAATTGCATTCCATTTGATTTAACAGAGATTAACTTAGCCCCTTCTAAGTACAGTGAGTGTGCAGAAGATCCAAAGATAAATGAAGTGATCCCTCCTTTAAGGAACTTTCAAAACCCAGGATACAAATAACCTTAAACTCTAGGAAGATGGTGAACAACATCTAAAACTGTGTAATACAGAGTCTGTGTTCAGTCAATATTTTAAGAGTAAATGAGAATATGATAAGTATTGAAAGCATGATCTGAATAATTATCCCTGGTTGAGAACAGAGATCTCATACTTGATTGAGAGAGACAAATAGAAATTTGCCCAGGGAGAACTTTGTAAGCTACTTGATGCAGAATAAATGAAAGGGAGGAAAGTGAAGAGAAGATGGAAGGGTATTTCAGAAGAGGGAACGGCATGAGCAATGGAGAGGATTCTGAGGAGGAGCCACCATCACTGATACTTGTCAATGATAGACTGATAAAAACCAGAGCTCCTTTGCTCTTGACTAAGACATTTTATTTTTCTTCTATTGTTTTTAGATAGTGATTACTATATTTATTAGAGGTTCTTCATCAAATTCTTTTATTACTTTTATGAAAAATCTTGACTAAAACAAAATTGGATTTGTTTTGACAAAGTTATTTTTATTCCTTTGTTCTTTCCTTTGAATATCTAACGGTACATGAAGAAAGAATACAAAAGCTAAAATTGTAACTTTAGAATATCTATAACAGAATAGAAAAGGCCAATTGGTGAATACCATACCAAAAAGAATGACACTTTTGTTTAGCTTTTTCCTGAAAGCTATTCTTCTTGTATCTACAGAAAGCACAACAGTGAATTGGCATCCACATGGGCTCTAATTCAAGAGATAACCAGGGGGAGGTCCAAGTACCCCAAAGTGATGGAATTATACCTTATCTTGAACAGATGGCAGAAACAGAGACCTGGGATTTCCTAAAATGCAACCAAAAGGAACATTTTGTCTTAGTGCAAAGGTGCTAAATATCAACATTATTATAGAGAAGGCTCTTCAAAAGCTTGCTTCAACATTGACACAACGTGGGAACAATTAGAACTCTGTAATGCCTGATAGTCAAGTGAAAAAGTGTGCAAAGTGGTCCCTTGAGGGGATAGCACCGAACCTAGGACAGGCTACAAGACATATCAATAAACCAGCATAATCGCATGCTGACCACTGCAGGATCATTGGTCATGGTCAAATGCAAGCATATTCCTTGAGCAAAAATTTGGGGCTTGTGTGGCCCATCATGCTCCACTTCCCTCTGATATCCAGGTGAGCTCCTGAGTAGAGCAGTGGGAGGCCAGAAAAGGTAAGTTTCAGGTTAGGGTCAGGAGCCCTCTAATTGGTCTGTGCAGAGTGTACTTTAGTTCTACTTCTCATTTAGGCAACCAATGATATGTTATTCACTAACCTACAAAGAAGTGTTTACACACTCACCTGTACACATTTTCTCATGCTGATCCTCCCCTCTGCCATGCTTTTTCCATCTAATCCATTAAATTAAACCTCATCATCCTTTAGATATCTCCAAGAGACTTTTAAAAAACACAAGAAATTATCATGCTCTGCTATCAATTCTTGCTTCACTTACTATCCATCCCACTTACTGGGAACTATTTCTTGGGCTATGTTATTAGGTATACTTCACATGTATGTCTTATTTGCACAAATTGATTTCTGGACTCACAAAGCCAGATAAATTCACACATATTTCTTTGTCTTGAATCCTTCCTTTCAACACTTAACATAGCTTTCTTAGCATATATATGTATGTGTGTGTATATGTATTCATCATAGCATATACATATATTATCTATAGCTATAGAGATACATACACATTTTATTTATTTTTAAAATTTTTAAAAATATCTCATCAATGATTTTTATTTATTTATTTATGGCCGCACCATGTGGCATGCAGAATCTTAGTTCCCCAAGCAGGGATTGAACCCATGTCCCTTGCGGTGGAAACGCAGAGTCTTAACCACTGGACTGACAGGGAAATCCCATAATGCATTTTCTTTAATAACCAGTAGGTGTGCATTACAGGGAAGTCAATTATGACTCAGAATGAAACTTTAGCAATTATAACAGTTCAATAATGAAATATGGTTCTCCTTTCCAGGTTTTGGTGCCCTCGGTTCATCCATCCTTCATTAGGCTGTTTCCCCAGAGATGATATGATGTGACTGCCTGCAGAAAATGTACATTTTATCTTCCTGGGCAGAGACCTTTCTCTCTTTTTCAAGGTGAGTCGTTCTGGGTATGGGGAAGGAAACTTCAAAGTTCCCTTTATTGCTCTTTACAGTTTAGAGCCTAGAAAAAGAGGTAAGTAGCTTGTTCCTTGTTTTATTTTTTCTGATGTTTCCCGCTGCCCTTTAATAGTTTTTAATTCTATAGATCCCAAGCAAAATGTACACTTGGACTTGTACCAGGACCCTTGAGTCTTACCAGATCTGGTGCCAATCCACATGGGAAAGGAAATCTTAATAAAATGCTCTCCTATTAGTCACTGTTAATTCTTATAAATACTTAATTTCTCTCAGAAAATTCCCCTTCTATCCTCAGTTTTTGGATGTCCACACAAAGAGAAGAAAGGAAGAAGTCTGCCATGTGCCAACTCTTGTCCAAGTTCTCCAAGTTTTTAGTAGCTATAAAGACTCTTATTCTCCTCATTGACCATCTGTTAGGGTTGCTAGGGGATCGCTAATCTGAAGATTTTGGAGAGGAGTAGGACTTGTTTGGAATAAAGCAGCTAACACATTTATGGTGTATAGTTTATACATTTCACCAGAAATGTTCAACCATAGGTTTATATGTTCTGTGTGTGTGTGTGTGCACGTGTGTGTACGTGTGTGTGTGTGTGTGTGAAGGAAGGGGATTAATACATAGGTGAGAAAATTGGACAGAATACATATTTCTACTCCCAGAGGAAATTGTGTGTGTGGAGTAATTCTATTGCTCCTGATTCACATTTAATTGAAACTTACATCACTATTTCTTATCTCATAAACATATATATCTTGCTTGACAGTGGGTTTGACTTAAATTCATGCTATGTGAGTCACCCATACTCACAAGTTTGGGTATAATCACAGAAAAACTTTCTAGAGGACATGGATGCATGCATTTAACTGGTCATTGGATATTTCAATCAATTCAGCCATTCAGCAGAAAGGTCCAGCAAATGCCCCTAATTTGACATTGTTAGTTTTGGGTTATTTTTTTTCTCTCTCTCCTGTATCAACCACTGTGGCTAATTAGGCAGCAGATTCGAATCTTCATGAATTTTTCAGGCTGATATGTGTTCCTTCCCAGGTTTAATTTGCTCTTATCAGAGGAATGACTCTGGTGTACATTGTTGGTGGTGTCTGACCTTATTCCCCTATTCAGATTGAAATTAGTTGGGAAACTGTGGCCAAGGAGGTTATTTGGTAAATCATCTCTCAGAAAAGAAGTCTGCTTTAGAGAATGTCCTTTTCCTCCTCTCCTTCATTGCCTACCCAAGCCTTTGCTACTGTGGGGCTCTACCAAGAAGGAATAAGATTCAATGAAACTTTTACCCAGGATTTCAGAAACTTAAAAAAATCAGTAGAGAACCTAGTTATAAAACTTGTGTGCAGGACTAGAATAATTCCACTCTATGAGTTTTCTGTGTTAACAGTGAGGGAGATTTGACATACACCAGTAAGGGACAGAATCTTGAGTAACTGAATGAGAAATAGGGAACATTGCTTTATTATGTGGCTTGCTATAGCCATATTAGGGATGTCAGAAGAGTCTAGGTTTCTTGGGATGGCAAAGTAAGGTCATCTCATTTAACCATCTCCTCTGGACATATAAGGAAAGCAGGATACTAATTTACCTCCTGAAAGTTGTTGTTTTCCAATTACAGCTGATCAGGGGTTGGAATTATTAATAAGAATCACACAAATATTTATGTCTGTTAAAAAAGTCATCAGTACTAATTTCCACAAATTGGTTACGATTTCCAGTAAGAAAATACCAATTATTCATTCACTAAGAATTATAATGAATTAGCCCAATGGAGACTGACGTGATGGTAAGAGCAGAGAAATAGTATTTAGGACTTCAAGGTTATAGATTAGTCTTAGCAATTCCCAGTACTCTGGATTGTCACCTTTAACAAAATTAAAAACTGATAGTGCTCCTTATAAGACATGAAGAGAATATCTTTAAAAAAACCACGATTATTTCAACTCCTCCTTTTTTTCTTTAACAATTTTCTTTCCTAGTTTTCCATTGGAAAGAGACAATATGGTATTTAGCTCTTTTTCTCCCTCACAATTTATACATAATTAGGGGCTCAGAAATGTTACCCTTCATCTCTAACAGAAGCTGCTATGTTGGAATACAAAGGGTCATTTTACTTATGGATGTTCATACTTTTTAATTAAAAATTATTTTATGCTTTTGTTAAGTAATTAAAATTTATAAAGTGATTTTCACAAATATTTATTAATATTAAGTTGTTTCTGGCATACTGAAGTACATTGCAAGCAATTGCTTTACTCTGCATGTGTAATTAAAATGACTAAGTAATTATATTTTTTCCCTTGAGTATAGTTGACATTATCACATTTTTCTAAGTTTTGGTTCATTTTTATTTCCATTAGTGAATGCTTCATAGAAGTCAAGATAAGGAGTGTCAGTTAGCAAAGGAGGAAAGCTGCTTCTTTTACTGAGCTTTTGAGAAATACAGGCAAATATTGTGTGCCATGTTTGCATTCTCATATGCTATGTTTTCCTAGACGTCTTTCTTCTTCCTTTAATCTACCTGCTCTGCATCTTGCCACTATTATCTGGATGATTATTTAAACATTTCTAGAATGCCTATCTTGCTAAAACATATTTAATTTTATGTAGTTAGACTTTCATTTAAATTAGAACAAATAGGTTCTATGTCTATTCAGCCTCACCTTTTCCTCAGCTGAGTCCTTGCCATATCTGCCTCTCTTGTTCCTCCTCAGATATTATCAGCTCCCCTGAATTCCTCTCTATCATCATGAGCAAAAGCCCCTTAAGAGTCCCCAGTGTGCAGCCTCCATGCCATGTGCAGGGACTCCCATGCATATCAACTCACAGTCCTCACCTGCTGAGGAGCTCCACTTCAGATGGAGGGAAGCCTGAATCAAAACAATCGTTCCTTCCTCAAGTAAAGGAGAATGGAAAGCAGATGTGGAACATCACACCTCAGAAACATCTGTTATTCTTAACCACAATATAGGATGAAGTGTTGCCAGTGCAGTGAAGGTTAAATAGTGACACAGGATCAGGCTGAGAGACGTGAATACCTTGGTGAATATCTCAGACAATGAAGGCAGAGTCCAGGTCTCCAAACTAAGTGGTGAATTCAGAAGAACAAACCCAGCAATTCTTCTCTTGGAACAACAGAAATGGAGGGTGCTCTCCTGGATACTATTTGGAACAAATCTTTACTAGCGTGAAAGTTGGGGCTAAACAAAAACTTTCTGTAACCAAGACTTTTCCTTGTGGCTAAGGTAGAGCATTAGGGGCCAGATTTACCCTTCCACTGAAACGATTCCCTGAAAAGAAAGACAAAATTTATAAAACAATGGTTTCCAAGAGCCTGGACCTCAGACAACAGACAGTGATCTATGAAAGATGGGAAACAAATGAAGTAAGTCTTACAGTTTCCCAAGCTTGCTGCCTTGAGAGTAAGGAGAGTAGGGAGGAAGAATCTAGACAAAACACAGTGGACACCCTCAGTTGAGGAGATTGGGTTGGGAATCTTAGGGAGTCTAGGTGGCTAGAGTTTGCAGGACATATTTACAGAGAGGAAAGAGCTGCCCAGAGAGAAAGCTGGAGACCCTCAGAGGGTGACCCTGAGGATCCAGTATAAAACTGATCAGTGCATCCTGTGAGGAAACTGCTCAAGGCCAGGGAGAGAACCCCCAAAAATGATTATAGGAGATAGTTCCTGGCATTCATACAAGGTCAGAATAGTTCCTGTTCCCACCAGCCAGACTGGAAACCTCAACATTTCTGAGGCTTTGGTAGAATACTCAGAAGAATCTTGCTTTGTCAGTGAGAGATAATTTGCCCTGGTGTAAATGCTCTGATCTTGCCTAAAAATTGAAAGTCTCAAAAGAATCAAGCTGTTTCAGGTAACACCAAACCCAGATTTGCAGGAAGCTTGTTTTTGGTGAGGTGGCTTGAAGAGGAGTGTGCATTATGGAAAGTCTGGCAGGGCTTGCTTTGCTTGCTGGTGGAAATACTGGCCACAAATGGCTATGAGAACTCATATATTTCAGCCCATCATCAGTCATAACAAGAAACCCCAACCTGCTACTAACTGATGATCCTGGAAGAACTTATGCATTTATAGATGAGTAATAAACAGAAAGGTACATCAAATCTACCTTTACAAAGGATCAAAGGAACAGGAAAAACAAAAATGAGACATTACTAGAGAATGATAAATCATGAAAGAACATGTCCCAGAAATGTTACCACAGATCAGCTAGAAAATGTGATGGAACATATGACCAAGATCTTTTTATTAGTAGAAAACAAACATCTCTATCAAAGCAAAATACAAGGTAGAACAATAGAGAGGTTCAAAAGAGCTTGTAAAATATAGCATGAGGATGGAAGGAGATCAAACCAGGACTGGAACAGCTTAGAAAAGAAAAGAAGGAAAAATAAAACCATCCAGTAAGAAAGCCCCACTTACAGCACAAGGAAGAACAGACTGAAGAAAACAAACATGCAAACAAACAAGGAAATCAAAAACAAACAAAAAAGTTTTAAAATATAGATGTCAGGATTGAGAATATTGAACAAAAAGAAGAGGTGTGAACAAAATTAAAAATAATGAAAATGGTCTATATGGAAGACAAACAAGGGGGTTTGAGTGTAAACATGAGTAGAACCCCTAAAGAAAGAAGTGAAATATTATATTAGAAACAATATTTAAATATTAAGAAGATTTTCACAAATGAAGGAAGATCGGGATCTTAGTCAATATTTTCTTTATTTCTTTCAAGACCCAGTTCAAGATTGGTTTTCCCAGAAAGTTTTCTTGACTAACTTCACACTGAACTTACTCTATTCTTTTTTCCTTTAACATCTTTATTGGAGTAAAATTATTTTACAATGGTGTGTTAGTTTCTGCTTTATAACAAAATGAATCAGTTATACGTATATATATGTCCCCATATCTCTTCCAACTTGTGTCTCCCTCCCTCCCACCCTCCCTATCCCACCCAGCTAGGTGGTCACAAAGCACCGAGCTGATCTCACTCTATGTGACTGCTTCCCACTAGCTATCTATTTTATGTTTGGTAGTGTATATATATATGTCCATGCCACTCTCTCACTTTGTCCCAGCTTATCCTTCCTCTTCCCTGTATCCTCAAGTCCATTCTCTAGTAGGTCTGCATCTTTATTCCCGTCTTCCCCCTAGGTTCTTCATGACCATTTGTTTTTCTTTAGATTCCATATATATGTGTTAGCATATGGTATTTGTTTTTCTCTTTCTGGCTTACTTCACTCTGCATGACAGACTATAGGTCCATCCATATCACTACAAATAACTCAATTTCATTTCTTTTTAAGGCTGAGTAATACTCCATTATATATATGTGCCACTTCTTCTTTATCTATTCATCTGTTGATGGACTTACTCTATTCTTACAGCATAAATCGATATGTTACAATGCATTTTTCCTTCACTGGTTTTTGTTGTTGTTTTTAATTTGGATGATGAAACACTTTTCTGAAAAATGGGGTTACCTCTTTCTTCTTTCATGTCCTCTTTTGCACATTGTACAGACTCTGTGCAGAGTCAGTACAGTGCAGACAATGAAGCAAATATGTAAAATGCAAATTTTCTTTGTGCCTCAATGCAAGGTTGTCTGGGTGCTGATTTGGTGGTTCAGTTCTGTTACTGAGGATGTCAGTCAGCCCTCTGTTACTGACTTTCTGTTGCTCCTTAAACATAAGTGAATAACTGAAAGGACAAATATTTGATCAGGACATTGAAAGTTAAAATTTGCTTTTCTTTCTCTATTGCCAAATATTCTGAGTCAATTAAAGGTGCAGGATACTGCCAAGAATGCTGGACAAGGTATGAGGACACTGGAGTTCTAGTGCAGGGCTAACCACTAACAAGTTATGGGCTCTCAGATAAGTCACTTGATCTTTGTTCTTTTGTATATTCAGGATAGAACAGTTCTTGTCTCTTTATAGACACTTAATAATTATGCTTTGAATGAAAGAATAATTTGTCTCAGTTTCCTCATATGTAAAATAAGGGGTGTGCACTTGCATGGTCTCTAAAAACTGTTTTCACCATGAAAATCTAAAAACTACTTCTGATTGGTAAACATTTATTCTGTGTATTTCAATTGAGGCAACTCTGCAGATGCCTGTTGCTTTTATGGAAGATGTGTTTGTCCCCACATGTGCTGTTTACATGCTCCATGTAGATTTTAACTTACACAACTTTTGAGAACAGCCAGACAAAAAGTCCAGAGGACACACTGAAGGATTCTTACAGCCTGTCTCATATGGCTAATTTACAAAAGGATTTTTTGATTTAAAACAGAAGGAGGGTGAATCCCTAGGAGAAAACTCACATCCACTAATGTTCCTTCTGGAGTGAGTTATGAGAGGAATCCCCAGATGGATTATAGGCAAAGGTTAAACTTTGAGACACTAATTTATTGAAAAGGTAAAGACAGTAAAAGAACAAAAAGTGCCCTGAATGCTATATCCGAGTGTCCTTTTTGCCCCATGCCCCATGTGTTCCAGTAATTTAAGGACCTCTAAAAGGAATATGTGCGTCTGTAGAGTCAATGTCACCCCGATTCCTAAGGAAAGTTTTTCTCCCTTGGAAACAGTAGAAATGATCATTCCAGTTTGATTTTCCAATTAGACAAAAATGGCAAACTTTAAAAAAGACATTTCATTTTGAAAAACAGCAAGCCTAATAGAGCTGTTTGGAGGTGAAAGTATCAAAGCATCCAGTGGTATTCTGGAAAAATATTTTTGTGTACAGTGAATACAGTGATATTTAGTACCGTATTTCATCAATTTGAAAGTTTCCAATATTTTCACATTTCTAAAATCATTTTTTATTACCAATAAAGTCTTACAATTGCTATGGATTAGTTGAGAATTGGGTCCAGTTGTCATCAAGTACAGATATGTGCACCTGGTTATTATTCTTGGGGGTGTATCCTGGCATCCATAACTTCTTAATATTTAAGTCAATATACCTTTTAAGGACCATTTGAGGGGGGGAATATGCATACTGATTCTTTTCTGAAAAGCTTCTGTGACACCATCTGGTAAGATAAAAAAAAACACCATCTAAACTTGTAGAATAGGGGGCTGTGGTTTGGAAGAAAGTTCTGGATACAATAATGGATCAGTCTTTTAAGAAATTCTGCATCACCAACATGCTAGAGGAAGAGGACACAGAGTATGATAAATGTAAATCTTTATGCATCTTTGAAATATTAGTACTTAAATATGTAATTTTGTTTTTCCTTTTTTTCTTCCCAAATTCCTGCTATTGTCATACATTCCCAGAACTGTCATTTGGCACTGTTGTCCGAGTACTCAGTGAAGAACTTGTGATCAGGTTAACTTTGGAGAGTACACTTTAAAAACATAAATCTTTATGGGATTCTTCAAAAAGCATTTTTCTAAAAATGAGGTATGATAGATGAATATATTAAAGATCCCACTTAATGGTCTCTGTATCCACACCCTTTGCAAAATGACTTTGCAACAAGAATTGGGAATCTATTTCTCTACCCCCTGAACCTGGGCTAGACTTGTGATTGACCTTGGCCAAAGAAATAAGACGTCAGTGATGGTGTGCCAATTCTGAGATTAGGCCTTAATAGGCTTTGCACACTTATGTGCTCTCTCAGAATGATGCCACCAACACACAGACAAATCTAGGATAGCCTGATGGAGGAGAGAGACCATGTGGAGGATGGTTCGATTGCCTTATTGAGGACATCCTAGACTACCTTTTATTCAGCCAATGTTCAGACATGTGAGGTAACCCAGCCAAGATCAGCATAGTTAGCTTGCCTTATGTATAGCTGTCTAAAGACTTATGATTGAGCCCAACCAAGAACAGAATTGCCCACACCAAGAACAGGATTGCCCACTGAACTATGGACTCCTGAGCAATAAAAAATGCTTATCATTTTAAGCCTCTGAGATATGGGGTGATTTGTTACACAGCAATAGCTCACTGATACATGAGGGGCAACATATGTTTCTCACATAAAATCAGGTCATTCTGAAGTTCACATTAAGATGCTTTTACTGAAGGTGTTTTGGAGATTTTGAATCCCACATATCTATCTATTTCTGCATTCCCAGGAGTGGAAGCACTGAAATTCTGTATGACAGGCTGCTCTTGAGGTATTTTCAACTTAGTTGGAATCAGGATTTGCCAGAAATGTTGTGAGACAGCTTGTTTAAGTGAAATTTCCTGCTCAGTTTCTTTTTTTATGGGAGAAGGAGAAAGAGAAAAAAAAAAAAAAAAACATGATTTTTGGATGGAGTTCATCTGTACTGGACTGAGAAGAACCAATGCATAAGGATCTTCAAGTTCTTTAGAAACTTTGGCAAAGTCTTAACCCACCTGAGAATTCTTAAAATTGAATGTTTGAAGTGTGATTCTAAATTAATAACACTGACATCACAAATTTCTCCCACAAATCAATCTCTCACTCCTCAAAAATGTTCTGTTTACAAATTGCTCAGTCCTTCTATGGCTTAAAAAAAAAAAAAAAGCTGGAAGTGTTCTTTTACTATCATACGTATAAATTACTGGAATATTGTCATTATTTCTTTTCAGGCCTCACATTGGAAGGGAAATTTTAGACACCTTACTATTTGGTTAATATTTTACATGTCAATTTTTCAATTCAAACCAGGGAACCAGAGAAGGGTGTGAATAAAACTTAAGCTATAGGTGCACATTCAGAAAAAAGAAAGAGCAAAGGATGAATATGTATGAAACATATTTAAAATGCCATATTTATGAGGAGAGGAAAAATATTGGAGCCTTGCTTTCCCTTTACATATTTTCAAAACACCACATGGGATTGAGTGGGACCAAGTGAAAAGTATAAAATTTTGTTGAGTGTGGCGAGCAGGCATTTGAGTGTGGTAGTGAAGTAACAAGTTGGCAACATGAATTGTCTGAGGCTGATGGGTGAGGAGACACACTAAGGCCTTGGGATTAAGTAAAGACATACATTCTCTAGTCTGCTTTTCAACGAGACATTTGATAGGATGCTTGCTCTCTTTCTATGTCAGTATATTGCATCCTAGAGGCTGCGAGTGGCAAGGCCACCAGTTGCTTCTCAGGGGGCCAGGAGATGTGCTTGCTTTTGCATCTGTAGCATCCTTATTGCCTCTGTGCAAGCTCTGTATCTGCACCAAATCCCAGTGGTGGTAACAGCAATGCCACTTTGTTGCAATAAACTGTGAAAGGGAAGAAAAAGCCAGAAGAAACAGTCATTTTGAGGGATTGTAATGCAGGTGGCAATCATTTCATTCATTCTGTGCTCAGGCCTGTCATAGGCCCTGAGTGGTTGAAACAAAAAATGGAGGAGACAGGGGCTGCCTTCTTCAATGCAACAATTTCACATATTCATGACCAAACCATGAAAAACACATGAGCTCAGGAGACATGGACAGAGGAGTTAGTGTTCATGAAGAAGGTTCTGATTAAATAGGTATGAACAGCTGTTATTTACTATTATTTGTGAGTCCATGCAGCAATAAACATGAATAATGCAGATCCATGTATTAGCATAGAAGATCTCTAATACACATAGTTGAGTAAAAAAAAAAAAGCTTCAAGTTAAGACCTATAATATAATACCACTTGGTATCATTATCAATCAACTTAACAAATCTATATATTTTTAACTTATAATGATAAAAATTCACAGAAGAGAATGGAGTGGCATGAACAAAACAGTTACCACTGTGAAGAGACTGGGATATGGGGAGGGCCTGGTCAGAAGTAGTTTTGTATCACATTATTATAACACATTTATGTACTAACTGAATTAAATAAACAAATTAAAAATAATTAAAACAAATGAACTATGGGTATAAATAAATAAAACTTATTTACCAGCATTACACCCTCCCCATCATACACATAGAAACAAAGGCATTCACCTTTGGGTTCCTTATTTTCTGTCTACAGAGATACGATTTATAGATTGAGTTTGTATTTTGACAAAATGAAATATTCTCTTTTCTTTACTTCTGTAAAATTTTTCTTCTGAGTTCTCTACCATAACTCACGTTTTTTTCCTTCCCTTTCCCGGTCTCTCTTCTTCCTTCTCAATTCCATCATTATGTTGTTCTCTAAGGTTTTTCTTCAGCCCCTCTCCCTTTTACTGGAAACTTCTACCCATTCCCACAGAATGAATCAAAGATAACCTTGAACAGAATGACTTTCTTAATCTGGTTCCAGCTTCAGTTTTCCTACTCTGTTGGGTATCTCCCCTTGCATGTTATGCCACTATTTGGGGCTCAGTTTTTTCTAAACCTAAATTCATTCCCACCCCCCCACTCCCAATGGGCTTTTTATTCTTGATTTCTACCAAAGATTTTGCCATTTTTTTCAGTTTCCCAGACTTAGGAGCCTAGTTTACTCTGTAATTCCCCCTTTCTTAGTTTCCTTATGATTCACAACTTCCCATCCAGTCTTGCTTTGCATCTATGCTTTCAGCTACATTTGTACATTTCCTTACTAGAGTCTGTCAACCAAAAGTAGGACCAAAAACAAAGTGAGAAATTGAGCTACTTCTTTTAGCAACTGCTGGCCTCCAGATGTTTTGTCTGATCTACGTTGGTTATTTTGGTTTGAATTGCATGGTTACTTCTTTTTCACTCTCAGTTATTAATCAATCACCAAGAATTTACCAAGTGCCAGTTTTACAATCAGCCATGGGAGATATTACAGACATAAAAGTTATGGGCTCTTTTCTTCTAAGGAGCTAATTGATGAACGAAATCATCAATACATAATCATCAAGTGGCTTGAAATAAATTCCACAGTAGCATAGAATATGCACAAAATGCAGTGAAAAATCCATAATTCTGACTCCTGTCACTTCTTTACTTCCACAAACATTAACTATCTACTATGTGGCAGACACTAATCCAGGAGTTGGGAATATGGCACAAATATGTCAGATAATGCCTTGCCCTTGTGGGACTTCTATTCAACGCAGGGAAATAGATACTAAATAGGTAGTAAGCAAATAATTAAGATGATTTCTAAGAGTAATAAATGCTATAGGAAAAAATAATACAGGGTGATATGACAGATAGGGCCTCTGGATGAAATTTAACTAGAAAGGTCAGGGAAGCTCTGTTTGAAGAGCTGATATTAGAGTTGAGAACTAAATGTCAAAAGGAACCAGCTATGGGGAAATCTGGAGGTAAAGCTTCCTAGGCTGGGGTTATTCCAAGAGCAAATGTGCAAGATGGACATGAGCTTGGTGTGCTTGAGGAATTGCCATATGAAAGAGGCACTCAAGAATGATGAGAAACAGGGATTTCCCTGGTGGCGCAGTGTTTAATGATCTACCTGCCAATGCAGGGGACATGGATTCGACCCCCGGTCCAGGAAGATCCCACATGTTGTGGAGCAACTAAGCCTGTGCACCACAACTACTGAGCACGCATGCCACAACTACTGAAGCCCTCATGCCTAGAGCCTGTGCTCAGCAACAAGAGAAGCCACTACAATGAGAAGCCCGTACACCACAACGAAGAGTAGTCCCGGCTTACCACAACTAGAGAAAACCTGCGTGAAGCAATGAAGACCACAGCCCAAAATAAATAAACTAATTAATTAATTAATTAAAAGGGTGTATTTAAAAAGAAAAAAAGAATGATGAGAAACAAACAGACAGGGTTATATTGAATACCACGGGCCACACATCGGTTGACAGTTGGGAAGCTAGAACAGGACCTGTTTAGAAGAGGTAAAGTCAGTTCAGAAGGAAATTTCATAAATGTCCTCTCCACGACAGTGCCTTGATGAGCAAGCAGTCCTTTCTGGCCACAAAGACTGTGAAAAGCCCGTCAGGAACCCTCCTTCTGCTTCCACCGCAAACAAGTTTCTATGGAGTAGCATTTAAGTCAGATGGATAAGCAGAGGAAAGAAGAAGGAATTGACTAGGGAACGGAAAAGCAAATTGAATCAACAGCACTTTCCTAAATGGTTTCCAGAGACATTTATCTATACGAGAATGAGATGTTTGATATCCTGGTTGAGTAAGTTCTTGATTCTAGGTCATCAATTATGATAATAGAACAAATCAAAAAGTTTTCAGCAAACAGAAATTCTTCATTTCCTGGCTTCTACTCAAGTTTATTGATTGGACTATTGGGTAAAACAATAAATTTCATGTAGAAATGCTAGAAAAGCTTTTGGCTAGGTCGCTTGCTCTTTCCAATCTCAAAAGTTGTTCAGGTGCCTGTGACAATTTGAATCATTTATTACCCCTCTCCTTTGCTTATAAAAAAGGCCAGTGCTTCATAGATAAAATTGTCTTCACTCTTGTCATAGGAGAAATGGCCAAACATGTGTAGCCATATATATTATATATTGAACTGAAAGTATCTACAACCTTCATTTTCTTCCGAAATATTCCTTCCACTTGTCTTCTAAGATGCTAAAATTGCTTATCACTAAAATCCTGTTCTTTGAAGTTATGTAACATAGATTCCATTTTTGATAAATATATATTCCCAAGAGTGGAGGGAGTGCTCTTATTGTGTGACTCACTCATCATTCTGAATAGTAAAAAGTACATAAGATTTGGAATCCAAAGACCTAAGTTCAAGGTCCAGGTCCTCCTCTTGCTAGCTGTGTGACTTGGCAAATTGTTTAATTTGTTAAACAAGTTTCTTCCTCTTCTAAGCCTAAACTTCATCTGAGGTATAAATGAGTATGTATTGTAGTTTTGTAAATGTTAAAACATCAAATAAATTGAACTGTTGTAAATATTATAAATTGATTAGTAGAGATTTGTTTTTAAGATTTACTTTATTATCCTTTTGGAAGGTACTGTACTGGAATTTTGAAAGGATTTTGAACAGAAAATCCCGTGGCCTTTGGGTAAATTTGGAATATAAAAAGAATACTGTTTAGTGATTACTTACCCTGTGTTGGAGAAAATGCTAAGTGCCTTACATATCTTCTCATTTCATCCTTACAACAGCCTGATGAGGTATAGTTACAGTCAAAATAAAGTGAGAAATCATGGTTCTATAAGTTAATGTACTTCCTTAAGGTTACATATTAGTAACCAGTAGAGGTCTTCAAAGCTCAAGTGCTTAGGCAATCAGTAGCCCTGCCTTCCACTCCCCACAGTGCACCAATGCTGGGTTTTAGAAGGAAGCCAGGGTTGCAAAATCTGAGAAATTAGAACTCAAGGTGAGTATCTATTGAAGGTGATGTGAGATAGGAAAAAAGTGCTCACTTCGAGAGCAAGTTTGCTCATATTCTTCCCATATTTGTTAGTAGGTATCACTTTGTAAATATGTACATTTTTTTCTGATTCTAATATTCTTCTTTACTGTATATCTGGTACTAAGATAAAAAGGTACCACTAAATATCCATTCTTTCCAATATAATTACCTCTTAGACTCCATTCTGTGACTTGTATCCAAAGGAAGAGTATCATAATCTTTGTCACCTTTCTTATTCCCCCCTCTCCCATAAGTACCTGGTTTTATCTTTCAACCATTATGTTATATCCCAATACTCTAACCTTCCACTTACAAGATAGTAATTTTGCTAAGAGCAATAAGTGGAAAGAGAAAAGAGGGTCAGCTGGTGCTGAAATAAAGGATTCAGAGCAAGTGACAGAGACCTCACTAAAAGTTACAGCAGAGATGATGGAATCCAAGGAAACACCCTCTCTTTTTTGAATGGAGATTTCCTTTTAAACAGTACTATTTGCTTCCTGGTCTTAATTATTTCATGTGACTATTATCCTCCAAGTAATCGTTCTAAATTCTTTAAGAAGAAGGACATGAATTGAATTTCTATACAATTCTTACAGTATCTAGCCAAGGTTTTTGGAGAAAGTGTTCATTTCTCTGTAAATTATGATGAATGAATTGCATGCATACATACATGAATGAATGAATTTCTTTCCTTGTTATGATATAGCAGCATGACATTTATAATTTCTCCCATGATGTTTTAGTTGGTTTAGTGACTTTATATTGGACATTTACTGCACAATTGATTTCTATACCTCTCAACCACCATTTAAAAAGTCAAATTTGGAGAGCAACATCACTGTCTGTTTGCAGAAATGTCTTTCCTTTCCTCAAGAAAACCCTGGTTCTTACCTTCTTCTACCTATGCCTGAAAATCTGCCCTAAGTAATAAAAATGATTGAAAGGCACCTTGAAAATACAAAGCACCATCTAAATGCTAACTGAGGCAATAATAAGACAGTAATAATAAACTGTTTTCTGATAAACATCACTTTCAAGCCCAGGGGAAACATTTTGCAGGGGTAAAGCAGAATAGGTCCTGTGCTTGTCTCTGGGCCATGCCTCGCTCTGAATCGTACTGTTCTCCATTTGGACACCATCATTTGCAATGGTCATGAAACAGCACTGGATATAAAATTATTCTCATCACCCACATTGTGGAAAGCAATGCGTAGCCAAGAAATCCATTCCCTGACAATCGCCAGGGTTACTTCACTCAAGCTGATTGTTTAGAAAATAAATAAACTTAGGAGGGAGTGTGCAAGGACTGCTCAGCTCCCCTTGGTCTCAGCTTGGCCCCTGATATAGCTGCAGCATCCACTCCAGTTTTGTTCAGCCCTGAACCAATTTGTATCAAGGAACTGACTCACTGGGGACCCAGAGGAGTTATCACCCAATATGATTGGATTTGAGAGGCTTTCAGGAGTCTCCTTGCCATGGACCTCCTCTCTGAGTCTATTCCCCTTTCTCTGATGAGAAATATGAAAGCAAGGACAGACAGCATGTGCTTAGGGAAGAGTTCAATGGGAGATTGGGAGAAGAAAAGGATCTAGAGAATAAAATGTCGATCTAGGAGTGCATACCTGTAAGAAAGGCAGAGAGTTTTCCAGGAGAAGTAGTTATCCCCAGAACACTGCAAGGCAGAGAGGAGGCACACTGGGCTTTGGCAACAGAATGAGAGGAAGGATACATGAAAAGGGGAAGTCCAGGTATGATGACAGTGCTGCCCATACTGATTTTGTATGAATGATTTTCTCTCCTGATGAACATTTACAGAAAAATCATTCTTATTCTCCCAGTTAGACCCCTCTGTTTTGGCTAAGATCCTATGGTACTCCTTCGTCCTCTTCTTGTCTCTCTGTAGAGTCCAACTGGACAAGTCCTTTTCACAGCTGTCTACTCCACCTGGACGTCCCACAAGCAACTCACGACTTATCTAAAAGGACTCAATACCTTCAGCTTCCCTGAGCTACTTCCTTCCCTGACTTCCTCCCTTCAGTGACATGATGTCACCATTCCCTGTCATCAGAATCTAGTTGTCATTCTTAATTCCTTCCCTTTTTCCTGCTGCCTGCTTCCCTTGTGGACCAAAATGCCTGATTCATCCCTTCCTTTCCATTCCCAGTGTTACTCTTAAATATCAACACTTTGAGGTAAAAGATCATGGCATGATCTGAGCTGAGTTTACCTCCATTCTGGGAGAGGGACTGCTGTGAAGTTGGGACATTTTTCTTGGGCAGAGGAGGGGTTCTCTGAAAGAAGCTGAGTTTAAGTAAAACCCCTTTTAGAGATATAAAGACAGAAAACAGGCTTTCATTTTTTATCATACATACCTTTCAGGCCTGAGATCAAACATACAAGGATTTAAAAATATATAACATATATGGCTTTCAGTTTTTTATGGTCTTGTTATTCCTCTACATATTCCCCTGAATTATTAGCAATACAATCCTCCTAAGGAAAGGACCTGAGTGCTTATTTCAGTGGTAGTAAGGAACTGGGCTGCTGGGAGAAAGATGAAGTATGCATGCAGTCTTTGGGAGAAGAACCCTAAGAGACAGAGTGGATGGTGGCAGCTACCAAGAACAGGGAAGAGTAGAAGCAAGCTGTATTTCTGTATTCCTCACTCTTCTGCCCCCAGCAAGAAATACATAGAGCAAAGGCAAGGCCCATGGAATTCTTAGGACAAAGTCACTTCATATAAGACACTTCACATTTGCTCTCTCTAGTATTCATTTTAACTCTTCATTTAGGCATACTTATTTTTTTATTTCAAATAAGGAAACTGGGGACCCGTGGCTTTAGTGGATACCTATTATTTTCCTATGGTCAATGTCCCTTACCATATCTCTATTCCTATTAGTTTTTTCATCTGGTGAGGCTGTCAATCATCTAGTCCTACTTCTTCTGCTCTAAGTCTATACATCTGATCCAGGCTGACTAATCAAAATATTCCATTCCTCTGGTGATGAGTCTTGAATGGCCTTGTAACACAATGAACAAAATCCTTTCTCAGGGATTGATGGAGATACTTTGAAAGAGTGGTGTCTCTCTTTCTAAGACATGAGTAGGCAGGGCCATGTAGGTTCAGAAATTCCCATGGCCATCTTTGCTGCCTTGTGGAATGAACATACTGAGAATTAAATCAGAGAAAAGCTGAGCCAGGAGACATGATGGAGACAATGACAGAGATGAAGGCAACAATGGAGCTCCTTAGAGACCTCATGCCTTGGTTTCCCTCAGACTTTTACCCAAACATCACCTTCTCTAACCACATGGTAAAAAAATAACCAATACTGTCTGGCCCAACCTTATTCTGTTTTTCTCCATATCATTTAACACCATCTGTCATGTTATATATTTAGAAATTGTCTGCTTTGTTCACTGTTATATCTTCAGCACCTAGAACAACTCTTTACCCAAGGAAGGCAACCAGCCAACATTTGTGGAATGAATAAATGAGTCATTTGCACTACTGGATCCAGTTCTGACTAAAGGAGTCCCCAGCCCTTGGATTTCTCAGTCACAAAAGCTGATATAGTCCCTTTTCTAAAATGCAAGCTTGAGTTGAATTTTTGACATTTGAAAATAAGAGCTGTGACTAATAAGAAGGTGGAGTGCCATGTTCACAGTCCCAAAGCTGGTCTGAGATAGAGCCATGGGTGAACCCAAGTCTCACAGACTCAGAACCACTGCTTTTCTAGAAGCCAGTGTCTCCTTGGGGCATGATCCATTTACTCCCTGACATTACAGCATGAGGGACTTTGAGAAATCATTTTCTCATAGCAGCTGAGACATTGGTCAGCTGAGAAGGGGAAAAGGCTCAAAAGGTGGAAGTAGGAATCTGAAGCTAACTGTACATTAGGAAGGAACAGAATGTGATGATTTCTTATGATTTACCTTTGTCCAAACTGGCTATTTTTTTTCCTTAACATCTTTATTGGAGTATAATTGCTTTAAAATGGGGGGCTAGTTTCTGCTGTATCACAAAGTGAATCAGCTATACGTATACATATATCCCCATATACCCTCCTTCTTGCATCTTCCTCCCACCCTCCCTATCCGACCCCTCTAAGTGGTCACAAAGCACCAAGCTGATCTCATTGTACTATGCAGCTACTTCCCACTAGCTATCTACTTTATATTTGGTAGTGTATGTATGTCCATGTCACTCTCTCACTTCATCCCAGCTTACCCTTCCCCATCCCACTGTCCTTAAGTCCATTCTCTACATCAGCGTCTTTATTCCTCTCCTGTCCCTAGGTTCCTCAGAACTTTTTCTTTTTAGATTCCATATATATGTGTTAGCATATGGTATTTGTTTTTCTCTTTCTGATTTACTTCACTCTGTATGACTGACTCAAGGTCCATCCACCTCACTACAAATAACTCAGTTTCATTTCTTTTTATGGCTGAGTAATATTCCGTATGTGCCACATCTTCTTTATCCATTCCTCTGTTGATGGGCACTTAGGTTGCTTCCATGTCTTGGCTATTGTAAATAGTGCTACAATGAACCTTGTGGTACATGGCTCTTTTTGAATTATGCTTTTCTCAGGGTATATGCCCAGTAGTGGGATTGCTGGGTTGTATGGTAGTTCTATTTTTAGTTTTGTAAGGAACCTACATACCGATCTCCATAGAGCATGTATCAACTTACATTCCCATCAACAGTGCAAGAGGGTTCTTTTTTCTCCACACCCTCCCCAGCATTTATTGTTTGTAGATATTTTGATAATGGCCTTTCTGACCTGTGTGAGGTGATACCTCATTGTAGTTTTGATTTGCATTTCTCTAATGGTTAGTGATGTTGAGCATGCTTTCGTGTGTTTGTTGCCAATCTGTATATCTTCTCTGGAGAAATGTCTATTTAGGTCTTTGCCCATTTTTGGATTGGGTTGTTTGTTATTTTGATATTGAACCGCATGTGTTGCTTGTATATTTTGGAGATTAATCCTTTGCCAGTTATTTCATTTGCAAACATTTTCTCCCATTCTGAGTGTTGTCATTTTGCCTTGTTTATAGTTTCCTTTGTTGTGCAGAAGCTTTTAAGTTTCATTAGGTCTCAATTGTTTATTTTTCTTTTTATTTCCCTTTCTCAAGGAGGTGGGTCAAAAAGGATCTTGCTGTGACTTATGTCATAGAATGTTCTGCCTATGTTTTCCTCTAAGAGTTTTATAGTGTCTGGCCTTACATTTAGGTCTGTAATCCATTTTGAGTTTATTGTTTTTATGGTGTTAGGGAGTATTCTAATTTCATTCTTTTACATGTAGCTGTCCAGTTTTCCAGCACCACTTATTGCAGTGGCTGTCTTTTCTTATGTTCATGGGTCTGTCTCTGGGATTTCTATCCTGTTCCATTGATCTATATTTCTGTTTCTGTGCCAGTACCATACTGTCTTGATTATTGTAGCTTTGTAGTATAGTCTGAAGTCAGGGAGCCTGATTTCTCCAGTTCCAGTTTTCTTTCTCAAGATGGTTTTGGCTATTCAGGGTCTTTTGTGTTTCCATACAAATTGTGAAATTGTTTGTTCTAGTTCTTTGAAAAGTGCCTATGGTAGTTCAATAGGGATTGCACTGAATCTGTAGTTTGTGTTGAGTAGTATAGTCATTTTCAAAATGTTGATTCTTCCAGTCCAAGAACATGGTATATCTCTCCATCTGTTTGTATTGTCTTTAATTTCTTTCATCAGTGTCTTATAATTTTCTGCATACAGGTCTTCTATCTCCTTAGGTAGGTTTATTCCTAGGTATTTTATTCTTTTTGTTGCAATGGTAAATGGGAGGGTTTCCTTAATTTCTCTCTCTGGTATTTTGTTGTTGGTGCATAGGAATTGGAGAGATTTCTGTGCATTAATTTTGTATCCTGCACTTTACCAAATTCATTGATAATCTCTAGTAGTTTTCTGGTAGCATCTTTAGGATTCTCTATGTAGAGTATCATGTTATCTGCAAACAGTGACAAGTTTACTTCTTCTTTTCTCATTTGGATTCCTTTTATTTCTTTTATTCTCTGATTGTTGTGGCTAAAAATTCCAAAACTATGTTGAAAAATAGTGGTGAGAGTGGGCAAACGTGTCTTGTTCCTGATCTTAGTGGAAATGGTTTCAGTTTTTCACCATTGAGAATGATGTTGGCTGAGGATTTGTCATATATTGTCTTTATGATGTTTAGGTAAGTTCCATCTATGCCTGCTTTCTGAAGATGTTTTATCATAAACAGTGTTGAATTTTGTCAAAGGCTTTTTCTGTGTCTATTGAGATGATCAGATGGTTTTTACCCTTCAATTTGTTAATTTCATTTACCACATTGATTGAATGAATTCTTGTGTTTCTGAGATAAACCTCACTTGATCATGCTATATGACCCTTTAATGTGCTGTTGGATTCTGTTGGCTAGCACTTTGTTGAGGATTTTTGCATCTACGTTCATCAGCTATACTGGACTGAAGTTTTGTTTTTTTGTGACTTCTTTGTCTGGTTTTGGTACCAGGGTGATGGTGGCCTCGTAGAATGAGTTTAGGAGTGTTCCTCCCTCTGCTATATTTTGGAAGAGTTTGGGGAGTATAGATGTTAGCTCTTCTCTAAATGTTTGATATAATTCACCTGTGAAGCCTCCTGGCTCTGGGATTTTGTTTGTTGGAAGATTTTTTATCACAGTTTCAATTTCATTACTTGTGATTGGTTTGTTTTGTATTTTCTATTTCTCCCTGGTTCAGTCTCAGAAGGTTGTGTTTCTCTAAGAATATGTCCATTTCTTCCAGGTTGTCCATTTTATTGGTCTATAGTTGCATGTAGTAATCTCTCATGATCCTTTGTATTTCTGCAGTGTCATTTTTTACTTCTCCTTTTTCATTTCTAATTCTATTGATTTGAGTCTTCTCCCTTTTTTTCTTGATAGGTCTGGCTAATGGTTTATCAGTTTTGTTTATCTTCTCAGAGAACCACCTTTTAGTTTTATTGATCTTTGGTATTGTTTTCTCCATTTCTTTTTCATTTATTTCTGATATGATCTTTATGATTTCTTTCCTTCTGCTATCTTTGGGTTTTTTTTTTAAATTTTCTTTCTCTAATTGCTTTAGATGTATGGTTAGGTTGTTTATTTGAGATTTTTCTTTTTTCTTGTGGTAGAATTGTATTGCTGTAAACTTCCCTTTTAGAATAGCTTTTTCTGCATCCCATAGGTTTTGGATCATCATGTTTCATTGTCATTTGTTTCTAGGTAATTTTTGATTTCCTCTTTGTTTTCTTCAGTGATTTCTTGGTTATTTAGTAGTGTATTGTTTAACCTCTTTGTGTTTGTAGTTTTTACAATTTTTTGTGTTTGTATTTTTTACATTTTTTTCCTGTAATTGATATCTAGTCTTATAGCATTGTGGTCGGAAAAGATACTTGATACAATTTCACTTTTCTTAAATTTCCCAAGGCTTCATTTATGACCAAAGATATGATCTATCCTGGAGAATTTTCCATGAGCACTTGAGAAGAAAGTGTATTCTATTGTTTTTAGATGGAATATCCTATAAATATCAATTAATTCCATCTTGTTTAATGTGTCATTTAAAACCTGTGTTTCCTTATTTATTTTTATTTTCTGTTCAGATGATCTCTCCATTGGTGAAAGTAGGGTGTTAAAGTCCCCTATTATTATTGTGTTACTGTCTATTTTCCGTTTTATGACTGTTATCATTTGCCTTATGTATTGAGGTACCCCTAAGTTAGGTGCATAAATATTTATAATTGTTATATGTTCTTCTTGGATTGATCCCTTGATCATTATGTAGTCTCCTTCTTTGTCTCTTGTAATAGTTTTTATTTTAACGTCAATTTTTTTCTGATATGAGAATTGCTACTCCAGCTTTCTTTTGATTTCCATTTGCATGGAATATCATTTTCCATCTCCTCACTTTCAGTCTGTATGTTTCCCTATGTCTGAAGTGTGTCTCTTGTAGGCAGCATGTATATGGGTCTTGTTTGTGTATCCATTCAGCCAGTCTATGTCTTTTGGTTGGAGCATTTAATCCATTTACATTTAAGGTAATTATCAATATATATGTTTTTATTACCATTTTGTTAATTGTTTTGGGTTTGTTATTGTAGGTCTTTTCTTTCTCTTGTGTTTCCTGCCTAGTGAAGTTCCTTTAGTATTTGTTGTAACATTGGTTTGGTGGGCCTGAATAATCTTAACTTTTGCTTATCTGTAAATATTTTAATTTCTCCATTGAATATGACTGAGATCCTTGCTTGTTAGAGTAAAGTTGGTTGTAGGTTTTCCCCTTTCATCATCTTAAATATGCTCTGCCATATCCTTCTGGCTTGCAGAGTTTCTGCTGAAAGATCAGCTGTTAACCTTATGGGGATTCCCTTGTATGTTATTTGTTGTTTTTTCCTTACTGCTTTTAATATATTTTCTTTGTATTTAGTTTTTGATAATTTAATTAATATGTTTCTTGGTGTGTTTCTCCTTGGATTTATCCTGTATGGGATTCTGTGCACTTCCTGTACTTGATTGACTATTTTCATTCCCATATTAGGGAAGTTTTCAACTATAATCTCTTCAAATATTTTCTCAGTCCCTTTCTTTTTCTCTTATTCTTCTGGGACCCCTATAATTTGAATGTTGTTGCATTTAATATTGTCCCAGAGGTCTCTTAGACTGTCCTCAATTCTTTTCTTTTTTTTTTTTTTTTTTCTTTATTCTGCTGTGTGGTAGTTATTTCCAGTATTTTATCTCCCTGGTCACTTATCTGTTCTTCTGCCTCAGTTATTCTATTAATTCACTCTTTTACCAGGGCCAATCTTCTTTATGGAGACATTTTATGATGAATTTAGATTCCTCCAAGCTTTATCTGAGAGTCTGGAAAAAAAAAAATCCACAGATTCCTTGTTCCAGGCAGGTCTGTGATGATCAAATGAAAACTTTATAACTCCTCCCCAGGGCTGGGGGAAGACAGAGGCATGGTCTACCCTTGGTGAGTCTGGAGTTATGTAGCCATAGATAGATTTTTCCATATACATTTGAAGTGAAATATACGACTAAACTAAATTTTAGTTATGGATATTTATTTTATTGAGTGAAACCTCTTCCTTACAAACTTCATGGTTTGTCTAACAGAAATATCATCATTTGACCAAAACCAAGAAGAGAGCGGCCTAGAGGTCCATGCACTGAATGAGTAAAGAAGGCTGAAGATTTTCCTCCTGAAAAGTGCTGGCAGAATTAAGATGTCATTAGTCCATTTTTGTGGCCCCAGGATTATTTTCTCTCCAGTTTCTCTTTTCCCTCAGACTTTCTTCCCCTTTCAGTACATGCTCTCAGACCCCTCATTTTTAACAAGCTGAAGTGACCAAAATTAGCCTAAACCACAGGTCTTCCAAGGGAAATGTGCACTCTGATCACTAAGGAGTAGTCCTTTGAAGCTAAAAGTATGCATTTCAATAGGGGAATTTGGGACACAGTGACCAACTGGGGGTACTGGAGTGTTCACATCCTGACTTCTCCTTATGCTGTCAAAGTTCAATCAATTCATTGCACTCGACATGGAAATTCAAATGGGACCAGAGAGAGTACTTCAGCCATTTTAATATTACATGTGAGTATTTAGGCTTCCAGGTGATTTTAATGCAACTTGAAGCTGTGGAAGGACATTGCTAGTGTGTGAGCCCTGAGTGGGGCAGGTGGCCCAATGGGCTGAGAAGGCAGGGCTCGTTCAGGATGAGGCATGTTGTGCTGTTATGCTGGATGTCAAGGATGGGAGACCCCCACCTGACCCACCACTGGGAGAAGCAGTCTACCCTCCTTCTGGAGGCTTCCCCCAGCATGTGGATGGCCCAAGACATAGTGAATCTCCTATTGTTTTGATTCCCCAACTCCAGTGACTTTTCTCTTGATCCATCTTAACAGACTCCTTCGAGAACCACATTGTCAACCATCACACTCAGACACACACTCTCTAGATACCACAGATACCACAGCTGGTATCTAGGGCTTCTCTTTGTTTGCCTATATTATTTTTCCTTGAAATATAGAACCTATTCAATCTCCACACCTGTCTACACTCAGCCCTGCTAGTTATTTAACCTCTCTAATCTTTAATCCCTTCGTGTGAAAAATGAAATACTAATATTTAGAGCCCACCATGCAGGCATTTTGTGGAGATTATATGCATTAACACAAGTAGGTGAGGTTAAGACTTCCTTCAGTGCCTTGGCTTCATTTGGGGTGAGTACCCAACAAGTGGTGGCCCTTGTGGCAGGGATGGTGACTGTGTGTAAAATTTGAGACACAGGGAAATTCTCTCTCTCTTTCCATACCCTCTATACACACACTTTTTAACTATCCTATCATTGCTGGATTAGGGATGTGTCAGAGCCTAGAGTGTACATGGTGTCAGGTTTTCTTAATAAGCAGGTTGCTATACCAAGTTTTTAATTCTCCCCTGGTATTTCCCTTCTCATTATTGGGCAAAGTCCTGTCCCTTGGGTAAAACAAACCATGACTCACCATTTCTCTTTCATCTTCTCCAAGAGAAGACTTGAGTAGGTAATTTAGGTCAGGATCTGCTCTATAAAGCTGGAAACGTTGTCTTTCTCTATTCCTGCAGGCATGCCTCAACCTAGCTGCCCCTAGCATTGGGGCTGGGTAGGGACATAAAAGGAGGTTCCCTTGAACTTCATAACTAAGCAGCATGCTTGTATCCACCTTTCAACACACAAACCTACGCTGAGATCTCAGTCATAAATAAATGGGTACTTTTACCCTAATATGAAATCATTCCTGTGTGTCTAGCTCCCTGGTAGGTCAGTGAGACGATGGGCCTCATCTAAGGTAGAACACTGATTGACCGTTTTTCTGTGTGTGTGATACTGCCCAAACCTGAATCTTACCTCTCTATAACTCTTACCACCTCCACCTTTATCCCTTCTACCATTACAATTCCAGCAAAACCATACCTTAGTATGCCCAAGGAAATAAAGACCCTGATTTGTATTTTAAATCATTCTGGTGACAATATGGAATTAAGTAGGGAAGCAAAAGTCCAAATGATAAATGATAATAGTGTGGGGACTGAGAGGAGAAAACCAAATTAAGAGATAGTAGGGGATGAAATGGAGAATGGAGAGGACATGAGGAAGGGCTACATGAGAGAGAGGGTTATAGGTTTTGGGGATAGATGGCAGTAGTATTTGTCAAACCCAGGAAGTGATCACATTTTGGAAAGAAGATAACAAGCCACTGAAGAGTACTAGCCAATAATGATTCCAGTCTGTAGATCAAGTGTAGGTCAAAATATTGAAATAAGTGCCTCTTTGCAACACCATAATGCCCCAGGCAACAGGTACCTTCTTAACCATGCTAAGTGTGCATGTTTTACAATTTGTACATTCCCTTGCTTGCATTAAAAATTCCCAGTCCAATACATCATTCCTAGTGATGGTTATTATTATGATAACCTAAATCACATTTATAGGTTAGTAACCAGTAATAACCAGTATTAGTTTTCCTCTTCCAGCAGCATTTTAGACACATGGGTTCAACTAAGAAAATTGAATTCCAGTGATAGAAATATTGGTTTTCACCTATTAAGTCAGTGTGAAAAATCTGAAATGCTTATTCCTTAATGTGTGTGTGTTTATATATGTGTGTGCATGTATACGTGTAGATATATAATCTTTTCGTAATATCCCACAATTGTACCTTGAAGGTGTCACCCACATTTTTAATTGTAGGGCAGACCATGTTGCACTTTCTCATATGCATCATTGTCTTTGTGCCCACTGAGTTGGGAAGCAAATCTTTTCCTTCTCCCTCTTTCTCTTCCTATTTATTTATTTATGGAAGATTGATTCTGAATAATGGCTACACTGATAATATACTTCTAAACATTCAGTGTTCTCTATTTTCTTGGCAAATATCATACTTTGTAGGTAACTTAAATGTAATATGTAAACTGATTAAATAAGTTTGATAAATTTGTGTTTTCCTTTAATTTATTAAGCAGCTGTTGATTTCTTGGTTAGTCAATATCAGCATTTATTAAGTTGAAGTTATTGTTCATTGGTCATCTATGACCTTCCAAATTAAAGCATTTAAAAAATATTAACAATAGATGTGCCCGCATACACATTCTTGAGCTTTCTTTTATTAGCCATGTATTGAAGCAGAATTCATGTTTAGTCTTGTGAACCAGAAACATTTATTCAATGTGTTCTCTGAACTAATAGATTACCTTACTCAATATTAACAATTTCCACTTGTAATGGATGTTTCATGGTGTGGCCCTAGCACATGTTACTAATGTTGTGTGTTAGGGACCCGGGACTGGTTTTAGCCTCCTGTGGATGTGTGGCAGGCAGCCTCCTACTTCCTATCATTTGCCAAATTTGCAGAGGCCTCACCAGCCAAAAAAATATTCCTCTAGGCTGATAGTCATATTTCCTGAAGTTGTCAGAGATTCATAGATGTGGGGAGCTACCTGAGATTATCATTTTGAAGCTTCCACTCACTGCTGGAATTCCTTCTACATTTCTCCCACAGATCTTATTATAAGAAAGTTCTTATGTGTGCTGGACCTGAATTCATTACCTATAGCTTTTATGCAGTGGTGATGTTTGTACCTTCTAGAACACGCTCCTTTCTGATATTTAAATCATTATTTTACTGCCATATAATTCCACCATTGGAGTTCTGTTTCTTGGAATTTCTTTCCCTTAGGTCTTCTTTCAAGAAGAAAACAGATGTGTGAGACTCATTGGATCATCTTTCCATGAAAAGTATAATGCCTCAGGAAATTAAGAATAGGTTTCTGGAGAGAGGTAGCTTTCCTAATTCTGGACAACTGTAACATAGAAAGAAAGGAGGATATGACAATGTTATATAAGAATTTACTAATCACTACTGTTCCCATATCGCAGTAATAAAATGTCAACATATGAAGAGTAGGGGCACTATAACTATCTAAAATGTGATAAAACATAACATATTTGAGTCCATGAAATGAGAAATATAAATGATGAAAAAATAAGCTTTAATTGTTTTCTAACAGTGAACTATTATAAGTATTTCATCAATATGGAATTAAAACAAAGATAAAATATGAGTGTTCTCTTATGAAAGGACATACCAGTCTTACCTGAACCCATACCTTGCCAATCAGTTTTCTGCTCATTTTGGTAAGGGTAGGGTGTTATACCAGGGGATGACATCGTTATGTGACCCATCACTACTCTCATTTTGCTACTTCTACATCACTATGCTATAAATGTGGTCTATGAGTAATAATGAGAACAAAATGTAAAGTTTGTACAGTTCTGGGTAGAATGAATTTTATAATGGGAACTAATACTTTACTGGTGGTATGAGAATAAAAGAGAAAAATACTTTAACATCATCACCACCAGCATCACTTGCATCATCACCATTGATTACCACCACCACTGTAGTTCTTTTCTTCTTTACCTCTGTCCAACCCTCTTTTGAAATATCCCTTCACACTTATCTTTTTCTCTAGAGAAACTCTCCATCATCTCCAGTGCCATCAGGTTTTATGCTTTCAAATTTGTGCCAATAATTTGTCCCTCTTTTACATCCTGATCAAAACCCATCCCTTCCTTGAACTTCTGCTTGATGGTCTTAACACATGGGATCCCTCTCTCCCCTCAATCTTGTTCATGTCATTTTTATGTCATGCATAATCTACTTCTAAGTATATTGTATTCTATTAATTGTGTTAATAACTTATTTCCACTACTGGAGAGTGAGTGCTTCTGTTTCTGGGAACATTGCTGTTGGACTGGGCAATAGAAAACATAGTCTCTCTTGTGGGGTGTCCTGGTAGAATCCAAGTGGGATTCAGAGAGGTCTGAGTATGTCTGTTCAAATCAGGGAATCCCTAGGGAGAAAAATCACCATCACCAATGAGGTTAAAAGGAGCCAGGCATAGAAAGATCAATTTTGTAAAAAACACATTTTGTATGTGGAGGTTGATGGGGCTGGAGCAGGAATGGGATTGCAGATATAGAATTGATTGCAGTATAATATCTATTCAAGCTTAATGATTAGCACATGTGGGAATGTCAGAGGCATTATGTCAGGGCAGAAGGCTCTGTTGGGGTCCAGAGATCCTACATGAGTAGACGGTGAAAAAGAGTTAGTGGAATCTAAGTTATTTTACTGTGACTGACTTGTACTCATAGATTGGTGAGTCCCATGAACACTATATATTTTTTTTAATTCATGTAAAGTTAACTCACAATATTATATTAGTTTCAGGTGTACAACATAGTGATTTAATATTTTATAGATAATACTCCATAAAAAGTTATTATAAAATATTGGCTATATTCCATATGCTGTACATTACCTCTTTGTAACTTACTTATTTGGTATCTGGTAGTTTGTATTTCTTAATCCCCTTCACCTATCTTGCCCCTCCAACAATCCCTCTCCCCTCTGGTAACTACTAGTTTGTTCTCTGTATCTGTGAGTCTGTTTCTGTCCTGTCATGTTTGTTTATTTTTTAGATTTCACATGTAAGTGAAAAAAACCAATATTTGTTATTCTCTGTCTGACTTATTTCACTAAGCATAGTACTTTCCAGGTTCATCTGTGTTGTCACAGAAAATGAAAACACTAATTGAAAAAGATATATGCACCCCAGTGTTCACAGCAGCATTATTTACAATAGACAAGATATGGAAGCAACCTAAGTGTCCATCAACAGGTGAATGGATAAAGAAGATGTGGTATGTATATATAATAAAATATTATTCAGCTATAAAAAATGAAATTTTACTATGAACACTATTATACAACCATTTATACACTAGTGCATACATCAATATGCACTAGAGACTTCAAAAGCATTTGTTTTCAGACATTAACCAATAAAAGCCCTCCAAGATAGGACTATTATTTACACTTTACAGACAAAGAAACTATCAAGGCTCAGAGAAGTTAAGAAATGTAACCATGGGCACACAGCTCATAAGTACATGTAGTTATGTCTTGATCTGCAGCCTAAGCCTCCTTCTACCCTCACCATTCTGCCCCATTTTGGAAGCATTCAGTAAGTTTGTTGAATGATTAAAACATTGAAGAGTAAGATGAGAGTCTGAAGTAAGGCACTGACTACAGTTTATATCCCTATAGGATAAGAACCAACATTGCAGTAACAACATTTTTAATTTTCATGGAATTTTGGTTTTATAAAGTATACAACCTATCAATGATGGATATATTTTATGAAGAAAACAGCTTTTTAAATACAGATTTGATATTTTAAAATGAGAATATGATCACCTTTATTTATTAACAGTATTAGACCAATCATCCTGCTATTCCTTTTCCTTTGTAACAGGGAAAAATCTTATTCAGGGCCACATAATTCAGGGTGCATCATGGGGATAATATTCTTCTTACTCAATATTTAAAAGCAATAATTTCAGAAGATGAATTCATGGATTTTCTAATACAGTAAAATTAAATTTAAAAAATACACTTAAATGCAGCTGATATAACCCCTTCATGTGCAATTAGCAAATATCAAAGAGAAACTTTAATATTAGCATTATTCTTTATGCCCCAGTGAGTAAGATATTATTTAAATTGATATGACATAAGAGAATATAAATAATTCCTAAGTGTAGATTTAAACTGGAATTTCAGTCAGAGTTTGAAATCAGTATGTACTATCAATTCCCTATTTCCCAGTGTATCATTTATTACCAGACTGAAGATTTTTTTCAGAGATTAAATTAGCATTAGAGCAATAATAAACATTATAAATAAATACAAAAATTGTTATTCTGAAAATCCAGTTGAAAATAAAGTAAATGGATTGGTGTAATATCAAATTCCATCTTCCCTAGAAGAGCTTAGACACAGTTCCAAGCATAAGTAATCTTCTATAACTTCTTTTGCAATAAAAATGAAATATCTTAAAACCTGAAAGTATAATTTCATTATGTATTATTCTAGATACACAATCTAGATTCAGAAATAGCTGTGGCATGAGAGGAATTCTGATTCGCTTCATGCCACTAGTTGGTCAAGGTAGGGAGAAGTGGGCTCTCCTGAAATCTCAAAGTGGTTTTCTGGGTCTGAGGGCTTTTTTTGATTCATCTGAGTTGCAAGAGCTGATGGTGACAATGGTGAACACTTTCCTTCCAGACAATCTTCTTTCTAGGTGTGTATGAACTTCTTAGTATAAGCTCAGGTTACCGTAATGTACTAGTGGAATTGGGCTTTTTCTAGTCTTAGTGGTTTCCTTAGCAGTTTCTGGAAAGCCAAACAGCCTATATGTCTCCAACCCTTTTCCCACTGAAGATATGGTGTAGAGAAGTACAGGGTGAGGCTCCACTGAGTCATATGCATATGGAAAGTTAACTTTATTGTGCTATGTTAGGTGCATGTTGGTTTTATCTGTAAACATAGTGGAGAGCCATCCATCTGGCATTATTTGAGGTTTATCCAGAAAAAAATCCCAAACTCAAATTTCTATGAAGTGCTCTAATGTCCAGAATGTCCACTGCTAATATTTCACCTCATTCTTTGTAATGTTATCCTTTCAAACCTGGGTCCTAGGGCTGAGTCTTGTCAAATGTCCAGAAGTCAACCACTGAGTTCCCCACTACTGTGCCTTCCTCTGTAATTGGATCATATTCCTCAATCTCTAGCCTATCCAGTCCTGACTTGTTTCCTCTCTCCAATCAGCTAATTGATGTTGAGGCATCTGTAATGCCTCTGAATGGAACACAATTGAGGAATGATTGACACCAGTCTAACATATTACACCATTGTGCTTCCTTCCTCCTTAAAATATAGATACTCCCAAGGAGATAAGCATGCAATTACTTATAGAACAAATAATTCCACGAGGTATGGGGCTATAGACAAAAGGTAACCAATGGACACCTAGCCTGAAAAAGATGGCAGAAGCTTCTCCTGTTTTCAGAAATTTTACTGTTCTCGCTATGCTGCCTGATAACTCTAGAACTGTATTTCTTTTTTCTTTATTAAAAAAAAAAATTTCCACCAGCACATATGGTAGAATTCTACTCTAGGCTCCAGGACTCCCATTTAACCTCAAAAATGAAGAGAAAGCAATTCAGTAGGTGGTTAAGAATATGTCATAGGCACAAACTCAGCTTAAGGCATTATGAATTTTCTGTGGAGAAAAATGCATTTATTCATTCTGTTCTAAGTCAAGATGGCTGAAACCCATTGTCTCAAACTTTGAAAAAACATCCCCTTTGGGATGTGAATAGCCCATGAAATATTTCAGTCAAAAATGAAATTTTTGGAGAGAGTGAGGATCCAGTTTAAACTGATGGAGTAGAGTTTAGGCTTGCAATCATCAAAGCTTTCTCTGAGCTTTCTAGATAGAAAGGGGCATAGAGAGTTAATGGGTGATATTATCCTAATTATTATTGTATAGCATAAGAGGGCCAATCTATTTCTGTAGAATAATAGAGGTAGGATGAGATTCGACAGCATCTGTCACAATACATGCAAATATATAGAGAATTGACAATGAGCCATGATCTCATAAGTGATTCTATTTTCCATCTGAATAATGACAATGCTGCATTTCAAGCTCACATGACAGATGCCTTCGGAGGCTCTCTGGGGTCGGCACGGGAGGCCCTTTCTAAATGCATTTGCAAGGGTGAATGTATTCGGACTTAGAGTTTTCCAAAGATTTTATATCCTTAGAGAATTTTATAGGCATTTTTTAAAGTTTAGGTTTTAAAACATTCTTTTTCACAGGCATTTATTAATTAATTTTCATGTGCTCACTTCTGTGTTAGCAGCTTTAGGAAATGCAGAAGGCATGGTTTCTACCCTAAAGGAGCTTATAGTCTTATTGGAGGAGACATGGATAAGTCTGCTCATACAATCCCAATGCAAAACAGGTATTAAGTGCTCAGCTGTAGTCTCTACAGTAAGTGTTGTCTACAGAAGATTATGGACTGAGGGGCTCAGTGAGGAATTCATAGAAGAGGGGAAACTTGAACCTTGCAATGTGGGATAGGAAGGGCTCGGATAAAGAGGTGAAAATAGAGGAGTGAGAGGTCTTGAACAAGCACCACCCAGAAGATGCAGACGGTACAAAGACATGTGTAGAGGAGGCATACTAAGAGTCACTGCTGACTGGCAGGACACCTGAGTCTTGCCTGAGTCCTGAGCTGGCAGGACACTTGGACCAGCCTATCGCCTACCTTCATCAGCCATGCAAGACCCTCCTCTCCTTCCTCTTGCCTCCTCCCTCACTCATATGGGAAGTGACCAGGGTTTTCCTTGTAAACCAGTGGTTTAAGCAGCAAAACAATCCTCCCATAAGACTGCAGGTTAACAGAGAGATGAGGCAAGAGACTGGGCAGAAATATCCACGTGCCTGGTGTTCCTTCTCTACTCAAATTTCTAGACGGGAGAGAGGTTTGGGACAAAGGGATGCTTGGTAGTATCTAATAATACCTGATGTTATATACTGAATCAAGCACAGGCTTATATCCCTTTCCCAGGCTAGTGAAATGTTAATTAAATATTAATTCAACCCTTCTCTTTCCTGATCCCATTAGGTCACAAATATTTGCTCAGCTAACCTCTCTCTTTTTTTTTTTTTTTTTTTTTTTGCGGCACGCGGGCCTCTCACTGTTGTGGCCTCTCCCGTTGCGGAGCACAGGCTCCGGACGCGCAGGCTCAGTGGCCATGGCTCACGGGCCCAGCCGTGGGCATGTGGGATCTTCCCAGACCGGGGCACGAACCCGCGTCCCCTGCATCGGCAGGCGGTCTCTCAACCACTGCGCCACCAGGGAAGCCCTAACCTCTCTTCTATTGTGCATTCTCCTCTGTCTCTTCTACTTGAAGAGATTTCAAGCAGGTTTCTACAGCACTTCCCATTCTCCAAAACATCCATTCTTTGCTGTCCTTAAATAAACAGGTCTTTTTGTCTGGTTTGATATTTACAGATTTTATAATAATAGCATTAAAAAAAATAGCTCTTGTTTTGCAGATCTGCCACTTTCTGAGCACTAAGATAAGCATATCAGATGCATTAGCTCATTTAATCCTGTAAAAAACCTATGGGAGAATGCTGTTATACCTGTTCAGAGAAGGTGAATGTCTCTCCAAAATTTAAATAGCTACTGAGTGTTGGACCGCAGATCCATGAACTGCTAAATGGGGGCTCTTTCTAGCACATTGCACTTCCACAGTGGAGACAAATTGGATACGTTTTAACAGTTCAAGGGGCTCCCCAGATAATCAAAGCAGTTAGCTAGTCCTTATAGTCAGTAAGTGGGGTGAATATATATTTACTCGTTTTTGATAGAATTTGAAGAACTGCACAGAGTCCAGAATGTGGGTTACCTCTGTGTGAAGTTATGGCAAAGTGTGAGTGAGATTTACTCCCTAGTTACATCTTATTCATTAGATATTCTTGGTCATTCAATTTGGTCCAGGAAAATCAGGCTCAGTTCAGATGAATGGATGATACAGCCATTCCCCTATGTCTGTGGTATAGGTGATATGGACTAAAATTTAAACCAACTACAATTAAAATTGTTGGGGGTTAAGGGAGATGGAGGGGAGGCCCAACTTGGGGAAGGGGTAGAGAGTTCTGGGGGACTTCTAGGGGAAATTGATAAGAGAATGAAATCTCTCACAGGAACCCCATGTGCATAGGAGAGCAGATCAAGCCGTGTAGATTTTACCTGGAGGCTGAACTGGCATCCGGATTGCCACTAGCTCTGGAAGTCTGCCATCCATTTATTTTCTAACAGAACCTGACTCTCTCTTTTCTCAGGGTGAACCCTGGAGTATCTACTCTAGCCTCAGAGAAACCTTCTTGGGTCCTGCCATTGGCTGACCCACTGGGAAAGGGAGGAAGTTTCATATCAGCCCCAGAGAAGCTGTCCCTTGAATCGAAACTACCCATTGGCAACCTCACATTGCAGCTTTCATTTCTCCAAAAATTATTATTCATTCTGGCCCCAAACTCACTTATTTCTTTCCTGACCCATTTATCTTGGCCTGAAGCATATTCACCAGCTTGTTTTTTATTTTTAAGACATATGGGAATCTTAAATCAGTGTTCCAAAATTATACACTCACTTCAGATCTTCCATGGTCTGTTAATAGATGTTACATAAGAAGAAGGCTATGTGAGTAAACATGTTTGGGAAATGCTGAAGTAACCCAAGTTAAAACATGAAGGAGGGGATCAACAACAACCTCAATGTAGTCTTTACCTCTGAAGAGGAAGGAGACTAATTTAAGAATTCAATTGCATCTAGAACTTCTTTTTTCAAATGTTAAGCAACAAGACAAAATGTTAATCTGTATTTAATTTCAGTGGTGGATATATGGATGTTTGTTTTATCATCATATAAGTTTGAAACATTTCATAATTAAAAATAGTTAAACCTGTTTGAGTTTATTTCCTTTTCTACAGGACTTTTAATTATTACATTGGTTTGAATTTTGAATCTTTAGTAGGGAGCTATAGTACTTGGTATTTACCAATTATTTGACCTAGAAAGCTTTTAGGAGGGAGCATATCTTGCAACTCTGGTCTCTGGGGCACACTTTGGGGAGTGCCAACTTAAGAGACACCAGTCTTTCTCTTCTATTATCCTGATGCTTTTTGTTAGTGTCACTGTTGACCCCAAGGCCCCACAGCTGGGAACTATCATCTCAGAAGACTTTGTACTACCTCTTAGTTAGACTCCTACCAGGATTAGCACATGCTATTCAGTATTTCCTGTTTTAGAGGGTTTATCTCTCTTTTTGTTCAACTCAGAACATGATTACTTTTTGAGCTTCCTTAGTTTGGGATTTATTTTTGGAGCTCAGATTATTGGCATGTCCAAAATTCAATGAATAATCTATCCCTCCCCAACTTTTCCCTTCTCTCTTGATACTCTTAGAATCCCTGCTTAGACTGAAGACCTTCACACCCATTTCCCTTCCTTCCAGGGGAAGATGTTTTATAATCTCAAAATGTTTTAAGTGTCTAGAATCTATAATAAACTCAATCTTCCAAAATGGAGGTAGAGAATTATATTCTTATAGAGAAAGTTTCTTTCTGTTTTCTGCTCTACATTAAAATTATATTAGTCATCAACAAATGAGTTTGAAAGGCATCATTTGGTTTCCTCAAGAAAAAATATTTTTACATATTAGGTAATTGAGAAAAGTTAATTGTTCTGATATATAGTGTAGAAAAGAAATGAAGTGACTACAAATGCCACACAAGATTAAGATAACAGTCCAGTTATAGGGAAGAGGTACAATATATTGGGGATACCATGAGACTAGAGAGCAGAGTCTTGGAATGTAGACTAGACTCTGCTATAACTTGCTGTATAATTTTGATAATTCATTTTATTTCTTTGTGCTTGAGTTTACTGTTTAAAGAAGTTACCATAAAATCTACTCTGTATACTCCATACTGTTGATCAAATGAGAGAAAATGTTAAATAATTTGAAAGGTCTGAAATGCTGTTTAATAAAAATAGGACAGATGTTTACCATTAATATTTCTTCAGGCTTTCAAGTTAAATAGCTGACCAAAGTCAGTGGACTGAATATATCCATAATAAAAGGCAGGGTAATAAAACTTTGGTAAAAGACCTTTGCTTGGTCCACAATTTACTAGGATAAGACATAGCTGAGAGGCCAGTAACAGAGGGAGAGTCAATGTACTCTTTAGTAGAGAACTTGGGAGGTCAGGTCTTGAACCATGTGTGAAATATGGATTCTAAGTGAAGACCCTGTTCAAATCAGTTACTAAGTTAATTTAATCCTGCTTTTCTGCATCTCTAAAAGTACCTAGGAGATTCTGGCAAAAATGATCCTTTTCTCTACCATTGGATGCCTAGTCAATTTGCCTAGTCAGAGATGAGTGGAGTCAGCTTTTGTGTTAGAATCTATGAAAACATGTTGAGGATGAGATGCAGTGAGGTGAAGGTGTTTCCCCATACCCTCTCCCTCCATTGCATTTGATACCATACATTAGTGAGCTCTGGCTGCAAATTATCAACACAGTAGCCATATTCCACCTACATATATAGACAATAAAGGCATTTGTATCTTGACAGTGTGCAAATTAAATTATTAAGAAGAATGAAGACTAAAGGAGAGAAGGAAGGTAAGAAAATTGAGAGGTTACAGGAAAAAGGAAAAAGGTGGAACAAATCCTATAGAAATGTATGCTAAAGGTGGGCTTTAGGAAGAATCATGACAAATGGGTCAGGAACAAACAGAGATGAGGGACATGTGCATTGACAAACTCCACATGGAGTAAGGAGTCAGTTTTGGGATCTTCCATGATTTTGGAATTCTACTTTAGAGGACCTGTTGCTGTAGGCATGGCATGGCACCAAACACAATGGGGAGCCCTAGAAATTGGGACCTTGTGGACTATATCATTTATCATGTCAGGTCTCCAAAAACTATTTAATATTGTTTTGTCTTTCTCAATTTCTCTTCTCACTGTATGCCTACAACTACCAAGGAACCCCAGTACTGTCTCCCATGATAAGGAATTAATCTTGGTGGTCTAAACTGATTTAGGGCTTATTTCAGATGAAGACATATGATTCATTTATTCAATTTGTAGGTCCGCAAGCTCAGCATCACATGCAAGGTTTTTTATATCCCAATCTCACCCCAATTTTGCCTTCCATTTTCCCACCTAGAAAGTTTATGTCTCTTCCAGACTGTGGTCCTCTGTGTCCACAGTATAAGTCCTTAGTCCTTCATTAAACCAAGTTCAGCAATATCTCTATCAGCAGCAGTGCTTTAACTTTGTAGGATTGATGCATGTATTTTTAAAGGTAATAGAAATGTTCGTTCTTGACAATCTTGTAATTCAAAAGCTTTTCTATACAGACTGCATTCCTTCAAATCATTCTGAATCAGTGAGGTTTCACAGTTATTACCTTGAGTGCCTGTTCTGTCAGGATCCTCACAAATATTTAAATCCATTTAGGGAAACAATTCAGAATATTTTGAGTGTGAAAAGTATAATAAATATAAAAACATTCTATTCTTTCTATAGTTTACCTTATGGTCTATATGTTAATCACCCCAAAATGTCCACAAGCATATAGTAAAACAAGTATTTATTTAAAATCAAAGTTGTTTGAATTCCAGATGGTTCAAAGTATATCTTTATCTTGAGCAAGTCCCCTAATTCTGCAGGAACAAATGGTGGAATGTTATTAAAATGTTAATTAGTTAAATTTAGTCCCCAAAGTATAAAGAAATTGCACCTACATGATTTTATTTCAGCTAATGGGGGAAAGAAATTCTGATATATAAAGAAATGAGGTTATTTTAGAGGAAGAAGAAATACATGATGTGAGTTTTAGATTAAAATATCCAGGACTGTAAAGCAAGTCTGAGCAAAATTATTGGGGTATGTTTCCAACCTATTATATGATGTTATTTTCAAAGTAAGTTGTTTTTATTTATATCATGAGTTCTTTCTTTATTCAAATGGAAATTGGAGAAATAGAGATGCCAGCCAATGACAGAACTATTGGATTTATGCAATTCAATTTTTTTTTTTCCTATTGTTTAAGCTACTGGAATTGGAAAAGCCTTAAGAGGTTCTTGGAATCTTCAGATCATTCCTGAAGCTCTGCCTGTATGAGAAAAACATCTCTGTCTGATACTTTCCAAAGAAAAGGCAGAAAAATCTTCCTAATTTAATCTGGGCATTAATCAAGAGACTGTGTAACTTCAAGGTAGTCGATAAAAAAAGACAAATATCAAGATACAACTAAATGTGCTGATGAGAGTCTTGAGGGTACATCAGTTTGTTGAGATCTCAAATTTTCTTCTAGTCATTGTAATGCTATTAATTTTCATTTATATTTATAATTAGTTTAACTGCTTCATTTTAACCATATGTTTGTACCTGGATTAGTTAAAAGAAAAATATAGTAAAATTGTTACCAAGTTAAATCATATAGTTTTTTTTTAAGCTTTAGTAAGGGGGAGCCAGAGTGTTTCTGAGCAGATGTTTAATATGATTGGACTTTGGAAGACTAATATGGATAATTTACTTAATGCATGGATTGCCTGTATTAACTGGCCCATAGTGGCAGTAGCAATGGGGCTTTCAGAGCTATGGATTTTGATCAGCATATAACTTCTAGTGCTATTCAAGTTATCCTACAATACACAGTGCTGACTGTACTTCCATATAGAATGATTGTCTTGGACAGTTGAGTACCTTCCTGAGTATCCAACACTGAGTCCAACCCATGAATGACAACTAAAGAGAGACAAATGCAGATAAAGACCCCAAACCAGTGGGTCTCATTGGCAGAGTTCATACTACTTCTACCTTAAAGTGATTGGTCACAACTTAGCCTCAGCTGATTATGGGGGCAGCAGTTGGTGAGACTAAGGATGGGTCACCCATTAGAGATAGCTCTCAAAGTATAGGTGTGAAAACTCATTTCATTGTTATGACTTTTATGAGCACCAGAATGAAATGCACTCAACTCTCTATTCTTGGGCATTAAATAAGGGAAGGCAGATGCAATACCATGTTCTTTTTATTCTTTATATTATGTTTAAAATTATTAAGCTGCACTTAGGACACATTTGAAAAAAAATACAGGGATTTGAACATCACATAGAAAAACCGGTCTCTGATCTACAAGGTGTTGGGTTTTGGGAAAGACATAAGAGGAAGAGGGAAGAAAATAGTTTTTACATATTTCTTTTTCCCCCTATATAGCCTATGAATAAAAATAATTAAAATATCTTCCCGAAGATTTCAGGTAATTGAAATATATCCCTAGATATCTGTGAGCAATGGTTTCTGAAATCCATGTATAGAAGAAAGATCAGTTTATTATCTGCTGAACAATAGGTTGACTTGAATCAATTTTTTTTTTTTTTTTTTTTTTTTTTGCTCTATGCGGGCCTCTCACTGTTGTGGTCTCACCCGTTGCAGAGCACAGGCTCCGGACGTGCAGGCTAAGCGGCCATGGCTCATGGGCCCTGCCGCTCCACTGCATGTGGGATCTTCCCGGACCCGCATACAAACCCGCGTCCCCTGCATTGGCAGGTGGACTCTCAACCACTGCGCCACCAGGGAAGCCTGACTTGAATCATTTTTATTAGTTATTTAGAAGGCCTAAGAAAAGGCTACAGTCCCTGACAGAAAAAGCTGACAGGTCTCTGCCTGCTAAGAGTGATGATAAGTGGTCAAACATAGCCCTGCAAAATGTGAGCTAACCAAGGAAACAGAAATAAGGGCTGGATTTATCAGAGGGACAGTAAGTCTTGTAAAGGTAGATAGAAGAAGCAAATTCTGAGAAGGTATTTAAAGAAGGACAGATTTTTCCCTATTTGTAGACAGGCTAAGTAAAGCAGATGGTTGCTTGTGAAGTGTGACTCTCAGCAGGCCTCATGGTCCCAAATTATCTTTAATTCTGGCCAATCACTGTATCAGACACCCTTGCCATCAGGAAATTCTAAGTTGAAGCACTGATCACCAGCATTAAATGCAAAGCCTAACTGGGAAGGGAAGTGCCTAAGCCTATTGTGTGAATACTGTTGTCAGCTCATACATGGGCCGTTACCCTCTTCATTACTAAGAATACTCCAGTTTAGTTCACGTACCGGGCTAATATTATTGGATTTCTGGGAAGGTTGGTGTATCAGCTCACTTGTGGGTAGGCAGTTTACTCCATTCTGGCCAGAGACATGTAAGGGAGTTTCTGCTGGAAGGAGGTCCTTAGAAGGATTTTCCCCTCTCTGTTGAGTGAGAGACATAGAAGGTGACAGACTTGTCCAATTCTTGAGTTTTATGTGGTCTTGAGAGGAAATGATGACTGCAATGCTGCATCCATCTTGTGACTATGAAAGGGCAAGGGCCTGGCAGAGATCCTGACTCCAAGCTTTGACATCCACATAGCAACTGTTGACCACTGGACCTTCTGTAGGTTGGGAAAATAAATCTCATTTGTTTAAATCATTTGTAGTTCACTATTCTATTAGACACCTTAATTGAAAACCCACTCTTAAAACTTGCTTTTAATACCTTAACTCTCTGAATCTCCCTCCAGCTGAGAGCAGGAATGTTGTGTTTGAATGACTCCTCTTTCTTCTGATATCCCTCAGCATTTGTAGTCTTTCTCAGGTGGCACTACTTTGATCATTCTCCACATTATTAATTATCTTTTCCTATAAGTAAATAAGTAAAGATGTAAATATACAAGGTGTGTTCCAGGGCTTCTTCCAAATGGAAAGGTCTTTGGAATATTTGGTAGAAAGTTAGACAGCTAGGTATCCATCAACATATGAAATATTCCCCTTAGAAAGTGTTGCACAAAATAGAATTTTAAGATTTGGTCTTCAGTTAACTTTAGTTTCTCTGTCATGAATGGCTAAAATATAGCCATACTCTCCAGACCCATAGCCGCGTGGCCTGAGCAAACCATGGAATGCCAGTGTTTCCTCCACCAAACTCTTCCTTATCTTCTCTCTGATGCTTCATACATTTTCAGAAATATAAAGTCGTACCTCAAAAAGGTTACAAGGATGCACAGTTTCCTTAGTGGCCCCAAATTATGTCACTCTTAGTGGCCTTCTTCTGTTGGCCAGTTTCTTCACATTGGAATTCTACTTAAATACTCCATACATAGTCTTTCTGCTTGATCTGTCTAGATCCCTAGATGCTGCATAGCATGGTAACCTAATGTTAGGGGAGTTGAATGGCTTGTGGAAAGTTACCTTTCTCAGGTATGGATCCTGATCACTAGACCTCAGATCACTATTATGAAACTTCTTGTTGTGTACGGGTAGGTCTTGTGACACTGAACAGTTCTATTGGATAACTGCTTCTATACCTGTTTGTACAACTCTGGTCGCACCTACATGACTGCACTAGTCCAGTTTGAGCTTACTATGCCCTTTGAATATGGTGCATTAAACCACCCATGGCCCTTGTTGGAGCATTGGCAATGTGGAGGTTCCCCTAAGCCTATTGTTTTATCCCCCAGGTTCTATGTTGTCAAAGTTCCCATGATCTTTCTTGTATCCATCCCCATTTTGAGAGAAATTACAGCCTTCTCACTACCAATTAGCATGTGGTTGTCTGATCCATCTTCCCAAAACATGTATGGGATCATGTCACTTTCTTGGTCAAATTTTCAAAATGAGTTCCTACTACCTATAGGATAAAATCCAAATGTTTCAGCTTGAAATTTATGGCCTTCAATATCCTGCTTCTTACATAATATCTCATGCAATTTCCATGAATACGTGTTCTAGTTTGTCCAACAAATCACTTTTTCCTATATTCATGAATAAATTTTCCCATGTTGTGGTTATACTACAGAAATGAAATGGTCCACTATCCCATCAACATTGATTTGAATGTCAGGGCTGATGATACCACATGCATGCCCATAGAGAGTTATGAAAAGGTTTAATATTCCCTTAATAAGCCTTTCTGGGAAGACTAGAACAGACTCACGAGCAGATATGAAAATAGCTTGAGAGAGCAGGAAATGGAGATTGGCTTGGGATTTTATTGTGGTTAGGGGGCTGGAATGAGGGGTCCCATACATGTGAGAACTGAAGTTATTATTATTTGAGCTTTCTGCTGAGGAAAAAGAAGAGATCACCTGGTCTTTCTTATCAGCCTACCCAGTTGTGGGGCAGAAGGGGAAGGAGAGGAATGACGCTTGAAAGCTCTCAACAATAAATATGGAGTAAGAATCTTCTTTATACCTTACTTTACTTTGCATTTACTGGTTGACTTTTCTAAGGAAGATTGTATTCTTTCTGGCTACATATCCAAGACTAAATTACTTTTAAAGAAAAAGAAATACAAGGGTAATGAGGGAGCCCAGAGTGTAAATGTTGGGACCACTGGTACGAATTCCTCTGTTTCCTATTATTTTGACCTCTAAACATGGAGGAGGGGAAGAAAGTCTCTTTCAAGAAAGTCAAACATCACAGAAAAAGAATCGTGAAACAATGATGAACATGGTCCCCTTCATGAGAATTTATTATGGCAAACCAAACACTGTGTGTATGATGTTTTGCTACAGATAGCTTTACGGTAAAGCTACTAAAGCTGAAACTTTAGGGGCCCTAGCTGGCATGGGTCTTCCAAGCCACTCTACCTAACTTGTGGATTTTTGTATTCTTTACAGTTTAAAGCAATTGCATAGATTTTAGGCCCCAAAACTTAACTCATCCCTGCGTTTGTCTTAGCAGAGGAATAAAAATATAAGACTTGTAGTACTTTCCAAAAATCTAAAATGCTTGTGAAGAGACAGGTGTATTCTCAAATATGTACACATAAAGGGGAATCTATTCATTGCTATGCAAAGGTCAAAGGAAGTGGTAAGCGAACACAGGAGGCTGGTTTCATTTGTGTGATATCTTGACTTCATGGAGGAAATAACTTTGGAATTTAAAGAATGAAAATATTTTGTTATGTGGCATAATCAACATTGGGCATTCCATGCAAAGGAAACAGTAAATAATGTTCAAGGATCAATGAACAGTGGGAGATGGAGTTGAAAAGACAAGTTAGGCCACATTTATGGAAAGGTTTTTGTTTGCTTTCTTGTTCTTTTTTTTTTTTTTAACTTTATATAACATAGAAAATTCAAATACATACAAAAGTAGAAAGAATAGTATTGGGCAGCTTCTCAATTGCCTCTTCTAACATCGGTAGAGTTTTGTAAAGAAAAAGAAAATCAAGATGCTGTTTTAACCTCTTTGAATTACTCTATTCTCCCACTATTTGACCCATAAATGTCCACTTTATTATAACTGTATGATATCCTAAAGCAGAAAGTTTTTTTCTGTCCAGGTTTTCTAATTGCTCTATTCTAAGAGCTGCTTTTAATCATTGAAAGCAGAAATCTGGGAGACATAATTTTTATGTGAAAAATCAAACTTCATATACACTTTACCTGAGATCATACCTTGAAAAACAATCAAAGCAGAAGGGACAATATGGTAACTGACTTAGTAATTGGAAATTACATGGTTTTAATCCCATCACAAATTTTTGATAACTGTGAGCACTTATGGAAATTATTTCTCCAAGTATGAAAATATAAAGATCAAAGAGATGTTCACTTTTGCACATTGTGGTAGCATGTTAACAGGAACCTACATGTTTTGAACATTTACCATGAGCCAGGTATTAAACACTTTTTATGCATTATCTCATTTACTTATTGCAAACTTTTTGAGATAATTAATATTTTTAATGTAACATTTTAGACGAAGTGTCTTGCACAAAGACACTTAGTAATTAATAAAACTAACACAAGAAAGTCTAAAGATTAAACTAAATTCACATGGGTTCAGGTAGAACTCTTCACCACTGTGCTAGACTGTCTTGCCATGCAAGTTTTCATACATCATATTTTTCTCTCTTTTACTCCAAGTCACACATTTATAACAAGTTTGCCCTTTATGCTTCACAAAATACTGTACTGTGAGTAAAATCATCACTCAACCCTGATGATTAGCTTTCTAAACTTACTTTTGGACAATCCTTGTAGAATTGTCACATGATTTAATCAATCCCCTGAGAAATTTTGAAAAATACAGAAAGGACCAATATACATTTTTTTAAAATTAAGTTGCTAACAGACAGATTTACAGTACCTATTTTGCTGTTTAATAATTTTGAATCCTTTCTCATACCAAGCCAAGTATCCTTACAATGAAATTCTAGTCTTATGGGTTTTCCTGACTTTCCTCAAAATAAGCAGGTTTTTTATTTTTTATTTTTAACCTTAAAACTGACATTAGCTGGGACTGACTCAGTTATGTATATTTACTGACAAATCCATATTAATAACAACATCAATACTGTATTAAACCTGAACTATAGGAATAATTCGTAATCATGCCAAAATTAATAACATCGTGCATCACCCAGAGAGCCTCTCAGGAAGGAAAGTGAAATGGTTATTAACTTGGGTTATTATTGAAGCATTATTGACAATTAAATAGGCTATAATTCTAGAAATTTAAAGGTCAGTTTGATTTATTCAATTTAGTTTGTCATATGTTTGGAAAACTAATTAAAGTCACAAACAACATGGTTATAACATTTTTGACAGCAAGCCAGAAACGTGTATTTTGAGACACAACAAGTGATCTTTTTTTCTGGACATGCTAGCATTTTTTTAGGGTTAAAGAGACAATTTTTTCCATTTCCATGATTGGGTCTAGGAAGCAGGTTTTGTGGGAGCCTCTTTTTCAGGAGACATAGCTTCTTCCTCAAGGATTTCTTGCATCAAAACACTATTCCTAAAATCCTACTGTGGTGAGGATGCTGCTTTTTGGATATGACTTAAAGATCTAAAATAAGCCCTAAGACCAAAAGATTTCCCTTTGCTTCTGTTTCAGAGTGTCACATTTCTTTTCACTGGAAATATACTCTTATGTCTTAAGTAATTTCAGTTTGGAGGAAACTGATACAGCAAATGCCCCAGGAGGGGTAACACAACATCTTGGATTGTGTTTATTTTATAACAAATTTTATAGGAAAAGGAAATAGTATGGGGCAACGAAGCCTGAAAATATGGAGAATGAAAGATGTGTGTAAGAAGTTGGAAGAGAGAAAATGGCAAAAAAATAAATGACTCATGCCAGAGTGAATCAATGATGAAAACAGAGTGTTCTTTTTTCAACTAATATATAAATGGGACATTAAATGTGCCTCTTTTTTTCATGTAGTATCTACCTATAGTTTCAGAAAGAACAACTCAGACATGGCTATTAGTATCAATGGCAAAAAGAAATATGGGAGATGAAATACCAATATAATTAAATGTCAATACATAAAGAAAATGTGAGCCAGGTCTTTGGACAATCCTAAAGGATATGATTAGAAGGAAATGAAATAATAGATTCGAGAGCAACTTTCAAGGTACCCTCAACATTTACCTGCCTTACATGACTGAAATTATCAAGCTATATCTTATAGGCAAATAGCTTCTAAGGAATCCTTAAATTATTTGGGTGACAACTTTATGATCCCCAAAGAAGAAACTTTAGCCATAGAAATATCTACTTTATATTGACTGCCTAGTGACAAGAAAAGACTAATGGAGAATGGGAAAGATGAAGGAGATGAAGAGAGAAAAGTAGTAGACCCATGGGCTATTAACCACTGGGCCAGATTTAAATAAATGTGGTACCTCCGGAATTGATCCCTGCTGAAAATCAACCCAGAGATGTTTCTTAAGAACTATTTTGTGTCTCATTTGATGTGACTGAAATGTTTCTATGTAATTACGAAAAGTGCTTTTAATTTATCTGTATATTAAAGCACATAGTATGTGGGTAGAAGGATAGTATAAAAGATGACTCAGTTCTTAAATTTAGAGCTCATAATCTAAGAAAAAATTATATAGAAATATTAGGAAGTAGTAGGTATTCTTTAATAAAATTTTGGGTTTCATATATTCAGAAGTGAAAATATGAGGTAAACATCATATTGTTATTGGTGTAATTCACCTGAGGTCAACTGAAAAGTGTAAAGTAGGAGAGAGGATGAGTTTATCCCTTTTCAAAATGTCTTCTGAAATATGAAGTAAAGAAGATAGAATTCATAACTGGCAAAGAAGTGGTAGATTCTATATAGGCTTAAGCCATACACTTTACTGAAGTTGTATAAGAAATAAATGTATATTTACTTTATGAGAGTATTTTGGGGAAAATAACATAGTATCAGAGAAAATCTGAATTTCAGATATTACCAGCTACAAATAGAAAGGTAAGAGAGGCAAACAGTTTTATCCATCAATTCTTCACCACACATTTATGTACTTGAAGTGCACACATTATCATGTCAGCCACTATCTGGCTGCCCTTTAGCAGTTTATGATGAAAGGTACACTAATGTCAAGCTGTAAAACATACAAAAATGGTGGAAATTCCATAAGGTTAGCATACTAAATGAGTGAAGCCAGAAGAAAATTTGGGCATTGGGAGAAGGACGAGATAATTGTTGTGTACTATTCAGAGAAGAATTCATGATTTAAAAAAAACGAGTTTTGAGTTGGGTCTTAAAGGATAGTTAGGATTAAGGCAACCCAAGGGAGTTTGCTCACTGGAAAGGTATTTTTAATTGGCCACTTGTGAGATTCCACAATGTAGGAGGACTTCAGCTGTGCACTGCTCTTCTATCAGATATTAAGTATCATAAAGTGAGGTTGTCTTTCGCAATACAAAATTGTTTGATGCTATTTAGAAAACGTGAACCATACTGATGGAATATCCTCTGATTTGTCTGTTACTAATACCTGCTTTCAGGTCTTTCAGCGGAGTTTCTAGTGCAGCCACGTCAGAATTTAGATGTGTTATGACTAGTGTCATGAATATCGGAAACTCTCTGTCAACAATATTGAACTACCAGTGTTGCAGATTTGAAGTGGATAAATGTATTTTCAAGTTGTATTAACAAGCATATTACCCTAAACTTACGGTAAATAAGTTACTCTACACCAGTTTGATTTTTGAATATATGAAACATTTTGTCCTCTAAGTGGCTTGGTTAAGATAAGAAAATACCTTTTCACTCTGGCCTTTCTTAGGGTAAAGCAATCACCTGCTTCAACCCAATGAGTACAGGACCTTACAAAAGTAGTTACTAAGCAAATATCTGTTATGTGAATAAACCTTAAAGAAATGTTTTTATTGAAGTAAACTCGATGTATAATATTATATAAATTATAGGTGTACAATATAGTGATTCACAATTTTTAAAGGTTATACTCTATTTATAGTTATTATAAAATATTTGCTATATTTCCTGGGTTGTACAATGTATCTTTGTAGCTTATTTTATACCTAATAGTTTGTACCTCTTAATCCCCTACCCCTATAGTGCTCCTCCGTCCTTCTCTCTCCCTACTGGTAACAACTAGTTTGTTCTCTATGAGTCTGCTTCTTTTTTACTATATTCACTAGTTTGCTGTATTTTTGAGGCTACACATATAAGTGATATCATATAGTATTTGTCTTTCTCTGTATGACTTATTTCACTTAGCATTATGTCCTCCAAGTCCATCCATGTTGCTGCAAATGGCAAAATTTCATTCTTTTTTATGGCTGAGTAATATTCCATTGTATACATACATGTATTTCACATCTTTATCCTTAATCTAAATCTTATTTTAAGCTAATGATTTTCATCTAGATTGATATACTCCCCCATAAACATGAATTGCATACATGAGCAAGTGAAGAAAATTGAGAAGTTGAACAGTTTATGAGTTCTCCCTATTATAGGGTTCCTATTTCCTAATTAAGAACTTTTTCATTTCACAGTAAACTTATTACAATATTAGTAGCAATGGGGACGTCTGTGTCTAGATGGCAGATTGAGAATATACTGAAAATATCTCTTAAATATAGACTTCCTAGAAATGATAGAAAAAGTGTAAGTAAATAAAAAATGATTTATCCATGAAGAAAAGTAAAAAGGGAAGACTTTTTGTGGAAGAAAAATTATACAATACTAATGAAAGCGAGTCAAGGGATCACATTTTGGAAGGAAACCAGAGCCAAGGACGTGCCTAGGAATTACTGCTGTAAAGGTTGGGAGTTGCATATAAAATGTCTGAGGCCCAGAGGTGGTGACAGCTAGGAACAGGAGGACAGATAAAGACACCTGAAAGGTTGATCAATTGGGGTATCTCAGTGAAGAAATCCAGCTGATCAAATTTTGAGCATTTGCCTCACCTGAGGCTAAGAAGGAGTATCAATTGCTTTTCTCTTCCACTCTAGTAGCTGGAGTGGAAGAGAAAAGCAATTCTCTGAGTGACCAGTGATGCCTGGGTGGAGTGGAAACCTTAACTGTCAGAATGTTTTGCCACTACAGATGATATACCACTGTGTCTAATATTTTCTCACCATCTTATTTTCTGGTATAGCAATGTCAATAGCTACCAAATTCGAACAAGCAGATTAGACAAATAAATAGATACAGCACACTTCCACCCAGATCCATTTTGTGTCCTTCTCTATGCTCCCTGGTGTCCCCAGAAACTGACTGAAATAGAATACATCACCCAGCCTTCCCTGTCCTCTGGGTTTTTGTGGGGTTCAGCTACTGGAAGTAACCAGCAAGAGAACAGGGAGCTGAAAGAGAGAGAAATATGGGTGCTTAATTTTCTTTATTTCCTTCTATTTTGATGAAACTGTCAGGGCCTATATTCCTCTAATTCTACCCCTATGGATGGTGCCTTTTTATTTCACAAGCATCTAGTAACCCCAATTTCTTTCCTTGATCTTTCAGACCTAGATAACATATTTCCACTGTCTCTGACACCTGGTTGTCTAACCATCACTTGGTGATACCTAAGGTTGCCCACACTTCTGTATATTGTCCATTTAAAGTATAGCATCTCTTTTTTGAAGGGACCTTAACTAATAGAATTATTGTAACCCAGAATGTCATCCTCCCCATATCCTAAAAGATGGAATTTTAGAATAAAATTGCTCATATTTATAAAGTACAGTTAATCTCTCTGAGGGCACTGATAATCTATGGTTACAGTTATCAAAATGATCACTGATGAAGAGAGAATGAATTACAAGTGGAGGGAAAGGTAAAGGGAGATTGAGGTTGAGGTACTTAATTACTATAGTGATAATGGTGATTACATGGGATATGATGGTGAGGCAACTGATTCAAACTGTTCTAAAAAGCTTACAAAAAGAATACAAAAAAAGAAGCTTAAGGATTTAACCTCTTACCTCAAGACATGTAGGGCATGACAAAGAATCAGAAGATTTTAAGGTGGTCCTAAGGGAAACCCTTTGTTTTTCAGCCATAGATAAGGCATGGAAAAAATTAGACATAAGATCTGGATGTACACATTTCTGAGTTGCAATAGATATCACATCAAGATTATATGCTAAGTAAGGGTATTGGCTGGGGGAAAAGTATAATTTGTAATCTTAGAAGAAAATATTTGAGCAGATGAAGATGAATCTGAGAATTTTGAATCCTTATGTCTCTTTGGAAGGAGGTCTTCTCATAATCTCAATGATCCTTTTGGGGACAGAAAGAAAATTTTTAAAAATTGGTGAAATTACCTTTGACTTACAGATAAATGCTTTTTTTTCCCATCACAGTCCTCTGCACCAATTTCCATTGCTTATAGTACTGTAAGAAGGTAAATTCTGAACACAGAATTGAAAGAGGTAATATTGAAGATATGCACCAAAAAGAGTTTCAGGATCTTGCCAAATTAGATTCCAAAGGAGTGAATTAGGCAAATATATAGAGATAAGAAGAAGCACATCCTTAAAATTCCATATTTGCTATACTAGCTCAAGTGCCAGGGAGTGTTGCTAACTGCTGTTGAGTTGGTTACTTAAAGCACACATTGAAAAATGGCCCATAGTTCTCAAGGTTGAGGTGCCACAGCTTGCCCAACACGTGTAGAGAAGGCTTAAGGGGATGGAATGTTGGAATGGAATTCATCACCTTTCCTTTGTTTTGTTGTTTTTAATCAAGTGTTTTGATGATTCTAAATTGTGCCACCATGTTTTTATTTGACATTTCTTGTTGAGTATGGATCAGGATGAGTTTTTTTTTTTTTTTTTTTTTGGTTTTCTCTCTAAGGACAAAGTTGTGCATTTTTTATTGATCTGTTCTTTTTTTTTTTTTTTTTTAACATCTTTATTGGAGTATAATTGTTTTACAATAGTGTGTTAGTTTTCCCTCTACAACAAACTAAATCAGTTATACATACACACATGCTCCCACATCTCCTCCCTCTTGCATCACCCTCTCTCCCACCCTCCCTATCCCACCCCCCCAGGCGGTCACAAAGCACAGAGGTGATCTCCCTGTGCTATGCAGCAGCTTCCCACCAGCTATCTAATTTACATTTGATAGTGTATATATGTCCCTGCCACTCCCCCACTTCGTCACAGCCCACCCCTCCCCCTCCCCATATCCTCAAGTCCATGCTCGAGTAAGTCTGTGTTTTATTCCCGTCCTACCACTAACCTCTTCATGACATTTTTTTAACTTAGAGTCCATATATATGTGTTAGCATACGGTATTTGTTTTTCTCCTTCTGACTTACTTCACTCTGTATGACAGACTCCAGGTCCATCCACCTCATTATAAATAACTCAGTTTCATTTCTTTTTATGGCTGAGTAATACTCCATTGTATATATGTGCCACATCTTCTTTATCCATTCATCTGTTGATGGACACTTAGGTTGCTTCCATGTCCTGGCTATTGTAAATAGAGCTGCAATGAACATTTTGGTACATGAGTCTTTCTGAATTATAGTTTTCTCAGGGTATATGCCCAGTAGTGGGATTGCTGGGTCGTATGGTAGTTCTATTTGTAGTTTTTTAAGGAACCTCCATACTGTTCTCCATAGCGGCTGTATCAATTTACATTCCCACCAGCAGTGCAAGAGGGTTCCCTTTTCTCCACACCCTCTCCAGCATTTATTGTTTCTAGAGTTTTTGATGATGGCCAATCTGACCGGTGTGAGATGATATCTCATTGTAGTTTTGATTTGCATTTCTCTAATGATTAATGAGGTTGAGCATTCTTTCATGTGTTTGTTAGCAATCTGTATATCTTCTTTGGAGAAATGTCTATTTAGTTCTTCTGCCCATTTTTGGATTGGGTTGTTTGTGTTTTTGTTATTGAGCTGCATGAGTTGCTTATAAATTTTGGAAATTAATCCTTTGTCAGTTGCTTCATTTGCAACTATTTTCTCCCATTCTGAGGGTTGTCTTTTGGTCTTGTTTATGGTATCCTTTGCTGTGCAAAAGCTTTTAAGTTTCATTAGGTCCCATTTGTTTATTTGTGTTTTTATTTCCATTTCTCTAGGAGATGGGTCAAAAAGGATCTTGCTGTGATTTATGTCGTATAGTGTTCTGCCTATGTTTTCCTCTAATAGTTTGATAGTGTCTGGCCTTACATTTAGGTCTTTAACCCATTTTGAGTTTATTTTTGTGTGTGGTGTTAGGGATTGTTCTAATTTCATACTTTTACATGTAGCTGTCCAGTTTTCCCAGCACCACTTATTGAAGAGACTGTCTTTTCTCCACTGTATATCCTTCCCTCCTTTATCAAAGATAAGGTGACCATATGTGTGTGGGTTTATCTCTGGGCTCTCTATCCTGTTCCATTGATCTATATTTCTGTTTTTGTGCCAGTACCATATTGTCTTGATTACTGTAGCCTTGTAGTAGAGTCTGAAGTCAGGGAGCCTAATTCCTCCAGCTCCATTTCTCGTTCTCAAGATTGCTTTGGCTATTCGGGGTCTTTTGTGTTTCCATACAAATTGTGAAATTTTTTGTTCTAGTTCTGTAAAAAATGCCAGTGGTAATTTGATAGGGATTGCATTGAATCGGTAGATTGCTTTGGGTAGTATAGTCATTTTCACAATGTTGATTCTTCCAATCCAAGAACATGGTATATTTCTCGACCTATTTGTATCATCTTTAATTTCTTTCATCAGTGTCTTATAGTTTTCTGCATACAAGTCTTTTGTCTCCTTAGGTAGGTTTATTCCTAGATATTTTATTCTTTTTGTTGTAATGGTAAATGGGAGTGTTTTCTTAATTTCACTCTCAGATTTTTCATCATTAGTGTATAAGAATGCCAGAGATTTCTGTGCATTAATTTTGTATCCTGCAACTTTACCAAATTCATTGATTAGCTCTAGTAGTTTTCTGGTAGCATCCTTAGGATTCTCTATGTATAGTATCATGTCATCTGCAAACAGTGATGGCTTTACTTCTTCTTTTCCTATTTGGATTCCTTTTATTTCTTTTTCTTCTCTGATTGCTGTGGCTAGAACTTCCAAAACTATGTTGAATAAGAGTGTTGAGAGTGGGCAACCTTGTCTTGTTCCTGATCTTAGTGGAAATGGTTTCAGTTTTTCACCATTGAGAACGATGCTAGCTGTGGGTTTGTCATATATGGCCTTTATTATGTTGAGGAAAGTTCCCTCTATGCCTACTTTCTGCAAGGTTTTTATCATAAATGAGTGTTGAATTTTGTCAAAAGCTTTCTCTGCATCTATTGAGATGATCATATGGTTTTTCTCCTTCAGTTTGTTGATATGGTGTATCACGTTGATTGATTTGCGTATATTGAAGAATCCTTGCATTCCTGGGATAAACCCCACTTGATCATGGTGTATGATCCTTTTAATGTGCTGTTGGATTCTGTTTGCTAATATTTTGTTGAGGATTTTTGCATCTATGTTCATCAGTGATATTGGCCTGTAGTTTTCTTTCTTTGGGACGTCTTTGTCTGGTTTTGGTATCAGGGTGATGTTGGCCTCATAGAATGAGTTTGGGAGTGTTCCTCCCTCTGCTATCTGTTGGAAGAGTTTGAGAAGGATAGGTGTTAGCTCTTCTCTAAATGTTTGATAGAATTCGCCTGTGAAGCCATCTGGTCCTGGACTTTTGTTTGCTGGAAGATTTTTAATCACAGTTTCAATTTCAGTGCTTGTGATTGGTCTGTTCATATTTTCTATTTCTTCCTGGTTCAGTCTCGGCAGGTTGTGCATTTCTAAGAATTTGTCCATTTCTTCCAGGTTGTCCATTTTATTGGCATACAGTTGCTTGTAGTAATCTCTAATAATCTTTTGTATTTCTGCAGTGTCAGTTGTTATATCTCCTTTTTCATTTCTAATTCAATTGATTTGAGTCTTCTCCCTTTTATTCTTGATGAGTCTGGCTAATGGTTTATCAATTTTATTTATCTTCTCAAAGAACCAGCTTTTAGTTTTATTGATCTTTGCTATTGTTTCCTTCACTTCTTTTTCATTTATTTCTGATCTGATCTTTATGATTTCTTTCCTTCTGCTAAATTTGGGGGTTTTTTGTTCTTCTTTCTCTAATTGCTTTAAGTGCAAAGTTAGGTTGTTTATTCGAGATGTTTCCTGTTTCTTAAGGTATGATTGTATTGCTATAAACTTGCCTCTTAGAACTGCTTTTGCTGTATCCCATAGGTTTTGGGTCGTTGTGTCTCCATTGTCATTTGTTTCTAAGTATTTTTTGATTTCCTCTTTGATTTCTTCAGTGATCACTTCGTTATTAAGTAGTGTATTGTTTAGCCTCCATGTGTTTGTATTTTTTACAGATCTTTTCCTATAATTGATATTTAGTCTCATAGCGTTGTGGTCGGAAAAGATACTTGATACGATTTCAATTTTCTTAAATTTGCCAAGACTAGATTTGTGACCCAATATATGATCAATCCTGGAGAATGTTCCATGAGCACTTGAGAAAAACGTGTATTCTGTTGTTTTTGGATGGAATGTCCTATAAATATCAATTAAGTCCATCTTGTGTAATGTATCATTTAAAGCTTGTGTTTCCTTATTTATTTTCATTTTGGATGATCTGTCCATTGGTGAAAGTGGGGTGTTAAAGTCCCCCATTATAATTGTGTTGCTGTCAATTTCCCCTTTTAAGGCTGTTAGTATTTGCCTTATGTATTGAGGTGCTCCTATGTTGGGTGCATAAATATTTACAATTGTTATATCTTCTTCATGGATCGATCCCTTGATCATTATGTAGTGTCCTTCTTTGTCTCTTGTAATAGTCTTTATTTTAAAGTCTATTTTGTCTGATATGAGAATTGCTACTCCAGCTTTCTTCTGATTTCCATTTGCATGGAATATCTTTTTCCATCCCCTTACTTTCAGTCTGTAAGTGTCCCTATGTGTGAAGTGGGTCTCTTATAGACAGCATATATATGGGTCTTGTTTTTGTATCCATTCAGCCAGTCTGTGTCTTTTGGTGGGAGCATTTAATCCATTTACATTTAAGGTAATTATCGATATGTATGTTCCTATTACCATTTACTTGTTTCGGGTTGTTCTTGTAGGTCTTTTCCTTCTCTTGTGTTTCTTGCCTAGAGAAGTTCCTTTAGGATTTTTTGTAGAGCTGGTTTGCTGGTGCTGAACTCTCTCAGCTTTTGCTTGTCTGTAAAGGTTTTAATTTCTCCATCAAATCTGAATGAGATCCTTGCTGGGTAGAGTAATCTTGGTTGTAGGTTTTTTTCCTTCATCACTTTAAATATGTCCTGCAACTCCCTTCTGGCTTGTAGAGTTTCTGCTGAAAGATCAGATGTTAATCTTATGGGGATTCCCTTGTGTGTTATTTGTTGTTTTTCCCTCGCTGCTTTTAATATGTTTTCTTTGTATTTAATTTTTGACAGTTTGATTATTATGTGTCGTGGCGTGTTTCTCTTTGGGTTTATCCTGTATGGAACTCTCTGTGCTTCCTGGACTTGATTGACTATTTCCTTTCCTATATTAGGGAAGTTTTCAACTAAAATCTCTTCAAATATTTTCTCAGTCCCTTTCTTTTTCTCTTCTTCTTCTGGGACCCCTATAATTCGAATGTTGGTGCGTTTAATGTTGTCCCAGAGGTCTCTGAGACTGTCCTCAGTTCTTTTCATTCTTTTTTCTTTCTTCTGCTCTGCATTAGTTATTTCCACTATTTTATCTTCCAGGTCACTTATCCGTCCTTCTGCCTCAGTTATTCTGCTATTGATCCCATTTAGAGTATTTTTAATTTCATTTATTGTGTTGCTCATCGTTGCTTGCTTCCTCTTTATTTCTTCTAGGTCCCTGTTAACTGTTTCTTGCAAATTGTCTATTCTATTTCCAAGATTTTGCATCATCTTCACCATCATTATTCTAAATTCTCTTTCAGGTAGATTGGCTATTACCTCTTCATCTGTTAGGTCTGGTGTGTTTTTATCTTGCTCCTTCATCTGTTGTGTGTTTTTCTGTCTTCTCATTTCGCTTATCTTACTGTGTTTGAGGTCTCCTTTTTGCACGCTGCAGGTTCGTAGTTCCTGTTGTTTTTGGTGGCTGTCCCCAGTGGCTAAGGTTGGTTCAGTGGGTTGAGTAGATTCCCTGGTTGGGGGGACTAGTGCCTCTGTTCTGGTGGATGAGGCTGGATCTTGTCTTTCTGGTGGGCAGGTCCTCGTCTGGTGGTGTGTTTGGGGATGTTGGTAACCTTATTATGATTTTAGGCAGCCTCTCTGCTAATGGATGGGGCTGTAGACCTGTCTTACTCTTTGTTGGGGATAGGGTGTCCAGCACTGTTCTTTGCTGGTCCTTGAGTGAAGCTGGGTCTTGGTGTTGAGATGGAGGTCTCTGGGAGATTTTCGCCGTCTGATATTACGTGGAGCTTGGAGGTCTCTTGTGGACTAGTGTCTTGAGGTTGGTTCTCCCACCTCAGGGACACCGCCCTGGTGCCTGGCTGGGGCGCCAAGAACCTTTAATCCACACGGCTCAAAATAAAAGGTAGAATAAATAGAGAGGAAAGAAAAGGAAGGAAGGAGGGAGGGAGGGAAGGAAAGAAGAAAGGAAGGAAGAAATGAAGGAAGGAAGCAAGAAAGCAAGGACGGAAGGTGTAGAGGAAGAAAGGGAGGAAGGAAGAGAGGAAGGGAGGAAAGAAGGGGGGAAGGAAGGAAGAAAGGAGGGAAGGAGGGAAGAAAGGAAGAAAGAAAGGGAGAAGACAGAGTAGTATAAAGTATAGTTATTAAAATAAAAAATAATTATTAAGAAGAAAAATTTCCTTTTAAAAAACAAAAAACAAAAACAAACAAAAAAACCAAAACAAACAAACAAAAAAAACAGAAAAATGGGTCGGTCTAACCCTAGGACAAATGGTGCAAGCAAAGCTATACAGACAAAATCTCACACAGCAGCACACACATACACACTCACAAAAAGAAAAAAAAGGGGAAAATAATAGTATATCTTGCTCCCAAAGTCCACCTCCTCAACTTGGGATGATTCGTAGTCTATTCAGGTTTTCAACAGATGCAGGGCACTTCAAGTTGATTGTGGAGCTTTAATCCGCCGCTTCTGAGGCTGTTGGGAGAGACCTCCCCCTCTCCTCTCTGTTCGCACAGCTCCTGGGGTTCAGCTTTGGACTTGGTCCCGCCTCTGCGTGTAGGTTGTCCGAGGGCGACTGCCCTTCGCTCAGACAGGACGATGTTAAAGGAGCAGTTGATTCGGGGGCTCCAGCTCACTCAGGCTGGGAGGAGGGAGTGGCACGGGGGCGGGGCGAGTCCGCGATGTCAGAGGCCGACGTGACAGCTGCACAGGCCCAAGGCGCGCCGTGCGTTCTCCCGGGGAAGCTGTCCCTGGATCCCGGGACCCCGGCAGTGGCGGACTGCACGGGCTCCCGGGAGGGCCGGTGTGGAGAGTGACCTGTGCTCACACACAGGCCTCTTGGTGGTGGCAGCAGCAACCTTAGCGTCCGACACCCGTCTCTACTGTCCGTGCCGACAGCCGCGGCTCGCGCCCGTTTCTGGAGCTCCTCTACGCGGTGCTCTTAATCCCCTCACCTCACACCCGAGGAAGCAAAGAGGCAAGAAAAAGTCTCTTGTCTCTTCGGCAGCTCCGCGCCCGGTTCTAGGGCTCCTTTAAGCGGCGCACTTAATCCCCTCTCCTCGCGCCCAGGCAGCAAAGAGGGAGGAAAAGGTCTCTTGCCTCTTCGGCAGCTCCAGACTTCTCCCGAACTCCCTCCCGGCCAGCCGTGGCGCACTAGCCCCCTTCAAGCTGTCTTCACTCTGCCAACTCCAGCCCTTTCCCCGGGATCTGACTGAAGCCCGAGCCTCAGCTCCTGGCCCCGCCCGCCCCGGCGGGCGAGCAGACAAGCCTCTCGGGCTGGTGAGTGCCGGTCGGCACCGATCCTCTGCGGGAATCTCTCCGCTTTGCCCTCCGCACCCCTGTGGCTGAGCTGTCCTCCGCGGCTCCGGAGCTTCCCCCTCTGGCGCCCGCAGTCTCCGCTCGCGAAGGGGCCTCTAGTGTGTGGGAGTCTTTCCTCCTTCTCGGCTCCCTCCCACTGGCGTAGGTCCCGTCCCTATTCTTTTGTCCCTGTTTATTCTTTTTTCTTTTGCCCTACCCAGATATGTGGGGAGTTTCTTGCCTTTTTGGAGGTCCGAGGTCCTCTGCCACGTTCGGTGGGTGCTCTACAGGAGAAGCTCCACGTGTCCGGGATGAGTTTTGAAAGGAAACACATGACACACTGAAAAAGGACTTACCCAATTTTTACAGGCATGTGGATGGAGTTAAGGAAATCAACAAATGTTGGTGAGACACCCAGGAACAAACAACAGCAGGAAGGAATTACTGTCCTTAGTCTGAAAAGTCAGTAAGAGAAAATGGTGCACCTTGTCATGGATGATGAGTGAAGTCAAGGGGAAAGCATTCAGGATCTGTAGCCCTAGATGAATGAAGACACAGTGCAACTGTAGCAGAGCAGGGAAGAAATGGGGAGTAAATACCCTACCTCTCTCTTTGCTCCTACACTGTAACCTTTGGCCAGTATCTCCCATTTGACAAACCTAATTAGAAGATGGAGGCCAGAGATCCTGAGTGACTTAGTCCACAGAGGTGAGTCTCCCAAGGCACACAGTAGCACAGAAGTAAAGACGGGATATAGGGAAGTAAAGGGAGAATAACCAGGACAGTCCAGCCCTTTTCTCACTCAGATCTAAAGAAATTTTCAGAAGTTAATGTCATTCACACTGAATTTTCTGACAACAATTTAAAAATAATTATCACCTCAGATGTTTGGTCTAATAAAAATCTATACATCTGGAAATTAAAACACCCAAACATTTGTAAGTGCATGCATACACACACAAATTCACAGGCATACCTTTAGATAACACATTATGGCATAGATATCAATAGAATTTGAAAGCTACTTATAACTAATGATGTGAGTTCAATATATTACAACATGGAAGAAACAGGTGAAATAATACCTGAAGAAAACATAAAGATTTAAATGAATTTACTGGAAGGGAAGTGATGAAATCAGGGGAAAATTTAAATGTTATTATTTTCAGACAATGTGCTTATCATTCTGAAAACCCAATAAAGCTACTGGTATTTTTTAGAAAGTTCAGCAACTTTTATCATGTATATGCATATATATGATTAACTTGAAATTTAACAAAGTAAACTAGTTTCTTAACCAGATAAACTAGTAAAAAATTACCATCAGCAATAATCACCTGGAAATTATAAGTAAAAAGTAAAATACAGTTCCCTAGAAACCCAATATTATACATAAGAATTAATCAAAATAATAACACTTCTTATTTTAAAAGTTTAGAATGTGAAGAAAGTACCCAGAAGATAACTTAAGTAAATGAAAAGTCATTGTTCTTGGATGAGTTAATTCAACATTATTTGTATGTAAATTATTTCTCAATTTAGTCTATAATTAAAATGTGATTCCATTAAAATATTCAGTTACATTTACTGTTTAACTCAGTAAACAATATAAAATTTAGATCAAAGAGTAAAAGTCCAAGGAGAACTAAATAAATTTATAAAAGAAAATTAAAGTTTCTTAGAGGGAGTACATAATCACGCAAGTAAGTAAGATAAAAATAAAGATATATTAAAATAGTGAAACAAAAGAGTATGGTTTTCTTATAAGGACTGAAAAAATGGATCAGTGAAACATCATTAGTAACAGAGACACTGATATATATTTGGAAGCATACTATACAATAAAGGTGGCCATAGAAATCAATGGGAGGAAACACAAATTCTTAAACAGCTTTGGAAATTTAATATTGTTAATATGCAAATTCTCTCCAGATTTATTTATAGATTTATTTATAGATTCAACACAGTTCTAATCAAAATATCAGCAAGATTTTTTTCATAAATTGACATGATATTTCTATAATTTACAAAGAACCTATAATAACCAAAAAGCTTTAAAAAATTGAACAAATTGGAAGACTTACACTATCTGATTTCAAGTTTACTATAAAGCTACATCAGAGTTTGCTTTTTACCTAAGGCCTAATATATAGATCAATGTATTAGCAGAGAGTATTGAAAAAATAAATATGGGACAAATATCCCCAATGTTGAGAAGTGAGACTGTTGACAATATGCTCCTGGGACAACTGGTTATCCTCTGGGAAAATCAATGAATTTTGACCTTGACTTCACACCATTTATAAGAATTTACTTGAAATGTTTCATAAATTTGAACCTAAAAGCTAAAACTATAAAACTTCAAAAAAATAAAACATAGGGAGTGCCTTTTTGAAGTTGTGGTAGGGCAATAATTTCCTAGAACTATACAAGAAAATAAAATGATAAATTCAACAATACAAAATTTAAAAGTTTCTCTTCCAAAATATAACATTAAAGTATTCAAAGGCGAACCACATTCTGGGAGACAATGTTTGCAAAACATATCTATCAAAGAATTTTTGTGCAGAACTAATTACTGCACAAAAGAAGATAATCATGAACACATGAAAATATTCTTGGCATCACCAGTCTTCAGGATAACTCAAATTAAAAATCACGATGAGATGGCAGTACATACCTACTATACATAATGAAATTTAAAAGTCTAATCATACCATATCTTGTCAAGAATCTGGGGTAACTAATACTCTTTTAGTTTGTCAGCAGGAGTTAAAGTGGTACAACCAATTTGGAAAACATTTTGATAGTCTCTTATAAAGTTATACATACATTTTTCAGACAATAAAATGCGTTTATTAAAAAAGAAATGAAAACTTTTTTAAACAAAAAGACTTGGACAAAAATATTCAAAGCCCCTTTAATAATAATAACTGAAAACTGGACACAAATTAAATGTCTGTCATCAAGCAAATGGATAAACAAATTGTGCTGTATCCATAAAAAAGAAACCACTGATTAGCAAAACAATATATTTGAACCTCTTATGCTAAGTGAAAGAAGCCTGGCACAAAGGAGTACATACTGTATGATTTCCTTATGTATATGAACTCCTAGGACAGGCAAAACAAACCTACAGTGAGAGAATGCACATCAGTAAGTCTTCCAGAGTTGGGAATGGTGAAGAGTGACTGAAAAGGAGTATAAAGGAACATATTGAGTTGATGGAAATAGTCTATGTCTTGATTGTGGTAGTAGTTACACATGAATGCATTTTGTTGTATATACTTTATACCTGAATAAAGTAAAATGAGAAACTAAAAAAAAAAATCACAAGCCATAAGGAAGAAGTGATCGATTTGATTAAATTAAAATTATTTTTCCATTCAATGATGGACACCATAGGCAAAAATAAAGAGCAAGTGACACAGTCGGGAAGATATTTAGGATATCTGATACTGGCTGTGGATTAGGATCATATATCTAGGAATTGTAAGTAACTCCTGAAAATCAATTAGAACAAGTCAGCAACTCAAGTAAAAAATGGAAAAACAATAAAAACAGGAAATTTGTGGATGAGGTAAGCCAAAAGACTGAATTCATAAACAAATATATTCAAAGTTATTAGAAAACAGTGAAATGTAAAATAAAACACAAAACATGAGATATTATTTTGCATCTACTAGAGCCAGCAGAAATTGGAAAAGCTAGATAATCCTAAATATTGGTGGTGAATGGTATGGACAGGCAGGTCCCTCCTGCACATTTGGTGAGAAAGTAGATTAGTGCAAACATGCTGGAGAACAATTACTGGTCTGGAGTATATGCAGCCTTTATAGACTAAGAGAGGTAAATGACAGTCTCCTGATGTGAATATGTTTTTACCTCAATCTCCTGGTATACTACCAGTGGTTTTTGCTCTACTCTGTGTATGTGAAATTAATGGATAATTTAAATTAATTTTTAAAAATTAATAGTTTCTTAAAGATTTCTGTGCATTTGACTTTTTATCATTCAATAATTTAAAAGTGCCTTTTTTATCCCTTTTAATGCTTTTACCTTGAATTCAAACCTATCTATCACTAGGAAGGTGATACTTGCTATCTTTTTCTTTGTATAAGTCTGGTTTGCCTTTGACCATATTTTCTCTTGTCACTTCCAAGTCACTTTGTTGTAGGTGTTTCTTTTTCATTCAACAGAGGTTTGGGTTTTATTTTATGTTCTAAACAAAGTTTCTATCCTTGGGTGTATTAAACTCAGTTGTTTACTTTTAATGAGGATGATGGATCCATTTGATCATTGTTGTTATTTATCTTATGAAATCTATTTTGAGGGCTTTAACTCTATTTTCATTCATTCTTTGGTGTTTCTTCACATAAATAGCAAAATTCTTCTGAGGGACATAAAAGTGACTTGAAAAGAAGGAACGGTGTTCTTGGATAGGACTGCTCACAGTCATAAGCATGGAAATTTTCTCTAAGTTAAACTGAAAATTAACATGATCCTAAAAAAAAAAAAAACCCTAATTTTAATAAAGTAGATTTTTAGTTCATATTAAAACATTAAAGAAACAAAAATATCTGGAAAGTATCTCCTAAAGTAAGAGCATTATTTATAATAAAAATCATTTGCCCTGGCCCATACTCCTCAACCCCCCAGTTCTGCCCTCCAGAGGGAACCAATTTTAATTCTTTTGGGGGGGTATATTTCTTATAAACTCCCAATCTCAAAGAACACAAAGAATAATTTTTATTTATTATTTTAGACATTATCAACTAATTTCCTGCTCTTAGGACTGGAAATTTAATTCTTTTGTATTACCTTCCTCTAGCCTCTTCATCTTCTTAACAAAAAGATGTCTGTCTATGAGCCAGGAAGTGGACTCTCACCAGACACTGAGTTTTCTGCTGACTTGATCTTGTACTTTTCAGCTTCCAGACTGTGAGAAATTAATTTATAAGTCTGTTTATAAGCCACACAGTCTATAGTATTTTGTTGTAGCAGCCTGCATGGACTGAGGCACCACTACATCAGTTATTCTATCAATTACCACTTTTTTCCAAATTGCCTTTGTTTCAGAAGATCCCTGTCCTCTTGGTCTATCCTGGCCTGGGTCTTCTCTAAGCCTGCTTACAAGGCTGTCAGTCTAGGATATGTCTTGAATGGTCTCTTGGGTTCCAGTTTTTTGCTTTGTATCCTCTTTTTCCTGGAGCTAAGATTTTGCTTTAGGGTTTTTGTTATGATAGAGAGACCTTACATACCAGTATTAGATGTTTTGTCTGTTGGGCTTTTTAATTTCTCTTGATAACTTTCTTTTAATTTCCCCCAAATGAGATGATACTGACTCTAAAGTTAAGGGTTCCCAAATGCCAGATGAGGAAGGATTTACTCCAAGGTTTCAACATCACCATTCTAAGTATCTTCAATGATTCACTCCATTTCTGTTGAGAATAATATTCTATTGTTGTGCCTAGGGATACACGTCAGGCTGCTTTTATCTAACTCAAGGAAGGAGAACACATTAGAGTAGATGGGGACAAGGGTGGAAATGTCACCCTATTCAACAGCTCCATTCACAAAACTTTAATCAGCCCCCCCCTCCTTTTTTTTGTCAGCCTTATCTTTCACACCTGCTGTCTACCGCGTGTGTGTCCACTGAGCCCAAAGACTCTCCATTCAGGATTCTGAAAGGCAGACCGTGTTCCATGTTGTCCACAGCCCTTTCTAGAGTCTGCCAGGCCATGTAAGTTTCATTCCTCTCATATTGTCTGCTAACATGTTCCCATTCATTTTCGTGTTTCCCAAATTTCTGTGCTCTCTCATATTTGCTGCTGCCTTTCCTCATCACTATTATTGGTTTATTCCTTGTCATACCTCAAAGCCTTCATCTCAGTATTTCAGTGGAGATTTTAGAGAAACATGAAGTGAGAACCTGCTGGGTATGCAATCTTGTACTAGAAATCCATAATGTTTTATTATATGGTGAGGCAAATTCCCCCCAATACTCTTCCTTTTCTAATTTGTCTTGGCTATTATTTTCTATTACTCATCCACATGAAGTTTAGAATCATTTTGTCAAGTTCAAAGAAAAAAAATCCAATTGGAATGATGTTTTTCTCTGCTTTCATTGTTCTTTTCTCTTTTTCAGAAACACTTTTTATCTGTACATGTCGTGCCTATTTTGGGCTTTCTACATGCATTATGATCTATTTTAGGAATTTGGTCTTTACTATCTGTGTTATTTGCTTAATTTGTCCTTCAAATCAGTGATTGAATCCTACTTATTTAAAATCAATTCTTCTTTTTACATGTTCCATCAGCCTTTTGAATTTTATTTTTATTTCCTTCTATACACTAATATAGTATCAATCTTCCTTTCCTTTTGTTTTCTAGAATTTGTATTTTAGCCTGATAGATCTCTCCTTAGGGACCTCTGCTCTTTTTAGAAGAGGCCACACATTCTTGTATCCTATCCAGTCTCTTGATTCTATAGCTGACGATTTCCAGAGATCCTCCTTCCTTTCTTTCTATTTTTTCCTGTTTGTACATCTTTGAGTAGGTGGACTTCAGCCACATGGAACTAACTACAAATATACATTATTTCAGAGTTCTCTTGGTTTACTCTAAAGCAGTTCTGACCCCAGTTCTTACTTTCCATCAGACATGCATTTACTGCAGACTGCTGCTACAGAATCTGAATTTACTCCTACCCCTATTATCTTAGTTATATTCCAAACTGAAAGATGGATAAAAAATGAAATTGTTAATGTATCCATTAATCCAGGCTCTTCTGACATTCCCCCTGATCCCACTCCCTTGTGACATGTGGGATTCTGCTTGTGGAGAACCCTCTTCCTCATGCCAGAATATGCACACATAAATGCTTGAATGTGTTCTAAGAATTTCTGACTTCCAAATGTAAATAAAAATTGAGTGGTGGGAGAAAGTGTCCTGAATGTCTGAAAAATCAGTACCTGTGCAGAAGAACAGTAATTACACAGCTCTCTCACTTTTTGTCTGAGACATGGTCCTATAAATGCTGAAGGATGAGGTCACTTCCTGTCTTTATACAGGTGATTTTTCTTTCATAATTTAAAGCTTGCCATGTCCTGGGGTGAAGTCTGGGCAGGTTTTTCTGATGTCAACATTTTAAAAGAGGAAAGTGGGGCCCAGAGAGGTTAACTAACTTTATCAAGGTCACACAGCTAACAGTAGAATTGAGGGAAAGCATCAAGGTCTTTAGATTCAGCACAGCTTTCCTTAGCAGAATACCACACTGTCTTTCTGAAGACAAGTTTGTTCAGTAATAAACCTAAAGAAAACCTGATGATCTGAGGGTTCTCCTACAGCACTGAAGAGTATTTTCTTTGCAAGAAATAATGTCTAACATTCCTATCTTGAATCTTCTATAAAATAGCAGCATGATTCTGTTAATGCTCACCCACATCATTTATAAACTGAAACTTCATTGCAATGCATTTTTAGCTCCTCCTAATGCCTTCCTGATAGCAGTGGCTCATGTAATTTTCTCCTATTCTGACCTTTTTTGATTCCCATTATACTTCACTGAATTCTTCACTGGGCTCTTTCTTGGGCCTTTTCTCTCCAGATGGTACCCAATATTTTTGCTGCAGAGGCCATGTTTTATTCAATTATTCTCCCATGCCATCTAGCATAAAAGTAGGCCCACAGGAAATATTTACACAGTATTCTAATCTAGGGGGTACAATTCTAAAATAGCATGTTTCTCTGGAGACTACTTACAGGAAAATTAAAATTTAATTAATTATCTAAGAGTGTCTGCATTTTTCTTAAGTTGGCTCAAAATAGCTTTCATCTACCTTTTTTTGTTTCCTCCCTTACATAAGCAGTTTTTTCATGGATATTAAGATGTCTTCTTGTTCAGCAAACATTTCATGAGGGTCTCCTATGTGCTGGGCACTATGCCACTCTATTAGGGAAAAAAAATGAATAAGATACAGTCTTTGATGCAAACACTCACTGTCTGATGAGTAAAACAGACATGTATGTAAATAATTGCAGCCCAATTTGGGAAATTCTCCAATAAAGTTATGCACTAGAGGAGAAGAGATGAAGTAATTTACCTTGAGAGAGTGTCAAGCTCTCTAGCTCATTCTTTTCAGAATAAAATACAGCAAGAGAGCCCACTCCCAAAGTACCAATAAAACTGTAGTTCTCTGGAGACTTAAATATATTGAACAAACCTTACCTAATCCTGTCAATGGTGTTATTTGGGATTCTAAGGGCACTGGGACCTCAAAAGGACACCATTAGACCATGACCAACAGCATACGAAATAATTTTTACAATGATGAAAAAATAAATCCATTTCCTGTGTCCTTCTAAATTTACTTTGACTAGCTATTGAACAGGAGTTTCATAGATTCAATATATCACAACATATTAAGTGCTGTTCAGCTCCCGCCACCCCCGCTGCCCTGCTGTGGACCGTCTCTTTCTGTTTGCATCTTGACTGTCCTCTGTGCATATAAACTAAGCGTCTCCCTTTCTGCTCTCATAGTGTACCATGACATACAACCGAGATTTCAAGAACAAATATCAACAGTGGCTAAGCCAAATATATCTTTTCAAGAGAGTGCCACTGCAGTGTAAAGATTGATTTGTTGAGGGAGGTCTTGCATATAAGTAGATGCGAAAGCAAGGACTGAGGTTAACAAGTTTCCACTGTGAGAGTTTATTTATAACAAAATAACAAAAGGACAGTTCTGCCTCTGCCAATTACTTCCCAACTCTTCACGTATCCATTGCCACAGCAGCTTTATTCATCACCAGAAATCCAGTCTCTCCAGTGCAAATCCAGGTAGAACTTGCTTGCCCTCAGAATTTACACTTTCATGTAGACTAGGATCATTTTATGCCAGTCAGTACTGTTTGGAGGAGCTCTCTGTGCCCAGACAGTGCTTAGATGCACAAAAGGAGCAAAAGAAAAAGATAAGATGTGGAACTTAGGTGGGAGGTGCTCACGGAAACCAGACCCACAGACATCACACAGAAGAAAGTGTGTCATATCAAGAGTTAGTTGTATAAATTCCAAACACTGAGTGCCAAAAATCAGAGAAGGGAGACATCATTTTGACCTGGAGCAGCTGGGCATGGCTCAATAGTAAAGGTGGTGGTTGAATTGGTACTTGAGAAAGAGGTAGGTTGAGAGCAGATTGTGGTCAGTTACATGGTGACACATGGGTGGTGACACTGTCATCATCTTCAATCTCAGTAGAATGACAGAATTGAGGTCATGGTCAGATGGCTGGATGTATAGAGAGAGTAGACAGCCATGGCGATGGTTTGATTTAGGTACCCACACACTCAACAAATATTTATTGCCTACTTCCTAAGGTATGCAATTAATATTGCATACCTGAGGAACTAAGGACCCAACATTATTCAAGAGCCAGTTTCTACCCAAAGGCAGTTCACATCTTAGTGAAGAATACAGATAGTGACAAGCACTTAAGCAATTATAAGAGGGCATCAAAACTACTGTAACATCATGGGAGCAAAAAGAAGAGGCATCTAAATTGGACTTGGGCACAATGGAAAGCTTTTCAAAGGAGTTGATATCTAAGCTTAGAGAATGTGGAGAGTAGGAGGAAGGGATACACTGACACAATATTTCTTACTTCTAGCAACCAACACCCCTCCCCAGTTCCAGAATTAGACACACGCTCTCTTACATACACACTGTTCTCAGCAAGCTCCTCTTCTAAAGCTGCTCTCCACCAAATGGCAGCAAATCTGACCAGGTCTAGATAAGCCAAACCACAAACAGCAGCTGGTCTATTCTGTTCAAGAGTAGGAGGCCAGTGGGTTCCACAATAAACTTTTTTTTAAATTGGGGTATAGGTGCTTTATAATGATATGTTAGTTTCTGTTGTACAACGAAGTGAACAAGCTATATGTATACATAAACTCCCTACCTCTTGGAGCTCCCTCCATCCCCCATCCCATCCATCTAGGTAACCACAGACCACAGAGCTGAGCTCCCTGCTCTTTACAGCAGGTTCCCACTAGTTATCAGTTTTACACATGGCAGTGCACATATGTCAATCGCAATCTCCCAGTTCATCCTCTCACCACCTCCCCCTTGTGTCCACACATCCATTTCCTACTTCTGTGTCTCTATTTCTGTCCTGTAAATAGGCTCATCTGTATCATTTTGGGAAAAAAATCTGTGGCCAGCTCATGGCCAATAAACTCAGAATATAAGAATTGTTGTTGGCGGATAGATACTTTCACACTGTTCCCCAGGGGGGAAAAAAAAGTGTCTCTTAACCTTGGGAAAAGGCTATCCCCTAACCTTGGTCCCAACTGATCTTCTCCTGCAACTAAAGACTGATGTTAACCATTGCCAATTAACTGTCAAAAATGTGCCCTTAGGCCATGACAGGAATGTGTGGACAGCATCTATTTCCCAGACATAGATTTTACATTGTGCAGTGGTAAGAGACTGAGCTAAGCTTTAAATAGTTGCAGAATTGCCCTTCTGACAAAATTTTTTTAACATCTTTATTGGAGTATAATTGCTTTACAATGGTGTGTTAGTTTCTGCTTTACAACAAAGTGAATCAGTTATACATATACTTATGTTCCCATATCTCTTCTGTCTTGCGTCTCCTTCCCTCCCACCCTCATTATCCCACCCCTCTAGGTGGTCACAAACCATCTAGCTAATCTCCCTGTGCCATGTGGCTGCTTCCCACTAGCTATCCACCCTATATTTGGTAGTGTACATATGTCCATGCCATTCTTTCACTTCGTCACAGCTTATCCTTCCCCCTCCCCATATCCACAAGTCCATTCTCTAGTAGGTCTGTGTCTTTATTCCTGTCTTACCTCTAGGTTCTTTATGACCTTTTTTTTTCTTAGACTCCATATATATGTGATAGCATATGGTATTTGTTTTTCTCCTTCTGACTTACTTCACTCTGTATGACAGACTCCAAGTCCAGCCACCTCACTACAAATAACTCAGTTTCATTTCTTTTTATGGCTGAGTCATATTCCATTGTATATATGTGCCACATCTTCTTTATCCATTCATCTGTTGATGGACACTTAGGTTGCTTCCATGTCCTCGCTATTGTAAATAGAGATGCAATGAATATTTTCGTACATTACTCTTTTTGAATTATGGTTTTCTCAGGGTATATGCCCAGTAGTGGGATTGCTGGGTCGTATGATAGTTCTATTTGTAGTGTTTTAAGGAACCTCCATACTGTTCTCCATAGTGGCTGTATCAATTTACATTCCCAAAAACAGTGCAAGAGGGTTCCCTTTTCTCCACACCCTCTCCAGCATTTATTGTTTCTAGATTTTTTGATGATGTCCATTCGGACTGGTGTGAGAAGATATCTCATTGTAGTTTTTTTGTTTTGTTTTGCGGTATGAGGGCCTCTCACTGTTGTGTCCTCTCCTGCTGCGGAGTGCAGGCTACAGACACACAGGCTCAGTGGCCATGGCTGATGGGCCTAGCTGTTCTGTGGCATGTGGGATATTCCTGGACGGGGCACGAACCCGTGTCCCCTGCATCGGCAGGCAGACTCTCAACCACTGTGCCACCAGGGAAGCCCCCTCATTGTAATTTTCATTTGCATTTCTCTAATGATTAATGATGTTGAGCATTCTTTCATGTGTTTGCTGGCAATCTGTATATCTTCTTTGGAGAAATGTCTGTTTAGCTTTTCTGTCCATTTTTGGATTGGGTTGTTTGTTTTTTTGTTATTGAGCTGCATGTGTTTCTTATAAATTTTGGAGATTAATCCTTTGTCAGTTGCTTCATTTGCAAATATTTTCTCCCATTCTGGTCTTTTGGTCTTATTGATGGTATCCTATGCTGTGCAAAAGTTTTTAAGTTTCATTAGATCCCATTTGTTTAGTTTTGTTTTTATTTCCATTTCTGTAGGAGGTGGGTCAAAAAGGATCTTGCTGTGATTTATGTCATAGAGTGCTCTGCTTAGGTTTTCCTCTGAGAGTTTGATAGTGTCTGGCCTTACATTTAGGTCTCTAACCCATTTTGAGTATATTTTTGTGTATGGTGTTAGGGAGTGTTTTAATTTCATACTTTTAAATGTACCTGTCCAGTTATCCCAACACCACTTATTGAAGAGGCTGTCTTTTCTCCACTGTATATTCTTGCCTCCTTTATCAAAGATAACCTGACCATATGTGTGGGTTTATCTCTGGGCTTTCTATCCTGTTCCATTGATCTATGTTTCTGTTTTTGCACCAGTACCATACTGTCTTGATTACTGTAACCTTGCAGTATAGTCTGAAGTCAGGAAGCCTGATTCCTCCAGCTCAATTTTTCGTTCTCAAGATTGCTTTGGTTATTCGGGGTCTTTTGTGTTTCCATACAAATTGTGAAATGTTTTGTTCTATTTCTGTAAAAAATGCCAGTGGTAGTTTGATTGGGATAGCATTGAATCTGTAGATTGCTTTGGGTAGTATGGTCATTTTCACAATGTTGATTCTTCCAATCCAAGAACATGGTATATCTCTCCACATATTTGTATCATCTTTAATTTCTTTCATCAGTGTCTTATAATTTTCTGCATACAGGTCTTTTGTCTCCTTAGGTAGATTTATTCCTACATATTTTATTATTTTTGTTGCATTGGTAAATGGGAGTGTTACCTTAATTTCGCTTTCAGATTTTTCATTATTAGTGTATAGGAATGCCAGAGATTTCTGTGCATTAATTTTGTATTCTGCTACTTTACCAAATTCATTGATTAGCTGTAGTAATTTTCTGGTAGCATCTTTATGATTCTCTATGTACAGTATCATGTCATCTGCAAACAGTGATAGCATTACTTCTTCTTTTCCAATTTGGATTCCTTTTATTTCTTTTTCTTCTCTGATTTCTGTGGCTAAAACTTCCAAAACTATGTTGAATAAGAGTGGTGAGAGTGCGCAACCTTGTCTTGTTCCTGATCTTAGTGGAAAGGTTTTCAGTTTTTCACCATTGAGGACAATGTTGGCTGAGGGTCTGTCATTATGGCCCTTATTATGTTGAGGAGAGTTCCCTCTATGCCTACCTTATGCAGGGTTTTTATCATAAATTGGTGTTGAATTTTGTCAGAAGCTTTCTCTGCATCTATTGAGATAATCATATGGTTTTACTCTTTCAGTTTGTTGATATGGTGTATCACGTTAATTGATTTGCGTATATTGAAGAATCCTTGCATTCCTGGGATAAACCCCACTTTATCATGCTGTATGATCCTTTTAATGTGCTGTTGGATTCTGTTTGCTAGTATTTTGTTGAGGATTTTTGCATGTATGTTCATCAGTGTTATTGGCCTGTAGTTTTCTTTCTTTGTGACGTCTTCGTCTGGTTTTGGTATCAGGGTGATGGTGGCCTCATAGAAAGTGTTTGGGAGTGTTCCTCCCTCTGCTACCTTTTGTAAGAGTTTGAGAAAGGTGGGTGTTTGCTCTTCTCTAAATGTTTGATATAATTTGCCTGTGAAGCCATCTGGTCCTGGGCTTTTGTTTGTTGGAAGATTTTTAATCACAGTTTCAATTTCAGGGCTTGTGATTGGTCTGTTCATATTATCTATTTCTTCCTGGTTCAGTCTCGGCAAGTTGTGCATTGCTAAGAATGTGTCCATTTCTTCCAGGTTGTCCATTTTATTGGCATACAGTTGCTTGTAGTAATCTCGCATAATCTTTTGTATTTTTGCAGTGTCCATTGTTACTTCTCCTTTTTCATTTCTAATTTTATTGGTTTGAGTCTTCTCTCTTTTTTTCTTGATGAGTCTGGCTAATGGTTTATCAATTTTGTTTATCTTCTCAAAGAACCAGCTTTTAGTTTTATTGATCTTTGCTACCTGCCTTTCATTCCTTTTTCATTTATTTCTGATCTGACCTTTATGATTTGTTTCCTTCAGCTAAATTTGATTTTTTTTTTTTTTTTTTTTTTTTTTGGTGTTCTTCTTTCTCTATTTCCTTTAGGTGCAAGGTTAGGTTGTTTATTCGAGACATTTCCTGTTTCTAAATGTAGGATTGTATTGCTATAAACTTATCTCTTAGAACTGCCTTTGCTGCATCCCATAGGTTTTGGGTCATCATGTCTCCATTGTCATTTGTTTCTAGGGATTTTTTGATTTCCTCTTTGATATCTTCAGGGATCACTTTGGTATTAAGTCGTGTATTATTTAGCCTCTATGTGTTTGTATTTTGTATAGATCTTTTCCTGTAATTGATATCTAGTCTCATAGTACTGTGGTCAGAAAAGATACTTGATACAATTTCAATTTTCTTAAATTTAACAAGGCTAGATTTGTGACCCAAGATATGGTCTATCCTTGAGAATGTTCCATGAGCACTTGAGAAAATTGTGTATTCTGTTGTTTTTGGATGGAATGTCCTATAAATATCAATTAAGTCCATCTTGTTTAATGTATCATTTAAAACTTGTGTTTCCTTATTTATTTTCATTTTGGTTGATCTGTACTTTTGTGAAAGTGGGGTGTTAAAGTCCCTTACTATGATTGTGTTTTGGTCGATTTCCCCTTTTATGGCTGTTAGTATTTGCCTTATGTATTGAGGTGCTCCTATGTTGGGTGCATAAATATTTACAATCATTATATCTTCTTCATGGATCGATCCCTTAATCATTATTAGTGTCCTTCTTAGTCTCTTGCAATAGTCTTTATTTTAAAGTCTCTTTTGTCTGATATGAGAATTGCTACTCCAGCTTTCTTCTGATTTCCATTTGCATGGAATATCTTTTTCCATCCCCTCACTTTCAGTCTGTATGTGTCACTAGGTCTGAAGTGGGTCTCCTGTAGACAGCATATATATGGGTCTTGTTTTGGTATCCATTCAGCCAGTCTGTGTCTTTTGGTGGGAGCATTTAATCCATTTACATTTATGGTAATTATTGATATGTTTTTTCCTATTACCATTTACTTTGTTGTTTTGAGTTTGTTCTTTTAAGTTATTTTCTTCTTTTGTGTTTCTTGCCTAGAGAATTTCCTTTAGCATTTGTTGTAAAGCTGGCTTAGTGGTGCTGAACTCTCTCAGCTTTTGTTTGTCTGTAAAAGCTTTAATTTCTCCATCAAGCCTGAATGAGATCCTTGCTGGGTAGAGAAATCTTGGTTGTAGATTTTTCTCCTTCATCACTTTAAATATGTCCTGCCACTCCCTTTTGCCTTGCAGAGTTTCTGCTGAAAGGTCAGCGGTTAACCTTATGGGGATTCCCTTGTGTGTTATTTGTTGTTTTCCCCTTGCTGCTTTTAATATGTTTTCTTTGTATTTAATTTTTGATAGTTTGATTTATATGTGTCTCGGTGTGTTTCTCCTTGCATTTATCCTGTAGGGAACTCTCTGTGCTTCCTGGACTTGATTAACTCTTTCCTTTCCCATATTAAGGAAGTTTTCATCTATAATCTCTTCAAATATTTTCTCAGTCCCTTTCTTTCTCTCTTCTTCTTCTGGGACACCTATAATTCAAATGTTGGTGCATTTAATGTTGCGGAGATCTCTGAGACTGTCCTTAGTTCTTTTCATTCTTTTTTCTTTATTCTGCTCTGCAGTTGTTATTTCCACTGTCTTATCTTTCAGGTCACTTATCTGTTCTTCTGCCTCAGTTATTCTGCTAATGATTTTTAATTTCATTTATTGTGTTGTTCATCATTGCTTGCTTCCTCTTTAGTTCTTCCAGGTCTTTGTTAAATGTTTCTTGCATTTTGTCTATTCTTTTTCCAAGATTTTGGATCATATTTACTATCATTATTCTGAACTCTTTTTCAGGTAGACTGCCTATTTCCTCTTCATTTGTTAGGTCTGTTGGGTTTTTACCTTGCTCCTTCATGTGCTGTGTGTTTTTCTATCTTTTCATTTTGCTTATCTTACTGTGTTTGGGGTCTCCTTTTGCAGGATGCAGGTTCGTAGTTCCCATTGTTTTTGGTGTCTGTCTCCAGTGACTAAGGTTGGTTCAGTGGGTTGAATAGGTTTCCTGGTTGAGGGGACTAGTGCCTCTGTTCTGGTGGATGAGGCTGAATCTTGTCTTTCTGTTGGGAAGTTTCACGTCTGGTGGTGTGCTTTGGGGTGTCTGTAGTCTTATGATTTTAGGCAGCCTCTCTGCTAATGGATGGGTCTGTGGTCCTGTTTTTCTAGTTGTTGGGCATAGGGTGTCCAGCACTGTAGCTTGCTGGTCGTTGAGTGAATTTGGGTCTTGGTGTTGAGAAGGAGATCTCTGGGAGATTTTTGCCATTTGATATTATGTGGAGCTGGGAGGTCTCTTGTAGATCAGTGTCCTGAAGTTGGTTCTCCCACCTCAGAGACACAGCTCTGATGCCTGGCTGGATCACCAAGAGCCTTTAATCCACACAGCTCAGAATAAAAGGGACAAAACTAGAAAGGAAAGAAAGAAAGAATGGAAGGAAGGAAGGAAGGAAGAATGGAAGGAAGAAAGAAAGTAAGGAAGAAAGGAATGAAGAAACAAAGGAAGAAAGAAAGGAACAAAGGAAGAAAGAAAAGAAGAAAGAAAGAAAGAAGTTAAAATAAAGAAGGATAAAATAAAGTTGTTAAAATAAAAAATAATTATTAAGAAAAAAATTTTTAAAAGTAACAAAAAACAGAACAAAACAAATAAAAACAGGATGGTCAGAACCCTAGGACAAATGGTGAAAACAAAGCTATACAGACAAAATATCACACAGAAGCACACACATACACACTCACAAAAAGTGGAAAAGGGGAAGAAATAATATATCTTGCTCCCCAAATCCACCTCCTCAACTTGGGATGATTAGCTGTCTTTTCAGTTATCCCACAGATGCAGGACACTTCAAGTTGATTGTGGAGATTTAATCTGCTGCTTTTGAGGCTGCTTGGAGAGACCTCCCTCTCTCCTCTTTGTTCGCACAGCTCTTGGGTTTCAGCTTTGGACTTGGCCCCGCCTCTGCGCGTAGGCTGCCCAAGGGCATCTGCTGTTTGCTCAGACAGGATGGGGTTAAAGGAGCAGCTAATTCAGGGGTTCTGGCTTACTCAGGCCGGGGGCAGGGAGGGGTACAGATGCAGAGTGAGCCTGCGGCAGCAGAGGCCAACATGACATTGCAGCAGCCTTAGGTGCACCATGTGTTCTCCCGGGGAAGTTGTCCCTGGATCCCGGGACCCTGGCAGTGGCGGGCTGCACAGGCTCCAGGGAGGGGAGGTGTGGAGAGTGACCTGTGGTCACACACAGGCTTCTTGGTGGTTGCAGCAGAAGTCTTAGCGTCTCATGCCTATCTCTGGTGTCCGCGCTGATAGGCGCAGCTTGCACTCATTTCTGGATCTCCTTTAATTGGCGCACTTAATCCTCTCTCCTCTCGCACCAGGAAGCAAAGAGGGAAGAAAAATTCTCTTGCCTCTTCAGCAGCTCCAGACTTCTCCCGGACTCCCTCCTGGCTATCCATGGTGCACTAGCCTCTTCAGGCTCTGTTCACACAGCCAACTCCAGTCCTCTCCCAGCTTCCAACTGAAGACCGAGCCTCAGCTCCCAGCCCTCGCCCGTCCTGGCGGTTGAGCAGAGAAGCCTCTTGGGCTGGTGAGTACTGGTTGGCACTGATCCTCTGTGCAGGAATCTCTCCACTTTGCCCTCTGCACCCTGTTACTGCACTCTCCTCCATGGCTCCGAAGCTTCACCCTCTGCCACCTGCTGTCTCTGCCCGTGAAGGACTTCTAGTGTGTGGAAACCTTTCTTCCTTCACAGCTCCCTCCCACTCGTGCAGGTCCTGTCCCTATTCTTTTGTCTCTGTTTATTCTTTTTTCTTTTGCCCTACCCAGGTATGTGGGGGAGTTTCTTGCCTTTTGGAAGGTCTGAGGTCTTCTGTCAGCTTTCAGTGGATGTTCTATAGGAGCAGTTCCACGTGCAGATGTATTTCTGATGTATCTGTGGGGAGGAAGGTGATCTCCACGTCTTACTCTTCCGCCATCTTCCTATGCTTCTGACAAAATTTTAAGTAAGGCCCCCACCCTCCTTATCATCTGCATCCTAGAGTTTTTACAATCTTGAAGGTGCCATAATTACCATTTTCAATTCTGCTTTCTCTGAAGAAACAATTCATGGTCCTCATCCTCCCTCCATACCCAACCTCCTCCAGCTCTTCTCTTCTTGATTACATCTGCCATTACCAAGGGTAGAACCCGCTTCTTCTCCTGACTTACCTAAGCACTGAAAACTCCAGCCCCACCAAGGTTCCACCCACCTGGAATCTTGCATCATCTTCTGAACTACCAATGCCACCCTGCAGAACTTTCTTGATATCTGATAACATCTTATGTTTGGAAGAGCTGCCATTAATTAGTTGGAAATATGAAGAGTTAATTAGTGAAATGGCATGATTTAGAGGGGTTTTTCTTAAGGTTTTCCATGTTTACTAGAACCCTAAAATTTAAACCACACTGTGGATGAGAGAGAGCTCATAATGAAGCCAAGAATGGATGTATAGAAAGCATTCAAGTGGAATTGAGCCCAGAAAGTTTGAAAGGAGAATGGCAATTTTTTTAAAATCCAGAATCTGTATGTTATATAAAATATATAATATAAAAATTATATATCAAAGTCTGTTGATCAGTCACAACTGTGGAAATATCAATTACATATAAATAACATTCTCTAAAATGTGTAAAAATGTGTTAAAATAAATACTTGATTTACCAGAACTTTTATAATAGTTTACTCATTTTGATGATTATATAGTTAAAATGTGTTCTACTTCTTTGATTTCTTAAAAAGGGTAGTATACTAAATAGCTTTCAAAACAATTATTGTCATCTACTTCATATAATTTGCAATTTTCTTCTTGAATAAATGACCCCAGGGCTGTGTTTTGGCATTCTTGTGAAAATATCTAAAATTTTCTATCTCTTATCTTACTCTAAGACTATTGATAGCATCTCCTGCTTTGAGTGTGATTTATTGAGCTGCCTTTTTCTTTCAGTCTTATGATTTTAATCTGCTTTGGGATTGGAGAGTTAAATGTTATCCTTTAAGATTTAGTAGTAGTGTCATTGTGTCATGATGACCATAGTTAGGAGTTATGATTTGATATCTGATTATCACTGTTTAAACCAATGAGCTACCTTTCATTTAATTCCAGATTTTATTCCTATTGGTAAAATTCTAGGTTGACATAAAATTGACATCAGAACAATGGGTCATTATTATTTTCAATATTATAACATAAAGATTTATTGATTTATAAGGGATACAAAGTTATAAAACCTAGAGCCAGAAGGGACCTATGTCTTAAAGAGATCACCCATCCTCTTAGAGTTCAATTATCCTCAGAATATAAAATGAAGATGAAATAGAAGCCAACAGGCAACCTACTTCAATGATTTAGTGACAGGGTTGTGTGAAAGGTATAGAGAATAAAGTTTTAAGTTGCTATTTCAAATAACCATCTATTTTCCATTCTGAAGCTTGTGGACTGGTAAGTTTAGCTTTGATAATGGAGCCATTTGGACTGTGCTTATCTTTTTGAAAACTGAAAATTATTTTTGAAACAGAAGCACTGCCAAACAAGAGAAGGCTATCAAAATCTTTATTTGGTTGTAGAGATATTGGACTGGAGTCATTTGGAACAAATATAGAGCTACTTTGGTCTCAACCAAAGCAAACGTGGAGACACCACAGTGTCCATTAATGAGTTTTTGGAGTACTGTGTGTTTCCAGACTTCAGGTCACTAGTACACAGTGAGATACTGGCTCAGAAGAAGAGTTCATCCATTAAGTGCATACTGATTCTGGAAAATATCTCACTTACTCCTGCTCATAACCTCCCTACTCCAGAAGTCATCACAAATTCTTGCAAAGAAGTGATAGGGATAGAGGAAGAGAGAGGAGGACATGGACTTTTGATATTTGGAAGCACATTCCCTTTGTGTCATATTGGACAAAGAGCTATTCCTGAAAAGCTATTTTTTGGGGAAAAGGCATAGGACTAGACAAACTCATATTCCTTTTCTTAGAGAGTCCAAATCTCAAAAGGGAGAGAAGATTCTTCCACATGAAATACCCCATAAACCAAAGTCAGAGTTTTCATGTGACCTTAGACCTTATGACCTGGTTGATTAGGCCTCAGTACTCTCTGCTTTTTATTACTCAGTCATATATTTTTTCATGCAATCACTCCATTAATATGAGTTGGACACTCATTTAAGGTAAGGCATTTATACACACAAAATCTTTTGAACAATAGGAACCAAGTCAAGGACTGCAGTGAAACACTCCTATGGATGCAATAAACGACTTCCAGACATTTCAAAACAAAAGGCATCACCTGTGTTACTTGCCCCAGGAGGCCCTAACTCCCAACGGGAAAAGTCCTTTGTTTAAGTTTTGGTTTAAGTCAGCAGTTTTCTTCGTCTCCTTCCTCACCACATGTCATCTACTCCTCTCCACACCTCAAATAAAATCTATATAGAATCTCTCAGGCAAATACATGCACCGAGATACACACAATCGGGAAATGCCTGATCTTGTTCCTATGTCTGGTGACTTGCAGTTTCTGAGGGATCAGTAGGAACCAGTATTTTCATCCTAGCATCTCTTATCAAAAAGAGTTCTAGAAATGTTTAAGAGAGAGCTAGTGATGCCTAAATTTTGTGATTTTTTTTTCCCTTAGCTTGTTATTATTTACAACTGAAACAAAAAGAAGTTTGAGAGAGGTTTATACTGATTTTTTTAAACTATCACCCTAATACATCCTAATCTTTCAATTCTAATTGGACACACAGAAGTCAATAATCAAGCTTTATTTCCAACTTCTAACTGGCTGTAAACTAGTGAGTATGTACTTTTACTAAACTTCACCCATCAAGAGTATCTGCCATTATAGCATCATAGGTTCAGCTCATAATAGTAGCCCACCTGAAGCTCCCCTTTCCCCTCATCCATACTGTAAAGCCAATTACATTCACAAATTTGCCATGCAGTTCTGCTTTCAGCTTCACAAATTGTTACTGTGAGAAGATAATACAAACTCATAGTTATTATTTTTTTATCTTAGTGAAGGTCCTAATCTAAGTCATATTTCCCATGTAGGTCTTCTCAGTCTGGCTTCTCTACTGAATTTTTCTGTTTCTCTGGACCTTTAACTCACATTGTCTTATATTACTGGAATTACCATTACCTCTCTTTTGAGCTAGTATATTCTAGCACACTCCCACATCATAGATATAATTTAACTTAAACACTACTTTCCTTGTAATTGAGCTTCTTTTAAGGAGTGGGGTCACTGGGGTGGGATGGTGATGACCGTTTAATATTGGGATGTAAAATTACTGATAGTCAACTTGAAAGTTCTCTCTACCATCTTTGAAATATCTTTCATAATGACATTTGTCATAGTCTGTCATTTTGGTGGATTTTTGCAATGCTTATTTGCTATTCTAAAAGTAAGGCTGCCTGAAAGCAGGATCTGGGTTTTATATCTTTTCATGCTCCTCTTCCCCCAATAAATCACATTGCCTTAAGTATAGTAGGTGCTTAGCAAATATACACTGAATGAATGGATTCCAGGTGCCTCTATCATTTCCTCCCTTGCTGTCCTGAATTAGGATGTCACAGGGGACTAAGTCCTGCTGGGAGAATGAACTGTCCTGGAGCACAGTTTATTTCTCAAATGCAAATCATACACACTCTGGTTGAGAGGCACAGGTTTATTATTAATGAGATTAGGAAATGTGGCTTTTGACTGAAGGGAGGGTAGAGTGTGTGTTTCTTGTCACCTTCCAGGAAAGCCTAGGTTAACCAGGACACAATGAGCCATTGTCCTTAATTAGAATTTACTTATAATTTAAGAAGAAAGAGATAAAGGAGAGAAAACTCGTTCACATTGAGGAGTTAGTAAAATAAAAGGTGATGAAATTAAACACAGTCACATTGTTAAGGAAGAGCTTAGGAGCAGCTCAGTCTTCCATATAATACACTTCTTTACCTCCTACTCTGGGGCAGGAAGATCACATCTGCAGTTTTTTATTAATATAGAAAACAATACTTGAGCAAGTCATCTATGACTGAAATGTTTGAAACCCAGATAGTATCCTGAAGGTCTTTAGATTTATAAACTACAATAAAATACAATAAGGGGAGCTCAAAGCTCTTAGGAAAAACAAAACAATTAACAAAATATTACTTAATGGATTAAAGCCTAATGCCAGGTGTGACTGGTAGAGAGGTTCTTTACCTTGTACCAATGCTCCTTCCCCTGGACAAGAAATAAGAGACTTCTGACAACGTTTCTACCTTTTGGAAAGACTTGAAAAGTAACTACTGTTCTCTTTTTCTTCTCACTGGTCCCTCTCCATAGAAAGAGGAGCAACCAATTAGATCCGTCAGAGTCAGGGGCTTAGTGGGACCTGTTGACAGTAATGCACACATGTGCCCTGACTCTGTCTGGGACCTGCCTATCTCCTGGATTGGTCATCAGGGTAGTGGGTTTTCATCTGCTTCTTTCTCCCTTATAGTATGTTCTCCTTTCCATGCAGGGAAGAGCCAACCTTTAACCTGCCCATTTTCAGTTGGAGGGTACTGAGGTCTCTGCATTCCTGTGGACTCAGCTGACCCCCAATTAATCGTTAATGGACAATGATGCGCTATTTAGGTCTTCAAACTGTAGCCGGTTCTTTTAACACAATTTACCAGAAACTATTGATTAATCACAATTAATAAAGCTGGTGTTTTAAGTCTTGATTTGGTTAATGAGTTTTGTATCTCTTCTCTCCTTAGATTAAAAGTTGGGGAAGGGAGGATGGTGGAATTGTCACCTCCAATTTCTAACCCTCAGATACAGTCAAATCTGAATTAACCATTATCTTAAGTTAACTTTATTTATTTATACAATTTTCTTTTAGGCTTCTAAAGATGAAATATTTTACATAAGAAAAATATAGAATTTTTACAAGAAAATAATTCAGAATTAGTCCATATTTAGTTTAGTTTCTCATCTCTCTGATCTGAGAGTGAGGAGAAGGTATGTTGGTGATTAGATGGCAAAGGAGAAGAAAGAAGATTCTATACATACTTACCTTAAAAAGTGGAAGAGTGAATTGACTAATGAAATGTATAAGACTTCTGGATAGTGTTGAAGGCCCACTTGAAGTGTATGGTCTTATATTTAAAGTGAAACCAGTTAAGAAGTTGATAGGAAAATCTTGTTAGTAATTACATGACATTTCCTTCCTTCCCCTTTCTCTTTCTTGAAGCTATAACACGTCTTCTGAATTCTATGTCTATTCTACACTTGTGGGTATATGTGTGTTGTGTGTATATATATAGTGTTACTACCTACATATGTAGCCCTAAACCCCAAACTGCTTAATTTACACGGCTCTGAGCTTTAAAACATATTGAACATATTCTTCTGTGACTTCATTTTGTTCCATATTATATTTATTAGCTACATCCATACATCCATACTGTTGCTTAGAGATGTAATTCATTGATTTCCGCTCACTGTATAGCTTTTGTTTTTGCTATTACAGAGGTGCTGTATGGCCATTCTTATGCATAACTCTTGTTTTATGTGTGCAATTTCTCTGAGTTACTCACCTAAGAATGAATTTTTTTGCTCATAGAGTAGACATGCGTTTAAAGATAATGCTAAATTGCTTCCCAAATGGTGGTAGAAATTTATATTCTCCCCAGCAGTGGTTTCTAGAACAATTTCAGTTGCTTAGATACAGGCACTCTATAGGCAGAAGGATAGATTTAACCAGATTGAAGGATTGCCCAATGAATATGATAAAAGGGACAAGGGAATTAAGATTTTATCAAAGGAGTGATTAAAATGAAGTTCCATGGAAATTAAGTTGGACAGAATAGGAAGTAAGGATCTGAGTGAAAGATGAGCAAGGTAGGAATAGTTTGGAATCTATGAATTAGATGTCCCTTTAGCTGCACTGCAGAGAGGTAGATGGTGAGGTTGCACCCTTGGGCAGAGAGCCAAATTCAAATCCTAAAAGCGAAGCTTTAGACTTCAAAGGGAAAACAGAGTATGTAGATAAAATTGGGAGAGAGGAGCAAAAATGTCTCCTTAGATGTATCCAGATACATAGATTTTGCTTTTTAGTCAGAAACTGCTCTGAGAAAGTACAAAAACAGTGAAATCTAATGAATTAAAATTTTGCATTCAGGTACACTTGAATGGTTGTGACCAGAGAGAGGAGGTGTCATTGTGAGTATAAACCTATTAAGAATATTTATTTGATCTCCGCACATGAAACAAGAACAACAATAATATCAAAACAAAAATAAAGAGAGAATTTTAAGTAGCTTGAGAAAAGGCATTCAGCTCACAAGTTGAAAAAATCAAAATGCAAAACCTGGTCTATCAATTCTAGTACCCAGGAAGCTGCAAGGTTTTGTCTGGAGTGGTAATTCTTCAGCATTTTTAGAATGGACTTCTTTGGGATTCAAAGGAAACTATGGTCTCTCTTGAGAATAGGCATAGACTTTCATAAACGCTACACTTTGTATTCCATTTCAGGACATTTTAGAGCCTCAGAAGCTCTATCTGTGGATCCCCACTGGGCCCAGGGCAGAAGCACCGTACAGAGAGTTAAATGAGTTGTGTCCTGTAGGGAGGGACTCAGGCTGGTGAGCAAGGGGGAGACGCAAGTCCTGCTGGCCTTCCACTCAGCATGCTGGGTGCTGGTAAACAACTGTATTCAAAGACAGAGAAAGGCACATTTTCCTAATTCATCTGCCTAAAGAAGACATTTTTTGTAATCCCCAAATAGACGTGCTATGGGCAAGCCCAGATTATATCTCTTAGTATAGATGGTTTCTGTGGTTGACTTAATCATTTCACATTATAGATTCTTTTTCAATAGGTTCATCTTTAGAAAACTAACATATGTAGGCCCTTTATTGTCAGCTATATTGTCCCCCTTGGCTGTGTTCACCAGTGCCCATGGGCATGGATGGTACTTCCATCTTCCCCAGTACACAGCAGTTTTGTTATACACTAAGATACTCAATATTTCATGCTTGATTGATTACTGATTGGTAGATGAATTAAATCTAAAACACATTTTAAAAATAACTGATTGTTTGAATCTAGTGGTATTGATGTTTTGTATTTCATTTAGGCTTTTACTTTGGAAGAGAGGTAGGCTCTGTCCTGAGCTTCAAAGAATAGACTGGACCCAGCTCTTACATTGCATCTTTAGGGTTCCTGCTGCTGGGGTGAGGTTGGAGGTGGGGCAGGGGTTGGAAAACAATACCTTGGGAACTAGAGAGGGTTGTGACCAGCAAGTGGAGAAAATGGGATCATGCCATTGAAGAGAATCAGAAAAATTTTATCCAGTTTCTACCAGACATGCAACCTAAGAGTTTTCTAAAGATTGTGAGTGATAGAAACAGAATTGGAGATGTTCAGGGAGATAAATGAACGGGAAAGATTTATTGATGAAGCATGTGTAGAACTAAATGTGGAAGTTAAAACAGTAGAAAATGAGGTCCAGGACAGGAAATGGAGGGAAGAGACAGAATGTTTTGAGGAGGAGGGGCATGTGGGGAACAGAAAGTGAAGACAGAGCTATGATAAGAGTCATAGCATGGAGGGTGAGTTAGAACCTGAGTGATTTGAAAAAAACCAAGAAACCAAAACAAAAACAAAAAACACTTCCTCTGGGCATTGGTGACATACACTTGGGTCTTGGCATAAGAAGTGAGGCATGGATCTCATTAAATAACCCTGAGGGAATCTATACCTATTTATGCCTTTATCTCATTCTGTCAAGTCAAATTTCTAAATATTGTAGGTGCTCAATGAATGTCCAAATAAATGAGTTGCTACAAGAATGGTCTGTTGGCAGGTCATGTAGAGGTGGATCCAGAGTTAACTGTAAGACTTGGTGCATGCTTATTCTCAGAAACTTAAAGCAAGTCTTAGATTAAAACAATAAAGATAGAGGAAGATCAATTATATTAGAATATACTGTATCCCTATATCATTTTAAAATTTAGTTTTTATCTAAAGCATTTTCAGCTCTTCTGGCTCAATGGAACTGATACCTTAGTGAGAGAAGTGAGGCCTGGGGTGCTGGAGCACAGAGGAAACTGTGGACCAAGTTCTGCATCAGAGGTGCATGACCCGCTCTGTTGCAGAATTATTGTTTCTACCTATTTCTATGTATATAATAAGTCACTCTGAAACTTCATGGTCTAAAAAACTTGGACTCACTCTAGTGGTTGCAAGCAGATGGCCACTAGGACAGTAGGAAGGTCCAAGATGACCTCTCTCAATTTCTGGGGCCTTGGCACCAGGTTCTATCATTCACTGCCCAGGTGTGGCCTCCTTACAGGTAGAGAGCATCCTTCTAAAAGTGGAAGCTATAGCTTCTTACACTCCAGATTCCAGAACTCACACAACCTCATTCCGCCCTAAATGATTGGGCAAAGTAAGTTATAAGTCCAGGCCAGGGCCATGGCTGGGTAAAAGGACTCTACCTCTAATTGGAAGAGTTACAAAACACTGTGACCAGGGTTTCCAATCTACTACAATTGTCACCTAAACTCTGTGGTCCACTGTTTATGAACTTTTAAAAATGCAAATACTGAACTTGATGATCTCTAATGTCCTTTTCATTTCCAAAATTAAACAAAAAATTTCCAAGAAGTTTAATTCTATGTTTTCTTCTGAGAGAATAGAGACTGGGGATCTAGAACTCTTTCAGGACCACACGGCTGGCGAATGGTCTGCTGATGACAAGATAACACCACACACTGGGGCTCTTTCCCTGCTATGGCTCTGGGCCTGGTGGGTTTTTTCCCAGCTCTACTGAGGTATATGATAAATAAAATTGTAACATATTAAAAGTATACAACATGATGATTTTATATACGTATACACTGTGAAAGGGTTCTCACAATTCAGTTAATTAACACATCCATCACCTCCCAGTTACTTTTTTTCTCTGAGATCTCCTAAGTTCTACTCACATAGCAAATTTCAATTATGCAATACAGTGTTATCAACTATAGATACCATGTTATTTATTATATCCTCAGACCTTATTTATCTTAAAACTGAAAGTTTGCCTTCAGCCTCTCCTCATTTTCCCTACCCTCCAGCCCTAGGAAACCACCATTCTACTCTCTACTCCCTGTTTCTATGAGTTTATTTTATTTTATTTTATTTTTAACATCTTTATTTGAGTATAACTGTTTTACAATAGTGGGTTAGTTTCTCCTTTACAACAAAGTGAATCAGTTATACATATACATATGTTCCCATAACTCTTCCCTCTTTTGTCACCCTCCCTCCCACCCTCCCTATCCCACCCCTCTAGGTGGTCACTAAGTACAGAGGTGAACTCCCTGTGCTATGCTGTAGCTTCCCACTAGCTATCTAATTTACATTTGGTAGTGTGTATATGTCCCTGCCACTCTCTCACATCGTCACAGCTTACCCTTCCCCCTCCCCATATCCTCAAGTCCATGCTCTAGTAGGTCTGTGTTTTATTCCCTCCTACCACTAATCTCTTCATGACATTTTTTTTTTAGATTCCATATATATGTGTTAGCATACGGTATTTGTTTTTGTCCTTCTGACTTACTTCACTCTGTATGACAGATTCCAGGTCTATCCACCTCATTACAAATAACTCAGTTTCATTTCTTTTTATGGCTGAGTAATATTCCATTGTATATATGTGCCACATCTTCCTTATTAGCTTTTTTTTTCTTACATTCTACATGTAAGTGATACTATGCAATATTCACCTTTCTTTGTCTGGCTTATTTTTCACAATCTCAACATAACAAAGACAAATGCTTTTTAATCAAACAATTGGGATTAACACTTACATCTCCTCTTAGCCTCACTTCAGACCAACTAAAAGATGATCTTAAAGAGTATAGCCCAAGCTTCGGCATTTTTAGCAAGGACCACAGCTGGCTGAGTCACATGGCCATTGATGTTTAAGAACCATGACAATAATGTTTACTATCATAGATATAATAAGGAGTGAACTTAAAAGTGACTTTCCCAATCTAAACCTCATATTTCTTATCTAAAACATCATGATAATAATCAATTATTAGGGTTTTTGTGACATATGTACAAATGTTTGAAAAATATGAGCAACATTCAATAAACTAGACTTGCTATTGTTTTTTTTTTTTACTATTATTACTTTTAATATGGTTATTAAAATGGTGACTATTAGTAGAAGAATAATATGAGCTCCATAAGTGTAAAGATCATCTCTGGTTTAAAACTATATTTAGATATATCTGGCATACAGTAGGCATTTAATAGTTATTTGTTCAGAGTATAATTGATAGGACTAATTACTTTAAAAAACACTTTGTACTGTCTATCATTTAGTTAGTGTTCAATACATGTTAGTTACTATTTTTTTAGTAGAAAATGCTGTCCATAATATCTGTTTCAGATATTCTCTTCATTTACCATTTATACATGTTGTTTTATATGACTTTTATAGTTTACCATGTTTCTCATACACATTGCAACACTGATGCATGATCCCTATCTTTGGGGAGGGTAAACTGCACAGAAGTGACAATAAATGTGCACTTGAAAAGATAAGAATTATTTGTCCCCTGTAAAATCATCACATTCAATGGAGAGTTCTGCATGTGACATAACAAGTGGTACAGCTTTGAATGATGGCAAAGATTTTACAGAGGAAGCAGAACCTGTGATGGTCCTGGGGAGATTCAGAAGACAAGGTAGGGCTTGGGGACAGCATGACTGAAGCTGTAGCTATGGGAGTGAACACGGACTTTTGTGGGGAAAATGAGGGCCTGTATGGGATAGAGGCATTGGATAAGCAAGAGTGGGAGGCAAGATTGAAAACATAGATTGAGCTCTGCTTGTGGGGATTAGATGCCAGGAGCTTCTGAAGGGAAGGGTCTTGAGGAAGAGAGTGTCATTATAAAATAAATGTGTTTGTTTTTGCAAAAACAGTTTGAGTTGTTTTCTCTGAAGGCAGGAGCCAGGCACACTCTAATAGCATGAAAATGTCTCCAGTTTTTGAATCCCCCTCTGATCTACTTCTAGTTCTCAGTTAAAGCTTCAGTTATAGAACTAGGTGTCTTAACTATGTGTGAAATACTATGAAATTAGTAGTAATTAATGATTATTATGATAGCTATGTTATTAACAACATTAGAAAGAACAAGATTATGTCATCATTACATCTGTAAACCGTGTGAGGGGCATGAAGAAAACAGCAACTGCCATAAATGATAGCTTCTGTAATAGGCAGATAGAAGGTATTTCTGATAATAAACCTGTGAAAAAAGAAAAACCGGAAAGTGTCTGAGAAGAGTTATGAATGTGGAAAGTTGTTAGCAATCTGGGCAAGTAAGAGGAAAAAATATATATATATCAACATAGAGCTCCACTCAAACAACCACATCCTCTGAAAACATCAGTACTGGTCAACAAAGCTTCCAGGACCCCAAGGGCCAAAGGATGGGATGCCAAAGCCTCCTTTTCATTGGGATGGGGTAGGGAGCAATATGTAATACAGTCAATAGCCCTTCAATTCATCCATGCACATCTTCACCCTGAGGGAGGAATTGTGTTTAAAACTCCAAATGTGGAAACATACAGTCAACTAAAGAAAACACCGCGGACTAATTCTATTTAAAAATTATAAAACACACGTGACAAACATTATAAATCTTCACTGAAACACTTTAAAAAATCCAAATAGTCATTTTGTGTTCTGTGATGAGAAGATACAAATAGTTTAAATAGTTATTTTCCCAAATTAATTTAAATATTTGATACTCCCAAAGGGACTTAATTTTTAATGTTTATTAATATTTTTATTGAATTTGACAAACTCTCAAGTACATATCATATGTACTTGAGACATATGATACGTCTCAAGTATCAACAATATCTAACACATTTTCAAAAAGTTATATTAATAAAATGAGGTGTAAAGTATCCTTCCAGATATTAACACATACTAAAAAGCTATAACTAAAACAATTGATATTGATGTAAGATGAATGGAAGAATAAACCTAAATAAAGAAGCCTAGCCATAGGACTGTGTAAATTTACCTAGTTTATAGCTGATTTTTCAAATAAGGATAGAACTAATAGACTATTGAAGCAATTGTTTTGAGATATTTGGATACTCATTTGGAAAAAAATAAAATTAGGCCTCATGTTGGGTTGGCCAAGAAGTTTGTTCAAGCTTTTCCATTAGATGCTACAGGAAAACCCGAATGAACTTTTTGGCCAACTCAATACTTAATCATCTGTGTCTGGCTTCTAGATAAGAAGCCAAAATGTAAAAAAAAAAAAAAAAAAAATTATTACAGGAACATTTAGAATTGCTCAATCATACAACAAGGAATTGTTTTGGTAACATTGAAGAGGGAAAGGCTATCTTAAGCATGATAGAATCCCAGATATGAAAAACTACTGGAGAATTTGATGCATCAAATGTCTTTAAATGAGCAAAAACCTAATTAAGAAAATTTAAAGGCAAGTGAGGAATGAAGTCAGGGACAATTATTTAAATGACAAGTTCATGAGTAAGAAATGTAAAACAAGTATGTAAAATGCTTACATTTACTTAAATACAAAAATTAAAATTAATAGATATATAATCATTGAATACATGACATTGCAAAGCATGATGATAATCCAATGGGTGAGAATTTGAGGAAATAAACGTGTTATTTTTTGTGACTCTGGAAAATGGTAAAATATTTTTGTGACAATTTTAATTGTTTTTTTAAAATTGACTGGACAAAAGTGACTTTGTTTCCTCTTGTGCCCTTCTATGACTTTTAAACACAAATAGATTTGTTCTGTTCTATTGCTGTATAGTGTACAATTATATGGATATACAGATTTAGATATTCTCTCGTTAAAGGACATATCTAGTGATTTTGCCCTTTCTTTCCTATTGCTGTAATTTTTTTCTTCTCTCTTTGTTCTACTTGCTAGACGGTTGTTAATTTTATTGATCTCTCCAAAGAACTAGCTTTTGGTTTCATTGATTTTCTATATTGTTTTTCTGTTTTCCATGTAATTCTTTTCAGTTCTACTCTTTATTATTTTTTTCCTTCCACTTGTTTTGGGTTTATTTTGCTCTTCTTTTAATAGTTTCTTGAAATGGAAGCTTAGGTTGTTGATTTGAGGCATTTCTTCTTTTCTAATAAAAGTATTTTGTGCTATAAAATGTACTCTAAGTCCTGCTTTAGCTTCATCACACTAATTTTGATATGATGTATTTTAATTTTTGGTCAAAATGTTTCCTAGTTTCCCTTGATCCATGGGTTATTTATAATTGTGTTCTTTAATTTCTAATTTTTTGAAGACTTTTTATGCTTTCTTTCATAGACTTCTAATTTCATTCCATTATCATTGGAAAATACACTTTTCATGATTTCAATTTGTTTAGACTTGGTAAAGTTTGTTTTATGGCCCAGAATATAATCTATCAGGGTGAATGTTCCTTATTTATCCTATTATTGTTTGGTGGAGTGATCTATACATGTCAGTTAGATCTAGTTGGTTGATGGTATTCAGTCATTTTATATCCTTGCTAATTTTGTTGTCTATTAGTTCTATCTATTGCTGGGAGAGATGATAAAGTTTCCAATTATAATTGTGGATTTTTCTTTTCAGTTCTGTCAGCTTGTTTTTATTTTGTTTTGTTGTTTATGTATTTTGAAGCTCTCTTGATAAGTGCATATACATTTAGGATTATTATGTATTTTGGGAAATTGACATTTTCTTTGTTAGTTAATGTTACTTTTGTCTCTGATAATTTCTTTTGCTCTGTCGTCTATTTTGTCTGATATTATGAAGTTGCTCCAGCATTGTGAGTTTATGAGAGTATGCAGTGTGTGCATCGAATTTACATTTCTTTACCATCATTTTACTTTTAATACATCTATGTCATTATATTTTAAATTACTTTCTTACACTTATCCTGGGACAGTATATAGTTAGATAGTGTGTATGCATGTGTGTGTGCAAACATCTGTGTTTTAATCCATTCTGATAATTTTTGTCTTAAAAATTGGCTTGTTGAGACCATTTGTATTTAATATAATTATTGAAATGTTTGGATTTAAGTCTACCATTTTATTATTATTTTTTCCCATTGTATTCTGTTCCTCTGTTTCCATGATCTTACTTTCTTTGGTATTATTTGAGCATTACTTAATATTTCACTATAATTTATGTACTGTGTTTCTCACTATATCTTTGGGCAGAGATTTTTAGTGAGTGCTCTAGGTATTACAACATACATACTCAATTTTAACAGGGTCAACATTTTACCAATTCAAATGGAATATATGAAGCTTACCAAAGCTTACCAGTATATAGATCCCTTTACACCCATTATATTATAGTTGCCTATTTGGGGCTGACTAAACTACATAAATCTATAGTTTTATATCTTTTGACAATTTTGGAAATTTAAACGATAATTCAAATATATTTTACAACGTCACTTTATTTCTCCTCCTTTTCTGGAACTTCAATTACACAAATGTTAGACTTCAAAAATTTTTTCGTAAGTCTCTGTCCATTTTTATTATATTCTTTTCTGTATATTATCCATACTGGATAATTTCTATTGATAAATAAGGTTTCCTGACTCTTTCCTCTGTCACTTTTATTCTGCTCTGGAGTCTATCTAGATGTTTTATGTATTTTTATTTGCTTATTGAGTTTTAATTGTGTTTTCCAGGTCTTAAATATACATTTTATTCTTCAAAACATCTTCAGTTTTTTTTTTGAGACTTTCTATCTTTACATTAGTTTCAATAATATTAATGTTTGCTTGCTAGAACATATTTAGAGTAGTTACTTGAAAGTCTTTATCAGATAATTCCAAAATCTGTGCCATCTTTGTGGTGGCATGTGTTGATTGTCTTTTTCCATACAGGTTGAGATATTCTAGTTTCTAAACATGCCAAGTAGTTTTGAATTGTATCCTAACATTTAAAATATTATGTTATGAGGCTCTGGGTCTTGTTTTAATCCTATGGAAAATACTGATATTTTTATTTTAGGAGATTGTCAAAGGGTTATGCTCAGGCCATTAATTCCCACCTTCCTTCTGTGAACTTTTATTCTAATATTAGTTCCGTTTTTAAAGTCCTTGCAATGCAACTAGAATCTGGCCTTAATGTAACTACCAAGTGACTAGCCTGGGACCTTGAGATTGTCTTTATATAAAATCATGTCCATGTATATGTGTTTCTATCTTTTGATTATATATTCTGTTCCTTTAATCTTCATGATTATTCTTATCTCAAAAAAACACTTCTGGGCTTCCCTGGTGGCACAGTGGTTGAGAATCCGCCTGCCGATGCAGGGGACACGGGTTCGTGCCCTGGTCCGGGAAGATCCCACATGCCGCGGAGCAGCTGGGCCCGCGAGCCATGGCTGCTGAGCCTGCGCGTCCGGAGCCTGTGCTTCACAATGGGAGAGGCCACAACAGTGAGAGGCCCACATATCGCAAAAAAAAAAAAAAAAATTAAATTAAAATTTAAAAAAAAAAACACTTCTCAGTTACTCTAGTTTTTATATAAATCTCGCATAACAAACATAATTTCCCTGATTTTTCAATGTTGTTTACTTTTTCAGAACATTTTCATGTAAATTTTAGAAAAATCTGATAAATTTCAATACAATAGCTGGCTGGGACTACAATTTGGATTGAATTAAATCTATTAGTATTTTTGGAGAGAATTGACATCTTAATTATAGTGAGTCTTCCCATTCACAGACATGGTATATCTCTCTACTTATTTACTTCTCTCATCAATGATTGTTGTTTTCAGTGATAGGTCTTAGACATTGTCAATTTTATTCCTAAGTTGTTATTGGTGTTTGATGATATTGTGAATGGCAATTTATTTACTTTTTAAAGTTTTAATATATAAAAATGAATAAGAATTGTTTTTACAGTTTTATTGAGATACAATTAATATACATAAAATTCACCCATTTAAATATACAATTAAATGGGTTATAGTATATTTACAAAGCTGTGAAATAATCTCCACAATTAAAATTTCATTACCTAAAAACGAAGCCCTTACTCATTTCAGTCAGTCCCCATTTCACTTCTATCCATCCCCAGCCCTAAGCAGCCAATAGTCTATGTCTTGCCTCTGAGGATTTATCTATCCTAGAGATTTCCTCTAAACAGAGACATATAATATGTAATCTTTTGTGACTGTCTTCTTTTACTTAGCATAATATTTTTGAGTTTCATCCATGATGTAACATACATCAATAAATTGTTCCTTTTTATTTCTGAATGATATTTTATTGTATAGATATGCCATACTTGAAATGTCCAACAATCAGCTAATAATCATATTTGTTTTTTTCCATTTTGGCTATTATGAATATTGCTGCTATAACTATTTGCTTACAAGTTCTGTGTAGATGTATATTTTTGTTTCTCTTAGTTACATACCTATGAGAGGAGTTGCTGGGTTATATATATACACTATCTTTCTATAAATTTATACATAAATTCTATGTTTAACATTTTAAGAAAAAAAAAAAAAACTCTGCAAAGTGACTGCATCATTTTATATTCTCACCAGTGTACAAGAGTTCCATTTTTCCACATCCTCAATAACATGTGTTACTATTTTTTAGTAGTCAGTATAGTGCGTATGAAATGAAGTCTCATCGTGCTTTTGATATTCATTTCCTAATTAGCTAGTGATGTTGATACCTCTCCACATGCTTATTAGTCATTTGCATATTTTCATCAGAGAAATGTTTATTCAGATAAATTACCCATTTTAAAAATTGGATTATTTATTTTTCTATTACTGAGTTACAAAAGTTGGATTCATGTCCCTTATAAGATATATAAGTTGAAAGTATTTTCTCCCATTTTCTGACTTTTAACTTTTTTTTGTGTGTGTGGTATGCAGGCCTCTCACTGCTGTGGCCCCTCCCATTGCAGAGCACAGACTCCAGACGCACAGGTTCAGTGGCCATGGCTCACGGGCCCAGCCGTTCTGTGGCATGTGGGATCCTCCCGGACAGGGGCACAAACTCGTGTCCCCTGCATTGGCAGGCAGACTCTCAACCACTGTGCCACCAGGGAAGCCCTTATGTTATGTTATTTTATTTATTTATTTAAACTTTCTTGATGGTATAGTTTGTAGAACAAAAGTTTTAATTTTGATGAATCAAACTCTTCAATTTTTATATTTTTTATCTTGTGCACTTGGTATCATATTTAAGAAAAGTTTACCTAACTGAAGGTCACAAAAATGTACTCATATTTTCTTCAGAGAGTTTTATAATTTTAGCTCCTATATCTAGGCCTATGATCCATTTTGAGCTAATTGTTTTTCTATTATGTTAGGAAGGGGTAAATTTATTTACCCCTTTATTTAATTTATTTATTTGCATGCAGATATCCAGTTGTCCCAAAATCATTTGCTGAAAAATTATTCTTTCCCCAGTGAATAGTCTTGACACCTTTGTGAAAAATCAATTTTCATAAATGTAAGGCTTATGGATGCTCAGTTCTATTTCATTAATCTATATGTCTATCTTATCCTTAAACTAGAACTGCACTATCTTGATTATTGTATTTAGCTTAATAGTAAGCATTGACATTGGAATTTGTGAATCCTCCAACTTTGTTCTTTTTTCAAGATCATTTTGGCTACCCTGGGTTCCTTGCATTTCCATGTTAACTTTAGATTAACTGGTTAATCTCTGCAAAGCAAACAAACCAATTTTTAAAATAGTTGGTATTTGATAACAATTGTCCTGAATGTGTAGATCAATTTGGGGAGTATTTTCATCTCAACAATATTATGTTTTCTGATCCAAGAAAATGGGATATGAGTACATTTTTCATATTAACTTTTTGTTCTGAGACCTTGCTTAATTTTTCTTACTTCTATGGGCCTTTTTGTCAATTTATTAATGTTTCTACATGAACAATCATGTTTTCAATAAATAAAGCTATTTTAACATTTTTCTTTCCAAATACTTATGCTGTTAATTTCTTTATTTCTAAGATTTCTAGTGCAATTTTTTTTTTTTTTTTTTTTTTCCGGTACGCGGGCCTCTCACTGTTGTGGCCTCTCCTGTTGCGGAGCACAGGCTCCGGAAGCACAGGCTCAGCGGCCAGAGCTCACGGGCCCAGCCGCTCCGTGGCATGTGGGATCTTCCCGGACCAGGGCACGAACCCGTGTCCCCTGCATCGGCAAGCAGATTCTCAACCACTGCGCCACCAGGGAAGCCCTCTAGTGCAATTTTAAACAGAAATGAAGAGAACTGATATTCTCAAATGATATTTTATTATTTTTGTATAATGTAAATCTTAACTACAGGGTACTTCCATTTCTTTCTCTTTTGTGCTATTATTTTCATGGATTTTACTTACTTATATAATAAAAATGAAGTACTTTCACTATTCTTTTTGTAAATGGTCACACAATTTTAAACATTAAGAAAAGATAGAAAAAGATATTTTCACATACACTGACATTTTAAAAATTTCTAGAGCTTTTAATTCCGTTTTTGTGAATTCAAGTTTCCAGTTGGAATTACTTTCCTTTTGATTGAAAAACTTCTTTTGCTATTTCTTGCTGGCCAGTTATTTTCAACAAATTCTCTCATCTTTTTTTTTTTTTTTTTTTCTGAAAAGTCTTTCTTTTATCTTGGTATTTGAAAGAATTCTAGCTTTACAGTTTCAACACCTTGAACACATCCTTCCAATGTCTCCTGTCTTGCATCATTTCTTATGTGAAGTCTGTGATTGATTTTCTTTGCTCCACTGGTGTATATAATGTGTTTTTCTTTTTTTTTTTTTTTGCTCTGACTGCTTTAAAGGCCTTATTTTTGTTATTCATTTTCAAAGATATAATTACAATGTGTCTTGGTGTGATTTTTCCTTTGTGTTTATCCTGATTAGACTTTGACAAGGTTATTGGGTCTCCGAGTTTATAATTTTTATAAAATTTTGAAAACATTGGCCATTAATTCTCCAAATAATTTGCATCTCCTCCATTCATTCTGGAACTCTAATTATTAGTATATTAAACTGTTAATATTGTCCCTTGTCCCACAGGTCAAAAATGCTCTTTTCATGTTTATGTTTTCAATCCTTTTTGTATGCTTCATTTAGAATAATTTTTACTGCTATGTCTTCAAGTTAATTATCATTTCTTGTGCATGTGTGTTTGTCCTGCCCAGGAAATTTTTTATTTCAGATAGTATATTTTAAATCTCTTCATATTCCATTTTATTCCATTTGTTTATATCTTCTATTTTCTTCTCATCCATTCATGTTTTATTTGAAATACCTGAACATAGTTATAATAGCTGTTTTAAAGTTCTTGGCTACTAATTCCATCTTTTAAAAAAATATTCTGAAACTTTCTCTTTATATATCTATATATATATTTTTTTTCTCATAGTACTATGAAACATTTTCCTTTGGCATGTCTAATAAATTATGTTTGAATGATTCCATTATGATTTTTAGATGATTAAAATGTTAAGCGTATGAAATTTGTTTTATATAAATAATTTTGTTTTTGAATTTAGTAGATAGTTACGTGACTTATATTTCAGACTCTGTTCTTTGGTTTTTTGAATCATGCTTTGATAGACAGGGTCTAGAGTAGTCTTTAATCGGGTTCTGTCCCATTACTCAAGTATGACCCTCTAGCATTGCCCTTTACTAAACACCACAAGTGATGATTCTTTTCTCAATTTGTGGTTGAAACACAAACAATTCCTGGTATGACTTCTGGGATCTAGTCAGCTTACCTGACTTCTGCTCACAATATACAGCATGTTTTATTATTTAGCAATGGCTCATGAGGAAACATGCAGTTTTCTGAAATTATTTTTATTTTTTAACATCTTTACTGAAGTATAATTGCTTTACAATGGTATATTAGTTTCTGCTGTATAACAAAGTGAATCGGCTATACGTAAACTTATATCCCCATATCTCCTCCCTCTTGCATCTCTCTCCCACCCTCCCTATCCAACCCATCTAGGTGGATACAAAACACTGAGCTGATCTCTCTGTGCTATGTGACTGCTTCCCACTAGCTATCCATTTTACATTTGGTAGTGTATATATGTCCATGCCACTCTCTCACTTTGTCCTAGCTTCCTCTCCCACTTCCCCATGTCCTCAAGTCCATCTGAAATTGTTTTTATCATAGTTTACTCTTTTTGGAATTCTGCCCTGCAACTTCTGGTTACCTCAGACTCCCTGAACTTCAATCTGTCTTCTCAACTCAGTGAGACATCCATGTTCTCCTTGGAAGTTATTCCCCATGCCAGCATGGTATTTTCCTCTGAGAACAGAGTCTGAAATAAAAGCACAAATGGAGATACATATATCATTTGTAAATATATTTGAAAGTTGTAAACCAAGCTAACAAAATATTAAATAAGATAAATTCTATCAACTTAACAATAATAGCAAAATAGAAATCTGAGAGGTTAGTTTCAAACTTTGAATTCTCAGAATCCTTAAATTTCCAACTTTGCCTGTTCTTTCTTCCTATCTACTCATGCACTTTGAGCAACATCTTGAAAAGGCCTGCTTAAGCTCTGCAAACTAGCCTATGGTGTGTAAACCACTGGTCTAGTCTGTCCTTATGGTTGGGAATGAAGTTGTAGTAACGTAGTTATAAATGAAATTGAGGCTTTTACATTTTTGTTTTCATTGTATACTAAGTATAGTTTGAACATTTTACAAAATGGTGTTTTCATTCATTTCTGTTTATTATACATGTGTATTTGTGTAAGTAAAATTATATGTGTACATACACAAATGCACATGTATAATAAACCTTCTCCACATATGTAATTTTTATGATAGTGTATTGAATCCATAAATGAAACTGCTTCTTTTTTTGTCTTCATTAGAAACCCAATCCAAGCTAATATAAATTGTTTGTATACATGTGATGTGTGTTTGTGTGTGTGTGTGTGTGCGTGTGCGTGTGTGTGTGTGTGTGTGTGTGTGTAAACAGGGGGCAGAGAGACAGAGAGAGAGAAAAATTCATGTAAGAATACAAATGGACCTTTGTAAGTATTTTACCAAACTTTACTCACTTAAATACTGCTCAGTGGAAAAACGTTAAGTTTGGTGTAGATCTCTCCTTGATCCATATTAAATAAATGCAAATATGTAAAGCACTCAGTTATTGACGGTAATAGTCATATTCAATAATGTTAGATTCCTACTTCTCCCACTCTCTCAGTTTCTCAGAAATCATATATGTTAATGGTAGTCTCATGGAGTAATTTCTCAATCTTCATAGTCTAGCCCACTAATGACTAAAAAGGGAAATATTTCAGGCCTATTAGAGATTGGGGATGATGACAAAGACACCTAAACCTGGTCGTTGAGGGAGCTTCAAATCAAATTATATAGACTTTCTTTCCCTCTGCTCTGAGCTGATGTTATTCAGAGGGATAGGTAGCATGAAAACTAGACCATTAAATTCAGAGAATGTGGCCTATATAAGGAAAACCCAAAAGGGGAAACATGCCTAAAGATAATTTCTCATAAAAGAGCTAAATTCTAAATGATTTAGCTTCCATCTGATATCTATAGAAACAGGAATTGGGTGAGAATGGAAGGATTAAATGTCACCTCAGAATACCCATTCCACCTTCCTCCTGATGGTCGTGTCCCAACATTTTAACATACCCTAGGCCTCTAGATAAATTTCAATAGAGTATCTAGGTTGGGAGCAAAACAGTGGTCTACATTTTTCTAAGGAACTCCCAACAGATGTGCCTCTTCTTTGGCTGAACTGAACATAGGCCTTTTCCAAGGTATAGGATAAGCAACTTTTTTTTTTTTTTTTTTTTCCAGTTCTGTATGGCTTGATGACTCTCAATCTCTGAGCCTCCACCCTCTCCGTGCTGATCAATGTCTTCGCTCCTTGAAGGTCAGGCCTTCTGCAAACTGCCTGGATTAAGGTCTCCATGTCAGAGCCTGTTACCTGCTGCAGAGCCCCTAATGTCATTAGCAAGAAAATGAAAGAAGCTTCCAAACAACCTTCAGATCGATGTTAACATTGTAACTTCCAACAGCTGCTGCTCAGCTTCTTTATTTGTTAAGGCCTCCTCCTATGTGGAACTTTCTTGACTCAAGTTTAATTCTATCAATTTGACAAAGATGTTTTGAGCAGCTGTTTTGTATCCAGGACTGAGCAAAGCCTTAGAAAAGTGAAACACATAGGATAGAGTGGGTCCTTTCCCACAAGATAATAAGTATCCAACTGGAAAGAGGGAAATCACAAGGCATTTACAGGATTGTATATGTTCAAGATGATTTCAATAACAAAATGTAAACTTAGAAGGTGGTCTGAGGAGGTATATCCATGCTGGTAATGATGGAAGAAAGGCAAGATTGCCATTTCTTGGGCTTATGATACAAAATTCAGCACATTTCATTACACTGAATTTCCAGATTTTTCTATCAAAACTCAGCACAGGAATAACACAAAAACTCCCACGAAGCAACTCTATTTCTACTTGAGGGTGCTTCAATTTCTTGTAGTGAAGGGAGGAGGGAGAAATTGGTAAAAAAAAAAAAAAAAAAAAAAAAAAAAAAATCTCTTAAAGTTGTTTCCTTTGTTTTAGGAAAACAGAGTAATGGAAATGTGGTCCTCTTTCACCTGGTTAATGAAGTTCTAAAATGGACTCTCTCCTGCATTGATATTAAAAATCAATAGGCAGTCTAGCAGCCTTTCTTCACAGTGCCAGGCAGATGGTTCTAGAATCATGTCTGTCTACCCTCTTGTGAGTCAGCCATGACTGATACTTTCAAAGTCTAACAACCCTGAGAAAAATTCTTAGAGAAAATCAAAATACTTTGCTGCCCATTCAAAACTCTCAGCAATCTGGGCCATGCTCTTACTTTTCCAATCTCATCTTCTTTCCCTGTTCTATTCACATCTTCTATTACCGACATACTCATCTCCAAAATATCTTTTGTACATCACATGGGCTTTATTTCCTCACCATTTCTCTATCGTGAAGGCTCTTTCTTAGTATTTTTCTTCTTTTTACACCTACTCTTTTTTTATATAGCCCGGTTCAATCTAAACTTGCTCTACCAAGTTTTTGCTGACAACTCCCATGCATGGTGAACTCTAATTTCTCTGAAATTCTGATTTTTGACTTTCTGAACCATTTATCTGATACTTATCTAGTACCTTCTGACATTTCTTATTTTGTGGCTTGCACTCATATTCATTTTCTGTATATGAATACCCTCCCATTTATGTTAACCTAGTTTCTCGTATTAGAACATAAATTTTTATGTATGGAACATTTATTTTTATCCTATGTAAACTTATGTTACATCGCTCCATCAGTCTCTATTGAATAAATAATAGTCTAAGAAACTCCAAGACAGGCAAATCTTTTGCTAAAGTATTACCTCAGTAAACAAAAATGAATTTTATATGTCCTGCTTCTCATAGATAACCTAGACTTCTATAGCTGTTATTTCTCTGAAAACTAAGCAAGTGTTTTATGCCTTACAGGATCCCATATTCATCTGGTTTGCTTCCTACTCTCTCACTACAGTGTTTCAAAGTTCTGTTTTTTCTTTGTCTCATTAGCTCTAAATTTTAGAGTTCTGGCCTTGGAACTCCATTATTCTCTACTTATATGAATTCCCCAGGAGATTTAAACAAGCCTCATGTCTTCAAGTATAGTCTCTACACTATTAACTTTCAGCTGTATGTCTCAAATACCGACTTCATCAATGAACGCTATGAACTACACATCTGCAAATGGATACTGAGTAAACATCTAAAATTTAATGTGTCCAAAATTCATTCTAACTCAACTGCTTGCATAGCCTGCTTCTTTTTAGTCTTCCCAATCTATTCCAATTTTTTATACCAAAATTCTCAAGTTTTTTTAAAAATTCAAACGTTTTATTATGGGAGATTTCACACATATATAAATGACATGAAATAATATAATGAACTGCCTTGTAATCATCACCCAATTTCAATGACTATCAATGTTCTGTCCTTATTTTATGTAACTTCTCCCACTCCCCACTTGTGTTGAGAAGCCTGAGCTTGTATAGTGAATTAAGAATGTACAGATTATGACCTGCTGAATGAGGGGACACCAGCCACTCACACAGTGCCAGCAGGTAGCTCCTTCAACATCAGAGTTTCCACTTAGGGGATGTTTTGATTAAAGATGCAGTTTCAGTATATCCACACAAAGGATATAGAGTCACAAGATTAATTACTTACAGGTTCCAGAAGGTGGATGGATTCCAATGAGCCAGGGGAAGGGCAATCCTCAGTCCCAGGTCATGTAAGAGCAGGAGATGAAGAGCAGGACAGTGAGCACCTATTAATTATAAGGTGGTTGGGGTAGAGGTCACTAACCTTTTGCAGGTGTAACTCTAAGTCATTATCTTAAAAGGTGCCCAAGAAAAAGCAAAGTGGGAATGTATGGTGGGAATCCTAAACACAAAACCTTATCTAAATGTCCAGACTCTGGGTGTGAGTAGGTGAAATGCCTAGACAACAACTCAGAAAAACGAAAGTTGTTTCTCTCACCATAATTGACCCCATGATGCCTTGGCAATAATCTTTAGGGAAAATCATAGGTACTGTCTGTTTGGTGTAGATATTAAAAACCACTGGCAGGGTTTTTGTCATCTGGCACATGAAACATTTGAGCAGAGCAAAAATGCTGATCATCAATATCAATAGAAAAATGAGAGTTTGAAATCCTGTTTGTAACCATCTCTCCACTGGTTGTGATCCTGTCAAAAAAATAAATCAAAGCCCTTGGATAAGGTTAAGGTAGATATTTGGTTAAAAACTTGGGTGGATTGTGGAGTACTTGTACCTACTGAGCCATCTTTTGTAAGTTTGTCTGAGTTTATCCAGAATTATTAATATATATGAAGCAGGTGGTGCCCCTTACAGCAATACACCTCCTTCCTGGGCCAGTAAGTAATCTAGAGCTAAACAGTTATCCAAGCTGTCTGTGGTAAAGAATCCCATTGTTGCTGCATTAAGGCTGGGCTTTGGTATAACAGCCCAGTGTGCTTGGCTGGGTTGGCTCCCAGGTCGGGGTTCACCTTAATGACATGTTGTTTTGTTTCCAGTGCGGTGACAACTAACCCAGTCCCTGTGAAGGTAGTAGAAGGCCTACTCCCAATATAATGGGGCTGAATATCACATGCTTTTGACATGAGGGGGTACAAAGAAAGATGGTTCTGGGGACCCGATCAGTGATGTAAGTGGTCCCAAAGAGACTGAAGTGCACTGGTGTGAACAGACAGGACTCTAGGGTGCAGGAAGGCAGAAGCATTGGAGGTGGAGGGAAGGAAAAGCGCTGTGTGGAGAACCACATGTGTGATGGCTCACAATGGGCATCAACTGTGTGATCAGAGAAACCAAAGTAGTCGGGGTTTCCCTGGATGGCTGAGCTGTGAGGTCCAAGACTATCACGATTGTGCTCCTTGGGAGGAGGTGTGGGTCATATTCTTCCAGGTGGTGTTGGTGTCTGGGCAGATATGGAGGATTATAAAGGGCGCCTGGATGCCCCATACTGTAGTATTGCGAAGTATGTTACACAGAGCAGTTGAGTACCATGGAGAGCTGCAGGACAAGGCTCAGAGAGGAGTTGGATGCCTTCTGTTGGGCAAACGGGGACAGGGTCAAAAAATCAGCCAGGTAGGCCACTAACTCAGGAAACAGACTTTAGTTAATACAGGGCACCTCCTCTGGGTTGGAAGTGGTTAGGGTGTTCTGTGGGAGCAAGATATACCCATTGAACCATCCCAATTTCACATTCCTCTAGGGGTGTCCAATAACCCTTAGCTGTAGTAGTTGCCATGGATGGTGGGCCCGGAGCTGAGGTGTAAAAATCCACACCAGGAGCTTCTTCCTTCTGACCTTGTGGGCCACCGAGGTCTGGGGGGTGGGGTGGGTACTCTTCCTCACAAACCATCAGCTTTTAAATTTTGTCTGCATCTCCTGCCCTGGTGGCTCCACGCATTCAGAAGCTGCCTCCCTGTGGCAACAGGTTTGGGACTCCTCTAAGGTATTTGATAAAATGGGCCCTCAATATCCTGGTGTTTTTAACAAATTAGGAATGTTGGGGTCTTTGTCCAATTTGGCCTGCTGGTGCATCTCAGCCGCTGTAAGCAAAGTTTAGAACCGATTCCAAAGACCCCTAAGAGCCAATCAGTGCCATTCTCTCTCTCCCTTTGGACATTTATTTTTCTAGGAAACCTTACATTTCTATCGTGATGTAGTTACGTGTCTCTATTTCTCATTCACACTGGTTGTCAGACATCATGGCACGTTGGTACTAACAGGGAACGCCTGGGACAGAGGTTGCTTCTTCCCTAAATCATATGCTGCTGCCTCCTGTTCTAGTATGTCCCATTCAACCTCCGACGAGGGATCGGGGTCCACCTCCACCAGTGCAACGTTAGCCGATGTATTTCAGAAAGCACCCAAGCCCCGAAAACGTAGCACTCACCACTTAACCTGTGGATATGCTACCACGCTCAGTAACGTCCGAGCCATGGGGCAGGGGTCTTACAAGCATCTAGTACTTTGTCGATCTCCTCTGGGGACTTGAGAGGAGCTGGTACCATGTGTTCTCGGGACCCAGCTTTCTCTTTCAGCAACATATGGTGCACTTGCCTCACAGCGTTTGCCTCCCAGGATGCCAGGATGGTCCTGCTAGAGCTGCCTCTTCGTGAGTTAGGCCAGCTCCCCAAGCTCAGCACCCAGTCCTGAGCCAACATAGTGGGCCCAGCAATGAGCCTCCCCCTCTAGCACTAACTTAGGATCTCATAGCCCGCCCCAGTCCGTGCCTGGGGTAAAGAGGCAGAGTCGGATTGTCCCTGTTAACTCACCTTGGCTCAACGCGCTGGGGCGTCTCTGCAAGGGAGTCTAACTTTTTACAGCACCAACAGTTTAGGGTGGAGATTCACAGCAGCACCTGGCGTCAGCAATGCACAGCAGAACAGAGCAACATCACTGACTGCCAGCAAGCAGTGGTTCCTTCCCAGAGAGGCTGAGTGGTCTGAGGGAGGAAGTTAGGGAAACATTTGCAGCTCTGAGGCATCATATGAGGTACAAAGTGCGCCCACAATCCCATCCTCCTCCTCAATTGTATTGAGTAGCTGGAGTTGGTGTACTGAATTAAGAACATGCAGATTATGACCTGCCGTATGAGGAAGCACCAACCACCCTTACTGGTTGGCAGGTATCTCCCTCAGCATCTGGTCTCCTACTTTGGGAACATGGAAAACATGGGACATTTTGATTGAAGGTGAGGTTTCAACATACCCAAGAAAAGGAATTAGAGTCACAAGATTTATTACTTACATACCCTAGAAGGAGGTTGGGTTGCAATGAGCCAGGGGAAGGGCAGTCCTCTGACCCTGGTCATGGGAGAAAAGGGGATGGAGAATAGGACAGAAAGAGCCTATTACTTATAAGGGGTGGAGGTCACTAACTTTTTGCAGGCTTAACTCTAAGTGGTTATTTTTACAGGTCTCCCCCCGCACCCCGGGGAAAAGCAAAGTGGGAATTTATGGCAGAAACCCTAGATTCAAGTCCAGTCTCTGGGAGTGAGCAGGGTTATCATACTGTGAAATGCCTAGACAGCAATTCAGAAAAACAAAAATGTTTTATCTTTTTTCCTTCATCACACCACTCAATTATTTTTAGACTTTTATTTTCTGGGTAAAACTGATGTACATTGAAGGGCAAAAATTCTAAGTGTACAATTTTTGATGAATAGATACATCTCTGTAAACAACACTCCAATCAAGATAAATTACATTTTATCAACACAGAAATTTCCCTCATGTCCTTTCAAAGTCAATCCCTTACCTCACCTAAAGACCACCACTAATCTGAGATTCATCCATATTTTGCATCTATCATTAGCTTATTTTTTAATTACTGAGTATTCATTGTATGAATATATCACAGTTTATCAATTCTATTGATAGGCATTTGGTTGTTTGAATGTTTGGAAAATGTCAATTAAGCTGCTACAAAAATTATTCTTCTAGTCTTTTTAGGGTCATGTGTTTTCCTTTATCTTGGCAAAATATCCAGGAGTAGGAAGGTTGGATTACAGGCAGGTTTATATTTCATTTTATAAAAGCTTTCCATAACTTTTTATAGAGTAGTTGAGTAATTTTACGCTCCACAAATAATATATGACCATTGAGGTTACTCAGCATCCTCATCAACATTTATTGTTGCCAGTCTTCATAATTTTAGTCATTCTAATAGGCGTTTGGTAACATCTCATTGTGGATTTAATTTACATTGCTATGGTAAGAATTTCTCTTATATTTATTGAGTATTAGGATACATTTTCTTTGTAATATCTGTTCAGAGCCTTTGCTTTTTAAAAGAGTTGGTTGTTTATCACTTTAAATTTGAGTTTGATGTATTCTTTACTGGTACTGTATGCAAGTTCTCTGTCAGAGAAAAATTTTGGCAATATTTTTTCTAGTCTGTGGTTTGCATATTTATCTTCTTAATGGCCTTTTGATTAGTTACTTTAATGAAATTTAAAATCTCAGATTTTTAAAAAATTTATGGTTATTGCTTTCTGGATTTCATCTAGGAAATATTTCCTTATCCCCAGCACACAAAAACATCCCTCTATATTTTCCTTAAAATGCTTTATAAAAGTTTTAACTTTTTGTATAAGTTTTTATTTCTGTAATCTGCTTTGAGGGTGAAAATTTGAAACTCATTTTTTCTTCTTGTATGTATATTCAATTATTACAGGATCATTTGACCTTCCTTTTCCCTGTAAATTGCTTTGGAAATTTGGTTGTACATTATTTGGTCTATGTATGTATATTTATGCCAATTCCATACTGCCTTTAATACTGTAACTTTATAATAACTCTGGATGTCATGTGGCTTAATTCTTCTAATATTTTTCTTCTTTATTAAAATTATTTTGGCTATTCTATATTTTTTGTATTTTAATATAAATTGTAGAATTATCCTGTAAGCTTCTATACAAAGCCTGCTGGGATTAGGAATGGGATTGCTATGAATCTATAGACCAATTAGGGAAATTGGACATCTTTTAAAGTCTTAAACTATAGTCTTTCAATCTATGAACATGGTGTATTTTTTCTGTTTACAATTTTTCTATTTACATTTTTAAATTTCCTGTCATCAATGTGTAGTTTTCTGTTTAGAGGTTTTGAACAGTGTTTATTACATTTTGTTTAAGTATTTTTATGGCAACCTAAATTGAATTTTTAGCTCATATTCCAGTTGTTTCTACTAACATACAAAAATATAATTGATATTTTTGTATTAATTTTGCACCCTGATACCCTGTGACTCACTATTTCTAATAATTTTTGTTGCTCCCTTAACATTTTCTTCTTTAAAATTATATGGCATATGAAAATAAAAAGTTTTACATCTCCCTTCTCAAATTTTATAATTTATATTTATTTTACTTGCCTTGTTACTTGACCAGGAACTGTAACATAATGCTGAATAGAGGAGATGAAAGTAAAAATCATAGCCTTGTTCTTGATCTTAGGGAGAAAGAGTTTATTTCACCTTTAAGCATGTATGATTTTATAGTTGTCCTCTAACGGTTTTAAAAAGTTCCCCTCAATTCCTGGTTTGCTTAGAAATTTATATTTATTTTTAAAATTTATTTATTTATTCATTTATTGGCTGCTTTGGTCTTCGTTACTGTGTGTGGTCTTTCTCTAGTTGTGGCAAGTGAGGCCTATGCTTCATTGTGGTGTGTGGGCTTCTCATTGCCATGGCTTTTCTTGTTGTGGAGCACGGGTTCTAGGTGCATGGTCTTCAGGAGTTGTGGTGCATGGGCTTCAGTAGTTGTGGTACACAGGCTTCAGTAGTTGTGGCTCATGGGCTCTAGAGTGCAGGCTCCGTAGTTATGGTGCACAGGTTTACTTGCTCTGCATACTGTGGGATCTTTCTTGACCAGGGATCAAACCCATGTCCCCTGCATTGGCAGGCAGATTCTTAACCACCATACCACCAGGGAAGCCCAGAAATTTTAAAACTTAGGATTGTGTGTTTAATTTTGTCAAAAATTATTTCCACACCTATTGAATTTCTCATACAATTTCTCTTCTTTATTTCATTATAATAAAGATTACATTAGTGGATTTTTAAATATGAAATGACATTGCACTCCTGGGTTAAACTTAACCTGTTCAAGTTGTATTGCTTTTTTTAATGTATCAATGAATTATATTTGATATTATTTTATTGAAGACTTTTTAATGTTCATGTTTTTGAATAATGTCTGTCTTTAATATTATTTTGTAATGTGTTTCTAAGATATTGCAACAGTAATTATGCTGCCTTCAAAAAATGGGTTGGAAGATCTTTATTACTACTCTGTTTTCTAAAAGAAGTTCCTCTTAAATGTTTGGTAAAATTCTCTCGTGAAATGATGGGACTTGGACTTGTCTGTGTGTGTAATTTTCTTTGAAAAATAAGAGATTATTCAAAATTTTTATTTTAATCTCATGCAAGTTTGGTAGGCTGTTTTTTCAATAGTTCCTTTTATTTCATACAAACTATCAAGTTTGTCTGCATAATTTCACTCAAATATACTGTTATATTCCTTTTGATATCTCCAAGATTTGTGGTGATAACTCCTGATATTAACAACTTATTTTTTCTTTCTTCTCCTAATCTGTCTTGCTAGGAGTTTATTGATTGTATTGATCCTTTCAGATAACTAACTTTTATCTTTGCTATTTTTTTATATTTTTGTCTACATTTTAGTTTATTTTACTGTATTATTTTCTTTTTTTTCTTATTAGTCATCAGTTTTATACACATCAGTGTATACATGTCAATCATAATCACCCAATTCATCACACACAACCCCTACCCCCCCACCTCTTTCCCCCCTTTGTGTCCATACATTTGTTCTCTACATCTGTGTCTCTATTTTTGCCCTGCAAACCAGTTCATCTGTACCATTTTTCTAAGTTCCACATATACACATGAATATACGATATTTGTTTTTCTCTTTCTGACTTACTTCACTCTGCATGACAGTCTCTGGATCCATCCACATCTCAACAAATGACCCAATTTCATTCCTTTTTATGGCTGAACAATATTCCATTGTATATATGTACCACATCTTCTTTATCTATTCCTCTGTCAATGAGCATTTAGGTTGCTTCCATGACCTGGCTATTGTAAATAGTGCTGCAATGAACATTGGGGTGCATGTATCTTTTTGAATTATGGTTTTCTCTGGGTATAAGGCCAATAGTGGGATTTCTGGGTTATATGGTAATTCAACCTTTAGTATTTTAAGGAAGCTCCATACTGTTCTCCATAGTGGCTGTACCAATTTACATTTCCACCATGAGTGCAAGAGGTTTCCCTTTCCTCCACACACTCTCCAGTATTTGTTTGTAGATTTTCTGATGATGCCCATTCTAACTGGTGTGAGGTGATATCTCATTGTAGTTTTGATTTGCATTTCTCTAATAATTAGTGATGTTAAGCAGCTTTTCATGTGCTTCTTGGCCATCTGTATGTCATCTTTGGAGAAATGTCTATTTAGGTTTTCTGCCCATTTTTGGATTGGGTTGTTTGTTTTTTTAATAGTGAGCTGCATGAGATGTTTATATATTTTGGAGATTAATCCTTTGTCTGTTGATTCATTTGCAAATATTTTCTCCCATTCTGAGGGTTGTCTTCTTGTCTTGTTTGTGGTTTCCTTTGCTGTGCAAAGGCTATTAAGTTTCATTAGATCACGTTTGTTTATTTTTGTTTTTATTGCCATTACTCTAGGAAGTGGATCAAAAAAGATCTTGCTGTGAATTATGTCAAAGAGTGTTCTTCCTATGTTTTCCTCTAAGAGTTTTAGAGTGTCTGGTCTTACATTTAGGTCTCTAATACATTTTGAGTTTATTTTTGTGTATGGTGTTAGGGGGTGTTCTAATTTCATTCTTTTACACATAGCTGTCCAGTTTTCCCAGCACCACTTATTGAAGAGGATGTCTTTTCTCCATTGTTTATCCTTTCCTCCTTTGTCATAGATTAGTTGAGCATAGGTACGTGGGTTTATCTCTGGGTTTTCTATCTTTTTCCATTGATCTATGTTTCTGTTTTTGTGCCAGTACAATATTGTCTTTATTACTGTAGCTTTATAGTATAGTTTGAAGTTAGGAAGTCTGATTCCTGCTGCTCGGCTTTTTCCCTCAAGACTGCTTTGGCAATTCGAGGTCTTTCGTGTCTCCATACAAATTTTAAGATTTTTTGTTCCAGTTCCATAAAAAATGCCGTTGGTTATTTGATAGGGATTGCATTAAATCTGTAGATTGTTTTGGGTAGTACAGTCATTTTCACAATATTGATTCTTCCAATCAAAGAATGTGGTACATCTCTCCATCTGTTGGTATCATGTATAATTTCTTTCATTAGTGTCTTATAGTTTTCTGCATACAGGTCTTTTGTCTCCCTAGATAGGTTTATTCCTAGGTATTTTATTCTTTTTGTTGCAATGCTAAATTAGAGTGTTTCCTTAATTTCTCCTTCAGAGTTTTCATCAATAGTGTATAGGAATGCAAGAGATTTCTGTGCATTAATTTTGTACCCTACAACTTTACCAAATTCATTGATTAGCTCTAGTAGTTTTCTGGTGGCATTTTTAGGATTCCCTATGTATACTATCATGTCATCTTCAGACAGTGACAGTTTTACTTCTTTCCCAATTTGTATTCCTTTTTCTTATTTGATTGCTGTGGCTAGGACTTCCAAATCTATGTTGAATAATAGTGGTGAGAGTGGACATCCTTGTCTTGTTCCTGATCTTAGAGGAAGTGCTTTCAGTTTTTCCCCACTGAGAATGTTTGGTCTGGCTTTGTCATATATGGCCTTTATTATGTTGAGGTATGTTCCCTCTCTGTCCATTTTCAGGAGAGTTATATCATAAATAGGTGTTGAATTTTGTCAAAAGATTTTTCTGCATCTGTTGAGATGATCATATGGTTTTTATTCTTCAATTTGTTAATATGGTGTATCACATTGATTGATTTGCATATATTGAAGAATACTTGTATCCCTGGGATAAATCCCATTTGATCATGCTGTATGATCCTTTTAATGTGTATTTGGATTCTGTTTGCTGATATTTTGTTGAGGATTTTTGCATCTATATTCATCAGTGATATTGGTCTGTAATATTCCTTTTTTGTAGTATCTTTGTCTGGTTTTGGTATCAGGGTGATGGTGGACTCATAGAATGAGTTTGGGAATGTTCCTCCCTCTGCAAGTTTTTGGAAGACTTTGAGAAGGATAGGTGTTAACTCTTCTCTAAATGTTTGATAGAATTCACCTTTGAAGCCATCTGTTCCTGGACTTTTGTTTGTTGGAAAATTTTTAATCACAGTTTCAATTTCCTTACTTGTGATTGGTGTATTCATATTTTCTACTTCTTCCTGGTTCAGTCTTGAAAGGTTATACCTTTCTACAAATTTGTCCATTTCTTCCAGTTTGTCCATTTTATTGGCATAGAGTTGCTTGTAGTAGTCTCTTAGGATGCTTTGTATTTCTGTGGTGTCTGTTGTAACTTCAGCTTTTTCGTTTCTAATTTTATTGATTTGAGTCCTCTCTCTTTTTCTTGATGAGTCTGTCTAATGGTTTATCAATTTTGTTTGTCTTCTCAAATAACCAGCTTTTAGTTTTATTGATCTTTGCTGTTGTTTTTTTGTTTCTATTTAATTGATTTCTGCTCTGATCTTTATTCTTTCTTTCCTTCTGCTAAATTTTGGTTTTGTTGTTCTTTCTCTAGTTCCTTCAGGTGTAGGGTTAGATTGTATATTTGATATTTTTCTTGTTTCTTTCAGTAGGCTTTTATAGCTATGAAGTTCCCTCTTAGAAATGCTTTTGCTGCATCCCATAGGTTTTGGATCATTGTGTTTTCATTGTCATCTGTGTCTAGGTATTTTTTGATTTCCTCTCTGATTTCTTCAATGATCTCTTGGTTATTTAGTAATGTACCATTTAGCTTCCATGTGTTTGTGCTTTTTACTGTTTTTTCCCTATAATCAATTTCTAGTCTCATAGCGTTGTGTTCAGAAAAGAAGCTTGATATGATTTCAATTTTCTTAAAATAACTGAGGCTTGATTTGTGACCCAAGATGTGACCCATCCTGGAGAATGTTCCATGTACACTTGAGAAGAAAGTGTAATCTGCTGTTTTTGGATGGAATGTCCTATAAATATCAGTTAAATCTAACTAGTCTATTGTATCATTTAAAGCTTCTGTTTCCTTATTTATTTTTATTTTGGATGATCTGTCCATTGGTGTAAGTGAGGTGTTAAAGTCCCTCACTATTATTGTACTACTGTTGATTTCCTTTTTTATAGCTGTGAGCAGTTGCCTTATGTATTGAAGTGTTCCTATGTTTTGTACATATAATTGTTATATCTTCTTCTTGGATTGATCCCCTGATCATTATGTAGTGTCCTTCCTTGTCTCATGTAACATTCTTTATTTTAAAGTGTATTTTATCTGGTATGAGTATTGCTACTCCAGCTTCTTTTGATTTCCGTTTGCATGGAACATCTTTTTCTATCCCCTCACATTCAGTCTGAATGTGTCCCTCATTCTGAAGTCTGTATCTTGTAGACAGCATATATATGGGTCTTGTTTTTGTATCCATTCAGCAAGCTTCTGTTTTTTGGTTGGGGCATTTAATCCATTCATGTTTAAGGTAATTATCGATATGTATGTTACTATGACCATTTTATTAATTGTGTTGGGTTTGTTTTTGTAGGTCCTTTTCTTCTCATGTGTGTATCCCACTTAGGGAAGTTCCTTTAGTATTTGCTGTACAGCTGGTTTGGTGGTGCTGAATTCTCTTCGCTTTTGCTTGTGTGTAAAGCTTTTGATTTCTCCCTTGAATCTGAATGAGATCCTTTCTGGGTAGGGTAATCTGGTTGTAGGTTCTTCCCTTTTCTCACTTTAAGTATATCATGCCACTCCCTTCTGGCTTGTAGAGTTTCTGCTGAGAGATCAGCTGTTAACCTTATGGGAGTTCCCTTGTATTTTTTTTGTTGTTGTTGTTTTTCCCTTGCTGCTTTTAATAATCTTTCTTTGTCTTTAGTTTTTGCCAATTTGATTACTATGTGTTTTGGCATGTTTCTCCTTGGATTTATCCTGTATGGGACTCTCTGTGCTTCCTGGACTTGTGTGGCTTTTCCTTTCCCATGTTAAGGAAGTTTTTGACTATAATCTCTTCAAATGTTTTCTCTAGTCCTTTCTCTCTCTCTTCTCCTTCTGGGGCCCCTATAATGCAAATGTTGTCACATTTAATGTAGTCCCAGAATTCTCTAAGGTTGTCTTCATTTCTTTTAATTGTTTTTTTCTTTATTCTGTTCTGCAGAAATGAATTCCTCCATTTTGTCTTTCAGGTCACTTATCCGTTCTTCTACCTCAGTTATTCTGCTATTGATTCCTTCTAGTGTAGTTTTCATTTCAGTTATTGTATTTTTCTTCTGTTTGCTTGTCCTTTAATTCTTCTGGGTCTTTGTTAAACATTTCTTGCATCTTCTCTATCTTTGCTTCTATTCTTTTTCTGAGGTCCTGGATCATTTTCACTATCATTATTCTGAATTCTTTTTCTGGAAAGTTGCCTATCTCCACTTCATTTAGTTGTTTTTCTGGGGTTTTATCTTGTTTCTTTATCTGGTACATAGCCCTCTGCCTTTTCATCTTGTCTTTCTTTCTGTGAATGTGGCTTTTTTTCCACAGGCTGCAGATTTGTAGTTTTTTGCTTCCACTGTCTGCCCTCTCCACCTTATTACTTTCTAATATTTACTTTGAAATTAAGTTGGTTTTAACATTTCCCTTGGTTTGTTTGAAATTTAGATAATTGTTTTTAAGTTTTTCTTATTGTTCCAAGCCCTGTGTTACTTGCATTCTATAAATTTTGATACATTGTATTTTCATTACTCTTCATTTTGGAAATTTTTCCAATTTTCCTTTTTATTTCTCCTCTCTCTCCTTCCTTTTCCCTTTATTTATTTTTTTGCTTATAGGTTATTTGGAAGTGCCTTAATTCCAAAATATGTGTCACTTTCTATATGCATTCTTTTGATTGATTTCTAAATTAATTCTGCTGTGTTCAAAGAATACGTTCTATAATATTTCGGTCTTTGGGACTTATTGGCACTTGTTTTATTACTCAACATGTGATCTATCTTGTTGAATATTTTGTATGACCTTGAAAGTAGGATATGCTTTTTTCTTGTCTCGTTTGCTGTTTAATCAATATTCATTAGATTAAGATCACTGATAGTGTGGTTTAGATCCTATTTACCTTCACTAATATTTTGTCTAGTTCTATTACTTACTGAGTATGGATATTAACATTATCAGCATGATTGTGTATTTTCCTATATTTCCTTTTAATTTTTAGTTTTCCATTGAATTCTTCTATTGGTTTTTTAAGTATACCATTTAGCACCAGCTTTTAATAGTAACTCTTGGGATTACACTATAATGATATTGTTCTTGATGCTCCTCCTTCCATTACCTCAGTGTGTTCTCTTCAATCTTCATTAAATTCTGTTGACTATAACTTTAAAATTAATCTAGATGTTGACTTCATCAAACCATCTCCACTATAGCATCTCAATTTTCATGCTCTTTCACCTTTGTTATTGTAAAATCCTCCAAGATTATTAATTCATTTCTCTATTCTTTCTCCTTTTTAGTCTTTTACAAACACAGCAAAGTTAAATCTTGTTCAGCTGCAAGTGAGATCACATCCTTTTTGTTTTCCACTGCACTCAGCATAAAAGCTAAAGTTCTATCAGAAATGCAAAGCCTGAGTGGTCTGCTCCATCTTCATTCAGTTACCCGTTTTTTGCTTATCTTGTGCTCACCTTCCTCCTTAATCACTCTAATTTAAATAAAAAGAAATCTTTGCCTTTTCTTTCAGATATCAATTAAGTTTCTATTCAGGGCCTGTTATTTTCTATTCTCTTTGCCTGGAACACTCTAGAATTTCAGTGGTTATTTTGCTTCTTCAGATTTTCACTCAAATGCCATCTTCTCATTGAGTCTTTCTCTAACAACCCTACCTAAAATTAGTGCTCCTCTTACCCAGTAACCTCCCATGCCTCTTCTCACTTTAGTTTTCTGTTCAGCACTTATAACTATTTTAAATGGCATTTATTTAACTTATTTATTTCATTCTCCCACCCACATTGGATTCTAAGTTTAATGAAAACAGAGATGTTTGTTGGTTTTGTTTACTGCTAGTGCCTAGACTAATATCTAACTTTCTGCTAATGGCACAACTTGAAGTGCCAGATAATAGTCTCAGACCAGGATTTTTTTTTTTTTTTGCACATTTTAGCTGTCCTGATTTAATAATCTTTTAATATTCCTTGATAAATGGTGAGCTAATCTTACCTTGAGTACCTTTAAGTGAAGATGATTTTACTTCCTCCCTGGGTACCTTGTTTCCAGAGTCCTAAGTGTTCTAATAGTTACAAAGTTTTTCCTAATAATTAACCTAAATTTTCCCTCTGTTGAAACAGAAACCCCATTAGCTCCTACTCTGTCTTTGTTGACTAATGATAATATTTCATAGACTCACTCTTCTGTATTTGTGGATATCTGCTGTACCTACCCTCAGCCATTGGTCAAGGAAATGTGTCAGCAGAATGGCCACATGGGGACTAGCCAGGCCCAGAGCAGGCATCAGCAGCTCATCTCCTCACAACAGTAATGAATGAAAATTAAATAGGCAGTGAGATTATGAGGGGGCTCCTAACTGGGGTTACATTCAGGTCTTGTATTGATGAATTGTCTGACACTTTTGAAGAAAGTTAAGTGTTGTGAGCAGCTACAGAGCAACTTGAAACTTTTTATTTAAAAAATTTAATAAATTTTTATTGACAATCTGGATGATAAAGAAGCCTTTTCTAGTTTCCCTTCTCTGTTCTTCAGAAGATATTTTCTAGATATCAGTCTTTATAGAGGCTTTTGTAACTCCACACTTCCTTGTCCTAAGTAAGTTTTCTAAAGTATCTTATGTTTGCTAGGATTTTATGGAATAGTGTCTATTTGAGTTGGACATTTTGACTTTCCTTACATTTATTATTGACTTTTTGGGTCTATACAAGAATATAATTTCTGAATCCAGTTGCTTTCTCATAATGTTTCAAACTGCACCTTCATTTTCACCATGAAATTGCCCATTTATTTATAAATGTAGCCAAAGATAATACAAAGAAAACAATTTCGTTTAACTGGTTGAATCATTATAAAAAAGAAAGATAGTGTGATGAATGGAAAGAATCCTGACTCACAGTTGGGAGATATGAGGTGAACTTCCATCTTTTTTATTTAATAGCAACATGGCCCTTGGGAAAATTTCTCTGAGTTACTGAACTCCAGTTGCCACATGTTTAAATGAGGCTTTAGACCAGATTATTCTAAGGTTCTTTTTAGTCCCTCAGTTTTATGATTCTGTAGAGGAGAACAACTCCAAAAATCTTATTACCACAATGTTTAAGTTTATTAACCATGCATTTAATGTTAACAAGATCGGTGGAGAACTATTGTAGACTAGAGTTCACAGCAGTGTGGAATAGAAAGTGTCCCTTTGAAATACTGTGAGTAAAAACTAATTCATACTAACTTTTTGTTCCTTCCAAGATGACAGCTAGATAATTTTTATTATGTGTTAACGAGATATGTATTGAGGAACTTTTGACATTTCTTCCATGCTCTTTGCTGCAAGGTTTGGTTTTAAAGTAGCCAGTGAACAAGCAGCTGGTATTTTATCTCAGGTCAAGATTTCTGGCTCTGTCAAATGTGTGAAAGGGGAAGCTTCAGTTATAGCTGCTTATCATTCATGACTTGTCACCCAAGATTAACACCATTGACTAAGCCTAAGCTGGCGACATGTTATAAAAATTTATGATGGTGCTCACTGTAAATCAAAAGTCAAAGCTGGTCCACCTGTCTGAGTTCTGTTTTCTGTTGCTTCAACACTTGTCTACATCATTTTAGAGAAAGTCAAGCTGCCAGCCATGTCACCATTGCATGACATAAGGTGAGAAAGTTGGAGCAGACAGTAGAGATGAGCAAAAGACTTGATAATTCTCATGGTAAAAGGCAAGTTTATAACAATTTTATTCTTTATGGGAAGAGCAATTGTGGGTTAGGAAGATGAGAAGTTTAGTTTTGGACATTTTGAGTTAGAGATGCCTATTAGACATCCATGTGGAACAGCCTAGAAGGAAGTTAAATATTTGAGCTGGGTGTTTAAGGGAGAGATCTATAATATAATATCTCCCAAGTGCTGTCTTCACCCAGTTTTGAAGTCATGGCTAACAATTCTCAATTCTACCCTGCCCCCAATTACTTCTCTTGTCAAGGTCTAACACTTCTAGGTTACAATACACACATGTCCAACTTCAAGAGTCCCTCAGACATGTAATATCCAGGGATAGCTCCTTCTTTCTTAGGCCCACAGAATTATTCAAAATATCCAATCTCTAGGAATCCAGTGAAACTAACTAACCCCACCATATTTTCCATAGATACACCTCCTCCTACAGTTCTAGCTTGCTATTACCCTGTCCTCAGATGCATCAACCATCTGTGTGGCCCTGCATGACAGCCTTCTCTCATTTGGTTCTGTAAATAAAAAAGAATTATGCATATCATCTATCCAAGTGTTCTTATTTTGTTTCTCAACATCAAAAGAATCTTTAAATCTTATAACACAAGGTCAAAATTGGAAATATAAATGTGAAAACCTCTGGTACCAAACAATGTGTCTGGTACATCATAGGAGGTAATTGGGAAAGCAGTAAACCTTCCTGTTTAGTGTTGCACTGTTGCTGTGATTCAGCCCTGGATAGCTGCGTGGTTGATATCACTTGAATCTTCCCCATAAGAGGCATATCCTGACCTAATGGAATGCACATCAGCTTAGGGACCTCAAGGTGAGTATTGCCATCATTGTTGTTTCACCTCTGCTTGTTCTCTTGCCACGTGAGATATTGTGATGGGAAAAATCATAGGATTTGCTAACATGACTGATAAGGATCAGAAGATCAAGCTGTAGATCTCGGTGTATTTAAGGGAATATCAACCAGGATCTAGCAAAGAAAATCAATACCAAAATGTGTAGCAGATGGACCAATAACCACAGGAAGAACATCTTGGTAAAATATTAACAGACCTGGCTTGGATGAATGGATAGATAGATAGAGAGATAGGTAGATAGATAGATAGATAGATAGATAGATAGATAGATATAGAAATAGAGATAGATGTATATACGGTTCTGGTGCCTTTGAATAGAGGGTGATCAAAAGAAACGTTTTGGAAACAACAATGCTTGGTAGTCTATCTCACAAAATCTTAGACAAGAAAGAATCTTTCTTTTCTATCTAATTTCCAGCCACTCCTTCTTTCTCCACACACAAAATCCTTACCCCCATATACATCGTACTTATTTATACCAGCTTCAGCTCTGGCTTTTACTTTCTTCCTCTGATTGTAGATATACAGGAGACTTTATCACAGATAACCCCTTTCAGCACTGTGAGCTTTTGACAACATGGACTCCAGAGGAATTGCAATAAAGTGGCCTATTTTTCTTCATCATACCCAGAAAATTGAACATATTAGAGCTATTTGGATGAATTTGTGGTTCTACTATTGATTAATTTATTCTTTGTCTTTTTGTTCACTTATATTTTTTCTATGCTGTATCTGGAATAATTTGTTTTATCAGCTAATTAATGGACATACCTTACCATTAGTTAAACCAACTATCTCTTTCTATGCTCATTCATGTATTGCCAATCATTTGAAACACAACTCACCATACTTCTTTTTCCAAAGCACTTTTTTGTCTACACTAGGCTGATTTGACTTATATCAACTTTGAACTTAAATAATAGAGAGAGATTTCCCAAGCTATGCAAGGAGGGAACATAAGGGAAAGACAACTTAATATATTTCTTGTTCATTGGTCATTCACAGTCTAGGTGGGAAGTTCAGAATAAGAAATTAAATGTATGATGAGAAGTTGAGTGACTTGAAGAGACTCTTAGACAATGTATATTTGGGGTACATCATCTTCCAATTTTTAGAATTTATTCTGGCTTTCAAGATGTAGATGTGTCCAGCCTTTGGTCACTGTATGATAAAAAGTAATCATGTGCTATAATTTCATTTGGATATTGAACCTTGGAGGCATCTCACATCACAAAATAACTTCCTTGGCAGGGAGTTTTACCTTATATTCTCTGCTATCTCTGGGGTCTCCCAAGATGAGAAACTCATGCAGAATGACATTTCCATTCTTGCTCATGCCTTTCTGGGACGTTCCATGTTTTCTCCCATTTCCCTGTCTTTTCTCTACTTTGCCCTCTTTTCTCTTTGTCTTTCTGGTCTTTGTTCTCTTTTTCTGAGGACCCTTCTGCCTGACTCTGATTTCCCTTGACTTTCTGAGTTTAATTTTCATTTTCTGAAACTAATTCGTCTCCTAATAATTTGTATGTGGAGACTGGGGCTTGGGCAGAAAAATATCCCACCAAGACTTGCTAAAATAAAGAGGTTGTGTATTCACTGCCTCCCAATGTCTCCACTTGCCCTAGAAAGCTGCATCCTTTGACAGTCTTTTTGACTCAGTGCAGCGAACATTTAAGAGTGAAAATGAGCCATTTCCCATCAATACCACTCCTTCCTACTTGCATTAGGATGTAATTGGGACAAGGGGATTGGAGAGACCCATTAAATATTTCAGATGTTGCTTTCTTAGGTTCACAACATTTAGACAAGGAAACCTCACAACATTTCATTTTAAATTCTGCTCTACAATTCTGGTTTAATTCTTAGTCAAAGTATCTGCTTAAATATGCTTAATATTGGGATTGTCGGAATGCCATGGTAAAGCTCTCTTCAATTTATAATCCATTCTTTACCTAATAATGGGTGGCTAGAACTTTTTAGCATAGAACAGACTTTTATTCCTCAATTAGAGAGAAGAGATTTGATCAAATATGCCCAGAGGAGCAAAAACACTGTCTTAAATGCATACTATAAAGCCAATATTTTGAATTCAAATTCTTTCTACGAAACTTTTGAAAGATTAGGGATAAGAATTTCTGAGAAAGTTGTCTTAAAGAAAAAGAGAGAAAATGGATTTGGTGGGAAAACCCCTCAAATTTTGTAAAAGAAAATCTTGTTCTACTTCACAAATTTACTAAGCAAACAACTTGAAACCACAGTGTTTTTACGTATTAGGAAACTGGGATACACTTTATAGAAAATGTCATACAAAATTTTTTGTGGGCAATTTCACACATACACAATCATATACATGTTTTTTCATACTTTCACAAATACACATGCACATACAGAAATATATGCAAACATGGGAAGACATAGGCACTCAGATTTAGGATGAACTGTCAAAGAACTGGGCAGTGCTCATTAATCTTTGGCAGGGTTGGTGAGAGGGTTGTATTCTACCATAAGCAATTACTTTTTATTTTGTTGAAACATGAAATTGTTATAAAATTATCCAGTTTTATAACTTCTTTCTTTGTGACTTCAATTGTGTCCAGTTCACATAGAAAAAACAAACAAACAAACAAACAAACAAAAAAAAAACTTGATTCTTCCTCTCTTTAGATGTTTCTATTTAACTTTTTGAAAGATGACCACTGTGTTTGCCTTAGCTATTTCTGTTTAATATAAGAACTCTTGTTCTTCTAGATTGATATTAAAAACAGATTATATTAAAAACAGATCTGTTTATATTAAAAACAGATCTCAAGGATGAGGCACTATATAGATGAAGAACTATACACCAGTGAATTCAGATCTTATTTGTAGTGAAAATAAATTGTCTATTTTTTAGCACATACAATATTCTCTAAGAATTTATTTGTGCATAAAACCTATCCTTTCATATTTTTTCCTCTGATCTTAGTTTTATGTGGTTATTGCATATTTAGCTAAGATCTGTGTCTCACTTTGTGCTTGATTTTACTACAACTTTCTATCTCATTCTCTCTACTGGGTAAGTTAATACATCTAATACCTACCACAACACTTACAGTATTCCTCATATGCCTCTATGTAATACATCCGTTCTGATTCTTCCAACAACTCTCCAACAAGTCTGTTTCGAAGTCAGCTAAAGTCTCACAATAAAACTACTGGATATTTAAATATATTCCATCATTAAACACATAAAATATGAAGTAAATAAATTAAGAGTCCAACTTCAGAAGCTAAGGGGGAAAGAGGCATAGATGAAATAAATGTTGAAAAAAAAGAGTAAAAAATCAATTAAATGAAAAAGAATTCAAATGAAATACAAGCAAGTTATAGCAATAAACAAGACTAAAACTCTTGACAAATAAGCATATGAAATAAGTGCTCAACAACATATGTTATTAGGGAATTACAAATTAAAGCAATGAGATACAACTACGCATATATCAGTACTAAAATGGCTATGGTACATCCACACAGTGGAATATTATTCAGTGATAAAAGGAAATGAGCTCTCAAGCTACAAAAAGACACAGAGGAAACCTAAATACATATTTTTAAGTTAAAGAAGCCAATCTGAAAAGGTTACATGCTGTATGATTCCAGATATATGACACTGAAGGAAAGGCAAATTTACAGAGACTAAAAATATCAGTGCCTGCCAGGGGTATGAGGGAGGAAAGGATGAATAAATAGGAGGAGTGCAGGGGATTTTGTGGCAGTGAAGTTATTCTGTATGACATTGCATTGATGGATACGACATTATAATCATCACATATATTGATATAATGCATATACACTGGCAAGTATATGACATTAAACTTTGTTCAAAACCCTTAGAATTGTACAACAAAGGAGTGAAAGTGAACCTATGGACATTAGGTAACAATAATGTATAATATACCAATATATGTTCATCAATTATAACAAATGTACCATACTAACATGAGTTAGTAATATAGGAACATGGATGAGAGGAAAGGGAGAGCACTTTGTACTTTCTGATCAATTTTTCTGTAAATCTAAAATTTCTTTAAAAAATAAAGTCTGTTAATTTAAAAAATCCTGTTTTGAGAAAGAATACCTCTGTTAAGACTAAAAAAATCAGGGAAAGGTCATAAATAAATAAGAATCAGAAAAAGAATGAACATATATATGTATAACTGAACCACTATGCTGTACATTTGACACTAACACATTGTAAGTCAACTATCCTCCAATAAAATTTGTCCAAACACATAGGATGTACAACACCAAGAGTGAATCCTAATGTAAGCTATGGACTCTGAGTGATAATGATGTGTCAATGCAGGTTCATTGATTGGAACAAATGTACCACTTTGATGAAGGATGTTGATAATGGGGGAGGCTATGTATGTGTGGGGGTCAGGGGTAAATGGGGAATCTGTGTACGCTCCATTCAATTTTTCCATAAACCTAAAACTGCTCTAAAAAATGAAGTATTTTAAAATATATATACATATTTATATAACATACTATGTTAATAAATGCATTTAAGTTCATGAAAAAAATTAAATAATAAATTTAAATATAAAAATGGAACACAATTGCAGATGTGCAGATGACCAATTTTTAATCATTTTATATAAAAACCTAGATAAAATCGATATTTTCATGGAAAATAAAAGTAACTCAAGAAGATTGAATAAAATAAAAACATTTAGAGATATTTAACATATAGTCTAAATCCTCTCTCCAAAATACAAAAAACTTAGATAATTTTCAAAGTAAATTTTACCAACCTTGAAGGAGCAAATAATTGCTGTCATACATAACTGTTCAGAGATTTTAAAATTAGGAAAATCTGCATTGCTCATTTTGTGCTTTAATGACTTTGTTATCACAAATGGAACAGCAAACAATTCAGTAAAAAAATCAGAATTTTTACTTAATGAAAAGCCTCAGTAGGGTAGAAAAGGAATACATCTTTAAATCAGATAGAAAGTATCTCCCTGAAATAGAAAACAAAATTATAAATATTTTAGTCTCATTTCAGACATTAAATTCAGGAACAAGGAAAGGAATGCTTCTATTCAGCATCATATTTGAAGTCAACCAATTTGTAAAAGCATTAGAAGAACAAACAGAAAATAATGTATAATATTGGAAAGAAAGTGTCAAAATTTACATGATTCAGAATTTATCTGATTGCTTTATGAAAAGAAAATTGCCAATCTAAAATTACCATTGAGTTGGGGCAATTATTTTTAGGAGGATTATTAACCAAAATCTAATCTTTATGAAAGTTTCAGTCCAAATGCAAAACACCTTTGTTACTGTAAAATAGGCAAGCAAATAAAACCTATGCCAAGAATATAAAAAGATTCTGATTTGGTAGAAATACCAGGTTCTCAGCAGAATGAAAAAAAAAAACAAAAACAAAAACAGTTCTATCTAGAGGAGCTCAATATCAACCCAGGTCTCAAAGAATTTCCATATTATCTCAGATTAATATGAAATGGCAATACAAAAAGAAAATCAGAAAAGATGACATCATGAGTGAGAGCAGAAAAGACACACATCAGACCAAGACATTCAAATATGTGAGATACTGTAATTATACCTACTAGAAAATGAGAATAATATGATTATATAAATAAGTGAAAATTTGGGAAAATTAGTAGAAGTAAAAATATTATAACAAAATGACAGGTCTGAAAAAGGACAAAAAGGAATTTCTGGAAATGAAAATATTAAGAAATATTGAGCAGAAATAACAGATACTCAACTGGGAGAGATACAAGTGAATGAAATTCTGTGAGGAGCAGTGAAACGGGTAGATCTAAAGATAAGTAAGACTATCCTAAGGCAAATGATGGTTAAACATAAAGAAAAAGAGACATTTTTGCTGACACCATAAAAATTAGGTATCCTTAGAGAACTTGAGATTGCTGGTGAACTGTCAGTAACCATAGCAACAGCTAACAACAAACCCAAACTGATTCCAGACTAAAATAACATGAATAGGGCAGGCAGAAGATAAGATGAGTTCATTTTCAAGCATTAAAAATAATTACTTCAGTATACAATATGCTCAGTTATCAATAGATTAGGAGACTTACAAAAAATAAATAATAAAAATAGTCTGAAGAGACAAAGCAGTCACTAAAACCAGACTCAGATATGACACAGATGTTGGAATTATAAGATAGGATGTTTAAGATAGTTGCTAAGTTAGTATGTCAAAAACACTAATATTATGGAAAAAGTAAATAATATAAAAGTTCAGAGGTAATTTCAGCAAAATATATGGAAATTATAATAAATAATTAAACAAAAATGTTAGACATTAAAGAATGAAAATATGAAGAGTAACTTTGATGAGCTTATCTGGACATGAAAGTTAAAGAAAAGATCCAGTAAACTTGAAAATAGATAAAGAGAAATTACAAAAATTTAATTTCAGGAAGAATTGAGTGACTTTAAAAGAAAAGAATATCCAAGATATCTGGGACAACATTAATCTATCTAAATTATACATAATTGGAATCAATTCAGAAAAGAAACAAGGGGGAGACAATATTTGAAGATATTATGGCTGAAAATTTTCCAATATTAATGACAGATACTAAATTACAGGTCCCAGAGTCTCAGAGGACATGAAACAGGATAAATAGTAGAAAATAAAAATACCAGAATTTTTAGGTATATCATATTCAAAGTGCTGAAAATGAAAGAGAAAATCTTTAAGTCTCCTTGATCAAAAAAACAAAACAAAACACATTACATAGAAACAAGGACACAAATCAGAGCAGATTTTTCAGTAGAAACCACGCAAGTAAGAAGACAAGAGATTGACATCTTAAAAAACAAACAAACAAACAAACAAACAAAAAAACAGAGAGAAAACAAAGACATCTACCTAGAAATTTGTACCTAACAAAAAGTGAAAGAGAAGTAAATACTTTTGGAGGGAAGGCACTGAAGGAAGCAATAGCCATTTCACTTTCACTTACCCTATGAAAACTATTAACAAAGTTCTTCAGTCAGAAGGAAACTGTTATTCTAGAAACTTGTATTTATGTAAAGAAATTTAAATGTCAATGCAAAATCAAAGAAGATAAAGTAAACCATTTTTGTTATTTATATTTCTCTGAAAGATAAATGAACATTTAAAAAATAATATTAACAGTTTACTGTGTTCCTAGAATACTTAAAAGTAATATGACACAAGGGTTGGGAAAGAGGATTGTGAATATCTGGTTAAAAGTTCTTTGCAGAACATGTGAAGCAGCTTATTATTCTTTGAAAGTAGGCTTATATAATTTAAAAATACATATTTTTTTAAATACATATTTTAAATCCTAAAATAACAACTAAAAATCTTTAAAATAAGATATATAAATAATATATCAATAGAGGACATAATGGAATAATTTTTAAAAATTCAATTAAACCCAGAAAAAATAATTATTCAGAAAACAAATAATAACTTTTAAAAGTAGAAAGCAGCAAAACATGACAAATGTTAACCCAACCATATCAATAACACCTTAAATATATTTTAAACACACTAGTTACAATGCAGAATTTTAGATTGGATGAAAAGGAGAGTCAACAATACACTGTTCACAAGAAGTCAGGTTTAAATGTAAATGCATTTAATAGTTTGAAAATTGGAGATGAGCATACCATTAAAACACTAAAACAATTTTTATTAACTTCACATAAAGTAAACTTCAGAACAAGAAATATTATGAGTTAAAGAGTGATATTCTCTAACGGTAAGGAGGTGAATTTTCCAAGAACATATAACAATCCTACAATCAGCACAACCAGTTTTGCTTCAAACTGCATGAAGATCTGAGAAGGGATATAAACAAATCCACCATTTTAGTTTGAAGCTCCAAAATTTCTCTCTCAGTAACTCATGCTCACAGTAAGTAGAAAATCAGCAAGACCATAGTTGATCAGAACATAACGAAAAACCAAATTATTAAGACATTATTGTTTTGTTGAAAGGACAGACACAGATCAATAAAACAGAATAGAAAGCCATAAAAGACCATTTTTGACAAATGTTCAAAGGTTTTTCAGTGAAAAAATATAGTCCTTGCAATAAATGGTGTTGTAACAACTGAGCATTCATAGAAAAAGAAAGTAACTTTATCACATATCTTATACAAACACACATACACACACACAAATCCAATATGTCATAGACATAAGTATAAATTATAAATCTGTAATGATTCTAGATGAAAACAGGAGAATTTATGTTCCCTTGGGTTTTGTGATGAGTTTGTAGATATGACACCAAAACGTCTAAATTAAAAAATGTTGCTTTGAGAAATATACTGTTAAGAGAATGAAAAGACAAACCAAAGACTGGCAGCATATAATTTTAAAGAATATTTATGAAAAAGAACTTGAATCAAGAACATATAAAGAACACTTGAAGCTCAAAAGTAAAAGTATAAACAATCCAATAAAAAATTGGGCAAAATATCTGAAAAGGCATTTCACCAAAGAAGATATATATATATGGCAAAGAAGCTTATTAAAAGATGCTCAGCATTGTTAGTCATTAAAGAACACAATCTATAACTACAATGACATAATACTAAACACCTATTAGATCAATTTTAATGAAAAAGACAGATGTACCAAATTCTCGGCCAGTAAAACTCTCATTCAATTGCTGATAACAGTTTGGTAGTTGCTTATATAGTTAAACATGCACTTACCATGTGACCTAGTCAACACATTTCTAGATATTTATCAAAGTGAATTGAAAAGTTATGTTCATACAAAAATCTGTATGATGGGCTTCCCTGGTGGCACAGTGGTTGAGTGTCCCCTGCATTGGCAGGGGACACGGGTCAGTGCCCTGGTCCGGGAAGATCCCACATGCTGCAGAGTGGCTAGGCCTGTGAGCCATGGCTGCTGAGCTTGCACGTCTGGAGCCTGTGCTCTGTAATGGGAGAGGCCACAACAGTGAGAGGCCCATGTACCACAAAAACAAACAAACAAAAACCTGTATGTTGTAGCAACTTTATTCATAATCTCCAAAAACTGGAAACAATCCAGATGTCCTTCAACAGATGAAGATTTAAATAAATGCATTACATCCATAAATCTGAATACAGCTCAACAATTAAACAAGATAAACTTGATTTATGCAAAAATATGGATGCATTTTAAATGAGATTTGTTAGGTGAAATACAATAAATGCATAGGATCCATATTTCATGATTCAGTTTATATGATATTCTGGTAAAAGTCAAAACTATAGGGCTAGAAAATAGATCAGTTGTTGTCAGTGGTTGTTAGAGAAGAGATTGACTTTTTTTTAAAAAAAAAGAGGCTAGGAGAATTCCCTCATTGTCCAGTGGTTAGCACTTGGTGCTCTCACTGGCGAGGCACAAGTTGGATCCTTAGTCGGGGGACTAAGATCCTGCAAGCTGCATGGTGTGGCCAAATAAATAAATAAATTTAAAAATATTTTAAAAGAGGCTATATAATATATTTAAGGTGATGAAACTCTCTCTCTCTCTCTCTCTCTCTCTCTCTATATATATATATATATATATATATATATATATATATATATATATATATATATATAGGGCACTCTGGTGGCAGATATATGACTCCAACCATTTGTCAAAATCCATAGAACTGTATATATCAAAGATTGAACTTTATGAAAGTTGAAAAAAAATGGTCTAGGTTGTCCAGTGATCCTAGGATGAAATGTGGACTGTGACAAATTAATGTAACTGTATTACAAATATATAAGCATAACATAACTCAAGGAAGTAGGTAGAGAACTGACCTAAATAACTTTGAAAAACAAAGATTTGCTAAATACTGTAAGGCTAAAGAGAAAAAAATGTACATAAACCCTGTACTCTAGTTGATAACTCTTTCTCACAGGAGTACACACACACAAGTAGATACATACATACATACTCAGAAAGACACATTCCAAAATATAGAGATGTGTCTATATATGGGTTAGTATATATATATGTATATTCATTTCCTTGAAGCAGTGATACACTAGCCTTGAGCAACTTAGTACCCTTTTATTGGCTTCTAATAATTTTCTCCTTGGAGAAATGACTGATTCTAGGTCTGGACCGGGGGAAGTACAAATGTGCCTGGAGTCTTGTAATGATAGTAAGTAAATGAGAAAAAAGAAAAGATGGAAGCATGTCAAATGTACACAGGAGACAAACTGAAAAAGCCTAAGCAGAAATCATCAGAGCATATATATGTATATATAAAATTGGAAACGTACATACAGGGAATAAAATGGATAAATATTCCTTAGATAATACCTTATAAGAATGAAGAAAATAGAAAATCACCATTTGAGTACCACAATAATAATTGCAGTAGAGAAAATCCACTACCCAAACAATGGGTGCAATTTAAAGGAAAAACAGGAGAGTTTTATAGCCTCAAGAAAAGCTTCCCAAATATTTATTGATTACAGTGGTGGTTTTAACCTCTGTCCACAAATTATTCCATATCCTCCCCCTAGGAGATGGAGTGTAATTTCCCTCTTTCCCAATGTGTTGACTGGACTTAGTGACTTGCTTTTAACAAACATCTGGAAAAAGAAACAGTGTAACTTTACAGTAGAGAATTTCACAGTGGCAGACACCACCTTAATCAAGTGATCAAGTTTAACACGAATACCATCATGTTCATATCATGTCCCCTCTGATATGATAAGGAGGGCATTTCACCTCTGTGGTATTCCATAAACTATGAGAAACATCATACAGACTAAAAGTGAGAGATATTCTGCAAGTGTCAAGGTCACTTGACACTTGCAAGGAAAAATAAACTGTCAAACCAGAGGTTACTAACAAGACATAATCAGTAAATGCAAAGTGGTATCCTGTATGATATCCTAAATCAGAAAAAGGATATTAGTGTATAAACTTGTGAAATCTGAATAAAGTCTATGGTTTAGTTAACACAACTTTATAACTGTTAATTTCTTAGATTTAATAAATATATATTGGTTAGGTAAGATGTTAATCTTTGTGCAAGCTGAGTGGAGGGCAGGTGGGGACTTTGTGTACTATCTTTACAAATCTGTAAATCTAAAATTATTTCAAGATAAAAGAAATATAATAAATTTGTACCTGTTTTTCTCTACTCTGAAATAGTTCTTTTCTTGGTAAACCATCTAGACCTGATGTTTCTTTATAGGAAGATTTTTATCTGTTGATTTATTTTATTCAGTGGTTATTGGATAGTTGTTTCCTTTTTGTTTTTCTTTTCTGAGTTAGTTTTGATTTTTTCTCTGAAAATGTGTGCATTTTCAAGTTTATTGAAATAATGCTATTCATTATATTATTTTATTCCTTTTTAAATACTACCAGTGCCTGTTATTCAAGTATTTTGCTTTGTTCTCATCAGACATGACTATTTTGCTGTCTTTTAAAACACACAGAAACACACACACACACACACACGCACACACACATGCACAGAGGAGTATCTTTTATTTTTTTGATACTGTCTACTACATCATTGTTTTCCATTTAATTAATTTCTTTTTAAAAAGTTACATCTTTCTACTCTCTTTAGAGTTATTTTTCTTTCTTTTAACATTCATGCTTATCTTATTGTTTTAGTCTTATTTTAAAAATAAGCATTTAGGGCTGTGTGTTTTCACATAAGTATTAATTTGTAATTTCTGTCCTATAATTTTAGGATACGGATAAGTTATAAATATTTGCAGTCTTCATTATTACTCCTTTTGGACCTCTGAGTTATTTTAAACATGCTTCTTAATTTCAAAATATATGTGATTTTTCTGTTTCGCTTTTTGTAATTGATTTCTAAGTTAAGTGTACTGTGGCAATGAACATAATTTTTATTATATCAATTATTCTAAATTTGTTGAAACTTGCTTCACAGCCAAGTCTATGGTTATTGTTTATAATGTTCCATATATACTTGAGAAGTGTGTGTTTTCTGTGGTTGTTGGTTGTGCTGTTCTATATCTGCCGATTAGATCAATCTTGCTAATGTGTAGTTCAAATCCTGTACATCCTTTCTGATCGATATATTAATTACTGAGAGTATTGTGTTAAAATCTCCTGCCATTACGGTAGCCTTTTAAAATTTCTTCTAATTCTTTTATTAATATGTTTTGACTCAGTTACTACATTTATATAAGTTTAGAAACTTTTTCTTACTTGGTGAATTGATGATATTTCCATTATGTATGAATTATTTTACCTCTGTGCCTATACATGTATATTGCCTAATAGTATTGCTGCACTTTTTTTCCCCTCTGTTAATTTTCTCTCCCTCCTTCCCCTGGTGATTTGTGAATGTATTTTTAAAATTGCATTTAAATTGATCTTCATTTCATTTCAAACTGTAGAATATTTAGTCTACTTTGAAAAATGGCTTTTTATATATTTACTATTTATTTGTATTCTCCATTTATCTCATAATTTCTATATTACTCCCTCTCATTGCTAGTTTTTTTTTAATTTTTAAAGATTGATTATTTAGCTCCAAAATTTTGAAATTTATGTGTTATATTTATTCAATGTTGGTGGTGGAAAATGTAAAAGTTCTTTTTTTGTGTGTGTATATGGTACGTGGGCCTCTAACTGTTGTGGCCTCTCCCATTGCAGAGCACAGGCTCCGGACACGCAAGCTCAGCAGCCATGGCTCACGGGCCCAGCCGCTCCGCAGCATGTAGGATCTTCCCGAACCAGGGCACGAACCCGTGTCCCCTGCATTGGCAGGCAGATTCTCAACCACTGCGGCACCAGGGAAGGCCCTAAAAGTTCTTAAACTTAGAGTCTAAAGCTAACAGATATGATCATCTTCTTTAAAAATACAAGGACTTTAGGACATATCACCTCATATCACTGCACTCTCAACACATATAATCTAAGTACTGTAATTAAATATATAAAATTTTATTCTGTATAGAATCATTATTATTTTTGACCTGGCCAATGTTTGTTTCACATATACTTATACCTGAATTTTAATTAATTAATTAATTTATTTATTTATTTATTTTTCTGATCATTCCTTTTTTAACTCTTGACTTTGCATGTAGAATTAATTCCTTTCAGTGCAAAGTATATCCTTTATAATTTCCTTCTTAAGTTTTGTTCATATAAAAATGTCTTTATTTCTCCCTGGTGCTTAAAACATAGTCTATTTTTATATATATTCTAGGTTGACAGTTATATTCTCCTCAGTAACTGGAAAAATTCCCAAAGTCTACCAACTTCTTTTGTTTCTCTTGAAAGGCCGACTCTTAGTTTAATTATCATTGTTTTCAGTGTTCACTATCCTTTACCACTGGCTGTCTATATTTTTTAGGGCTTCTATATTATATTTAATGGTGTGGATTTCTGAATTTTTATTTATTTTTTTGGTATGATTTTGGATTTATAAGCTATATTTTTGACATAGGAATAGCCAATTTTTAGTATAATTTATTGAAAATGGTATCCTTTCTCCATCTAGTTGCCTTTGGATTTTTGTGAAAATTAGTTTACTGTGTGTGTGGATCTATTTCTGGTTCTCTATTCTGTTTCATTTATGTATCTATCCTTTTGTCAATGTGACACTGTATTGATTAATGCTACTTTGTAGTAAGCCTTGAAATCTGGTTATGTAAATCCTCTAACTTTGCTTCTTCTCTTCAAAATTCTTTAGCTATTCAAGTTCCTTTTCTTTTATACATGCATTTTTGAATCTGCTTTTCCCTACCTACAAAAATCTTGCTGAGATTTTGACTGGGATTATATTGAATATATAAATCAAATAAGAGAGAACTAACATAATAATATTGAGTGTTCCAGTCCATAAATTACAGTTACATGAATGCTCTATCATTCAGTTTATTTAGATATTCTATAATTAGTTTTCAATGTTTTGTATTTATCTGTCTATAAATTCTGCAAATATTTTGCTATATTTATAACAAACTTTAACTTTTATAAATGTCTGTGGGTTAAGTATTAATTACTCTTTTTTTTTTCCTTCTTAATGTTAGTTATTTTGTGACTACTCTTTTTCCTTTGGTCAGTCTGACTAGAAATTTTTGAATTTCTTTCTCAAGATCGTTTTGGCTATTTGAAGTCTTTTGTGTTTCCATGCAAGTTTTTATAATATTTGTTCTAGTTAAGTGAAAAATGCCATTGGCATTTTGATAGGGATTACACTGAAACAGTAGATTGCCTTGGGTACTATGATCATTTTCACAATATTAATTCTTGCAACCCAAGAACACAGCATATCTTTCCATTTGTTTGTGTTGTATTCAACTTCTTTCATCAGTGTCTTACAGTTTTCCAAGCACTGGTCTTTTATTTCATTAGGTAGATTGATCCCTATGTATTTTATTCTTTTTGATACAATGGTAAATGAGACTTTTTCCTTAATTTCTCTTTCTGATAGTCCTTTGATAATGTATAGATATGCAACAGATTTCTGTATATTCATTTTGTGTCCGGCAACTTTACCAGATTCATTGATGAGTTCTAGTAGTTTTCTGGTGGGGTCTTTAGGATTTTCTATTTATAGTATCATGTCACCTGGAAACAGTGACAGTTTTAATTCTTTTCCAATATAGATTCGTTTTATTTCTTTTTCTTGTCTGATTTCCTCTAAGATCAGGAAGAAGGCAAAGATGCCCTTTCTCGCCACTCATTCAACATAGTATTGATTTTCAATACTATGTTGAATGAGTGGCGAGAAAGGGCATCTTTGCCTTCTTCCTGATCTTAGAGGAAATGCTTTCAACTTTTCACCATTAATTATGATGTCAGCTGGGTTTTTTTATACATAGCCTTTATTATGTTGAGGTATGTTTCCTCTATGCCAACTTTCTGCAGAGTTTATTCTTTTATCATAAATGGCTGTTGAATTTTGTTGAAAGCTTTTTCTGCATCTATTGAGATGATCATATGGTTTTTATTCTTCAATTTGTTAATGTAGTGTATCACATTGATTGATTTGCAGATATTGAAAAATGCTTCCATCCCTGGAATAAATTCTACTTGATCATGGTGTATAATCCTTTCATTATATTATTGGATTCAGTTTGCTAATGTTTTGTTGAGGATTTTTGCATCTATGTTCATCATCATTTGCCTGTATTTTTTCTTTTTTGTGATGTCTTTTTCTGGTTTTGGTATCTGGGTGATGCTGGCCACATAGAATGAGTTCAGAAGTGTTTATTCCCCTGAAATTTTTTGAACTAGTTTGAGAAGTTTTGTTGTTAACTATTCTCTTAATGCTTGGTAGAATTCACCAGTGAAGACTCCTGGTCCTGGACTTTAGTTTGGTGGCAGTTTTAAAATTACCGATTCAGTTTCATTACTGGTAATTGGTTCATATTTTCTATTTCTTCCTGGTTCATTGTTGGAAAATTGTACATTTTGAAGAATTTGCTCATTTCTTCTAGACTATTGAATCATCTTTTTAAAGAATGAGGCTTTGGGTTAATTTATTGTCTCTTTTCTTTTATTTTCATTTTTCATTTATTTCTGCTTTAAGATTTACTATACCTTTTCCTTCTTACTTTTCATTTAATTTCTCTAGTTTCTTAATTCAGAAGCTTAGATTGCTAATAGGATTTTCAGTTTCTAATGAGTCATTAAATGTTATAAATTTTCCCCCAACCACTTCTTTAACCACAACTTACGAATTTTGGTATGCTTTACTTTTCTCCTCTATGGGTTTATTATTTATACCTTTAAAAAATATATTGTAGCAGTTGTCCTGTATGTCTAGTTTTCTAAATTATCATGCTATTTCATGTTTAGTGTAAGAACATTATAACTCTAGATTCCCAATTTTGCCCTCCTATTCCTTGTGTTATTGTTTTATGTTTTACTTTTACATAACCCTGAATGCATAATACATTGAGACTATGTCTGATTTAAATGATTAGTTACTTTTTAAGCAATTAGACACAAGAAAAGAAAATACTTTATTTTATATTTATATATTCAATTTCCAGTACTTTGTTTTTTTGTGTGTAGATTCAAGTGTTTTACCTACATATGTATATATACTCCTATAGCTTGAAAATTGTCCTTTACTATTTCTTGTAGATTAAGTCTTTGGTATTGTTTACTCAATGCTTGTCTAAAATAGTCTTTATGTTACCTTAATTTTGGAGAGTATTTTTGTTGAGTACAGAATTTGGATAATTTTCCAATCAACAATTTAAATATATATAGTCTAGCATCTTCTTACTTGTATGGTTTCTGACAAGAAATATTACATATTACTCCATTTTGTCCTGTTGTGGGTAATGTGTCTTCTTTTCTAGTGGCCTTTAAATTTTTCTTATTGTCTTTGGTTTTCAACAGGTTGACTGTGACACACTTAGGTGTTTTGGTTTTACCAAAATCATTATTGCTTCAAATATTTATTTCTTCTCATGTTTTCTTTTTCTTTTTTTGGGATAGTAATTTCATATACTTTAGTGTATTGAATGCACTCATGCAGATTTTGGATATTCTTTTATGGTTTTTGTTCTATATTTTCATTTTGATTTTAAATTTTTGAAATTTATTTTGACCAATATTCAAGTTCATTAATTCTTTCTTTCGCAACTGTAACATTGGCACCAAACCTGACATGGAAAGTGGAAGAAATAAAATTTATATCAAGTTAATTTGTTATTTAATTCTTTTAAGTTTTTAAAACAAATTTATAGAACATCTGTTAGGTGTTAAGCTTTGTTCTTAGTGTTAGAAATACAATAGTATATCAGATATGCAAAATAATCCACACTTAAGGAGCTTAAATTCTATATTGTATAAGTGTAAATATTTTACTAAAACAAATTTAGTAGGATATCTTTGTAAATATACCCAAACATTTGAGTATGTGTATGTTTGTGTAATACATATGGCCAATGTTACCTTATCCCAAGAATGTTGAATTAACTAAACATTAAAACATCATATGATGTTTTAATCCACTACATTAACAGATACAAATCAATTATCTTAATTAGATAAAATGATAAACACCAGAAAGTCTTTTTTTTTTTTTTTTTTTTTTTTTCTGTACATGGGCCTCTCACTGTTGTGGCCTCTCCCATTGCAGAGCACAGGCTCTGGATGCATAAGCTGAGCAGTCATGGCTGATGGGCCTAGCTGCTCCACAGCATGTGGAATCTTCCCAGACTGGGGCACAAACCCGCGTCCCCTGCATTGGCAGGCAGACCTTCAACCACTGCACCACCAGGGAAGTCCCAGAAGTCATTTTTGATTAAAAATAAAATGAAAACTTTTAGAAAATTAGCATAGAAAGAAACTTGATAAAGTGAATATATTTTAAAAACCTATAGCAAACAATAAATGAATCATGCATGAAAAAAATGAAGCTATCAATAAAGAGATAGAAAATTTAAGAAAGAAACAAAACAAATTCTGAAGGTGAAATATACAATAGATTAAATGAAAAATTCACTAAATTTGTTCAACAGCAGATTTGGGCAGGTAGAAGGAAAGTTCAGCAAATTTGAATAAATTATGCAGAATTTTGCAAGAAATATTAAAAGGAGTTCTTCACCATGAAATGAAAATAACATGAAAAAGTAATATTAGCTAGCTGAAGAAATAAAGAACACTGGTAAAGTTAACTATAGGCAAAAGAAAAGCCAATATCAATGTACTTTTGGTTTATAACTTCTTTTCTATATGATTTAAAAGAGAAATGCATAAAATAGTAATTATAAATCTATGTTAATGGGTGCACAATGTATAAAGATGTAATATGACTTTAGGCATAAGGACACAAGAAGACTGACAATAATAATATACATGGGAGAAATGTATAGGGAAAGAGTGTTTGCATACTATTGAAACTAAATTGATATTATTCAAACTAGGATCCTCTGAATTTAAAATATTAGTTTTAATACCCCAATGTAACCTCCAAGAAATAAATAATAAATATATAGAAAAGGAAAGAAGGAAATCAAAATGCTGCACTAAAGCCAATAATGGCAAGATCAAGGAATAAAATATAAATAAGACACACAGAACACTAATAGCTAAACAGCAGAAATAACTTCTTCCTCATCACTAATTACTTTAAATGTAAATGGATTAAAATTAACTATTTAAGGCAGAAATTTGCAGAGTGAATAAAAAACAAAATCCATTCTCATACTGTCTACAAGAGACTGATTTTCAGTATAAGGACAAAAAGGCTGAAAACTTACAAAAAGTATAACATCTTTGAAGTGTTAAAAGCATGGAAAAGAACAGACAACAAAATAAGGAAGTAAAATGATGGAAAATGATGATTCATGTAAATAATAACATAAATAGAATTGGAGTGGGACTATATTATTTTCAGAAAAACAGACTTCGAGTAAAAAACAGTTTACAGGAGACCAAGAAGGGCATTATATATTGATGAAAGTTTCAAATCAGGAAATAATTATAAAAATACACACACCTAACTAAAGAACCCCAAAATATATAATAGAATTGAAGGAGAAATAAACAATTCCACAATAACAGTTGAAGTCTTCAATACCTCACTTTAAATAATGAATAGAACAATCAGACAGAAAGTCAATAAGTAAATAGAGGAGGTAAACAATGTTATAAACCAATTAGATATAATAGACATATAAAAAGTCTCCACTCAAGAACTGCAGAATATGCATTCTTCTTAAGCAGGTGTTAAAAATTCTCTACAATTGACCACATTTTAGGCCACAAAATAAGTCTTAATATATTTTAAAAGATTAAAATCATGAAATATCTTTTTTGATCATAATGGAATGAAATTAGAAATCAGTAGCAGAAGGAAAACTGGAAAATTATCAAATATGTGGAAATTCAGCTCATTCCACAACTACTACTGAGCCAAAGTAGAAATTGCAAGGGAAATTATAAAATGCCTTAAGATAAATGAAAGGAAAAAAAAAAAAAAGTACCACAACTTATGTGATGCAGTGAAAGAAGTTATGAGGGAAATTTATAGCTGTAAGCACATATATATACATTATAAAGATCTCAAATTATAGTCTAACTGTATTCCTTAAAAAATTAGAAACAGAAAATGAAACTAAAACAAAAGCTAGCAGAAGGAAGGAAAAAAAATTACATAAAATAGAAAAATAATAGAAGGAATCAATGAAACCAGAAGTTGGTTCTTTCAAAAGATCAACAATATTGACAAACTTTTAGCTACATTGACTAGGAAGAAAAAAAAAATAATTAAAATTACTAAATTGAGAAGTGTAAGGAGAGACATTACTACTGACCTTACATAAATAAAAAACTTTATAAAACAGTTGCAGGAATAACTGCACACTAACAAATTGGATAACCTAGAAGAAATGGACAGATTCCTAGAAATACACAAACTACCATAATTAATTAAAGAAGTACAAATAATGTGTGATTCCATGTATGTGGAATATAATAGGCAAATTCACAGAGATTTAAACTAGAGTAAATGTTACCAGGAGCTGAGGGTATGGAACAATGATGAGTTATTACTTAACGTTTACAGAGCTTCTGCTCAAGATGATGTAAAACATCTCAAAATAGAGAGTGGTGATGGTTGCACAATACTCTGAATATACTTACTATCCCTGAATTGTACACTTAAAATGTGTAAAATGATAAATTTTATGATACTTACAATTTATTATAGTAATAATTAAAATATAAATGAATAAGCAAACACATTTAAAATGGAAATAGGGTCAAATAGGTCAAATTTCTATTTCATTTTTATTACAGATTTAAATATGAAAGCCCAAACTATAAAACTTTTAAAAGATAAGGCATTGTAGGTACACAAATATCTCTTATAGATAACATTGAACAGTAAACACAAAACAAAGAAAAGTATGCTTTGTATAAAATTAGTAATCATTTTTAAACAAAGATATTAAAGATGAGACCCTCTGGCTAAGATGATATAACAGGGATAAAATTTATCCTCCCAAAATTAAGTTAAAAAATTAAAATAAACATTTTCTACCATTCTGAGGGTTGTCTTTTCATCTTGTTTATGGTTTCCTTTGCTGTGCAAAAGCTTTGAAGTTTTATTAGGTCCCATTTGTTTATTTTTGGTTTTATTTCAATTTCTCTAGGAGGTGGGTCCAAAAGGATCTTGCTGTTATTTATGTCATAGAGTGTTCTGCGTATGTTTTCCTCTAAGAGTTTGATAGTGAAGCAACTGGCAAAGGATTAATCTCCAAAATTTACAAGCAGCTCATGCAGCTCAATATCAAAAAACAAAAAATCCAATCCCAAAATGGGCAGACGACCTAAATAGACATTTTTCCAAAGAAGATATACAGATTGCCAACAAACACATGAAAGAATGCTCAACTTCATTATTCATTAGAGGAATGCAAATCAAAACTACAATGAGATATCATCTCACACCAGTCAGAATGACCACCATCAAAATATCTACAAACAATAAATGCTGGAGAAGGTGTGTAGAAAAGGGAACTCTCTTGCACTGTTGGTGGGAATGTAAATTGATACAGCCACTATGGAGAACAGTATGGGGGTTCCTTAAAAAACTAAAAATAGAACTACCATACAACCCAGCAATCCCACTACTGGGCATATACCCTGAGAAAACCATAATTCTAAAAGAGTCACGTACCAAAATGTTCACTGAAGCTCTATTTACAATAACCAGGACATGGAAGCAACCTAAGTATCCATCAACAGATGAATAGGTAAAGAAGGTGTGGCACATATATACAATGGAATATTACTCAGCCAAAAAGGAATGAAACTGAGTTATTTGTAGTGAGGTTGATGGACCTAGAGACTGTCATACAGAGTGAAGTAAATCAGAAAGAGAAAAACGAATACCATATGCTAACACATATATATGGAATCTAAAAAAAGAAAAAAAAGAAAAGAAAAAAAGGTCATGAAGAACCTAGGGGCAAAATGGGAATAAAAACACTACCCTCATAGAGAATGGACTTGAGGATATGGGGAGGGGGAAGTGTAAGCTGGGACAAAGTGAGAGAGTGGCATGGACATACATACACAACCAAATGTAAAATAGATAGCTAGTGGGTAGCAGCCACATAGCACAGGGAGATCAGCTTGGTGCTTTGTGACCACATAGAGGGGTGGGATAGGGAGGGTGGGAGGGAGAGAGACACAAGAGGGAAGAGATATGGGGACATATATATATATATATATATATATATATGATTCACTTTGTCATAAAGCAGAAATGAACACACCTTTGTAAAGCAATTATACTCCAATAAAGAAAAAAATGCTAAACATAATATATGGGTTAATAGATATCAAGTCATTTGGAGTCAGACAACAAAGAACAGTGATTCCTGTGTAATGGAATATGAATATGGTGAATCCTATGATGTCAGCATATTGTCTGGAGAAAATTTCCAGGACACTAAAAGGGAGGGGGGATTCAGGGAATTCTGGTGAGCCCCCTGAGTTGAGTTGATAGATTTGAAAGTCCAGGAAGGACAAAGTTCATAAGGCACAGTGTTAGAGAATGTTAGAACTGTAGAATGAGAGCTCCATATTTGCTGAGAGCACCTCTTGAGTCTTCAACTGAATCCAGGTCAGTACATGTATGTGAAGAAATTATCTAAGGCCAGGATAAAAACTACTTGAAAATATTGGAGAGAACATTTCCTGAATATCATGCAGAACTGTGAATAGGTATTCTTCTTTCCAGGCAGAGAAAAAACTTCATAATCCACAGGGCAAGAGATTGAATTCTCATCAGAATTTTGTTTCAATAGTAAGGCAAACTTACAGGGGTGACGTTGCCTTCATCCTGCCTAATGTAGCTTAAAACAAGATATGAAAGGAGCAAAATAATTTCAAGTAACTTAACTACATCCCAGACAAACTTTTAGCAATGTTTATAGGAATAAAAAATATTTAATGCCCAACAAAATGAAATACATGTCTCACAAAAAATAAAAAATACCAAGCATGGAAGCTGAATAATATGGCACATAAAGAGGAAAAAAAAAAAATCAGTCAATACAAACAGGTCCAGAAGTGACAGAGATGACAAAATTTGTAGACAAGTTTATTTATAATTTTATAACTATATTCCATAAGTTCAAGAAAGTAGAATAAAGAGGGCCCATTGATCCTGTAAGCAGATACAAGTATGTTATAAAAAATGACCCAAATCAAACTTCTTTAAAGGAAAACCACAATGTCTGAAGTTCATACTACATTGGATGAGACTAATAGCAAATTAGACACTGCAGAAGGAAAGATGTGTGAAATTAATGACATAGCAATAGAAACTTTTCAAAATGAAATATAGAGAGGAAAAAGACAGGAAAATAATCAAGAGCATCAGTGAGCTTCAGAGGCAAATTGAGTGGTCTATTTTATATGTATATAGAATTATTCCTCCAAAGAGGAGAGATGAATGGTAATGGAGAAAATTATTTGAAGAAATAATGGCTGAAAATTCCCAAATATACGAAAACTATACAGAAACTGATTTAAGAAGATCAGCGTACCTCAAGCACAAGGAAAATGAGAAATATAGACTAAGGCATATCATGGATGATTGTCAAATGACTTAACACCAAAAATAGAGAGAACTCTTTAAAAGCATCTAGGGAAAACAGACAGATTATGGACAGAGAAACAATCATAAGAATGGTAGCAGATGTCTTTTCTAATACAATGCAAAGAAGGAAATGGAGAAACATTCTTGAAATGTTACAGGAAAAAAAAATGTCCAAATAGAATTCTATACACAAAAAAAAGATCTCTCAAAAATAAATATGAAATAAATACTTTTTAAAAACATACGAAATCTGAAAGAATTCATAATCAGCAAACATGTAATTCAAGAATTGTTAAACTGGGCTTCCCTGGTGGTACAGTGGTTGAGAGTCTGCTTGCCAATGTAGGGGACATGGGTTCGTGCCCTGGTCCAGAAAGATCCCACATGCCATGGAGCAGCTAGGCCCGTGAACCATGGCCACTGAATCTGCACATCCAGAGCCTGTGCTCTGCAATGGGAGAGGTCACAACAGTGAGAGGCCTGTGTACAGAAAAAAAAAAAAAAAAAAAAAAAAAAAAAAAAAAAAGAATTGTTAAACCAAGTCCCGTGGGCAGTAGAAAAATGATGTCAGAAGGAAATACGCATCTACACTATGGAATGCAAGACACTGTAAATAGTAACAATGAGTGTAAATATAATAAACATTTTTCTGTTTAAAACTCTTGAAAAGATAATTGACTGATTAAAGCAAAAATACGAATGCATTGTGCATTTATAACATATAAAAATAGAAGATGTAAACACCACAATAAAGGCCCGAGAGGGAGAAATAAAAGTATACTACTATAAAGTTATGACACTTTGTGTGAAGTAGTATAATATCCTATGGAAGTGAGCTTTAATAAGTTAAAATTGTAATCTATGGATCCAAAAGCAACTAGTAAAAATCACAGAAGAGTTACAAAGGAGATAAAGTAGAATTGTAAACAATACTTGTGTCATTCAAATGCAAAAATAGAAGAAATAGTGAACAAAAAACAGATGAGACAAATAGAAGACCAGTAACAAAATTATAGATTTGGACTTAACTGTGTAATAATTCCATTAAATACATGTGGTCTAAACACCCTAATTGAAACAGTCTATCAGATTGGATTAAAAACAAGACCTAACTCTATACTGTCTATAATAAATGAATTTTTATAAAAAGCCAAAATATATTACAAGCAAAAAGATGGAAAATCTATGTCATGCTAATGCCAATTTTTAAAAACTGAGAGCTACTGTAGTAATATCAGATAAATGACTTCAGAATAAAGATATCATGGTCAATTCAACAAGAGAACAGAACAATTATAAACATTTATGAGCCTAGTGAAAGAACCTTAAACTATGTGTGACAAAAACTGCAAGGGTATAAACAAATAAGCAACTCCACAATTATCAGTACCCATTTCTCAATAACTGAATGAACAAGTAGATAGAAAGTATTACTATGGAAGAGCTGAACAGTCCTATCAATCCCTTCAGTATAATTGATATTCATAGAACATTCCATATAATAGGAACAAAATATAAATCCTTTTCAAGTACACATAGAGCATTTATGAAAATAGCCTATGTTATAGGTATAAAAGAAGTTTCAATATATTTAAAGATTTAGTAAATTCAAAAGGACATCAGTCATACACATTGTGTTCTCTGAACAAAAGGGAATGAAATTTGAAATTAATTTTTTTAAATATGGAAAGTATTTAAATATTTAGAAATTATAAAACATTTCTAAAATTATAAGGTATTTTAAACTGAAAGAAAACGTAACAATTTTTAAGTTCAGCTAAAGCAGTACCTAGAGGGAAGTATATACCACCAAATGTTGAATACATTTATTTAAAAAGGTCTCAAACCTCAGCACCCACCCAAAGGAAATTGAAAGAGAAGGGTAAATTAAAGCCAAAGAGGGTATAAGAAGGGGTAATAATAAAACTAATAAAGATCAGATCTGAAATCAATTAAATGGAAAACAGAAAAAATAGAGAAAGTGAAACCAAAAGCTAGTTCTCATGAAAGATCAATAAAATGACATTCTTTTAGTCACATTAAACATGAAAAAGGATATTAAATTATTAATATCAGAAATGAGAGAGTATTATTAACAATTATTTGTCAATAAATTCTACAATTTAGTGGAAATGGACAAATTCCTTCTAAAACTCAAACCACAAAAAATTTACTATAAAAGAAATATATAATATAAATAGCCTTTATATATTAAATTTATTTTAGTTAAAAACCTTGTCATGAAAAAAACTCCGGGCCCAGATGGCTTTATTGTCAATTATACCAATCTCTTAGGTAAGCAATAAAACAAATTCTACACAAACTCTTCCAAAAATTGAAAAAGAGAAATAATTGCCAACTGATTGAGGCCATTGAGGCCATGTTTCACTGATACAAAAAGCCAACATTGACATCAGAAGAAAAGAAGACCACCGACCAATATTTTCTTAAACACAGATTCAAAAATTCTCTACAAATTTTTAATAAATTGAGTTAAATAACAAAGAGTATATTGCATCTTGACAAAATGGCACACACGAAATTTTTAATTTAAAAATGTATTTCACCATATTAACAAGCTAAAAACAAACAAAACAATCACCTTAATAAATGCACAGAAAAACCTGAAAAAAATCCAATATCCATTTTTCAATTAAAAGAAACCTAGAACTTTCAACAATTATCATAGAAGGGAGCTTCCTCAACCTGATACAGTGTATCTATGAAAATTCTACAGCTAATTTCATACTTAATGGGGGAAGACTGATTGTTTTCCAGGTAAGAATAGCAACAAGGCAAGGATGTCCGCCTTTGCTACTTTCATTCAGTATAATATTTAACATTTTAGCCAGTGCAATTAGCAATTGAGATCCAGATTGAAAAAGAATAAAAGGTGTCATAATTACGCATTTAGAAAATCTTGTGAAATCTACAAAAAACTAGTAAGAAGTGAGTTTAGGAAATTTGTAGTACATAAGATAAATTTACAAAATTCAACTGTATTTCCATATAATAGAAATGCACAATCATAAATTAAAATAAAAAGTACCATTTATAAAAGCATCATATCTGAAATAATAATGAATGTGACAAAAAGTTTGCAGAACCTGTATATTGAAAACTATTGAACATACCTAAGAGAAATTTTTAAAGACCCAAATAAATGGAAATTTATACTATATTCCTGGATCAGAAAACTCAAATTGAGATGTTAATTTTTACCAAACTGATGTATCTATTCAATGAAATTCCAATTAAAGTCTGTTAATTTGTGTCTCCCATATTTGGCATGGGGACAATGCCAAGTGAAATTTCCCTAACAACAGAAGGGGTATGAAAGAAGCAAATCTATAGAACTACATGCAGATGTGAGTCAAGACAGTGTTGTAAAATGCCCCTAGATGCATATACAGGATTTATCCTGAAAGGGGAAAATTTACAAAGTGTTTTGAGATATAAATATTGAAAAGCTTCCTAAAAGGTTAAACCCTTTGCTAGATATCAAGATTTTCTTTTCAAGTTTCAGCTCAAAGTAAATTGCCTGTGAGTGGGAAAGAGGAATGCAGCCTGACAAAAAACCTTCAAGCGATATATATATTTTTTGTCTCTTCAATGCTGCATATATAAGTAGAAGAACTTATACCTCTCCATAAAGGCATGCTTATATTACACCCACTTCTACCTTCAGCTGTGATTTACTTTGAATCCTGCCTCACTTACTGTAAAATGTTCTGTCTCTCAGTGAAATCTCCTTAAAGTAAAGCATTCTTGCACCTAGGCTGCTGCTCTGAAAGCTGCCATCTGGTCTAATTCAACTCTAGTTTAAGCTCTAAAATCACATGACTTAAATCCACATAAGTGTTGATTGTACATGATTGCCTTTATTGATTTCTGCTTGGACTAAACTTATTTCAGAGTCTCCATCCAACTTTAGCAAGAATTCTTGATTTTTTTTTTTTCTGCTCATTCTCTTCCTCTGGGGCTTAATAATGACTCTTCTTTTCTAATGCTATGTCTACAAAGATATGGAGGGGTTAAGTCACATGATGATTACCCTGGAAATTTGGTTTCCTCAAACTCCAACATGTCTGAATGAATCTCTTATTGCCCTGCCTCTCTGATATCAGCTCCACCTCTTAACTGCCTAATAAATGCATCATTGTTATTCCTATCTCTTTGGATTAGAAATAATGATATTGACTTTTGGAGTTTTCTACCAGACCTAGAGCACTGTCCTGTTTTTCCTCCATGCTTTACATGTCTGCCTTTTTTGTTGCCATTCATTCTGCTGCCTCCCTTCCAGTGTAGGTTTTCTTCCTATCATCACTGAATATTTATATAGCTGGCTTTCTAACTAGATTCTGGGTCAGTTTGAGTGCCACTGAATTAGAAACTCCTAGGTGAGCCCCAGGCACCTACTTTTATTAATGTCTCTAGTGATCATGAACTCAGCCAGTAAAACCACTATTGCTATCTTGTAATTTTAAACTTTGAATAATTATTTCTCTTATTATCTCTTTGTTAAGGGAGAAAGACTCTCAAAGATAGAAATTGTCCTTATTATTTTATTCCTTGGCACCTTGCATCTGGCAGATGTTCAATAAAGGTAGTAGCAACAGATCAAATAACTTAGGGCTACCTTACCTCAGCACACACACTCATAATTACCCCCTCAATATTGTTTGTCCCCTGCTCCTTCATTTTCCATCTACTGAATCATTCATTCAAGGTCCACTTCACAGTACATTTTCTCATTGTAGTTACTCCAATTCACACTCTCCCTTTGCCAAGCCCTTGCAGTGCACATCATCTTTGCCAAGAACTCTAGAACTCAGAACAATTCTTCATAGTTATTTTTTCTAACTACCCATAAGGGTTATCATATTTTCTTCTTCAGTTTTTACAAAGACATCTAAAATTAGTCTGAACATTTAAGCATTACTTAATAAATATCTGTTTCTTGTTTTCCCAATTTGTATGGCTGCAGCTTGCATTTAATTCAATATAATGATCCTCTTGTTGAATACCAGATATGTGCAAACCATTGCTTCAGTTGCTTTGTTAGTATGAGCACACCTTTTGAGTGTTCAGAAAGGACTCCAGTGCTGAAACCAGATGATGTATAAAATTAGCCCCCAAAGGACTTTATCATTAAGAAAATTGTAACTGCTACTGGGAGTTAATCTGTCTGTCTGCTGGAGAGTGTTGCCTCATCGAAAACTTGCAGATAAAGAAGATTTATGAGAACAAATTCTACTGTGCTAGAGTCAAGAGGGACAGTATCCTATTTGGGTTGATTTCTATTCTCCAGCTCAAAAGGAGTCTCCTAATCAATCACTTATGAAGGTACTTGAAACAATCATCCAGAGCTGGCTATTATTTTGCAGAGAATGGGATGCACCAAACTTTGTGAATAAGAGCCTTTCTAAAACTTTGAGTAGTGTGTTAGTATGAAGAAACATTGATATGAGACTCAGGAGAGCAGGAATTTAGTCATATTGTTCTTCTTACTCTGTGACATTGATGGATCACTGAATGGAATTTGTCCCCAGCTGTCTCATTTGAAATAGGAAGGGAAAGGTATATGACCAGATGTAGAATGATAGTGTTCTAGGGCTCCTTCTTCCCTCCTGCTAAGAGATCCATTCCCTCAGTTTACACCTATGGACCTGTGAGCCAGGCTGGAGAGAAATATATCCTTTGGTTGCTTCCAGGAACCATTAAGAAAGAGTCTCTTTTAGGGGGGAATTTTGGGGGCACGGGAGTAGTAATGGAAAATCAGAGGCACTGGTGCCCATGGTTTCATATTAGTGGAGGAACTGGCGGCAGAGAATTACAGTGGTAAGCTGAGGAAAACAGTAGCAAAAGTTAGAGAGAATGCCTTTCCTTTGGTGCTGTTACATAAGCAAGAACTATACATCTTGGTTATGTGTGTGTGTGTGTGTGTGTGTGTGTGTGTGCACGCGCGTGTGTGTGTTTGTGTGTGTATTTGTCATTTGAAAGAAAGAGAGTTCTGACTGATAAACCCAGACTATAAGCATTTAAATATAGCAGTAAAATAATTGAGTTATGATAATACCAAGGACTTGATCAGTTTACTGTCAGTCTCAAGTTTTCCAGAAAAATGAGAATCATGATATTTGAAAATCCTAGTATCTAGGGTCATTGTAAAGTTGAAAGTGGACCACAAAGTGGCTTTGGACTATGCATGATTTGAAAATTCAGGTGTCCTTACTAGCTTACTCATAGATAGAAAATGAATGAATAATAATTAAATGGATAGATATCATGGGAAAGATAATGCTGGTGTTTAAAAATTTGGAAATGTGTCAGTCAGTAATATTTGAGGTTTCCTGTTATCACACATACTAGCAGTGTGTTCTTAATGTTACTTAGTATTTATGACCCTCAGTTTCCTGTGTTCTGTAACAGGGTGCTAGTACTTCAATCAAAAGGTGTAACAAGCAATCAAGAAAATGTGTGTGGAAACTGTAAAGCACCATACACTTAGAAATAAGATTTAAAATAAGAATACCCCAAAGATAGCTAAAAACGAAACTTCATATTAAAGTGTATGTTATTACATTACAATATCTTTTCCAAGAGTTTATATATATAAACAAATATTACACTTTTACCTTAACCATATCAAGAGATATGTATGTGTGGCATAGATACTGGGTTATCAAACTATAACAATCTCTTTCCTTGTTGCCTGAATTTTCTCTGTAAGACTTATTTCAAGATGTACACACACACACACACATCTGTCAGTCATTCTTAATATTTAAAGCATGATTAATGGAAGACATTTATGTATTAAACTCTAATTTTCTTTTTAAATTCACTATTATGAGATTTATCTATGGTGTTATCTGTAGCTACAGTTCATCCTTTTTCAGTGCTACAATATAGTATAGTATAGCATTGTATGAAAAGCTGAACACATTGATTCATTTGCTCCATATCTTTACAAATGCTTGATATTTTTAGATTTTAAAATATTTTTTCAAATATGATAGGTATTACGTGGTATCTGATGATATTAATCGAACTAATAGCTATAATATTATATTTATATACTTTATTTTCTTTCTCATAGAGCCTATTTTTTGTCCAATCTTATTATTTGTTTTTTGTTTATGAATTGTAAGACTACTTTATATAGCCTAGAGCCTAAACCTTTTCCAGTTTATATGTGTTAAACATTAATTCTTCCAGCAATTGAATTGTTTTTCATTGTCTTTAAGATACCTTTTTTCTAACAGAAATTCTTACTTGTAAGGTAGTTAAGTGTATTAATGTTTTCCTTTCTGGTTAATATTTTTAAGTCTTGCATGAGAAATTATTTGTTATTCAATGATCTGAAAGACATTCTCTTATATTGTATTCTAATTCATTTATAGTATTGACTTTTATTATTATGACTCTAATCCAGAAAAAATGAGTTTTTGGAATTAGTGCTAGGAATTTTTTTATAGGGATAATTAATTATTTATTGGTTATTTCCTTTTTTCTCATTATTCTGAATTTTCATCTTTTTCAAATTTTTATTGAAATATTTACCCATCTTGTTACTGCCACAGACTTAATTACCATATCTTTAAAACTTGATATTTAGAAAAGCACATTTTTCTACCTTGTGTACTTCTAGAGTAATTTAGCTGTTCTTGAGCTTTGATTTTTCATGTAAATTTTAGAACCAGTATGTCAAACTCCATGCAAGATACTGTTGGGACTTTGATTGGGATTACATTGACTCTATGTAAATGTGTATATATCAATATGGGTGAACTATCAAAAAATATTAAATCTACAAATCCATGAATATGGTATAGCTCCCCATATGTTTAGTTCTTATTTTTAATGCTGAAGGCTATCAGTTATTTTCATGTTTCAAGATCTTTATTTTTTGTCTGAGTATGTGTTCCTTCTCCTTGGAATGGACATATTATTGCTAATTTGATAAATAACAGAAATCAGTTTTCTAAGTAAGAGTGACTACATTCCTAATCCAGTTTTTCTGTTTTAGAATGCAAATACACATTGCATTCATAGGGAAGATGTCTTCCTATTTAGTTTCTTTTTTTTTTTTTTCTGCTTTTCTTTTTAACATCTTTATTGGAGTATAATTGCTTTACAATATTGTGTTAGTGTCTGCTGTATAACAAAGTGAATCAGCTATATGTATACATATATCCCCATATATCTTCCCTCTTGCATCCCCCTCCCACCTTTTTCATGTCTTTCCACAAAGCTAAAAAGAAATCTTCATGATGACTTGCATATATATCTAATTTGTTAGATATTATTTATAATGTATTTATTTAGTTGTGACAACTAACATTTTAATTATAATTTTTCCAAGTGCTTGGTGCTGTCATGTAGAAATGCAACCAACTACAGAATATTAATTTTGATTCTAGCAATGTTTATAAATTTTCTTATGAATTCAAAAATTTATTGTAATTTTTTTAGCTTTCTATATATTCAGTTATTCTATTCAAACAATTCTAGGTGTGTTTGCTCCTTTGTGAACTTCACACTCTTTTTCTTGTCTTTCTGTGCTAGTTAGTTGTTCTGAGATAATATTGGATAGAAGTAGTTATAGCAGACATATTTACTTCTTGATTTTAGAGGAAATACTTTAATCCATTCTTCATTTAGTATAAAGTATGTTTTGTGCATGTGCGTGTGTTCATATATGTGTGTGTGTGTGTGTTGTCCTATGTCTTTGAATGGCAGTATGTGTATGGGTCCCTATATGACAAGCTATATGAGAATTTTTTTCCCTTTCCTATCATGTTTTCACCTCACTCTTAAATCCACATTTACATATTTAACTAAAATTCTGCATATTTTTATTTCCTTCTCAATGTATATGTTCCTGAATTTCTATACAGCTTATAACAAGTGGGAAGAATCCAGTGAAAAGTAAAAATGCTAAGGTCTAAGGGTACAAGGCTATGGAGAAGTGAACATCACATCAATGTGATATGGCATAAAAATGTGCTACTTAAAATGCTGCCAGCAGATAACCACAGCTGAGGTTTTGCCAGATGAGGAGCATAATTTGTCCTCAAATGAAAAGTCAGAATCTCAAATAAAATAAAACTAGTGACAAGTCAATCATTAATTAAAATTCCGGAAGCTTGATTTTAACAAGCAGCTAAATGCTTATCAAATTCACTAGAGTTCAGTCTGCATAGGCCAAGTGATGTGGGGAGGTGGCATAGCATAATTCAGTCAGTAAATTAACATATCATAGCACAGAAAATGGTATTCCAGGGATGGTCATTAAGTCTTAGAAAATACCTTAGAGGTCATGTAGTCTAACCTCTCATCTAATGGAAGAAACTTTCTTTTGTAGACACAACTCTTTTTTTTTTTTTTTTTTTTTTTGCGGTATGCGGACCTCTCACTGTTGTGGCTTCTCTCATTGCGGATCACAGGCTCCGGATGCACAGGCTCAGTGGCCATGGCTCACAGGCCTAGCCGCTCCATGGCATGTGGGATCTTCCCGGACTGGGGCACACACCCATGTCCCCTGCGTCGGCAAGTGGACTCTCAACAACTGTGCCACCAGGGAAGCCCCACAACTCTCTTAATGATGTTTTTCTCTATTCACTTCTAACTTGGTGGATGTAACCAAACTTAGATGCACCAGTTCTGGAAACTTAGTTTTCAAATGCAAGGAAACAGACCATGTGTGGTTCTTATACTTCAAGAAGTTAGCTTCCAAATCTGTTTGAAAAGTGTACACAGACCAGTAGGCTCAACAACAGTAAAAAAAAAAAAAAAAAAATAGAAAGGATTGTAGAAAAAAATAAATGAATTTGGATTGGTGTCTAGAGCCAAGAGGACAACTATAGAATGTGCATGGGGCAGAGGAGTTTATTATCCCCAAATCAATGCCCAGTTTACTCATTCTGAGTGATTGCTCTGGTATGCATCAGGAAAAGAGCATTACGCAGAGCTGGGGGAATCATCTATCCACATATAGTGACATGTGGATTGAACTCAAGCTAAAGACACCTGGTTATGAGAGATAGCTCCTATAAGAGAAAATATAAAGAAGATGATTTCACGGACTTCTGAGTTCCAGTTTTCCCATCATTTACTTTCTCATAATTATGTGTCAACAGTTGATAGCCTGTGGGATAGTTTTCTTTATAGACTCCAGTCTTCATCAGTATGAAAAATGTTAACTTTTTCACTTTTGGGGCTCTTTCTGTGGTGTATTCTATGCTAAATCAGTATTTAATATGTTAATGTCACATTTTCATCCCAGACGATTCTGTAAATATGTTAATAATTTATGGGTCAAATTAAAATGTGAGAAAGTGCCAGATTGTTTCCTGAGTGGCTATATCATTTTATTAGGTGTATGAGGGTGTGTGGATTGACTACAAAAGGTCAGCAAGAAGAAATTCTGTGGGTTGTTGGAACCATTCTATATCTTTTGGGGATGGTGGTTACAAGAGTCAATGCATATGTTAAATCTCACAAAACTGTAGACAAAAAAATGAATATTGCATACTATATGTAAATTTATACAAATAAATAAAAGGCATATACATTTTAAAATTAGATAGCTTTCCAACATTCTTGGGGAAAAATAGCACACAAGAATTTTCAAGTACATTAAGAATTTTCATTTAAAATTCAGCAATTTAATAAAAAATATCACTGTCTAAGAAGCCATCGGTTGCATTTTCTTTCTCTAATTCTTTTATATTCTTCTATTTTTAAGATATGTTTCACATTATTTTGTACCCCTTTTAATTCTAATTCTGCATTTAAACCCAACTTTTAAAAAATTACCATTTCCATCAGTTCTGAAAGGTTCAGGATTGCTCAACAGCTGTGGACAGTGTTCCCCTGATCATCCAAAAATAGGTGTGGCAGTTTTTTCATGGAACAGTTTCCACATATGGACCATATCAGAATTTGAATTAAGGTAATAGGTAATGAAAAGGGACTCATCATAAAAAGGTGTTTTTAATATATGTCTGTTTTAAGGTCCATAGAGGATAATCTGTATATACATTTAGGTCATTTTTATTGCAGTTATTGTTGTCAAGTTGTCACCATGCTATAAAAACAGTATGCTACATTTACCTTGTTCCTTTAGTAATGATTCTAATGCAGTGTCATAAAGACATACGCTGTGTCACATTATATGATATGTTTTCTTAACTGTACATTTAAAAATGTTTAACAATGACTGAAGCTGCACTGTGTCTAATATAATATGGAATAAATGTTTCAAAAACCAGTGGTATGCTCTAAAACTTTATTTTAAAAGAAGCAGATCATACAGCTCATATGCTGTTGTTTGTGTCTGATTTGGGCAGCAATGGAATTCAAACAGCAGTTGATGAAAATCATGCAACTGGGATATTTTCTTCCTTTTGAAAAAGAGACTGAATAAAAAATGTTAATCTGATCCTCTGCCATTTTTGTAGCTCACTCTGCTTAAAATGACTTCAAATGGCGTTACATTGATCAAATAGGCTAGTGTCACCATTTGTTGGCCAGAGAGCAGGAAAATGATTTTCTTATAGATTTAATCTGTGACTATAAATTGCTGCCACATGAATAATATCAAGAGAAGAGCCTGCCCTGTTGGTATAGTATAGCCATCCACATGAATTCTGGAGCTACCCAGGATGGGCAGAATCCCCATAAGAAAGTCATGGGAGAAGATCATTAAACCAAGGGATGATAGGTTCTGTTGTCAGTAGATTTATTAAATTCTTCTTAAGATGTAGAAACAAAATAAACCTTTTAGGGACAAATCCAGAATAAGAGACAGATGGAATTAAATACATTTTTATGACAATATTCATCTTCTGTATGTTTTCTAGACAACTGTATTGCTATCTTCTGGTTTAGAACAACTCTCAGAGTTTCATTTCTCCATTCATTTATCAAATATGTAGTTAGTGCCTTGTGTGTCTTGAGCATTGTGCTAAGCCCTGGAAAGACACCAGTGACCTAGCTGTACTCCCAACCCAAATTCTTCATTCCTAGAAAATGTCTTAGTTCCTAGAATTTGGTCCTCAAGACTGAGGTGTTTCTTTCATATAAATATGGAAATCTATTTGTGTTTTAATATATTCATAAATACAGTAAAATATTATTTTCAGGTCACTGAACCTCTGCTTAAAGCAGAAGATTATTTTTATTTTCAACTGAACCTTTTTCCTAGGGCTTCTTAAAGACTGAATTACAAACTCTACATTGATTCACTAATACTGACCCCTAATGACTACTTATTTTCTTTGTTCTCAAATTGTTTTGGTGGGGGAGCAGATAATTGCATTATTTCTTCATGCTAACCTATTTCACCACTAATGTGAAAATTACTTATTTGCTCATCTTTATCTCTGACATACCTGAGTTTCAACTTTGCACATGGTCAAGACCAAATATTCATTAAAACTTGACACAAACTTCAGTTGAATCAAAGAATTCTGCTGGGTGAACATTAGGGCTCAACTCCTTCAGGGCTATCTATCCAGGAATAGGTTTCCAATTGATATCAAACTTCTCATCATCCTTCTTTCCTGCACTCTCAACTACAAGGGCATTATGATCACAGAATATGAGGTAAAGCTCTGGGATTAAATGCTGTCAAATTATTACCTAACTTCATCTGTTGTCTTTCCATCCCACACAAATGCAGTGCTAGCCTTCAGATATCTTCATTCACAAATACAGTAAAAAGAAAAAAAAAAAAAAACTTCTCAGATATGGTACCTTATATATTACCTAAAGAAATAAAAAAGTCTCTGGAAGTTTTACTCAATCAAGTTTTTGTTCTTTTTGAATTTTATTTTTACTACAGCATGTTCTTATTAGTTATCTATTTTATACATATTAGTGTATATATGTCAATCCCAATCTCCCAATTCATCCCACAATTACCACCCACTACCCCTGCTTCCCCCCTTGTTGTCCATATGTTTGTTCTCTATATCTGTGTCTCTATTTCTGCCTTGAAAATCAGTTCATCTGTACCATTTTTCTAGATTCCACATATACGCGTTAATATATGATATTTGTTTTTCTCTTTCTGACTTCCTTCATTCTGTATGACAGTCTCTAGGTCCATCCATGTCTCTGCAAATGACCCAATTTCATTCCTTTTTATGACTGAGTAATATTTCATTGTATATATGTACAACATCTTTATCCATTCATCTGTCAATGGGCATTTATGTTGTTTCCATGACCTGCCTTTTGCAAAAAGTGCTGCAATGAATTTTGAGTGCATGTGTATTTTTGGATTATGGTTTTCTCTGGGTATATGCCCAATGGTGGGATTGCTGGTTCATATGGTAATTATAATTTTAGTTTTTTCAGCCACTTCCATAATGTTCTCCACAGTGGCTGTATCAATTTACATTCTCACCAACAGTGCAAGAGGGTTCCCTTTTCTCCACACCCTCTCCAGCGTTTGTTGTTTGTAGATTTTCTGATGATACCCATTCTAACTAGTGTGAGGTGATACGTCTTTGCAGTTTTCATTTGCATTTCTCTGATAATGTTGAGCAGCTTTTCTTGTGCTTCTTGGCCATCTGTTTGTGTTCCTTGGAGAAATGTCTATTTAGGTCTTCTGCCCATTTTTGGATTGTTTTGTCTGTTTTTTAAAAAAATATTGAGCTGCATGAGCTGTTTATATATTTTGAAGATAAATCATTTTATTATTCATTTGTAAATATTTTCTCCCATTCTGAGGGTTGGCTTTTCATATTGTTTATAATTTCCTTTGCTTGGCAAAAGGTTTTAAGTTTCATTAGGTCCCATTTTTGTTTTTATTTCCATTACACTAGGACGTGGGTCAAAAAAGATCTTGCTGTGTTTTATGTCAGATTGTTCTTCCTATGCTTTACTCTAAGAGTTTTATAGTGTCCGGTCTTACATTTAGGTCTTTAATCTATTTTGAGTTTATTTTTGTGTATGGTGTTAGGGAATGTTCTAATTTCATTCATTTACATGTAGCTGTCCAGTTTTCCCATTACCAATTATTGAAGAGACTGTCTTTTCTCCACTGTATATCCTTGCATCATTATCATAGATTAGTTGAGTGTAGGTGCGTGGGTTTATCTCTGGGCTTTCTATCCTGTTCCATTGATCTATATTTCTGTTTTTGTGCCAGTACCATATTGTCTTGACTACTGTAGCTTTGTAGTATAGTCTAAAGTCAGGGAGTCTGATTCCTCCAACTCTCTATTTTTCCCTTGAGATTGCTTTAGCTATTTGGGATCTTTTGTGTTTCCATACAAATTTTAAGATTTTTTTGTTCTACTTCTGTAAAAAATGGCACTGGTAATCTGATAAGGAAAGCATTGAATCTGTAGATTGTTTTGAGTAGTATAGTCATTTTCTCAATGTTGATTCTTCCAGTCCAAGAATATGGTATATCTCTCCATCAGTTTGTGTCATCTTTGATTTCTTTCATCAGTGTCTTATAGTTTTCTGCATACAGGTGTTTCACCTCCTTAGTAGGTTTATTCCTAAAATATTTTATTATTTTTGTTGCAGTGGTAGATGGGAGTGTTTCCTTATTTCACTCTGTGGTCTTTCGTTGTTACTGTATAGGGATGGAAGAGATTTCTGTGCATTAATTTTGTATCCTGCTACTTTACCAAATTCATTGATTAGCTCTAGTAGTTTTCTGGTGGTATCTTTAGGATTATCTATGTATAGTGCCATGTCATCTGCAAACAGTGACAGCTTTACTCCTTCTTTTCCAATTTGTATTTCATTTATTTCTTTTTCTTCTCTGATTGTCATGCTAGGACTTCCAAAATTATGTTGAATAAGAGTGGACATCCTTGTCTTGTTCCTGATCTTAGTGGAAATGTTTTCAGTTTTTCACCATTGAGAATGATGTTTGCTGTGGGTTTGTCATATATGGTCTTTATTATGTTGAGGTAGGTTCCCTCTATATCCTCTTTCTGGAGAGTCTTTATCATAAATGGGTACTGAATTTTGTCAAAATAAGTTTCTGCCTCTATTTCAATGATGATATAGTTTTTATTCTTCAATTTGTTAATATGGTGTATCACATTGATTAATTTGCATATATTGAATAATCCTTCCATCACTGGGATAAATACCACTTAATCATGATGTACGATCCTTTTACTGTGTTGTTGGATCCTGTTTGCTAGTATTTTGTTGAGGATTTTTGCATCTATATTCATCAGTGATATTGGTTTGTAATTTTTTAAAAATAATATTTTGTCTGCTTTTGGTATCAGGGTAATGGTGGCCTCATAGAATGAGTTTGGGAAAGTTCCTCCCTCTGCAGTTTTTAGGAACAGTTTGAGAAGAATGGGTGTAAGTTCTTCTCTAAATGTTTGGTAGAATTCACCTGTGAAGCCATCTGGTCCTGGAATTTTGTTTGTTGGAAGATTTTTAATCACAGTTTCAATTTCATTACTTGTGATTGGTGTGTTCATATTTTCTATTTCTTCCTGGTTCAGTCTTAGAAGATTATACCTTTCTAAGAATTCGTCCATTCCTTCCAGGTTGTCCATTTTATTAGCATAACATTGCTTGTAGTAGTCTCTTAGGATGCTTTGTATTTCTGCATTCTCTGTTGTAACTTCTCCTTTTTCATTTCTAATTTTATTGATTTGAGTCCTCTCCCTCTTTTTCTTGATGAGTCTGGCTAATGGTTTATCAATTTTGTTTATCTTCTCAAAGAACCAGCTTTTAGTTTTATTGATCTTTTCTCTTGTTCTCTTTGTTTTTATTTAATTTATTTCTGCTCTGATCTTTATACTTTCTTTCTTTCTGCTAACTTTGGGTTTTGTTTGTTCTTCTTTTTCCAGTTCCTTTAGGTGTAAGGTTAGATTTTTTTTTAAGACTTTTCTTTTTTCATGAGGTAGGCTTTTATAGCTATAATGTTCCCTCTTCGGAATGTTTTTTCTGTATCCCATAGGTTTTGGATCATTGTGTTTTCATTGTCATTTGTCTCTAGGTATTTTTTGATTTTCTCTTTGATTTCTTCAGTGATCTCTTGGTTATTTAGTAACTTATTTTTTAGCCTCCATGTGTTTGTGTTTTTTGTGGTTTTTTTCCCTGTAATTGAGACCTAACCTCATAGCGTTGTGGTCGGAAAAGATGCTTGGTGATTTCAATTTTCTTAAATTTACCGAGGCTTGATTTGTGACCCAAGGTATGATCTATCCTGGAGAATGTTCCATGTACGCTTGAGAAGAAAGTGTAATCTGTTCTTTTTGGATGGGATGTCCTATAAATATCAATTACATCTATCAGGTCTATTGTGTTTCCTTATTAATTTTCTGTCTGGATTATCTGTCCATTGGTGTAAGTGAGGTGTTAAAGTCCCCCACTATCATTGTGTTACTGTTGATTTCCTCTTTTATAGATGTTAGCATTTACCTTATATATTGAGGTGCTCTTATGTTGGGAGCATATATATTTATATATATAAATATGTATATATTTATAATTGTTATATCTTCTTCTTGGATTGATCCCTTGATCATTATCCCTTGTCTCTTGTAACATTCTTTGTTCTAAGGTCTATTTTTTCTGATATGAGTATTGCTACTCCAGCTCTCTTTTGATTTCCATTTTCATGGAATATCTGTTTTCATCCCCTCACTTTCAGTCTGTATGTGTCCCTAGGTCTGAAGTGGGTCTCTTGTAGACAGCACATATATGGGTCTTGTTTTTATATCCATTCAACAAGCCTGTGAATTTTGATTGGAGCCTTTAATCCATTCCCACTTAAGGTAATTATTGATATGTATGTTCGTATTACCATTTTCTTAATTGTTTGGGGTTTGTTTTTGTAGGTCCTTTTCTTCTCTTGTGTTTCCCACTTAGAGAGGATCATTTAGCATTTGTTGTAGAGCTGGTTTGGTGGTGCTGAGTTCTCTTACCTTTTCCTTGTCTATAAAGCTTTTGATTTCTCCATCGAATCTCAATGAGATCCTTGCTCGTTGTAGGGTCTTCCTTTTCATCACTTTAATTATATCATGCTACTTCTTTCTGGCTTGCAGAGTTTCTTCTGAGAAATCAGCTGTTATCCTTATGGGAGTTCCCTTGTATGTTATATGTCATTTTTCCCTTGTTGCTTTTAATAAATTTTCTTTGACTTTGATTTTTGTCAATTTGATTACTCTGTGTCTCAGAGTGTTTCTCCTTGGCTTTTTCCTGCCTGGGACTCTCTGCACTTCCTGGACTTAGGTGGCTATGGCCTTTCCCATTTTAGGGAAATTTTCCACTATAATCTCTTCAAATATTTCCTCGGGTCCTTTCTCTCTCTATTCTCCTTTTGGGACTCCCATAATGTGAATGTGGGTGCATTTAATGTGGTCCCAAAGGTCTCTTAGGCTGTCTTTATTTCTTTTAATTCCTTTTTCTTTATTCTATTCTTTGGCTGTGAATTCCACCATTCTGTTTTCCATGTCACTTATCCGTTCTTCTGACTGTTATTTTGCTATTGACTCCTTCTAGTGTATTTTTCATTTCAGTGATTGTATTGTTCATCTGTTTGTTCTTTAATTCTTCTAGGTCTGTGTTAAACATTCCTTGCATCTTCTTGATATTTGCCTCTATTCTTTTTCTGAGGTTCCAGTACACTAACATTATTCTGAATTCTTTTTCTGGATGGTTACCTATCCCCACTTCATTTAGTTGTTTTTTGGAATTTTTTCTTGTTCCTTCATCTGGTACGTAGCCCTCTGCCTTTTCATTTCATCTATCTTTTTGTAAATGTGGCTTTCATTCTACAGGCTCCAGGATTGTAGTTCTTCTTGTTTCTGCTGTCTTCCCTCTACTGGATGAGGCTACCTAAGAGGCTTGTGCAAGTTTCCTGATGGGAGGGAGTGGTGGGGGGGAGAGCTGTTGTTGCTCTGGCAGGCAGAGTTTAGTAGAACTTTAATCTACTTGTCTGCTGATGGGTGGGGCTGTTTTCTCTATCTGTTGGTTGTTTAGCATGTGGCAACCCAGCACTGGTGGCGCTAATGGTGGCCACATTCTAAGGACTACTTCCCAGAACTTCTGCAGCCAGTGTCCTTGTCCCTGTCTGAGCCATAGCTGCCCCCTGCCTTGGCAGGAGACCCTCTAACTCTAGGAGGTAGGTCTGGTTCTGTCTCCTACAGGGTCACTGTTCTTTCCACTGGGTCCTGATGTGCACACTACTTTGTGTGTGCCCTACTAGAGTGGAGTCTCTGTTTTGCCCAGTTCTGTTGAAGTCTTCTAATCAAATTCTGCCACCCCTCAACATCTATTTCCCTGGGAATTCCTCTTCCCATTGCAAATCCTTAGGTTGGGGAGCCTGTCATGGGGCTCAGAACCTTCATTCCAGTGTATGGACTTCTATGTTATAATTGTTCTCCAGTTTGTGAATCACCCACCCAACTGTTATGGGATTTGATTTTATTGAGATTTCTCCCCTCCTACCATCTCATTACAGCTTCTCCTTTGTCTTTGTGGTATCTTTTTTGGTGAGTTACAATGTTGTTCTATTGATGATTATTCAGCAGTTAGTTATGATTCCAATGCTCTCGCAAAAGGGAGTGAGCATATGTCCTTCTACTCTGCCATCCTCAATCAAGCTTTAACAAGCCTTTATTTTTAAAATTTTATTTTATGTCAAGTAATTTTCCAAGAATATTATGGTTATTCTTTCCTATTTTTCCTACAGTTTTAACATTCTGGCTAGAAATCTTTTAAGTGGATCTCATTTACTTCAAATGATGCATGTCAATACTCTGACTCCTTAACACCTTTATATATTAGTGCTAAATGTGTCTTTTAATTTTTTTAAAAAAATAAAGAGTCAACTGTTCTCCAGAGGTCACCCCTTCAAATACTCCTCTCTATATGCTATGTCAGACTCACAACTATAAGAAAGCAAAACAATGTGTGTTTAGAGTTTAAGTTTTAATACAAATTTCCCTAAATTCAGTTAAATTCTTTCTGAATCTTGAGTGAAAATGCAATATATTAAACCCCAAGAAGCAGACTCAATTGTTTAATACATTGGATAACAAGGATTAGAATGCTCGTTTGGGATCATATGTCTTCATTTGGTTATTAGACATTAAGAATGGGATTTTCAGAAGCTCTCCTTGATGCATTAGTCCCAGTAAAGTACTTACCAGATAATTCATTATAGTCTTTTTTTGGGGGGGAGGGGACGGCTTGCAATTTAGAAGAATGCAATTAAAACTGAACTTGATAATTAATTCTGAACTGGTGAGAACTAGTTCCAGAGATTATGACTATAATGCTGTGTAGTCATTGATATAAATATTCATGAGGTTTCATTGTTTTATGGTTTTCCCAAGCACACAGCTTATCTGGAGAAGTAAAATTAAAGTACCACTATTTAACATTGCAATGCAAATAAGAATCCATGAAGAAAGAAAAGTTAATTCACTAGAGATTGTGAATACACATAGGCCCACATAGAGACTACATCATATATGTATAAACATAACATCATCTGAACATATAAATTAGTAGATGTGGAAGAGAGGAGAGAAATAGTGATATGGGTAAACAATTTTGTATCTTAATCTGGTCAACACTGGGTGAGTGAAATTCACTGAAATCTACTTAACCTACCACAAAAAAATCAATCAACATATAAAACTAATCTTGTGCAGCAGAAGAGGGAATGAGAAAATGGTCTTTCTTATTCTATTTCCATGTTTTACTGAGCAATAACCCCATCATATTTGACCTTGAAGCAGATTCATCTATAACATGAAATTTTCAAGTAATCTGATAGAATAAACAGGATGTGATGAATGGATGAATGAATGGATGCATGGGTGGAAAGTACAAAGAGAAAAGTAGCCAGAAAGCAGCCAGTTAGGAAAATTGAAATAGGTGGGAGTTGGTGGGAGAAGGGAGTGTAATTTCAGACCATAGTCTTCAATGTGATTTAAGTTAATAAAATAATTCAGTTTTGATAGAATTCTTATAATTGCCATTTGTTTATATTCTCAAACTTGATGAAGAAAGCATCAGCACAAACAGTATATTCATTGAAAACTTTACACATATTTGAGGAAGATTTAAGCCTTCTGTACTGGTATGCTCAGTTCATTTATAGTTAAGCACTACAAAGTCAAATACAGTATTATGTGGTTAAGCTACATCTGTCTCTGTGCAAGCACTCACCATATTTCTTTAAGTTCAGCAGGTGTTTTGCAACGAATCTAAAGGATTTTGCACAAAATTAGTGCCTACAATAAAGCAATGCTGATGAAGAGACAGCTTTTTATATCACTGATATATTATAGTTTCTTTCTAATAAATGTCATTGCTAGATATTTCAAAACCTGAAACAGATTTGCTGACTGCACTGTTTTGAAGCATATTTGCTGTGCCTTATTGCTAAGATGTTCTTTTATAGACATACAGTTTAGAAATTTTATTTGACACTGTTGACTACTAAATTAGCAGCTTTTCAACTTTGCAAGACTTCTGTCACACAATTGAGATAAAAGGTAGAATGCATCACTTTTGCATTAATCTTTCCAGGAACTGTCCTGAGATAAATGTGATGTATTAATTGAGGCCCAAATTTGAGAAACAAATAAAAACAATGTTGTTATTTTGTTATATGTTTTCCAGGTTCCTCTCTCTGTCTCTCCCTGTCTTTCTCTTTCACACACACATACAACTTATGAGGAGTCAAACTATAAATACATAGATCTTTTCATTTTTAATTGCCTGCAGTTTGATGGCATAAAGCTAACAGCATTCTTCAATTAGAAGACATATTTGGGAAGCCCAATTGGCCTTGAACTGTTAGCACACTGCTCCTTTCTCTGAGTGGACATGTTGTATTCTGGTGATCTAATTGAAGAACTCTGTTCATTTGGTTAGAACTTTGGGTTAGCAAGTTTCACATATCTTAGGATCAATCCTTCAGTTTATCATCTGAATTTGCTATTTTCAGTGGGTTCCAAAAAGAGTCAGGCAGCAACACCAACCACAGATGACAGTGCTAACACAGGTACCATTAATCTATAGGTAGAGTAAACCCATAAACATGGTCAGAAGCTGACTTCAGACCAAGTTACTGATGGAGCCTTAATGTGTGTCATAAGGAACTAGCATAGAGAGAGGCTGATCTTCTGTTTCCAGCCACAGCCCAAACCCCTCACCTAGAACATGGGAACAAAGTATGAACACCATGATCCCACTCAATCATCTTTAAAATCTAACTTTGTGAAATAGCCTGTTTATAGAGAAGAGAGAGAGAAGGAAATGTTAGTCACAATGCTACTCTGATGAGCTTTGTCCAAAAAATCTACATTCATTCAAAAGCAGTTTCTATGTGCTGACTGTGAACATGGAGAGGGATATTAAAAGTATAATTTTGTTTTTTACAAAGAATATGTAGTCTAAACCAGTTTTAAAGTCACATATGAAAAAATAAAACACATATAGGGACTGGTAAATGCTAACTGACAAATAATCAGTACAGGTAACAAATTCCAATTTCAGAGAAAGAAAAAGTCAAATATTCACATGTGCAGAGCCTATATACACCAAAAAGTAAGAAGGGATGTGAGGTACATTTTGAGCAGAAACAATATTAAAAGCAAAGGCAGGAATCTTCTTGTTCCAATGAAGATGTAGAAAGTTGTAAAGGATGATGCTCCATAATAATAATTAGAAAAAGCTGATCAAACTACCAAATCATAACTTTTCAAAACTTCATAGGAATGTAAAGGTTACAAGATGATCAGGTAACCTGAAATCTAAAGTGTGAGTAGCCCCTCCAAAGAGACATGGGTATGCAAACCCATCTGTGGCAGTGCACAGGGAAAAGAAGCATCATGCTAGACACAATACCAGCAGGTGAAAATTAATGTGCTATAATTTTAAAGAACTACCAGTGATCTAGTGTGGGCTAGAATGTTAGTCTAAAATAGCTGGGATCACCTGACTAAAGGGATTTTTCCCTGACCCACAAGCTCAGTGCTGTGGGTCTTCTCTAGGTACTCTAGGAAAGATTGTGGGTAGAAAAGGAAACCAGAGAAAGCCTCTGTTATTCGTGTAGGCATACAAGCAAAGACCATCACCTATTTAGTTGTGGAGGAAAAGGAAAAATATGCCTGCTTTTTTTCCACACTCTTCTCTCTTATAAAGCAAAACCTTAAAGCCATAAAGACTATGGTCCACAAGGATCAGAAGGTGAAAGGCAAACTGTGCCTCTGGAGAAAGAGTAAAAAATCTATATTTATTCAAAACTAGTTTCTAGATGGTGAAAATCTTCTTATCCTCTTCTGGTACCAAGTAGAGGCCTCCTACTTCTGGGAAAAGAATAAGAAAATATCAATAAAGACTAATTCAGATACAAGGGAGATTTGGGTGCTACAGGAAAGAAAGTATGCAACTCTGAAAAGGCCTCAACTTAAGCCTCTAGTACATAGGATTGTCCTAAGATGGAAGCTGGACCAGAGCAACGGAGAATCCCTTCCTGACAAGATCATGAAACTAGCAAAAAATACCAAGAAACAACATTCTACTTCTAGGGGACGTGGAAAAACATGGAGAGAGATTTTTTACTGTGGCAGAGTCATGCAAGGTTTTTTGAAAGCTGAGAATGTAGGAATAACTCTGACGAAAATCTCACCAAAATCTCAACACAGATACTAAACTCTAGTTCTCTGTAAGAGAAATTTAAAATTTTTGTCCCATTGAAGGTAGCTATAGCAACAATAACTCTTATGCCCCAGTCAACTCCCAATTAGATTTACTCAACTGCCCATATTAACAGCATGATAAAAGGATCAGTATTTAATTTCCCTTAGTAATTATTTTTATCTCAATCTTTACTTTCATGATGACAAGATAAACAGAAAGTCAAGAAAAAAATGACCATTGGTCATTTTCTTTCTTGAAATATCTTTGGCATCAGATGAAGGCAAATATCATAAAATGAATTGAGAATTCCCTCTTTAAAATTTTCCAGAAGAATTTGTGTAGAGTTGATTTCCTCTTTTCATAAATGTTTTGTAAAATTTCTAAGTAAAGCTCTATGAGCTTAACTTTTTTGTTGTTATAAGGCGTTTTATTATAAATCCAATTTTTAAGATAGATATAGGAATATAAAGTTCTTCTTGATTGAATTTAATAGTTTGTTTATTCCATGGAATATGTTTCAACAATTATCAAATGCATTGGCTTAAGGTTGATAACATTTTCTTTTAAATTTGCATGATCTCTGTTAACAGTCCCTCATTTATCACTGATATGATAAACTGTTTTCTCTCCTTTTCCCTGATTATTCTGTATATAAATGTATTAATTTAGTTGATTATTTGAAAACCAGATTTTGGTTTTATTTCTTTTTCTCCCCTCTATTTCTCCCTTTCTTAAATTCTTTCCTTCTTTTTTTTGGTCAAATGGTCATTTTTTTTTCTTGACTTTCTGTTTATCTTTTCATCATGAAAGTAAAGATTGAGATAAAAATAATTACTAAGGGAAATTAAATACTGATCCTTTTATCATGCTGTTAATATGGGCAGTTGAGTAAATCTAATTGGGAGTTGACTGGGGCATAAGAGTTATTGTTGCTATAGCTACCTTCAATGGGACAAAAATTTTAAAAGAGACAAAGCAACAGACGAAACCAGACTCAGATATGACCCAGATGTTGGAATGATCAGAGAGAGATTTTTAAGGCCACAATGATTAAACTGTTAATAGCTCCTGTGGGGAAAATAAACAATGTGTGTGAACAAACAGAAAATAATATTAATTATATTTCTTAGCCTGAATTCAATACAGTCTGAAACCCAGAAGTGCATATCAGCACAAACTGACAGCTCCAGGGCAAGTCTGCCAGTACTGGCTAAAGAAAGAAGATTGCTCAGGGTGTGAAAAATTCCTGTTTATTTTTTCCTCTACTCTTTTACAAGCCATATGACAAACAAAACCATGGAGGCAGTTGTAGAAGCCTCAACAGAGAGGGCAGTGGCTATAACTCTGAGGGAGAAGAGTATTCCTCTCCAATAGGCATGCTGGAGGAATAAAATATATTAAATTCATCACTGGTTCTATAATACTTTAAATTCTTATCTTCTTTCTCACAATTCCAGCTACTCTTTAATCCAGTATCCTCAGAAAATGGCTCTATACGTCATATATATTTTTTTATAGTGTGTTCAGTGAGAAAAAGAGTAGAGTTTTAAAATTTCCTCTGATCCAGAACGGGAACTCTAGAAAATATTTTAGCTGGCTATACATCTATCAAAATGTATAAAAATGAGTGGATTGTGGCTAAAATGGTCTCACAGGACAATTTATAACAATAAATGTTTATATTATGTAGAGTAAAGGTATCAAATCAATGTTTTAAGTATTTACCTTAAGAAACAAAAACAAAGAAAGAAAAAAATTAAACAAAAGTAAGCAGAGGAGGTAAATAACAATAATAATCAAAATCAAATACCAAAAAAAAAAAAGAAGGAAAGAATTTAAGAAAGGGAGAAATAAAGGGGAGAAAAAGAAATAAAACCAAAATCTGGTTTTCAAATAATCAACTAAATTAATACATTTATATACAGAATAATCAGGGAAAAGGAGAGAAAACACAGATTATCATATCAGTGATAAATGAGGGACTGTTAACAGAGATCATGCAAATTTAAAAGAAAATGTTATCAACCTTAAGCCAATGCATTTGATAATTGTTGAAACATATTCCATGGAATAAACAAACTATTAAATTCAATCAAGAAGAACTTTATATTCCTATATCTATCTTAAAAATTGGATTTATAATAAAACGCCTTATAACAACAAAAAAGTTAAGCTCATAGAGCTTTACTTAGAAATTTTACAAAACATTTAAGGAAAAGAAATCAACTCTACACAAATTCTTCTGGAAAATTTTAAAGAGGGAATTCTCAATTCATTTTATGATAGTTGCCTTCATCTGATGCCAAAGATATTTCAAGAAAAGAAAATTTATAAACATAGCCCAAAATCATTACTAAAATATTAGCATATAGAATCCAGTAATATATAAAAATGGTATTATATCATAATCAAATGTTTTTTTCGCATAGAAAGGCAATGTTAGACAAAAATTTGAAAATTAATCAATGTAATTTTCCATGCCATCAATATATATTGAGAAAACACATAGTCATCTCAATAGAGACAAAAAAACCACCATGTTTGGCAAACATAATATTTATGATAAAAAATATAAGCAAACTAAAAATTAAAGATAATTATCTCAAGGCATATTCCAAAAAAATATTGTTAGCTTCATATTTAATGTTGAAAGACAGATGCTTTTTTTTTTCAAGATGAAGAACAGAGCGAGAATATCTGCACACATCATTCCAATTTAAATTGTGGAGGTTCTAGTTAGCACAATAAGGCAAGATAAAGAAGTAAAAGGTATATTGATTAAACAGAAACAAATAAAATGATCTTTATTTGCATACTTGATTGTCTATATAGATAATCTTCAAGTTTCCACAAAAAAAGCTGCTAGATCTAATAAGCAGGTTTAACAAGGTTATAGGTTAGAAGGGGTGTGTGTGTGTGCGCGCATGTCTATAAATACATTTCTCTTTTCTATACTGTCAATAAACATCAGAAATAGAAATTTTAGAAAGTACTATTTATAATAGCATCAAAAACATGACCTAGTTAAAGATGAATTTAGCAAAATATGTACAACATGTATATGATGAAAACTATAAAACTCTGAGGAGAAAAACTAAGACCTAAATAAACATAGAGATAACTGTGTTTATGGTCTGACAGATTTAAATGGTTAATATGTCAATTCTTCCAAAATTGATCTGTATGTATAATGAAACCCCAATTATAATCTCAGTAGTCTTTGTTGGAAAAATTCACAAATTTACCTTAAAATTTTTTATTAAAAACAAAGAAACTGGAATAGCTGAAACAATTTGAGAATTGGCTTTGCTAATCATATCCTAAAAAAAATAAAACAAACTAATATTTTTTTCTTCTGGTGTGCTGTCTAATATTTTGGCTGATATACCAGAAATAAAATAGAAACAATATTTTGGGTTGCTAAATTATATTCAAATTCGAATTCATATTCTTGTCAAATTGTCTACATGAAAACTAGGGAATTGATCTTAAAAAGTGAAATCTAAATATTGGAAAAATCCTGTTTGAAAGGATTTCTGTGACTTCTATTACCAAACCCCCAAACACCACAGAGTTCCCAGTGCCAGCAGAATCAGAATCAGCCTCTCCTGTCCTTTGTGATATAACAGGTCCCATAACTACATTGTCTCATTTAGTTACTTTGCATGGTATTGCCATCTCCCTTTAGATCCCCCGTCACACTTCCAATTACTCAGACATGTAACTAAGAACAGATCTCAGCATGGCCCAGGATGCCAATTACGATGTCAAACTTGGGAGGAAACAGCTTAATCACAAAATAAATGCTAGCTTTGCTAATTTATATCATTTAAAAAAAATTTGTAGAAAGATTCTGAGGATAGTACTAGACCTAGGAAGGAAGGACAAATTTCCTGACATGAGTTTACTTACTTGAGGTTCTGAGGAATGTGAGTTCAAGCAGCTGCAGGAGGTTCCCTACCCCCCAACCACCCACACATACCTCTGCTTTCTTTTTTTTTATCAGTCAGTTGATTTAAAATTTGGTGGACTCAGCTAAATTAATATGCTACACATATATTTCTCGGTTTAATACAGAGGAAGAAATCAGTAGACTCGGGTAGATAGAATTTATAATAGGAGATCATCCCCATGATTTCTTTTCCAAGAGATCCCAGAGCATGTTCTCTTCACCATGGTGTTGGAAAACACCTCATGAGGAAGTCTCAGCATCAATGAAATGACTGGATTAGTGTTGGAGGAGGTCACCGAGAAGATGTGACACCAATTGAACCAAGAGCTGAACTTGGGCCAATAGAAGCTCCTCACTCCCTCCTCTGTCTCTGGAATGAATGTTCTGCCTTGAGTTCTCAGTGGGGCCTGGGTTCAAGAGAGCAATGTGTTGTTGAGACAATCTGGACTTTACAAGTGACAACCCTGTTAAGTCCTCTATATAAACGGTTTAGTGTCTGCTGGGCAGTTGAAGTGTCTACTCCTCTTTTGGTGCTCAAGACAAGCATCATATGTAAGTCCCCCTGCTTATTCAAACTGCCATCTATCTGGAGTGTTCTTCCTCTTGTATGGGGTGGCAATTTCAGATTTCACCCAGGAAATTCCTGATGTTGTGTACCAACAATTAGCCACCTCTTGTAGATTGGGAATAAATGTGAGTGGTGTAGCCATTGGTTTGGACTGAGCCATTGAGTGGAGCTGAGGGAATCCTGAGTGGTTGAGACCGAATGAAAGTACCAATTGGACATCGTTGATATAAAAGATCAAATGTCAGAAGAGGTTATGAGAGTGGCTTGATCCATTCGAAATGGCTAATTAATGAGGTTCCCAAAGCCAAAACAAATGGGCTTGCCACTTAGTGCCTACTTGATTTGTGTTAAGGACTGAATGTTTTTATCTCCTCCAAACTCATATGTTGAAACCCTACCCCTCAATGTGATGGTACTAGAAGATGAGGCCTGTGGGAGGTAATTAGAATTAGATGAGGTCATGAGAGTAGAGCCCTCATGTATGTGATTAATGCTCTTAAAAGAGTCAAAGAGAGCTTGCTTCGTCTCTCTGCTTTCCACCATGTAAGGACACAGTAAGAAGACCAGGAACAATGAACCAGGAAAGTAGGCTTTCCTCAAACATCAAATCCACTGGCACCTTGTTCTGAGATTTCCAGCCTTCAGAATTGCATGAAATTAATATTTGTTGTTTTAGTCACCCAGTTTATGATGTTTTGTTATAGTAACCTGAACTGACTCAGATGATCAGTATAACCAAAACCTCTATGTCTGGTGACCAGAATTTTTAACTGAACTAACATGATAGAGAACAATGGCCCTTTATCCAATTTTCAGTCCGAAGTCAGTTCACAGATGCAGAGAGCTTCTTCTTTTTTTTTTTTTTTTTAATATTTTTTTTGACGTGGACCATTTTTAAAGTATTTATTGAATTTATTACAATATTGTTTCTGTTTTATGTTTTGATTATTTGGTCATGAGGCATGTGGGATCTTAGCTCCCTGATCAGGGATCCAACCCACTCCCCCTGCATTGGAAGGCAAAGTCTTATCCACTGGACCACCAGGGAATTCCCCCAGAGTTTCTTTTTTTTTCAATTCTGCACATTTTTTTTTCTCTGTTTTACAATAGTGTGTTAGTTTTTCCTTTAAAACAAAGTTAATCAGTTATACATATACACATGTTCCCATATCTCTTCCTTCTTGTGTCACCCTCCCTCCCACCCTCCCTATCCCACCCCTGTAGGTGGTCACAAAGCACAGAGGTGATCTCCCTGTGCTATGCGGCAGCTTCCCAATAGCTATCCAATTTACATTTGGTAGTGTATATATGTCCCTGCCACTCTTTCACTTCGTCACAACTTACCCTTCCCCCTCCCCATATCCTCAAGTCCATGCTCTAGTAAGTCAGTGTTTTATTCCCGTCCTACCACTAATCTCTTCATGACATTTTTTTTTCCTTAGAGTCCATATATATGTGTTAGCATACGGTATTTGTTTTTCTCCTTCTGACTTACTTTACTCTGTATGACAGACTGCAGGTCTATCCACCACATTACAAATAACTCAGTTTCATGTCTTTTTATGGCTGAGTAATATTCCATTGTATATATGTGACACATCTTCTTTATCCATTCATCTGTTGATGGACACTTAAGTTGCTTCCATGTCCTGGCTATCGTAAATAGAGCTACAATGAACATTTTGGTACATGAGTCTTTTTGAATTATGGTTTTCTCAGGGTATATGCCCAGTAGGGGGATTGCTGTGTCGTATGATAGTTCTATTTGTAGTTTTTTAAGGAACCTCCATACTGTTCTCCATAGTGGTTGTACCAATTTACATTCCCACCAGCAGTGCAAGAGGGTTCCCTTTTCTCCACACCCTCTCCAGCATTTATTGTTTCTAGAGTTTTTGATGATGGCCAATCTGACCAGTATGAGATGATATCTCATTGTAGTTTTGATTTGCATTTCTCTAATGATTAATGATGTTGAGCATTCTTTCATGTGTTTGTTAGCAATCTGTATATCTTCTTTGGAGAAATGTCTATTTAGTTCTTCTGCCCATTTTTGGATTGGGTTGTTTGTTTTTTTGTTATTGAGCTGCATGAGTTGCTTATACATTTTGGAGATTAATCCTTTGTCAGTTGCTTCATTTGCAATTATTTTCTGCCATTCTGAGGGTTGTCTTTTGGTCTTATTTATGGTATCCTTTGCTGTGCAAAAGCTTTTAAGTTTCATTAGGTCCCATTTGTTTATTTTTGTTTTTATTTCCATTTCTCTAGGAGATGGATCAAAAAGGATCTTGCTGAGGTTTATGTCATAGAGTGTTCTGCCTATGTTTTCCTCTAAGAGTTTGATAGCGTCTGGCCTTACATTTAGGTCTTTAACCCATTTTGAGTTTATTTTTGTGTGTGGTGTTATGGAGTGTACTAATTTCATACTTTTACATGTAGCTGTCCAGATTTCCCAGCACCACTTATTGAAGAAGCTGTCTTTTCTCCACTGTATATCCTTCCTTCCGTTATCAAAGATAAGGTGACCATATGTGTGGGGGTTTATCTCTGGGCTTTCTATCCTGTTCCAGTGATCTATATTTCTGTTTTTGTGCCAGTACCATACTGTCTTGATTACTGTAGCCTTGTAGTACAGTCAGAAGTCAGGGAGCTTGATTCCTCCAGCTCCATTTTTTGTTCTCAAGATTGCTTTGGCTATTCGGGGTCTTTTGTGTTTCCATACAAATTGTGAAATTTTTTGTTGTAGTGCTGTAAAAAATGCCAGTGGTAATTTGATAAGGATAGCATTGAATCTGTAGATTGCTTTGGGTAGTAGAGTCATTTTCACAATGTTGATTCTTCCAGTCCAAGAACATGGTATATCTCTTCACATATTTGTATCATCTTTAATTTATTTCATTAGTGTCTTATAGTTTTCTGCATACAAGTCTTTTGTCTCCTTAGGTAGGTTTATTCCTGAATGTTTTATTCTTTTTGTTGCAATGGTAAATGACAGTGGTTTCTTAATTTCGCTCTCAGATTTTTCATCATTAGTAAATAAGAATGCCAGAGATTTCTGCGCATTAATTTTGTATCCTGCTACTTTACCAAATTCATTGATTAGTTCTAGTAGTTTTCTGGTAGCATTCTTAGGATTCTTTATGTATACTATCATGTCATCTGCAAACAGTGACAGCTTTACTTCTTCTTTTCCTATTTGGATTCCTTTTATTTCTTTTTCTTCTCTGATTGTTGTGGCTAGAACTTCCAAAACTATGTTGAATAAGAGTGTTGAGAGTGGGCTACCTTGTCTTGTTCCTGATCTTAGTGGAAATGGTTTCAGTGTTTCACCATTGAGAATGATGCTGGCTGTGGGTTTGTCATATATGGCCTTTATTATGTTGAAGAAAGTTCCCTGTATGCCTACTTTCTGCAGGGTTTTTATCATAAATGAGTGTTGAATTTTGTCAAAAGTTTTCTCTGCACCTATTGAGATGATCATATGGTTTTTCTCCTTCTGTTTTTTGATATGGTGTATCATGTTGATTGATTTGCATATATTGAAGAATCCTTGCATTCCTGGAATAAACCCCACTTGATCGTGGTGTATGATCCTTTTAATGTGCTGTTGGATTCTGTTTGCTAATATTTTGTTGAGGATTTTTGCATCTATGTTCATCAGTGTTATTGGCCTGTAGTTTTCTTTCTTTGTGATGTCTTTGTCTGGTTTTGGTATCAGGGTGATGGTGGCCTCATAGAATGAATTTGGGAATGTTCCTCCCTCTGCTATCTTTTGGAAGAGTTTGAGAAGGATAGGTGTTAACTCTTCTCTAAATGTTTGATAGAATTCACCTGTGAAGCCATCCGGTCCTGGGCTTTTGTTTGTTGGAAGATTTTTAATCACAGTTTCAATTTCAGTGCTTGTGATTGGTCTGTTCATATTTTCTATTTCTTCCTGGTTCAGTCTTGGCAGCTTGTGCATTTCTATGAATTTTTCCACTTCTTCCAGGTTGTCCATTTTATTGGCATACAATTGCTTGTAGTAATCTCTCATAATCTTTTGTATTTCTGCACTGTCAGTTGTTACATCTCCTTTTTCATTTCTAATTCTATTCATTTGAGTCTTCTCCCTTTTATTTTTGATGAGTCTGGCAAATGGTTTATCAATTTTATTTATCTTCTCAAAGAACCAGCTTTTAGTTTTATTGATCTTTGCTATTGTTTCCTTCATTTCGTTTTCATTTATTTCTGATCTGATCTTTATGACTTCTTTCCTTCTGCTAAATTTGTTTTTTTTTTTTTTTTTTTTTTGTTCTTCTTTCTCTAATTGCTTTAAGTGCAAAGTTAGGTTGTTTATTTGAGATGTTTCCTGTTTTTTAAGGTAGGATTGTATTGCTATACACTTCCCTCTTAGAACTGCTTTTGCTGTATCCCATAGGTTTTGGGTCGTCATGTCTACATTGTCATTTGTTTCTAAGTATTTTTTGATTTCCTCTTTGATTTATTCAGTGATCACTTCGTTATTAAGTAGTGTATTGTTTAGCCTCCATGTGTTTGTATTTCTTACAGATCTTTTCCTGTAATTGATATCTAGTCTCATAGCATTGTGGTCGGAAAAGATACTTGATACGATTTCAATTTTCTTAAATTTGCCAAGGCTAGATTTGTGACCCAATATATGATTGATACTGGAGAATGTTCCATGAGCACTTGAGAAAAATGTGTATTCTGTTGTTTTTGGATGGAATGTCCTATAAATATCAACTAAATCCATCTTGTATAATGTATCATTTAAAGCTTGTGTTTCCTTATTTATTTTCATTTTGGATGACATATCCATTGGTGAAAGTAGGGTGTTAAAGTTCCCTACTATGATTGTGTTACTGTCGATTTCCCCTTTTATGGCTGTTAGTATTTGCCTTATATATTGAGGTGTTCCTATGTTGGGTGCATAAATATTTACAATTGTTAAATTTTCTTCATGGATCGATCCCTTGATCATTATATAGTGTCCTTCTTTGTCTCTTGTAATAGTTTTTATTTTAAAGTCTATTTTGTCTGATATGAGAATTGCTACTCCAGCTTTCTTCTGATTTCCATTTGCATGGAATATCTTTTTCCATCCCCTCACTTTCAGTCTGTATGTGTCACTAGGTCTGAAGTTGGTCTTCTGTAGACAGCATATATATGGGTCTTGTTTTTGTATCCATTCAGCCAGTCTGTGTCTTTTGGTGGGAGCATTTAATCCATTTACATTTAAGGTAATTATTGATATGTATGTTCCTATTACCATTTACTTAATTGTTTCAGGTTGTTCTTGTAGGTCTTTTCCTTCTCTTGTGTTTCTTGCCTAGAGAAGTTCCTTTAGCATTTGTTGTAGGGATGGTTTGGTGGTGCTGAACTCTCTCAGCTTTTGCTTGTCTGTAAACGTTTTAATTTCTCCATCAAATCTGAATGAGATCCTTGCTGGGTAGAGTAATCTTGGTTGTAGGTTTTTTTCCTTCATCATTTAAAATATGTCCTGCCACTCCCTTCTGGCTTGTAGAGTTTCTGCTGAAAGATCAGCTGTTAACCTTATGGGGATTCCCTTGTGTGTTATTTGTTGTTTTCCCCTTGCTGCTTTTTGTTTGTTTGTTTGTTTGTTTGTTTTTGCAGTACACGGGTCTCTCACTCTTGTGGCCTCTCCCGCTGCGGAGCACAGGCTCTGGACGCGCAGGCTCAGTGGCCATGGCTCACGGGCCCAGCCACTCCGCGGCACGTGGGATCTTCCCAGACCGGGGCACGAACCCGTGTCCCCTGCATCGGCAGGCGGACTCTTAACCACTGCGCCACCAGGGAAACCCTCCTTGCTGCTTTTAATATGTTTTCTTTGTATTTATTTTTTGACAGTTTGATTATTATGTGTCTTGGCGTGTTTATCCTTGGGTTTATCCTGTATGGGACTCTCTGTGCTTCCTGGACTTGATTGACTATTTCCTTTCCTATATTAGGGAAGTTTTCAACTATAATCTCTTCAAATATTTTCTCAGTCCCTTTCTTTTTCTCTTCTTCTTTTGGGACCCCTATAATTCGAATGTTTGTGCATTTAATGTTGTCCCAGAGGTCTCTGATCCTCAGTTCTTTTCATTCTTTTTTCTTTCTTCTGTTCTGCAGTAGTTATTTCCACTATTTTTTCTTCCAGGTCACTTATACGTCCTTCTACCTCCGTTATTCGGCTACTGATCCCATCTAGAGTATTTTTCATTTCATTTATTGTGTTGCTTATCATTGCTTGCTTCCTCTTTATTTCTTCCAAGTCCTTGTTAACTGTTTCTTGCAATTTGTCTATTCTATTTCCAAGATTTTGAATCATCTTTACTATCATTATTCTGAATTCTTTTTTAGGTAGACTGCCTATTTCCTCTTCATTTGTTAGGTCTGGTGTGTTTTTATCTTGTTCCTTCATCTGCTGTGTGCTTTTCTGTCTTCTCATTTCGCTTATCTTACTGTGTTTGGGGTCTCCTTTTTGCAGGCTGCAGGTTCGTAGTTCCCATTGTTTTTGGTGGCTGTCCGCAGTGGCTAAGATTGTTTCAGTAGGTTGAGTAGGTTTCCTGGTTGGGAGGACTGGTGCTGCTGTTCTGGTGGATGAGGCTGGATCTTGTCTTTCTTGTGGGCAGGTCCATGTCTGGTGGTGTTTTGGGGGATATTGTTAGCCTTATTATGATTTTAGGCAGCCTCTCTTCAAATGGATGGGATTATAGACCTATCTTGCTCTTTGTTGGGAATAGGGTGTCCAGCACTGTTTGTTGCTGGTTCTTTAGTGAAGCTGGGTCTTGGTGTTGAGATGGAGATCTTTGGGAGATTTTCGCCATTTTATATTGCGTGGTGCTGGGAGGTCTCTTGTGGACCAGTGTCCTGAGGTTGGTTCTCCCACCTCAGAGACACAGCCCTGGTGCCTGGCTGGAGCACCAAGAGCCTTTAATCCAGACGGCTCAAAATAAAATTTTAGGGAGAAAAAATAGAAAGGAAAGAAAAGGAAGGAAGGAAGGAGAGAGGGAGGGAAGGAAAGAAGGAAGAAAGGAAAGGAGGAAGGAAGGAAGGAAGAAATGAAGGAAGGAAGAAAGCAAGAAAGGAAGGAAGGAAGGAGGAGCGGGAGGAAGGAAGAGAGGCAGGAAGGGAGGACAGACAGGAGGAAGGAAGGAAGAAAGGAGGGAAGAAAGGAAGAAAGGAATAAAGAAAGAGAGAAGACAAAATAAAGTAGGATAAAGTATAGTTATTAAAATAAAAAATAGTTATTAAGAAGAAAAATTTCTATTAAAAAAAAAAACAGAAAAACGGGTCGGTCTAACCCTAGGACAAATGGTGAAAGCAAACCTATACAGACAAAATCTCACACAGCAGCACACATATACACACTCACAAAAAGAAAAAAAGGGGAAAATAATAGTTTATCTTGCTCCTAAAGTCCACCTCCTCAACTTGGGATGATTCGTTGTCTATTCAGGTTTTCCACAGATGCAGGGCACTTCAAGTTGATTTTGGAGCTTTAATCTGCCGCTTCTGAGGCTGCTCGGAGAGACCTCCCCCTCTCCTCTTTGTTCGCACAGCTCCTGGGGTTCAGCTTTGGACTTGACCCCGTCTCTGCGTATAGGCCCTTCGCTCAGACAGGACGGGGTTAAAGGAGCAGTTGATTCGGGGGCTCCGGCTCACTCAGGCTAGCGGGAGGGAGTGGCACAGGTGCGGGGCGAGTCTGGGGCGGCAGTGGCCGACGTGACACTGCACCGGCCCAAGGCATGCTACGCATTTTCCCGGGGAAGCTGTCCCTGGATCCTGGGACCCCAGCAGTGGCGGGCTGCATGGGCTCCCGGGAGGGCTGGTGTAGAGTGACCTGTGCTCACACACAGGCCTCTTGGTGGCAGCAGCAGCAACCTTAGAGTCCCACACCCATCTCTACTGTCTTTGCTAACAGCCGTGGCTCATGCCCATTTCTGGAGCTCCTTTACGTGGTGCTCTTAATCCCCTGTCCTCGCTCCCGAGGAAGCAAAGAGGGAAGAAAAGGTCTCTTGCCTCTTCGGCAGCTCCAGACTTCAACCGGACTCCCTCCCGGCCAGCCTTGGCGCATTAACCCCTTCAGGCTGTTTTCACTCTGCCAACTCCAGACCTTTCCCTGGGATCCCACTGAAGCCTGAGCCTCAGCTCCCAGCCCCGCCCGCTCCGGCGGGTGAGCATACAAGCCTCTCGGGCTGGTGAGTGCTGGTCGGCACCAATCCTCTGCGGGAATCTCAACGCTTTGCCCTCTGCACCCTGTGGCTGCACTCTCCTCCGTGGCTCTGGAGTTTCCCCTCTGCCACCTGCAGTCTCCGCCCACTAAGGGGCTTCTAGTGTGTGGGAATCTTTCCTCCTTCATGGTTCCCTCCCACTGGTGTAGGTCCCATCCCTATTCTTTTTCTCTGTTTATTCTTTTTTATTTTGCCCTACTCAGGTACGTGGTGAGTGTCTTGCCTTTTGGGAGGTCTGAGGCCTTCTGCCAGTGTTCGGTGGGTGTTCTATAGGAGAAGTTCCACGTGTAGATGTATTTCTGATGTCTCTGTGAGGAGGAAGGAGATCTCCCCATCTTACTCTTCCACCATCTTTTGCCCCAGAGTTTCTTGAATTAAAATTAGACTAAGTTCTTTTGAGGAAAGATCTTGCAATATATTCAGAAATGTTATACTTTAATCTTCTTCTTAACTTTCCCCAATATAAACTTTAACAAATTGTGGGAAAAGGGAAACCTCCAGACCCTTTGGGTGTTTGGAGGCACTTGTTCTGAGCTAACTAACGTCTTCATGGACCCAGTAAGTCACTGAAGTCCCTCTGTCAGACATGGTGGAGTGATTAATAAGATGCTGGCCTGAATTTATCTCATAGTAAGCCTGGTCCAAAAAAATAATAATGTGGTTATTTCATCCATTCTTAATATGATTTTCCCATAAAGACTAAGACAAATTAAACACCACAAGGTCTGTTTGGAGCAAAATTTCAAATATTAACAGTGATATATATATTATATATATGAAAACTAAGATACATGTAAATATTTCATCACAAAATATGGATGGATATTGAAGACAAAGTAGAACTTAGCAATTTCTATTTGATTTTACATTTTCTGTTGAAGAGAATTATCTTCTGACATGGGAGGGTAGAATAAACATTACTAAAGTTTACATAGTTGCTGAATGAACTTTGTAAAACATCTTGCTGCCCTACATAAATTCAAGTTTGGAAACTAAGATTAATTATGTTTTAGGGTCTTGAATAAACTTTTAAGTGAGGTGCATAATGTTCTTTGAGGGACTCTGGAAGAATAAAGGGTGTAGTGGAAGCACGAAATGCTCGCATGACAGACTGCTTTGCAAAGGATGAAGAGGGTAATTTCTTCAACTGCTCATGAATTTTTCGTCAAATTTCAGCAGTTTTTAATAATGATATATTAAAGAGATGGCTTGAGAGTACATAGTGTTATAAAAATTCAAGACAATAGGACCCAACATGGGTTCACCAAGGAAAAAAACAAAGCATAATGTTTCTCTGCCATTAGTCTCTTACATGAGGGAGAATCCAGTACTTTTCACATATTTGTATATTAACAGAGCATTTGTCAATGTCTCTTTTGTGAATAATTAAGAAATGAAATAGTTACATAGCTAATTACTTAGATAAGCAATGGGTTATAAAATAATAAATAAATGCTGGTAAGTGGATTAATGCAAACATTGAAGAAAGTTTTTAATGGTCTGACCCAAGGCTCTATATTGGGTAATTTGCATGAATGGCTTATACTGAGATACAGAATAGTTTTGCATGAAAATTTTAGACATTAGCTGCAAAAAATATTTATAGTATGTTTATTGACTACACAATATACTTGTCATAATAGAAGCTACCAAAAGACAGATCTGCACTGGTGTTGGGGAATAATCGTCCAATAAAAACATTAGGAACAAGGATAATATTATGCTACCTCTATTCCAAAGTCATCAAAAAATTCTGATTACCCAAATCTGAACTCCTAAAGGAAGTTTCAGGAAGGGAAATCAGGAGTTAAGAACCATACCATTTGAAGAATACCTGAGAAAATTAGAAATCTCTTTTATAGATTTAAATAGAAGATCAGAAGATTCTGTGGAAGTGTGTGTGTGTGTTTGTAAATCTGACATGTAGACGAGATAAGACTATGCCATCATAGGTCCATGTGAAAAATAGGTGCTAAGAGAGGAAATGTCAGAGAGATAGGATAAAGTTCTAAAGAAGGAAACATTTTACAGTTAGAAATTCCAAGGAGGAAAAGTAGTCTTCAGATATACTGAGTCATCTCACTGGAGGAGAGCAAAATTAGAGTTTTCTAGTATAAGATGTGTGATTGGCAGGAATGACCTATAAGGTTCCTGCCAAACCTGAAATTTGATGACTTTATGACTATAAAATTATCATAAAACTTCACCTCCACTTTTTATTCATTCTGCCCTCTGTTCTCCTTGTCACTGTTTCCTTTCTATTTTGTTTTCAGCAAGCCTTCCTAGAAATCCGTTTAGATTCATTTACTCTAGACATTCAAATTTAAGATATGACCTCTCAGTCAGTGCTTACCAGCAAATAGTAGCACTAAACTATTTCATTTCTGGTTTGATTTCATCTTGTATTTCCCAAGATACACCCAAGGAAGTTTGTTTTCATTGACTTAATACCTTATTTTAAAATATATGTACTTATTATATGTCCAGGGTGAAGAAAGCATTATAGGAACAGGAGTAACTTGGAGAAATAATATCATGCTTCCTGCCTCCCACCTGATGCCTATTGTCAAGCCGTCTAGACTATGAGCTTCTGAGCATTTTCTGAACAGAATTTTACAATTTCCCTAAATAATATTCCTAAGTATAATATGTTTTATAAATTCATTTAAATTTGAAGCTGTACATGATATTATAGTTCATTTAATACAATTTATATATTTTATTAAAAAAATCCAAGTCCAACTACATAGCACCTCCATAATCAATGTCTCAGAATTCTTTATCATTGCCTTACATAAAGTTCCACTTAATGCAATAGGAATGAAGGCAGAGGAAGTGCCTTTGCATCCAGTTATCTAGAAATGTGGGCAATGGTAGCCAGGGTACTGACAGGCAGCATGAGTGCTTATTTCTAGCTTCAGAAACTATCCTATAAGTCAGTGCTTCCCAGAAGTCTGCCTGACAGTGACTCATCAGAATCACAGGCAAGTTTAACAAAAGCTCAGATTCCTGGATCCCTTTGCAAGAAGACGGTTGAATTAAATTTGTGGCTGGACCTTGGAATATCTATTTTTACTTTTCTACACTTTTAATCACCATCACTATGAAGGAGACATTCACAATAGACTTTGTTTTTTCACATCCTTCTTACTATTTTGTTTTGATAGCTTAGAATTTTTAGTTTCACACTATTCTTTTATTTTTTGTAATTTCTGAATTCTATTTTATTTTATTTTTTTATACAGCACGTTCTTATTAGTCATCAATTTTATTTATTTATTTATTTATTTATTTATTTATTTATTTATTTATTTATTTATTTTCTGTGGTATGCAGGCCTCTCACTGTTGTGGCCTCTCCCATTGTGGAGCACAGGCTCTGGACAGGCAGGCTCAATGGCCATCGCTCATGGGCCTAGCCACTCCTTGGCATGTAAGATCTTCCAGGATCGGGGCACGAACCCATGTCCCCTGCATCAGCAGGTGGACTCTCAACCACTGTGCCACCAGGGAAGCCCTAGTCATGAATTTTATACACAGCACTGTACACATGTCAATCCCAATCACCCAATTCATCACACCACCACACTCACCCCCCCACCACTTTCCTCCCTTGGTGTCCATATATTTGTTCTCTACATTTGTGTCTCAATTTCTGCCCTACAAACCAGTTCATCTGTACCATTTTTCTAGGTTCCACATATATGAGTTAATATACGGTATTTGTTTTTCTCTTTCTGACTTACTCTGTAGGATAGTCTTTAGATCCATCCACATCTCTACAAATGAGCCAATTTTGTTCCTTTTTATGGCTGAGTAATATTGCATTGTATATATGTACCACATCTTATTTATCAATTATCTCTCAATGGGCATTTAGGTTCCTTCCATGTCCTGGCTATTGTAAATAGTGCTGCAATGAATAAAGGGGTGCATGTGTCTTTTTGAATTATGGTTTTCTCTGGGTATATGTCCAGTAGTGGGGTTGCTGGAGCATATAATAATTTTATTTTTAGTTTTTTAAGAAACCTCCATACTGTTCTCCATAGTGGCTGTATCAATTTACATTCCCACCAACAGTGCAAGAGGGTTCTCTTTTATCCAAACACTCTCCAGCATTTGTTGTTTGTAGATTTTCTGACAACACCACTTCTAACTTGTGTGAGGTGGTACCTTATTATAGTTTTGATTTGCATTTCTCTAATAATTAGTGATGTTGAGCAGCTTTTCATGTGTTACTTGGCCATCTGTATGTCTTCTTTGGAGAAATGTCTATTTAGGTCTTCTGCATATTTTTGGATTGGGTTGTTTGTTTTTTTAATAGTGAGCTGCATGAGCTGTTTATATATTATGGAGATTACTCCTTTGTCCATTGATTCGTTTGCAAATATTTCTCCCATTCTGAGGGTTGTCATTTTGTCTTGTTTATGGTTTCCTTTGCTGTGCAAAAGCTTTTAAGTTTCATTAGGTCCCATTTGTTTATTTTTGTTTTTATTTCCATTACTCTAGGAGGTGGATCAAAAAAGATCTTGCTGTGATTTATGTGAAAGAGTGTACTTCCTATGTTTTCCTCTCAGAGTTTTATAGGTTGGGTCTTACATTTAGGTCTCTAATCCATTATGAGTTTATTTTTGTGTATGGTGTTAGGCATTGTTCTAATTTCATTCTTTTACATGTAGCTGTCCAGTTTTCCCAGCACCACTTATTAAAGAGACTGTCTTTTTTCCATTGCATATCCTTGCCTACTTTGTCATAGATTACTTGACCATAGGTGTGTGGGTTTATCTCTGGGCTTTCTATCTTTTTCCATTGATCTATGTTTCTGTTTTTGTGCCAGTCCAATCTTGTCTTGATTACTATAGCTTTATAGTATAGTCTGAAGTCAGGGAGTCTGATTCCTGCACCTCCTTTTTGTTCCCTCAAGACTGCTTTGGCTATTTGGGGTCTTTTATGTCTCCATAGAAATTTTAAGATTTTTTTTGTTCTAGTTCTGTAAAAAATGCCATGGCAATTTAACAGGGAATGCATTGAATCTGTAGATTGCTTTGGGTAGTATAGTCAGTTTCATAATATTGATTCTTCCAATCCAAGAACATGGTATGGTATATCCCTCCATCTGTTGGTATCATCTTTAATTTCTTTCAACAGTGTCTTATAGTTTTTGGCATAGTGATCTGTTGTCTCCCTAGGTAGGTTTATTCCTAGGTATTTTATTCTTTTTGTTGCAATGGTAAATGGGAGTGTTTCCTTAATTTCTCTTTCAGATTTTTCATCATTAGTGTATAGGAATGCAAGAGATTTCTGTGCATTAATTTTGTATCTTGCAACTTTATCAAATTCATTGATTAGCTCTAGTAGTTTTCTGGTGGCATCTTTAGGATTCTTTATGCATAGTACCACGTCATGTGCAAACAGTGACAGTTTTACTTCTTCATTTCCAATTTGTATTCCTTTTATTTCCTTTTCTTCTTGTTTGCCATGGCTAGGACTCCGAAAACTATGTTGAATAATAGTGGCAAGAGTGGACATCCTTGTCTTGTTCTTGATCGTAGAGGAAATGCTTTCAGTTTTTTACCATTGCGAATGATGTTTGCTGTGGGTTTGTCATATATGGCCCTTATTATGTTGAGGTAGGTTCCCTCTATGCCCACTTTCTGGAGAATTTTTACCATAAATGGGTGTCAGAATTTTTCAAAAGCTTTTTCTGCAACTGTTGAGATGATCATATGGTTTTCATTCTTCAATTTGGGTTTATCACTTTGATTGATTTGCATATAGTAAAGAATCCTTGCATCCCTGGGATAAATCCCACTTGACGATGGTGTATGATCCTTTTAATGCATTGTTTGATTCTGTTTGCTAGCATTTTATTGAGGATTTTTGCATCTATATTCATCAGTGATATTGGTCTGTAGTTTTCTTTCTTTGTGACATCTTTGTCTGGTTTTGATATCAGGGTGATGGTGGCCTCATAGAATGAGTTTGGGAATGTTCCTTCCTCTGCAATTGTTTGGAAGAGTTTGAGAAGGATGGATGTTAGCTCTTCTCTAAATGTGTGATAGAATTCACCTGTGAAGCCATCTGTTCCTGGACTTTTCTTTGTTGGAAGATTTTTTATCACTGTGTCAATTTCATTACTTGTGATTGGTCTGTTCATATTTTCTATTTCTTCCTGGTTCAGACTTGGAAGGTTATACCTTTCTAAAAATGTGTCTATTTCTTCCAGGTTGTGCATTTCATTGGCATAGAGTTGCTTGTAGTACTCTCTTAGGTTTCTTTGTATTTCTGTGGTGTCTGTTGTAACTTCTCCTTTTTCATTTCTAATTTTATTGATTTGAGTCCTCTCCCTCTTTTTCTTGATGAGTCTGGCTAATGGTTTATCAATTTTGTTTATCTTCTCAAAGAACCAGCTTTTAGTTCTATTGATCTTAGCTATTGTTTTCTTTGTTTTTATTTCACTTATTTCTGCTCTGCCCTTTATGATTTCTTTCCTTCTGCTAACCTTGGGTTTTGTTTGTTTTCCTTTCTCCAGTTCCTTCAGATGTAAGATTAGATTGTTTATTTGAAATTTTTCTTGTTTCTTGAGATAGGCTTGTATAGCTATTAGTTCCCTCCTAGAAGTCTTGTTGCATCCCATTGGTTTTGGATCATTATGTTGTCATTGTCATTTGTCTCTATGTATTTTTAAATTTCCTCTTTGATTTCTTCAGTGATCTCTTGGTTATTTAATAATGTATTGTTTAGCCTCCATGTGTTTGTGTTTTTTATGTTTTTTTTCCTTTTAATTGATTTCTGATATCATAGCATTGTGGTCAGAAAATCTGCCTGATATGATTTCAATTATCCTAAATTTACTGAGGCTTAATTTGTGTTCCAAGATATGATCTATGCTGGAGAATGTTTCATGCACACTTGAGAAGAAAGTGTAATCTGCTGTTTTTGGATGGAATGTCCTATAAATATCAGTTAAATCTATCTGGTCTATTGTGTCATTTAAAGCTTCTGTTTCCTTATTTATTTTCATTTTGGATGATCTGTCCATTGGTGTAAGTGAGGTGTCAAAGTCCCTCACTATTATTGTGTTACTGTCAATTTCCTCTTTTTTAGCTGTTAGCTTATGTATTGATGTGCTCCTATGTTGGGCGCATATATGTTTATAATTGTTAATTCTTCTTCTTGGATTGATCCCTTGATCATTATGTAGTGTCCTTCCTTGTCTCTTGTAACATTCTTTATTTTAAAGTCTCTTTCATCTGATATGAGTATTGCTACTCCAGCTTTCTTTTGATTTCCATTTGCATGGAATATTGTTTTCCATCCCTTCAATTTCAGTTTGTATGTTTCCCAGGTCTTAATTGGTTCTCTTGTAGACAACATATATATGCGTCTTGTTTTTGTATCCATTCATAAAACTTGTGTCTTGGTTAGAGCATCTAATCCATTCACGTTTAAGGTAATTATCAATATATAAGTACCTATGACCATTTTCTTAATTGTTTTGGGTTTGTTTTTGTAGGTCATTTTCTTCTCTTGTGTTTCCCACTTAGAGAAGTTCCTTTAGCATTTGCGGTAAAGCTGGTTTAGTGGTGCTGAATTCTCTCAGCTTTTGCTTGTCTCTAAAGCTTTTGATTTATCCATTGAATCTGAATGTGATCCTTGCCTGGTAGAGTAATCTTGGTTGTAGGTTCTGCCATTTCATCACTTTAAGTATATCATGCCACTCCCTTCCTGCCTGTAGAGTTTCTGCTGAGAAATCAGCTGTTAACCTTATGGGAGTTCCCTTTTATGTTATTTTTCACTTTTCCCTTGTTGCTTTCAGTAATATTTCTTTGTCTTTAAATTTTTCCAATTAGATTGCTATGTTTCTCTGTGTGTTTATCCTTGGGTGTATCCTGTATGGGACTCTCTGCATTTCCTTGACTTGGGTGGCTATTTCCTTTCCCATGTTAGGGAAGTTTTTGACAATAATCTCTTCAAATATTTTCTCTGGTCCTTTCTCTCTCTCTTCTCCTTCTGGGACTCCTATAATGAGAATGTTGATGTGTAATGTTGTCACAGAGGTCTCTTAGGCTGTCTTCATTTCTTTTCATTATTTTTTTCTTTATTCTGTTCCATAGCAATGAATTCCACCATTCTGTCTCCCGGTCACTTATCCGTTCTTCTGCCTCAGTTATTCTGCTATTGATTCCTTCTAGTGTAGTTTTCATTTCAGTTATTTTATTGTTCATCTCTGTTTGTTTGTTCTTTAGTTTTTCTAGGTCTTTGTTAAACATTTCTTGTATCCTCTCAATCTTTGCCTCCATTCTTTTTCCGAGGTCTTGGATCATCTTCACTATCATTATTCTGAAATCTTTTTCTGGAAGGTTGCTTATGTCCACTTCATTTTGTTGTTTTTCTTGGGTTTTATCTTTTTCCTTCATCTCGTACATAGCCTTCTGCCTTTTCATATTGTCTATCTTTCTGTGAATGTGGTTTTTGTTCCACAGACTGCAGTATTGTAGTTGTTCTTGTTTCTGCTGTCTGTCCTCTGTTGAATGTGGCTATCTAAGAGGCTTTTGAAAGTTTCCTGATGGGAGGGACTGGTCAGTTTCACACTATTCTTGATTTGCTTCAGTAATGCTTACTTAGAACTTCTATTACAATTTTATTTTATATTATCAATATTCTCTGTGATTTATTTTACATTGCTGAATATTTGTTCATACCTTGAGAGTTGTTTTCTTTTATCTTGAGAATTTAATTCTGATTTATTTTTATTTGGTCACATTTGTTTAAAGCAATTCCTCATTCATGGTACCGCTCAGATGGTACTGTATCTGGGTATAAAATGCCTTTATTTTGTCCAGAATTCTGGAATCTGAATTTCTTCAAAGTCTCCCCATTGATTTTAACTTTCAGCTAGATTTGGAAACCAGTTCTAAATCCTGTGACTAATAGCAAAGTTACAGATCTCGGGTGCTAACATTCACCTAAGAATAAATCACTACTCTCCTTTTTCCTTCTCATGTAGGTTGATGTTGATAGTTCATTAAAGGCTGAAATTTTAATCCAATGAACATCTATATTTTTCTTAGGCATGTGTTGAATGTTGTGTAGATTGCAAATCATCTCTGACAATATGTTAATATTGTTCCTATAACTATATAGTGAAACTCTTGAGAACTGGGCTTGTGCCCTCCCACTGTGGCTGGTACTATGGCTTATAAAGTGTGTGAATTCCTTGGAATTCAGAAAGTTAGTATGGAAGTGCATTGAGTAGATCTCCCCTATCACATTGTTACAGAACAGAGATACCTGCTATCTCCCAGAAAAAGGCCAATTGGAGTAATCCAGTTATTCTAGTCTCCTTCTTATTCTAATCTCCAAGGCAATATTTGTACCAATGGCTGAACCAGGAGTCAACATTTTCCATGATGAGCATACACCTTTTAGATGGTCATTCATAGAGAGGGGTTGGAAAGAAGGTCCTTCCATGTGCAGACTCAAATTTAAAATATTGACAGTGCCATCTTGAAGAAAGCAAATGGGACTCAAATTGAGCTGTTAAATGTATAATATTGGTCCAGAGTTCAACAAGCTGGATCCAATCCTTGTTTTAATCCTCACTTTTTGGATTGTGTTGTTGTCTTGGGTAACTATATTTTTAATGTTATAATTATATAAGAAATAACTAAACAAGATCATCCTGAAAAGATTCTAAACTTTATGGGCATAACTAAAGTCCTTGTAATCTCTACAAAGACATCATTTTCCTCCAATATAACCCCTGTTGCTATGAATGTATATCCTTCCACCTCTAAGACCTTGGGCAGGTTACTTAGCTTCTCCAAATTTAGGTTCCTATGGGTACACACAGAAGTTGTGTTCTGCATCTGTGTCCCATGCTTCTGAGAGATGTAAACGAGATAACTAACTTATACCAGAGTTTTGAAAAGTCCATACAAATGTAAATGTATTGTAATGTGGATGAATATTAATGAGATTTATAAATATAAAATACAGTGAAATATACATAAACAGTTGAAATAATTTTAAATTATTAAAAATTTATAAAATAAATTTCAGTCCTACTTTAAACTCCTTAAGGGTAAGGACATTATAGCAAAATTTTGGGAACTCAGCATCATAGGAAATATATGATTATTCAAAACTTAAGTACTCTGTGATTAATTATCTTTTTAATTTTTTTACTCTAACATCTCACTAATACATTTATATAATTTCCAGTTCCCGATCTTCAGGGGCGGATGAAGACTGAACTTAAGAAAGAAACATAAACAATATATATTAATTTACTAGAGCTGTGTACTAGTCTGTTCAGGTTGCCATTACCAAATACCATGGACTGGGTGGCTTAAACAACAGAAAATTTTTCCTACAATTCTGAAGGCTGTGAAATCTAAGACCAAGTTACTGGTAAGGTAGGTTTCATTCTGATGACTCTTCTCTTGGCTTTAAGGTGACTACCATCTTGCTGTGTGCCAACATGACCTCTTTTTTGTGTGTGCTCAGAGAAAACATGAGAGAAGAGAGAACTCTCTTGATGTCTCTTTACTAAGGAATTTAATAAAAATGGCAGCAAAAAAAAAAAAAAACAAAAAAACAGGACATTAATACTATCAGATCAAGGCCCCACCCTTATGGACTCATTTAAACTTAATTACTTCTTTAGAGGAAGCATCACCAAATACAGCCACACTGGGGTTTGAGGCTTCAAAATATGAATTATGGAGGACATAAACATTCAGTCTATAACAGGCTGCCATTACAAAGTACCAGATACTGGGTGACTTAAACAACAGAAATTTATTTTCCCACAATTTTGGAGGTTAGAAGTCTGAAATAAAGGTGTCTGCAGGGTTGGTTTCTTCTGAGATCTCTGTCCTTGGCTTGTAGATAGTTAACTTCTCCCAGTGTCTTTATATGGGGTCACCTAAATCTGTCTGTGTCTAATTTCTCTTTCTTATAAAGACACCATTCATATTGGATTAGTCATAGGTTTAAGACTAATGTTAATGACTTAATTTTAAACTAATTACCTCATTGAAGGCCCTATCTCCAAATATAATAGCATTCTGAATTACTGAGAGTTAGGACTTCAACATGTGAATTTTGGGGGATACAATTCAGTCCACGTCATGTACAAAACACTAAAGGCTTGAAAATGGCATTTTATGTCTAGTAAAGCTTATGATTTGCTCCAATCAACACACACTTAACTGATATATTCCCAGAAAATAACTATTATTTAGTCCTTTATAAACTAAATTTACAAAGGTCAGTCATTTGCTGGAACTCGTGCCCCAATATTTACTTTAATGTAATAAAACACATTCTTTAAAAACATATCCCCAGTTAGTCCATGAACTTGCTTCATAAAATAGCATGTCTTTTAGTGCTCATCTAACTCTTATAATGTGTATAGACATTCTGGAATGAGATTTTCAAAAGATGGTTCAAAAATTTATGCTAATCACTAATTTCTACTACTGTCCCTTTTCTTTTAGTCTGAATAAGTAAAGATATTTTAAACTCCATCCTCCATTCCCAACAAAGAAGCTTTGCCTGCCCTTGTGCACATTCACTCAGTCAGACAGAAGTAAATCTAACTGGCAGCTTTCTAGATTCTTTTTGTATGCAGAGCTGGCTGCATGAGGCCAGTATTATTAAGGTTGAGTTTTGACATTTCAAAGGAACACTGGAAGATTTTGACCTCTTCTGGAATTTGAAAGAAAAAGATACTGATGAGTCTCTCTTCACCTTATCCAGTATTATTCTCCTCTTCCTTTCCTCCTAGTAAATAGAGAAAAATTTGATTATGTATCTTTAAAATGAGATTCACTTCCTTTTCTAATTAACTGTCAAGAATAAACAAAAATAGTCTCTTCGATCTTAGCTCTCACACATAGGTTTTCTAGCCAGAGAAGTGACTTCATATGCAAGGTCTCTGCTACTCACCTCTTACCATCATCACCCACAATTAAAACTCATTAAAATTTTCCTCACTTCCACCTTCTAAGGACAAAAATAATGCAGGCTATTGCCATTTGTTTTATTCCAATAGGGAAACCCATGAGGGGTTTTATACTGAGACTTTCAGAATTTTCTTTTTAAATCACAGGACTGAGAAATAATGAGCTCTTAGCTTCATTTTCTTTTGCCTTTGTGTGTAGGTTGTATAATGTTTATTCTGCTGAAGTTGTATATTCTTTTCAGTAAAGTTCACTTATTTTCCAATGTGCACGGGTATAGTTTTCTTCTTCCACTAGTATTAGGACAGACGTGTTGCCATTTCTCAGAAACCTCCAAATCAACAGCCTTATGTGTAGTAATAGAGTGAGACTGTGTATTTGCATAGGCATGTATGTGTGCATAAGTGTGTCTATACGTCTGTATATTCACACACATTTAGTCCCTTATGAGCTAAATTTTCACCAGCCACCAGCTAAGATTAGGAAGCAGAATAGCTGCTTGAAGACATTGTGTCAGCTCCTCCACAACCCCAAGAAATCTTGTGATGATCTGACATCTTAATCAACTCAGTCTTCTCTCATTTGAAAGGCAATAAACTTTCCAAGATATCCTATTTACTTTGAGTGAATTATCTTGCTAACCTGGGAGGATGAAACTTCATGAAGTATACCTACCATTTGCTTCCTTTTAAACCTAAATCACAAAGGTATGCAAACACCTATAACAACACACAAATTCCTGCATACACAGGATATAGAATCTATTCGTGCCCTCCCCCTTCCCACCTACAGGGACGTTCAATTGTTACTTTTTCATCATTAGTTCTAAATTCAAGAAAGCTTAATAGTTCTTCATTGCTTATGGAAGGGGCCTCCAAATATTTGCAATGAGGAGCTAATTTTTATATCTCTGAATCATTGAAAGCTCCCCATTCCTGTGTTTGGGAAGAGAGAATAGGATTTCTGACAGTGATGTCTATGAATCACACATGGGTCGATTATCTATATAAGCCTATCTCCTTGGAAACATGTCATGAAACACAGGAAAATAATTAAGGAAAAGAAGAAGATTTTGTACCAGGCATTCTGTAGGTACAAATCAAGATCATGCACTGATGTCTATTGGTCTATTTATTGGGGATTCCTAATTTGCAGAATTCTTAAGCATAATATTAAAAACCCTCCATAATTTAACTCTTCAATAGATCTCCATGCTATTTACTCCCATTGTTTACAATATGTACCTCATCACCCTACAGCTCCAAGGGAGAGGAATCCCCAGTGTCACTGAGCTGGTTTTTCCTCTATTGCCTGACATTTCAAATGCTGAAACTCTCTCAGCTTTCTCCTCTTTTCCCTTTAATTCAATCTTTCTAATTCTCTCAGTGGAACTGCAGGCTCCTTCAGAGGTCCTCAGGGTCTTCTGCAAGATTGTTGTGAATGAGGAGAAGAAATTGGGAGGAGGAGGTGAAACCCTGAGCTCTGAGACCTCATCCTGTGCTTCAATGAGAGATGGTCTGTTTAGGTTTGGAAAATAGGAATTTAATCTAAATAAAATTTGAAGAAACAGTGCTTTATATCTCATCTCAAATTCAGCCCACAATGATACCTTTGTCCTCAAGTCTCCTATACCAATTTCTGTGGTTATATGGCTCTTGAATTTTTATTTATATGTTTACATGTGATGTGTTTTCTGTCCAATTAAAATACATGTTCCTTTTGAATGTCACTTGTATCATTTGGTAATGTCATATTTCAATGTATTTTAAAGACCACTCTGAGCGTAGCAACTTGGATGGCTGTAGAGTACATGTAGGTATCATGAGAGAAATCTGTGCTTTCACACTTTCTTCTCCACTTTTGTCATGGTTGTCACTCAGTCTTTAGCAAGTCAAATAGTCTCACTTTAATTGCTGAAGCAGTTAGATGCTCCTCTTGTTGGCAAGACTATATTTACATAAGTGAAACAATTAGATAACAATGCAAGGTCCCATTAAAGAAGTTGAAGAGCGGGTCAGAAAATAGCCTATAAAAAATGAACAAAAAATACTTCATACATGTTTAGTGCTAGCATATACAAAATTCTTTCATGTTATCTCAATCAATTCTACAAAGATTTTGGTGAGACATTATTATCCCCTTTTTCCAGAGAGGTTAAGACTCTTGTCCAAGGCCATAAAACAGTAACGAGTGATCTAAACATAAACTATAGTTTTAAAATCCTCATTTCATCTGGACTGAGTTGGTAGAACAAAACCTCCACAGTAGAAGTGGATCCCAATTTGGACCAGAAGATAGGCTATTAAAATAAATGAGATCTAATTCTGTGAAAAATGCCATTGGTAACTTGATAGGGATTGCATTGAATCTGTAGATTGCTTTGGGTGGTATAGTTACTTTCACAGTATTGATTCTTCCAATACAAGTGGAAGATCTAAATAAACATCACTCTAAAGAAGACATACAGGTGGCCAAAAAGCACATGAGAAGATGCTCAATATCACTAATTAGTAGAGAAATGCAAATCAAAGCTACAAAGAAGTATCACCTTACACTGTTCAGAATGGCCATCATCAAAATATCTAAAAACAATAAATGCTAGAGAGGGTGTAAAGAAAAAGGAACCCTACTACATTGTTGGTGGGAATGTAAATTGGTACAGCCACTATGGAGAATAGTATGGAGGTTCCTTAAAAAACTAAAACTAGAACTACCATATGACACAGCAATACCACTCCTGGTCATATACCCAAAGAAAATCATAATTTGAAAAGATACTTGCACCCTGGTGTTCATTGCAGCATTATTTACAATAGCCAGAACATGGAAGCAACCTAAATGTCCATCAATAGAGGAATGGATAAAGAAGATGTGATACATATATACAATAGACTATTACTCAATCATAACAAAAGAACAAAATAATTCCAGTTACAGCAACATGCATAGACCTAGAGATTGTCATACCGAGTGAAGTAAGTCAGACACAGAAAGACAAATATGATATCGCTTATATGAGGAGTCTTAAAAAAGGGTACAAATGAACTTATTTACAACACAGAAGTAGAGCCATGGTTGTAGAAAACAAATTTATGGTTACCATAGGGGAAGTGGTAGGGAGGGATAAATTTGGAGTATAGGATTAACAGACGCACACTACCATATATAAAGTAGATAAACAAGGATTTACTGTATAACACAGGGAACTATATTCAATATCTTATAATAAACTATATATATATATACATATAAAAAAAGAAATAAATAAAATAGAGCCCAAGAAAAAAAACAATAGAAAATCAATGAAATTAAATGCTTGTTCTTCGATAAGATAAACAAAATTGATAAACCTTTAGCCAGACCCATCAAGAGAAAAAAGGGGAGAGGGCCTAAATCAATAAAATAAGTGAGAAAAGAAGTTACAACTGAAACCACAGAAATGCAAAGGATCATAAGAAACCACTACAAGAAACTATAAGTCAATAAAATGGACAACATAGAAGAAGTTGTGGTATACATATATATATACAATTGAATATTACTCAGCCTTAAAAATAATGAAATAATGCCATTCGCAGCAACATGGATGAGCCTAGAGATTATCATATTAGGTGAAGTAAGACAGAGAAAGACAAATATCATATGACATCACTTATATGTGGAATCTAAAAAAAATGACACAAATGAACTTATTTACAAAACAGAAACAGACTCACTGACTCAGAAAACAAACTTATAGTTACCGAAGGGGAAAGATGAGGGGGAGGGATAAATTAGGAGGTTGGGATTAACATAACACACTACTATATATAAACTAGATAATCAACAAGAACATACTGTATAGCACAGGGAACTCTACTCATTATTCTGTAATAACTTATATGAGAAAATAGTCTGAAAAAGAACAGATATATGTATATGTATAACTGAATCAGTTTGCTGTATACCAGATACTATCAAAACATTGCAAATCAACTATACTCCAATATCAAATAAAATTTTTAAAAATCTTTGGTATTCTAGTTTTCTGGTATACTGTGCTATTTTAAAATAATGACCAACAATTTTGGTATAATATTGTTAAATGTTTCATGCAATTCAGATCATGAATTCTTTATATATTGAAATACATCCAGATAGTTATTCAGTGTATTGAAATTTTGAATCAAATAAATACTCACATGAGCTCTGAACAAAATAATCTTTTAAAACAATTTAAGGTATTAAGAAATATTTCATTTATCATCGCTTTGTATGGTTGTTCATCTGAATGACTTCTTCAGATCTGGCTTCCCTTCAGCCTTGAACTTGAGTCTTCAGAAACCTTATAAAGACCCCTGTTCTTTGGGTACCTATTTGTCTCTAGGACATGCTCCATATGTGTACTTGGCTCCCACAATTCTTGGAATCTATAAACTCCTCATCTCTGCTTTTCTGTGTCATTCATCACACAACATTTCCCTTGTTTCTTTCTGAATCATTTTGTTTATGACTTTAAAGCACCATAAATTTAAGTATTGGGGATACAAAATCCTGTATGACTTAGAATTTTCTATTCATGTATATTTCCTTCCTATAGGAAAATGGCAGAGCTAACAAATAGATTAAATCACTTGAATGGCATGGGGTAGAGGGCTAAATAAGGGTGGAAATCAATTAATAGCTCAAACTACAGTCACAACATAGCAGACCTTGTGGAACCCATCATATTCCATGTACTCAACATTTTCAAAGATGCTGGCCAACTTTCAATTACTCATCTGATATCTGTATCTCTGCCTGAGGTGTTCTCTGGAACGTTGGAAGGTCATAATCGTTCTGCCTGAAGCCAGAAATGTTGGGAAATTAACCCTATCCCTACCCAGGACTCTTCAATGACTCTTGAGAGGTGGTACAAAATCACAGAACATCAACATTTCCCCAAAGGATTTAAATGAGACAGAGCCTCAGAATGTAATATTCAAGATGTCCAGGATACAATCCAAAACTACTTGGCATATATAGAATCATGAAAATCTCAACTCTCGTGGGAAAAGATAACTAACAGAAGCAAATGTGAGAATGACATCAGCAAGATGGTAGAATAAGATATTTTATCCCTGTATCCCAACAGAAACATTGATTTGACAATTATCCATGGACAAAAATACCTTCACAAGAGCTCTGAAATCCAGGTGAGAGATTACAGCACCTGGATGGAGCACCAAGACAAATAAAGACGCATTGAAGAGGGTAGAAAGAACAGTTTCAATGTACCCATATCATCCCTCTCCCAAGCCCATAAAGCACAGTGCTGATGAGAGATTCCCTTGGCCCAGAAGCTCTCCTGTGGGAGAACGAGAACAAAGTGAGTGTCCAAATTCATCATAGACCCCCAACACAAACTCCAGAATATTTTGTTTCAGCCATTCTAATAAATGTGCAGTGGTGTCTCATCACGATTTTTATTTATATTTCTCTAATGACTAATAATATTGAACAACTCTTATGTGTTTATTTTCCATTCCTATATATCTTTTGGTGAACTGTCTTCTCAACTCTTTAGCCCATTTATTAATTGTGTAGTTTTTTTTTATTTTATGAGTTTGGAAATTGTTTGTATATTCTGGATAAAAATCCTCTTTCAGATAAGTGATTAGCAGATACTTTGTCACAGTTGGTTGCAAGTCTTTTTTTTTTCATCTTTATTGAAGTGTCATGTACATACCATATAATTTATCAATTTTCAGTTTACAGCTTAATAATTTTAAATAAATTTCCAGAGTTGTGCAACCATTCCATTACTACATTCCAGTTTTAGAATATTTCCATCATCTAAAAAGATCTCTGGTGAGCTTTACTGTTAATATTCATTTCCATTCCCATATCCAGATAGAACAAAGCTACTTTTTGTTTCTATAGATTTGCCCGATTCTAGACATTTTATATAAATTTAATCATGCAATATGCAGTCATTTTTTTTGGTCTGGATTCTTTCATGTAGGATAATGTTATTGAAATTTATCTACATTGTAGCATCTACCAGCACTTCATTCCTTTTCATTACCGAATTGTATTCTACTGTGTAGACATACCACATTTTATTCTGTTCACCAGTGATGCACATCTGGATTGTTTCATTTTGGGATTATAATGAGTAATGCTGCTATGAACATTCATGTGCAAATATTGAGGTAGAACTATTTCATTTCTCTGGGTAAATATCTAGGAGGGGAATTACTCAGTTGTATTGTAACTATACTTTTGACATTTTCAGGAGACATCAAACTGTTTTCCAAAGAGGCTGCACATTTTAGGTCTGAAGCAGCAAAGTATGGAACTTCCATTTATCCATAACTTTTCTAACACTTATATTGTCTTTCTGGTTTTGGTTTGTATTTTTTTTTATTTTTTTTTTTATTTTTTTTTAACATCTTTATTTGAGTATAACTGTTTTACAATAGTGTGTTAGTTTCTCCTTTACAACAAAGTGAATCAGTTATACATATACATATGTTCCCATAACTCTTCCCTCTTTTGTCACCCTCCCTCCCACCCTCCCTATCCCACCCCTCTAGGTGGTCACTAAGTACAGAGGTGAACTCCCTGTGCTATGCTGTAGCTTCCCACTAGCTATCTAATTTACATTTGGTAGTGTGTATATGTCCCTGCTACTCTCTCACATCGTCACAGCTTACCCTTCCCCCTCCCCATATCCTCAAGTCCATGCTCTACTAGATCTGTGTTTTATTCCCATCCTACCACTAATCTCTTCATGACATTTTTTTTTTTTTTTTTTTTTTTTTAGATTCCATATATATGTGTTAGCATACGGTATTTGTTTTTGTCCTTCTGACTTACTTCACTCTGTATGACAGATTCCAGGTCTATCCACCTCATTACAGTTTCATTTCTTTTTATGGCTGAGTAATATTCCATTGTATATATGTGCCACATCTTCCTTATCCATTCATCTGTTGATGGACACTTAGGTTGCTTCCATGTCCTGGCTATCGTAAATAGAGCTGCAATAAACATTTTGGTACATGACTCTTTTTGAATTATGGTTTTCTCAGGGTATATGCCCAGTAGTGGGATTGCTGGGTCATATGGTAGTTCTATTTGTAGTTTTTAAAGGAACCTCCATACTGTTCTCCATAGTGGCTGTATCAATTTACATTCCCACCAGCAGTGCAAGAGTGTTCCCTTTTCTCCACACCCTCTCCAGCATTTATTGTTTCTAGAGTTTTTGATGATGGCCAATCTGGCCGGTGTGAGATGATATCTCATTGTAGTTTTGATTTGCATTTCTCTAATGATTAATGATGTTGAGCATTCTTTCATGTGTTTGTTGGCTATCTGTATATCTTCTTTGGAGAAATGTCTATTTAGTTCTTCTGCCCATTTTTGGATTGGGCTGTTTGTTTTTTTGTTATTGAGCTGCATGAGTTGCTTATAAATTTTGGATATTAATCCTTTGTCAGTTGCTTCATTTGCAAATATTTTCTCCCATTCTGAGGGTTGTCTTTTGGTCTTGTTTATGGTATCCTTTGCTGTGCAAAAGCTTTTAAGTTTCATTAGATCCCATTTGTTTATTTTTGTTTTTATTTCCATTTCTCTAGGAGATGGGTCAAAAAGGATCTTGCTGTGATTGATGTCATAGAGTGTTCTGTCTATGTTTTCCTCTAAGAGTTGGATAGTGTCTGGCCTTACATTTAGGTCTTTAACCCATTTTGAGTTTATTTTTGTGTATGGTGTTAGGGAGTGTTCTAATTTCATACTTCTACAGGTAGCTGTCCAGTTTTCCCAGCACCACTTATTGAAGAGGCTGTCTTTTCTCCAATGTATATTCTTGCCTCCTTTATCAAAGATAAGGTGACCATATGTGTGTGGGTTTATCTCTGGGCTTTCTATCCTGTTCCATTGATCTATATTTCTGTTTTTGTGCCAGTACCATACTGTCTTGATTACTGTGGCCTTATAGTATAGTCTGAAGTCAGGGAGCCTGATTCCTCCAGCTCCATTTTTCGTTCTCAAGATTACTTTGGCTATTCGGGGTCTTTTGTGTTTCCATACAAATTGTGAAATTCTTTTTTCTAGTTCTGTAAAAAATGCCAGTGGCAATTTGATAGGGATTGCATTGAATCTGTATATTGCTTTGGGTAATACAGTCATTTTCACTATGTTGATTCTTCCAATCCAAGAACATGGTATATTTCTCCACCTATTTGTATCATCTTTAATTTCTTTCATCAGTGTCTTACAGTTTTCTGCATACATGTCTTTTGTCTCCTTAGGTAGGTTTATTCCTAGATATTTTATTCTTTTTGTTGCAATGGTAAATGGGAGTGTTTTCTTAATTTCATTCTCAGATTTTTCATCATTAGTGTATAAGAATGCCAGATATTTCTGTGCATTAACTTTGTATCCTGCTACTTTACCAAATTAATTGATTAGTTCTAGTAGTTTTCTGGTAGCATCCTTAGGATTCTCTATGTATAGTATCATGTCATCTGCAAACAGTGACAGCTTTACTTCTTCTTTTCCTATTTGGATTCCTTTTATTTCTTTTTCTTCTCTGATTGCTGTGGCTAAAACTTCCAAAACTATGTTGAATAAGAGTGGTGAGAGGGGGCAGCCTTGTCTTGTTCCTGATCTTAGTGGAAATGGTTTCAGTTTTTCACCATTGAGAACAATGCTGGCTGTGGGTTTGTCATATATTGCCTTTATTATATTGAGGAAAGTTCCCTCTATGCCTACTTTCTGCAGGGTTTTTATCATAAATGGGTGTTGAATTTTGTCAAAAGCTTTCTCTGCATCTATTGAGATGATCATATGGTTTTTCTCCTTCAGTTTGTTGATATGGTGTATCACGTTGATTGATTTGTGTATATTGAAGAATCCTTGCATTCCTGGAATAAACCCCACTTGATCATGGTGTATGATCCTTTTAATGTGCTGTTGGATTCTGTTTGCTAGTATTTTGTTGAGGATTTTTGCATCTATGTTCATCAGTGATATTGGCCTATAGTTTTCTTTCTTTGTGACGTCTTTGTCTGGTTTTGGTATCAGGGTGATGGTGGCCTCGTAGAATGAGTTTGGGAGTGTTCCTACCTCTGCTATCTTTTGGAAGAGTTTCAGAAGGATAGGTGTTAGCTCTTCTCTAAATGTCTGATAGAATTCGCCTGTGAAGCCATCTGGTCCTGGGCTTTTGTTTGTTGGAAGATTTTTAATCACAGTTTCAATTTCAGTGCTTGTGATTGGTCTGTTCATGTTTTCTATTTCTTCCTGGTTCAGTCTTGGCAGGTTGTGCATTTCTAAGAATTTGTCCATTTCTTCCAGGTTGTCCATTTTATTGCCATAGAGTTGCTTGTAGTAATCTCTAATAATCTTTTGTATTTCTGCAGTCAGTTGTTACATCTCCTTTTTCATTTCTAATTCTATTGATTTGAGTCTTCTCCCTTTTTTTCTTGATGAGTCTGGCTAATGGTTTATCAATTTTATTTATCTTCTCAAAGAACCAGCTTTTAGTTTTATTGATCTTTGCTATTGTTTCCTTCATTTCTTTTTCATTAATTTCTGATCTGATCTTTATGATTTCTTTCCTTCTGCTAAATTTGGGTTTCTTTTGTTCTTCCTTCTCTAATTGCTTTTGGTGCAAAGTTAAGTTGTTTATTCGAGATGCTTCCTGTTTCTTAAGGTATGATTGTATTGCTATAAACTTCCCTCTTAGAACTGCTTTTGCTGTATCCCATAGGTTTTGGGTCGTCGTGTCTCCATTGTCATTTGTTTCTAAGTACTTTTTGATTTCCTCTTTGATTTCTTCAGTGATCACTTCGTTATTAAGTAGTGTATTGTTTAGCCTCCATGTGCTTGTATTTTTTACAGATCTTTTCCTGTAATTGATATCTAGTCTCATAGCGTTGTGGTCAGAAAAGATACTTGATACGATTTCAATTTTCTTAAATTTGCCAAGGCTAGATTTGTGACCCAAGATATGATCTATCCTGGAGAATGTTCCATGGGCACTTGAGAAAAATGTGTATTCTGTTGTTTTTGGATGGAATGTCCTATAAATATCAAGTAAATCCATCTTGTATAATGTATCATTTAAAGCTTGTGTTTCCTTATTTAATTTCATTTTGGATGATCTGTCCATTGGTGACAGGGGGGTGTTAAAGTCCCCTACTATGATTGTGTTACTGTCGATTTCCCCTTTTATGGCTGTTAGTATTTGCCTTATGTATTGAGGTGCGCCTATGTTGGGTGCATAAATATTTACAATTGTTATATCTTCTTCATGGATCGATCCCTTGATCATTATACAGTGTCCTTCTTTGTCTCTTGTAATAGTTTTTATTTTAAAGTCTATTTTGTCTGATATGAGAATTGCTACTCCAGCTTTCTTCTGATTTCCATTTGCATGGAATATCTTTTTCCATCCCCTCACTTTCAGCCTGTAAGTGTCCCTAGGTCTGAAGTGGGTCTCTTGTAGACAGCATATATATGGGTCCTGTTTTTGTATCCATTCAGCCAGTCTGTGTCTTTTGGTGGGAGCATTTAATCCATTTACATTTAAGGTAATTATTGATATGTGCGTTCCTATTACCATTTACTTAATTGTTTCAGGTTGTTCTTGTAGGTCTTTTCCTTCTCTTATGTTTCTTGCTTAGAGAAGTTCCTTTAGCATTTGTTGTAAAGCTAGTTTGGTGGTGCTGAACTCTCTCAGCTTTTGCTTGTCTGTAAAGGTTTTAATTTCTCCATCAAATCTGAATGAGATCTTGCTGGGTAGAGTAATCTTGGTTGTAGTTTTTTTTCCTTCATCACTTTAAATATGTCCTGCCACTCCCTTCTGGCTTGTAGAGTTTCTGCTGAAAGATCAGATGTTAGCCCTATGGGGATTCCCTTGTGTGTTATTTGTTGTTTTTCCCTTGCTGCTTTTAATATGTTTTCTTTGTATTTAATTTTTGACAGTTTGATTATTATGTGTCTCGGCGTGTTTATCCTTGGGTTTATCCTGTATGGGACTCTCTGTGCTTCCTGGACTTGATTGACTATTTCCTTTCCTATATTAGGGAAGTTTTCAACTATAATCTCTTCAAATATTTTCTCAGTCCCTTTCTTTTTCTCTTCTTCTTCTGGGACCCCTATGATTCGAATGTTGGTGCATTTAATGTTGTCCCAGAGATCTCTGAGACTGTCCTCAGTTATTTTCATTCTTTTTTCTTTCTTCTGCTCTGCAGTAGTTATTTCCACTATTTTATCTTCCAGGTCACTTATCCGTCCTTCTGCCTCAGTTATTCTGCTACTGATCCCGTCTAGAGTATTTTTCATTTCATTTTTTGTGTTGCTCATCGTTACTTGCTTCCTCTTTATTTCTTCTAGGTCCTTGTTAACTGATTCTTGCAATTTGTCTATTCTATTTCCAAGATTTTGCATCATCTTCACCATCATTATTCTAAATTCTCTTTCAGGTAGATTGGCTATTACCTCTTCATCTGTTAGGTCTGGTGTGTTTTTATCTTGTTCCTTCATCTGCTGTGTGTTTTTCTGTCTTCTCATTTTACTTATCTTACTGTGTTTGGGGTCTCCCTTTTGCAGGCTGCAGGTTCGAATTTCTATCTATTTTTGGTGGCTGTCCCCAGTGGCTGAGGTTGGTTCAGTGGGTTGAGCAGGTTTCCTGGTTGGGGGGACCAGTTCCCCTGTTCTGGTGGATGAGGCTGGATCCCGTCTCCCTGGTGAGTAGGTCCACGTCTGGGGGCGTGTATGGGGATGTCGGTAGCCTTACTGTGATTCTAGGCCGCCTCTCTGCTAATGGATGGGGCTGTAGACCTGTCTCGCTCTTTGTTGGGGATAGGGTGTCCAGCACTGTTCGTTGCTGGTCCTTGAGTGAATCTGGGTCTTGGTGTTGAGATGGAGATCTCTGGGAGATTTTCGCCGTTTGATATTACGTGGAGCTGAGAGGTCTCTTGTGGACCAGTGTCCTGAGGTTAGTTCTCCCACCTCAGAGACACAGCCTTGACACCTGGCTGGAGTGCCAAGAGCCTTTAATCCACACGGCTCAAAACAAAAGGGAGAAAAAAGTAGAAAGTCAAGAAAGGAAGGAAGAAAGGAGGAAGGGAGGGAAGGATGGAAGAAAGGAAGGGAGGGAGGAAGAAAGGAAGGGAGGAAGGAAGGAGGGAATAAAGAAAGGAAGGGAGGGAGGAAGAAAGGAAGGGAGGAAGGAAGGAGGGAATAAAAGGAAGGGAGGAAGGAAGAAAGGAAGGGAGGAAGGAAGGAGACAATAAAGAAAGGAAGGGAGGGAGGAAGAAAGGAAGGGAGGAAGGAAGGAGGGAATAAAGAAAGGAAGGGAGGGAGGAAGAAAGGAAGAGAGGGAGGAAGAAAGGAAGGGATGGAGGAAGGAAGGAAGGGAGGAAGGAAGGAGGGAATAAAGAAAGGAAGGGAGGGAGGAAGAAAGGAAGGAAGGGAGGAAGGAAGGAGGGAATAAAGGAAGGAAGGGAGGGAGGAAGAAAGGAAGGGAGGAAGGAAGGAGGGAATAAAGAAAGGAAGGGAGGGAGGAAGAAAGGAAGGGAGGAAGGAAGGAGGGAATAAAGAAAGGAAGGGAGGGAGGAAGAAAGGAAGGGAGGAAGGAAGGAGGGAATAAAGAAAGGAAGGGAGGGAGGAAGAAAGGAAGGGAAGAAGGAAGGAGGGAATAAAGTAAGGAAGGGAGGGAGGAAGAAAGGAAGGGAAGAAGGAAGGAGGGAATAAAGAAAGGAAGGGAGGGAGGAAGAAAGGAAGAGAGGGAGGAAGAAAGGGAGGGAGGAAGAAAGGAAGGGAGGAAGGAAGGAGGGAATAAAGGAAGGAAGGGAGGGAGGAAGGAGGGAATAAAGGAAGGAAGGGAGGAAGGAAGGAAGGAAGGGAGGAAGGAAGGAAGGAGGGTAATAGGAAAAGGAGGGAAGAAAGGAAGAAAGAAAGGGGAGAAGACAAAATAAAGTAGGGTAAAATACAGTTATTAAAATAACAAAATAATTATTAAGAAGAAAAATTTCTATTAAAGAAAAAAAAAGAAATGGTCGGTCTAACTCCAGGACAAATGGTGAAAACAAAGCTACACAGACAAAATCTCACACAGCAGCACCCACATACACACTCACAAAAAGATAAAAGGGGAAAATAATAGTATATCTTGCTCCCAAAGTCCACTTCCTCAACCTGGGATATTTCGCTGTCTATTCAGGTTTTCCACAGATGCAGGGCACTTCAAGCTGACTGTGGAGCTTTAACCCGCTGTTTCTGAGGCTGCTGGGAGGGACCACCCCCTCTCTTTGTTCGCACAGCTCTTGGGGCTCAGCCCTGGACCTGGCCCCGCCTCTGCGCGCAGGTCGTCCGAGGGTGTCTGCCCTTCGCTCAGAGAGGGCGGGGTCAAAGGAGCAGCGTTAACGGAGCAGCTGATTCGTGGTCTCTGGCTCACTCAGGCGGTGGGGTGGGCACGGATGTGGGGTGAGTCCTCAGCGGCAGAGGCCGGCGTGACGCTGCACCGGCCTGAGGCATGCCGCGCATTTTCCCGGGGAAGCAGTCCCAGGATCCCGGGACCCCGGCGCTGGTGGGCTGCACAGGCTCCCGGGAGGGGCGGTGTGGAGAGTGACCTGCGCTCGCACACAGGCCTCTTGGTGGCGGCAGCAGCAACCGTAGCGCCCCACACCCGTCTCTGTTGTCCACGCCGACAGCCGCAGCTCGCGCCCGTTTCTGGAGCTCCTTTATGTGGTGCCCTTAATTCCCTTTCCTCGCGCCCCAGGAAGCGAAGAGGCAAGAAAAAGTCTCTTGTCTCTTCGGCAGCTCCGCGCCCGTTTCTGGAGCTCCTTTAAGCGGCGCGCTTAAACCCCTCTCCTCGCGCAGCAGGAGGTAAAGAGGGAAGAAAAGTTCTCTTGCCTCTTCGGCAGCTCCAGACTTCTCCCGAACTCCCTCCCGGCCAGCCGTGGTGCGCTAACCCCTTCAGGCTCTTTTCGCTCTGCCAACTCCAGACCTTTCCCTGGGATCCGCCCGAGGCTCAGTTCCCAGCCCCGCCTGCCGCGGCGGATGAGCAGACAAGCCTCTCCGGCTGGTGAGTGCTGATCGGCACCGATCCTCCGTGCGGGAATCTCTCCGCTTTGCCCTCCGCACCCTGTTGGCTGTGGTCTCCTCCGCGGCTCTGAAGCTTCCCACTCCGCCACCCGCAGTCTCCGCCCGCGAAGGGGCTTCTAGTGTGCAGGAACCTTTCCTCCCTCTCGGCTCCCTCCCACTGGTGCAGGTCCTGTCCCTATTCTTTTGTCTCTGTTTATTCTTTTTTCTTTTGCCCTAACAAGGTACATGGGGGGGTTTCTTGTCTGAGGTCTGAGGTCTGAGGTCTGCCAGCGTTCGGTGGGTGTTCTATAGGAGAAGTTCCACGTGTAGATGTATTTCTGATGTATCTGTGAGGAGGAAGAGTGATCCCCGCGTCTTACTCTTCCGCCATCTTCCTTGGTTTGTATTTTTTATTAGCCATACTCGTGGGTGTGAAATGTTATCTCATTGTGGCTTTAATATGCATTTGCATAATGACTAATGATTTTGAGTATCTATTTTTATATTTATTGGTCATTTATTTTCTTCTTTGGAGAAATGCCTATTCAACTCTTCTAACCATTTTTAATTGAATTGTTTATGTTCGGAGCTCTTTCTTAACTCCATTATGATGAGTAAAGGCCCCATAATCTGGACCCTTTAATTTCTAACAATAATTTTGTTGATCCCACATACCCACATAAAAAAATAAACAAAAACTAACTTTGTATATGGCATGTAAACCCTTTAAAATCCTTTTAGGACCTGACTAATATAATAAATTCATATATGCCTTTGACTTAATCATGGGTCTTGGCTTTTCACTCCACAGACATAGTGTTCATTACACAATGTGCAGAAAGGTTGTAATCCAGATGGAGTCTATATGCCCAATTTAGAAGAATGTGCTGAAAGTAAGCAGTCATTTCTTAGTCTGGTGTATGTGTTTCCAGTTTAATAATCCCCAGGAAAATGCTTTGTAAAATGACTTCCTCAGCATTCACAAAGATTATTTCTGCTTTCATGTAGAATTTCCTCTATATTCAAATTATACCACCTGTCATAATTAGGTTTTAATTTTTCTGCAATATCTATCTTACCTTTCAATTAAAACATACACACAATTATTCACATCCATATATACACACTGAGTTCTTATGCTACTAGACTGTAATCTCCCTTAGGGCAATGAACATGATTGTTTTAGTCCAACATGTATTCCTTGAATCTAAGGGAATACCTGTCAAAAGTAGACACTCAATAAATATTTGTTGGATGAGGGAGCAAATGAATAGCTGCAAGGTAGATTTTCTAGGGGTCCAAGTCCACCATTTATTCCAGTCTATGCCAGTCTCTACCTTTTGTTCTCTCTACCACATTGAGGAATTTTATATGTGGCTGGCGTATAATTGCGCTCTACTGAAACCTGTGAGTATGAAGCCTTATTTTTCACAACAGAGTTATAAATTATTTGACTGCTGGAATCTGAGGTATCCCTGAAATGAGGAATCCTTCTCTTGTGTCTCTAATAAACTTCATAATTGCTGTCATTAACTACAACCTGTAAATATAAAGATAACACTGGGAGTCAATTTAAAGAATGCTAGGATGATGCCCCAGTGACTCAGCATCACAACACACTGGTTGCTAGTCCTATTTTAATCTTACGCATAAATACTCCCAACAAGTCTTGGTCCTGATTCTAGCCAGTCTTGGTCCTAATGTTATAACTAAGCTTGCATTTTGAATTCTAACTTCAGCACCCAGGTTCTTATTTTGGTAGCTCAGTGATGCTATTCTACCATGCTTGTTATACTGTTTCTACTTGCTAGGCATTCTCATGACCCAACCTATGGCATCTACTGGTTATCCTACTTAGTCTTGCTTGAAAGGGCAGATGGCTTTCACACACTGTCAGGATATGAGTACCTTATCCATGGGACCTGCTACTCCAGTTTCCTGTAGCTCAGACCTCCCATATCCCTTTCATTATTCCTTTGACTGTCTCGTTTAGAGGATTCCATTGCTCCCTCAGCCTGACAGGTCACCAGAGTCCTAATTTTCACCCTCCTCTTGTGTCTTCCACAGCTATTAGAAGAGGGTTAAATTTTTGGTAACCCAAATTATAATATTTATTGCTAGATAATTACTATTTTAAAACTCTTGACATTCCTCTTTCTTTTTTTCTTTGTCTTTAAAAGACTTCAAAAAGATCTGCAAAAATCAGAGATCCTATCCCTTTCTTAAGTAGTCCTGTGTTTCAGAGTCCTTTCCAAGGTATATGAGTCCTCAAAGCTGGGAGTATGAATGCCAAAGAACACATGATGGGAAGATGTTTATGTAAGCTAGGGTAAAGGCTTTGCAGCTCAAAATACTGTCTTCACATTCTGCTGAAAAAACACCACTCTGACCCTGAAGCAATGATTTTCTCTCCAACATAAAGAGTTCTGTGATTAGAACTGTCCTCATTTGCTGCAAATACCTTTTTCAAAGGATTTTGGTGTGCCTCATATTTAAGCATTATTCATGTTAGCAGAGAAATTAAATTCCTCAAATCCTATTTAAGGCTGGGGATGGGGGGATGGAGAGCAGGGGGATTTGTCCAACGATGCTAAAGTAGAAAACAGAGAGCATGACTTGCAGCTGTTCAGCTCTGTCTTAAACAAGAAAACAAATCTCCTAACCAGCTACCACCAAACACCCTTCACTTGGTTCCCATGGCAACAGCTCTAGCCTCTGGTGCCCATGATAACTCTAATGCTTCCGACCAGTTGGATTCATTGGCACCTGCTTCCCTTGCCAGCTTTTGTCAAAACTTATTAGAATGAGACTCTTTTCCTATAGCACCAGTGGGAGAAGAAAGCAAACACATTTAGTTCACTGGAGATCTCTTTCAACTCCCAATCAAACCAGCATCTTAGGTTTCGTAAGGAGGAGAGTTCTCTCCTGGGTTCACTGTGTCTTGCACGCAGACATGCTCACCCTGACTCAGATGTTGAAACAGTGACCTGGAAGTGTGGGTCGCTCTGAAAAACTGTCCTTGCCCAGGGCCTTTGTTTTAGTCTATGATACCCAGGTTTCTGATGCTTTGAAAGGAAAGGAAAGAGTTAGTCCAAGGAAAAGGAGTTTTGATCCTTCAGGTACCATCAGCCAATGGGAGCAGACACTGGTGATGTAATGCTCTTAACTCCTCCAGCTTGAGGACTTAGGGTGGGGATTTGTGGGATTTGGATTTTCTCTGGCCTATATTGAACTAGATTTTTCTATCCAGCTATTTATGTCCTGTCACTTAAGTTCAGGTTTTCTCGAGAACACAAGAATGTGGCATTTAAGACAGGATTCAAAGTAGAGCCAGACAAGCTGGATAAAACAGCAAGTGTGACAGCAAACTTTTTGCCTATAATCCAGTGTTGTTGTTTTATGTGGCTTCCTGAGAGAATCAAGAGACCCTTTGCCTCCTTCAACTTGAGCTGACCCCATACTTGAAGCAGCATAGATTCCTTGATATCATTTCATACTTTCATTTCTTCAATTCAGTTCACAATTATCTATTAAAACTCTCTGGTGCTGAGGAACAGCCAGTGATCCTGGATTTCTAAGGTGACCAACCATTCCAGTTTACTCCTGACTGGGGAATTTCCCAGAAGCAGGACTTCCAGTGCTAAAATTGGGAAAGTTCCAGATAAACTGATTTAATTATTTACCCAAAGTAAAGAATATAATAAATGTTTTGGGGAGAGAATGAAGACATTAGAATAAACTTTGTTGAGTAGAAAAATTCAGGGTCAAATGGAGACATGTAGTACCCTTTAAGTCTAATAAATTTATTACCCTTATAACCTATGATTTAAAATACATGTTCGATATTGGTTTAATGATGATAGAAACAAACTGACTCTTTTAAGAGAGTGTTTACCTCTTTTCACAGGTTTGTAGCTTCTACACTTACTATCTTCGTATCTTTTCATTTGTGCTTCCCAAAGTAAATTTTTACTTGCAAAAGGAAATTACTGAATGTTGGGGGAATTTACTGAAGATTTCATTGGGGAATAAAGAAAGGGGCTTACATTGCATTTCGGTGAAAAATAAAGTTACATTTGTTATTTTGCCTGTTTCTTTTCTTGCTCATGCAGAAACAAGGTCACTTGTCCTGTTTCCAGAGGTTTTCAGAGCCAGAACCTCCATAAGAATACTGCACAATTTATCCCTTATTTGTGTGAAATAATTAGCTTTTTCATTATTTCTTTTTCCAAACGTATGTAACCCTACCAACTAAATATATTTAAGAATGTGAAAGACATTGTATTTAGGAAGTAGATTTTGTTTTTACTCAGTAAACACGGGATTTGCCAGTAGCTAAGAGTAAACACTTTTAGAAAAAAGCTAGCATTATAAAACTATGTTTAATTAAATTCAGGATAATAGTATATTTCTTAACTGAGCAGTAGGAAAAATTTATATTTCTACACACACATACACACATGGATCTGAGTGAGGCAACTAGAGTTAATTGACAACATAGTTCCCATTTATCTCACTCATGATTAAACACAATGCAGGCAGTTGACTGGCTGGCTTATGCTGATGACTGGTTCTCCACAGATCCTATATCCTCAGAGGACTTATAAATTGTTCTGGAGTTAATGAATATATACGTAGTGGTTGAAGGATCATACAAGTCAACATGTGAACTTAAGATGAGCAGTAGCAATAGTGAGGTCTGACATAAATGGCAAGACTAGTGAGGACTCCAGAGGTAAGAGAATTCATGGAGGGTGTCAGAGTTTAACTGGGCTTTGAAAATTGAGAACAACTTTGTGAAAATTATTAAGCTATACACTAGTAATATATGCATTATATTTGTGCTACACATTAATAAAAATTTAAGAAATATTGAATTAAAAATTTAATGAGATATACATATTACAATATATCTATTACAATTAATAGCACTTTCTTCCTCCATACTTCCCCACCTAATTCTAATATTATGTATTTTAGTTGTTTCTTCAGTTATTTAATGCTATTTTCCTAAATGACAAATTTATACTCCTATTTCCTGATTTTTAAAGTTTTTCTCTCTTGACTTACTACTCTGTTGCAAAAAGGATTAACACTTGTATTACCTCCTTCACACACACACAATTCCATTTCTTTTGTGTCATATTTTCTTCTTTGAATAGATAATAGTGTTTTTCATTTTCTTTACTTTTTCCTGAGTATCATTAATCTGTCTCTGATTAATCTGTCTCTGAAATCTGTGTCAGAGATGTAAAACATCTTTAACTTTTGTCTCATTAAGATGAACTTATTTTATAAAATAGCAGTGACATATTTTCCTTGGAGACTTCCCTTCTGGAATCTTGTGTTCAACAGCTACTATCTGAAATCTTTATTTTCTGGTCTGACTTCACAGTTGTCTTCATGGGATCTCTGTCACTGTTACTCTATGAATTTTTCTCCATATTTCTTTTGTTGCCAAGATTCCAAGTACTCCTTTCTTTAATGACTGACTTTGTGGAAACATTTTTTTTTGTTTCCTTCTATATTTTAGAGTCATCTTGTAAATTTCTGCAAAAAGCTTACTGGGGTTTTGATTAGGATTGTATTAAATATATAGGTTAGTTGGAAAGAAACTGACAGCTTGATAATATTAGGTCTTCTAATTTATAAATAGGGAATATGTCTATAATTATTTAGGTATTAGATTTTTTTCATCAGTGTTTTATAGTTCCAGCATACACATCTTTGACATATGTCATCATATTTATACAAGATATTTTATACTTCATGGTTTTGGAGCTATAATAAATGGTATTGTTCAATTAAGTTTACTTTTCAATTGGTCATTGTTTGTATGTAGAAATAAAATAGACTTTTATATGTTGACTATGTATCCTTATGACGTTACTAAACTCACTTATCACTTCTATTAACTTTTCTGTCATCTTTTGTGATTCTTTAGGTCTCAAAATTTGTTGTGTTTTGTTCTTTCCCAACTATATGACTATGATTTCTTTTCCTGCCTTATTACACTGGCTAGAATCTAAAGTAGGATGTTGAATAAGAGTAATAACAGTAGCTAGAGTGAATATTTTGTCTTCTTATGATTATAGATGACACAAGTTCAGTCTTTCAACTTTAAGTATGATGTTAGGTATAGGATATATTTATTTTTAGATGTCATTTATTATATTACCTTTCAGTTTGGGGAAATTGTTTAAAATTTTTTCTTTGGTAGAATTTTCTTTTCCATTTTTCTATTATCTTACTCTAAAACTCAAAATAATGAAATATTGCATCTCCAGGACTGATACATTTTTTGTGTTTCTTTCCTACCTCTTTTATTAACAGTTTTCTTGTAATGTAATTTATAAACCATAAAATTCACCTATTTGAAGTTCAATGATGGTTAGTAAATTTAAATAGTTTTAAAACCATCATAGCAATTTAGTCTTAGAACAACATCATCACCCCCAGAAGAATCTTCATACACCATTGCAGTCAATCTCAGTCCCTACCTCTAGACTCAGGCAACTCTTGAATGGGTATATGATTGCTTTAGCACAATTTATAGGTAAAAATAATCTTGGGAGAACCTTCAAGATGGCAGAGGAGTAAGATATGGAGATCACCCTCCTCCTCACAAATGCATCAAATGTACATCTACATGAGGAACGACTCCTACAGAACACCTACTGAATGTTGGCAGAAGACCCAGATTTCCCAAAAGCTGTGAGGCTGACAGGGTCTTGGTGTTCCAGCCAGGGGTTAGGATTGAGCCTCTGATGTTGGAGAGCTGAGTTCAAGACCTTGGACCATCAGAGACCTCCAGGCCCAATGTAATATCAAATGGCGAGAATTCTCCCAGATATCTTTATCCCAGTGCAAAGACACAGCTCCACACAATAGAAAACTCCAGTGCTGGACACTGCCAAACAACTAGCAACACAGGAACACAACCCAAACCACGAGAAGACAGGTTGGCTAAAATCATAATAAGTTCACAGACACCCCAAAACACACCACCAGATGTGGTCCTACCCACCAGAAAGACAAGATCCAGCCTCATCCACCAAAACACAGGCACCACTCCCCTCCACCAGGAAGCCTACACAACCCACTGAAGCAATCTCATCAACTGGGGGAAAAAACAAAAACAACAGGAATTATGAACCTGCAGCCTGTGAAAAGGAGATCCCAAACACAGTAAGTTAAGCAAAATGAGAAGACAGAGAAATATGCAGCAGATGAAGGAGCAAAGTAAAAACCTACCAGACCAAAACAATGAAGAGGAAATAGGTAGTCTACCTAAGAAAGAATTTAGAGAAATGATAGTAAAAATGATCCAAAATCTTGGAAACAGAATGGAGAATATACAAGAAAAGTTTAAAAAGACCTAGAGGAACTGAAGAGCAAACAGTGATGAACAACACAATAAATGAAATTTAAAATTCTCTAGAAGGAATCAATAGCAGAATAACTGAGGCAGAAGAACGGATAAGTGACCTGGAAGATAAAATAGTGGAAATTACTACTGCAGAGCAGAATAAAGAAAAAAGAATGAAAATAATTGAGGACAGTCTCAGAGACCTCTGGGACAACACTAAACATACCAACATTAAAATTATAGGGGTCCCAAAAGAGGAAGAGAAAAAGAAATGGACTGAGAAAATATTTGAAGAGATTATAGTTGAAAATTTCCCTAATAAGGTAAAGGAAACAGTCAATGAAGCCCAGGAAGGGCAGAGTCCCATACAGGATAAATCCAAGGAGAAACACGCCAAGACACATATTAATCAAACTATCAAAAATTAAATACAAGAAAAATATTAAAAGCATCAAAGGAAAAGCAACAAATAACATACAAGGGAATCCCCATAAGGTTAACAGCTGAAATTTCAGCAGAATCTCTGCAAGCCAGAAGGCAGTAGGATAAAATATGTAAAGTGATGAAAGGGGAAAACCTACAACCAAGATTACTCTACTCAGCAAGGATCTTATTCAGATTCAAGAGAGCATTTAAAACCTTTACAAACAAGCAAAAGCTAAGAGAATTCAGCACCACAAAACCAGCTTAACAACAAATGCTAAATGAACTTCTTGAGGCAGGAAAAACAAGAGATGGAAAAGACCTACAATACAAGCCCCAAACAATTAAGAAAGTGGTAATAGGAACACACATATTGATAATTACCTTAAATGTAAATGGATTAAATGTTCCTACCCAAAGACTGACTGGCTGAATGGAGACAAAAAAAGACCTGTATATATGCTGTCTACAAGAGACCTACTTCAGTCCTAGGGATGCATAAAGACTGAAAGTGAGGGGATGGAAAAAGATATTCCATGCAAATGGTAATTAAAAAAAGCTGGAGTAACAATTCTCATGTCAGACAAAATGGACTTTAAAATAAAGACTATTGCAAGAGACAAAGAAGGACACTACATAATGATCAAGGGATCAATCCCAAAAGAAGATATAACAATTGTAAATATTTATGCACCCAACATAGGAGCACCTCAATATATAAGGCAAGTGCTAACAGCCATAAAAGGGGAAATCGAAAAAAACACAATCATAGTAGGGGACATTAACACCCCACTTTCACCAATGGACAGATCATCCAAAATGAAAATGAATAAGGAAACAGAAGCTTTAATTGATACATTAAACAAGATGGATGTAATTGATATTTATAGGACATTGCATCCAAAAACAGCAGAATACACTTTCTCCTCAAGTGATCATGGAACTTTCTCCAAGATAGATCATATCTTTGCTCACAAATGAAACTTTTGTAAATTTAAGAAAATTGAAAATTGTATGAAGTTTTTTTTTCTGACCACAATGCTATGAGACTAGATATAAATTAAAGGAAAAAAATCTGTAGAAATGCAAACATATGGAGGCTAAACATACACTACTAAATAACAAAGAGATCACTGAAGAAATCAAAGAGGAAATCAAAAATTACCTTGAAACAAATGACAATGAAAACACAATGACCCAAAACCTATGGGATGCAGCAAAAACATTTCTAAGAGGGAAGTTTATAGCAATACAATCCTACATCAAGAAACAAGAAAAATCTCAAATAAACATCCTAATCTTACACCTAAAGCAATTAGAGAAACAAAAAAGAAAACCCCAAAGTTATCAGAAGGAAATAAATCATAAAGACCAGATCAGAAATAAATGAAAAAGGAATGAAGGGCACAGGAACTAAGATCAATAAAACTAAAAGCTGGTTCTTTCAGAAGATAAACAAAATTGATAAACCATTAGCCAGACTCATCAAGAAAAAAAGGGAGAGAACTCAAATCAATAGAATTAGAAATGTAAAAGGAGAAGTAACAACAGACACTGCAGAAATACAAAGGATCATGAGAGATTACTACAAGTGACTCTATTCCAATAAAATGGACAACCTGGAAGAAATGGACAAATTCTTAGAAAAGCACAACCTGCTGGGACCGAATCAGGAAGATATAGAAAATAGAAACTGACCAATCACAAGCACTGAAATAGAAACTGTGATTAATTTTTTTTCAACAAACAGAAGCCCAGGATCAGATGGCTTTACAGACAAATTCTAGCAAACATTTAGAGAAGAGCTAACACCTATTCTTCTCAAAATCTTCCAAAATATAGAAGAAGGAAGAACACTCCCTAACTCATTCTATGAGGGCACCATCACCCTGATACCAAATCCAGACGAAGATGCCACAGAAATAGAAAACTACAGGCCAATATCACTGATGAATATGCATGCAAAAATCCTCAACAAAATACTAGCAAACAGACTCCAACAGCATATTAAAAAGATCATACACTATGATCAAGTGGGTTTTATCTCAGGAATGCAAGGATTCTTCAATATATGCAAATCAATCATTGTGATACACCATATTAACAAATTGAAGGAGAAAAACTGTATGATCATCTCAATAGATGCAGAAAAAGCTTTGACAAATTCAAAACCCATTTATGATAAAAACTCTCCAGAAAGTAGGCATAGAGGGAACTTATCTAAACATAATAAAGGCCATATATGACAAGCCCACAGCCAGCATTGCTCTCAGTGGTGAAAAACTGAAACCATTTCCACTAAGATCAGGAACAAGACAAGGTTGCCCACTCTCACCACTATTATTCAACATAGTTTTGGAAGTGTTAGCCACAGCAATAGGAGAAGGAAAATAAGTAAAGGAATCCATATTGGAGAAGAAGTAAAACTGTCACTTTTTGCAGATGACATGATACTATACTTAGAGAATCCTAAAGAAGCTATGAGAAAAGTACTAGAGCTAATCAATGAATTTGGGAAAGGAGCAGGATACAAAATTAATGCACAGAAATCTCTTCCATTCTTATACACAAATGGTGAAAAACCTTAAAGAGAAATTAAGGAAATATTCCAATATACCATTGTAACAAAAAGAATAAAATACCTAGGAATCAGCCTACATAAGGAGACAAAAGACCTGTATGCAGAAAACTATAAGACACTGATGAAAGAAATTAAAGATGATACAATCAGATAGAGAGATATTCTATGTTCTTGGATTGGAAGATTCAACATTGTGAAAATGACCATACTACCCAAAGCACTGTACAGATTCAATGCAATCCCTATCAAACTACCAATGTCATTTTTCACAGAACTAGAACAAAAAATTTCACTATTTTTATGGAAACACAAAAGACCCTGAATAGCAAAAGTAATCTTGTGAAAGAAAAATGGAGCTGGAGAAATCAGGCTCCCTGACTTCAGACTATACTACAAAGCTATAGTAATCAAGATAGTATGGTACTGGCACAAAAACAAAAACATAGATCAATGGAACAGGATAGAAAGCCCAGAGATAAACCCATGAACATATGGTCACCTTATTTTTGATAAAGGAGACAAGAATATGCAATGGAGAAAAGACAGACTCTTTAATAAGTGGTGCTGGGAAAACTGGACAGCTACATGTAAAATAATGAATTAAGAACACTCCTTAATACCATACACAAATAAACTCAAAATGTATTAAAGACCTAAATGTAAGCCCAGAAACTTTAAAATTCTTAGGTGAAACCATAGACTGAACACTCCATGACATAAATCACAGCAAGATTCTTTTTGAGCCAAAGGAATGGAAATAAAAACAAAAATAAAAAATGGGATCTAATGAAACTTAAAAGCTTTTGCACCACAAAGAAAAACATAAACAAGATGAAAAGACAACTCTTAGCATGACAAAATATTTGCAAATGAAGCAACTGACAAAGGATTAATCTCCAAAATTTACAAGCAGCTCATGCAGCTCAATATGAAAAAAACAAACGACCCAATCCAAAAATAGGCAGAATACCTAAATAGAATTTCTCCAAAGAAGATATAGTTTGCCAACAAACACATGAAAGTATGCTCAGCATCAGTAATCTTTAGAGAAATGCAAATCAAAATTACAATGAGGTATCACCTCATAACACTCAGAATGGTCATCATCAAAAGATGTACAAACAATAAATTCTGGAGATGGTGTGGAGAAAAGGGAACCCTGTTGCACTGTTGGGCGAATGTAAATTGATACAGCTACTATGGAGAACAGTATGGGGGTTACTTAAAAACTAAAATAGAACTACCATATGACCCTAGCAATCCCACTACTGGGAATATACCCAGAGAAAACTATAATTCAAAAAAAGTCATGGACGGCTTAAAGATGGCGGAAGAGTAAGACGCGGAGATCTCCTTCCTCCTCACAGAGACATCAGAAATACATCTACACGTGGAGCTTCTCCTTTAGAGCACCCACCGAACGCTGGCAGAGGACCTCGGACCTCCAAAAAGGCAAGAAACTCCCCACATATCTGGGTAGGGCAAAAGAAAAAAGAATAAACAGGGACAAAAGAATAGGGACGGGACCTACGCCAGTGGGAGGGAGCCGAGAAGGAGGAAAGACTCCCACACACTAGAGGCCCCTTCGCGGGCGGAGACTGCGGGCGCCGGAGGGGGAAGCTCCGGAGCCGCGGAGGACAGCTCAGCCACAGGGGTGCGGAGGGCAAAGCGGAGAGATTCCCGCCCAGAGGATCGGCGCCGACCGGTGCTCACCAGCCCGAGAGGCTTGTCTGCTCGCCCGCCGGGGCGGGCGGGGCCGGGAGCTGAGGCTCGGGCTTCAGTCAGATCCCGGGGAAAGGTCTGGAGTTGGCAGAGTGAAGACAGCTTGAAGGGGGCTAGTGCGCCACGGCTGGCCGGGAGGGAGTTCGGGAGAAGTCTGGAGCTGCCGAAGAGGCAAGAGACCTTTTCCTCCCTCTTTGCTGCCTGGGCGCGAGGAGAGGGGATTAAGTGCGCCGCTTAAAGGAGCCCTAGAACCGGGCACGGAGCTGCCGAAGAGACAAGAGACTTTTTCTTGCCTCTTTGCTTCCTCGGGTGTGAGGTGAGGGGATTAAGAGCACCACGTAGAGGAGCTCCAGAAACGGGCGCGAGCCGCGGCTGTCGGCACGGACAGTAGAGACGGGTGTCGGACGCTAAGGTTGCTGCTGCCACCACCAAGAGGCCTGTGTGTGAGCACAGGTCACTCTCCACACAGGCCCTCCCGGGAGCCCGTGCAGTCCGCCACTGCCGGGGTCCCGGGATCCAGGGACAGCTTCCCCGGGAGAACGCTCGGCGCGCCTTGGGCCTGTGCAGCGTCACGTAGGCCTCTGACATCGCGGACTCGCCCCGCCCCCGTGCCACTCCCTCCCCCCAGCCTGAGTGAGCTGGAGCCCCCGAATCAACTGCTCCTTTAACATCGTCCTGTCTGAGAGAAGGGCAGTCGCCCTCGGACAACCTACACGCAGAGGCGGGACCAAGTCCAAAGCTGAACCCCAGGAGCTGTGCGAACAGAGAGGAGAGGGGGAGATCTCTCCCAACAGCCTCAGAAGCGGTGGATTAAAGCTCCACAGTCAACTTGAAGTGCCCTGCATCTGTTGAAAACCTGAATAGACTACGAATCATCCCAAGTTGAGGAGGTGGACTTTGGGAGCAAGATATACTATTATTTTCCCCTTTTTTTTCTTTTTGTGAGTGTGTATGTGTGTGCTGCTGTGTGAGATTTTGTCTGTATAGCTTTGCTTGCAAAATTTGTCCTAGGGTTAGACCAACCCATTTTTCTGTTTTTTTTTTTTTTAAAGGAAATTTTTCTTCTTAATAATTATTTTTTTATTTTAATAACTATACTTTATACTACTCTGTCTTCTCCCTTTCTTTCTTCCTTTCTTCCTTCCTTTCTTCCCTCTTTCCCTTCTTTCTTCCTTCCTTCCCCCTTCTTTCCTCCCTTCCTCTCTTCCTTCCTCCCTTTCTTCCTCTGCACTTCCTTCCTTCCTTTCTTGCTTCCTTCCTTCATTTCTTCCTTCCTTTCTTCCTTCCTTCCCTCCCTCCCTCCTTCCTTCCTTTTCTTTCCTCTCTATTTATTCTACCTTTTATTTTGAGCCGTGTGGATTAAAGGTTCTTGGCGCCCCAGCCAGGCACCAGGGCGGTGTCCCTGAGGTGGGAGAACCAACCTCATGACACTAGTCCACAAGAGACCTCCAAGCTCCACGTAATATCAGATGGTGAAAATCTCCCAGAGACCTCCATCTCAACACCAAGACCCAGCTTCACTCAAGGACCAGCAAAGAACAGTGCTGGACACCCTATCCCCAACAAAGAGCAAGACAGGTCTACAGCCCCATCCATTAGCAGAGAGGCTGCCTAAAATCATAATAAGTTTACCAACATCCCCAAACACACCACCAGACGAGGACCTGCCCACCAGAAAGACAAGATCCAGCCTCATCCACCAGAACAGAGGCACCAGTCCCCCCAACCAGGAAACTTACTCAACCCACTGCACCAACCTTAGCCACTGGGGACAGCCACCAAAAACAACAGGAACTACGAACCTGCAGCGTGCAAAAAGGAGACCTCAAACACAGTAAGATAAGCGAAATGAGAAGACAGAAAAACACACAACAGATGAAGGAGCAAGATAAAAACACACCAGACCTAACAGATGAAGAGGTAATAGCCAATCTACCTGAAAGAGAATTTAGAATAATGATGGTGAAGATGATGCAAAATCTTGGAAATAGAATAAACAATTTGCAAGAAACAGTTAACAGGGACCTAGAAGAAATAAAGAGGAAGCAAGAAACGATGAGCAACACAATAAATGAAATTAAAAATACTCTAGATGGGATCAATAGCAGAATAACTGAGGCAGAAGGACGGATAAGTGACCTGGAAGATAAAATAGTGGAAATAACTACTGCAGAGCAGAAGAAAGAAAAAAGAATGAAAAGAACTGAGGACAGTCTCAGAGACCTCTGGGACAACATTAAATGCACCAACATTCGAATTATAGGGGTCCCAGAAGAAGAAGAGAAAAAGAAAGGGACTGAGAAAATATTTGAAGAGATTTTAGTTGAAAACTTCCCTAATATAGGAAAGGAAATAGTCAATCAAGTCCAGGAAGCACAGAGAGTTCCATACAGGATAAACCCAAAGAGAAACACGCCACGACACATAATAATCAAACTGTCAAAAATTAAATATAAAGAAAACATATTAAAAGCAGCGAGGGAAAAACAACAAATAACACACAAGGGAATCCCCATAAGATTAACATCTGATCTTTCAGCAGAAACTCTACAAGCCAGAAGGGAGTGGCAGGACATATTTAAAGTGATGAAGGAAAAAAACCTACAACCAAGATTACTCTACCCAGCAAGGATCTCATTCAGATTTGATGGAGAAATTAAAACCTTTACAGACAAGCAAAAGCTGAGAGAGTTCAGCACCACCAAACCAGCTCTACAACAAATCCTAAAGGAACTTCTCTAGGCAAGAAACACAAGAGAAGGAAAAGACCTACAAGAACAACCCGAAACAAGTAAATGGTAATAGGAACATACATATCGATAATTACCTTAAATGTAAATGGATTAAATGCTCCCACCAAAAGACACAGACTGGCTGAATGGATACAAAAACAAGACCCATATATATGCTGTCTACAAGAGACCCACTTCAGACCTAGGGACACATACAGACTGAAAGTAAGGGGATGGAAAAAGATATTCCATGCAAATGGAAATCAGAAGAAAGCTGGAGTAGCAATTCTCATATCAGACAAAATAGACTTTAAAATAAAGACTATTACAAGAGACAAAGAAGGACACTACATAATGATCAAGGGATCGATCCATGAAGAAGATATAACAATTGTAAATATTTATGCACCCAACATAGGAGCACCTCAATACATAAGGCAAATACTAACAGCCTTAAAAGGGGAAATCGACAGCAACACAATTATAAAGGGGGACTTTAACACCCCACTTTCACCAATGGACAGATCATCCAAAATGAAAATAAATAAGGAAACACAAGCTTTAAATGATACATTACACAAGATGGACTTAATTGATATTTATAGGACATTCCATCCAAAAACAACAGAATACACATTTTTCTCAAGTGCTCATGGAACATTCTCCAGGATTGATCATATATTGGGTCACAAATCTAGCCTTGGCAAATTTAAGAAAATTGAAATTGTATCAAGTATCTTTTCCGACCACAACGCTATGAGACTAAATATCAATTATAGGAAAAGATCTGTAAAAAATACAAACACATGGAGGCTAAACAATACACTACTTAATAACGAAGTGATCACTGAAGAAATCAAAGAGGAAATCAAAAAATACTTAGAAACAAATGACAATGGAGACACAACGACCCAAAACCTATGGGATACAGCAAAAGCAGTTCTAAGAGGCAAGTTTATAGCAATACAATCATACCTTAAGAAACAGGAAACATCTCGAATAAACAACCTAACTTTGCACTTAAAGCAATTAGAGAAAGAAGAACAAAAACCCCCCAAATTTAGCAGAAGGAAAGAAATCATAAAGATCAGATCAGAAATTAATGAAAAAGAAGTGAAGGAAACAATAGCAAAGATCAATAAAACTAAAAGCTGGTTCTTTGAGAAGATAAATAAAATTGATAAACCATTAGCCAGACTCATCAAGAAAAAAAGGGAGAAGACTCAAATCAATAGAATTAGAAATGAAAAAGGAGATATAACAACTGACACTTCAGAAATACAAAAGATTATTAGAGATTACTACAAGCAAGTGTATGCCAATAAAATGGACAACCTGGAAGAAATGGACAAATTCTTAGAAATGCACAACCTGCCGAGACTGAACCAGGAAGAAATAGAAAATATGAACAGACCAATCACAAGCACTGAAATTGAAACTGTGATTAAAAATCTTCCAGCAAACAAAAGTCCAGGACCAGATGGCTTCACAGGCGAATTCTATCAAACATTTAGAGAAGAGCTAACACCTATCCTTCTCAAACTCTTCCAACAGATAGCAGAGGGAGGAACACTCCCAAACTCATTCTATGAGGCCAACATCACCCTGATACCAAAACCAGACAAAGACGTCCCAAAGAAAGAAAACTACAGGCCAATATCACTGATGAACATAGATGCAAAAATCCTCAACAAAATATTAGCAAACAGAATCCAACAGCACATTAAAAGGATCATACACCATGATCAAGTGGGGTTTATCCCAGGAATGCAAGGATTCTTCAATATACGCAAATCAATCAATGTGATACACCATATCAACAAACTGAAGGAGAAAAACCATATGATCATCTCAATAGATGAAGAGAAAGCTTTTGACAAAATTCAACACTCATTTATGATAAAAACCCTGCAGAAAGTGGGCATAGAGGGAACTTTCCTCAACATAATAAAGGCCATATATGACAAACCCACAGCTAGCATCGTTCTCAATGGTGAAAAACTGAAACCATTTCCACTAAGATCAGGAACAAGACAAGGTTGCCCACTCTCACCACTCTTATTCAACATAGTTTTGGAAGTTCTAGCCACAGCAATCAGAGAAGAAAAAGAAATAAAAGGAATCCAAATAGGAAAAGAAGAAGTAAAGCTGTCACTGTTTGCAGATGACATGATACTATACATAGAGAATCCTAAGGATGCTACCAGAAAACTACTAGAGCTAATCAATGAATTTGGTAAAGTTGCAGGATACAAAATTAATGCACAGAAATCTCTGGCATTCTTATACACTAATGATGAAAAATCTGAGAGTGAAATTAAGAAAACGCTCCCATTTACGATTGCAACAAAAAGAATAAAATATCTAGGAATAAACTTACCTAAGGAGACAAAAGACTTGTATGCAGAAAACTATAAGACACTGATGAAAGAAATTAAAGATGATACAAATAGGTGGAGAAATATACCATGTTCTTGGATTGGAAGAATCAACATTGTGAAAAAGATGCTACTACCCAAAGCAATCTACCGATTCAATGCAATCCCTATCAAATTACCACTGGCATTTTTTACAGAACTAGAACAAAAAATTTCACAATTTGTTTGGAAACACAAAAGACCCCGAATAGCCAAAGCAATCTTGAGAACGAGAAATGGAGCTGGAGGAATTAGGCTCCCTGACTTCAGACTCTACTACAAGGCTACAGTAATCAAGACAATATGGTACTGGCACAAAAACAGAAATATAGATCAATGGAACAGGATAGAGAGCCCAGAGATAAACCCACACACATATGGTCACCTTATCTTTGACAAAGGAGGGAAGGATATACAGTGGAGAAAAGACAGCCTCTTCAATAAGTGGTGCTGGGAAAACTGGACAGCTACATGTAAAAGTATGAAATTAGAACAATCCCTAACACCACACACACAAATAAACTCAAAATGGGTTAAAGACCTAAATGTAAGGCCAGACACTATCAAACTATTAGAGGAAAACATAGGCAGAACACTATACGACATAAATCACAGCAAGATCCTTTTTGACCCATCTCCTAGAGAAATGGAAATAAAAACACAAATAAACAAATGGGACCTAATGAAACTTAAAAGCTTTTGCACAGCAAAGGATACCATAAACAAGACCAAAAGACAACCCTCAGAATGGGAGAAAATATTTGCAAATGAAGCAACTGACAAAGGATTAATTTCCAAAATTTATAAGCAACTCATGCAGCTCAATAACAAAAAAACAAACAACCCAATCCAAAAATGGGCAGAAGAACTAAATAGACATTTCTCCAAAGAAGATATACAGATTGCTAACAAACACATGAAAGAATGCTCAACATCATTAATCATTAGAGAAATGCAAATCAAAACTACAATGAGATATCATCTCAAACCGGTCAGATTGGCCATCATCAAAAACTCTAGAAACAATAAATGCTGGAGAGGGTGTGGAGAAAAGGGAACCCTCTTGCACTGCTGGTGGGAATGTAAATTGATACAGCCGCTATGGAGAACAGTATGGAGGTTCCTTAAAAAACTACAAATAGAACTACCATACGACCCAGCAATCCCACTACTGGGAATATACCCTGAGAAAACTATAATTCAGAAAGACTCATGTACCAAAATGTTCATTGCAGCTCTATTTACAATAGCCAGGACATGGAAGCAACCTAAGTGTCCATCAACAGATGAATGGATAAAGAAGATGTGGCACATATATACAATGGAATATTACTCAGCCATAAAAAGGAATGAAACTGAGTTATTTATAATGAGGTGGATGGACCTGGAGTCTGTCATACAGAGTGAAGTAAGTCAGAAGGAGAAAAACAAATACCGTATGCTAACACATATATATGGACTCTAAGAAAAAAAAATGTCATGAAGAGGTTAGTGGTAGGACGGGAATAAAACACAGACTTACTCGAGCATGGACTTGAGGATATGGGGAGGGGGAGGGGTGGGCTGTGACGAAGTGGGGGAGTGGCAGGGACATTTATACACTATCAAATGTAAATTAGATAGCTGGTGGGAAGCTGCTGCATAGCACAGGGAGATCACCTCTGTGCTTTGTGACCGCCTGGGGGGGTGGGATAGGGAGGGTGGGAGAGAGGGTGATGCAAGAGGGAGGAGATGTGGGAGCATGTGTGTATGTATAACTGATTCAGTTTGTTGTAGAGGGAAAACTAACACACTGTTGTAAAACAATTATTAAAAAAAAAAAAAAAAAAAAAAAAAAAAAGTCATGTACCACATTGTTCAATGCAGCTGTATTTATAATAGCCAGGACATGGAAACAACCTAAGTGTCCATTGACAGATGAATGGATAAACAAGATGTGGCACATATATACAATGGAATGTTACTCAGCCATAAAAAGAAACGAAGTTGAGTTGTTTGTAGTGAGGTGGATGGACCTAGAGTTTGTCATACAGAGTGAAATAAGTGAGAAAGAGAAAAAAAAAAAAAAAACAGCATATGCTAATACATATATATGGAATCAAAAAAAAAAAAAAAAAGGTTCTGAAGAACCTAGGAAGCAGGACAGCAATAATAATGTAGACTTAGAGAGTGGACTTGAGGACATGGGGGTTGGGAAGTGTAAGCTGGAAAGAAGTGGGATCATGGTGTGGACATATATACCCTACCACATGTAAAATAGCTAGTGAGAAGTAGCCTCATAGCACAGAGAGATCAGCTTGGTGCTTATGACCACCTAGAGTGGTGGGATAGGGAGAGTGAGAGGGAGATGCAAGAGATATGGGAATATATGTCTATGTATGGCTGATTCACTTTGTTATTAAGCAGAAAGTATCACACCTTTGTAAAGCAATTATACTCCAATAAAGATGTTAAATAAAAAAGTTCTCCCACTTATTTATTTGATTTCAAGATTTTTTGCATTTTTGTATAGATTTTAGCCTCAGTGTGTGCTTATCAATTTCTCCAAACAAAATGTTTGCTAGAATTTTGATAGGGATTGAATTGGATCTATAAATCTGCAGTTATTTGTGTTACTGTTCCCTTATGGTTAAATCATCATTTCTCTCTGGTTACTTTCATCATATATATATTTTTAGTTTTAGTTTTCAGGAATTTGACTCATTTATGTTTGGTGTGGACTTGTTTTTTAGCTTACAATATTTTGGAATCACTGTTCTCCTTAGACTGTGTTTATTTATATCTCAAAGTTTGGGAAGTTTTTAATGTATTGTTTATTCAAATATTTTATGAGCCCCCAAACTCTTTTCCTCTCCTTTTGGGATTTCAACTACATGAGCATTAGACTTTTTGTTACTGTTGCAGGTCTTAGATTCCCCCCCAACCCTTTTTTTTTTCTAATTCCTTTTTTTTCTGCTGTTTTGATTGAATCATTTTTATTGATCTACCTTCAAGTTCACTGATTATTTTTTCTGTCAGTCTTATTATTATGTTGAGGCCATTAAGGTTTCTTTTGTTTGTTTGTTTAGTAAGTGCTTTTTTAAACTTAAAATTATTATTTTTTCTTTTTCATATCTTCTAATTCTTGGCTAAGACATTCTATTTTTCAAATATGTTTATAATTACATGGAATATTTTGATAGCTGCTTTAAAATATTGTAAATAATTCCAACATCTGTCTCATCTCTGTGTTGATTGTCTTTTTTCATTTGAGTTGAGATTTTCCTGGTTCTTTATATGGCAAGTAAACTTGGATTTTATTCTGGATATTTTTGGTATTATATATGAGGGTCTAGTTTTTATTTTAATATAATATCAAAGCAGGCAATCAATCTATTTAGTTCTAGAGCACTTATATTGTACTTTTGTTGAATGTGGTTCAATTTTCAATTGAGTTTTCAAAGTATTGCAGTTTCTCAGGTCTGTCTAGTTTGTATGATATCCAGATGCTAATCTGAAACTTGGGCAGTGTTCCATACTGTGGTTGAGTTCTCACAACTTTTGCTATGTTGATTCTGGTTTATTTCACCATGAGATGCTCGGGTTTTTGCTTAGAACTTTATACACAAATTTAAAGAATCCTTTTCATAAGCTTTTGCTCTCCATAATCCACACCACACACTGTATCAATGAAAGCAGATGAGGTACTAAATGAAAGCACATGGGATTGTTATTTGCTTAATTTTAAGCAAAGATAGACAGTGTGGCTTTTCCTCCCCATTTAAAGAGAGGAAGGGGAGCAGTCTCTTTTGGCCTTAGTGTACTAGAAATTATCAACAGGGCTCTGACCCAGGGTCCCTGAAGCAACAAGTGGGATGGGATTGGATCATTCTTCTTTCTCATTCTTTGCTTAGATAAAATGGGCTTTTCTGCAACATCTTGTCATCAGTTTCCATTGGCATTCATGGATTATGGACTGCTCTATCACTCCCAATGGGATATATATAGCAGGGATTGGCAAACTATGAGTTTTAGGTCAAATCTGACACATTATCTTGTTTTGTAAATAAAATTTTATTGGAAAGCAGTCATGCTTTTTTTGCTGCAAAGGAAGAATTAAGTAGTTTTGACAGAGACCACGTGGACTGTAAATATGAAAGTATTTACTATCTGACATTTAATAATAAACATTTCCTGACCTCTGATATATAAAAAGAAAATAATAGTGATAAAATGTTTTTAAAAAGGGGTAAGAACTTTGATGGAACTCATCACTTAATTTTCCTTTGAATCTTGATTTTCATAGATAGACTACCTTATTTTATGCACCTTTCAGAGTCTTTTGATCAATGTTTTATACTTTTTCCAGGGTTATACTTTAATTAGTGGGAGGGATGAGGGAGTGTGCTTAGTCCATTTTTTTCTGGAATTAGAAGTCCATGAGTTTAAGTTTAATGGTTTATACAGATAACTTCAGTCATGTACATTTATGATAGACTTCAAAGAATTTCCACAAATAGTTTATCATAAAAATGAATAGAGAGTAAAATAGTAAACCAGCAAAATCTGGGAAGTTAGCATGAACAGGGCAGTACAGTGTCTGGATTTTTCTTGATCTCACCTAAGAACAGGGAATCAAGCTAATAAAAGTGAAAACTCATGGATAAAATTTATGTGAAAGCTAGTCAACAGGTTTTCACATATACTCCAAATTACAAGACTTTAGGGGCAAATCACCAATAGTTACAAGAACTACACAGTATCCTACAAAGTTATTATGAAGTAAAAGAGATGAAGGAGTAGACTAAAATCTCTCCAGTGAGTAAAACAATGTCACAAAGGCATACCTAATAGATATATGACAACTATAATGTACTATTTTTAAATTTGCTAAAATATATTGATAAAATTAAATAAGACATTGAAGAACATAAATCAGAATGATAAAAATTCAGAAGTAGGTGAGAGAATTTAAGAATTCCAAAGCAAAGTAAATATTAGTTTAGAAATTAGACTAAAGTATATGGAACACTAAGTAAATGAAAATGACAAATACTACCTTTAGAAAAAATTTTAAATATAAAGAAATTGAAAGTGAGATTAAAAAAAAAAACTTTTCAAGAAAGTGAAAAATTGAAGACAGTCACACAAGATCCAAAGTATTTATAATGGGAGGTCCTGAAAAAAAAAAAAAAAAAACAAGGCAAGAAAAGAGAACAAATATTAAAATCTATTGTTCAAGAAAAGTTTCTGAAATGAAGATTTGAAAATACATATTGAAGAAAATAACATGCACTTGATAATATTGAATGACCAGCAGCAAGATGTATTCTACTTACAACATGGGTCTTTAAAGAAAAAGAATAAAAATACTTTGTATATCTAAGAAAACAAGGGCATATGAATAATAAGCAAAATAAAATCAGTTTGCTATTAGACTTTTTTATAGTAATGTTTTATGCCAAAAAAGCTATTAACATACTTAAGATATTTAAAGGGAGGAAATATGAGTCAACGATTTTATATCCAGTAAATTGATGTTCAAATATAAGGTCATATATAAGAAATTATCATCATAGAAAGCTCAGAGAAAATTATTCTTTCCTAAGGAACTTACTAAGCTTCAGACAACCAAAATGATTAAAAAATCATTGATATGGAAAAATATATATATATAGATGCAATATAAGGGGAAATACCAGTATTATTTTACAAGGTATTTCTAGCTCAGTAGTAAACATTTCTGGAATCCAGGTTGTGGTCTTGAAATACTATCATCTCCCGTTGAAAGAAATGAGGACTTCATGGAGAAATGGCTGAAACTAGAATGTTTATTCTGGAATTTCTTGTCCTTTGATAGCAAGAAAGCTATTAAAATCTTCTAGAGTTATGTGCAAAAGACTCAGAAAACAACTTTTATCTATATATACAGGCCAAAGATGGGACAATTTGAACTGTAATAGAGATATGAATTTTAATAAATTGAAATATACATGTTTAAATCCATGAGTTAGTGATATATTTTCAAAAATATATAATTAGTCATATGAGGATAAAATGAATTCAATATATTATAAAAAATTATAAATGAGAGGGATAAATTAAGCATTAATTTGTATTTTCTATATGAACTGTATAAGTATAGTATGTATAATATGTATAACTGTATAAGTAGTATAGGAACCAATTATCTATTTATTAAATGTATTCAAGTTAATAAGTTAATCATATATATTTAGAATGTTACCATTTTGTTCCTCTAATTAATTTAAATACCTAGACAATGAGCACCAACACCTACTAAAATACAAAAGAATAAAATAAAAAGCAAAACCTGGACATTCTTTGCCTACTTATAAAAGCACATATGATCCTGACACAAAGAGGAAAGCTAAACCTGATCAAGTCTCTGGATTCAGATGCCAACTTGTGAGAGATATAGAGAACAGAGATACTATACCAAGAGTAAGCAATCAGAAAAATCCCAAATGTTGTGAATTCTATAGGTTAAATATCCTGGGATGTTCAGATACATTATTTTAGAAAGATAAAGGGGGACCATGTAAAATACATACATATATTTTTTAAAAATGGTTAGGTACTTAGAATGGTCAGGATTAAACTATGGTGTTTAGGACTGCAACTTAGGTGAAAAACTCATAAATAAAGAAAGGAAAGCAATTACTATAAAAGTCAGATAAGTGGTTATATTTTGGAAAAAGACAAGGTCTATGATTGATATACGTACGTGGAGAGGATTCTGGTATGGCTCATATCATTTTTTCTTGATTTTTGTTGTGATTAAAGGGTTGTTTACCTTACAATTATTCATTAAGCAAACAAATTAGTGGTTAAAAAATTACTCATGGATTTTCCATCTTATAAACTGGTTTAAATTGAAAACAAAGACAGAAACAATAAAACACAAGTAAATTTTGTACCAGGAAGAAAATCCAGTAGTAACAGTTGTTAAAAAAACAACAACAACAACAAAAAAAACTTTTGATATTGTAATTACAAGACAAAAATTAAAACACTATATTACTTTGTTTAAATAGTGAAAGTGAAGTTTCCAAATAACTGCAAAAAAGTAAGTGCTTAGTAGGTTTGAAAAAATGAATAGATGTCATAAATATTAAAAGTAAAATAAAATAAAGAACTCAAAGATAAGGTTTAAGAGTAGATTGGACACAACTGACTATAAAATTAATAAAATATAAAATATTTTAGTATGATATTTAGTAAAAGACTTTTAGTAAGTTGAAAGATATGGTCAACAGGAATTATGCAGGATGCAGCATAGTGACATGACTGAAAAGGTAAAAGAGTGGTTTAAAAAGCAGGGAACGTAGGATGAAAAGAGAGATGAGGAAAAATGCACAAATATGACCCAGTGGAACACTTAACCTAATAACAGCATAACATAAATTATTTTCAAGTTTCACGAAGCCTTTACTAAAATTGACCAGAGTGTTCAACAAATTTCTCAGCAAATTTCAAAAGACCAAACTCACACAAAGCATGTGCATTGACCATGATAAAAATGAATGTGCAATACCGAAAAGCTACTATGAAAACTCTTTTGTTTGAAAATAAAAATATACACCTCTAATTATATGGTTCAGAAAACAAGTTACAATAGAAGACATAAATATGATAAAACTGAAAAATAAGGAAATACTGTATATCAAACTTGTGACATACGACTAAAGTAGTGCCTTTGGTGTTGTGTCTAAAACGTTATCACCATAGGCAAGTTTATGTAGACTTACTCCTAAGTTATCTTCTAGAAGTTTTATAATTTTGCATTTTACATTTTGGTCTATGATCCCTTTTAAGTTTATTTTTGTGAAAGGTCTGTGTCTAGATTCTTTTTTTTTTTTTTTTTAATGTGGATGTCCAGTTGTTCCAGCATCATATTTATGTGTTTGAAAGGACTATCATTTCTCCATCAAATTACTTTTGTTCCTTTGTCAAAGATCAGTTGACTGTATTGGTATAAATCTATTCCCGGGCTCTCTAATCTCTTTCACTGTTTTATTTTTCTATTCCTTCACAAGTACCACTCTGCCTTGATTACTGTAGCTTATAGTAAGTCTTGACTTTGGGTAGAGTCAGTTGTCCAACTTTGTTCTTCCTCAAAATTAAGATGGCTCTTATGGGTTCTTTGCCTTTCTATATTAACTTTAGAATCAGTTGCCAACATCCACAAAATAAACGTCTAGGATTTGGGGCAAATATACATTTTCTAGGTCATAACATTTCCTTTAAGTACTAAGACTCTCAGCACTCTGGAGCTAAGCACTCTTTGTGAAATCCATTCTCTTCAGTCATGCCTAGACTGATGTATTCTAGGGGCTACTACATCTTCCACCAGATATCCTAAAATTCTATCAGCAAAACAGTGTGTAAACATTTTTGTCATAAAAACAAGTGAAGTATTTTTACATCATCATTTAGGAAGAAACTGTACTGCACAAGATGATATTCCGGATAGCTGAAGATTACTTTTAAGTGGTCCATAGATTTCAGAGAACTCCAGAGTCCCATGTCAAAAGGAAAGCTTAGCTTGTCTCCATCCCCTGCCTTTTCACTCTTCTCTCTCTTTAGCCACTTGGTACAGAATTAATGACTCTATAATCTAAAATAGGAAAATAAAATGGAATGTACATTACTGGGATAAGAGAGAGTACCTAAACTTGGGTAGAAGTAATCATATAAGGGAAAGGAGTTGAAGACTTAATTGCCAGAGAAAAACCCATAACATTTTTAAAAGTGCTGAGATTGTGGAACAGAGATATTGGTACCTGTGCTGAGATGAAGGATACGGTAGGGAGTGGTCCAGAGAGGAGAAGGTGGGGAAGAGTCGAGAGGTACCCACCTAGGATGGGGGGGGTCAGTCAGAGAATTAGGATATATAGATTCAGTATTAGCCTCTCTAGCAGAAATATAGACTTATTTCTGTCAGTTGGGAGTGATATAAAAAATAATAAAAACATCACTTCCCATAGGTCCAGTTTTTAGGCTGTTAAACCACTTGATGTGCTGGAAGACTATGTTACCCAGGAAGGTGTATGGAGGGTGAATTCCCTGCAAGTTGGAAGACTTCAACAACAGCAATATGTTTTAAAAACTGCAAAACTCTCTTCCTTTTATGGTCGTAATAAATATTTTTGTTCAAAATAATTCTAAAATGGTCTGTACGCTATTTAAATGCAATGCTTTTAGTGAAGGAGCTGCTCAATAATTTGTTAAATTGCTTTAAATATGTTATGAGGAGCATCAATTAAAGTTTTCTTGGTGACTTGGGGGTCATCATTATCAATGTACTTGTTGACCATAGCTATAATGCAGCTGCCTCCTCAGGGTCTCTATTGGGATATGAGCAGCTATTAGTTCTAGCACTAAATGGTCCCCATTTGAGTACACTGGGAGCTGTTTCTGATCCTTTACATGTCTTGCTGGAATGGTTCACTTCTTTGTATTCATTCTTATTGCTATCAATCTTGCTTAACTGTACAACTGGCTGTTTTTAGCTTCTGTATGTTGGGATTAATCATCAAAGTTATTAAGAATTGTTTGTAAAATATAAATTCATAGAGTGTGAGTTTTTGAGACAGGGATTTTCAGCTGCGGGTCAGGATCCGTTAATGGGTTGGAAAATCAATTTGGTGGTAAGGATTCACTTTTGTTATTTAAATGAGTAGAGTAGAATAGGAACTATAATTGAAAATATTTTGTTCATCACATGTGGCACGTGTAAACATTTTGTGAAATTCAGTATTTTTATAATGGTAGAAAATGTAAAGTAGGAGTTATTATATGAATGTGACCCACATAAAAAATTAATAGAATAAGTTTTAAGGCATTGGATTTTTGACATGTGTCTTTTTTAAAGAAAAAAATCCAGCTTATTCTTTATTCGTCTTGATTTTTTGCAGATACTTGAGGGATAAGAATATGTTATATCCATGTGAAATCTCATCTCTCCCTCTTAACTTTAACCTCATTAGGGAAGGGCCCTTTTAAAACTCTAGTACCTACAATGGAGTCACTTTTAAAGAACAGCCCTACTGAAAAGATTGAAAATCAGTATAAACCTAACATCTTCTTGAGGTGGTGGTTATGACAGAGACACACTCATCAGCAGTCTCAGAAATGGGAGCAAGTCTCAGAGAGAAAGAATGAGAAGGGACAAGAACTTCATTCATCGGTGCCACATTTTGGGTAGAAATGTGGGTCTGGAAGTGCTTTCATTTGGGAATATGGTTTTTCTTTGATATGCTAAGAACAGCAAATTAGCCGCAAAAAAAGTAGAGAACTCCCTAGCTAGAGCTGAAGTCACACTTTCAGATAAAGGCTTAACAGGGTCATTGAGCTTGCTTTTGTGCCCACTTCAGCTTGATGTGGAAGGAAACATGATGGGGAGTTTTGGCAGGAGTCTGAAATAATTAGATGGTATTACAGCATTTCTCTGAAACCTAAGCATGAGGGTAGAGAGATGCTAGGCAGGGCACAGTTTAAAAATAGGAAAAGAGACTCCTAACTCTACAGACAATCTAGACATTTAAATATTTATCAGATAAAAAATTTGATGATGATGATCATGATTTTACTAGCTTTACTCCTTTCTAACAGGTATGAAAAGAAGTAACACACTCCTCTACCCCCTGATATTATTTTCATGCTCCTTTGCTTTTCTTCTCTCCACTTGATTCCTGTTATTTCTTTCAATATTAAAAAAAAAAAAAAAAAAGCAAACAGACTCCCAAGCTCTTATTTTTTTTTTCCAAGCTCTTATTTATTTAATGATTAAACTCATTTAGATGCCAGTATTGTAAAAGTCACTGGATTGAGTACTTTGAAGGATACAAGAGTAGATAGAATCCCATAGCGCAAGTAGTGTATAACACAGGGTGGTGAGGGCATTGGGAAAGAAGGAGAATGGGTGCAGTTTGTCATTTTCCCCACGGCCCAAACATATGCAAAGCAGAATCCATAAATGTACTTATTCTTCAGAAAACACAACAGACCAGGGATTTTGTTTTTCTTGCTTTAATTTTACCTGCTAGATATCTGCCCTTATAATATTCAAGCCTGGATAAATGAACTTAGTGTAAAAAATATCTATATTCTTTACAAAAGGCCATATTGTGGCCACATTCTTTACACCCATGTCTCAAGACATTTTACTGTGAGTTTACTTGGAATAGATCTGGGAGGTCAATAAATAGGGAGGCATTGTTTCTTCCATGAATAATACAAAAACCTCACGAAGATTTTTTCTAGAAACTCAGCCATCATTAGAATTATGCAAAGAATGAAAACTTCTCCTTAAAGGAATTCCCAATAGCTCATTTGTTATGTAAACAAATTACATGTCCTGAAGATATGGTTGCAGTATATAAAATATTAAAATGTTGATACCTGATAGATTCTAGGAAGAAATTTATAGGCAAGCATTTCCTGGAAAAGTGGGAGTACCTTATGGTTCAATGAGTCTTATATTAAAAAATAAGACAAGGTGAGATAAATTAGCCCAGATGAAACTAAAGCCATTAATTTTTTGCCCACTATCACCATGGCTGTAGTGCTAGATGCCCTTTTGCTCTCTCCAAATTGTAGAAAATGAAGAATATATCTACCAATCAACCCATGCAGATCCAGCTAATTTGTATCATTGAATGGAAAGTAAAAAAAAGTAAGGAAGAAGATAAATGAAAAAAGGAGGTGAGTGATTACAGCACATCATTATTATAAAGGTTATCATTCACTGAATCCTTTCAGTGGAATTACTGTACTAAGCGTTTTCACGTGTTTTTTTCTCTTACAATCTTCAAGATAAACCTCTGGTATAGACTTTAGTTTTATTCCTAAAAAGTAACAACTATCAAGGGCCCAGGTGAGGCCAGGCTTGTTCAGTGTCAACAATCAAAGTGGTTTATTCTGTTTGGTAGGCATGGAGACAGGCAACACTGGAGACTAGGCATGCCCCTTGTCAGAATTCCAGGCAGCAAGTGGATTCAAGATGGATCTTCAAGCAGAAACTGGGATACAGGGGTTCTGCTTTCTAAATGAGAAAAGCTGGAAAGTGTTAGAAGGTTGTCAGGGTCCCAATCAAGGGAGAGCCCACTCAGAGAGAGCTATCCACAAAGACATCCAGAACAGTATACCAAAAACTGAGACAAGAAGCTTGGTTATGGGCTAACTGCAATTCACTACTCACATGAGACTCAGGAAATCACAAGATTAATTACAGAGCTCATCCATTATTACACTTAGTCCTCTAATATCCCAATATTATCTTGCCCTAACTTAAGTGTTTAACAACAAATCTATAAGAGAGATGTCTTAAAAAGCTATCAGCTTATCCAAGTTAAAGTACCAGACTCATCCATTAGTTCAGTGAAAAAAATATTTATAGAGCACCTACTATGTGCCAGCCACAGTGACAAGTCCGACATATTAGGTGCTCAATAAATATTGGTTTGCTAAATGAATACATGAATGAATGAATGAATATTCTGTTATGTTTGTGAACTTGTAATTTAGGAGACACAAATCTGAAGCTATGACATTTTGATTAAACTGCCCTACTGGAGGCCATTGTGTAAAATCATACCCTTGTGTGTGGAAGCAGAGTCTCCCCAGAGTGAATGGTTATGTTCTCACTGTCAATTACCCAAATATAAGGTTGGATTAGGGAATGAGGGTTGGTGAAGCAGACGTAAGACCAGAGGAAAAGCAGAACCCCTTTTCTTTTAGTCTCATGGCAGTTAGATCTGGGGTTGGCAGCGGTGGTGCTCATGTTATTGAGTCCAAGCTCGTAATGCTTGCCACACAACAGGTCAATAAATTGGGAGATGAGCTGGTGGGGCAAGGAATAGCAACTTGATTCAGAAAGCTGGGAATCCAGGAAGATTGTGGGCTAATGCCCTAGAGAACCATCTTACCCAAGTCAGAATTCAGGCTTCACTGAAAGGGGGAGGGGTATGGTCGGTTGTTGCAAACTTCCTAGTGTTAGAATCCTTTGTTCTTGCAGCTGTACACATAGGCCAGGTCACGGTGTTCTTGTAAACCTCCAACAAAACAAATGCTATGCTCTGTTCTGCAACTTTTTATCTCTATATGAACAGAAAAGTGTTATAACTTTTAAGGTCAGAGCTTTGATAATGGGCTATCCTATATATTTCAGGCTATAGGCAACATTCTTAACTGGAAGCAAAAGCAATAGAATAAAAAGGTTAAAGTAAAAGAAACAAATCTAATGTGGAGTCAGATTTGGTCTTCCCTATTACACTCAGGGCACTCCAGGCATTCTGAGCAGCTATTCTTGATGCATAAAGGTAGATACTGTGAATGGACCTGAACCTCTGAGCTCCATGATCCTTGGCACTTTGTTGTCCTATACAATGTATCTTTAGGTCTACACTTCCATTTTGTTATTATTGAACATTCAGAGTAAATTGTTATTAAAGGTAACACCTAGTCTTGGCTATGTCGAAATGAGGCGATTTACAGTGAGTTCAGGAGAAAACAAGGAAGTCCCTTCTGGGCAAGAATAGAGGTTGCAATGTTTCCTTAGTTCTCAGCAGAGTGGAGAGCACCAGGTAAGGCAGTGTCATGACAATCTTATGGATGTTTATGAGGGAATTGCTTCTAAGTACATATGAGCAGCGCTTGGGAGAACTCATATATTTAACTAGCAGACACATAGTTAGTAGTGAGGAATTATAGGATAATAGAGTTGAGAGGAATTAATCTCATAAGAATATAGTTTAATTTTGTGCATACTTGTTGATGTACACTGGGCAAACACAATCCCACAGGCTCAATTGCTAACTGAGCATCCATGGTATAGTGAACAGAGTTGAACCCTAGCAGCCTGGGGACCCAGGATCTCCCAAGGGAGTGGTTGGAATTCAGTGGGCATCACTTTCTCTGAAGCTAGGACTAGTGAGGTACATGTGTATGACAAATGACCAACGGAATCCAAAATCTTATGTTTAGTTCTCATTCCTAGCCCTGACTAAAGCTCAGTCCTTTCTTCCCCACTCAACAAAGCATATAGGAGTCCAAAAAAGTGTGAAGCTCTTAAAAGGATCATCTTAATTCTTTCTAATTCATATGTAAAACAAGTGCTTACCAACTATAAATAAATGTGAAACACTCAGAATGACACTGAGCAAAATTATATGTAAAACATCTTCCTGGCCTATTAATCTGTGCCTACACTATCGTCACATCAATTGGTTTGGATATTCTTCCACAGGAAGAAAGGAGGAAGAGAGAGCAGGAAAACAGGCATGATGCCATAAATTCATTCTGATATTAGGGGCTGGAGAATGAAACAAATTTATGGAAGCTGTTCTGGCTATACAGTGCAGAGATGAATGTCACCGGAAGAACCCACTGGAGGAAGAGCCATCATCTGTGCACTCTGGAAGTCCCCTGTGACAGGAAGAACAGGGCATAAACATCCTCCAAATTCTGCAGAAGTTCAGGGGATGCCTGAACATTTAAGAGGTTAGTCAGTATTTTCCCTGAATGAAATGTTTCTTAGTGAGAAGTCAAGATGGAAAACAAAACAAAACAAAACAAAACAACAACAACAAAATTTCATCCAAATCCACATTCTTAGTTTCTGTTTAAACCAGAACTCAGGCAACCTTATCATCCTTCACACAGGATTCTCCTTCATGTGCTTAGTGTGAATTCAAGTGGGGGGATGAAGGGTGCCTGTGATGTGATTTAAACACTCCACTAATATTTTCTCTTCCTTGTTTTCACTTTGTGTCTCAATATCCTTGGAAGTCAGTAGATCAATGGTACTCATACAGGGAAAAAAGTTGAAACACACAAACTTGCAGGGACTCTCTGCCAAATGAATGGTGGACCAGGGGATAAAACAGAACCCTGCCAGAGGGTTGATCAATCTCCAGCTCTGCCTCATTTTCAGTGCTGCCCTCTAGTAAAAGGACACAGGACATTGTTTCACTTCTCCTAAGCCCATAACCCTGGGCAGACTCCCTGGGGTGGGTCATCTCAAATTGAGCTTATGCCTTTTGGTAGGGTCAGGAGATTTTTCCCTAGGTAAGTGTGACTTTCACTTCTGACAAACAACTGCATCACTTGAACAGCACGTAATTCTTAGGAAAAGAAACATTTGGCTGAGCTAAATTGAAACACATAAGGCGCAGACAGATTAGATTTTCCTTTAAATAAACATGGCCTTTCAAAAAGGCAAGAAAAACATTTGGAGGAAAACATGCTGGGCATGAAAATTTCAGATAAAATATCTACCCACCCTCAACAAGAACAAGAATCACTCCACAATCATTGAATAGTTAGAATTACTCCTTTGTTAAACAAAGGAGAATGGCTTAAAGATGTTAGTTCTTATAGGCAGAGGTGTGCCTCTCTAATGCTAAATCCTGTACCACTTGGGTTTCACAGAATATTCATACTCAGTGGTTACTTAATTAAATGACTAGTATTTGGGATATTCGAAGTTTGCCCAGCCTTCCACTTCATCCTGAAGATGACAAAGAAATTCCTCTCCCTAAAGTCATCAGCAGGTTCTTCACATTGACTGGAATGGCTGTGTCGTAGTCTGATCACTGATCTATTGGATTCTTAAAACATTTTAAAGCTATTTACAAGGTTTTCTTACATGTCTCATTCATTGTCTTTTGTCTTTCTGTTTAGACTATATGCGCTTTAGCGTCTGTCCAAATCCCACTCTTTTCTATTTTTTTTTTTTTTTTTAAATCTCAGTGGCCCAAATTAAAAAGCCAAGATCCTGTCATGTTTCATTTCCATTGTCAATCACATTCAATTAATCATCAAGTCCAAATCATTTAAAATTTTCTTCAAATGCATATACTGGTTTAATAAATACCTGTTAAACAATCTGATATGTATCAGCCATATATCTATACAGTAGAGATACTGAGTGAAAAGGGTGATGGCATCTTGGAACTTCCTTTCAGTGGGAGAGGCAAACTGCAAACAAATAAACAAGTTAATCCACATATGGATCCCTTATGAAGATGATAACATAAGGTATTATGACTGAGAATGACTTGCTTATCATCTCTGAGTGACATTTAATCTGAGTTCTGGATGATGTGAAGGAGCCAGCTACAAATATCTGGAGGAAGAGCAGTCTAATCTGGAGGAACAGCTGCAGCAAAGGCCCTGGAATGATGAACAGTAAGCCTATAAAGGTGACGGACCTTTAGCCGGAGCACAGTGGTTTCAGGGCCTAACACTATTTCTGAAAGATAAGCAGAGGAAAGAACCCAGTGAGATATGATAAAGAGTTTTAATTAATTTTAAATTCAGTGGGAAAGCATTGAGGGGTCTGAGAAAGACAGTAACATAAATCTAAACTATATTTTAAAAGATATGGAGAATGAATGATGTCGATGATGGTGGCTTGGGCTAGGTGATAGCTATGGAGAGAAGTTACGTATTCTCTGCCTATTAGGGAGTTATGGTTGATATAGCTTGCTGGTGGCTTGGATGTGGAAAGTAAGGCAAATATATAAATCAGGGGTGAGTCTTAGGTTTCTGATCCAAATAACAGGTTGGCAGTTGTACCATTCACTCCCACTGCCCCATCATCATCTTTCACTTAGATCTCTGCCATAGTCTAATATCTTGTCCACCAAACTATAGGTCCTCTAAAATCTGTCATCCACATCACTGATTTACAGAGAAAACAATATGCTTCCATCATTCCATTTCTCATATCCTTTCAATGACTCTCCATTACTTGGGAGAGATGACAAGCTTCTTTATATAATGTTCAATGATATGATAGGCAGAATTCTAAGATGGACCTTAAACTTTTATGCCCTGGTTGCATAATCCCATTCCCTTGACCTATGAATGTGACAGATGTCACTCTTATGATTAAATCATTCTACATGCCAATGGGAAATTGCATGGGGAGTAAGCATGATCTAATCAGGGGAGACTGATTAAAGGGAGCTGGCCCTTCACTGGCCCCAAAGAAGCAAGCCATCATGAGTCTTACAGCTGGCAGGAAGTGAATTTTGCCTAACAAATGCATGTGCTTGGAAGAGGATGCTGAGACTCAGCTGGAGCCGCAGACTCAGCCCCTTGATTGCAGCCTTGTGAGACTTGAGTAGATGTATCAACTAAGCCATGCCTGGATTCTTGACCCATGAAAGCTATGACAAAATACAAACAGAATACAGAGAATTAGGAAATGAATGCAAAGCTCTTTCATGTCTGACCTCTACTGCTTCCAACCTTATCGGTCATCTTCACTGGCCTCAATATTTATGTTTCAACAGCACCAAGTGATTTATAGATTCCTGACTTTACTTAGGCTTTTTACTCCCATGTTCAAAGTAATATTGGCCCTTCTTTCTAGAATTTCCTCCATCCCCCCATCACCTAATATTTAGCGAGAAACACTCATTTGGGAAGGATCAGCTCACTGTTCATCATTATCTGTTAATTCATTCTTTTAATACATATTTATTGGCATCTACTTTACACTAGTCAGAGAATATAGAGAGATAAACAGAAATCTCTGCCCTCATTTCCACTAAATTCCCATGGGACAGAGATCTTTACATAAATAAACAATCAAATGAATATGTAAGTTCCAACTAGGATAAAATCTGATGTAAAGGAAGATCAGATAAAAGTATAACAGTTGCTTCTTTTGGTCACCTTGACCTGTCCCCCTGTTTTGCCTCTGCTCTCCATAGATTGTAAATACACTGAAGATAGGGATGGTATTTTACTCCTCTCTATATACCAAGTACCTAGACCATGTGCCTAGCATTTCACATATGCACAGTAATTTTGCTGAATAAATGAATATAGGATCTGTCAGTTCCTTTTGGCCCCATAAATAGCAAAGCAAAACATTACAAAACCAAAGAAAAACTAAGAAACCCAGATCCACCTTGTCCCTAAAAAGGGCCTAGCTTAGGTATTTAACATCCAATAGCATAGGACCGTAATTAACTAGCTTCTCCTAGTATATTTCTCAGCATCTCTGATTACTTGTTTTAACTTGACCCAGCAGCATCCTTGATCCCCCAAATGAGCCATCAATCTGTTTTACTTGACTTCTAATCATAATCCCTGGTGCCCTTCTAGTTTCCTGTTAGTTTATTTCAGTCCTCATGGGTTTGCTTGTCACATAGTCCCATGTCAGCTTGTAATTTATCTTACACAGATTCCTATTAAACAGATATTTATAAATTTTGAGGCCTTCCAGGAAATTTGAGCAGCCTTTTTAAGTTGAGGTACTTTACTTCCTACCTTTTCACTCTTTGCAGGAGCCAGGTACACAATTCTCCAACTTCCTTTGCAGCTAAGGTCCACTCATATCTGTCAATCAAGCTCAAGGGATGGACTGTGAATTGGAAGATAGGAATTTAAAGAAGTAGGCCCCATGTGGAATCCTTTTAAGAAATGGTAGTGGCCGATACATCCAGTTTCCAGGGGTAGTGGTGGCTAAGGTTCCAGCAGAAGCCTCCAGGGCTGGCTTCCATGGTATCTGTACCATGGCAGAGGTACCAGGTTGCCTCCATGGGGCCAGTTCTGTGGTTTGGTTTTGGACATCCTCCTGGGCTGCATAGCCTGAAGACTCTGTGAGCTAGCCAATATTCTTTAATATATGTCTTAAACTATAGAAGCTATTTTATATTTGTTACAACTAAGAACCTTACCTGTTACACCTCTAATTACCACTCCCTCCCCAATAGCTTGACATTCACCTGAAGGAACAGACATTCCAAATGACAGTCTTGGTCTCTTCTGCCATCATTATCTACCTGGCCATTGCCCTTATTCCTGCCGCACACACACACACACACACACACACACACACACACACACAGGCACACACACACAGAAAGTAGAAGCCTGAGTATGGGTGAAGGTCCAAAGAATACTAGTGTTTAGCAAGTCCCCTGGGTTTTGAGGTGTTCCATTGATCTTGTCCTTGTCTCAATGAATCTCTCTGAGCCCCTGACTTGATTAGTCTCAATAATTTTTCCTCCACCGATTAATAGTCTCTCCTGAGATGCTTAACAGTGAAGGCTTACTGGTGGAATAGTATTATTCTATAAATCTCTAAAGTGGAGAGCTAAGGGGACAGACTTAGGTAAATCTTTCACTTGAGGAGTAGTGCAAGATTGCTTATTCCCATGCATCTCCCAGAAAGAAAACTCCCTATGGTGGCCTCATTAGCAACTGCTATACAGATCAGCTATCAAGGAAATTACATCCATTTTGATACTTAAAGCCAGAGCTTTATCAAAAATGGAAACATAAAAAAAGTTCTAAAACAAACACCCCAGTTTTTTTCCCACACCACAATCTCAGCATGCCCATTATACTAGTAGGTCATCTTACTCATGCAATTATGCGTACAGAGAATGGGGGGTAGAAAGCAGGGTGGAATCAGGGTGGGGTGGGGTCCGTCAATGCAGCAGCTCACCATTTCAAAAGAGAGATGAGCCTGTCATCAGCAGTAGTGATGGAATGAACACCATCGGATATGGAGATACATGTAGAGATGGAAAACCAAGGCTGCTCTGAGCATCCCTGCAAGTACCAGGATGCAGTTCCCTAGGCAGCCACCTGCTATATTAAGTAAACTTCTCAGTGCTTCCATATATGTATTTTTTATCACCTGCCTTTGAATTTTGTTCAGCAAAATGTAAATTAATTCAAGGTTCCAAGTGTACTGATGAACCATGCTATTTAGCTTGATTTAGTTATGATACCAGTTTCTCTCTCCGGTCCCCCTACCAAGGCACTTTCATGACCAAGGGAAATGGTGGAGTGTGGGAGGGGCTTACTCATGGAGTGGACATAATCCAGTATTGATTCTGCTACTTCCTGAGTCTTAGTCTTGGGGCAAGTCACTCCCTAAGCCTGAAGACATTTCTTGTAAAGGAGGAAACTCAGCATAAGTAAGGTGGGAATGTCCCTGGCATATCCACATTTATCATGGGCTGTCAATTATATTTTGCAGAATCTGTTATTGTAGAGTCTGTGACCAGCCCTATTCTAAAGCACAGAATCCTAGAAGCCAACTGCAGGAGGAAAAGAAAGCATTAGGAATATATTAGCTGAATAGCTTCCTTCCTCACCTTTCTCTTCAGCTATGGCAGACAAGATACTGTCAGCATCTGGGTCCCCACATAAACAGCTGTCTACATGAAACAAGCCAGGAGGCCCATATTAAGTAATGAGGATACAATACATTAATTATACCTTGGTAAGTAACTATCATATAAAATATGACCATTATATGATTGTTATTACTTTTACTACATTATTCATGCTGACATAAATATAACAGCCCAGTAGTCATCAGTGTCATACTGCTTTTATAGAGAAGGAAAAAGGAGCTCAAAGCATTTAATGGCCTAATGACCAAACCTCTAAAACACCAAAATAACTGTTGGCAATGCATGAAAAGAGACCAGCAATTTTGCCAAAAGGACAGCTTAATGACTGAGCTATATTTTAATTTTGACTTCTCATTTCTCAGATGCCTTCCTAGACTATCAGCCCTATAACTGGGCATAACAGGTTGCAACATATGGTGGGTAATGAATAGAAGGGCACCTGACAGGTTACCCTAACCTAGACTATCAAACATTGTGTTTTAGTTCTACCATTGGAGCTTCATTTGTTTGATTCTGAAAGATAAAGTTTTAGATCTATACCAGCTTCATACATAACAAAACTTTGATGTGTTAACTCATATCATTTAAGAAGCATTGTAGCAACGAATATCTTGTATGAAGTGGGCAAGGTTTTAGCTCAATATAAAATTAGGAAAATAAAATCCAGAGACACTTTCCCAAGGACAAACTTGGCATCAATATAATTTACTGAATTAAAATTCTTGTTCTTTTTGTATATTATGCTACCTCTTATTAACTCAAAGTACCCATAAGAAAATGGGTCTGGAAAGAGGAAAGAGAAATAAGAATATACTGGTAGAACATGTGTAAGAAAAATATGTTTTTAACTCCATAATTCTCAGACTCTTTCTAGACCTACTAAGCTGGATGGGCTTATCACTTGATCTACTCCTCAGCTTCTTTCTCATACAAGTCTGAAACAGGCAAGGCAAGGTGCAAAAACAAATAAGTAAACTTTGTGAAATTATCAGAAAGAGATTAAAATTTACCCCTTATAAGCACTTAGAATATGTAAATAAAGATATGTGAAAATATCTCAATGGGACTGAACTTTAGACTTCTGTAGATGGCTATTTTAATCATATGTCAGTATGAAAGTGGGTCATTCACTCATCAGAACATATTCATTGAGGGCATTCTGGGAAGAGTAGATGCTGGGATTATTATTTTCAGACTTGTGCTAATGTGTTTGGGTCTTTGTACCTCCTTTGACAGCAATGACAATCACCATTATTTTGTCATTACTGTCTATCTCTGCTAAATTTTCAATTGCCATGAGAAGTTCAAAGGTCAAAGTAAGATATTTTAAAGCCTCCACCAGAATCCTCTCACTAGATGCCAAGTAGGACAAACTTCATGCTGGGAGCCCAGCTACTCTCAGGAATCCTATGAAGATCATATAAAATGATGCATGTGAAATACTTTGAAGTAAAGGATTATATGTGTGTAAAGTATTGCTATTATCAGATGTACTTTTCTAAGTTAATAACATAATGGGAAATGACTTAAGAGCTGATCCTGAAACCATGCTCACTTTTTTTTCAGGAAAATCCATTGTTGTTTTATTTCAAAGTCTCAAAAATTCACAGGTAGCTTTATTATTTTATATTTTACTTTATACTCACCATTTAAAGCAATACTAATCTTGTTAATGATTCTTATTTAATTTATTATCATGGAAAAACTTTAGGATATGTAAAAGTAGAACAGTATCACAAACCTTCATGAACCCATGAAACAACATGAGGCCAAGTTTGTTTTTACTCCTACCCCATTTCCTCCAATAAACATAGTGGATTTTTAAAGCAAACACTTTAAACATCCTACCAGTTCATCCTTAAGTATTTCAATATATGTCTGCAAAATATAAGGAGTCCTTCACCATGTGTTTATTTTTAACACAACCACAATAGATGACCACATTTAAAAGAAGCCTTCAGGAAACAGTTTCCTGTTAGGGAAGAATATTGTGCCATGTGTTTTACTTGAGAAAATTCTGTGACTCTCCAGTGCCCTCAGGATGAAATCTCAACCCCAAGATCATCTTCTAATCAAAACCTTCCCACTGTCCCCCACCCCCATTGTCTGGGCATATTAGTTCTCACTACTCAATCCATCCTATGCCAGGCCTTTGGTCACCCTTCCATCTTGACCCTACCCATTTTTCAAGGACTTGTCTAATCCAACCTCTTGATTTCTATACATTGTTGCAGCCTCTAGTGATTCTTTTTTTCTTTAAACCCTTGATGCATTTACTATACTATTAGAGGTGGTATTACGGGGATTAAAAACATGTGCTCTGGTGTCTGACAAAGCTGGGTCTGGAAATTTCTCCATGACTTACAAGCTAAATGTCCTTGGGAAAGCCCTCCCTAATCCTCATGTACTCAGGTGCTAATAGGAACAGGAAAAATATTGTAGTTAAGGAGATTAAGTATAAAAATATTATATGTATATATATATAGAGAATTCACATATATGTATAAACCATATGCATACTCACACAAACATATACATAGTACACACTCACATAAATATATACATTGTTTACCAGATAGAACAATCAAGGTATTATTATTAATGATATTGTTACCATCTGTATTCAGTATCATATTCTACCTGACTCGTGTATAGTTGGTTATCTTTCTTTCTGTTTACTTCTTGAGGTCAGAGCCAACTTTGGCTTCACAGAGGAGATTCTCAAAGATATTTCTGGAAGACAGCCAGACTATGTGCAGAAAGATGAAGAGGAGCCAGGGTTCTGCCTCCTCTCTGAACCCCTCCAGGATGTTGTGAATAGAAGAACCTCTCCCCTTCTCCTCAGGCTCCCTGCCAGGCTTACTCTGTGTGTGTGTGTGTGTGTGTGTGTGTGTGTGGTACAGGGCACTTTGAAGTGAATCTGCAGATTTCTCCAAAAAGCAAAAAGCTTTTATGCAGGAAAACAGGAAAAACAGTCATTTCTAACTGAAGTGAGTTTGCAAGCAGCTGATCCTACCACAGAGCTGGCTGTCTATATCCTGGAAATGTCATCTTTCTTTAATCTGTAAATATCATGCTATAGAGAACACCTTAGCACTGGCTTTCAGAGGAGATGGAGCCAATGTTGTATGGCAGTTTACTGTCAACCAAAGGACAATGCTTCTTTCTTGGGTTTAATAAAATGGGAAGGGGGGCGGGCAAGCTGCTCTAGAGAAAGGACATGCAATACCTGTCCTTCCATCACTTTGTGGCTTCTTTAATAAAATGATGGAAGAGCGTCTTTGTCCTCCAAACACCAATGTTACTTGGGCACATTCACTTTTTCACTTTCAAATGTGTGAATACTTGGAATATGGCTGTAGCCTCCTTTTTAAACATGCATCCATCGTTTCTGTTAAGAACTATGTAGGGTCATTTTACCTTGCAGTATGTCCGTAATCCAGACCAAATCCTCCATTTCACCTTTTCATAGTTTAACACTCCACTAAGTAAAGATGTAGCTCAGTTAACCAACACATTTTAGAAAATAAATTTCCCCAGAAATGTAAAGATTATCTTTCTTACTGTGAAGCATTCCTTGCTGTGAATTACATAGTCTGATTTCTCTGCATTTGCTACCTGGCTGAGAACAGAAAATGACAATTTCATTGTGAAGGGGGAAGTAAATTTTGGCATATGGATCAATTCTATTAGGGTCTGGTCTGAGAAGGGGGTTGATATGATAGAATTTGTGAAGCTAAAATGTAGTACTAAAGACTGATGGTGGGTATGGTGGAGGGGGAATTTGGGAGGGAATGAAAAGCACAGGAGATGATAAGAAGGAATCAGAAAGAAGTGGCAAGTATGGAGGATAAGCTTCTTCCTTTTGGAAATTGTGCTCGTGGTGCACATACACAAGCAGTTAAGGGCTGGTATAGAGAGCAGGGTCTGGATGTGAATGACTTGTGAACTAATCCCCACCGCCCTGCCCTACACACCAGCTCTGTGACTCTGGGCAATTTACTTAGTTTCCCTAAGCTTCAGTCTCCTTATCTGTAAAATGAGAATGAAAGAGCGTTCACAGGTCATGGCACTGTGTTGAGGATTAAGGGAAATAATGCATGTTAGACATTTATCACAGTGCCTGGCACATGTTATATAATCTCTAAATGCTCAATAAATATATTTTTCTTAAAAATAGGGAAATAGTCTTCTGATTTATAAACTATTCCTCATATATGATTTTATTGTCTAATATTCTCTTCTAAGAGTCAATGTTAAAAAATCTATGCCTAATCAAAACTTTGCACTTATCTGATTAATTTCCCTAAATAATACTTAAAGGGACACTCAGTACTTTATAGAAACTGTTCTAGTGTTCCCCCTCTCCCCTCCCCCAACATCTCTCTCTCTCTCTCTCTCTTTCTCTCTCTCTCTCTCTCTCTCTCTCTCTATCTATATATGTACATATATACATATTACATATATCCACACATTTAATCTTCACCATAGACTATTGTCCAGATGAGGATGACAAGGCACAGAGAGAAATTAAGTAACTTGTCCACAGTACCTCAGCTACTGTGGTAGAAGAAGTGTTTGACCAAGGGTGGTGTAATTCTAGAGCCTGTATTTTTTATCAGTATAAAGCCTGGAAAGATGAGGTGAATTGTTAAAGACCATGTAGCAAGTGAGAAGCAGGACTGGAGCCCAATTCAGTTTTCTTTATTTCTTCCCAAATAGGATTCTTTCCTTACTAGCTTCATCTTTCCTCAACTAAGGCTGCACAGATTCACTGATTGGGAAGGACTAGACTAGCTACTCAGAGGCCTGGGCTACAGCCCAGCATTACCAGTTAATACTCTTGTTACTTAGGGTAGGAGCTAAGTAGAAATTTAGTACCTTGAGTTTTAGTTGTATCATATGTTACTTGACTTTGGTCTATAGCACAATATTTTGATTTATTGCAAAGATCAAATGAAATAGTTGGTGGAAAATTACTTTGAAAACTGGAAAGCACTAATAACAATAAGATATTAGTCTAATTATTACCAGCATTAGTATCCTTTCTTTGAATATATATTCTGCCAATAGTCTATAGTCACAAATCTGATTGATAATAATTATTATCTGAAACTTTTTTTTAACTAACAAGTCTCAGATCTCAACCTTTGAGAATCTGATCCAATTGGTCTGGGATGGGCTTATGGAATTTTTAAACCTCTCAGGTATTTCAGTTAAACAGGTTTACCAATCCCCATTCTATGCCATAAAGTATCACCCTGGATCATGGTGAGTATCTTGAGTATTTCTTGAGTAATCTTGAGTATTTCCCATCTATATTTTATCAAGCCTTATCTTCTGTAAAACTTATTTTCTTAACAAAAGTTATGTATATTTTTAATGTTTTCCTTGTAAAACTTGCAGAACACAGATCAAGACTGGGTAGGACAGATTATTGAGTTGTATGTATTGACTCCATTGAAAACTGTTGTAAGCAGATCCGCTGAAAACTTGTGTAAAACAGTTTTTAAAAGAGACAGAGTTAAAGTTGCAAAGAGAAGTCTTTATTGACCTTGAGAAATTACCTCCTTGAATGGTACCCCAAAGGCACGGGTATAGATTAAATGACCTTTTAAGGTAATGACCCTTTAGAAAGGGTAGTCTAATTCAAAGGCCAAATCTAGACAAATAAATCATTTTGGAGAGAATAAAATAGCTGAATCCAGCCAGTAAACTGAATATTTAGTGAACTATCTTTAAATGAGGTAGTATTCTTAGTGTTTTCTTAGGGGTTTAAAATGTGATCTAGTGCTTTACTGAGATGAAGCATTATGGACCACAGACTCTGCAACCAAACCTGGGACTGAATCACAGCATCATGATTTAACACTTGTATAGACATCCAAAAAGTTCCTACTTTCTCTCAGCCTATGTTTTCTCATCTGTGCAACTGAAAGAAGACAGGATTATATGAGGTAACAATACATGCAAAGTACACGTGGTGGCACATGGTGAGCATGGGATAAATGGCAGCTACTATTATTTTTAGACATAACTAATCCACCCAGAGCTGTCTGTTTTCTCCATTTCCCCTGATGGTTGAAAGAAATTAAAGCAGTTGCTGAGGGAGTGGAGAAGTGCATAAAGCACTAGGAAAGGCTGACTTAACATGTGTTTCTGAAAATCTCCTGAGTTCTTTGTAAATATCCATTATCTATCTGTTTAAAAACAAGGTGCACAACACTTTTTGTAACATTTTGTCTGCTTGTTTTAGAATGAGACATTGATAAATTGGAGAGTAACCCAAAATGATGAAAGGATTAAAGGATATGACCTACAGAGAAAGATTATTCAAAGTGCTTTATACATCCAGCCTAGATCAATGATGATAGTGGGTAAGGGATATGATAACTGAATATAAACCTAGGTATAGGTAAGGAATAAGGACAGGAATTATTTCAGGTGATCAGAGTATGGGCAAATTAGGATTGATGGCCTTAAACCAGAGAAACAAGCACTTGTGTGAAGTACTCTTAGAAGAAACAAGTTCAAAGAGAGTTCAGTTAACACCTTGATTATTTCATCTGAGAGGTCATTTTATGCAGCTCTTTAAATGGTACCTCCATAGGCTGATTCATCCATAGAGTCAAACCTGAGGAATGAGAAAGGAAAGTGTGTCTTGGCTGCCTGTGGTTTTTTGGGTCTAAGCCTTTAGGCAATGTACAAATCTCCAATGTGGAGGACATACATCCATTTCTTCTCCATTTTTTTTCTCCTTCCTCTAGTGCAATAAATAGATTAGTCACCTCTAAAATGATACGTCCTTTTCCTAAATCCCAGAACCCATGAATGTGACCTTAATTGGAAAAAGGGTATTTGTCTGTATAATTAAGGATCTTGAGATGAGGAGATTATCCTGGATTAGCTGGATGTGCCTTAAAAACAGTAAGAGGTACCCTTATGAGATACAGAAAAGAAGACACAGAGACATAGGAAGAGGAGGAAGCAATGTGACCAGGGTGATAGAGATAAGAGTGAAGTAACCAAGGAAGCTAAGGGTTTCTGGGAACAACCAGAAGCTGGGAGAGACAGGGAAGGATCCTCCTCTAGAAACTTCACGGGGAGCATGGCCCTGCCAATACCTTGATTTCAGACTTCTGGCCTCCAGAACAATAAAATGATTAATTTATGTTGTTTTGAGCCACTAAGCTCATGTGAATTTGTTATGGAAGCCCTAACAATATAGAACTCCCATGAATTCTCAACATCAACCGCCAAGAAAAGCTGATAGTTAATGCATGGAAAAGAGTCTTCTATGTTTCCTTGTGGTTCAAATATTAGGATTCAGTGAGGTATGCCTTTAAGTTACTAGTTAATTATGGGAGATGGAGGTAGAAAAATTGGGAGGCAGGATGGAGATCAGAAATACTAACCTAGTCTAGGGCTGGCCATGAAAGCTCAGTAGAGCAGCAATCACAGCATCCCGAATTAAAGTTGTGGTCCGAATGTTAAGAACATACCAAGATATGCTTAGGTGGAAGGACAAGTAATAAAGCTGACTGAGCATTTAGTAGGTGTTGGGCTCTGTGTTAAGTGCTTTGCATAAATTTTAAGAGTAAAATCTATCATTTATTAAACAGTTTATGCTAGCTACTCTACTTGTATGGTCCCACAGTATAATTAATGCCATTAGTATTATCCCCATTTGCAAGTGAGTTGTAGATAAGTCATTTGCCCAAGATTCTACAACAAAGTGAAAGATCTCAGATTTGAGCCAGATCTGTCTGATTCCATAGCATATGATATTCTAAGGTTAATGGGTAGTAAGAGTTGGAAGTGGAATTCACCCATATTCCCACCATTTGCAAAAGCTGTGCTTTTCCCTCAACAACTTCATTTCAAATTACAAAACGGTGGTGGGACAGGACAGAAATGCCATGCTGGATGATATAAATTTATATACTCTAATCAAGGCTAGAATGCTGCCTGGAGAAGGAAATAAGAAGCTCTGAACTAGAAATGGGAGCTACAGGTGTAAGAAGAACACTCAGGTGTGGACACTGAAGAAAGGACCCTGCTGATGGATCTCTGAACACACAGAGGCAGAGTTAGAGAAAATCTTAGAGGTCGCTGAGTTCGGGACCTTCAGTTCCCAGGTGCACTACATTCTCCAACACATGGTGAGACTTTTCAGATAACCAATTCTCACTTATGTAGCCTTTGAAAATTATATCCTTCATCATGAATCTCTTTTACAGTAGGATGATGCTAAGCTAACACCTGCCATGCCACTGACGACCACGCAGAGTGTTTTTAGGATTGTCCCAGAATGAAATCTAACTAGCAAAGTAAATCTACTGACACTAGAAAGAAAAGGCACAGAAGAGGCACAGAAGAGGCACAGAATATGTTCATGATTGTCTGTTATTTCATTTTCACTTTTAGACAAAGAGCAATAAAAGTGTACAGTGTAGACTCCTTTGAATTAAAATTATAGGCTATGTGACTGTACAAGTGACAGTTATGAAATGAGTGAATTCCCCCAATCAATGCTTTGGTGGCTCAAAGAAGGGCTGGTGTGGTCAGTGCCATTAGATCATCAGATTCAATCTTGGCTCTGTCACCATATACCTACTGTGTGATTTTAGATAAGTTAATCAGCTATTTTGTTTCTAAAATTTCATATCTGCTAAATGTAAGTTTTTGAAAAATCATCTGATCTATGGAAATGTTAGGAAGATTGAGAAATTTTACATAGTGAAAATAGCACCACACCCTGCAGATGTCAGCTGCAGGAATGATGATGGTAGTAGAAGGATTTGTTGTACCAGGAATGTCACACCTGTGAAACCTGGCTCATTCCACCATTACTGTAGAGCCTGCCTCCAAGACTCACTATCACAAATCACAAACCCCTGACCTCACATTTTTTTCTAAAAGTCTATGTCATTGAGACATTTAAACACCATTTTGGACTCATCTTCACAGAGGATTCTATTCTGGATCCATCATCAGAGGACCAAAAACATCAAATTATTTTCAGATAATGATAAAGGGGTTATAAACACATTTATAAGCTTCGCTCCCTGTGATCAACAATTTGGCTCACAGAGTGGCTCATGAATCCTGGGGGAGAAATCTGTGGCCAGGAGGTGCAATGATCTAGGGGTGGAAGTCCTGTTTTTGCATAATTCTCAAGGTCTCTGACTTACAAAGGGAGTGAGCTGCAGTACAGGAACCCCTCAGAAGTACTGCGTCAGGTTTGAGAGGGACCTCGAGGCTCATCTTGTCCTGATACCCATAGAGCATTCCTCTCGCGAGACTATCCGGCCCGCATGTGAAAATCTCAGGGTGGAGAAAGGCAAGGTAAGGTATAGCACAGTTCAGATAGAGACTTAAAGTGACACAAATGTCATCCTCTCACAATGCAGCACACAGATTCTGGCTGTTGGTCTTTCTTGTCTTCACACATTTGAAGCCATCCGTTCATGTCTCTCTTGGGGCTTCCTTTCTTCAGATTGTAATTTCCTGGATCTTTCTTTGGGTCCTCACAATAAAAGCTGTTCCGTTTTCCTGGAATCTTGGGCTCCCTGACCTGAACTTGTTGCGGTTAGTGTTTTGAGTGTGGCATGAAAGAGTGAGCTCCATACATCCAGCGTCATTCAAACCAGGGTGCATTACCTGCCTTTCTAGATATCCCACTTCTATTAATGCACACATATTCACAAATTTTGAAATTTGAATTTTACAGTTTCAGAATTTATTATTTGTTCATATTCTAGAAACAACTATTTCACATTTTGTCTCATTCATCTTCCATATATAGCTCTCAACTGGTATTCTTACAAACTCAAAAGCGACATTTGTTTGGTCCAATCTTATACTACTGCTTGTTTCTGTGTTGGTGTCTTTTTCTAAAAATAAATTTATTTATTTTATTTATTTATTTTGACCACATTGTGTCTTCGTTTCTGTGTGCGGGCTTTCTCTAGTTGCAGCAAGTGGGGGCTCACTCTTGGTTGCCATGCTCAGGCTTCTCATTGCAGTGGCTTCCCTTGTTGTGAAGCATGAGCTGTAGGCACGCAGGCTTCAGTAGTTGTGGCACATGGGCTCTAGAGCACAGGCTCAGTAGTTTTGGTGCATGGGCTTAGTTGCTCCGCGGCATGTGGGATCTTTCCAGACCAGGGCTCGAACCTGTGTTCCTTGCGTGCATTGGCAGGCAGATTCTTAACCACTGCGCCAGCAGGGAAGCCTTGTGTTGATGACTTACAATAAGATCCATTAAGAGATTCTAAGCTTTTTGAGTTGAAATGATCAGGTCAGATACAGAAATACTTATAGAACATGAATCTTGCATGTCTTAGACACTTTCATACAGATGACCTTATATTCCCCTCACAATAAAAAAGAAAACTAGGCCTCAGTCATGTTAAATGTCTTACATCATTGTGAGCAAGACGTCAAGACAGAAGCTGGAGGCACATCTTCTGCTCCAATCTTTGTGCTTTTCTTCATTTATTTTAAATTTATTTTAATTTGAAATGTTTCAAACAAGAATTACAGAATAACATAATACATACGTGTGCTCTAAAACACGAAATTCATCAAATTATGTAGTATATTACCAAATTTGCCATAAAAATGTCTGGGGCTGTTAACTTTGAAGGCAAAACATATTGTTACACTTAATTTCAATAATTGTTACTGATTTATCAAGACTTTCTATTTCTTCTTTTCATTAAGATATATATTTTTTTGATGTGACCATTTTTAAATCTTTATTGAATTTGTTAACATTATTGCTTCTATTTTATGTTTTGGTTTTTTGGCTGTGAGGCATGTGGGATCCTATCTCCCCTACCAGGGATCAAATCCACACGCCCTGCATTGGAAGGCAAAATCTTAACCACTGGACCACCAGAGAAATCCTTCTATTTCTTTTTCAGTCAATTTGGCTTATTTGTGTGTTTTCAGAAAATATTCATTTCATTAAGGTTTTTAACTTCAGGGGCATGTTTTTTATAATATTCTCTTAATATTTTAAGATTTTCTGTATTCTATGCAATTATGTCCTATTTATTTATATCTGTAAATTGTATGTGTACCTTTGTGTTCCTTTTCTCCCACTTTATCACTCTTTTTCTTTAAATATCTTTACTGGAGTATAATTGCTTTACAATGTTGTGTTAGTTTCTGCTTTATAACAAAGTGAATGCATCATACATATACATATGTCCCCATATATCTTCCCTCTTGTGTCTCCCTCCCTCCCACCCTACCTATCCCGCCCCTCTAGGTGCTCACAAATCACCAAGTTGATCTCTCTGTGCTATGCGGCTGCTTCCCACTAGCTATCTATTTTATGTTTGGTAGTGTATATATGTCCATGTCACTCTCCTCTCTCACTTTGTCCCATCTTACTCTTCCATCTTACCCTTGCTGTATCCTCAAGTCCATTGGCTACTAGGTCTGTGTCTTTATTCCCATCTTGCCCCTATGGTCTTCATGACCATTTTGTTTGTTTGTTTCTTTCTTTTTAGATTCCATATATATGTGTTAGCATACAGTATTTGTTTTTCTCTTTCTGACTTACTTCACTCTGTACAACAGACTCTAGGTCCATCCACCTCACTACAAATAACTCAATTTCATTTCTTTTTATGGCTGAGTAATATTCCATTGTATATATGTGACACATCTTCTTTATCCATTCATCTGTTGATGGACACTTATGTTGCTTCCATGTACTGGCTATTGCAAATAGAGCTTCAATGAACATTTTGGTACATGACTCTTTTTGAATTATAGTTTTCTCAAGGTATATGCCCAGTAGTGAGATTGATGGGTCATATGGTAGTTCTATTTGTAGTTTTTTAAGGAACCTCCATACTGTTCTCCATAGTGGCTTATCAATTTACATTCCAACCAACAGTGCAAGAGGGTTCCATTTCTCCACACCCTCTTCAGCGTTTATTGTTTGTAGATTTTTTGATGATGGCCATTCTGACCAGTGTGAGATGATATCTCATTGTAGTTTTGATTTGCATTTCTGTAATGATTAATGATGTTGAGCATTCTTTCATGTGTTTGTTGGCAATCTGTATATCGTCTTTGAAAAAATGTCTGTTTAGGTCTTCTGCCCATTTTTAGATTGGCTTTTTTGTTTTTTTTGATATCAAGCTGCATGAGCTTCTTGTAAATTTTAGAGATTAATCCTTTGTCACTTGCTTCATTTGCAAATATTTTCTCCCATTCTGAGGGTTGTCTTTTCGTCTTGTTTATGGTTTCATTTGCTGTGCAACAGCTTTGATGTTTCATTAGGTCTCATTTGTTTATTTTTGTTTTTATTTCCATTTCTCTTGGAGGTGGGTCAAAAAGGATCTTGTTGTGATTTATGCCATAGAATGTTCTGCTTAAATTTTCCTCTAAGAATTTGATAATATCAGGTCTTACACTTAGGTCTTTAATCCATTTTGAGTTTATTTTTGTGTATGGTTAGGGAGTGTTCTAATTTCAGTCTTTTAAATATAGCTGTCCATTTTTTCCAGCACCACTTATTAAAGAGGCTGTGTTTTCTCCACTGAATATTCTGGCCTCCTTTATCAAAGATAAGGTGACCATATATGCGTGGGTTTATCTGAGGGCTTTCTATCTTGTTCCATTGATCTATGTTTCTGTTTTTGTGCCAGTACCATACTGTGTTGATTACTGTAGCTTTGTAGTATAGTCTGAAATCAGGGAGCCTGATTCCTCCAGCTCCATTCTTCATTCTCATATTTTCTTTGGCTCTTCGGGGTCTTTTGTGTTTCCATACAAATTGTGAAATTTTTTGTTCTAGTTCTGTGAAAAATGCCAGTGGTAGTTTTAAATGTTTTTTTGTTTTTTGTTTTTTTGTGTGTGTGTGGTATGCAGGCCTCTCACTGTTGTGGCCTCTCCCATTGCGGTGCACAGGCTCCAGATGCGCAGGCTCAGTGGCCATGGCTCATGGACCCAGCCGCTCCGTGGCATGTGGGATCTTCCTGGATGGGGACATGAACCCGTGTCCCCTGCATCAGCAGGTGGATTCTCAACCACTGCACCACCAGGGAAGCCCCCAGTGGTAGTTTTATAGGAATTGCATTGAATCTGTAGATTGCTTTGGATAGTATAGTCAATTTCACAATGTTGATTCTTCCAGTCCAAGAACATGGTATATCTCTCCATCTGTTTGTATCATCTTTAATTTCTTTCATCAGTGTCTTATATTTTCTGCATACAGGTCTTTTGTCTCCTTAGGTAGGTTTATTCCTATGTTTTCTATTATTTTTGTTGCAATGGTAAATGAGAGTGTTTTCTTAATTTCACTTTCAGATTTTTCATCATTAGTGTATAGGAATGCAAGAGATTTTTGTGCATTAATTTTGTATGCTGCTACTTTACCAAATTCATTGATTAGATCTAGTTGTTTTCTGGTAACATCTTTAGGATTCTGTACGTATAGTATCATGTCATCTGCAAACAGTGTCAACTTTATTTCTTCTTTTCTGGTTTGGATTCCTTTTATTTCTTTTTCTTCTCTGATTGCAGTGCCAAAACACTATGTTGAATAATAGTGGTGAGTGTGGGCAACCTTTTCTTGTTCCTGATCTTAGTGGAAATGGTTTAAACTTTTCACCATTGAGGACGATGTTGGCTGTGGGTTTGTCTTATATGACCTATATTATGTTGAGGAAATTTCCGTTTATGCCTGCGTTCTTGAGGGTTTGTATCCTGAATGGGTGTTTTAATTTGTTGGAAGTTTCTCTGCATCTGTTGAGATGATCATATGGTTTTCCTCCTTCAATTTGTTAATATGGTGTATCACATTGATTCATTTGTGTACATTGAATAATCCTTGCATTCCTGGGATAAATCTCACTCGATCATGGTGTATGATCCTTTTGATGTGCTGTTGGATTCTGTTTGCTAGTATTTTGTTGAGGATTTTTACGTCTATGTGCATCAGTGATACTGGTCTGTAGTTTTCTTTCTTGTGACATCTTTGTCTGGTTTTGATATCAGAGTGATGGAGGCCTCGTAGAATGAGTTTGGGAGTGTTCCTTCCTCTGCTGTATTTTGGAAGAGTTTGAGAAGGATAGTGTTAGCTCTTCTCTAAATGTTTGATAGAATTCGCCTGTGTAGCCATCTGGTCCTGGGCTTTTGTTTGTTGGAAAATTTTTAATCACAGTTTGTTTCAGTGTTTGTGATTGGTCTGTTTATATTTTCTATTTTTTCATGGTTCAGTCTTAGAAGGCTGTGCATTTCTAAGAATTTGTGCATTTCTTCCAGGTTGTCCATTTTATTGGCATATAGTTGCTTGTAGTAATCTCTCATGATCCTTTGTATTTTGCAGTGTCAGTTGTTACTTCTTTTTCATTTCAAATTCTATTGATTTGACTATTCTCCACTTTTTACTTGATGAGTCTGGCTAATGGTTTATCAATTTTGTTTATTTTCTCAAAGAACCAGCTTTTAGTTTGTTTGATCTTTGCTATCATTTCCTTCATTTATTTCTGATCTGGTTTTTATTTCGTTCTTCTAAATTTCGGGTTTTGTTGTTCTTCTTTTTCTAATTACTTTAGGTGTAAGGTTAGGTTATATGTTTGAGATTTTTCTTGTTTCTTGAAGTGAGATTGAATTGCTATAAACTTCCCTTTTAGAACTGCTTTTGCTGCATCTCATAGGTATTGAGTCATCATGTTTTCATTGTCATTTGTTTCTAGGTGTTTTTTGATTTCTTCAGTGATCTCTTGGTTATTTAGTAGCATATTGTTTAGGCTTCATGTGTTTGTTAAAGGTTTGCATACTTTTTTGTTTTTTGGAATCTTTTTAATTTTATTTTTTAAATGTTTATACAAGTTTTATAGGTTACTCTCCATTTATGGTTATTACAAAATATTGGCTATATACCACAAAAATTTCAAAGTAAGAGCTTTGGATTTTACTGACATGCTCTCTTGTTTCTTAGATTTCTATTTAGTTATTTTTTCTCTAGCTTAATTTGGTTTGCCTTCTTATTATTCTTAGTTAAATGTTTAAGATATTTATTTACACTTGCTCATTTTAGAAGATATATTGAAATTACATTGTCATTCATTTTTAAGTACTTTTAAATTTTCATTTCCTTTTTATTCCATAGGAAGAATGAATTTATTTCTGAATATCTAAATACATGATTTGTCCAAAGTGAACTTTTTGTGTTTGTTTTGGGGCTTTTTTTTTTTTTTTTTTTTTTTTTTTGAGTTAAGCTGCCTTTTGGAGAGAGGATGTAACTTGCATATTATTGGTTCTTTGAAAAATTTTAGCCTTAGTTTTTTTACTGAATAGCTGGTGAGTGTTTCCAAGGTTTCTATACATATATTTTATCTGTCACTCTCAGAAACATGCACACATACATATCTGTCACCTTGTTTTTGCTGACTTTTTAACTTTATTTTTCAAATTAACATATATTAAGTTTAGTTATTTTTTGGTGTTAAATTCAATGATTTTAAATGATGTATAGATTCACATTCATATACCACCAGAATCAGGATACAGAATAGTTGTATCACTCCTCAAAACTCTCTCATGCTGTCACTTTATAGTCAAGTCTTCTCCAAATCTGTAACTTCTGGTTGTTATTCCTCTGTTCTCTGTCATTGTTGTCTTTCTTATTTCAGAATATCACATAAATGAAATTATGTAGTATGTAACCTTTTGAGATTGACTTATTTTATTCAATATGATGCCTTTGAGATGTGTCCAAGCTTTTAAATATATCAATATTTTGTATAATATATCTATAGTAATTTTTAGTGATGATACTACAGTTGGCTTATCCATTAACTTACTGAAGAACACTTGAGTCGTTTCCAGTTTTAGGTGATTATGAATAATGTTGTTATAAACATTCATGCATTCTTTATCTCTAGGTACTTACTCTGCAGCTAATAGCTGGATCGTATGGTTAGTGTATGTTTAGCTTTAAAGACACTGCCAAATGGCTTTGTAGAGTCATGTTCTATTTTGTATTCCCCCAACAACATATGATGGCTGCCAGTTTCTTTAAATCCTTTCCAGCTCTTGTTATTATCAATATTTTTTGTTTAAGCCTTCCTAATATATGTGCAGTAGTATCTCATGATGGTATTAATTTACATGTCTTTAATAGCTATTGAGTTTGACACCTTTTTATCTGGTTACTCACATTTTATATACTCTCCTTGGTAAAGTGTCTGTTCAAGACTTTTACCCAGTTTCTCTTTGGGTTGTTTGTTTTCTGACTGTCAAGTTTTGAGAGTACTTTATATATTCCAGATGCAAGTCCTTTTGGCATATGAGATTTGCAAATAGTTTCTCCTAGTCTTTAATTTGTTTTCTCATTCTCTTATTAGTATTTTTCTCAAAGCAAACGTTTTAAATGTAATGAAATCCATTTTATCTATTTTTGGTGTGTTTGCTTATAGAATGTGCTTTTGGTGTCACATTTAAGAAACTTTGCCTATCCTGAGATCAAGAAAATTTTCTCTTTAAATACTCTTTTACATAATTTATGAAATTATGTATCCTACATGCTGAATGTTGTCTTTAGAGCTATTTTTGAAACTACTGACTTTATCTTCTACCATGTCTAGTCTACAATTATCATATCAGGTGCATTTTTATTTAAAAGACTTTATTTTTACTTCCAAACTTATGAACTAGTTCTTTTTCCAATACCTCTGATCTTATTTTCATTTTCTGTGTGCTTTTGTAATTTTTTTCAAATAAATGGCATAGTGTCATTACCTTTTGATCATCTTCAGCATACTAAATGAAGACTAACAGCATACTGAAAAACTTAAATGTTTGTCAAATAGTAAAATGCTTTTAATCTGTAATGAATATTTTGCAATATTAATTGTGCTGATTGGCATGTTTACTGTGAATTTTTAATTTGTTTTTGGAATTTTGATTTGTATGCTCATTTAGAGTGGAAGTTTTTGGTTTGTTTGTTTAAGATCTGTTGTGTATTGTATGATCTTTCTCTAAAAAAAAAGCAAGAAATTTTTGACTAGTTTGGTACATTTATACCTTAAGCTTATAACACAAAATTAGGTAATTTACAGGTATTTCAGTGGTTTTGCTCTGCATGGGTATTGATAATTCTGCATATTTACTCACAGACCCAAAGTTTAGCTCAATTCAGCTCAGTGTCATACAGCTATTACTTTCTGCCATCGTCCTAGTCCTAGCTTTTGCAAAAGAGTAATTCCATGAAGCAATCTAGGAATTATTTTTTTAATCTCTCTACAAGGAAAAAAAGTCACTGTAGCACTAAGAATTGACCCACACCCAATCCTGACTGGAGTATGCCATGGTAGCTGAACGCTTGGGTTCCATATTTTGTTTCTGTCATCAGAAACAGCAGACCTGAAAGGACATTTGACTAATAGTTTTCCATTTTTATTCTCATGGGTTCTCTTTCTGTAGGTTCATTACCATTTTTGTATGTATGGAGTTGAGAAGGCCTGACAGAGTGAACTTGAGGAGCCATCATGAATGGAAATACTTTGTTCCCTCCACATATCTCTACCAGGTTTTGGAATGAAAACTTGGTTTGAGGAAATGTTTCACCAGTGACTGCTCACTGAGCCATCCAGTTCAGACATTCTGGAACAATGTCCTCTGACCACCACACAGAATATACAACCATCTTGACTATTACTGGTTTCATTTCCTACATTGCTTCCTTTGTTGGAAAATAAAGCTACTTTCCCTTCTTTCTGAAACGCCCTCTTCCTAACACACTCAAATATTTAAATTATCTTGTATTTAGAGAGAGGCTTTTTTTCTCATTCCCATGCAACATTCCATTGCTGACAGAGAGGTTGACAAGGCACCTGACACAATGGCTATTACTTTGAGCAGTTTCTAAACAATATAATTTTGCTGCCCTTCCACTTTCAATGAAATTATAGGGTGCTCTCTTCTTTGTGGAACAATGGAGCTCAGCTTCCACACCAGGGGTCCTGAACAGATTCCATACCAACCTCCTAAGCCTAAGCATTAATACAATTATCATTGACATTGTCAATTCAGGCACTCACAGCTTCACTGGTTCATCTTGGCATGCCAGAAAAATGAGGAGTAGAGTTATAAACCTTGGTCTGGATATGTATTGTATGTGTGTGTGTATAAAATATGTATATATGTGTAATTTTTATATATAAGATATGTATATATGTAGGTATCTAAATGTGTGCATAAAATATGTGTATAATATCCTGCACATTTGAAAGGCATCCTGGGTAAATAAGAGTAATATTTATAGAAATGTGTGGTGACAGATCAGCTGTGAATCTGAACTGGGAGCTGATAAATTCTCATTACCTTCATCTACCTGACAAATGAAATGATATGCTAAGCAGCAGCTGAAAATTCAGTCAGATACCTGCAAGTAGCAAGCATGTGAAAAGCATGTGAAAAGTGGACAGGTTTGGGGAACATCTTGGACTAGAATCACACAGAATGGAGAATAAAGGAGAAGCTTTCTCTCTTCCCAGAATCTACTAGTTTATTTGAGATAGAGGCATTTTTAGTTTCTGTCACCACTCTATGCCAATTCTCACCACTCTAATTTTCTTCCCATTCCCAGTCCAGAGAGAAAATAATCTCTGAATTTTCCTAATCTTGATATTCCCATTAATCCCTCTCCTAAGACTCTACCTAATGCACAGGGTTGTGTCTGCTAGAGAGCAGAAATAACCAATATGGAGAACACACTCCTAAGGTGGAGTGATATGACAATCTACTGAGGAGTGGGAGGAAAGTAAAAAATTGCCCCTAATATTTTTGCCTTATTCTTTTAATTCTCTGTATTTGTGAGTATTTTTTCAATGTTTATGATATATTAGAATAATTATACATGATATCATTATACTTGATAAATATTACATAAATTTTATATTATATATTGTCACATATAATAAACAAGTGGATATATAATAAACAATAAAAATGTTATATTATTATACATAATATAAATATTAGGAGTACATGCTCATTTTTTAAATGATAAGAATGTGCCATTCAAAAACATTTCAAGACTACTGTTCCAGAGCAGTTCTTTTCAAACTTGAATATATAAACAAACCATCTGGGGATTTTGTAAAAAGCATATTGAGATTCAGTAGGTCTGGGATGGGGTTAGGAAGTTTGTGTTTTTGACAAACTCCCAGGTGACATTGATGCTGCTACTCCTTAGATTACACTTAGAACAGCAAAGCATAAATATGATTTAGTGATCTCCTGAGAGTAATCCCTTCCCCAAATTTCTCCCTGTGGGAAAGTAGAGATACTTGGAAACTCCTTCTGTGTTAAAACTTCTCTTTGGAGGACAAAGGTATTGCTTTCTCTTTGTTCACTTTGTTTGGTTTGGTTTTAATTCAAGTCTCCCTGGATAGGTAGAGAAATACAGGTATGCCAAAGTTGGGATCCTCTGGAAATAAACTCTGAGACAATGATTGGCAAACATGAAATTTATTGGGTTGTGCTCTCAGGAGAAACAGTTGTAGGAGGTACATCAATCAGTCACTAGATGTGTCTCTGAGAAGGGAAAGTACTGTTGCATGAGATAGTTCTCTTCAGCAGTGGGAAATTGCAGGAGACCTACTAAGCTGAGGACTGTCAACAGCCAACATTACCAGAAGTTGGAGAAATGAGGGTCTCTGTCTTAAAGGGTAGAGATGTGGGCAGCACACCATAGTCTTCACTATAATTTATGCTAATTAAGCCCTTGCTACACTCAGATACATGTTGTACATTGAGTTCCTCTAGGATTCTGATTGAACTCTTTTCCTGTGGAAATGTAAGATAAAGTTTAGTGGGATGTGCTGGAGGTCCCATTACTAATGATCTTAAATTGCCATGGATACTTGTCAAAATTGACCCAAGTGACACCAAGAAGTTTCTAAGTGAATAATCGGTGTATCCAACACTTTCTTTTCTGGATAGTGTAACAGCAGTCCTATCTCTTCCTGATAATCAGGATCCATAACCCTTGCCTGCTTTCCTGCTGGTCTCATGAAACAATGAAGCTGAAGTGATGGTGTGGGAACTGTAGCTTAAAGTTTAATGGTATTCATCCTTTTTACCCTGTTAGAAGACTCCCCTTTTTGGGAACTAGGACCTCTAATCTTATGGAGCCCCAAATTTTGAAGGTGAGAAACACAAATTTCCTAAGTCACTGAAACTGTTAATAAGTGGTTCCCTCCTAGCTCTACATCTTGAATTCTATAACCATGATATAAACTACTGGAATCCTTGATGTGTCCTAGAAGATGGTACATCTCCTCACAGGGTATCATCACCAAGCTGGTACCTCAGTTGCAACTTGTTCTAGCAGTCTGGCATCATCTGGATGGCATGGAAATGATAGGACAAACAGATCCCATCTATGGTCATGTATATGTTGTCACACCTTCTTTGTTCTAAAGCGGCCCCTTTGGTCTAAGACAGAGTTTTGCTGGATACAGTCCTTTGTTGTTGTACTAAGAACAATGCAGGGAGTAAGTTCTGAGATACAAATGATGAATCATTTCTGCCAGGCAAGAAAAGCAAACCTATATCTGAAGATATTTCAATTCCAGTATTCCAGAAACTAGTCTTATGAGAGATTAAAGGACGCAGAATTAGGTAGAGGATGAAGATAACTTTGATGCTTACACAACAAAGGCATCAGGATAATTCTATGAGAGTTCTTGACCTGGAATGGCCTTTCAGAATTCTCCCACTTGGAGACAAGGAAGCCATTGTTTTATATACTCATGTGAACAGGTTGCTGAATGTGGGATGTTTTGGAGAAAGAGTGTGATTTTGGTCAAGGTGACTCCCTTCAGGTCAAGGTGATTCCCATAGAAGAATTCACCTGAGAGCTGTTAGCTGCCAACATTCCCACAACTTGGAAGAAATAGTTCTTTGTTCTTTGTTCTTTCAAAGGGGTGAGAAGATCTGAGCTCTATACTATAGTATCACAGCCTCCACTACAAAATACATAGATATATTTCCTCCTTGCTCTAAAAAATGAATATGATCAGTTCCTTTTCAATGAGGACAGATAAGTTTTCAGCAAAAATTATCAGGTACATTGTACATATATGATGTAATGGTAAAAAGCAAAACAATGTAAGATCTCTGGAGGTAGACATCACTAATAGAGAGATCAGTACAATTGAGAGGAGAAAATGTGAAAGTACTGAAGACTCCAGTAGCTTGTTCCCAGTTTGACATCCATTCGGTGGTACCTCTTCCAAATTCCTAGAAGGATCAACTTCGTGCATCAATTCTCATGGACCGAGAACACTGTGCCACACTGAAGAAGTATGCCAACAGAGAATGACACTGTGTTACACAATCTAATGTCTACAATCTAGTGTTACAGATTGGAGTCTGGTAAAAAAGAAGCTAATGAAAATGTATAATTCTCAGAGCAGAGACTTCAGTGCCCTGTGGTGGTTGGGAATGCTGCCTGTATTAACCCAGTTCTCTGCTCAGTTTGGCCAGTCTCTCACTGGCTGTCATTTAACCTTCACTGAGACACTGATGACAGCTTAAGTTATGTCCCCTTCTTGGGAATTTCCGCAAAATATTATCTTTTCTATTTATCTTTCTATAGCTCTTTATTATGCATTTACACATGATCTCAAAGGAATTTCATGTAGTAGATAGTATCTTTGTTTTATTCAAACACATGGTATAGGATGATATATATACAGAAGTTACATTTTGTCTTTTCCTTTAACTTGTTGTGTAACATTGTTTACATGATACAGCCCCTAAGAGTCTTAGTTTTCTTATTCATAATATGGCAAAAAAGTTATCCAAATAATGAAAATAAAGATTTAACAACACTAATGTCCATTCTATTATTTGTACTTGATAATTTTCAACTATTATTTAAAACCATTTCTGGCTTTAACTTTTTTTTTAATGTACTTGGAGGCAAAGTATGCAATATTGTTAAAATTGTGTCAACTGAGAATAAATGAATCTAGCACAATTATGTTAATCAAGTTCATGAGTTCTCCTAAGCACATATTTTTATAATTATTTTGTCTGTTCACAAATGTTATGTTCACCTTTTCCTCTTCTTTTCCTATATTTCAAGAAGCTAAAGTTTTCAGGGAACTGAATGCCAGATAAGTGAGTCCTTTCTCTCACTTATTCTCAGCACTGTCACTGTATAGAAGACATTTAACCTTTCATGTTTCAATTTCTTTATCCACAAACTAGAGGCCATCATCCTGACCTGCATCATCAAAAAGCAATTTCTATTAGCAAATTAATGGCTGTTGAGGCAGCTATCAAAGCTGAGCATCCTTCATATTAGATCAGCTTTCAATTACCAAACAGAAAGTGAGCTGTTCCAGGAAGCCCTGGTGGGAACACAGGTTTACATTTTCCCTTTCTGCTGGTGAAGGAAATGTACTGGTCAAAAAGAAGAGGGAATAGCAGGGAGAGGAGAAGGGCAGGGAGGAGAGCAGATAAACCAGTTCAAGGTTGCATTTCCCTGACTTCATTCCTGCAATGTCGGCCTCACTCTTTATGACAAGGTCTAGGGAAGATGTAGTTTATGATGTGCTTCAAGTGTGATAAAGAAGCTGAGAGGTGAGCCTGGGAATGGTTAGGTGTCCTTGAGGACCGGATGGGCTTGAGTACTCTGTGAGGATGTATGTTATTAAATTGAATTATTATTATTAGCACTTAGACAATGTGGAGAGGAAAAGAGGAGAATAGAGAGAGCTAAATTAAAACTGTGGATGGACTACATTGTGAGAGAACTTGGAGAGCTGCAGCTGACCTGTAAATATGGCACAGACAAACCAGGGAGGGCTGGCTATTGAGTAGGCATTCTTTAAACCCACAAGAAATGAGTTTTACCAGGACATTTTTTTCTGAAAGTTTGGAGGTATTCCTCTTCTGTGGTTTCACTGAGAACTGAAGATATAACTAAATAGAATTACTATTTGGCTCTTTGAGTAACCTCTGTTCAATTAAAAATGGATTCTTCTATTCTGTTCCCCTATATTTGCCCATATTATTCCACCTTATACGATACCTTTGTGCTTTTCTGATCCAACTCCTATTCTCCATACCTTTCATGGTTCAGTTTTGAAATTACAGTCATAATTTTTATTGGGAGTAGTTGACATTTATGAAGCACTTACCAGGTGCCAGGCACTGTGCTAAGTATTTACCGTTTGTTGTATCTTCATTTCTGCCCTGAGAGGTAGATTTCATTGACCTTACTTCACTCTTGAGAATCTTATCTTAGAGAGGTATAGTAGTTTGAACCCAGGGCTCATAGTAAGTGTCAGAAATGAGACTCAATCCTGATTATGTCTGACTCCAAACCTTGTGATCTCCCTGAGTCCTGAGCAGATACCTCTAATCTCTACTGACTTGCCAGTCCTACCAGCTGCTCTTCATTTCTGTTGAATTGCCTAGGAGCACAAATCAAAGAAATAGGAGGAATTGGGAAAAGTCATTACTCCCCTGAGCAGAATTATTATCCTGAGGATTATCTTGTAGTTGATCTTGATGAACAAAGAAAAAGTAATTAAACCACCAATGGAAGAGAGCTTGAGACCAGAAAAAAAAAAAAAAGAAAGATATTTAGTATACATGAGGAAATACTGAACAGTTTTCCCATAATGATACCAGACGGTCTATTTAGAACATCATTCATGTTCCATGGTGCATGCAGTGATGTATATTATTTGATCTATCAGCAGCAATCAACTATTAGAAGATCCCTCCTCTTCGAAATACTATTTTTTCTTCAACTTCCACATTGCGAGCACATTGTCCTCTTACTAGGGTTTTCTTTTACTTCATTAGCCTCTATCTCCCCAGGCTTCTGTGCCTCTTCTAGATCTTTAAGTTTGGTGTACTTCAGGATCTTTCCTTGGCACCCTCCTCATCTCCATTCACTCTTCCTGGGTGACATGGGTGATCATCTTTCTCTTCATAGTTCCACTTTGCATCTCTACAACAATCTGCAAATACTTCATCTCTCTCCTGGGTTTCCCTAACTCCAGTTTAGATTATTCAACTAATATTTTAAAATTCTACATGAATGCCTAATAGCAATCTCAAATTTAACCTGGCCAAAACGAAAAGGCAACTCCTAATTTTTCATGAAAAAAACGTTTTCCCCATATCAAGACTTCCTCATCTTTGTGGGAGAAAAAAAAAAAAAAAAAAACCACCTCCATCTATTCAATTGTATAAGTAGGGAATCTAGGGGTTATCCTTGCTACCTCTCTTTTACTCAACCCACTATGCCTCCTCTAATGAGTCTCATCAATTGTTCCTCTAAAGCATTTCTCAAATTGGTTCACTTCTCTAAATATCCGCTGTCATTCTAATTCAAGGATTAATAATCTTTTACTTGGACTCTCAAAATAAACATCTACTGGCCGCCTGCTTCTCCACATGTCCATGTTCAAGTCATCCTCCAAAATGCCAGCAAATGGACTTTTTAAAAGAATAATCCAGGTTTTGCCACTCATCTGCTCAGAATGTTCTAAGGATGTGCTCTTCCATTTGGGCAAATACTAACTCCCTGACCCTGGCCCACAAAACCCTGAGTGTGGTGACCCTCATCTCTCATCATTCTTCCTCTTCCTATTAGAACTCAGTCATTTTGGTCCTTTTCTTTTTTCCTTACACAACCCAAGTTCATTCTTTTTTTAAAAAATGATATGTTTTCTTTTATTTTTCATTTGGAGAAAAAAATAACTTTCTTTCCAAAAGTCTAAAAGCATGCCTTTAAAATGTCTTAGATTTTCTTTTTCTTTTATTAGTCATCCATTTTATACATGTTAGTGTATATATGTCAATCCCACCTTAGGTCTATCTCCTCTGCCTAGAACGTTTTCCCACCTGACTGTCACAGGGATTTATATGGACTCTTATTCCCTTATCATCTTAAATTCACCTCCCAGGGCAGCTAAAGTAGCTTTCAAGTCACCATGATATCAACCTATCTTATTTATCTGAATAGCATGTATCTTCACCTACTCTATTCATGTTTATTTTCTTTCTATCTCTTCCCTTTTGGTTAGGATGCTAATTTATGAAAAGAAACTTGGTCCATTTTCATACTAGTTATTAGACAATGTCTAGTACATAGCAGACACTCAGTAGATTTTGTTGAAAGAAAGAAAAAAAAGAAATAGAAGAAGAAAAGGAACAGAAAAATAGTGATCATCTATACCAATACACTGAGTTCTTATCGTCTAAAGAAAGAATCTGAAATTTGACATAGCATGTAAATGCAGTGATGAAAACTGTCACTGAAATTTAGTGAGGCCAGGCAAATGATTAGGAGATAACAAATGAAGGTTATGCCTTAAAAAAAAAACTCTTTAAATAAATATATGAGGAAATAATGTAATCAGATAAACTATTCTACGCCTGAATAGAAATCCTGAAACTTGTCTGATGTAGTACAGTGAAAAGCACTTTGGTGATTAAGTAAAAAAGAAAAACAAAGTGAGATCATTGTGAGAAGATACTATACAGAAAATCACTAGACAAAATATATTGTTATAGTTCTTCTAAAATATATCACAAAAATGACACACAAGGAAGTTAAAATGTAGGAGTGAGAGGCTGACACACAAGGAAATTAAAATGTAGGAGTGAGAGGCAGACAGAGAGCTTTTTAAATGTTTTCTTATTTTTCCAGCAAAGATACTATCATATTTTCAATTATTTAAGTAAGACATCTGAGTATTTTATTTGATGATCTTCTCTCCCTCAAAATTCAAATCAAATCAATCACTCAGTCCTATCTGTAACCTGAATAAAACTGAGTTGCCTAAACAGTTTGGTCTTAGCACACACTTTATTAAAAACAAAACAAAAACAACAAAAAAAATCTTAGTCAACTTAAGTCTTTACTAAAATTTTTCAAAACCACACAAAAACATGAAAAAATATGTTTAAAATCATTTGTTTTGCTCATGGAATATGTATGTGTGTGTATGAGAGAGAAAGAGAGTGTGAGAAAGGAAGAGAGAGATTTGTGAGTGTGTGTCTCACACATGGTACTTACCTCAAAATACTTCTTTCATTCTTCTATTTGCACTTTCTCAACCTTTCTCTTCTCTTCTGCCCAATCCATGTTCACTATTCTCTGCCCAACCACATTTTTTGTTCTATCATCCTTTCTTCTACTAGTAGCTCTTTAGCCAACCCAATGTACATATAATTAAGCAGATCTAAGATCTCACTTCTCCTTCTTACTCACATTCCAGTGATAGCCATCCTCTCTGTCACCCCTGCAACCTTGCAGTCAAAATATTAACAGTTCCCTTACTATGATACTATGTACATCTTAGCAACCTATATCCTCTGGCTTCTTGAAATTGCTTCTTAGTTGATCTCTCTCACATCTCTGTTTGCACAGTAACCAATAAAATATATATTTTTTGAAATAAATCCATTCAAGACACATTTCTTGCTTAAAACTCTTAAATAACTTCCAGTTGCTATTAGAGTTAATTCCAAATACTCTCACATAAGCTGAAAGACCTTCCACAATATGAGACCTTCTGAGTTGTTGAGACTTTCTCATGTCTTGTTCTACAACTCATCCTTATTCTATTACTGCATGAATTCTATCAGTTTTGAACTATTCTGTGTTCCCTCCTGCTTCTGGACGTTATCATAACTAATCTTTCTTACTATAGTATTCCTCCTTCGCATTTCCCAGCTAATTCTATTCATCCATCAGTTGAGTCAGCTAAAATTCCCTCAGCTAAGCTTGAATCTTCCTATCAAATGTACTCATAACATAATTACCTTTTCCTCAAAGACTTTATCACAATTTTAATCAGTGCACAAGTATTTGTGTAATATGTTTTTTCTTCTTAGATGATAAGCTAAGTGAGGGCAATGATATTGTCATTCTTGTCACTAAAGGAATTTAACACACAGATACCACTTGTTGAAAAATTGAATGACTGAATAGATACTTAAATAAATCTTTTAGAATTCTACATCTGCAAAATCCATTGTATGGCATTTTAATGATTCTCCTTGCTGATAAATTTGCCTTTCATAAGGATGAGGAAACAATAAGCTTCCATAATTGACTATGAAAAACAGGAGACGTTGATAAGTAGAGTTACAGTGACAGGAATCTTGGGGAAGCATGACCATATCATCTTGGATAAATAACTTTGAGAAAGAAATATGCAGTCTTTAAAAGTTAACCTAGTCCCCCTGATCTGTCTGGTGAGGGCATCAGTAAGCATGCAATATGGATACTACAGCTTATCATGTAGATTTTGCCTAACTCCATCAGTATTCAGACCCTTTCCTATTTGTGCTTCCTATTTGTTATAGGTTGTGTTTCTAGAAACCTTCATAGAGGCAACAATGATGAAAAGAATTGCTTTCATGTTTTTCAGTTCCATACTGATCCCATATTCTCTATGGCAGCTATCACACTGGCTAATTTGTATATGTTTTTCTGGTGCTTGATATGTGTATTCATTTTCTGAAAGAGAAAAAATACTAGCTGATTACATATATTCTTACTTCCCCTCCGTATTTTCAACTCTCCTCTACTGGAGCAGAGTGACTAAAATGGGAATTACGTGATGAAGTCATGTTCTAAAGGACATGCACAAAAGATAGAAAGAGGGACATGAAAACGAAGAGATATGTTGAAAAGAGCTCTTGTACCTTTAAGAAGCTCACTTGGGAAGTTAAAAACCAGAAAGAGGTGAAAAGCAAGAACAAACACTAGATTCAGGTAAACGGTAATTTTTACTCTGTGCAGAGCTGGAAGAAGAACATGGCTTAGGGTAGATAAGTTACTGTTAAATATGCCAGCAAAGGCAGAATGATTCATTCCTCTCTTATTTTACTCCATTTTATCTATCAAGGAGAATGATCTCCAAACTGTAAAGCATAAAACAAAATGCATAAAGAGCAGATCATGAAGGAAGGTAGTTGCCAAGATCTTCAAATGGCATCCAACTGTTTTAAATAAGCTCAATCCTCAGAGTATTCACTGGACCCATGCTATCTTTTCCATCTGATATTTCCAGTACTTGATAATTCTACTTTAGTAACCTAATACATTTTCTGCAACTCTGAAATGGGATGGTATGCTAAAATTCTATCCAGTGGAGCTTTTCTATAAGCCAAAACTTAAGAGACTGAACCTCTAATCCAATGAGTAGTCCTTGATTTTTTTTTTTTTTTTTTGGAATTTGAATCTTTTACCATTTCTGTGTCTTATCCATTGTTGGGAATCCCCTTTACTTCAGCCTGGACAATGTCCATTACTTCTTTAAATTGTGACTGAAAACTGGAACATAACCTTCTAGGACACTATATTTATTTTGCTCTGTTGAATGACTATAATGGACCTACCCTCCTCAATATTTACATGTACCCTGCCATGTCCCTTCCCCTGTTTGTAATGATGAAGCTTCTTTGCTTTAACAGCCAGTCTATATAATGACCCTAGACTGTGCCTACTCAAATGCCAGGTCCTAGGTCCAAGAACTATCACCTTTGTGGTAGTTGTACCACTCTGAGTGACACAAAAAGGAAACCGAACTTTTCCTAACAGGTTTTCAAGATGCAGGGGATCCCTCTTCTTTGTGGAAACAAAGCCTGGGTCTATTTACATGTTTGTAAGTGTCATACTGACTTTAGAGACTTTGTAAGAACAACCATCCTGAATGTTGCCCCTGCCCCTTCAGCAATGGCTTTCTCAATGTCTGTTTTGTTTTTTAGTGTCCTTGACAAACAAGATTCCTCCCCTTCAGGATTACATTTTGAAACCTCAGTCCTCTCATGCTCATCCTAGCCACCTCTGAGCACAAGGTCTAGCACACCTGGATACCAGGAGGGCATTTGTGTCACTTGTAGAGAACAGGGAAAGCACTTCCTTACCCTCCACCAGAGCATCACTCATTCTAGATTGTCATATATCATTGACATGACATATCCTATTCATAAAGGTTGATCTTAAAGCTATAAAATATAAATAATTATTGTTCTTTTTCTTAGAAAAAAAGTAACAGGTATTACATAATTGTTTAGTGATGGAACTCAAATTAAAATCTTAGTTTTATCATTCCCAGTCTGGATGTTTTTTTCTCACTATATTACAATATTTTCTTTGTGTACCAAGGCATTATCTCTTTTTAAAAAATACATTGTGTATTTGGAAATGGATTTCAATATCCAATAGTTTTGGGAAAAAGAATATAAAATTAAATTATGTGCTTTTTAATGAAAGATTTTACATAGAATCTGATATATTTATGTGAATTATGAATCTCCAATGGTGGTATATATAGTATGCAATCCTCAAATTGATAAAGGAGCACAGAGTCCCTTTTTTTATCATGGAACATTTTCATGTAGATTTCACCTTGGGAAAGGATGCCTGAACTCATTTCATGGCATTAAGGTTGTCTCAATTGCTTTTCTGAGTGAATTCCTAAGTACTATTTTCCTGTTCATTCTTTCTGTGACTTTACTCAGTCTACAATTTCTTATCTGTAACATTTAATTTAATTTCAATTTCCCCATATTCTATTTCCAAAATTTCTAGGTAAGTTTTGGTTTTTTATTCATTGCTGCTTTGTTTCATAGTATATTGTGTGTGTGCTTTAATGGATGTAATTCCTTCCATTTTCTTTTGAAGCATTGTAGCTATATTTGTTTATAAAGTTTTGCCATACTGTTCTATAACAATAACTTCATCTGGAGTTTATTCTGTTGATTTTGTATTTTGTTGACACTGTTAGTATTAGGTTTAATTTATGTTTATATATTTCTATTGTGGATTTACTTTAGTTTTCTCTCTCTCTCTTTCCCTCCCTTTCCAGTTATCTTCCCCAATCCAGAGGTCCCATGAGTGCATCTAATTTGTCTGAGAGCTCTAGTTAAGTACTGAGTCTTAAGAAGGCAGTCTTGATCTCTCATCCCGTGGAGAAGTCAGAGCTATCACCTACCTAGGCACACTCAGCTAACAGATTTATTAAATGTCTGGTCATGAGGTGAAGCTATAAACGTAGAAACACTTGGAAGGACTTCTCTCAACTTCCTTTCTTTCATGAGTGAGGGATCCCACTCAAGGCATGAACTTTGGTTTCATGTATCCCAACTCACATGGAAATTTTTCTTCCCCTTGCCCACAAGATGTGCCATTTCCTGCATACACGCTCAGAACAAAGAATTTTATCCTCACATACTGTAGTATTTTTGGACTACTTCTTGTTTACAGTGATATTGATATTATTTTAAAATTCAGCTATCATTTAAAATATTGTATTAGACATTCCACAAGTTTGAGGAATAAGGGATTTATTGAAAAATAAATTTATGCTATCTTTTCTATTGGAAGACCCTAATTTCTTTTTTTCTTCTTTTTTTTTTCTTTTTTTTACAGGCTGTAAATAAATGCAATTTATTTTTAAAATATAAGAATAAATAAAGCTATATAGGATAAAAAGCTATTATGCAGAGACTAAAAAAAATTCAACAAAAATTAATGGATCTTCTTCATATATATATGCCATATGTAGAAAACTTTTAAATTTTAAAGAATTGTTTTTAATTGGCTAATTTTTAAAATAATTTTATTTAATTTATTTTTTTATACTGCAGGATCTTATTAGTCATCATTTTTATACACATCACTGTATACATGTCAATACCAATCGCCCAATTCATCACACCACCATACCCAACCCCCCGCCGCTTCCCCTACTTGGTGTCCATACGATTCTTCTCTACATCTGTGTCTCATTTTCTGCCCGAAAAACGATTCATCTGTACCATTTTTCTAGGTTCCACATATATGCATTAATATACGATATTTGTTTTTCTCTTTCTGACTTATTTCACTCAGTATCACAGTCTCCAGATTCATCCACATCTCTACAAATGACACAATTTCATTCCTTTTTATGGCTGAGTGATATTCCATTATATATATGTATCACATCTTCTTTATCCATTCATCTGTCGATGGACATTTAGGTTATTTCCATGACGTGGCTATTGTAAATAGTGCTGCAATGAACATTGGGGTGCATGTGTCTTTTTGAATTATGGTTTTCTCTGGGTATATGCCCAGTAGTGGGATTTCTTGATCATATGGTAATTCTATTTTTAGTTTTTAAAGGAACCTCCATACTTTTCTCCATAGTGGCCGTATCAATTTACATTCCCACCAAGAGTGCAAGAGGGTTCCCTTTTTTCCACACTCTCTCCAGCATTTGTTGTTTGTGGATTTTCAAATGATGTCCATTCTAACTGGTGTGAGGTGATACCACATTGCAGTTTTGATTTCATTTCTCTAATAATTAGTGATGTTGAGCAGCTTTTCATGTGTCTCTTGGTCATCTATATATCTTCTTTGGATAAATGTCTATTTAGGTCTTCTACCCATTTTTGGTTTGTTGTGTTTGTTTTTTTGATAATGAGCTGCAGAGCTGCTTGTAATTTTGGAGATTAATCCTTCGTCAGTTGCTTCACTTGCAAATATTTTCTCCCATTCTAAGTGTTGTCTTTTCATCTGGTATATGGTTTCCTTTGCTGTGCAAAAGCTTTGAAGTTTCATTAGGTCCCATTTGTTTATTTTTTATTTTTATTTCAATTACTCTAGCAGGTGGATCAAAAAAGATCTTGCTGTGAATTATATCAAAGAGTGTTCTTCCTTTGTTTTCCTTTAAGAGTTTTATAGTGTTGGGTCTTACATTTAGGTCTCTAAACCATTTTGAGTTTATTTTTGTGTATGGTGTTAGGGAACATTCTAATTTCATTATTTTATATGTAGCTGTTCAGTTTTCCCATCACCACTTATTGAAAAAACTGTCTTTTCTCCATTGTATATCCTTGCCTCCTTTGTCATAGATAAGTTGACAATAGGTGTGTGGGTTTATCTCTGGGCTTTCTACCTTGTTCCATTGATCTATGTTTCTGTTTTGGTGCCAGTACCATATTGTCTTGATTACTGTTGCTTTATAGTATAGTCTGCAGTCAGGGAGCCTGATTCCTCCAGCTTCAGTTTTTTCCCCACAAGACTGCTTTAGCTATTCGGGGTCTTTTGTGTCTCAATACAAATTTTAAGATTTTTTGTTCTAGTTCCATAAAAAGTGTCACTGGTAATTTGACAGGGATTGCATTGAATCTGTAGATTGCTTTGGGAAGTATACTGATGTTAACAATGTTGATTCTTCCAATCCAAGAACATGGTATATGTCTCCATCTGTTTGTATCATCTTTAACTTCTTTCATTAGTGTCTTATAGTTTTCTAAATACAGTTCTTTTGTCCCCCTAGGTAAGTTTATTACTAGTTATTTTATTCTTTTTGTTGTAATAGTAAATGGGAGTGTTTCTTTAATTTAAATTTCAGATTTTCCATCATTAGTGTATAGGAATGCAAGAGATTTCTGTGCATTAATTTGGTATCCTGCAATTTTACCAAATTGATTGATTAGCTCTAGTAGTTTTCTGGTGGCATCTTTAGGATTCTCTATGTATAATATCATGTCATCTGGAAACAGTGACAGTTTTACTTCTTCTTTTCCAATTTGCATTCCTTTTATTTCTTTTTCCTCTGAGTGCAATGGCTAGGACTTCCAAAACTATGTTTAATAATAGTGGTAAGAGTGGACATACTTGTCTTGTTCCTGACCTTAGAGGAAATGCTATCAGTTTTTCACCATTGAGAATGATGTTTGCTGTCGGTTTGTCGTATATGGCCTTTATTATGTTGAGGTAGGTTCCCTCTAAGACCACTTTCTGGAGAGTTTTTATCATGAATGGGTGGTGAATTTTGTCAAAAGATTTTTCTGCATCTGTTGAGATGATCATATGGTTTTTATTCTTCAATTTGTTAATATGGTGTATCACATTGATTGATTTGCATATATTTAAGAATCCTTGCATCCCTGGGTTAAGTCCCACTTGATCATAGTGCATGATCCTTTTAGTGTGTTGTTGGGTTCTCTTTTCTAGTATTTGGTTGAGGATTTTTTCATCTATATTCATCAGTGATATTGTTCTATAATTTTCTTTTTTTGGAGGATCTTTGTCTGGTTTTGGTATCAGGGTGATTGTGGTTTCATAGAATGAGCTTGAGAGTGTTCCTTCCCTTGCAATTTTTTGGAAGAGTGTGAGAAGGCTGGGTGTTAGCTCTTCACTAAATGTTTGATAGAATTCACCTGTGAAACCATCTGGTCCTGGAATTTTGTTTATTGGAAGATTTCTAATCATAGTTTCAATTTTATTACTTGTGATTGGTCTGTTCATATTTTCTATTTCTTCCTGATTGAGTCTTGGAAGGTTATACCTTTCTAAGAATTTTTTCCATTTCGTCCAGGTTGTCCATTTTATTGGCAGTAGAGTTGCTTGTAATAGTCTGTTAGGATGCTTTGTATTTCAGCAGTGTCCTTTGTAACTTTAACTTCTCCTTTTTCATTTCTAATTTTATTGATTTGAGTCCTCTCCCTCTTTTTCTTGATGAGGCTGGCTAATGGTTTATCAATTTTGTTTATCTTCTCAAAGAACTAGCTTTTAGTTTTATTGATCTTTGCTATTGTCTTCTTTGTTTCTATTTCATTTATTTCTGCTCTGATCTTTATGATTTCTTTCCTTCTGCTAACTTTGGGTTTTTTTTTCTTTTGTTGTTCTTCTTTCTCTAGTTCCTTTAAGTGTATGGTTAGATTTTATTTGAGATTTTTCTTGTTTCTTGAATTAGCCTTGTGTAGCTGTAAACTTCCCTCTTAGAATTGCTTTTGCTGCATCCCATAGGTTTTGGATTGTCATGTTTTCATTGTCATTTGTCTTTAGGTACTTTTTTATTTCCTCTTTGATTTCTTCAGTGATATCTTGGTTATTTAGTAACATACTGTTACTGTTACTGTTACTGTTTAGTAATGTATTGTTTAGCCTCCATGTGTTTTTCTTTTTTATGTTTCTTTCCCTGTAATTCATTTCTAATCTCATAGCATGATCAGAAAAGATGTTTGATATGATTTCAATTTTTCTTAAATTTAGTGAGGCTTGAATTGTGACTCAAGATGTGATCTATCATGGAGAATTTTCCACTTTTTGAGAAGAAAGTGTAATCTGCTGTTTTTGGATGGAATGTCCTATAAATATCAGTTAAATCTATCTGGTCTATTGTGTCATTTAAAGTTTCTGTTTCCTTATTTATTTTCATTTTCGATGATGTGACCATTGGTGTAAGTGAGGTGTTAAAGTCCCCCAGTATTATTGTGTTACTGTCGATTTCCCTTTTTATAGCTGTTAACAGTTGCCTTATATATTGAGGTGCTCCTATGTTGTGTGCATATATATTTATAATTTTTATATCTTCTTGTTGGATTGATCCCTTGATCATTATGTGGTGTCCTTCCTTGTCTCTTGTAATGTTCTTTATTTTAAAGTCATTTTATCTGATATGAGTATTGCTACCCTAGCTTTCTTTTGATTTCCATTTACATGGAATATCTTTTTCCATTCCCTCATTTTCAGACTGATTGTGGCCCTAGGTCTCAAGTGGGTCTCTTGTAGACAGCATATATATGGTATGGGGCTTGTTTTTGTATCCATTCAGCAAGATTGTGTCTTTTGTTTGGAGTATTTAATCCATTCACGTTTAAGGTAATTATCAATATGTATGTTCCTATGACCATTTTCTTAATTGTTTTGGGTTTGTTTTTGAGGTGTTTTCCTTCTCTTGTGTTTCCCACTTAGAGAAGTTCCTTTATCATTTGTTTTTAGATCTGGTTTGGTGGTGCTGAATTCTCTTAGTTTGTCTGTAAAGCTTTTGATTTCTTCATCGAATCTGAATGAGATCCTTGCCGGGTAGAGTAATCTTGGTTGTGGTTTCTTCCCTTTCATCACTTTAAGTATATCGTGCCACTCTCTTCTGGCTTGTAGAGTTTCTGCTGTGAAACCAGCTGTTAATCTTATGGGAGTTTCCTTGTATGTTATTTGTCATTTTTCCCTTGCTGCTTTCAATCATTTTTCTTTATCTTTAATTTTTGCCTATTTGATTACTATTTGTCTCAGCATGTTTCTCCTTGGGTTTATCCTGTATTGGACTCACTGCACTTCCTTGACTTGGGTGGCTATTTCTTTTCCCATGTAAGGGAAGTTTTTGACTATAATCTCTTCAGGTATTTTCTCTGGTCCTTTCTCTCTCTTTTCTACTTCTGGGACACCTATAATACACATGTTGTTGTGTTTAATGTTGTCCCAGAGGTCTCTTAGGTGTCTTCATTTCTTTTCATTCTTTTTTCTTTATTCTGTCCTGCAGCAATGAATTCCACCATTCTGTGTTCCAGGTACCTTATCCATATTGTTTAGCCTCCATGTGTTTTTATTTTTTATGTTTCTTTCCCTGTAATTCACTTCTAATCTCATAGTGTTGTGGTCAGAAATGATGCTTGATATGATTTCAATTTTCTTAAATTTACTGAGGTTTGATTTGTGACTCAAGATGTGATCTATCATGGAAAATGTTCCATGCACACTTGAGAAGAAAGTGTAAGCTGCTGTTTTTGGATGGAATGTCCTTCTGCCTCCCTTATTCTGCAATTGATTCCCTCTAGTGTAGTTTTCATTTCAGTTATTGTATTGTTCATCTCTGTTTGTTCTTTAATTCTTCTAGGTCTTTGTTAAACATTTCTTGCTTCTTCTCGATCTTGGCCTCCATTCCTTTTCTGAGGTCTTGGATCATCTTCACTATCATTATTCTGAATTCTTTTTCTGGAAGGCTGCCTATCTCCACTTCATTTAGTTGTTTTTCTGGGGTTTTATCTTGTTCTTTCATCTGGTACATAGCTCTCTGTCTTTTAATCTTGTCTTTCTTTCTTTGAATGTGTTTTTATTCCACAGGCTGCAGGATTGTAGTTCTTCTTGCTTTTGCTGTCTGCCATATCAGAAGACCCTAATTTCTAATTGTGACTGTTAATATGCTTCACACTTAAGTGTGGTTAAAGACTAAAGGGTCACTAAATATGTAAGAAGAATTCAATGGCAGAAAAAAATATTTACCTGATAGAGACAGATAATGTGGGGAACAGACAAAATTAAATAAATACCCTTCTCATAATTATCTTCAGCTATACCAAGAGCAAAATCCACAGATAAGACAAAAAATAATGTTATTTAAATTTTTTTAATGAAAAAATTTTGTGGAAATGTAAAATATTAGGAATCAAGTAAAGTTAGAACATAATGTCAAAGTTTTCCATAAAGTGTAACACAAAAACAGTGGAAATTAAAGCTATAAGAGAAAAGACAAATGACTAACAGTATCAATCCAAGATCTAAACAGCTGATATAGAGTCCAGAGCAAACATAAAAATATCTATTTTGCATAAATAATAACCATTTTTAAAAATCAAGGGCATGGAACTCTGCATTGAAAGATGAATGCCCATATAGTGCCCAGCATAGTGAAAAATAATATATCCATCATAAAATAAATTATCATGATATTTCAGAACATGGGGTGTTGATGGAATTATTAGTCACACACAAAATAATGATTTTTATGGATTATAATTTCAAAACAGCAAGAATGAATGTTAGAAACTAATAACTTCAATACTTGTGAACATTATTTTCAATAGTAACCAAACTATCAACTGAATGTGAGGACAAAATAAGACAAAGAAGACTCAGAAAAATTAACCTATCAGTCACCTTTTTGTGAGAAGCAACATGATGATGTGTTCTAGAAATATGCAGTTAGTCAACCAAGGCAGATTAAGATTTCATATCCAGGAAGAAAGAATGTAATCATACTAGGAGAACATTTAAGAGAATTCTTTAGACTATAATGAAGAAGCATTCTTAGAGAGAGCATTCAAGTCTAGGTTGTAGTTAGAAGATAGAAAGTTGTGGTAGGAAAGTCCTCAGGGAATAGAAAATGATAACAGAATATCTGATATGGTAGCATATTCAGGAAAAATGTAGGGTTTGTGTTTACTGGATATAGCAAGAAAGAAAAAGAAAGGCAAATAGAAAACTAATGGAAAGCAAACTGCTGTGAAGAAAGGGAATGTAATAACAATATATTATTTGTCTCAGCAGTGAGCAATATTTATATAATTATTATAAGATTAATGTAACTATGGTTTAACTGAGTGACTTACTATTTGCATATATGTGGAAGATGAGAAGCAGTTGTTGTATGAGGAATAATGTCTAAGTCAATACAAAATTTTGCATTATTTGCATCTTTAGAAATATGAAGGTGATTACTAGAAGACACAACAAAAGGAGCTGTATAAGAGGTATATTGGGACATGGGATTGCCATTAAGAATTATTTATGTTTTCAAACTATGTGTATGTGTTCTGTAGATAAAGATAAAACCTAAACCAAGCCCAAAAAACTTCAGTGCTCTCTTACCTCTCCCTCTTTCTCTATCTGTCTTTTCCATGAAGCTTTCCACCATCCATCCAGTTCATTTATTCATCCCTAGAGTCAACAACAAAACACAGAAAATGATGAGCAACCATTTTCTCACGTCTCCCAAGAATGGTACATAACTAGTGCCATCTTAGATACATAGGAAAGAAGTTGATTCATTATATTCAATGGATCCCTTAGGCCATTAAGACAATTATCTTGCTGAATAGATGGAGAAAGTCTGTACTTTGGCTCTGTTAACACTTAACTCATTGTTTTGATTATCTCTGCATAGTACCTCCTCCCATTATATCCATGATATTTTTTATCATTCTGCCTATACTAACTTTCTGCTTTCTAATTTTCTGCTCCAAAGCCTGTTTCTTTCTCTAGTTTCCTTAAAGGCAGAACTGTATCCTATATATCAAGTGCCAAAACATTGTCTGATATTTAATATATGACTCATAGATCTTGATTTAGTTTTGCTAATTAATCCATGTATATGTATTTTAGAAGACTGAAGTGTCTCTGGCAAAAATGGTGGGCAATTGAAAAAGCCAAGTCATACCTCCACATTACCACTCACCCACTGAATGCACTTGGAAAAGTTTACACTCTTGGAGGCTTGTTTCCTCATTTACTCAGTGGTGTTGGTAATATGTTAGCTAAACATCTCATGGAACTGTTGCTAATACCCAGAGAGAAGATGAAGGAGGTGATATTAAGAACAATCTATCCAGCACCTAGGAGCTTAGAGCTAAGGACTCCTTACAACAAGTCTTATGGTCCTTCCTGCATGGCAAGGCTGGTCTTCCAAAACCAGTAAAGTGTTTAAATTTGCAAAGATGGTCTAAAGTTAACCAGAACCCCCCAGCATGGTAGGCTCATAAAAGTGGCAAAGGTTGGGACATAAATAAGGTAATTCTGAGTACAGGATTGAGTTTAAATAATGCCATCACATAAAGAAATGCATAGGATGGTTTTCTGTCCCTGGCCCCTGCATTTGCTGAATACACAGTGAGGTCTTAGGGTTTAGTGACAAGATATCAGCAAAAGGTGAGCTATAGACAGATCTGATAAAAGTTGGACAGCACTGTGCACAAATAGCTCCCACTGAAGGCCAGCAAAATGAATAAGACCTTTCTCTGTGAAAGTGTGTGTGTTGTATAAACAAAGTTTACCCAAAATAATTTTCCAAAATCTGTTAATCTACTGACTTTCCCCCTCACCACTGGGAAATGAGAATTGAAAATATTTAAATATTGGCAGAGGGATGGGATCTGGGCGGCAAACCAATATTCTCCATTAAAGTTTGAGATTTAAAGATCCATTTATCAAAACCTTTGGTGTGTGCCCAAATCTTCCTGAATTAATGCATGCGTGTGTATGAAAATCAATGTTTCCAGCCCATATAAACACTGCAGCTCTGAAGCAATCTCTCAAAGCCAAAGAGGGTTAAATATTTAAACAAGCTATGTATTGAAATACATTTTTAATGCCGTGAAGTCATTCTGATGAAAGATTACTCAGGAGCCTTCATTACTGAGTGTAGAGAGTAATGTGGTATTATCGGAACAGATGGCCCAACTGTCTGTGGGCCCTGGCTCCCCTCAGGGTAGATTCAAATACTACTCCTAGAGTCAGCTGTTGGTAGCCAGTGGCCTGAATGGATGGCTGCCTGCACACCACACATCCCTGCATGACAGCCATGCTGGCTGCTGTCTCGGGGAATATTTCCTTAAGGAGTCAAATGCTGATTTGATTTGATTTGATTTCTTTGTGAGCACGTCATGCTTCTGCTGTTTGTTTCGAGCAGAAGCTGTTGTTCAGGAATCCAGAGTGGATGAGATGACCATTTAGCTGCATGTTGTCTGATTTCAGCTGGGGTACTTTCAAAAGTCTGAATGGAGTATGATTTAAGGCTACCTATTTTGTTACCTGTTTCTGCTGAGATATTATAGTGAGTAGAAAGGGCACTTCACTGTGCTTAAATTTGAATGTCCTGAGCTGTAGTGCTTTTGCCCTTGATTACTAGCTGTGTGGCTTTGGGAAACTTGCATAATTGTTTTGAGCCCAGTTATTTTTAAATGTGATCCCTTATACTGCTTTCTTTTATAGCTTTCTCTGACCACATTTTCAGTATTGTGATTACAGAAAAAAATCGTATAGAGAATATTAGTGATAGAAAGAGGACTGGATTCAGATCCAGGTGGAGGAATCTGGTCTCCAAACACCTTTCAAACCCCTTTGCATCACTGAGTCTCACTTTTGTTGTCTCTAAAATGACATGAAACTTCCTGTTCTATCTACCTCTACTGAACGTTTTGAGGAATCTGTAAAAATACTGAAAAATGTCTGTTGAAAGGATACATTTCTGATTGTGAAAGCTAGAGATGAGCAAATGGGGAAGATTATGACACTGTGAGGAGGAGGGGTCTGAGGTGGCCTGTGCGACTGGTACATTTCAGAGCATATGGGTAATTTGTAAATTAAACTCCGTGCTGTCCTATCTAAGTCAGATTAGCTAAGTGACTCTGTTCACCGTTGCTTTCCAAGCCCTGATATGGGAGGAAATATGTCACCAAAAGCAACCATCTGAGTTTTATTTATTTGAGTATCAATCAGGTCAAGACTAGAAGCCACATGGACTACCAAGAGACCATAAATGATGAGCACATATTGTGGTTTTGCATTTGGATGATGAAAGAAATTTATAAAGGTAAATGTGAGACTTGATGAAAATAATTACATTCTTGAACCAAATATTGACCAAATTAAACATTTCTGAGATTTTTTTAATGTGCTATTGGTGACAGGTATTCAGTAAAGAATAACACTCTTCTGGGAGAGAAAATAAAGAACACACACTCTTCTAAGTAGCCACAATCTTCTGTGGGAAGCGTGAAAAGGGAAAAGTTGGAGACGATTTAAAAGAACACTTGGCAGCTTTCACATCCAGCCTCCTTGTTACAATCCCACTAATTCGCCAAGGTTCAAATCATCAACTGTAAGAGGAATTGGATCCAGACATTTTGAGTCACAGACTGATAGCTGCCATTTTCATTAGGTAAAGCCTGTCATTACCTCTGCTTGCTTATTAGCTGTGGGAGCTGATAGCTATATATGTACAGCAGGGGCCGGCAGGTGTCAAGTCCTGCAGCTCTGCACTGGTTTGGCATGTTAAGGGTCTCTAGTTTCATTATTTCTTTTACCTACAGATTAACTAGTTTCTACAACCCATTTATTAATTTCACTTCCACCCAGAGGCATTACAACTATACCATAGGCATCCAACAATATGTCCCTACTGGCAATGTCACTATTTCATCCCTGCCCCTTGGAACTCATTATTGAACCAATTGCTTCCTGGTCAAGTCATATGATTCCTTCTGAACTTATAATAGTTAAGGGACATTTGTGAATTTGATCTCTGGAGGTCAATTCATGAAACCAATGCATGAATCCTCTGGAATATTCCACACAATTTCTTTCTTCTTTCAGTTTGTTTTCTCAATTCCTTCCACCTAAAATATCTATATGCCATTCCCTTGGGATGTTTAAATTTTTCCTACCCTCTTTGTTTCTAAGTAATCTTCATGATTTCCATGGAGCATCTCCTAACCTACTAACTTCGTATGTTCTTTAACTAATATGAACTATGATACCACATGCCTTTGAAACACTTTTTTGTCACATAAAATATAGTATCACACTGTTAGCTAGCTGTTGGGGATGCACCAGTGAATTATCTGTAGTCCTTATCTTCTGTCATGTAACTAGCCTGTATGACTTTGAGAAAATGATTAATCTCTCTCATCTACCATGGAAATAATACCACCTCCACAAATTGTTGTGAGAACAAAATAAGAAAGTGTGAAATTCTTTGTAAATTTTAAAGTGGTACATGAGCACAAGGTATTAATTTTATTATGCCTACTTCCAATCATATTTGCTTTCAATCATTTGGTGTATAAAGATCAAGATATTTTTTGTTAGTTTTAGCAGAGTGATTTGCACATAAAAATTGAATTGATTGATTCATTTGTGACTTCAGATTTATGATCCAGGGTCTAATAATATTTCAAAATCTTAGAAGTCCATGACTGAGGTTTAGAGTTTCCTTTCTTTTTAGTCCTTGCAAGTTCAAATGGAGTTGTTTCCCACTTATATGAGATTGTGGTCACTCAAATATGGAGGCTATATGGGGCTGGGGTTCTGGGCATCTGTCCTCCATATAATCTCATTATACTTTACTCATAACTTTCCAGTTTAGGAAAAGCACCTTGGCCAGCTGTTCTTCATCAACTTTTTAGTTGATCTAACTGATTTTAAAGTCTGCTGGCCTCATTTTGGTGTTAGAACTTTTTTTTTTTTTTTTTTTTTTTTTTTTTTTTTTTTTTTGCGGTATGCGGGCCTCTCACTGCTGTGGCCTCCCCCACCGCGGAGCACAGGCTCCGGACGCGCAGGCCCAGCGGCCACGGCTCACGGGCCCAGCCGCTCCGCGGCACGTGGGATCCTCCCGGACCAGGGCACGAACCCGCGTCTCCCGCATCGGCAGGCGGACTCTCAACCACTGCGCCACCAGGGAAGCCGGTGTTAGAACTTTTAGCAAAAATATCTTCAGATATAAATAATAAAGAAGAATAACAAAAGTGAGCAGTAAATTTTGAATGCATCATTTTTTTATTTTTTAAAAGTATATTCATGTGTATATTCATGTATATTCATGTGTATAAGTCCATGTAATCTTTTGGGCATGTTTATGAATGAAAACATTCTAAAATTTATTTTATAGATAAGAAGTCCAAGGAAACTAGCTCCAAAATAATAATGTCTATATTTTTTTCTCTTTACAGTGACAATAACTATAAATCTAATTTATTTGAAGAAGCAATTATAAAATCAGTTTTACATATTATCTATCCAAATCACCCTACCCTGGGACAGAGGACTGATCTAACTATATATCTGTGTGAGAAAAAAAAAAAAAAAAATTGTGGAAAGTGACTCTTGTCCCCTAAACCACAGAGATCACTGCCATCAGGTTTGTATGTAGAATCAAAACTTGAGAATGTTCTCAAGGCAGCTGCTGGAGGAGGAAATCTGAATGAATTGTTAGTGGAAGACACCACACGTCATGTCATCTTGGAAGGCATTCATTGTCAGATACAGGAGAAAAATTATTTTGTGAATGAGAAACAAAGAAGTGGACAATAATCGGATATAGTTTTCTTATTTTCAAATTATTTTAATTGAAATAATTCTTTTAGACTTCTTTAGACATAGATTTTTAGGAAAACCTCTGTTGTATATACATGAAAAAAAAAAAACTAAGTAAGATACACTGGTTTTGGAGGTCCTCAGTCTTTTCTAACTCTGACTTTTCTCAATGACTTCTCTACTTGGATATTGATGCTCATTTATTTGCAAAAAATATTGTCTTCTGAGCCATGAAAAGAATTGATGAGTCAGCATTCCTTAAAAGGTTGTTCTAGTATTGCCTCCAGGAGTTTTCTGGGTTTTGGTTTTGGGGTTTTTTTTTGAAACTGCTGTGACTCACTCTTGAAGTTAACTTAAGGATGATTATTACAATAGTAACTGTTGTTATTTTGTGATCTCAGAGGTGTAAAATATGGTGAGACAAATTCATTTTGGTTGTCTATGAGTATATGGAAATAGGAAATGAATTTGTAGTCAGGGATTAGAGAGTGGCGTAAAACTAGGAGTCCAGTAAATATAGAAAAAGAGTGGAGGTCATTCCTTGGATAGCTGTGGGATTGGAGATGACTTTTCTGCACTCTCTGGGGCCGATACAGTGGTGGAAATGGGAGAGTAAACTAAAACTGAATAATTGTATACAATAACACGGGACCAGGTCTACCCCATTATTTAAAGACGGGAGCTGCACAGTTACAATATAATTATTCACAAAACAATCTGTACAATACTGTTTAGAGGTGACAGCTGTAAATTAGACATCCGGCATCCTGAGTGCCAATCACACTTCTGTCATTAACTTGTAAGAGTTGACTTAGGTGATTGTTATTTTTCTCATCTGAAAATGGAAAGGATCCTACTTTCTTCCCTTTCCTCTCTCTAGGAATTACTATTGGCTTCCATAGACAGTTATTTAATAGCTGCTACATACAAGGTAACCAGATAGGTCTACCCTCATCTGGCTGTAAACATGAGCCTACAGCAGAGGGTCCTTATATTACACATGAGGAACCTGACACTTAAGTCTGTTGAGTCACCAGGACTAGTTCAACTCACTACTAAACAGCAGAGATGGGATTAAATATAGACCTATTGATTCAATCCAGTTTTCCTTTGTTATATCATGTAACAATAACTGAGAGATGCAAGAGGGAGGAGATATGGGGATACATGTATATGTATAGCTGATTCACTTTGTTATAAAGCAGAAACTAACACACCATTTTAAAGCAATTATACTCCAAAAAAGATTTAAAAAAAAAGAATGAAATTAGAACACTCCCCAACACCATACACAAAAATAAACTCAAAATGGATTAAAGACCTAAATGTAAGGCCAGACACTATAAAACTCTTAGAGGAAAACAGAGGGAGAACACTCTATGACATAAATCACAACAAGATCCTTCAGGAGCCACCCTCTAGAGAAATGAAAATAAAAACAAAAATAAACAAATGGTACGTAATGAAACTTAAAAGCTTTTCCACAACAAAGGAAACCATAAACAAGATGAAAAGACAACCCTCAAAAAAGTGGGAGAAAATATTTGCAAACAAAACAAATGACAAAGCATTAATCTCCAAAATGTATAAGCAACACATGCAGTTCAATATCAAAAAAACAAACAAGTCAATCCAAAAATGGGCAGAAGACCAAAGTAGACATTACACCAAAGAAGATATCCAGATTTCCAACAAACACATGAAAGGATGCTCAACATCACTAATCATTAGAGAAATACAAATCAAAACTACATTGAGGTATCATCTTGCACCAGTCAGAATGGCCAACATCAAAAAATCTACACAGAGTAAATGCTGGAGAGGGTGTGGAGAAAAGGGAACCCTCTTGCACTGTTGGTGGGAATGTAAATTGATACAGCCACTATGGAGAACAGTATGGAGGTTCCTCAGAAAGCTCAAAATAAAACTACCATACGACCCAGAAATCCCACTACTGGGCATATACACTGAGAAAACCATAATTCAAAAAGAGTCATGTACCACAATATTCACTGAAACTCTATTTAAAATATCCAGGACATGGAAGCAACCTAAGTGTCTATTGACAGATGAATGGATAAAGAAGATGTGACACATATATACAGTAGAATATTACTCAGCCATAAAAAGAAATGAAATTGAGTTATTTGTAGTGAGGTGGATGGACCTAGAGACTGTCATAAGAGTGAAGTAAGTCAGAAAGAGAAAAACAAATACCATATGCTAACACATATATATGGAATCTAAAGAGAAAAAAAGTGGTTCTGAAGAACCTAGGGGCAGGACAGGAATAAAGATGCATATGTAGAGAATGGACTTGAGGACATGGGGAAGGGGAAGGGTAAGCTGGAATGAAATGAGAAACTGACATGGACCTATATACACTTCCAAACGTAAAACAGGTAGCTAAGGAGAAGCAGCTGCATAGTACAGGGAGATCAGCTCGGTGCTTTGTGTCCACTTAGAGGGGTCGGATAGTGAGGGTGGGAGGGAAGTGCAAGAGGGAGGAGGTATGAGGAGGTATGTATATGTATAGCTGATTCACTTTCTTGTACAGCAGAAAATAGCACCATTGTAAAGAAATTATACTCCAATAAACATGTTAAAAAAATAAAGGATAATTGTGAGAGCTTAAAACAACATAAAGGGCTATAGGGGAATAATGTGTTAATGATATAGTCACTTTGTATATGGAAAATTTCGATCTCATATATTTTGATTAAAGTTTTGCTTCTTTTCTTGATGAGGAGATGCACAAATTCTGTTTACTGAAAAATCTTATCCTGTGCCTTTAGAGTTTTTTTCCATGTCTCCCTCACCTCTACCACCGTCACTACCAAACTCAGAAGTTGATTGTTTACTGAGAAACTTGGACTAAATAGGAAACAGACTGCAAGTCAGTCCCAACAGCACCATATTTAACAATACCTACAAGATAAAAGTTACATACTCAAAGTAATCCAGAGTGCATAAATGAATATTCACAGAGCTATTATCACAAATTTGGCATTGTGTTCTGTCATTTTATATTTGTCAGTTCATAAAATTCTTGCTATCCTGCTGATCAGAAAACTGAAGCTTTGGCAAGGTTACCCAGTTTATCCAAATTCACATAGGTCTTTTGATTCACTGCTTATCCCATTCTAGCCATGAGATTCTTTTCAAGGGCAGTAGAAATCAGGGCCGGTCAAATTCAAATTCCTGTGGTAACACTATAAGTACCTGTGTTTCTGTAGCCAGGGGATTTTTAAAAGGGAGTGCACAGGAATTACAAGATGGCAGGTCAGGGAGCAAACTTTCTTTTATGACTGCTCTGCATGGCATGAGAGATCTTAGTTCCCCAACCAGGAATCGAACACTTGTCCCCTGCAGTAGAAGTGTGGAGTCTTTTTTACATCTTTATTGGAGTATAAATGTTTTACAATGGTGTGCTAGTTTCTGCTTTATAACAAAGTGAATCAGCTATATATATATATATATATATATATATATATATATATATATATATATATACACACACACACACATATCTCTATATCTCTTCCCTCTTGCATCTCTCTCCCTCCCACCCTCGCTATCCCACCCCTCTAGGTGTTCAAAATCACTGAGCTGAACTCCCTGTGCTATGTGGCTGCACCCCACTAGCTATAGGTTTTATATTTGGTAGTGTATGTACGTACATGCCACTCTCTCACTTCATCCCAACTTACCTTTCCCCCTCCCCATGTCCTCAAGTCCATGCTCTAGTAGGTCTGCATCTTTATTTCTGTCCTGCCCTAGGTTCTTGATGACCTTTTTTGTGTGTGTTAGATTCCATATATATGTGTTAGCATATGGTATTTGTTTTGTCTTTCTGACTTACTTCACTCTGTATGACAGACACTAAGTCCATACACTGCACTAAATATAACTCAATTTTGTTTCTTTTTGTGGCTGAGTAATATTGCATTGTATATACGTGTCACATCTTCTATATGCATTCACATGTTGATGGACACTTAGGTTGCTTCCATGTCCTGGCTATTGTAAATAGAGCTGCAATGAACATTGTGGTACATGAATCTTCTCAGGGTATATGCCCAGTAGTGGGAATTCTGGGTCATATGGTATTCTATTTTTAGGTTCTTAAGGAACCTCCATACTGTTCTCCATAGTGGCTGTATCAATTTATATTTCCACCAGCATTGCAAGAGGGTTTCCTTTTCTCCACACCCTCTCCAGCATTTATTGTTTATAGATTTTTTGATGATGGCCATTCTGACTAATGTGAGGTGATATCTCATTGTAGTTTGGATTTGAATTTCTCTAATGATTAATGATGTTGAGCATCCTTTTATGTGTTTGTTGGCAATCTGTATACCTTCTTTGGAGAAATGTCTATTTGGGTCTTCTGCCCATTATTGGATTGGGTTGTTTGTTTTCTTTTATATTGAGCTGCATGAGCTGCTTATATATTTTGGAGATTAATCCTTTATCAGTTGCTTCATTTGCAAATATGTTCTCCCATTTTGAGGGTTGTCTTTGCATCTTGTTTATGGTTTCCTTTGCTGAGCAAAAGCTTTTAAGTTTCATTAGGTCCCATTTGTTTAGTTTAGTTATTACTTCTCTTTCTCTAGGAGGGGCTTCAAAAAGGATCTTGCTGTGATTTATGTCATAGAGTGTTCTGCTTATATTTCCTCTAAGAGTTTTAGAATGTCTGGCCTTACATTTAGGTCTTTAATCCATTTTGAGTTTAATTTTGTATATAGTGTTAGTAAGTGTTCTAATTTCATTCTTTTACATGTAGCTGTCCAGTTTTCACAGTATCATTTATTGAAGAGGCAGTACTTTCTCTATTGTATATTCTTGCCTCCTTTATCAAATATAAGGTGACCATATGTGCGTGGGTTTATCTCTGGGCTTTCTATCATGTTGCATTGATCTACATTTCTGGTTTTGTGTGAGTACCATAATGTCTTGATTACTGTAGCTTTGTAGTATAGTCTGAGAGACTTAATCCTCCAGCTCCGTTTTTCTTTCTAAATATTTCTTTGACTACTCAGGGTCTTCTGTGTTTTACATACAAATTGTGAAAATTTTTGTTATAGTTCTGTGAAAAATGCCAGTGATAGTTTGAGAGGGATTGCATTGGATCTGCAGATTGCTTTGAGTAGTACAGTCATTTTCACAATGTTGATTCTTCCAATCCAAGAACATGGTATATATCTCCATATGTTTGTATCATCCTTAATTTCTTTCATCAGTGTCTTACCATTTTCTGCATACAGGTGTTTTGTCTCCTTAGGTAGGTTTATTCCTAGGTATTTTATTCTTTTTGTTGCAGTGAGAAATGGCAGTTTTCCTTAAAGAAAATTTCAGATTTTTCATCATTAATGTATAGGAATGCAAGAGATTTTTGTGCATTAATTTTGTATGCTGCTACTTTACCAAATTCATTTATTAGGTCTATGAGCTTTCTGGTAGTATCTTTAGGATTCTCTATGTATAGTACCATATCATCTGTAAATAATGACAGCTTTAATTCTTTTCCAATTTGGATTCTTTTTATTTCCTTTTCTTCGGTGATTGCAGTGGCTAAAACGTTCACAATAAAGTTGAACAGTAGTGGTGAGAGTGGACAACCTTGTCTTGTTCCTGATCTTAGTGGAAATGGTTTCAGTTTTTCACCACTGAGACCAATGTTAGCTGTGGGTTTGTTGTATATGGCCTTTATTATGTTGAGGTAAGTTTCCTCTGTGCCTACTTTCTAGAGGGTTTTTTTCATAAATCGGTGTTGAATTTTGCCAAAAGCTTTTTCTGCATCTATTGATATGATTATATGGTTTTTCTCCTTCAATTTGTTACTATGCTGTATCACATTGATTTGCATATATTGAAGAATACTTGCATTCCTGGGATAAACCCTGCTTGATCATGGTGCACGATACTTTCAATGTGCTGTTGGACTCTGTCTGCTAATATTTTGTTGAGAATATTTGCATATACTTTAATCAGTGATATTGGCCTGTAGTTTCCTTTCTTTGTGACATCTTTGTCTGATTTTCAAATCAGGGTGATGGTGGCCTTGTACAAGGAGTTTTATAGTATTCCTCCCTCCGCTATATTTTAGAAGACTTTGAGAAGGATAGGTGTTAGCTCTCCTCTAAATGTCCAATAGAATTCGGCTGTGAAGCCATCTGGTCCTGGGCTTTTTCTTATTGGAAGATTTTAAATCACAGTTTCAATTTCCTTGCTTGTGATTTGTCTGTTTATATTTTCTGTTTCTTCCTGGTTCAGTCTTGGAAGGTTGTGCTTTTCTAAGAGTTTGCCTATTTATTCCAGGTTTTCCATTTTACTGGCATCGAGTTGCTTGTAGTAATATCTCATGATCCTTTGTATTTCTGCAGTGTCAGTTGTTACTTCTCCTTTTTCATTTCTAATTCTATTGATTTGAGTCTTCTCCCTTTTTTTCTTAATGAGTCTGGCTAATGGTTTATCAATTTTATTTATCTTCTCAAAAAAACAGCTTTTGGTTTTTTTAATCTTTGATATTGTTTCCTTCATTTCTTTTTCATTTATTTGTGATCTGATCTTTATGATTTCTTTCCTTCTGCCTACTTTGAGGTTTTCTGTTCTTCTTTCTCTAGTTGCTTTAGGTGTAACTTTAGGTTGTTTATTTGAGATGTTTCTTGTTTCTTAAGTTAACATTGTATTGCTATAACTTTTATCTTAGAACTGTTTTTTGCTGCATCCCATAGGTCTTTTGTCATTAGGTTTTCATTGTCATTTGGTTTTAGCTATTTTTTTTGATTTCCTCTTTGATTTCTTCAGTTATCTCCTGGTTATTAAGTAGTGAAATGTTTAGCCTCCATGTGTTTGTATGTTTTACAGATATTTTTCCTGTAATTGATATCTAGTCTCAAAGCATTGTAGTCAGAAAAGATACTTGATACAATTTCAATTTTCTTAAATTCACCAATGCTTGTGATCCAACATATGATCTATCCTGGAGAATGTTCCATTAGCAGTTGAGAAGAAAGTGTGTTCTGTTGTTTTTGGTTAGAATTTCCTATAAATATCAATTAAGTCCATCTTGTGTAATGTATCTTTTAAAGCTTGTGTTTCCTTATTTATTTTCATTTTGGGTGATCTGTCCATAGGTGAAAGTGGGGTGTTAAAGTCCTCTGCTATGAGTGCATTACTGTTGATTTCCCCTTTTATGTCTGCTAGCATTTGCCTTATGTATTGAGGTGCTCCTATGTTGGGTGCATAAATATTTATAACTGTTATATCTTCTTCTTGGATTGATCCCTTGATCATTATGTAATGTCCTTCTTTGTCTCTTGTAATAGTCTTTGTTTTAAAGTCTATTTTGTCTGATATGAGAATTGCTACTCCAGCTTTCTTTTGATTTTCATTTGCATGGAATATCTTTTTCCATTCCCTCACTTTCAGTCTGTATGTGTCCCTAGGTTTGAAGTGAGTCTCCTGTGGACCACATATATGCAGGTCTTATTTTTGTATCCATTCAGCCAGTCTGTGTCTTTTGGTTGAAGCATTTATTCCATTTACATTTAAGGTAATTATTGATATGTGTGTTCCTATAACCATTTTCTTAATTGTTTTGGGTTTGTTTTTGTAGGTCTTTTCCTTCTCTTGTGTTTTCTGCATAGAGGAATTCCTTTAGCATTTGTTGTAAAGCTGGTTTGGTGGTGCTGAATTCTCTTAGATTTTGCTTGTCTGTTAAGGTTTTAATTTCTCCATCAAATCTGAATGAGATCCTTGCTTTGTAGAGTAATCTTGGTTGAAGGTTTTTCCCCTTTCATCACTTTAAGTATGTCTTGCCACTCCCTTCTGGTTTGCAGAATTTCTGCTGAAAAGTCAGCTGTTAAAATTATGGCGATCCCCTTGTATGTTATTTGTTGTTTTTCCATAGCTGCTTTTAATATTTTTCCTTTTATTTATTTATTAATTTTTTTATGGTATGCGGCCTTCTCACTGTTGTGGCCTCTCCTGTTGCGGAGCACAGGCTCTGGACGCACAGGCTCAGAGGCCATGGCTCATGGGCCTGGACACTCTGTGACATGTGGGATCTTCACAGACTGTTGCACAAACCCATGTCCCTTGCATCAGCAGGTGACTCTCAACCACTGCACCACCAGGAAAGCCCTCTTTTAATTTTTTAATTAAAAAATTTAAAAAAAATTTGATAGTTTGATTAATATGTGTCTGGGTGTGTTTCTCCTTGAATTTATCCTGTATGGGACTCTCTGTGCTTCCTTGAGTTGATTGACTATTTCCTTTCCCATATTAGGGAAGTTTTCAACTATAACCTCTTCAAATATTTTCTCAGTCCCTTTCTTTCTCTCTTCTTCTTCTGGGACCCTTATAGTTCAAATGTTGCTGTGATTAATGTTGTCCCAGATATCTCTCACACTACCCTCAATTCTTTTCATTCTTTTTTCTTTATTCACCTCTGCAGTAATTTTTTCCACTATTTTATCTTCTAGGTCACTTATTTGTTCTTCTGCCTTAGTTTTTCTGCTATTGATTCCTTCTAGAGAATTTTTAATTTCATTTACTGTGTTGTTCTTCATTGTTTCTTTGCTCTTTATTTCTTTTAGGTACTTGTTAAACGTTTCTTTTATTTTCTCCATTCTATTTCCAAGGTTTTGGACCATCTTTACTATCATTACTCTGAATTGTTTTTTAATGTAGACTGCCTATTTCCTCCTCATTTGTTTTGTCTGGTGGGTTTTTATCTTGCTCCTTCATCTGCTGTGTTTTTCTCTGTCTTCTCATTTTGTTTAACTTACTGTGTTTGGTGTTTCCTTTTTGCTGGCTGCAGGTTCGTTGTTCCCATTGTTTTCAGTGTCTGCCCGCAGTGACTAAGTTTGGCTCATTGGATGTGTAGGTTTCCTGGTTGAGTGCATTAGTGCCTGTGATCTGGTAGCTGTGGCTGGATCTTTTTTTTCTGGTGTGCAGCTCCGCATCCGGTTGTGTGTTCTGGTGTGTCTGTGACCTTATTATGACTTCAGGCAGCCTCTCTGCTAATGGGTGTTGTTGTTTTCGTGTATTGCTAGTTGTTTGTCATAGGTTGTCCAGCACTGTAGCTTGCTGGTTATTGCATGGAGATGGGTCTTGGTATTGAGATGGAGATCTACTGGAGATTTTTGCTCTTTGTTATTACGTGGAGCTGGGAGGTCTCTGGTGAACCAACGTCCTGAACTTGGCTCTCCCACCTCAGAGGCACAGGCCTGATGTCCGGCCAGAGCATCAAGACTCTGTCATCCACATGGCTCAGAATAAAAAGGAGAAAAAAAGAAAGAAAGAAAAATAAATAAAATAAAGTTATTAAAATAAAAATAATTATTAAAAATAAAATATTAAAAGAGTAATTAAAACTAAGAATGAAAGAAAGAAGAGAGCAACCAAAGTGAAAAACGAGTCCACCAATGATAACAAGCACTAAAAACTATACTAAAAGGAAGAAAAAAACGAACAGACAAAACCCTAGGACAAATGATAAAAGCAAAGATATACAGACAAAATCACACACAGAAGCAGACACATACACACTGAGTAAAAGAGAAAAAGAAAAATATATATATATATATATTGTTGCTCCCAATGTCACCGCCTCAGTTTGGGATGATTTGTTGTCTATTCAGGCATTCCACAGATGCAGGGTACATGAAATTGGTTGTGGAGATTTAATCTGCTGCTTTGGAGGCTGCTAGGAGAAATGTACCTTTCTCTCCTTTGTTCGCAGAGCTCCTGAGTTTCAGTTTTGATTTGGCCCTACCCCTGCATGTAGGTCACCTGAGGACGTCTCTTCCCCACCCAGAGCAGATGGGGTTAAAGGAGCAGCTGATTCGGGTTCTCTGGTTCACTCAGGCTGAGGGGAGGGACGGGTACAGTATGCGGGGTGAGCTTGTGGCGGCAGAGGCCAACTTAATGTTACAACAGCCTGAGGCACACTGCGTGTTCTCCTGGAAAAGTTGTCCCTGGATGACGGGACCCTGGAAGTGGCAGGCTGCACAGACTCCCAGGAGGGGAGGTGTGGATAGTGACCTGTGCTTACACACAGGAATCTTGGTTGCTGCAGCAGCAACCTTAGCATCTCATGCCCATCCCTGTGAGCTGCACTGATAGCCATGGCTTGTACAGGTCTGTGTAACTCGTTTAGGTGGTGCTCTGAATCCCCTTTCCTCATGCACTATGAAACAAAGAGGCAAGAAAAAGTCTCTTGACTCTTCAGCAGTTCCAGACTTTTTCCCGGATTCCCTCCCTGCTAGCTGTGGTACACTAGCCTCTTTCAGGCTGTGTTCACACCGCCAGCCCCAGTCTTCTCCCTGGCATCTGACCGAAGCTGGAACCTCTGCTCCCAACCCCCACCAGCCCTGGGGTGAGCAGGAAAGTCTTTCAGGCTGGTGAGTGCTGGTCAGCACCAATCCTCAGTGAGGGAATCTCTCTGCTTTGCCCTCTGCATCCCTTTTGCTGTGCTTTTCTCCATGGCTCCAAAGCTTCCCCTCTCCACCACCCACAGTTTCCATCCACGAAGGGGCTTCCTAGTGTGTGGAAACTTTTCCTCCTTCACAGCTCCCTTCCACTGGTGCAGGTCTCATCCCTATTCTTTTGTCTCTGTTTTTTCTTTTATCCTACCCAGGTATGTAGGGAGTTTCTTGCCTTTTAGGGGGTCTGAATTCTTCTGCCAGAGTTCAGTAGGTATTCTGTAGGAGTTGTTCCACATGTAGATGTATTTCTGATGTATTTTGGGGGAGGAAGGTGATCTCCACTTCTTACTCTTCCACCCTCTGGAAGCTCCTCCAAAGTGTGGAGTCTTAACCACCGGACTGCCTAGGAAGTCCCAGACACTTTTTTCTTTTTTCACAGTAACAAATTTTGCTTGCTTCTAGTGATAGTCTTAGTACTGAAAAATATTTAGTCAAGACTAATTTCTGCCTCCAACTCCAATTACATTTGTTTGTAATGCAAACCTTCCTTCTCTGCCTTAATTTATTTATAACATCTTTATTGGAGTATAATTGCTTTACAGTGGACCTATATACCATACCAAATGTAAAACCAACAGCTAGTGGGATGCAGCTGCTTAGCACAGGGGGATCAGCTCTTGTGCTTTATGACCACCTAGAGGGTTGGGATAGGGAGGGTGGGAGGGAGGGAGATGCAAGAGGAAAGAGATATGGAGATATATATATATGTATAGCTGATTCACTTTATTATAAAGCAGAAATTAACACACCCAGAGATTTCATAATCTCCTGAGTATTTTACTTGTAAAGGATACTAGCTATGATTTTTTTTTTTTTTTTTCTGGTTGATTATCTTCTCCAGGAGACAGGCTTCTGAGTAAAATTTTTAAAAACAAAACAAACAACAACAACAGCACATCTGCACAGACACAAACTCAGTTGTAAGGATTGTGGGGGAGGAAACTGGGGTGCTAAGGCTAGTCTCCTTTTAAACTATTCATTGATGACTAGTTAGTTCTCATCCTATTTACATACAGCCTCCTTTCCATTTTGTGTGGCTTCTCCAGTCCTAGAGAAAGTTGTTCATCTACGCAAAGCTACCCTATGCAGACCAGCCTCTTTGAACAGTTGCTGAGATCACTCACCAAATCTCCCAGAGGATAAATTGATGCTTGGGTGAAAAGTCAATATTCTGACTGTTTTATTAAGCCTGACTATATTGACAGCAGTGGTCTAGGTCATTTGAAGAGTACAATGATCATGTGATCCCTGATCTTTGACCTTGGATAATTTTATATCTACACAGGTAGAATAGATAAAGAATGTGAAACCTAATGTAATACATGTCTAGGCTCTAGTGTTGGCTTGGAATCTGAAGGTTGAAGAAAGACAAAATACATGAATGGAAAGAGAAAAATGAATTCCTGAAAAAAGTGAGAATTGATCTGGGTTCTCAGATTCTTGTTTTCAATTGACATTTCCATTGGAAAACTTACTTATAAAGAGAGATCTCAAAGTTAAATGACCTGTATCTGGGAACCTCTCCAATCATATTAGGATCCCCTAACTTCTCTGATTTTTCCACATTTTTCCCATTCTGCTTTCCTTCCTAATGCATGACTTCTTCTCTCTTTCCACTACTCCCTGGCTTCTTATACATTTTCCTCCCTTATCTCCAAGGCCTTTGACACATATACCCTATATCTTGTCTTTTTCATGACTGCTTTGTCTCTCTTTAATCATATTTCTCTTCTCTGATGTTGCATTGCCAGTTGTGAACTAAAGAATGTACCAATGAATTCAGGGAGAAAAATCCTGGGAATCTAATGTTTGGGTTGCCAAACATCAGAGAACTTTATGGATCCTCTGCCCAAGTTGTATAAGGGGATCCTCTGACATAGAAGGGCAAAGCCTTCAGAGCTGAAGTATAAAAATTGATTTATACAAAGGATTAAATTAATATTAGCTAATCTCAACTTTCACCTTGGGCTCATGCTTAGTTATTTTAAGGAGGGAAGAAAAGAATCCCCTGCATATTGATTACGTACTATGTACCAAGACTTGTCCTGGGCACTTTCAAACATTTAATTCTCCCAAGAGCCATCAAGGTGGATATTGGTATCACCCAATTATAGACAGGGAAACTGAAGCTCTGAGAGTTTAAGTCTATCACCCAAGGTCATGCAGCTGACAACAGCCGAGACTAGATTCTGTCTCTCTGCCACTGTTTCTAATATCTACTTGATTTCTACCTCCTTTCCTGCAAGGACCACTGCCACCAGACTCTCAGTAAAAATAGCAGTCTTAAGAGTTGTCTCAGCCTTGTAGCAAAGCTTTGATGCCCCTTTGTGTTTTAAGGAAGGACCCTGGGTGCTGTGCTGAGGAGAGGACAGCAATGGTCTCAGGCAGACCAGGAGGAGACAGGGCAGAGGGCTCAATCACACAAGTGTGGGTTGGAAGATACAGGAAGTTGACAGGTCAGAGGCTACTTTCCAGGGAAGTCAGCAAGGCAGATAGGTATCAAAAGCCCAAACAGTCAGGGTCCAGAGACTCAGTGATCACAGAGGCAGGGACAATGGTTCTATTGAAAGAGAGACATGAAGGCAAGCAAAGATCCTAGGACAGGCACTTCTTCTGTTGCCTGCTGAGTATGAGCAGCTTCGGATCCTAGGCATTAAAAAAAGTTAGAAGGATCTCAGATACCCGCAGGAAAATGGTGCCTCTTCTGGAGCATAAAACAGAGATGTGGAAATTGACTGTGGTTAGTGCTGCAAAGGAGCTAACTTTTATATAGGTTGATGAAGACAGGACTGGGTTTGAGGCATGAATAGGTGCACCTTTTGCATTGCTTACACTTCATTATGTGTCTACAAATATCTCAAGAGACAGTGATGTTTTATGACCTCCAACTTCATTATTTTATGCCCCCTCCCTCCACTTATGGCCTAGCATTAAGTATTGCCCACTTACTCTTATACTTCTTTCCAAACCCTATCAAAACCTGCTCTTTGATTACATGAGTGTCTATGGGAGCATATGTGGCACATTTCTTTCATAGGGGCACTGACTTTACTCAGATGGAAGCCAGGGGAATTTCACTTAGAAAGACTCTGAGCAAAGAATGAGATGAGGCAGGGTCCTCTGGATTTCCTAATCTACCAAGAATTGAGCAAGCAGGTGGCTATTCCACCCATACATAAGGTCAGCCCTGACAGCAGTAGGTTTTTTGTTTTTTTTTTTTTAAATGTGTCCTGGAACCATTTTCTCAGAGTGACATTGACATATGCCCCCATAAATAAATTAGCAACCCTATCTCAGCTGACACATTTGGCAGAAACAAGAAGTTAATGTGCCAGTATGTGGGTTAATTTCCGTGCCTGTTCCACTGGGAAAGATCAAGTGTATCAGTGTGTGCTCATATCACTGGGAAGCAGAAAGCTTTTCTTTTCTTATTCTTGATTTTCACAGAAATATATTTTGACTTATCTTTATAAAAGATGTATGTGAGAAGTTATTAAGCCAACAGAAAAGTGATAGAAAGACAGGAGGATAGGTTTGTCAGAAATAGATTTTTAGAATTTACGAAAATAGAAATGGGGACTTCCCACAGCTTATCTCCCCAAATTCTCACTGTGCAAGGTGGATATTTATGTTCTTTATATTGTAAAGCTACCTCTGCTAAATATCCATGTAGAATAAAGACATGGAAAAAAAGCAAAGAATTTCTAGTCCTTTCCACCTCATTCCCTCTAAAAGAGTAGTGACTGCTCAAAAATGTCTTTATGCCTTTCCATATAACTCAATCAACAAAGTTTGGAAGGTCTTGTGTGTGCTGGTTCCAGTATTAGAAATTCCTTGGGATAAGAAAAAAAAAAAAATAAGTGGACAAAATCCCTGTTACAAATAGTTAACTGGGAGAAGCAATTACTGAAATAAAGACAACATGTTTATCCAATAAGTATTGATGGAGCAAGTGAAATGTGCAAGGCCCCATGATGGAAGCAACCTAATTCATACCCATCCTGCAGATAGGCAGGGATCCTCATCTAGATAACAGAATTTGTACCACAAATGCTAGCTCAGTCCATCCAGTCAAGATATTTACAACAATACATAGAGTGTTTTGCCCATTCATTTACTAATTCATTTACATATTTTCCATTCACTTACTATACATCACTTACTCTTTTAAATGCTGGGATTATGAGAGTGAACAAGACAGATGAAGTTCCTGCCCTCATGGAGCACACAGTCTAGAGACCCTCCGTTTTTGTTTGTTTGTTTGATTTATTTTCTTTATTTTGTAATTGAAGTATAGTTGATTTATAATGTATTAGTTTCAGGTGTACAGCAAAGTGATTCAGTTCTACATATATATAAATCTATTCTTTTTCAGATTCTTCTCCATTATAATTTATTATAAGATATTGAGTATAGTTCCCTGTGTTATATAGTATGTGTATATGTTATATACAGTATTTTATATACAGTAGTGTGTATATGTTAATGCCAAACTCCTAATTTAACACTCTGCCTCACCTTTCCCCTTTGGTAACCATACATTTTTCTTTTATGTTTGAGTTTCTTTCTGTTTCATAAATAAATTCATTTGTATAATTTTCTTAGATTTCACATATTAGTGATGTCATATGATATTTGTGTTTCTCTGACTTAATTCACTTAGTATGATAATCTATCCATGTTGCTGCAAATGCCATTATTTCATTCCTTTTTATGTCTGAGTAATATATATGTATATATACCACATCTTCTTTATGCATTCAGAGACCCTCAGTTTTTTATGAAGGCAACACAAAGTTCATTTGAGAGTGATTGCATCTATCCAATGTAATGAGAATAGTGCTATTCTTTCTGATGAGTGTTGACATCCTCCTTGACTAGCAATTAGAATGGCTTCTAAATAATTTATCCCTTGAGCATAGTCAATGCAACATCTCTGTGCCTATGTTTTCATGTGAAAAATGAGTCATAGATATTCAAGAACTGCCTTGAACAATGTGAAAGTCACTAGCCTCATGTGGCTGTTAAAAGTAAGTTAAACTGCATTCATATTAAATATAATTTAAAATTTACTTTATCAGTCAAACTAGCCCATTTCAAGTACTCATATCCACCTGTGGCTAATGGTTACCATGTTGAACAGTGCAGAACAGAACATTTTCACCACCACAGAAAGTTCTCTTGGACAGCACTGCTTTAGAAGATAACTTCTGGTGTTAATATCTATGATGTTTATTTGTCTTTGGGGTGTTTGGCTGCAGAATTCAACATGTAGCTCCCTGCTATGAAATTCTACATCATCTTTCTACACATAAATTACATGACATTATTATGCAAACTCAAGTAAATGTTTATGTTTACTTGCACAGTACTCCTCCTTTATTTGTGGATTTGCTGTCCGTGGTTTCATTTACCTGTGGTCAACTGTGGTCTGAAAATATTAAATAAAAAACTCCAAAAATAATCAATTCATAAGTTTTAAATTGCACACTGTTCTGTGCAGTGTGATGAAATCTCACATGGTCCCACTCTGTCCGATCCTGGAGATGAATCATCCGTTGTGTAGCATATCCTTCCGTTGGTCACATAGTAGCCCTCTCGGTCAGATCAGCTGTCATGGTACTGCAGTGCCTGTGTCCAAGTAATCCTTATTTTACTTATAATGGTCCCAAAGTGCAAAAGTAGTGATGCTGGCACTTCGGATCTATGAAAGAGAAGTCTCAAAGTACTCCAAGTGAAAAGGCGGAAGTTTCCGAATTAACATGGAAAGATAAAAATCATATGCTGAGGTTGCTAAAATCTATGGCATGAATGAATCTTCTATCCGTGAAATTGTAAAGAAGAAAAAGGAAATTGACGCTAGTTTTGCTGTGGACCTCAAACTGCAAAAGTGGCCACAGTGTGTGATAAGTGCTTAGTTAGAATGGAAAAGACATTTAATCTGTATAATGAGATATTTGGGGAGAAAGAGAGAGTGAGACTACATTCACATAACTTTTATTACAGTATATTGTTTAAATAGTTATATTTTATTATTAGTTATTATTATTAATATCTTACAGTGCCTAATTTACAAATTAAACTTTTATCATAGGTATACAGGAAAATAATAGTATATGTAGGGTTAGGTACTATCTGTGGTTTCAGGCACCCCTTGGGGTTCTTGAAACATATTTCCCTTGGATAAGGGGGAATTACTGTATATGTCTTTATTCCCTACTACACTGGAAGCTCTTGAGGGCAGTGATCATGCCATATTCCTCTGCATTCTAAATGCTTAGTACCATGTCCTGCAGACGGTAGGACCTCAATCAATATTTGGTGAGGAGGATAATTTCTGATATTCAATTGCACCCTAACAGACTCTGAGCTCTGCCTCTAAGCAGCAGAGGGTACCCTTTACTACAGAGAAGTCCCGAGGGACAGATCACGAGTTTGGACTTCTCCACACTGAGTTTGATCTCAAAGGCTATTTCTGTACATCAAGCCATCTGGAGATAGCGTGGGTGCCAGGCATCATGCCTGTGTAGTGATGTATCTCATCCCTTGGTATTTAAATGCTGTCTTGGCATGGGGCACTGGTGTCCACAATCAGCCACAAGCATAAAATAAAAGTTCTGACTACTAGTCGTGGGCTGAAAACTTTATTTCCTTGGTTGAACTTAGTTATTTCATGGGTCTAGCCACACATCCACTTCTACAGATGTGAGGATTCTCATTCTGGGTCTCTAAGAATAAAATTACAAAAGTTTTATAATAATGAGAAGGAATTAGAGTTCTACGGGATGGGTCATATCCAAATTCCACCCATAAGAAATTAAAATTGACATCTGCTCTGGAAGATCACATCTGTTCTGGAAGATGAATTATTTTAAGTAGCCTTCAGCATTACTCAGTTGCATCAAAATCCAGCTGCCAAGAAAAAAAATAGTCACTTAATGTTTCATGTGATAAAATAGTCTTCTTCTTGTCATTGCTTCCTCCCTTAACGAGGTCCATTTTCTCAGTCCCCTTGTCTGCTTGTATTTGCTTCAAAAGAACCTGTACCATTTTGCCCACAGTGCTGGCTTTGGACATTTGAAAGAGAAAATCTGAAAAAATAGGTCAGTATTTACAACACATCTTTTTTTCAAGTCTTCTTCCTTTCAATATCTTGAACAAGGTGACTCATATTAACTATTTGAAAATATTCTGGAAACCCCAAAGCATAAGCAATTGTTGGAGGTTCTATTGTGAAATAATGGTAGAACCAGGACTAGAAACCAATGTGAGACTTGAAACAAGGTCAGAAAAGAAGTTACATGGTAAGATTTCAGAGGTGCTGGAAAGGATATCTACTTTCCATATGTCCCTTTGCCTACTAATTAATTATCATGACTTTATTAAACACTAATAATGTATAGGAATATACAGGTAAATATGGGAAGTGTTAAAAGAAGTTCACTGGCCTCAGGATGTTTACAATTCCAATTCGGAGTAGTTCTGAAAAAAATAACATATCAGAGTAATGTATGTAACAAGAAAAATCAATATATATGCAGTAAATGATAACTGTACTCAGAGCAGGAAAATAAATCTTCATGTAAATGTTATCACAGGTGAATTATTATTGATTGGTAGGAATGAAATAAAAAGTAGAGATTAGTTTCTCATTCAAAGAGAAGGTGAAAGTAAGAAAAATCCATAGAGATTGGAAAGTCCAATGCTGATTTAGTCGTTGAGGAACATGCCGAAATAAAACAGGAAAGACAGGACGGATCCAGATTCTGAAGGTATTTGAGTTTTTGTCTTTATCCTGCACAATTAAGAGGCATTTTTTCAAAGAATACTTTAATTCCAACCTGTCCTCCTGACCTTATAATATCATGCTTATTTGCATTCCTGTCTTTGATGCTATTCACACCTTAATTCTCTTTCTCATATCAACTCTAATGAGTTTCAAAGCTCAGTCCAAATTGCACCTTTTCTAGGAAAGCTTCTTCAATTTATGCAGCAGTTATACATAAATTCCATAACCTTCCACTTACATGTTTGATTAGGTATGTTTCATAATGTTATCTGTTATGTCTGTGTGAACCACATAACTCTGTACATTTAAAAACACTGTTAAACTGTAAACTCCTTAAGGTCAAAGAACATCATTTATATCTCTGTTCTTTCAAAGTACAGGCTGGAGCTCATAATAGAGAGAATTATGTTGACTTGAATTGGAGAAAAGCAGTTAGTAAGGAGGAGGCATTGTGTTTATACTGGTAAATTTATTGAGATATAACACTAATAACTCTAAAAATACAAACTATAAAATAATCGCTGTATAATTTCTCATTCAATTTCTGCTTTGGGAGTGATGGAAGCAATGGAATCCTGGCAGATTATAACATGTTTTATTCCTAAAACTACTTTTACAAAGAAAGCTGAAAAATTGTTGAGACATTTCAAAACCATTTTCTTAAGACACAGAATCTAATTTTGTGAATTCAAAAAGTTTGTAAAATAATTATCAGCTTTGACAAAAAGTGCCTAAACTTTTGAAAAAATGACTGTTTGTTCAACATGTATTGAAATCCTACTATCTGGGGATGCTGGGTTAGGCGCCCTGGGTAGTAAGAGAATGTACCACAAAGACTTTAGAAAGCCTTTGGAATCTGCAGAGTCTATGCTTTTGTTCCAACTGCTCCTTGTACATCATTTCTTTTAACCAGTTATTGCAGTATGTGAAATTTCCTGCCTGTCCTTCAAGACTACAGATGATCAGTGAGGTCAGTGTCTTTTTCATTTTATCTGGGGTCTAGTACATAAGAAGTTGGTAACCAATAAAAGTTTGTTGACTCAATTGTCATGCACCAGGATTTTTACCTCACATCCTTTCAATTAATAACAGATAAGATAATTCAAACCTCATTCCAAAGATGAATTCTAGGTCCTCCAAGACGTAATTGTCCAAGACATTCATGCAAATAAATTATAAAGATGGAAAGACCTGGGAAGAAAAGAGCCAACTGTTGTTACAACATTCTTTCTATGGATTATAGACATAATTAGAGTTAAACAAATTGAGAATTTTTCAAAGCATTATTATTTGGCAGTGAGAGTCTGGACTTTTCTTATTAAAGAGGAAATAGCTTTCAAATACCACTATGTGAAAACAAGGGAACAGACACCCTTTGTTGCATGGTTGATCCTGCATGTCTGCTCATAACACAGAGTAGAGACAGGAGTCGCTTAGTCCTATTTTTACTGTGAGAAATCAAGCCTCAGGGAATTCAGGGTGGGGTGTTGAAACTCAGTGACCAAATGAATTCAGTATATGTCTTGACTATTTAATTTTTAGCAGACCTCTTCCTCAGCTCATCCAACTGCAGACTGAAAGTTTTATTATCCATCCAACATTTTGTTCCATCCTCTGACATTTTTCTTGTTGCCTGTGATTTTACAAAGCATCCACTTTTCACAAGTGAAAACTGATTTTGTCCAAACAGATGCTTGTTTCTATATTTTGCATTCTGGAAAAAATATGGATATGATTTGGTTGGGGAGGGGGCTAGAGAGAGATGGGGAATAAAATCGCTGGTGGAGACACAGCTTGAGCTGAAATTAGAAGCCAAGTGAGAGCTGTAAGCTGAAGGAAGGGGGTCTCCAAAGAAAATTTGTTGTATAATAAAATACTCATTGAAAATATTCTGACAGGGAGCTCTAACAAAATTCTCACATATCTTTGGATAGATAATAAAATGGTCTCTGTCTTAAGTTTGTGTGAGAATCTGTGGTAAGCTAGAATTGAACAAGTTATTCCAAACGAGTCAAACAATCAAGTCCTCAATCAACTCCTCAATCAGCAATCATCTCCTAAGCATCATTTTTCATCCTGATCACTTGTTAGGTTTGAATCAGGGGTATCAAGAGAAACACAAACAAACAAACAAAACAAATAAACACATCTTAGATGATGTCCAGGGGATGCTCATTGTAGAGGTGGGAAATGGGGATAATATACATGCAAAAGGGGTGAGCCAGAGGAGACAGTACAGATCCATCTCAGCTACTATTTCTCTGAGACATAGCTGGCCTGTTGTTCCATAGCTCAGTCTACTGCTGTCTTACTCTGACTTCTTAACATTGCTCAGCATTGGAGAGAAGACATAATACCTGATGTTCTACTTGCTCTGCAGGCACCAAAGGGGCTGAGACGGTGTCCATTCTCCCCAGGTGACTTTGTTGGCCTGAGAAGTACCTCACTGTTCCTTGTGCTGAGCCAGCATATGGGAACTGTCTGTATCCTGTCCTCAGCATCACTGAAGGTAAATTTCATGTCCCCAACTAGGGTAGCTGGTACAAATGTTAGGGGCAGAAAAGCTTCCTAGAGAAATGCTTGATCTACTAAATCAGATACTGAAGATACTAAGATCATCTTACCTTGTGAATGTGGTAACAGCATCTCCTAGACAGCATCTCAACATTTTTCTCCACCTACCACCCTTCTCCCAAGGCTAGGGTGTTGATTAAAAGAGATTCTACCTTTCTTCCAAGACACAAGTTACTCACAACAGTGAGTTGTCATGTTCCTCCCATTCTTCTGCAGCATTGGAGTAGGATATCATTACATATACTGAAGGCACTCCTTGCCTGGTGAAGATTCAACAGCACCAAGATGTGATTGGAATGGCTCCCTTCTAATCTGATTTTGCCTCTGATAACTGCTTCCACTTATACAATCCGAGATCACTGCTGAGTGAGTACTCTGCATTTTACGTCAAAGGTAATTATTACTTTTATAGTTCAATTAGCATACATTATGTTTCTGTTTGCCTTGTTAAGATGGTACCACTGAATTTAACAATAACACATTTATTCCAAAGCTACCAAGGGACAAGCACTTATAATGTTGTAGCATTTTTTTCCTTGTGTTTTTCCCGCTCTTTTATTATACAGACAGGTCATATTCAATTTTAAAATGAGAATCGTTCAAATTATGAATGTTAGACCTGTAAAAGGACTTGTAATCCTACAGAACTAATTTCTCAACTTATAAATGAGGACACTGAGTTCCCAAATCAGTAATTTGCCCTAAATGATACCAGTCTGTAAAAGAATCATCTTTCTAACTAATGTCTTTAGACACCAAGTTCTGTACTCACGTTTCCTTCTCTTTTTAAACTCTGGATGCAGAAAAGGTAAGTGAACAAATTCCAGACTAAAGGAAAAAGAAAGTGATTCCCTGTTTGTGAAGTAACTCCTGAGTGCAAGGTATTTTATACAATTTAATATCTTACACTGGATACGAAGGCCCTATTCTATACTCTGACACCAATTATCTATGTGACTTTGTGCCCTGGTTCTCCATGAACTTTTATTTCCTTCCTCTTGTAATCAAGAGGTCTAAATTAGAGTATTTCAGGAATTCCTTGCACTATCATTCTGGAGCAAGAGTCAGCCATCTCTCAGTTCAAGCATCTAAGTACCCTTTGAATTTTCTTTTCATCTTGCTACTCCAAGTGGGGAGGGGGTCCTTTTGTTCTACAGCAATATTGTTATGTGTTGCTGGATTTAACCACAATTGGAAACCTCTCAAGTAGATTTTTTTTTCTTCTCTCTTTATTCCTGAAACTGCTGGCATAGTCAGGAGGAATAACGTATAGTATCCCAGACAATGAGCACCATGTGGTGTGGGTGCTCAAAGCTGGGTTCAATGCAGTGGAATCCACTCTCTTCCTATCCCTGCTCCAGTATGTGGGCAAAGGGCTCTCCAGCAATCTGACAGCCTCTTTCCGTATTATCACTGATTTCCCCTCTCCAGCTTTATTAAGCATGTTAAGTAAGATGTTTTGCCATGTTCTTACAGAGTCTGTTGCATTGATTATTCAACAATGCCATCTCCCCTCCTCCCATCCTTCTTAGTAGCCTCCCTCCTTGATTTATTACCCACTATATTGTTCCCAGCACAGACCTTTTTATCATTGTCACATATGTGAGCCTGGTGATGAGATATACTCAGTAGTGGTTGGAGGGACAGGAGGGAAGTGTGGGAAGCAAGCAAGGAGGAAGTTTGCAACCGATTGTGTCTTTTTCTAAAACTCGTCTCTGCTTATATTTTGGAAGATGGCAAACATAATTCTCTTTGTCTCTTTATAATATATAATTAAATGGATTATTTGAAGAACAACATTTAGACTTCATAGGTAAGTTATACTAAGGACCCTGAAATAAGTTACAAAGGTAAAGGCAAACAGTTATTAAACATTTAGTATGTGCCCATCATGATGTTAAGTGCTTTATATGGATGATCTCATGTGATTCTGTCTCAAAACAACAAACAAACAAAAAGCAAAATACACCTTGTTACATAGATTCTGCTTTAATCCCATCCCTCTTTTTCATGTGAAGAAATTGAAGCACAAAGGGGTCTAATCATACAATTATAAAAGGGTAGATCCAAGGTTTGATTCTTAGATCTTTTATAGTGATTATACAAATTCTGTCCCCAGATTCAGATATAATGATAGATTTTTTTGTTAATGATCTGAGTGGATTTTCCATTTCTGTTTTTTTTATTTTTTAATAATTAGCTGAGGCAAAGAAAATATGAACTCTTATAGAAGGACAATATATTAAAATAAAAAAAGGAAGGTAGAAGTAGAGGAAGAAGATCTAGAAACTCACCCCCCCCCCAATTCTCCCATACCTCCCATAAAGCAAGGGTGAAAGAATTACACATCTATGTGTTCATCACTCAGACTACATCACAAACATTTCATTATACTCCACCATCCATCCATCCATTCATCTATTCATGTATTCATTTCATTTATTTGATGGGACTCAAAGCAAAGTATGGGTAGAATCGCTCTTTGTTTTCATATTCCAGCACACGTCATGAACCAGAGTTCAACTTATTTCTGTCATTTTTTTTTATCTTTGTATACAAAGAAATGCACAAATCTTAAATTAACTTTTATTGAGTTTTGAAAAAAACATACAGCCATATATGTAAACCTGTATCAAAATATAAAACAGTGCATTCATCCCAGAAAACCCCCTTACATCCCTTCCCAGTGAAAGCCTGTTCCCACCCTCCAGTGGCAATCATTATCCTGAATTTTTTCCATCATAAATTACTTATACCAAATCTAGAGGTCCACATGTAGAGACATACAGTGTGTATTAATATCTGTGAGGTTTTTTAACACTGGGTATGTTTTTGAAATTCATTCATTTTCCCATTTATTAGTAATACATTCCTTTTCATTATTAAATAATATTTCATTAAGTGAGTAAATCACCCTTTGTTTACTCATTCTCCTGTTGATGGACACCTGGGTTATTTCCAGGGTTTTACTATTGTGAATAAAGTTGCTAAAACATTTTTATATAAGAATTTTTGTGAACATGTATTTTCATTTATTTTGAGTATATACGGGGGGGGTAAATTACTGGGCTAGTGGGTAGAAACGTGTAAATTTAGTTTTATGATAAATTGTCAGAATGTTTTCTACAATGGTTACAAGTTCTAGTTGCTCTGCATTCTCACCAATATTTGGTGTTTTAGTCATTTAAAAAATTTTGGCCATTCTGATGAGAGTGTAAATGTGTCTCATGGTGGTTACATTCTGATAACTAATAATGCTGAGCACTTTTTCATTTGCCTAATAGATATGCCTATATTTTCCTCTGCAAAGTGTTTGTTTTTGACCTCTTTTAATGGTGTTTAGCTTTTTCTTATTGACTTGTGGGAGTATTCCTGAGTAAAAATCTTCAGAACACTAAAATAAAGTAGGAACAGAAATCCATAGGTGTAAGCTACCATTGAAACTATCAGCAAGTGCCCTACTAATTCATTGTGACCATAGCTTTTATTTTAATGTATCAACATTTGCCTTTGTTACTCTATACAGACTTTAATTTTTCCCTGGTGTAAGCAGAAATAGAGTGTAAAAACCACAAAAGAAAAAATAAGTCAATAAAAATGTTAAGAAAACAGGATAAAGAAACAGAAAGTTGAAAGTATTACAAAGTAAAATAAATCCAAATATATAATTTATTACAATAAGTGTAAATGGACTACACTCTCAGGTTAAAATAAAAGATTGCCTGTTTACATGAAAAATACAATTATACATTTTCTACAATAAGTCCTATTTAAGATATAAACACCCAGAAAAGAAGAGGAAGATTGAAAAAGATAAATCATGAAAATATTAACCAAAATGCAGCTGATTTGGCTATACTAATATAAAAAAATATGTTGTAAAGTGTGCCACTACATAAAGGTTTCAGTTTGCCAGGGTGATATAATAATTCTAAATTTGTATGCTACTACTTTTATATTTTTAAAATATACAAAATAAAAATTTAAAAATCTGTGAAGGATATTAATAAATCTACCATCACAATTTAAGAGTTAGCATGTTAACAATCATAGAAAAAGGAGAAAAAATAGGCAATAATAATAAATGCTATTTGAACAAAACTGTTCAAAACTGCACTGACTAAATAGACATAAAAACAACAATGAACTCAGAAAACAAAGAACACAGGTTTCTTTCCAATTTATTTGAAACGTTTATTAAAACTGATACTAAAATATGCCTTAAAACATATCTCAGCATACATCAAAATATCTGACATATTCTTTGATGGCAATACAATTAGTTAAAAATCAGTAATGAAAGAAAACTAAAATCAAGACAGGAAAATATACAGGATTATCTATATATATTAAAATAAAATTCTAAATAATGAAAAATTCCAGGTAGAAAGCATAGTAGATATTTAAATTACTTAGAAAAAGCTATGAAAAAACTACAAACAAAACTTGTAAGACAAATAATTGATAATTAAAGAAAAATAATTCTAAATGATTATATTACAAAATAAAATAGCTAAATATCAATAATACATTATACATATTAGAAAAACAAACCTTTAGAATAAACATAAGGAAAATAAAGAAAGGAAACATTTTTTATAAAGAAACTAATAACATAAAAATAAAGACACAACAAAGAAAAATCATAAAACTAACAATGAATTCATTAAAAAGGCTAATACAATTGACAAACTTCTGGTAATGGTGATCAAGAAAATGAGATAGGGGAGACCTTCAAGATGGCAGAGGAGGAAGATGTGGAGATCACCTTCCTCCCCACAAATACATCAAAAATACATCTATATGGGGACCAACTCCTACAGAACACCTACTGAATGCTGGCCGAAAGCCTAAGATTTCCCAAAGGCAAGAAACTCCTCATGTACCAGGGTAGGGCAAAAGAAAAAAGAAAAAAACAGAGACAAAAGAATAGGGATAGGACCTGCACCTCTTGGAGAGAGCTGGGAAGGAGGAAAAGTTTCCACACACTAGGAAACCCCTTCACTGACAGATATTGGGGAGTGGCGGTGGGTAAGCTTCAGAGACATGGAGGAGAGCACAGCAATAGAGGTGCAAAGGGCAAAGCAGAGAGATTGCCACATAGAGGATCAGTGTTGACCAGCACTCACCAGCCTGAGAGGCTTGTCTGCTCACCTGCCAGGGTGGGTCGGGGCTGGGAGCTGAGTCTCCAGCTTCGGAGGTCAGATCTCAAGGAGAGGACTGGGTTTGGCTGTGTGAACACAGCCTGAAAGGGGCTAGTGCCCCACAGCTAGACAGGACGGAGTCCAGAAAAAAGTCTGGAACTGTCTAAGAGGCAAGAGACCATTGTTCTATGGTGAGAGAGGAGAGGGAATTCAGAGCACTGCCTAAATGAGCTCCAGAGTTGGGTATAAACTACGGCAATCAGTGCAGACACCAGAGAATATCATGGAATGCTAATGCTGTAGCTGAAGAAACCAAGAAGCCTGTGTATAAACACAGGCAACTATCCACACCTCCCCTCCTGGGAGCCTGTACAGCCTGCCACTGCCAGTGTCCTGTGATCCAGGGACAAATTCTGCAGGAGAATACATGGCATGCCTCAGGCTGTTTCAAAGTCATGTTGGCCTCTGCCACCGTAGGCTAGCCCTGCATTCCATAACCCACCTCTGCCCAGGCCTGAGTGAGCCAGAGCTCCCTAATAAGGAACTCCTTTAACCCTCTCTTGTCTGGGCAGGTAATAGACACCCTCAGGTTACCTACAGGCAGAGGTAGGGCCAAATCCACAGCTGAACACTGGGAGCTCTGCAAACAAAGAAGAGAAAGGGAAATCTCTCTCAGCAGAGTCAGGAGCAGAGAATTAAATCTCCACAATCAACTTGATGTACCCTGCATCTGTGGAACCTGAATAGACAACAAATCATCCCAAATTTGAGGCACTGGAATTTGAGAGCAACTTCAGACTTGGGGTTTGCTTTCTGCATCTAATTTGTTTCTGATCCTATGTTTATCTTATTTTAGTATTTAGACTTTATTATCATTGGTAGGTTTATTTATTGATTTGGTTGCTCTCTTCCTTTAAAAAATATATATATATTTCCATTTTCTTTTTTTGTGAGTGTGTATATATATACTTCTTTGTGTGATTTTTGTCTGTATAGCTTTGCTTCTACAATTTGTCCTAGTGTTCACGCTGTCCATTTTTTTTTTTTTTTTGCCTTTTTTCTTCTTTTTTTAGTATAGTATTTAGCACTTCTTATCATTGGTGCATTTGTTTTTGGTTGCTCTCTTCTTTCTTTCTTTTTTTATTACATTTTTTTTTTTTTTTTTTTTTTTTGCAGCACACAGGCTTCTCGCTGTTGTGGCCTCTCCCATCGTAGAATACAGGCTTTGGACGTGCAGGCTCAGTGGCCATGGCTCACGGGCTCAGCTGCTCCATGGCATGTGGAATCCTCCCAAACTGGGGCACAAACTTGTGTCCCCTGCATCAGCAGGTGGACTCTCAACCACTACACCACCAGGGAAGCCCTTTTATTTATTTTTAAATGTTTTTTTATTTGAAAAATTTTCTCTTTTTTTCTTTCCTTCTTTCTCTCTTTCTCATTCTTTCTTTCTTTCTTCCTTTCTTTTTCTCCATTTTCTTCTGAGCCGTGTGCCTGACAGGATCTTCATGCTCAAGCCACATGTCACGCCTGTGCCTCTGAGGTAGGAGAACCGAATTCAGGACATTGGAACACCAGAGGCCTCCTGGCTCCATGGAATATCAAATGGCAAAAGCTCTCCCAGAGGGCTCCATCTCAATGTTAAGACTGAACTAGACTTAATTATCAGAAAGCTACACTGCTGGATACCCTATGTCAAAAAACTAGCAAGACAGGAACACAACCCCACTCATTAAAAGAGAGGCAAACTAAAATCATAATAAGGTCAGAGACACCCCAAACACACCACGAGGTGCATTCCTGCAGACAAGCGGGACAAGATCCAGCCTCATCCACGAGAACACAGGCACCAGTACCCTCCACCAGAAAGCCTGCAAAACCTACTAAACAAAATTAGCCACTGGGGGAAGAAACCAAAAATAATGGGAACTACAAAACTGCAGCCTATGAAAAGAAGACCTCAAACACAGTAAATTAACCAAAATGGAAAGACAGAGAAACACACAGCAGATGAATGACCAAGATAAAAACCCACTAAAACAAACAAATCAAGAAGAAATAGGCAGTCTACCTGAAAAAGAATTCAGAGTAATGATAGTAAAGATGATCCAATATCTTGGAAAGAGTATGGAGAAAATACAAGAAAAGTTTAAGAAAGACCTAGAAGAACTAAAGAGCAAGCAAACTGTGATGAACAATACAATAAATGAAATGAAAAATTCTCTAGACAGAATCAATAGCAGAATAACTGAGGCAGAAGAATGGAAAAGTGAACTGGAATATAAAATAGTGGAAATAATTACTGCAGAGCAGAATAAAAAAAAAGAATGAAAAGAATTGAGGATAGTCTCAGAGAACTCTGGGACAACATTAAACACACCAACATTCGAATTATAGGGGTCCCAGAAGACAAGGAGAAGAAGAAAGGGACTGAGAAAATACTTGAAGATATTATAGTTGAAAACTTCCCTAATAAACTCTGCAACCCAGAAGCGACTGGCAAGACATATTTAAAGTGATGAAAGGGAAAAACCTACAACCAAGATTACTCTACCCAGCAAGGATCTCATTCAGATTCAACTGAGAAATTAAAATCTTTACAGACAAGCAAAATCTAAGAGGATTCAGTAACACCAAACCAGCTTTACAACAAATGCTTAAGGAAATTCTCTAGGCAGGAAACACAAGAGAAGGAAAAGAACTACAAAATGAACTCAAAACAATTCAGAGGATGGTACTAGGAACATATTGATAACTACCTTAAAAGTAAATGGATTAAATGCTCCAACCGAAAGACATAGACTGGCTGAATGGATAAAAAACAAATAAAGCCAGTATATATGCTGTCTACAAGAGACCAACCTCAGACCTAGGGACACATACAGACTGAAAGTGAGGGGAGGGAAAAAGATATTCCATGCAAATGGAAATCAAAAGAAAGATGTAGGGCTTCCCTGGTGGCACAGTGGTTGAGAGTCTGCCTGCTGATGCAGGGGATGCAGGTTCATGTCCCATTATGGGAGGATCTCACATGTTGTGGAATGACCAAGCCCATGATCCATGGCTTCTGGGCCTGCAAGTCTGGAGCCTGTGCTCTGTAACAGGCTCTCACAGCAGTGAGAGGCCCGCATACTGAAGAAAAAAAAAAAAAAAAAAAGATGTAGTAACAATTCTGATATCAGACAAAATAGACTTTAAAACAAAGATTATTACAAGAGACAAAGAAGGACACCACATAATGATCAAGAAATCAATGCAAGAGAAGATATAACAATTGTAAATATTTATGCACCCAACATAGGAGCATCACAATACAAAAGGCACCTGCTAACAGCCATAAAAGGGGGTATTGACAGTAATACAATAGTAGGAAACTTTAACATCCCACTTTTACCAATGGACAGATCATACAAAATGAAAATAGATACGGAAACACAGGTTTTAAATGATACATTAAACAAGATGGACTTAATTGATATTTATATGACATTTATAGGACATTGCATACAAATACAACAGAATACAATTTTTTCTCAAACACTCATGGAACATTTTCCAGGATAGATCATATCTTGGGTCACAAATCAAGCCTTGGTAAATTTAAGAAAATTGAAATCATATCAGTTATCTTTTCCGACCACAATGCTATGAGAATAGATATCAAATACAGGACAAATCTATAAAAAGTACAAACACATGGAAGCTAAATAATACACTACTAAATAACCAAGAGATTACAGAACAAATCAAAAAGGAAATCAAAAATTACCCACCAACAAGTGACAATGAAAACACAATGACCCAATACCTATGGGATGTGGCAAAAGCAGTTCTAAGAGGGAAGATTGTAGGAATACAATCTTACCTCAAGGAACAAGAAACACCTCAAATAAACTACATAACCCTACACTTAAAACAATTAGAGAAAGTAGAAAAACTACCCCAAATTTTACAGAAAGAAATCATAAGGATCTGATCATAAATAAATGAAAAACAATGAAGGAAACAACAATAGCACAGATGAATTAAACTAAAAGCAGATTTTTTGAGAAGATAAGCAAAATTGATAAACCATTAACCAGACTAATTTTTTTATAAAAGGGAGTATATATAAGTCAATGCCACTCTCTCACTTCATCGCAGCTTACCCTATCCCTCCCCATGTCCTCAAGTCCATTCTCTAAATCTTATATATACTACCAAATGTAAAATTGATAGCTAGTGGAAAGCAGCTGCATAGCACAGCGAGATCAGTTCAGTGCTTTGTGAACACCTAGAGGGGTGGGATAGGGAGGTTGGGGAGGAGACACAAGAGAGAATAGGTATGGGGATATATGTATATGTGTAGCTGTTTCACTTTGTTAAAAAGCAGAAACTAACAAACCATTGTAAAACAATTATACTCAAAGATGTTAAATAAAAAACGAAAAATAGATTAAAAAAAAGATAAAAGGGAGAAGACCCAAATCAATAGAATTAGAAATGTAAAAGGAGAAGTAACAAGTGACACTGTGCAGAAATACAAAGGATCATGAGTGATTACTACAACCAACTATATGCCAATAAAATGGACAACCTGGAAGAAATGGGCAAATTATTAAAAAGCAAAACCTTCCAAAACTGAACCAGGAAAAAATAGAAAATATAAACAGACCAATAACAAGCACTAAAATTGAGACTTTGATTAAAAATATTCCAACAGACAAAAACCGAGGACCAGATGGCTTTGCAGGTGAACTCTATCAAACATTTAGAGAAGAGCTCACACCCATCCTTCTCAAAATCTTCCAAAAACTTGCAGAGGAAGGAACACTCCCAAACTCATTCTATGAGGCCACCATCACCCTGATACCAAAACCAGACAAAGATACTACAAAAAAAGAAAATTACAGAGCAATGTAAGTGATGAATATAGATGCAAAAATCCTCAACAAAATACTAGCAAACAAAATCCAACAACACATTAAAAGGACCATACACCATGATCAAGTGGGATTTATCCCAGAGATGCAAGGATTCTTCAATATACGCAAATCAAACAATGTGATACACCATATTAACAAATTGAAGGAGAAAAACCATATGATCATCTCAATAGATGCAGAAAAAGCTTTTGAAAAAATTCAACACTAATTGATGATAAAAACCTTCCAGAAAGTAGACATAGAGGGAACTTACCTTAACATAATAAAGGCCATATATGACAAACCCACAGCCAACATTGTTCCCAAAGGTGAAAAACTGAAACCATTTCCACTAATATCAGGAACAAAACAAGGTTGCCCACTCTCACCATTACTACTCAACATAGTGTTGGAAGTTTTAGCCACAGCAATCAAAGAAGAAAAAGAAATAAAAGGAATCCAAATCAGAAAGGAAGAAGAAAAACTGTCACTGTTTGCAGCTGACATGATGCTATACATAGAGAATCCTGAAGATGCTACCAGAAAACTGCTAGAGCTAACCAACAAATTAGGTAAAGTAGCAGGATACAAAATTAATGCACAGAAATATCTTGCATTCCTAAACAGTAATGATGAAAAATATGAAAGCAAAATTGAGGAAACACTCCATTAACGATTGCAACAAAAAGAATAAAATACCTAGGAATAAACCTACCTAAGGAGACAAAAGACTTGTATGCAGAAAAGTATAAGACACTGCTGAAAGAAATTAAAGATGATACAAACAGATACATTTACCATGTTCTTGGATTGGAAGAATCAGTATTGTGAAAATGACTCTGCTACCCAAAGCAATGTAAAGATTCAATGCAATCCCTAACAAACTACCAATGGCATTTTTCACAGAACTAGAACAAAAAATTTCACAATTTGTATGGAAACACAAAAGACACTGAAGACAAAGCAATCTTGAGAATGAAAAAAATGAGCTGGAGGAATCAGGCTCCCAGACTTCAGACTATACTGCAAAGCTACAGTAATCAAGACAATATAGTACTGGCACAAAAACAAAAATATAAATCAATGGAACAGGATAGAATGCCCAAAGATAAACCCATCACATATGGTCACCTTATTTTTGATAAAGGAGGCAAGAATATACAATGGAGAAAACACAGCCTCTTCAATAACTGGTGCTGGGATAACTGGACTGCTACATGTAAAAGAATGAAATTAGAACACTCCTTAACACCATACACAAAAATAAACTCAAAATGGATTAAAGACCTAAATGTAAGGCCAGACACTGTAAAACTCTTAGAAGAATACATAGGCAGAACACTCCATGGCATAAATCAAGGGAAGATCCATTTTGACCCACCTCCTAGAGAAATGGAAATAAAAACAAAAATAAACAAATGGGACCTAACGAAACTTAAAAGCTTTTGCCCAGCAAAGGAAACCATAAACAAGACAAGAAGGCAACCCTCAGAATGGGAGGAAAAAAATGCAAATGAAGCAACTGACAAAGGATTAACCTCCAAAATTTGCAAACAACTCATGCAGCTCAATATCAAAATAAAAAAACCTAACCCCCAAATGGGCAGAAGACCTAAATAGACATTTCTCCAAAGAAAATATACAGATTGCTGACAAACACATGAAAGCATGTTCAACATTACTAATCACTAGAGAAATGCAAATCAAAATTACAATGTGGCATCACCTCACACCAGTCAGCATGGCCATCATCAAAATATCTACAAGCAGTAAATGCTGGAGAGGGTTTGGAGAAAAAGGAACCCTCTTGCACTGTTGGTGGGAATGTAAATTGATACAGCCACTATGGAGAACAGTATGATGGTTCCTTAAAAAACTAATAATAGATCTACCATATGACCCAGCAATCCCACTACTAGGCATATACCCCGAGAAAGCCATAATTCAAACAGAGTCATATACCACAATGTTCTTTGCAGCTCTATTTACATTAGTCAGGACACAGAAACATCCTAAGTGTCCATCGACAGATGAATGGATAAAGAATATGTGGTACATATATACAATGGAATATTATTCAGCCATAAAAATAAACTAAATTGAGTTATTTGTAGTGAGGTAGATGGACCTAGAGACTATTATACAGAGTGAAGTAAGTCAGAAAGAGAAAAACAAATACCATTTGTTAACACATATATATGGAATCTAAAAATATAAAAAGTGGTTCTGAAAAACATAGGGACAGGACAGGAATAAAGTCGCAGATGTAGAGAATGGACTTGAGGACACGGAAGGGGGAAGGGTAAGCTGGAACGAAGTAAGAGAGTGGCATGGACATATATACACTTTCATATGTAAAATAGATAGCTAGTGGGAAGCTGTTGCATAACACAGCGAGGTCAACTCGGTGCCTTTTGACCACCTAGAGTGGTGGGATATGGAGGTTGGGAGGGAGATGTAAGAGGGAGGAGATATGGGGATATATGTATATGTATAGCTGATTCATTTTGTTATAAAGCAGAAACTAACTCAGAATTGTAAAGCAATTATACTACAATAAAGGTGATTTTTTAAAAATGAAAATGAGATAAAAACAACAAATGAGTGTTAAACTAGAAAGAAGTGCCATAAAATGAATAGTAGCAGAGAATAAAAAGTAATTAGAAGAACATTATGAGCAATAATCCAAGCCATTTGAAAACTTACATGTAATTTGAAAAATTGTATAAAATATAAATAACCAAATCTGACCCTACTATAAATAGAAAATATTATTAAAATCATTAATGTTTTGAATGGTTAAGAATCCATCCAAAGAGAAAACATATCTAGACAGTTTTAAATTTTTCAGTATTTTTGTCTTAGAATTTCCCAAAAGCTGACCTTGATGTAAGGATTTAAGTAAAGCAGTTTCTTTGGGCAATGATCACAAGAATCACTGAAGGGCATAGGAAAGGAAGACAAGAAGGAGAAGATATCCAATAAAAGATAAGCTGGCAAACAGTTTGCCTATGGACAACTAAGCCTGATCCCAAGAGGGATTTCTGAGTGATTATATAATCACTGACTCCAAATTTTCCCATGTTGGAGAAAGGAAACTGGGGTATACATAAACTGACATCCATCTGTTACTAGTTGAGGGCTGTTCCCAATGGCATTTACTCTCCATCATTGCTGTCTTGTCTTGGAAGTGGACCTACTGGCTTCTAATGGACAGAGGAAACCCTCAGACAGAGTCTCTAATGTTTGCGGCTGAAAACAAAAACAAACAAACAAAAACAACAGTCTATATGTCTGAGACTGAGAGCTGAGGGTAGGGTATTGAGACTATCTGCTATAACTAACCAGTACTTAAGGAGCAGATTATTCCACTTGCCCCAACATAGCTTTACTACTAAAAAGAAGGAAAATTACAGCAAATACATTCTTACTAGACACAAAAATGTTTAACTTAAATATTAGTAAATCAAATTTAGCATGCTATTGAGTTTATCACAGAAATGAATGTTTAATTTAACAGTAAACAATCTATTAAAGTATTTTATTACATAAACAGGTTAAAAAGAAAATAGCCATCTTGATAGACAGAGAAAGAATATTTAGTAGAATGTGATATCAACATACAACAAAAAGTCCTGTTAAACAAGAAACAGAATGAAACTTTCTGATTCTGATCACCAAATCTGATATGTGGGTTCTTTCCCTACACCAAGCAATTCTCAGACACCAGCTCTGTGTCCTACAGTTCAAGTCATGTCTAGACATTATTAACCTGTGATGGCACCAGATCCCACAGGTTAAAAGCTCAGTCATACAAGACTTCCCCTCCCACCTCTTCAGATACCAATCGTGAGTACAGTTTATCACTTGTGCTCTTGACCAACCATCTATGGATAGAAAAATTCCACAGTTCCCTCTTTGGGTTTGATTAATTTGCTAGAGGGGCTCACATAACTCAGATAAACATTTTACTTATTAGATTACCAGCTTATTGTAAAAGGATATAACTCAAGAACAGTTAGATGGAAGGGAGTCATAGGGTAAGGTGTAAGGAAATAGTGTGGAGCTTCCATGCCCTCTACAAGCCTGCCACTCTCCCCAAATAGATATATGTTCACCAACTGGAAGCTCTATGAAACCCATACATTTGGGGTTTTATGGAAGTTTAATTACATATCTATGACTGATTAAATCATTGGCCATTGATGATTGAACTCAATTTCTAGCCCCTCTCCCCTCTGGAAGGTCAGGGAGATAAATCTGAAAGTTCCACACTTTTAATCACATTATGTGTTCTCCTGGGAACCAGTTTCCATCCTTAGGTGTTTTCCAAGTCTACTCATTAACATAACTTTTAACAGACATTTTTATTGTTCTCATCACAAAAAATTCCAAGAGTTTTAGGATCTCTGTACCAGGAATGTGATGAAGACCAAATATATCTTCCATATTATAAATCACAGTATCACACACTTCCTTATCCTGATAAAGAGAAGCAACAAGGAAAACAAAAACCAGAGACAATAATCTACCACATGGGTAAATATTTTAAAGCATTTTCTTTAAAATCAAGAATAAGGCAAAGATGCCCATTATCATCATTTTCAGTCAACATCATGCTAGAAACCCTGGGCCAGCAAAGTAAGATAATAAAAGAGAAATTAAAGGCATAGAATCAGAAATATAAAGACAAAACAACTTATTTTCAGATATTATAATTGTTTACATAGAAAACCAGAAAGAACTTACAGAAAAATTATTAGTAATAATCAGAGAGTTCAGCAGTGCAGCTGTGAGCTGTAAGATCAATATACACAATCAATTGTATTTCTATATACCAGCATAATTCAGAAAAATATAATTAAATAAAATGTTTCCCTTTACAATAGCATCCAAAAATATAAGGTGTCTGAGAACTAATATAATAAAGGATGTGACAGACTTCTAGAGAAATGTATAAAAGAAGGCCAAAATAAGAGGAGAGCTAAATAATGTTTATTGATAATTATTATAAAAATGTCACTATTCTCTTTGTATTGATCTGTACATCAATTTAATTACAATCAAAGCTCCAATAGAATTTTAGTGGAATTATTAAACTGATTTCCAAATTTATGGAAAAGCAAATGACAAAAATCACAAGACTTTACTGAAGAAAATGTTGAGACAATTATACATTCCAGATACCAAGACATAGTACCCAACTGAATTAACTAGGGCAGTGTAGAATTGGATTAAAGAGTAAATTAGCTAACACATAGGGTTATATTATAGACTGAATGTTTGTGCTCCCCAAATTAATATGTTGAAGCCCTAACCCCCAATGTGATAATATTTGGAAGTGGGGCCTTTGGGAGATAATTAGGTTTAGGTAATGTCATGAGAGATGGGCTCTCTACAATGGAATTAGTGTCCTTTTAAGAGGAAGAGAACCGAGAGCACTCTCTCTCTTCGCCATGTGTGGATACAGCAAGAAGTTGGCCATCTGCAAACCAGGAAGAGGGATCTTAACAGGAACCAAATATTCTGATGCCTTGATCTTAAACTTCCTAACCTCCAGAACTGTGTGAAATAAATGTCTGTTGTTTAAGCCACACAGTCTATGGTATATTATTATAGCAGCCTGAGCTGACTAAGACAGGTTGAGGCAATTAATCATTCATACCAAATGCATATAATAAATGATATATAATGATGAATATACTATATATTATAAAAAGTATGCTATATAGGATTATATACTATATATAACATTATCTAATGTAATCTCACTATATTATACAAAATACAATTCTAGATGGAATAAATCCTTAAACATAAAAGGTAAAGTTTAAATTCTTCAACATAAAATATAGAACATATCTTTATGAGATAAGGCATGAAAAATTAAAGACAAAAACAAAGAATATTAATATAAAAAAGTCATTGGTGAATTTGACAAAATTAAATTGAAAAACGTCCATTCATGAAGAGATACTGTATTAGTTTGTTTGGGCTGCCATAACAAGATATCACAGATTGGTGGCCTAAACCAGCAGTCCCCAACATTTTTGGCACCAGGGACCAGTTTTGTGGAAGACAATTTTTCCACAGAAGGGGGTGGGGGGATAGTTTGGGGATGATTCAAGTGCATTACTTTTATTGTGCCCTTTATTTCTATTATTATTACATTGTAATATATAATGAAACAATTATATAACTCACCATAATGCAGACAGGAGGCGGAGATCATATGGTAATGCAAGCAATAGGGAGAAGCTGTAAATACAGGTGAAGCTTCGCTTGCTCGCCTGCTGTTCACCTCTTGCTGTGTGGCCTGGTTCCTAACAGCAGGAACTGCTACCTGTCCATGGCCTGGGTGTTGGGAACCCTGGCGTAAAAAACAGAAATTAATTTTCTCACAGTTCTAGAGGCTAGAAGTCCATGATCAATGTACCATGGTGGTTTCTGCCATGACCTCTCTCTTTGACTTGAAGATGGAATCTTACCTGGTATTTTCTGTCTGTATGTGCAGAGAGAAAGCAAACTCTCTTCCTCTTTTTATAAGGACACCAGAACTATTGGATTACGGTTGAACTCTTATGTCCTCATTTAACTTTAATTACCTCCTTAATAGCTCTATCTCCAAATACAGGCACATGGGGGATTAGAGATTCACCATATGAATTTTGGATGGACAAAATTCATTCCATAATAAACATGATAGAGATATTAATTTAAAAAAACAGAGGCATAAAGTTGAGAAAGACATGCAAGACAAAAAGTAAAGGAATCAAATTTAGAACACATAAATTATTTATCAATTGGTAAGAAGAGACAAACAAAACAATAGAAATCAGGCAAGAGACTTGAAAGGGCCTTCACAAAATAAAAAATACAAATGGACAACTGATTTATTAACACGTACTCAACCTCATTAGAACACAGAGAATTATAAATTAAACCAGAAGGAGATATCACTTTACACCACTTGATTTATAAAGATTAAAATGTTCAATAGTACTAATATCGACAAAGATGTGAAGCAGCAGCAAAACTCCTTTGTTATACAGTTGGGCATCATGCCACACACATCTTTTGCCCAGAAACTGTAGTCCTAGATAAATTCCTAGAGCTAATATGTCACATGAGGATCAGCAAGTATGGGTCCCAATATTTGTAACAAGATAAAAAAGAAAATGACTTACATATTTCTTTTCCAAATGTAAGATCAGGTTTTTCTTTTCCCCCACATGTACACAAACCAAATTAAGAGTCATAATGATTTTCTAATGCTTTTAGGGTTAAAACCAAAATCTTTATCATGATATAAATGCTTATGAACATTCTGGCTTTCATTGATTTTGTGACACTATCATATCATAGATCTTTTTATCCTTTCTTAAAGATTCCTCTGCCTACTTCAGAGTCATCTACCTTCCACCTCAGTGTTTTCATTTGCTGTTCCCTTACCTGGAATACTTCTCCCTCATATCATTATGGTGCTCATTCTTCATGACATTCATGTTTTTGTTCAAATATCTCCCCAGAGAGGACTTCCCTGGTCACACTAAAGTTCCTTTCACTCCACCACTGTCTATTTCCTTACTCTGCTTAACTTTTCTTCATAACATTTATCACTAGCTGAAATTAAATAATTTCTTAGACTATTTACTTCTTTTCTTACAACTTCCATGAACCAGTCTCCTCCCAGCCATAAAGTCTGCTCCTACTATTACACTTTCATAATGCAATGGAACCTCTTTGATAGCATTATCCACTCTTGAAATGTTTACATGTATTTATAATCATTGGACAATAGTTTCATCAAGAACATGTAAGATATTTTTCCCCTCAATTATATGGCTAGGGTGTGGCTGAACCCCACTGACTCCATTTTTTCAGCTCCATCTTAAGCTCACAGTCCCCCCCCCTCCCATTTCTGCATGACTGAATGTTAGCCCACTCACAGAAATGGGCTGAAGTCAGATAAGTTCCCTATCAACATTTAGCCTTGCCTTTATCTGATTTGAAAACTGGAAGGGTGCCTTTTGTAAGGAAAAACTGCCAGGTCCTGTCAGTGTAAACAAGCCTTTCCTTAGCAGTCAGATTCGATTTTTAACTTTGACCCCTTTAAATTCCCTTGTACCCCTTTCTGTGACATGCAGTGCAGTTGCAAAGCCTCTGGATCATCGTCCACCAGATCCTTCTTATCTGTATATAAGTTACCCACAATAAACTATGGAATTGTCTGCTTCAGTTTTCAGTCTCAAAGTTCCTTCTCAGTTCAAAGGATGTTATTCAATATCTTCACCTCCCAACAGTGAGCATGTTGCAAAGTGCATGGTAGATTCTCAATAAATATTCTTTGAATTCATTCAACTATGAATGCATGGATATCACTCAAGTTCTTCTTGCTTTTGTCCTTTCTTATTGACCTCAGGTCCAACGGCAACTTCAAAGACTGAACCATCTTTATTCTTCCTTCTCTTGTCATCTTTTGGCCATAGTGGAGCAAGACTGAAAAATAATAATTAATAAGTATATACATTATAGTGTGTGAGAGTTAGATGATTTAGTAATTGAAAATCAGGAAAAACATATCAGGAAGTAACATGAAAAAAGGAAAATATAAAGAAAGTAATACATTTTGTAGCAAGAAAAAAAAAAAAAAAAAGCTGAGATCCCTAGTAAATGTTGGTAGGAGACTGCTATATGTACCATGTTCCAAGTTTTGAGGCTACGTCACCTTGGAAGTCTTGAACATGGTGTGATGGCTTGTCTCTGGCTTCAAATGGGGAAGGATCTTGGTAGCAGGTGTGCTCAGTGTGACAGGGCATGAGGTAGAGAACTGAGAATGCAAAGCTGGAGAGGTCTATGTATTCTAAAATGATAAGGCACAACACTTGGCACTTGGGAGTTAGAACAATCTCCAGGGATGGGTCAAGTACTGGTCACCATCAACATTTGAAGATAAGGCAAGTATTTCAGTATCTTAAACAGAAAAGGACAGTGACATATGAAAGGTGGGTCTATGGCAGACAGAGTTCCAGGCACCAGTATTATATCTATAGTTTTTTGACAACAAGATGTGGAAAGAGCAACCTGGTATATAAGCAGCTTTGGCAGGGAGATAAAATATCTAGCTGGAACCAAGAAAAAGACAAAAAAAAATTTATTTGTGATATCAAGGGGACTCTTCACTGAATCTTGAGTACTCAGTCCCTCTCTATTAATAGAATGGAGCAAATAAAGGGTAAAAAAAGATAAAGGAAAGGAAACTAATAGACATTGGGCCCTTACTGTGTCTAGGTGTTTTCCTGAATTATCTCTCTTAATCTTCAGAGCTGTTCTTCAAGATGGGTAAACACATAGTGACGATTGGTGTATTGACATCACCTGGGGAACACCTTATCAACAAGAAATCATTCTGGATGTTTTAATCACCAGTGCTCTCCATCCTGTGAGAATCACTGGGATGAGTTAATTCAGGAAGATACAACATAACCTCAGATACTTATTATACAGAAGAGGAGAATAAGGTTCAGAATGGATAGAGTATTTCCCAAAAGTGACTTAGCTAGTGTGGTAGGCATAATAATTTTCTCCCCCAAATATCTACTTTTTAATTCCTGGGACCTGGGAATATGCTATGATACATAGAATATTGGAATTAAGGTAGACGATGAAATTAAGGTTACTAATCAACTGACTTTAAAATATAGAGATTATCCTGGATTACCCAAGTGGGTGGGATCAGTGTAATCACAAGGATCCTTAAATGGGATAAAGACAGAAGAGTCATTATAAGAATGGTGGGATGTGAGAAAGACCTGATTGGCCATTGCTACATTTGAAGATTGAAGTGAGTCATGATCCACAACATGGGGACAGCCTCTAGCAGCTGGAAAAGGCACGAAAGTAGATTTTCCCCTAGAGCCTCCATATAGGATCACAGTCCTCTCGACACCAATTTTAGCCCTGTGAGGTTCAATTTGAATTTCTGACCTCCAGAAATATAAGAAAATAAGTGTATTATTTTAAACCACTAAGTTTATAGTAATTTTCTACAGCAGCAGTAGGAAATGAATATAAACAGTCAACTGCAGAATTCCAACGCAGGTTTCTGACTCCAAAGCCAGAGCCATTACCATTTTATGTGCTGCCTCACTGACTACCATCCTGCAAGACAAGAGTATATGTAATTTATGTCAACTACAAAAGTACAGTGGTCAGACTTGTGAAGGGTCAGATCTGTAGGGTATGAAACCTGGTTCTCCACGGATTGAGTTAGGCCACTGCTCTGTAATTACACCATGTTTCGAGATGGGGGTGCAAGTCAGTAGTTCTAAACTTGGCCTAAATATTGGAATTGCATAAAACTTTTAAAAATTCTTTATTCCCTGACCACATCTTCCCTTAAATCCTCATATCCCAGAATCAAGAGGGTCTGCAATTAGCTATATGGTAAATAGCAGTATTTGTCTCCAGTAACTCCTGGTTCTCCTTCTTGGTCCCACACATACACTTCTTTTAGTCACCAACTCACTTTATTTTTTTATTTTTTATTTTTTTTAACATCTTTATTGGAGTATAATTGTTTTACAATAGTGTGTTAGTTTTTCCTTTACAACAAACTGAATCAGTTATACATATACATATGTTCCCATATCTCTTCCCTCTTGCATCACCCTCTCTCCCACCCTCCCTATCCCACCCCTCTAGGTGGTCACAAAGCACAGAGGTGATCTCCCTGTGCTATGAAGCAGCTTCCCACTAGCTATCTAATTTACATTTGATAGTGTGTATATGTCCCTGCCACTCTCTCACTTCGTCTCAGCCCACCCTTCCCCCTCCCCATATCCTCAAGTCCATGCTCGAGTAAGTCTGTGTTTTATTCCCGTCCTACCACTAATCTCTTCATGACATTTTTTTCCCTTAGAGTCCATATATATGTGTTAGCATACGGTATTTGTTTTTCTCCTTCTGACTTACTTCACTCTGTATGACAGACTCCAGGTCCATCCACCTCATTATAAATAACTCAGTTTCATTCCTTTTTATGGCTGAGTAATATTCCATTGTATATATGTGCCACATCTTCTTTATCCATTCATCTGTTGATGGACACTTAGGTTGCTTCCATGTCCTGGCTATTGTAAATAGAGCTGCAATGAACATTTTGGTACATGAGTCTTTCTGAATTATGGTTTTCTCAGGGTATATGCCCAGTAGTGGGATTGCTGGGTCGTATGGTAGTTCTATTTGTAGTTTTTTAAGGAACCTCCATACTGTTCTCCATAGCGGTTGTATCAATTTACATTCCCACCAGCAGTGCAAGAGGGTTCCCTTTTCTCCACACCCTCTCCAGCATTTATTGTTTCTAGAGTTTTTGATGATGGCCAATCTGACCGGTTTGAGATGATATCTCATTGTAGTTTTGATGTGCATTTCTCTAATGATTAATGAGGTTGAGCATTCTTTCATGTGTTTGTTAGCAATCTGTATATCTTCTTTGGAGAAATGTCTATTTAGTTCTTCTGCCAATTTTTGGATTGGGTTGTTTGTTTTTTTGTTATTGAGCTACATGAGTTGCTTATAAATTTTGGAAATTAATCCTTTGTCAGTTGCTTCATTTGCAAATATTTTCTCCCATTCTGAGGGTTGTCTTTTGGTCTTGTTTATCGTATCCTTTGCTGTGCAAAAGCTTTTAAGTTTCATTAGGTCCCATTTGTTTATTTGTGTTTTTATTTCCATTTCTCTAGGAGATGGGTCAAAAAGGATCTTGCTGTGATTTATGTCGTATAGTGTTCTGCTTATGTTTTCCTCTAAGAGTTTGATAGTGTCTGGCCTTACCAACTCACTTTAATACTGCCTTTCTCAGTTGAAACCTACTTTTATAACTTCCCTATATGAGTCTAAATCCAGAAATAATAGGAGAGAAATACTGTTAAACATGAATATATATGTATACCCATATAGATATGAATATAAATATATATATATATATATATATATATATATATATACAAAGTTAAGTGAAAACCTGTAATGTAAAGTTTGAATTGGAAATACTCACACTAATATATATATATATATATATATATATATATATGTATATATATATGTATTTAAAACATATTTTCCTACCTATTTAAAAGGTCTGGAAACAACAAAACCATTAGAAATGAGCACATCTAGAACTCATATAATATTCTCAAAATAACCATTCCCATTAAAAGAAAATAGTGTTCCTAGAGTTCAGATTTGTGACAGAAAATATTTATTATGAACTGGGATATATTTTCATACCAGAAAACAAAGAAGATATCAAAGACTCTGAGGTTGTGTCAGAAGGGACAATTTGAATTTAAAAAAGTGAATTGAACATACAAATAACTAAAATGAATTGGATATATAAAGTACTGTTAAATCTATGATTTGGCAATGATACTAAAAAGTTATTAATCACTTTAGAGAGATCTTAGGAAATCAGTCCATTATTCTGGAGACTAGTAAATTAAGTAAGGAAAACATTTGTAACACTGTGGTATATTAAAGTATTGTTTGTAACTACAATTCCCCCCAATTAAAGTCAGGGTGTACCTCCCCACCCTGATTTTGCCTTAAGTAATGTGATGAATGGATCTGGGGGAAGGGCAACAAAGTACCAGTTTTGAACAGAGGTGTTAAGAGACCTCACATGTACATCTTGTCCCCTTGCACTTGGGACATGACCATGAGTAAAACATGCCCCAACTATCCTGCTGGTCCAAAGAAGAAGATGAAATACACATGGAGCATGTAACAAGCCAGGTACAAAATCATTAGAGCCACCTCAGCCTACTAGATTTACACTTAGTATTTTGTCAGCCATTGTTGATTACTACCTAGGTACACAATTTTATTAGGGATTCCAAAATGGTAAATATCTAATTCTAACATTCACTTTTTATTTTATAGTTTGAATAGTTTTATAAAGAAAAACATTCCCTAATCAATTATTTGGTTACCCTTATGTACTGTTTTAACAAAAGAGTCAGATATACCCCCAGCTATTGTAACAAATAGCCACAAAATCTCAGGAATATTCAACACTAGTCATATGTTTGTCACAGTTTGGGAAGTTTTTAACTAACATATAGGGTAGACAGCACCTGAGCCCGTGGTCAAGTTTAACATCAAAATCTTAAAAAAGAAAAACAAAAAGAAAAGAAAACCAAACTTAATGTGCAATAAACACCATGCATATGAAGAATTCTTGTCAAAATATCCTGCCTGTTTTTGATAAAGGCTCTGCCTCGACTTCCAATTTATGGATACAATGAAAATAACAGCATATCAAACACCACAAGGATTCAATCCTCAAAATCCAGAATTGGGTAATGCTGTAGGGCATATTTCTTGGTTTATTCAACAGATAGATTATAAAGATAAAAAAAGGAGGAAGGAACTTCCATGAAAAAGAAAGATTCAAGGAATTTGAGAGATCTATTTTAGATCCTAATTCAAATAAACCAAATATAAAGAAACACAAATAGAGGCACAGTGGGCAGACAGCAGGGAACCAGTAGGAAACATTCACCTTTAGTCAATTAAAATGGAGAAATTAAATAATCCATAGGAGGGAGCTTCAAGATGGCAGAAGAGTAAGACATGGAGATCACCTTTCTCCCCACAAATACATCAGAAATACATCTACGTGTGGAACAACTCCTACAGAACACCGACTGAATGCTGGCAGAAAACCTCAGATTTCCCAAAAGGCAAGAAACTCCCCATGTACCAGGGTAGGGCAAAAGAAAAAAGAAAAAAAACACAGACAAAAAAAATAGGGACAAGAACTGCACCTCTGGGAGGGGGCTGGGAAGGAGGAAAAGTTTCCACACACTAGGAAACCCTGTCACTGGGGGATACTGGGGAGTGGGGGTGGGTAAGCTTTGGAGACACGGAGGAGAGCACAGCAATAGGGGTGCAAAGGGCAAAGTGGAGGGATTCCCGCATAGGGCAGTGTTGATCAGCACTCACCAGCCTGAGAGGCTTGTCTGCTCACCTGCGAGGGTGGGTTGGGGTTGGGAGCTGAGGCTTGGGCTTCGGAGGTCAGATGCCAGGGAGAGGACTGGGGTTGGCTGCATGAACACAGCCTGAAAAGGGCTAGTGTACCACGGCTGGCTGGGAGAGAGTCCGGGAAAAAGTCTGGAACTGCCCAAGAGGTAAGAGACATTTTCCTGCCTTTTGTTTCTGAGTGTGTGAGGAGAGGGGATTAAGAGCATCACTTAAAGGAGCTCCAGAGATGGGCATGAGCTCTGGCTATCAGCACAGACCCCAGAGACAGGCATGAGATGTTAAGGCTGCTGCTACAACCACCAAGAAGCCTGTGTGCAAGCACAGGTCGCTATCCATACCTCCCCTCTCGGGAGTCTGTGCAGCCCACCACTTCCAGGGTCCTGTGATCCAGGGACACCGTCCCCAGGAGAACACAGGACATGCCTCTGGCTGGTGAAATGTCACACTGGCCTCTGCTGCCATAGGCTTGCCCTGCATCTGTACCCCTCCTTCCCCCAGCCTGAGTGAGCCAGAGCCCCCAAATCAGCTGCTCCTTTAACCCTGACCTTTCTGAGTGAAGAACAGACACACTCAGGTGACTTACACCTAGAGGTGGGTCCAAATCCAAAGCTGAACCCCAGGAGCTGTGTGACAAAGAAGGTAAAGGAAAATCTCTCCCAACTGCCTCAGAAGCAACAGATTAAATCCCCACAACCAATTTGATGTATCTTGCATCTGTGGAATACGTGAATAAACAATGAATCATCCCAAACTGAGGAGATGAACTTTGGGAGCAATGATATATATATATTTTCCTCTTTTTCTCTTTTTGTGAGTGTGTATGTGTATGCTTCTGTGTGTGATTTTGTCTGTATAGCTTTGCTTTTACCATTTGTCCTAGGGTTCTGTCTCTCCGCTTTTTATTGTTTGTTTGTTTCTTTCTTGAAGTATAGTTTTTAGCATTTGTTATCATTGGTTGATTTGTTTTTTTTGTTTGTTTGTTTGGATGCTCTCTTCTTTCTTTCTTTCATTCTTTTATTATTAAAAAAATTTAAACTATTTTATATGTTTATTTTAATAATTTTATTGTATTTTACTTTATTTTATGTTATTTTATTTTACTTTATTTTATTTTATATTCTTCTCTTTTCTTTCTTTTTTTAATCCCTTTTATTCTGGGCCTATGGATGAGAGGCTCTTGATGCTACAGCCAGGCATCAGGGCTGTGCCTCTGAGGTGGGAGAGCCAAGTTCAGGACATGTCTACAAAAGACCTCCCAGCTCCACATAATATCAAATGGTGAAAATATCCCAGAGATCTCCATCTCAATGCCAAAACCCAGCTCCACTCAAAGATCAGCAAGGTAGAGTGCTGGAAACCGTATGCCAAACAATTAGCAAGACAGGAACACAACCCCACCCATTAGCAGCGAGGCTGCCTAAAATCATAATAAGGCCACAGATGTGCCAAAACACACCACGAGATGTGGACCTGCCCACCAGAAAGACAATGTCCAGCCTCATTTACCAGAGCACAGGAACTAGTCTCCTCCACCAGGAAACCTACACAACACACTGAACCAACCTTAGCCACTGGGGACAGACACCAAAAACAATGGGAAGTACGAACGTGCAGCCTGCAAAAAGGAAACGCTGAACACATAAGTTAAGCAAAATGAGAAGATAGAGAAACACACAGTAGATGAAGGAGCAACGCAAAAACCCACCAGACCTAAAAAATGAAGAGGAAATAAGCAGTGCCCTGAAAAAGAATTCAGAATAATGATAATAAAGATGATCCAAAATCCAGGAAATAGAATGAAAATACAAGAAAGGTTAAACAAGGATCTAGAAGAACTAAAGAGCAAAGAAACAGTGATAAATAAAATGAAAAGTTCTCTACAAGGGAAGAATAGCAGAATAACTGAGGCAGAAGAACGGATAAGTGACCTGGAAGGTAAAATATGGAAATAACTACTGCAGAGCAGAAGAAAGAAAAAAGAATGAAAATAATTGAGGACAACTACAGAGACCTCTGGGACAACATTAAAGGCACCAACATTTGAATTATAAGGGTTCCAGAAGAAGAAGAGTAAAAGAAACGGACTGAGAAAATATTTGAAGAGATGATAGTTGAAAACGTACCTAAGATAGGAAAGGAAATAGTTAATCAAGTCCAGGAAGCACAGAGAGTCCCATACAGGATAAATCCAAGGAGAAACACACTAAGACACGTATTAATCAAACTATCAAAAATTAAATACAAAGAAAAAATATTAAAAACAACAAGGGAAAAATAACACACAAGGGAATCCCCATAAGGTTAACACCTGATCTTTCAACAGAAACACTGTAAGACAGAAGGGAGTGGCAAGACATATTTAAAGTGATGAAGGAGAAAAACCTACAACCAAGATTACTCTACCCAGCAAGGATCTCATTCAGATTTGATGGAGAAATTAAAATCACAGAAAAGCAAAAGTTAAGAAATTCAGCACCACCAAACCAGCTTTGCAACAAATGCCAAAGGAACTTCTCTAGACAGGAAACACAAGAGAAGGAAAAGACCCACAATAACAAACCAAACAATTAAGAAAATGGTAATAGGAACATACATATGGATTATTATCTTAAAAATAATAGCATTTAATGCTCCAATCAAAAGACATAGGCTGGCAGAATGGATACAAAAAGAAGACCTGTACATATACTGTCTACAAGAGAACAACCTCAGATGTAGGAACACATACAGACAGAAAGTGAGAGGATGGAAAAAGATATTCCATGCAAATGGAAATCAAAAGAAATCTGGAGTAGCAATTCTCATATCAGACAAAATGGACTTTAAAATAAAGACTATTGCACAAAACAAAGAAGGACAATACAAAATGATCAAGGGATCAATCCAAGAAGAAGATATAACAATTGTAAATATTTATGCAACCAACATAGGAGGGCTTCAATAAATAAGGCAAATACTAAAAGCCATAAAAGGGGAAATTGACAGTAACATAATCATCATAGGAACTTTAACACTACACATTCATCAATGGACGGATCATCCAAAATGAAAATAAATAAGGAAACACAAGTTTTAAATGATACATTAAACAAGATGGATTTAACTGATACTTATAGGACATTCCATCCAAAAACAACAGAATAAACATTCTTCTCAAGGGCTAAAGGAACCTTCACCAGAATAGATCATATCTTGGGTCACAAATCAAACCTTGGTAAATTTAAGAAAATTAAAATTGTATCAAATACCTTTTCCAACTGCAATGCTATGAGACTAGATATCAATTACAGGGAAAAATCTGTAAAAAATACAGACACATGGAGTCGAAACAATGCACTACTTAATAACTGAGAGATCACTTAAGAAATCAAAGAGGGAACCAAAAAAGTGCCTAGAAGTAAATGATAATGAAAACACGACAACACAAAACCTATGGGATGCTGCAAAAGCAGTTCTAAAAGCAAAGTTTATAGCAATACAATCCTACCTTAAGAAACAAGAAACATCTCAAATAAATAACCTAACCTTACACCTAAAGCAATTAGAGAAAGAGGAAAAAATATCCCCAATGTTAGCAGAAGGAAAGAAATCATAAAGATTGGATCAGAAATAAATGAAAAAGAAATTAAGGAAATTATAGCAAAGATCGATAAAACTAAAAGCTGGTTCTTTGAGAAGATAAGCAAAATGGATAAACCATTAGCCAGACTCATCAAGAAAAAAAAAGAGAAGACTCAAATCAATAGAATTAGAAATGAAAAAGGAGAAGTAACAACTGGCACTGCAGAAACACAAAGGATCATGAGAGATTACTACAAGCAACCATAAGCCAATAAAATGGACAACCTGGAAGAAATGGAAAAATTCTTAGAAATGCACAACCTTCCAAGACTAAACCAGAAAGAAATAGAAAATATATCGATTTTGTGATTGGTCTATAAAACAGACCAACCACAACCAGTGAAATTGAAACTGTGATTAAAAATCCTCCAACAAACAAAAGTTGAGGACCAGATGGCTTCACAGGTGAATTGTATCAAACATTTAGAGGAGAGATAACACTCACTCTTCTCAAACTTTTCCAAAATATAGCAGAGGGAGGAATACTCCCAAATTCATTCTACAAGTCCACCATCACTCTGATACAAAAAGCAGACAAAAATACCAAATCCTCAACAAAATACTAGCAATCAGAACCTGACACCACATTAAAAACATCATACACCATGATCAAGTGAGGTTTATCCCAGGAATGCAAGGATTCTTCAATATACACAAATCAATCAATGTGATACAACATATTAACAAGTTGAAGGAGAAGAACCATACGAACATCTCAATAGATGCAGAGAAAGCTTTTGACATATTCAACATCCATTTATGATAAAAACCCTCCAGAAAGTAGGCATAGAGGGAACTTTCCTCAATATAATAAAGGCTACAAATGACAAAACCCCAGCCAACATTGTCCTCAATGGTGACAAACTTAAACCATTTCCACTACGATCAGGAATAAGACAAGGTTGTCCATTCTCACCAGTATTATTCAACATAGTTTTGGAAATTTTAGCCACAGCAATCAGAGGAGAAAAAGAAATAAAAGGAATCCAAATCAGAAAAGAAGAAGTCACTCTTTGTCTGTTTGCAAATGATATGATACTATACATAGAGAATTCTAAAGATGCTACCAGAAAACTACTAGAGCTAATCAATGAACTAGGTAAAGTAGCACCTTACAAAAATTAATGCACAGAAATCTCTTATATTCCTGTATACTAATGATGAAAAATCTGAAAGTGAAATTAAGAAAACACTCCCATTTACCATTGCAACAAAAATAATAAAACACCTAGGAATAAACCTACCTAAGGAGACAAAAGACCTGTATGCAGAAAATTATAAGACACTGATGAAAGAAATTAAGGATAACACAAACAAATGGAGAGATATACCATGTTCTTTGATTGGAAGAATCAACATTGTGAAAAAGACGCTACTACCCAAAGCAATCTACAGATTCAATGCAATCCCTATCAAACTACCACTGGCATTTTTTTACAGAACTAGAACAAAAAATTTCACAATTTGTTTGGAAACACAAAAGACCCCGAATAGCCAAAGCAATCCTGAGAATGAAAAATGGAGCTGGAGGAATCAGGCTTCCTGACTTCGGACTATACTACAAAGCTACAGTAATCAAGACAGTATTGCACTGGCACAAAAACGGACATATAGATCAATGGAACAGAATAGAAAGCCCAGAGATAAACCCACACATATATGGTCTCCTTATCTTTGATAAAAAAGGCAAGAATATAGAGTGGAGAAAAGACAGCCTCTTCAATAAGTGGGGCTCAGAAAACTGGATAACTACATGTAAAAGAATGAAATTGGAACACTGACTAACACCATACCCAAAAATAAACTTAAAATGTATTAAAGACCTAAATGTAAGGCCCGACTCTGTAAGACTCTTAGAGTAAAATATAGGCAGGACACTCTATGACATAAATCACAGCAAGATCCATTTTGACCCACTTCCTATTGAAATGGAAATAAAAACAAAAATAAACAATTCGTCCTAATGAAACTTAAAAGTTTTGCCCAGCAATGGAATCCTTAAACAAGACAAAAAGACAACCCTCAGAATGGGAGAAAATATTTACAAATGAAGCAACTGACAAAAGTTTAATCTCCAAAATTTACAAGCAGCTCATGAAACTCAATATCAAAAAAACAAACAACCCAATCTAAAAATGGGCAGAAGACCTAAATAGACATTTTCCCAAAGAAGATATACAGATGGTCAACAAACCCATGTAAGAATGCTCAACATTTTTAATCATTAGAGAAATGCACATCAAAACTACAATGAGATATCATTTCCTACCGGTCAGAATGGCCATCATCAAAAAATCTACAAACAATAAATGCTGAAGAGGGTGTGGAGAAACGGGAACCCTCTTGCATTGTTGGTGGGAATTTAAATTGATACAGCCACTATGGAGAAGAGTTTGGAAGTTCCTTAAGAAACTAAAAATAGAACTACCATATGACCTAGCAGTCCCACTACTGGGCATGTACCTTGAGAAAACCATAATTCAGAAAGAGTCATGTACCAAAATGTTCATTGAAACTCTACTTACAATATCCAGGACATGGAAACAACCTAAGTGTCCATCAACAGATGAATGGAAAAAGAAGTTGTGGTACATATATACAATGGAATATTACTCAGTCATAAGATGAAATGAAGTTATTTGTCATGAGGTAAATGGACATAGAGCCTGTCATACAGAGTGAAGTAAGTCAGAAAGAGAAAAACAAATATCATATGCTAATACATATATATGGAATCTAAAAAATATATAAATAAATGAAATGGTCATGAAGAACCTAGGGGCAAGAAAGGAATAAAGACACAGACCTACTAGAGAATGGACTTGAGGATATGGCGAGGGGGCAGGGTAAGCTGGACAAAGTGTGAGAGTGCCATGGACATATATACACTACCAAATTTAAAATAGATAGGTAGTGGGAAGCAGCCACATATAACAAGGAGATCAGTTTGGTGCTTTGTGACCATCTAGAGGGTTGGGATAGTGGAGTGGGAGGGAGGGAGATGCTAGAGGGAAAAGGTATGGGGAAATATGTATATGTATAACTGACGTACTTTGTTATAAAGCAGAAAGTAACACACGATTATAAAGCAATTATACTCCAAGAAAAATGTTAAAAAAAAAAAAGAAACACAAATAGATTAAATTTAGCACTTACTGGTATTTGATGATGTTAAGGAATACAAATTTTAGGTGCAGTGGTGATTTTGTGGTTGTTTTTTAAAAAATTGTATATAAATATCTATTTATGAGTATATATGGAACTATTTATGAAAGAAAAACATGTTAAAATGATGTAGGGAGGGAAAATGATGGGGAGAGAATACATAAAATTAGCCATGAGTTAATAATCATCGACACTGGGTAATGGATCTGTGAGTATCATTATTATATTATTTCTCCTTTTATACATGTTTGACTGTTTTCATAATAAAGTTTTATGAATGAATAAATCAAATATAGTATATCTATACCATTTAATATTGCTTGACAATATAAAGGAATGAAATACTGATACATGCTATGTCATGGATGGAGCTTGAAACCATTATGCTAAGTGAAAGAAGCCATGTAGGGAATGACATAATTTACTTGAATTGCCCAGAATAGGCAAACCCATAGAGACAGAAAGTAGATTAGAGGTTGCCTCAGACTTGGGGATAAGAGTATTCGGGATGATGGCTAAAGGACACTAGGTTTCTTTTTCAGTGTGACAAAAATGTTTTAAAATTTATGACAGTGGTGGTTGCACAGCTCTCTGAATATACTAGAAAACATTGACTTGTATAATTTAAGTGGGAAAATTGTATAGCATGTTAATTATAAGTCAATAAATCTGTTACCAAAAAATGGTCTTAAAAAAAATTTTTTTTAAGTAAAGAATGTTCCTAGCATCAGCATGGATAACTTAGTGTGCAATAAGTCACACAGTCTACTTTCTAGAGGGATTTCCATTTTAAACTAATGCTTCAATTGTAAAAGAATACTATTTGTTATGTGACAATAAGAACTTGGCATTGGAGAGGATATTTTGATCATCTGTAGACCCTTATCAGGTAAAATTATATATTGTAATTGCAGTTGGAATCAGACTTTGGGGTGCATTCAGGCTCTGGGCAGGGAGTCTCTAATCAGCCCAGTGTGCAGTTCAGTAACTCAACATTAAGGCTCTGACTGCGCTCTCCAATTCCCAATGCCTGGGCTTCCAGGCTGACCCTGCAGCTTCCACCTCAAGGCTGGTTTCCTACCTTTAGTCCCCCGATCTTGGTCTCTGTTTGCACTCTAACCGATTGTGTGTCTCTTACATGTCACCTTGTTTATCACTATCATAACTAAACCTGTGCATCACTGTCCAATGCACTCATCTGAATCTGAATAGGTTTAAAGCAGCTATTTTATTCCAACCTACTCTAAGTGGCTCTCTGTGCATATTTTGCCTGTTATCACTCAACTCCTGAATAATAAGATTATGATTTTAGAGTAAGAACTGGTGCAGAGGGTAAACTTTTGCACTGTCACACTATATTACACAATGAATGAGTAATTACATATTTACCTGTATATTATCTTGTCTCCATAGTTCTCAGCTACATCAGGCCATATTTTACCATTTTGTATTTCAGAAAATGGAATGCCTCAGCAAACCTAAAGGAAACAGAGTTTTTGTTTTTCTGATGTAAACATTAGTTAGTAAGAAAGAACACTTGAAGGTTAAAACCCTGCTTTTGAGGACAAAACCTAAACATTTTACTTATAATTGAAACATACAATGAGAATGGACAGTGACTTAAGAGCCAGTTTTGCCTACTTTGGGATTGATGCTGAGCCCACTGACTGGAAAGAGAGAATGTGAATTGGAAAACAAAGAGATAAAATGAATGTTCTTGAGATATGCATGATCTTGCTTGCAATCCAGGGACAAATGTGAATGATGTGTTCCAGGATCTGAGAGCAGAGAGCAACAAAGATCTGCTTTCTGGCTGAAATTCTGGGAAGCTGGAGCTACACTGTAGTCCCTGTACAACCAGGACATTGAGTTGTGGTATTGACTGTGACCAAGAATATCTAATATGGTACCTAAATTTCCTGTGGACCCCAAAAAAGGACAAGGAAAGGAGTCAACCTTCCTCATATCTCTGAGAACATCGCACAGAACAACAGTCATGATGGAGGAAGCCTACAGTGAAAAGAAAAATGGAAGAAGGTCCAGAAACCACATAGGAAATAGGAGTCTCCAGGAATACCAACTGAAGGGAGTTGGCACCTGAGACCGAGAAGAGGTGATGGCTCCCCAGTGAATACCAACATGGATAAACACTGAGAACTTTGGGCCAAATACCTGCTTCTGAGGGTTAGGTGACCCCCCAGGGACTAAGCAGAAGACAAGAAATCCCTGAACTGACTTAATTTAAACCCAGAAAGATGAGTAGGATCATGAAATAAATATGACTATGTTTTCTGTGATCAAGTGAATTAGGAGACTCAGAGCAGAGATTAAATTGAATTATTAAAAAAATAAAATAAAATTACAGTTCCTGACACCTGAGAGAATGAGTGAGAAACTTCCAGTACTATTTTGGTTTACAGATTGGAAACTCTGGGAAGCTTTCAAATTTTGGTTTAGAAAATGTGCATAGGATTCTTTTGTTCTGTGAACAAGTGCTGCAGATACTACATTGTCTTCTGTTTACTCTTTATTGTCTCTTCTCCTCTTTTTGTTGTTGGTGTTGTTGTTTGCTAAACCAGATAACTTCTTGGGAAGCATATTAAAAGTTTTGAAATTTAGATAAAATAAGTATTTTTTCCCCTGTAAATAGCAATGTCACACATGCTTTGGTTTCAGAAAGGCCTTGTTTGCCCATATGCATTGCAAAAATACTCAGCACAGAATGGTTAGCATTAGTGTTTTTTGTACTTTCATTTGAAAGTGCTAATTACTTTAGTAAAACCTAGACTAGACTCATTATTATTTTGTTTAGCCATAAAGGAGTTAAGTATAAAAAATACTGGAGCTGAAACCCAAGGTCATTGACACCATATTTCTGAAGTAACATAGTGGTTTTTTTGGTGATTCACATAGATTGATGCTCTGGCTAGTACCCATGGACTTGCTTCATGATCCAGCCTTTCCATCAGTGGAAAATCTTACCATCCTCAAGTTCTACCTCACATAGCTGGATCCAACTGCCTCCTCACTCTTACTGGATGAGAAACACTTTTCATCTCCCTCTATGAATCAATCACAGTTGCCATCAGGTCCCTGACATCAGCTTCCTTAAGTCCACAAGGCACATTCCACCATGTCACTCTGGTTTTCTCCTCCCATCAGGATGACCATGGACCCTCTTCTTTCTCCCATCTTTTTAGTCTCAGGTATTATGGTATATATCAAAATATATTTTAAAAAAATATTTAGGTTAGTTCTTTTTTCCCATCCCCTTCAGTATGGTCAGGTTATTTGGATTAAAGTTTGATTTTTTTGTTCCATGTTTGAATACCCCCAAATCTTGCTTGACCATTTAATTAATTATTTTTTGACTCTGTGAAAATTAATGTTGTTCTCAATGTCAAAGTGATACAAAAGGCATACCCAGAGAGGAGTCACTAACTTCTTTACTAATCCCATTTATTCTTTATGTCAACCATGTTCCTCCACATACTCCATAGGTCATGAATCTCTTTAATCTCTGGCTTATCTTTTCCATATTTTAGTTTTGCATAAAGGGCTACAGGAAATACAGCAGGCCATAGATACAACTTTCTTCCACCTTGCTTTTTTTCACTAAAATTATAGTCAGTATGTTATCACATATGTGGAATCTAAAAAATAAAAGGAATAAATATAACAAAACAGAAACTTTCACAGCTATAGAGAACAAACTAATGGTTATCAGTAGAAAGAGGAAAGGGGGAAAGGGCACAAACTAAGAGATTAGGAGGTACAAACTAGTATGTGTAAAATGAATAAACTATAAGGATATATTGTACAGCACAGGGAAATATAGCCATTATTTTTTAAGAACTTTAAATGGAACATAATCTATAAAAACACTGAATAACTGTTTTATACACCTGAAACTAACATAAAATTATAAATCAACTGTGCTTCAGTTAAAAAAGTATGTAACCTGAATTCACTCCATATCAGTTCATAAAAATCATCTTCATTCTTTTTTATAATAGCTGAATAATTCTCCACAATATAGATGCTCCACAGTTTATACTTCCAGGCTAATTTTTAAACGTGCCTGTGGGACCTTTCAATGTATAGATTCAGACCTTCATTTATGAAAACTTTTCTTGGGTTATACATTTAAATCTTAGTACTGTAACATTGTTCTTTTTCATTTTTTCTTTAGGGATTCCAAGTATGTGACCATTATCCTTCTTCGCCTGTCCTTAATTTTAACCACTTTTTTTTTTTTTTTTTTTTTTTAATGGCTGTGTTGGGTCTTCATTTCTGTGCGAGGGCTTTCTCTAGTTGCGGCGAGTGGGGGCCACTCTTCATTGCAGTGCATGGACCTCTCACTATCGCGGCCTCCCTTGTTTCAGAGCACAGGATCCAGGCGCTCAGGCTCAGTCGTTGTGGCTCATGGGCTTAATTGCTCTGCAGCATGTGGGATTTTCCCAGACCAGGGCTCGAAAACGTGTCCCCTGCACTGGCAGGCAGATTCTCAACCACTGTGCCACCAGGGAAGCCCTTAACCACTATTTTTCCTGAAACGTTTTTTTAAGTCAATTTCATTGTTTCAGGTGTTTTCTTAGCTTTCTTCAATGACTTATAACTCTTTTTAAATATTATTTTGACTCTATTAGTCTCTAGGCATCTTGTAATTTAGCTTTATTTCTGGGTCAATTTTTACTTCCTTCCATTTCTTTTCTGAGTTCAGCTGACTGTTTTTTTATTTCTTTCTCCTGCAGCTCTTTTTTCTTGGGGGGGGGGTAATTTTTGTTTTTCAATTTGAATTTCTGATTCAAAGCAATTTCTCTCTCCCAAAATGTTTGCTTTAGCACACAACTTAATTTGAGTGTTGTCTTATGATTTCTTGTGATATATAGCTGTTTGTTCATGGAGACTTTCATCATTTGAGGTGTATTAAATCTCATTTTCTGATTTTTTAAATAATAGTTCTACATGGCTTCATTAACTTCTTTTTTCTGTTCATTTATTTAGTATTAAAGTAGTTTAGAGGATTCCTTATTTTTGTTTGTTTGTTCAACTGTATCAGAGTCCATATTCTTTAATGGATTTGTGTGTGTGTGTGTGTGTGTGTGTGTGTGTGTGTGTGTGTGTGTGTAGTGGGGGTGATATGTGTGTCCTCTTATTTTATTTTATTTTGGTTCTCTTGGTCTTACACGACCCTGAATTCCCGCCCCCCCCTTTTTTTACATCTTTTATTCTTCACCACTCAATTTCCAAAGTTACTCTCTCTTTCTGCTTGTTTTTAATCCCCCAGAAGTAAAGTATTTTGAAGACTGTAACTCAAGTCATGTGCATTTTTAAGTCTCTTTCCCAAAGACTGTTAAACTGTGTTCTGATCTACCACAATTCTTTTAAATTTTTATTATTTTTACACATAGCATGAACGTAAGCTTTCTTGCATTGCTTTTATGTCAACATTATTCCCATGATTAGCTCTCTATTCTCCTTCCCCCAAATTTTGCTGACCTGCACTCACTTGCCAAAAAAACCTTGCAGTAGGAAGTGAATATGAGAGATTTTTTTGCTGAGATTTGTTGCATTAAAAAAATAATACAGTTATTTTGAAGTTAAGGTATTCCACATCTTCAAATTATCCTGAAGGGTTAAGATTTTTCTGTATTGTTTTCAGCTATCCAGAATTCTCAAGTTATTAATTGGAAGGAAGTTTTTTCTTTGTATTCTCAAGGGTTCAGAAACACTACCTTCCTTTGAGGCCTACTTCTGTTTCTACTTCCTTTGTGACAGTCATATCTCTATGCAGTCCTCTGAGTGTCCCGGTTGCCTTTCATAGGTGCCAGAGCTATCAATTTATAATGGAAGAGAGGTCTCTGTCCCTAGAGATAGTGTGTGGCTTGATCTGCTCTTCCCTTTCCCAATGGCTTGTTTCAAAAGGTTTCATTGAATTTCGTGCATGTTGTGCTGCTTGGTTGTACAAAATATCGGCAATGTTTTATAATAAGTAGCAAATCATTGTGTGCTTTGGTGTTCATCGTATTACCATTAATCTTCATAAGTTCACTGAGTGTATTCACACAAATAAGGAAGTTAATTCCAAAGACAGTTTTTTCATGAAACTTTCAATTTATTAATGTGTTTTCACCTTTAAAGATACATGCAAGGAGTTAAATCATGTTTTTTAATATCATCAGCATCAAAAAGGCTTTTTGGAGTCTGTCAGTACACAGTTCTTCAAAGGCCCATCTTTAGCAATTATAAAGGATGGGAAATTCACCTTTGGCACTCTTTTACTCCTTTATTTTGGAATCACTGGCATATCCCAAATTCTCATTCTGAGCCACTTCTGATTATCCAGATTCGCTGAGCATCTTTGCTAACTGTATGTTTAGGTGTGTACTCTATATTTTTCTCTCTTTTTTAAAACTTTATCATCAAACAAAAAGCATTAATACCTCTTGGGGACATTTGTATGCTTTTTTTAAACATCTTTATTGGAGTATAATTGGTTTCCAATTGTGTGTTAGTTTCTGCTGTATAACAAAGTTAATCAGCTATACATATACATATATCCCCATATCTCCTCCCTCTTGCATCTCCCTCCTGTCCTCCCTATCCCACCCCTCTAGGTGGACACAAAACCCTGAGCTGATTTCCCTGTGCTATGTGACTGATTCCCAGTAGCTATATTAGAAAATATTTTGTCAACCCAAAACAAGTGCTAACAGTGGAAGTTTGGGCACTCTTGTAAAATAATTGGGGGACTTTTATAAGCACACTTCAGTTCATTTCATTTGAAAAACTCTCTCTTTTACTCTTTATTTTTAGAAACATATCTTTAGAAACAGGAAACCTTCAAAGCCTGGTTTCACCATGTAGTATCTGTGTATCTTTGGCAAAGAAACTAACTTCTGAACCTCATTGCCACTTCTATAAAATGAGAAGTAATATTGTCTTCTTGATGGATCATGTTGAGGTTAGGGCAAAGAGAATGTGACATTTTAAATTCTGATCTTCATCTTCAAAATAAAGAAAAGATCAACAATTATTTGATAATCCAGTGAAAATGCATATGTAAAGCACCCTAAATTATTTGGCACATGAAAGCTACACAATAAATGTTAGTCCTCCTTCCTTCCTTACTGATGGTCTATCCAACCAAATATTTTGAAACCAAGAGGCAATCTTAATTGGAAATGCATATATTTGAAGTTTCAGGTATGTGTTTACTGGCATATGTGTTTACTAGAAAGGGAGAGGAGAAACCAGGACAGACAGTGGCTTCTTAAGGGGAATTTGTCCTTTTCTATTACTACATGAATTCTCAGAGAGGAGATGGAATGCTGGAAGTAGAACACATAGAACTGGACCACAGAGCTTGGGCAGCACTGCAGACCCTTGATATCTATTACATATGGCAAGGAAGTGGCAGGAATGGGATAAAATATTACTTGTGCCACTCTGCCTAAACTTTCTTCAGTTGCTAAGTTGACTGAAGATCAGTTTCCCTCCACCCAGTGGAATCCTTCCACTGAAGTCTCACCATGTAGATCATTCTTGTTTTTAGATTATCTGTTGGTGGTTCAGCCTTCCATTGTGCTAATGTCTTCTTTGCTATATATTTTAATACCTGGTATAAGTTCTACCTTTTGGATGCAAAATTAATCAATCAATCAATCAATCATACAGCATTGCTCAGATGTTTTAAGGCAGGCATGCTGAAGGTCCAACACACCATTTTCTACTGATACATCCAAGATTCCTCCATTCTTTTCTCAAATCATACCATCAGGCCATTTCATTTGTCCCTCTGTTTCTTCAGCTCTTCATCCTTCCTATACAATGGAACTGTCAGTTGAATATCATATCCAAATATGCTCTGCCCAACAGACTAAGCAGTGTTTGGACTAATCAAGTTCATTATCTCTTAAACAGATATAACCTGAAAGCATTCTTACTTTCTGGCAGATACAATAAGCATCAGTCAAGGAAATCCACAAAACATATTTTATGTAAGTTGTTAAGTTTCCTCAAACCCATGCTTGCTGTCCAGACTGTCATTTCTACTTGATAAATATCAACTTATTAATTTGCTCCCATATTTTCAAAGTTCATTTCATCATCCACCAATTGATTATCCTTCCTAGCTTCATATTAAATGCAAACTTTTTATAAAGTTCCATTGATTTATTAAAATATTTATTGAACAACTAATCTTAATAGTTATTATAGTTAATAAGATTTTCATAGATTCTATTTTCAAAAAGCTTATATGCCACTGATGGATACATACAGGTTAATAAGCTAGACTTTTAAAATCTCTTAAGTACTATACAGGGGAATTATATATCTGCTCTTCAAATAGGAAAGAAAGACACTTAAAGAGAGGGAATACTAAATGTTGGTCTCTTACAAATGTTAATTTCTTGATTAAGGTGTGTGTAGTATCATTTGTAGGAAAGTGACTCATATAGAAAATACATACTTAAGTATTTAGGAGTAATGGAGCATCATACCTATAACATACTCTCACTTGGTTGAAAAATGACAATACTGTATATATATATATATATATATATATATATATATATATATATATATATATATATATATATGTACATATAAAGAGAACTATTAGAAAAAAAATACCAGTTAGGGAAACTGGGAGAAGAGTAGTTTTTCTTGTAGCATCTCTGGTATGTTCTTGTTAATAAGTTTGAAATTATTTCAAAATAATGGGTTAAACAAAAGATGGATAGTTGTTAGAGATGGGAAATGGAATAATGGTAGCATGCTGTGGCACAGTTCATAGAGTCAAATGTCAAGAGCCCTGCGCTATTAACCACACTTTTCATTGGATATTGATTTATATCACATATATATTACATTGTTCAAACAAAGGGAATCCTATGCCTGTGGGAATGTTAAAAGATTACTCTTCTTGATTTTTTTTTAAGATAAAATGAGACAGTAACATGCTAGTACTTGTATAGATGGAGAAATTGGTAAAGATCTAAAGTCAGTATTTTGGAATTCAGCTTTGAGGAGGAAGGTGGCCTTTCCTCTTCTAACATTGTAAAAAAAAAAAAATCTCTCCTTCTCCCACTACCAACTTTAAATACATTTCTCATAGGAATCACAGAATGCTTAGCCATGCTCAGTCAGATCATCGGATGAATTGGCATGTTTCATTAGATGAAATAATTTTCAGGACACTTTTGCAAAGTTGGAAACTTTGAAAGGTGTCTTAGAGTTTCTTGTCCTTCCAGGTTCCAGTCCATTCTAACAAATAGACATCTGCACAGGGCATAAACTCTGGAGAGGGTAAAGTCGCCTGTGCTATTCTTATAGCTCCTACCCCAACACTTATGACCTCATGAAGCTGTAATGAATTCAGAGTCAGGAGACACAGAGCTAAGAATTCATGTCATCAATGACTGTTTGGTTGACTATGTAAATCAATTCTCCTCTCAAAAGCTTTAGCTTCCCATCTGTAAAAGGAGGGTACTGAACTTGATTTTCCATCTCTGACATTTTATGGTTTTATGAGCATTTAGTGTTGTTGAATCCTTCTTGTTATGACAGTAATTAGTGGTTCCTTTCTCTATTACTTGGAGCATTTTTGAAAGGTTTATAGCTTATTCTTGATGTAGATAAATGTTTTTAGAATATTTGGTTTTGCCTTTCATGAATAAAAAGGTGATTGAACAAAGCATGAATTTATCATTCCATTTATTGCCCTGAAACAACAAGTGTGATTTATAAACCAATAATACTTTAGGGAGTGTTATACACGTGTATGAAAAGGATGTCTTAAATTAATGGGAGGCCAAGAAGACACTAATTCAGCATCCCCTGGAGGAAGAGGTAGAAACTCAACCAGAGAGGTAATTTAGATACAATTTATTCGATAATATAGGTGATATTACTTTTACTGGAACACTAACACAAGGAGAAAAAAGATCAATGTCTCTGGGTTGGCCTCCTCCCTGTTTTCAAAGATGGATGAGAATGAGAGGGTCAGGCTGTCATAACAGGTTTCAATTGGAACCTGCAAATGCTGGAATGTATACTAAAGGAGACATCTAAAAGTCTAAAAATATTCACTCTTTATAAGACATCCACAGAAACATGATTGATTTTGTTGTTGTTGTTAAGTTTAAGAAATTCCTGGTAAAGTTACAAGAATTAGTGAAAATCAGAAGAGCTTCACATAACAATGACCATGACCCACAAGGAAGAACATCCTTTTAGAATTAATGGAATTAATGAGAACTATTTGATAACTGTTGCTCGTGATTATTAAATGGTTTACTTTGTAAACTTGTTATTTAGTGTGTAGCAGCAGTAAAAGTGATTTATTATTCAGAATGCCCTTCATTCTCCCATTGCACTAGAAAATTTCCAACATCTCACTCAAATGTGATTCATACTCCAAATTCCTTGCATTCTTAGTCTCAGTCACATAATTTTCCATGTTTATAGTCATAGCTAGAACTCAACTGTCTCTTACCTCTCTTATTTATCTAACACATAGCTAAAAATCTAGGAGGACACAAAATTAAATTTCTGAGGAAATAAAATAAATAGATGTCAGTAAGTTCATGCACTAAAGCTTACATAAATGGTGCAAAAGAGAGCTATGTTATGATGTTCTGTAGGACCAATTTACTCTAAATTTACAAAATATACTAATGAGTTTGTAAAGATTAAATGAGTTAAAGTACATAAGGCACTTAGAAATTGCCTAGTATATAGTAAGCATTAAATAATAATAATTATTATTTATTTTCTATGCCAATAAAATCCTAACAATAACAAACTGAAAGGGAGAGAGGAACTGCTATGAGTGGATACACTCAAAATTGAGATTGGTGACACTGTCAAGTAATGGAAAGAGCTAGCAACATAATCAAAATCAGACATAAGAACTCAAAACAAAGCCATAATTATTCATTTTGTACAGATCCAAAAACATCACAGCAGAATCAGAGACATCGCTGTTATAGTACATTCCAGTAGTAATAGCTATTATCATCTGTCTAAGAAAGCATGCAAATCTGTAATAAAAATTTATAGACTCCCATCCAAACTGGTTATGATTTTAATGTTAATGTTTCACCAATAAACCCTCTGTAATCTAGAAAACCTACTTTCTAGATTTTTTGAATAATGTATATCTAGAGAGTAAAGGCTTATGTCAATTATGTTCATTCATCTTAGTAATTTCTGGACATTTGTTTAGCTGCTCAAGGAGACATCCTATTTCTCAAGGACAAAAATAATATTTTTCTCAAAGTGTGTGACATAAGAATGGGTATGTAATTGACATTTATTTCATATGTAACAAAATGGTGGATTCCTTTTTACATGTTTGGTGGTTGGAGATCATAGTTAGGCTAAGAGACAAAAGTATGGTTAGCATTCAATTCCTCTCTTTCTGTTTGATGCAATAAAAGCATCTCTTAGTTTCAGTTCACAAGAAGCAATACCCAGGGGACGGCTTAAAGATGGTGGAAGAGTAAGACGTGGAGATCTCCTTCCTCCTCACAGAGACATCAGAAATACATGTACACGTGGGACTTCTCCTATAGAACACCCACCGAACGCTGGCAGAAGACCTCAGACCTCCCAAAAGGCAAGAAACTCCCCACATACATGGGTAGGGCAAAAGAAAAAAGAATAAACAGAGACAGAATAGGGATGGGACCTACACCAGTGGGAGGGAGCCGTGAAGGAGGAAAGACTCCCCCACACTAGAAGCCCCTTCATGGGCAGAGTCTGTGGGTGGCAGAGGGGGAAGCTCCAGAGCTGCAGAAGACAGCTCAGCCACAGGGTTCAGAGGGCAAAGCGGAGAGATTCCCGCAGAGGATCGGTGCTGACCGGCACTCACCAGCCCAAGAGGCTTGTTTGCTCCCCTGCTGGAGCAGCGGGGGGCCGGGAGCTGAGGCTCGGGCTTCAGTCGGATCCCAGGGAAAGGTCTGGAGTTGGCAGAGTGAAAACAGCCTGAAGGTGTAGTGCGCCACGGCTGGCCGGGAGGGAGTCCAGTTGAAGTCTGGAGCTGCCGAAGAGGCAAGAGACCTTTTCTTCCCTCTTTGCTTCCTCGGGCGCGAGGAGAGGGGATTAAGAGCACCTTGTAAAGGAGCTCCAGAAACGGGTGTGAGCCACGGCTGTCGGCACTGACAGTAGAGACGGGTGTGGGACGCTAAGGTTGCTGCTGCCACCACCAAGAGGCCTGTGTGTGAGCACAGGTCACTCTCCACACCAGCCCTCCTGGGAGCCCGTGCAGCCCGCCACTGCCGGGGTCCCGGGATTCAGGGACAGCTTGCCTGGGAGAATATGTGGCATGCCTTGGGCCTGTGCAGTGTCACGTCGGCCTCGGCCGCTGTGAATTTGCCCCGCACCCGTGCCACTCCCTCCCCCCAGCCTGAGTGAGCCAGAGCCCCAGACTCAACTGCTCCTTTAACCCCGTCCTGTCTAAGCGAAGGGCAGACGCTCTCGGACGACCTACACACAGAGGTGGGGCCAAGTCCAAAGCTGAACCCCAGGAGCTGTGCGAAAAGAGAGGAGAGGGGGAGGTCTCTCCCAGCAGCCTGAGAAGCAATGGATTAAAGCTCCACAATCAACTTGAAGTGCCCTGCATCTGTGGAAAACCTGACTAGACAACGAATCATCCCAAGTTGAGGAAGTGGACTTTGGGAGCAAGATATACTATTATTTTCCCTTTTTTTTTTTCTTTTTGTGAGTGTGTATGTATGTGCTGCTGTGTGAGATTTTGTCTGTATAGCTTTGCTTTCACCATTTGTCCTAGGGTTAGACAGACCCGTTTTTCTGTTTTTTTTTTTTTTTTAATAGAAATTTTTCTTCTAAATAATTATTTTTTATTTTAATAACTATATTTATCCTACTTTATTTTGTCTTCTCCCTTTCTTTCTTCCTTTCTTCCTTCCTTTCTTCCCTCCTTCCCTCCTTTCTTCCAATCCTTCCTCCCTTCTGTCCTCCCTTCCTTCCTCCCTTCCTCTCTTCCCTCCTCCCTTTCTTACTTTCCACTTTCTTTCCTTCCTTTATTGCTGTCTTCATTTCGTCCTTCCTCCCCTCCCTCCCTCCTACCTTCCTTCCTTCCTTTCTGTTTTTTCTCCCTTTCATTTTGAGCCATGTGGATTAAAGGTTGTTGGTGCCCAGGCCAGGCACCAGGGCTGTGTCTCTGAGGTGGAAGAACCAACCTCAAGGCACTAGTCCACAAGAGACCTCCCAGCTCCATGCAATATCAAATGACAAAAATCTCCCACATATCTCCATCTCAACACCAAGACCCAGCTTCACTCAAGGACCAGCAACAAACAGTGCTGGACACCCTATTCCCAACAAAGAGCAAGACAGGTCTACATCCCCATCCATTAGCAGAGAGGCTGCCTAAAATCATAATAAGGCTACCAACATCCCCAAACACACCACCAGACGTGGACCTGCCCACCAGAAAGACAAGATCCATCCTCATCCACCAGAACAGAGGGACTAGTCCCCCCAACCAGGGAACATACTCAACACACTCAACCAACCTTAGCCACTGGGGACAGCCACCCAAAACAACGGGAACTATGAACCTGCAGCCTACAAAAAGAAGACCCCAAAGACAGTAAGATAAGTGAAATGAGAAGACAGAAAAACACACAGCAGATGAAGGAGAAAGTTAAAAACACAACAGACTTAACAAATGAAGAGGAAATAGGCACTCTACCTGAAAAAGAATTCCGAATAATGATAGTAAAGATGATTCAAAATCTTGAAAATAGAATAGACAAATTGCAAGAAACAGTAAACAAGGACCTAGAAGAAATAAAGAGGAAGCAAGCAATGATGAGCAACACAATAAATGAAATGAAAAATACTCTAGATGGGATCAATAGCAGAATAACTGAGGCAGAAGGACGGATAAGTGACCTGGAAGATAAAATAGTGGAAATAACTACTGCAGAGCAGAAGAAAGAAAAAAGAATGAAAAGAACTGAGGACAGTCTCAGAGACCTCTGGGACAACATGAAACTAACCAATATTCGAATTATAGGCGTCCCAGAAGAAGAAGAGAAAAAGAAAGGGACTGAGAAAATATTTGAAGAGATTATAGTTGAAAACTTCCCTAATATAGGAAAGGAAATAGTCAATCAAGTCCAGGAAGCACAGAGAGTCCCATACAGGATAAACCCAAGGATAAACAAACCAAGACACATAATAATCAAACTGTCAACAATTAAATACAAAGAAAACATATTAAAAGCAGCAAGGGAAAAACAACAAATAAAACACAAGGGAATTCCCATAAGGTTAACATCTGATCTTTCAGCAGAAACTCTACAAGCCAGAAGGGAGTGGCAGGACATATTTAAAGTGATGAAGGAAAAAAACCTAAAACCAAGATTACTCTACCCAGCAAGGATCTCATTAAGATTTGATGGAGAAATTAAAACCTTTACAGACAAGCAAAAGCTGAGAGAGTACAGCACCACCAAACCAGCTTTACAACAAATGCTAAAGGAACTTCTCTAAGCAAGAAACACAAGAGAAGGAAAAGACCTACAAGAACAACCTGAAACAATTAAGTAAATGGTAATAGGAACATACATATTGATAATTACCTTAAATGTAAATGGATTAAATGCTCCCACCAAAAGACACAGACTGGCTCAATGGATACATAAACAAGACCCATATATATGCTGTCTACAGAAGACCAACTTCAGACCTAGTGACACATACAGACTGAAAGTGAGGGGATGGAAAAAGATATTCCATGCAAATGGAAATCAGAAGAAAGCTGGAGTAGCAATTCTCATATCAGACAAAATAGACTTTAAAATAAAAACTACTACAAGAGACAAAGAGGGACACTACATAATGATCAAGGGATTGATCCATGAAGAAGATATAACAATTGTAAATGTTTATGCACCCAACATAGCAGCACCTCAATACATAAGGCAAATACTAACAGCCTTAAAAGGGGAAATCGACAGTAACACAATCAGAGTAGGGGACATTAACACCCTACTTTCACCAAAGGACAGGTCATCCAAAATGAAAATAAATAAGGAAACACAAGCTTTAAATGATACATTACACAAGATGGACTTAATTGATATTTATAGGACATTCCATCCAAAAACAACAGAATACACATTTTTCTCAAGTGCTCATGGAACATTCTCCAGGATTGATCATATATTGGGTCACAAATCTAGTCTTGGCAAATTTAAGAAAATTGAAATCGTATCAAGTATCTTTTCCTACCACAACGCTATGAGACTAAATATCAATTATAGGAAAAGATCTGTAAAAAATACAAACACATGGAGGCTAAACAATACACTACTTAATAACGAAGTGATCACTGAAGAAATCAAAGAGGAAATCAAAAAATACTTAGAAACAAATGACAATGGAGACACAACGACCCAAAACCTATGGGATACAGCAAAAGCAGTTCTAAGAGGCAAGTTTATAGCAATACAATCATACCTTAAGAAACAGGAAACATCTCGAATAAACAACCTAACTTTGCACTTAAAGCAATTAGAGAAAGAAGAACAAAAAACCCCCAAATTTAGCAGAAGGAAAGAAATCATAAAGATCAGATCAGAAATAAATGAAAAAGAAGTGAAGGAAACAATAGCAAAGATCAATAAAACTAAAAGCTGGTTCTTTGAGAAGATAAATAAAATTGATAAACCATTAGCCAGACTCATCAAGAAAAAAAGGGAGAAGACTCAAATCAATAGAATTAGAAATGAAAAAGGAGATATAACAACTGACACTTCAGAAATACAAAAGATTATTAGAGATTACTACAAGCAAGTGTATGCCAATAAAATGGACAACCTGGAAGAAATGGACAAATTCTTAGAAATGCACAACCTGCCGAGACTGAACCAGGAAGAAATAGAAAATATGAACAGACCAATCACAAGCACTGAAATTGAAACTGTGATTAAAAATCTTCCAACAAACAAAAGCCCAGGACCAGATGGCTTCACAGGCAAATTCTATCAAACATTTAGAGAAGAGCTAACAACTATCCTTCTCAAACTCGTCCAAAAGATAGCAGAGGGAGGAACACTCCCAAACTCATTCTATGAGGCCACCATCACCCTGATATCAAAACCAGACAAAGACGTCACAAAGAAAGCAAACTAAAGGCCAATATCACTGATGAACATCGATGCAAAAATCCTCAACAAAATATTAGCAAACAGAATCCAACAGCACATTAAAAGGATCATACACCATGATCAAGTGGGGTTTATTCCAGGAATGCAAGGATTCTTCAATATACGCAAATCAATCAACGTGATACACCATATCAACAAACTGAAGGAGAAAAACCATATGATCATCTCAATAGATGCACAGAAAGCTTTTGACAAAATTCAACACTCATTTATGATAAAAACCCTGCAGAAAGTAGGCATACAGGGAACTTTCTTCAACATAATAAAGGCCATATATGACAAACCCACAGCTAGCATCGTTCTCAATGGTGAAAAACTGAAACCATTTCCACTGAGATCAGGAACAAGACAAGGTAGCCCACTCTCACCACTCTTATTCAACATAGTTTTGGAAGTTCTAGCCACAGCAATCAGAGAAGAGAAAGAAATAAAAGGAATCCAAATAGGAAAAGAAGATGTAAAGCTGTCACTGTTTGCAGATGACATGATACTATACATAGAGAATCCTAAGGATGCTACCAGAAAACTACTAGAGCTAATCAATGAATTTGGTAAAGTAGCAGGATACAAAATTAATGCACAGAAATCTCTGGCATTCTTATACACTAATGATGAAAAATCTGAGAGTGAAATTAAGAAAACACTCCCATTTACCAATGCAACAAAAGAATAAAATATCTAGGAATAAACCTATCTAAGGAGACAAAAGACCTGTATGCAGAAAATTATAGGACACTGATGAAAGTTATTAAAGATGATACAAATAGATGGAGAGATGTACCATGTTCTTGGATTGGAAGAATCAACATTGTGAACATGACTCTACTATCCAAAGCAATCTACAGATACAATGCTATCCTTATCAAATTACCACTGGCATTTTTTACAGAACTAGAACAAAAAATTTCACAATTTGTATGGAAACATAAAAGACCCCGAATAGCCAAAGCAATCTTGAGAATGAAAAATGGAGCTGGAGGAATCAGGCTCCCTGACTTCAGACTATACTATAAGGCTACAGTAATCAAGACAGTATGATACTGTCACAAAAACAGAAATATAGATCAATGGAACAGGATAGAAACCCCAGAGATAAACCCACACACATATGGTCACCTTATCTTTGATAAAGGAGGGAAGCATATACAGTGGACAAAAGACAGCCTCTTCAATAAGTGGTGCTGGGAAAACTTGACAGCTACATGTAAAAGTATGAAATTAGAACACTCCCTAACACCACACACAAAAGTAAACTCAAAATGGGTTAAAGACCTAAATGTAAGGCCAGACACTATCAAATTCTTAGAGGAAAACATAGGCAGAACACTCTATGACATAAATCACAGCAAGATCTTTTTTTGATCCATCTCCTAGAGAAATGGAAATAAAAACAAAAATAAACAAATGGGACCTAATGAAACTTAAAAGCTTTTGCAAAGCAAAGGAAACTACAAACAAGACCAAAAGACAACCCTCAGAATGGAAGAAAATAGTTGCAAATGAAGTAACTGACAAAGGATTAATCTCCAAAATTTACAAGCAGCTCATGCAGCTCAATATTAAAAAAACAAACAACCCAATCCAAAAATGGGCAGAAGACCTAAACAGACATTTCTCCAAAGAAGACTCACTGATGGCCAAGAAGCACATGAAAGAATGCTCAACATCATTAATCATTAGAGAAATGCAAATCAAAACTACAATAAGATATCATCTCACATCAGTCAGAATGGCCATCATCAAAAAATCTACAAGCAATAAATGCTGGAGAGGGTGTGGAGAAGAGGGAACCCTCTTGCACTGTTGGTGGGAATGTAAATTGATACAGCCACTATGGAGAACAGTATGGAGGTTCCTTAAAAAACTACAAATAGAACTACCATACGACACAGCAATCCCCCTACTGGGCATATACCCTGAGAAAACCATAATTCAAATAGAGTCATGTACCAAAATGTTCATTGCAGCTCTATTTACGATGGGCAGGACATGGAAGCAACCTGAGTGTCCATCAACAGATGAATGGATAAAGAAGATGTGGCATATATATACAATGGAATATTACTCAGCCATAAAAATAAATGAAACTGAGTTATTTATAATGAGGTGGATGGACCTGGAGTCTGTCATACAGAGTGAAGTAAATCAGAAGGAGAAAAACAAATACCGTATGCTAACACATATATAGGGACTCTAAGGAAAAAAAAAATGTCATGAAGAGATTAGTGGTAGGACGGGAATGAAACACAGACTTACTAGAAAAAAAAAAAAAAAAGAAGAAGCAATACCCAGATGGGAATTCTAGTGAAAGAGTTTTGTTAGGAGTGGAATCTAAGATGAGAGCTATAAGACAAATGATAGAGGAGGGAAGGAAAGCTAATCAGGGATGCTGTCTTTAGTGGAGATTGGCTCCAGCTTGACTCACGGCAAACCCTGGAAGGTGACTCATACCACAGAGTTGGTGCAGGAGAACTGGTTTATTCTTCCACCATGCCAGTAGGTCATTGCCTGTTGAGTGCAGCCTGGTGAGGGTGGAATTGGGAGATTACATCCAGATAAGTTTCCCAGGTGAGAAGTGGCTCCCGTTCAGTAGAGAAGCAAGTAAATTTTAAAAAAAGTTGGAAGCTATGAACAGTTATCAGTAGATACCCTGGTTGCTGGGAAATGAATATACTGAGAGATGAGTGTACTGTCAGTAAAGGCAATTTTGGTGGCGTAAAAACAGCAAATACTAAAATACTTCTCTTGGATCACTCAGATTCACTTACTTCTCATGTTGAGTTCACATCAGCCAGGAAAACCTAATTCATGATTCTGATTGTTCATAATTTCAGAGAAAGCATTGCTGCTTCTGCTGGTTCTGAGCTCTAACAATGTCATCTTTTCTGCCCATCTAGACTTTGCACATTCTCAAGCAGCACTTCTACTGGGCCAGGTGGGTTGTCTGGTTGGGTGATTCAGAACCTTACCCTAGATGTATGTGAGCCCCTGATACCTTGCCTTTCTCATGTTACAGTACCCATCCATTTATAGTGACAGGCACAGAGTACTGAAATATTGTCCAATGGATCACTTGCATACCATGCATGCTTCTCTTTTTCCCTTTATGCAGCAGCAGCCCACTTCCTCATGATGACTGGACTCAAATATTTCTTTTTATGCTTGCTGGTCTACTGACAGGAGAACAGTGGACTTGAGACAACCACAGCTTTAAATTTAATAAAATTCTTAGTGCATTTCCTGAAGGAAACACCTTGCCTCTGGACCTCAGGGCCCACAGTGGCAGGGACTGAAAGCCTAAATTCCCAAAGTGGGTCACTGAAGGTCATATGAAGCAGCAGCACCTTACTTTTTCCCCTTGAATTCCAGACCAATACATTCCTCTATCAGGGACATAATATTGTATAATCGCCATTGGTTTAAAGTGTATCCTGGAATATAATCTAATTTAAAAATAGGCAGAGAACCCAAATAGAAATGTTTCCAAAGAATACATACAGTTGGGCAACAGGCACATGAAAAGATGCTCAACGTGACTCATCTTCAGGAAAATGAACATCAAAATCACAATATAACCTCACATCTGTTAAAATAGCTATTAACAAAAAGACAAGAAATAGCAAGTGTTGGCAAGGTTGTGGGAACACTTATGTATTGTTGGTGGGAATGTAAGTTGGTACAGCCACTATGAATATGGAGATTCCTCAAAAAATTAGGACTAGAACTACCACATGAACCAAGAATTCCACTTCTGGGTATTTATTTAAAGAAAACAAAATTTGAAAAGATATATGCTCCTCAATGTTCATCACAGCAATATTTATAATAGCAAAAATATGGAAGCAACCTGTCTATTGACAGATAAATACAGAAAGAAAATGCATATATATATCTTATATCAAAACCTGAACAAACTTTTTGGCCAACCCAATATATATATGTGTGTGTGTGTGTGTGTGTGTGTGTGTGTGTGTGTGTGTGTGTGTGTATGAAATGTAGTAATACTCACCATATAAAGAATGAAACCTTTCCATTTGTGACAATATAGATGGACCTTAAGTGTTTTATGTTAAGTGAAATAAGTCAGACAGAGAAAGAGAAATACTGTATATTTTCACTTATATGTGGAATTTAAAAAACAAAACAAATGGACAAATATGATAAAGGAGAAACAGACTCACAGATATCAATTGCCAAAGGGGAAGGGTTTAGGAAGATGGGTGAAATAAGTGAAGGAGATTAAGAGGTTCAAACTACCACTCATAAGTTAAGTCATGGGGATTTGAGGTACAGCACAAGGAATATAGCCAATATTATCATAATAATTTTGTATCATGCATACTCTATAAAAATATCAACTCACTTGTGAAACTACACTTGAAACTAATAGAATATTTTAAGTCAACCATACTTCAATAAAAATAAATACATAAATAAATACATGCTCAGTTTCTACCAGGACACAGATACATATGAAGAACTGTTTTTCTAATGGTATATAGCTCTCTGCTGTTGGTGGCATGACTTTGATTCAGAATCCAGAGTTTGTCCTGTGATTCTATTTTTGGAGCTTGCCAGAGGCTTAACCAGGCATATTTCTCAACTGTGTATACCTCTAGTCATATGGGTTCTTCTGGCTATGGGTCATGTGGCTCAAGTGACAAAACTTTACAAAGTCTGGATCTACTACACAATTCTCTCTTGCTCTCTACTCTGCTCAAAACTGGCAACCTTCCATGAAACTCACTAACAAGATCAGAGCAGGATACCAAGTGTGAAATGTGCTGCTTCCAGAACTCAAAGAGGACTGCCAAATATTGTGCTTCTTTCTTGGTGGTAGAACGTGCAAGTTGAAAGGTGCCAATACTTTGAAAGGAATGCTACAACATGTCCAATATTACTGCACCCCTAAAAATGTCATTGATACATCAGGACTCTCTGTAGGTTTTAGTTCCCACCATGTAAAATACATATGCTTTTTCAAAAAACCTAGCATATTTACTGTTTCATGCTCTTCTGGCTTAATTGACATTGTGTCATTGATACAGTGGACTACTGCATTGTTCTCCAGAAGGTCCAGACAGTCAAGTTCCCTCAGACTGTAAAAGAAAGCAGGACCATTTATATAGATTTGGGGCAAAGTACACTATTGTCATTCCCATGTGATTAGAAGCTTCTTCTGACCCTCTTCTGATGAATATTGAAAGGAACAAAGTCATTATATTACACTAGCCATCTTTGTAGAGAGATTTGGTCCCATGTTGAGGAAAGGGCTAGCCTTTGGTACTCTATTCACTTAGACATTGACTGTTGGCTGTACAGAGAAAAGTGAGTGTAACCTCTGAGACAAGGTGGCTTCCATTTAGACAAGGGCACTTTCTAAGAGAAGGAGTAGTAGTGAGTTATTACCACGGGATCTGGCAGGGGTACTAACAAGACCTACTACAATGTAGATACAGTAGTGGAAACATATGGTCTTCAATAGAGTTTTGGAGGCATTCCTTGAAAGTTGTTTTGGAGTATGCTCAAAGAAAGACTAAATGAACGTTAGAACCTGAAAAACCTCATACTCATTTTAGATTAGCACTTGCAGATTAATATGAAGCAGATAAATATGATTTGTAAAGTATTTACTAAAAGATCAATCAGTGTTACTAATAATTCATCTATTTTCTAGTTTTCATAGTTTTGATTTTTCATATGTAAAAAATACACAACCACGCAGATACCCAAAATTGTTCATTCAACAAAAGTTTATTGACTACTTCCTATGTGACAAACACTGGTTTAGAGCTGAATTCTTAACCAATTTTCCCTTAATCATTTAGAAAATATGTTGACATCTAATATTTATTTCTATGCGTCATAAAAAGTAGGTTATTTTTAAAATGATAAATGTCATAATTTTAATAATTTTTACCATAGTATAAAAGTTTTATCTTGCAATATATAGTGAGCTCCTTTAGACCTATGAGAGTAGCAATCCTACAGGTATTCTAGTATAGTGGTTTCAACTCTCTTAAATCACTTTGGCACTTGAGTTCACTTAATATTAATTAATTACTTATTATATGGACCTCATGTTTTCAGCATTATGGGGGAAAACTAGGAGTAATTATGTTCTTTCTCTGAAATTATGGGGGAAAACTAAGAGTAATTATGTTCTTTCTCTCAAATGGGGGTTATAATCTAGTGATATTAGGGGACTTTTACATAACCAATGCAAAAGAGAATTAGGAAAAAAATAAGCATTTTCTGGAAAAAGTTGTGTGTGTGTGTGTATGTTAAAACTCAAAATACACTGTCATTAGTATGTATCTGCAAGCCTTAGGACATAGTAGATTTGTTGTTTAGGGATACAACATAAAAATACTTGATATAATATCAAGAAGTTACTTAAAAACTATTAACTTTTTTTTTTTGATTGAGAAAAACAAAACTCTCTCTTTTTTTTCCCCCAGGAGTTTGTGTGATGCTATTCCATTTTCCAACATCGTACATAGGTTAGGCCACAGAAGAGGTAGCCCTCACTTGAAAGAAAAGCTGAATGTATACGTAGTATAATTATACATGTTGACTGAAACCAGGCTCCAAAAAAATACTGTGCAGTAAATACGTTTTAATTACATGAACTAAATATACTAGCCATAAGCCAAACCCTATATTTTTCGTATTAGGAATGTAGGTGAAGCAGGTGTTCTACAGTGTGGGGAGGAGTGGGGGATCCATCTGAGGTACACTGATGCAGACTGTCAAAGAAAAATGGGTAGTGAAGAAAATAAAAGAGACTTTAATGAGGTATTAAGGTCTAAATGGCATCAGTGCTGACAGAATCCTGTCAGAGAAAGGTTTCAGTGGGCCTGAAAACATGGCAAGAGTGATGGTCTTAAGCACATTTTTGTCTTCAGTAAAACTGCTATTAGAGTGGGATTTTTATTATTTTGTTGGGTGTTTGATTATCTCATCTCTATTATATATTTCTTCTTAACCAGTTCATATATTTATCTATTCATGTATTACGAATGTTCTAATTCTTATGTTTAAATATATGTTAGAGAAGACAAATAGTTAGAATTTATATAGTCATATTTCATTTATAAATAGTCCATCATTGTTTGTATCTGCTGGAAAAAATAAGCCTCTTCTATGTAATTCTAGCTCTCCAAGTTCTAGGCCACTCAGTACAATGTACTAGGGCTCCAGGAATTAAGAGTGCCACTGTGGCAGTAGAAAGGCCAAGGAGCTGGTAATATTCTTGGAATCACAACAAAGACCCAGTATGGAAACATCACAAGCAGTGCCTGGGATGAGATTTACAAACAAAGAGTTTTGGAATTCAAGGTCCTTGCAATGAGTGGTCACTATCTACAGCAAGCAGACTGTGTGGGTCCAGGCCACCTGGGAGGAAATGCCAGGAACCTGGGCAGGAAAGGGACACAGGAGGAAAGCTTTGCTCCCTCCCACTCTTATGAGGGCTGGCCCAGCCAGAGTCTGCTTCCTTGTAGAAGACTCTACCTTGGCTTTCATAGGTGTTTGACCCTTGGTAGATTTTAGAATTTCCCACAGGTGGTTCTGTATAAAGAATTTTAAAAAAGATAATTCCTCACTTCCTGTGTTCCCCAAGTGAGTTAACTTTTTCATTAGGAGAAATATAGTGACCTAATTTTTCATCTGTAAAGTAGAGGTTTGCCTTAAACATTACTCAAAATGAGCATAATCCACCTTTGCTCAGAAAAAAACTAATCTGTGGGAATTTTAGTTATATAATATTATAAAATTATTAATTTGGCAAAACCAAGTGTTAGTATGTGAGAATTCAGAGTAAGTGGAACTGTCAAACACTGATGGATGCATGCAAAATGGGTACAACCATTCTGGAAAACATTTTTTCAGTGTTGTGATAGTACTTTTATGCGTTAACTTGACTGGGCTAAAGGATGCCAAGATAGCTAGTAAATATTATTTCTAGACGTGACTGTGAGTATGATTCCAGAAGATATTAGCATTTCAATTGGTGGACTAAGTAAAGATATGGCCCTCCCCAGTGTGGATAGGCATCATCGAACCTGTTGAGGGCATGAGTGGATCAAACAGGCAGAGGAAGTGTAAATTCTCTCTTTCTGTTTGAGTTGGGGCATCCATTCATTTTCTCTCATTCTTGGACATTGGTGGTCTTGGTTGTTAGGCCTTTGGACCAAGACTTACAGCCCCATCCATACACCCCCACACCTCACACATCTCAGTTCTCAGGACTTTGGACTAGGACTGAGTTATACCACCACTGGCTTTCCTGCTTCTCCAGCTTACAGATGGAATATCTTGGGACTAATCTTACATAATCACATGAGCCAATTTCTGTAATTAATATCTCTCTAGATAGATAAATAATAGATAGATCAATAAATAAATATATAGATAGATAGATAAACTATTATATATCAATAGTATATACAATTGACCCTTGAACAACATCGGGGGTTAAGGACACTGACTTCCCCCTGTCTTCCACTGCACACAGTTGAAAATCCTTGTATAACTTTAAAGTTGGTCCTCCACATCCATGGTTTCACATCCGTGGATTCTACCAACCTTGAATCGTGTATCACTGTAGTATATATTTATTGAAAAAAATATGGATATAAGTGGATTTGCACATTTCAAACCCATGTTGGTCAAGGGTCAGCGGTATACATTGATTTTTTTTCTCTAGTGAATCCTGACTAACAGAATGGCTAACAGAGTTAAACATATACTTATTCTATCTCCCAGAAATTTATCTTATGGGCATTTATCCCATAGAACTGTGTATATGTTTCTACAAAAATGTTTCTATCAGTACAAGAATGCTCACAGCAGCACTACTCATAATATCCCCAAATGGAAACAACCCAAATGTTTACAAGGAGGGTTGAATAAGCAAAATATGATGCATCTTACTATATAAAACTATGCAGCAATTAAAATGAAAATAATACTGATACATATAATCATATAGATGAAGCTTAAAAATATTATGTTGAACAAAAGAATCCAGATACAAAAGATGATATACTGCAGGATCAATTTATTTAATGTTCAAGAACTAACAACACCTTGTATAGTGATGGAAAGTAGAATAGTGATGATCTGGGAGTGGGTATAGATGAGGAAGGGGTATGCAGGAAGTTCCTGGGGAGCTGGCAATGTTCTATATCTCCATTTGGATGGTGGTTCTAGTATTTATTTTGGTACATCATTGTGTTCAACAAATTATTCCTTAATGAAAAAAAATTATGCCTGCTTCCTTTGTCAGAGAAATCCACAGATCTTCAGTCTTGGTAACCTCTGTTTTAGAGCAATTGTAGTAGGGTGACAGGGTAAGGAGAGGTGACATTTTAATACATGATAAATGTTTCTCAATACCTTTACCATCTCTCCTTTGCCATTTCATGATAAACTTTCCACTTTCTTTATAACTTCAGAGCTCCTTTGAGGTTGTGGGTTTCAGGGGAACTAATCTATCTAGCTCAGGCTAACGGTGTCAGGAGGTGTTTCAGACTGAATGATTCATTCTATTTTCCATGGATTGGTCAGGGAAGGCTGTATGGACTGACAGAATGAGCCATACTGATATTCAATGGTAAATATGGACCACAGGGAGAGCTATTACTTCCTTCAGGCTAATCTAAGCAGGTCTGAGGTAATTGCACCTCACCAGTTTGATGTGTCTGGAGCAACCTGAATCCTCCATGGTCCTGCCACTGGGGTTTTGGATGGTTTTCCTGTAACTGAAGTATAACCTACACACAGTAAGTGTACAAATCTTAAGTGCATAACTAGAGGAATGTTCACTTATATATATAACTGTGTAACCACCAGTCATATCAGGACCTAGAGCATTTAGAAATCCTCAGGAAATTCCCTTATTCTCCTTCCCAATCAGTGTCCTCCCTCTAAGTTAACCACTATTTTGACTTTTATCATCATAGATTAGTTTTGCTTTTGTCCTTGAATTTCTTATAAATGGTGTCGTTCAGTATGTAATTGTTTGCCTCTGACTTTTTTCTCTCAGCATGTTTTTTTTGAGACTTATCCATGTGTTTATGTGTATCAATAGTTTGTTCATTTTTATTGCTGTGTAGCATTCCATTTTAAAAATATACTACAATCTGTTTCTCCAAAGACCTGTTTTATGTTTTTTGCTAGGACTGGCTATTACAAATAGTGCTTCAGTGAACATTCCTGCAAGTATCCAAATATTTTCAGATGGATTGCTTCCCTTTTAATATTACTTTTCCTGCCTCTCTGATGATATCTACCCCACACATCACATAATTGTCTTGTTCACGTTGCTCTCACGTTCACTGATTCATTCATATTATCCTCCATTTGTTTAGTTGTTTTATAAATATTTATGGGAATTTCTGTGTGTCTAGAACTCTGCTGGACACTGGAGATTCAAACTGAACATGTTACAACACACAGAGAATGCAAAATCTGGCAAGAAAACTGGATATGAGAACATATCTTACAAATATGTTACTATAAAAGTTACTAGGGGGCTTCCCTTGTGGCGCAGTGTTTGAGAATCTGCCTGCCGATGCAGGGGACACGGGTTCGTGCCCTGGCCCTGGAAAATCCCACGTGCCGTGGAGCGGGTGGGCCCGTGATCCATGGCCGCTGAGCCTGCGCGTCCGGAGCCTGCGTTCCGCAACGGGAGAGGCCACAACAGTGAGAGGCCCGCATACCACACACACACACACACACACACACACAAAGTTACTAGGTAAGACTAGGATAGAGTATGTAGAATGGGGGAAAGAGTGGAAGGAATAGAGTACAGGTCTTAGTTCTGAATCAGAGAAGACTCCATAGAGAGGGTAGAAGGAGGCAGAGATATTCCTTTTAGAGTTTCCACACAGTGGTGAGGAGACTGCTTAGCAAACAGCTTCATCTCCAGGGGTTCTCATCTTGCAGGTCAGAAACTACATTTTAAACAAAGAGATTTAGTTGCAGGTGTCTGAGTACCATACACTGAAGCCAGCTTATAACTTTATCCTCCATATCAACAACAGGATTTAATGTACAAAGTTAAGGACATGAAATAAAATCTTATAAAACCCTGTTTAAATTCTTCCTTTAAATTGTATTTTTTAGCATAAGCTTGGATTTGTAAACAAAATCTTCATATCAGAATGTATTTTCTATTTGACCCAAGTGTGTGAGTTAGAGCCAGTACTGAGGGAATCTCTGTATTTAAATTTCATTACACAGAAATGCCCAACCACCCATACTAAGGGATACAGGAAGGAAGAGACTGGGTGATTCTCAGTTTTCTACAAACATAGACAGAGAAAAACTTTAAAATGACTTTCTGACGGGAGAGTAAACTTTGTTTTATATCTCCAATGTCAAAGGAAACAAAGCAACATGTATTTCTGTCTTCTTCTGATTTTTTCACATGTAGAAAAAACAGCAAAGCTAAGACCAGTAAATAGAATTAATACACTGTCTTCCACTCTCCATGCTACCTCACTAACAAAATTTTTCTTCAGTTGATGGGATGAGGAAGTTAATTTCAGAGCCAAGAATACAGACCTAGTCTATATTTGGGAAGAAAGACTTGGGACTACATTTTCTAGAGCAAGTGTTTTCCAAGAGTGATCCAGGCCAGCGACATTGTCATTGCCTGGAATCTTGTCAGAAAATCTAAGTGGAACACAGAACTCTGTTTTAAAAAGCTCTGCTAAAGTTTATGACCCAGTAAATCCAGTGCTATTACCAGTAATAGAGTATGAGTGAGTCCATAAAGGACACAGGGTGGTGTTGATTCCAAACAAGGAAACATGGGTGAAAATTAAATGCTTTTTTTTGAAGGCATGAAATGGGAGGTACAAAAATTAGTAAATAAATAAATAGGGCTTCCCTGGTGGTGCAGTGGTTGAGAGTCTGCCTGCCAATTCAGGGGACACGGGTTCGTGCCCCGGTCTGGGAAGATCCCACAGGCCGTGGAGCGGCTAGGCCCATGAGCCATGGCTGCTGAGCCTGTGCATCTGGAGCCTGTGCTCCACAATGGGAGAGGCCGCAACAGTGAGAAGCCCACACACCACAATAAATAAATAAATAAATAAATAACTGCAAGTGACAGAAAACAAGATCAACAGAAAACTCTTATCTATATACTGTCTTCAAAGTTTTGTTTCAAAGAGCATCTATCCCAATTAGTGTTTGCATCTTGTTGGTGTTTTAATTAAAATAAAGTCAATTTTTAATCACAAAATAAAGTATGTCATCTATCTCAAATACATGATAGAAGACTACATTTTTTGGTAATCCCTCATAGTTCCTTCTCTTCTTATTTTCAAAATTGTATTTATACTTATCAAATTAGCATAATGAGAAATGAAACAGTCCCTATTGCTCTTACTTAGGCATCCTTGCCCTTCTCTTGCCCACTGTCATAGCTCACAATTAGTATGCACTGCAATTTCTGTCTGCAAATATTGTATCAAAATGATTGTTTTTCACATTAATATCTTTCCTCCGTAGGTATAATGTTTGAATTTCATGATAGTTACTTAGATTTAAATCCATGATGAGATTGTTTCAGTTCTTCCTGCTGGTTTTCTCTCATACAACCTCTTCAATATTTAGTTTTCTCTGTTGAGTAATTGCTTGTGACTAAAATTTGTCTGTTCTCTCTCTCTTTTCTTTCTTTTGAGGGGACATGAAGGGGAATAAGAGTTTGTTAAGAAGTGAGTCTGAGGAGACTTTCAAGATGGCGGAGGAGTAAGACATGGAGATCACCTTCCTCCCCACAAATACATCAGAAATACATCTACATGTGGAACAACTACAGAACACCTACTGAATGCTGGCAGAAGACCTCAGACTTCCCAAAAGGCAAGAAACTCCCCACTTATCTGGGTAGGTGAAAAGAAAAATGAAAAAAACAGAGACAAAAGAATAAGGATGGGACCTGCACCCCTGAGAGGGAGCTGTGAAGAAGGAAAATTTTCCACACACTAGGAATCACTTCACTGTTGGAGACAGGAGGTGGGTAGGGGGAAGGCTTTTGAGCCACAGAGGAGAGAGCAGCAAGAGGGATGCAGATGGTAAAGCAGAGAGATTCCCATACAGAGGATCAGTGCAGACCAGCACTCACCAGCCCAAGAAGCTTGTTGACTAACCCGCCGGAGCATGTGTGGGCTGGGAGCTGGGGCTCGGGCTTTGGATGTCAGATCCCAGGGAGAGGACTGGGGTTGGTTGTGTGAACACAACCCGAAGGGTGCTAGTGTGCCACAGCTAACCTGGAAGGAGCCCAGGAAAATGTCTGGACATGCCTAAGAGGCAAGAGACCATTGTTTCTGGGTGCATGAGGAGAGGGGATTCATAGCACCACCTAAATGAGTTCCAGAGACAGATGCAAGTCATGGCTATCAGCTCAGATGCCAGAGAGGGGCATGAAATGCTAAGGCTGCTGCTGCAGCCATGAAGAAGCCTGTGTGCAAGCACAGGTCACTATCCACACCACCTCTCCTAGGACCCTGTGCAGCCGCCACTGCCAGGGTCCAATGATCTAGAGACAACTTTCCTGGGAGAACACACAGCACCCCTCAGAATGTTTCAACATCAAGCCAACCTCTGACAGACACTTCTGACTCACCATGCATTCCATAACTCTCTCTCCCAACCCCCTGCCTGAGTGAGCCAGAACCCCCTAATCAGCTGCTACTTTAATCCTGTCCTGTCCGAGTGAAGAACAGACACCCTCTGGTGACCTACATGGAGAGGCAGGGCCAAATCCAAAGCTGAACCTCAAGAGCTGGGCGAAGAAAGAAGAAAAAGGGAAATTGCTCCCAGCAGCCTAAGGAGCAACAGATTATACTTCCAGAATCAACTGGATATATCCTGCTTCTGTGGAATATCTGAATAGACAACAGACCATCCCAAAATTGAGACGGTGGACTTTGAGAGCAACTGTAGAATTAGGGTTTGCTTTCTGCATGTAATTTGTTCCTGGCTTTATGTTTATCTTACTTTAGTATTTAGAGTTTATTATCATTGATTGATTTGTTTATTGAATTGGTTACTCTCTTCCTCCTTTTTTTTTTATATAGATATATATTTTTATTACTTTTTCTCTTTTTGTGAGTGTGTATGTTTTTTGTGTGATTTTGTCTGTATAACTTTGCTTTAACATTTGTCCTAGGGTTCTGTCTGTAAGTTTCTCTTTTTTTTTGTATAGTTTTTAGCACTTGTTATCATAGGTGGATTTGTGTTTTGGTTTGGCTGCTCTCTTCTTTCTTTTTTTAAAAATTATTTTATTTTTTTTAAAAAAATAATAACTCTTATTTATATTTTATTTTAATTATTTTATTTTAATTTATTTTTTCCTTCCTTTCTTTTTTTTTTGGTCCATTTTCTTCTGAGCTGTGTGGCTGACTGGGTCTTGGTGCTCCAGCCAGGTGTCAGGCCTATGCCTCTGAGGTGGGAGAGCCGAGTTCAGGACATTGGTACACCAGAGACCTCCTGGCACCACATTATAACAAATGGTAATAGCTATCCCAGAGATCTCTATCTCCATGCTAAGACCCAGCTCCACTCAATGACCAGCAAGCTACATTGCTGGACACCCTATGCCAAACAACTAGTAATACAGGAACACACCCTCACCCATTAGCAGAAAGGTTGCCAAAAATCATAAATAGGTCACAGACAGACCAAAACACACCACTGGACATGTTCCTGCCCACCAGAAAGACAAGATCCAGTGTCATCTACCAGAACACAGGCACCAGTTCCCTCCACCAGCAAGTCTAAACGACTCACTGAACAAACCTAAGCCACTGGGGACAGACACCAAAAATAATGGAAACTACGAACTTGCAGTCTGCAAAAAGGAGAGCCCAAACACAGTAAGTTAAGTGAAATTATAAGACAGAAATATTCAGCAGAGGAAGGAGCAAAGTAAAAACTCACCAGACCAAAAAAAATGAAAAGGAAATTAGAAAACTACCTGAAAAAGAATTCAGAGTAATGACAGTAAAGATGATCAAAATCTTTGAAACAGAATGGAGAAAATACAAGAAATGTTTAACAATCACCTTGAAGAATTAAAGACCAAAAAAAACAATGATGAACAACACAATAAATGAAATTTAAAATTCTCTAGAAGGAATCAATAGCAGAATAACTGAGGCAGAGGAATGACCTGGAAGATAAAATAGTGGAAATAACTACTGCAGAGCAGAATAAAGGAAAAAGAATGAAAAGAACTGAGGACAGTCTTAGAGACCTCTGGGACAACATTAAACATATTAACATTCAAATTATAGGGGTCCCAGAAGAAGAAGAGAAAAAGAAAGGGAATAAGAAAATATTTGAAGAGATTACAGTTGAAAACTTCCCTAATATGGGAAAAGAAATAGTCAATCAACTCCAGGAAGAACAGAGAGTTCCATACAGCATAAATCCAAGGAGAAACATGCCAAGACATATATTAATCAAACTATCAAAATTAAATACTAAGAAAAATATTAAAAGCAGCATGAGGAAAACAAGAAATAATGTACAAGGGAATCCCCCTAAGATTAAGAGCTGATCTTTCAGCAGAAATTCTGCAAGCCAGAAGGGAGTGACAGGACATATTTAAAGTGATGAAAGTGGAAAACCTACAACCAACATTACTCTACCAAACAAGGATCTCATTCAGATATGACACAGGAATAAAACCTTTACAGACAAACAAAAGCTAAGAGAATTCAGCACCACCAAACCACCTTTACAACAAATGCTACGGAAACTTCTCTAGGAATGAAACATGAGAGAAGGAAAAGACCTACAAAAACAAACCCAAAACAATTAAGAAAATGGTAATAGGAACATAGGTATCGATAATTACCTTAAATATAAATGGATTAAATGCTCCAACAAAATGACATAGACTGGCTGAATGGATACAAAAACAAGACCTGTATATATGCTGTCTACAAGAGACCCACATCAGATCTAAAAACACATAAAGACTGAAAGGGAGGGGATGGACAAAGGTATTCCATGCAAAAAGAAATCAAAAGAAAGCTGGAGTAGCAATTCTTATATCAGACAAAATAGACTTTAAAACAACTATTACAAGAGACAAAGATGGACACTACATAAAAATCAAGTGATCAATCCAAGAAAGAGATATAACAACTGTATATATTTATGCATCCAGCATAGGAGCACCTCGATACATAAGGCAAATGCTAACAGCCATAAAAGGGGAAGTTGACAGTAACACAATCATAGTAGGGAACATTAACACCCCACTTTCACCAATGGACAGATCATCCAAAATGAAAATAAATACAGAAACACAGCTTCAAATGGTACCTTAAACAAGATGGACTTAAGAGATATTTATAGGCCATTCCATCCAAAAGCAACAGAATGCACTTTCTTCTCAAGTGCTCATGGAACATTCTCCAGGATAGATCATATCTTGGGTCACAAATCAAGCCTCGGTAAATTTACGGAAATTGAAATCATATCAAGTATCTTTTCCAACTGCAACACTATGAGACTAGATATCAGCTACAGGAAAAAAATCTGTAAAAAATAGAAACACATTGAGGCTAAAGAAAACACTACTAAATAACCAAGAGATCACTGAAGAAATCAAAGAGGAAATAAAAAAAAATACATAGAAAACGAATGACAATATGATGACACAATACCAATGGAATGCAGGAAAAGCAGTTCTAAGAGGGAAGTTTTTAGCAATACAATCCTACCTAAAGAAATAAGAAACATCTCAAATAAACAACTTAATTTACCCCTAAAATAATTATAGAATGAAGAACAAAAAAACCCCAATGTTAGCACAAGGAAAGAAATCATAAATATCAGAACAGAAATAAATGAAAAAGAAATGAAGGAAACAATAGCAAAGATCAATAAAACTAAAGCTGGTTCTTTATGAAGATAAACAAAGTTGATAAATCATTAACCAGACTCATCAAGAAAAAAAGAGAGTATATATAAATCCATGCAACTCTCTCACTTTGTCCCAGTTTACTCTTCCCCCTCCCTGTGTCTTCAAGTTCATTCTCTACATCTTATATATACTACCAAATGTAAAATAGCCAGCTATTGGGAAGAAGCCACATAACACAGGGAGATCAGCTTGGTGCTTTGTGTGCACCTAGAGTGGTGGGATAGGGAGGGTGGGAGGGAGACTCAAGAGGGAGGGGATAGGGTGATATATGTATACATATAGCTGATTCACTTTGTGATACAGCAGAAAGTAACACACCATTGTAAAGCAATTTTACTGCAATGAAGGATTTAAAAAAAAAACTTAGTTGAGTCTACAGAGTATTCCTGTATAAAAATTCATCAAGCTATATACTTTGAATTCCTGCAACTGACTATAAGCAAATTAAACATGAATTTCAAATGAAAAAAAAGAAAAAAGGGAGAAGGCTTAAATCAATAGAATTTTAAATGAAAAAGGAGAAGTAACACCTGACACTGCAGAAATATAAAGGATTATGAGATATTATTACAAGCAACTACATGCCAATAAAATGGACAACCTGGAAGAAATGGACAAATTCTTAGAAAAACACAATCTTCTGAGACTGAATCAGGAAGAGATAGAAAATATAAACAGACCAATCACAAGCAGTGAAATTGAAAACGTGATTAAAAAGCTTCAAACAAAACAAAAGCCCAGGATCAGAGAGCTTCATGGGTGATCTCTATCAAACATTTACAGAAGAGCTAACACCTATCCTCTTCAAACTCTTCCAAAATACACCAAAAGGAGGAACACCCTGAAACTCATTCTACAAGGCCACTATCATCCTGATGCTAAAATCAGACAAACAAGTAACAGAAAAAGAAAACTACAGGCCAATATCACTGATGGACATAGATGCAAAAATCCTCAATCAAATACTAGGTAACAGAATCCAACAGTACACTAAAAGAATCATACACCATGATCAAGTGGGGTTTATCCCAGGAATGCAAGGATTCTTCAATATACACAAATCAATCAATGTGATAAGCCATATTAACAAATTGAAAGAGAAAAAACATGATCATCTCAATAGATACAGAAAAACCTTTCTAAAAAATTCAACACCCATTTAAGATAAAACCACTCCAGAAAGTAGGCATAGAAGGAAACTTATCTCAACATAGTAAAGGCCATGTATGACAAGCTTACAGCCAATATCATTCTCAAAGGTGAAAAACTGAAACCATTTCCACTAAGATCAGGAACAAGACAAGGTTGTCCACTCTCACCACTGTTATTCAGCATTGTTTTGGAAGTTTTAAACACAGCAATCAGAGAAGAAAAAGAAATAAAAGAATCCAAATAGGAAAAGGAGAAGTAAAGTTGTCACTGTTTGCAGATGATATGCTACTATACATAGAGAATCCTAAAGATGCTACCAGAAAACTGCTAGAGCTAACCAATGAATTTGGTAAAGTAGCAGGATACAAAATTAATGCACAGAAATCTCTTGCATTCCTACACAGATACAATAAAAATCGGAAAGAGAAATTAAGGAAACACTCCCATTTACCATTACAACAAAAATAAAAAAAAATACCTAGGGATAAACCTACCTGGGCAGACAAAAGACCTGTAGGCAGAAAACTATAAGACACTGATGAAAGAAATTAAAGATGACACAAAAAGGTGGAGAGATATACCATGTTCTTGGATTGCAAGAATCAACACTGTGCAAATGACTATACTATACTGCCTAAAGCAATCGGCAGATTCAATCCAATCCCTATCAAACTACCAATGACACTTTTCACAGAACTAGAACAAAAAAAATTCACAATTTTCATGGAAACACAAAAGACCTTGAATAGCCCAAGCAATCTTGAGAAAGAAAAATGGAGCTGGAGGAATCAGGCTTCCTGACTTCAGACTATACTACAAGGTACAGTAATCAAGACAGTATGGCACTGGCACAAAAACAGAAATATAGATCAAAGAAACAGGATAGACAGCCCAGAGATAAACCCAAGCACATGTGGTTACCTTATCTTTGATAAAGGAGGCAAAATATACAATGAAGAAAAGACAGCTTTCTCAATAAGTGGACAGCCTTTTCAAAAACTGGACAGCTACATATAAAATAATGAAATTAGAACACTCATTAACATCATAAACAAAAATAAACTCAAAATAGATTAAAGACCTAAATGTAAGGCCATACACTATAAAACTCCTAGAGGAAATCATAGGCAGAACCCTCTATTACATAAATCACAGCAAGATCCTTTATGACCCACCTCCTAGAGAAATGGAAATATAAACAAAAGTAAACAAATGTGACCTAATCAAGCTTAAAAACTTTTGCACAGTGAAGGAAAGCATAATCAAGGTGAAAAGACACCCCTCAGAATGGGAAAACATATTTGCAAATGAAACAACTGAAAAAGGATTATCCTCCAGAATTTACAAGCAACTCATGCAACTCAGTATCACAAAAACAAACAACCCACTCCAAAAATGGGCAGAAGATATAAATAGACATTTCTCCAAAGAAGATATACAGATTGCCAACGAACACATGAAAGAACGCTAAACGTCACTAATCATTAGAGAAATGGAAATCAAAACTACCATAAGGTATTACCTCACACCAGTCAGAATGGCCATCATTAAAAAGTCTACAAACAATAAATGCTGAAAAGGGTGTGGAGAAAAGGAAACCCTGTTGCACTGTTGGTAGGAATGTAAATTGTTACAGCCACTATGGAGAATTGTATGTAGGTTCCTTAAAAACCTAAAACTAGGACTACTATATGACCCATCAATCCCACTGCTGCACCTTTTCCTTGAGAAAACCATAATTCAAAAGGAGTCATGTTCCACGTTCATTGCAGCTCTATTTACAATAGCCTGGACATGGAAGCAACTTACCTGTCCATTGTCAGATTAATGGATAAAGAAGATGTGGCACATATACTCAGCCATAAAAAGAAATGAAATTGAGTTTTTTGTAGTGAGGTGGATGAACCTAGAGACTGTCATGAAAAGTGAAGTAAAAATCAAATACCATATACTAACACATGTATATGGAATCTAAAAAAAAAAAAAAGTTGTTCTGAAGAACCTATGGGTAGGACAGGAATAAAGATGCTGATGTAGAGAATGGATTTGAGGCTTTGGGGAGTGGGAAGGGTAAGCTGGGAAGATGTGAGAGAGTGACATGGACTTACATATACTACCAAATGTAAAATAGATAGTTAGTGGAAAGCAGCTGCATAGTACAGGGAGATCAGCTTCATGCTTTGTGAGCACCTAGAGGAGTGGGATAGGGAGGGCGGGAGGTAGACACAAGAGGGAGGAGATATGAGAATATATGTATGTGCATAGCTGATTCACTGTGTTATAAAGAGAAATTAACACACCATTGTAAAGCAATTATACTCCAATAAAGATGTTAAAAAAAATAGTTCCAACTCTTCCAACATAAATTTAAAAAATAAATAAATAAATCACAAAGAGATGCTTGGCTTTCCCTCAGGTCACACTGTGATTGACTAAGTGACACCTGCAGCAAGGGACAACCCAGGTGAGACTTCACAGTGTTCGTGTTGCTCCCTTTACTACAATTAAAAATTATTCTACAAAGCTATGAAAGGCTATGGGAGACCTTAAAATGTGTTGGGGGACAAGAAAAATGTGTGTCTGTGTGACATGCTTCCAGATACTTTCTATCCTGAGTATATCTGTTGCTTTCAATCTAATATTCAAAATTTTGCACTTTAGATTTCTCTCTCTTTCCATATATGTATGTATGTAAGTATAAATCTATTTATCATCTATCATCTCTCTATCCACATACAGATAATTTGTAATTACATGCTATTCTATTGTTTACCAAATGTAAGTTTGTGTGGTCTATGCCCAGTGAGGCCAAACAAAGGGAAACTTGGAATTTAGAGCAAATAAAACTTTATTGCAGGGCCAAGCAAAGAGAATGGATAGCTTGTGCTCCAAAAAAGTTGGCCGAAGGGTTTCAGCAAAACATTTTTTAAAGCAAGACAGAGGAGGAAGTCTGTAAGGTATGGGTATGTGATCAGCTCATGCCCAATTCTGACTGGTTGATTCTGAGATAACAGGGTCATTAACATTATCAATCCTTTGGTGCCAGATGTCTGTGGGCTACTGCTCATGATCATTAGGTACTTAATTTTTTTTCCATTTGGTGGTGAGTTTTAGCATCAAAAAAACTCGGGGAATGTGCATGAGATACTCTTGTCTGGGTACTTCCGAAAGGAACTCCAGCATAGTATACAGAGCAACTATCTGTCCCTAGAAGGACCAATAGGATCCTGCTCTTTTACACTATGTCCTCATTATTAAACTGTACCTTTTTCCTGCTAAATTGTGAAGACCATGAAGTCAGGTAATGAGCCAGTTTTCACAGAAACTCCTCAAAAATTTCATCAACAAAGAGGAACAAAGACATTGACAGCAGGAAGGGGACATGCAGCTCAGGAAGATGGAAGATATCACACATATTTCTTCAACAGTGGGAATTTATTTTATCAGTAAAATAAGAGGCAAAGAGGAAATCACCTGTGTGATTTAGGGAAGGAGTATTGAAAATGAATAAGAAAAGGGTGTGCATTAGCTGATAGGGGGAAATGGAGCACTGTTTCCTGTATACAATGAGATCTGCTTGATGTTAGTCATCGCTGATTGACCTCAGCTTAACTAGAAGTTTTCCTTCAGCCACACTACTGCTTTCCTGGAGGGGAGAGGAGTTGGATTAAGCCAGGGTTGGGGTTGGGCCAGGAGATTATGACAGAGCAAGAAGGGATAAGGAAGTCAGGAATATACAAGGAGTGATTATAACAATGTGTCCCTGGAATCAAGCTATAGAAAGGAGGAAGTGATAGAGAAAGAAGTAGTAGGTGCAAGAGGAAAATGTATCACTGGTTTTGAATTATTTGAATTATTTATAATTGCAGGGAGAGTTCTTGTGAAGTGAGCTGGAGAGATAGAAGGTGGTAAACAGAGGGATACAACACTGAAGAGTAGGAATGTGGATGAGGGTTGGGGAGCTGAGTGGTAGAAAATCACTGAGGGAGTGGAGTACTCAAAGAACAGAGAGGGTGAGAGAGTGCAGTCCATTCTTGCAGCTTCATCTTTTGCTCTAGAGCTTTAACCAATCTCTTTTTTCCAACAAATGAAACCTCTCTGTCCTTCTAGCACCTTGTGCCTCTGATACATGGACATGAACCTCACTCAGCGTCTGGCTTTGGCAGCCAGCCCTGAACATCTCAGTGGAATGACCACTTTGCTCCTGTTGGTGGTCTTTTCTGACAAGCTCCCTAAGTCCTCAGTTAACTCCAAGATCATCCTCCAGGGACATTTGAGAACTTCTGGATCCTGTTTAAATATCCCTGGAATCTTCCATTGCTCTAGTTAATTTTAAATAATCCCTCTGCAAAAGTGCCAGGCCATATAGAAGCCCCAAGACTGACTGAGCTCTAGATGACACACAGAGGAAACCTGTCTATCTTGGATATTCTCCTCATCCCATCTACCACGGCTTCATGAGAAGTCTCTAGGACCTTGGGCTCTGGGCCTACTTCTTGGTATATTAAAGAAGAAGAAAACAAATTTTGTTAATCCTTTAGTCTTTCATAAAGCCTTGCTTTAAAGATTATCTTTCACAAAGGAAGGTAAAAAAGCCATATTTGAGAGAAAGCTAATTTATGGGATTCTTTGTCTTCTGGGAAATCACACCCACATTTTCCTAGTTCCATTAACCTTGAAGCTAAGTCTTAGAGATAAATAGAAATTAAAGGTACATTAAAATCCATTGGAGAATATTGACAAAACACTACCCTGTTTTATTAATTTTGAGACAACTTGGCATAATGAAAAGTAAACTGGTGTCAAAATACATGAATGTTAGCTGGACTAAGAGAGTGACTTTCTGTGTGACCTTGAGTAATTGACTTCATTTCTCCCAGTTGCAGGTTCTTCATCTGGAAAATGAGGGTGTTGGCCTAGGTGAACTCTAAGGGACCTTCCAGCTCCTACAATCTAAACCCTAAAATAAGGCTCAAAGGCAAAAGTAATATCATGATCCATTGGTAAATCAGGTTTTAAAAATATTTTCACTAATCTTAGCTTTTCTGTTATTCAAGATCATTGGACAAAGAACACAATGTGCATAAGACTTTTATGTTTTAATTACTCCAAAGAGAAGAGATAGACACATGTCTAATGCTTATTATGGATTCCAAAATAATATAGTCAAAAGCAAAATATGACTAGAATTCTTCAATGAAAGATTGATAAATTGGCCTTTATTTATGCCCCCTTATTAATGGACACTAATTTGGATGAATCAAACAAATCTGAGCAGAATAAAAGTAAAATATTTGGAGACATCTTCTTTTACTATTTCTTAATTTTCTCTTTTCATCAACATATGATGTCAGACTAGAAACAAACAACTTATTTTTTTCTTTTTTTATTCTTTGCAAAACCATGAAATGAACTTCTTCCATGCATCTAATTGTGCACTGACCCCATTTGCTGCATTAACAAAATCTTCAAGTAAGGCACTTATCTGTATAACTGTATACTGCAGCACATGGAAAATAATTCTCCATGATCAAAATGATACAAATGAGAAACCAAGGAGTTGAGATGTAATACCTGAGTTCCATTCAACCTCTGCCAACAGTAACTGTGTACTTAAGCAATTCACTCTAGGCCTTGGGTTCCTCCTGTGAGATTAACAAAGTCTGACTACAGTCCTTTCCCATGATATTTTGTTATAGCAGCTCTAGCAGACTAATACAATGCCTAAGTCCTATGTGGGTGCAATTGTTATGTCATTTCTAAGGTCCCTATGGATTTGTGTTCTATTATTTAGCAGAGTTTGCTCTGCTTGTGTCCAAAATTTTAACTGGCATTTAATTTCAGGAAAAGAGATGGTAAATTAAGCTCAACTAGAAGGAGAATATAACCAGGAAGAGTTTTTTAAAAAGCCCACTCTTTTCCTGACAAAGTACCACTGAGATTAGGAAGAAACAATTAGGAATAGGTGTGGTCAGGTATGAACCCTAACCTTCCTGCTTAGGAGCTTTGAGATGAAAAGTGGGAGGAGATGTGTTACTTAGGTAGAGGGAAAACACCTAAGACCAAAAGATTTTAACTAAATTATTTTAAGAACTTTAAGAGGAACCACCAGATAGGAACATCCAGAGCCAACATAAGACATTCATAATGCAATCAGGAGGATGAAATTGTGTGGATAGGGAGTGAGTAGCTAGTTTGCACTCTTGTCCTGCCCCAGCTCCCAGGTAACATGGACACTAACTTGTAAGACAATGGTTAGGTTATAGGACCTTTTGTAAGGGTGGGGTGGGAAGAAGGATACTCAGGGAGACAAGATGAGGATGGGGTGAGTGCCCCTGCAGGCTCTGGGTGGTCTGAGCTCTGACCTGAAGGAATATTACAGGAGATCAGAAGATCTGAACACCAGCAAATGGCAAGAAGAAACTATGTTAGCTGGAAAGAATTGCTGGTCACTATTGGAACAAGAATGACAGAGCCAAAATTTGTCATGTTTTGGTGTCTGCAAAGGCACAAGCAGAAGCCACAGAAGTTGGACTTCTCCACACCAAGGCCATGAGACTTTATATACATCTCCCCAGGCTCCACAGGAAAAGAACTGAGGCAGAGCTCTGAAAGATGTGGAATCCATCCAGAAGCTGCTTTGCTAAAGAGACTCCTAAAATTATGGAGTGGTGTTAAAATACTCAGATTCAAATAAACATTGTCCCCTCCCTCACCTCACCAGATGAGTGGGCTGACTGAGGAGGAACACCACTGCAGTTTTAGAGGAAGTGAAGTGATGTATAGTCTTTGACTCTTCAGAGTCGTAGTGTGGTAGTCTTTGCAGACATGTGCCTATTTTAGCACAGTACATCCAAATCTTCAGGCTGTTTCATAATCATAATAGCACTTAGGGACTGATTTGTTTACACCTCTATTACAGGTTATGGAAAGATAAAAGGAAAGTGGGAGGTTGGAGTATCATGACCATTTTTCAGGTAGGGACACAGAGACTTGATGAGTTTCTATAATCTACTCATGGTAACCCAGCTAGTAAGTAGTGAATTTGCAATGTGTTCATGTGGTAAGAATATCTACGGCAACACTGAGCACAGTTCCTGGGCCAGGGCAAGCCCTCAGTACATGTGGGCTTCATCCAACTTCACCCCTAAGGTTTGGGTAATGCCATGCTGGTGAAAATTTAATACAATTGTAATAGGTGAAATACTCCCCAGAACCTGGTGGTGAACGCAGTTTAAGGCCGTGGCATCTGTAAGAAGAATAATGATACTCCACCTTTCCATTTTACGGAGATGTTATAGAAACAAAAGGATAAGACCAATAATGTTAAACTATTTTAAACATAAAACACTTCAGAAATTATTGCTAATCATCAAGCTTTAATCACTTTACATTTAAACGTCAGTTTTATTACATCATACATAAATCTAGATTTTCTTTTCTTTTCTTTTCTTTTTTGCTTATTGTAGAACACACTGGTAATTTAGATAAAATTATTCCCTTCATGCACATTTGGCCAAGGTGAAGTCTATATGTTCATATATCAAATAGCTGGCTATATGTGCATGTAATTTTGGGGGCCCTTAGAATGTTCTGTTTCTCCCCAAAGGTTTATATCCATTGATGCCTGATGTTCCTAAAATTAAATATTTTCCTTTTATGATAAATACTCTGTCTATAAATTTGACTACCTAGAGTAGTCAACTTTATAGACAGAAAGTAGATTATTACCAGAGGCTAAGAAAAGGGGGGAGTCGGAAGTTTTAGTTTAATGGGTACAGAGTTTCCGTTTTGAAAAATGGAAACACTTCTGGAGGTGGATAGTGGTGACGTTTGCACAACAATGTGAATATACTTAATACTACTGAGCTGCACACTTAAAAATACTCATGATGGCAAGAAAAACAAAAAGGTATCCGAATGGATGCAAAGGAAGAAGTAAAACTGCCACTATTTGCAGATGACACAATATTATATACAGAAAAACCTAGACTCCAAAAAACTGTTAATACTAATAAACAAATTCAGTAATGTTGCAGGATACAAAATCAACACACAAAAAATCTGTTGTGTTTCTATAAATTAATAATGAGTTGACACAAAGAAAAATTAGTAAAATAATCCTATTCACAATTGCATCAAAAGAATAAAACACCTAGGAATAAATTTAATCAAGGAAGTGTAAAACCTGTGCATGAAAAACTAGAAAATATTGATAAAAGAAATCAGACACAAATAAATGAAAAGATATTCCATGCTTACGATTAGAAGAATCATTGCTGTTAAAATGCCTTTCTACCTAAAGCAATCTACAGAGTCAGTGCAATCCCTATCAAAATTTTAACTGGCATTTTTAATATAAATAGAACATATATTTATTTGGCATTTTTCAAATAAATAGAACAAATAATCTTAAAATTTGTATGGAACAACAAATGACCCCAAATAACCAAAGCAGTCTTGAGGAAAAAAAAAAAAGAAAGCTGGAGGCATCATGCTCCCTGATTTCAAACTATATTACAAAACTATAGTAATTAAAACAGTAAGATATTGGCAAAAAAAAAAAAATAGACACGTAAATCAATGGAAAAAATAGAGAGCCTCAAAATATTCCCATGCATAGATGGTCAATTAATATATCACAAAGAAGCCAAGAAAATACAATGGATAAAGGACAGTCTCTTAAATACATGGTGTTGGGAAAACTGGACAGCCACACACAAAGGAATGAAACTGGACCACTATCTTACACATTTAAAAAAAATTAACTCAAAATGGATTAAAGACTTAAATGTAAGACCTAAAACCATAAAGTCCCAAAAGAAAACAGACAGAACACTCCTTGACATAGGTCTTGGTAATGATTTTTTTTAAGCACAAATAAATACATGGGACCATATCATACTAAAAAGCTTCTGTGCAGCAAAAGAAATTACCAACAAAATTAAAAGGCAACCTACTGAAAGGGAGAAAATATTTGCAAATCATATATCTGAAAGGAGCCAATATCCAAAATACATAAAGAACTTATACAACTCAATAGCAAAAAAACAAAAACAACAACAACAAAAAAAAATCATTAAAAGATGGGCAGAATATCTGAAGATACTTTTTTCTAAAGAAGACATAGAGGTGGGCAGTAGGTATATGAAAAGATGTTCAACATCACTAATCATCAGAGAAATGCAAATCAAAACCATAATAAGGTATCAGTTCACACCTATTATCAAAAAGACAACAAATAACAAGTGTTCGGGAGGACATGGAGAAAAGGGAACAATGTGCACTGTTGGTGGGAATGCAAATTAGTTCAGGCACTATGGAAAACAGTATGGAAGTTCTTCAGAAAATTAAAAATATAATTACATTAATTGCACTTCTGGGTATATATTCAAATAAAATAAAAGCACTAACTCAAAAAGACATATGCACCCCAATGTTCATTGTAACATTATTTACAATAGCCAGGATATGGAAACAAACTAAGTGTCCATTAGTGGATAAATAAAGACATTGTTTTATATATATTTATATATGTATATATGTGTGCATATGTGTATATATAATGTATATATAAATAATGTATATACATGTAATTCCATAATTCAGTCATAAAAATAGTGAAATCTTGCCATTTGTGATAATGTAGTTGGATCTCAAGGGCATTATGCAAAATGAAATAAGTCAGACAGAGAAAGACAAATACTGTATGATCTCTCATATGTGGAATCTGAAAAATAAAAAAAAAACACAAAAAACAAAACCTCATAGATACAGAGAACAGATTGGTGGTTGCCAGAGACAGGGAGGGGGTGGATGGGAGAAATGAGCAAAGGGGTCATACATTTATTAAACAGAAAAAAAACCCAACCCTCCACAACCACCTGATTTGAGTGTGCTGTATTTTCTCTGGTAACATGAGATTTTAATAGTGTTCAAAATTGCTCTAACTAAATAAGAATACTTTTAATATTAGAGAAGTATTATAAAAGTAACACTCAGGACTTACCTGGTGGCACAGTGGTTAAGAATCCACCTGCCAATGCAGGGGACATGAGTTCCAGCCCTGGTTCAGGAAGATCCCACATGCCATGGAGTAACTAAGCCCATGCACCACGGCTACTGAGCCTGCGCTCTAGAGCCCATGAACAACAGCAACTGAGCCCATGTACCAAAATTACTGAAGCTCGCATGCCTAGAGCCCATGCTCCACAACACGAGAAGTCACTGCAGTGAGAAGCCCTTGCACCACAACAAAGAGTAGGCCCTGTTCACCACAACTAGAGAAAGCTTGTGTGCAGGAAAGAAGACCGAATGCAGCCAAAAATAAATACATAAATAAATAAATTTAAAAAACAAACAAAACATGTTTTTTAAAAAAGTAATACCCAATTACTGTAGAAAATAGAAAACAAAAAAATGAGCAAAAATAAGAAAATCAGTTAATCAATCATATATTATACACCTAGAACCCTTATCAGTATTTTAAGATAAATGTTATTTATTAAATGATAACATCTATTAATAAAAGGAGAAAAAAAGGAATAATTACAAATTCATATATCCATAATCAAGAGATAGAAAACTGGTCTCCAGGGGCTGGGGATTTGGGGAAATGGGAAGAGATTGCTAAAAGGGTACAACCTTTCAGCTCTACAATGCATAAGGTCTGCGGATTCAATGTTAAACATGCTTAATATAGTTGACAACACTGTATTGAATAATTGAAATTTACTAAGAGAGTAGAACTTAAGTGTTCTCACCAAAAATGTATATATATGGTTGATGAGTAGGGTTGTGAGATATTTAAGGTATGCATAATGGTGATGTGATGTATGTAAGTATTGTAAAAGGATTTCTTACAGATGTGTTAAATAAGTATATGAGAAGAGTCCTTTTACAATGTATATATGTATTGGGTTGTTGCAATATACACTTTGAATGTCTTACAATTCTATTTGTTGGTTAAAATAATGGTTAAAACAGTAAGTTTTATGTTATGTGTATTTGGCCACAATTAAACATTTAAAGTTTTCTTTTGCCTTTTTCCCTTGCATTCTTGGAGCAGTGACATTTAGGTCTTATCAATCATTCACAACCTACATGAATGAATATAACCTTACACTGGGCTGAAGAACCCAGGAGGTATTTATTGTATTTTCAGGGGGATGGAGGATGAGGTAAAGGGGAAAGACTTGAAGAAGGAGGAGAAAGGAGATTGGAGAACGTCACACAGAGGGAGAGATGATATAGGACTGGAAAGCTCATGGTTGATCTGATTTTGTTACATTCACTTAACAAATACTTACTGCACATTTCAGATGTGCTGGGCACTCTTCTAGGCACTAGAAAAACACCAGTGAATAAAAGAGACATACATTCCTGCCTCAAGGAGCTTAGGTTCTACTAAGGGGAGACTAACAGGAGCAGGAGGATCTAGGTAGTGTGTTGAAGGTGATGAGACAAGAAAAAGAGAAAGATAAGGAAGGGAGGTAGCACAGAGTGCGGTCAATGCAATCCCAAATAGAGAGGTCAGAGTAAGCTTCCCTGAGAAGGCAACATCTGGTTGAAGAACTGCAGAGAGTTTTTCTTATATTAGGTAAATTACTAAAATCAGGTGAATTATCTATGTGATTAGGTTTAGCTATTTTGTATCAGAGACTAACCCTGGTATTCATTTAAAACAACAGTAATATTACCACTCATCATTTATCCTGGGGAATTGGCAAACTTTTCCACAAAGAGGTGTTAGTACTTCAGGTGTGATTACCCGGAGCCCATGAGCAGGGATTAGGCACTGGACTTCCAGATCTTTCCCTCCAGAGCTGAAAAACTAAATTAGCAGAGGGAAAAAGGATGACCAGCCACACTACTGCTTTGTGCAAGGTGCTGTTGTCAGACTTTAAAAATTAAAAGAAAATAAAAGCAAAGACAAATAATTGGGTGTCTAGCAGGCTAGGTGTCCGACACATTTGTGTAGGGTAGTGCTTTTCCTGCAGACAGACACTACATGCAATTTTGTCTCAGCAGACATGGCCACGGAAATCCAGATGGCTGTGAACTGGGAACCCTGCAGCTTCAGGGCCTCAGCAGACAAAAGGCAGAATGGGTTTGGAGGGTGGCAGAGGGTGCAGACGAGTTCTGCTGTAGGCACAGGAGCCCAGGGCTGTGTCTGTCATTAGCCCTAAGCCTGGAAGTCTGCAGAGGACACAGGACAGAGCAGGGGGCCCAGCTGTGGCAGCAGCTGAAGGGGGCTGCCTCCTGGCCAGCAGCTCACAGAAGAGGTGCTCTCTCCACCAGCCTGTTTCCTGTTCTGGGCTCCTCATTACTAGCCACAAACAAATGAGAAATCAATATCCACATTAGCTTCATGCCACTGGAGTTCTGGAAAGCAATTTGGTTCCAGGAAATCTAAATGGTTTTGTGGCTGTGGGTGTCAGTTACAGAGTCATTGTACAAAAAAACTAAGAGTGCAAGGGATGGGTACTGATCAAATAAAGTCCAGGGGAATAAGAGTACCCAGTAAAGCAGATGTCAGCTTTATATCAGTGTGGAAATGTGGGCCCTGAGCCTGCTTAGCTATAAGAACTCAAGGGGGCTCCACTGAGACATGGACTTACAGGGGGAGGTGGGCTCGGACCAGAACAAGAGGCCCTGGCTGAAGTGTAGCATAGACAATGAGGATTCCAGAGAAGGGGTGGGGAACAGAGGATGAGGGGCCAAAAATGAGAGAGAGAGTAGAGTGAGTAGAGAAGAAAGACTCTTAAACTCTCAAAATTAGGAAAAATCAGAAATGACACTCCCCAAAGTTTTCATAAAGGTTCATTTTGGGGGTTAAGAGATTAGAAGGACTGAAGGAAATTTTTTCATTTCTTACTTTATACAGTTCTAAAGGTAGTAGGAATGTGGGTAATTTTTGTTCATTGTTTTTCATTGAAAGAAATACACACTTATAAACACATATGCACATATATATATATACATATCTACATCTTCCTAATCGTTAAGTGGTGTGTTAGTTACATTCCTAAAATTTTAGCTAAAGGAGGCCTATGCTTGTAGATCAAAATTTTGTTCCTATTTGTAAATCAAGCTTCTTCCTCTCTCCAAATAAACACTATTAGAGGCATTTAACTGTCATGGGAACGGTAGAATAGTAACAGGGCCAGAGGAGGCATGTAGGAGCCTGTGCAATGCAGGAAGCAGAGAAGCCATCAAGGAAGGGAGAGACAGGAAGAGAGCAGAGAAGGAGAGAGAGTTAAGAGCACCTGAGACCAACGTGATTTTCATCTCCACTCTTTGAAGCCTAGTCACAGCTGCTAAACACCAGTAACCCAACCTGAGGATAGAACGTGATGGCTTGTCTGACTCCCACAGACCCATTTCCATCACTTAAAATGGCTTGAGGTGAGAGCCAAGTGGAGTTACCCAGTGGACACACTGCTCCATAAACTTATCTTTATCAAGCACCTAGTGTGTGCTTATTTCAGTGCAAGACACAGCCTGGAAGTAAAAATAATAAAGAAGGAAGTCCTTGCTCTTCTTTATAAAAAGCATCCACATAGTATAACTGATGTCATGTTACTAACTTGAAATCAGCCATAGTTGGGAATGTTTATACCATGGAAATCAGCAAATACTACAAATCAGGGCTCCCAGACATAAGAAAGTTATAGAAAGTGTTAATGATACAGACTGAACTTAAAATTATGTCATGTCTATAGCCATTACACTGTGAATAGCACAAAAATTTAGGAAACACTTCCAGTATTTTAAAACAATTATCTGAGCAAAGAAGTCACTCACAATTCATTGACAAGCACATGAAAATCCATCATACGTCTTAGTTGTTTCACCATTGTCCAACTTAATCATTACTATAAAACAAGAGTGGCAAATTACAGCCTCTAGGCCAAATCCAGGCTGCCTCCATTTTTGGTACAGCCTGATAATAATAATAGTTTTTATATTTTTAAGTGGTTGAAAATAAAGAAAAACAAAGGGAATATTTCATGACACATGAAAATTACAGGAAGTTGAAAGTATCCTTATGTGAGGTTTTATTGGAACACCACTGTGTTCGTTTGTTTACGTATTGTCTATGACTGCTTTCTTGTTCCAGTGGCAGAGTAGAGTAGTTGTGACGGGGACTGTGCACGGCAAAGCTTAAAATATTTACCGTCTGGCTCTTTACAGAAAAAGTTTGCCAACCACTGCTATAAAATGAAAATATCAACCAAAATTCACGTCAGAACTACATTTAGAGTCAGTTCTTAAACATTTACCAGGACACCACTGGGCCAGATGGTCAACAATATGAGGATAGTAACACAGGTCTTAGGGGGAGCAGGGAGGAGAGAAGCATGCATGCTGATCGCAGGAACACCAGCCTCTCCTCCTATTTCGTACCAGCTGATGGCACCATCTTCTTCTCACCACTCTATGCAACTCCACTTACCTTACTCCCCAAGCAGCACATGAAACCCACAAGGCTTGGAGCCCGAGGTGCTCACTCTTTGACTCAACATCAGGGATAAAGAGGCCTCAATCACTAAGCTCTTCTACCATTACTGGTAGGCACATCTGGATGGAAAGATTTGCTCCCATTTTTGTTCCATATTCCAAACAAAGGTGCTTTTTAGCTAGCAGAGGACTTAGTATCCTGTTTTTCCATGTAACGATTTTCACCACTTATGCTTCTGTTTTTCTTGGATTAATAAGGACCACATTTGAACAGAAAAATGGGTAACCAAGTAGCTTGAATTCTTTACAGTCAGGATTTGCTCTGTGTCTAGATACACCTTTCTTAATCTTCCCTTTGAAATGTGTTTTCTCATTTAGGCCAGAAGTAAATAGCAGAAGTAACAGGGTTGTTTTCTCCCCCTTCTTCTTTACTTTCTTTGAAAAATAATGCTGAAGGAATTGTTTTGCCATTGAAAATTAATGTAACCTATTACGTCCAGGAAATTTCTTCAATATATTACTTGCGAAGCCCCTTGGCCGTTGAGAAGAAAATAATTTTAATTCATCTCATTTTTCACCATTGAGTCAATTATTGTTTAACCCAAAATGCCATTGTGACTAAGTGCTCAAACCCCATGGTCTTTGGCTATTTTGAGGGGACTCAGCTATTACATCCACCAACCTGGGCCTTCAAAGCACCAAAATTGTCATATTAAAAGTGCTGCTGTCAACTTGCTTTTGTTTTTATTGTTTTTAATTTCTGCTTTTCCATTTTCTCTGCTATTTATAATGTTCTCTTTAAAAGTTCAAAAATAACATCTCTCTCCTTAGCCTGTTTGTTATTTTCCATTAGTGAGTGTTTCTTTTCCAGCTTCCAGTTCCTTCCCCAGGGCACAGAGCAATGTCATCAGCTCGGATGAATTGACTGTTATGACTATAATCCCTGATATGATTCCTATGCAGTTTTACCCAGTAGGACCAGGCCAGCATCCCAAAGGAATACAGAACAATGGTGATCAAAAGAAAAGTCTGAATCATCCATAAGCATTGCTAGAAGATTCCACATCAAATAAAGTCCACTGTAATTTTCAGATCTTAAGGTGATACTACCACATACTTATCTTTTCCACATTTACCTTCCTAGAGAAAAGCAAATTTGCTATCACCTTATATTTTGTATCAGAGAATTTTTTTTATCCTTTGTGCTTTCCTGCCCATGTTGTAGCAATGAGGTTAAGACTCATTCTAGGTTCCCCAGAAAGCAGAGCCTGAGACAAAGGCATTGTGTGTGATGATGCTATATGGAGAGTATAGACCCAGGGAATAGAACTAAGAGATCAGGGCTAATGGAAGTAATACAAGGATAGAAAGAGTCAAATATCAGGATGCATTATGAGCTGGCCACAAATGTAGGCAACTGTTGTCTCAGTTCTATGAAGGTGTATTTCAGGACTAACTCTCTGGGGTCAGAGATGGGGAAGAATTTTCTACGAGTCCATAAATTTTGCTGGTCATAGTTCACTCCGTGGGTTGTTAACCTAACCTAACTGAACATCTGGGATATGCTTGCCTAGACTGCAAGCTGGGTGGGTTCCTGTGGCTTCTAACACCATGTCCGAGTCCTGAGATACAGGCCTGAAGTCAGGTGATCAGATTGTATCAGCAGTAAACTTCTTGGAGCCAGTGGAACTGGCCACTGTAGTCGTGGACGGAGAAAAGAGACGGATGAGGCTGAGAGATTCTAAAATGGTGAATTAGAGGCATCTGATATAAGTACTTAAATTCAGGGCAGGTGTTTGTAGCCACATTTTATAAAGGCAAGACAGAGTTGCAGAGGATCGAAGCTGCTTGTCCAGAGACATGGTTATTGAGGGTTTACTGGCTCCAACCTGTTCACGTTCCATTAGGCTATAATGCGAGTCAGCAACTGTGCTTGATGGTGCCAGATCCCAAGCTTTTCCCTCATCCTACAAAGCATTCCAGCACTGGGAGGAAGATCTTCCTCTAACATTCTGAAAGTGAAGAGGAACTTTGTCTCCAAGTCACCCAAAGCCTACATGTGTTGGCTACAGCCTAGACAGGAATAAATCTATGAATCTATTATTGAAGATTCTTCTTAAACAATAGGCAATGAAGAAGCTTCTGTGGTTGGTTTGGAAAAGGTCATTTGCTCATTAAAGCCATTGGGGGACTACTGATAAATTGCTACTTGATTTCTGTACAATTTTTCTTTGTAGCTCATATCTGCTTATAAGACTTGAAAAGGCTTATTTTATACACTGGAAATGGATATTCAATCAACCAACATTTTGTCAAGTACACTCTGTAGTGAAGGTATTAAGATGGGTGCTCTGGAAAATAACACAGTACTAAAGCATAAACTTTCCCTTGGAGGGATTTTAATCTAATGAGAAAACAAGGAAAATAAAGCAGGACTGTTACTGACTGTAAGAAGTACTCTCGGTTGAGGTACAGAACTTGAATAGAGAGTAACTGACTCACACTCAAGAGTATAAAATAAAGTTTGAGAAGAATATGATGTGTAAACTTAACCTTGAAGGATTAGTAAGTTTTCACCAGTAAGGGGGTGGTGAGAGATTAATATCACCCAAAACAAGGAGCTCTGAAACTGCATAAAAATATCTAATGACAGATTAGAATATGAGGTAGCTGCAGAGGTAAAACAAAAAAGACTTATAAAGGAAAAGAAATAGCAAGAAAAAAGAAAATTGGAAGGTTTTTCTTGGATCAACCTAAGGAAAGCTTAAATGCCTGTTTGGTTTTTTTGTTTGTTTGTTTTCTGTTATCATTGCCCAAAGCAAAACTTGGATTTTATATCATTGAAAATGGGACAGGAATTATTCATAACATTTTAGAATGGTAGTAGGGAGAGCGTGTGAAAGATATCACCCAAATATTTTTGTCTGATGCCTTTTAACCAACACAGGTGCTGAGAGGTAAAGCACGTGGGAATGCATCTAACTTCCTCCCAATCACCGGGAACATCTTACTCTGGGCTTCTTGCCCCTAAACCAGCATAGGTGCACCAGCTCCTTTCCATTAAACTTGACACTTCCTGCAGGGATGACTGTGTGACTCTCTCCTGGGCAGTAAGAACCCAAGGACCAGCCCTTTTTCTTAGCAATTTATGGAACAAAACCCAATTCAAACATGGATTTCCATACCCACTGCAGGTCTTTCCCATTTCACCATGAGAACTTTTGAACTGCTTTACCTCTGCCTGCTGTTGGGATTTCATCCTAAGGCAACCAGGCAATTAGGTTGACCTATGCCTGCAGGGAGAGCTCTTTGCATAGACCACAAGAAAAAAAAAAAGAAAAAGAAAAAGTTATGCGAAATTTTATTTTACTATGCAGCAAACGCTACAATCTTTTAAACTCATGAAAATGCTCACACCTGTAGGAACCTCCACCAGTGTTAGTTTGCTATCCAGAGAAAAGTTAAGCCAATTCTTCTGCATATCTCTAAGAGTTCCTCTCCCTTAATATTATTGGCCCTGCCATCCTTCTCTGTATGTCTTTTAAAATTTCCATTTTCTGTGGTTGTTCCTTTCCACATTTTTCCACCTAACTCTCTTGAAATCTCCTTGCTTTGTAAGTAAATATTTCTACATTCTCAGAATCACCACACAACTTTGCTTCTTCTTACTTCTCATTGTGATGAGATTGCCCCATTAGCTGTAATCTCCAAATATTCCTGGAGGTTCTGTTTCATTTGTCCAAGGTTTGGGAAATGCTCCTCTGGATGTATCAAACCCCAAGCAGATACTGTTCATTTTTACCTGCATCACCATCCCTGCAAGGCCCCATGACCATGTCCAGACAGTATCCTTTTATTCTTATGCAAAACAATTCCTCATTTGAGACTCCAGCCACGTGACTACCAACTTCTTCAATGTCCTCTGCAAAACTCAGGTATTCATCCACATTCACTGAAGACTTTAGAACCTGGTTCCAGGCTTCCTCAATACCCTATCTTCTATTAAATTAAAAAATTAAAACACACATGTGGTAGATCCAGTGGATGTCTCTGCTTCCCAGTTCTTCTTGTGTCATAAACTCCAGGGTTCACCACCTGAGATAAATGTCTGCTTAATCACTCCTTTTAGATAAGCAAATGTGGGTCATAATTTGTGAATAGTAGTGAGATATTAGTGAGAATAAGAATCTTAGGAAGAAGTTGATCAAAAAGATTAATGATCCATGTTGTTTCAAAAACAACAGTATGATCAAGTAAAAGAGACACTTCCTACCCTGATAGTGATCATTGGACAAAACTAAAAATTCCAGGTGAAACAAGAGAGGAAAAAGCACAACCTGAAAGAAGTGTTAGAACTAATTAGTGAAGGGACATCGATCCTGCAGCCTTGGGCTGGACTTACCCTTACAGTATGAAAAGGAAGATGACAGGGGGCATTTCAGAAATGTACTCCCACAGCTACACCTGGAACATTACCACTCTGAATAGCTCTCCCCCTGACTTCTCACAGCCCAAGACTCCAGGTCCTTGTCACAACCTTCCAACTCTCTCTTTTGTCACTTTCTCTCACTTTAATAGTGAGAATGCACACAACCCAACCCAATCCAAAGTCTCTCCCGAATCCCCATTTCGCCCATTCCTCTGGGCTTTATTTTTCATTTCCTTGCCTGCTAAGGCCAGAAGCAAAGAGGAATAACTTTAACCCATTTATTGCCAGCCCTTCAAAGGTTTACTTTTCCTTCTGCAAAATCCAAATCTTGGGTCACTTCAACCATCTGCCTGCACTGGGGCTATTGAGAAGTGCTGAGGAAACCATATTATTATTATTTTTTTTAATTTTGGGGGGTTTTCTTTATTCTTCTTTCTCCAGATTTATTTTTTTACCATCTTTATTGGAGTATGAATGCTTTACAATTGTGTGTTAGTTTCTGCTTTATAACAAAGTGAATCAGTTACACATATACATATGTTCTCATATCTCTTTCCTCTTTCATCTCCCTAATTCCACCCTCCCTATTCCACCCCTCTAGGTGGTCAAAAAACACCGAGCTGATATCACTGTGCTATGTGGCTTCTTCCCACTAGCTGTTTATTTTACGTTTGGTAGTGTATATAAGTCCATGACACTTTCTCACTTTGTCACAGCTTATACTTCCCCCTCCCCATATCCTCAAGTCCATTCTCTAGTAGGTCTCTGTCTTTATTCCCATCTTACCCCAAGATTCTTCATGACCTTTTTTTTTTTTTCTTCTTAGATTCCATATATATGTGTTAGCATATGGTATATGTTTTTCTCTTTCTAACTTACTTCACTCTGTATGACAGACTCTAGGTCCAGCCACCTCACTACAAATAACTCAATTTCGTTTCTTTATATGGCAGAGTAAGACTCCATTGTAAATATGAGCCACATCTTCTTTATCCATTCATCTGTTGATGGACACTTAGGTTGCTTCCATGCCCTGGCTATTGTAGATAGAGCTGCAATGAATATTTTGGTACATGACTCTTTTTGAATTATGGTTTTCTCAGGGTATATGCCCAGTAGTGGGATTGCTGGGTCTTATGGTAGTTCTATTTGTAGTTTTTTAAGGAACCTCCATACTGTTCTCCATAGTGGCTATATCAATTTACATTCCCAACAACAGTGCAAGAGGGTTTCCTTTTCTCCACACCCTCTCCAGCATTTATTGTTTGTAGATTTTTTGATGATGGCCATTCTGACTGGTGTGAGATGATATCTCATTGTAGTTTTGATTGGCATTTCTCTCGTGATTAATGATGTTAAGCATTCTTTCATGTGTTTGTTGGCAATCTGTATATCTTCTTTGGAGAAATGTCTATTTATGTCTTCTGTTCATTTTTGGATTGGGTTATTTTTTTTTGTTATTGAGCTACATGAGCTGCTTGTACATTTTGGAGATTAATCCATTGTCAGTTGCTTCATTTGCAAATATATTCTCCCATACTGAGGGTTATCTTTTGGTCTTGTTTATGGTATCCCTTGCTGTGCAACACCTTTGAAGTTTCATTAGGTTCCATTTGTTTATTTTTGTTTTTATTTCCATTTCTCTAGGAGGTGGCTCAAAAAGGATCTTGCTGTGATTTATGTCATAGAGTTTTCTGCCTATGTTTTCCTCTAAGAGTTTGAAAGGTTCTGGCCTTACATTTAGGTCTTTAATCCATTTTGAGTTTATTTTTGTGTATGGTGTTAGGGAGTGTTCTAATTTCATACTTTTACATGCATCTGTCCAGTTTTCCCAGCACCACTTATTGAAGAGGCTGTCTTTTCTCCAATGTATACTCTTCCCTCCTTTATCAAAGATAAGGTGACACCATATGTGTGTGGGTTTATCTCTGGGCTTTCTATCCTGTTCCATTGATCTATATTTCTGTTTTTGTGCCAGTACCATACTGTCTTCACTACCTTAGCTTTGTAGTATAGTCTGAAGTCAGGGAGCCTGATTCCTCCAGCTCAATTTTTTGTTCTCAAGATTGTTTTGGCTATTCGGCGTCTTTTGTGTTTCCATACAAATTGTGAAATTTTTTTATCTAGTTCTGTGAAAAATGCCAGGGGTAGTTTGATAGGAATTGCATTGAATCTGTAGATTGCTTTGGGTAGTACAGTCATTTTCACAATGTTGATTCTTCCAATCAGAGAACATGGTATATCCCTCCATCTATTTGTATCAACTTTAATTTCTTTCATCAGTGTCTAATAATTTTCTGCATACAGGTCTTTTGTCTGTTTAGGTAGATTTATTCTTAGATATTTTATTCTTTTTGTTGCAATGGTAAATGGGAGTTTTTTCTTAATTTCACTTTCAGTTTTTCATCATTAGTGTATAAGAATGCCAGAGATTTCTGTGCATTAATTTTGTATCCTGCTATTTTACCAAATTCATTGATTAGCTCTAGTAGATCTCTGGTAGCATCTTTAGGATTCTCTATGTACACTATCATGTCATATGCAAACAGTGACAGCTTTACTTCTTTTCTGATTTGGATTCATTTTATTTCTTTTTCTTCTCTGATTGTTGTGGCTAAAACTGCCAAAACTATGTTGAATAATAGTGGTGAGAGTGGGCAACATTGTCTTTTTCCTGATCTTAGTGGAAATGGTTTCAGTTATTCACCATTGAGGACGATGTTGGATGTGGGCTTATCATATATGGCATTTATTATGTTGAGGTAAGTTCCCCCTATGCCTACTCTCTGGAGGGTTTTTAATCTTAAAAGGGTGTTGAATTTTGTTGAAAGCTTTCCCTGCATCTATTGAGATGATCATATGGTTTTTCTCCTTCAATTTTTTAATATGGTGTATCATGTTAATTGATTTGAGTAATATTGAAGAATCTTTGCACTCCTGGAAGAAACCCCACTTGATCATGGTGTTTGATCCTTTAAATGTTCTATTCGATTCTGTTTGCTAGTATTTTGTTGAGGATTTTTGCATCTTTGTTCATCAGTGATATTGGCTTGTAGTTTTCTTTCTTTGTGACATCTTTTTCTGGTTTTGGTATCAGGGTGATGGTGGCCTCATAGAATGAGTTTGGGAGTGTTTCTCCCTCTGCTATCTTTTGGAAGAATTTGAGAAAGATAGGTGTTACCTAATCTCTAAATGTTTGATAGAATTCGCCTGTGAAGCCATCTGTTCCTTGGCTATTGTTTGTTGGAAGATTTTTAATCACAGTTTCAATTTCAGTGCTTGTGATTGGTCTGTTCATATTTTCTATTTCTTCTTGGTTCAGTCTTGGCACGTTGTGCATTTCTAAGAATTTGTCCATTTTTTCCAGGTTGTCCATTTTATTAGCTTATTTTTGCTTGTAGTAATCTCTCATGAGACTTTGTATTTCTGCAGTGTCAGTTGTAACTTCTTTTTCATTTCTAATTCTATTGATTTGAGTCTTCTCCCTTTTTTCTTGATGAGTCTGGCTTATGGTTTGTCAATTTTGTTTATCTTTTCAAAGAACCAGCTTGTAGTTTTATTGATCTTTGCTATAGTTTCCTTCATTTCTTTTTCATTTATTTCTGATCTGATCTTTATGATTTCTTTCCTTCTGCTAATTTTAGGGTTTTTTTGTTCTCTATCTAATTACTTCAGGTGCAAGGTTAGGTTATTTATTTTATATGTTTCCTGTTTCTTAACGTCGTATTATATTGCTATAAACTTCCCTCTTAGAACTACTTTTGCTGTATCTCATGGGTTTTTGTCATTGTGTCTCCATTATCATGTGTTTCTAGGTATTTTTTATTTCCTCTTTGATTTGTTCAGTGATCACTTGGTTATTAAGTAATGTATTGTTTAGCCTCCATGTGTTTTTATTTTTTACAGATTTTTTCCTGTAATTGATATGTAGTCTCATAGCATTGTGGTAAGAAAAGATACTTGATACCATTTCAATATTCTTAAATTTACCAAGGCTTGATGTGTGACCCAAATATGATCGATCCTGGAGAATGTTCCATGAGCACTTGAGAAAAATGTGTATTCTGTTGTTTTTGGATGGAATGTCCTATAACTACCAATTAAGTCCATCTTGTTTAATGTATCATTTAAAGCTTGTGTTTCCTTGTTTATTTTCATTTTGGATTATCTGTCCATTAGTGAAAGTGGGGTGTGAAAGTCCCCTACTATGATTGTGTTACTGTTGATTTCCCCATTTATGGCTGTTAGCATTTGCCTTATGTATTGAGGTGCTCCTATGTTGTGTGCATAAATATTTACTATTGTTATAACTTCTTCTTGGATCCATCCCTTGATCATTATGTAGTGTCCTACTTTGTCTCTTGTAATAGTCTTTATTTTAAAGTCTATTTTGTCTGATATGAGAATTGCTACTCCAGCTTTCTTTTGATTCCCTTTTGCATGGAATATCATTTTCCGTCCCCTCACTTTCAGTCTGTAGGTGTCCCTATGTCTTAAGTGGGTCTCTTGTACACAGCATATATATGGGTCTTGTTTTTGTATCCATTCATCCAGTCTGTGTCTTTTGGTGGGAGCATTTAATCCATTTATGTTTAATGTAATTATTGATATGTATTTTCCCATTTCCATTTTCTTAATTGTTTTGTGTTTGTTATTGTAGGTCTTTTCCTTTTCTTGTGTTTCTTGCCTAGAGAAGTTCCTTTAGCAGTTGTTGTAAAGCTGGTTTGGTGGTGCTGAACTCTCAGTTTTTTCTTGTCTGTAAGCTTTTTAATTTCTCCATCAAATCTGAATGAAATCCTTGCTGGGTAGAGAAATCTTGGTTGTAGATTTTTCTCCTTCATCACTTTAAATATGTCCTGTCACTCCCTTCTGGCTTGCAGAGTTTCTGCTGAAAAATCAGCTGTTAACCTTATGGGGATTCGTTTTTGTGTTATTTGTTGTTTTTCCCTTGATGCTTTTAATATGTTTTCTTTTTATTTACTTTTTGATAGTTTCATTAATTTTTGTCTTGGCATGTTTCTCTTTGGATTTATCCTGTATGGGACTCTCTGTGCTTGCTGGACTTGATTCACTATTTCCTTTCCCATATTAGGGAACTTTTCAACTATAATCTCTTCAAATATTTTCTCAGTCCCTTTCTTTTTCTCTTCTTCTTCTGGGACCCCTATAATTCGAATGTTGGTGTGTTTAATATTGTCCCAGAAGTCTCTGAGACTGTCCTCAGTTCTTTTCATTCTTTTTTCTTTATTCTACTCTGCAGTAGTTATTTCCACTCTTTTATCTTCCAGGTCACTTATCCGTTCTTCTGCCTCAGTTATTCTGGTATTGATCCCTTCTAGAATATTTTAAATTTCATTTGTTGTGTTTTTCATCATTGCTTGTTTCCTCTTTAGTTCTCCTAGGTCCTTGTTAAATGTTTCTTGCATTTTCTTTCCTATTTCCAAGATTTTGGATCATCTTTACTATCATTATCCTGAATTTTTTTCATGTAGACTGACTATCTCCTCTTCATTTGTTAGGTCTGGTGGGTTTTTACCTGGCTCCTTCATCTGCTGTGTGTTTTTATTTCTTCTCATTTTGCTTATCTTACTGTGTTTGGGGTCTCCTTTTTGCAGGCTGAAGGTTCGTAGTTCCCATTGTTTCTGGTGTCTGTCCCCAGTAGCTAAGGTTTGTTCAATGGTTTGTCTAGGCTTCCTGATGGAGGGGAGTAGTGTCTGTTTTCTGGTGTATGAGGCTGGATCTTGTCTTTCTGGTGAGAGGTCTACGTCTGGTGGTGTGTTTTGGGGTGTCTGTGGCCTTATTATGATTTTAGGCTGTCTTTCTGCCAATGGATGGGGCTGTGTTCCTGTCCTTCTAGTTGTTTTGCATAGGGTGTCCAGCACCGTAGCTTGCTGGTCATTGTGAAGCTGGGTCTTGGTGTTGAGATGGAGATCTCTGGGAGATTTTTGCCATTTGATATTATGTGGAGCTGGGAGGTCTCTTGTGGACCAGTGTCCTGAATTTGGTTCTCACATGTCAGAGGCACAACACTGTCTGTTGGCTGGAGCAACAAGCACCTTTCATCCACATGGCTCAGAATAAAATGGAGAAAAAATAGAAAGAAAGAAAGAAAGAAAGAAAGAAAGAAAGAAAGAAAGAAAGAAAGAAAGAAAGAAAGAAAGAAAGAAAGAAAGAAAGAAAGAAAGAAAGAAAGAAAGAAAGAAAGAAAGAAGGAAGGAAGGAAGGAAATGAAGGAAGGAAGGAAGGAAGAAAGGAAGAAAGAAAAGGAAGAAAGAAAGAAAGAAAAAGAAAGGAAGGAAGGAAGGAAGGAAGGAAGGAAGGAAGGAAGGAAGGAAGGAAGAAAGACAGGCAGAAAGAAAAAGAATGATGGATAAAATAAAATAAAGTAAGATAGAATAAAATGAAGTTATTGAAATAAAAAATAATTATTACAAAAATATTTTTAAAAGTTAAAAAAAAGAAAATGGATGGACAGAACACTAGAAAAATGGTGAAAACAACGATATACAGACAAAATCTCACACAGAATCATAAACATACACACTCACAAAAAGAGGAAAAGGGGAAAAAATTATATATCTTGCTCCCAAAGTCCACCTCCTCACTTTGGGATGGTTCATTGTCTATTCAGGTATTCCACAGATGCAGCCTACATCAAGTTGGGTGTGGAGCTTTAATCTGCTGCTTCTGAGGCTTCTGGTGGAAATTTCCCTTTCTCTTCTTTTTTCGCACAGCTCCTGGGGTTCAGCTTTGGATTTGGCTCTGCCTCTGCATGTAGGTCGCCTTAGGGCTTCTGTTCTTTGCTCAGACAGGATGGGGTTAAAGGAGCAGCTGATTTGGTGGCTCTGGCTCACTCAGGACAGAGGGGAGCGAGGGGTATACAGTGCAGGGCAAGTCTGCAGCGGCAGAGGTCAGCATGATGTTGAACCAGCCTGAGGTGCATGGTGCATTCTCATGGGGAAGCTGTCCCTGGATCATGGGACCCTGGCAGTGGCAGGCTGCTCAGGCTCCCAGGAGGGGAGTTGTGGATAGTGACATGTGTTTGCACACAGGCTTCTTGGTTGCTGCAGCAGCAGCCTTAGCATCTCGTGCCTGTCTCTGAGCTCCACTCTGATAGCCATGGCTCATGCCCATTTCTGGAGTTCCTTTCAGCAATGGTCTTAATCCCCTCTCCTTGTGCACCAGGAAACAAAGAGTCAAGAAATAGTCTCTTGCCTATTCGGCAGGTCCAGACTTTTTCCCAGACTCCCTCCCGGCTAGCCGTGGCATACTAGCCTCCTTCAGTCTGTGTTCGTGCTGCCAATCTCAATCCTCTCCATTTGATCCAACCAAAATCTGAGCCTCAGCTCCCAGCCCCCACCTGCCCCGGCGGGTGAGCAGACAAGTCTCTCAGGTTGCTGAGTGCTGGTTGGCACTGATCCTCTGTGCAGGAGTCTCTCCACTTTGCCCTCTGCACCCCTGTTGCTGCACTCTCCTCCATGGCTCTGAAGCTTCCCCCTCCACCACCTGCAGTCTCCACCCATGATGGGGCTTCCTAGTATGTGGAAACCTTTCCTCCTTCACAGCTCCCTCCCACTGGTGCAGGTCCCATCCCTATTCTTTTTTCTTTTTTCTTTTGCCCTACCCAGGTACGTGGGGAGTTTCTGGCCTTTTGGGAGGTCTGAGGTCTTCTGCTAGCATTCAGTGGGTCTTCTATAGGACCAGTTCCACGTGTAGATGTATTTCTGATGTATCTGTGGGGTGAAGGTGATCTCCGTGTCTTATTCTTCCGCCATCTTCTCCAAGTCTCTAGAAACCATATTATTGTTCAAAAATTATAAGACTGTAACAAACGCAATTTGGGAATGTGGGAGGGGAGTATAAGTAAGTTAGCTACAGGTTACTCAAAGCATTTTCTGTCTCAAGCATCCAAGTTAGCCTCTCTGGGAATAAATACAGTGAAATCTGGAAGGCAGGAGGTGGGACATGGAAAGTGAGAAGGAAGAGTTAAGAGTCAACAATCAACTGACTCTGAAGCATAAAATCCGAAAAAAATTGAACATTTACAAGGAGATCTGGCCCTATAAAGAAAACAATGCCTCTATTTAAGCATATTATCTGCAGCAAAACAAAACAAATTCTCAAACATTTTATCGAAACTGCTATGGAGGGAAATAATGAAAAGTTTCTATTGAGCAAGGGATAGAGAATGGAAATCAATAGTACAGTGACTATTATTACTAATTTAAGATGTATAGAATGCCACTGATACGACCTTTTATACTGCAATGTTGTTTTTCCTTTGTTATGGGGCAACACAGCACAGCTTGGAAACAGAAGAGCAGGGTGGTTGAAGGCCTGGGCTTTTCAGTCTAGGTTTAATTCTCAGCTCAGCCACTAATTAACTGTGTGAATGCTGGCAAGTTTCTAAATCCCTCTTTACCTCAGTGTTCTCACTTGAGAAGAACTTCTATTATTATTTATCAGCATTTATATAGAGTTGACTATGAGTCATGTATGGTCTAAGGACTTTTACAAATTTTAACAGATTGAATTCTCAGAGTGGCCCTATTAATTCTATCAATAGCTCCACTGCTTCACAGGTGAGGAAACTGAGGCATAAGAGATGAAATAACTTACCCAAGGTCACACAGTTAGAGAGTAGAAGTGTCAAATTCCAAACCCCAGAAGTGTGACTCTAGTCTCCTCTCTGGTCCACCTTAATTCTTAGAGGGGAGGGTGTTACATGAGTACTACTCACTGACTGCACAGTGATGTGCCCCTCCCTCGTGCTCTTAACACCTTCAAGAAGGCGAGTGAAGAGTGAAAGTTGCTTGCGCTGGCTGCCCTGGGACTCTAAGTGGAAAAATCCTGTGATACTCTTCTGAGACGTTTATTGGTGACATGAATTATTTCATGTGTGATAAATACTGAACATAGTTTTCATTGAGAAAAAGGAACAAATAGAGACTGAAGGACTTAACCAAGAGACTAAGGGAGTAATTAATGGAGAAAAGTCCAGAGGAGGCAGAAAACATTGTAAGAATTTTTAAAATTAGGGCTCACCCTGTGGAGGTCTGAGGACACCAAGGATTTGGAAAAATATAGATAACTTTGGAGAAGTATGGAAGGTAAATGGAATTATTTCACTCCAATTGACCTTTATTACTCAGTAAATATTTGTTGAAGCAATGAACACCTTGTATGTACCTGAAAGGAAAGACTATGTCTTTTAACTTTTCAAGGATCTGGAACATAAATTTGACTCTTAATTAGTACCTTTGAATAAGGTTGCTGCTGCTTCCATAAATGGTCTCAGACTAAACAATTAGTTTGGTTGATTCCTCTCAAAACCACACTGACCCACGATCTTTAAATATAGAATAATAGAGCTGGAAGCTATCCCTGGAGACTTCCTAATAAGGTAGACACAAAGCAAGCAGTTGAGGCGAGGCATTTTGTTTGCAGACTGTTTTGTTTTTTCTGTAGCCTCTTGAGTTGCAAGGCTTTGAAAGAGTTTCCACATTTAAAAAATGAAAGATTTCCTGTGAAAATCTATACTTCCAACCTTGTTGAGATGTTGATTTTTTTTTTTTTCAGGAAAGGCTGGCCTGCATTCCTGAATGTCAGCAATTAGCTGGAGCTGAGGGGCCACTGCTCTTCTAGACAGGGTGGTTAGTCAGTTCTCAGGGCTCCTTTCAAATTCTACATGCTGCTGCTTGATCATTTCCACCCTCTGTCCCAACCCTGTGGGCAGTTGAGTTTGTGGCACCCACCAGGAAACTGAGGCCCAGGCAAGTGAATGAAGCCACCCCATGTAATGAAGCTGGAAGTTGGGTTTTCCTGCCCCACGTTATTATCACTCTCCCACGGTAGTCCCATTACATGATTTCCTCTGGAATAAGATCCTAGAGTGTCAATTCTACTGGACTGACTGTGACATGGGGCAAGCAACGAAATGCAAATGAATCATAATCTAAAAGGAAATCTTTGATTAAACAATGCATTAGTCGGTTCCACATTTAGATTACCATGATCAGTTCTGGTCATCACATTATAAAATAAAATATTGAAGCACTTGACAATGCAAAGAGAAAGAGATGAGCTTGATCTTCTTCTGTGATTATATTGTATTAATGACTTCCTATCCTATCATATTACTGGTTTCTGTAGCCTATTAGAGAAAATAAAATGTACTAATATAATGGGAAAGAAGCTAAGAGAGGAGCCATGTTCCTTTTCTAGAGATTTTGAAAGGCAATAAAAGGCTCTATCTTTTTTTTTTTTTTTTTCTTGAAAGGAGGTAGTGCTTTCCTATTCAGAGTGAAATGATTTATTAATCAATAAGATTGTAAATTAGGGAATTATTTATTCAATGGACTGAACAAAATTATATCACTCAAAAATTAAGCTGAATGAAAGAAAAACTAATAAAGAAGCTGTCAAACTTTACCAATTGGACATTGTACCCAGGGTACAATTTCACATAATGACATAGTGTAGGGAGTAACATAGTTACTAAAGACACTAATTCTCTTCACAAAGAAGTATGCTACTGAAGTATTACAAGGATCCTTGGTATCACTCAAAATTTGCTGCTTTTCCAAGCTCATTGACTGTTGATGGGGTGGTGAAGTTAAAACGGGATTCAGATTCTTAACCCTTAGGTCTTTTGGCACAAAATATGACAAAATGAAGAGCTTTAAGCAAGCACTGGCCATTGAGCAGCTCTGGTATAATTATGCCCAGTTTACATGCTATTCCAAATACCATATTTGAGTTCAGGTCTTTGCAGATGCCAATTATCGATACTGTTAACTTCTCTCAGAGAAAGATGGATGTAATTTCACTTACTTTTGTGTTTCGTTCCTGTCCTATCTCTTGCCTATATGTGAGGATATTAATAATTTCTGGTCCTTAGATTAAGTGGTGGGTTTATAAATGTTTATATTTTATACTTAAAAATACATACAAAAGTTGCATACATAATTTTATATATCAGATGATATATAATGAAACTTGGGGACTTTCAGTTTCAGCTCAGAGATGTAGAGAATGGGAAAGAGCATCACTCTCACATAGGAAAAAAGAATAAAGAAAAGGTCTGGATGAACTGCAAATGAATGATTTTTCCTAAACTCATGAGAGAACAGAATTCACAGACCAAATGGATATATATAATATAATATAATATATATATATTTATATATATGTAATGTTTATGTGTCAGAAACCTCAATAATATTGATATCAATTCTCTCCAAGTTGATCTTTTGATTCAGTACTATCCCAATAAAACTTTCAGTGACCTCTTTTGTAGAAATTGGCAAGCTGATTCTTAAATTCATACAGAAATGCAAGGGATCTAGAACAGCCAAAAATATATTTGAAAAGGAAGAATACATGAAGATTAACACTACTTGCTTTCACGACTTATTCAAAACTCTAAAAAAGGAATGTGATATTCATGCAATGATAGAAAAATAGATCAATGGAATAGAATAGACAGTTCAGAAATATATCAATATAGAGAAAACTGAATTTCAATAAAGTGCAAATGAAATTCACAAAGAATGAATTGCCTTTTCCCAAATCAGCCTACAATTGGGTATCAATATGCAAAGCAAACTAAACTTTGATTTCATTCCTCCAACAAGACATAAAACTTTTAACTAAAAATAGATCATTGAAATCAATGTAGAACTTAAAATTATACAATGTCTAGACAAAAATTTAGTGCAAAATCTTTGTGACTTTGGTCAGGTAACTGTTCTTTTGATATGACACCTAAAGTAAAATCCATTAAAATAGAAAGATAAACTAGAATTTGTAAAAAAAAAAAAAAAAAAAAAAAAAAAATTAATCTCTAAACATACTGGGGAAAAAAAAAGGAAATCTAAACCACAGATTAGAAGAAAATATTTGTGAGCAATTTACATGAGAAATGATTTTTATCCAGAATGTATAAAGAAAACCAAAATTATCAAATATATACATAATATTTGAACAGACATTTATGATGTATGGGTGACAAAAAGCTTATGAAAATCATTAAAACTTAATTGAAAATTTAGCTACAATAGGACATCACTATATACCAGTTAGAATGGCCAGAATGTTGCAAAGACATGGAAAAATTAGAATTCACATACACCGGTCATGGTAATGTAATTTTGTAAAACCACTTTGGAGAACAGTTAGACAATTTCTTGAAAAGTTAATCATACAAGTACCATATGAACCAGCCATTCTATTCCTAGGTATTTATGAAAGATAAATGAATACATATGACCATGCAAAGACTTATAACAAGAATGTTCAAAGTTGTTTTATTTGAAATTTATTTGATATAGCCCTAAACTAGAAACAACTCAAATACCCATCAATAATTAAATGTAAAAATAAATTGTAGGGCTTCCCTGGTGGCGCAGTGGTTGAGAATACGCCTGCCGATGCAGGGGACACGGGTTCGTGCCCCGGTCCGGGAAGATCCCACATGCCGCGGAGCGGGTGGGCCTGTGAGCCATGGCCGCTGAGCCTGCGCGTCCGGAGCCTGTGCTTCACAATGGGAGAGGCCGCAACAGTGAGAGGCCCGCATATCACAAAAAAAAAAAAAAAAAAAAAAAAAAAAAATTGTAGTATATTTATAAAACAGAATACTACTCACCAATGCAAAGGAGTGAACCATTAATATGTGCGGCAAGACTTGATGATTTTCAAAATGATTATGCAAGAGTAAAAGAAGCCAGACCAAAAAGAAAAAAAAAAGAGATAGAGAGAACATGCTGTATGATTCAATTTATATAAATTACATAAAATTCAAATTAATCCATAGTAACAGAAAGCAGATCAGTGATTGCCTGTGGATGACGGTTGGGAGGAGGGAAGAGTGGAAGTGACAGATTATAAATGGATAAGAGAAGTTTTTAAAGTGATGGATATGTTCATTATCTTGATTGCGGTGATGGTTTCCTAAGTGTATACATACTTCAGAATGGTAAATTATATACTTTAAATTTATATAGTTTACTCTATATAAATTATACCTCAATAGTCTATTTTTAAAATTCAATAACCCCCTGCTATCTCTGAGGATATCCTAATAAATGGGAGAAAATATATATTTTGTTATATAATATATTTATAAATATTATATGTACTTATATGTGTATACATATATAATAAAGGATGATGATAAGGTTGATAAAAACATTCTATGTAGGACCAATGGGATTTGTTATTTGTTCCTGTTTCATTTCAATTCTGCCCTAATTGGTCATAGCCTTGACACCCATTTTCTTGGAAAAAATAGGCCCAGATTCTTCTGCTTTGTAAAGATTCTCTCAAAGTGGATGATATTGAAAGCTCTACCAAATATAAGAACTTATTAAAAGATGTCTGGTAACAGTATTATTGTAAAGGATTATTTTCCTCAGGCCTGCTGATGAAATGTGGGGTAGGGATTCTTACCAATAACACTGATCATCAATAATAATAAAGTTAATGAGGGTGAGGCTGATAATGTTAATTATGCTTATAATGACAATAATAATAGTTCTAATTTATTGGAAAGCCAGAGACTGTTTCTAAGCACTTCAAATATGCCATTTGATTTTTACCTTTATAAAGCCTTATGTGATAATCACCATCCCCATTTTCAGATGAACAAATCACAGTACTGAGATTAACATCTTGTTGATGGGCACATGAAGAGTTTTTTTTTGTGTGTGTCCTCAATGCCTGGTACACAGCAAATATGTGTCAGTCAGGATACTGGCAGGAAAGAGATAACATATCCAAAGTGTTTAATTGAAGAAGAACTATTTATAGCATTGTGGTCCAGGTTAAAGAAATGAAGTAAGGAGAGTGAAACTCCTAGAGACTAGAAAATATGGGAAACTATTAGCCATCATAAACCCTGAAGGGGAGAAAGAGTCTTTCCAATGTCTAGAGAAAGCTTGGTGCCATAAGAGAAGGAAAACTTTTCCTCTGTTAGGAGATGATTGGAAACACAATGTTCTCAAAATTGAGTTTGTACTTCCAGTAGAGGTGTGGGCAAGTTGACCTAACATTGGTTAGATCTTCACTGTCATGAACTTCCAATGATTCCTTAGAAATGTTCATGACTTCTATAGAGACTCAACAAGGTCATTTTTATTATTGATATTTAAAATTATGTATGGGTTTCTCTGGTGGTGCAGTGGTTGGGAGACCGCCTGCTGATGCGGGACACATGGGTTCATGCCCCAGTCTGGGAGGCACCCACATGCCGCAGAGCGGCTGAGCCTGTGAGCCATGGCCACTGAGCACAGAATCAAACTTATTCTGTGCATTGCAAAAAGTGGATGGGATATAAAAGCACTTAATTGTGTCTTTAGTACATTTTCAAAAACCTTATTTAAATGTCTGTTTGGAAGGTATAATGTCAAGAATACATTGCAACCTCTTTCCCTTAGACAGACTGCTTGTCCATTGACTGATTGGAAATGTAGTAATTCAAATCTCAATTATCATGAAAATCATATGATACTTCATGAACATAACACTAAATTATTGCAACACATGTGGGAATATTTATCCTTTTACCTGTAGGATAATTTTAGTAAGCTAAATATCTAGTTAGCTGAAATGCCTGAATTTCATTTATAACAATATTCCATCATTAGTCATGGGCTTCCAGAGACCCAGGATTATGTTGCGACCCTCAATTTGGACCCCATTTTTCTGGGCAGAGATACCTGTGGCAGCTTTGATCACAGTGATGTTGTCCTCAATGACCTCACTTCATTAGTGATACCAAATTGCTAATGAGAACAAGTTCAGAGCTTTTACACTCACTTCATCTTCCCTCTGGACTTTGGTTGTCTTTTTAGCCAAAGAGAACTCTTGGTAATAAGGATGACCATGTGTGAGTATGTATATATACCATTCATCAATGAATTTGTTCAACAAGCATTTACTGAGTATCTAATATTTTCAAGAAGAATTATAACATGATGCATTCACAAGTTTGACTGTAATATTTCATTTTGGAGGAAATTAGCAGTAACAATATAATTGGAGCAGTGACAGATACCTTTGTGTAGGCTGACTTTTTATGGGGACAACAGAAATTATCCTAATCTCTGGAACAACTGCTTTCTATTTATAATTAGCAGCAAATCAATTAAGAGTAACTTTCCATTGTGGCTTTGTCAATAATGCGTTATGTAAAAAATAAATAAATTTAAAAAATAATAATGTGGTCTGTATCATAGAGTCCAAGCTTCCCTCTAAGTTCAGTTAAGTTAACCATACATCTGGGAAATGCCTGGATTTTCTGTAAACACACATTTTTGTGGGATTACAGTTCTCTTTAAACATCCTATGTGTGGAAAATTCCCAGCGTGTGAATTTAATTACTAGTGCAATTTAGAGTGCAACATTTTTCTTCATGCAGATTTTGTTTGCAATTTTCCTATCTTCTTGATGAAATTATGTTGGAAAAAGTTAACCATTTCTGTATACCTCATATTCATCATCATAAATATCAGTTTGCTACAATGATCCAATAGAATAATGCTCCCAGTATGTGCTTCCCAAAGAAAAGTTTTAAATTATGGTTTTCCTGCTTCTGTTGTCTTCTCCCTTACCCTTAGTTCTACTTTGCTCCCTGTTATGTATCTCTATATGGGCATCTGACTGCAAAATGTACCTTTTGATACACTCTGAATTTTTGGTGAAATAGAAAAAACATGAGTTTTGACATTGAACAACATGATTGGTAAGAGAATGGCATTGAACAATTTGGTCAAATTCACTGAACTTCACTTTCCTCATTTCTTTGAAGTTTCCTAAACTTTTTCACAATGAGCTTATTCATCATAGAGAAAATTATAAAACAAAAAGTTATATCACAGGACATTTTTAAGGATAAAATGAGGTAATAAATATAAAGCATTTTACACATGCTTGTGACATGGTAAAAACTTAGTAAATGGTACTTAATATTGATATTATAATCACTGAGACAATGGACATAACTTCTTGGTATGTAGTAAGTGCTCCTTAACTATTAGTTCATTTTCTTTTCTCTAAAAACGAATGGTTTCCCATCTGTGTATGTGGATTAAAGTACATGGCCTCTGTGATTCTCTTTTCCTTACTGCTATGGGGCCATCCTTACTTATTTCTGGATTCAGTTATGAGTCTATAGTTTATATGGCTGGATATATTCCTGTAAGGCAATGGTGCTACTATCTTTTATAACTAGGGAAACTAAAGAATATAATTATCTGTCTCACTTTCCACTGCAGGTCAAGATTTAGTTAATTGACTCCAGTTCATTTTGCCCAGGGCATCTCCTCTGAGACAGATATCATGGTCACTAGTATTAGCTGATAGGAACTGTGGTCCTATAGAGAGAAAAGAAGGATGAGACTCTCCCAGTCATAGAATTCCCAGTGACCATGAAAGAGCCATTGGCTGGTAATAACTTCCTTTCCTCTCTGACTTGGAATGGATTGCAAGCACTGACCTAGAGGGGAAAGGCTTCATCTCCCAACATCAGCCAATCTCATCTCATTGCAAGGGAAAGGCCCCTGGAGACGTGCTCCTATCCATCATGTGGACAGCTTTGGCCAAAGTGCCCACTACATCACTGGCTTTAATAAAAAGTTGCTGGAGGCTGCAGTACTAGTGACAGATGTGAACTGCAGCATGGCCGGAGCCTACGAATTCTCCCAAGGTGGAAGTATACTTGACAAGGAAGAGAAAGAAAAAGAAAGAGAAGACAAAAAGAGGAGTGAAAAATGATAAGGTAACCACTTCACAATAGCCATTAAAAGTGAATTTAATAAACTAAAATAGACTCTAAAGGGGAAGCCTTTAGTCTGAAAAGACAAAACCTGAGAAGAGAAATGACAAAAGAGTACAAAAGACATAATAAAGGAAGTAAATCATGAAATCATGAAACTTTTCTATTAAATCCAAGAATGCCAGAATTAAGGGAGCAACAGGTTACCCTAGAAATTTGAAATAAATAAACCCAGAAAAACTTTTGAAAAGAAGCTACCTTATGGAAATCATTATCATACAATTTTATCAATATAAAAATGTAAATATTCCTTAATGCATTACAGAACTTCAAGGTCATGTACATATTAGGATTTGAAAAAAAGTTTTATCAAGCGACTAATGACTCGCTGATTAGCCAAACGTCCATAAAAAGTATACCTGTTACTATTTAAAGACTTGGTCAAGTCTCAAGGGCTCAGTTTATAATGTTTTGCACCTCAATATTCCACTTTTTTTCTGATTTAATCTCACTATATTCAGTAATACGAATAACCCAGCAGTTTTCTCATGAAGTATATAAACTTGAAAACTAAAAATTCTTCCTAAGACACATCATGATTGTCCATATTCATGCACATAGATTCAAATAACTATGATTTATCCAAACTAAACAGAAATATGCATAGGATGTTATAATAGATGGGTCAGACAGGGCCCAGGTTTGCACAGTGTTCAAAATATTTTCTTTCCTGGCATATCCTAAGATGAGAGTGGATCAGCATGGGTGTCAGAGGAGACATGGAAGACCTCAGATCCTGGACCCATGGAGGTCCTCATGTAGAATGTTCTCACTGACTGATGGTGAAGTCATCCTCACAACATCCTCACCATACCACATTTCCTTGAGCAATAATTCCACAGGGTCACTAGGACAAGAATTGTTATGTCTGCTTTTTTTTTTTTTTTCAAACATTTTGTATATACCATGTAGCAGGCAAAAGGAGTACAAATAAAATTGTTCACAGTTATAGTCTTAGCCCTAGAACTAGCATGGATGCTTTATAAATATGTATTAAATAAATAAAACAAAACCTGACTTTAAATACTATAAAATAATGTGAAATCTGGTTTAATTATGGTTGGTACAAAAATGCAACAAATATAAAAATAACTTAGCTTTTTTTTCTCTAACCTTTCTAAACTTCCTAATAAAGCCATACCTGCCCTGGTACCCCAAAGAATAACTGACAATGAAATATCTAGTCATGTCTGGTTTAATCAGTCTCTTTCAGATAAGGAAGGTCCAAGAGATAATGGACTTTTGTCTATTTATTGTTGCAGAGAATGAGGCCTGTTATACTGAAGATGCTTGATACATGTTTCTTGAATGAATGAATTCATCAGTGAATAAATCAATGAATCAATAAATGAATATTTTTTAAAAATCTCAGTTTCTTTTGGAACTAAGATCAGCTTTTATATATTTTTATCTTCTTTACATAACTCTCCCCTAGATGGCATCCAGGTGTATGGGATAGGGGCCGAAACTTGTGTCACAAGTGATGAAGTCTGTGCTCCAAACCAGGTCTGTTTGCTCAGTTAAGTAAGAGCTTCCTGATCTTATTTCATTGCTTTGGTACAGTCTCAGCTCTGTCTTAGATGCAAACCACTCTAATTCCCAGATTAACCTTCACTCATATCCTAGTTCTGGTTACGTATCCCTAGTTTATGGTAGGTCCATTTCACTTCTTGCGTCAGCATCCTTCCATGTCTACCATAAGATGTGCAGGAAACTATGCATCCCTCTACATCATACTGAAGCCAAGAGAATTTCAGGATATTAAATACTCCTTTCTTAGCCTAACCATGTTCTACTACTACTTTTCATTTGTTGGGGTACTCCTATACTGACAAGACTCCTTGCACCATATTTTTCACCCTGAATTCCAAATGAGGAGTGGGAACATAGCCTCCCCCCTTTCAGCTTTTCTTATAGATGCAAAATAATTGACAAAAAGAATCAGTCTCTAAAAGCCTAGCCCATGACAGCCAATTCACTAAAAGAAGAATTTGTCAAATATGCCAAAAAGAAGAATTGATTTTAACAAACTATTACACACATATTTTATAATTTTTAACAAAGCTTTTGAATGGTAATTAGTATCTTCTCAAATGTTAAAAATCTTTAACACTCTATCACCAACCCCTACATTTTTTAATTGAATCATGTTCAACTTAAAAATTTTGATTCAATTAGATTTAAGTTTACTTAAGTACTTGATTTAAATATGACTTAATGTTAACATTTAAATTCAAATTAATAAGAATAGATGTTAAAATTCAATTAAATTTAAAATACTTTTTTCTAGTTAAAGATGGTTGTTTGTTTTTATTTGTTATTAATAGAAATGACAACAGATGAATTAAAAATGATGTAAACCCATATAAAGATGATGTGAGAGGAGATGATAATAGATGAGAGACATCATCATTTCAAGTTAGGAAGCTGGAGTTTGGAGGCTGGGTTGATATTCAAACAAGGTGCTAAAAATCCAGGCACCAGGTGAAAATCTGCTTCTTGAATGATGAAGTCTCCCTGGTTTATTCTTTCACTTGATTCTCAGAGTACTAGCAGTCATCATTATCATCTCTTGACCAACATCAGGTATCAAGTTTTCCTCTTTGGAGAAATAAACACAGATACTGCCATTTGTGGGTTTCCAATAAAATGGACAAGGTCCTGTCCAATAGCCTTAGAATAAGGATCACAGTAAACAAAATCTTACCATCACCCCACACAGGACTTCCACAGCTTTTTTGTTATCTTGCTCTTAAGTATAAATATCTGTGTAAAAATAACATCAGAAAAAAATTTAAAGGTTTTCCAACATAAATGAAAAGGAAAATAATTTAATTAAAAAGAAAATCACTGAGGAGAAATCAGAGAGTGGAGAACTCTTTCAAATATAAATTAATGTCTTATATGTCCCAGTAAATATCAAACACACCTGAAAAAATAAAGATATATTTTTTGGGGGAAACTTACAAGTTTTCAAAAATTACCTCATAGAAAGAGGTTACTAGAAGGTGTCCTCTTCCAAAATGACTGAATAAATGAAGAAAGTGACAGACATGTCATCTATTGTAAGAGGATAACTTAGGTGAATGTAGGGAAAGGAATTTTGAACACAAATTTCAGTCCATTTTGGAGCAGAGAGCTCCAGAAGGGACGTTTGAAAGAAAAAAGAAGATAAATCAAAATTTAACTGATTGTTGTATTGACAGAGTAGTTCATGATAGACTCAACTTCCAAAAAATAACAACTATAAGTTTTTGATTAAAAAAGTATAAAAAGCTATTTGAAGGTACCAGAGAGAGAACAAAAATAAGCAGAAACTATAGAGGAGTCAATCATTGAGAGATGTAAACTGTATCAGCTGAGATCTGTTATATAAGATGTTTCAACTGAAGTCACTCTCCAGTCCATGAAGGAGGATTAAAGCTTGAGAAGACAAAGAACAAAGTTCAAATCTTAAAGTGCATCAGGAAAGTGAGAAGGAAATCGAACAGGGAGTCACAGAGAGAGAGAGGCACTAAATCCTTAGACAACCCCTAAACTATGCTTATAAAGTGGAGGTTCCAGAAAACCCAGCTAAAACTTAATACCTGGATGTCTGAAAGATAAAAACTGAAACTTCAGCAGTGACCTTCCACAGGGAATAAAAATGGTTAAAGTTTGAGTCTAGCCAAGTTAGCTCTCTGAGAGAACAAACAACACTCCTAAAGATTACAGAATCCAGAGTCTCCAAATATAACATTCATAAGGTCAAGTAGTTAATGAAACATGTTGGGTATACAAAAAAGAAATAAAAAGAAAAGAAAGGAAGAAAGAAAGAAAGAAAGAAAGAAAGAAAGAAAGAAAGAAAGAAAGAAAGAAAGAAAGAAAGAAAGAAAGAAAGAAAGAAAGAAAGAAAGAAAGAAAGAAGAAAGAAAGAAAGAAAGAAAGAAAGAAAGAAAGAAAGAAAGAAAGAAAGAAAGAAAGAAAGAAAGAAAGAAAGAAAGAAAGAAAGAAAGAAAGAAAAAAGAAAGAAAGAAAGAAAGAAAGAAAGAAAAAAGAAAGAAAGAAAAAAGAAAGAAACACACCCCATACCACCAAAAAACAAAAAGTAAAACAAATCCCAGGAAAAAATCTCCCCAGAGTCAGGGACAAAAGCAGTTGATAGAAACTCATCTCAGGATAGCCCATAGAAATACTTTATAACACCTATTATAAATATATTCAAGTAATTAAAGTAAAATGGGCTCTTAATAATGAATAGAAAACATTGAAAACTATAAAAAAACAACTAAATAAATACTGTAAGACTGAAAATTAGAGTAAATGAAAGGAAATCTCCAACAGAAGAGCTTAACAACAGATTAAGATTACAGAAGAAATGGTCAGTGAAGTTGAAGCTAGATGAAAAAAAATAAATTATTCAAACCAAATAACATAGAGAAAATTATGATTTATAAATATATGAAATGGGAGTGGGAGCAGGAACAAGTGTCCACTTCACCACTCTTTTTCAGCATACTACTGGAAAGTTATAGCTAGGGCAATGAGAAAATGAAAGAAAAAGGACTCTAACAAACAAAATACCTTTTAGAATTAATAAGCAATTTCATAAATGTCACAAAGTACAAGAAAAACACTCAAAAATCAATTGTATTTCTATATACTAGTGATAAACATTTTGATATCAAAATTAAAAACACAGTATCGTATACAGTTCTTAAAAAAATAATTAGATGTAAATCAAACAAAAGAGGGACAAGATTTATATGTTGAAAACTTCAAAATGTTGATGAAAGAAATAAAAGATCTAAAATGTAGAGACATACCATGTTCATAGTATAGAAGATTCAACATAGAAAAGATACCAATTCTTCCCAAATTGATATACAAGTTTAATGCAATTCCTATCAAAATTCCAGAAAGATTTTTGTAGATGTAGGCAAGATAATTCTAAAATGTATATGGAACAATGAAACAACTAGAATAGCTAAATCAATTTTTAAAAAGAAGGTTAAATTGGGAGGAATTAGTCTACCCATTTTCAATACTTACTATAGTAATCAAGATGGAGCCATATTGATAAATGGACTGACACATTGATCAATGGAACAGAATAGAGAACCCAGAAAAAGACTCACACAAATATGCCAAACTCAATTTTGACAAAGGTGCACATCAATTCAATAAGGAAAGATATTTTTTTTCAACACAATAATGTATTCATTCCCCTTTTGTTGATATTTCTTTCTAATACAGTGTAGGCTATGTACAAGTTGGCAGTTGAGGAGTCATTGTCAGTGGAGATATTTCCTCAGGTGAAGATTAAAATTAGAAGAGTATAAAACGCCCATACAATAATCCAGGATTTTGTGCCATGGATCTCTAAACTAGGCTTACATTTAGAGCCTTAACGAAGTTAAACCACATCATCACATCATCAAACAAGAATTTAAAAAGCGATACAAAATTGAAACAAATTAAAAAGCCATGGACCTGGATATAAAGTTATAGTGCTTGGGTTTTTTTGAAGACCCAATTTACTCCATGGCTCACAACTCATTCTCAGCTGTTTACAAACAAAGTTCTCATGACAAAAGTCTCATAGTGTGTTTCATTATTTGTAAATGCCACCCCTGATCAAGAAAATTCAATAGTCTTTCATAGCATTTTTCTAAGATCTAAGTCCTAGTATTCAGTATCCTTTTGTACAAATACACTGAACTCATGCTTCAACTAAATCTCAGATTACCTTTCTTTTTTCATGGCTCACAAATTCAAATACTTAAAGGGAATAGACAGATAAAATAATAGTAAGTAGAAATAATTCTGCATCTAGCCCTGATGGGATAACTGATAACATACTAACCCTCCTGCCATGAACAAATATAAAATTGGACGTAATTTATGTCAACAGTTTTCAGGGGGTTTCCCTGGTGGTGCAGTGGTTAAGAATCCACCTGCCAAGGCAGGGGACATGGGTTCGAGCCCTGGTCCGGGAAGATCCCACGTGCCGTGGAGCAAATAAGCCTCTTTGCCACAACTACTGAGCCTGCACTCTAGAACCCAGGAGCCACAACTCCTGAAGCCCATGTGCCTAGAGCCCATGCTCCACAACAGAGAAGCCACTGCTATGAGAAGCCCTCACACCACAGCGAAGAGTATTCCCCACTCGCCGCAACTAGAGAAAGCCTGTGTGCAGCAATGAAGACCCAACACAGCCAAATATTAAATAAATAAATTAATTAATTAATTAATTAGAAAAAAAAAGAAATTAGTTTTCAGGAATTAGACAACAGACAGTACAACTCTAAAATTCCTGAGGGGAGGGAAACTCACTAGGTTAGCCTCATAATCACTCCAGCTTTCTACCTTGTGAAAATATCCTGACTGTGATACAGGGACCTGCACAGAGTTCACAGGGAGCTGAAGAAGCAAAGACCACAGTTTAAGACTGCTGAAATAGCTAGGTCTAAGGGGCCATGACAAGGGAAAGAAGATAGATGCATGAGGGAGGGCAGACATTTAAGTGGAAGTTCTCTATAAATGTTTGACTGATGGCTGGACTGCACCTCTATAGGGAAGACTATGAGAGAAATTCCAGAGGCTGCTCTGGGTTTAACAGTGAACACAGGCATTTGAAGTCAAGAAATGCTGTCAGAATTAAGTCTGGCCTTTCTAGAATAGAGAAACATTTTTAATATTCTAGGCATCCAGCTGATAATTGCAAATTCACACCTTAGGAGTAAATTCCATACACTACAGTAGAGCCTATTGTAGATTGTTCTATAGATTAAAACCAAACGTAACAAGACCCACAGAGGACATTATTTGAAGGTAATGAGCCAGTAACTGAACTGCCTGCTAGAAAAGAACACACTTAGGATAAAGAAAACAAAATCCAGAGTCTCTAAATTGCATGTCATGGTATTCAGTGTGTGACAAACATTATTAGATATGCAAAGAAACAAGAATATGTGGACTAAAGTTGAGAAAAAAAATAAAGGTTGTCAGAGGATACCAATCCTAAGCTGTCAGCTATCTCATACCTTGTATTTAGTAGACCATGACTTAAAAGTGTTATTAGAATAATTATCTAAGACTTAAAGGTAAATTTGGTGATAATGAGTAGATAGACAAGAAATCTTACAAGAGAAATGGCAAGTGTAAAAAGAACTACATGATAAAGCACAAAATTGAAATGAAGAACATAGATAATCTATGGTATAATATTTTGAAGATATCATAAAAATCAACAAACTTAAAGACAGATCAAAATAATTATTCATTCTAAAAATAAAGAAGAAAATTTTTAAAAATGAACAGAACTTTTTGAATGAGTGGTATAATATTAAACAATCTAACATGCAGTTGTAATCCCAAAAGGAAAAAAAAAAAAAGATAATGAAACAGAAAAAAAATAACAAAATTATAGCTGAAATATTTCCAAATTTGATAAACATGTTGACTTCCACAACCAAGAGATGGAGAGAAACCCAAGCAGGATAAATGCAAAGAAAAATCACACTTAAGCCCATTATGGTCAAACTGCTGGAAACCAGCAAAATTCTTGACAGTAGGTATAGGGAAAAAAAGACTAATTACCCATAGCCAAAGAAAAAAAAAATATTCTCTTTTACTTTTTTATCAGAAATATCCAGGACAGAATCAAATAAAATTATATTTTAGAAAGATAAAAAATAAAAGATAACTGTTCAGCCAGAATTCATTATCAGAAAAAATTGTTTTTAAAAACAAGAGTAAAATAAATATATTTTCAAGAAAAGAAAATCTGGGAAATTTGTTGCCAACTACCATGCACTGCAGAAAAGGTGATGAATATTCTTTAAACTGAAGGGAAATGATACCAAATGGAAGCTCTCACCTATAGGGAAAAATGGAGAACATCAGAAATATGAGGTATGGAAATAGACACATGTGATTTTCATTTTATTTCTCATAATTTCCTAAAAAGACAACTAGTATGTAGACCAAGAATAATAATATTATAATGTAAGGTTTATAACATGCAGAGGTAAATGAAAAGACATCAAGAGCATACAGAGCTATTTGTAAAGTGGGGCGTAGGTAAATGGAAACATTTTGTAGTAATATTATTGCATTTCAGACATGAGATGTCCCAAATGGAAAGTGTAAATTTGGAAGTGTTAAGTATGAAGTGTTACAATATTGACTATAAGTAGTTTTTCTAAAATAACAATGCATATTTTTACCACTAGAATTTGGTTAAACAAACTACTTCCCAAAGTCCAAATTTGGCCTGCTTCTGTATGGTCCATTATATATTTTCAAATTTTGTAAATTGTCAGAAAATAAACCAGCAAATAAACAAAAGTCTCATCAGAGGCCATATGAAGTCCCCCCAGTACTAAAATATTTACTATCTGACCCTTTGAAGAAAAAGTGTGCCAAATTGTGATCTAGAGTGACCAGTTAAAAATTCAGTAGAGGAAAAAATTGAATACTAATACAAAATCAATAAACCATAAAGAATGAACCAAAAGTCAATTAAACAAAAAGAAGTTGGTATATGCAGAACAGATAGACAATAAAACAATAACAACAAAAATCCAAAACTGACAAATTGTCATAAAATCAAACATGTTGACAAGCACGTGAAGTGTAACTGTACTAAACATGCTAATGAAAAGGCAGAATTGGTCACATTGGATAGAAATACGAGACCCAATTGCATGCTACCTACAAGAAGCCCACTTTAAATGTAAAGCCCCAAATAGGTAAAAGTTAGGCACACATATTGTTAAAAAATAAAAGTTGAAAAAAATATGTACAATGCAAATAGTGATCACAATAAAGTTGACATGGCCAAATTTATATCAGACAAAATAAAATAGAAGACAGATTATTAGTAGAGAGAAGGAGGGGATTTCATAATAATAAATGGAACAATTCATTAGAAAAATGTAGCAAACACAAATGTATATGTACTAAAGAATAAAGCTTCAAAATGTATGAAGCAAAAACTGAGAGAACTAACAAGAGAAAGGGTCACAATAATTGAACAGCTTAACACTTTCATCAGAAATTAGTAGAAAATACAGACAAAATATCAGTAAGAATATAGGAGATATTAACAATACTTTCAAACAAATTATGCTATTTGACACTTATAAAACATCACACACAGCTACTACAAAGTACATATATTTTTCTTTCAAGTCTACAGAGAAATTCTCAAGATGTCATAATAGAATAAATAATTCAGCTATGTTGCTCTTTCCCCTGATTTTTTGGTGGATATTTTCAAATATAGGTAAGTGGAAAGAATAGTATCATAAGCCGACATATCTACCAGTTTGATTCTAGTTATTAACACTTGGCCATATTTGTGCTTTTCTCTTTCTCTTTATAAACAATGTTCAGGCATATTTCAGAAATCCTAACATTCTACCAATATATATTTCAGCATGCCTCACTTTCAAAAGCTAAAAACAAAGACTTAGAGAATGAAAATATGGTTATATGGGGGGAAGAATGGTGGAGGAGGGATAGTTAGGGATTGACATGTACACACTGCTATATTTAAAATGGATAACAAACAAGGACCTACTGTATAGCACAGGGAACTCTCTTCAATATTATGTAACAACCTAAATGGTAAAAGGATTTGAAATAGAATAGATACATGTATATGAATAAGTAACTCACTTTTCTGTACACCTGGAACTAACCCAACATTGTTAATTACCTATACTCCAAAATAAAATTAAAAAGTTAAAGAAAACAACATCAGTAACAACAACAACAACAAAAAAAAAACTGGACATTCTCTTGAATAATTATAATACCACAACCATCTAACAAAATTGACAATATCCTCATATGGTCTAATATTCAGTTTGTATTTCAAATTTCTCCTATTGTCCCCCAAATCTTTTTATTTTTTCAGCCATCTTTCTGAAAAATCAGAACAAATCAAGAGCCATTTGATCATCCAGATTTTTAAAAAGACCATAGTTTACATATATTTAAATCATCTAACATAACCCACTATATATGATATAAAAGAGAATCAAGATGAGTCTTGAACCAAAGAGAAAGCAGAATTGATGGAAGGAGAGATAGGACCTAAAGAAGTGTTGATGGAATGAATGTAAGCTTCTACAGGAAGATGCACTTACCAGAGCCCTAGAATTCACAATTTGAAATAAGTCAACCACAAAACTGGGCTAAGAATAGAATCATTGACAAATAAATATTCCATGAAAGTGCCACCAAGGTTACATGTGTAACAGTTTTTCACTTTATTGTCTGGCATTTGAATCTTTCCGAATGAGAATAGACATTTTTATAGCACTTTCTGCTTAGTATTGGACATCTGAAGTGGCACAAAACACACACAAAAAACACTTTTGGTTATAAATTGTGATTTGCAAAGCAAAAACTGCATAATAATAAATATCAACGTTTCTCTCCCCTGGTCTCCATTTTCATTTTCTTTTTTGCTTGTGAAAAAAATCAAATCATTCTGGGAATGCATTAGAAGTAAATGACAAAGTAATAGAAAATGCTGACATGTGGAAATCCCTTCAACAACAAATGAATATAATTTCTAGTTTTCTGAGCCAGTTCTAACTTTAAGTCGGGTCTGGACAAGAGAGCTTCTGAGGACCCATCCTACCTGCAAGAACTTTTGGTGTGGAGAAGGTACTCTCAAGATGGCTGTTCTCTTACTCTCTGTACATGCCCTGCTTGACCAGTGCCTGCTTCACCTACAACATATGCACGTCTGAAGTTCCTAAATAATTGCCCCAGGCCCCAGCTAGTGACTGTTCTTACCAAAGGGGCAGTGAAGGGCATGCCCCTCTACTGGTTTCCCTGGTAACTAATGAGCCCACCTGATGTCAATCCCCTTATTACTGCCCTTACCCCTGTCCTTCCACTGCACATATGAGGTGTCCTTCCAGAACCTTGCTTCAGATGTGTAAGGTTCCCCATCCATTAAACCATTGATGTCTCTTTTGCTGACTCTGGGCTCTTTCTTCAGTCTTGAAGCTGAATAAGCACAGGGCCTGCAGTGTGCAGCTCAACAAGTATGAAAGCAATTACCATGGCAATGATCTTGTTCAGTTTCCTCACTTGGAAATCTTGTCTCAGAGAAGAAAAATGGCAAGATCACATCAACACTTGGGATATAGTATAAATTAAATATTCACTGATTTATTATGCAGGACACTTTTTATATGCCATTCTTTTTTTTTTTTTTTTTTTTTTTGGTTGCACCATGTCTTAGTTGCAGCAGGCAGGCTCCTTATTTGCAGCTGCATGTGAGATCTAGTTCCCTGACCAGGGATTGAAACCAGGCCTCCTGCATTGGGAGAGAGGAGTCTTATCTACTGCACCACAGGGTTGAAGACAAGACAAAGGTGTTGTTAAGCAAGTTCAAACCCAGCGCACTCTACACAAAGAAGCCTGTCAAAACCAAACTAGACAGTCAACAGACCCAAAGAGTACTAACCTACCTCATGAAACCAGAGTCACAATAATGATACCTTGGCACTGGTGAGTGGGAAAATATAAAACAAAGAATCTGTTACAGCCTTCTGTGTAACCTCAGAGACTCCCAACAAAAACATCTCCTCCTAGGTAGAGAAGAAAACTGCTTAAATACCTACAAATAATAAATTAATAAATAATAAATACCTTAAGAAAGTTGAGAGTAAGTATCCAGTCACATGTGATGGTAACTTCAGGACTAAACACAAACTCTCCAGTTGAATTCTAGGGAGTTGGGAATTGAGGCACAAACAGTATTAACCCCAATGAGACTAGAAAATGGTGTTGAAAGTGTCAGATGAGAAAACCAAATCTATCAGTCTGCTAAATGTTTTCAGACTATCTTTGACACACAATACTCAGCTTTATTTATTTTGTTTTTGCTTTTGTTAAACAAAACGTGTATTTCATATGTGTACATTGACAGAGGTGTATTGAGTCTATTCTTTTTGAATTTTATTTAATTTTATTTTTATAAATAAGATTCTTATCACTTATCTATCTTATACATATTAGTGTATATATGTGAATCCCAATCTCCCAATTCATCCCACCACCACCACGCTCCCCCCTGCTCCCACCCTTGGTGTCCATACATTTGTTCTCTATATCTGTGTCTCTATTTCAGCCTTGCAAATCAGTTCATCTGCACCATTTTTCTAGATTCCACATATATGTGTTAATATATGATATTTGCCTTTCTCTTACTGACTTATTTCACTCTGTATGACAGTCTCTAGGTCATCCACATCTCCACAAATGACACAATTTCACTCATTTTTATGGTTGAGTAATATTCCATTGTATATACGTACCACATCTTCTTCACCCATTTGTCTGTCACTCGACATTTAGGTTGCTTCCATGACCTGTCTATTGCAAATAGTGTTTCAATGAACATGGGGGTGCATGTGTCTTTTTGGATTATTGTTTTCTCTGGGTATATGCTCAGTAGTGGAGTTGCTGGGTCATATGGTAATTCTATTTTTAGTTTCTTAAGGCACCTCCATACTGTTCTCCATAGTGGCTGGATCAATTTACATTCCCACTAACAGTGCAAGAGGGTTTCCTTTTCTCCACACCCTCTCTAGCATTTGTTGTTTGTAGATTTTCTGATAATAACCATTCTAACTGGTGTGAGGTGATACCTCACTGAAGTTTTTATTTGAATTTCTCTAATAATTAGTGATGTTGAGCAGCTTTTCATGTGCTTCTTGGCCATCTGTATGTCTTCTTGGATAAATATCTATTAAGGTCTTCTGCCCATTTTTTGATTCTTTTTCTTGATTTTTTAATATTGAGCTGCATGGACTGTTTATGTATTTGGAAGATTAATCCTTTGTCCATTGATTCATTTGAAAATATTTTCTCCCATTCTACTGGTTGTCTTTTTGTCTTGTTTATAGTTTCCTTTGCTGTGCAAAAATTTTAAGTTTCATTAGGTCCCATTTGTTTATTTTTGTTTTTACTTCCATTACTCTAGAAGGTGGGTCAAAAAAGATCTTGCTGTGATTTATGTCAAAGAGTGTTCTTCCTATGTTTTCCTCTAACAATTTTGTAGTGTCCAGTCTTGCATTTAGGTCTTTAATCAATTTGGAGTTTATTTTTGTGTATGGTGTTTGGGAATGTTCTAATTTCTTTCCCTTATATGCAGCTGTCCAGTTGTCCCAGCACCACTTACTGAAGAAACTGTCTTTCTCCATTGTATATCTTTGCCTCTTTTGTCATAGACTAGTTGACCACAGGTACGTGTGTTTATATCTGCACTTTCTATCCTGTTCCATTGATCTATATTTCTGTTTTTGTGCCAGTACCATATCATATTGATTAATGTAGCCTTGTAGCATAGTCTGAAGTGAAGGAGTCTGATTCCTCCAGCTTTGTTTTTTTCCCTCAAGATTGTTTGACTATCTGGGTCTTTTGTGTTTCCATACGAATTTTAGATTTTTTTTCTAGTTCTGTAAAAAAAGCCATTGGTAATTTGTTAGAGATTGCATTGAATCTTAGATTGCTTTGGGTAGTATAGTAATTTTCACAATATTGATTCTTCCAATCCAAGAACATGATACATGTCTTGATCTATTTGTATCATCTTTGTTTTCTTTCATCAGTGTCTTATAGTTTTCTGAGTTCAGTTCTTTTACCTCCTTTGGTAGGTTTATCCCTAGGTATTTTATACTTTTTGTTGCAGTGGTAAATGGGATTGTTTCCTTAATTTCTCTTTCTGATATTATATAGGAATGCAAGAGATTTCTGTGCATTAATTTTGTATCCTGCAGATTTATCTGCAGATTTATTTATAAATGAATCAATAATTCATTAATTAGCTCAAGTTTTCTGGTGGCATCTTTAGGATCATCTATGTATACTATCATGTCATCTGAAAACAGTGAGTTTTACTTCTTATCCAATTTGTATTCTTTTATTTCTTTTTCTTCAATGATTGCTGTGGCAAGGACTTCCAAAACTATGTTGAATGAGAGTGGTGAGAGTGGACATCCTTGTCTTGTTTCTGATCATGGGGAAATGCTTTCTCTCTTTCTCCATTGAGAATGTTGTTTGCTGTGGGTTTGTGGTATATGGCCTTTATTATGTTGAGGTAGGTTCCCTCAATGCCCACTTTCTGGAAAAGTTTTTATCATAAATAGGTGTTGAATTTTGTCAAAAGCTTTTCCTGCATCTATTGAGATGATCATATGTTTTTTTCCCTCAATCTGTTAATTTGATGTATCACATTGATTGATTTTTGTATATTGAAGAATCCTCGCATCCCTGGTATAATCCCACTTTATCATGGTGTATGATCCTTTTAATGTGTTGTTGGATTCTGTTTGCTAGTATTTTGTTGAGGATTTTTGCCTCTATGTTTATAAGTGATATTGGCCTGTAGTTTTCATTTTTTGTGGCATCTTTTTCTCATTTTGATATCAGGGTGATGGTGGCTTCATAGAATGAGTTTGGGAGTGTTCCTTCCTCTGCAATTTTTTGGAAGAGTTTGAGAAAGATGGGTGTTAGCCCTTCTCTAAATGTTTGATAGAATTCACCTGTGGAGCCATCTGGTCCTGAACTTTTGTTTGTTGGAAAATTTTTAATCACAGTTTCAATCACATTTCTTGTGATTCTTCTGTTTATATTTTCTATTTCTTCCTGGTTCAGTCTTGGAATTTTCTACCTTTCTACAAATTTGTCCATTGCTGCCAGGTTGTCCATTTTATTGTCATAGAGTTGTCTGTAGTAGTCTTTTATGATGCTTTGAATTTCTGCAGTGATCATTGTAAGTTCTCCTTTTTCATTTATAATGTTATTGATTTGAGTCCTTTCCCTCTTTTTCTTGATGAGTCTGGCTAAAGATTTATCAATTTTGTTTATCTTCTCAAAGAACCAGCTTTTAGTTTTATTGACCTTTGCTACTGTTTTCTTTGTTTCTATTTCATTTATTTATGCTGTTATTTTTATGATTTCTTTCCTTCTACTAACTTTGGGTTTTATTTGTTCTTCTTTCTCTAGTTCCTTTAGGTATAAAGTTAGATTGTTTATTTGAGATTTTTCTTGTTTCTTGCGGTGGGATTTTATTGCTTTAAACTTCTCTCTTAGAAATGCTCTTGCTGCATCCCATAGGTTTTGGATCATTGTACTTTTGTTGCCATTTGTCTCTAGGTATTTTTCAATTTCCTCTTTGGTTTATTCAGTGATCTCTTCGTTTTTTAGTAACATATTGCTTAGCCTCCATGTGTTTGTGTTTTTCTACTTTTTCACCCATAATTGATTTATAATCTCATAGCATTGTGGTTGGAAATGATGCTTGATGTGATTTCAATATTCTTAAATTTACTGAGGCTTTATTTGTGACCCGAGATGTGATCTATCCTGGAGAATGTTCCATGTGCACTTGAGAAGCAAGTGTAATGTGCTGTTTTTGGATGGAATGCCCTATAACTATCAATCAAATCTAAATGGTCTACTGTGTCATTTAAAGCTTGTTTTTCTTAATTTTCTGCCTAGATGACCTGTCCATTGGTGTAACTGAGGTGTTAACATCCCCCACTATTATTGTGTTACTCTCGATTTCCTCTTTTATAACTGTTAGCTTTTGCCTTATATACTGAGGGTTCTTATGTTGGATGCATATATATTTATAATTGTTATATCTTCTTCTTGTATTGATCCTTTGATCATTATGTAGTGTCCTTCCTTGGTCTTGTAACATTCTTTAATTTAAAGTTTTGTTTTTTTTTTCTGATATGAGAATTGCTACTCCAGCTTTCTTTTAATTTCCATTTTTACAAAATAACTTTTTCCACTCCCTCATTTTCAGTCTGTATGTGTGCCTAGTTCAGAAGTGGGTCTCTTGTAGACAGCATATATATTGGGTCTTGTTTTTGTATCCATTCAGTGAGCTTGTGTTTCTTGGTTGGATAATTTAATCCATTCACATTTAAGGTAATTATCAATATGTATATTCCTATTACCATTTTCTTAATTGTTTTGGGTTTGTTTTTGTGGGTCCTTTTTTTCTCTTGTGTTTCCCACTTAGAGAATTTCCTTTAGCATTTGTTGTAGAGTTGGTTTGGTGTTCCTGAATTCTCTTAGCCTTTGCTTGTCTGAAAAGCTTTTGATTTCTCCCTCTGGTTTGAATGAGATCCTTGCCAGGTAGAGTAATCTTGGTTGTAGGTTCTTCTCTTTCATCACTTTAAATATATTCTGCCACTCTCTTGATTTGTAGAGTTTCTGCTGAGAAATCTGCTGTTAACCTTATGGGACTTCCCTTTTATGTTATTTGTTGTTTTTCCCTTGTTGCTTTTAATAATTTTTCTTTGCCTTTAATTTTTTTCAATTTGATTACTATGTGTTTTGACATTTTTCTCCATGGGTTTATCCTGCCTGGTACTCTCAGTACTTCCTGAACTCAGGTGGCTACTTCCTTTCCCATGTTAGGGAATTTTTCGACTATAATCTCTTCAAATATTTTCTTGGGTCCTTTCTCTCCCTCTTCTCCTTCTGGGACCCCTATAATGTGAATGTTTTGTCATTTAATGTTTTCTCGGAGGTCTCTTAGGCTGTCTTCATTTATTTTCATTCTTTTTTCTTTATTCTTTTCTGTGGCAGTGAATTCCACCATTCTGTCTTCCAGGTCACTTATCCGTTTTTCTGCCTCAGTTATTCTGCTATTGCTTCCTAGTTTTTCCTAGTTTTTTCTTTAATTCTTCTAGGTCTTTGTTAAACATTTCTTGCATCTTCTTGATCTTTGTCTCCATTATTTTTCCAAGGTCCTTGATCATCTTTACTCTTATTATCCTAAATTCTTTTTCTAGAAGGTTGCCTATATTCACTTCATTTAGTTGTTTTCCTTGGGTTTTATCTTGTTCCTTCATCTGGTGCATAGCCTTTTGCCTTTTCATTTTGTCTATCTTTCTGTGAATGTGGTTTTTGTTCCATAGGCTGCAGGATTGTAGTTCTTCTTGCTTCTGCTGTCTGCCCTCTGGTGGATGAGGCTAACTAAGAGCTGTGCAAGCTTCCTCATGGGAGGGACTGGTGGTGGTAGAGTTGGTTGTTGTTCTGGTGGGAAGAGCTTAATAAAACTTTAATTCACTTGTCTGCTGATGGGTGGGTCTGAGTTCCCTTCCTGTTGGTTGTTTGGCTTGAGGCAACCCAGTACTAGAGGCTACAGGCTCTTTTGTGCAGCTAATGGTGGACTCTGAGAGGGCTTATGCCAAGGAATACTTTCTAGAACTTCTACTGCCAGTGTCCTTGTCCCTGTCATGAGCCACAGCCACCCCCCCACCTCTGCAGGAGACCCTCCAACACTAACAAGTAGGTCTGGTTCATCTCATATGGGGTCACTTGTCCTTCCCCCTGGCTCTTGATGCACACATTACTTTGTGTGTACCCTCTAAGTGTGGAGTTTCTGTTTCCCCTAGTCTTGTTGAAGTCCTGCAATCAAATCCTGCTAGCCTTCACAGTCTGATCCTCTGAGAATTCCCCCTCCCATTGCTGGACCCCAAGGTTGGGAATCCTGACTTGGGACTCAGAACATTCAGTCCAGTGGGTGGACTTCTGTGGTTCTCCAGTTTGTGAGTCACCCACCCAGCAGTTATGAGATTTTTTTTTTTTTTATTGTGATTGCATCCCTCTTACCATCTCATTGCAGCTTCTCCTTTGTCTTTGGATGTAGGGTACCTTTTTTGGTGAGTTCCAGTGTCTTCCTGTTGATGATTGTTCAGCAGTTAGTTGTGATTTTGGTGCTCTTGCAAAAGGGAGTGAGCACATGTCATTCTACTCCGTCATCTTGAACCAATCTCCTGTATTGATTCTCGTCTGTCTTATTAGGCAATCATGCTTTCCTGGATCACAATAAAGTGTGTTTATTTTATAAGTAAGAACTGTAATTCACTAAATATATACTAAAAATCATTCAGTTATTAAATCCATTAATTTTACATACAAGAAAACCATTCAGAGCCTGAAACTCACTCACCTACATTCTCATGCTTAGGTTTCTGTTTCCCACTGCATCACTGATCATAAGGACAAATTAAAATATAGGACAGTGCATTAATATCAGTGAAAATTTACAAGTGAAAGCAGACAGCATTATATATCTGAGTAATTCCTGTGGGCATCACATTAATAAAATATATTATGTAATTCATGTTCCTTTTTACAAATATTTTTTATTGAGTTAATTTTTTTTACACTATCAGGCACAGACTTTAAGTGTGAAATTCAATGAGTTTTGATAAATGTATAAATCCATGCAACCACCACCACAATCAAGATAATAGAATACTTCCATCTTGGACAAATCTTGCTTTGATTCCTAACACAACAGAGTAGTTTAGCTTGTTCCTGCTCCTCACATGAATAAAATCACACATATCCTTCTGTTTTGTCTAGCTTCTTTTATTCAACATGATTTATTTAAGAGCCATCCATGTTGTTGCAGGTAACAATAGTTTTTTTTTTTTTTTTCTGCTGAGCAATTGTTCATTGTATCAATATACCAGGATATTCTTATTGAATCACCTATTTATGGGCATTTTAATTGTTTCTATTGTCTGGTTAAGATGAGTAAAGCCTCAAATCCATTCATGAAAAAGAAAAAAAAAATGTTTTCAGTTAATGAGCTAAATGTCCATCTCGAAAATTAGAAAGAGAATAGGAAAAAGACTTACATAAATTTTAGCAAAATAAATAATAAAACTAATAACAGATTTATGAAATAGAAATAAATCATAAAAAGACTGAATTAACAAAACAAAAATCGGTTCTTTGCAAAGACATAATTGACAAACTTCAAGGGGGAAAAGAAAGGCATAAAATAAATATCAGGACTGGAAAAGTCACCACATATCCTACTGACTATTAAACAATTAGGAAATTTTTTGAAAAAAAATTATGCCACAATTCTTAGAAATCCATTTAAAATGGGATGAATTTCTAGAAAACTAAACAGCATATCTGAACAAAGAATAGTTATATAGTCCTATGACCAGTAAAACAATTGACTCCGTAATTTTAAATATTCTCCCAAAGAAAACTGTTGTCTACATGGCTTCACAAGTAGTTTCTGGCAGACTTTTAAGAAAGAATTAATTCCAATTTTACCTTCATTCTTCAGATTATAGAAAAAAAGGTTACACTTCCCAACAAATTATGTGAGTCTAGTATACCCTTGATAGCAAAACTGGACAGGAACAGTATAAAAGAGGAAAATTATATGAACATAGTTGCAAAAATTCTAGGTTCATGTAACAAAGTGAATGTAGCAAGACAAAAATTGATTCTTATCATCACCAAGCTAGGTTTAACCAGGAAGCTAAGTGTGGTTTAACATTAAATAAGCAATCACAGTTATTCCCTACATTATCAGCTTATGGGAGAAAAGTAAAATAGCTACCTAAATTCGTGAAAAAATAAGTTTTAAATAAAATTCAACATTCAGTCATTCTTAAAATGCATAGAAAACTAAGACTAGAAGAAAAGGATGGGAACTAACATAATCTAATAATGGGTAACCAAAAACAAAATGCTGACTCCATAGTAAAATGATGAAAGCTTTCCTCTTGAGTTTGAGGTTAAACAAATCATGTCTATTTCTACCACTTTTATTCAATGCAAGTGTAGGTACACCCTAGCAAATACCTATGGTAGTACGTTAGCAGATAGATTAGCTAGATGATGAAAAAAAGAAAGAAAGAAAGAAAGAAAGAAAGAAAGAAAGAAAGAAAGAAAGAAAGAAAGAAAGAAAGAAAGAAAGAAAGAAAGGAAGGAAGGAAGGAAGGAAGGAAGAGAGAGAGAGAGAAAGATGGTATAAAAATTGGATTCTGGAGTAAGAGGAAAATTGCCATTATTCACAAGGGATATTTATAGATGATATTATGTCATACATAGAAAATCCAAAAGAACCTATAGATGAACTATTGGGATTCAAACAATAATATGGCATGGTTGCTACATACAAACTCAAAACACAAAAATCAATTCTATTTCTGAATGTCAATGAAAATATTTGGAAAACTAAAATTAAATTTTATCTATTTATCTATATCTATACTTATATTTACATATGCCATTTTTATAGCTCAAAAATTTAAATTACCTAGGAATAAGTCTAACAAAATGTGGGCAAGACTTCTCCTAAGAATACCTAAAAATGAGATATGTTAGCAAAAACCTAAATAAATGGAAAAATATGATATGACCATGCATTAGAAGACTAATGTTATCCAAATGTTGATTTTCTTTAAATTCAATGCAATTCCTAATCAAAATTCCAATATTACTTCTTTGGAACAGAAAGGATTGATTTTGAAATTCATATGAAAAATGTGAAGGGCCAAGACATTCTGGGAGAATAATGTAGAAAGACTTGATGTATAGTAATTAAGACAGTGTGATATTAGTGTAGAGACAGATAATAGAGTATGCCCAGAAAAGACTCACGCATATATGGATTTTTGATTTTTGACAAAGTGACATGTGAGAGCAATAGAAAGACTAGTATTTTCAATAAAATTTGCTAGAAAAATTGAATATTTATATATTAAAAACTCAGAAATTTGATTTCAATTTCACACCAATAAAATACTACTACCTTACGGATTTTACACCTAACCATGTAAGATGTAACAATAAAACTTTCAGAAAATGTCGTAAGAAATAACATAAGAAAATAAATGCTCTAGAAAGTAACATAAGATATCATCATGACTTCAAGATGAAAAATATTGCATAAGCAACATACCAATAGCACTGAACTTGTAGAAAGTTATTAATAAATTTTACTGCATTATAGTTTTCCAAAAGATACCTTTAGAAAGGACAAGCCACATAAATTAAAAGGATATTTGCAATACATATGACTTACAAAGGTCTCACTCAAATATAAGAAGAATGCCTTCCTTTTAGGATAAAAAAGAGATGGGCAAACTAATACAAAAATGGGCAAAGACTTGAACAGACACTCTACAAAAGAAAAGATCTTATTGATCTATAAATATTTTAAAAGCTGTTTCAACTTGATAATAAGGGAGTTCAATTTAAATCACAGTGAGATACCACTCTCTACCATCCAGATTGGGTACAATGAAGAAGTGTGAAAATGCCAAATGTTGATTAGAATATATTACAATGGGAAAGTCATACTCTGTTGGTAGGAGTGAAAATTACTATAACTTCTTTGGAAAACTATCTGTCAGTATCTATCTTGTGAAAAAGCAATTCCACCCTTAGGTGTAAACACTAGAATAACATCTATGAATGCACACTAGGGTACATAAACAAGAATGTTCATAAGAACAGTATTTTTAAAAAACAAATGCCTAACTTATGAGATTTAGTTGTGGATTAATTTTGAATATTTATTAATTTTTATATTTATTTTGGCTGCTCCAGGTCTTAGATGTGGCATGCAGGATCTACACTGTGGTATTTTTAGTTGCAGCATGTGAGACCATAGTTGCTGCATGCAGGCTTCTTAGTTGCGACATGTGAATTCTTAGTTGCAGCATGCATGAAGGGTCTAGTTCCCCAACCAAGGGTCGAACCTGGACTCCCTGTATTGGGAGCATGGAGTCTTACCCACTGGATCACTGAGGAAGTCCCTATAAGAACAGTATTTTGTTTGTTTGTTTTGTTGTTGTTGTTTTTTGTTGTTGTTGGGTTTTTTTGTGGTTCATGGGCCTCTCACTGTTGTGGCCTCTCCCGTTGCAGAGCACAGGCTCCAGACGCGCAGGCTCAGCGGCCATGGCTCACAGGCCCAGCTGCTCTGTGGCATGTGGGATCTTCCCAGACCGGGGCACGAACCCGTGTCCCCTGCATCGGCAGGCGGATTCTCAACCACTGCACCACCAGGGAAGCCCAAGAACAGTATTTTTAACTTGGAAACAACAAAAGTGTTTATCAGTGGTATTATGAATAAATAAGTTTGATATATTCATATAATGGAACACTATGCAGCAATAAAAAATAATAAAGTACAGTTATATACAAGAATGAGTTCTAAAATTGTAATGTTGACTGATAAGAATTAGACACAAAGGAATACTTAACCTCTGAATACTTTTATAAAATAGTAAATAAATTGGCCAACTAGACCATGCTTTTTTTTAATGCATGACTAAGTGATTAAAAAACAGCAAGGAAGTGATTACAGTAAAAATCAGGGTAGTGTTTGTTTCAGGAGTTTTGCTGGCATTTTTCCCTCTCCTGAATTGCAGGGGAAAGGCTTGTTAGAGGAGAATATGCTTATAATATAATATTGAACTGTACATTTGTGTTGTATGCATACTCTGTTTTATTTCACAACAGGAATAAAGGAATAAAAATACAGGAAACATATGGTATACTATAGTATGGCCTATTCCCATTCAAATAATTAACTGAAAAAAGGCAGCTTTTTTTTTTTTTTTTTCTAAAACCATTTATCTTTTAGCATTATCTTCCTTAATGACCTGAGGTAAATGAGGCTCCTCTCTGTTGCATTTTCCTATAAGCTATACATTCTTATAGATGTTGGGGAAAGAGAAGGGTTTTCATTTTTTCTTGGATTTTATTTGAAAGTTAAGTTGCACATAAAGTAGTCAAGAGACATTTGCAAACTGATCTCAAAAGGTAGGTCATGATTCAGGCCCTTGCAGCCTTGATGGTGTGTCTTTAATTAACAAAGCAGAAGCTCTAATGGAGAGGCCTCTGAGTGCCACTGCAGTTAACGGTCTGTTAGCATTTCATTTTAAAGTCCTGGCGATAGAGTGCTTAACCCAAGAAAGGGGACTTGGAAAACAAATTAGAAAACACCAAATGATTAGGCTCCTTAAAAACAGTTCCATGTAAACCAAAAAATGCAAAATAAAAATAATAAAATAAAGGATTTCACTTACTTGATTTACACTAAGAAATACAGCATCTTCTCTAATATCATGTTTCCCTCTGCCTAATGTGCTCAGTTCTTCTTAAAAATAAAATCTCTAAAACACATCAGTTTCAGTAATACATAGTTATTTCAACACCTGATAGAAATAAAACCCTTTTTATGAATGACATTTAATTTATTTTGAAGATTATTATCATCTTTTTGATCAAATAACATTCTATTACATCTGTATTTCAGTTTGCTCTTCTTTTTCAGTTTTAGAGATTTTAGTGGGTACAAAAAATTAAAGACCAGAAAACATGATTTTAGTGTAGAATAGCCAATAGCTAAGCAACTTTCTCCAATGGAGTGTAATCAATCAAGAAAAAAGAAAGCCTCACCAAAACCAAGATTTTGTTTGTTTGTTTTTTTCCTAGACAAACAGATCTTTCATAAGTGTGCATGTATGTGTGTGTTTAAGGATGAAGTAGCACACCCAACAATAAGCCATATATTTCTTTAAAATAAAAGCAGGGGAAGGGGTGGTGCTATCCTAAAAAAAAGTTCAAATTCTCCTCCTATTAAACACAGCTATCATGTAGCAACTACATATACCTGAATGTGTCTTTAGTGATGATACCACATTATGCCTTGGCCTTCTCTCCCTTCTCTAATCAATTGAGATTTAGATCAGCTAACAAGCCTGAAAAGACTGCCTGACAAGTCACTTTGACTCTTAAGAATTAGAGATTTCTCAGACAATGTGGGTAATGGACGAGCATCTGCAGCCGCTGTTTGTTAGTAATCTTTCAATAGAAAGATCTCAATTACTAACTTTGAATCTCTGGGTTTAGGCCACTGGCACTCCCCATGTTTGCTTTCCATATGACATTCTTTAGTAGTTGGTAGTCTTTCTGAATGTCATAACTTGTCTCATTAAGCAAGAGACAAGACCCAAGAGAAGTTTTGCTTTTTTACTTTGCCTTCCGTAATTTAATGTGATGATCATAGAACTATTTTAGGTGAGTATATGTCTGATTATATTTTTATTTATTTATTTATTTCTGCAGTACGCAGGCCTCTCACTGTTGTGGCCTCTCCCGTTGCGGAGCACAGGCTAGGGACGTGCAGGCTCAGCGGCCATGGCTTACGGGCCTAGCCGCTCCGCGGCATGTGGGATCTTCCCAGACCAGGGCACGAACCCATATCCCCTGCATTGGCAAGCAGACTCTCAACCACTGCACCACCAGGGAAGCTCGATGTCTGATTATAGACATATAGTAAACACTGCTTCATTCTATTGCCTTCCCCTACATAAATATTCTCTCTGTAGTGCCAAACCAGCTTATTCTATATTTGGTTTTGATAAGAAATATGAATTCCTTTAATGGAACTTTTTTTAGTGTATGTTTCATGCCTCACAACTGCACACACAGCACCTTGCATGCAGCGGAGTTGATGTCTATATGTTTGGTGTCATTAGATGTTTTATTTATCACAATCCTATCTAAATAATCCAAAATGCAAAGTTTTGTGTTTTTGCTTGTTTGTTTTTTGTGTATTTTTCCCACATTGGATTTGTTCTTTAGATTTTTTTTGATCCAATGTCTTCTTTTATCAATAATGTCTTAAGACAAACTGAGTCCTAGAAACTGAAGACTGAGGTACACAAAGACAGGGAGAGAGAGCAAACCACTAACCTTTGAGTCTGCTGTGGAATTTGCACTGTGGGTAGCTGGGGCAGAGCAGCCCATGTTGCAGGGGGAAAAGCATCCTTTAGGGCTGGAGCATAAATCTCTAGCCTATGATGTGAAATCTATTGTGAACCCTTTATCATGGAGCATCATCAGAACACTGGGTGAAAAAACAACATTAAGAAAAAAAATCACAGCAAGTGATGCATATTTATATATTTTAATGAAAATAAATTATCTCTCCTGAAAGTAATTAATTGTCAAATTATTTAATTATGTGACAGTAGTAAGGGGGAAACAGTGTTTGAGGTTTTTCAGTAAATTTCAGTTTTAAGTAAACAGTTATTTGAGTCTGGGTTCTTTACTAAACAACTCTTTACTAAAATCTCAGGATGTCAAGCCATTTTTTTTTCCAGTAAATGCTACACCCAAATGCAGCAATTATGTAATTAGAAAGAAATTGCTCTTGTGGATTACTTTCAATTTAGAATAGGCATTGGGAAAGTGATAGAGAAAGGAGATACAATAGAATTCCTGAGAAACATGGGCTTGACTTTGAAAAATTTATTCAAGCAAAAACTCTCATTGATTGCCATGTCAGTTTCTCATCATGCCTGAAGAAAAATAAACATAGAAAAATAGAATCTAATATTTGGAAGGAAACCTACAGATTATCTAATCCAGCTCCCCACACAATGCAGAACATGTTTCCACTACAATTCTGTTTGTGGGTCACCAATTTTTACTAACACAAAATGTGTAGTTTAGAATTCACCACCTTATAATTGTGGGAGAGCTCTACTGGTCATGTTCTCCTTAAAACTTTGTACATCAGATTAATTTCTTCTGCTTTTCACAGCACAAGATGTGTCTAATTATTATTCCGCCTTTAGTCCATCATATATTTATACATGTTGTTTATTTTTGTCTTTGCATATCTTTTCTGATTCAGGCTCAACACTCCTGTTACTCTCAAGAACCCCAGATATAGCATGATTTGCCTACCAGCCACTGTTCTGGATGGTCTCATTAAAAGGAGCTTCAATAAGTGAACATTCTCATGAAGTTCAGTTTCCTAAATATAACAATATGTTCTAGAGCGGAAGTGGTATCATCATCACAATCAATCCGTTCATCAAATGCTTAAATGTCAAGAATTCTCTTTCTTGTGCTCCTAGAATATATTTAGAATTAGCAAAGAATACTGATTAAGCACAAGGATGCCACAGCCAAACTACTCACATCATCATATCAGTGGTGTGACCTCAGACAAATTACTTGACCCCTCTCTGTCAGTTTCCTCATCAGTAAAATCAGATTAATTACAGTACCTACATTGTAAGTTTGCCATGAAGATTAAATAAATTAATATTTGTAAAGTTCTTAGAAATATGGCTGGCACATAATAAATATTTTGCAAGTGTTTGTTCATTCCCAAATGTGACCCTGTACATTGCGGGTAAGGAGAGACAGAAGAAAGAGGCAGACCACACAAGATGGGTAGGTGACAGGTTAGTAAGCAAGGGATCTTACATATGAGGCTTATTTTGGGCATCACAAGATGAGTAGATCTCAGCACCTACCCACCAGAATCTTAAGACTTTATATAGAAGACTTAACTGAGTCCAGATTGTCTCAAAAAGATACTAACCTCTGAAGGCTGCATACTTGAAAATGGTTTCCACTGAGGGCAGTAGGGGTTGGGAGTGGTGAGGAACCTCCAATTACCTGGTGGTACCTGAGTACCTCCGATTACTCATGGTCATGTCTTCTTGATGACCTCCTCCTACAAGAGTTCATTAAATAAATGGCTGAATCTAGGTCTTTACAGATATTAAATTTCTTAAGTTTGCTTTGGGTCAGTTGTTCTAGGCTTTAATTTTTCATACGTATTTGTTTAGTAGAGTGAGCCTTTTTGTCAAAAGAAATATCATGTGTCACCAATGTATAATAAATAAAATATATTCTGTGTGGCTGGGGTAAAAGCCCAAATGCCTTGCTGTAGCTGGAGTGAACCTCACTCCATACACACCATGGCAGCCTGGAAGGTATCTATGTAGATGTTGGGTTTTGAAAAAATGATGGATATAGACTCTTTTAATCTATTCACATATTTTGGCCCTGAAATATTTTTCAGTATGTGTAGTGATTGTTCCATTCTCCATAAATTTCATAAGCAGAAATGTTTTAATCTACCCATAATTACAAAAATATTGTGAAAGAGGATAAGTTCGATGCATAAGACAGTGGCATCCCTGAAGTTTCCTTTCTTGCTGGCCATTAATTAACATTTTCATTTTGTGAATCGCATAATGCTACTCTCATTCAGTTCACCTTCCTGCATTTTTCCCCAAACAATATTTTGACTTTGCCAAGTGCCCCAAATCAAGATATATTTTATCTGTAGCACCCCCTCACCTGAATGCTTATTAATCCTCTCTAGAAAGAAAAGTAAAGCTTATAATGTTTTATTTGCACTTATGCTGTCTCCTAGGAATCAATTCTTTTCTCTGTGCTGAGAATCCTTCTGGTCTTTCACACTTTTAAGAGATTTATCAATGATTTATATTCAAATAGAGAAAAAGTTAATAAATTTGGTGTCATTACCTGCTAAAAATTGGCTTTGTATTCTGAATATCAAGGACTTTTTTGATCTTTGGTTTAAAATGACGTATTACCTGATCATCAAAAATTCTTATTGAAAATCAAAAGTGATTATTTAATAATGTTTCCATTTTTTTTACCCCCTAAATTTTAGATATCAAGGCCTATATTAGTTTCCTAGGACTGCCATAACAAATTATTACAAACTTGATGGTCTAAAATGACCCATATTTATCTTCTCACACCCTTGGGGGAAAGAATTTGGAAATCAAGGTGTTGGTGGAATAGAGCTTTCTCATAAGGCCCTAGGGAAGTGTCTGTTCTTTGCATTTTCTAGCCTCTGGTGGCTCCAAGTTATTCTTAGCTTGTTGATGCAACATTCCAATGTCTGCCTTCATTTTCACATGGACTTCTCCTCTTATGTGTCCCTATAAAAACACTTATGGTTGGATTTAGAGCCCACCCAGGCCTAATCCAGGATGATCTTCTTATCTCACAATCCTTAAACTTAATTACATCTGCAAAGACCTCTTTTCCAAATAAGATAACTTCCACGGATACTGAGAATTAGAAAGTTACATATCTTTTTAGAGGCCACATTCAATCCACTACAAGGCCCAAAGACTTAAATTCATATATACTTGTTAATCCCCTTTACTATTTTTTTTTTCTTTGCTATCCAAGAAGGGTGGCTTGTGCAGAAAACAAAGTTGGAAGTTTAGAGAATGAAGATGAAAGTGGTGGTAAGGACATTTGAAACCATAATGGAAATGATGAAGGAAATAAAGCTGTTTCTTTTGGAAAAGACTTAAGCAGCGTGGTGGTGGTGGTGTAATAGCTCTCTGTACATATTTAAAAGGATGGTGTGTGGAAGATGGAATTGACCTCTATGTAGTTCCTAACGGGTTGAATTAAACTTGATGGTCAGTGGTTACCAGAAGATAGATTATAGGCTCAATTCAAGACAAATGTTTCTAAAACAACTGTCCACGGTTGGGACGGATTGTCTCAAAAGATAGCAAATTACCTATTGCTGAGGTTATCCATATATAGCCTCATATAAAAGTTATAAGATTAATTGCAACTTCTAAATGGTTTTTAAACTGATTCTTCTGTGATTTTAAAATCAGAATGCACATTAGAGCCACTGGGAATCTTTTTGAAATTCCACATGTTCTCTAAGTAAGAGTGGGGTCTAATCATGTGTATTTAATAAACTTCCCAGATTGATGGGTTCCAAAGTGTGATCCCAAACCAGATTGAGAGGTATTGGTTTAGAAGATCTTTAAAGTCCCTTGTAACCCTGAGATTTTGATTTCAAGAGATGGAAGGTAAGGACAAAGTATTTAATCAACAACAACTATAAAATGGAATTGAAAATGTGAACAGAGATTCATGGGCACGATTGCTAGCAAATTCCACAGAGACTATATTGTTCTGTGTACTGTTCCTCTAAGCCTGGATAATCATGTTCAATGATGTATATTCACTTTAAGAGGATTTTTCAAGTGGAAAATGTTCCTGAAATGTTTAAACACCGTGAATGATCCCAAACTCATTGTCATGTCATGGGAGCAGGGGCCACTGAGAATACATCTGCAGAAGGAAAATTTTAAAAGGGGTAAGATCTTGGTGATTTGATGTAGATAAGATTGAGGTTATTATAGCAGGGATAACTACCTACTTTGGAGGAAAAAAGGACATTTTGTTATGGACCAATGTATGTGATTAACATCTGGGAAATAAACTTTAAAAATTGAATTTAAGTATTTACAGAAAGGGGAAAAGGAAGAATACAGATTTGAGAATCAGGTTCTGGAAGAATAACAAGTGCAATCATTATCCTCTCAGTGAACATTTGGATATAGATGTAGCATGTCTATCATGTGGAACAACATGTGTTTGCTATTATGCTACATGTATAATAACATGCATACTTTGGATGTAGAAAGTCTTGCAACCAGTAAACCAGCACATATTCATTGCATAGATCTTGGGTGAGCAATAATACCTTAAGATTATTCTGCTTGCAAGGGATGAGAACATTAAAACCTCAAACTGATTTTAAAACAAAGGAAAAGACAACTATTTATTTATTGATATATTGAGAAGCACAGCATTTAAGTTTTCAGGAAAAAGTTGATCTGGAAGCTAATTGATGATGTACACAAGAAACAGTTTTTTTTTGTTTTTGTTTTGTTTTTTTGTCTTTGTCTTTAAGTCTCTCTGCTCTGACACCCATGGTACTGGCTTTAGTTCAAGGCTGACACTACTTGTGGTTGCATCAGAATTTCTTCTATCAAATGAAACTACTTTCCTTCATGTTCTTGTCAGTGGGAGAAAGAATTTGCCTTTCCCTTACTCATCTTAGGTCATGTGTTCATCCCTGAACTGATCACCACATCAAGGATTGGCTAAGGCTAATTAAGGTTAATGCTTGTAGTGAAGGTATGATATCAATCCCTCTCTAATGAACAGAAAAATTCCTTTTTTAAAGGAGAAGAAATGTGTGGATGTCAGACAGGCAATGCGCAACAGAAAAAGGTCCGGTGAGAATTTGCTATAATTTGGAATTTTTCCTGGAGATACACTATTGATAAGTTTTTGTTTAATTCTTATAAACACAAAGTTGTAAATGATATCTCTACCCATAAAATATTTTGATATTTGTCATCTTATTTTTATTTTTTACTTTCAAAATGAAAATTCAATAGGCAAGCCAGAAAACCATTTAATAATTTATCAACACATGAATTCTCAGAGCATACATTTTAAACCCAGACATCACAATCTATGTATAAGTGTAAAAGCGAATACAGTTTCTTTATAGTTAAAAATAAGGATGGTCATCTCAGAGAAGGTAACATGGAAGGACATCAGATGTGAATGTAGGTTCAGACTCCATGTCTATGCAAATCTGAGCAAAACACACAGCCTTCCTGAAAATTTAATTCACTTGTTCATTTAAATTATGAATTTCAGAAAGCATAACCATTCACTTTCTTCCTCACCAGTTGAAACCATATGGTTCTTCTTTCAAGTATACCAAAAATGTTCTTATTATCTTTGGGACCTGAAACCTATGGCTGGCATCTGAGAAACAAAAAAAAAGAAAAGGCAGGGCCAGAGGGTTCTGAATAAGAAGAGATGATTGTTGTTGGGTCAGTCTCAGGGCAAGGACTTTCAGTAATACAAAGAATTTTCCCTGCATCACCACAGTTTTTTACCTTTGGTACGTAGTCGTACCTACCAAAAAGACAATCAGCCACAACGTGGTTAGCCAGGCAAGCTGATACATTGGTCTTCTTTTGAGATATGGTCTTTACAAACTGGTTTATCTTTTATTTGGAGTGGAAGTTGAATGGTACCCAAAGCAAAGCAAAGCAGGGGATGGCTGCTGGCAGGCCCCACATCATGGGTTCAATCAGCAGAACAGGCTCCTGCATATAATCAGAGCCACCCACTTTTTTTTTTTTTTAATTTGGGTATAATAGTTTTACAATGTTGTGTTAGTTTCTGCTGTACAGTGAAGTGAATCAGCTATATGTATACATATATCCCCTCCCTCTTGGAGCTCCCTCCCCCAGCCCCATCCCACCCATCTAGGTCATCACAGAGCACCAAAGTGAGCTCCCTGTGCTATACAGCAGGTTCCCACTAGCTATCTACTTTACACATGGTAGTGTATTTACATCAAACCTAATCTCCCAATTCATCCCACCACGCCTTCCATCCCTGTGTCTACATGTCTATTCTCTACATTTACCTTTCTATTCCTGCCCTGCAAATAGGTTCATCTGTAACATCTTTCTAGATTTCACATATATGTTAATATATGATATTTGTTTTTCTCTTTCTAAATTACTTCATTCTGTATGACAGACTCCATCCACATCTCTACAAATGACCTCATTTCATTTTTTATGGCTGAGTAATATTCCATTAAATATATGTACCACATCTTCTTTATCCATTCATCTGTCAATGGACATTTAAGTTGTTTCTATGTCCTGGCTATTGTAAATTGTGCTGCAATGAATACAGAGGTACATGTGTCTTTTTTTTTTTTTTTTTTTTTTTTGTGGTACGCGGGCCTCTCACTGTTGTGGCCTCTCCCGTTGCGGAACACCGGCTCCGGACGCGCAGGCTCAGCGGCCATGGCTCGCGGGCCCAGCCTCTCCGCGGCATGTGGGATCTTCCCGGACCGGGGCACGAACCCGTGTCCCCTGCATCGGCAGGCGGATTCTCAACCACTGCGCCACCAGGGAAGCCCACATGTGTCTTTTTGAATTATGGTTTTCTCAGGGTATATGCCCAGTAGTGGGATTGCTGGGTCATACAGTAGTTCTATTTTTAGTTCTTAAAAGACCCTCCATACTGTTCTCCACAGTGGTTGTATCAACTTACATCTAAGAGGGGTCCCTTTTCTCTGAACTCTCTCCAGTATTTACTGTTTGTATAGTTCTTGATGATGGCCATTCTGACCAGTGTGAGGTGATACTTCATTGTAGTTTTGATTTACATTTCTCTAATAATTTGTGCTGTTGAGTATCTTTTCATGTGCCTCTTGGCCATCTGTATGTCTTCTTTGCTGAAATGTCTATTTAGGTCTTCCACCCATTTTTTGATTAGGTTTTTTTTTTTTTTTTTTTTTTTTTTTTTTTTTTTTTTTTTTTTTATTGAGCTGCATGAGCTGTTTGTATATTTTGGAGATTAATCCACTGTCTGTTGCTTCATTTCCAAACACTCCTGTTTGACAGTTATATTTTCATCTTGTTTATGATTTTCTTTGCTGTGCAAAAGCTTTTAAGTTTCATTAGGTCCCATTCACTTATTTCTGTTTTTATTTTCATTACTCTAAGAGGTGAGTCATAAAATATCTTGCTGTGATTTATGTCAAAGAGTGTTTCTCCTATGTTTTCCTCTAAGAATTTTATAGTGTCTGGTCTTACATTTAGGTTTTTAATCCATTTGGAGTTTATTTTTGTGTATGATGTTAGGAGTGTTCTAATTTCATTCCTTTACATGTAGCTGTTCAGTTTTCCCAGCAGCATTTATTGAAGAGACTGTCTTTTCTCCATTGTATGTTCTTGACTCCTTTGTTATAAAATATGTGGCCATATGTGTGTGTGTTTATCTCTGGGCTTTCTATCCTGTACCATTGATCTATATTTCTGTTTTTGTGCCAGTGCCATACCGTCTTGATTACTGTAGGCTTGTAGTATTATTTAAAGTCAGGGAGCCTGATTCTTCCAGCTCCATTTTTCTTTCTCAAGATTGCTTTGGCTATTCGGGGTCTTTTTTGTTTCCATACAAATTGTAAAAATTTTTGATATAATTCTGTGAAGAATGCCATTTGTAGTTTGATAGGGATTTCATTGAACCTGCAGATTGCATTGGATACTATAAACATTTTCACAATATTGATTCTTCCAGTACAGGGCATGGTATATCTCTCGATCTGTTTGTGTCATTTTTATTTTCTTTCATCAATGTTTTATAGTTTTCCAAGTACAAGTTTTTTGCCTCCTTAGGTAGGTTTATTCTGAGGTATTTTATCCTTTTAGTTGCAGTGGTAAATGAGATTATTTCCTTAATTTCTCTTTCTGATTTTTTGTTTATTAATTTATAGGAATGTAAGAGATTTCTGTTCATTAATATTGTATCCTGCAACCTTATCAAATTCATTGATTAGTTCTAGTAGTTTTCTGGTGGCATCTTTAGGATTTTCTATGTATAGTGTCATGTCATCTGCAAACAGAAACAATTCTACTTCTTCTTTTCCAATTTGTATTACTTTTATTTCTTTTTCTTCTCTGACTGCCATGCTAGGACTTCCAATACTATGTTGAATAAGATTGGTGAGACTGGACATCTTTGTTTCTTTCCTGATCTTATTGTAAAAGCTTTCAGTTTTTCACCATTGAGAATGATGTTTGCTGTGGGTTTGTTATATATGGCCTTTATTATGTTGAGGTAAGTTCCCTCTGTGCCCATTTTCTGTAGAGTTTTTATCATAAATGGTGTTGAATTTTGTCAAAAGTTTTTTCTGCATCTATTGATATAATATGGTTTTTATTCCTTAATTGGTTAATATGGTGTATCACATTGATTAATTTGCATATGTTGAACAATACTTGCATTCCTGGGATAAATCCCACCTGATCATGTTGTATGATGCTTTTAACATGTTGTTGGATTCTGTTTGCTAGTATTTTGTTGAGGATTTTTGCATTTATGTTCATCAGTAATATTGGTCTGTAATTTTATTTTTTTGTGATATCTTTTTCTGGTTTTGGTATCAGTGTGATGGTGGTCTACTAGAATGAATTTGGGAGTGTTCCTCCCTCTGCAATTTTTTGGAAGAGTTTGAGAAGGATAGATGTTAGATCTTCTCTAAATTTTTGATATTATTCCCCTGTGAAGCCAACTGGTCCTGGAACTTTGTGTGTTGGAAGATTTTAAATTACAGTTTCAATTTCATTTCCTGTGATTGGTCTGTTTATATTTTCTAATTCTTCCTGATTCTATCTTGGAAAATGATACCTTTTTTTTTTTTTTTTTTTTTTTAAATTATACCTTTTCAAGAATTTGTTCATTTCTTCATAGTTGTCCATTTTATTGGCATATAGTTGTTTGTAATAGTCTCTTACAGTCCTTTGTATTTCTGTGGTATCAGTTGTGATTTCTCCTTTTTAATTTCTAATTTTCTGATTTGAGCCTTATCCTTCTTTTTCTTGATGAGTCTGGCTAAAGGTTTATCAATTTTGTTTATCTTCTCAAAGAACCAACATTTAGTTTTATTGATCTTTGCTATCATTTCCTTCATTTCTTTTTCATTTATTTCTGATCTATCTCTATGATTTCTTTCCTTCTTCTAACCTTGCGTTTTCTTTGTTCTTCTTTTTCTAGTAGCTTTAAGTGTAAGGTTAGATTGTTTATTTGAGATTTTTCTTGCTTCCTGAGATGAGCTTGAATTGCTATAAACTTCCCTAATAGGACTGCTTTAGTTGCATCCCATAGGTTTTGGGTCATCATGTTTTCATTGTCATTTGTTTTGTGTATTTTTTTATTTCTTCTTTGACTGCTTCATTTATCTCTTGGTTATTTTGTAAGCACACTGTTTAGCCTCCATCTATCTGTGTTTAATACAGTTTTCTTCCTGTAATTGATTTCTAATCTCATAGTGTTGTGGTCAGAAAACATGCTTGATATGATTTCAATTTTCTTAAATTCTCTGAGGCTTGATTTGTGGTCAGAGATATGATCTATCCTGGAGCATGTCCCATGTGCCCTTGAAAAGAAAGTGTAATCTGCCACTTTCTGGTGGAAGGTCCTATAAATATCAATTAAGTCTATCTCATCTATTGTGTCATTTAAAGTTTGTGTTTCCTTATTTATTTTCTGTCCGGATTATCTGTCCATTGGTGTAAGTGAGGTGTTGAAGTCACCCAATATTATTGTGTTACTGTCATTTTCCTCTTTTATAACTGTTAGCATTTGTCTTATGTATTGAAGTGCTCCTATGTTGGGTGCATATATATTTATAATTGTTTTATCTTCTTCTTGGATTGATCCCTTGATCATTATGTAGTGTCCTTCCTTGTCCCTTGTAACATTCTTTATTTTAAAGTCTATATTATCTGATATGAGTATTGCTACTCCAGCTTTCTTTTGATTTCCTTTTGCATGGAATATCTATTTCCATCCCTTCACTTTAGTCTGTATGTGTTCCTAGGTCTGAAGTGGGTCTCTTGTAGACAGCATATATATGGGTCTTTTTTTTTGTATCCATTCAGCCAATCTGTGTCTTTTGGTTGGAGCATTTAATCCATTTACATTCAAGGTGATTATTGATATGTATGTTCCTATTACCATTTTCTAAATTGTTTTGTGGGTTTTTTTTTGTTTGTTTTTTTCTTCTCTCATGTTTCCTGCCTAGAGAAGTTCCTTTAGTATTTGTTGTACAGCAGGTCTGGTGGTGCTGAATTCTCTTCAATTTGCTTGTCTGAAAAGCTTTTGATTTCTCCATTGAATCTGAATGTGATCCTTGGTGGGTAGAGTAATCTTGGTTGTAGGTTTTTCTCTTTTATCCCTTTAAGTATATCCTGCCACTCCCTCCTGGCCTGCAGAGTTTCTGCTGAAAAATCAGCTGATAACCTTATGGGGCTTCCTTTGTATGTTATTTTTACTTTGCCCTTGCTGCTTTTAATATTTTTTCTTTGAATTTAATTTTTGCTAGTTGATTAATATGTGTATTGGTGTGTTTCTTCTAGGGCTTGTCCTGTATGGGACTCTCTGCACTTCCTGGACTTGGGTGACTATTTCCTTTCCCATGTTAGGGAATTTTTCCACCATAATCTCTTCAAATATTTTCTCAGACCCTTTCCTTTTCTCTTCTTCTTCTGGGACCCATATAATTTGAATGTTAGTGCCTTTAATATTGTCCTGGTGGTCTCTTAGTCTGTCTTCATTTCTTTTAATTCTTTTTTATTTATTCTGCTCCTCAGCAGTTATTTCCACCATTCTGTCTTCCAGCTCACTTATTTGTTCTTCTGCCTCAGTTGTTCTGTTTTTTATTTCTTCTAATGTATTTCTCATTTTAGTAATTGTGTTGTTAATCTCTCTTTGTTCTTTACTTCTTCTAGATCTTTGTTAAACATTTCTTGTATTTTCTCAATCTGTGCCTCCATTCCATTTCTGAGATTCTGGATCATCTTTACTATCATTACTCTGAATTCTTTTTCAAGTAGGTTGCCTATTTTCTCCTCATTTATTTGGTCTTGTAAGGTTTTACCTTTCTCCTTCATCTGTGACATATTTTTTCTTGTTGTCCCATTTTTTTTTTTTTTTTTGATTGGTGGGATTGTGTTCCTGTCTTAATGGTTGTTTGGCCTGAGGCTTCCAGCACTGGAGTTTGTAGGCTGTTGTGTAGAGCTTGGTCTTGGGGCTGAGATGAGGACCTCTGGGAGACCTTACTCTGATCAATTTTCCCTTGGTTCTGAGGTTCTGTGTTAGTAGAGTTGTTCAGACTCAGAGCTCTCACTTCAGGAGCACAGGCCTCACCAATATCCTGCATGCCACACAGGGTGGCCAAAAAAGAAGAAAAATAAGAAAAAAGGGAAAAAGGAGAACAATAACAAAGAGTAAAAAATTGAAATAAGATTAGAAAACTAAAAGATATGTTAGAAAGAATAAAAAGTAAAAATATAGATGAAACAACAGTCAGAAGTTAAAACAGAACCACAATAATAAAAAAAAGGAGAAAAAAAAAAAAGAGCCAGAAAAGGCCTTGGCTGGAGTGGCGGAGCTTAAGAAGGGGTGAAGTTTAAGTGGTGGGTGGGGCCTATATTAAGGACCCACAGGGCCAGAAAAGTCCCTGGGGGCTTGGGGTGCAGGGTTTAGGCTCAACGCAGCAGGTGGAGACCAGGAGTGCCTCTAGCCTTGGAGGGTGGAAGACCAGGTCCAGGACTCCAACAGACTCACTGGGCCCAAGTGGGTGGGGGAAATACTAGACATGTTCCCCCCTAATTCTCCTATCCGAAAGGGCCTCTACCCATTGGCCTCTCTTAATCTTCCCCCCTCCCTCCCTTCTATGCCCCTAGAGCTCATGCAGCTGGATTAGGCCCCAGAAGGCAGGGTACCAGATCCGGAAGCCCAACAGGCTTCCTGTGGCTGAGTGGACAGGACAGATGCCTGCAGCACCTCCCCTGATCCCCCGGCCCTGAAGGGCCTTACCCATCTTCCTTTTCTCCTCTTTCCCCCTTCCTCCCTCCCTCCTATGGCCCTAGGACCAATGTGGCCGAGACGGGGCTTCAGAGGGCAGGGGACCTGGTCTGAGGCCAACTGGGAAGCAGAAAGGCTAGTCACACTCCCTCCTAATCTTCTTAGCTCCTGAGGGTGCCTCCAAGTGTGGGAACCCCTCTCCCCTCCCAGCCACACTTCAGAGTCACTGGTCCTGTCTGGCCTCCACTTTTGCTCCCCCATGTCCTACCTGGTCCTTAGGGGGTTCCTCCCACCCCCTTGGATGTCAAGCTTCCCTACCAGCATCCGGCTGGTTCCCTAGTTTTGGGGAGACATGAACTCCATGTCTTCCCCAACTGCCATGTTGATTTTGCTCACTGGTAAGATTTTTTGTCATCTTATTTTTTTAATTGGTGGGGCTGTATTCCTGTCTCACTCATTGTATGGCCTGAGGCATCCAACACAGTTGTGTAGAGCTGGGTCTTGGTGCTGAGATGACCTCCAGGAGGCCTGATTCTGATTAATATTCCTTGGGGTTTGAGGTTCTTTGTTAGTTCAGAAATTTGGACTCAGTGCTCCCACCACAGGAACTCAGGCCCAACCCCTGGCCTGGGAACCAAGACCCCACAAGCTGGGCAGCACAGCAAAAGAAAAGAAAAAAGAGGAATGGTACAATAATGGAGAATAAAAAAATGAAATAAAAGTAGAAAGATAAAAATATATTAGGAATAATAAAAATATAATTGAAACTACTACAACAAGGTAAAACAGAACCACAACAGAAAAAAGAAAGGAAAAAAAAAAAGGGAAAATGCCAAAAAGAGAAGAACAATAGCAAATTAGAAAAATAAAAAAAAATATATTAGAAAAAATAAAACTTTAAATGAATCAACAACAAGGTAAAATAGAACCACAACCTAAAAGAAGAAAGAAAAAAAGGAAAGAAATGACCTTGGTTGGGGGAGGTGGAGCGTGGAACTTAGGCAGGGGTGGGGTTTAGGATGGGGGTGTGAGGTCTAGGTTGGGGGGTGACATTTAAGCATGGTCTGGGGCCTAGGCTTAGGCCCTGTGCACCGGGGGAAAGGCAGAATGGACTGAGGGGGTGTCAGAATGTGGGCTTACAGAGTTTGGAGGTAAGGGCCTGGGTGAGGGTGTGTGGGCTTGGTTTAGGCCCAGCGTTGTTGCAGGGGTTCTCGGAGTGTCATGTGTAAGGTAAGGCCCTGAGTGGGGTTGTAGGGGTGGGGCTTAGGCTCTCTGCTGCTGAAGGGAGCCTCCGAGTGTGGAGGATGAGTTCTGGGAGCCCAATAGACTCCTTGGTGCCCAGGTAGGCAAAGGAAGTGCTGGCCAAGCTCCCTTACATTCATCTGCTCTCCTGAGGGTCTCCCCCCATCACCCCTGAACCCCTAACCATGGATGGTCCCCACTGGGTGTGGGAACTCCTCCCCTCCCACAGCCACTCCTCAGGGGCCCCAGTCCCATCTGTCTGGTCTTTACTTTTGCTCCCCCTTCCCTCCCTCCCACTGCCTCAGGACCCATGTGGCTGGAGGGGTCCTTGGTGGGCAGAGGATCTCAGCAGGCTCCCCAGGGCCCAAGTGGGCAGGGGAAATGCTGCCCATGCTCCCTTCTGATCCTCTGCCCTCCAAACTATGCCGCCCCCTTTCCCCTTCTGGGCATAGGAACACTTCCCCTCCCCCAACTGCCCCTCAGGGGAGCCATCGTGTCTAACCTTCACTTCTCCTCCCCCCTCACTCCCCACCACATCCTACCCAGTTGCTGGGGGTTCCTCTTGTCCCCTTAGGTGTCCGTGGTCCCCCACCAGTGCCTGGTAGGTGCCCTAGTTGTGTAGAGACACGAACTCTGCATCCTCCTAGTCCACAACCTTGCAGAGCCACTCACTTTGAAAGGCAGTCTAGACACCTGTAAATATGAAAGCATGTTACAGAAGGGTCTCCTCTTCATCTATACACTCTTAGGCTGCTTTTCAAAGTATCTTTTGGGATTGCATTCAGTCTTTTCCCTGGCAAATATAATTTTCTCCATTGGTCACATTTATAGTGTTGATTTAGGACCCTTTTAAACAGGCACTTGGGGCAAATGGCTCAATGATTGGCTCTTTAATCATCTTATGCAGCTTGCAGTTTTCACCGTGCCTGCCTTGGCTTCCTGCCTTGGCTCTGAAACACATTCCTACTAACGTGAGCATGATTTATAGGTGATCTCTTGTTAATAGGAGAGAGAATGTGATGTAACTGAGAAGACCCTGGACTGAGGGTCAAAAGAGGTCAATTTGCTTCCAGACCTGCTACAAATTAGTTTTGTGGTTGTCAGATCAGGTAAGGCACCTACTCTTGGCCTCAGTTTCCTTCTTTGTAAGGTGAGGAGGTTGGATGAGGGTTTAAGTCACCCATGAGCTCTAATTTTCATCTTCCCATTTATTTATGCCACCTCTGCTTTTCATCATGATATTCCCATCCCCATCCAAAGGCCATTCTTTCTCACCTGTTAAAAGAGATAATGAAAGATTATGAATGCTTCACTTCTTCCTACCTAACTCACAGATATTTTGTAAAAATAAATGGCATATTTTAAAAAACATATATGCTGAGTGCCAAGAGAGTGTGTGTGTTTTTCTGATTATTTTCTTCCCTCTATTATTTCTAAGTATTGGTTTTAAACTTGAGAAAAAGCCTTTCTTTTCAGCAAGTGGCCATTATAAGCACTCACATCTTTGTAGCTGCAGAGTTAAGTCCTTTGGCTGCAGGAGCTGAATAATTTGGGCAGAGTATCTGGTGTGACAATATCAATATGATAGCAATAACCACCTGTCAATCTCAGTTTTTAAGGGAAATCAGTCATATAAAAGTGGTTTTTAAACATTACATTGTTTCTAGAGACAATTGTGATCTGGTTCTATGAATTTATCTTCATTTACATTATAATGAATATTCTGTAAAAGCAGGAATTATTATCTGTTCTATTGACTATTGAGTTCCCAGCCTCTGGAAAAGTCCCTGGATCATAGAAAGAGTTCTACAAATATTGTTGAATGAAAGATGTCATTCAGCCCTGTTTAGAGAAGAGAATAACGAGAGAGGTAAGTGGTTGTTAGGTCAGCTATTCTTGACCTCAGACTCCTTGCTCAGCTTTAGAGTGGCCAGGTTGAAGCTTACCTAACTATAACTAACACCTTCAATTATGATATACTCTCTGCTCTCTCCAGTTCTGAAATTTGTGCCCTTCCCATCTGCTTCCTCCCTAATGGGCTGCCATGAACTTTTCTCTCCCTTTGCTGAATGATGTGTTATCTGGTGTTGCTGATATATCAGAGATTTCTTCCATTACCAGCTGTTTACTTAACAAAGGTGCCCTTTATTCAGAATTAGCAATTTGTGGAAGCATTAGATGAATAGTTGACTATTATAAACCATCAAACGGACATGGAGTAGGAATGGAATGGAATTGACTTTGGCAAGGCCTAAGGAGAAGTTGGGGTAAAGAGAGGTACTTCTACCTCACTTCATACTAACTCTTCTGAAGACTAGAGATTTTGTTTAGAAAATCATAGGGATGTGGTATTCAGTACTGGGGGCTTAATTTGATCCTCAAGCTTTGAGAGCTCCAATTTGCACTGCACAGGCGGCACTGTTGAGATAAGAATGTGGGATAGTGTCAAATACAGGTTCTTCCTTTTATTACAAAAATAATGCAGGCTTTTGGTGTTGTGTTTCAACTTTTGGTACTGTTTTTCAGAAACATAATGGATTCTATTAAAGGTATTTAAGGATAAGTTAACTGTATATTTCCATCATAAGTCAAATCTCAATCTTCTAATTATGAACATAGTTTATAATAACTTGTGTCACACGCACTTTTTTCCAGTACTTGCTCATGTGCCAACCCCTCAGCATTTGCCTCTCTTTGTCTTGTCTCCTTGATAATGCTGATGGGTTGCTTTTATCTTGAGAGACATGAAGGAGAGCATCAGCCTGAGTTCCATTCTTGGGTCTAAAATGTAAGACAGGCTCCCCAGTCCCTGCACCCTGACACGCAGTGCTCCTACATGATTTCTATTCCTTGAGAGTCCTTCACAGTAGCCAGGTCTAGAACTGGAGCTCAACTCTACATGCCTCAGCTCTCGTGAAGCCCCACCCCCAGTCATACTCAGCTCATGGGTCTTGGAACCAGTGTGGTTCACTGGAAGTAGGATCTAGTAGAATTGAAGATCTGTTGTTTCTCTACCTTACGTTCCATGGCTTCCTCTAAGATTAGAGTCCTCCTGTGAATCCTGGCTGAGGACTGGATTCTTTAGAGTGCCACCTTGTTCCATCCAGCAGGTGGAAGTTCCATCCACTTCCTTGCAGTGGGTTAGGGAGTCAAGTGCTAGAGGTATAAGCCTGCCTCCTGGAGCCATATCCATTGGGATTGGCTTCTGTTCATCTGTATCCTCCTGTGAGATCTTGATGAGTTACTCAAGGTCTCTAATTTCTTCATTTGTAAAATGATATGCTCACACTCCCTCCTTCATAAATTTGTTGTGAGGGTTAACTGAAGATATCTATCACATGTATGTTGTCTGTAGATATTAGTAATAAAACATTTCAGGAAGGAAGAGCTACCTTGTCCAAGGCTAGCAGTAGAAGGGAAATTCGTATAATCCTCGAGGAATATATGCTGGTTGAGGGATAATAAGTGATGTATTATTATTTATGATGCATTATTTATTAGATAGAAAGGTCCCCAAAAGGTATCTTCTCAATTACTATTTACTAAGATTGGAATTAACATTCTGCTTAATAGAGACTGTCTACAAGTAGATGGGAGAGCTAGTCTTTTAAATGACATATAGTAAAATAAATTTAAGTAATTAAAATCTCCTGAGCATGCTTTAAACCTTTGATGGTTCTGCTATCAGTATATGATGTTCAAGTTACTTTGGGGTCATTATTATGAACATTTCACCCAACACCTTCTTTTACACATGACATATGTTCAATAAGTGTTTGTTGAGAGAGTGGCTAGATATGAATGGACATCAATAATCTTTGCATTATTGTAGATGGATAAAGTGTTAGTAAAGAGAAAGTCAGATATTTCACTGCCTAGAATATTACCATTAAAAGCTTTTCAATCTCAAAGAATACTTTTTCTTTAGAGATGGTGAAGTGATTGCTTGGCATTACATGGTTGGGCAAGGTTATTAAGCTGCAAATTAGGATTGTCAGACAAAATACAAATGCCCACTTAAATTTGAATTTCAGATAAACAATGAATAATTTTCAGGATGAGTATGTCTCTATTATTTAATATTTTAGGATATAAAATATGTCCCCAATAATGAATATTTTAAACATGAGTATGTCCCAAATATTGAATGGGACATACTTATCTTAAAATGTTATTCATTGTTTATCTAAAAATCAAATTTAACTGAGCAACCTGTATTTTTTTTTTTGCTAAGTCTGGCAACCTGGCTTCAAATACTTATTGTTCTTCTACACACAATTTCTGTGTGGCCTCCTTCTGTAATCTGATATGATCTGGGAGGTTTAGGGCACATTGGGCAGCTAATTCTCGGAGATTTCATGCCTCCTTCTGCTCCCCATGACTAAGAAAAACAAAATCTCTGCCATGTTTGTCTCCTGTCTTACTCTTCTTCACAGAGCTCTTCTGTTTGCTTAAAAATCTTCGACCCTTCTCCTAAATTCTAGTGCTGTAAGTTCAAGTGTCATCAGGATGACTCACTGTTACCTCAAACGCATCTCATTTGTAAGCCAAACTCTTCTTTCCTACAGTTCTTGTTCCTCCTCTAAGTTCCCTACGTTACCATATCAGACTTGCAAAACACAAAATGACTGCAATCTCTTCCCACCCCTCCTCACTGCAACCACATTCAATCAATTCCTTGGTTCTGTCATTCCTTTTTCAAAACATTTCCCCAGCCCTTCCTTTATATTGCTAAGGATCCGATCCTCAGAAGAGACTCATATCACCTCATTTTCAGACCAAAGTGGTTGTTTCCTGTTGGACTTATCTCTCTCTCCTACAGGCAATTCTGCCAAACACATGCTCAGGTTAATGTCTCTAAAATACAAGACCTTCCAACAAAAGAAAGACAAATAGCCCAATAGAAAATGAATAATGTTTATGCACAAACAACTGGCAGTAAATAAATTACAAATGACTGAGAAATGTATGAAAGGATGTTCAAATTCACTAATGATTCAGGCAAATGAAAATTAAATTAATAATGAGATATCACTATATGACCTGAAAAAAGAAATGAAAAAAATAAAACAGCTAATTCTGAGAAGGATGTAGGAAAAATTGTCCTTTCCTGTGCAGCATGTAGAAATGTGAATGGGTAGTTTTTAAGGCTATCTAGCATAATTCATCAAAATTTAAAATGCTATGTTTTGAAACCAGAAATGCCGCTCATAGAAATCTATCCAATATAAAGAGATCCACTAACACTTAAACACATATGCACAAAGGTATTTGCTGCAAAGGGCTTTGAAATAGTAAAGCAATCTAAGAAACAAACAAAAAATCCTTGAGAAAAAAAATGAGTACTAAGGAATTAGAAATGGTTGAGTAACTTATGGTCTATTTACACCATAGACTATTATGCAACCATTAGAAAAATAAATTAGTGTGTTGGCTCTATAGGAGTTGATTAAGAGGGATTTCCATGAGTGAAAGAGGATGCAGAAATGTAGATAGATGACACTAATTTATAATAGTGACCCAACCCACTTATGTATTTGTATCTTTATAATGTATACTTGTCTGTATACACACACACATGCACACATACTCATATTTGTATGTTCATATGAACATGAAAAACATGGAAATGTGCATTCACAAAGTTGTTAACATGAGTAACCTTGGAAGGGAAGTCATGGGATCTGATGTGAATTGGCAAGAGTGGGAGAAAATGCCAAACATTAGTTTTGCATCCCCTGCCATAGCTTTTAATTGTCCCCCATTGTCTATAAAATAATAATAAATATTTAGCCTCCACTATCTGACCTCAGTCTATCTTTCTGGCCTTGCACAATACTGTATCCTGTAAGAACTTCCCATCTCAACCAAAATGATCATTTTTACTGATTTCTCAATTCATCATAGGTTTTCTCCTGCCCCTGTCTTTTACTTAACCCTCATACTCACCCAAATAATTGTCCCCCCCCTTCTTTTCAACTATCCCTTTAAGAGATCCCTCAAATTTCACTTGCTTTATGAAGTTTCCTACTCACTCTGGCCTTCTTTTTATCCTTTTTGTAATAAAGCTACTTCATCTTACACAGTGGCCCTTCCTTCAAGATCTTTCTGATCATCCCACCAACTTGCCTGTGCAGAGAGCTTTCCACTGACCACTGAGCCTAATGGACCTTCTCCAAGACACACCACCAAATGATGGAACCCAGACTTCTGAGCCCAAGACTGTGTTCTTTTCATTAAACCATGCTTGCTATATTGTCTTCTTTTGTATGTGAAGAATGTCATCTGCTGCCTGTCTTTCAAAGACTGGTATTATTCTATTTTTGGACTTTGCTTTCTGTCTCTGGTTTCCTGGTCTCTTAACGTCACCTTTCTTCAGGAATGTAGTGTAAGCAGTTTGCGAGGGCTCCTGTGAATTCTGATCTAGACCCCCAGATACATTTAGGGGTTAAATATATCTCATTGCCATTAGGGAGGTCCTGTCTTTGGCTAGGCACCAAGCTCAGCACATTATATGCAATAACAAGGCAAGCAGTGTTTCATAATTAGCCCTTTCACAGCTGATATACAAAGATGAGACAAATAGTTCTGGGTCCCACAGGTGAGTGGCGGAGCCAGAGCTCAGCTTGCAAAACCTGTGTTCCCTTTCACAACCCTCTGTTGGGTAGATCTACCTTCACCTTCAGAATCAGGACCTTGGACAGGGAACACCGGCAGGCTAGCGTAGAAGGAAGAGCCATATCCAAGCAAAAAGAACACAGAACTCTTGGCAAATAGAGTCATAGCTGGCAGGAGTCCACACAGGAGCTAGGATGGGATCCAGGAGCCTGGGAATCATTATGGGAGGACTTCCTTTGGCCCTACAGGTGGTGTACTCTGCAATTGGTTCAAGACCTACTTGACAATCCCTGCATACATTTACCTTGTATGTATTTACCTCTTATCTCTAACTTATCTTCATGCCTAAATCTTGACACAATCAAATCTGTTTCTTGATGTTACCTCTCCAGTTGCCTCCCAAGTCTAGTTGCTGCCTCCCTGAGTGACAGTAAACTCATCCTGGGAACTTTGAATTAGTTCACATCTGTCTGGTGCTTCAGATGTATTCAAGACTGTCAGCTCATCATTCAGGCAACTGAGTGAAAAATAACACCCTCAACTGGAAGGGTTACATCTCAACATATTTGGAGTGCACCCCTGACTTAACTCCCTTGGAATTTCAGAGAGCAAATCTCACAGTGGAGAGGCCTGGGTTTCCTCTCCCTTTCCCGGTAGGCACAGTCTCCATGAGCTGTGCTATTCACACATGCCCAGAGTGCTGCCATCAGGGATCAAAGCCAGTGTCAAAAGAGGCAGAAATGGCAGAAATCCAATTCCGATGCCTTTGTAGCTTGCTGTCATTTAGCATTTCATTTCCATGAATTTCCCAGTGTGCATGAAGTAGTTGTGTGTATTTAAATTTTGACACTTATCTGCCCATTGTCCCATTCCCTTTCTGAGTATCCAGAGATTCCCACTATTAGTCAAAGAGGATGCACATGGGGTAATAAGAAGACAATCAACTCTGTAACCTGACCACATTGTTTTCAATAATTTCTGACTCAAAATGACCATATCTCTACCCTTTTGCTGCCACTCCAACGCACCCTCCTCTCCTCAGCAATTCTTGCTTCCATTCTGGCCTGATGGGGTCAAAATATCATAAAATCACCCATTTAACATGAGTCCAATCCATTTTATTTTCTTGAGATATCAAAGCAGTCAGTGTGCACTCAGAAACACTGTATATCAAGAAACTGGGTTCTCCGGTTCTCATTTGAAATTTCTGAGGTTCCTGCAACACTAGCTTAAAGTTCAGTCAGTTTGATGTTATGACTTTGAGTTTGACATTTAAGGTACTATGAAATAAACATCAATACAATTCTGGCTCTTATTTCATTTTGAACTATTCAGCCCTCTAGGGCTGACTTGGGTAAATCCAGAAATTTGAGTTTCACCAATTATTGAACTTTAAAGAAGGACTGAAGTTACGGATTAAGGGAGTCTGACTTTCAAAAAAAAATGGCTTCTCTCTGTGCTTTATGACCACCTAGAGGGGTGGGATACGGAGGGTGGGAGAGAGGGTGATGCAAGAGGGAAGAGATATGGGAATATATATATATATGTATAACTGATTCACTTTGTTGTAAAGGAAATACTAGCACACTATTGTAAAACAGTTATACTCCAATAAAGATGCTTAAAAAAATGGCTTCTAACTTAAGTAAACAGCTCAGGCTCCTCATCAGCATTTCCTGAGCCATCTCTGGTTAAAAGTTGGCCCCACTGGAAGTCAGTCTACAGCCTGTCTCTATTCTTCCAGAATTACAGGTTGCCATGGTTACAGTGGCTTCTGGAAATGAACTTCATAATTGCTGCATATTGCATATAAACAGCTGGATTCCTTCTTTCAATTTCACTCAGAAACAATGAAGGCCAAGAAAGTGTCCTTGTATTTCAATCATTGGCATGCTAAAGATCATTATACCAGGAGCAAAACATCATGGGATAGGGAATCTTGAGGAAATGATAAAATCAAATTCCCCAGATTCTATATATGTAGATGAATGTAAAACGCGTATGTGTGATTCCACAGACACGGAATCAGGATACCTGAAAAGCTGAAAGAATCCTCCCTTTCAATAACCCATTAATCCAATTCCTGTTTTACAGGGTTTGAAACAGAAACTCAGAGATTGAGCATTTTCTCTGCAAAGTCTCACAGCAAGGCAGGTACAGAATGGGATTTACAGAACAACCTGGCACTGCGAAAATGGCTCTAGTTTGAGACTCAAAACCTGGGATTAAGTTCTGGCTCTGCTACCAGTTAGCTGTGTGGTGTCCAAGTGTCATTTAATCTGGCACTTCATTTACGTCTGTAAATTAAGGTAGTTTGTTAGAAAGTTTTTGGTGCATGTACCTGTCAGTGTTGTCTTTGTTTATCAATAGTGGTGCCTGAGAAGCCATGATTAGGGGCTGTCTCTACCCTAAATACCTACTATACTGGCCCCCATGGGTTCCTAAGATTCTCACACTGTATTTCCCTTAGGGAAACACATTGATTTGATTATTAAAATCATACTGCTATGAAAGAGGTGCAATCTTAATAACTATCAATACCCTAGTTAATCACATAAAAGCATTTAGGATGTGATGCACCAACAGGTAATAAGAAAGGTTTCTTTTTGGAGAGGAAGGTTGTTTGAAGGGGACACATGTCCTGGGGATTTTTTGGGAACCCAGCTCAACAGTGAGCATTCACCTGGTTGATAGAGTAGAAGGAGGATGCAAAGGGGATGCAATAAAGGAGATGAGCTCTTTCACAAAATTATAGGTTTTTTTTTTCCTCTGTGTCTTTCAGTCCATTCATGTAGTTGTCTCTCTCTGTGAGAAAACCTCAAAATGCTGCCAAAGAAAGTTACACATAGACTAGCAATGCTGATAAGGTAATAATTAAAAACAAATAAGAACAGTTGACCACACACAGCTGTTAATAGAGAATTATTTCTCTGTCCTACCTAGAGCTTGCATTGGTAACATCTTAGTTCTGCATGGAAGATCTCAGAGGCAAGCCTCCTTTCTCTCCAGGACTGTGCAGCCTGCTCTCTCCCTCAGTCCTGTTAAGGTTTGATATTCCACAAGTTGAGCCCTCTTTGGATTACAACCTGTAACAAAGAGAGGATTTTAAACCTCCTCCCTGGAACTCGACTGACTTTTCAGGCAGGAACTGGCCATGGTTTTCTAGGAGTTTTGAAAAGAGAAATATACAAGGCTGTGCAACAACTGCTCTGGGTGCCTTTGTTCCCTATATAGAGGTCACAAAATAATTATTTTAAGAAAACAACAACAAACAAACAACAAAACAAACACACAAACTAAAGTTTTAAAACCCTTCTCTAACTACCAGGGCTACAGCTGGGGCTAAGGAAGACCACTGGCAACATCCCTACCACTCCTCAGTTGGAAACAATCCTCCTGATAACCTGTAGACACTTGGGTATGGCCTGGTGCATCTTTGATCCCTTCAAAAGTGTTGCTTGTACACTGTAGTTCTTCCTAGATCCTTACTTGCTATAGATCTTGTCCTCTGACTTGTTTTTCCTCTTTCCCCATCTATATGTTTCCTGCTGTCCCTGTCACTGATAATAACTTATCACCATCAAGTCTCCCCCTCCCCGACAAACTCCTTGCCTTTCCCTCTGGGCAAATATATCCTCCAAAACACAAGATGTTCTTTGAGGGGAACAATTAGGTCCTTCACATTTGGGGTTTATTTCAAAGGACATAGCTCTCAATAGCTATTTGTTGAATTTTTTTGATAATTTGATATGCCCTAGAATTTTGATAGCCAGGGTGACTGAATAAAAATCACTCATTCATCAATTTTTGAGTGTCTATTATGTGTTAGAAATTTTCATAAATAATATCTTATTTCTTCAAACTTTTTTTTTGATTTAGGAACAAAGATAAACTAAAAATGAGACATAGAAAGAAGATGGAAGATTCTGCTAACAGGAGAAGTTTGAATTTCTACCATTATTGTTTTAGACCCCAGGCTTACCAGTTCTCTCTATATTTTTATTTCTGTACATGTGTGGGAAAAGCCAGAGGGAAATTTCTGGGTTTGTTGAGAGAAAAATGAATGTGTTAGAGATGTTAAAATAAGTTTTTCTGACTTCTACTTCCAAGGACCAAACAGATATATGGATATAGAGCCTCTGGCTAAAACTGTATTGCAGAGTTCATTTTAGGAAAATAAAGGTTGCCTCTGTTCAGAGACAAGTGAGAAGATTACTGAGTGGAGGTAGAAGTTGAGAGGAGTAGTATTAGCAGGTAGAACTTTCCGTGGCAGAACTCTGTACTTCCTTGTCTTATGTAATCCTTATCCACTCACCCAGGGCTGTCATTCCTGCCTCCGTGCCCTCAAGAACAAACGCAGCCAGTACAGTGACATTTTAATAATAATACTTTGTACTTATATAGCACCTGTCAGCCAGTGATCTCAAAGTACTTCCCCTGAGATTAACTCATTAATCCTCACAAGGATAAGTGACATTCCCAAGGTCACAGAAAAGTGAACATCAGGGGTTGGTAGAAGCCTTAAGTTCCTGGCTCACATCAAAACTCCAAAGGCTGTCCACCTGCTTGCCTGCCACAGAGTTGCCTCTGACATAGCCCAGACTCACAGAGCCATCATGTCTTTGTAATTGCATGCATGTGTCTTCCATGGAAATTTTTTTGTTCAATCAGTCTAATAATCAGACCACCTCTGTTTAGAAAATACCTCGTCCATAGCTGGAAAAGTACACATTCTTGGGAAGGGACAGAGAAGGCTGGAATATATCACCCTGTAGAATGTATTACCTTGTATCTTGGATTTGGTGGTTAGCTGCATAAAGCTCACTCAGCCCAGCAGAGCAAAGCAGGTAGGGAAGGCACCTTTGACTAGCTCTGCCTAGAAAATGGCTTTATAAGCAGGCTGGCTAATAGTGAGGTTCAGCACTCAAAGTGATTACATTCTCTCTTTCCCATGGAAGTAAATAACAGCCAGTGCCAAGGGCTTAAGCTGACACAGAAGGGATGCCCAGGGCAATAAGAACACAGAAATAGGGGCTTTGAACAGCTGTTGATCTTTGAACATTGGGACAACCCTGGAAAGAGTCTCTTTTTAGGAGGTGCTTCCCAGGTCATCAAGCTGGGGTTCACAGGCTGAACCTCATTCCTACACAATGTCTGGATTACCACATAGGTGCCTGGAACAAAGAGTCATATATAAGAACCTTGATTGAATCTCATATGTGCAAGAATTGGGGGATATTGAAATTGAAATTCAAACAAACTGTGAAAGCAAAGGAAAAGAATTGGGAGCATATGGTTTGACCTGTGTTTTGACAGTTTAGGATCATGGTTGCAGAAAGCTTACCTGAAAATACTACGGACATCTTCTGGATCATGTTAACAGGGGAAGTGGTTACTGCGTGGAAGGTCAGAGCATCTTCAGCATTTTCTGAATCACTGGGGACTGACTCAAGAACCAATGCAAGAAAACACCTTTAGGTGGGGTGGAAGAAATGACAGATGTGGGAGACAGTCTCTATCAGTCCTGTTGGATATACAAATGGTATGTCCATGACTAGGTAATTAATACAGAGAAGTAAGTGCCAAGTAAGTGTTTTAAAAATAAGCTAAAATATTTTAGAAGAAATAAAAGTCAACCAGAGTTAGTACTATCAGAAAAGTTCCACGTTGTGAGTAAAATTTAAACAACACCCTCAAGACGGGTTGGCTGGAGAGGGAGTACACAAGAGTATCATCATAATAATTGCTATGTATTAAACCCCTACTATGTACTAGATACTTTATTATATATTCATTAGCTTCTGAATCAACACAACAATCTAATAATGAATGAATTATTATACCCAGTTTAAAATTGAGGAAGCAACCTCAGAAAAATATTAAATAATTAAGGAAAGGTGACAGAGTAAGGAAGCAGCAGAAATAGTATTCAAATTCCCCTGTCCAATACCTATCTGGTGATCATGCCCCTATATCATACCTTGTTTCTCTTACTTGGCAATGCTGCATAAACGTAGGAGGAAGGCCAGGTCCATGGCATGAGGTGGGACGCCTATAGCAGTGATTTATCAGGGACATACAGGAGAATGGAGGCAATAAATCTGGAGGTGGCATTCGAGGCTATAGAGTTCATGGCCTTGAATGCCTAACCCAGGAGTTTGGACTCCATGCAGCAGACCCAGGGATCATGGAAATGTTACAAGGAAGGAAGTCTCCAGGGTGTTCTCATAGAAACTTTGTATAGGAGTATCATGGACTGTGGCCAGGTAAGGAGAGTGTCCTGTGAGGGGTTATTGTAATTGTTCAGTCCTGGGGTGTCACTGCTCAGACCTTCAAGTACCCTTGGTGAGAAGAGATGGATGTAAGAATAATTTTAAATGAATATTCAAGAGGATATTGTAGCTGTCAGAAGTCATCCTCTTGGACCAATGGTGGACCAGAATCATGAGAACCTCAAGTTTTCTGACTAAGTCCTTTAAGAGAACAAAGCAGCCTGAACACATGATGCTCAGTTTTCCTCTAGAGGACGTCTGAGAGCAAGGACCACAAGCCCTCCCTTCCTCATCCTCCTCAGGACCAGACCCCACTCTGTGGTCAGGAATAGCTACCTTTATGCAACCATAAACATCCCTGCTTTTATTTAAACATTAATTTCCTCTACTTAGAAGTTGGTCGATTAGGGAATTTTAATATCATATTAAGCAATGATTTGTAATCCAGACATCAGTGACTTCTCATAAAGAAGAGGCTGTAAGGACTGCATGACCTCGAGGAATCTGCATGTGTCTGGAAGGACAGATTCAGATCTGAATTGACTGCGGGAGAGAAGGTAGATTTTAGGCAAAGAACTTGGTGTACAATACAGCTATATGACATTTTCTCACCAAGAGGTCTGTATACATCAATATTCCTAATTCTATCTAGAATTGACAGCCCATTCTTCCCCTCCCCCCCACGGATTGTTATCCTGCTTATTTCTGTCCACTCCCTCTCTAGAGAGAGGGCAATATCATATAGAGTGGAACTGGAACTTACCCACATTTCTGCTCTGTTTTCTCTGGGTTCTTGCAAAGTAGAAGCAACAAGAGCTGACAGGCTCAGGGGGTGTGTATGTGCTGGGTTCAATTCACTCCCCTCCATAGACCCCTTTGTCACAGGTTTAAACAAAAAACTAGTTAACCATCATTTGCCAAGCATGGGGGCAATGGTGACTTTATGCCAGAGAAGATTGGGGTGAAGGATCTGTGACAGCTTTAGAGATAGTGGCAGTGATAGAGCCATAGGGCACCAGTGGAGGGAGTCCGTCTGAGTCCATGGTGGCAGTAGAGTTTATCCTGGTGTCCCAGAATGGGTCTAGGAGGAACTTGAACTCTGGGTGTTGAAGTCCTGCAACACCAGGCATTGGAATAACCCAGGAGCCCCACTGGCAATATATTATATTATTATATTGAGAACCTGTCTAGCTGCCAAAAGGTGGAACCCCCTTTTTCTTCTTCTATAATCACTGTTCTGCAGTTTTTTCATATAGGATTGGCAAGCAGGTGGGGCAGTGTAAATGTCTGATGAACCACCCTTTATATTTTTCATGAGTAATTTCTAGAAATAATGCTCCCCTCAATATAAACTGTCTAACTCTGGATAGACACAAAAGTTAGGAATTTCAAGCAGTTCTCAGGCCAATGGATGATTAAAGAGGCAAGTGAAACCAGGAAACTCCTGCAAGATCATAGGATGAATCGTGCCAACCTCTGCTCTCTCCTTTCACAGAGTGCAGCTGACATTGAGGCTGCGGAGCTGTCACCAAAGCTTGCAATTGCCTCACTACAAGAGAGAGGAGCTGCACCCTGGGAACCTTCTCAGCGCCCCTGAGGCACAGAGACCCAGGATAACAACTGGCGATGCAACCCCTGCTGGCTTTTATTGCATGCTAATGCAATGGGGCCACCAGTCTAAAGTCTGTCTGTGCATAGAAAAGGGATTTCTTTGTGTCTAGTTGGAAGTTGTTTGAAATTCCAGAGAGTAGAAATGAGTATGAGTGGTGCAGGAGGGAAGGAAGGAGGAGGAGGACATAAAGTAGAAAAGGAGGGTGAATGGGAAAGGGTAAAATAAGGATTAGTGAGGGAAAAATGAGAAAAATTCAGAGCTCTGTCTGCTTTAATGAAGTATAACTTAAACAAAATGCAGGGTAAGGGACAAGCAGATACTATTCATTGCATGTTACCAAAACATATCCCCGAGACCGGTGCTGCATGCAACAGGGAAGTCCAAGGTCATGCAACTTCTGAAGAATGAGAAATTGAGCCCAGGTACATCTCCAGAGCGTGTTTTTCCTTAAGGCAGAGTTGTCACTTACTGTGCTCCTTTCTTCCTTTCCAGAAGGGACAGAATCCTCCTAACATAATGAGAAAGATTTCTGTGCTCCCTTCAGAATACCTTTCTTTCATAGTTGTGTCTATTTCCAGGAGTGACTTTGCAGACACTGTTATCAAGTTAGTTGAAAGAACGGAAAAAAGGAGGAAGGGAAAGAAGTAGGAAGAGAGGGATGGAGGGAAGGATGCAAGGGATGGAGGGAGGGGGAGAGGAGGGAGGGAGGAAGGGAAGGAAGGGGGGAGGAAGGAAGAAGAAGAAGGAGAAATGTCCCACTAACACATCACATGCCATATGGTAGATGTGGTGCTAGTTCTACTCTTGGCAGTTTTATGAAGACATACCTCATCCCCAGATCATCCTTAAGCAGAGGCTACAGGGAAAGTTACATAACCTCATCCATGGGAGAGGAGGCTCCATAGTTGCTCCATTCATATTTTCTTTCTCACTGGTCTTCTCCAACTCCCAGACCCTGAGGCACACAGCTGGACTCTTCTACACCCCCACCACTGGGTCCTTCATCCCCTCCTCCAGCTGAGCATGGGGCCCTTCAAGCAGGAAGCAGAAGCTACATTACCTCTTTCTTTTGTAACCTCATGAGTAACATGATGAAGTGTTGAGAACACATAAGGTTTTCAATATACATCTGTGGAGTCAACATTTTCTCTAACATGGAATAAAAAAAACCACGACTCCATGCGATATCTAATTTTTAGCTCTATCATAAAAAGAAGTGTTCCATTGCATAATCTTTGGAATGATTGGTGAAAAGTGTTCAGTGGCTTTTCACGGTGACGTACCCCTCTTGTGTCAAATAGGATCAAAACCATTTGGTGTCAGGGGAACAGAACTGGGGCATGAGCTCACAGTGTGTAGGGACAGGGAGCCACCAACAAGCCCCTTTTCTCTTCATCAAAAACCCAAGTATATTTCCTGTGAATTCACAGAATCATTTTGCTGTATTTAAAAGTCTAAATACTTTTCAAGCACTCACCTGGACCATCCACCTTGATATATGGGCCACAGGAAGGTGAGATATAAAAGAAGTTGATTGGAAACAGCTCTGGGATGTAAGTTCTGCCACTAGTCTGGCTGTGTGATAGTAGACAAGTGTCATCCCTTATCAGTGCCTCAGTTTCTGTCTGCAAAAAAAAGAAGTTGAGCTTGAAAAAGATAAAATCTAATAACTCCTGACCTTAACAGCCTAGGTTTAAGCCTTTAAACTCACACTAGGAATTCTGTAAGCACTTCACTGTCTGGGCACCCCCAGCAGCTTTCTGTGTTAGCACCCATGATTTCTCTGACTCTCTTAAACCTATCTTGTCTTACACAAGATTTTAATCCTAATGTCCAACAAAGTCAAAGGGAGTCAGCTTCTAAAATGAAAAGATTAATGTTGCTATGGATAGGAGAGAAACCAGAGGGAGATTGCTACATGAGCATGAGAATTCTATCTTGTAGGATTTTTTTTCTCCACAGCAAATAAGGTTTATGGATTGCAAGGAGTAGTCTGTTGCATTAAAATTAGTCTTTTTTTACAGTATTTTCCCATTTAAGCCTCACATGGGCAGCCTGCTGGATTGGGCCTGGAAAGGCAGACTCACTAGTTTTTCAATTTAGTTTGTTAATAACCTGCCTTTCATAAAAGCATCAGGCACAGTCACACCAATCCCTAAATCAATAAGATGATGCAGCAATGCCTCACAGAAATGATATTTTTAAAATAAATATATACCATTTCAGCCAGGCCCGTTTGACATCAAATTTATATACTCAATAAGAAAGCACAATTAATGGTCCAAAACTGTATTTTCCTTCACCTATTTCACATTTCAAGAAGCACAGGATTTCTTAAGAAAAAAATAATAAAAGAAGGAAAGAAAAAGGACAAAAAAGTATTCCTTTCATAAATGGAATGAAAGTATTAAAAAACAATGCTGGCTTGTTGCTGCCTCCCTTCAGCCCATCTATCTTGCCTCCAATCTTATTCCTCTCTTGGTTCTGGTCTTTGCACAGATGTTTCCTCTTTAGAGAAAATGTCCTTGATGACCCATGTAAAATAGCACCCCTTCCTGTCCCTTTATCCTGCTCTTCATAATATTTCTTACAGTATATATTTATCATCACCCCTCTGCCCAACAAATGTAAGTTCCCTAGGATCAGGAGCTTTGTTCTTTTGTTCAACACTCTAATCCCAGTCCCCAGAAAAGTGCCTGACTTCTGGTAAGTGTCCAAAGGAAATCTGTGAATAAATGAATGAATGAATGGATGGATGGATGTATAACTACCCCATTTTCTCTCCAAGGTGTATGAATCATATTCATACAGTAAAATAGATATAGAGAACATACACACCTTCCCCTCACTATACAAATCAATCAGTAAGGGTGTATTATTTTTTATAACATTTCCTTCTGGTGTGTGTGTGTGTGTGTGTGTGTGTGTGTGTGTGTGTGTGTGTGTGTAGTATGTATACATGTTAGGAGGTTATTCTAGGTTATTATAAATAATGTAAGATAATAACAAATCTATACTAATTGGGGAATACTACCAATATTGTCGGGCTTACCTATATCCCTTCTTTGTGTCCCCACTTGCTAGGGAAAACTTTATCCTTACCTTCATAGGTTTTATCTTTTCCTACCCCTTTAATGTTTACATCCGTTTACACCAGCCTAAACTGTAGCAAAAGTGGAGGGAAAAAATATGAAAAGTTGCTATGATTTACTAGTGGGAAATTATTTTACGGTCTTTGAAAAATCTAATGAAAGAGAGAAACTACATTTTAACTCTTTTAAAATTACTCTTGGTTGCTGAGCTGTGTTTCACTGAGTCCAACATATGTTAAGGCTGTCTTGCATGGGAGCACAGGCTACACTTGGGTTTTGTTTAATGATCTCTGCATGAGACTTGTACTTGTTAAGGTACCCTCTCCAGCTGTAACTCAGGAAGAATCATCTTCCTAGACTAGTACCAAGAGTGCATTTTCATGAGTGCCTTGGCATATTGTACTTGTATTATCAAGAAGTTTGAGTTGACCCAACCAAAGCCATCATTGTTGTTGGACTGCAAAAACTAAGGAAAATTACAAAGATTTCAGACTACAATAATGACGGAATTCCAAATTGGGGAAAAATATGGACAGAAATAAATGTTTTAAGTAAGAAATCAACCTTGCATATTCTTAATCAGATAAAGGTGTCAAAAATTCCCTTAGCAATATTTGAAAATGATATTAAGTATTTTGTTCTAACTTCTACAGACATCTATTTTCTGAAGAAATCAGTCATTTGAGGGCAAGGAGAAGAGAACAGTGTCAAGTTGAATCAGATCCATGAAGAGCTTAACTGGCATGAGCACAGGCCATGAGGGTCTTGGCTTTGTCCTGAGACTAAAACCAGCATTGGAACTTCTCGTTCAAGCTATTTGATTTAAAAAATAAATAAATAAATAAAGCAGCTTGTGGTATCTGAAGCCTACCTTTCCCATGTGCCCTTTCCATGTACCACCGAGAAGTTAACTGTGCTCGTAACTGAAGTAAAAGGACTGTTAATCATGTTTAGAGCATGCCACTGAAAAAGTAGCAAAATAAACCTCTATAGATGATGAAAATTGATGGCATCGAAGGGAGAAGTTAAAGGACCAGTATCTGTCTACTTTGTTGCAGGACATTCTGCCAAACTGTTGGGCAAAGAAAAGGAAGTATACACGATGGTCTCTTCCTTTCAGCAGAGATAAACTATATGCAAACAAATGTACCATCAGTCAGCGTGGACCATTCACAACCAGTATTATGGGAAACCGGGGTGTTTGGTCAAGTAGGCTACAGATAAAGATGCATCTGAGCCAGACTTTAAAATGTGTCATTTCTTCAGGTCTTTATGAAAATAATCACATAAATAGAATAACGCTGATTTTTCTAAACACTGGTTCACCATGGAACATCAGTTTAATTCATTAGTAATCAGTAGTTGCTCTCATTGTGTATGTATGCTGTGCTAGGCAAGGTATTTCATCTAATCATCACAATTTCCCTATAGATGTAATGGGCATTGTTATGGCTGCTTTTTTACAGATTAGGAAACTGAGGCATAGGGAAGTTAATAACTTGTTCATAGTCCCAGAGGTTAAGGATCCAAGACTCCAACCATAGTCTATCTGATGCCAAAGTCACTGGACTCAATCCTGCATTAATAAAAGCTGAATCTCACTGCACATTTGTCATGAGCCAGTGGCCATTCTAAGCACTGTGTGAGAGCAATTCACTTAACACTTACAACACTGTAGGGAAAATTCAATTATTTCTCATTTTACATATAAAGAAACAAGAAAAGAGAGATCAAGATATTCGTCCAAGTTCACACAGCTAGAAAGTTACAGAGCTGGGAAACAGTCCTGGTAGTTGATTTGAGAGTCAAGTTCATAAGCCCTACACCCTAATGCCTCTCAAGTTTCACATTATTCAAAATGTTCTATATGCATCTACTGCCCATTCTACCCCACAGTGTGGTTTTAAGGTGTGGAGATGGTGTTGACATTTAAACCCTGATTACTCTTTCACCATTCATCTGACTAGTTATTTTAATTTTTAGGTACAGCCAGAACAAGCTACCTTGACTTGGGAAAGTATACAGAGAATTATCAGAGAGATGTGGAAGGTCCCATTGGCTCAAAACCTTCTCTACAGATCCCAGTCAAGTTTTTAAATTTTCAATGTGTGGGTGGTAAGAAGAGAGACCTTTATCAGAGGTAAAACTCAGAGTTATGGTTAGATTGAATGACTTTCCTTTGAAAGAATGAACCAGAGGACTGAGCAGTCAGGATGGGTTGAGGAGAATGAGGGACACTAAAGGTAAAATTAGCAATGGGCTGCCTCAGTACTCAGCAGGTAACACTCGGGACACTAAACTCTATGGAAGGAAAGGGTATCTGCGGAAAGAAGAGAGAATCTCTGGTGGGAAAATAGATGGGAAAGGATACAAATCCTCAATGGTCTCTGCATCATTTCCTGTGACCTGAACTTTGTCTGAGGAACCATGGCCAAGTCCCATAGGGAAATGAAGGAATACCAGCTTGAGTGCAGCCACATTCCCATATTTGTAACGGGTACAGACTTAGAGAGAGACCAGTGTTGTGTAAAACATGAGGTTCAAAAAAGCGAATGATATTGGTCAGTATCAATGGCCAATCTTTAGCATGAGAGCAAATGTCTCCTTTCCCTCTGTGTGGGCTTATCTATTGTAACCACCTCTCCTCCACATGTACTGCTTAGTTAGGGGATATGACTATGAGGCTACATTTTGTCAATAATGAGTTGAGTGTTTAGGGGAACATACTTTACCTTCTGGGCCATCATATCTGTACTTGTGTGCTATTGTCATAGATTTTATTAGTCAAACATAAATTATGGGTGCCATATATACACAGTGTGCTTTCTACTCTGGCAAATAGCACCCTAAGCAACACAATGAGGTGAATATTCTTTTTTTCAATATGTATTTTTAATGAGGTATAGTTGATTTATATTAGTTGCAGATATACAACATAGTGATTCAGAATTTTTATAGATTATACTCCATTTAAAATTATTATAAAATATTGACTATATTACCTATGCAGTATCATAAATAATTGGAGTTTATTTATTTTATACACAGGCATTTTACCTCTTCATCTCCTAGCCCTAACTTGTCCTTCCCCTTTCCCTATCCCCATTGGTAACCACAAGTTTGTTTTCTGTATTTGTGAGACTGTTTCCACTTTGTTATATGCAGTTGTTTGTTTTATTTTTTAGATCCCACATATAAATGATAATGAACAGTATTTGTCTTTTTGTGTCTGGCTTATTTCACTAAGTATCATACCCTCTGAGTCCATCCATGTTGTTGCAAATTGCAAGATTTCATTATTTTCTATGACTGAGTAGTATTCCATTGTGTATATATGTACCACATCTTCTTTATCCATTCCCCTCTCAATGGGCACTTAGGTTGTTTCCATATCCTGGTTATTGTAAATAATGCTACTATGAACATTGGGGTGAATGTATCTTTTCAAATTAGGGTTTTCATTTTCTTCAGATATATGTCCAGAAGTGGAATTGCGTGATCATATCATAGTTCTATTTTTAGTTTTTTTTTTTTTTTTTTTTTTAATGGCTGCATTGGGTCTTAGTTGCAGCATTCAGGATCTTCACTGAGGCATGTGAGATCTTCGTTGCAGCAAGCAGGACTCTCTCTGGTTGTGGTGCACAGGCTCCAGAGTATGTGGGCTCTGTAGTTTGCAGCACACAGGATCTAGTTGAGGTGTGCAAGCTCAATAGTTGTGTTGTGGGGGCTTAGTTGCCCTGAGGCATGTGGGATCTTAATTCCCTAACCAAGGATTGAACCTGTGTCCCCTGCATTGGAAGGCCGATTCATTACCACTGGACCATGAGGGAAGTCCTCTATTTTTAGTTTTTTGAGGAAAGTCCATACTGTTCTCCATAGTGGCTGCATCAATTTACATTCCCACCAACAGCGTACAAGGTTCCCTTTTCTCCACATTCTCACCAACATTTGTTATTTGTGGCCTTTTTGATAATAGCCAGTCTCACAGGTGTGAGGTGATATCTCATTATTATTTTGATTTGCCTTTTCCTGATGATTAGCGATGCTGAGCATCCTTTCATGTGCTTCTTGGCCATCTGTATGTCTTCTTTGGAAAAATGTTTCTTCAGGTCTTCTGCCCATTTTTAATTGGGTTGTTTGTTGTTTTGATATGGAGTTGTATGAGCTGTTTATATATTTTTGATATTAACTCCTTATCGAGCATATCACTTTCAAATGTCTTCTACCATTCAGTAGGTTGTCTTTTCATTTTGTAGATGGTTTCCTTTGCTATGCAAAAACTTTTAAGGTTAATTAGGTCCCATTTGTTTATTTTTGCTTTTGTTTCCTTTGCTTTAAGAGACAGATGGAAAAATATTGCTATGATAGACATCAAAGAATGTTCTGCCTATGTTCTCTTCTAGGAGTTTTATTGTTTCCAGTCTTACATTTAGGTCTTTAATAAATTTTGAATTTATTTGTGTATATCATGTGATAAATTTTTATAATTTTATTCTTTTACATATAACTGTTCAGTTTTCCTAGCACCACTGATTGAAGAGACTGTTTTTTCTCCATTGTACATTCTTTCTTCAGTTGTTGTAGATTAATTGCCCATAAGTAGGTGGGTTTATTTCTGGGCTTCCTATTCTGCTCCATTAATCTCTGTGTTTGTTTTTGTACCAGTACCATAGTGTATTGATTACTGTACCTTTGTAGTATAATCTGAAGTCAGAGAGCATAATACCTCAAGCTTTGTTTTTTTCTTGTTTGCTTTGGGTATTCAGGGTTTTTTGTGTTCCCAAACAAATTTTAGGTTTGTTTGTTCTAGTTCTGTGAAAAATGTCACTAGAATTTTGATAAGTGAAGTTAATGTTCTTAATCCCAATCTATGGGTAAAATACTGGTTAGTCAGACACCTTGTAACTCAGTCATAGTTAGAAAGCTTGGGGGGACCAAGCCAAGATTTGATCTCATTTCTGCTTGATTCCAGAAATGATGCATTTCACCACTGCTGCCTTCCTGTTTTCTTATATCATGCCTAATCTTTTGTTATGAAAAGAAAAATTTAAATAAATAATTAAACTTTATTCCTTTTCAAAGGTATATTTCAGGCAGCAGTATGCTGGGCACCTCAGGTTTTGATACAGATGGAGAGTCAGAAAGGGTGCCCATCTTATACCTATTAAACAGACTCAAACAATTTCTAGTCCATGGGACCATATGCCTGACTGGTCTCAACACCCAAAGTTTTGATTGTGTCTCTGATTTTATTTGCTGATAGTTCAAGTGTGATTACTTTCTGGCCTGAAGATGTGAATGCAAGGATGGTGGGGTGGGTTTAGGGAGAAATGTAATTTAATTTAAATTGTATTTTTGAGCAAACAAGACACTTGGATATCATTCTGTATGTACTGGAATATGTCACTCGGCATATTCATCCAGTCATACTTAAACTTAAAATTCCCCACATCCTGAGGCTACACTTGCAGTAAATAACATTAAAATTTGGATGGAGGCTGCAAATCTGAGATTTGTGAGTCCTGAGTGTTTATTGGAAGACAACAGGGGCCACAGATCAATTCAGCATGCATGGCATGTCCTCTGCACAATGTTGTCTGTGAACTAGGAAAAAAAATCAATAGGTCAGCTCATCCACTGACCACAGAAGCTTACCTGCCAACCCATTGCAGCAGACCCAGGAAATGCGGGAAATCTATAACAAAAAGGAAATATAAAGTAACGCTGGCTTTAATTATGAAAAAGTGTTCAAAAAGCATGAATAAAGTTTGTCATCATTTATACATAAAAAAAGTTTGTCATGAGTCAGTTTTGTGGACAAGATGCTGAAAATTCAGTCATAAAGACTCTGCAAACATTTCATCTGTGGAAATAGACTTTACCAGTGGTTATAGGCCTTTATTCAAAAGCTGCATCTGGCATATCTATATTATGTTTCCTGACTCCTCACCCAATTCAGCCAAATTAACCATCTGTCTTGTTGGATAAGAGGAATCTTCTCAGTAAAGATCATTGTTCCCAAGTCATTTACTCCAAACAGAGTCACTTGAAACCAGGGTTTAGTGCAATCACCTTAAAGATTAAGGTTCTTTTTATGAACACCTAGCACACAGACCACAGATGCTACAAAGCCTCCAGGAGTTGCACATCATGCTCTCATTGGCCTGTACTGTTTTCCTGCAGGCTACTGATATGTGATTTTTGTGAGTTCACACCAGCATGGAAAAGTTAATCCACAAACAGTCCAGCGTGGGATTTTTCAGGTTGCCATTTTAGGAAAATGCTGCTTGTCTCATCAAGACTGAGACCTTGCCAAAGTCTCAACCTCACCACTTTCTTGCTGGTTTCATCATTCAACAATTCCTGCCAACATCTGTACAGTATTTTACTCTCCTCAAATGACTTTATCTAATTCCATCCACATAATAATCCCTCCCATCCATTACTATTTTTCTCATTTTAGAGTTGAAGAAACAGATTTAACTATTCAGGAAGTGGTCCAGACAGAAAGATACAGCAGAGCTAAAGTTAAACCAAGATTTCATGGCAGTGGGCAGTCTTCCATCCTCCTTTACTCCTGCCTGGGGCCCCTGACTTAAACCCGATGTCCAGAACTCCCTTCATTTCTGTTACTCCTCCCTGTGATATTGCTTCCAGAATGCATTATGCAACCATTCCCCACTGCCACCCCTCCCAGTCTTATAAGCTTCCCCCTTAGAGCTCTGTTTAAATATATCAACCAACTACTTTCTTTTGGTCTCTACTTCTCAGTGTAGAAGGCTTTTCAACTAACTTTCAGAACCAATAAACAATAATCCCATTAACAGCCCAGTGTAACTGATAATATCTGAATGTATATGACCTTTCAGAATATCTGGATTTTGAGATAAAGTTAATTGAAGAGTCCAAGAAATTAATTTCCAATAATGAAATTTTAGACATGGTAACTAGACTGGGATTGTTTATTGCTTGAATCTATGGACCCTAAGCTTTTTCAAGAACTTACGTCTACCAAACCTTTTCTTTTTCTGCATTTGCTTTAGGGTTATTTTAACTAAAACTGAGGTTGGAAAACTGATTATGGAATGATTTGGTAGAAGGAGAAAGAGTGACTTCTGGAATCATATTTGACCTCCAAATCTTTCTTGCACCACCTATTATACAGCTTAAAATTCCACAGCCATTTATTCCTTTAGGTTATGCATTTCTCTACCCATATGTCTCTTTAAAAGTGGAAAATGGTCTGAGAGCAGACTTCATTAAGCTATTTTCAATATCTAATACTTCGTGGTAAATGATATAATAAATACTTTTTTCAATCAGAAGAAGAGCCATAGCACATGCCTGACAAATGATAAGCACTCAGTGCTTGTAACTATCATCATTTTATTACCAAGTGAATGTGGGCAAAGTATCACATCTGCATTTGGGGTAACTATTAATGTAGCGGTATCATTGGATGTGTGTTTCCTTACTGATTAGTGCTTTGTTTGACTGAGTAATCAAGGACAAAATATTTAATAATTCTGAGCCTCAATTTCCCTATTTAAAAATGACATTCATAATTTCTACCTCATTGATGATTGTAAAGATTAAGTGAAATGAAAATCAGTGGGTGTAGTGAAGTACACATTGATCTCACATATAAGGTATCCATTAAAAACAAAGGCATCCTCTATGGATGCAACTGTTTCTGCACCCAAGTTCCAGAAATAACATAAGCCCAGCTGTCCCTGAGCTCCCTGAGCCTTCTGGTCCTATTCATCCCAGGGGCTCATTACAAGATCACTGTGCCCAACAGCTTGTCCTGGATGGAGATAGTCCCCAAACTACAGGTTCTGTCAGAGACAGCTAACTTGTAACATTCTAGATCTTTCATGGTCAAGATTCAGAAAACACTTTTCGGAAAAAATTGGGGGAAGGTGTCTGAGACTTTATAGATTGAAGAGACTGATATCCTGGAGTTTTAAAAAATTTGTACATCCTGCCCCCCCCACTCCCCCTCCAACCCCATTCACAGAATTGCTCAGAGTGGTTCTGTCTCCAGGCTGGCAGATCCAAGACAAGATGCCCCACAGACTGCATTATTCCACACCTTGGGTGAGTAGTCAATCTGAGACCCATCTCTGTAAGTATGACTGACATAACTGTGACCACATCTTAGGCAGCCCCACCTGGAGTCCTTGGTGAGACCTCCAAAGTCATATAAACTCCATCAGGGAGAGGGGCCTTTCAGAAATGTTACTTACACTGTCTCAATGCCATTTCTTTGTTGTGTTGTTATTGATCCTTTATAATTTTAACAAAATTGTTTGTATTTAAGGTATAAATCATGATGATTTAATATACATATACATAGTGAAATAATTTCTATAGTCAAACTACTTAATATATCTATCTCATCTCATAGTTACCATTTTGTGTGCATGTGTATGTGTGTTGAGAACACCTGAAATCTATTCTCTTAGCAAATTTCCAGGATTCAATACAATATTAATAACTCTACTCATTGTACTGTACATTAGATTGCTAGACTTTTTTATCCTATAAAACTGCAACTCTGTAACTTTTGGCCAACGTCTCACCTTTTCCCCACCTCTCTACCTCTGGTAACCACAATTCTATTCTCTGTTTCTATATATTCATTCCTGTGGTGATAAGGTGTGAGAGGCAGCCTTTTAGACATTCTTGAATACTATAAATAGCTGGAAATACCATATTTAGCACTTATTTGGCCACTGAATTGGATAGTCTTGATCTACGTGCATGGTATCTCTACATAATCCCTTGAGATAACTTTCTGGGATATTTTAAACTGTTTGCTACAACAAATACATTGGGGTGAACACCTGGGGTAGAATTTCTGTCTCATGTACTTTCCATCAGTGGCATCCACATAATGCTGAATATGGTGTCAGAAATTTGACAGTTGGAACCCCCTTTGCCTATCAAACTATTCCATAATCTGGGGGGTTAATGCTTGAGTACCATGGGCTTTATCATGTTTCAATATTTCACTCTGTCCTAATACATGTATTCTGAACAAAGCAACACAGGAGCAACACAAACAAAATAAAAGTTGAAGTGGATGTGTTTGGACCTTAGACACCTGTGTAATGACCCCAAAACCAGATTCTTACTTAGAATACTGTCTCCATGTGTCAGAATTGAGTCCTCTTTCACTGTTCTAAGAGATACCATGGGAAAAGACCAACTCCAAAGATTTTTCAAAATTGGTCCCAGTGAAAGTGTACTATTCCACTTAGAGATGGAAAAAAGTTCACCAATTTTTGAATCTTACAAGTACATTAGCAGGAGTGAGGGTATCTAGTGGCAATGTGTCAAGAACCTACTTCCCTCTTCAGAATGTGCCTCAGATACTTAGACGAATGTGAGGAACCCTGGTTCCCCTCATCCCAGGAACAAAATGCCAGAAGGCAGTATCTGGGATGTTCTCAACTCTAATAACACCTTCCCTGCCAAACCCAGAAGGGTCTGAGGTGAGCACTTGTAGCCATAAGTGGAAAAAAAGTGTAATCATACTTTGTGCTTGAGGTCTCTTTCATTTGTCAGGGTTCCAAACTCCCTGCTCTAATATGACTTCTCCCCATTTCCATCTACATTCTTCATATCTGGTTTCTGTCTTTTTGTCTCACCTCTTGAATGGAACTTTCTTCTGGATTTCTCAATTAGCTTCAGATATCATTATCGCCCCTCCCTGCTGTCACATGGATTGCTCTTGACACTGCACTCCATGTCCATAAACCAGGTTCACTGGTCATCTCTACCTCCAAAAACCATCCTACAACCTTAGCCTGAATCAGCTCTCAAGGAGGAGTACTTGGATAATTTTAAGGTAACCACATAACTCCATCTCAAACTCTCTACTCACCATATTCTTAAATTTTTACTTTCATATTCCTATGACTTTGCCTGAGGTTCTGATTGCTTTTGAAATATACACACACTTGGAGAAGGTAAATTTTACACTTTATCAAACATGTTCATCTCCATACACGTGAAATGTTCACATCTTTTTAAAAGGTGGTAGAAAGGAGAGGTAGGGTAAAAGAATGTGGATCTTAACCTCCAAACTGCAGTTGAGGTAGAAAAACCTGTCTCTGAGGAAGCAATAAAGCCTTTGCTCCTGAAAATGTAAGTTGCCACCCTCTCAATGTTGTGAAGTGCTGACCCCATTGTAGCACATTTCTCCATGAATTACAACCACCTGTAACAAACATTTCTGATAGGCACTCACACCTATTTGGATCTAAGCTGTAAATATTTTCCCATACCCTAAAACTGATGCCTGAACTTTACAATGCACATATTGAATAAATATATTTTGCTAAATAAACTTGCAAGCTACTATATGCATTGCATGTAAACTTTTTTAGGCAAAGATTTTAATTTTATAGACTGTAAAATATGATTATTGCTCTATTTATCTTGATGTACCTCTATGAAAATGTGACTGCTGTGATTGGAAAGTCATGCCATATCTAAAATTAGACACTTTATTTGGAATTTTAAGATATCTCCTGCCCAATATGTATAATTATAACTACCTTGAAAAATTAGTGTTTTTTTGCATAAACATTTTTAACTGTTCTGGCTATAATCCTGAAGTGATGTGTATGCATTGTGAGAGAGGAGGAGCTGGTCACTGATATAAAAACAGGGTTCAAGAATTCGAGTTGGGATGAGGAGGGGCACCTTCAAGATGGAAGTGGAATAAGACAAGGAGATCAACTTCCTCCCAACAAATACAACAAAACTACATCTACATGTGGAACAATTCCTACAGAACACCTACTGAACACTGGCAGAAGACCTCACTTCCCAAAAGGGAAGAAGCGCCCCACATAACTGAGTAAGGCAAAAGAAAAAAGGAAAAACAAATACAAAAGAATAGAGATGGTACCTATACCTCGTGGAGGGAGCTGTGAAGGAGGAAAAGTGTCCACACACTAGGAAGCCCCTTCACTGCTGGAGACAAGGGGTCATGGAGGGGGAGCTTCAGAACCATGGAGAAGAGTGCAGCAACAGGTGTGCAAAGGACAAATTAGAGAGATTCCCACTCAGAAGATTGGTGCCAACCAGCACTCACCAGGCTGAGAGGCTTGTCTGCTCACCCACTGGGGCAGGTGGGGGCTGAGAGCTGAGGCTTTGGCTTCGGTGGTCAGATCCTAGGAAGAGAACTGGGGTTGGCTGTGTGAACACATCCTGAAGGGAGCTATTGCACCACAGCTAGCTGGGAGGGAGTCCAGGAAAAACTCTGTACCTGCCTAAGAGGAAAGAGATGATTGTTTCAGGGTGTATACATAGAGGGGATTCAGAGCACCAACTAAACAAGCTCCAGAGAGGGGTGTGAGCTGTGGTTATCAGCACAGACCCAGAGACGGGCATGGAATGCTAAGGCTGCTGTGACAGACTACAAGAAGACTGTGTGCATACATAGGTCACTATCTGCACCTCTCCTCCCCGAAGGCTGTGCAACCTGCCACTGCCAGGGTCCTGTGATACAGGGACAATTTCCCTGAGAGAACACATGGCACAGCACAGGCTGTTGCAAAGTCAAACCAACCTCTGCCACTGCAGGCTTGCCCCACAACTGGTACCCCTCCCTCCCCCCAGCCTGAGTGAGACAGAACACACTAATCAGCTGCTCCTTTAAACTTTCTGGGTGGGGAAGAGTTGCCCTCAGACAACCTACACACAGAGGCAGGGTCAAATCCAAAGCTGAAGACCAGGAGCTGTGTGAACACAGAAGAGAAAGAGAAATTTCTCCCAACAGCCTCAGGAGCAGAGGATTAAATCTCCACAATCAACTTGATGTACCCTGCATCTGTGGAATACCTGAATAAACAATGAATCATCCCAAAATTGAGGCAGTGGTCCTTGGGAGCAAATGGAGATTTGGGGTTTGCTTTCTGCATATAATTTGTTTTTGGCTTTATGTTTTTTGTAGTTTAGTATTTAGAGCTTATTATCATTGGTAGATATGTTTATTGATTTGGTAGCTCTCTTCCTTTTATATATATAGTTTTATATATATATATATATATATACATAGTTATATATATATATATATATATATCATTTACTTTTTCTCTGTTTTTAATGTGTATGTGAATACTTCTTTTTGTGATTTGTCTGTATAGCTTTGCTTTTGCCATTTGTCCTTGGGTTCTGACTGTCCATTTCTTTTTTTCTTTGTTTGTTTGGTTTTGAGTATAGATTTTAGAGTTTGTTATCATTGGTAGATTAGTCATTGGTTGGGTTGCTCTCTTCTTTCTTTCTCTTTTTTTATTACTTTTTAATTTTTTTATATTAAACAATATTTTTCCTATTCTAGTAACTTTATTTTATTTATTTTCTTTCTTCTTTCTTTCTTTCTTTCTTTCTTTCTTTATTTCCTTCTTTCTTTCTTTTCTTCCTTTCCTTCTGAGCCCTGTGACTGACAAGGTCTTGGTGCTCCAGCTGGGAGTCAGGCCTGAGCCTGTTACATGGGAGAGCAGAGTTCAGGACATTGGTTCACCAGAGATCTAACAGCCCCATTTAACATCAAGAGGTGAAAGCTCTCTCAGAAATCTCTATCTTAATGCAAAGACCCAGCTCCACTCAAAGACTAGCAAGCTACAGTGCTGGACACCCTATGCCAAACAACTAGCAAGAAAGGAACACAAAACCACCCATTAGGAGAGAGGCTGCCAAAACTCATAATAAGTTCACAGACACCTCAAAAATACCACCAGATTTGGTCCTGCCCACCAGAAAGACAAGGTCCAGCCTCATCCACCGGAACACAAGCACCAGTCCCCACCACCAGGAAGCCTACATAACCCACTGAACCAAACTTACCCACTGAGAGCAGACACCAAAAAAAAAAAAATGGGAACTATGAACCTGTAACATACAAAAAGGAGACCCCAAACACAAAAAATTAAGCAAAATGCGAAGATCGAGAAATACACAGCAGATGAAGGATCCAGTTAAAGGCTCTACTAGACAAAACAAATGAAGAAGAAATAGCCAGTCTACCGGAAAAACAATTCAGAGAAATGAGAGTAAAGATGACCCAAAATTTTGGAAATAGAATGGAAAAAATACAAGAAATATTTAACAAGGACCCAGAAGAACTAAAAAGCAAACACACAATGATGAACAACACAATAAATGAAATTAAAAATCCTCGAAACGTTTAACAAGGACCTAGAAGAACTAAAGAGCAAACAAAAAATGATGAACAACACAATGATGAAATTAAAATTCTCTAGAAGGCTTTAGTAGCAGAATAACTGAGACATAAGAACGGATAAGTGACCTGGAAGATAAAATATTGGAAATAACTACCATACATTAGAAAAAAGAAAAAAAGAATGAAAAGAATAGAGGACAATCTCAGACACCTCTGGGACAACATTAACTACACCACCATTCGAATTATAGGGGTCCCAAAGAAGAAGAGGGAAAAAAAAAGGAATGAGAAAATATTTGAAGAGATTATAATTGAAAACTTCCCTAATATGGGGAAGGAAAGAGTCAATCAAATCCAGGAAGTGCAGAGAGTCCCTTACAGGATAAATCCAAGGAGAAACGTGCCAAGACAGATATTAATCAAACTATCAAAAATTAAGACTAAGAAAAAAATATTAAAACAACAAGGGAAAAGCAATTACTAACATACAAGGGACCAGAGGGCAGACAGCAGAAGCAAGAACTAAAATCCTGCAGCCTGTGGAACAAAAACCACATTCACAGAAAGATAGACAAGATGTAAAGGCAGAGGGCTATGTACCAGATGAAGGAACAAGATAAAACACCAGAAAAACAACTAAATGAAATGGAGATAGGCAATCCTCCAGAAAAGCAATTCAGAATAATGATAGAGAAGATGATCCAAGACCTCTGAAAAATAATGGAGTCAAAGATCGAGAAGATGCAAGAAATGTTTAACAAAGATCTAGAAGAATAAAAGAACAAACAAACAGAGATGAGCAATAAAATAACTGAAATGAAAAATGAACTAGAAGGAGTCAATAGCAGAAAAATGGAGGCAGAAGAACGGATAAGTTACCTGGAAGACAGAATGGTGGAATTCACTGCTGCAGAACAGAATAAAGAAAACAGAAAGAAATGAAGACAGTCTAAAAGCCCTCTGGGAAAACAATAAATGCAACAACATTTGCATTATGGGGATCCCAGAAGGAGAAGAGAGAGAGAAAGGACCCAAGAAAATATTTGCAGAGATGATAGTCGAAAACTTCCCTAACATGGGAAAGGAAATAGCCACCGAAGTCCAGCAAGCACAGAGTGCCCCATACAGGATAAACCCAAGGAGAAATATGCTGAGACACATAGTAATCAAATAGGCAAAAAATTAAAGACAAAGAAAAATTTTGAAAGCAGCCAGGGAAAAATGACAAATAATATAGGAGGGAATTCCCATAAGGTTAACAGCTGATTTCTCAGCAGAAACTCTACAAGCCAGAAGGGAGTGGCAGGATATATTTGAAGTGATGAAAGGGAAGAACCTACAACCAAGATACTCTATCCAGCAAGGACCTCATTCAGAGTTGATGGAGAAATCAAAAGTTTCTCAAACAAGCAAAAGCTAAGAGAATTCAGGTCCAAGAACCAGCTCTACAACAAGTGCTAAAGGAACTTCTCTAAGGGGGAAACACAAGAGAAGAAAAGGACCTACAAAAACAAATGCAAAACAAATAAGAAAATGGTAATAGGAACATACGTATCAATAATTGCCTTAAACGTGAATGGATTAAAACTCCAACTAAAAGACACAGGCTTGCTGAATGGATACAAAAGCAAGACCCATATATATGCTGTCTACAAGAGACCCACTTCAGACCTAGGGACACATACAGACTGAAAGTGAGGGGATAGAAGAAGATATTCCATGCAAATGGAAATCAAAAGAAAGCTGGTATAGCAATTCTCATATCAGATAAAATAGGCTAGACTTCAAAATAAAGAATATTCCACAAGACAAGGAAGGACATTATATAATGATCAAGGGATCAATCCAAGAAGAAGATATAACAATTATAAATATACATGCACCCAACATAGGAGCACCTCAATATATAAGTCAACTGCTAACAATACTAAAAGAGGAAATCGACGGTAACACAATAATAGTCGGGGACTTTAACACCTCACTTACCCCAATGGAAAGATAATCCAAACAGAAAATTAAAAAGAAAACAGAAACTTTAAATGACACAATAGATCAGATAGTTTTAACTGATATTTATGGGACATTCCATCCCCAAACAGCAGATTACACTTTCTTCACAAGTGTGCATGGAACATTCTCCATGATAGATCACATCTTGGGTCACAAATCAAGCCTCAGCAAATTTAAGAAAATTGAAATCATTTCAAGCATCTTTTCTGAACACAATGTTAGGAGATGAGAAATCAATTACAGGGAAAAAAACTGTAAAATACACAAACACATGGAGGCTAAACAATACATTACTGAATAACCAAGAGATCAGTGAAGAAATCAAAGAGGAAATCAAAAAATACCTTGAGACAAATGACAATGAAAACACAATGATGCAAAATGGATGGGATGCACCAAAAGCAGTACTACAAGGGACGTTTATAGCAATAAAAACCTACATCAAGAAACAAGAAAAATGTCAAATTAACAATCTAGGAGGAGCTTCAAGATGGTGGAAGAGTAAGATGCAGAGATCACCTTCCTCCTCACAAATACATCAGAAATATATCTACATGTGGAGCAATGCCTACAGAACACCTAATGAATGCTGGCAGAAGACCTCAGACCTCCCCAAAGGCAAGAAACTCCCCACGTACCAGGGAAGAGTAAAATAAAGAAGAAAAAACATAGGCAAAGAATAGGGAAGGGACCTGAACCAGTGGGAGGGAGCTGTGAAGGAGGAAAGTATTTGACACACTAGGAAGCACCTTGGTGGGTGGAGACAGTTGCTGGCAGAGGGGTGGAGCTTCAAGGCCATGGAGAAGAGCACAGCAACAGGGGTGCAGAGGGCAAAGCAGAGAGATTCCCGCACAGAGGGTGAGTGCCGACCAGGACTCACCAGTCCGAGAGGCTTCTCTGCCCAACCTCCAGGATGGGTGGAAGCTGGGAGCTGAGGCTCAGGCTTAGGTCAGATCCCAGGGAGAGGACTGTGGTTGGCAGGTTGAACACAGACTGAAGGGGTCTATTGTGCCACAGTTAGCCAGGAGGGAGTCCGGGAAAAAGTCTGGAGCTGAAGAGACAAGAGACTTTTTCTTGCCTCTTTGTTCCTTGGTGCGCTAGGAGAGGAGATTAAGAGCACCACTTAAAGGAGCTCCAGAGACAGGAAGGGGTGCAGCTGTCAGCATGGACCCCAGTGACATGCATGGGACACTAAGTCTACTACTGCAGCCACCAAGAAGCTTGTGTGAAAGCACAGGTCACTTTCCACATGTTCCCTCTCAGGAGCTTGTGCAGCCCACCATTGCCAGGGTCCCGTGATCCAGGGACAACTTCCCCGAGAGAATGCATGGCATGCCTCAGGCTGGTGAAATGTCATGGTGGCCACTTAGGATGCAGGCTCTCCCTGCATCTGTACCCATCCCTTCCCATGGCCTGAGTGAGCCAGAGCCCCCGAATCAGCTGCTCCTTTAACCCCTTCCTGACTGAGGGAAGAACAGATGCCCTCAGGCAACCTACATGCAGAGGCGGGTCCAAACCCAAAGCTGAACACTGGGAGCTGTGCGAACAAAGAGAAAGATAAATTTCTCCCAGCAGCCTCAGGAGAGGCAGATTAAATCTGCACAATCAACTTGATGTACCCTGCATCTGTGGAATACCTGAACAGACAGCAAATCATACCAAATTGAGCAGGTGGACATTGGGAGCAACAATATATATATATTTTTCCCTCTTTCACTTTGTGTGAGTGTGTATGTGTATGCTTCTGTGTGTGATTTTGTCTGTATAGCTTTGCTTTTACCATTTGTCCTAGGGTTCTGTTGGTCTGCTTTTTATTATTTTTATAATTACTTCAATTTTTTTCTTAATAATTATTTTATATGTTTTATGTTAATAACTTATTTTACTTTATTTTACCTTCTTTCCTTCTTTCTTTCTTTTTCTTTCTTTCTTTTGTTCTTTCTTTCTTTCTTTCTTTCTTTCTTTCTTTCTTTCTTTCTTTCTTTCTTTCTTTCTTTCTTTCTTTCTTTCTTTCTTTTTCTCCCTTTTATTCTGAGCTGTGTGGAGGACAGGCTTTTGGTGCTCCAGCCAGGAGTTAGGGCTGTGTCACTGAGGTGGGAAAGCCAAGTTGAGGACACAGATCTACAAGAGACCTCCCAGCTCCATGTAATATCAAACAGTGGAAATCTCCCAGAGATCTCCATCTCAATGCCAAGACCCAGCTCCACTCAATGAACAGTGAGCTACAGTACAGAACACCCTATGCCAAACAACTAGCAACACAGGAATACAACTACATCCATTAGCACAGGGGCTGCCTAAAATCATAATAAGGACACTGACACCTCAAAACACACCATCAGACATGGACCTGCCTACCAGAAAGATAAGATCCAGCCTCATCCACCAGAACATAGGCACTAGTCCCCTCCACCAGGAAGCCTATACAACTCATGGAACCAAACTTAGCCACTGGGGACAGACAACAAAAACAATGGAAACTATGAACAGGCAGCCTGTGAAAAGGAGACCCCAAACATAGTAAGTTAAGAAAAATGAGAGGACAGAGAAACATACAACAGATAAAGGAGCAAAGCAAAAATCTAACAGACATAACAAATGAAGAGGAAATAGGCAGTCTACCTGAAAGAGAATTCAGAATAATGATAGTAAAGATGATCCAAAATCCTGGAAATAGAATGGAGAAAATACAAGAAACGTTTAACAAGGACCTAGAGGAGCTAAAGAGCAAAGAAGCAGAGATGAACAACACAATAAATTAAATTAAAAATTCTCTAGAAGGTATCAATATCAGAATAAATGAGACTTAAGAATGGATAAGAGACCTGGGAGATAAAATGGTGGAAATAACTACTGCAGAGCAGAATAAAGAAAAAAGAAAGAAAAGAATTGAAGACAGTCTCAGAGACCTCTGGGACAACATTAAATGCACCAACATTCATATTATAGGGGTCCCAGAAGAAGAAGAGAAAAAGAAAGAGACTGAGAAAATATTTGTAGAGATTATAATTGAAAACTTCCCTAATATGAGATTGGAAATAGTAAATCAATTCCAGGAAGCACACAGAGTCCCATAAAGTATAAATCCAAGGAAAAAGATGCCAACACACATATTAATCAAACTCTAAAAAGTTAAATACACAGAACAAATATTAAAAGCAGCAAGGGAAAAACAACAAATAACACATAAAGGAATCCCCATAAGGTTAACAGCTGATCTTTCAGCAGAAACTCTGCAAGCCAGAAGGGAGTACCAGGACATATTTAAACTGATGAAAAGAGAAAAACCTACAACCAAGATTACACTACCCAGCAAGGATATCATTCAGATTTGATGGAGAAATTAAAAGCTTTACAGACAAGCAAAAGCTAAGAGAATTCAGCACCACAAAACACGTTTTACAACAAATGCTGAGGGAACTTCTTTAGGAAGGAAACACAAGAGAAGGAAAAGTCCTAAAATAATAAACACTAAACAATTAATAAAAAGTTAATAGGAACATGCATATTGATAACTACATTAAATTAAAATGGATTAAGTGCTCTAATGAAATGACATAGCCTGGCTGAATGGATACAAAAACGAAACCCATATATATGCTGTCTACCAAAGACGCACCTCAGAACTAGGGACACATAGAGTGAAAGTGAGGGGAAGGAAAAAGATATTCCATGCAAATGGAAATCAAAAGAAAACTAGAGTAGCAATTCTCATATTAGAAAAAAAAAAAAGACTTTAAAATATAGACTATTAAAAGAGACAAAGAAGGACACTCCATAATGATTAAGGGATCAATCCAAGAAGAAGATATAACAATTTTAAATATTTATGCACCCAACATTGGAGCACCTCAGTACATAAGGCAAATATTAAGAGCCATAAAAGTGGAAATCAGTAGTAACACAATCACAGTAGGGGACTTTAACAGCCCCACTTTCACCAATGGACAGATCATCCAAAATGAAAATGAATAAGGAAACACAAGCTTTAAATGATACATTAAAAAAGATGGACTTAATTGATATTTACAGCACTTTCCATCCAAAAACAATAGAATACACATTCCTCTCAAGTGTTCATGGAACATTCTCCAGGATAGATCATATCTTGGGTCACTAATCAAGCCTAGGTAAATTTAAGAAAATTGAAATTTTATCAAGTATCTTTTCTGACCACAACCCTATGAGACAAGATAACAATTACAGGAAAAAATCTGTAAGAAATACAAACATGGAGGCTAAACAACACACTACTTAATAACCAAGAGATCAGTGAAGAAATCAAAGAGGAAATCAAAAAATACCTAGAAACAAATGACAAGGAACACAACGACACAAAACCTATGGGATGCAGCAAAAGCAGTTTAAAAGGGAAGCTTATAGCCATACAAGCATACCTTAAGAAACAAGAAACATCTCAAATAAACAACCTAACCTTACACTTAAAGAAATTAAAGAAAGAAAAACAAACAAAAACCCAAAGTTAGCAGAGGAAGGAAATCATAAAGATGAGATCAGAAATAAATGAAAAAGAAATGAAGGAAATGATTGCAAAGATCAATAAAACTAAAAGCTGATTACTTGAGAAGATGAACAAAATTGACAAACCGTTAGCCAGACTTATCAAGAAAAAATGGGAGAAGACTCAAATCAATAGAATTAGAAATGAAAAAGGAGAAGCAACAAATGACACTGCAGAAATACAAAGGATCATGAGAGATTACTACAAGCAACTATAAGCCAATGAAATGGACAACCTGGAAGAAATGGACAAATTCATAGAAATGCACAACCTTCTGAGATTGAACCAGGAAGAAATGGAAAATATTAGATGAGCTACCACCTATCCTCCTCAAACTTTTCTAAAATACAGCAGAGAGAAGAACACTCCCAAACATATTCTATGAGGCCACCATCACCGTGATACCAAAACCAGACAAAGATGTCACAAAGAAAGAAAATTACAGGTGAATATCACTGATGAATATAAATGCAAAAATCCTCAACAACGGCTTCCCTGGTGGTTCAGTGGTTTAGGGTCAACCTGCCAATGCAGGAGACGTGGGTTCTTGCCCTGGTCAGGGAAGATCTCACATGCCATGGAGCAGCTAGGCACGTGAGCCATGACCACTGAGCCTGCATGTCCAGAGCCTGTGCTCTGCAATGGGAGAGGTAACAAAAGTGAGAGGCCCAAGTATCATAAAAACAAAACAAAAAATCCTAAACAAAATACTAACAAACATAATCCAACAGCTCATTAAACATATCGTAAACCATGATCAAATGGGGTTTATCCCAGGAATGCAAGGATTCTTCAATATATGCAATCAATCAATGTGATACACCATAATAACAAATTGAGAGGAAAAAACATGATCATCTCAATAGATGCATGAAAAGCTTTTGAATTAATTCAACAGCAATTGATGATAAAAACTTTCCAGAAAATAGGCATAGAGGGAACTTACCTTAACATAATAAAATCCATATATTACAAACCAACAGACAACATCATTCACAAAGGCAAAAAATTGAAACCATTTCCACTAACATCAGGAACAAGACAAGGTTGCCCACTCTCACGAATTTTATTCAACATAGTTTTGGAAGTTCTAGCCACAGCAATCAGAGAAGAAAAAGAAAGAAAAGGAATCCAAATCTGAACCGAAGCAGTAAAGCTGTCACTGTTTGCAGATGACATGATACTATACATAGAGGATCCTAAAGATGCCACCAGAAAACTACTAGAGCTAATCAATGACTCTGGCAAAGTAGCAGGATACAAACTTAATGCACAGAAATCTCTTGCATACCTATACACTAATGATGGAAAATCTGAAAGTTAAATTAAGAAAACACTCCCATTTACAATTGCAACAAAAAGAATAAAATATCTAGGAATAAAACTGTCTAAGGAGAAAAATGACCTGTATGCAGAAAATTATGACACTGATGAAAGAAATTAAAGATGATACAAAAAAAGGAGAGATATACCATGTTCTTGGATTGGAAGAATCAACATTTTGAAAATGACCCTACTACCCAAAGCAATCTACAGATTCAATTCAATCCCTATAAAACTACCTCTGTCATTTTTCACAGAACTGGAACAAATAATTTCACAATTTCTATGTAAACACAAAAGACCACGAATAACCAAAGAAATCTTGAAAAAGAAAAACAGAGCTGGAGGAATAAGGATCCCTGACGTCAGACTATACTACAAAGCTACAGTAGTCAAGACAATATGGTACTGGCACAAAAACAGAAATATACATAAATGGAACAGGATAGAAAGGCCAGAGGTAAATCCATGCACATATGGTCACCTTATCTTAGATGAAGGAGGCAAGAATATACAGTGGAGAAAAGACAGCATCTTCTATATGTGATGCTGAGATAACTAGACAGCTACATGTAAAAAAATCAAATTAAAACACTCCCTAACACCATACACAAAAATAAACTCAAAATGGGTTAAAGACCTAAACTTTAGGCTAGACACTATCAAACTCTTAGAGGAAAACATAGGCAGAACACTCTATGACATAAATTACAGAAAGATCCTTTTTGACCCACCTCCAAGAGAAATGGAAATAAAAACAAAAATAAACAAATGGGACCTAATGAAACTTAAAACCTTTTGCACAGCAAAGGAAACCATAAACAAGACAAAAACACAACCCTCAGAATGGGAGAAAATATTTGCAAATGAAGCAACTGACAAAGGATTAAACTCTAAAATTTACAAGCAGCACATGCAGCTAAATATCAAAAAAACAAACAACCCAATCCAAAAATGGGCAGAAGACCTCAATAGACATTTCTCCAAAGAAGATATACAGATTGCCAAAAAACACATGAAAGAATGTTCAACATCATTAATCATTAGAGAAATGCAAATCAAAACTACAATGAGATATCATCTCACACTGGTCAGAACGGCCATCATCAAAAAATCTACAAACAATAAATGCTTGAGAGGGTGTGCACTGTTGGTGGGAATGTAAATTGATACAGCCACTACGGAGAACAGTATGGAGATTCCTTACAAAACTAAAAATAGAACTACCATATGAGCCAGCAAACCCACTACTGGGCATATACCCTGAGAAAACCATAATTCAAAATAGTCTTGTACCAAAATGTTCATTGCAGCTCTATTTACAATAGCCAGGACATGGAAGCATCCTAAGTGTCCATCAACTGATGAATGGGTAAAGATGTGACACATATAAAATGAAATATTACTCTGCCATAAAAACGAATGAAATTGAGTTATTTGTAATGAGGTGGATGGATATGGAGTCTGTCATACAGAGTGAAGTAAGTCAGAGGAGAAAAACAAATACCATATGCTAACACAAATATAAGGAATCTTAGGAAAAAAAACGAAAAAGTAAATGGTCAGAAGAACCTAGCAGCAAGACGGGAATAAAAATGTAGTCTTACTAGAGAATGGACTTGAGCATACGGGGAGGGGGAAGTGTAAGCTGGGACAAAGTGAGAGAATGGCATGGACATATGTACACTATCAAACATAAAATAGATAGCTCATGGGAAGCAGCCACATAGCACAGGGAGATCAGTTTCATGCTTTGTGACCACAGAGAAGGGTATGATAAGGAGGGTGGCATGAAGGGAGATGAAAGAGGGAAGAGATATTGGGACATATGTATATGTATAACTGATTCACTTTGTTATAATGCAGAAACTGACACACAATTGTAAAGCAATTATAGTCTAATAAAGTCGTTAAAAATAAAAAAAAATTAAAAAAAATAATCTAATCTTACACCTAAAGGACCTATATTAAGAAGTACAAAGAAAATCCAAAGTTAGCATAAGGAAAGAAATCATATAGAACAGAGCAGAAGTAAATGAAATAAAAACAAAGAAAACAATAGCAAAGATCAATAAAACTAAAAGCTAGCTCTTTGAGAAGATAAACAAAAGCTATAAACCATTAGTTAGACTCATCAAGAAAAAGGGAGAGGACTCAAATCAATAAAATTAGAAATGAAAAAGGAGAAGTTACAACAGACACTGCAGAAATACAAAGCATCCTAAAAGACTACTACAAGCAACTCTAGGCCAATAAAATGGACAACCTGGAAGAAATGCACAAATTCTTAGAAAGGTATAACCTTCCAAGACTGAAACAGGAAGAAATATAAAATATGAACAGACAAATCACAAGTAATGAAACTGAAACTGTGATTAAAATTTTTTCAACAAACAAATGTCCAGGAAGAGATGGATTCAAAGGTGAATTCTATCAAACTTTTAGAGAAGCGCTAACACCCATTTTCTCAAATTCTTCCAAAAAATTGCAGATGAAGGAACACTTCCAAACTCATTGTATGAGTCCTGCATTACCCTGATAGCAAAACCAGACAAAGATACTACAAGAAAAGAAAACTACAGACCAATATCACTGATGAATATAGATGCAGAAATCCACAACAAAATACTAGCAAATAGAATCCAACAACATAGTAAAAGGATCATACACCCTGATCAAGTGGGATTTATCGCAGAGATGCAAGGTTTCTTCAATATATGCAAATTAAACAATGTGATAAACCCTATTAAAAAACTGAAAACTAAAAACCATATGAACATCTCAATAAATGCATTAAAAGCTTTGACAAAATTCAACACCCATTTATGATAAAAACTCTCCAGAACGTAGGCATAGAGGGAATTTACTTCAACATAATAAAGGCCATAAAGGACAAACACACAGAAAACAACATTCTCAATGATGAAAAACTCAAAGCATTTCCTCTAACATTAGGAACAAGGAAAGGATGTCCACTCCCACCACTATTATTCAACATAGTTTTGGAAGTCTTAGCCATGGCTATCAGAGAAGAAATAGAAATAAAAGGAATACAAATTGGAAAATAAGAAGTAAATATGTCACTGTTTGAAGATGATATGATACTATACATAGAGAATCCTAAAGATGCCACCAGAAAAATACTAGAGCTAATCAGTGAATTTGGTAAATTTTACAGGATACAAAATTAATGCACAGAAATGTCTGGCATTCCTATGCACTATTTATGAAAACTCTGAAAGAGAAATTAAGGAAACACTCCCATTTACCATTGCAACAAAAAGAATAAAATACCTAGGAACACACCTACCTAGGGAGACAAAAGACCTGTGTGCAGAAAAGTATAAGACACTGATGAAAGAAATTAAAGATGATACAAACAGATCAAGAAATATACCATGTCCTTGGATTTGGAAGAACCAATGTGGTGAAAATGATTATACTACACAAAGCAATCTACAGATTCAGTACAATCCCTATCAAATTATCACTGGCATTGTTTACACAACTAGAACAAAAAAATCTTAAAATTTGTATGGAGACCCAAAAGACCCTGAATAGCAAAAGCAGTCTTGAGGGAAAATAATGGAGCTGGAGGAATCAGACATCATGACTTCAGACTATACTACAGAGCCACTTTAATCAACACAATATGGTACTAGCACAAAAACAGAAATATAGATCAATGGAGTAAGATAGAAAGCTATGGTCAACTATTCTATGAAATAAGAGGCAGGAATATACAATGGAGAAAAGACAGTCTCTTCAATCAATAAGTGGTGCTGGGAAAACTGGACAACTATGTGTAAAAGAATGAAATTAGAACACGCTGTAACACCATACATAAAAATAAACTCAAAATGGATTAGAGACCTAAATGTAAGACCAGACACTATAAAACTCTTAGAGGAAAACATAAGAACTACAGTCCTTGACATAAATCACAGCAAGATAGTTTTTGACCCACCTCCTATAGTAATGGAAATAAAAACACAAATAAACAAATGGGACCTAATGAAAGTCAAAAGCTTTTGCAAAGCAAAGGAAACTACAAACAAGATGAAAAGACAGCCCTACAAATGGGAGAAAATATTTGCAAATGAATCAAGGGACAAAGGATTAATCTGCAAAATGTATAAACAGCTCATGCGGCTCAACATTAAAAGAATGAAAACTCAATCAAAAACTGGCAGAAGACCTAATTACACATTTCTCTAAAGAAGAAATAAAGATAGCCAAGAAGCACATGAAAAGCTGCTCAACATCAATAATTAATAGAGAAATGCAATGCAAATGTACAATGAGGTATCACCTCACACCAGTTAGAATGGACATCATCAGAAAATGTACAAACAACAAATGCAGGATAGGGTGTGGAGAAAAGGGAACCCTCTTGCACTGTTGGTGAGAATAAAAATTTATACAGTCTCTATGAAGAACAGTATGGAGGTCCCTTAAAGAACTAAAAATAGAATTACCATATGACCAAGCAATCCCACTACTGGGCATATACTCAGAGAAAACCATAATTCAAAAAGACAAATGTACTCCAATATTCATTGCAACATTATTTGCAATTAGCTGCGTCATGCAAACAACTTAATTTCCCATCAAAAGACAAATGGATAAAGAATATGTGGCTCATATATACAATAGAAAATTACTCATCCATAAAAACAAATGAAATTACATCCTTCGTTGAGACATGGATGGATCTAGAGACTATGATAGTGAATGAAGTAAGTCTGAAAGAGAAAAACAAATATTGTATATTAACACATATATGTGAAACCTAGAAAATGGTACAGATGACCCTGTTGGCCGAGGAGAAACTGAGACACAAAAGTAGAGATAAAATATATGGACAACAAGGGTGGAAGTCGTTGGGGGGTGGGGGTTGTGGTGTGATGATTTGGGAGATTGAGATTTATATGTATACACTGATGTGTATAAAATGGATGACTAATAATAAAAATAAATAAATAAAATAAACATTTTAAAAAATACAAGGGAAGACCCATAAGATTAACAGCTGATGTTTCAGCAGACACTCTGCAAGGAAATAGGGAGTGTCAGGACATATTTATTTTTTCATTTTATTTTTATTTTTTTGCGATACACAGGCCTCTCACTGTTGTGGCCTCTCCCGTTGCGGAGCACAGGCTCCAGACGCGCAGGCTCAGCGGCCATGGCTCACGGGCCAGCTGCTCCGCGGCATGTGGGATCTTCCCGGACCGGGGCACAAACCCGTGTCCCCTGCATTGGCAGGAGGATTCTCAACCACTGTGCCACCAGGGAAACCCGTCAGGACATATTTAAAGTGGTGACAGGGGAAATCCTACAACAAAGATTCCTCTACCCAGCAAGGACATCTTTCAGATTTGATGGAGAAATTAAAACTTTTAGAGATAAACAAAAGCTAAGAGAGTTCAGCACCACCAAACTAGCTATACAACAAATGCTAAAGGAACTTCTCTGGGCAGGAAACACAAGAGAAGGAAAAGACTTACAATAACAAACCCAAAGTAACTAAGAAAATGGTAATAGGAACATGCATATTGGTAACTACCTTAAATGTTAATGGATTAAATACTCTAACCAAAAGGCATAGAATTGCTGAAGGGATACAAAAACAAGAGCCATACATATGATGTCTACAAGAGACCCACTTCAGACCTAGAGTCATTTACAGACAGAAAGTGAGGGGATGGAAAAAGATAATCCATGCAAATGGAAATCAGAAGAAAGCTGGAGTAGCAATTCTCATATCAGAAATGATAGACTTTAAAATAAAGTGTGTTACAAGAGACAAGGAGGGACACTACTTAATGATCAAGGGATCAATCCAAGAAGAAGATATAACAATTTTAAATATTTATGCATCCAACATTGGAGCACCTCAGTACATAAGGCAAATACTAAGAGCCATAAAAGTGGAAATCGGCAGTAACACAATCATAGAAGGGGATTTTAACACTCCCACTTTCACCAAAGGACAGATCACCCAAAATGAAAATTAATAAGGTAACACAAGCTTTAAATGATACATTAAACAAGATAGACTTAATTGATATTTACAGCACATTCCACCCAAAAACAATAGAATACACATTCCTCTCAAGTGCTCATAGAACATTCTCCAGAATAGATCATATCTTGGGTCACATATCAAGCCTAGGTAAATTTAAGAAAATTGAAATTGTATCAAGTATCTTTTCCGACTACAATGCTATGAGAAAAGATAACAATTACAGGAAAATAATCTGTAAGAAATAGAAACACATGGAGGCTAAACAACACACTACTTAATAACCAAGAGATCAGTGAAGAAATCAAAGAGGAAATCAAAAAATACCTAGAAACAAATGACAATGAAAACATGAACACCCAAAACCTATGGGAGACAGAAAAAGCAGTTCTAAGAGGCAAGTTTATAGCAATACAAACCTACCTCCAGAAAAAAATAAACATCTCAAATAAACAACCTAACATTAAACCTAAAGCAATTAGCAAAATAAGAACAAAAACACCCAAAGTTAGCAGAAGGAAATAAATCATAAGAATCAGATCAGAAATAAATGAAAAAGAAATGAAGGAAATGATTGCGAAGATCAATAAAACTAAAAACTGGTTCTTTGGGAAGATAAAAAAAAAAAAAAATGATAAACAATTAGCCAGACTCATCAAGCAAAGAAGGGAGAAGACTCAAACAAACAATAGAATTAGAAATGAAAAAGGAGAAGTAACAACTGACACTGCAGAAATACAAAGGATCATGAGAGATTACTACAAGCAACTATAAGCCAATGAAATGGACAACCTGGAAGAAATGGACAAATTCATAGAAATGCACAACCTTCTGAGATTGAACCAGGAAGAAATGGAACATATGAATAGACCGATCACAAGCAGTGAAATTGAAACTGTGATTTAAAGTCTTCCAACAAAGAAAAACCCAGGACCAGATGGCTTCACGGGCAAATTCTATCAAACATTTAGAGAAGAGGTAACACCGATTCTTCTCAAACTCTTCCAAAATATAGCAGAGGGTGGAACACTCCCAAACTCATTCTACAAGGCAACCATCAACCTGATACCAAAACCAGACAAAGATGTCACCAAGAAAGTAAACTACAGGCCAATACACTGATGAATATAAATGCAAAAATCTTCAACAAAATACTAGCAAACAAAACCCAACAGCACATTAAAAGGATCATACACCATGTTCAAGTGGGGTTTATCCCTGGAATGCAAGGATTCTTTAATATATGCAAATCAATCAATGTGATAAGCCATATTAATAAATTAAAGGAGAAGAACCATATGATCATCTCAGTATATGAAGAAAAAGGTTTGGACAAATTCAACACCCATTTATGATAACAATCCTGCAGAATGTAGGCATAGATAGAACTTACCTCAACATAATGAAGGCCAAGGATGAATAAATAACCCACAGACCACATAGTTCTCAATGGTGAAAAACTGAAACCATTTCCACTAAGATCAGGAACAAGACAAGGTTGCTCCCTCTCACCACTATTTTTCAACATAGTTATGGAAGTTTTAGCCACAGCAATCAGAGAAGAAAAAGAAATAAAAGGAATCCAAATCAGAAAAGAAGTAAAACCATTACTGTTTGTAGATGACATGATACTATACATAGAGAATTCTAAAGATACTACCAGAAAACCAGAGCTAATCAATGAATTTGGTAAATAGCTGGGTACAAAATTAATGCACAGAAATCTACTGCATTCCTATACACTAATGATGAAAAATCTGAAAGAGAAATTAAGGAAACACTCCAATTTACCACTGCAATAAAAAGAATAAAATACCTAGGAATAAACTTACCTAAGGAGACAAAAGTCCTGTATGCAGAAAACTGTAAGACACTGAGAAATTAAAGATAATACAAATAGATGGAGAGATATACCATGTTTTGGATTGCAAGAATCGACATTATGAAAATGACTATACTACCTACAGCAATCTATAGATTCAATGCAATCCCTATCAAACTACCACTGGCATTTTTAACAGAAATAGAATAAAAAATTTCACAATTTGTATGGAAACACAAAGGACTCCGAATACCCAAAGCAATATTAAGAATGAAAGATGGAGCTGGAGGAATCAGGCTCCCTCACTTCAGATTATACTACAAAGCTATAGTAATCAACAGAGTATGGCACTGGCACTGAGACAGAAATATAGATCAATGGAACAGGATAGAAAGCACAGAGATGAACCCATGCACATATGGTCACCTTATCTTTGATAAAGGATGCAAGAATATACAGTAGAGAAAATACAGCCTCTTCAATAAGTAGTGCTGGGAAAACTGGAGAGCTACATATAAAATAATGAAATTAGAACACTCCCTAACATCATACACAAAAATAAACTCAAAATGGATTAAAGACCTAAATGTAAGACCTGACACTATCAAATTCTTAGAGGAAAACATAGGCAGAACACTCTATGATATAAATCACAGCAAGATCCTTTTTGACCCACCTCCAAGAGAAATGGAAATAAAAACAAAAATAAACAAATGGGACCTAAGGAAACTAAAAGCTTTTGCACAGCAAAGGAAACCCTAAACAAGATGAAAGCCCACCCTCAGAATGGGAGAAAATATTTGTAAGTGAAGCAACTGACAAAAGATTAATCTCCAGAATATACAACCAGCTCATGCAGCTCAATATTAGAGAAACAAACACTACAATTAAAAAATGGGCAGAAAACCTAAGTAGACATTTCTCCAAAGAAGTATACAGATAGCCAACAAACACATTAAAGGATGCTCAACATGAATAATCATTACAGAAATGAAAATCAAAACTACAATGAGGTAGCACCTCACATCATCCAGAATGCCTATCATCAAACAATCTAAAAATAATAAATGCTGGAGAGGGTGTGGAGAAAAGGGAACCCTCTTGCACTGTTGGTGGGAATATAAATTGATATAGCCACTAGGGAGAACAGTATGGAGGTTCCTCAAAATTTAAAAAGAGAACTATCATACAACCCAGAAATCCCACTACAGGGCATATACCCTTAGAAAATCGTAATTCAAAGGGTCGTGTACCACAATGTTCATTACAGCTCTGCACAGGACATGGAAGCAACCTAAGTGTTCATCGACAGATGAATGGATAAAGAAGATGTGGTACATATATACAATGGAATATTACTCAGCCATAAAAAAAATGAAATTGCGTTATTTGTAGTGAGGTGGATGGACATAGGGACTGTTATACAGAGTGAAGCAAGTCAGAAAGAGAAAAAACAAATATATGCTAACACATATATGTGGATTCCCAAAAAACACCAAACAGTTTTGAAGAATGTAGGGGTAGGACAGGAATAAAGATGCAGACTTAGCGAATGGACTTGAGGACATGTGCAGGGGGAAGGCTAACCTGGGACGAAGTGAGAGAGTGGCATGGACATATACACTACCAAATATAAAATAGGTAGTGGGAAGAAGCCACATAGCACAGGGAGATTGCTCAGTTCTTTGTGTTGACCTCGATGGGTGGGATAGGGAGTGTGGCAGGGAGACCCAAGGTCGAGGAGATATGGAGGATGTTTGTGTATGTATAACTGATTAATTTGTTATACAGCAGAAACTAACACACCTTTGGAAAGCAATTATACTCCAATAAACATGTTTAAAAAAAAAAAGAAAAAGAGATTTGTGTTCGTCAATGTAGGTCAAGGAGGCTAATAAGGAGAGTCCTGGATGGTATGGGGCAACAATGCCAGCAAACATCAACCACAGTAACCAAATCTGCCCAGACTATTGGGAAAACAAAACAAAGCAAAAAAAAAAAAAAAAAAAAAAAAAAACCCTACTTTTATTTTTTAAGTATAATGGAAAAATTTATTCTTTTTTTTTTTTTTTTTTTTTTTTTTTTTTTTTTGCGGTACGCAGGCCTCTCACTGTTGTGGCCTCTCCTGTTGCAGAGCACAGGCTCCAGACTCGCAGGCTCAGTGGCCATGGCTCACGGGCTCAGCTGCTCTGTGGCATGTGGGATCTTCCCGGACCAGGGCACGAACCTGTGTCCCCTACATCAGCAGGCAGACTCTCAACCACTGTGCCACCAGGGAAGCCCGAAAAATTTATTCTTTAAAAAAAAAATTTTGGCCACGCCACTCAGCTCTCAGGATCTTATTTCTCCCACCAGGGGTTGAACCCAGGCCCCGGCAGTGAGAACACTGTGTCCTAACCACTGCACAGTTAGGGAATTCCCCCCAATTTTTTTCTTTAAGGACCAGATTGTAAATATTTTAGGCTTTGAAAGCCAGATCTAGCTTTTGTTGCAAATAGTTCTTTTATTTTTCTTGTACTTAAAAAAAGAAAATCAAAAAACACTTTAAAAACGTAAAAGCCATTCTTATCTCATGGGCCACAGTTTGATAACTCCAGCTTCAGAGCAAAGCTTTCAAGCACATTTAAACAGTAGAGAACTTCTATTCAAGAGAGATCTTATGTCAACCGCAGTAATCAAAATCAACCCAAGTGAAATGGCTGGCAGTTTGTTGATGGTACCAGGACCCTGACTACTCTGCTTTTTCTTCTAGATTCCAGATATTCCTGGGGCAACTATACATAGTATAAGAGCTCTTGGGAATACAGCTTAAATAGTTGGATATCTGTGCCACAGAGAATGCCAAGGACTTTTGGCAAAGTAACAAAAAGTATGTAATTATCAAAAAAGCTCAGACCTTACATCAACAAGAAAGAAAGCACTTAACAGGTTGACAACGACCATCTGCACATTTTTCCTATGGTACTGCCATGTTCAGTCACCTAAGTAAAAACCTAATTCTTTATATTTTACCTGCACCATGTCTTGGACAGAAATACCTTTACAATTTACTCATTTCCTTCCTGTCCCAGTTCTAACAGAGAGAGTGTACTTTTATCTCTTTCCACCAGAATAACTGTGCAAGTCTCTTAACTCATTCCCTCGCAGGCTCCTTTTACACTCTCCACTCTCTGGTCTTAGCCAGTTCACCTCAGAGAGGCTAAGTTTTGTAATTACATTGCTTTGATTTTGTCTCTTCATTTTCTCAGTGACCCGAATCCAATTCAATTTATTCAGTCATTGATCAGATATTTATAATGCCCAGTATTCAATGTGCTGGACACTGCAGGATCCACAGATATATGTTAGAACCTCTGCCTTCCCTTAGAAGAGATAAGACAGTGACAAAATACCTGTGATAGAAGGTGGAATGCAACAAGAGTCATTTGAGTAGCACGAGCAAAGTTCAATAAAGTAGCTACAGAAAATTTCTGGCTGGTGATATTGGGAAAGACTTGAGAAAGCATTGAAGATTTACTAGAAAGTCATTACATGAAGAGGAAACTGGTAGGACATTGTGATAGAGAGGAAGGCAAAAGCAGAAGTGAGGTAAGAAATCACACAGATGATTCAGGAAATTATAGCCATATAACTTTAGTAGTTGAGTGATGGAATGAACTTCGAGAATGAGTTAAGCCAAGTTTGTGGAAGGGTTGGATTCTCGGCCATGTTGTTTAAACTGTATTCAGTAGACTTTGGAAGAAAGTTAATGTTTTTTGAAATCCATATGCTCTATGCCCTATTATTAGGTGAACGTATGTTTAGTTTACTCAGCCATGATGTAGTGAAAGGGCTTTACACTGAGAATTAGGGAACTCATAGATTCAAATTTCTGTTATAGCTATTTTTATTTCATCTTTCTAGATTATCAGTAAATCAAAGGGAAATGAAGAAAATGATCCTTTCCATTTATATTTTAAATGTATGCATGAACTATGAAGTGCTAATGCTATATACAAAGTTAGGAAAGAGTTTTAAAAGGTGGAACGAAATGTTGACTGTGGAGCTTCCAAAACCAGATGAGATACAGTGGAGTTGTTTTTGGTAAAATTGGAAAATAAGAAAGTATATGTCTTTAACCTTTCAACCTAATATGGCAGATCAAGCTTCCCTGCTATTCTCACATTAAATCATGAAATCCTTGGGGAAAGAAGAGTATTTGCTTTGATTCCTGTTTGTATTCGAAGCACACAGCAGAAAGCCTGCCTCATAACAACCACTCAGTAAATGTTGCTTGAATGAATGATCCCTACAAACTCAATCAAAGCCTGCATTCTAGAGGAAAATCTGTAAGCAAATGTATGTTAATGAATAAATGATTACCCTTATGTTAAAATGAATTTCCCATATAAGAAATAAATATGGAACAGACCATTGCCAAAGTCCAGTTTTAATGGCAGCATACATTGAAGAGTTCCCAATTGACTACTTCCTGCTTTTTCTCCATCTGGGACACCTAGATTCCTACCTGAAAGCCTAGCTTTTTCAAGTACAACAGTCTTTAATTGAATTTGCTCTATCTTCCTTTGTCATATGGCAAGAAAATGTCCTATGGAGAACCACTGAGTGAGTCAGATCCTCTAGATAATCCCAATGTTTTCTAGATTGTGAGGAACACCTTGTGATACCATCCTCTAATGAATGCCACCAAGCTCTAAGTCAGTGCCCTGATTACTTAGCCTCCCTGTCTGAAAAAAAAAAAAAAAAAAAAAAAAAAAAAAAAAAAAAAAAAACACCCTATTCTTTCACATGGAAATCCTTCCACAGTTGAACATTCATTTTGCTGTATTGAGCTGTGTTTATGTTAAATTCCCTTCCTTCCACATCTAGGAGATTTGACATACCTTGTGTTCATGGTTTCCAACCTGGCTTCTCTGATTACTTGCTCACTGCATGCAGCTTAGACAAAATGAATGCAATTGGTCAAGGTGGTCACATATCTATTTAAAGTTGAGATATCATGATGGTGCAATTTTAGTTATCTGAGGTATCCAAAATGTCTGTAGTCAAATATATCTTTTGCATTGATGTTAAATGTACTAATTTTACTTCCACTTGAGCATGGTACCCATTCTCCACCCTACATTCTGAAACATTCCAAACAGTTTTGGAGAGAAGACAGCAAGAATACAAAAATTGCAATAAATGCAAATGCTACTAAGGATTTAATCCAAACATACCAACCTGTATATGGTGACAAAACATTACCACAACACTGTGAACTAGTAGAAGACCTTGTTTATGTTGCATATTTCACTTGCTAAAAAAATATTAAAGGGATAGACTAACCAGTACTTTTTGTTTGCAGTAACATAAATTCAACTCAAAGAACAACAAGCCAAAGGTTTTGGAAGGAGAACATTACCTCACATAACTGGGAGATACAGTAGAGTGTTGTGTCAGGCCCTGCTGACTAGGCTGCTCAAATAGCATTATCATCCATGTATCCTTTTCCAGTTCTTTGATAACTTCTTTCCACACAATGGACATGATGGTTCTCAGAACAACATCCCAACTGAAAGATAACATTTCCTAGATGGGTGTATTCTTTTCCTATTATTGCTATAACAAATTATCATGAACTTGATGACTCAACACAAATTTATTACCTTACAACTCTGAAGGTCAAACATCTGAAATAGGTCTCCTGGGTCTAAAATCAAGTTGTCTGCCAGGTTTCATTCCTTTTGGGAGACTTTGAGAATTAACTTTCTTGCCTTTTCCTGCTTCTAGACACTACTTGCATTTGTTGGCTCGTAGACCTCAATATTCAAAGGTAGCAATCACATCATTCTGTGCTTTCATTGTCACATCTTCTCTAACTCTCCTGCCTCCCTTTTTCATTTATAAGAATGCTTGTGGTTACATTATACCTACACACATAATCGAGGTTAATCTTCCCATCTCCAGATCTTCAACTTAATTCTATCTGCAAAGCCCCTTTTGCCATGTAAGGTAGACTATCCACAGGTTCTGGAGATTGGAATGTGGACATATTTAGAAGGGCATTATTCTGCCTACTACAACAGGTGTGGCAAAAAAAAATAGTCCCTGGAGAGTGGAGAGAAAAAAATGGATAAAGGGAATCAACACTATGGTGACAGATGGAAATGAAACTTTGGGTGGTGAGCACACTGTAGTGTATACAGAAGTCAAAATATAATGTTGTGCCTATGACATGATATAATGTTATAAACCAATTATGCCTCGATGAATATTTTTTTTTAAAGTATAGGGGGGATTATGAGTAATCTGGCTTCTGTGATGTGCTTATGTCCAACCAATTTCTGTGCCTAGGAGGACTGTATACTCTGATTGGCTAGCCTGAGTCATATGAGACCAAGTCCCATGGTGAGGGATGATGGTTTTAGCTTCAATCATTCTTCATGGAACGGTTTCACTGTGAGAAAAAAAGGGAATTTCTTATTAGAGTAGGGCAAACAGATGCTGGAAAAAGAAAACAATCACTGACATCCACTGCACAGGCAGGTAAATGGCCGTATTTTCCTAGTTCCCAACCCTTGTAAGAAGGATACCATAAGTTAAGAATTAGCTTAACTTTTAACATTTAAGAATTCTCTTTTTAAAATATAAATATCAAAGTTTGGGTAGGGATAAATATTCATGTTAAGCCACACATGTCAAATCGTGTATCAAAATCTTATTCTTTATGCTGGCATTGGCTAAAGTAATAGGTTACTTTGAGGGAGAAAGTTAGAAGATCTCAAAATGAGAGGTTCCAAAGAGGGCATAAAGGGAAGGTAAAAACCTTGGAGTGTGTACTTAGTTCCTCACAACCTGATCATGTGCCATCTCTGACTCTTCTTGTGCCAACATGTAAACAGACCCTTGGTAAATGCACCCATCTCAAATGAGGTCTTTCCTTCCCCATTCATACCTTCTCCTATGCCTTCCTTAGCATCTTGTCAATCTGAGAACTATTCAGAGCTTTGTGTTCAGAACTCCCATCCCTTATTCCTGAAAGATGGCAAGATCTGCTCTGTCCCAGAGCCCCAGAGGAAAGGCAATTGTGCATGGGCAGAGCCATCCCTCCACTGGCAGCCGCTCTTCTGCATTTGGGCATTAATTCATAATCAAACATTGATGAATCATGTTATTTTACTGAAAAGCACAGTCCTTAAGTCAACCATCTAATCTAAGGGAAGAAATTAAACTCTAAACCAACATAAACACATTACAAGTCATTAGTGTAATTAAAAAGGAATGTATAATTAAAACATTTGTGTATTTTAGCTCAAATTCATCTGTGGTCGGAAATTTTAATGAACTGTTCATCAAAGAAGTCTCGGGAGTCTGGGATAAGTTTAGCATAACAAGAAATTGAATGTTTTCTTCCCTCTGTTTCAGGAACCCCATTCCCTCTGGTTTCTAAAAAGCAACCTGTCATTGGTTCAACCAAACTAATAATGATTCTAAGTGGTTATGATTGCTTCCGTGTTCTAAACTGATGTTATCTTTTTATCCCTTAAGAATCATGTTTTTCATAATTACTTCTCTTTTGTCCTTTCCATAAGACAAATGATTTTGTAATTAGCGATGAAGGAAGGAGTCGTCACTCCAAGACATCTGTCAAGTTGTCAGGAAGGATGTCTCCCTGTAGCTATATTTAAACTTTCTGTTTAATAGCCTCTTGCTTTATTTCTCCAGAACATCTCTGCAGAATCATGCCCAGGATCCCCTAATGATCAGGTTCTATAAAACATCAAGCAATTAGACTGTAAGAAATATCGCTCCCCAGATCGTCCTTCTCTCTCCTAACACTCCTTTCCTGGGTCTCCCCACCCACCCGGACCTTCCCTCCCCAAGCTCGGTGGTCTCTAGGGTTAGGCTTTAGCAGGTGAGAAGGTGAAATGGCAGTGTGTCAACAATTAGGTTAACATTTTCCCCAACTTCAGCTTTTCGTTGTAACAATACTCTACCCTGAATGAATGCCAAGCTATTGTGAGAAACATAGTACTTTCCCCTTGGAGGGAGCCCAGCTGTACCAGTGCTGTGTATTTCCCGTGCACCCTACAGAAATATGACATGCTCACTCACATCTTTGCTGTTCTTCTGTAGCATCTGTAGCAAAGAACATCCTCCCATTGACTCCTAAAGAATCATTCTTTAGGAACAGAATCCAGACTGACAGAAATATCCAGTGGAGCGCTGAGATCGATGGGGAACCCATTTTATCATAGGATTCAAGATTACTGCTGATCTCCAATTCCAAAGCCATTCTGTCAACAGCTAACACCATAAATCTCACAGAAATCTCAAGCTGCTCTAATTACTCACTCTCTTTATTCTTCCATAGCCCGTTTAACTCATGACTGGTTCTTCATAAGAGAAAGGTAGATACAGGGAGTGCTGTGATTTCCCAAGAGCCACATAGAAGTACCAGACAGATCCAGGGACAGCAAAATTTAGTGAACTGCAGTCTGATACTGACTTTTCACCTGGCTCTAGCAGAGACACAGAGACAGCTGAGCGCCTTGAGTTCCTTCCATGTCTTAAGAGAAGTCTCGGTATACTTATCCTTCCTTTTGAGCATCCTTCCATTTTCTCCCTCCCTCAAAACACCAATACTTCTGGCCTGGGTCCCTGGGGCCTATTAAGCTTTCAAATGCCCTGAAAATTATCAAGATGAAGTGGAAAAGCTATTGCTTAATGTATTTTTCCTCTCAAGGTTAGTTACATTTACAGAAAACCCTTGAAGATCAAAAAGGCAATATGAGAGTCTTCTCTGGTGGCGCAGTGGTTGAGAGTCCGCCTGCTGATGCAGGTGATGCGGGTTCGTGCCCCGGTCTGGGAAGATCCCACATGCCGTGGAGAGGCTGAGCCCGTGAGCCATGGCCACTGAACCTGCGCATCCGGGGCCTGTGCTCCGCAAGAGGAGAGGCCACAACAGTGAGAGGGCCGTGTACCACACACACACACACACACACACACAAAGGCAATATGAGATGGAAAAAAAAAAAAAAGGCATTATGAGGTAGAATTACAGGCTTTAGAGAGTTCAGGGTGTCAAAACTTCTGTCTTCTAATAAGGTAGGTAGACTGGCCCTGGATCCTTTCTTGTCGCATTCCGTGGTGACTGCTTACTCTTCCTGCCCGAGTGCAGTGCAGGAGCAGAGTGCAGGATGTAGGAAGAAATGTGACACACACAGTGGCTGGGATGCTAAGGACAATAATTTAAATCAGTGTCTTTATTTTTCTGGTTAGTTTCCCAGGGGATTCCTCACGGAGTTCATGGATCATGATTATAGTTAAGAAGAAATAAAATCATAAAATGTCACTAAGCTTGCAGTTCTCTTTTTCTATTCCAAATGCCACTCCTCCTGTATGGCTATTTCAATGTCCCTTCACTCCTGTTTCATCCTTTGTAAAACCATTCTTCACATCAATGTCAGACCTAAATACTAGTTGTAGCACTACCTTGTCTTTCTGCTGTCAAGAAGCTGAAAGGGCTCCCTGACACCTAAGGGTTAATGTATGGCTTCATGTCACCTGCCCTCACCCCATCCATCCTGGATGCTCATCATTTCTCAGCAGTGGTCTTTCGGAGCTCATTAAATTGGGCACCTTCCTTTGCTCCACCCACTTCACCTGAATTCCTATTGGTTCAAGTTTGTTGGCACTATTTCGGAAAGTAGAAATACAGGTAAGATCTGAAAATACCATGTACCTGCCCTCTGGCTCTCACCTCTTCACTTCTGGAGTTCTTTCACATGAGAGAAATAAAACTCCATCTTGTTTAAGCCACTGTTACATCTGTTGTTGATTATCAGCAACTGAATGCAATTCTTAACCAAATTCATGGGAACAACTATTTTTACCTATAACACGTTTATTACTAATATTGAACAGGTGATACCTGCTTAATTATTTGGTTTTTGGTTTATTTTTTGAGATGTTGCATCGAATATTCTGAAATTCTGAAACTATTTAATTCCAGTGATAAAACCATCCTTTGTGCCCTTACTTGGAAGATATCATCCTTCCAACACCTCCAAGGTTCATCCTCAGGCTCTCCTTCCTCTGCCCCAGCAGTGCCCTACCTGCTAAGTATCTAAAGGGGAAAATCATACAAACATGCAATCATATCACCTTCCCATGATTTCACTTGCCTCTAGTCAGTAATTAATATAATTTTATGTGGTTACCAATGCTTTATGTGAACTTGCAAGCATATAGAGTCACAGCTTGAGTGCAGAAAGGTAACCCCCAAAAACCTTTTTTCTGAAATGTTTTTCAGACTATAGAAGCTTAAAAGTTGTGGGTGGAATTAATGAGTGAATAACAGAATCATAGGCAGTAAAAATTCTATATTTAAAAACATAGAACAAGGACAGATAAGACACTGTAAGAGCATGAATAGGTGAAAAGATTGACATGAAGGAGCTCCATAGTTTCACATACGTTTACATGATGTGGACTGAAGATTTTTTAATGTTATGATTAAAATTTAATGATTTTTATTTGGAAAAATTATAGTGTCACCTTTGGTCTTTATTACTGTCTTTCCTTGAAGCAATATTTATTAGTATGTTGGGGGTTACCAGTATTTGTATTTAAAAAGTTTATGTTTTAGGCAAAAAGAGAAGATATTGAGCATAGACAGAATTGGTGGTGGGGATACCACAAAATAGCACAAGGATTTTGACCTCCAAGAAAGGGAAATAATGAGAACAAAGACATCAAGATTGCAGGGAGAGGTACATGAAATCTGCACCCTAGGGAGAAAGTTGAGAGTTAGAAAAATGTCAGAGGAGTTTGTGAGATGTAAGAGAAGTTGTAGACATTACTCAAAAAACGTAAAAATAAATCTACCACACAACCAACAATTCCACCTCTGGGTATGTACCCAAAGGAAATGAAAACAGGAGTTAAGTGAGATATATGCATTCCCATGTTTATTGCAGCATTATTTACAATAGCCAACTTAAGAAAACAACCCAAATGTCTACAAATGGATGAATGGATAAAAAAGACACATACACAATGAGATATTATTCAACCATGATAAAGGAGGATATCCTGCCATACAGCACACATCCTGTAATGTGCTCAGGGTCCATCCTGCAATAACATGGATGGACCCTGAGAATATTACACTAAACAAAATAAGTCAGACAGAGAACTACATAATATTACTTTAATATGGAATCTAAAAAAGTCAATCCTGTAAAAAAAGAAACAAATAAACAGAGAGTAAAACAGTGATCATGAGGGGTGAGAGGATAAGACTGATGATGTTTAAGTGTCCAAACTTGTAATGAGTACATAATAAGCCATAGAAATCTAATGTACAATATATCAAATATAGACAATACTATTGTAATAAGTAAGTAATGTGATAAATATTTTTAGAGAAGCAACAATATCTTAATATAGAAATGTATCAAAGTAACACACTGTACACCTTAAATTTACAAAATGTTACATGTCAAATTTATTCAATTAAAAAAAGAGAGAGAGGGAAGTAAAGACCCATGCCTCATTTCCCTGCTAGATTCTCAGACTATGTGTAAGTGAGAAAACACTGGAGAGAAATAGCCATAGTCAGCCTCATTGTGACATAGAAGCCAAAGAAAACTTTTCATGACCCAAAAGTGTGGTGTTTGTGTTGCCTGTCACTTGTTTACAAAGAGAATCATTAAATAAAATGGAAAGACAGGCCAATAGAGGCCAGATAATCTCAGTGGCAACCTATTTGGACTGATGATCAAGGACTAGATGTATCCTTGCCTCTAACACACTGGCACCCTCTTGAACTGAGAGAGCCCTTAGGGAAAAGGGAAACTTCATCATCTTCATTAAAAAAAAAAAAAAAAAAAAAAAAAAAAAAAAACCAAAACCGTCCAAATAACTTTCTATATAGGTCCGTTCTCATGTGTAGAAAAGGGAAGATGAGGAAACACAAGGCTATGGGATTCATTTTAGGGATGCCAAAAAAAGATAATTTCAAGTAATGTATCCAGCATTGATGTGCAAAAGCCCATCATGAATGATCCTTTAGTTTGGGAATGATCCTTACAAGGCTTTTCTCCTAAGTGAGAACCCCTCTGGGGCAAATAATACATTGTGTAGAACATTTTAATATGAAGATGCTCATGAGGTCACCTTTTGGAGAGGCTGGTAAGATTTTAGAAAAAAAAAATGAGATTTTAGAAATAGGTAAAGAGATTGAGGACTTGCCCTAAGATGACAGTGTAGTCAGTCATATGTGATGCTCCTTGTTTATAAGTCCAGAATCAAGGTTAGAATTGCTTTTGCATATATTTTGTTAACATCTTTGTCCACAAGTCTTACTTATACCTTAGTATCCCCCAATTTCTCCTGCAAAAAGTGAGACCAATGCATTATACACTCACTCACACATTCATTCATACACTCACACACATATTCCCACTCACACATACACTAAATTTTGTGGTTTCCCCTGGGATTACTAAATGTTAAACTTCAATGAAATGAGTATCCCATGGTTTAGATGCCAGGTCCATATGCCTTTCTTGATAATTATATAATCTTTGATTTTACTGAAGATGATATCATGGATTTATTTGAGATGTTTGTTTGTTCATGGCCAGATTAATTACTTTTTAGTATGAGCTTAAAAAAGGAAGAGGGAAGGGCTTCCCTGGTGGAGCAGTGGTTGAGAATCCGCCTGCCGATGCAGGAGACACGGGTTCGTGCCCTGGTCCGGGAAGATCCCACGTGCCGCGGAGCAACTAAGCCCGTGAGCCATGGCCGCTAGGCCTGTGCGTCCGGAGCCTGTGCTCCGCAACGGGAGAAGCCACAACAGTGAGATGCCCGCATACCGCAAAAAAAAAAAAAAAAAAAAGGAAGAGGGAAATAAAGAAATAAGAAAAAATGAAAAGAAATCTAAATGTAATCAATAAGTCAGTTTTCACATTAAATACAAGAAAAAGGTTTCTAACCATTTCAACTGTTCAACAGAAGTTTTACCTCTCAAATGGGTCAATGTCCTATCATTCTACAAACACTGGTGACATCAGAAATGCTCTATAAAAGAGATCCTCTTAAAGATCCTCAGCTGGGCACAAGGACCATGAACTTCTTGGGACTTTTTCTAGCTTCATGATTTTACCCTTCTACTATCCCATGTGAGGAATGCTTCCTGATGAAAAGCTTTTGCAGGCATTATCAGCTCTGCTGCCCCCATGAAATTTACATATTTTCTGGGCATGCATGTTCCTAGGCACACATATTCACACTGAGGCTTTCAAAAATTGTTGACGTTAGCAAGATGGGTATTTAGGTGAACTGCATCTGTCAGAGTAAATATTTTCAAGAGGTCTCCAGTGACCATGTTTTTCACTAGAGTTTCCAGTTACATTTTGTATAATTAATCCTAACATTGTAATCTAATTCAGAAAAATGGAGTATCAGAGGATGCTGGAAAATAAATCTTCTGGCTATGAAGATACCACTCCAGAGATTAGGAAGCAAACATGATGGCTACTATTGTCTTTGCAATGACTCTTGAAAATATGTTAATAAATATTGGGTTTCACAATCCCCAGGAAAATAAATATTTAATTATAACAATGGATATTTACCTAAAAAACCTGGGTTGAATCTCATGTATTATGATTTGAGAAATTACACATATAATAATTTAACCCTTAAACATCTACCACAATACACTGCATTAGGGTCTGGAATACAACGATTTAAATCCTACTCTGATTTCCAGTTAAACATGGTGAATTAAACACACACTTTTATCTCTTACTCCCTCTTTTTTAAAAAAATAAATTTATTTGTTTATTATTGGCTGTATTGGGTCTCTGTTGTGGTGTGCAGGCTTTCTCTACTTGCGGTGAGTGGGGGCTACACTTCGTTGCAGCGTGTGTGGGTTTCTCATTGAGGTGGCTTCTCTTTTTGCAGAGCACAAACTCTAGGCATGTGGGCTTCAGTAGTTGTGGCATGAAGGCTCAGTAGATGTGGCTCAGGGGTTCAGTAGACATGGCTTTCAGGCTTTAGAGTGAAGGCTCAGTAGTTATGGCGCTCAGACTTAGTTGCTCCGTTGCATGTGGGATCTTCCTGGACTAAAGCTCGAGCCTGTGTCCCCTGCATTAGCAGGCAGATTTCCAACCACTGCACCACTGGGGAAGCCACTCTTAATCCCTTTGGAAACTCCTCTATAGTGGGACATCAGAAGAGGCAAGTAATAATAATAATATAGAGACAATAGCTGATAAAAGATGCCAACAAAACTTGAGAAATTGGAATGAAACCAAGAGCGAATCAACTGTCTGAGCATCTCAGAGGAAGCTGAAACCTGAGTACTTGTGAAAAAAATAGCCAAATATTGGCAAAATGATTCATGGAAGAGACCTTGGAATGTTTAAGATTTAGAGACACCAACACCTTGGATGAAAGTGCCAGGTAGGACTTAAAACTGGAGAGTAGGTTGGAAGTATTTGTAGGAGCAATTACCAACGTAAATACCAGTCCTTACCTTGTGTAGCTAGGAAACTCAGTGTAGCAATGGATGCAGAAGACTGGAAGTTTGTTTTCTGGAACAATGAGACCATAAAATCTTTGCTTTTAGACAAAGTAGCCTTAGCTAAAGGTCAAGGTGGAAGTGCTGTATTAAAAACAGATTATTCATGAAAGCATACTTAGTAAACTAATCATATCCTACCCTACTCTTCCTTATCATCTTCCAGAATGCTGGAAAATTGAGCTTTTGCCTCTCAAGTTAATATTTGAATGACTCAGGAGACAGTCTGGCCGAGATGAACAAGCTGTCAGCCCCTGATTAACCTAGAGTGACACTCACAATTAGACATCCCTGCTCATGAGCACAGAAATCAGATCAGTTTTTAGTACCTCACTCTTAATTATGAATATACCACAAATCATCACCAGATGGTTGTAGAAGGCCTCAAAAATAAGGACAAAAGAGAGATAAAAGCAAAGGGATAAAAAAGACCAGAAGAAACAGAGATAATGTAAGGAGCAAAAGAAAACTTCCAAAATTCTAAAATGTTTCAGAGAAGAGAGTGAAGACATTGAATCTGTGAAATGAAATTGGTTGCTTCACAAAAGGAACATTCCAAGCAAAAGAAAGGGTTTTTGAAAATTAAAAATGTAGAGCAGAATTTTAAAAGTTCAACCCAAGCAATAAAAGATAAATAACTTTAAAAAAGCAGAACAAGAAGACAAAGACAACATAAAAGAGAAGATTTGAAAAGCTAAAACATCTGTAGAAGGTTACAGGACAAGAGTAAGAGGAGTTAGAGAAATAGAGATGGACAAAACAGAATTATTGTTATTATCATAGAAATAATGCAAGGGGACTCCACAGATCTAAAGGACATATTTCCATATTTTTAAAAAAGAGACCACTAAATAGCATGTAAAATATCAGCAAAGTATGTCCTTGTGAGCACCCAGAATTTGAGGGTTAAAGAGAAGATCCTAATTTTCCATAGACAAAAAGGAAGGGGTTTGGAAACAGAACCCCATCTCATGTTTTTTTAATAAACTTATTTATTTTATTTATTTAATTTTGGGTGTGTTGGGTCTTTGTTGCAGCATGCAGGCTTTCTCTAGTTGCAGCGAGCAGGGTCTACTCTTCATTGTAGTGCACATGCTTCTCATTGCGTGGCTTCTCTTGTTGTGGAGCATGGGTTCTAGGTGTATGGACTTTAGTGGTTGTGGCACACAGGCTCAGTTGCTCCATGGAATGGTGGATCTTCCCCGACTAGGGATCGAACCCATCTCCCCTGCATTGACAGGCAGATTCTTAACCACTGCACCACCAGGGAAGTCCCTCATCTCATTTTTAAAGAGGATATATTTAAGAATAAAAGGAAATGGAGAAAAGCTTTAAAATTCACAAAGATAAACTTCTGATTAGAATTGAATATCTAGCCAAACAATCAAACATAAGGAAAAATAAAGATATATTTAGACATTCTGAGTTCTTAAGAATGTATCTACCATTAACTCTTTTTCATAAAGGTACTATAAAAGTTTTTCAATTTAAACAGGAAAGATAGAGACACATGATTCTGGAAATGGGGCTTCAACAGACAAAGAGGCAATGGAATTCTCTGAATGATGCTAATGGGAAATCCTAACACCATAGATGTTTCTAGAGTGTACCCAGCCTACATTGAAGCAAGGGGAAGGAGGGATGCAGGATAGATATATCCAAAGGAAAAAAAGTGAAATAAAGTGAAACCAATGACTCTAGTAACTATATGACACTAGTGATTATATTTAGAGATAAATTTGGGTTCTATCAGAAAGATTGGGGGTTAATTAGAAAACTAAACAAAAAAAAATAGAGACAATTATTAACTTCAGAGAAAACAAATAGTTGCATAAGAATTATGTTGTAATCATGTTCAAAATTACATAGTCCACTGTAATTTTAACAAACTAGTTGTATATAATGGAGCTATGAGGTTTCCATCATCCTTCCACATAGATTTGAAAATACTCTATTCAATCACTTTATGTGTACTGTGCTCTCATTACAAACTCTGTGTGTGTGTGTGTGTGTGTGTGTGTGTGTGTGTGTGTGTGCACGCGCTGCTTGTCTTTCCACCTAAGCCAGGAGCTCTTTGGGGAAAAACAAAAGAGTATCTTCTGTTTCTCTATATCCCCCACAGTGGTGAGCTTATGACTCAGTAAAAAAATTTTAAAAAAATATAAAGCACTGAGCAAATCTTTGCACAACTAACATCTAAGTAGAACGGAAAAAAACCTAGAGTTAATACATAAGGGGACCAAATAATAATCACCACAGACAAGATATTCACAGTAATAATATGAGTGTGAAAACTGGTTGTTTCTTGGGTTCTAAAAAAGTGCTGGTCACTGTTCTTAAGTGCTTTATAAGCTTTAACTCATTTAAGTGTCAAAACAAATTTACAATATGTGAAAAGACTCTAAAACAAAAAAAAAGAGTGGATATATGTATATGTGTAACTGATTCACTTTGCTGGACACATGAAACTAACAAAACATTGTAAATCAACTATACTCCAATAAAAATTTAAAGGAAAAACAAATTTAAAAGTTAAATACCATCATGATTTCCATTTTACAGGAGAGAAAATTGAGTCACAGTGAGGTTGAATGTGACAGGGCCAAATGAGACAGTATGTATGCTCCTCTTGTCCAACCAGACCATGTGTCTTGAATTTCACTGGTGACACTCTTCAGAATGTTCTTATTTGTCTCCATGTCTGTTTCCACTTCAGAACCTAGACTCTGAGGACAGGAACCTTCTCTCACACTTTCCTTCAACTCAGACATTTCTAAGTGGAGCATCTTGTATCGAGTGAGCACTCAGCACTTACACGTGAGATGAACAGAAAGCTGTGATGGGTAAGGAGGCCTACTGCATGGCCTCTGACAGAACACAGACTGGTACAGTCGTGGGAGATTAGGGCAGACATGGCTCCATATACCATTGACTATTAAATGATCATAAATAACTGTTCCAAAATGCAAATGCTAGTCAAAATGTTTTATATGATGTAAGAGAAGACATATTTGGAATGATTTTAAAACTTTTTTCAAATATGAAATCAAAACACTATTTATACATATTTTTGGTGTTAATTTGTATTTGTAATACATTATCTTTTGGAGATTTGAATCAGTGTAATTTAGGATGGTTTTAACATGTATTTTTATTCTTTTTGATGCAGTGGTAAATGGGATTGTTTTCTTAATTTCTCTTTCTGCTACTTGAACTAAGTCAGAGAAAGGCAAATAACATATGATATCACTTATATGTGGAATCTAAAAAAAAATTATACAAATGAACTTATTTACAAAACAGAAATAGACTCACAGACATAGAAAATAAACTTATGGCTACCAAAGGGGAAAGGGTGGAGGTATAAATTAGGGAGTTTTGGATTAAAATATACACACTACTATATATGGAATAGATAACAAGGATCTACTATATAGCACAGGGAACTATATGCAATATTTTGTAATAATCTATAATGGAAAAAACTTTTAAAAAGAATATATGTATGTATATATATACACATATAAATGTGTATGTATAACTGGATCACTTTGCTGTACACCTGAAACCAACACAACATTGTGAATCAACTATATTTCAATAAAATTTTTTTTAAATCCATGTATTTTCAAAATAGGTACAACAAATAAGATGGTTTTGGCTAAGTTTCAAAAGATAATCTATTGAAGAAAAATGGCTTTACTTGAACATTTCACATGGTGTTGTTAATTTCTCACTTTGCCACATATGTAAAAAGTTGAGGAAAGACATATTTCTTAAAGAGAAGGACCAGATAATGGTTTTCTTAACTGAAGGCAGCAAAGTGATGCTGCATGGCCAAAAGCTCTAGTTTGTTAAATTCTGATTAAATGGGGTTTCTGTTATGTTTTGCTTGTTTTTCTGTATCAGAACTTCACAAGCTTAACCTAAAATGCATGCTTTTATTTATATCTTTACCAAGCTGGGAGACTTTTGAATTATTGTCTGAGTTTTAGTCCCTCAGGTGTAAGGCATTTCAATCTGAAAGGACTTCTGAGGCCTACACTGTGTGTGTTTGTGTGTGTGTGTGTGTGTGTGTGTTAATTAGAGTTGATTTACTGATCTTTGCTGTCAGTTTCCTCTGCTCCACAATTTGAGACACAGTGAGGGTAAACCAATCCTCAAAGTTCTCTGGAGAACATTTCTAGTTGCATTACTGATTTATTTTCATTTTGACCAGATGGTTCCAGGTTCCTATGACTGTACTGGAGTCCTTTTGATTACCCTATTTATCCCTCCCAGTGCTCAATTTAAGGGTCAAATCTCATATAACACATTTGTTAGCAAGATAAACCATTCAAGCCCATTGCTGCTTGGACACCATACTTCTGACATATGCTCTGTGTCTTATTACCCACCGAAGTTATTAGATTTAGTACATGTTTCTATAAATTCCATAACAAAAACAGGCAGGGTTTTCATGAGTTTGCTGATTTTGGGAACATTCAGCCAATGGAAGGTCATGAGCCAGGAGGGTTTTGCAGAGTGGAGGGGACTCTGTGTGTCCCCAAAGTCTCCCTCACAGAAGCCTTCCTTGCATTTATGGAGGTGGCCATGAAAAAGATGAGCAGAACATTTTTAATGAAACCAGTAAAAATGCAAAGGAATATTTAATGTTTAAAGAAACAAAAAATCAAAACTGACAACTGAAATGCAATATTTCACCATGAGATTGAGGAAATCAACTCATCCAAAGGGCACACTTGGTTTCTGTTTAAAAAAAAAAAAAAAAAAAAAAAACTCCCCACATACTTACACAATAAAAGCTACCATATCAGGCAAAGCTAAATAAGCTCTAGTTAATGGATTTTGAAACCTTGAAAAACATGCATGAGGCCAGACAATACAGTGTCTCATTGTATTTGGACGCACATACACACACCACAACATCTATAATCCAAGAAACATAAATTACTATAATTAGGACCCTCTCTAAGTGAGGGCTAAGACATCAAAAACATCTTCCATTTTTCAAGATACTCTATGGGCTTAAGATTGCCTAAGTGTCACATTATTTATTTTGATTATTAAATCATTTTCCTTTAAGACTTCTCATGTAATGAAAAATATAAGTACATCCTAAAAACAGAAATAGTAACCTTGGCTTCTACCCTCAGGAAGAAAACAAAGAGAATTGGATGCTTTAGGCCCATCTCATCAAGCTTATGTAGAGTGACCCTGGGGAAAATTAAATTTAACAAGTAGTATTCCTGTCTCATAAGGGCTCACAAGTCAATGAGAAATTGTTACCTGCACTAGAACTTATAATACAATGCAGTTTATAGCAAGGGCTATAGCAGAGGTTAAAATGTGCACTAAAAATGAGCCCATGCATCTAAGGATGATTTTAAGAGGAGTTGTGACTTGATATAGGCCTTGAAGGATGAGAAAGAAGACAGCAAGTTGATGTAATTTTGGTAACAGAGAAGAGAGTAGACTAATTCCAATAGTGCAATTTGGGGAGTTCTGTTTCAAGATGGTGATATAGTAAGATCCTGACCTCACCTCCTTCCATGGACATACTGAACCTACAGCTATATATGGAACAATTTCCTCTAGGAAAAAAACCCAAAAAATAAAAAACTGGCAGAGGGACCCCTTCATATAAGACAATCAAAGAGGGTAGGAAAGACTGAGACAAAATTTGGCTATAAACCTCACCCCCAGCATAGTGGTCCACAATTGAGAGGGAATGCAAAACCTGGAGCCCAAGGGAAAGAAGTGTTTGGACACTAGACACTCCATCTTTTAAAATTGATACCTGAGAGACAAGTCTGCAAAACAACTAGCTTTGGAAACTAATGGGGCTCATGCCCAAGAGACCAGAGGGGCTGTGGTGAAGTGAGGAATGGCTCATAAGGGTCCTGCACACAGATTCACTTTCTCCAGGGCCCAGTGAAGATGCAGCCCTGTGGAAAGTGCCCAGACTTTATGTGAAAGAGATTTATTTCCTAATTTTGAAGCATTGGTCCGAGGGGTAGGGGTCTACTGAAATATTCTCTGTGGACAAAGGCTGAGGGGTGCCACCTTCTTTCTCTCCATCTGCCTTGTTAAAGCCAACTAACAGCTAACACCATGTGTTTTTTTCCCCTCTTTTTAGCATTTCCTTTTCTTTCTTTTTTCTTGTCAATTTAAACTTCTTTCTCCTTTACTTTCTCTCTCTCTCTTTCTTTTGTTTTTGTTTTTGTTCTCATCAGGCTCTATGTATGTACTTATACTACTTCTCTCCAAAGAGCCAGTATCTGCTGGAGTGAAGTTTCCACACACATCTGGTGCCCTGTTTTTTTCTACATCTGGTGACCTGGTTTTTATGGCTGCCATGCAAGGGACATCCCAAAATCACCTGGCTCTGGAGGTCAGAAGGACTAGTGTTCCTGAGTCCTGTAGGGCTGGAACACTCAGAGACTCAGTACTTGGCACAGTGCCACTCCCAGGGAACTTCACAGAGAGCAGACTAAAACACACCCCAGTCTTTCTGTGTCTAGGAGCTTTAGCCTGAGGGGCTAGCTTCTGGTTGGCACACTTATAAGGGTCTACCAAGCTTCTCTCAGGGAATAGAGGACAGTGAATGCAATCTTTGTACTCTGCCTCTACCTCTTTCCAGCTTGCCATCATCTTCCAGAAGGGAGCTTATAAACTTCTTCAGTACCCAGATTGCTGCCGCTGCTGCCAGGGCACACATCTACGTTGCCTGACTTTAGTGGATAGAGAAGCTTATGGTTCTGGGTTTCACAGGACTGTAACTAATGGAGAAAGAGTTTTTAAACAACTACTGGCCTGATGACACAACAAAGGGTAACAGACCCATAAGCTCAATCCTTCTGTGAAAGAGGTTTGGTAGCTTATAACTACACCTGTAGCCTGAGGGGCTAGCTTCTGATTCAACACACATCTAAGGGATGACTGTAAACCTTTTCTGAGACCTGGAAGGGCAGGTACTATATTTGCACTCTCTTTCTGCTGCAGTCCAGAACATCAGTATATCCTGGAGGGGAGCTCCCATATGTGTCTGGTGTCCCAGTTTTTTATGTCTGGTGCCCTGGTTTTTATGGTCATCACCTAGAGGATACCCCTTGATTGCCAGGCTCTGGTGGTCAGGGTTCTTGGGTTCTACAGGATTGTAATAATTGGAGATATAGTCCTTTGAAGGCCACCAGCCCCAGTGCACTTCACAGACAGAAGATTCAGGCACATGCTCAGTCTTTCTGTGAAAAAGGATTACTTGCTAGTTCTGCAGTTTTGGACTTAGGGGCAGACATCAGGTTTGGCACACATCTAGAGGCTACAGAGGTGCTCTCAGGGAACATAGCCCAGGAGACCATCTTTGTACTCTCTATTTGCCTCTCTACAGCTCAGCAGGATCTCTCAGGAATGAACTTATACACTTGCTTTTATCCCTGATTTTTGTGACTCCTGCCCAAAAGACACCTCCAGATCACCTGACTCTGGGTGTCAGTGGGGCTTATGCTTGCAGTTCCACAGAATTGTATATATTTGTATTCTTTTAAAGCTTTTGCCTGAGGGTATGATAGATTTTTTTCCAGACAACCAAAAGCTAAAGGGGTTTGTCATCACTAACCTGACCTTACAAGAAATTTTAAAGGGAATTACTTAAGCTGAAAGACAGGACATTAATTAGTAACAGGAAAACATATGAAAGTATAAATCTCATGGTAAATATGTAGTAAAGGTAGTGAATAAAAAATTAAGACCCATCTATATGCAGCTTACAAGAGACACACTTCAGACATAAAACATACACAAACTGAAGGTGAGGTAGTAGAGAAAGTTATTCCATGCAAATGGAAACCAAAAAAGGCTAGGTAGCTATACTTAGACAAAATAGACTTGAAAACAAAGATTGTAAAAGGAGACAAGAATGGCATTACATAATGATAAAAGAGCCAATCTAGTAAAAGAATATAACATCTGTAAATGTTTATGCACCCAACATAGGAGCACCTAAATACATTAACTGATCTAAAGAGAGAAAGAGACAGCAATACAATAATAGCAGCTAATACCCCACTTACATCAATGGCTAGATCATTCAGACATAAAATTAATAGGGAAACAACTTAAATGACACATTAGTCAAATGGACTTAACAGATATATACAGAACATTTCATCCAAAAGCAATGAAATACACATTCTTCTCAAGAGCACATGGAACATTCTCCAGGATAAATGATATGTCAGGCCATAAAACACATCTTAATAAATTTAAATGAGTGAAACCATATCAAGCATCTTTTCCAACCACAATGTTATGAAACTAGAAATAATATAAAGAATAAAACTGGAAAATTAGCAAATATGTGGAGGTTAAACAACATGCCACTGAACAATGAGTCAACAAAGAAATCAAAGACAAATTTCTTTTTAAATTGATACAAATGAAAATGGAAATACAATATTACAAAACTTATGGGATGCAGCAAAAGCAGTTCTAAGAGGGAGGTTTATAGTAATAAATGCCTACTTCAAGAAACAAGAAGAATCTTAAATAAACAATCTAACTTTACACCTCAAGGAACTAGAAAAAGTAGAAGAAACAAAACCCAAAGTTAGTAGAAAGAAAGAAATAACAAAGATCAGCGTGAAGAAAAAATGAACTAGAGACTAAAAAGACAATAGAAAAGATCAATAAAACCAAGAGTAGGTTATTTGACAAGATAAACAAAATTGACAAAACTTCAGCTAGACTCACTGAAAAAAAAGAGATAATTCAAATAAATAAAATCAGAAATGAAAAAGGAGTTATTACGTTTTATGCCACAGACATACAAAGGATCATGAGAGATGACTATAAATTATTATATGTCAACAAATTGGACAACGTAAATAAATGGATAAATTTCTAGAAATGTATATTCTTCCAAGACTGAATCATAAATGAATAGAAAAACTCTACTAGTAAGGAGATTGAATCAGCAATTTAAAACATCCTAATAAATAAATGTCCAGGACACATAGCTTCACTGGTGAATTCTAAGAACTATTCAAAAAATAATTCATACGAATCCTTTCCAAACTCTTACAAAAATAGGAGAAAAGGGAACACTTCCAAATGTATTTCATGGGGCCAGCATTACTGTGATACTAAAACTGGAAAAGAACACCATGAGAAAAGAAAATTACAGACCAGTATCTCTGGTGAATATAGATACAAAAATGCTCAACAAAATATTAGCAAGAACAATTCAACAATAAATTAAAAGGTTCATATGTCATGATCAAGTGGAATTTATTCCAGGATGTAAGGATGATTCAACAGTCACAAATCAATGTATGTAATAAACTACCTTAACAAAAGAAAGGGAAAAAAACGTATAATGAGATCAACAGATGCAGAGAAAGCATTTGACAAAATTCAACATCAGTTTTTGATAAAAACTCTCAACAGAGTGGGTATAGAGGGAACATACCTCAACATAATAAAGACCATATATTACAAGCCCACAGGTACATCATAATCAGTGGTAAAAGCTGAAAGCTTTTCCAATAAGATTAGGAATAAGAAAAGGATGCCCACTCTCAACACTTTTATTCAGCATAAATTTGGGAGTGCTGGCCAGAACAATTAGGCAAGAAAAAGAAACAAAAGTCATCCAAATTGGAAAGAAAGATGTAAAACTGTCACTATTTGCAGATGGCATGATATTATGTGTAGAAAAACCTAAAGACTACCAAAAAACTGTTAGAACTAATAAATTCAGTAAAGTTGCTGGATAAAAAAATAGAGAAATCTGTTGTATTTATATACATGAATAACAAACTATCAGAAAGAGAAATGTAAAAACCACCTCCCACTTACAACTATATCATAAAAAAATCCTAGGAATAAATTTAACTAAGCAGATGAAAGACCTGTACACTGAAAACTATAAGATATTGGTGAAAGAAATTGAAGAAGACACAAATAAATGGAAATATAGTCCATGCTCATGGATTGGAAGAGTTAATATTGTTAAAATATCCCTATTACCCAAAGCAGTCTACAGATTCAATACAATCCTTATCAAAATTCAATGTCTTTTAAAAAATAAAGATAGAAAAAACAATCCTAAAATTTGTATGGAATCACAAAAGACTCCAAATAGCCAAAGCAACCTTGAGAAAGAATAGCAAAGCTAGAGGTCTCATGCTCCCTGATTTCAAATTATATTACAAAGCTATAGTAATCAAAACAGTATTGTATTGGCAAAAAAACCCCAGACACATAGATCAATAGAACAGAATAGAGAGCCCAGATATATAAACCTAGATATATATGGTCAATTAATTTATGACACAGGAACCAAAAACACAACAGGGAAAAGACAGTTTTTCTCATAAATAGTGTTGAGAAAACTGGACCATCACATGCAAAAGAGTGAAATGACCACTATCTTACAGTAGACACAAAATTACCTCAAAATGGATTAAAGACCTGCATGTAAAACCTGAGGCCATAAAACTCCTAGAAGAAAACATAGGTGGTAAGCTCCCTGACGTAGTTCTTAGCAATTTTTTTTTCATTTGACATCAAAAGCAAAAACAAAAATGAACAACTGAGACAAAATTGAACTAAAATCTCTGCACAGCAAAGAAAAAATCAAGAAAATGAAAAGGCAACCTACTGAAAAGGAGAAAATATTTGTAACTTATATGTCAGATAAGGAGTTAATATCCAAAATATATAAAGAACTCATGCAACTCCACAGCAAAATAATAATAAACCATTTTTTTTTAAATGGAAGAGGTTCTGAACAGACATTTTTCCAAAGGAGAAGGCCAACCAGTACATTAAAAAATGCTCAATATCACTAATTATCAGGGAAATGCAAGTCAAAACCATGAGATATCACTTCACACCTCTTAAAATGACTATTATAAAAAAGACAAGAAATAAAATTGTTGGCAAGGATGTGGAGAAAAGGGAACACTGTGCACTGCTGGTGAGAATGTAAATTGGTGCAGCCACTATGGAAAACAGTATGAATGTTCCTCAAAAAATTAAAAATACAACTACTATAAGATTCTTCAATTCCACTTCTGGGTATTGTCCAAAGAAAACAAAAATACTAAGTTGAAAGATATATATTCATTGAAGAGTTATTTGCAAAGGGCAAGAAATGGAAACAACCTAAGTGTTCACTGACAATGAATGAGTAAAAAATTGTGGTATGCTTATACAATGGAATATTACTCAGCTATTCAAAACAATGAAATCTTACCATTTGTGACAACATGGATGGAACTTGAGGGCATTATGCTAAGTGGAATAATACAGATAGAGGGAGACAAATACTGTATGATCTCACTTATATGTGTAATTTAAAACAAAACAAAACAAAAACAAGCTCATAGATACAGAGAACAGATTGGTGGTTGCCAGAGGTGGGGAGTGGGTGTTGGGTAAAATGACAAAGGTAATCAAAAGATACAGACTTCAGGTTATAAAATAAGTAAGTCATGGGTGTATAATATACAATATGGTGGCTACAGCTAATAATATTGTAGTTCATATTCAAAAGTTCCTAAGAGAGTATATCTTAACATTGCTTATCATAAGAAAGAAAGTTTATGATTGTGGATGGTGACCAATGTTAACTAGACTCAAATGGTGATCACTTTGCAATATAAACCAATGTCAAATCATTATTTTGTACACCTGAAATTAATATAATTTCAATTGTACCTCAATTAAAAAATAAAATTAAAAAATAGTGCAATGGGATAAATATAGAAGAAAATTAGTGCAAGGAATATATGAGAGACAGAGAATGTGTATGCAGGAGGTGATGTGCAAGCTTAGAGGATAGAGGAGTATGATCCACAATAGATAATAACAACTAATGAAAATGGCTATGTATGTATAACTGATTTAGTTTGTTGTAGAGGGAAAACTAACACACTATTGTAAAAAAAAAAAAAAAGAAAATGGCTTTATATGGGCTGCTCAGTCTTGTCACTATGCCAGGTGGTTGTTATATATTTTCACATTTAATTCTTTTCACAGCTCTTCACGGCAGGTATTAACTTCTTTTTACAGATGAAGATACTGAGGTACTACAATGTTATATTTGTTGCTCAATGTCCCAGAGTTTGTGAGTGACAAAGCCAAGATTCCAAACTTCTGTGTGACTCTGTGACAGGAGACACTGCAGAACTGTGTACTGGTGCCAGATAGGAACTAGCAGGAGGCTTCTGACTGACCAGGGAGCTCATCCAGTGCTTACTGTGCTACTCCCCACTCAAGCATTCTCTCTTATCCCCCCACCTGCAATGACCTTGTGCTCATCCCCAAACTGCTCAGTCCTACTGTTACCATAACACAACCATGATGCTTCCAACCTTCAGTGACTGACTTAACTGCAGCAATTTCAGTTGCAGTTCAATACTCCATCATTTCCTTGGATTATTCTGGGAAAGTTGTTTCATGTGTGTGTTTTATCTTCTTAAAGAAATGTCCATTTAAGGGATGCAATATTTTTCCACCTCCTCTTTTTTAATCTTCCACAGAATTAACTCTTCTATGCTAATGGATCAATTATGTTTTTCCTAAAGATTCTACTCAGCCCCACACCAAATGCTTGTCCAACTCTGTTTTGAGTGCTTTCCTAGACAACCAATTCCTGGAACACAGGTTTTGTGCATGTGAGCCAGATGTGGATCCTGGAATATATAAAACCTCAATTATTTCTCACAGGTGTGACCTAGGAGATGTTGGAGAATCTGACCACAGTCATACAATGTCAGTGCTGAGAAGGAAGGGTTAAGATTTGAGCATGAATTTGTCATTCTCTAGAACCAAGATCTCCTCCTGTGTGGTCCTGTCTCACTTGGTATCTGTTTCCACTAGATCACTACTCTAATAAGCTTTTCTTGAACCTTGTGAGCTTTTCTTAATGTCTGTACAAATAAGTGAGCATTTCTTTCAATGGTCTTTAATTTAAGTGCATAAAGAAGCACTGATTTCAGGATAATACGAACTGAACACTGACATGAATGACACTCAATTCTATCTGAAATACTTGAAATGAGGGGGGGCATATACATAAATGTTGTAAATGCTTGATGTATTTTGCTTCATAAAAACAAAATTTTAACCATTTTATAGTACACTTTTCAAGAGTATATATATTTAGCATTTTAACAGCGGTTGTAGAATACACTTGAAAATAAATTTTTATAGACATCAATTTTTGCACTGTGAAGCAAGATGTTTGTTCATTGTTTTTTGGTTTTTTTTGGTTTGCTTCTTCCTTCAGTTACATGTCAGCTGTCACATAGCCTTCTGTCATCAGACATATATCTAATAGCCCACTTCTAGGTCACTGCTTCTAATTCCTGTGGGAAGAGATGCTAGAAAAGCAGGCTTGTTAATGAAATCACAATGCCTGAATGAAGCCCAGGGGGATAAAATGTATAGGTTTAGTGCCTGGGATTTGTCACAGCTGTTTTAGGAGCTTAAAGCCCTTTTATGACATCTTCTTTGTCCAAGTCTTTTATTGAGTTTGCTGCATCTGATACCTTGGATAGATATTATGGCAAATATAATTTCTGTGTAAAATCTCTTGCAAGGTCTTTGTTTAGAGACAGCAAAAAAGGGACACACAGTGATTTTGATTCTTAAACCCATAAACTAATTCTGGAGAGAAAAAAACACATCATAGATACATTACCCATGAAGCAGGTAAGCATCAAAAAAGATGTTATGACAAAATAAATATGGAACCAATGTTCCTTTGAAGAAGCGACAGGTATGGTCTGGAACACACACTCGCTGCTGGGCAAAACTGTAGGGAGGTCACACACAGCGTGGTTAATAAGTCAGATGGGTTTGCTTTCTAACCAGCAGGAGATGCAATGATTTATTTCCTAGCAAAGGTGAAGGTTAGGTTTTCGATTCACTGGGTCTTCAGTGCACAGAGTTCCCTTGTGTCCACGTGTACTCAGAATGTCTTTTGGATTCTTATCAGCTGCTCCTAATTTAAACCTGTGACAGCTTTTTCATAGAACAAGGGTCTCTCTGAAGTCACTCCTTATGAAATTTTGTGAAAAAATTGGACAGCTTAGGACAAACACAAATAGGGGAGGAAAAAAGAGAAAGAGAGAGAGATGAGAAAGTGGGTAGATTTTATTTTTCTGCAGTTAGCCTTTATTTTTTAAATAACCTTGTACTCCTTTTCAATTTCCCCTCAGAACAGTTTTTCTTCTGCTAGCTCCCTTTTTCTTCATTATTTTAATGGCTACATCTTTGCTCTGATGTGTCAATGGGAGTGGAAAATCCTGTGAAGCCTGGGCTTAATGAAACGCCAGCTGGAACAGAGGGATAAAGTTTCTTTGGAGCAGCTTCAAAGGGATGCAGGCTGGCGAGCTCTGGGACAATGGCGCCTGGGCCTGAGGACAGGGACAGACGGGCCAGCTGGCCCAGCCTGGCCCTAACGAGGCGTGAAGGGATGAGGACCCACTTCACTAAGCAGTGGGGGGTTCAGGATGAGGGATTTAAAAGGTACACACACAGACACATGCAGGTTGTGTCCTTATATTTCACAAGAAATGGTGTTCTCAGGAAATGAGGGGCCAAAATATGACTCCTGTGGGGAGAAGCATGAGTTAATTTTGCTCAAAAGCTTTGGCTTTCTGAATGCTGCCAGGCACCTCTTTCCACTCCCATTTTGGCATAAATTTTACATTTCTATTTATAAGAGAATTACCACGGAAATCTTAATTTTGATAGAACTTGAGAAAGATTTATGAAAACTCATTGGTCATTTTTGATCAGGTGGCATTTCTTTTTTTTCTTTTTTGTGAATATAGCAGGTAAAGTGACTTGGAAATAGACTATAAATCTAGAAAGCTCAAATGTCACATCTGGTTGTCGGCCCCATTTAGATCTTGGCTTCCGAGGCCCTTGTACTTTGAATGACATCAAATACTGTAAGCTGCAGTTTTCACTTTGTAAGGGATGTTTAGGAAAAACAAGGGACCTCATGCTCTACCTGGTTTACTTATGTGTATTAATATGCTTTGTGAGGCCTACTGCCTCACCTCTGGTATTTTGCTATTGAGGATACCTCATCAATTCTATTGACCCTCTCCTTTTATTAAGTTAACTTTCAGAATTCTTAAAACTGTGGAGATGGGTGGTTAGGTCTTTTTGAACTGAGTCCTCCAAAAGCTGAGATACTTCAAGTCCAGAACAAACTTAAAAAATATCATTTCACCCATTTCTCTTGCTTATGAGAACTGACAAACAGGATTTGAGAGGTTTTATATTCCATACAACAAATATTTATTGAGAGATCAAGCTTTATATAGTCCCTCCTCCTCATGGCCTAGAAAAAATGAAATATGGACCTTTGTTCAGTTCAGTTCCATACACAGATATAATGCACCCACAGTTTGCAGCTATTGAGCTACCCGACAAGAAATAAACCTTTCTAGAAAATTGCCCGGGCTTCAGGAGACTTACCAATGGGCAAGAGAGACAAGTTTCACATATGAACTCACATTTTTGTTGGTCAAAAACAGCAGAATAGCAGAAATTTCATATGGTCCAATCTAATATTAGGGTAAATTCTAAAAAAATAAATATAGTTGACCCTTGAATGACACAGGTTAGAACTGTGCATATACACTTACACATGGAGTATTCTTCAGTAGTAAATACTACAGTACTGTACCATCCACAGTTGGTTAACTAGGAGGATGCAGAACCTCTGATATGGAGGAACCATGGATACTGAGGGCAGACTATAAAGGTATACTCAGATTTTGAACAGTGTGGGGGTTGATGTCCCTAAACTTCACATTGTTCAAGGGTCAGCTGTATGTATAGAATTATGTGGATTTTGGCCAAGACTTTCTAAAGGAGATGACATTTGAGGTTGATTGGTATATAGAGAGGAAACTGTATTCCAGAGGAAATTAAATAAACAAAAGCCTAAAGGCAAGAAGTGACCCAGTTGGTGAGGAGAATTACAAAAAAAAACCCAGTATAATGGTTTAAAATAATTTGAGGAGGCAGAGTGTCTGGGGATGATGACAGAGAGGTCAGCAGGCCAAGAACAAGGAGGATTTTGTGTCAGGCTTGGGCTTGATTCTGTAGGTGGTGGGGAGGCAAGGGAGCATTTTGATGACTGGAGGGATCAGCCAAGTAGAGCATGTTGGAGACATGATTCTGGCTCATCTGTGGACGATAGATTTTCAGGGAGTGGTCATCCTCCATTTGCTCCCTTTCACACACACATTCTCTGTACTTCTGTTTCCTGCACTGACCACTATGGCCTGTACAGCCCAGGCCCCTTGTCATCTCAATGCCAGTAGGGACTCATCAGTGGAATATATTGGCAAGACACTGAGATCAGACGGAGGGGTAGTTTGTTGTATTTATACCACCCAGTCTCTCTACACATTCCCACACATTTATCAGTGTTTGTACTCCTCTAAGGACATTGCAACTATCAGGCAGCCCCTCTTCTATGGGACCAGCTTTTTGGCATGAGACTCCTTCAGGGGTGGTCTTGACTTTCTGCTCTTGCTAGTTTGGGTCCTTCACTGAATCTTTTTGGATTTGTTAGCCAATTCCTCACCTCTGAGAATGGTCTCTTTATTAAACTCACTTAAATTAAAACCTTGAGTTTAGCATCTCAATTATCACCAGAACTTTGATAGACGGCCAACATTGGAGAGAGCAACTTTAATTCGGAGAATGGTATGATAGTCCAATGTAGAAAAGGGGGGCTAGAATGTACCATATGCATTCTAGAAGAATGTGGGATGTAAAAATTAGCGGCTGATTAGACTAGCTACTCTAAGACCTATCAATAAGAGGTCAAATTTTAGAAGGTCAGTACAAAGAGGTCTCAAGGAGCAGAGGTCTATGCTCAAGGAGTCACAGGGCAGGGGCTATAGTACCAAAGTAAGTGTCGATCCTAAGGCAAGAATAGTTAGGGTCTAGTCTTGTCTACTTCAAAGATGTACAGTGCTGAGTATTATAAAACACTAAACCTGGGTGAAGTCTAACATATAATTGTAATAATTACTGAATATTCTTTGGGTATTTTTATGCTTAGACTAGTTTTTCTCATACATAGAAGTAAATCTGAGGCTTTCAAGTGGACAAGAGATAGTATAATTCTGAGCTCTGTTTTAACTAGAGCCATTCTTTCATTTAAGACCTTATTTCTCTTCAAAATGCTCAGTCATGTATCTCTGTCAACCCATTCCCAACACTTCTGTTATTTGCTCTTTAGCAGCAGAAAATAACACCAACTATCATATAACATTTTGTCATTGTCACTGAAGCAGATTTGACTTTAGTGGCATCTATGGGGTGGATGCTTCTGAGTGATGGTGATGAAGCCATTTGGCAATGCACCTAGGAGGAAACAGGTTGGTCCAAGATAAAAATCAAACAGAAAACTTAGAGGTAAATATTCGAATATAGATCTCATCCAACTCTTCTTTTATTTATTTAGTTATTTACTTATTTATTTATTATTAACATCTTTATTGGAGTATAATTGCTTTACAGTGGTGTGTTGTTTTGCTGTATAAAAAAGTGAATCAGCTACATGTATACATATATCCCCATATCCCTTCCCTCTTGCGTCTCCCTTCCACCCTCCCTATACCACCCCTCTAGGTGGACACAAAGCACTGAGTTGATCTCCATGTGCTATGCAGCTGCTTCCCACTAGCTATCTATTTTACATTTGGGAGTGTATATATGTCCATGCCACACTCAAACTTCATCCCAGCTTACACTTTCCCCTCCCTGTGTCCTCAAGTCCATTCTCTATGTCTGTGTCTTTGTTCCTGTCCTGCCCTTAGGTTCTTCAGAACCACTTTTTCTTCAGATTCCATATCTATGTGTTAGCTATGGTATTTGTTTTTCTCTTTCAGACTTAATTCACTCAGTATGACAGTCTCTAAGTCCATCCACCTCAATACAGATAACTCAATTTTGTTTCTATTTAAGGCTGAGTAATATTCCATTGTATATATGTGCCACATCGTCTTTATCCATTCGTCTGTTGATGGACACTTAGGTTGCTTGCATGTCCTGGATATTGTAAAAAGAGGGGCAATGAACTTTGTGGTAAATGACACTTTTTGAATTATGGTTTTCTCAGGGTATATGCCCAGTAGTGGGATTGATGTGTCATATAGTAGTTCTGTTTTAGTTTTTTAAGGAACCTCCATACTGCTCTCCCTAGTGGCTGTATCAATTTACATTCCCACCAACAGTGCAAGAGGGTTCCCTTTTCTCCACACCCTCTCCAGCATTTACTGTTTGTAGATTTTTTGATGATGCACATTCTGACTGGTGTGAGGTGATACCTCATTGGAGTTTTGATTTGCATTTCTCTAATGATTAGTGATCTTAGGCATCCTTTCATGTGTTGGTTGGCATTCTGTATATCTTCTTTGGAGAAATGTCTATTGAGGTCTTCTGTCCATTTTTGGATTGGGTTCTTTGTAGTTTTGATATTGAGCTGCATGAGCTGTTTGTATATTGTGGAGATTAATCCTTTGTCAGTTGCTTCATTTGCAAATGTTTTCTCCCATTCTGAGGGCTGTCTTTTCATCTTGTTTATGGTTTCCTTTGCTGTGCAAAAGCTTTTAAGTTCCATTAGGTCCTATTGGTTTATTTTTGTTTTTATTTCCATTTCTCTAGAAGGTGGGTCAAAAAGGATCTTGCTGTGATTTATGTCATAGAGTGCTCTACCCATGTTTTCCTCTAAGAGTTTTACAGTGTCTGGCCTTACATTCATATCTTTAATCCATTTTGAGCTTATTTTTGTGTATGGTGTCAGGGAGTGTTCTAATTTCATTCTTTTACAGATAGCTGCCCTGTTTTCTAAGCACCACTGATTAAAGAGGCTGCTTTTTCTCCATTGTATATTCTTGCCTCCTTTATCAAAGATAAGGTGACCATATGTGTATGGATTTATCTCTGGACTTTCTATCCTGTTCCATTGATCTATATGTCTGTTTTTGTGCCAGTACCATACTCTCTTGATTACTGTATCTTTGTAATATAGTCTGAACCCAGGAACCTGATTCTTCCACCTCCATTTTTCTTTCTCAAGACTGCTTTGGCTCTTCTAGGTCCTCTGTATTTCCAAACAAATTGTGAAATTTTTTGTTCTAGTTGTATGAAAAATGCCATTATAGTTTGATAGCAATTGCATTGAATACGTAGATTGATTTTGGTAGTATAGTCATTTTCAAAATGTTGATTCTCCCAACCTAAGAACATAGTATATCTCTCCATGTGTTTGTATCATCTTTAATTTCTTTCATCAATGTCTTATAGTTTTCTGCATACAGGTCTTTTGTCTCCTTGTTAGATTTATTCATAGGCATTTTATTCTTTTTGCTGCAATGGTAAATGTGAGTGTTTCCTTAATTTCTCTTCCAGAATTTTCATCATTAGTGTACAGGAATGCAAGAGAGTTCTGTGTATTAATTTTGTATTCTGCTACTTTACCAAATTCATTGATTAGTTCTAGTAGTTTTCTCATCACATTTATAGGATTCTCTATGTATAGTATCATGCCATCTGCAAACAGTGACAGTTTTACTTCCTTTTTTCTGATTTGGTTTCCTTTTATTTCTTTTTCTTCTCTGATTGTTTTGGCTAAAATGATGTTAGCTGTGGGTTGGTCATATATGGCCTTTATTATGTTGAGGTAAGTTTCCTCTCTGCCTATTTTCTGGAGGTTTTTTATCATGAATGGGTGTTGAATTTTGTCAAAAGCTTTTTATGTTCTATTGAGATGATCATATGATTTTTATCCTTCAATTTATTAATATGGTTTATCACTTGGTTTGATTTGTGTATACTGAAGACTCCTTGCATTCCTGTGATAAACCCCAGTTGAACATGGTGCAAGATCCTTTTAATGTGCTGTTGGGTTCTCTTTGCTAGTATTTTGTTGAGGATTTTTGCATCGACGTTCATCAGTGATATTGGCCTGTAGTTTTCTTTCTTGGTGACATCTTTGTCTGGTTTCAGTATCAGGGTGATGGTAGCTTCATAGAATGAGTTTGGGAGCATTCCTGCCTCTGCTATATTTTTGAAGAGTTTGGGAAGGATAGGTGTCAGCTCTTCTCTAAATGTTCGATAGAATTTGCCTGTGAAGCCATCTGGTTCTGGGCTTTTGTTTGTTGGAAAATTTTAAATCACAGTTTCAATTTCAGTGCTAGTGTTTGGTCTGTTTATATTTTCTACTTTTTCGTGGTTCAGTCTTGGAAGGTTATGCTTTTCTAAGTATTTTGTCCACTTCTTCCAGGTTGTCCAATTTTGGCATACAGTTGCTTGTAGTAATCTCTCATGATCCTTTGTATTTTGCAGTGTTCCTTGTTTCTTCTTTATCATTTCTAATTCTATTGATTTGAGTCTTCTCCCTTTTTTTCTTGATAAGTCTTCCTAATGGTTTATCAAATTTGTTTATCTTCTCAAAGAACCAGATTTTAGTTTTATTGATCTTTGCTATTGTTTCCTGCATTTATTTTAAATTTATTTCTGTTTTGATATTCATCATTTCTTTCCTTTTGGTAACTTTGGGGTTTTTTGTTCTTTTTATATTTATTTTAGGTGTAAACTATGTTATTTGAGATGTTACTTGTTTCTTTAAGTAGGATCATATTGCTAGAAAATTCCCTCTTAGAGCTGCTTTTGTTGCATTCCATAGGTATTGGTCATTGTGTTTTCATTGTCATTCATTTCTAGGTATTTTTTTATTTCGTCTTTGATTTATTCATTGATTTCTTTGTTACATAGTAGTGTTTTGTTAGGCTCAGTGTGTCTGTATTTTTTACTGATTTTTTCCCTCTAATTTATATCTAGTCTCATAGTGTTGCTGTTGGAAAAGATGCTTGATATGATTTCAATTTTCTTAAATTTACCTAGGCTTGATTTGTGACCCAAGATATGAGTTATCCTGGAGAATCTTCCATGAGTGCTTGAGAAGAAATCACATTGTGTTGTTTTTGGATGGAATGTCCTATAATATCAATTAAATCCATCTTGTTTAATGTATCATTTAAAGCTTGTGTTTCCTTATTTATTTTCATTTTGCTTGATATGTCCAGTGTTGAAACCGGGGTGTTAAAGTCCCTTACTCTGATTGTATTACTGTTGATTTCCCCCTTAAGGGCTGTTAACATTTGCCTTATGTATTGTGGTGCTCCTATGTTGAGTACATAAATATTTACAATTGTAATATTTTCATCTTGGATTGATCCTGTGATCCTTATGAGTGTCCTACTTTGTCTCTTCTAATAGTCTTTATTTTATAGTCTATTTTGTCTGATATGAGGGGTGCTACTCCAGCTTTCTTTTGATTTCCATTTGCATGGACTATCTTTTTCCATCCCATTTCTTTCAGTCTATATGTGTCCCTAGGTCTGAAGTGGGTTTCTCATAGACAGCATATGTACAGGTCTTGTTTTTGTATCCATTCAGCCAGTCTATGCCTTTTGGTTGGAGCATTTAATCCATCTACATTTAAGTTAGTTATCAATATGTATTTTCCTACTACCATTTTCTTAATTGTTTTGGGTTTGTTATTGTAGGTCTTTTTCTTCTCTTGTGTTTCCTGACTAGAGAAGTTCCTTTAGCATTTGTTGTAAAGCTGGTTTAGTGGTGCTGAATTCTGTTAGCTTTTGCTTGTCTGTAAAGGTTTTAATTTCTCCTTTAAATCTGAATGAGATCCTTGCTGGGTAGAGTAATCTTAGTTGTAGATTTTCCCCCTTCATCACTTTATATATGTCCAGCCACAGCCTTCTGGCTTGCAGTGTTTCTGCTGAAAGGTCAGTTTTTAACCTAATGGGGATTCCCTTGTATGTTAATTGTTGCTTTTCCCTTGCTGCTTTTAATATTTTTTCTTTGTATTTAATTATTGATAGTTTAATTAATATGTGTCTTGAAGTGTTTCTCTTTGGATTTATACTGTACGTGACTCTCTGTGAGTCCTGGAGTTGATTGACTATTTCCTTTCCCATATTAAGGAAGTTTTCAACTATAATCTCTTCAAATATTTTCTCAGTCCCTTTCTTGTTGTTTCTTCTTCTGGGACACCTATAATTCGAATGTTGGTGTGTTTAATGTTGTCCCAGAGGTCTCTGAGACTGTCCTCAATTATTTTCATTCTTTTTTCTTTATTCTGTTGTGTGGTAGTTATTTCCACTATTTTATCTTCCAGGTCACTTATCCGTTCTTCTGCCTCAGTTACTCTGTTTTTGATCCCTTCTAAAGAATTTTTAATTTTATTTATTGTGTTGTTCATCACTGTTTGTTTTCTCTTTAGTTCTTTTATGTCATTTTTAAACATTTCTTTTATTTTCTCCATTCTATTTATAAGATTTTGGATCATCTTTACTATCAATAGTCTGAATTATTTTTCAGGTAGACTGTCTATTTCCTCTTCATTTGTTTGTTCTGGTGGGTTTTTACCTTGCTGTTTCATCTGCTGTGTATTTCTCTGTCTTCTTATTTTGCTTAAGTTACAGCATTTGGCGTCTGCTTTTCACACCTACAATTTCATAGTTCCCTATGTTTTTGTTGTCCACCCCAAGTGGATAAGATTGTTCAGTGGGTTGTGTAAGCTTCCTGGTAGAGGGGGCTGGTGTCTGTGTTCTGGTGGATGAGGCTGATTATTGTCTTTCTGGTGGGCAGGACCATGTCCAGTGGTGTGTTTTGTGGTTTCTGTGAACTTATTATGATTTTTGGCAGCCTCTCTGCTAATGGGTGAGGTTGCTTTCCTGTCTTGTTGGTTGTTTGGTATGGACTGTCCAGCACTGTAGCTTGCTGGTCATTGAGTGGAGCTGGGTCTTAGCTTTGAGATGGAGATCTCTGAGAGTAATTTTGCCGTTTGCTATTACATGCGGCCAGGAGATGTCTGGTGAACCAATGTACTGAACTCCACTCTCCCACCTAAGGGGATCTGACCTGACACCCGTCTGGAGCACCAAGACCCTGTCAGCCATATGGCTCAGAAGAAAAGTGAGAAAAAAAAAAGAAAAAAATAATAAAATAAGAATGTTATTAAATTAAAAAATCAAAAAGTCATAAAAAACGAAAGAGCAACCAAACCATTAAACAAATTGACCAATGTTAACAAATGCTAAAAACTATACTAAAAACAAAAAACAAACAACAACAAAAAAACAAATAATAAATAGACAGACAGAATCCTAAGAGAAATGGTAAAAACAAAGCTATACAGTCAAAATCACACAAAGAAACATACACACTCACAAAAAGAGAAAAAGGAAACAATATATATATATTATATATATTAAAAAAGGAAGAGAGCAGCCAAGTCAATGAAGAAATCTACCAATTTTTATAAGCTCTAAATACTAAACTAAGATAAACATAAAACCATAAACAAATTAGATGCAGAAATCAAACCTCAAGTCTACCATTGCTCCCAAAGTCCACCACCTCAATTTTGGGATGATTTGTTGTCTATTCAGGTATTTCCCAATGCAGGTACCTCAAGTTGATTATGGAGATTTAATCCGCTGCTCCTGAGGCTGTTGGGAGAAATTTCCCTTTCTCTTCTTTGTTCACATAGCTCCTGGGGCTCAGCTTTGGATTTGTCCCTGCCTCTGCATGTAGGTCGCCTGAGGGCATCTGTTCCATGCCCAGACAAGATGGGGTTAAAGTAGCAGTTGATTAGGCAGCTCTGGCTCACTCAGTCCAGGGAAAGGGAGGGGTACAGAATTCGGGGTGAGCCTGTGGCAGCAGAGTCTGACATGACGTTGCAACAGTCTGAGGTTTTCCATGTGTTCTCCTGGGGAAGTTGTCCCTGGCTCACTGGACACTGGCAGTGGTAGGCCGTACAGGCTCCTGAGATGCGATTTGTGGATAGTCACCTGTGCTTGCACACAGGCTTCTTGTTTGCTGTAGCAGAAGGATTAGCATTTCATGCCAGTATCTGGTGTCCCCACTGATAGCCACAGTTCGCACCCATCTCTGGAGCTTGTTTAGGCAGTGCTCTGAATCCCCTCTCCTCGCACACTCCAAAACAATGTTCTATTGACTCTTAGGCAGTTGCAGACTTTTTCATGGACTACCTCCTGGCTAGCTGTGGCACACTAGCCCCTTTCAGGCTGTATTCATGCAGCCAACCCCAGTCCTCTCCCAAGGATCTGACCTCGAAGCCCAAGCCTCAGCTCCCAGCCCACTCTCCCTGGTGGGTGAGCAGATAAGCCTCTCAGGCTGGTGAGTACTTGTCAGCACCGATTATCTGTGTGGGAATTGCTCCACTTTGGCCTCTGCACTGCTGTTGCTGCACTCTCCTCTGTGGGTATGAAGCTTCCCCCAGCCCACCCTCCCACTCCCCATCTCTGCCAGTGAAGGGGCTTCCTAGTGTGTCAGAAACTTTTCCTCTTTCATAGCTCCCTCCCCGAGCTTCAGTTCCCATTCTTATTCTTTTGTCTCTGTTTTTTCTTTGTTCTTTTGCCCTATCCAGGTATGTGAAGAGTTTCTTGCCTTTGGGGAGTCTGAAGTGTTCTGCCAGAGTTTGGTAGGTGTTCTGTAGGCATTGTTCCACATGTAGATGTACTTTTGATGTATCTGTGGGGAGGATGATGATCTCTATGTATTACTCCTCCACCAACTTGAAGGTCCTACCCCAAGTCTTCTTTAATTAGGTACATTTAATTTACAGGGCAATTAATATTTGTATAATCAACCAGGCATCAACTTGTCCTTACTACTCTTTGTGAAGCTTCCACCATATTGATGAAGCAACGTTCCAAAAATAATCAGATACTTAAAGGGTCTCTACTCATAAATGCTCTCTTTTCTTACCTTAGCTGTGGGTGCTTTTGTAGGAGTCTGTGGTCCAGTGCTGTGTGCTGAGGTCCTCCTCTGTCTGTGTTCAAGGTTAGGAGTCTCTGCTCAAGGCCAGAGCACCCAAGGGCAGTTTCCTTCAAGTTACCACTATATCAGCAGCTGCTCACACTTGGTCAAAGTTGCCATAAGATAGCATGTCCTGCTAAATCCAAAATACCTTGTGGTCCACTTAAGGTCTTACACCATGTCCAAATAAATAAGAGCCAGTTTCACAACTCTAAAGCCTACCTGGTTTAATATAGGCTTTCTCAAAATTCAAGATCAAATTACCTGTATACCTATTCAAAGCTGAGTCCCAAAACTATACATCTGGCCTCACCAGAATTCTCATCAGGTATACGATTATTTTCTCTACCAGATTCAGTCTTTTGTTCTTCAATATTGCCAGACAATGCACAAAGATTTTGAGATTCTGAACTTACTTCACTGGAAGTGCAGCAACCCCTGTTCTACTACTGCCTTAACTGGTAAGTCCAAAAGATGTTTCATGCTACCTTGTGTGTATATTTCCACCACTGTAATTGCATCATTTGTTTGATCATGATGCCATAGATATCATTGTTCCTATAATAAAACAAGGAGATCACAGTAAGGATGTTAGGAAAACCTAAGTTTCTGGTGTGAAGAGAAGGCTTGTGCATGATTCCATTTATCAGGACACCTGTTAGTAAACTATGCTGGTAAACCTGCTGGTGACAAGACAGTTGTCATCTCTCAGAAGAGCTGAAGGTTCATCAGCAATCACTAATAATGTTACTTACATCTTGCTGAGAGATATTTATGCAAAAGCAATTTTGCAATTGCTGAATTAAAACTGATTGAATTTTAGAATCAGATTCCAGCCTTTATTTCTGGACTAATTTTTATAGATAGATGTGTATGGGACCATGGTTTCACCAAGCTTGATGGACATTAATTCCTCCCTCACTGGGGGACCACTACTTAGAGTTTTCAGAGGACATTGCCAATTCACAGTTCCATTGCCTGCTTTAACTTTGATGTAAATGCATGGCTACTTACTGAAAAATTCACATTGTGTATTTTATTTTCTTTACTTCTGGTTGTAGGGAATGGATGTTCATGATAGGAGCCTTATCTTTCTTCCTAGATAAATGGCAGGTATTTTCTAGGTCTGCTATCTTAATAGCCTCAACTATTTGGGAAGTCTTTAAGAAGGGATTATTGAAACTGAATTCGGCACACTGGAACATCTCAGAGGCACTTGAGGATGTATTTGAACAATAAAGATATTTAACCATGTAGCAGAAGAGATTAATCACAATGAAATAATAAGCATAGCATAATTATGAAGGTTCCCCAAATGCCATAACAACATGTGATTAAATGATTCCTCATGTAACAAAGCAGCTACATATGTGGACTTTCAGGACTTCAGTCAGGATCTCTTTGGCTATTTCATGGCATCTAACAGAAATTTAAGCCCAACCATGAGAATCATACTTGCATACACAATTGCTCGATCCATATTAGGTGAGGGTGTTATGGATTCCCTAGATCACGTCTATAAATCATCCCCTGCCTGGGAGTCTGTCGAACCCAAATTAAGATATTTAACATTGTTAGGATTCTTCATGGTTCTAAATACTAGGAAGCTTTGATCCTTTCATTGAGTATTATTCTCAGCTTTGGCTATAAATACTCTTTCACAGTTATTATCTCCTAAACTCCATCGTGAAACTTCTCCTGTCAGGAATATAGCTTAGTTTGCTCCAGTACAGGGGCTCATTTTCACCTGCAGAACTTGCCCATGCTGCCATCCCTCACTGATCCATCCACACATGTTTATAGTACCTCACCAGGGTAGCTGGCCCTGGGATACATCAATGAACATGACAGACCAAAAGCCCTGTCCTCATGGAGGTTACAGTCTACTTTACAGAAATGATGACTCCTTCTCCTTGCCCTTCTCTGTTCTACCAATTTGTCAGGCCAAGGTAGAGTTTCAGCTCTTCTGTGAAAGCTAAATTTCTTTCCTCTGAAGTTTTGCATTTTGTAAAATGTGTACCACAAGGTTGGTCTTCAATGAACAACAATTTCATTGAGTGTGAGCTTACCTGTATGTAGTTATCACATCTACTTATTTTGATGTCCCCCGCCTAAATTCTCATGATCCTGCTGTATTTCTTGCCCTCTCTGTAGAACCTACTTATGACACTTTGATTAGTTGATGATCATACATGATATCCTTTCCTAAAATAACCATCAGAGAAACCTCTTTAGAAAATTCTTTCTTTTGTAAGGCACTTTAACTTATGTATTAACATTTATTATCCTTGTACATTCTCATATAATCTTTTCACTTATAAGGGAAGTAGGGAAAGGGGTATTGTTCCAGTTTTAACTGAAGGGAAATTCAGTGACTTGCTCAAAGTCACAGAGCAAATTAGTCCTTAAACTAAGAGTAGATTCAAATTATCTTGGGTCCTATCTTGTGCCTAGTTCCTTCCACATTCCAAAGGGCTCCAGTATTATGAAACAACCTGCCACGAAGTGAAATCATATTTTAGGTAGAACAAAATGTGATGTTCAAGAGCTTTCAATTACTTGTGAGGGGGTGGGATACATACAGCTATGATTGAAATCTACAGGTCATTCAAAGACTTGCATTTAGTTCAGCATCCTCCTCCACAAAATTGAGACACATAGCTTCATATAACCTACTCCCCCTCTTCTCTATGATATTATGTTTAGGTTTGTAGAGGACAGTTCCAATCCCACTGCCCATAGTTACAGATCTTATCTTTAAGGAGTAGCTTGTTATGTGATCTTGAGCATGATCTTGAACTTACATATATGGACTTCAAATTATCTAAAGGGAAAATAGGGCTAATAACTTGTTCCCTAATGGCTCATGAAATATGAGGTTATACTTAGAATGTATGGTGTCATATATTTGTCAACATAAAGGTAAATGCACTATATAAACAAAAGCTCCAATCCAAGACCTAGTCCCAAAACAAGGGTTATTTTCGACTACAAAAGCACACATGAATTTTTTTCCTTTTCAAGATTCACAGGGTTCATAACATTCATTCCATGGAGCTGGCGTTTAAATACAGCCTTGTACTAATCACGGTCTTGTCTTCTTCCCTTAATAGAAAGATTATAGTAATTCATTCGCAGAGTCCCTCAACATTTTCAAAGTGGTTTCATTTACATGATCTCACTGGGTTCTAAATGAAACCCATTAGTGTTAGTCCAACTGGATACTACAGTTTCCATTCTTCATGGGTAGTTTTGATTTGCCCTGTCAGTTAGTGCAAAACCAGGATGGGAATCCTAGTCCTTCATACCCTTGGTATTGATCTTTCTCCAGGACTGCACCTCACTAATTCTTAAGGGAAATGCACTCCAATGGGAGCCTAAGATGTGTATTTGTCTTTCTACAGCACAGAACCATGATCATAGAAGGAATTTCAAAACACATGATTGAATGGATGAATTCATGAATCCCAATAGCATAATTAGTCATTGGATAAAACAAAAACAACAAATTAAAAAACCCACAACTTTAACCTCTTTTATTTGTTTGTTTCCCAACAATCTATTATCTGGTTTACATAAGTGCAAAGAAATTGCTTAAGATAGGAGACTATGTGACATTTAGGTAATGGACATGTTAAAAATTATTTACATGTTATCAATTCATTATTATACTGGCTTCAGACTATGATTTTCTATACCCAAAAGGGAAGAAATGTGTGATTCTAAAGGTTATTATTTCTATTTAAAGCATAGATGTGTTTAAGCAGCTGTAATAGTTTTCTGTAATGTGTTGAGAGGAGGGGTAGCCTGGAGACCTGGAGGCTGTCTCTCAGCTTCAGGAGTGAGAGCTGTGTGACATTTGTCAAACCAATTAACCTCTCTGTGTTTGAGAGTTTCCATGTTTTGAGGAGGTTAAAATAATACTTGTTTTCTATAGCTGTCTATACCCACAAAGTGAAAGGCATGTCTTAGGGGAGCTAAGGTAATTATTCAGATGATTCAGGCCAAAATCAATCCTGCCATGAAATAAAAGGAAAAAAGTGTGTATTTGAACCTCAGCTGTCCAGATTGCCTGTTGACATCAATCAAATTCATAGAATAAATGGTTCAACCCTCTGCTTCCCCTTGCCTGTGTTATGAAAGCACCTTTAGGGACATTTTAGCTTATTAAGACCAATGAGTGAATCATTAATGGCTGCAGGCCACTTAACAGATAACCAACAATACTTGAAACACAAGGAGGCTCTAGATTATTGGAAGGCTTGGGTGTTAAAAGATACTTGTCTCCCCAAATCACCTTCAAAATCAGTATCAAAGAAGAAGGGGAGAAAAAAAGAAACTCAGATTTGGTTTTGTGTGCAGTATGTGCTAGACATTGTGGGGGGTTGTTTCATTCATCTTACCTCATTCAATCTTTACAATGACAGTATTTGGTAGGGAGTTACAGATGAGTAAATTGAGTCTCAAGAGAATGAAAATCCCTCAGTCACACAAATAACAGCTGGCACTCGGTGTTCGAACCCTTATTCTAAGTCCATGAGCTGAGCTATCCAGCACACCATACTTGTCCCCAGGACATTCCTGATACGTTTCAATAAAATTCAGTAAACATCAGTGAGTCCCTACAGAGTGCCAAGCATGATGCCAGGAGCTGAGCACAGTAATGTGAATTAACCATGGTCCTACTATCATGGACTTTTACCTGCACAGGTAAGAGTGACAAACATTAGTCTGACAGCAATGCACCCTGAGCCATCTGTGTGGAAGTGCAGAGAAGGGGCTGTCACAGGCTCCCAGAAGCACCTCTAAGGGACATAGTAGGAAAATATTTTCCCCTGGGCCCAAAATAACCATCAAGAACCTATTAGAATAGTCACAAATATCTATGCAGAGTAGTTAGAGGACGATGGAGATAGTTCTCTCTCTTTCTTTAAAGTTCTTGTTGGTAGTAGAGTTTACTGGTTAAGAAAATGTATACACAGTTACCAGATTCCCCTAAAAAGTATTAACCAGCAACTAGTAGAACCCAAGATGCCATGTAATTATACCCACTGACCCAAGTACAGAATGATGATATGTATAAACTTGACTTGTTTAACTAACAAAATGACCATTCAGATAATCTGGCCTTATGAGAATCCAATCAGTGGAAAGCAAAGCTAAATATGCTCTGGAACCTTAGTTTAAATAAAACTCCTTACACAGGGAGCAGACTGGCTAAGGATTGTGAAATAAATCAGAAAAAGATCTGCACCAGATCTTGGCCAGGATAAGTTATAAAACTCTCAGTGTTCTGTTACATGAATACAAACAGAAAGGACATTTTACTGGACAATGATAAAACTTGGTTGTAGATGTGGAGAAACTAATTGGTGATATTCCAGTTGGATAGACAGGCAAAGGAGTTCATAAAATCTTCCCCTCCATGCTGAAAACTAGAGTGGTAACAAAGCACTTAGACCAGAGGCATGCTCCCCAAAGGCCCCAAGCTAAGAATTGCAATCAGAGGAGACAGATGCTCAACATGAAATGCTGCAGCCAGGAAAGAGGCTAATGAGATTCCACGTCACTTGTCCACAGGGCCAGCCATCACAGTGTCACCAGGCAGGGAGGTTGCTGTCCATCTTATAACCACTCTTCTGAAACCACATGTGTGACATGACATCTGATTCTCAGCAGCTTAATAGTTACACTGTCTACTTTGTCTAGCCAGACTGCAGCAGGGGGACAAGGGTGCTGATTAAGTGGCTGGAAGGAGATGCCTCTTGAAAGTCTGCAGAGGGTTTGTGTGTGGGACAGGAAGCCATGGTTATAGGAGCCATGGGGAGGAGGACACATACATGAGAGCTCTGTAACATGAACGTGGGTTATTGCGTTGGATTGACAAGAGTGAGGTAGATATCTGAATTTTGCCATGCCAATGCTGTCCAAGTTTCATGAAGTAACCCCACCTAAAATAAGAGCAAAATATAGATTTTGTCTCCCTTCCTTCCTGGCGAAGTGAATTTGTCTGACATTTAATTTAATGTTTTAACAAAAAACAAACAAAAGGATAAGCAAATAAAATGTATATAAGCAAAAATGTACATATACTTGTTTCTACTTGGCTGATGAAAGGAGCATATGGTTTTGTCAGGGCCAAGAGATGATGAAAGGAAAGCATAGCAGATTAGGACAGAGCAAATGTGGGGATTCATCACAACCCTGGTACTACTCACTATGGATTAGGGACAAGTTTCTTAATCCTTTGGATTCTCAGTCCCATGATCTGTCTTTTGAGCAACATTCACCCTTAAGGGGAGGGTCAAACGAAATAAAGGATATTGAATTGATAAAAATTTACAAATATTATATGCAAATAAAACATCTGTGATTAAAACATTTTCACTCATTGTTTTGATGATAAAAAGGGTTCAAGAGAAGAAATCAATGAAGAACATTGGAGAGAGTCAGTGATAATAAAAAATACACAGTCCTCACAGATACAGTGCCAATTCTATTCTTAAAAGGATGATTTGAAATCTTCCATACTTATTAAAAATGAGGTTAGGGCTTCCCTGGTGGTGCAGTGGTTGAGAGTCCGCCTGCTGATGCAGGGGACACGGGTTCATGTCCTGGTCCGGGAAGATCCCACATGCCGCGGAGCGGCTGGGCCTGTGAGCCATGGCTGCTGAGCCTGCGTGTCCAGAGCCTGTGCTCCGCAGTGGGAGAGGCCACAACAGTGAGAGGCCCGCATACCGAAAAAAAAAAAAAAAATGAAGTTAAAATCATGAAAAGTTGGAGAGAGACTGTTAATATGCCCAGTGTTCACTGGCTATTTAACAAGCCTGCTTAACTAGCCATGTGCACTAGTTAAAATCATTCTCTTTCAAAATTGCCAAGAGGTCTTATTCATGTTCAGAGAGATATAGATGGGATTGTAAGTACAGCTGCACAGGCTGTGCATTACACAACTTTGCTGCCACATTCACATAGAATTTAATGAGAATGGTATCTTAGAGTTGTAAAATGAAGAGACCCTAATTCTGGGAATAACTCTAGAAGCCTGTATTCAAACAAAGTCATATTGAAAATCAGTTTCTCATAGGTCAGATCATTTTTGGTTTCTTCCAAATCCAACAAATGTGAAAAGTAGCTTACTACAAATAGTTTTGCTTTGGAAGAGAGCTACTTTCATCCTCCTACAGAATTAATTTCTTTCTGTGCCTATCTCTGTAACATGGGGTTGGAAAAAAATAACTAATATGTAAAAATTCAAGTATGTGGCAAAGAGGTGAGGGATTACTTTGAGGGGATGTCTTGCACACTAAACATGGACACCTAATTCTCCTTCTTACAGGGTTACCTGCAGTATAAAGGAAACCATTTCCAATTCTCAGCTTTAAAAAAGATGATTACAAGAGAATGAGAGTGCTTCATTTTCCTTCAATGGAGAGGAAAGGAATGATGTCAAGCTGAAGGCTTATGGTGCACATTTTGGCATTATATACATTATTCTTGGTGAATGAGGTGCTTCCCAAAATGCAAACAAAAATGCATTTATTTGCAAACCTATGGTTACCAAAGGGGAAATGGGAAGGAGGGGTAAATTAGGAGTTTGGGATTAAAATATATACATTACTATATATAAAATAGATAACTAATGAGGACCTACTGTAGCACAGGGAACTATACTCAATATCTTGTAATAACATATAATGGGGAGTGGGAAGATGGCAGAAGAGTAAGATGTGGAGATCACCTTCCTCCCCACAGATATATCAGAAATACATCTACACATGGAACAACTCTTACAGAACACCCACTGAAGGCTGGCAAAAGACCTCACACTTCCCAAAAGGCAAGAAAATCCCCATGTACCTGGGTAGGGCAAAAGAAAAAAGAATAAACAGAGACAAAAGAATAGGGGTGGGACATGCACCAGAGGGAGGGATCTGTAAAGGAGGAAAAGTTTCCACACACTAAGAAGCCCCTTCACAGGTGGAGACTGCGGGTGGTGGAGGGGGGAGCTTTGGTGCTGTGGAGGAGAGTGCAGTAACAGGGTGCGGAGGGCAAAGCAGAGAGATTCTCACACTGAGGATTAGTGCCAACTCGTACTCACCAGCCTGAGAGGCTTGTCTTCTCAACCGCCTGGGAGCTGAGGTTTGGGCTTTGGTCAGATCAGGACTGGTGGCGTGAACACAACCTGAAGGGGTTAGTGTACCACGGCTAGATGGGATGGAGTCTGAGAAAAGATCTTGACCTGCCGAAGAGGCAAGAGACGTTTTCTTCCCTCTTTGTTTCCTGGTGCACTAGGAGAGAGGATTCAGAGTGCTCCTTAAAGGAGATCCACAGATGGGCACAAGCCACGACTAACAGCCTGGACTGCAGAGAAGGGCATGAGATCTAAAGGCTGCTGCTGCTGCCACCCAGAAGCCTGTGCCTGAGCACAGGTTACTATCCACACCTCCCCTCCCTGGAGCCTGTGCAGCCCGCCAGTGCCAGAGTCCCGTGATCCAGGGACAACTTCTCCAGGAGAACTCAAGGTGTGCCTCAGGCTAGTGCAATGTCATGCTGGCCTCTGTCACCACAGGCTGGCCAGGCATCCATACCCCACCATCCCCCTGGCCTGACTGAGCTGGAGCCCCTGAAGCAGCTGCTCCATTAAGCCTGTCCTGACTGGGTGAAGAACAGACACCCTTAGGCGACCAACCCCCAGAGGCGGGGCCAAATCCAAAGCTGAGCCCCAGGAACTGAGCGAACAAAGAAGAGAAAGGGAAATTTCTCCCAGCAGCCTCAGGAGCAGTGGATTAAATTTCTACAATCAACTTGATGTACCCTGCATCTGTGGAATACCTGAATAGACAATGAATCATCCCAAATTGAGGAGGTGGACTTTGAGAGCAAGATTGATTATTTTTTCCCCTTTTCCTCTTTTTGTAAGTGTGTATGTGTATGCTTCTGTGCGAGATTTTGTCTGTATAGCTTTGATTTCACCGTTTGTACTAGGGTTCTGTCTGTTTATTTTTTTACTTAAATTTTTTTTCTTAATAATTATTGTTTATTTTAATAACTTTATTTTATTTTATCCTATTATATTTTATTTTTATCTTTTTTCTTTCTTTCTTTCTTTCTTTCTTTCTTTCTTTCTTTCTTTCTTTCTTTCTTTCTTTCTTTCTTTCTTTCTTTCTTTCTTTCTTTCTTTCTTTCTTTCTTTCTTTCTTTCTTTCTACTTTTTCTCCCTTTTATTCTGAGCTGTGTGGGTGAAAGGCTGTTGGTGCTCCACCCAGGAGTCAGTGCTGTGCCTCTGAGGTGGGAGAGCCAACTTCAGGGCACTGGTCCACAAGACACCTCCCAAATCCACATAATATAAAATGGCGAAAATATCCATCTTAACACCAACACCGAACTCCACTCAATGGCCAGCAAGCAACAGTGCTGGACACCCTATCCCCAAAAAAGAGCAAGACAGGTCTACAGAGCCATCCATTAGCAGAGAGGCTGCCTAAAATCATAAGGCCACAGACAGCCCAAAACACACTACCAGATGTGGACATGCCCACAAGAAAGACAAGATCCAGCCTCATCCAACAGAACACAGGCACTAGTCCCCTCCACCAGGAAGCCTACACAACCCACTGAACCAACTTTAGCCACGGGGGACAGACACCAAAAACAACAGGAGCTACGAACTTGCAGCCTGAAAAAGGAGTCCACAAACACAGTAAGATAAACAAAATGAGGAGACAGAAAAACACACAGCAGATGAAGGAACAAGATAAAAACCCACCAGACTTAAAAAATGAAGAGGAAATAAGCAGTCTACCTGAAAAAGAATTCAGAATAATGAGAGTAAAGATGATACAAAATCTTGGAAATAGAATAGAGAAAATGCAAGAAACATTTAACAAGGACCTAGAAGAACTAAAGAGGAAACAAGCAACGATGAATACCACAATAAATGAAATTAAAAATACTCTAGAAGTGATCAATAGCAGAATGATCAGAAGAACGGATAAGTGACTTGGAAGATAAAATAGTGGAAATAACTACTGCAGAGCAGAATACAGAAAAAAGAATTAAAAGAACTGAGGACAGTCTCAGAGACCTCTGGGACAACATTAAACACACCAACATTTGAATGGTAGGTGCCCCAGAAGAAGAAGAGAAAAAGAAAGGGACTGAGAAAATATTTGAAGAGATTATAGTTGAAAAGTTCCCTAATATGGGAAAGGAAATAGTGAATCAAGTCCAGCAAGCACAGAGAGTCCCATACAGGATAAATCCAAGGAGAAAGACGCCAAGACACATATTAATCAAACTGTCAAAAATTAAATACAAATAAAACATATTAAAAGCAGCAAGGGAAAAACAACAAATAACACACAAGGGAATCCCCATAAGGTTAGCAGCTGACCTTTCAGCAGAAACTCTGCAAGCCAGAAGTGGGTGACAGGACATATTTAAAGTGATGAAGGAAAAAAACCTACAACCAAGATTACTCTACCCAGCAAGGATCTCATTCAGCTTTGATGGAGAAAATAAAACCTTTACAGACAAGCAAAAGCTGAGAGAGTTCAGCACCACAAAACCAGCTTTACAAAAAATTCAAGAGGAACCTCTCTAGGCGGAAAACACAAGAGAAGGAAAAGACTTACAATAACAAACCCCAAAAAATTAAAAATGGGAATAGGAGCATACATATCAATAAATACTTTAAATGTAAATGGATTAAATGCTCCCACCAAAAGACACAGACTCACTGAATGGATACAAAATAAGACCCGTATATGTGCTGTCTACAAGAGGCCCACTTCAGACCTAGGGACACATACAGACTGAAAGTGAGGGGATGGAAAAAGATATTCCATGCAAAGAGAAATCAAAAGAAAGCTGGAGTAGCAATTCTCATATCAGACAAAATAGTCTTTAAAATAAAGACTATTACAGGAGACAAAGAAAGACACTAATTAATGATCAAGGGATTGATCCAAGAAGAAGAAATAACAATTGTAAACATTTATGCACCCAACACAGGAGCATCTCAATACATAAGGCAAATACTAACAGCCATAAAAGGGGAAATTGACAGTAACACATTCATAGTAGGGGACTTTAACACCCTACTTTCACCAATGGACAGATCATCCAAAATGAAAATAAATATAAGGAAACACAAGCTTTAAATGATACATTAAACAAGTTGGAACTAATTGATATTTTTAGGATATTCCATCCAAAAAGAACAGAATACACATTTTTCTCAAGTGCTCATGGAACATTATCCAGGATAGATCATATCTTGTGTCACAAATCAAGCCTTGCTAAATTTAAGAAAATTGAAATGGTATTAAATATCTTTTCTGACAACAGCACTATGAGACTATATATCAATTACAGGAAAATATCTATAAAAATACAAACACAAGGAGGCTAAACAATACACTACTAAATAATGAAGTGAGCACTGAAGAAATCAAAGAGGAAATCAAAAAATACCTAGAAACAAATGACAAGGAAAACACACAAGCCAAACCTATGGGATGCAGCAAAAGCAGTTCTAATAGGGAAGTTTATAGCAATACAATCTTACCTTAAGAAACAGTAAATATCTCAAATAAACAACCTAACCTTGCACCTAAACCAATTAGAGAAAGAAGAAAAAATAACAAAAAACAACCCAAAGTTATCAGAAGGAAACAAATTGTAAAGATCAGATCAGAAAAAAATAAAAAAGAAATTAAGGAAATGATAGCAAAGATCAATAAAACTAAAAGCTGGTTCTTTGAGAGGATAAACAAAATTGATAAACCATTAGCCAGTCTCATCAAGAAAAAAAGGGAGAAGACTCATATCAATAGAATTAGAAATGAAAAAAGGGGAATTGACAACTGATACTGCAGAGATACAAAAGATCATGAGAGAGTACTACAAGTAACTATAAGCCAATAAAATGAACAACCTGGAAGGAATGGACAAATTCTTAGACATGCACAGCCTGCCAAGACTGAAGCAGGAAGAAAGAAAAAATATGATTTGAGAGAAGATGGTGGAAGAGTAAGACGCGGGGATCACCTTCCTCCTCACAGAGACATCAGAAATACATCTACACGTGGAACTTCTCCTATAGAACACCCACCAAACGCTGGCAGAAGACCTCAGACCTCCCAAAAGGCAAGAAACTCCCCACGTACCTGGGTAGGGAAAAAGAAAAAAGAATAAACAGAGACAAAAGAATAGGGACGGGACCTGCACCAGTGGGAGGGAGCCGTAAAGGAGGAAAGGTTCCCACACACTAGAAGCCCCTTCGCGGGCAGAGACTGTGGGTGGCAGAGGGGGAAGCTTCAGAGCCACGGAGGAGAGCGCAGCCACAGGGTGAGGAGGGCAAAGCGGAGAGATTCCCGCACGGAGGATCGGTTCCGATCAGCACTCACCAGCCCAAGAGTCTTGTCTGCTCACCCGCCACGGCGGGCGGGCCTGGGAACTGGGCCTCAGGCAGATCCCAGGGAAAGGTCTGGAGTTGGCAGAGTGAAAACAGCCTGAAGGGGTTAGCGCACCACGGCTGGCCGGGAGGGAATTCGGGAGAAGTCTGGAGCTGCAGAAGAGGCAAGAGACCTTTTCTTCCCTCTTTACCTCCTGCTGCGGGAGGAGAGGGGTTTAAGCGCGCCGCTTAAAGGAGCTCCAGAAATGGCGGCGGAGCTGCCGAAGAGACAAGAGACCTCAGCTTGAAGTGCCCTGCATCTGTGGAAAACCTGAATAGACAGCGAAATATCCCAGGTTGAGGAAGTGGACTTTGGGAGCAAGATATACTATTATTTTCCCCTTTTTTCTTTTTGTGAGTGTGTATGTGAGTGCTGCTGTGTGAGATTTTGTCTGTGTCACTTTGTTTTCACCATTTGTCCTGGTGTTAGACCGACCATTTTTTTTTCTTTAATAGAAATTTTTCTTCTTAATAATTATTTTGTTATTTTAATAACTGTATTTTACCTTACTTTATTTTGTCTTCTCCCCTTTCTTTCTTCCTTTCTTCCCTCCTTTCTTTCCTATTTCCCTCCTTCCTTCCTTCCTCCCTTCCTTCCTTTATTCCCTCCTTCCTTCCCCCCTTCCTTTCTTCCTCGATCCCTTCCTTTCTTTATTCCCTCCTTCCTTCCTCCCTTCCTTCCTTCCTCCATCCCTTCCTTTCTTTATTCCCTCCTTCCTTCCCCCCTTCCTTTCTTCCTCCATCCCTTCCTTTCTTTATTCCCTCCTTCCTTCCTCCCTTCCTTCCTTCCTCCATCCCTTCCTTTCTTTATTCCCTCCTTCCTTCCTCCCTTCCTTTCTTCCTCCCTCCATTCCTTTCTTCCTCCCTCCATTACTTTCTTTAGTCCCTCCTTCCTTCCTCCCTTCCTTCCTTCCTCCTTCCCTTCCTTTCATTATTCCCTCCTTCCTTCCTCCCTTCCTTTCTTCCTCCCTCCCTTCCTTTCTTTATTCCCCCTTCCTTCCTCCCTTCCTTTCTTCCTCCCTCCCTTCCTTTCTTCCTCCCTCCCTTCCTTTCTTCCTCCCTCCCTTCCTTTCTTTCCTCCTTCCCTCCCTTCCTCCTTTCTTCCTTCCTTTCTTGACTTTCTATTTTTTTCTCCCTTTTGTTTGAGCCGTGTGGATTAAAGGCTCTTGGCACTCCAGCCAGGTGTCAAGGCTGTGTCTCTGAGGTGGGAGAACTAACCTCAGGACACTGGTCCACAAGAGACCTCTCAGCTCCACATAATATCAAACGGTGAAAATCTCCCAGAGATCTCCATCTCAACACCAAGACCCAGATTCACTCAAGGACCAGCAACGAACAGTGCTGGACAACCTATACCCAACAAAGAGCGAGACAGGTCTACAGCCCCATCCATTAGCAGAGAGGCAGCCTAGAATCGCAGTAAGGCTACCGACATCCCCATACACGCCCCCAGACGTGGACCTGCGCACCAGGGAGACGGGATCCAGCCTCATCCACCAGAACAGGGGCACTGGTCCCCCCAACCAGGAAACCTGCTCAACCCACTGAACCAACTTCAGCCACTGGGGACAGCCAACAAAAATACATAGAAATACGAATCTGCAGCCTGCAAAAGGGAGACCCCAAACACAGTAAGATAAGCAAAATGAGAAGACAGAAAAACACACAGCAGATGAAGGAACAAGATAAAAACACACCAGACCTAACAAATGAAGAGGTAATAGCCAATCTACCTGAAAGAGAATTTAGAATAATGATGGTGAAGATGATGCAAAATCTTGGAAATAGAATAGACAAATTGCAAGAAACAGTTAATAAGGACCTAGAAGAAATAAAGAGGAAGCAAGTAACGATGAGCAACACAATAAATGAAAAATACTCTAGACGGGATCAGTAGAAGAATAACTGAGGCAGAAGGACGGATAAGTGACCTGGAAGATAAAATAGTGGAAATAACTACTGCAGAGCAGAAGAAAGAAAAAAAGAATGAAAAGAACTGAGGACAGTCTCAGAGACCTCTGGGACAACATTAAACGCACCAACATTCGAATCATAGGGGTCCCAGAAGAAGAAGAGAAAAAGAACAGGACTGAGAAAATATTTGAAGAGATTATAGTTGAAAACATCCCTAATATAGGAAAGGAAATAGTCAACCAATTCCAGGAAGCACAGAGAGTCCCATTCAGGATAAACCCAAGGATAAACACTCCGAGACACATAATAATCAAACTATCAAAAATTAAATACAAATAAAGCATATTAAAAGCAGCAAGGGAAAAACAACAAATAACACACAAGGGAATCCCCATAAGGCTAACATCTGATCTTTCAGCAGAAACTCTACAAGCCAGAAGGGAGTGGCAGGACATATTTAAAGTGATGAAGGAAAAAAACCTACAACCAAGATTACTCTACCCAGCAAGGATCTCATTCAGCTTTGATGGAGAAAATAAAACCTTTACAGACAAGCAAAAGCTGAGAAAGTTCAGCACCACCAAACCAGCTTTACAACAAATGCTAAAGGAACTTCTCTAAGCAAGAAACATAAGAGAAGGAAAAGACCTACAAGAACAACCTGAAGCAATTAAGTAAATGGTAATAGGAACGCACATATCAATAATTACCTTACATGTAAATGGATTAAATGCTCGCACCAAAAGACAGAGACTGGCTGAATAGATACAAAAACAGGACCCATATATATGCTGTCTACAAGAGACCCACTTCATACCTAGGGACACTTACAGGCTGAAAGTGAGGGGATGGAAAAAGATATTCCATACAAATGGAAATCAGAAGAAAGCTGGAGTAGCAATTCTCATATCAGAAAAAATAGACTTTAAAATAAAAACTATTACAAGAGACAAAGAAGGACACTACATAATGATCAAGGGATCGATCCATGAGGAAGATATAACAATTGTAAATATTTATGCACCCAACATAGCAGCACCTCAATACATAAGGCAAATACTAACAGACATAAAAGGGGAAATCGACAGTAACACAATCATAGTAGGGGACGTTAACACCCCACTGTCACCAATGGACAGATCATCCAAAATGAAAATAAATAAGGAAACACAAGCTTTAAATGATACATTATACAAGATGGATTTACTTGATATATATAGGACATTCCATCCAAAAACAACAGAATACACATTTTTCTCAAGTGCCCATGGAACACTCTCCAGGATAGATCATATATTGGGTCACAAATATAGCCTTGGCAAATTTAAGAAAATTGAAATCGTATCAAGTATCTTTTCTGACCACAACGCTATGAGACTAGATATCAATTACAGGAAAAGATCTCAAAAAAATACAAACACATGGAGGCTAAACAATACACTACTTAATAACGAAGTGATCACTGAAGAAATCAAAGAGGAAATCAAAAAGTACTTAGAAACAAATGACAATGGAGACACAACGACCCAAAACCTATGGGATACAGCAAAAGCAGTTCTAAGAGGGAAGTTTATAGCAATACAATCATACCTTAAGAAAAAGGAAGCATCTCGAATAAACAAGTTAACTTTGCACCTAAAGCAATTAGAGAAGGAAGAACAAAAACCCCCCAAATTTAGCAGAAGGAAAGAAATCATAAAGATCAGATCAGAAATAAATGAAAAAGAAATGAAGGAAACAATAGCAAAGATCAATAAAAGTAAAAGTTGGTTCTTTGAGAAGATAAATAAAATTGATAATCCTTTAGCCAGACTCATCAAGAAAAAAAGGGAGAAGACTCAAATCAATAGAATTAGAAATGAAAAAGGAGATGTAACAACTGACTCTGCAGAAATACAAAAGATTATTAAAGATTACTACAAGCAACTCTATACCAATAAAATGGACAACCTGGAAGAAATGGACAAATTCTTAGAAATGCACAACCTGCCAAGACTGAACCAGGAAGAAATAGAAAATATGAACAGACCAATCACAAACACTGAAATTGAAACTATGATTCAAAATCTTCCAACAAACAAAAGCCCAGGACCAGATGGCTTCACAGGCGAATTCTATCAAACATTTAGAGAAGAGTTAACAACTATCCTTCTCAAACTCTTCCAAAACATAGCAGAGGGAGGAACACTCCCAAACTCATTCTATGAGGCCACCATCACCCTGATACCAAAACCAGACAAAGACGTCACAAAGAAAGAAAACTATAGGCCAATATCACTGATGAACATAGATGCAAAAATCTTCAACAAAATACTAGCAAACAGAATCCAACAGCACATTAAAAGGATCATACACCATGATCAAGTGGGGTTTATTCCAGGAATGCAAGGATTCTTCAATATACGCAAATCAATCAATGTGATACACCATATGAACAAACTGAAGGAGAAAAACCATATGATCATCTCAATAGATGCAGAGAAAGCTTTTGACAAAATTCAACACCAATTTATGATAAAAACCCTGCAGAAAGTAGGCATAGAGGGAACTTTCCTCAATATAATAAAGGCCATATATGACAAACCCACAGCCAGCATTGTTCTCAAAGGTGAAAAACTGAAACCATTTCCACTAAGATCAGGTACAAGACAAGGTTGCCCACTCTCACCACTCTTATTCAACCTAGTTTTGGAAGTTCTAGCCACAGCAATTAGAGAAAATAAACAAATAAAAGGAATCCAAATAGGAAAAGAAGAAGTAAAGCTGTCACTGTTTGCAGATGACATGATACTATACATAGAGAATACTAAGGATGCTACCAGAAAACTACTAGAACTAATCAATGAATTTGGTAAAGTAGCAGGATACAAAATTAATGCACAGAAATCTCTGGCATTCTTATACACTAATGATGAAAAATCTGAGAATGAAATTAAGAAAACACTCCCATTTACCATTGCAACAAAAAGAATAAAATATCTAGGAATAAACCTACCTAAGGGGACAAAAGACCTGTATGCAGAAAATTATAAGACACTGATGAAAGAAATTAAAGATGATACAAACAGATGGAGACATACACCATGTTCTTGGATTGGGAGAATCAACATTGTGAAAATGACTCTACTACCCAAAGCAATCTACAGATTCAATGCAATCCCTATCAAACTACCACTGGCATTTTTCACAGAACTAGAACAAAAAATTTCACTATTTTTAATGAAACACTAAAGACCCAAAGCAGCCAAAGCAATCTAGAGAATGAAAAAAATGAGCTGGAGGAATCAGGTTCCCTGATTTCAGACTATACTACAAAGTTACAGTATTCAAGACAGTATGGTACTGTCATGAAAACAGAAATATAGGTCAATGGAACAGGATAGAAATCCTAGAGATAAACCCACGCACATATGGTCACCTCATCTTTGATGAGGAGTGAAGAATATACAGTGGAGAAAAGCCAGCCTCTTCAATAGGTGGTGCTGGGAAAACTGGACAGATACATGTAAAAGTATGACATTAGAACACTCCCTAACACCATACACAAAAATAAGCTCAAAATGGATTAAAGATCTAAATGTCAGGACAGAAACTATCAAACACTTAGAGGAAAACATAGCCAGAACACTCTATGACATAAATCATAGCAAGATCCTGTTTGACCCACCTCCTAGAGAAATGGAAATAAAAACAAAAATAAACAAATAAGACCTAAGGAAACTTAAAAGCTTTTGCACAACAAAGGAAACCATAAACAAGACCAAAAGACAACTCTCAGAATGGGAGAAAATACTTGCAAATGAAGCAATTGGCAAAGGATTAATCTCAAAAATTTACAAGCAGCTCATGCAGCTCAATAACAAAAAAACAAACAACCCAATCCAAAAATGGGCAGAAGACCTCAATAGACATTTAGAAGAAGATATACAGATTGCCAACAAACACATGAAAGAATGCTGAACATCATTAATCATTAGAGAAATGCAAATCAAAATTACAATGAGATATCATCTCATACTGGTCAGAATTGCCATCGTCAAAAATCTACAAACAATAAATGCTGGAGAGGGTGTGGAGGAAAGGGAACACTCTTGCACTGCTGGTGGGAATGTAAATTGATACAGCCACTATGGAGAACAGTATGGAGGTTCCTTAAAAAACTATAAATAGAACTACCAAACGACCCAGCAATCCAACTACTGGGTATATACCCTGAGAGAACTATAATTCGAAAAAAGTCATGTACCAAAATGTTCATTGCAGCTCTATTTACAATAGCCAGGAGATGGAAGCAACCTAAGTGTTGATCATCGGATGAATGGATAAAGAAAATGTGCCATATATATACAATGGAATATTACTCAGCCATAAAAAGAAATGAAATTGAGGTATTTGTAGTGAGGTGGATGGACCTAAACCTAGAGTCTGTCATACAGAGTGAAGTAAGTCAGAAAGAGAAAAACATATACCGTATGCTAACACATATGTGTGGAATCTAAGGGGAAAAAAAGGTCATGAAGAACTTAGGGGTAAGACGGGAATAAAGACACAGACCTAGTAGAGAATGGACTTGAGGATATGGGAGGTGTTAAGGTAAGCTGTGACAAAGTGAGAGAGTGGCATGGACATATATACACATATATATATATATACATATACACATAAAATAGATAGCTAGTCGGAAGCAGATACATAGCACAGGGAGATCAGCTTGGTGCTTTGTGACCACCTAGTGGGGTGGGATAGGGAGGATGGGAGGGAGCTAGAGGGGTGGGATAGGGAGGATGGGAAGGAGAGAGACACAAGGGGGAAGAGATATGGGAACATATGGATATGTATAACTGATTCACTTTGTTATAAAGCAGAAACTAGCACACCATTGTAAAGCAATTATACTCTAATAAAGATATTAAAAATATATATATAAAGGAAGAGAATGTAAAAACAAGTATATATATATATATATATATATATATATATATATACATATGTATATAGCTGAATTGCTTGTATTCTTGAAACTAACACAACATTGTAAATCAACTATATTTCAGTAAAAATTTTAAAATGAAAAACAAACAAAATTTGTTATTGTATATACCTGTCAGTACATATTCTTAATTGAGCAATTATTAGGAAGTGTTTTATTGGCTGAGATTTTCTCCCATCCTGATCCCTCTCTTCCTTAAGCTTGGTCTATCCTCCACAGTTGAGAAGGAGATTTCTGAATGGTATCTGATTATTTCTACCTGTGCTACCCAAGCCTCATTTCTCTGGCCATTGTCAGTCATTCATTTTCAGGGAGCCAACTTGGCCATGTTGTTCTTTAAGTTCGATTGGAGCCTTAGGAGGCAACAATAATGGTGGCCTCTTTTTTTCTCTATAAAAATGTCTCTCCAGAGAATGAATGATAGTCCCCATGTAGTTTGCAAAAGAAAAAAAAAAAGTGAGTGAGTTTGATTTGTGATTCTTAAAGATTTAACAATATCTTTATAAGACTTTTTGGTCATATATTTTAGTAAATAGGTTCATTCCCCAAGGGTTTCATTTATTTTGTGTGTGTTTCTTGTGTTGTTTAATTATTGTTATATTCTCTTACTTGAAATTTTGCATATATTTTAAGTTTTTATTTTCTCTCCTATGTTCAGATCTTGTCTATTCTTTAGCTTATATCACCCTGATAATTTGTAAATTCGTTCGTGTCCATGTAGGACTTGGGAGTGGGCTATAGGAAAACAGCAAGTGTCAATTCTCTTTCTCTGTGAGCCCCTGAGAGTTGAAACTGCTAGAAGCCTGGGAATTCAAGAAATGCTGTGTGCACTCAAGTTATATTTCTTTTCTTCACTACTGAGTTTATGATGTCAAATGGGAAAAGAATTAGCTTCATCTTTTAAGACTTTAGTTGATTGTTGGTAGTAATAATTTATAAAAAGTTTACTTTCCATTAGATGTCAGTTTGAACAGATTTGTACATTTTTCTATGACTGTAATAGCTTAGTGGAAGGGAAGATCAACTCCATATAAGACGAGGGATATAGAATCAGCAGCTTAGTTATGAAACTGAGAGCTAATATAGTAGAATATACAGAAATTTACTTTGCAAACAGTTTTGAGGAAACCAATAATTCTGCCTAGAGAGTTCAATCTTCTACCCATTTTCTTCCTCTCTTCTCTTCCCCATCTGAGGTTAGTTCCCTAGGTCCTCAGTCTATTGACTGTATAGCTATGGCCAGCATTAATTGAGGATGTTAAAATAGGAACCTATGAGCTACCTTATTCATTGTCCATCTTCATCACTATTGCTACTGTCATTCCTTCTTGGGGGGCAATGAGAGCTGGGTCCATTATTTTGCTCTATATGGATATCATAGATTTTTCTCCTTTCCTGACCAAACTACTCACAAATTATGTCCCTGTGGTCACAATGAGGATGAGCAAACAAGGATAGATGTATCAGCACAAATGTATTACCTTATGTCTGCATTTCAAGCAAGTAAGCTTGATAGAATCACGTACTAAAAGGAGTGGATTTTACTGTATGTACGTTATAGCTCAAATCATTAAGTACATTTTTCTTTTCAATAAATGTTATTATAGGATCTACGATTTGCTAAATCTGGGTTCACCTGTCATGGAATGAGTGTCCAGCTTTGTTCTTCTGTGAGTTCATGCTTTATCCCTAATTACTAGGTGTTTCTGAAAGCAATTGTTGATACAGTGACAGAAATAATATTACTTTCCACTATTCATAAGCATGAACTTGAGGCCATCATATTTTAGGTCTACTTTCAATCTGACCTCTACCAATAAGCTTTCCCTGACCAGACTTTCCAAATAATTATTTAAAGAGGAGGAGATGGTTTATATTTTGGCAGCAGCTCCTAGTTAGAAGAGTGATTTCTCATGTTATAACTTAATGATTTCTACCTTTCCGATGAGGAAAGTCAAGTCTGGAAAGGTTCAAAAAGCTTGTTTCACTGCACACAATCAGGTAGTAACTCCAAGTTAGCAACCCAAACTCAGGGCTGCTGACTTGACTGTTCTTTCTACCACATTATGTCACCACACAGATGACCTCTCTTCCTTTGATTTAGTCTGAGGTGCTTGAGGACAGCGGTGTATCTTTTTCTATCAGCAGTGAACCCTTATGTCTGGAAGTCCTCATGGTAGTAGTTTCCTCCCAACTTACAGTTTGATCTGAATATGAAACGATGGTATGGGTCCAAGGAGGGGAACTGATTATGAATATGAGCATCTCCACCCAAAAGATATGTGAATACAAATGTCTCCACACAATTTATCCATTTCTCCTGAGCTTTCTCTTATCTCTTGCTCAACTTCTTCAAATCAAACTTTCTCTCCAGAGCATCCTTACCTATCTCTATAAATGTTTCCTCCTTTAAGACCCTCTTCTGGAAGTCCTCCAGTCTATTCAAACACTCATGTCCCGCATTAACAAAAATCTATCTTCCTCTGAGAAATTACCTCTAATGAAATCATATTATTGTATCCTGCTTTTTTTTGACCTTCCATTTATCTTTTAGTCATTCATTGTTTGCTATTTATTTAATGCACAGATTTGTGCTATCATTAATATCAAGGTTATATATTTTTCTACTCTTTATACACAATTATACTCAAATACTTTTTCCTAACCTGATTGATTATATCTCATTTAGATTCCCCTTTTGTATTATTCTGTGAAACTTAAAGCTAAATATTTACTTTTAAATAAATTTCCGCTCAACCTGTAAACAGCTGTGTCCTAAATATCAATTTTCTTGTTCGTAAAACCTACTGAGTATCACTGAGTGGGTCCTAAGGGCCATGAACTGAATGTTTGCCAGCATATCTGAAGTCAGATATTAATCCATTGATTCCACAAATCCATATTGACCTCCAAGGTTGTGAAGATCCTGTGTGGAGCCCTGTTCTTATGAAAGATTCAATCCTGCAGAATTACAAGATCTGGCTTAAAAACACTTGGGATAAATGTTGACCAAATGATGTATAATCTTTCTCACCAAAGCCTTCACCTCTGCATTCAATCTTTGTACGTGCAAAGACCTGCAAGTATAATATTTAAATGACCATATACATTTCTATTTATTTCCTCTTCTTAAATGTACTTAAAATAACTTAAAGTATGCCAGAATAATGATAAAATCAAGGGCAAAACCACCTAAAGTTTCATTTTAAAAGCATGGGGTGTCCCTTTGCTCTTCTCACCAACTCACTTTCATTCCAAAACAACATAGTCTGTTGGCCCTTAAATATAAATGCTCACATCCCTAAGGAACGGGAGGAGGCAGAGAGGCAGCAGAAGGGAAAGTATGCCGAGAAAGACATTGGTACCCTAAGGGACAATTTTTATCTCAGGAGAACTGACCTTTTAGAGAAAGCAAATTGAATTATCTTTCTCATCCTTTACTTTTGCTGTGACATCATTAAAATGCATGTTAAATACAACACTCTTGTTGTTTTGTATTCATAACCTTAAACTAAAATTAATCAGTTGTCACAAGGACTCAACACATTTGTTAATGGTTCCTAGGCAAAAATCTGCATTGTTACAGGAAAAGCAGCTTTATGTATACACCCTTGAGAAAAACAACAGAGGAGAATTAACTGGTGAACATTGAACATTTTTTTCTCCTGTTCAGAAAATAGCAGTCTCTTGATTCTGTTCTCTGTTTGTTGAACTAGCACTTCTTTGATGTTTGACATGACATTTATTGCCTCAAAAGGAGGAAACACTATTTTTTCTAAGTCTAATTAATATAAATTAGATCCTACAAAGTTTAATGCATACATTAATTTAGATAACCAGCATTTATTAAGCTATGATTTGGAGCCCAGATCCTTACCATGGATTTGTTATTCAACTCATATTCACTGAGAACTTGAAGAACTGGTGAAAAGTCATTTATGAATAACTTAAAGTCATTGTCTTTACAAAAGTCATAGTCTTGTCAGGCAAAAGATAAGTAAACAGGTAACAGACAACACCATGTTTCAAGTGCTTTAAAAAGGATAATCATATTCTCAAAAAAAGAGGCTTGGGAGACAAAGTGAGGGCTTCTCAAGGGAATCATCAAAGCTAGATGTTGCATAGACCTGAGAAAACAATTTTTAAAGAAGAGCAAGACAAAAGGAAGAAAAACAAAATTAATGCATCCTTTTAGTGCTCCACATGAAAAACGATGTGATGTGGTCTGTATGAAGGTAATGAAGTTGAGGGTAGGAAGAAGGTGTTGCAATCAGCCCATGTTAAGGAGCAAGAAGAATCAAAGTGATCAGCTGGATGATCAGATACAAAAGGCATTCAGGTTCGAGAAACATGTAGCCTCCACCCTCCAGGACTTTATATTTTGTTTGAGAAACAAGTTGGAAATGTAAACCTTAATATTTTTAAGCAATTTAGTGTTACAGAAGTAGCTGAACTTTGTAATTAGTGAATATTCTGCAATGTTATTTATTAACCATATGACTGGCAATAATTACTTTCTACATTATGACCACTAATGTATGGAAAATATGTCATATTAAGAGATAATCTAAAAATACTAGTGAATACTGCTGTAAAATAACTAGTACCATATTAAGAAAATAACACTAGTTATATGTTAAACAGTTGAAGCAAAATGTTTAATTAATTTAAGATATTTTTCTTTTATAATTCTCTGAGGAAGAAACAAATAATTTCATTGGGCAATGAGGGAATTGAACAGACATAGTTGTTTCAGAATATCTTTAGGCAATGGATTACTCACCTCACTAGCTCAATATTTGATCCCTATTCATCAATCAGTTCTTTCTCTTATCTGACCCTGATCCCTGTAATTTATTTAAGCCCTTTTGCTTTTACTGGGTCTGCTCAGATTCCTTTTTGCTCTACCAACTGTAGTTATTCCCTCAGTAGGGAATGGCTTATCATTACCATCTCGTGCATTCTTGCTATTCTGGGACTATGGTTATTTTCCTTTGTTTCCATAGCTATATTTGAAGAACATGCTAGCATATTTCCTTAATACTTGCTTATGTTTTCTAAATATACCTCAGCTAGACACTGTTATATATAGGGGGAGAATAACAACTATCTTTACTACTTTTCTGAAGTTTTTATTTCTCCTTCTAATTCTGAATTTTCTCTCAGAGAAATTGATATGAATGTTTGTTCCATGCAACACATAAACATAAGGCATTTCCAGTGAAGTAAACATGAGGCATTTCCAGTGAAGTTGCTAAATATTCTCAGTATACAGAAATGTCTGTCCCCATGTTCTAGATGGAACTTGGAGCAAAAGGAAGGTCCTGACCCACCCACATCACATAGCCCTTAGATGTCCATATTCAAATCATCAAACCATCAGAACATGCTTAGCCTAGGATAATTGGAAGTTTATACACACACACACACACACACACACACACACACACACACACACACACATTTTATTTAGAATGTCCCAGTCATTTCCTTCAGGGGAGACCTTCAGCCAGTTCACATTTTCTATATTTTCTGTTCTCTTCTCAAACGTACTCCCAGGAAGGGATCTCATGTAACTGAGGTATGTATTTCAGACAGTGTACTACAACTTCCTGGGAGGTTTTATTTTAAGGCTTCTTTGCATTTGTGAAGTGGAAGGTGTTGTTCCTCATTAAGAAATGCAGGTGCTAACAAGCAGGTCATAGAACTCATTGGGGGAATAGTAGGGGTTCTCCCCAGAGCACTTTAAATGTTGCCATGGAGCCACAGTCTATTCTGCCTCTATATAAAGCAACTGTACATCTGAATAATGACTCAGGTCTTTCCTCCAGCTGTTGATGTTGATGACCCACAGAGTCTGAATTTAGAATCCGATACAAATTCTGAGGCTCCATCCTTCACAGCAGATAACATGAATACAGCGTCTGACACTGTGTGGTCAGATCTGGACTGACAATTTGGATTTTGGCCTACTGATTGCTGGGAGATCTTGGTCAGCTACTCTGAGCTTCGGTACCCTTTTCTGTAAAATGAGGAGTGCAGTCTATTTCATAGGGTTGCTATAAGGATCAAATAAGTATACGTGTGAAGTTCCCAGACTAGCACAGTGACCAGATTGTACAGCCTTATTCAATGTTCTTTCCACTTGACTTCTTTCTAAATCAAAATCTGTGAGTTTTGCACATGCCATTCTTCTTCCTGTCCAGAGTTTTAGTCTCTAAAGCATGAAACACTTGGTCAGGGGGAGTAGGGTATGTAAAATAAAGTTATTATTGGTCACTGAAATATATGGCAAATTCAACATGCCACAGACTCTAGTAACCTGTAATTTAGATACAACAGTGACCAATTCCTGGACTGCCCAAAGGAACGGCACTTATTCAGATACTTACATGTATGAAACATACAGCATAAATGTTTACTAGTGCATTCACAGCTGTATATTTATAAAGCTTCAGTGGTTGCCAGGAATCCCTAAGGCCATCTGGTTTACCTCCCTGGCTCTAAGCAAAGCAGTGTGGCCTGACCAATCTCCAGTCTGGATTGCACATGATAGAAGGATGGATTATGAATCATTGCATATGTGAATCTGTCTACCTTTTCACATAGAGGTATATATAAACTCAGCTCTATAAATATCATCTCAGAAAGGTAGGCCCAAAAGTAAAATTGGAAGTACAGAAATTGCATGCATTCAGGAACAAGAACTTCCAGTTGTCACAATGTTAAGCAATGTCAAGGACCTTCCTCTTAGGCCAGAAGATTCCTTGAAATGGCTTAGGATAAACTATTATTAACACTAACTTCTCTTCCATACATTATAACTATAAAATTAAGTGGAAAGATAAAAGCCATCATGAGGTTTCATTTGAATTTTATATATGTAAGAGTGTATTTTGTACAGGATTCAAAAATGAAAAATATTCACAGGTAAAAAGGAATGGTAGAATTATCAAATGCAAATTGCACATGTATTGAAGGTGAAGACATAATAACAAAAAGTCCTGCTCTTTTATTTCCCTAGTTCTATGTCTGTCTGCAAGGCTGTGTGTGTGTGTGTGTGTGTGTGTGTGTGTGTGTGTGTATGTGTGTATGCACACGTATGTGCCACAGTAGCCACCTATTCACAACTACCAGCCTGTAAACATTTGCTTTTACGTTCACCTACCTCAATGGAATAAAATTATTTAAATTATTCAGCTTATAAAAGCACTAAAATGCACATGGACCCAGTTGGCAGTTATTTTATGCCTATTAGAGCATGCAACCCACAATAAAGAAGGAGGGAGCTGGGCTTCTTCCAGCATCACAATGACACACTGTTCACACATCAAAAGTTATATATCAGAGGCATTTGATGTTTATGGGATCCTGTTTGTTTGATGTCACTTTGGGAGTTCAGCTCTGAGGTTTCCTTTGAAGAGGAAGGGATGGAATGTGTAGAAATGTTGAGAGTGAATTCCACCGTTCCTCCTCAGCAGAGTTAAAGGGTATAATTTCCAAAATGACTTCATCTGAAATTTAGATAACATTTGACTCTTTCCATTCCTCTGTGAGACCTCTGTCCAGAGGTAGGGGAATATTCACAGAATCTCTTGTTTTATTTCTTGCATGGGGCTCCGAATAACACTTGACCTGAGAATGCTCATGTTTAATGACTTTTTATGGAGGCAAATTTGCATTGGCAATAACTAGGATATGGATCTGTTATGCAGTTTGCTATTCTCTCTCATCCAATGACAGATTTCTAAAATCTCACTGAGAAATAAAGTTTGTAAGGATTGGGACAGGGGCTGTGTAATCCAGATTTCTCCGCATTTCTCCTTGTGTAAAACAAAGGGTAGGTGAATTCCTTTAGAGTTTATTACCTTAGGCATTGAATATATTAAGGTCCAGTGCATGTGCGTTGGTGTGTGCACACAGTAGATATGGTGAGTGTTTGAGTATTTACTATCATGTAGTCATTGATACATTGCAAAGAGTCAAATTCATCATTCATACAAGTAATATATTTATACAAATTGGATAAAGTACAGAGAAGAACCACAAAAATGATCAAGGGGATGAAGGCCCTAACATACAAAGTGAGATTAAAAGGATGTAGTGTGTGTCGTTCCATGAAGCTGCTGCCGAGGAGCTATGGTATCACAGCCTCTGCATTAGGGTTGTAAACCCCAAAGTGGAATTTTCAGGCTAGTAAAAGAGGCATTACTGAGAAGGAAATGAGCAGAAAGCAGTTGTCTACATACCAGAGAAAAAAGTCTGTTGGAGTAGAAGATGTTAGGCAGCAGAATTGTCTCCTCAGGGAGAGAGTGGAGTCTGTGACCCCATTACAGGAGACATAAAAGCCTGGTGGGATGGTCCAGTTCCCCAGTATGCTATAGTGAGGGACTCCTCCCAGCCCCTTGGAGTATACAAGGGGCTGGAGGATGAAGTGTTATTCCTCCATTTCTTACCATTTATGGTTCCAGTTTTGTGCTGATAGAATACTGAAGGCAGGATGCCCCAGCTACCAGGATCTGACACTAAGGTTAGATTTTATAATTCTCTGATACATATTTAGGTATTATCATCAGACTCTTTTTTCCTAAATCTTTGATATATTTAACTGAAAAAAACCTCTAGGTTGCTTTGGAAAGAGCATCATTTGATGCATACTTTAATCTGGAGGCATTTCCCCAAATATTTTTTTAAATGTGCATGTATGTTCTGTGGGGAGTCGAGTAGAAAATGAACCTGTTTGAACTACAATTCATCTCAAAGTTAACTGTTTTTATGCAGCCTATGTTCTGTGTGTGCATGCCAAATCAGCAGCCATGCTAATGGAATATTAATATATTCTTACTAGGCAGATATATCAAGTTTTGAAAGGAAACAAAAAAATTAAACAAAGAGAAAAGAACAAACGAAATAAATTGGAGTCAGTTGGACTGTGGGGTGGCAGCTATAACCCCCGGGGGAAGGACAAGGAGAAGGAGAGTCAGTGCTTTCTCTCTCTCGTGAGCAATTACTGACAATTTGTTCTGGTCAGTAAAACTTCTGATATTATCATGGTTGCTGAGTAATTTATCATCAAAGTTTAATGTGAAAACAGGTGACTGTGTAATCACCAATCTAGGAACAGAAATAGAATCGTCATTATTTCTGCCTGAAGAGAGAGATTTTTTTTTTTTTCTGTCAATTGACTTAATGGCCAGAAGGCTGTTCATCATATCACCATGAATTATAAAACCTCTATTAAATATTCATAAAAGTTTTGAAATGAATGTGTGATAGAGATAAAAGCTGGGCTAATTTAAAAACCTACCAGACCTGTCTTAATTACAGAGGTAAAATGAGATATAAAAAGTATAGCAGCAAGGAAAAAAAAAACTCGAAACAGTTGATTCCATACATTATAGAAAATGCCTTTGTAAACCAGCAAACACAATGGCAGAGCTCACAGGACAGCACAGATTTCCATCTCCCTTAAAACTTTACTTAAATGGAGTTGGCAATGCCTGTCTTCCACAGGAAATAGAAAGGAAGCATCTTTGGGACTTTAGGCCAAATGATTTGTGCTTGCTTGCCAAAATATAAGTAAAAATACCCACTGTAAAAAAACACGTCCTTTTGCACCTGTTCAAGTACTTAGAAAAAAAAAAAATTGTGTGAAGCTGAATAGATGTCAGGATGTGACCGAAAGAAATCCAATGAAAATTCCCTCTAATTTTTCATACTACAATTATGTGGATTTCATGGACTTGTGAAAGTAACACATGATCTCTTTGTTTTGGTTTGGTTTGGTTTTAAGCTTGGGTTATTATAACCTCTTCTGCCTTCTTAAGAGGAACAATCTCCATAGGAGGTTGTCTGGTCCTAGAAGAATCAATCAGAAGCCAGGATATATTCACGTTCCCAAATAACCTTAAACATAATTTGCTAAGCAAAGAATTTCCTATTCCTTTCCAAATAAGGATAATAGAAATGCAGTTATAACTTTGATCTTCCATCTTTAGGCAAATATCAAACTTGACATTAAGTGCTATAGTATTTGTGAATTGGTCAATAGTATATAATCTGTGTATTTCTCAAGCTGATCCTGTGCTTTCAAATATTTTTTAACTGAACACACGTGTTTTGATGGGCATGAAGAGGAGAAAATAAAAAGATGCTTTCAGGGACATAAGTCTGTGTTACATTATGATGGACTGTTAGACCAAAAGGCAGGTACCACCTGGCTTGACCTTGAATGAGGTACTTCACTTTGCTGAGTCACAGCACTAACATCTGTAAAAGGAGGGGATTAATTTTGTGGTAGCTAAAGACCCATCCAACTCTAAAATTCTGTGAGTTTACAATTATAAATAGGATGATAAGATGCTCTCTGTCTCTTAGACTACCACCTGGGAGAACGAATTCCAGTTTTAATTTCCTTTTTGGTGATAGGAAATCTGAAGACAGGCAAGGTTAAATGACCCACCCGGAGGCCCAGAGCAATTTGTGATGGAATCACAGCCTCAATCACAGCCCTGGTTCCTGACTTCCAGTTTCAATTAGCTTATTGAAAACAAGGATTTTATGCTGTTTGCTAGCATCTTATTGGCTTATTCATATTGACGTTCTGGATGATACCATTGATTCGGTGGAAATGTTCTATTTTTAAAATATTTCAAAAATATATATTGTCGCTTAAATGAAATTGTTGGCTCCTAGCATACATGTAAGATATATATGACTCTTTGTGCTTATTTGATGTTATTTAAGGCCCAGTTACTACAAATAATTTAGAAAAGTTTAAGTCAAAAAAACAGGAACCATATCAGTAAAATTCAAGGAAGAAATTTTGGACTGGGAAATTACTGAGAAGCATCTTCAAATGAACAAATGGTAAAAATATATGTATTTATCTTTCCTCCATCCTTCTTTTCTTTTTCTCTTCCTCACTTTTTACTTTCACTTAGTTTAGTCTGTCAATTTATTTTTTTCTATTTAATTTTTTTCTGATTGGTCTTCCAGTAGCCTTCCTGAGGATTGCTTAAGCACATCTGATTATTCCTCTTTTTTTTTTTTAGTTTCATTTTTTATTTTTTTGTCTTTTTCTAACATCTTTATTACAGTATAATTGCTTTACAATGGTGGGTCCGTTTCTGCTTTATAACAAAGTGAATCAGTCATACATATACATATGTCCCCATATCTCTTCCCTCTTGTGTCACCCTCCCTCCCACCCTCCATGTCCCACCTCTCTAGGTGGTCACAAAGCACTGAGCTGATCTTCCTGTGCTATGTGGCTGATTCCCACTAGCTAACTATTTTACATTTGGTAGTGTATATATGTCCATACCACTCTCTCACTTTGTCCCAGCTTACAATTCCCCTCCCATATCCTCAAGTCCATTCTCTATGAAAGGTATGCATCTTTATTCCCGTCTTGCCCGTAGATTCTTCAGATGATTTTCTTCTTCTTTTTTTTTTTTTTTAGATTCCATGTATATGTGTTAGCACATGGTATTTGTTTTTCTCTTTCTGACTTACTTCACTCTGTATGACAGTCTCTAGGTCCATCCACCTCACTACAAATAACTCAATTTCATTTCTTTTTATGGCTGAGTAATATTCCATTATATATATGTGCCACATTTTCTTTAGCCATTCATCTGTCGATGGACACTTAGGTTGCTTCCATGTCCTGGCTATTGTAAATAGAGCTGCAATGAACATTTTGGTACATGACTCTTTTCCAATTATGGGTTTCTCAGGGTATATGCCCAATAGTGGGTTTGCGGGGTCATATGTTAGTTCCATTTGTAGTTTTTAAGGAACCTCCATACTGTTCTGCAGAGTGGCTGTATCAATTTATATGCCCACCAACAGTGCAAGAGTGTTCCCTTTTCTCCATACCCTCTCCAATATTTATTGTTTGTAGATTTTTTGATGATGGCCATTCTGACCAGTGTGAGATGCTATCTCATTGTAGTTTTGATTTGCATTTTTCTAATGAATAATGATGTTGAGAATTCTTTCATGTGTTTGTTGGCAATCTATATAACTTCTTTGGAGAAATGTATAGTTAGGTCTTCTGCCCATTTTTGTATTTGCTTATTTATTTTTGTGGTTATTGAGCTGCATGAGCTGCTTGAAATTTTGGAGATTAATATTTTGTCAGTTGCTTCATTTACAAATATTTTCTCGCATTCTGAAGGTTGTCTTTTCATCTTGTTTATGCTTTCCTTTGTGATGCAAAATATTTTAAGTTTCCTTAGGTCCCATTTGTTTATTTTTGTTTTTATTTCCATTTCTCTAGGAGGTAGGTCAAAAAGGATCTTGCTGTGATTTATGTCATAGAGTGTTCTGCTATATTTTCCTCTAAGAGTTTTATAGTGTCTGGCCTTACATTTAGTTTTTAATCCATTTTGAGTTTATTTTTGTGTATGGTGTTAGGGAGTGTTCAAATTTCATTCTTTTACATGTAGCTGTCCCATTTTCCCTGCACAACTTATGGAGAGGCTGCCTTTTCTCCACTGTATATTCTTGCCTCCTTTTTCAAATATAAGGTAACCATATGTGTGTGGGTTTATCTCTGGGCTTTCTATCCTGTTCCATTGATCTATATTTCTGTTTTTGTGCCAGTACCATACTGTCTTGATTACTGTAACTTTGTAGTGTAGTCTGAAGTCATGGAGCCTGATTCCTCCAGCTCCATTTGTCTTTCTCAAGATTTCTTTGGCTATTAGAGGTCTTTTGTGTTTCCATACAAATTGTGAAATATTTTGTTCTAGTTCTGTGAAAAATGCCACTGGTAATTTGATAAGGATAGCATTGAATCTGTAGGATGCTTTGGGTATATAGTCATTTTCACAATGTTAATCATTCCAATTCAAGAACATGGTATATCTCTCCATCTGTTTCTATCATCTTTAACTTTTTTCATCAGTGTCTTATAATTTTCTGCATACAGGTCTTTTGTCTCCTTAGGTAAGTTTATTCCTAGATGTTTTATTCTTTTTGGTGCAATGGTAAATGGGAGATTTTTATTAATTTCACTTTCAGATTTTTCATCATTAGTGTATACTAATAGGGATTTCTGTGCATTAATTTTATATCTTGCTATGTTATCAAATTCATTGATTAGATCTAGTAGTGTTCTGGTAGCATCTTTAGGATTCTCTATGTATAGTATCATGTCATCTGCAGTGACAGCTTTATTTCCTTTTTTCTGATTTGGATTTTTTTATTCCTTTTTCTTCTCTGATTGCTGTGGCTAAAACTTCCAAAATATGTTGAATAATAGTGGTGAGAGTGGGTAACCTTGTCTTTTTCCTTATCTTAGTGGAAATGGTTTCAGTTTTTCACCATTGAGAACAATGTTGGCTGTGGGTTTGTCTTATATGCCCTTTATTATATTGATGTAAGTTCCCTCTATTCTGAGTTTCTGTAGTGTTTTTATCATAATTTGGTGTTGTAATTTGTCAAAAGCTTTCTCTGTATCTATTGAGAAGATCATATGGCTTTTCTCCTTCAATTTTTCAATATGGTACATCTCATTGATTGATTTGCATATATTGAAGAATCCTTGCATTCCTGGCATAAACCACAATTGATCATAGTGTATGATCCTTTTAATGTGCTGTTGGATTCTGTTTGCTATTATTTTGTTGAGGATTTTAGCATCTATGTTCATCAGGGTTATTGGCCTGTAGTTTTCCTTCTTTGTGACATCTTTGGTTTTGGTATCAGGGTGATGGTGGGCTCATAGGTGTTAGCTCTTCTCTAAATGTTTGGTAGAATTTGCCTGTCAAGCTATCTGGTCCTGGGGCTCTATTTGTTTGAAGATTTTTAATCACAGTTTCAATTTCAGTGCTTGTGATTGGTCTGGTCATATTTTCTATTTCTTCCTGTTTCAGTCTCGGAACGTTCTGCATTTGTAAGAATTTGTCCATTTCTTCCAGGTTTTCCATTTTATTGGCATATAGTTTCTTCTATTATCTCTCATGATCCTTTGTATTTCTGCAATGTCAGTTTTACTTCTCCTTTTTCCATTCTAATTCTATTGATTTGAGCCTTCTCCCGTTTTTACTTTATGAGTCTGGCTAATTGTTTATCAATTTTGTTTATCTTCTCAAAGAACCAACTTCTAGTTTTATTGATCTTTGCTATCATTTCCTTCATTTCTTTTTCATTTATTTCTGAACTAATCTTTATGATTTCTTTCATTCCGCTAACTTTGGGGTTTTTTTGTTGTTGTTCTTTCTTAATTGCTTTAGGTGTAAGGTTAGGTTTTTTATTTGAGATGTTTCTTCTTTCTTAAGGTAGGATTGTATTGCTATAAATTTCCCTGTTAGAACTGATTTTGCTGCATTCCATAGGTTTTGGGTCGTCAAGTTTTCATTGTCATTTGTTCCTAGGTATTTTTTGACTTCCTCTTCAACTTCTTCAGTGATCTCTTGGTTATTAACTAGTGTATTGTTTAGCCTCCATGTTTTTGTAATTTTTACAGATTTTTTCCTGTAATTGATATCTAGTCTCATAGCATTGTGGTCAGAAAAAATACTTGATACCATATCAATTGTCTTAAGTTTACCAAGGCTTTATTTGTGACCCAAGATATGATCTGTCCTGGAGAATGTTCCATGAGCACTTGAGAAGAAAGTGTATTCTGATGTTTTTGGATGAAATGTCCTAGAAATATCAACTAAATCCATCTGGTTTAATGTACTGTTTAAAGCTTGGGTGTCCTTATTTATTTTCATTTTGGATGATCTGACATTAGTGAAAGTGGGGTGTTAATGTCCCCTACTATTATTGTGTTACTGTCAATTTACCGTTTTATGGTTGTTAGTATTTGCCTTATGTATTAAGGTGCTCCTATGTTGGGTGCATAAATATTTACAATTGTTATACATTCTTCCTGGATTGATCATTATGTAGTGTCCTTTTTCTCTTGTAAAAATCTTTGTTTTAAAGTCTATTTTCTCTGTTATGGGAATTGCTACTCCAGCTTTCTTTTGATTTCCATTTTCATGGAATAACTTTTTCAATCCCCTCTCTTTCAGTCTGTATGTGTCCCTAGGTTTGAAGTGGGTCTCTTGTAGACAGCATGTATACAGGTCTTGTTTTTGTATCCATTCAGCCAGTCTGTCTTTTTGTAGCAGCATTTAACCCTTTTATATTTAAGGTAATTATTGATATGTATGTTCCTGTTACCATTTTCTTAATTGTTTTGTTTGTTTTTGTAGTTCTTTCCCTTCTCTTGTGTTTCCTGAATAGAGAAGTCCCTTTAGCATTTGTTGTAAAGCTGGTTTGGTTTTGCTCAATTCTCTTAGTTTTGCTTGTCTGTAAAGCTTTTAATTTCTCTGTGAAATCTGAATGGGATCCTTGCTGGATAGAGTAATCTTGGTTGTAGGTTTTTCCCTTTCTTCACTTTAAATATGTCCTGCCACTCCCTTCTGGCTTGCAGAGTTTCTGCTGAAAACTCAGCTTTTAACCTTATCAGGATTCCCTTGTATATTATTTGTTGTTTTTCTATTGCTTCTTTTAATATTATTTGTTTGTATTTAATTTTTGATAGGTTGATTAATATGTGTCTTGGTGTGTTTCTCCTGGATTTATCCTGTATGGGACTCTCTGGGCTTCCAGGACTTGATTAACTATTTCCTTTCTCATATTAGGGAATTTTTCAACTATAATCGCTTCAAATATTTTCTCAGTCCCTTTCTTTTTCAATTCTTCTTCTGGGACCCTTATAATTCGAATTTTGTTGCATTTAATGTTTTCCCAGAGGTCTCTAGACTGTCCTCGATTATTTTCATTATTTTTTCTTTATTCTGTTGTTTGGTAGTTATTTCCACTATTTTATTTTCCTGGTAACTTATCTGTCCTTCTGCTTCTGTTATTATGCTATCGAGCTCTTCTAGAGAATTTTAAATTTCATTTATTGTGTTGTTCATCCCTGTTTGTTTGCTCTTTAGTTCTAGGTCCTTGTTAAACTTTTCTTGTATCTTCTTAATTCTCTTTTCAAGATTTTGGATCAAATTTACTTTCATTATTCTGAATTATTTTTCAGGTAGACTGCCTATTTCCTCTTCATTTGTTAGGTCTGTTGGGATTTTACCTAACTCCTTCATCTGCTGTGTGTTTCCCTGTCTTCTCCTTTTACTTAACTTACTGTATTTGGGGTCTCCTTTTCACAGGCTGCAAGTTCTTAGTTCCCATTGTTTTTGCCGTCTGCCCCCAGTGGCTAAGGTTGGCTCAGTGGGTTGTGTAGGCTTCCTGGTAGAGGTGACTAGTGCCTGTGTTCTGGTTGATGAGCTTGGATCTTGTCTTTCTGCTGGACAGGTTCATGTCTCATGGTGTGTTTTTGGGTGTCTGTGGCCTTATTATGATTTTAGGCAGCCTTTCTGCTAATGGGTGGTGTCGTGTTCCTCTCTTGCCAGATGTTTGGTGTAGGGTGTCCAGCAATATAGCTTGCTGGTCATTGGGTGGAGCTGGGTCTTGGCGTTGAGATAGAGATCTCTGGGAGATTTTTGACATTTGACATTATGTGGAGCTTGGAGGTCTCTTGTGGACCAATGTCCTGAAATTGGCTCTCCTACCTTAGAGGCACAGCCCTGAAGCCTGGCTGGGGCACCTATAGCCTGTCATTCACATGGCTCAGAATAGAAAAGAGAAAATAAAAAGCAAGAAAAGGAAGATAAAATGAAATAAATGCAATAAAGTAAAAAATTAAAAAAAATAATTATAAAAAAATATTTTTAATGTAATAAATAAAAAAAAAAAGAAGAGAGCAACCGAACCAAAAATCAAATCCACCAATGATAACAAGTGCTAAAAAATATACTAAAAAAAAAAAAAAAAGGAGAAATGGACAGAAGAGCCCTAGGACAAATGGTAAAAGCAAAGCTATACAGACAAAGTCACACAGAAGCATACACATTCACACTCACAAAAAGGGAAAAAGGGAAAATATATATATATATATAATGTTGCTCCCAACATCCACCTCCTCAATTTGGGATGGTTTGGTGTCTATCCAGATATTCCACAGTAGCAGGGTACATCAAGTTGATTGTGGAAATTTAAGCGGCTGCCACTCAGGCTGCTGGGAGAAATTTCCCTTTCTCTTATTTGTTTGGCACAGCTACTGTGTTTCAGCTTTGGATTTGGTCCTGCCTCTGTGTGTAGGTCTCCTGAGGGCGTCTGTTTACGCCCAGCTAGGACGGGGTGAAAGGAGCAGGTGATTTGGGGGCTCTGGCTCACTCAGGCCGGGGAGAGGGATGGGTACGGAGTGTGGGATGAGCCTGCGCCAGGAGAGGCCGGCATGACATTGCACCAGCCTGAAGTGTGCTGTGCATTCTCTCAGGGAAGTTGTTCCTGGATTATGGGACCCTGGCAGTGGCAGGCTGCACAGGGTCCCAGGAGGGGAGGTGTGGATAGTGACCTGTGCTCACACACAGGCTTCTTGGTGGCGGCAGCAGCAGCCTTAGTGTCTCATGCCCGTCTCTGGGGTCTGTGCTGATAGCCACGTCTCCCGCCCGTCTCTGGAGCTCCTTTAAGCACTGCTCTTAATACCCTCTCCTCGTGTACCAGGAAACAAAGTGGCAAGAAAAAGTCTCTTACCTCTTCCACAGCTCCAGATTTTTTCCTGGACTCCCTCCTGGCTACCTGTGGTACACTAACCACCTTCACTCTGTGTTCGTCCAGCCAACCCCAGTCCTCTGCCTGTCGTCTAACCTCCGAAGCTCGAGCCTCAGCTCCCAGCCCCCGCCCATCCTGACAGGTTAGAAGACAAGCCTCTGGGGTTGGTGAGTGCTGGTCGGCACTGATCCTCTATGCGGGAATCTCTCTTCTTTGCCCTCCGCACCCCTGTTGCTGCACTCTCCTCCACGGCTCCAAAGCTTCCCCCTCTGCCACCTGCAGTCTCCATCCATGAAGGGGCTTCTAGTGTGTGGAAACCTTTCCTCCTTCACAGCTCCCTCCCTCTGGTGCAGGTCCTGTCCCTATTTTGTGTCTGTTTTTTGCTTTTTTCTTTTGCCCTACCCAGGTACGTGGGGGATTTCTTGCCTTTTGGGAGGTTTGAGGTCTTCTACCAGCATTCATTAGGTGTTCTGTAGGAGTTGTTCCACATGTATATGCATTTCTGATGTATTTGTGGGGAGGAAGGTGATCTCCACGTCTTACTCTTCCACCATCTTGAAGCTCCTCCCTCTGGTCATTCATTTTTATTATTTCTTCTCTGTAGAGAAGGAAAAGTCTGGATAATGACCTTCTTGTAATAGTTCTTTCTACACTTGAAAACATAGGTTATGCCTATATGTAAAAAACACATTTAGCAGCTGGTTTATAATCATGTTTAAAATAATGACAGCTTATATATATATTTTATTTTCTGCAAAACAACTTTTGAGAAAGCAATTTCTGATCATGTAAAGATTTGACTTTTTATTTAAATAACTTCTTCTAAATGTCTATTTAAAATTATTCAGTAACATTAGTTTGTCATCTCTGAGCCAATCCTTTATTTTATCCACAAATTTCTAAAACATGTATAATCAGCAGGTTTCCCTTTCCCTGCAAAAAGCAGTTGTAGGGTGTACTTTGGAACATTAGCTTGGGTCATTTTATCAGAGAAATGATGACACTTCACTGAGGGCTCAGAACAATAGGAAGTCAGAATTTATGGGCACTCATTTAAAATACCTATTTTATCCTTTGAGGTCTTTTTTCAGCACACCTGATGGTTTACAGCCCAGCCTCAGCTCAGATGGCACCTACCAGTTCCAGGGAAGAAAGGGCAGATGTTGAGATAATTTGCTGTGTATCCATACTGTGCTATGTGCTTGGATACAATGAGTTGTATAAGCTGCACAACCACCATATTGGTACACCATGTACAAGGTGAAGAAGCTGAGATGTGAGAGTTCCAGTGACTTGTCCAAGGTCACACAGACACTAAAGAAGATAATGTTTTTTAGACTCTGACTATTACCTTGATTTAACACAAAGCCCAAATTACTTTTGCTATGATTTTTTCCTATTTTTTTCACCTATATGTATTTTTTTATTGAAATATAATTGGCATACAAAATTATGTTAGTTTCCCTTGTACTACATTGGGATTTGACATTTGCATACATTATGAAATGGTCACCATGGTAAGTCATCTGTCCCTATATGAAGTTATTACAGTATTATTGTCCATGTTCCTTATGCTGTGTATTACATCCCTATGACTTACTATGTAACCCGAGGTTTGTAACTGAATCCCCTTCACCTATTTCCACCCCCACCCCAACTCCCATTTAGGGAGATAATCTTTCATTTTTTCACCTTTGTACCTCTAATTTCCATCTATTCTTACCATATGATTTTACCTTGTATTTCATAGAGACATTAAACATTTTGGGGGCAGGAATTTTCAGGTGTCCAAGTTCAAAGCCACCACCCAGGTGCAATTAAGTAAGCTCATGTTCATTGACTGTTATGCTGGGTGACTGGTGCTCCCTTGAACCCATGACTTAATCCAGATATTGCCTCAGTTTTCTGCCCCCTTAAAATAAAACTACTCACCTTTTCTATATTCCTTGTAACAGATTCCTCACTCCTCAATCTGTCTTCAATTATTCCAATTGAGGTCCATCTTTCCCTTCACCCAAAGTCAGCTAGTCAATGTCAGTAACCCATTACATCGTGCCACATTAAAGGACCACATCTATGTTCTTATTTAAAATTTTAGCAGCCTTTTATGTGGCTGCTCACCTCTTTCTTCTTGGAACAATTTTATTTTTTGTGACCTTGTGACATCATATTCTCCTGGACATTTTCCTGCTCCACTGGCAACCACTGCTAGCTCCCATCCATTTGTTCCTCATTTTTCACCTGACCTCTAAGTGCTGGAGTGCTCCAGAGATACATCCCAGGTCCACTTCTCTTTTTAAAATTTTAATTTTTATTTCTAGTGAAACCTGAGTCTTTAAAAAGCTCAGATTGTACTAAAAAACACAAGTAAAAGTAACATTTCCTCTCCCATGCCTCCCCAAGTACCAGCTCCACTCCCTGGAGGCAACTACTTTTAATTCATAACAGTTTCTTTTGGTCATTATTTCCATATTTCTTAAAATACTCACTTTGAAACTTTTTGATTTGGCACATTTATATGTATTTATATTTCCTTCATAGAAGGCAGGTATTTCACCCTCTTAATGTCTTTATTCACTTCTCTCCTTCTCAAAAAACGTTATATAAAATGTTTTATTATTTTATTCTTATTTAATTCATTATCATTATTAAGTAATGCTGTACCAAGTAGTATACTGTATTCTATATTGTTTTGTATATCATTGTTTTTTCTAGTGCTGCTCACCCCTAATATTTTTTTTCATTTTCTTAGTTTTCTATATTCTTACAGCTACATTTGAAGCCCTTCTCCTTGTTATTGTTGGTGTCTGCACTAGTAGGAAATACAATAGTGGGGTTTCACACTTCATACAATTTTACCCCCAACTCATTATGAAGTTATAATTCTCTTCACAGTAGCAGTTGATTTTTATATGACAATTTAGACAAGAAATAAATACTCATCATAAGCGATCTCAACTCAAGAGGACTGAGCAGAATGGACATATATGGTCCATATATCATGAGAGTCCAAGATTCAGACTATCAATATTTTATTTATAAAACCTACATGAAAGTGATGCCATCCGTATATGGATAACTAAATGTTTACAGTTCTCTTTATTATAAGGTTGAGATAAAGACATACATGTGAAAGCTTTCAAAAGAGACATTTTGGTTGTGGTGGCAATGATGATAATGGTCTTGGACAAGATGAGGAATACAGGAATTTAGGATTGCCACAAGAGCCGGTGAAGGACGCTTGCCTGACTTCGATCCTCAGTTTTCAGTTTAATGTATAGACTCATGTAATTTGGATAAAGAAAAAAAATACATGAATATATGGATAGTTATCTGAGCAGGAATAACTTGAACCATGGTGTATTCCAGAGAGAAGAACAATGAGATCAGTACCCAGAGGAGTGTACCCTTATTGTGCATTTATTTTGTTGGAAAAAAAAATAACAACAATCTATTAGAGCCCCTCCTCCTGCCCTTGCTCCACCAGCACTATTCTTGCCAGCAACCTAGAACAGAGCACTAAGTCGGTATATTTAGTTGTGTTGTAAAGAGAACCAAAGAAGTGAGATGATATTTTAGAGAGGTTATTGGTATCTTTGTAATTTGTTATATTTTTCTAAATAAGTTTTAATATGTATTTGTAAACAAAAGCTTTCTGGGAACACTAGCTTGTGTTATTATATATTTATATGTACTATAAATTACAGAGATCATTAACAGCTCTTATAAAATGTAAATGTATATAAGCAATGCGCTTGCCTAATAATCAATTTTATACGGCTGCCCTGTACCTCTCTGTGGCCTGACTTAAGCAGAACCAAGCAGAGCTGCTGTAATGTGGGTGAACTATTTTATCAAGAGCTGGGAATGGTCCAGGGACACTGGAATTCATGACCCAGAAGGTTGGAAAGAGGATGGACTATTCAAGCACAGAATTTTGAACTCTCCACCCCACTCTCTCTTACACTACCCCTTGATATGACCAACTTTATTGTTTCTTGGTTAAAGGGAGACCATTCTTTTTGTCTCTGATGTGGTATTGAGCAAAGAGTAGAGGCATTCCTATAGCTACCATAACTTGACACCAAGCAAGAGAGATAAACTCTGAAAAAGAACATTATGTTCAGACATGTCCAGAGTGGATTGTAATTCACTGTAATAACTTGAAATTCACCAAACACGCATGAGTTTTATAATCAAATTATCTGTGCTAGAGTGTGGGTTGGAGAGGGAGAGGTGCTGAATACTGTGGAAAGACTAAAGGGGAGTCAGACAATCCCAGCCCACAATTCACCTCCATAAAAATGATGAGAAATGACAAACACACATGAGATAGTAGGAAAAAACACACCAGTTTATATTACCAAGAGCTGAATGAATGGTTTTCTCCAAAGAGAGGGATGATGAAGGCAGGGTTAGCTGAGTTGAGGGTGTCAAGAAGAGGAAGAAAACAATGACTTATGAGACAGAGAATGACTCTAGCTAGGTCTTGCAGATAGAGGGGTGGAGGAGAAGCATTCCAGCCAGAGGGATCTAGAAACAAAAACTTAAGCAGAGAGTAGAAGCAATACTTGGAGAAGAGATGAAAGCAGAGTTTGAACACAGTGGAAAAAGTAATAGGAAGTAAGGAATCACACATCAAATGGAGTACAATTAAACGGCATGTCAAAGTTTGGATTTTAGTTCATAGGTGCTAGCAAGGAAGTAGGAGAAGGTTACATGGCAGGCCCTACTTGGCTTGTGTCTATCAAGAATCCATGGGAAGTTACTTGTCCTCTGTGGTCACCATACCTAGAACTCACCCTATCGTTCTGCCCTGGACCTGCAGTCCATGGATCCATGGATGATGTGAGTGGGAAGACTTGGGAGTGTCAGATGATAAAATGAATGTGGAGTGAGTATGTCTGCTTTTCTGACAGGATAGAAACAGTCCTCATATTTCAGGGATGTGGATAAGAAAACATTCACACTAGTTTTGGGACATCTGAAGAAACAATTTTCATTTCCAATGCCAATCCTGACTCCCTAAACTTAACTTTTTCTCTGTTCATAGATTTTCTTAAGAGCAAAAAGTATCCTTTGATGAAGAGTTGGCAATGCCAAAGGTCTCTTTGTGAGGAAAAAAAAAGTCACTCCGTGAGTGCATTTGTTTTTGTGTTGCTACCCTTTCATTCTTTAAAAAGTGAAGCCAAGTAAAAGGCTTTCCTTTCCAGAGTCAACTTGGTCATCTATAGCAATCAGCTAGCTATTGTTCATTGAGTACCCATTAGCTGCACTGCATTGGGTCAGACACTTTGGAAGAATATATAAAAACTCTATCTCTACCTTCCAGTACCTTATTAATTCTTGGAAAGCTGAGACTGTTAATTTATATTATTAATGTTGTGGCATCTTTCAGAAAAGAAAGTGTATACATTAGAGGAGGTGCTATCAGAGTTCGTAGAAAGGAAAGAGATCCTTTTCATTTGGGGACGTCAGAAAAAGAAGCATAAAAATGATTTTGAAGATGGATGCTAAAGGTTGGGTGATGGGTTAAACTTAGGAGGATTGGATTCCAGGCATCAGGTAGAGCAGGTGCAAAGAGATATGGTGGGAATGAGCACTGAGTATGCTGACCCAGGTAGTGTGGATGGGTTCTTTGATTAGGAATGGGAACTAATTACATGGCGGTAGCTTCCATTTTTTAAGTACTTAGTATTGCCAAGCCTTGTGATTTATGCTTTTAATACATTGTCAATTAATTTCCTAATAAATATATTAATTAAAAAGTAATAATGTTAATGCTATCACATCTTTAGATACTCAAGTTCCAGTCCTAAATAGACCCTTATTTGCACTGGACATGGATGTAGCCTCCTGCCGAGATGAGTAGCCTAAACTGATCAGGATATCACATCCTCTACTTTTCGAAAGTTCACCACTTCATTTTTGCACAAGACCTACAAGAGTACCTGATTTCACTAGCTGGTAGAAGTCAGAATAGGATTTTCACTTTTATGAAAAAAAAAAAGATGAAAAGCGAAAATAGCATTCAGCTTTGTTTTGCAGTGAGCCATTATAGATGCAAGGGGCAACCCGAGCACAGGGAGTGGTACCACAAAGCCTCTTCCTTGGAACTACACCCAGCATCTCAGCATCAGGCCGCCATAACGTTGAACTACATCTGTGAGCATCTATGCTGGATTTATTTTGTACCTGCATTAGGAAGATGTGTCACAAAGTAATTGCTTCTTCCCTATACACCATTTCAGCTTATGAAAGGTTTTATAGGATCACTCTACTTTCAGAAAGCAGGAGAAGCCTGTACTCCCTTTTCACCCTTGCCAGTAATTGGTTTGATGATGCAAAGGCCTAAGATAATTTGAATCAATAATAAGAAGGAGGTAACATTTGGAAGCTTCCAGAAAAAAAGTGTTTTGCTGTCAGAGGAAAACACTAGAGGACATGAATGGGAATGTATGCTGCTTGGTGATGAGGGAGGAAGCCAGTGTGTGGTTAAAACCCATACATATCAGGGAGATGCATCAGAGCACAGAAAAAGGGAACAGAGCTCTAGTTATAGCAGGCATGCAACATACACCCAACTACCTTTCAGGTACCAGTGTTACTCGTGATTTAAGGCTATAAGAGCAAGATCCCTGAAACCTGAAGCTAAAAACATTCTAATACATAATTTAATTCTCATGGCAACCCCAAGAGGCACAGACTAACATAATCCCCCACTTCACCCATTAAGAAATTGGGATATGAAGAGATTGAAAAACTCACCTAAAGGCATACAGCCAATAAATGTTGGAACCAGGGTTTTAACCAAGAGCCTATGAATCCAGAGGACAGACTCTTATTCCCTATACTCTCCTGCCTCAGGAGGTATGTATATTGTGTGCTTCTGGAGATGAGAAAGTAGAGGTCCAACTTTCACCTATCAAATATAAACCAAACTGTGTCAAAACTCATGATCTTAGGCTGGACTTCTAGGCTGCCTCTGACAAAGGAGGTCACCACCATGATCTCAGTAATGATGATAGCTGATATTACAGAGATTGTACAATGTGCCAGGCATTGATCTAAGCACTTTGTAAGGGTTGACTTACTTAGTCTTCTGCAAAACCTTAGAAGATATTTCCTATTATTATCTCCAACTTAGAAATAAATATACTGAGGCACAGCAAAATTAATTCCTGCATTCACCAGTATACAGAACAACTATACCCTGAACACTGTACCCAGAGTTTGTTAAGTGTTATCTTAAATTGTTTCCAGTCTAATGTCAATAAAAAAAATGTTATGAGTATTTTTCAGATGAAGCACCAAGTTCAGTAACTTGCAGGAGAACATACAGCTCATAAATGTGAGAGATATTCAGCCTCATTTGTCTGTCCTCCATCATTGCCTCAAATTTTCATTGATAAGGAGCATGAAGTGTGGAAATCTTGCAAGCCTGGGCTTTGGCTGCCTGGATCCTATGCCTTGGAGAAAACCTCACTTCCCTCGCTCACCTGGGACAGCAAGCACTCTGAGCTATAGGAAGTGCCTCTGCCCCAGACCTGCTGATCCTTACTTGTCTGGAGATCCCTGAAGTCCTGTCTCTCAGAGATCCCTGGACATGAGCCTCAGTTTTAATCAAGTTGTGCACATAGGGAGAGAGGCGTTCCTGGTGGTATTGCTATATATCTTTGTGGCCCCAGTTTACACACAGAATCACAATGGAGCAAGGCAACATTTCTGCAGATGGAAGAAAAAGAGGTCAGTGGAATTTCTTCTGCATTTCCAAATGCCTGTGGCTTGGGAAAGTTTTTATTCTGGTGCTTATCTAATCCATGTCAGCTTACCTTCTCTGTGGATGTGCTCTGGCAGGTGAGCGGCCAATATTTGCTTTGACAGGACTAGGTTTCCCAGTGAGCAGAGTTGTCTAGTGCAGCAAAAGAAATCTGTGATGCCAACCCCACGCTGATACTGTTTCCCATCCATAAAGCTTTCCAGCCTGGCAAGATCTGTGAGATGAACCTCAAAATTTATCTGATGTGACTTATAAAGTTGGGATGTGCATCACTCTGTGATCTTAATTATTCTTTGATGATTTTGGAGGATTTCACATAAAAAGGAAGATTATATCTCAAAGAGAAGAATCCTTGAGTATCAGCACTGGAAGGAACCTTAGAGATGATTCAGCCTTTCACTCTAGATACAGACAAAATGAATCTCAGAGAAGTGAAATATCTTGTTTGAAGTCACACAAGCTATTTTAATCAGACTCAAGTGAAGACTCGAGGTTTAACCATTGGTCATCCTCCTTTTAATGATATTATTTGTACTTGTTTTTGTTTCACAAATAATTATGTCTATAAGCCAAATACCTACTTGTTTGTTCACTGCATAATATGAGGAACTCAGGTAGCACGTGAAAAATAATGCACTGCAGGAGGAAACTGAGGCAGAAAAAGGGCAAACAGGGGAACAATAGGGTATGCACAAGGGAAATGTAGTCAAATGAAATTTTTTTATCTCTCTCTTTTATAAGAATCATCTCAATTATTTATGAATTACATATTCTGAAGTTTTAACAATAAAACTATAATGAAATATACTCATAATCTTAAACACTATGTATTAAAAATCAAACTTTCACTTATACCTACTTAATTTTGTTAAACTAACAAGGTAACTATCTTGGATATCTCATGTGCTTATCAAAGCCTATTAGAGGCCAATGTTTAGCCAGAAGGCTGAGGAGGTACAGGATGGTATAAGCTATTAGCCAGAAGAGAAAAAACAAACAAACAAACAAAAAACAAAACTGAAGTAGTAGCGGGAAGCCTAACACTTGTAAAGGAGTACAATACAGGACCAAATTACCCTAAAGTAAAACTGTTCATCTCATGGAGTATGGGGTGACAGCCAGCCCCTTCCTCTATAACAGACCCTGAGGGTATTGTATCATCACACAAAAACTCATGTTTGTAACATCAAGCATGCATCACTAAGAGTCAAATTGTGATGTTTGTGTTAACAAAAATAAAAAAGAAAAAAATGAGGGCTATTTAAAGGCACCAGGGCATTAGTTTTAAAAACGTTTAATTTTTTTTCAGATTGATGAACTATTGGTTACTGTTGCAACTGAAGTAACACAAAATACCGATGAGCACTCAGAGAAATCAGAGGACTGGAGAAGAGAGTGTCTGATGAGAATCTTTCTGTCTTGTATATCTGAGACAATGTGACTTAAGACTCTTTATTGGTTACATTTAAGAAAGAACATAGTTAATTTTCTCAGGTCTTTTACCTTTTCCTTCAGTGCCCCATCCTGTCCCCACCTGTCCCCACCTTAAATACCCTTCTCTGCCCATTATGTCAACACCTGACTTGCCAAAGCAAGTGGTAGGGATTTGTGAACACTGGTTTAGAAAGGCCCCTTTAAAAAAAAAACAAAAAACAAAAAACAAATAACATAAAACAAGAATCTCTTATCTCTGGGAGAGATTTCCATTTTTCTACTGCAAGACCCCAAAGAAACATCACATTCCTTATTTTGAAAAGATGTGAGTGCATAGCTCAAGTGAATGTAAATTAAATATTCATCATGTTGTTACTTATGATGTGAAATATTGGGTTGGCCAAAATGTTAACTCATTTTTTTTTTCCATAACATGGCTCTAGTAGCAGTTAGTTGCCATGAAATTCATTTGAAACAATTTTGTTAGATGTATTGTGACAGCTGTCATATCAGCATTCATTTAAAAAAAAACATCAAAATTGGTGAATTTTTGTGGAGCCATTTTAATATTGAAGATGGGAAAAAAGCAACATTTTTGGCATATTATACTTTATATTTTCATGAAAGGTAAAAACACAACTGAAATGCAAAATAGGATTTGTGTAGTGTATGGAGAGGGTGCTGTGATTGATCAAACGTGTCAAAAGGGTTTTGCAAAGTTTCATGCTGGAGATTTCTCACTAGATAATGCTCCCTGGTCAGGTAGACCAGTTGAAGTTGACAGTGATCAAATTGAGATATTAAATGAAATCAATCAATGTTATATCACACGGGAGATTGCCAACATACTCAAAGTATCCAAATCAAGTGCTGAAAATCATTTGCACCAGCTTTCTTATGTTAATCGCTTTGTGTTTGTGTTTGACATAATTTAAGTGAAAAAAACCCTTCTTGAACATATTTCCGCATGTGATTCTCTACTGAAACATAATAAAAAACGTTCCATTTTTAAAATAAATTGTGATAGGTGATCAAAAATACATACTGTACAATAATGCAGAAGGGAAGAAATCGTGGGGCAAGCAAAATGAACCACCACCAACCACACCAAAGGCTGGTCTTCACCCAAAGAAGGTGATGTTTTGTATATGGTGGGATTGGATGGGAGTCCACTATTATGAGCTCCTTCCAGAAAACCAAACGATTAATTCCAACAAGTATTAGATCAACTGAAAGCAGCACTCCACGAAATCCATCCAGAATTAGTCAACAGAAAATGCATAATCTTCCATCAGGATAATGCAAGACCACATGTTGCTTTAATGACCAAGCAAAAACTGTTACAGATTGGCTGGGAAGTTTTGATTCATCTTCTGTATTCACCAGACATTGCACCTTCAGATTTCCATTTATTTCAGTCTTTACAAAATTCTCTTAATGGAAAAAAAAAAGTTCAATTCCCTGGAAAACTGTAAAAGGAACCTGGAACAGTGCTTTGTTCAAAAAGATAAAACGTTTTGGGAAGATGGAATTATGAAGTTGCTGGGAAAATGGCAGAAGGTAGTGGGACAACATGGTGAATATGTTGTTCAGTAAAGTTCTTGGTGAAAATAAAAAAATGTGTCTTTTATTTTTACTTAAAAGCTGAAGGAACTTTGTGCTCAACCCAATGCAATGATGTCCTATTGGTAAAATATTAAACCTGTAATGTTTGCATTGGATTCTCTTAGAATTTCTTGAAGTTGCCTCCCCAACAGAATTATGTATGTAATTTTCTTAAACTCAGTCTTAATTTTTGAAGGTATAGAGGCAATAGTCTTTAGTTTTCTGAAGTTCCTACAGAGGGCATAAGCTCATGAAGACATTCAATTGCTTCTATTCAGGCCAATGTCTAAAGTTTAGCATTTTCTTCTGATAAAAGCTTGAGGCTTTAAGAAGATTCTGGGAAGATGGTGGAATAGGAAGCATCAGAAATCTGTCTCATCACCTACACAATTGCACAGGCAACATCTGTCTGATGTAATTACTTTGGAAATCTGGAATCTATTGAAGCTTTTCAACTTCCAGGGGAAACCTCCTGTGGTTAATTTTGGTTATTTTTAATCAATTTAAACTGTTAGTTCAGAAGCAACTAACCATTCCCCACCCCCAGACCATGGTAGGCAACTGTGTATGTGTTCCTGGAGCAGCTTACACACAGCTTACAGGAGCCAGGGTGGTCAATAAGAAACTGTCCTGCAAATATCAGGGATTTGTGTTTTGATTACTGGTTGATGCTTCTGATCACAGAGGTACAGACACAGAAACAGGCAGCCGTTGTTACATTCATCCCCACTGTGGCAATCTCCTCCTCCTTGGACTGAAACAATTTCAAGGTGATTTAAAGAGCTGGCACCTTTTTCCCCTCCTTCTTTTTTCTCTTTTTCTCCTTTTTGGGAGCTAGACTTTGAAGAATGGAACATTCAAAAGCAACCACATATATGAGGAAAGTTAGACAATACTTCACATATGCACGGGAAGGTGTGGGCTCGGGAAAGACCTGAGAAGACTTTAAATTTATACCCCGTGCTGATCCTCTGTATGGAGACACCCTACAACCATAAAAACAAATAAAACAAACCAAAGCAAACAACAAATACTGGGGAAGGGGAAGAATATGATTACCAGAGTTACCATATTATTAGATTTAAGTTCTCAGCTTTCAACAGAAAAAATACAAGACATATAAAAGAAATAGGGAATTATGCCCCATTCAAAGGACAAAAAACAACAACAGAAAATGTCCCTGAGAAAGGCCAAATGGCAGATCTATCAGACAATGTCTTTAAAACATCTGTCTTAAAGATGTTCACAGAACAAAAGTAAGATAAGGAAAAGTCAAAAAATGAAGTGTAAATAAAATAGAATTATTAATAAAGAGAAAGAAAATCTAAAAAGAAACCAGAAAGAAATTCTAATGCTAAAAAAATACAATAACTGAAATGGAAAAAAAAATCACTAGAGGGAGACAAAAATGGATTTAAGCAAGCAGAAGAAGGTATCGGTGAACTTTAAAATATGATATTTGAAATTATTGAGCCTGAGGAGCTGTAAAAAAAAAAGATGGAAAATAAATGAACACAGAAAAAGGCAATTAGGGGATGCCATCAAATGGTCCAATATATTCATGGGATTCCAGAAGGAGAATAGAGAGAGAAAGGGGCAGAGAGAATTTTGAAGAAATAATTTCTGAAATTTTCCTAAGTTGAAATGACAAATAAAAATATCTAAATCGTTAATGAACTCCAAGTAGGATTAACTCAAAGAGATCCACACTGAGCCATATTATAATTAAACTTTAGAAAGCCAAAATCGAAGAGACAATCTTGAAAGCAGCAAGGGAGGAGTGACATCACATGCAAGGGATCCCCAATAAGATTATCAGCAGATTTCTCAGCAGAAACACTGGAGGCCAGAAGAGAGTGGACTGATATATGTAAAATGCTAAAAGAAATAAATTGTCACTCCTACAAATAAAAATACTGTCCTTCACAAGTGAGGGATAAATTAAGACATTTCCAGATAAACAAAAGCTAAGGGAGTTTTTTACCTCTAAACCTGTCCTATAAGGAAAGCTAAAAGAAGTTTAGCAGGTTAAGATGAAAGGACATTAGACAGCAACTCAAAGTCACTTGAAAAAAATTTTAAAATCTTTGTAAAGATAAATAGATGCACAACTCTAAAAGCCAGTATTATTGTAACAATGGTTTGTAAATCCACTTTTTGTTTTCTACATGATCTAAGGGACTAATATGTTTTTTTAAAAACACAATTATTAGTCTAAAAGTTAATATTACTGTAACTGGGGCTGTAAATTCACATTCTGTTTTCTATATAACTTAAAAGACATATATTAAACAACAATTACTAGTTAATGCTTTTTGGACACACAATGTATAAAAATGTAATTTTTTGATGTCAATAACTAAAATGGTTGCAAGGAGATAATAATGCAGGAAATGTTAGACAAAAAGCTTTATGGCTTTTTGTATAGCAAACAAATAATAATAAAGTAACATAAGTACGTTTCTTCTTATCAGTAATTACTTTAAATGTAAATGGTTTAAACTATTCAATCTGGTCTTCCCTGGTGGCACAGTGGTTGAGAGTCCACCTTCCAATGCAGGGGACACGGGTTCGTGCCCCATTCTGGGAGGATCCCACATTCCATGGAGTGGCTAAACCCATGAGCGATGGCCACTGAGCCTACTCATCCAGAGCCTGTGCTCCACAATGGGAGATGCCACAACAGTGAGAGGCCCACGTACTGCAAAACAAAACAAAACAAAACAAAAAACTATTCAATCTGACAGAGATTATCAGAAGAGATTGAAAAAAAAAAAAGATCCAACTCTATGTTGTTTACAAGAGACTTGGTTTAGATTGACAGATACAAATAAGTTGAAAATTAAAGGATGGAAAAGTAACTCTAAACAAATAATAACCAAAAGAGAGCTGGGGTTGGCTTTAATAATTTAATAATAGGCTTTAAATCAAAAGAGATTATAAGAGGCAAATAATAACCTTATATATTAATAAAATGTTTAATACATCAAGAGTATATAACAATTATAAATATTTATGTACCTAAACCCAAAATATATGAAGCACAAAAATATAAGGCCATCAAAATATATGAAACGAAAATTGACATGATTTAAGGAGAAACATAATTCTACAATAACAATTGGGTATTTCATTACTCCCCTCTCAATAATGGATTTAACAATCAGAAGATAAGTAAGGAAACAGAGGACTCAATCAATCAAAAAAATTAACTTGATCTAATAGAAGTATATACAGAAGACTTTACCCAACAACTGAATATACATCGATCTTAAGATAACATGGGGCATTTTCCAGAATATGCAATATGGTATGTCATAGATTAAAGAAAACTCTTAGAAGATTACATACTACAAAATCTTCATGATGTTGGATTTTACAATGATTTCTTGGATATGACACCAAAGACAAAGACAACAGCAACAACAACAAAATAGACAAAATGTACTTCATGGAAATTAAAAGCTTTTTGTATCATTATACTGAAAAGGCAACAAATGGAATGGAGAAAGCATTTGCAAATAATACATCTAATAAGGACTAGTATACAGAATATATAGAGAACTTCTAAAACTCAATAACAACAACGACAAAAATATAAAATATGAATGAAAAGTGGGCAAAAGACTTAAGTAGACATTTCTCCAAATAAGCTGGAAAATGACCAATAAGCACTTAAAAATATGCCCATCACTTATCTTTAGGGGAATGCAAATGAAAACCACAATTAGATTCCACCCTACACGCATTAAATGGCTACTATCTAAAAAATAAAATAAGAAGTGTTGGTGAGAATGTTGAGAAATTTGGTGGAAATGCAAAATGGTACAGCTGCTGTGGTAAACAGTATGATGGTTCCTCGAAAAATTAAAATTACCATATGATACAGTAATTATGCTTCTGAATATATACCCCAAACAACTGAAAACAGGTTCTCAAAGACATACTTTACACCAATGTTTATAGCAGCTTTATTCACAATAGGTAAATCATGGAAACAACATAAATGCCCATCGACAGATGAATGGATAAACAAAGAGTGGTATATACGTACAATGGGATGTTATTCAGCCTTAAAAAAGAAGGAAATTTTGACGCAGGCCACTACATGGATGAACTTTGAGGACATTACACTAAGTTAAATAAGCCAGTCACAAAAATACAAATACTGTATGATTCCACTTATATGCTTTTGTAAATAAAGTTTTGCTGGAACACAGACTCACGCATGCATTTATATATTGCTTGTGGTTGCTTTTGTACTAAAACCAGTGTTGAGTAACTGCCACTGAGATATTTCCCCCACACCCTTAAAATATTTGCCATCAGTCCCTTTATGGAAAAAGTTTGCAACTCTGATTTGGAGAATAACTTCAGTAAAGACTTAAAAAGCCTTAGAGAAGGGTGAAAAATAAGATTAGTATTTAAAGATTGGCATATGGAAAGGAAAAAGGAAGAAAAAGAGAGCATGCCTAGAGAAGGAATAATGTGAATGAAGACATGGGATGAAAAATAAGTATGGAGTGGAGATTTCTGGAGGAGAGGGAGAAGATTTATATTGGACAGGAGAGGTGCAGAGTGGACAAATGGCATGAAGCCAGACCATGGAGAACCCCAAGACAGGCAGAAAAATATCAACTATACAGGTGAGAAATAAAAGCTGTGGAAATATTTGGGGGGTATGGGAATGGCATGAGCAAAGTCATGTTTAAGAAGTTTATGATTTCCTTAAATATGCCTGGGACAGAAAGTGAGATATGGAGCTTGAGGCCACTCTGATGGCTCAAAATGGTGAGTACTGCAGGCTAGGAGGTCTTTTCCATGTAAGTTTTACATCTATTCTGAGTCTCCCTGATGCAACACTAATGTACTGTGGACTGCCAGGGAGAATAGGAAGTCAGGCAGAAAGGGAAAACTCTGCTACATGACAAGAGACAATCCCTGGTGTCCTCTACCTTTTAATTTTTAAAAGAATATTATTTACCATTAATTTAGTATTTACAGTGAGATAGGAATTTTCTTCTGCATTTATTCTTATAATTTTTTTTCTTCTTATATGAGAAAAATGAGGCCTAGAAACTAAGGATCTTCCCAACTACCCAAAGGTCACAGACCAGCAGGGTGGAAACTTCCACCTAGATGGATCAGATCTCTGAACCACCATGCTGCCTTGGCAGCCTATTGAGGGCTGCACATTCCTTCTTTACTAGACTGGAGGGACTTGTGACTTCTATTCCAAATCCTCAACTTAATGATGAGAAGACAGTAGTCTAGAGAAGGGAAAAGGTAAAGTAATTTGCCATCATTTGCTCTTTTGCAATTTCTTGGCAGCTATTTCTCTTGCAGCTCTGTGTTCCATGGTCTGGGTTTGGGTCGGTTGGTCCTGAACTAAAAGGTCATTTCTGTGACCTTGTGGGAACTTACCCTGTAATTGTTGGTTAATTGTCTCCAGAGAGAGTCATTTGGAGGAGATAAAAATCATCAACATTTGACCATGTCTGATGTGAATTTCCTTTTAAAATAGATTAGTAAAGGAGGAGGAGTGGGAATGAAAGAATAAAAGAAAATAGTTTACTGTAGAAAGAGAGAAGCTGACTCTCACATGATGGCATTGACCTCAAGCCAGCTCTTAAGGGAGTGCAGAGAATAAATTACTGTGATATGATTTTAGATATGATATCCCAGTTGAGACAGGAAGTCTTTGCAATTAGAAGGTCACTTGTGTGGTTAACAATGTTGCCTCAGCCCCAGTACTGCTTTCGCCTGAGTCACAGCAGAGAAAATCATCCAAATAAGTGTGGGTTATTATTTTTTTTAAAGGAATACTGAAGAGCATTTACTTAGTCCTTAGTGTGTAGCAGGCAATCAGGAATATCTTTCATCTAAATGAAAAATTGGAAACATAACTTTCATGCCTAGATACTATCAGGGAAATCAAGATATTAATATAGAGGCTGAGAGAAAATGAAGCTGAAATGAATTATCTCCTTTTATTTAATAGCTGAAGTTAGGATTTTTTTTTTTCCATTGGAAAACTAAGCCAAATACCATTCATGTTGGCTAATTGTAAGCTTTGTGACCTGATTACTCATATGTTTCTATTGCATTTCAGAGCACCTAGCATTGTTCTGGGATATAAAAAGTGCTTTGAAGTGTCAGCACTTTGTTATTTGGTTTATAATCTTGACTCTTTAAGATTGTTGGTTAAACCAAGGGACATTTATAAAGTTCCTCTTATGGAAAAGTGTCTTCCCTATATGTTTTTATTAAGGAGGTTCAAACACATTTTAAACAAATATGAGCTGTGATGAGATGGAAAAGTATTGGACCAGATCCTCAAATCCCAAATCTTTCAGTGACCACCTGAAGCCTATATTTGAGAGTGAGAGATGATAGGCAAATTTAAATCTTGTTTACGTCTTTAAGGCTCTGCATTAACAGCCTACTAGGCTCTCCTTGGCTCCTCCATGTATGTGACTTCTGGTGCAGAAGCAAAGCAAAAAAAAGGATGACAAAAGGAAAACCACTCCAAGAGGAAAAGGTAGAGCAGAGTTGGCATGATACACTGGCCATTGATGTAATGGATATCACAGGAGAGAGGCTGTTCCAGAATATTGTGACTATACCAGATTCATGGAAGCATCCACAGAGGCAAAATCCTGGGGAAAAAATACTGCTTATTTAAGAGAAAGAAATCTCTTCAATATTTTACTTTGTCACACTGAAATCTCAGCCCCAACACTCCAATATTCCACCAGGGATATTGGCATAATATCCCTCTTCCTCAGTGAATGAAGGGGGTGCGTTCAGAGTTGAAATTGAGAAAATGATACTAAACTTAGAGATGACTTGCAGAAAATTCTTAATGTGATGGAACATACATCTGTTTATAGACTTCAATGACCTTTTCATGTCAAAGAGTCTCCCAGTCTTCACATAGCCAATTTTGAGCATTGGGGTAGCACTGCTCTGAACTACTCAGAATTTCTCACTTGGCAATGAATTTGACTAGGATTACACTAGTGTGCAATGACGTTGTGACTAAGTATTGTATACGAGTAAAAATAAAAAGAAATACTCAAAAAAATAAAAAAAAAAGAAAGAAAGAAAGAAAATGAAGGACTCACTCACTGGTGCCCTGGAAAAGCATACAGTTAAATGGTTCTAAACTTCAGACTACAGGGCCAAGCCTGAAAGGAAATTAATACACATTATTCATTTATACAATTGCATGGCTGAAGAGCTCATTCAACTCAGAGGCACTGCAAAATTCAATGGATTGTCTACCCTTTAGGTCATTACTGGAGATCTAGTTCAACAATGACCAGGAAGAAGTTTTTTTTTAATAGGAAAAGGACATGATTCCACATCTCTTCCACCTGAGATGGTGATATGAGCAGTGGAGATGGGGAGGGGATGCTCTCCCACCACCAAATTTTAATTCACATGATTAACATGCTTCATAGCATTTCTACCAAGTGTGGTAGAGCATCTTAAAGACTGACCCTCTGTGCTTTGTTATCTCTATGGTGAATGAGCTTGGAATTTGTGTTTTGTTTTAGGAACATCTGGGTGTAAACCCAGTTTTACTGCTTCCCCACTGTATAGCTTTGGACCAGTTTCTTATCCTTCCTGAACTTAAGTATTCTCATGTGTCAAGTGAGACTATTATAATACCTAATATTAGGGCTGTGGGTGTGAAAATGAAATAGATTTAGTTAATTTGATAAAGATGGCATTTAGTGTATGTTAATTCTTTCCTTTTAATACCTTGGTAAGATAAGAAGCAGGTGGTAGAGTGGCAAAACCTTTGATTTGGTGTCAGAAGACCTTGATATTACAGACAGGAACTAACTTGGGTGTGGTCTTGCAGAAAGCAGGGAGCCTCTCTGTGCCTCAGTCTCCTAGCTAAAAAAAGAGAGGATTCATTTTAAAAAGAGCATGTTAATATCTTCTGGAAGGTACATGTCACACAAAGCTGTGAGGGAAGCAGCACAGAAAAGAGTTGCTGGGAAGGGAGGAGGTATCTTTCAAAATCTATCTGAAATTTTTGCTAAGATCAGGCTTTTATCTCATGGATTTTGAAAAAGAATGTATTATATATACATATTTACATATATAAATATATATATATATACTTTTTTTCATGGAGAACATAACTTGTTAACAATGTGACTACAAACTATAAATAATCTGAACAAATATTTCTTAATATCAAGGATAATGATAATATCTACCATTTATGAGTGCATATCAGGATCAAAATTGAGTTGCTGCTTCATACAAGGCATTCCTTTTCTACCTGAAGAGCCTGTAGTAGGGTGAGGAAATCAACTGCAGATTGGTTAAATTCAAGGTCCCACGAATCAGAAATAGTGTAAATAGAATTTCAAACCAGGTCTCTTTGGTTCTAATTGGAGTCTCCCCCAAACCAAGGCATTTCTTGTACCCAAATTGATGTTGGACTTTTAATTTGATACTGTCAAGAGACAACACCTATTCAGTACCTTCAGCCAGAATTTAAATCTTTCTTGGTATTTCTCTTCAGTTTGCTCCCAGAAACACATCTCTCATTCCTTTTTTCCTAACTTTTGATTTCACACTTATCTATCACACTTGATTCTAATTATCATTTTAATTGTGCAAATCCAAAACCATTTTCAAAGGACACACTTTTGCCATGATTGAGAATAGTTGAAACAATGTGCTTTGGGCTTTGAAGGCAATTCCCAGAAGTGGTTCCAGAAATGCTTAGATGACTAAAATATTAGTATGACCTCCTAGGTTGACTGTTTTGACTATTAAAGGACCTTTTTAAAAATGGATTTAAAAAATGTAGCCTCAGTACATCATTAAATTCCTTGTCATTACCACTCCTGATAATCCATAACTAAAGTGTAGGAGCTTTATATTAGTGAGACAGAAACACCAACAGAGAGGCGAAGAACATATGGAGTCTATCCCATCTCTTATGCTACTTTTCTGAATTACTTGCCCAGGGATCAATGGTTTCAAACAGCAGCCTGTTTTTCTTCTAGGGAATCTGATCCAGAACCCCCATGTTCAGAACAGATAAACCTATTGCTGCATGTGTAACTGAGGGACCTGGAGATTGGCCTGTTAGTCTTTTTCTAGTTGTGAGAGGCAGACCAAAGAGAATGCTCATGGTACTCAGAAAGTTGTGGATACAGTTTTAAAACACTTCTCAAATCACGCATGGATTTTTGATTGAAGATTCCTTGTATACCATATTGTTTTGTGCTGGTCTCAGCCTATTGATCACCAATGTTGAAGCTGAACTGGACCTTGTGGTTCTTATGATGATTGCAAGACACACTTCAGTGATAACCATTTGAAAACTTAAAAAAAAAAAAAAAAAGATTTATTACTTACAAAGCTTGGAAAGTACATAGAACACCTGGGGCCACACAGCAAGATCACCATTAGAGACAGAGAGAGTGTACATAGGCCTGGGGTTCTTCTTTTATTAGGGTCCAAGGTGGGGGCCGAGGATTTCATGGACTTACCCTTTATTGGTAAATTTAAAACATAAGAGCAGAAATTTAAAGCATAGGAAAACAAAAAACAAGTGACTGAAACGGGCAGTTATTGAAATCTGCCAAGATCTCTACAACAAAGGAAACTCAACTGGGGATGCCTTGCTCTTTGTCTCTTCCTGTGTCTGGCCATGTATTTATTGAGATAGTCCTCTTTGAAGTGGATGCCAGCCCCCTCGACAATCAATGTTTATGTCAGGAACTTGCATTACAGAAAACAACAACAACATAATAACAAATGTCAGGGCTTATATTACACATATCTTAAACTGTTAGACTTAAGTTTCCTCTCTCAAAATGAAGTGGCTGGACCAAATGGTTTATTTCTAAGAGCTCTTCTAATTCTACTAGTTTCAAAACCAGTTTTCACCAATGACCCTAAACAGAAAGTGAGATGAGAAATTTTTAGAAATGGGCTTTATTTCATTAGGAGTGTGCTGATGGGCATATTCTGTGGAAGTTGGGATTCAGGAAACATTTTTTTTTTCTGCACTTTCTCCATCTAAGTGTCTTCAGAAGAATCTGTCATTGCATTTTACTGATATTGAATGGCTCCACATCTGCACACATTTCTTGTCTTGGCTCATTCCACCCACTGACATCAAACATTGCAATTCCTACCAGGTCACAAAATGCATCCAAACATATGGTCAATAATACAACTAATTCAACAAATATTTCTTTAGAAAATTGCATGTTTACAAGCTAAAAGAAAAGGTTCTGTTAACATCTTGACTGTTAACCTTCTCTATGACAGAACACTCTAGCACCAGTATTTTATTTTAAATGACCTGATTTGGAGAGATGAGCCTTAAAGTCTTTTCTGGCTCTAAAATTTTATTAATCTCTTCACTATGCTAAGTGGAGTGGAGAAGTATATACAGAGTAACTTCTCTACCCCAAAGAGATGTGGTAAATCAGATTGAAAAAGCTAATTAGGGCTCCTTTATAGAAGGTCTTGCATACTGATTTAGGGCATTTTAACTTTGCTTCTTGCCAATGGAGAGTCCATTAAGCCTTTTGAATAAGACAATATTACTGATAAAAAAATTTAGATGGAATACTATGAAATTCTGAGGGAGACAGAGTAAGAGAATATTAATACTATGGTACTAACCAGGGAACTCTTCGTGGCAGAGAGAGAAGTTGGGCAGACTTGTGAAGAAAAGATGGAGTAACCTATTACATTTCACCTTTGCACGGTTTCAACGATTTATTTGTTTATGTGTTGTTAATATCATAGCATTGAGTACTATTTACCAATTTATAGTTGAAAGCATAAAATGCTGAGAATAAAGTACATTCTTGTTTCCTATTTATATTTTTTAAATATTTATTTCTTAAATGTCTTCCAAAAGAAGGCAGTGTCATTAGTATACCCACATCAGCCTTGTTTTCATAAAAGAAAGGGAATATTTACAGACAAAATTCTCTAAGTTCTATGGGAATCAATAAATTTTGAAAGATAAAATTACACAATCTGGTTAGAATTTTTATGAATAGGAGTGAGTTTTTATTGAGGACTTCTAAGTACATATTAAAGTTTCACTTTTTATTACCTACTCTCATGCCATTTCTTTGCCTCTTTTCTCATATGTAAAATTGCAATAATGGTAGTACTGACTTCATTGATTCATAAAGATTAAGTACAATAAACATGAAAATTAGTCAAAACAAATTAAATATAAGAGAACAAACATTTTCTAAAGCTTTGATCACTCAAATTCATCTTAGGGTTTGACCACTTAAAACTGTTACCTATTTAATATTTCAGTACTCAGTTTCCTCATCTGTAAAAATACAACACAAATAGCAGCTCCTACTTGGGATAGGAATAATGAAATGAGATCACAAGCATAAAAAGGAAACAGTGGCTGACACCTGTTTATCCCTCCATAGTTCATAGCAGTCACTGTATCTATAACTTATACACATTAAAATTCCCGTTGGTTAAAGAGAACAGGTAACAGTCAAGCTTTGATTCATTTTAGATGACCTTGGGTCATAGAAAAAGAAGTACTATTACTGGCAACAAAACGACCTTAGTGCTGGGTTATTTAAGAAATACAGAGGAAACTGAGGCTAAAAATATATTTTAAGTATATCACCAGTTCTTTGTCAGAAAGGAAATACATTTAGATAGATAGATGGATAGATCAAACAGTAGATCGATCAATCAATAGATACTCATAGTGTACATTTGACAAACTGCTCCAAATCATTTTACAATATTTTCTAGCATACTCTGTCTTTTTTTCTCAGGAATGAAAAAAAAAAAAAAAAAAAACACACAAATATTTCTCTAATCATCAAAGTAATAGATGTTAAGGAAGACAATTTGGAGAACAGAATAATGTATAAAAGATGAGTTTGAGAATTGCTTATAAACTTCATATCAAGAGATTAAAAGCTGTTATTGTATTGGCACATTTCCTTCCATTCTTTTTTATGGTTTCATTAGTTGAATTCCTACTTCCTATGAAATGTTATATCCCTATTTTTACTTAAAAACATATTTTGAGCACATTCCGACTTTATGGAAATTAAAAAAAAATATTAAATAACTATACAATTCCCCTCATATTACCCCCAAATTTCAAGAACCTAGGTAATAGATGCCTTTTTTCACATAACTTTTGTTTTCCAAGGGGTTAAGGAGTTGGGGAGTTAACTAAATAAGAATTTGTTGAGCACCAGATGAGGGTCCTTGTATTGTACTAGCCTTATGGGATGGAGAAATACAGAGTATTTGGAGAAAATTCAAATTCAGCTAAATACAAATGATCAGAGTTTGGAATTTATGGTTGAGGTGCTTAAATGGAGGGAAGAAAGGAGGAAAGAAGGTAGACACAAGGGAGGAAGAGAGGATTAGGGGAGAAAGAAAAGCAAAGACCCATAAAACAATGATATTCAAGCTGTGGGTTGTGATCTATTGGCAGTCATGATTAGCATTTATAAAGAAAATGAAAACGAATAGAAGAGAATACATTAGAGAACATTGCATATAATACTGGTAAAAATTGTTTATAAAATTCGTTTCAGTTATTCACTGTCATAATAGAAAATATAGTCTGACTGTGGATCTTGGTAGGGAAATGTTTAAAAAGCACTGTGTTAGAGTACTAAAACTTTAGTCATTTTATAGTTATTATTGTTCATTAAGCCTATTCCTTAATTTTATAGAAATTTAAGGTCCAGAGTAGAAAAATTATTTGTTCAAGGTTACAGGACACATGGAATCACAGTCTGATTCCTCTCTGCTGTCCTTTTCACACTATACCAAATATTAAGTTGTGGATTTTTTTTCTTCTGTCAAACTCACAATTTGTTCCATATCCAGCCCTTGTTCAGTTCCCTTTCAGATTGTTTTTAGTTTTAGTGCAAACCTGATGACTAATTGGAGCCATTTATGTCTTGTTTGTCACACACACTGAATGGAGGACTTGGACAAAACCATGGTGTGGACACAGAACTAAAATTACAGTTCTTGATTCAATGGCATTGCACTTCTAACCTTAGAATTTTTTTTAGAATATTGTTGTAAATATAGTCAATGTCAAATTGTATGGTGATTATACAAATAAACACTCTACGTGCCAACAGAACACTCTCAGGTATTATGTCTTTAAGTTAAAATTTATCAAAATAAAATGAGAGTGGGCAGGGAGGGAGGTATAGAAGTACAATGCAGTTTGCATTCTTCAGTAGTGTTGCTCAATAAGTACTGAGTTTTGATCGATTGATACAGTGTCATATTTGACTAAAGAGGTGGGGAAGTTGCTACTGTTGCTTTGTACTGGATGGCAGCAGAATGCACTATTGATTTTGTATGTTGGATGTGTTGTCAGTGTATAGTGCATTGTTGATTTTGACTTTTATAGCCAACATGTTCCCTTTAATTGGATCATTTGTAAAAGAGAGGAGGAGACCTGTTCTCCTTTGACAGTGACTAATTACAATCATTTCATGTTTGTCAATATTTGATAAACCCACTGTTATCCAACAAGATGGCTGCCTTTATGCATTTGTTCATTCTGGTTCCACTTCTCTATTTACCATAGTATCACTGCAACTGATCTGGCCTAATTTTCACTAACAATTCACAGCTATATTTACTCTTTCAGCAACAGACACTCAGCATTAAGTTTGCCAAAGTCCTTTCTGAAAACAACAACCAGTACACTCTCCAACAGTCACTTTGGTTTTCAGCTCCTACTGATTCCCTTCCCTTTGGTAAGTGTTACGAACTGTAAAGATATGCAGTGTATTACAAATATCCACCATGAATCTGTAGTTGTCATACATATTGAACTATTAGATCACAAGAACTGCTAGAGGACAGATTAATCCATTGCCATGAATCATCTTTGCCCTTTCATATTGACATTATACCATACCTGTGGACCATAGCCTGAATAATGGAGACCATGATTCTTAGAACTTTTCAGTTGTTCCCAGAAAGCAAAAAAAAAAAAATGTTATATAAAATAAATAGGAATTGTTGACTGGTGTTTCAATTATTTCCTAGATGTCCATTTATTTGACAGTTGTTAATTTTATCTTTTGTTCTCTAGAGTCCACTAGTTTCATCCTAGAAGGAGAGAAAAATTACAGATTTGGTTGCTCTTCTTGTTCTTCTATGCAATAAACAAGAATCTTCCTAGCCCCTGTTTTCACCTTAGTTCCTTAGACTCAGAATTAGAACTGTTTCTGAGGTAGGTTAACAGATGTTTTTAGGAACAGGAATGTTAGTGGAAGAAGACTAGACTGCAATTAGGAGATCTGAATCACAGTCCTCTGAACTTTAGGCATATCATTCAAGTTATCTTGAATGTATTCATTATATGCATGCATGTATTCATACATCCAGAATATATTCACCTATAAATTATGAAGGGTTAGATGACATTGCAGATTCTTTCTACAATTACTTACAATTCCATGGTTCTTACTTCCCAGTCTTCAGTGCTCTAAGACAGAAGCTTGCAAGGCAACCTATGTCTTTTTCAGAAAGAGACAGCCTAAAACAGGTAGAAGATTCAGAGAAGGTGAGGTATCCTACTGTTCACTCTCTGAACAAATGTTCCCAGACTGCTTTCTAGATGTTCTCCAAGTAATGATGGATGATGATACTGTCATATTTTTTTTTCTGTGTTCTACAAATCATATGCTTTGTTGACAGATTTTTCTATTTGTGCCAAGAATGAGTGTTTCTGAAATGAATTCTTTTTAATTAGAGGATGCTGACAACACATAGTCAAATATGACACATTGGTTATTTGCAGGTTCAAATATTCATTGTAACCTCATTAATATGAAAAAAAAAAACAATACAACTGGAATTAGTGAGATTCGGAGGAAGATATTCTTGGCTGTATGAAAAACAAAATCAAAATTCTGCTTTGCAGGCAGTTCTCACTTAACATTATATACAAGGAGATATTGTCATTTATTTAGAATATTTGGAAACCTAGTGTAATAATATTAAAAATTATATGAACTCAGGATTTGAGATGCATTGTAACCACTGTCATATTTAAGAGCTAAACCAACTTTACTAAAGATAGATTGAAGTGTGAACTGAGTGTGGCAGCAAATTTAAAGTAGTTTGGGCTTCCTTGGTGGCGCAGTGGTTGAGAATCCTCCTGCCGATGCAGGGGACATGGGTTCGTGCCCTGGTCCAGGAAGATCCCACATGCCGCGGAGCAGCTGGGCCCGTGAGCCATGGCTGCTGAGCCTCCGCATCCGGAGCCTGTGCTCCACAACGGGAGAGGCCACAACAGTGAGAGGCCCGCCTAGAACAAAAAAAAAAAAAAAAAAAAAAAATTAAAGTAGTTTTATTTGTTTTCTCTAATCATTACTTTCGACTGTGCTCTGTCAAATTTCTCTTTTCATCACTTAAAGACTTGAGGCACCTCCTGGAGTTAACAGGGAACTTTTTGGTAGATAAATCTCAGCGCTTTTTGTTAGAAACCCCCGTGATGTTTAGTGGGGCCTGCTGTTCAACACCTCCTCCACTTCTGCCTCCTACCTTTCTCCTCTGGTGAGTTGACTCCTGGGAAATTGGTGGAAGAGATCAAGTATTCCTTACTTAATTGCAAAACTGTAGAGGGACTCTGTGTGGTAGGCATTCAGTCGTGACTTATAGGGACGCATGGTATGTTCTACAAGAGATAAGTATTGTGATGTGGAGAATGTCCTCTATGGTTGGACTTCTCATCATTTCCTCTCAGTCTGAATCCTCGGTAATATACAAAGTATTTTACCATTGGGGGATCCTCCAGTATCAGAGGCCCGTTTTGGGTGAGATATATGCAAATCATTTCAAGCTTTCCCGTGCTTGAAGTATTCAGTTGTCCCAAAAGAAATGAATTTATATGTCTTTTTCACTTCAATGATATGAATGCACAGATTCCCCCTCTCTTAGTCCACAGATTCTCTCTAATTCTTTTTCTCTTGATCAAAAAGGCCCAAGATCAGATCAGCCTTAGCAAATGTTTAACTAGGAAAAGAGTCAGTTTTATGGTAGATATCACCAACCTCTACAAAGACTTGGTTATTGAAGAACTCCCTACCCAACAGAGAAAGAAAAGAAAAAGTCATATCATTCCCTCCCAAGATTGACATTTCACCGTTAAGTAAATTTCATTGAATTCTTCATTTTTCCTTTAGATAGCTGAAGTTCTATAGAAGAGAACTGTGTTCTACAAAAATATGTATTACATGTGACTTATTTTAGAATCGTGTGTATTTGGGACTTGTTTTCAGCTTTGTGACTGATTTTAATTTAATATGAGTGGAAAATCCATTCAATATAATTCTACATAACCTGGATTTGTACTGTATCAAGAGAATCTGAATGTATTAAAAACTTCTGTTTGTTCTTCATACAGCAAAACCAATGAATAATATGAGATTTGAACTATTTGACAATATCAGGAAAACACCCATTATTTGATTATGTGCTGGTAGTTTCACCTACTATTACTTTGGATTAGTGCAAATGTTAAGGCAGTGAAAAAAACCAAGTGACAGCCCAATATTATAATAAAAATAGGAGTCTCCCATCCACACTTTGCAGACAGCTGCTTTAAACATTGTCCTAACTACAACTGGCCAGGTCAGGCAAACCTAAAGATTAGCAACCAGAACATCTAATTTTTCAAAGTTATATTTAACATACAACTTATGGTTGGATTGGTTGAAGAAAACAAAATCAGATGTTAAGCCAACGTCCAACACTCTATGGTCTCCATGTTGTACTGCAAAATCTTAGGGAGAGAACAGTCAAGGGCATCCAAAAGAAGTACAAGAAATAGTTCCAACATTTCAGAGGGCATAGGCTTATCAAAGTATTCCCAGTACCATATATGACAAAGTTTACTAAGAAATGTTACAGAGGTGTATATCATAGCCGTTTAGGCTAAGGAAAGAGAGTGTGAACAGGTATAAGTCATGAAAGTCCAGTGAGTGGGTAAAATAGTACCAATTAAAGAGAGAGGAAATAATTTCCAAGCACACTGTTTTCTACAACTGGGCCACGCTTCACTTACTGCTATTAGATCTGTAAAGGACACATCAGCCAAAACGTGGTATTCAAAATGCAAGGCAAGCGGGGAATTCTCTGCAGCCTCATTGTGCAGTGTTGTTGTCTTTATTTTTCCCCTTCCTCCTTTTTTCTGCTTTTAAGGGTTTCAGTCATTTTTATTCATTTCAACAGCAGGTGTGAAATAGTAGGCTGTCATCTGCCTTTTTGTAGTACTGCAGGCCAAAATTATAAATGGGTTGACATTAATGGCAGTCCAGAATTTAGTGCCGTATTGGTAGATAGTATTGAAAATGTTTTGATATAACAGATGAAATGCCTGCTGTTGAAACTTCAGTTAGTCTTTAGCTGGCTACATCTGGCAGGGATTTTTTTTTTTTTTTTTTTTAATGCTTTGCTGTTTTTTGTACAGTTTTTCAGGCATTTCTTCATCTTTATACTCCATTCTTCTTTCTCTCTTTTCTCTGATGTTGAATTTTCTTTATCTTTCTTTTCCTTGCCTTCAATATTTGCCATGATTAAGAGCTAATGGAAATTTTAAATAATCTCACTTAACTAGAAAGAGCAGTGCTTGAATAAGAAGAACTCAAACACCTTATCTTTTATCAGACCTCCTCAGGAAGAAAATGCCCAAGGCATTCAGAAATCTTCCACAGTATAAGTACCCATCCTACTCTATACCACCTCACACAGTCTCTCTCTCTTTCTCTCTCCCACTATCTCTGTCTCTCTCTCTCTGACACACACACACACACACACACACACACACACACACACACACAGAGAGAGAGAGCCTTGTTAAAACCATGTTCTATGTTTAAATAAGTTCATAAAATGCTGGTTAAACAAAGAGGAATGAATTTATTTTCCAAAAAAACTCCTCAGTCTTTGAAGAGTAATCTTCAATGTATGTTTTCTTTTGGTCACTGCAGTCCCTAGGTTGTCACTTCTAACTTTACTTATCCATGTCAGAGCAGACAAATGTTGACCTTGACTACTTTATGGGAAAGACTCTCTTCCCCATATCACCATTCTCAAGAGTTTCAGAGATAAAAATATTTATTTTTCTCTCCTTGTGAACTCCATTCTTATTCACACACAGTTTTCTCAATTGTATCAGGTGGATCAAGTGCAAATTTCCTATTATCTAAATTTTTAGAAACTTCAATTTGGAAGAGTCATAGTGTTGATCTAATTTCTAAAAATTGAAGAACACAGCCCATGCCATCCTTAAAAATAAGAAATATCTTTGCTTTTGCTTTTCTAAATGTCCCTTTAAAAATTCACTGTATTGTTTCTCTTGAAAATATATGAGTGCTTACCTTTTCCCAGATGGTCAACAGGAAATAGCTTTACATGTAAAATTTATCAATACTTTAAAATATTCCTAAATTTCAGTATATAAAACATTTGGATATTATTCAGAAAATCTCACTGTTTATATTCAATATAGATACATCACATGAAATAGAATGAGACTTTATTTTAAAGGAGCAGAAAATATAATGTGGAGGTTAGAAAAGAAATCCAGCACTTACCCCCTTGAGAGTTGGGTCTGTGGACAGGGAGAGGAGGATGAGATGCTATGAAAATATCACATAGTACATGACCTGATAAAATAAAGAACAAAGATCTATGTGTAGTGTTGTGACTGAACACTACAGTACTGATGAAGAGTTAGGTTATTTTGCCTGTTAAAGGAGTAAATAATTTATGGGGATGGAATTTGGGTTGGGTCCTAAGAATGAATAGGTATGGTCTGGGTGTAGCAGGACATTTCAGAGAGCAGAAAGAGCTGAAATAAAATGAAACTCAGAGACATGAAGATATGTATGTTTTGAGAATTTTAAGGAATCCAGTTAGGGTAAAGTATCATGTGTACTGGTAGAATTGGGTTGAGCTAGGGAGTTCCAATCCAACAAGTTGGATTCAGGTCACAATGTGAAGGCAATGGATTGCTAAGGGGATTGTACCTTATTCTGCAGGTGGAGTTAAACCAAAACAAGTATGGAAGCAGGCAGATCTCATGTTCATATACATGTATGACTCAGGGGTCCTCATATGGAAGCAATAAAAAGCGAATTGAGAAACCTTATTAGAGGAAGAGCAGGAGGATGAAGTTTTGGATATGATTGTAAAAGTTGCATTGACTTACTTGTGATTAGGATAGCTCTGTTAAATTGCATCATATTCTCTTTCACCTTGAGACATTTTCCTAAAGTGTCCCTATATTTAATATGCAGGTTTTATGCAATTTTAGGTATAATGTGATATATTCATGTTGGATATTTAGGGGGGCTTGAATGAGTCTCAGCAACATATTGGGGTCCATGGTGTCAGAAACATCTTGTACATCTTAGAATTTTCCAGGGCAGATGGTTTATGTCATAAGTAACTAAAACACCATAAGACAAAAGTAAAAGTAGCTGGATGACCTCTTGGGAATAAACATCTCTGAATTGAGAATGAACATCATCTTTGGCATGCATATTGCTTGTGAGAATTATATAATATTTTTTTCAATTATCATGGAGTGGAGAAGTACAAAACTGGAGGAAGGAAGAAAATGAACTAATGTTGCAACGGAAAAAATTTCAACTTATCTAAGATCAAAATGAGTGTTACAAAGATGAACATCTTGCAATGAATTAAATTTTCTGTGACTCTGAAAGCCAGGCTAGTTTCAGTGCTCCTTGATGTCACACCTAATAGAGGAGAATCAGTGTATTACTGACTTAGGAGGAAAAGTTTGGAGGCAATAAAGAGAGAGAAGGGACCAAAGGTTGTGAGATCAGTTGAGATTTTTGGGCAAGTCATCATCTTCTACTCTAAGTTACTTGACAATTGTTTCTTATCAGTGATGATGTGTTGTTATTGGCATTTCTTTGAACTTTGGGGAACTGCAATTTGCATGAAATTATAACACAATGTGGAGAGCATATGTTCAGTGAATATTCAGAGTGCTATGGAAAAATAATGGAAAGACCGATTTCTTTTCATCATTCTCAAGCCTTCACAGAAAATATGACATTTATGCTGAGTTTTAAAATAAAAATTGAGTTTTCTAGGTGGGCAAAGGGAGGGATGGTGCATTTCTTGAAGTTTTAATGTGGCATGTTCTAAGAAGGGGACATGGAGACTATGGGACAGCCAAGCAAAGAAAACTGTAAGGGCCATGCCATGATTTGCATGTCTGCCAACACAAAGACTTAGAATGTTTCTCTGGAAGCCATATAATGGCCCTGTAGGTTCTAACTACTGATGTGACATGGAAGCAAATTTTGTATAGAAGGTGGAACATTTGCACATGTTTATAGGAATACAACTGTTTGATAGACACAAATATACATGTAGCCCCATCGTTTACCTGGTAGAAACTTCTCCCATTTCAGACATACTACTAGGTAAAACAATAAGACATTAACAGAACAAATCAATCCTGATGCCAGTTTTCATAGTCTATGGGTTATTCAGAGGAAAATCATGAGTTTAGAATATCTCTTTAAAATCTACATAGCAATCTTCCCATACATTAAATTTGATTAAATTGAATAAATTTTTATTGAGTGTGTAACTATATGGTGGGCACTGTGCTGCATACACACAGCATTTCCAACCAAGGAGCTTCAATTTATTGGTGCAACCAGGTGAGTGACCAGGAAATCTTCACCCAGTATAGTAAGAGCTGAAATGAGGGTATGCAAAGGGAACCCCAGGGAGTACTGTGTATCCCTGTTTACATTTTTTTGTGGGGAAAGGGGGCTGGTATAAGTGAGACTTGCTAAAGGAAGTGCTATCCTAAATGTCGGTAACATTATTATATTAAAAAAAAAAAAAAAAACTTAAAAGGTATATTAGTTTGCTAGGTCTGCCAAAACAAAATACCATAGACTGGGTGCCTTAAAAAATAGAAATGTATTTTGTCACACTTCTAGAGTCTGAAAGTGCAAAATCAAGATGTCCACAGGTTTGTTTTCTCCTAAATCCTCTCATTTTGGCTTGCAGATAATTGTCCTCTCATTGTGTCCTCACATGGGTTTTTCTCTGTACAGTCCTAGTGTCTCCTTTTCCTCCTATAAGGACATCAGTCATACTGGATTAGAGCCCAACCTATATGACTTTATTTAACCTTAATTAAACCTTTAAAGACTATATCTCCAAATACAATCACATTGGCAGTTAGGACTTCAAAATATGAATTTCTTTGGAACACAATGTAGTCTGTAAGAAAAGGAATCAGATATTTTTGTTTTTAGAGCACATTTCACTAAAATTTAGCTAAGTGACTGGATAGCTAAGTTGATAAACTCATTCAAGGCCAAGTTGTTTACAAGAAACAAAATTTTAATCTGTAACTTCTCCCAGAAGTATTTTCTAAATAATGGGGTTCTTCAAAAACTGATGTCTAATGTGAAAGCTCTCAGCTTTAGGACAAACTAAGGCAGGAGGCAATTTAAGGTAATAGATAGATTCTGATGATGCCAAAATCACACCCACCATATGAGCAATAACCTTCATAGTCTGTTCAAAGGGTCAGTTCTGCAATATTGTGCTGTCTGGCAAAAAAGAATGCTGCAGGGCATGAACTCTATGTTTCTCTTTTTATGTGGTGTCATTACTGCCTGCACACTATTTATTCACTTTTGAGTTGGATAAACACATACACAAAATACAGAAAAACACAAACAAGAGCTGAAGACAGATACTTTGTGCTTCCTTTCTTGGTGTTGGGTTGTTACCCTCTCAAAGAAAATGGCCCTGGGCTAAAGAGCTGGGTGAAGTGCTTGTTAGGCCTGGGTGGAAAGTTCTGCTTAAGAAGAAGAGTGGAGAGATAGAACCAGGGTCCCTTATCTGTTCGTGGACAGCAGTGGTCCCTGGACTTCTCCTGGGGAGTCATTGAAATTCTGGGAATCTGCTCAGGTTGTCCCATAGAGGCACATTAGTTTGTTTCAGTCATAGCAACATTGTTTCCATTGACCTACTAGCTGGGTTTCTGGGTGTGATTTTATTTCAACAAAGACAAATGTCTTTTCAATCATAAATTATAAAAACAAGGTTCTCAGGAATTGTAGACTAATGGAGGTGAGCAAATTCACAGATGTTGGAGGTATGTTCAGAGAATTATGTAAGGGAACAAGTGGAAAGAGGAGGGCCCATGGATGACCCCTCCTCTCCTCTGGTGATTTAAAATCTATCAATTAACCAGTATCACTTAGTACGCACATTCTTTGACATCGCATCTCATCTCCAGAACCTCAGAGTCTGTGGTATAACACTTAAACACTGATCACCTACAGACTGTTTAGTCCCCAGTAAGAATCTTGCCTTCCCCATCAGATATGGTTTTCTGTGGGCAGGAGTCTTATGTTTCTTTGTTAGCATCCCCATTGGGCATAATATTGTACCAGACATGTGGAAATCCATTCATATATCCAGGCACTTAACATGTATTTATCAGGCATCTACCATTGCCAGGCACTCTTTTAGACTCTGGTTTTACAGTTGAATAAAATGTCCAAATTTCCCACTCTCATGAACTTTAACAGAAATGCTTGACTAGTTGATATATGAGATTTCCTGTGTGAGAACTCAGTGGTGCATTCCAGAAGATCTAAAGATTTCAATTTATAGTTAAGAAATTAAACAAAGGATAGCAACAGACTCACTTTCTGATGTTTGCACAAATCCAACTCCTACTTTCTTTCTTTTAGCACATGACACAACTACAGGGCCTCCCAGGGGCAGAAAGAATCCATCACAAGGGACTTGGAGTTATGTTGGAAAGAATTCTGACCAAAGAGATTTATGAGGAAGTATCATCACTGCTCAGGGGAAGGGAGGGTAGTGCTATAGCTTAAGATGTTTAAAACCTGGTTGCAAAAGAAGCAGGAAAATGTGCCATAGGGAACAATTCCCTGCCAGGTTCTGAGGGATGGAAAAATGTCTTAATGGCACTCTCACTGTCTTAATTTAGGTGATTTTTAATTTTTTTTTGCAGTAAGAAGACATCTTCTATAATTCCCTTTGCAAATAGACTCATATAATATAGATGTGCCTTTCTCTAATGTGACTTATACAACCCACTATTGTTGTTGCCTCACAAGGAGTTGGAAATTCATGATTAAGTGATAAAATGGACTAGATAGGTTAATTTGAAAATCATTTATTTACCCAAGTCCTGGGTCAAATTATGCTCAACTCCAGAGGCCAAGAGACATTATGGAGCTTTAGATACTCAAAGACTCATAGGACCAAAAAATTGGAAGGGAGGCAGGTGATCTATTTGAACTTTTGACATTAAATGTCAGTAGGCTGGTGGTTTTCATTAAAACACCTATGAATGGAAATAGGTTGTTAGGAATGGAAAAATTGTACATATTGCAAGTTCCTTGGGCATCTGACTCCAGTCTTTCCTTCTAACATTATATTCCTAATGTGCTTTCTCTGTTCTGTCAGAATGCTCACCTGTGCTTCTAGCACACAATTCATATACAGCTAAGGTGCCCTCAGAACTCCTCAGTTAGGCTATCTTGAGATTAAGACTAAATCCCTCTTCATTCAGAGAAAGAATAAAACTAAAAAAAAAAAAAAAAAAAAAAAAAAAAAAAACTACACAAGGAACAAAAACAAAGAACTTTCCAAGCCAAGGAGGCCAAGACTATTGTTTGTTCTTTTGAATTCCAACGAAATGCATTGAGTGTTCCACTCTTTGGGGTTTAGAAGGAATTGCTTTGTATTGTAGACCATCTTTTTCTTGTGGACATACTATGACCAATTCCTGTGTCTCCCTGCTGCATCCAGCATAGTAGAAGCTTGATAAAAATTAGTGGATTATAGGGACAGTTATTTTTAATTCTGGATAAACTGACTTAAATATAAAGCAATCTGGGTGACTGTAGATTGATCTATCAAAACTTCCAGGGAAGCTACATTTCCATGCAATCTAAATTGTTCCAGATCATAGAAGAAGACAATGCTTTTTAGCTCATTTTCTGTAGCTGGCATAAACTTGACACCATGATTCATAAAGAGCATGCATGTATGAAAACACATATTCCTGCACACACACATTACAGAATAACCACACCTATAATAAGGCTGTAAAAATGGTGAACAAAATTTTAACAAATTAAATTCTGTGCTATGTCAAAAGAATGGTACATCAAGGCCAAATAAAATTTACTCCAGGTGTGAAAGATGGACTCACCATTAGGAAAGCAATAAATGTAATGTATCCCATCAGAAGGTCAAAAGAGAGGAAAAAATGACTTATTTATTAGGTGCTAACATGCATTTCATAAAGTTTGCATCTGTTTGTTATTAAAATAAAAAGACTAAAGTGAAAATAAACTTTTGAATGAACTAAGAATATGGATAAAAACTTGTTTTCCATACTGACTATGTTACCTTATTTGACTACACAGCTCAGAGGTATTCCTGGTCAGTTCTGGGAGGAAATAGAGATGTCTGCTACCACTGTTATTATCCAACAAATTTCTGAAGTTGTAACTGATGAAATAAGATAATAAAAACATAGAGATATAAATATTGTAAAGAAACTGACAATACTATAACTTACAGATTATAAGATTTACTCCAAAAACTCAGTGAATTGAAGGAAAAATTAGTTTGAATTAACACTGAAATATAGCAAGGTTTATAGTTACAAAATAAGTAGAGAACTATAAAGCTTTCCTATAGAGTAGCAAGAACCACTTGGGATATGTATATAAAAAAAAGGATTATATATTTGCCACAGCAACCAAAGTAAAAAATATCATGAACTAAGCAAAAATGTATCAGTCAAAGAAGTCTCTAAAACTCTACCTAGATATATCTATTATACATCTACACGTATACATGTGTTTGTGTGTAAGTGTATGTGTAAAGGTGTATGTGTATGCGAGTAAATAAATAAATAAGTAAATAAGGGAATGTTCTATGACTCTAAATGGAAAGATAAAATATTGTGAAAATATTTATTCTTTGGAATTAAACTAAATTTAGTACAATTTCAGTAAGTTGTCCAAAGGTTTAATTGAAAAAAAAAAATACTACATTTCTTCTAAGAAAATTAAATGATTGAGTAGTTCGTTTTTGAAAAAAAAAGAAAGGCTACAAGAGGGGTTCCCTTTTTTATTATGTTTTACAGATTTAGAAATTAAAATAGTGTGGTATTGGTACAGAAATAAACAGATACATCAATGAAAATAAGAAAGTCTAGAAACCAGCCACATTTCATATGAAATTTAATATATGATATAGAAGCTATCTTTAAAATGTGGGAATATATATTTTTAATAAATACAGATGGAAAATGTAAAATATTGAATTATTCTTCACATATTATATTGAAATGAATAAAATCATTTAAATACAGACATCTTTTTAAATTTCAAATAATAGAAGAAATATTAGTGAATATTTGCATTAAGGTTTGGAAGTGCTTTTAATATGATACTAACATCAAAAATGGAAATCAAACAGGAAATATTGTTAGATTTTCACCGAATACAATTTTACATCTGCAGAGAAAAAGAAAACAACTTCAGAAGGATATAAATAAAATAATATAAATATTTTCAATATGTACAATGATCATAGGATTAACATTTTTTTTTTCTGTAAAGCATGTTTTCTAAGCAAAAGAAATAGAGAAAAATGGTATATGGATGTCAATAGGTAGCTCATTAAAGAACATAAAAAGAAGTCAATTATCTGAAGTATATAACAATTTACCTTGGAACTTCAACTTCTATGAATTTTTTCTGAGAGAATACAGATGCATGAAGCTGTACTCACAGGCGATGTAAATTTAGGACAGCATTGCTTGTATTAGCAAACAGCTAAGGAAAACATGAAATCTATAATCAAGAGCACATTAAACAAACATTGGGTCTCCTGCCATGGATTAAGAATTATATTTTAGATTGAAAATTAATGATATGGAAGTTTTCAATGATATATTATTGAGTGAAAGTGCAGGTAGCAGAACAATCTGTGTAATAATAGATTATATAAATCATCTGTGTATTTATATATATATATATCTTCTTTTTAAATATTATTGTTAGTAATATTAACAGTGGCTAGATCTTTGTGGAATTACTGGAATTATGGATGTTCTCTCTTTTTTATTTATTTGTACCATTAACTTATTATAGTATTTGAAAACATATATTAGTTGTATAAAATATATTTATTTCTCCTTTAGAAAAGTAGTCCTGGACAAAGTGTTGAGAATAAAGAATATTCTATTTCTTGCCACAGTTTCCAAATCCCATCTCTAAACCACCATTTTCCTCCTCCAGTCTAATTCCATGTAAGATTCCTAAGGCTTAACGCTGACCCCACACATATTCTAATCCCCAACCCAAGTCCCAAATGGTTCTGCTACCCACAGCCATTATGGTATCTCTAAATATAACCTACCACAAAATGTGTACTATTAGCTAAAAGAAGTAGATGTAGCCACACAAGCTAATCTTCATTATTCTAGAAATTATTTAGAACATCGTTTTTACTCATAAGAGAAAAGGGTCAGTTCTTTTATCTTTAAATTACAAAGTATACTTTGCATTACAATTAAGGGATTCTAGACAAACTATCCATCCAGATGACAGGCACAGTGACCAGGCCCAACTATACTTTTAGAAGTTCATGAAATATGGGAGGAGGTCATAGAAAGGATGTGACCACCAGCTGACCCATGAGCTGGATAGGGCAGTAGAAGTCTCCTCCCCTCCTCTGCTGTCTTTGGAATGTAGGTTCCACCCACCATCATTCGCACACTAGGAGATTTTTCAAAGACACAGTCTAAAGAGATTAAGGTGTTGTGAGACCATCTGGGCTGAATACATTACTTAACCTTTTAAGGCCTCTCTATAAACTTTTCAGGTTCTTGTGGTGGGTGCTGAGATCCCAAGACAAGCCTCCTATGTAAGTTCTCTTGCTTATTATTAACACCAACATAGAATGACTGCCTCTTTCTTTGTTCTCTCCTTGCCCTTCGTGTCTGATGCCAAATTGTGAACCAATATGAAAATGTTTCCATTGTAATTTGTCTTAAAATCAAAAGAAAAAAACAAATATAATAACGATGAATAACAACGTTCCATTATAAACCCAACCCTGATTATATTTGTATTTATACTAACACAGTCATAAAATATTTTGTTTTATTGATAGAGGGTCCTGTGAAGGAAAGTGTCTAGGTCCCTAAACATCAAAATGCAGTCCTGAGTGATTCTTAGTCTGAATAAAACACAGAGCTTCCAGAGTACTTCCCAGCTATCTGAAGACCAAAGGATGTCACAACTTCCAGAAGATTCAATAGCTACTCCTCTGGCAGACCTGAGTAATCGATTCCTGCACACTTTCCACTGGAGATCAGCCTCAGACTCCTTCCCAGGACTTACTGTCACAGCCAGTAACAACCTCTGCTTCTATGCTACAAAGCAGAGTTTTCAGCTGGCCTGTTGTAAGCCATTAGTGATGGAAGTTAATTTAGTAGATCTTAAATGTATTTAAAATATCACAATATGACTCTAACGAGAAAAAGGTTTGTTTAGTTTTGTTTTTGTTCATTGTTATTATTGTTTTGGTGATCGCTGCTTAAGACTTTTGAGAACTCAGCAGTTTTGAGTTGACTATAAGGAGGTGAAAAATCAGGAAGAGTAAATACTTATCTAATGAAGTATATATAAAGTATGATTTCATGCAAAAAAATAAGGCTTGACTACTAAAGGCCAAATATCAGGCAATAGCTTCAAAGTTAATATTTTGGAAGTGGGAGGTGTCTAAAAGAAAAAAAAAGGCATAAATTGTCCAGTAAAGGTACAAACTTTGGTCAAAAGAGGAGTGTGTGTGTTTCTTTGTGTTTACATGCTGGCTCTCGTGTAAAACGTATTTCATGGTCATGGTCAAACAAAGTTCTAAGCCATTGCCAAAGCACTATCAAGAGAAAACCCCATTCAATCTCAGGCCTTTGTCCTGCCCAAAGGAAGAAAAGTCAGGCAAGGGGTGTGGGGGAGAAGAGAAAAGATAAACGGAAAATGTCAGGGCTTCTTCTGAGCAAAATATCCTGTTAAAAAAAAATTAATCCAATGACATTTTTCTTGAGAACAAAACCAAAGCAGACCCTGAAATGGCACTGACATTGGTGGCCCAAGTGTCCCCTACTGTTTTCTATTAAGTCTGAAAGAAGAGGAATAAAAGATGCATGAGAGACTTCAGCTTCATTATGTTCTCTGCAGACGAAAAAGCAATGGTAAGTGGCGTCAAGGTCTTTAAAGAAATCTGAACAATCACAACAGCTTCCAGAATGTTTACTTTGAAAGAAGAAACATGTATTTTTCTCCACATGAAAACAACAACAAAAAGAGCCTTCGTTCCCAAATCTGAGTGCACAGATGAGAATGTGGGAAATGGGCTTGGGAGACCTTGCTTCTTCTTCTCCAGGGCCCCTTGGGAGGATTGTGTTGGTGGTAACGCAGGTAAGCCCTCATCTTCTCTGCAAACACCTTCCTTGTTTCACACAAACTCCCATGTTAAACTTAAATTCTTAATAGGTGTACATGTATGTTTTTAATTCACCTATTTGAAATACATCTGTGATAATCTCTTTGGAATTCTTGTTTTTGTTTTATAGTTTTTGTTTATAAGATAATGTAGTTTCCAGATTATAAACTCCCAGAGAGGTGAGGCTAGTTATGGTTGGCTCTCTTCAGCGAATGACAATATAATGTGGAGTCCCAAGAAATAGTATTGAGTAAATGAATGAATGAGAATTCCATTGAAAACCATCCCAATAATTCTTATTGACCCTAATGACTTATGTTGGTTAATTACAGTTAAACTCTCTCCAGGTCTCATTTTCCTGAATAAAATGGGATGTAATATTTGATAATCTCTAGTCTCTCTATCCTGTAGAATGTGATGAGTCTCACTCCATACCACATGGAAACATTTGACTTTCCTATATGATTGGGATAAAGTAATCCCTAATACATTTGAAGTTGACTGTCCTTTATTTCTCAAAGCCTGCTCCCTGGACAGGTTTTATCAATATCACCTGGAATACATGTTACAACGAGGACAGAGACTGCATTTGGCAGCCTGGAAGATTGTAAAAAAAAAATCGCTAATGAATGTATTTGGACACACATGTAGGGAAATCCTAGGCAGCAATCGATATGGGGAAAGAATGGCAGCACGGGAAAGGTGGGTTGAGGGGTTTAAAATAAACATGTCTGGTTCTCTGAGATGCAATTAATTTACTGTCATACACTAAAGGAATGGGGAGGTGGGCCCATGGTAAGACCGGGGGTGTGTTGTCCCTGTGTCTAGTTTAACAAAGTTCTCTGTTATTTAGGACAGTCCAAGGAATAAATTCCTGAGTGTTCGAGAAAAATCACAGGCTTTAGAGTCAGACTGCTTATCTGTATATAGCCTATCCAGCCTCATCTATATGGTCAGTATTTTAATACAGGGCTTACAAGGTTATAGTGAGAGTTCTAGTAAACCATCTAAGAAAAACGTGTAGCAGATAGTCTATGCTCCAACTTTAGTGTCTATATCCATGAACTACTAACTTCATTCATTTATTTATGTACTTAGATACACTATCAATATTAAAAATTAAAATAATATAAATTATATATAAAACTTAGATCTCTACACAATTTTATAAACATCATCTTCATAATTCCCTGGGAGTTAGAGATATTATCATACTCATATTATGGACATGGGGATTGGAACATTGATAGGTAACATAACTTTTCCAGTATTATCTAGATGTACATCTCACAGCTTACAGTGTGCTGATTTCAAGCAGGACATGAAGATGTATAAACAAAAGCTTCAATTTTTAAGATTCTTTTAGGCCAGATGTAAGATATACACCTATTACTAATTCAAAGTAATATTAATAAGTTCCAAGGGTTACAAATAGGAAGATATACAAATTCTGGGAAGGAAGAATCATTTTCAAATGCAGTAATAGGAAAGATTCCAAGAAAGAGGAACCTTTTAAATTTAGCCTTGAAAGATATGAATGTCTGGTAGGTAAAGATGCAGGAAGGTCCATGTAAGGAAAGGGCACAAGAATAATGTGGTGTAAATGGAAAAGCACAGAATATGATGGGAGAGAAATAAAATAAACCCCAAATAGGAAATGTGTAGGCAACAAGGTGAGGAAAAGGCAAATGACTGACATTTAGTAGATACCCAGTAAATTTTTGTGAAGGGAATACAAAGTTCGTTTAAGGAGATTTAAGAAAACCTTGAATATCAGGCCAGGGTTTGGACTTTCCTGACAGGCACTAAGTAACAATTTTAGACTCTGGGGTCAGAAATAACAGGCGAGTGCACACTGCAGTTTGAAAGCAGTTTCAGAATATCCCCAAAAGCAGAAAGACAGGGCCAATGATAATCAGAAAGCAATTGTAATATTACAGGCAAAGGTAAGGTTCAGAAACACGATGGCACCATAGATCCTGGAGAGAAAAGAATGGAAGGTGAGAAAGATTTTTCTTACATTTAGCATCTGACCTTCATATATAGAGGCAAACACACACACCTCATCTGTAGTCTCTTATCATCAGACCATACGTATTCACCCAAGAAGGCAAATATATTCTTTTCCAGGGGAAGAGGACCAATGCACACCATTTATTTTTTATTTTCCCATTAATTTTATTTTTTTTTATTTTTTATTTTTTTTCCGGTATGCAGGCCTCTCACTGTTGTGGCCTCTCCCGTTGCGGAGCGCAGGCTCCGGAAGCACAGGCTCAGTGTCCATGACTCACGGGCCCAGCCGCTCTGCGGCATGTGGGATCTTCCCGGACCGGAGCACGAACCCGTGTCCCCTGCCTTGGCAGGCGGATTCTCAACCACTGCGCCACCAGGGAAGCCCTCCCCTTAATTTTAATTACAGAAATGGAGTATATTATGCTACCTTGAAAATCATGAATGCGTGCTGAGAGCCCTCTCAAACTGCATTTCAAACAATTCAATTTCTAAGGTCTTAAAAGAGATACCAAGAAAGTGACACAGTATAGTTGACATCAATTCATTTTAATATTTTTCTTAAAGCTCTCCCCTCTAACAAATGATACATGTTGAATCTTTTAAATAAATTCTTTTGTGGTTTGTGTCATAGGGGGAATCTTGGTTAGCTAGAAGACAAGAGACTAAAAGCATCAGGCCTTACCATCAGCTTTCCAAACTTCCCCAGTGTTTGCATAAGTGTTGGGCGATTCTGAACCAATATTTTAGTGGGTTCCAGCTGTTGTCAGCTGGGAAATGTGTTGGTCACCTTCCCTTTCCTGTTCCTGAACTCCTTGTCCTGCAGCACAGATTCCTCCAGCACAGACAGAAAATACAAAATGCATAAGTCTTGGTAATCATACAGAGGAAGAGCTTCATTTGCATACTCTTCATAATTCAATTTATTTTTTTTTTTTTGTCAAGAGTTCTGAATGCTTTGTGTTTGCTTTAATCAGAATGTTGACATTTACACTGAAGCCAATTTCTCTTTTTCTCCTCCGTGTTTTGTTTAACCACGACAAGTGACAGCAAACTGGAAAGAACAGACTTTTAAAATTGGCTCCTTGCCTGGAATACATCATTTCTGTTGTAGCTTTTCCCCCCTTCCTATGCATCGCAAGAGGAAATGTGAAAACATACTCTGCGAACACAAGAGTGAGGTGTTAGTGCTTTTAGATAAAGATGTGTGTTGTATTTTAAAACTAGATTGCTGTACAGTTTCAAGCTATTAGCAGGAGCCTATTATGCCTTGGCTCTGGGTCCTTGGAGAGGTATGCTTACTATATTTCAGTAATTCAAAGCAAATAGAAAACTGTATATGAAAATATTTAATGGTGAAGCATCAACTGCTGAAAACTGCAAGAAGCAGTAAGCAAGCATGACACCTGCTGTTAACTATTTCCAACAATATTTTCTCTGATCTTTCCCTGTCATGCCCCAAATGGTGAAGGAGAGCACCAATGTGGAAACAAACGTGCAGATATCAGGAATTCAGAAGAGCCTCAGCCCAACAAACACCCTGCCCTCTTTAGCAGAACATGCTATTGTTGGGTTTCACGCTTGATGTCAAGCAGTTCTATGAGAATGTAACTTATATTTGATTTAGAATTTGTCTTTACATTTGATTCAATGGATTAAACCAAAAATAAGTTTGCAAATGGCTTTTATCAAACACAGAAGAAAACTATAGCATCAAAGACCCACCTGGTGAAAATAAAATGTGTTCCTTCATGGAATTTAATTCTGCATCAGCAAAGGGAAAGCAAATAGGAAAAGATTGTGTTTCAAATAAACCAGATACTGAAATAATAGATTCCTCTGATAGAACATAATTTGAGACGTCACTGTACACACCTCCACTCACTGTCAGGCAAGAATTCCTTCAATAAAACCTTAAAAATATGTCTTCTTTCTGTGCATCAGAAATCTGAAATAAATACATTTCAGAGAATTATATGAAGAGAATCAGAAGAAAGATCTAATGGGAGAGTGATTCATTCTTTCTGATCTTTCTTTTGCTTCACTAATGTGGGATCCCACACATGGTCTTCAGAAAGTACTGTCAGGCAGAAAACCAGTCACCTTGTCAGTGATCTTTAAATTTTGGATCAGGATTTGTTACTGTGAGTTCATTTTTAGTTGTTCATGAACTACATTTTGTTCACTATAAAAGCATAAAATTGAATAGAAAGCAGAAGATTTTTCTTTTAGTAAGCTAAGCATTTTTGCATGCAACTATTTTTTTCAATTATATATGTGTGTGTGTATGTGTGTGTGATTTAGAGCATGATGTAAAAAATATTTCATAGTGTTGGTCAGCAGAGAAAAATTTTCAAAAACATTAAAAATGTAAATGTACCCTATTATACCTGATCTGTTCACATGCTATTGTGTCTCAAAATTTACCATTGCAATTTGATTTAAATGCAAGTATATCCAAGAGAGGGAGTCTATTCCTGAAAACTTAACATGAGTTTACCAAATACTTCTCTTGCCATCAGAAGCACCTGGAAAAACATTATAGCCCTTGATTCTTTAGCAAAGAGATGAAGCAGTCTCAGGCATATACAAAAGAAGAATTACCTTTTTAATAAAGGAAAAAAAATGGACCAATATTAACATAGAGGACAGACCAGAAAGGGAAGGTAACAGAAAGTAAAAGAAAGTCATCACAAATGTCACCAGTTGCAGACAAGGAATCCATTAATATATATGAAAGGGCTGTGAGGATAGAAAGCCTGGAAAGAGAGAAGCCACAGTCAATTTAGAAACCTAGGATTTTGAGAAATTATTTGGGGCTAAGAGTGGAGTGTATTCATTTCCAAGGGCTGTCAAAACAAAGTACAACAAACTGGGTAGCTTTAAACAAGAGAAATTTATTCTTTCACAATTTTGGAGAATAGAAGTAAAAAATCAAGGTGTCAGCAGGATTATGCTCTCTCTGAATTTGACAGTGAAGAATCTGTTCCATGACTTTTTTTTTAGTTTCTGGTATTCCTGGCATCCTTGGCTTATAGATGCATCACTATGATCTCTGCCTCCATTGTTATGTGGCATTGTCCCTGTGTGTCCCTATGTCTTTGTCTATTCTCCTATTTTATAATAAGGACACTAGTCTTATTGGATTAAGGCCCACCCTAATGGCTTTATTTTTGACAGCTGCAAAGACCCTATTTTCAAATAAAGTCAAATTCAAAGGTACCAGGAACTAAGATATCAACATAACTTTTGTGGGGACACAAGTTAACCCATAACAGGGGGGTTGATTAAAATATTTTCATACCAAAACATTTTCTGAGATGATAATGAAGAGGAGGAGAAGCAAGAGAGGTTGAGTGAGTTGTATATTTGCAATGAAAAATATCTGTCAACACAAAAACCATACCCAAGGCTGTGAAAAACAAAAAGTATTCTGGGAATTGAAGTCTAGATAATGCCAACCCAAAACATGTAAGGCTGAATGTAATATTTTAAATACAATGCTCAAAGTCATCTGACTACTTACAAGAAAGTGAACTGTTATGGGGATAATATCTCAAAGAAGAGAAAAACCCAAAGAGGTGAAACTGACATTTGATGCTACTTTTCTACCCAGCATATCTGCCAATTCTAGAAGAAGAGTTGGAAGGTTGAGAGGGTAAAAAATTGAAATTGGTTTATGATAGTTGTACAGAGATAAAGAAAATTAAAATTCAAAGCCTACCATTAGCGACACTGGTAACTTACATGGACCAAGACTTTCTGTTGGGTTCCCAAGATACAAACTAGGAATAGGAAGCACATACTATATCATTTGTGGGTATTATATCTCTTTATGTCTGGTTATATTCAGATAATATAGGATCATTCGACTACCACCTGCCAGAAGCAAATATAATACTCCATGGAAGAAGAAAATAGAATCTGTGGTTTCAATTATTTTAAAATTTTATAGGCATAACATATAACACTAAATGGAAAATAACCATGTATGAAAGAGTGCAAGAAAATGTGACTGAAAAAAGGGAAAAATATACAATAGAAGAAAAACCATAAATGTTCAATACAATGGAGTTATGACACATCAACTTTAAAATGGTTAAACATAGTATGTTCAAAGAAATAAAAGAAAAGATGAAGAATTTAGGTAGAAAATAAGAAACCATAAAAAGAAACAAATATTTTAGTTAAAAGAAATAAAAACAAAATTAAGTACTCTATAGATGGAAGATAGATTAGAGAACTAGAAAAGATAAGAAGAAAATACTCAGAGACACAGCAGTATGAAATATTTTCATAAAAAGGTAAAAAACATTAAAGACATAGATAAAATAGAAAAAATCTACCAAAAGTAAAATTTGGGACCCAGAGAAGAAAGGATAGAAAATTAAAACAAACAAAAACAAGTTGGAAGAGATAATCATTCAGAATGTTCCAAATTGATGAAAAAAAAAATCACTCCACATATTCTAAAAGTGCAACAAACATTAAGCTGTAATAACTAAACAAAATCCTACTTAGATATATTATAGTGAAGTGACTTAAAGCCAAGCATAGAGAATCTCAAAAGCAGCAAGTGTGGCGGAAAGGATAGATTTCCCTCAAAAGAGAAACAATAAACAATATGGCTAGAAGAACAATGGAAGCCAGGAAGAAAAATGCAATGTGTCATCAAAGAATTAAAAACAAAAGTGCAAATTAGAGTTAAACCAAAACATCCTTCAAGAATGCATTATATCTGAATGGACTAAATGTCTGGTATGAAACAAAGATTTCCTAACTGGAGTAGAAAAAAGCTCATTGAAGTTTGCTGTTTTACAAAATACACATTTGCAATATTATTAAAAATAAAACTGAAAAGTTATAGCATGCAAATATTAAGAACAGAAATGTTATAACTATAGTTACTTGTAGACAAAGTAATTTTTAGCATTATCAGAGATAAAGAAAGATCTTTATAATGATAAAGTGTCAGTCAAGGAAAATATTTTGAGATTCTATATTTTATGTACCTATAATTATATATATAATCATAATAATATAATGTATATTTACATATATATATATATTCAGACAGAAAAAGAGAGAACATAACAAATCATAGTAATTTAAAGAACAAATGACAAAAATATCAGAAAATTCAGAATATAAATTTTAAAATAATATTGACAAATTCCCTAATGGTCATTTGGATATTTATAAAAAACAATAACTGCAGAATAAGAAATATTTTTAGAAATAATGGAAAAATATTAATTAAAATTAACCATACACTATGTGGCAAAGTGAGTCTCAACAATAGTCAAAGGATTAAAGTCAGACAAAATTTATTCTATGACCACAGTGCAGTTAAGCTGGAAATTTAAAAATAAATTGTTAGAATAAATGTATAAATAAATCTTCATTTAAATTGAATAAGTGAAATGAAAATAAATTTTCCATAAATCTTCATGGAAGTTTAGTAATATATTTCAAAGAAACCTAAAATCAAAGATGAAATCACCATGGTATTTAGAAAATACCTTCAACTGAATGATAATGACAATGGATGTATCAAAATTCATGAGATGCATTTCAACTATGATTAGAAGAAATCTATAGATTTCAGTTACTATTTTTGAAAGGAAAAGAAATGGCTAAAATCCAATAATTTAATCACCTATCTTATGAAGTTAGAAAAATTAAAACGGGAAAATATAAAATGAAGCAAATATTAAAAATAAAATGAGGATTAATAAAATAGAAAACAGACATAAAATAGAACCAACTAAGATAAAATGTAATTATTTTAAAATGATTTCAATAAAAATTATTTAAATGAAAAAGTAAATTTTTAGAAATTAAAATTATTTAAAAATAAATTTCAATTTAGTGAAATAAATTGAGAAAAAAAGACTATGCAAATTCTGATATCAGATACAAAAATGCTATGACTACAAATTCTACAGAAATCACAAAGATTATAAAAAGATATAATGGACTACTTTAAATAAATTTTTAAAATTAGAATAATTAATACTCAGAGAACCAACAAATTAAAACATTCAGAAAATATACTCTTATAAGCGTTAAAATAATGGAATCTAATTTAAAATATTTTACAAAGAATAATCTAGACCTAGCAGACTTCACCTTAAATTCTACCAAATATTTAAAATAGAAATAGCATCAATCTTACAAAAGATTAGTACAAAGGGAAGACTTCTGGTATAAAGAGGTAAGGAGCTTGGCAAATCCTTATCCAAATAAGCATTGATAAAAACAGACAGACGTTTTAGAAATCAGACAAATTTTAGAAATCAATCAAAGGCATACTACAAATTGAGAAGTGTGTATTTAAGAGAAGTAGGAGAGAGCAGACAGCAGAAGTAAGAAGAACGAAAATTCTGCAGCCTGTGGAACAAAAACCACATTCACAGAAAGATAGACAAGATGAAAAGGCAGAGGGCTATGTACCACATGATGGAACAAGATAAAACCCAAGAAAAACAACTAAAAGAAGTGGAAATAGGCAACCATCCAGACAAAGAACTCAGAATAATAATAGTGAAGATGATACAGTACCTTGGAAAAAGACTGGAGGCTAAGATCGAGAAGATGAAATAAATGTTTAACAAAGACCTAGAAGAATTGAAGAACAAATAAACAAAGATGGACAATACAATTACTGAAATGAAAACTACACTAGAAGGAATCAATAGTAGAATAACTGAGACAAAAGAACGGATAAGTGACCTGGAAGACAGAATGGTGGAATTCACTGTTGCAGAACAAAGTAAGGAAAAATGTATAAAAAGAAATGAAGACAGCCTAAGAGAACTCTGGGACAACATTAAACACAACAACATTCACATTATAGGGGTCCCAGAAGGAGAAGAGAGAGAGAAAGGACCAGAGAAAATATTTGAAGAAAGTATAGTAGAAAATTTCCCTAATATGGGAAAGGAAACAGCCACCTAAGTCCAGAAAGTGCAGCGAGTCCCATACAGGAGAAACACAAGGAGAAACATTCCGAGACACATAGTAATCAAATTGGCAAAAATTAAAGACAAAGAAAAATTATTGAAAACAACAAGGGAAAAATGACAAATAATATACAAGGGAACTCCCATAAGGTTAACAGATGATTTCTTAGCAGAAACTCTGCAAGACAGAAGGGAGTGGCATGATATAATTAAAGTGATGAAAGGGAAGAAACTACAACCAAGATTACTCTACTCAGCAAGGATCTCATTCAGATTCAATGGAGAAATCAAAAGCTATACAGACAAGCAAAAGCTAAGAGAATTCAGGTCCACCAAACCAGCTCTACAACAAATGATAAAGGAACTTATCTATGTGGGAAACACAAGAGAGGAAAAGGACCCACAAAAACAAACCCGAAACAATTAAGAAAATGGTCATAGGAACATACATATCAATAATTACCATAAAACTGAATGGATTAAATGTGCCAACCTAAAGACACAGCCTTGCTGAATGGATACAAAAATAAGACCCATCTATATGCTGTCAAAAAGAGACCCACTTCAGGCCTAGGGACACATACAGACTGAAAGTGAGGGGATGGAAAAAGGTATTCCATGAAAATGGAAATCAAAGCTGGAGGAGCAATACTCATATCAGATAAAATAGACTTTAAAATAAAGAATGTTACAAGAGACAAGGAAGGACACTACCTAATGATCAAGGGATCAATCCAAGAAGAAGATATAACAATTATAATTATATATGCACACAACATAGGAGCGCCTCAATACATAAGGCAAGAGCTAACAGCTATAAAAGAGGAAATCAACAGTAACACATTTATAGTTGGGGACTTTAACACCTCACTTAAACCAATGGACAGATCATCCAAAATTATATTAATAAGGAAATGGAAACTTTAAATGACACAATAGACCAGATAGATTTAATTGATATCTCTAAGACAATCCATCCAAAACCAGCAGATTACACTTTCTTTTCAAGTGCGCACGGAACTGTCTCCAGAATAGATCACATCTTGGGTCACAAATCAAGCCTCAGTAAATTTAAGAAAATTGAAATCATATCAAGCATCTTTTCTGACCACAACACTATGAGATTAGAAATGAATTACAGGGAAAAAAAAAAAAAAACGTAAAAAACACAAACACATGGAGGCTAAACAATACGATACTAAATAGTCAACTGGTCACTGAAGAAATGAAAGAGGAAATCAAAAAATACATAGAGACAAATGACAATGAAAACACGATGATCCAAAACCTATGGGATGCAGCAAAAGCAGTTCTAAGAGGGAAGTTTAGAGCTATACAAGCCTACCTCAAGAAAAAAGAAAAATCTCAAATAAACAATCTAACCTCACACCTAAAGGAACTAGAGAATGAAGAACAAACAAAACGCAAAGTTAGCAGAAGAAAAGAAATCATAAAGAAGAGAGCAGAAATAAATGAAATAGAAAGAAAGAAAACAATAGCAAAGATCAATAAAACTAAAAGCCGGTTCTTTGAAAAGTTAAACAAAATTGATAAACAATTAGCCAGACTCATCATGAAAAACAGGGAGAGGACTCAAATCAATAAAATTAGAAATGAAAAAGGAGAAGTTACAACAGACACTGCAGAAATACAAAGCATCCTAAGAGACTGCTACAAGCAACTCTATGCCAATAAAATGGGCAACCTGAAAGAAATGGACAAATTTTACAAAGGTATACCTTTCCAAGACTGAACCAGGAAGAAACAGAACATGTGAACAGACCAATAACAAGTAATTGAATTGAAACTGTGATTTAAAATCTTCCAACAAACAAAAGTCCAGGATCAGATAGCTCCACAGGTTAATTCTATCAAACACTTAGAGAAGATCTCACAGCCAGCCTTCTCAAACTCCTCCAAAAAATTGCAGAGGAAGGAAAACTCCCAAACTCATTCTATGAGGCCCTCATCACCCTGATACCAAAACCAGACAAAGATACTACAAAAAAAGAAAATTACAGAGCAATATAAGTGATGAATAAAGATGCAAAAATCCTCAACAAAATACTAGCAAACAAAATCCAACAACATATTAAAAGTATCACACACCATGATCAAGTGGGATTTATCCCAGGTATGCAAGTATTCTTCAATATACACAAATCTATCAATGTGATACACCATATTAACAAATTAAAGAATAAAAACCATATGATCATCTTAATAGATACAGAAAAAGGTTTTGACAAAATTTAAAACCCATTGATGATAAAAACTCTAAAGAAAATTGGCATAGACAGAAACTACCTCAACATAATAAAGGCCATAAATGACAAACCCACAGCAAACATCATGTTCAATGATGAAAAACGGAAAGCATTTCCTCTAAGATCAGGAGTAAGCCAAGGATGTCCACTCTCACCACTATTATTCAACATAGTTTTGGAAGTCCTAGCCATGGCAATCAGAGAAGAAAAAGAAATAAAAGAATACAAATTGGAAAAGAAGAAGTAAAACCATCACTGTTTGCAGATGACATGATACTATACATATAGTATCCTAAAGATGCCACCAGAAAACTACTAGAGCTAATCAATGAATTTGGTAAAGTTTCAGGATACAAAATTAATGCACAGAAATCTCTTGCATTCCTATACACTAATGATGAAAAATCTGAAAGATAAATTAAGGAATCACTCCCATTTACCATCACAAAAAAAGAATAAAATACATAGGAATAAACCTACCTAGGGAGACAAAAGAGCTCTATGCAGAAGACTATAAGACACTGATGAAAGAAATTAAACATGATACCGATACCAACAGATGGAGAGATATACCATGTTCTTGGATTGGAAGAATCAATATTGTGAAAGGGACCATACTACCCAAAGCAATCTGCTGATTCAATGCAATCCCTCTCAAATTACCAATGGCAGTCTTTATGGAACTAGAACAAATAAACGTAAAATTTGTATGGAGACAGAAAAGACTCCATATTGCCAAAGCAGTCTTGAGGGAATAAAACGGAGTTAGAGGAATCAGACTCCCTCACTTCAGACTATATTACAAAGCTACAGTAATCAAGACAATATGGTACTGGCACCAAAACAGAAACATTAATCAATGGAACAAGATAGAAAGTCCAGAGATAAACCCACACACCTATGGTCAACTAATCTATAACAAAGGAGGCAAGGATATACAATGGAGAAAAGACAGTCTCTTCAATAATTGGTGCTGGGAAAACTGGACAGCTACATGTAAAAGAATGAAATTAGAACACTCCCTAACACCATACACAAAAATAAACTCAAAATGGTTTAGAGACCTAAATGTAAGACCCAACACTATAAAACTCTTAGAGGAAAACATAGGAAGAACACTCTTTGACATAATTCACAGCAAGATTTTTTTGATCCACCTCCTAGAGTAATGGAAATAAAAATAAACAAATGGGACCTAATGAAACTTCAAAGCTTTTGCACAACAAAGGAAACCATAAACAAGATGAAAAGACACCACTCAGAATGGGAGAAAATATTTTCAAATGAATCAATGAACAAAAGATTAATCTCCAAAATATATAAACAACTTATGCAGCTCAATATTAAAGAAACAAACAACCCAATCCAGAAATGAGCAGAAGACCTAAATAGACATTTCTCCAAAGAAGACATACAGATGACCAAGAAGGACATGAAAAGCTGCTCAACATCATTAATTATTAGAGAAATGTAAATCAAAACTACAATGAGGTATCACCTCACAACAGTTAGAATGGGCATCATCAGAAAATCTACAAACAACAAATGATGGAGTGGGTGTGGAGAAAAGGGAACCCTCTTGCACTGTTGGTGGGAATGTAAGTTGATACAGCCACTCTGGAGAACAGTATGGAGGTTCCTTAATAAACTGAAAAATAGAATTACCCTGTGATCCAGCAATGCCACTACTGGGCATATACCCAGAGAAAATCATAATTAAAAAAGACACATGAACCCCAATGTTCATTGCAGCATTATTAACAGTAGCCAGGTCATGGAAGCAACCTAAATACCCATCAACAGACCAATGGATAAAGAAGAGGTTGTACACATATACAATGGAATATTAGTCAACCATAAAAGGGAAAGAAATTGAGTCATTTGTTGAGACGTGGATGGATCTAGAGACTGTCATACAGAGTGAAGTAGGTCAGAAAGTTAAAAACAAATATCGTATAGTAATGCATGTATGTGGAACCTAGAAAAATGGTACACACGAACTGGTTTTCAGGGCAGAAGTTGAGACACAGATGTAGAGAACAAACGTATGGACACCAAGGTGAGAAAACTGTGGGAGGGTGGGGATGGTAGTGTACTGAATTGGGCGATTGGGTTTGACATGTGTACACTGATGTGTATAAAATTGATGACTAATAAGAACCTGCTGTATGTATATATGTGTGTGTGTGTGTGTGTGTGTGTGTGTGTGTGTGTGTGTGTGTGTGTAGGAGTGCCTGGTGTTTCAGCTGAAGGTTACTTCCTTCTACCAACTCCATCAGGATGGAAATTCCACTATGAAAGAGAAAGTGATGAAAACCAGCCTCTTCCATGCTCAAGGAGGCTAACGTGATTTGAAGCAGAATGAAGACTCCCAATCCCATGGTCATTGTTGAAAACAAAGTTAGTCTCAGTACCAAAGAAATGGAGAAGACCAATGTCTTTGTATGTATCCTGAAGTTATGATACTGGTTGGGACAAGTAACACAATGGTAAGTTAGCTGGAATTTTACCATGGAGTTCTAAGGGAAAAAATTACCATAGATGGCTTTGAAAAACTCAGTTATAGTTCTGACAGTCTGGAAAGTTGTATTCTCATGCAAACCTGCAAAGTGCTCAGAAAAAGCTGAAGAAGGACTTCACTATTGATATGGTGGTAAAAAAACTGGGGAAGAGGAAGCATTCTATAATAATATGAGTTGATCTGTCTTTTAGTGGGCTTCTGGTCTTGAATTACGATTTTCACATCTGTTGTTTTCCCCCTTAGGTGAGACAGAAAGGCTAGAAGTGTCTGGGATTGTGTAATTTCCCTTCATTAATTCCATGTAAGTTTTGATGAAATATTATATCTGGCTGTGTAGGCCTTTGCTGTGGAGAATTATCTTGGCTTAATTCAAAAATGGTTATTTTTGTTGGGTATATTTCAAAATGTTTTTTCCCTTCTCATAGCAAAACAGGTGAAGCTTTTTCTCTAATCTTCACCTTGAGAAACTGATGGGGTTCCTGGATGTAAAACCCATAAAAGTATGGGGGCTTCCCAATAGACTGAATCCCTAGGAGCTTTTAACTCTCAAGCTAGTCCACACTTAACCTCCAGGAATTTGCTGAAGTTGACATTTAAATATACCCACATTACTGGCTCTGGCAGCTTCTGCTTCAGCAAAGGTGATCTATATCTTTTCATTTGCCTGTCTCACCACTCTTCACTGTCTCTTTCTCCTATGACCTCAATTTTCTGATAAATCTTTAAAAAGTCATTATTTTTCAGTTTTCTCAGCTTTTATCCTTTAAAAAAAATAAATGTATTTATTTATTTTTGGCTGCATTGGGTCTTCATTGCTACACCTGGGATTTCTCTAGTTGTGGTGAGTGGGGGCTACTCTTTGTTGCAGTACACAGGCTTCTCATTGCAGTGGCTTCTCTTGTTGCAGAGCATGGGCTCTACGCACACAGACTTCAGAAGTTGTGACATGCGGGCTCAGTAGTTGTAGCTTGTGGGCTCCAGAGCACAGGCTCAGTAGTTGTGGCACATGGGCTTCGTTACTCTGCGGCATGTGGGATCTTCCCAGATCACGGCTCGAATGCATGTCCCCTGCATTGGCAGGTGGACTCCTAACCATTGCACCACCAGGGAAGTCCTCTCAGTTGTTTTTCTTGTTGTGAGTGTTGAAGTGATGACTTGTAAGCTTTTTACATGTTGAACTAGAAACTGGGAGCCTGTATAGCTTTTTAATGATTGTTGTAGATATTATATTTTAATATATTATACCATATATTATAATATGTTACATATTACATTGTATTAATATATAACATCAGATCTTACTGGTGTCATTTTATAAATTTGACTGAAGTATATAAAACTTAACTCCCTTTATGTTCTTTTATACACATCCATTTATAATTGTCTCTAATATGTCCTCTAAATGCATTTAGAACCACATTGGACAGTGTTATAATATTTATTTTAACTGTTAAACAAAATTTAGAAAACTCAAGAGGAGTAGGAAAACCTATTGTATTTACTCATAATTTTGCTTACAGTATTCTTTTTCTGTTCCGATATTCTAAGTTTTCCTCTTTTATTATTTCCTCTCCTTTTGAGAAGTTCTTTTAGCTACTATTTTAGAAAAGGTCTTCTTATGATCAGCTGTCTTAATTTTTATTTATCTGAGAGCACTTTGAATTTTTCTTAATTCCTGAAAGATATTTCAATGGATATAGGATATAGGGTTTACAAAACTTTTCTTTTGGGATTTAAAACATGTTACATTACTTCCTTTTGATCTCTATGATTTCTTATGAGAAATCTACTTTCATATGTATTACCTTTCTCCTATGGGTAAGATGTCATGTATGTCTGGAAAATTTTATGATTTTTAAAAATATTTCTTTAATTTTCAGAAGTTTACTCTTGGTGTATCTTGTGTCTTATGTCCTTGGGATCATCACCTGAGATTCACTGAGCTTTTTAATCTGTAAGTTTCTGTGTCTTGCCAAATTTATGAAAATACCAGATATTATTTCTCCAAATGCTTTTTCAGCCATGCCCTATTTCTCCTCCACTTACAGAACTCTGATTAAACGAATGTTAAAACTTTTGTTGTAATCTCACAGGTCTTGGAATCTCTGTTCATTTCTCTTCCAGTCTACTTTATTTCTGTCTTCTTATTAAGTAATTTTATTGTTCTACCCTCCCATTTAATTACTTCCCCTCTCTCCTACATTCCACTATTAAGTTCATACATTGAGCTTATTTTGTTTTTGTATTTTTCAGTTCTAAAATTTCCACTTGCTTCTTCATTCTATCTCCTGTTTATCTGCTGACAATTTTGATTTCGTTATTAAGATTTCTACTTTCATTTGTTTCAAGTGTGTTTGTAATTGCTTATTGAATATTTAAAAATAATGACTATCAGATTATTGTTTTTTATTTTTTTCTAAAATTTTTATTTTATATTGGAGTAGAGTTGATTTACAATGCTGTTTTAGTTTCAGGTGCACAGCAAAGTGACTCAGTTATGCATATACATATACCTACTCTTATTCAAATTCATTTCCCCTTTAGGTTATTACAGAATATTGAATAGAATTCTCTGTGCTATACAGTAGGTACTTGTTGATTTTCTATTTTATATATAGTGGTGTGTATACGTTAATTCTGAGCTCTTAATTTATCCATTCTCCCTGCCCTGATCTTTCCCCTTTGGCAATCATAAATTTGTTTTCTAAGCCTGTGAGTCTGTTTTGGTTCTGTAAAATGTTCACTTGTAACATTTTTTAGATTCCACATATAAGTGACACCATATGACATTTGCCTTTCTCTAACTTACTTCACTTAGTATGATAGTCTCTAGGTCTTTCTATGCTGCTGCAAATGGCATTATTTCATTCTTTTTTATTACTGAGTAATATCCCATTGTATATATGTACCATAACTGGTTGCTTCCATGTCTTGGCTATTGTAAACAGTGCTGTAATGAACATTGTGTCTTTGGCCCATTTTTTAACTGAGTTGTTTGTTTTCTTATTGTTGCATTTTTATAATTCTTTATATATTTTGAATAACAGTCCTTTGTCAGGTGTATCTTCTGCAAATATTTTCTCCCAGTCTGTGGTTTGTCTTTGAATTCTCTTGATATTGTATTTTGACACCACTGGAATGGGGAAGGCTGGTGCTACCTTGTTCCTCCCAGATGGAGATTAAATCAATTCCTCATTCATCCTACATTGACAACTGAGGGAGAGGGCTCCTTATTGCTGACTGCTGGGCAGGTTGGGATTTCCAGTCTCCATGTGGTCTCCATTGATAATGCATGTAGAGTTGGGTATGGCCTTGGTATTGCTTATTAATGGTGAATGGCTGAACTCCCTGCCAAGTCTCTTTTGACTTCATCTCCTCATAGAAGGAAAGGGACACATTATTCATGCTGAGTGGAGGTGAATTCCAGGCTTCTCGTGTGGTCTTCACTGACATTTTTGGCAAGAGTGTCATTACCAGCCAGTGAGGATGAAAACCCAAACTCCTTACTTGATCTCCACTGACACCACCCCAATAGGAACTTTGGCTTTCTTCATTACATTCTTATGAGATTGGAAATGCAGGTTTCCCTCTCAGCCTTTGCTGACCTGGGTAAGGGTTCAGCAAGTTTTTTTCTATGGTGCTTGGCTGGAGTAGAGGAGTTACCATCTAAAAGTTTTCTTTCTTGCTAGGCATCCCTTTTCTTTGTCTTTTGGTTAGAGAGGGCATGTTTTTGTTAGGAATTTTATTTTGTTTATTTGTACTTGTCTGTGTTTCTGATTTATTAGCTTCTTTTTAGTTCCAAGTCTGGATGTATGAGGCAAAAATAGAAAACCCAAGGGACTCACCATTTTATTCTTATTCAAGTTCTGAGGTCTTTAGTTAATCTCTCTTATTCTCTCCACATTTCAGAACCATCTTATGTTCACTGTACTTAAAAGACCCAAAGTTATTAGTAGTACTTAGCAGGAATAAGATGGAAACATATGCCTACTCCAACTACTCAATCTTTTGAAAGTGGATATTCTCCTAGCCCTTTATGTTTGTTTCCTCAAATAAACAAAACTTGTACCTATCTCAAGGATTTCTACTTGATCCTTCATCTTCCTGAAACTCTCTTTTCTATATCTTTATAGGGATGGCCAGCTAACATATTATCTTCCTAGATGACCATACCTGCCAAGCAATCTAATTTTCTCTTCTACAATGTCATTCTCTACCACATTGCATTGTTTATGTTTTTTCATAGTGAGTGACCTGATTCTTTCTTGTTAGATTTCTTTTTTTTTTTAATTCTGTGCCTATTTCTTGTCACTGGAATATAACATCCATGGATGCAGAAACCTGGTCTACCTCAGTAACTACTATCTCTACATATTTCTAGAAGAGTCCTTGGACCCAGAGTAAGAATTCAAAAAAAAGTTTTGTATTTGAATAAATAATATATTTTTTTTCATCTTACATTTTCCAGGTTTAGTCCCTCATTATCCAGGATAAGAAATGTATGTCATCATATTGAAAATAGGAGCTCCTCTTTGCCTTTCTTGATAATCCAAATCTACTGGCAAGCAGGAGCAAATATCTGTGTAACAGGCATAAGGCTTTGTGGTTACATCCTGAGGATAATTAACTCTCCTCAGCAAGCTGTGACCCTTGCTGTGAGTCAGCCTGTGCTCAACATGATGACAGAATTTGTCCCAAATGAGGCCACTACACTTGAGGCTCTATAGTGACTCCTGATATTCTAATGAACCTCAGGTTGTGTCAAATATGAAAACCAAGGCAGAATTTAGGGACCGATTGATTCCTAGAGAACATTTCCTATAGTCCCTCTAGCCAGTTTGAATGATTCCTAGCAGTAATAATACAGCCCTTTCAGATTTGCTTGCTTTTTTTCCCTTTTCTTTCATATTTTTTATGTCTGGGTTCAATAAATAGAAACTTTGTGTCTCAGTTTTAGACTTTTCTCACCCATCAAAGTATAAATACTTCAGGAAAGAGGAACAGCTGGTCAGTCATTTTGATCATAATGTAATGAGTTTATTAGAGCCAGTCTGGAGAGGGAATTCTGATACAGTGCCTACTAGCCCCTGAACATGCCTATCTTTTGAAACCTGCCAATACTGGAAAATTTCCCAAAGGAGAATTTCTTATACGTGCAACAATGCAAAGACTCTAGCACATGCTGATGGAAGACATAGCATGGAAAATGAGTAACTGGATCTCAGAAGAAAATGTCACTGTGGAAAATTAAGTTATTTGGAGGAAGGTATAGGAACCCTAAATTTTAAGCTCATTGGATTTCACATAATAAACGGTCAATATGTCCAATGAAAATGTTGCTTAAAATCTCATCATTTTAGAGAATAGAATCATATTGTTTCAATATGATATTAAAAGCTATAAATAAGGCTTTCCTGGTGGCACAGTGACTGGAAATCTGCCTGCCAATGCAGGGGACACGAGTTCAAGCCCTGGTCTGGGAAGATCTCACATGCCATGGAGCAACTAGGCCTGTGAGCCACAACTACTGAGCCTATGCATCTGGAGCCTGTGCTCCAACAAGAGAGGCTTCAATAGTGAGAGGCCCATGCACTGTGATGAAGAGTGGCCCCAGCTTGCCACAACTAGAGGAAGCCCTTCCACAGAAACAAAGACCCAACACAGCCAAAAATAAAATAAAATAAATAAATAATGATAATAAAAATAAAGGAATTCCTTTTTAAAAAGCTATAAATAAAATAAAATTGGCCAATGTAATTCAGAATGACACAATAACAGAAGAAATTAAATTGCTTAGACTGGAAAGGCCATCTCAAATGGTGACATTTGAACTGATTCAAGGACATTCCCACCTAGATGGGGGGAAGAGAGTTATAGGCAGAGAAAATAGCAAATAGAAATCATTAATGTAGAAACCAGTTTAGTTTATTTGAGGCATAAAAAGAAAGACAAAATTCTTTAGTGTAGGACTTTTTAGAGTTGTGTGAGCTTTAAACTGCACTTTCCAAAAATAATAAGTACAAAATGAATATTTGGTGGGATAACAGAAAAGAAATAACTTAGGGGACGAGCTTCAAGATGGCGGAAGAGTAAGATGCAAATATCAACTTCCTACCCACAAATACACCAGAAATAAATCTACATGTGGAACAACTCCCACAGAACACCTACTGAACGCTGGCAGAAGACCTCAGACCTCCCAAAAGCCAGAAATTCCCCATGTACTTGGGTAGGGCAAAAGAAAAAAGAATAAACACAGACAAAAATAATAGGGATGGGACCTTCACCAATGGGAGGGAGCTGTGAAGGAGGAAAGGTTTCCACACACTATGAAGCCCCTTTGCAGGTGAAGACAGCAGGTGGTGGAGGGGGAAATGTTCAGAGTCACAGAGGAGAGTGCAGCAACAGGTGTGTGGAAAGCAAAGCGGAGAGATTCCCTCATGGAAGATCAGTGCCAGCCAGCACTCACCAGCCTGAGAGGCTTCTCTGCTCACCGCTGGGATGGATGGGACCTGGGAGCTGAGGCTCAGGATTCGGTCAAATCCCCGGAGAGGACTGGGGTTGGCTGTGTGAACACAGCCTGAAGGGGGCTAGTGTGCCACAGCTAGCCGGGAGGGAGTCTGGAAAAATGTCTGGAGTTGACAAAGAGACAAGTGACATTTTCCTGCCTCTTTCTTTCCTGGTGTGCGAGGAGAGGGGATTGAAAGCGCCGCTTAAAAGAGCTCCAGAGATGGGCGCAAGAGGCACCTGTCACCGCGGACTGCAGAGACAGGCATGAGATGAGCAGGCTGCTGCGGCAGCCACCAGAAGCCTGTGTGCAAGCACAGGTCACTATCCACACCTCCCCTCCTGGGAGCCTGTGCAGCCCACCACTGCCAAGGTCCTGCAATCCAGGGACAACTTTCCCAAGAGAATGCATGGTGTGCCTCAGGCTGGTGCAATGTCATGGTGGCCTCTGCGGCAGCAGTCTTGCCACACATCTGTACCCGTCCCTCTCCTCAGCCTGCGTGATCCAGAGCCCCTGAATCAGCTGCTCCTTTGACCCGGTCTTGTCTGAGTGAAGAACAGACGTCCTCAGGCTACCTAAATACAGAGGCAGGTCCAAATCCAAAGCAGAACCCCAGGAGCTGTGTGAACAAAGAAGAGAAAGGGAAATTTCTCCCAGTGGCCTTAGGAACAGTGGGTTAAATCTCCACAATCAACTTGATGTATCCTGCATCTGTGGAATACCTGAAAAGACAAAGAATCGTCCCAAATTGAGGAGGTGGACTTTGGGAGCAATGATATATATATATATTACCATTTTTCTCTTTTTTTGAGTGTGTATGTGTATGCTTTTGTGTGTGATTTTGTCTGCATAGCTTTGCTTTTACCATTTGTCATAGGGTTCTGTCAGTCCTTTTTTTTATTACTTATATTCTTTTTCTTAATAATTATTTTTTATTTTAATAACTTTTTAATTTAATTTAATCTTATTCTTTCTTTCTTTCTTTCTTTCTTTCTTTCTTTCTTTCTTTCTTTCTTTCTTTCTTTCTTTCTTTCTTTCTTTCTTTCTTTCTTTCTTTCTTTCTTTCTTTTTTTTCTCCCTTTTATTCTGAGCCATGTGGAGGACAGGCTCTTGGTGCTCCAGGCAGGCATTATGAGACTAGATATCAATTACAGGAAAAATCTGTAAGAAATACAAACACATGGTGGCTAAACAACACACTACTTAATAACCAAGAGATCACTGAAGAAATCAAAGAGGATATCAAAAAATACCTAGAAACAAATGACAATGTAAACACGACCCAAAACCTCTGGGAGGCAGCAAAAGCAGTTCTAACGGGGAACGTTATAGCAATACAATCCTACCTTAAGAAACAAGAAACATCTCAAATAAACAACCTAACCTTAGAGCTAAAGCAATTAGAGAAAGAAGAACAAAAATTCCCCAAAGTTAGCAGAAGGTAAGAAATCATAAAGATCAGATCAGAAATAAATGAAAAAGAAATGAAGAAAATGATAACAAAGATCAAGAAAACTAAAAGCTGGTTCTTGGAGAAGATAAGCAAAGTTGATAAACCATTACACAGACTTATCAATAAAAAAAGGGAGAAGACTCAAATCAATAGAATTAGAAATGAAAAAGGAGAAGTAATAACTGACACTGCAGAAATACAAAGGATCATGAGAGATTACTACAAACAACTCTATGCCAATAAAATGGACAACCTGGAAGAAATTGACAAATTCTTAGAAAAGCACAGCCTTCCGAGACTGAACCAGGAAGAAATAGAAAATATAAATAGACCAATCAGAAGCATTAAAATTGAAACTGTGATTAAAAATCTTCCAACAAACAAAAGCCCAGGACCAGATGGCTTCACGGGCTAATTCTATCAAACATTTTGAGAAGAGCTAACAACTATCCTTCTCAAACTCTTCCAAAATATAGCAGAGGAAGGAACACTCCCAAACTCATTCTATGAGGCCACAATCACCCTGGTATCAAAACCAGACAAAGATGTCACAAAGAAAGAAAAATAGAGGTCAATATCACTGAAGAACATAGATGCAAAAATCCTCAACAAAATTCTAGCAAACAGGGTTTCCCTGGTGGTGCAGTGGTTGAGAATCTGCCTGTCAATGTAGGCTACATGGGTTTGAGCCCTGGTCTGGGAAGATCCCACATGCCATGGAGCAACTAGGCCCATGAGCCACAACTACTGAGCCTGAGTATCTGTAGCTTGTGCTCCACAACAAAAGAGACCACGACAGTGAGAGGCCGGAACACCGTGATGAAGAGTGGCTCCCACCCACTGCAAATAGAGAAAACCCTCACACAAAAAGGAAGACCCAACACAGCCAAAGTAAATAAATAAATATACTTTTTAAAAAGAACTAGCAAACAGAATCCAACAGCACATTAAAAGTATCATACACTATGATCAAGAGGGGTTTAATCCATGAATTGAAGGATTCTTCGATATACACAAATTAATCAATGTGATACACCATAGTAACAAATTGAAGGAGAAAAACCAAATGATCATCTAAATAGATGCAGAGAAAGGTTTTGACAAAATGCAACACCTATTTATGATAAAAACACTCCAGAAAGTAGGCATAGAGGGAACTTTCCTCAACATAATAAAGTCCATATATGACAAACCCTCAGCCAATCTCGTCCTCAATGGTGGAAAAACTAAAACCATTTCAACTAAGATCAGGAACAAGACAAAGCTGCCCACTCTCACCACTATTATTCAACATAGTTTTGGAAGTTTAAGCCACACTAATCAGAGAATAAAAAGAAATAAAAGGAAACCAAATTGGAAAATAAGAAGTAAAGCTGTCACTGTTTGCAGATGACATGATACTATACATACAGAATCCTAAAGGTGCTACCAGAAAACTAGTAGAGCTAATCAATGAAATTGATAAAGTAGCGGGATACAAAATTAATGCACAGAAATCTCTTACATTCCTATACACTAATGATGAAAAATCTGAAGGTAAAATTAAGAAAACACTCCCATTTACCATTGCAACAAAAAGAATAAAATATCTAGGAATAAACTTAACTAAGGAGACAAAAGACCTGTATGTAGAAAATTATAAGACACTGATGAAAGAAATTAAAGATGATACTAATAGGTGCAGAGATATACCATGTTCTTGGATTGGAAGAATCGACATTGTGAAAATGACTCTACTACCCAAAGCAATCTACAGATTTAATGCAATCCCTGTCAAAGTACTCCTGGCATTTTTCACAGAACTAGATCAAAAAATTTCACAATTTGTATGGAAACACAAAAACCCCTAATAGCCAAAGCAATCTTGAGAAAGAAAAACAGGGCTGGAGGAACTAAGCTCCCTGACTTCAGAATGTACTACAAAGCTACAGTAAGTAAGACAGTATGCTAGTGGCACAAAAACAGAAATATAGATAAATTGAACAGGATATGGGCTTCTCTGGTGGTGCAGTGGTTGAGAATCCACATGCTGATGCAGGGTACATGGGTTCGTGCCCTGGTCCAGGAAGATCCCACATGCCATGGAGTGTCTGGGCCCGTGAGCCGTGGCCGCTAAGCCTGTGCATCCGGAACCTGTTCTCTGCAACGGGAGAGACTACAACAGTGAGAGGCCAGTGTACCACAAAAAAAAAACAAAAAAAAGAACTAACTTAGGAATAAAATCATGATTATAAGAAGCTCCAACTTGGGGTTTTGTAAATGTCATTTTTGATATGAACATTACAAATTTTTGAGCTTAAAAATAATTATTTTCCCCCATAAAAAATAGAAAAAAATTATTATATTTAAAATAACTCTTGAACAGAAAATCCAGAATGATAGCTGAGTTCAGGATCCATATCTAGAAACTTGAAACAGAGTATAGAAGTCAGCTTTGATCAATAAAAATAAGCAAGGCTTCCCTGGTGGCGAAGTGGTTGAGAGTCTGTCTGCCGATGTAGGGGACATGGGTTCGTGCCTTGGTCCAGGAAGATCCCACGTGCGGCGGAGCAGCTGGGTCCGCGAGCCATGGCCACTGAGTCTGCGCTTCCGGAACCTGTGCTCTGCTACGGGAGAGGCCACAGTGGTGAGAGGCCCACATACTGCAAAAAAAAAATAAAAATAAGCAAAACCAACTTTTGTGGGGAAGAAATTATGAATAAAAATAACCTTGATTTAAAATTAACCACTTTCTTCTTATTTGTAAATCTTATTTCCTAGATAGGGGAACAGCTAAATGCTTTTCACCATCCTCTTAAGTTAGAAATCTATCACCGTTACAAACTATACATGACTTTCATTATCACAGCAGTATGAAAACAAGCCTGCCTCCAAGCCTTTTGATGGGATACCAGCATGTAACTATGTGAAACACTTGAGTTTATGAGGAAACAGATAAGATAACAATGTGAAAATTTCTCGGTAATTAGTCTGACCAATTGACAGATGGTCACTGAAAGATTTAAGCATCCCTTACCATTCGCCTAATGTGGAAGAGGGCATGAACAGGTAAAATAATAAATGCCATTTGTCTGACTGTCTGATGGGGGTTTTCATCTCAATAGAAATATTGAGGTTCATAAAATGGCAAGTTTTGCCATTTTGTAGAGACATACTTCTACAAATATTATTACTGTAAGATCTATGTTAGGAACTGGATAGTAACATCAGAATAAGACTCATGTTTCTCCCAAATCTCTGTCTCCACCAAAGAGTCTGGGTGCGTGGATCAGTCCAGCCTGAGCCTCAAGATAAATCACGCATCTTGTAAGTTCTACTACAAGGTGTAAAAACAAGGTATCCAACAGACTGTTCAAAGGAAGCTCAGGGAGGTCCTCTCCAACCAGTTGTCACATCATAGGCTCTATGGTAGGTACTGGGAGCCAGCAAGTAGAGCCCAGAGATTGAGGACCAGGAAAGTGATTCAAAATTGATGGACCAAAGAAGAGTAAGGCCAATGCCAGACAATCATTCCTTCCTCAGGGATTTGATATGATGTACTAAATAGATTGTAATGTACAATATAGGAGATAAACTCCTATCTTTTCTTCTCTCACCGAAGCTTTTCTCTGTCCCTCCACTCATACATAACATATTCTGAGTGGTTGCCAGAAATGGCATAAAAGGGAGAAATTATTTCTAATGAAAACATTCAGTCCGCACCAAGTCCTAAAGTAGCCAAAGTATTTTTCTTCATTCCTGAGTACTTCCATAAAGTACTCAGATTCCTGAATAGAGGGTAGAGGGATATTGGGTGTATATGTTTAGGTTGGGAGTACACAAAGCAGGAGCTTGAGTAAAATCTGTGATAAGGTCAGTCGACGTCAAAAGCAAAAGCAGACACGTTTGGTAGGATGAAAGACTGTCTCCTCCATCTGTGGGCTTCTGTGGATGAGCATGGGAGTCACTGAGTACAGAACCAGGAGACACGTTTCTGTGGAAATTGCTTCACAGTGGAAACCTTCAGTCACACAGACTACTAGGTCCATTCTCCAGGCTCTCTCACATCCCCAGAGGTCATACTGGCTCAAAGCCCCAATGCTCCAATCTTGTATGGTCTTTCTGGAGACTAGCTCCCATCCTGAATAAATTTATCTCTTAGCATAAACTCAAGTGATTCAAAGGACACAGGAATAACAAAGACATTTTTATCACATCCCAGGAACCAGTAACAAAGGCCAAATTATCTATTATATAACAGTTTGAAAGTGAGAAAAGGGAGATAATTCTTAGATCTGTTGATCCCAGACTCACTTCCAGATCATGAATTAGGAGAACTCTAAGTCAATTTTTGTCTACTTGACAGCTTTACCAAGAAGTTAAAGATAAAAACAGGTAAATATTAGTTGTTTGTAGGATTTAGTTCTGATGCATTTTCCCCCGTAGGTTTCCATGGACTTTAATTTGCAAACTTCAACCTCCATTCCCATTGCAATTATTTGAATAACACTATTATTATTTGTGCTGACTTCCTTTTTCTTTGCATTATTTTCTCACATTTCATAAAAGTTTCTTTATATTTTCACAATCTTCTAGAAAGTTAGTGGAGTAGCATAGGTAAATAATGCTTTGTGGTATGTTTATTGTCTAAAATCATGTGGTTGGTGAATAAGAAATGTGGACCATACATTATTAAAAGTTCAGGCTTGAGTTTGCACCACAGTAACATGATTTCAGTTCAAGTTTAAATAGTCCTTCTATACCTGAGACTCATCTTTTTCAAGGAGAGGGAAATTTCCTCCTCTACCCCTCTTGGGTTCTTGTGGCTGTATTAATAATAAAATTAATATAAAGATTAACAGGTGAAAAAAAATTTGTGCACAAAGAGGTCTCTTAGAAATAAGACTTAAAAAAAAAAAAAAAGAAATAAGAAATATGACTTAAGAAGTGGCCAGAGAAGGCAGCTTTTATATTTTTTAGACAAAGAAACAAATTTGTGAAGAATTGACAGGAAAAAGAAAATTAGGCTTTGGCTGCTTAATTAGCGAAGTATCTAAATAGAGTTTGGACTTGGGGTAGTAAATGAAAGTAGTAGCGATATTTGTTTACTTAGGTTTCTCAGACCCAAATTCCCTATTCTGGTGATAAGGGTGTCCTGCCTCCAAATGCAGGGAGTGCACCTTTCATAGGAGATTCATTTCCTGCTTTCAGAGACAGGGGAGAGTGTTAGAGTATCCCTCATGCGTTGGCCATTTCTTAAGTAACTTTAATTCAAAATAATCAATATACCATTGAGACATATTTTGGGGCAACCTGCCCTGCTCCCCAACATCTTCAAAATGGGATGCAATAATACACCCAACCTTTCTTAAATTGCCATGAAGACCTCTGTGATGGTTTGTCAAACATATCAAACATTTTGCACAGGTCCTGGCACAAAATAAACCTTCAATAAGCACTACAAATTAACTAAACACACTGATATTTAATAAAACCCACAGCAACTGATATCTTAAAATCTTTCCCATTATATCCCACTGCCATTAAATGAAAAAAGAAATTGATTTTATTATTGAGGAATTATTGGGCTGATATGTTCTGGTTATTTTCTATCTTTAAAAGGTACAGAAATGTGTATATCCTCTTTGACCACACAATTTCTCCACCTTGGGGCACTATGTCAGAGAAAAGAATCAGAAAATTTGTGTTTTCTTTCTCCCCCATATCCCAGATTTGCTGAATGAGACACCTCACAAACATATCAGATCAGCTGCACACTAAATGTTCATTTTGAAAGTGTTTGAGTCTCATAATTTTCAATTTATGCCATCTCATTACAGGAACTAATTCCAAATTCCTATGAGTTGTAGTTAAGTCTGACAGCCTTATATTTTTTCTTCCTGATTCAAGTTCTTTCTACAATTAAAATATTTTGAGGTCTGGCCACCCACCTTGAGGTTTTCTCTCTTGCTGAAGGATCTTATAAAGTTTTGTTCTGTACACTGCTAGCCTTATAAACTTTTTTCTTGACATCACTTAAACTTTTATCTCTGTAAATGTGTTTTCAAATATATTTGAGAGATGTTTGGCCTGAACCCAATGTAGATTGGATGTAGATTTTTTAAATGGATGGGTCAGAATGCAAATGGATCAGAATATTTATGAATGAGATAATTCCTTTCATAAAGGCACTAACAACTACTTTAACTAAAGGATATGAGAAGAAAACATGGCTGAATTCTTTTAACTAAAGAGTGGAAAATTCTTATCTTGACATACAACTTAAAATTCCATAAAGCTCCAACAAATTTGAAGATATGAAAATTAGAAAAAAGTGTCATGATGACAATTTCCATTAGCAAATCAAAGATGAGAAAAAATATCAAACATAATACTCAAATCACAGAAAGCTAAATTCTCAATCATTAAGTAAAAGACCAATAGAAAAATGGACAAAATATATGAATTTAGAAAATAAATTTAAATGACTTTTAATTTTTGAAATAATGATAAGCATGATTCATAAAAGAGAAATGCAGACTAACAGCTTTGAGACACCATGACAAAAAAAAAAAGTCATGAAACACGCACACTGCATTGGTGAAGGTGTGAAGGAGTTCTCATGCATTGCTTTTGAGAGTATAAGTTGGTAAACCTGTATGGAGGGAAATTTGTCTATAACTCAAAATTACAAATACACTTACTCTTTGAGGCACCAAGATTACTGCTAAGATTATATCCTTTTGGTGTTTATTAAGTAATAATTTGCAATTTGCTTGCAATTGCAATAAGTTGCAACAACTTTAATGTTCATCAATAGGAGACACATTTAAAAAGATTATGGGGGCTTCCCTGGTGGCGCAGTGGTTGAGAATCCGCCTGCCGATGCAGGGGATACAGGTTCGTGCCCCGGTCCGGGAAGATCCCACATGCTGCGGAGCGGCTGGGCCCGTGAGCCATGGCCGCTGCGCCTGCGCGTCCGGAGCCTGTGCTCCACAACGAGAGAGGCCACAACAGTGAGAGGCCCGCGTACCACAAAAAAAAAAAAAAAAAAAAAAAAAAAAAAAAGATTATGGTAGAGCTATACAAGGGAATATTACATAGCAGTTAAAAAGTATTAGAAGGTCTTTCTGTACTGATGGAAATGATTTCTAAAATACCTCATTAAATTAAGAAAGGAAGGTGTAAGCATGTGTGTAAAATATTATAGTCAGCTATCTCCATGTAACAAGGTTAGAAAAATAAGATATTTATACATACTTTTATATAACTTGCTTGAACACTCATGGCATATCTCTGGAAGGAAGGTCAAGAACCTAATATTACAGAGTTTTGTGGGGAAGGGAACTGGTGTTTTGGTACATGAATTCACATGGAGACTTTTCACCATAATTCTATTTGTCTTTTGATTTTTGAGCCATTTTAATATCTTGCTTGTACAGAATATAAATTTTAATTAAATTTTATAATAAACAATAAAGGTGTCTGTAGTTATTATTTTTGACATTTGTTTTAGTTAAAAATAATCTACTATGTGATTCTGATGACTATTCTGGTGAATGAATAAAACACTAGACACAGAGAGAAGTAAGGGGAGCAAACACAGAGAAAGGTAGGGGGAGCAAAAGATAATATAAATCAGCCTTAAAGATAACTCTTAAAGAGTTGGTGGAAACAAATATTTATAAAACTGTTATGTAAATTAAAATAAAAATTCCATTGACCCACCTTCTGAGGAACACAGCCCCCCTGCATACTGACGAGTTCAGGTGGACTACTCCAGACTATATAAAGAGCCAGGCCCAGGGCTGGTTAGGAGCTGATGCCTGGATATCTCTCCATTAATCGGAAGACCTTGAGCAATTTACTAGATTTTCCTATTTTTTTCACTTTAGATTCATAATGGGGATCTTTCACATGAGAAATTTCAACAGAAAAAAAAATCCCATACCATTTGGGGAAAGATCTTTTCCTCACTTCCCTGCTTCTTAAGGGGGTTGGGGTTCATCTTTTAGGATAATAGGCTAGAACTCTCTGTAACACTTCATTCATTCACTTACTAATTTATTTGTACATTACAGGAATGTTTTTTCCTTCCTTGGCTTTTGAGAGATGGGGAAATAATGCACATAAGTCCTGCCATTGTGTGCAGAGAGCTAGAGCTTTTCCCCATGTTCTCTTTGTGAGCAACACAACAATGTCAATGGCATTGTCCCTGTCCTAGGATACTAGGACATTTTTCAGATACTACATGCAGGAGAATCAAGTTCAGTCTCCTAGGGCTTCACTTATTGCATCTAAATAATCAATAAAATGTTTTCCTTTTTATTAACTTCATGGAGGATAATTGGGAATAATTAAGTATAATTGTTTATATTCAAATGTATTTTCCATTCTTATTTTCATTATCGACAAAGAAGATACAACTGTGAATAGTATCTTGGGAGCTCCTTGGAGCAAAGAGCTATATAAAAAATGGAGGAGTAGGCGATGGTGCAGAAAGATAAGACCATAGAGTTACAGGAGGCTGCTTGATTCATCCAGAGAAGTGAGGTGTGATGGCAAGTTGTATACCTCATTAGTTGGGTAAGGAGCCAGCATGAAATCATGAAAATCCAGACTTCTCTGACTCTAGAGATGTTGCTAAGCATCTATTAAACAATGGGCAGGAAAATGTTTTCTGGATATTACACAGAATATGTCTTAACATTTTAGGAACATCTGGAATGATGAGTTTTACAAGTAACGTTCCTTGCGAAGGCTACTCTGAGACGGGATGGGAACAAAGTTCATTGGAGAGTGCTCTAAGGAGAAATACTGTGTGAGGGGAATGGAAGATGCAGGACCAGGCAGTAGGAGAAGTTGAGCTGCAATACAGTAGGAACAGAGCCTTGAGCTGATTTTATGGGGTCTGGAATTGGCACTGAAGAACTATCCCAAATTAGGGCAAAGGGGCCAAATCTTTATCCCCCTCAATATTTTACTGTTATTCCAGATAATATAGGAGATTTGACCCCTAGAAAGGGGGTGTGATGTTGGACAAAGCTGCTCTCTTCAGCCAAAAGCCAATTTGGGAAAAGAACAGGAAGCAGTGCTGAGAGCTGTCTACACTAACACTCTCAGCACCTGGGAAAATTAATGCTTCAGTCCTGATGGTAGGCATCTGGTCAATTACCATAACACCCAGTACAAATGGAGATGATCAAGTTAAGGATGGGATTTTACTCATAAACTGCTACATATACCAAAAATTCAGTTCAGACTAATCATCTTTCTCTAAGAATGGTGTGGATAGACCAATTGCATCTTCTCTTGGATAAAAACTCCATGTGGCTGCTTTGAGTTATTCTAATAGTCACTTCCAGGATTTCTCCAGAATCTGATAGAGAAGGATTTGTGTTTGGCACTGGCATTAACCTATATTCCTGGCACAGGTCTTCATCCTCTCAAACACACACCTGAGAACTCAAATAGCTCACAGTTGGAACTGCCTGCAAGATTACTTGTGATGACAAAATGGAAAGGTTCAAGCCAAGAAAATTTAAAAAGACATAAGGTATGACAGATGATGCCTCCCACCAAGAAAGCCAAGGGCAAGTTAATCCACCCTTACCTGAGGGCATTCGGATGTAAAGAAAACTGTGTACAAATCACAGCTGAGTCCTTCTCAGTCAGCAGAAACAGAAGTGGGCTGTGTAGTGTGTGCAGATGAAGGAAGTGATTGCCTGCACAGTGTGATTCTGAGTGATCGGAAAGCGCTAAGTTTTCAAAGTACTCCCTCCAGAAGTAGTTTATTTCCTGAAATTCCACCATGCCTTACTTATGTATTAAGATAAGGAATACAAATGGAGAATAACAGCACAAAGAATACTAGAGCAATTTTTCTATGGAGGGAAAAATGCATGCAGACACAAGATCCAAGAGAGAGAAGGATGATTCATCAAGAGAAGAGGGGTCAAAAACACATGTGAAGTGGCTGGGAACAATGATGACTAATTCCAGTTATGCAGGGTTTGGAAAAGAATGGTTCTGACAAGGACTTTAAAGAATTTTTGTTCTCCCTCAATCCAACATTCTCTCAAGTATTACCCTTGAGTGTCTGGAGTATTCTCAAAATGGACAAGCTTAGACAGCACACTTTGTAGAATAAAATAATTTTTAAAATTATAATCATTTACAAACTACTTTATTGGTGCCAGGCACTGTGCTAAAAGTTATATGTAATTGATTTAATTTTATTCTCACAAAATCTATGAGAGACATTATAATTTCTATTTCACAGTTGAAGAAATTGAGGATAATGGTGGTAGAGTGGCTTCCAAAATTGTATAGCTAGGGAGTGAGAGAGACAGGCCTGTATGACTTCAAAGCCCACTCTCCTAAGCACTGGTTGATTACTTTGCTATTCTGGTTTGTGTGTGGATCATGTGTGTAGAGTTTTCTTAAACTTGCATTTGAGCTAGAAGATTCCACTAAGTTTGTTCTTTTTGGTTACTATAAACAATTAACAAGTGGTGTTGATATCTCCTTTAGAGTGCCAAGGAGGAAACTCAAGTGATTCGAATAACTGTTAAGAAGATCAATATGATCAATCAACCAGAAAGCTAAATTTGTGTTTCCCATTTGTCTAAGACTATGTAGAGTCAGTGATACACCAAGGAAATACACCATATACTTTAGGATCCTATGTTGTAGGTGAAATTAATTAGAACCTAAATTTTTCTACAGCTTCAGAAAAAGACAGTGTAATATGTGCCCAGTTTGCAGTAAGGGGAAGACGCTGCAAAGGGAACTGAGGAGAGTAAATTTGTGTATGCTTGTATCATCCAGAAGAATGTCCTTTCCTCCGTTCAACTTTCACAATGTCCACATGTAACCTCCTTTGTTCTTCCTCTGTATTTCTCTATGCCTTCATGAGAGTCGTTAAAAGATAAACTGAGGTATATTAAAGATTTTAAGAGTTTATTTGAGCAAAAGTTGATTTGAATTGGGAAGCATTCAATCTAGGAAACAGATAGTAGCTCCAAGGGTTGTATGAAATGAAATACTTTTGTAGCCGGAGGCAGAGGGAAAAGGAAGTTATACTAGGAAAAAAAAAATTGGGTTGGTTATTGCAAAGTTACTTTCCTTTAGGGCATGACAGAGGTGTATCGGGCAAATTACCTAACTAGTGCTGGTCAGGCAATTCCTGAATGACTGGTTTAAGATTTCATTTCTGGGAGAGTTGAAATGGTAATTAAGTTTTGATTTGGTGATGTGAGGCTTAACATAAGCAACTTCATTTGGGGAGTGTTTTCTTGTCTTTAACAAATTATCCCTTTTGATCATGATTCTAAGCCCAAGAGACATGATTGAAAGAAAAATTAAGGCATAAGGGCTACTTCCAGCTACCACTCTGGCATTCTCAGTTTTTTTCTGAATCTCTGTGTGGCATTGCCAAGTTCCCTTTCTTTAAATTGGTCATTCTCTTTGCTCCTTTTTCTGACATTGCATTCCTAGGGATACCATTTACTCAGTGGCTAGTGACTGCAAAATACATTTAAAGCTTTGAAAGAATGCAATGTATTGGAGAGTCTTAGCATGATAATTCCCAATGTCTGGAGTGTACTTTGATGATCCTCAAGACCTAAACCAATCAGAATCAAAGAAGTCAAAGAGAGATCCCATTGAAGGAGTCACTTTCTTAAGCCAGGTGGCTTGGTCAGCCTTTTTATATAGCTGAGTCTCAATTTCCCCAAAAGCTTCAATCCAAGTGCATCATGTAGTGGTGACCATAGCACAAACACCTTCTTGTTTAGCTAAAAGATAATCAAGGGCTATCATACTATCAAGAATAACAGTGACCACAGTGTGTAGGGATTTTTGTTGGGCAGCTATTGCTTTAGCAGCAGATTCCACAGTAACTTCAAGAGTTAAGAAGAGATTCCTAATCATAGGCTCATTTCCACTTATTCCTAGGCAGGGGAGTAAAGATATACTAAAGGAAACAAATTTTGAACCATGAATGTCTCCTGGTATTTCCCATTTGAGTTTGTGGCTTAGAACTGGAAAAGTAACAGCCATGGAGAGCAATAAAATGTAAGGCTCTGTAGACTGCACAGGCAGTTTTATTCTGGTTACCATTGTTCTGTGTTCCCTTCTTTGTACAAAGCCTGGATGAAACGTTCCATATTTGGGGTTGTTAAACAGACACCGGGAAATGGATCCTCCAGGACTAGGGAATCTGACACAGTAGAGAGGGGGCTGAGTTTGTGTCAGAGAAAATGAGGTTTTGAAAATCAGGACAAATTTTGTGAAGGGCAGAAACACAGGATCATTGGCATTGTGGCAAAAACAGTCATTTGGAGGTTGAATTACCCTCCTTTGCAATGGCCTGAGATATGTGAAAAATGGCATTATTTTTCTAATAATGCCAGAGTATGCTCAGGTAGATGGTCAGAGAGGGAAGAGGAATGGAAAGAAACTTTCTCAATCTGACTTCTTGGGTAGAAGCAGTCTACCTTGATATTGGCTACTTCTCTTTCTAGTCAATTTGATTTTGAGATCTCCAGCATTTGCTCAGGACCAGATGTCAAGGAGAACCTTCTTCAGTTGTGAAATATGCACGCAAGATTTTGTACCTTATAATCCGGGAAGGGTACAAGGAGTCAAGAGTACTTGGCATCAGAGTAAAACAATACTGTCTGTAAATGACAAAAGACTTTAAAGTGCCCATGATTAAATATTTGATGAGAGTTTATTACAATAGAATTGTCAAGGACATTTGGTTATTTCTGTGACATATGACATTCTTAGGTAAAACTGGAATTATGACTGATAACACTATACCAAAACACATCACATTTTTAGGAATTTCATATAATTTCTACAGCACATATTAATAACTTCATTCACACAAATATAACCTAAGAAGTTTTATCATCACTTATTTAGCAATGCTTCCCATGTCAGTTAACATACCAAATAAACCTAATTATTTTAACATCACTCTTTTACAAGATATGAGACAAATCCTTTTAGAGTTTACAGCAGCCCTCTGGGAAATCTCAAAGTTAGTTTGAGATAGAAAAGATTCTAATTAGAATTTGACTTGGGGAAGTAGTCAATTGTCAAATTTTTTGAATATATGACTGAATGAGATCACAGATCTTTAGAAAAACATAATTATCTATTTAACTAAAGTGACAACAGAAGATTTTAAAGGCAAATAGAGAATGTTAATAGTTGTGAACAAAACTTTGCTTACTAAAGAGAGAACTAGGTTTTCTTAAGTAATCAAAGACCTGATAAAGACAAAATGAAATGGTAAGTTATTTTGGTAAGACACAAAATCGTTGCTTTCCAGGTAGATTACTCAAAAGGTGAAAATAAACAAAAACAAAAAACAAACAAAAATACTTTCACAATCTCTTATCCCGAGAAGACCAATAGTCCAATGAAACTTTTTGTTACATTAACAGAGAGAAAACCAAATTTTGTATCAGTGTACTTTCAATATTAAACCTCATTGATTAAAAATTTAAACCAACCCATTCCAATATTAGCCAGGTTGACCACACATAAAATTCCTTTCCAAGGATTCCTTTGCCCCAAACCATTTACAAATACATCTGTTCAGATTTTGTCCTATGCTCTTCTTCTTTCTTATTCTGGAACAATAAGTTATTTTACTTTCCTTATCTACTTTCCATACCCAGTTGTTTCCTTTCCTCCTTACAATTTCTAAGTAGTTTTAGTTACATATATCGATTAGAGTTCCTAACACTTAGAATCCTTAATTCATAGTGAAAACATTGTGGACTTTTTGTAATAATAGCATTCTGTGCATTGGCAAATATATAAATATATTTCATAATTCTATAAGTATATTCTTCCTCATAGTAAATTTTTAAATGTAGCACAAAACATGTGTGCTAATAGACTCAAATATCTTGAGATCCTCTGGGAAAGGAAACACAAAGTGAAAAAAAAATGATGTTCAGTCATTAATGTTTCAATATTTTATTGTATTTAGAAATGGTCTAGATATTCAATGAATATCCATCATTAAACTTATGCCAGTATAACTTAAGGTTTCAAGTTTGCCAAAAAGATTTTGGAAACCATTTTTTAGCAGACATACCATAAAGAATACTTATTGTTGAAAAGTTTATAATTTACTCTTACATCTAATTAATTCACTTGTTCTTAACAATTATGTTTAGATTACTCACGATAATTTCATGGGTCATTAAACAGTTATTCATCATCTTAAGTTGTCTTTCTTGCTGACAAATTCTGAAAGAGAGATAACATGAGCTTATTCGACTTTTAGTAAACTTAGGTAAATTAAAAGCATTACATTTAATGCTAATAATGCTAAAGTTATGTCTGTTTTAATTAAACTAACAAACTTAAACTAGATTTTTGGAGTTATATTGTGACTCCACATTGTGAGGGTCCCCAAACTGATGGTTGTGTACTTTTCATAACACAAAAGGAGACAAAAAAGGGGAGACCTTCAAGATGGTGGAGGAGTAAGACATGGAGATCACCTTCCTCCCCACAAATACCTCAGAAATACATCTACATATGGAACAACTCCTACAGAATACCAACTGAACAATGACAGAAGACCTCAGACTTCCCAAAAGACAAGAAACTCCCCACGTACCTGGGTAGGACAAAAGAAAAAAGGAAAAACAGAGACAAAATAATAGGGACGGGATCTGTGTCTCTGGGAGGGGGTTGTGAAGGAGGAAAAGTTTCCAAACACTAGGAAGCCCCTTCACAGGTGGAGACAGGGGGTGAGTGGGGGGGGGGGGTCAGAGCCATGGAGGAGAGCGCAGCAATAAGGGTGTGGATGGCAAAGTGGAGAGATTCCCACTCAGAGGATTGGTCCTGATCAGCACTCACCAGCCCACGAAGCTTGTCTGCTCAATTATCAGCCAGGACCGGTGGGGGCTGGGAGCAGAGGCTCAGGCTTCTGAGGTCGGATCCCAGGGAGTGAACTGGGGTTGGCTGCATGAAAACAGCCTGATGGGAGCTAGTACACCACAGCTAGCCAGGAGGGAGTTTGGACCTCCCTAAGAGGCAAGAGACTATTGTTTTGGGGTGCACAAGGAGAGGGGATTCAGAGCACCACCTAAACGAGCTCCAGAGACAGGCGCAAGTGGCAGCTATCAGTGTGGACACCAGACACAGGCATGAGATGCTAAGGCAGCTGCTGCACCTGCCGAGAAGCCTGTGTGCAAACACAGGTCACTATCCACACCTCCCCTCCTGGAAGACTGTGCAGCATGCCACTGCCAGTGTCCCATGACGCAGAGACAACTTCCCTGGGAGAACACACAGCACACCTCAGGCTGTTGCAACATCATGCAGGAATCTGTCACTTCAAGCTGTCCTGCATTCTATACCTGTCCCTCCCCAAGCCTAAGTGACCCAGAACCCCTGAATCAACTGCTACTTTAACCCCATCTTGTCTGAACAAAGAACAGAAGCCAGAGGGTGACCTACATGCAGAGGCAGGGCCAAATAAAAAGCTGAACACCAGGAGCTGTGTGACAAAGAAGAGAAAGGGAAATTTGTCCCAGCGGCCTCAGGAGCAGCAGATTAAATCTTCACAATCAACTTCATGTACGCTGCATCTCTGGAATACCTGAATAGACAAAGAATCATCCCAAAACTGAGGCTGTGGATTTTGGGAGCAACTGTAGACTTGGTGTTTGCTCTCTGCATCTAATTTGTTTTCTGGTCTTATGTATATCTTAATTTAATATTTAGAGTTTATTACCAATGGTAGATTTGTTTATTGATTTGGTTGCTCTCTTCCTTTATTCTTTTATAATATATATATATATATATTTTTTTTTTTTCTTTTTCTCTTTTAGTGAGTGTGTATGTGTATGCTTCTTTGTGTGATTTTTGTCTCCATAGCTTTGCTTTTACCATTTGTCCTATGGTTCTGTCTGTCTGTTTATTTTTATTTATTTATATTTTTAGTAGAGTTTTTAGTGTTTGTTATCATTGGTGGACATGTTTTTGGTTTGGTTTCTCTCTTCTTCTTTCTTTTTTTTTTTCTTTTTTAAAAATTACTCTTCAATTCTTTTCATTTTTAAAGTTTTTTAAAACTTTTAATTTTAATAACTTTATATTATTTTATTTATTTTTTCTTTCTTTCTTTTTTCTACATTTTATTCTGAGCCATGGGGGTGACTGGGTCTTGGTGCCTTAGCCGGGTGTCAGGCCAGTGCCTCTGAAGTGGGAGAGCTGAGTTCAGGACATTGGTCCACCAGAGACCTCCTGGCTCCATGAAATATACAATGGCCAAAGCTCTCCCAGAGATCTGCATCTCAAAGTTAAGACTCAGCTCCACTCAATGACCAGAAAGCTCCAGTGTTGGAGACAACATACCAAACAACTAGGAAGACAGGAACACAACACCACCCATTAACAGAGAGGCTGCCTAAAATCATAATAAGTTCACAGACAGCACAAACCACACCATCAGACGTGGTTCTGTCCATCAGAAAAACAAGATCCAGTCTCATCCACCTGAACACAGGCACAATTCCCCCTAACCAGGAAGCCTACAAAATCCACTGAGCCAACTTTACCCACTGGTGGCAGACACCAAAAACAATGGGAACTACAAACTCACGACCTACAAAGGAGACTATAAACACAGTAAGTTAAGCAAAATTAAAAGACACAGAAATATGCAGCAGATGAAGGTGGAAAGTAAAAACCCACAGATAAAACAGATGAAGAGGAAACTGGCAATCTACCTGAAAAAGAATTCAGAGTAATGATAGTAAAGATGATCCAAAAACTTGGCAAAAGAATGGAGAAAATATAAGAAAAGTTTAACAATGAACTAGAAGAATGAAAGAGCAAACAAACAATGATGAACCACATAATAAATGAAATTTAAAATTCTCTAGAAGGAATCAATAGCAGAATAACTGAGGCAGAAGAATGGATAAGTGACCTGGAAGATAAAATAGTGGAAATAACTTTCACTGAGAAGAATAAAGAAAAAATAATGAAAATAATTGAGGACAGTCTCAGAGGTCTCTGGGACAAAATTAAACATACTAACATTTGAATTATAGGGGTCCCAGAAGAAGAGAAAAAGAAAGAAACTGATAAAATATTTGAAGAGATTATAGTTGAAAGCTTCCCTAATATGGGAAAGGAAATAGTCAATCAAGTCCAGGAAGCACAGAGAGTCTCATACAGGATAAATCCAAGGAGAACAATGTCAAGACACATATTAATCAAACTATCAAAAATTAAATAAAAAGAAAAAAATATTAAAGCAGCAAGGGAAAAACAACAAACAGCATACAAGGGAATCCCCATAAAGTTAACAGCTGAAATTTCAACAGAAACTCTGCAAGCCAGAAGGGAGTGGAAGGAAATATTTAAAGTGATGAAAGGAAAAACCTACAACCAACATTACTCTACCCAGAAAAGATCTCTTTCAGATTCAACAGAGAAATTAAAACCTTTACCAATAAGTAAAATCTAAGAGAATTCAGCACCACCAAATCAACCTCACAACAAATGTTAAAGCAACTTCTCTAAGCAGGAAACATGAGAGAAGGAAAAGACCTATAATAACAAACCCAAAACAATTAAGAAAATGGTAACAGGAACATACATATCAATAACTACCTTAAATGTAAATGGATTAAATGCTCCAACCAAAAGACATAGACTGGCTGAATGGATACAAAAACAAGACCTGTATATATACTGTCTATAAGACACCCACTTCAGAACTAGAGGCACATACAGACTGAAAGTGAGGGGTTGGAAAAAGATATTCGGTGCAAGTGGAAGTCAAAAGAAGACGGAGGAGAAATTCTCATATTAGGAAAAACAGACGTTAAAATAAAACTACTACAAGAGACAAAGAAGAACACTACATAATGATCAAGGGATCAATCCAAGAAGAAGATAAAACAACAATAAATATTTATGCACCCAACATAGGAGCACCAAAATACATAAGGGAAATGCTAACAGTCATAAAAGGGGAAATCGACAGTAACATAATCATAGTCGGGGACTTTAACACACCACATTCAGCACTGGACAGATCATTCAAAATGAAAATAAATAAGGAAACACAAGCTTTAATTGATACATTAAACAAGATGGATTTAATTGATATTTATAGGGCATTCCATCCAAAAACAACAGAATACACTTTCTCTTCAAGTGCTCATGGAACATTATCCAGTATAGATCATGTCTTGGGTCACAAATCAAGCATTGGTCAATTTAGGAAAATTGAAATTGTATCAAGTATCTTTTCCGACCACTATGCTATGAGACTAGATATCAAATAGAGGAAAGAAATCTGTAAAAAATACAAACATATGGAGGTTAAACAATACACTGCTAAATAACCAAGAGGTCACTGAAGAAATAAAAGAAAATCAAGAAATACTTAGAAACAAATGACAATAAAACATGACAACCAAAAACCTATAGGATCCAGCTAAAACAGTTTAAGAGGGAAGTTTATAGTGATACAATCCTACCTCAACAAACAAGAAAAAGCTCAAATAAACAACACAACCTTACACGTAAAACAATTTGAGAAAGAACAACAACAAAACACCCAAGTTTAACAAAAGGAAAAAAAAATCATAAAAGTCAGATGAGAAATAAAGGAAAAAGAAAGAAAGAAAATGTAAGATCAATAAAACTAAAAGCTGGTTCTTTGAGAAGGTAAACAAAATTTATAAACCAGATCCATCAAGTAAAAAAGGGAGAAGATTCAAATCAGTAGAATTAGAAATGAAAGAGGAGAAGTAACAACTGACACTGAAGAAATACAATGGATCATGAGATTACTACACACAACTATATGCCAATAAAATGGTCAGAATCCAACAGCAAATTTAAAGGATCATACACCAACTTCAACTGACGTTTATCCCAAGAATGCAAGGATTCCTCAATATATGCAAATCAATCAATGTGATACACCATACTAACAAATTGAAGGATAAAAAACATATGATCCTCTCAATAGATGCAAAAAAAACTTTGAACAAAATTCAACACCCATTTATGATTAAAAAAAACCTCCAGAAAGCAGGCATAAAGGGAACTTATTTCAACATAATTAAAGCCATATATGAAAAACTCACAGCCAACATCATTCTCAATTGTGAAAAACTGAAACCATTTCCTCTAAGATAAGGAACAAGAAGATGTTGTCCATTCTCACCACTAATATTCAATGTAGTTTTGGAAGTTTTAGCCACAGCAATCAGAGAAGAAAAAGAAATAAAAGTAATACAAATTGGAAAAGAAGAAACAAAGCTGTCATTGTTTGCAGATGACATGATACTATATATAGAGAATTCTTAAAATGCTACTAGAAAACTATTAGAGCTAATAAATGAATTTAGGTAAAATAGCAGGATACAAAATTAATGCACAGAAATCACTTGCATTCCTATACACTATTGATGAAAAATCTGAAAGAGAAGTTAAGGAAACACTCCCATTGCAACAGAAAGAATAAAATACCTAGGAATAAACTTATCTAAGGAGAAAAAAAGACCTCTATGCAGAAAACTAAAATACACTGATGAAATAAATTAAAGATGATTCAAACAGATGGATTGATATACCATGTTCTTTGATTGGAAGTATCGACATTGTGAAAATGACTCTAATACCCAAAGCAATCTACAGATTCAAAGTAATCCCTATCAAACTATCAATGGCATTTTTCACAGAATTAGAACAAAAAATTCCACAATTTGTATGGAAACACAAAAGACACTGAAGAGCCAAAGCAATCTTGAGACAGGAAAATTGAGCTAGAAGAATCAGGCTCCCAGACTTCAGACAATACTTCAAAGCTACAGTAGTCAAGAGAGTATGGCAATGGCACAAAACCAGAAATATAGATCACTAGAACAGGATCAAAATCCCAGAGATAATCACACGCACATATGGTCACATTATTTTTGTTAAAGGAATCAAGAATATACAATGAAGAAAAGACAGTCTCTTCAATAAGTGGTGCTGCTAAAACTGGACAGCTACATGTAAAAGAATAAAATTAGAACACTCCTTAACTCCATACACAAAAATAATCAAAATGGATTAAAGACCTAAATGTAAGGCCAGACACTATAAAAATTGTAGAGGAAATCATAGGCAGAACACTCTTTGATATGTCACAGCAAGACCCTTTTTGACCCACTTCCTAGAGAAATGGAAATAAAATCAAAAATAAACAAATGGTACCTAATGATACTTCATAGCTTTTGCACAGCAAAGGAAACCATAAACAAGGCAAAAAGACAACCCTCAGAATGGGAGAATATATTTACAAATGAAGCAACTGACAAAGGTTTAAGCTCCAAAATTTATAAGCAGCCCATACAGCTCAATATTAAATAACAAAGAAACCCAATCCAAAAATGGGCAGAAGACCTAAATAAACATTTCTCCAAAGAAGATATACAGATTGCCAACAAACACATGAAAGGATGATCAACATCAGTAATCATTAGAGAAATGCAAATGAAGACAACAATGAGGTATCACCTCACACTGTTCAGAATGGTGATCATCCAAAAATCTGCAAACAGTAAATGCTGGAGAGGGTGTGGAGTAAAGGGAACCCTCTTGTACTGTTGGTGGGGATGTAAATTGATACAGCCAGTATGGAGAACAGTATGGAGGTTCCTTAAAAAACTAAAAATAGAACTACCATATGACTCAGCAATCACACTACTGGGCATATATACTCAGAAAACCATAATTCAAAAGGAGTCAAGTACCACAATGTTCACTGCAGCTCTATTTAGAATAACCAGAACATGGAAGCAACCTAAGTTTCCATGGACAGATAAATGTTTAAAGAAGATGAGGCACATATATACAATGGAATATTACTCAGCCATAAAAAGAAACAAAATTGAGTTATTTGTGGTGAGGTGGATGGACCTAGCATCTGTCATACAGAGTGAAGTATGTCAGAAGGAGAAAACCAAATAGCGTATGCTAACACACATATATGGAATCTAAAAAAAAAAAAAAAAAAAAAAAAAAAAAGGACTGTTTCTGAGGAACCTAGCTGCAAGACAGGAATAAAGACACAGACATAGAGAATGGACTTGAGGCCATGGGGAGGGTGAAGGCCAAGCTGGGAGGAAGTGAGAGATGGCCAGGTACTTATATCCACTACCAAATGTAAAATTGATAGCTACTGGAAGTAGCCACAGAGAACAAGGAGATCAGCTCGGTGCTTTGTGACCACCTAGAGGGGTGGGATAGGGAGTATGGGAAGGAGATGTAAGAGGGAGGAGATATGGGGTATATGTATATGTATAGCTGATTCACTTTGTTATAAAGCAGAAACTAACACACCATTGTAGTGCAAATATACTCCAATAAAGAGGTTAAAAAAATAATAAAGGAGACAAAAAAGAAGTAGGTAGCATGGTATATCAAGGACTGATAACCAGTGGGTACCCAAACATAAATTCATGAGTTACAAATCAAAGATAAAATTCTTACAAATATTTTCTCCCATCAATCTGAACTTGTAAAAGAAGGCCAACAGTAGATTTTATTTTCCTTTCTCAACCAGACACCACAGATAGAAATCTGGGAGTGTTGACTTCAGAAAGAATCCTTTCCATTTGCTAGCTTCTGAAAGTTCTATCAGGATCCTCTTTGCAGTCTCTGGGGTGAGTGGGGTGACCCAACAGGTCTTATCCTGGTCACCAGAAACTGTACAGGAGAAAAATATTTTTCTCTCTACCCTTTAGAGTGTTTACTTGAGACTCCTTTGTCTCTAGAGTACCTTATAATTGGATAGGCATATTTAGGTTAAAAGTTCTCCTCTGTGGCCACTGTAATTTGAGATTATCTTCAGTAAGTTTAGCCTTATTATTCAGCCTTAAAACAAAATTGTATTCAACTGAGGCCTTATAATGGACCCAGTTTATATCAAACACATCCCCACCCCAGACTCAGTCCACTTTCTAAATTGGTCCAATCCAAACCCAGACTGAATTCAGTTTCTAAATCAGACCCAGTCTGTCCCTGGAACCAGTCCGACCAGTGTCCAGGTCCTAAGTCAGACCCAGTGTGACTTCAGCCGATTTCAGACTCTGTCCAGAAAAAGAAATGCTCAAATAAAGTCTCATAACACAAAAATTGTGTGTCTAGAATCTGAGAGAGCCTTGCTCGCCACCTCCAGAAGCAGAGAGAAAACAGGAGCTTAGGGGCTCCACAGGCATCCACGTCTGGTTGCTTGTTGCTCCTGGGGGGTGTTGGTGGTCTCCTTTTGTTCCCTCTTCTGACCCCAGAACTGTCAAAAGTCAAACGAAGGCACATAAAAATTTTGAGTTTATTTGAGCAAAAATAGATTTTAGTCAGCCAGTCTCTAAACCAGCAGATAGAAAGGAGCTCCAAGGACCAAAATGAAAGACTTTTAGAAACAGAAGGGAGAGGGAACAAAGAAGTTATAGTAGGCAGAAAAGTGGGTTGGTTATTGCAAAGTTACTTTTGTTGGGAGGTTATGGCAGGGGACTATCAGGCAAATTTCCTAGCTAGTGCTGACCAGGTGATTCCTGAATGACTGGTTTAAGATTCCATTTGTGGAGAGCCAAAACCATACTTGAGTTTTGGTTTGGTGAAGTGACTTCATTTTGGACCTGTTGTCTTATCACACTGTGTTCTAAATATTTACCTAACTCTCTCTCTAATGAGAACATAAGCTTGTAGAAATCACAGCCTATGTCTTTTATCTTTTAATCCTTACCCTTAACGCCTTATTTTATCTTTAGAATGCAATCATTTCTTTAATTGGGTAATAATGATTGATTAAAAGACTTTGAAAAATAGAAATCATTATTTACATGTAAGTTATTTTCCTTGTCATTGAAACTCATAATTGCACTCTCAACCTTCTTTGTGGATTGAATTTTTGTATATTATCATTTAAATGCAGTGGAGGAACTAGCTATTTTTTAGTAGTATTTTGATGAATACTCTTGTAAAGGAAAGAATCACCTTGGAGTTTAAAAGAATTCTGATTTCCATACATCATGTTTGCTTCAAGCAGTGAGGATCTGTATGTGGTCGGATGGAGAAAAGCTGGGAAACATAGCTTTGTGGGCTGGACTGGAATTTAATATGTATTTTAAAATACAAATTGCATCTTCACATGGTGAGGTCCATGTTGCAATGATGGAAAGAAAATCTGTATTTTTGTAAGCAGGTTTCCACTGCAATAATCTTAAAAACACTATAAAATGGAGATGCCGATAACCATGTGGAAATAACAGGAGGAAAAAAATAATCACACATAACTTCTCATTTTCTTAATAATAGCTTCCTTATTTTCCTGAGTTTATTCCACCTAAACTTAGCTTGAATAATATTAAAATACGTATGTTTTATGGATGAAGGTTTTTGTTTTGTTTTGTTTTTTTCCTTTTTCCCTCCACTATCTCACCAGACAAAAGAAATGAGGTGGTGGAAGGCAGAGGACTAGTTAGTGGGGAAAAGGGAGCCAGAAAGAGGGGAAGGCAGATAGAAATGAGAACAGGAATAACAATATTCAACTCTAATAGAAGAGACATGCAATACTGCTAGAAGATGTCTGCATCGTATTTTTTTAAGAGGGAGGAGTTTGATAGGTAAGATAACTATTCTCTGATTCATTCATTGAACAAATAATCAATTACTGAATAATCATTTGTTTGGGGCTCATGAGATAGAGCAGTAAACAATGCTCAGGCATGGTCTTGTAGTGTTTACTCTCAGCCTATAATGAGAGACTTCTCTTTTCTGGTAGGTTCTGGATTTTAATTCTACAATATTGTCTAATGAATGGATTCAGTAACTTTATCTGTGAGTCCTCACACACATCTCATAAAGGGTGATGTAGGGTAAGAGATGAGCTGCCACTAGGATAAATTCTGGAAGAGAGCGCACAGGCACCTGGTCACGTACCATAGCTGAAGTACCTTAAATCCAAGACATGACACAAGGACTTTTGGGGAAGCACAAACATCCTGGCTAATGTTTCAGTTTACTCTGCCAAATCCATCTTCTCATATTTGATGGGTGAGGAAACAGAGTCAGCATCTTCTTATATAATGGAGTCATTTATTATTATTGTATAATTATTTCTGAGTATTAATGATTGGTGCATTTATGTTCATTTCTATTTGAGTACAGAAATTACAGTCTCATACACCTTGGTCATAGCTCCATAAACCTTTAAAAACATATGAGAAAATCACAATATTATTTTTCCCTATTTTCTCTTGTGTCTGGACCTGCAGTCTCAATCAAAAGAGAATGTTCTGGAAGGGGATGCCTGAAAGCCTTGAGACTATATGATGTGCTCAGAGTGACATGCTTTAGTTTGCTATTGTGCTTTTCATCCTTAGTTAAGTCCACGGCTCTCTTCCAATGCCTGGCCCCGGGACATCCTCTGAGTATCTTCTCTTCTCCCACCAACAGCATCCACCGCTCTCCTTCTTAGGCTCACTGAAAAGCTGCTCAGACCCTGAGCTGCCCCTTTGCTGCCCCTTCAGGTCCTGTTCTCAAATTTCTCCAAAGTACAGTCAATCTGAGCATAGATTGAGATAATGCCTCACCAGCAAGCACAGCTATCAGCAGTCCCAGCCCTGCTTTCTCTCCAGGTGGTGACAAATGTTGTAATGAGAAACCCCTTCTTTCACTACGTTTGACTTTACCTTGACTCTTAAAATATCTAACAGGAATTACATTTTGTTTTTAGTCTTTTTTTGTTTTGTTTATTTGTTTTGTTTTGTTTGTTATGAGAGTGACTTGAAGCCTCATTGTACTTAAAGGTGTTTCTTGAGCCAGTGGGAGCTGTAATGGAGGGGAGGAGAGGGTGAAGTCAGAGCTCAGTAAAATTATTATGCAGTGGGAACATTTTTTCTGAGAATGATTGGATATCTCTAGTTGACATGGAGTCATCACAGGGTTCATTTCCTCACTGTCTTTGTTCTGGCTTTTCCTAGTCTCCTGACACTTCTCCAATAAGATATAATTCCAAAGCCATTATGTTTGATCATGTTTGTTCCCATATATATCCAATTCTTAAATTCCCTCAACAAGGTTGATCTGAATTTAAAGTAAAATATGGATTACTCCATCCTTTAACCAAATTCCCTATTGCGCTCAAATTAATGCTGCTGCCTGCCAAACAAACAGAGCTTTTCTGGTGGGGTGATGGAATCCCAGACTGTATTCTAAAGGAGACCATACGAGTCATACAATGAGAAAACTAGGCCTAAAGATGCTGATGTATTAAATCAAGGTCACACAGCTCCTTAGTGGTACCCCCAAGAAATCAAGTCCCCCAACCCCTAAACCAGGGCTTGTCCTATCTCATAGCTCTGTCTCACTTTCTAGTCATTTTTAAATATCATTTTCATTACAAACTGTCTCATTTACCCATGATGACAGCAGAAGGAAGGGCAAAATATTAAAATGCTAAGAAATGCTAAATTGTGCCTCATCTGACTCACATTTGAAAAGATTATTTTATTATATGCCTAGTGCAATGTAATAAAGACCACAGTCTGTACAGTGAGGCTGCCTGGGATTGCAGTCCAACTCCACCAATTACTAGTTTTGTAACCTTGGGCTAGGTGCTCACCTTCCCTCTTTCCTCATCTGTAAAACAGGGATAATAATCGTACCTTCCTCATGGGTTATTGCCAAGACTAATGTTAATACATGTAAAGTGAGAAAAATGTTTGACATATGGTAAGAGTTAGGTAAGAATTGTTTTTTATTATTTTCTGATGACAACTTTGGCGCTGAGAAAACTCTAAGTGGAAAAGATCAGAAGGAACTGAAAGTATTAGAATTTCTTTCAATTTCTATCTCCATTCTATTTTCCTCTTCAACCATTATTTCTCTTTACCTAATTTGAGTCCTGAGGTGCATGTTTGTTTTATTATTTTACTTGCTTATGTACTTCAGGACCAAGCACTGTTCTCCAAAAAATTCATGCCCAGGTGATGGGTGGTGAGTCAGAGACTATGGTAGGTGACAAGTGTGCGTGATCTAAGGTCAATAGAACAGAATGTTGGATAGGGAATAGCACATGCTCCTTGTTTCATGATCTTTCTGTTTTAATGGTATTGGAAATTCATTCATTCAAAATATAGTATAAAGTGTCTAGAGTGTGCTAGACACTCTTCACATCAATGGACAATGCAGATGAACACCTCTGCCCTCCTAGTGCTTATAGTACATAAAGGGAAGATGCAAAACAAAATCAATAAGAAAATTAGATGTGTATTAACAATGGAAAAGTGCTGAAGGGGAAAATAATAGAGAGGAGGTGTGGAGGGTATTGAGAAAGGTTGGTTTAGCTAGGATGGGGAGGGAGGGCTTCGCTGCATAAGTGACATTTGAGCAACGTATTGCAAGGAACATCAGGAGACTACAATGCTGGCCAAGAGAAGAGCAAGTGAGGAGGCCTGTGTGGGAAAGAGCTTGGTGTGTTCAAACGACATCAGGTGATCAGAGGGAATGACTCAGCAAATGGGAGTAAAAGTGGTCAATGATCTGAGTGAGGTCCAAGAGGTACCAGAGGCCCAGGTCATGTTGACTCAGAGGATGTTGTCAGGCAAATGTGGGTGTTTTGAGCAGGTGAATGACATGTTCTGACTTACATATAACAGAATTACTCTGCTGGTTATTTTGAAAATATACTGTGCCAGAGACATTGCAAGCAACATCCCATTTAATTACATCCCCTACAAGGTGGATTGAGTTTTCCAAGATGAAAATTGAGGCATATAGAGGCTTGTAGTAACAGATCAGGGATTCAAATTCAGAGATTCCTATATTCTTAACCATTATTTCCTTCTGCCTCCTACATTCTTTTAAACTGTAGTCATATCACGGCTATGGAAGAACTTCTCATTTTTCCAGCAGTCTCCTTCTCCTTTGTTCCATTTGCATTTGTGAATTAGAGAAGATCTGCATGTTTACCCCATTAACATAATAACCTGGAAAAAATGTGTATGGAAACCAGATGTCAACTCTCCAGGCATGTGTGTCAGCCTGACAAACTGATGTGAATTACATGAGTTGATATAAGCTATGCTGAGATTATACCAAAAATAATATGTATCAATATTGCAAGGAGAAGCTGAGATAAAGTGAGGGCTTAGGGACATATCAGGTCCATCTTCTTCAGAGAGGACAGCTTTATTTTAGGAATAGGTTTTACTCCAAAATCAGTTATTTGCTTAGAACCCAGAGGAGAGTATCCCATAGACAAGATATTAGGTGTGTAGATGGGCACACAAAATCTGTTTAATTCACCATGTGCTATAACAGCCTTCACCCTGGCTTTTGAGACACCCTCTGCCCTCACTCCAACAATCTGTCTATTGTCAAGTCAAGTAGACTGCTTTTCTCTTCAATAGTCTTTCTTTAAATATATTTCCTACTTTGCTTACCCCCTATCTCTAATAGATGATATTTCCCTATCCATAGATGTTATTATTCTTACCAGTATTTTAAAAATAGTATTTTTTTCCTTCCAGTATCTTCTCACTTTAACTTTTCTTCCTAATATGTACCTCACTACAATAAATAATTATCTATTGACAACAGGATTAAGCATCAATCCAGTGCTAACTTTCTAATCTATGCCTCTGTCTTGTTATCTGCTTCTCTCTATATTCCTTTCAAATTTAATAGTTCATTTTCTCTCCAATGAAAACTATACTTTTCCACTTTTATGATTTTGCCTATGCTTTAATTTTTTTTTCTAATTCTACTATCCACTATCAAAATTCTTTTTGCAAACAGCACCTCACAATACCTCTTCTGTTGTTTAAGTCAGGAAAGGCTTGTACTTCAGACAAAAAATTTCAGTGGCTAAACACAACAACTTATTTCTCACTCAAGAGAAATCTGCTGTGGGTCTAGATCACTGTATAGGGCACTGTCCTTGTGATGGCTCAGAGTCCAAGGAAGAACTTATTGAAATAACACTTCTATATCAACAATCAGTTTCAATCACAGCCCACTGACTAGAGCTAGCCACGTGGTTCCACCAAATAATAAGGTGGAGTGGTCTCAGAAATGAACCCTGTCATATGTTTGGAAGAAAAGAAGACCAAATATGAGTGAGCACTAGAAGTTTCTATTTCATCCATGGAGTCTTTCCCTGTTTCCTTAAATGATAATAATAAGGTTATTTGTGAATATGTCCCCTGCTAATGGGAAGGCAGTACTTTGTAATTGAATTTAAATGAATCTCTAGGAGGCATATCCAGGATCATTAGGAAGGGCCCACTTTTTCTCTGACTTGATCAGAGATGCAGTAACAGTCTCAGATTTGGCAGTCTCTGCTTCTAAACTCTCTTCTTATACCTGTTACCTGGTAAGGCTCATGGTCTTAGAAACTGATAAAGGAAATCTGATTAATGCTGGGTTATCTAACATTTCTCAAATATATTTTGTTACTGAGAGAGCTTCCTTATAACCTCTCATATGAAAAACAAGACCATACCATTTACTGATTTTTACCTTGACTATGAATTGTGAAAGAGCTTAGCTCTCTACAATATGGTGGAGAAATGGCCTTTCCTAAAATAGAATACCAAATATTCCCAGAAATGGCATAGAAAATAGGAAACCGACCATAAATAACAACTTGGGGACAACATCTCTAATTCCAGAATCCTTCTCTGTATGGAGAGCTCTGAGGGAGAGACAACATTCCTCTGACTATTCCAGAAGTTATACATTCAGCTAGGTGATTTTTGCAACCCACTGTGCTAAGGGCATTTCTGGTAAAGTGGATATTTGAATATGAGAGGGCAATGAGACAATATTGAGCCCAGATACTCCAGGCAAAAGTTTAAATGGAAGCACAGAAGCATCTTTGTCTTGTAGCATCTTGAACAGAATTTCAGATAAGGCGATCTGGTTCCCAGAGCACAAAATGTTTGAGTTTGTATTGGGTTTGGGCCATTAAGCCTAAGTTATAACTATCTGGCATAGGCCTCTTCCCAATTAACTGAACTATGAATCCTGAAGTCAATTTTACAAGTTGAGAGGAATCTTCAGACAAAATAGCAGTAGAGTATACATAGCAAGTACTTACTCAAGAAGGATTCTTTGAGGTATTCTAGAAGCTATAAAGTTGAGGTTTGAGTCTATCCTGTTTCCACCATACTCTGACCTATTACAGAAAAGCACAATGGCGAGAAAAAACGTTGTGATCACAGACACTTCATTTGACACTAATACCTATGTCTTCACTTGACACAAACTCTATTGTGTCTCAAAAGATGTAGTAGGTATGGTCTCTGGCAAGCAAATATGACATCCTGTGTCTACAACAGTGAATTTAAAAAAAATTGGGGGTCATGAACTTCTTTAAAGAACTGATAAGATCTCCTTGGATCTTATGGATCTTATGGATCTTTTACCTAGATACATGCAGAGAATTTGAATATATTTTTAAGGGTTTAATAGCCATCTGAAGCACCAAATGATATCCATGGATCTGAGACTAAAGATGTTATCAACTGATAGCCAGTTCCTGCAATCACTTTTGTGTTTATGTATACAGAAACAAATCTACACTGCAAATAGTTATGTTGGGGAAAATGAGTTTCTCATCTTTCCTAGGCTTCTCTAAAGATCCCAGAGGAATGGGCAGTGCAATTCCCAAATCAACACATCCCCAGCTTCTAACAACTAATACTCACCACGTGAGGGCTCAGAGCCATTTCTTTTTTTTTTTTTTTAATTTATTTTTTGCTGTGTTGGGTCTTCATTTCTGGGCTTCGTTTCAAGGGCTATCTCTAGTTGTGGCAAGAGGGGGCCACTCTTCATCGCGGTGCACGGGCCTCTCTCTATTGCGGCCTCTCTTCTTGTGGAGCACAGGCTCCTGATGCGCAGGCTCAGTAGTTGTGGCTCACGGGCCTAGTTGCTCCGCAGCATGTGGCATCCTCCCAGACCAGGGCTCGAACCCGTGTCCCGTGCGTTAGCAGGCAGATTCTCAACCACTGCACCACCAGGGAAGCCCTCAGAGCCATTGCAAAGCACTGATTCAAACTTAAATGAATCAGGAAATCCTCCAGTGGGATTTAGTTAAGTACCCTTACTCTAGTTTTGACTACTGATAACTTATATATATTTTTTCAAATCTGCTTTGCTGCCAATTAGTTCTGGGACTTATCCTCTGAGGACTTGAAGTGATAACTCTCAAATCTCCAATAAGTCATTGCTTTGTTCTGGCTCAGTTCATAAGATTGGGCTTTTGTTTTGGTCTAAACTTCTTCTATCTTGTACCCTAAATTTCTTCTCCAGATATGCAGTCAGTGATGAGATCCAGCTAATTGCTCCTCCATTAAGGAAGTACCATCACAGATCTAATAGCAAACTGCTTATTATGCCCTAAACACACCTCTCTGCCTTTGCCTATATTGTCTGGATCTCTGTCTGGAGTGTCCTTCTCAGCACCCTTGTCTTTTGAATCATACCCTTTATCCCCTTAATCACATTCAAGATTTAATCTAAAATAAATTTTTCCTGAGATTATTTCCCCCAAACCAGGTTAGGTCTACTTCTCCATTCTTCTATAATTTCTGCACACCTTGTCATAGAACTTTCTGTGTTATATTTAAATGACCTCTTTATGTGTCTGGCATTCCCTTAGATGATGACCTTCCATGTGTAGAAATAGTGACTTCTCCTTTTTGTCCCCTGCACTTATCATAATACTAAACACTTCTAGGTACTACTCCTATAGCCCCAGCTTTGGTTTTCTATCTACCTGTATATGCTCCCTGATGATGATGGCCCAACTGGTAATGGAGATATTATAATTCTTTATATACTGTGCATTTTGTGTCCAGAACTCTCTTCAGAGAACATCTTTACATCTAGTGAGAGTACCTCAACCATGAATAACCAAAAGTGGGCTGCTTTTAGTAAATGATGAGAAAGGATCAGGAGGAAGGAGAATTGTGATTGGTCAACAATATCCCCTGGGGCCTATAAAATATAAACCAACAAGCCACATGTCAACATTCATCTTCCAACAAGGTGAAAGAGTTTTATGATAATCTCAATACTGTTTCTCTGTTCATCTATGCTTTTCTGCTATGAGTAACCCAAAAGATCCTATGTGAGAATTATTTTGAGTCAGGATGTCAGTGAGACAATGCCAGAGCTGGCAGAACCAAAGGCAGAATGTGGTGATGCCAATAGGTGAGGAGAGACCTCTAGATTTCTACTTCTCTCTTTTCCTCTCACAACAACTAGACTTAAAACAACTAAACTTTGACCATCACCAGGGAAGATTGGCAATAGACAGAGGCATCTCTGCACCACACAGTTCTAGGAGGTACCATTGCAAAATGAGGTAGTTAGACAATAACAAGATATAATAAAGTAGCTGCTTTAATGGAAGGCTTATAAGGTAGAGCACTGTTAGACAGAACAACTCTATAGCTGTTATAAAATTGATAAATACAAATAAAATCATTACTATAACATAGTGGCAATATACAGTGAAATTATAATTTTTGCGGGAAAGATTCTCATTGTGATGGGAATTCCAAGGAAGAAAGAAACCATATAATAGAGAAGGTTCCAGAAAACTAGGTGGAGCTTGAATTTCAACTGGAATACAAGAGACTATTGTCCTGACATGGAACACTGCACTCCATGATGAGATTTCAAAGGTATATGGGCCTATGTAACTGGGTTCCAACTCTGGATCTGCTCTAAAACTTTAAACAAAGAACAAAAAAGGTAAGGAAATAGAGAGACATGCTGTACAAATAAACAAGTTAGCCTATGTAAGGCTTACGGGCCATTTTCAAACACATAGTTGATACTCCATTGAATTACTATAACCTCTCCACTTGTCCAGACATTTTTTTTTAACCTATGAAAAAAACTCTCAAGGCTTGTCTGCTCACCCGCCGGGAAGGGCAGGGGCTGAGAGCTGAGGCCTGGGCTTCTGTCAGAAGCCAGGAGAGGACGGGGGTTGCCTGCGTGAACACAGCCTGAAGAGGTTAGTGCACCACGTCTAGCCAGGAGAGAGTCCGGGAGAAGTCTGGAGCTGCTGAAGAGGCAAGAGACATTTTCTTCCCTCTTTGCTTCCTGGGGCGTGAGGAGAGGGGATTAAGCACATCACTTAAAGGAGCTCCAGAGACGGGCACGAAGCTGGTGAAGAGACAAGAGACTTATTCTTGCCCCTTTGTTTCCTGGTGCGCGAGGAGAGGTGTTTAAGCTTGCAGCTTAAAGGAGCTCCAGAGACCGGTGCAGAGCTGCCGAAGAGACGAGGTACTTTTTCCTGCCTCTTTATTTCCTGGTGAGAGAGGAGAAGGGATTAAGCACACCACATAAAGGAGCTCCAGAAACAGGCACGAGCCACGGCTATCAGCGCAGACACCAGAGACAGGCATGAGATGCTAAGGCTGCTGCTATCACCACCAAGAAGCCTGTGTGTGAGCACAGGTCACTCTCCACACCTCCCCTCCCGAGAGCCTGTGCAACCCCCCAATGCCAGGGTCTGGGGATCCAGGGACAACTTCCCCGGGAGAACGCATGGGGTGCCTCAGGCTGGTGCAACGTCATGCCAGCCTCTGCTGTGGCAGCCTCGCCCCTCATCCGTATCCCGCCCTCTCACCGACCTGAGCCAGAGCCCCTGAATCAGCTGCTCCTTTAACCCTGTCCTGTCTGAGCGAAGAGCAGATACCCTCGGGCGACCTATTCACAGAGGCGGGACCAAGTCCAAAGCTGAACCCCAGGAGCTGTGCAAACAAAGAGGAGAGGGGGAGGTCTCTCACAGCAGCCTCAGAAGCAGTGAATTAAATCTCCACAATCAACTTGAAGTATCCTGCATCTGTGGAATATATGAATAGACAATGAATCATCCCAAGTTGAGGAGGTGGACTTTGAGAGCAACATATATTATTATTTTCCCCTTTTTCTCTTTTTCTGACTGTGTATGTGTGTGCTGCTGTGTGAGATTTTGTCTGTATAGCTCTGTTTTCACAATTTGTCCTAGGGTTCTGACCGTCCCGTTTTTTTCTCTCTCTTTTTTTTTTTTTTTTTACTTTAAAAATTTTTTCTTCTTAATAATTATTTTTTATTTTAATAACTTTATTTTATCATACTTTATTTTATCTTCTTTCTTCCTTTCTTTCTTCCTTCCTTTCTTCCTTTCTTCTTTCCTTCCTTTATTCTTCCTTCTTTATTTCCTTCCTTCCTTCCTTCCTTCTTTCCTTTCTATTTTTTCTCCCTTTTATTCTGACCCATGTGTATTAAAGGCTTTTGGTGCTCCAGCCAGGTGTCAGGGCTCTGTCTCTGAAGTGGGAGAACCAACTTCAGACCACTGGTCCACAAGAAACCTTCCAGCTCCAGGTAATATCAAATGGTGAAAATCTCCCAGAGATCACCATCTCAACACCAAGACCCAGCTTCACTCAACGAACTGCAAGTTACAGTGCTAGACACCCTATGTTCAATTACTAGCAAGACAGGACTACAGCCCCATCCATTAGCAGAGAGGCTGCCTAAAATCATAATAAGGCTACAGACATCCCAAAAGACACCACCAAACGTGGACCTGCCCACCAGAAAGACAATATCCAGCTTCAATCACCAAAACACAGGCACTAGTCCCCTCAACCAGGAAACCTACTCAACCCACTAAACCAACCTTAGCCACTGGGGACAGACACCAAAAACAATGGGAACTACGACCCTGCAGCCTGCAAAAAGGAGAAACTGAACACAGTAAGCAAAATGAAAAGACAGAAAAACACACAACAGATGAAGGAGCAAGGTAAAAACTCAACAGACCTAACAAATGAAGAGTAAATAGGCAGTCTACCTGAAAAAGATTTCAGAATAATGATAGTAAAGATGATCAAAAATCTTGGAAATAGAATAGACAAAATGCAAGAAACATTTAACAAGGACCTAGAAGAAATAAACAGGAAGCAAGCAACAATGAGCAACACAATAAATGAAATTAAAATATTCTAGATGGGATCAATAACAGAATAATTGAGGCAGAAGAATGGATAAGTGACCTGAAAGATAAAATAGTGGAAATAACTACTGCAGAGAAGAATAAAGAATAAACAATGAAAAGAACTGAGGACAGTCTCAGAGACCTCTGGGACAACATTAAATGCACCAACATTCGAATTATAGGGGTCACGGAAGAAGAAGAGAAAAAGAAAGGGACTGAGAAAATATTTGAAGAGATTATAGTTGAAAACTTCCTTAATCTGGGAAAGGAAATAGTTAATCAAGTCCAGGAAGCACAGAGAGTCCCATACAGAATAAATCCAAGGAAAAACATGCCAAGACACATATTAATCAAACTATCAAAAATTAAATACAAAGAAACCATATTAAAAGCAACAAGGGAAAAACAACAAATAACACACAAGGGAATCCCCATAAGGTTAGCAGCTGACCTTTCAGCAGAAACTCTGCAAGCCAGAAGGGAGTGGCAGGACATATGTAAAGTGATGAAGGAGAAAAAACTACAACCAAGATTTCTCTACCCAGCAAGGATCTCATTCAGATTTGATGGAGAAATTAAAGGCTTTACAGACAAGCAAAAGCTGAGAGAGTTCAGCACCACCAAACGAGCTTTACAAAAAATGGTAAAGGAACTTATCTAGGCAAGAAACACAAGAGAAAGAAAAGACCTACAAGAATAAACCTGGAACAATTAAGTAAATGGTAATAGGAACATACATATTGATAATTTCCTTAAATGTAAATGGATTAGATGCTCCCACCAAAAGACAGAGACTGACTGAATGGATACAAAAACAAGACCCAAATATATGCTGTCTACAAGTGACCCACTTCAGACCTAGGGTCACATACAGACTGAAGGTGAAGGAATGGAAAAAGATATTCCATGCAAATGAAAATCAGAAGAAAGCTGGAGTAGCAATTCTCATATCAAACATAATAGACTTTAAAATAAAGAATGTTACAAGAAACAAAGAAGGACACTACATAATGATCAAGGAATTAATCCATAAAGAAGATATAACAATTGTAGACATTTATGCACCCACCATAGGAGCACCTAAATACATAAGGCAAATACTAACAGACATAAAAGAGGTAATCGACAGTAGCACAATCATATTAGGGGACGTTAACACCCCACTTTCACCAATGGACAGATCATCCAAAATGAAAATAAATAAGGAAACATAAGTTTTACATGATACATTAAACAAGATGGATTTATTTGATATTTATAAGACATTCCATCCAAAAGCAACAGAATAAACAATTTACTCAAGTGCTCATGGAACATTCTCCAAGATAGATCATACCTTGGGTCACAAATCTAGCCTTGGTAAATTTAAGAAAATTGAAATTGTATCAAGTGTCTCTTCCTACCACAACACTATGAGACTAGATATCAATTACAGGAAAAGATCTGTAAAAGATATAAACAAATGGAGGCTAAATAATACACTACTTAATATTGACATGATCACTGAAGAAATCAAACAGGAAATCAAAAAATACTTAGAAACAAATGACAAAGGAGACAGGACGACCCAAAACTTATGGGATGCAGCAAAAGCAGTTGTAAGAGGGAAGTTTATAGCAATACAATCCTGCCTTTAGAAACAGGAAACATCTCGAATAAACAACCTAACCATGCACCTAAAGCAATTAGAGAAAGAAGAACAAAAAAACCCCAAAGTTAGCAGAAGGAAAAAAATCATAAAGATCAGATCAGAAATAAATGAAAAAGAAACGAAGGAAACAATAGCAAAGATCAATAAAATTAAAAGCTGGTACTTTGAGAAGATAAACAAAATTGATAAACCAATAGCCAGAGTCATCAAGAAAAAAGGGGAGAAGACTCAAATCAATAGAATTAGAAATGAAAAAGGAGAAGTAACAATGGACACTGCAGAAATACAAAAGATTATGAGAGATTACTACAAGCAACTCTATGCCAATAAAATGGACAACTTGGAAGAAATTGACAAATTCTTAGAAATGCACAGTGTGCCGAGACTAACCAGGAAGAAATAGAAAATACGAACAGACCAATCACAAGCACTGAAATTGAAACTGTGATTAAAAATCTTCCAACAAACAAAAGCCCAGGACCATATGGCTCACAGACGAATTCTATCAAACATTTAGAGAAGAACTAACACCTATCCTTCTCAAACTCTTCCAAAGTATAGCAGAGGGAGGAACACTGCCAAACTCATTCTATGAGGCCACCATAATCCTGATACCAAAACCAGACAAAGACGTCACAAAGAGTGAAGACTACAGGCCAATATCACTGATGAACATAGATGCAAAAATCCTCAACAAAATACTAGCAGACAGAATACAACAGCACATTTAAAGGATCATACACCATGATCAAGTGGAATTTATTCCAGGAATGCAAGGATTCTTCAATATATGCAAATCATTCAACATGATACACCATATTAACAAACTGAAGGAGAAAAGCCATATGATCATCTCAATAGATGCAGGGAAAGGTTTGACAAAATTCAACACCAATTTATGATAAAAACCCTGCAGAAAGTAGGCATCTAGGGAAATTTCCTCAACACAATAAAGGCCATATTTGACAAACTCACAGCCAACATCGTCCTCAATGGTGAAAAACTGAAACCATTTCCACTAAGATCAAGAACAAGACAAGGTTCCCACTCTCACCATTCTTATTTAACATAGATTTGGAAGTTCTAGCCACAGCAATCAGAGAACAAAAAGAAATACAAGGAATTCAAATCAGAAAAGAAGAAGTAAAGCTGTCACTGTTTGCAGATGACATGATACTATACATAGAGAAGCCTAAGGATACTATCAGAAAACTACTAGAGCTAATCAATGAATTTGGTAAAGTAGCAGGGTACAAAATTAATGCACAGAAATCTCTGGCATTCTTATACACTAATGATGAAAAATCTGTGAGTGAAATTAAGAAAACACTCCCATTTATCATTGCAACAAAAAGAATAAAATACCTAGGAATAAACCTACATTAAGGAGACAAAAGACCTGTATGCAGAAAATTATAAGACACTGATGAAAGAAATTAAGATGATACAAATAGATGGAGTGATATACCATGTTCTTGGATTGAAAGAACCCACATTGTAAGAATGACTATACTACCCAAAGCGATCTATAGATTCAATGCAATACCTATCAAACTACAACTGGCATTTTTCACAGAACTAGAACAAAAAATTTCAGAATTTGTATGGAAACACAAAAGACCCCGAATAGCCAAAGCAATCTTGAGAACGAAAAATGGAGCTGGAGGAATCAGGCTCCCTGACTTCAGACTATACTACAAAGCTACAGTAATCAAGACAGTATGGTACTGGCACAAAAACAGAAATATAGATCAATGGAACAGGATAGAAAGCCCAGAGATAAACTCACACACTTATGGTCACCTTATCTTTGATAAAGGAGGTAAGAATATACAGTGAGAAAAGACAGCCTCTTCAATAAGTGGTGCTGGGAAAACTGGACAGCTACATGTAAAAGTATGAAATTAAAACACTCCCTAACACCATACACAAAAGTAAACTCAAAATGGGTTAAAGACCTAAATGTAAGGCCAGACACTATCAAACGCTTAGAGGAAAACATAAGCGAACAGTCTATTACATAAATCACAGCAAGATCCTTTTTGACCCACCTCCTAGAGGAATGGAAATAAAAACAAAAATAAACAAATGGGACCTAATGAAACTTCAAACCTTTTGCATAGCTAAGGATACCATAAACAAGAGCAAAAGACAACCCTCAGAATGGGAGAAAATATTGGCAAATGAAGCAACTGACAAAGGATTAATCTCCAAAATTTACAAGCAGCTCATGTAGCTCAATAATGAAAACACAAACAACCCAATCCAAAAATGGGCAGAAGACCTAAATAGACATTTATCCAAAGAAGATATACAGATTGCCAACAAACACATGAAAGAATGCTCAACATCATTAATCATTAGAGAAATGTAAATCAAAACTACAATGAGATATCGTCAAACACTGGTCAGAATGGCCATCATCAAAGTATCTAGAAACAATTAATTCTGGAAAGGGTGTAGAGAAAAGGGAACACCCTTGCACTGCTGGTGGGAATGTAAATTGAAATAGCTACTATGGAGAACAATATGGAGGTTCCTTAAAAAAACTACAAATAGAACTACCATATGACCCAGCAATCCAACTACTGGGCATATACCCTGAGAAAACCATAATTCAAAAAGAGCCATGTACCAAAATGTTCATTGCAGCTTTATTTACAATAGCCAGGACATGGAAGCAACCTAAGTGTCCATCAACAGATGAATGGATAAAGAAGATGTGGCACATATATACAATGGAATATTACTCAGCCATAAAAAGAAATGAACCTGGGTTATTTGTAGTGAGGTGGATGGACCTGGAGACTGTCATACAGAGTGAAGTAAGTCAGAAGGAGGAAAACAAATACTGTATGCTAACACATATATATGGAATCTAACCAAAAAAATGCCATGAAGAGACTAGGTGTAGGATGGGACTAAAACACAGACCTACTAAAGCATGGACTTTAGGATATTGGGAGGGGGAAGTGTAACCTGTGACAAATGAGAGAGTGGCATGGACATATATACAATACCAAACATATGGTGGATATTTGCAGGAAGCAGCTGCATGGCACATGGAGATTAGCTAGGTGATTTGTGACCACCTAGAGGGGTGGGATAGGCAGGGTTGGAGGGAGATGCAAGAGGGAAGAGATATGGGAAAATATGTTTATGTATAACTGATTCACTTTGTTGTAAAGCAGAAACTAACACACCATTGTAAAGCAATTATACTCCCATAAAGTTGTTAAAATAAAAAAAGCTCTCTCTGTTACAACCATTATTGAGAACAGTATGGAGTTTCCTTAAAAAACTATATATAGAGGTACCATATGATTCAGCAATCCCATTCCTGGACATCTATCCAGAGAAAACCATAATTAAAAAAGATACATGCACCCCAATATTCATTGCAACACTATTTACAGTAGCCAAGACATGGAAACAACTTAAATATCCATTGACAGAGGAATGGATAAAGAAGATGTGGTACATATATACAATGGAATATTACTCAGCCATAAAGAAGAATGAAATAATGCCATTTGCAGCAACATGGATGGACCTAGAGATTATCATATTAAGTGAAGTAAATTAGACAGTGAAAGACAAATATCATATGATATGACTTACACGTGGAATCTAATTTAAAATCATACAAATGAACTTATTTACAAAATAAAAATAGACTTACAGATCTTGAAATCAAACTTATGGTTACCAAAGGGGAAACATGGTGGGGGGAAAGTGATAAATTAGGAGATGGAGATTAATAGGTACACACTAGTATCTGTACTTTGCTGTACACCTGAAACTAACACAACATTATAAATCAGCTATACTCCAATAAAAGTAAAAAAAAAAAAAAAGGATCTGTCTCTATCCTTAGGATACCCCTGGGAGTAGGAAAACATTAACTTACATTGACAATGAAGTTCAATTACTGATATTAGATCTTGTCTTCATAGTAGAAGAGATGTTAAATGGGAAGAGCACTTCTTTGAGAAGCACCCAAAGAAGATGGGTCACCAAAGAGACACAAAATCATGGGAACAAGGTAGGATACTGACTTTCCAGTCTTTCCTGTGTCCAATGCTTCTAACAGAACTGATTGTGGTCAGATAGAAAGGGAAGAGATTAGGGGCATTTCCACAAGGAACAGACCTCACAAATCTTAGAAGTAGACATTTAGAACACTAGTTTGACTAAAGTAAATAGTTTGTGTTAAGAAGCATATTGTGAGCCACATTATTTAAATAGAAATAAAAAGACAAAATAGTCCTAACTCTAGGCAATGCACATACATCCTTAAAGTGAAATGTTACTTATTAGAACCCAGAGGATGAAAGGTGGGTCAGTTTGATATAGTAAGGAAATTTAAAATCCCACTGGAAATTTGAGTAGTTTGTCCAATGTATTTACAAAGCCAGGCCATGCAATGGTCACCTAAAATTAAGGCCCCAAACTCCAGAAAGCCCATATCAGAAAAATCAAAAAAAGAATCACAGTCCTTGAAAGGGAAAAGAAAAAAAAAAAAAAAAAAAAAAAGGAGAAAAGGAAAGAAAGAGAGAAAGAAGGAGGGAATGTGGAAGGAAGAAAGGGAAGGAAAGAGAGAGAGAGAAAAAGAGAGAGAGAGAGAGAGAGAAGTTCTGTAGGTAAGGAAACTTGCCAACACTGTAGTAAATTTTCCTCTGAAGAAAGTTAACTTAACAAGTCTAGTAAACTTTTTCCTTCTCCAGTATCTGAGGGTTGTGTGCCAGTCAATAAGCATCTACCATATGGAAGGAATTCTTGCACTCGTTCCTACAAAGTCACAGGGTAATATGATAGACAGCAGGAAACTCATAAAAGGAGACAGTGTCTCCATAGCTCATGGCCTGTCCTGTCCTCAGTGCTCCAGCAGCCACAGTGGACACCACTGATAAGGTCACACAGGAACTTTCTGCCAGCTCTCAGCTATTGAACACAATGATGTAGGACAAAAAATAAGGATCATCTCTTGTTGGAATGTTATACCTGGTCTAAATCACCCAACAAGGGTTGGAATATGGCATTTCCCTTTCAGCCTATGGCAATAATGGAATTTCTCAGTCAGAACATGGCAGCTGTACAGGGGTTGCTTGGGAGATTATTTTGAGTGGCGTGCCCACTAATAATACAAACAATGGCTCAAAAGAGGCCAAAGGCACGTGTCTGGATCAGCCTGGATCTACAGTTATCACAGATGCTAATAAGACTGGGATGGAGCAGAGACTTTCTGGTCCTTATGTAAAGCCATACTCTGACAGTGAGGAAGAGAGAGAAAGCCATTGGTACTGTTGGTCTGCTTTTTTAGATTGCCTGTCTTTGTTTTTTCCATAGAATTCCTCAATCACTAGATGTTTTGTGAGCGCCTATCCTGTGATAAGCATGATGTATGGCTTTGGGATACAGAGTGAAACAAAATAGATAAGCTTTCTTTCCTTTATGACTTTACCATCTTCATAATTTGGTTTATTTTCACTTGAAAATAGTGGACTATAAGCAACTACCCCTTCTGAAATGTTTTGTTCTCTAAAACTTAATTTTATTCCTGATGCTTTTCTGCATAGATTTTTCACATTTTGAATTAAATATCCAGGCAAGTGACTATGTATGAAGTACCTAAGTCCCTGGTATATCATATACTCTCTTGAGGGCATGCCCTGAGTCTGTTTTGCTTCCCCAAGCCCAGCCAACAAAAATTTGCTTCTTTAATTACATAAGGGAGAGTTTGATTGATTGATTCTCTAGTTAAAACTCAGCCACCTCTCATACATAATTCAATGAAGCTATGGTTGAGAGCACAACATATGGGAGCAAGAGTGTTTGAACTTAAATTCTGAACAACTTGAAGCATCTCCCTCACCCTTCTGTGTCTCAGCATTCTCATCTGTGAAGCAGGAATAAAAGTAGTACTTACTTTATTAGCTGTTCCCAACATACAACTACATGCATAAAACTACATGTATAAAACTTAGAAGAGAGGATGGCATCCAGGAAATGCCATCGAAGTGGTAGCTACTAGGGCTATTAAATTATTTGTTTAAGTTGCATGACAGCCTCTCTTTTACACAAGCTTACATACATGAGTTGCGGTGCTTGTTATTTGTACATTTAATTTTTTTAAGAGAAGTATGTTTCAAATAACTTGTTCTTTTACCTCCTTAAATATGTATAATTTCATGTGCTCCACTATATGTTTGAGGGTGTATGGTCATAGTAACCATGTGACATAACAACAGTGCCTTCCTCTTGACTGTATTGTCTTTTCTGTAAAAATATTTACTAACTTATGGCCTACATTAATATCTCCAAACCATATATTTTGGAAATGAAGAGGAATTATAACAAACATGAAAAGTGATTGAATGGGGATAGTAGGAAGAGACTGACAAAGTGTAGAATACATGGAGGGAAATTCTGGGTTTTCTCTATTATAGAGAGCCTTGTGTCATCTTGAAGATGTATCCACAGGCCAGATGATTTTCTGAAATATTCCCAAGAAATGTTGTTATTTCTGGTGATCCATTCTTCTCAATATCCCCCCTGGATTTGGATTTGGGTTCTTTTAGATACGCTGGGTACTGAGAGGAAAGGAAGCTAGCAGCTTAATTTATTACAATAATTTATGTGTTTAATATTCCTTTTTAAATGAGCCCTGTGGTTCTGAAACTGGTACATACAGTATTTATAAATACAATTAATACAGTGTCCACTTTCTGGAGGGGGATCAAACAAAACAAGAAGAATAACATTAAGTCAACCAAAAGCAGCTGGCCAGACTCTGCAGTCAACAGTTTATGAGCAACTGTAGGTCTGTTGCCCTCATTAAATAGCTATATGGAGTCAGAAAATCATGACACCTTCAGGTAGCAACTGACCTAGATCTGCACTTTCAGATAGGTGAAGGTCTAGCTAAGGAAAATACCCAAGTGTTCTAACCACTCAAACATGATAAACCATTTTAGATAGAGCTGACTTTCCTTGAGACATCAAATAGGTATCTTGTACTCTATAGGTCTATGGGATTCAGTGAGCACTGTGGTGGGTGAATGGAATTTTACATCATAATCTTTTCTTTTGAGATACTTGAAACTTTGGGTTTGAAGTGTGGTGGAGATGGAGTGTGTACTTCCCTATTCCACCTAAAGCCAATAGAATGAAGTAGTAATATGAGTTGTTCCCAGAATGACTAGTAACATCATTTTTTCATATATAGAAAGGGCTGTAGATGCTGACCTGTAGAAGGGGACAAACAGCGGGTGAGGGGGAGCTGTCATCAACTCTCATTCTGGTGCAGTACAAATAAAACACCGGACTCTGCCCTACAGACTTCTCAAGCATGGACAGGCATCTTTTGACCAGCTCTAGAAGCATCTATTTCAAAATTATCTGGGTCAACACAAGCTGAGTTTTAAACCCCACAAAGAGTACAAGGATCATTGTAGAGGAAAAAAGATGTGAAAAGAACAGAAGGAGGAGGGAAAAGGGGGTAGTGATGAAAGCTGGGCAAATCACATTCTTCATCTCCATCAATCTGATTTCTTCCAACATCTGATCATTTTTTTTATGGAAAATAAAAAACTTCATAAAAAGCCTTGAAGTATGTGTAGTCAAATTTCAACATGCAGCTAATGCTTCACAAGGTGTATTTAGTAGATAAAAAGAAAACTTTTAATACAATCATGGATGACCATGAAAAATGCATCGATAGCTTTACAAAAGTATTAGTGAGTAAATAGGTAAGTAAGTAAATTGATAAATACAATTTTATGAACAAGGTGCACTAATTTATTTTTTAGCAGCTAGGCATAAATGTAAGCATTTTAGTTTGATAATAGACATTTCATAAATAAGGAAACATCTATATCTAACAGTTGAATCATTTAGAAATAAGATTCAGATTAAGTGGCCACCTATACATGTAAATCTTGAGAGGATATAATGAATAACCAACAATCAAATACCAAAAAATCTAATTATAAGGCAAGTAGCACCTTTTTTCTTGACAAATGAGCTTTCCACTATTCTACAATGACAAGCTGAGAAGATCTACAAGGGAATTTAATAAAACAAGAATAATTTGACCTGAAAAATGAGAGGGAGTGGCAAAAATTCATAAAGGATATCAACTGACTTCCTTTAAAATCATAAAGAAATGACCATTTATTACAGTAAGAAAATGTTGACCAGATAGAAAGAAATAGTTGGTGGGAGTGAGAATCTACAGTAAACCTGTGCTACAGGAATACATTTTACACAGTAGAACTGGTTCTCCAATCATCTGTCTGGAGCAGTTAAATTTAATCTTGCTTAAAAGAAGATGAAAAGCTGGTTGAACTTTCAATGTTCTACCCAGTTCTGTGAGATTGTGAGCTGGAAATAATGAAACCATATGACCTTCATGAAAATCCCTCTTTCTTTTCCCACTTTTCATTGGCAGTGGGACCCTAGGGGACCAGGACACATGTTGTTCCAACAGAGGTCTTACTGATGACATTTCTATAGAATGTTTCTCCTTCTCAAAGAATCATAGTTACAAACATTAGAGAAGGCCTACTGCTCCCTTTCTCTGCTCCCCAGAGGACTTGCAGAATTCCTTCAAATGTTCTTTCCTGCTATGTCCAGTCAAGTTTTAAATAAACCAAGAAATTAAATATGCTTCAGGTCTTTGGTGAGCTCTTTTGTATTCTAATAGATCTTCTATTTAGAATATGCTCCTCAAATCAAACTCACTGCAAAAGAAAATCATCCCATTCCTCTTACAAATCTGTAAGAAGAATGGTCTTATAGAATTGTTCAGTAACTTCTTCCTCTGTGTCTTTGGTCACTGCTACCAAAGGAAACTAATCATGTTGAGGGCATTGTCATTGGCTGATTGACAAATGGAGTTTGGTCCATTTTGAATTTCAACCACACCATTCAAATGGCTTCTTTGTCACCATCTCTCTGAGGCATCTAGATTGCCACAACATAAACACCAATAGCTAAATCTGGGCTGCAACCTGGATGGATTATGAGAGATGTTGGGGAGAGCTGCTACACTTGGCATCAACTCACTTCTCAGTTTTCAGGTAGAAGACACACAGAAGACTCCACCTTAGCCCCATCCACATGGACTAGAGCTGCTGCTGGAAACTTGTCCCTCTTTAAATAAATATTTTGCAATAAGGGAGAGAAAAAAATCAGTCCTATTAATCTCTTTGTGCTCAAATGAACCTGGCTGATAATTACAGCCTGTGTGCATGTGTATGCATGTGTGTGTGTAGTTATAGTTATATATAGTTATATATTTTGTTTCTTACTAAAGAGATGGTTGAATAGAACTATCTGGTTTAAAGGATGAGCTTGACTGATTACTGTAATTCATAGGGCCTTAATTAGCTGCACAAACCATTAGCTACAATTAGACTATTATAAAACACTTGATGCGCTATGTCAACCACAGGGCCTCATTTATTCTTGTGGCAGGGATCAGGAGGGGGGAGGGCAGGCACACTATATTGCCAAGCACGCTAATAAAGAATGATTTTTGATTTAAGATGTTGCCGATAGTGTCTCAAAATTAATCTCAATAGCTGTCTAATTTGTGTCGGTGTATGGTATATTTATTGTAAAATGACACCGAAGCTAAATGAGTTACCTGAAGCAGGAGCGTTAATGTCAGTGCCTGGAGATTCAACTCCATATGCTAGGATACTGCGCTACGCTAGTGCCAAGTGCTCCTGGGGGACCTCATCTGTCTCCAAAAGTTCAGCAACCTTCAATACCCTAGGTTCTTCATGAAAAGATGCAGACCTACTAGAGAATGGACTTGAGGACACGGGGAGGGGGAAGGGTAAGCTGGGACAAAGTGAGAGAGTGGCATGGACATATATACACTACCAAACGTAAAATAGATATCTAGTGGGAAGCAGCCACATAGAATAGGGAGATCAGCTCGGTGCTTTGTGACCACCTAGAAGGGTGGGTTAAGGAGGGTGGGAGGGAGGGAGATTCAAGAGGGAAGAGATATGGAGATATATGTATATGTATAGCTGATTCACTTTGTTATAAAGCAGAAACTAACACCATTGTAAAGCAATTATACTCCAATTAAGATGTTAGGAAAAAAAAAAAAAAAAAAAGCTCAGCAACCTGACTTCCACTGCATGATACTTAAATAATAATAATACAAGAAAAAGAGGATGAAATGGACAGACACTATCTAGGACAGGAAGAGGCAAAGAGAGGTGAGAAAAGGAGAGAGAGAGATGGAGAGAGGAACCTGCAGAGAGGCATTGTTGCAATAAGAGTTTCCTAGGGCAAAGTTTAGCTCAAGATAATTATGGAAATGAAGATGATAGCAGAGCACAAGGTGTCCTACAGGAGGTTTTCCATTAAAGAAGAAATGAAAGAGACCTGATAGTGGGTAATAGTCTCCCAGGAGGCAGAAGGAGAGCATGAAACTTCCTCTTCCACTCAAAGACATATTTCACATTTACAGTGGCTTTGAAACTACAAATGTCATTCATGTTTATTAGAGCTTCCCAGTAAGGGTGGGAGTCAGCAGTGGCTGTGAGGAAGCTTTGGTACAGAGGACAGGGGAGAATCCCCTATCCACAGTCACGTGGTCAGTTATGAACACCAGCAGGGCTAGAATTCAGATTTCTTAAATTGGCGTTTGTATTTTCAGGTAATATTTTGAAGGTGGGCCCCAAACCTGGCAAAACAAAAAACAAAAGAAAAAGGAAGGAATGAATGAAGGGAAGGAGGGAGGGAGAGAGAAAGAGAGAGAGAGAGAGAGACAGAGAGAGAGAGACAGAGAGAGAAGAAAGAAAGAAAGAAAGAAAGAAAGGAAGGAAGGAAGGAAGGAAGGAAGGAAGGAAGGAAGGAAGGAAGGAAGGAAGGAAGAAAGAAAGTTATTCTCAACCTTCCCCAGACTTTCTGGATTAGAAACTTGAAGTGGTAGTGAAGCTGAGGAATTTTTATTTTCAGTAGTCTCCCCAGATAATCAATTAGATTTGGAAACCACTGCCTAGACCAGTGGTATTTAAACTTGGGCATGTCTCATATTCAGTCTCCATTGGCTGGACCCTACCCCAAACATTTCTAACTCAGCAGTTTCTAGAGGTCTGAGAATTTGAATTTTTAATATTGATATATTTATAGGTAATGCTTAAGCTGCTGGTCCAAGGACTATGTTTTGTGATGCTCTGAACAATGGCTCCACAGTAGAATCACATGGGAATCTTTTAAAAATCTGATGCCTAGATTGTGCCTCCATTTAATTAAGTCAAAAACTGGAGTGTGTTTCCTGAAAATTTAATCTAAGAAAGAAATGGAAAATTTTATTCAAGCCAAATTGAGGATTATAACCTGGGAAGAGCATCTCAGAAAGCTCTGAGAACTGTTCTGCCTGTTAAAAGTCAATGCATAGTTATATAAGTTTTTTGAGAGCGCTATACATTATATATTTTTGACAGTTTACACAATACAGATCTAAGCATCATCATGGCCCCTTATAAGATCAAGAAGGAATGTTATCTTTTAAGAAGTTGTTTTGTTGATGCTAGAAGAATGTTGTTCTTTATGGTTAAGCAGGTATTTCTGCCAATGGGGGAGGTTAGGTCGACGCATAATTCAGATACACAATGCACAGTAGAGGGGAGAGAGAGGGCCAAAGGGAAGAGAAAAATATATATATTTAAATTTTTCTTATCTTGCCATAAAATATGAATTTTATTTCACAAGTGGAACTCAGGTATCTGCATTTTATAAATCTCCCCAGGTGATTTCTATTAGCAGCCAGGGCTGAGAACTTCCTTTGGTACCAAACCCTCTTGGATTAGTACAATTCAATTAGCATCTATTATGGACAAGATATGTATTGTGTCTTCTAAGTAACAATCAGTGTTACAAATAAGTGCCTAAGTTTAGCTACAGGGATTTATTTTTTATTTTATTTTTTGCTGATTAATAAGAATGATTTCTTTTATGATAGAACACAAAATGCCAGGCTCAGCACCTGAACTGGTCTTTTTGGCCAAAATTATTAGTTTTTTTTTTTTTTTTTTTTCTCATACCTTGGTCAATGGAACACTTCAGAATATCCCATGGCAATTCCCAAATGCAGATTCCTAGGCTATGCCTAAACCAGATGAATCAGAATCTGTGACATGTGGCTTAAGAGTCTGCATTTGAAGAAGTTCTCTGAACCACACTCTTGGTTTAAATGTTAAATAATGTATTTTGATGAAGTCAGAGCCTGAGAACATCTCTTTTTGTACCTTAGAGATGCCATTTGTTCAAGTTTATCTTTAAAATACCTTGGCTATTTCTGTCTAAGCTATCCCGAAAGATGCTCTCATTTTTTTATGAATCATGGACCTTATGAATAATTCCAGCTGGAGTTTCTTATTGCCAAATGTTACAGAGTATTCACTGGGATCAGATGAGCTGCCATAATAAAGAAACCCCCAAATGCATAATAATTTGAACACAATAAAAATAATTTCTTACTATCTTAATAGTTCAAACAGGCATTGCTAGTCAGCATGAAGTTTTCCCCATTGATGATTCAGTAACCAAGCCTCCTTACCTTTTATGGCATCACCGTCTCCCTAGGCCTACTGTATTATCTTCCCTCAGAAGAAAGGAGGGTAAGAGAGCAAAGGGCATGGATGGGCCACACCCACTTACAAACCTTGACCCAGAAATGGTACCAACACTCTGCTCATATTCCACAGGCCAGAATTCAATCACAGACCACACTCAGCTACAGTAGGGGTCAGGAAATGCCATGTCACACTGTCAAAGAGGATGAGAAAAGAGGGTTTTGATGAACAACTTTCAGCTTTGGCCCCAATCAGCCGTTCAGAAGGTGTCATATGAAGTTGGAGAGAATGTGGCAAACACACTGAAAGAGACTAAGGAAAAAGTGGGAAAGAGAGAGAAATAACTCAGACACAATCTTTTAACCCCTAAAAACAGTCATGCCTGAAGGATCTACCTCAAACTTCACAGTCAAATGAACCATATTCCTCTGTTCATGTAAGCTAGGTTGTGTTACTTTTTCATCACCAAAATGATAACTGATGAAGTAGGGGAAATAAACATTTAGTTTTCTGGGAAGGAGACACAGAATATATCAGTGATATAAAATAATAGTCAATTATTTAAAGTTTCCTTTTCTGTCATTCTTCTGATAATTATGATTGATGCTCATTATGACAAGACTGCTGACTAAACAGTAAAATATCTTGGAAATCTGTGTCAGTGTAAAGTTAAAATATCCTTCACATTTGCTGAGGCCAGGAGAAGATAAACTTGAAGTCAAGATGAAGATGTCCTGAATCTCCTGGGTTCCCACACACAGCTCTGGTCACAGTACTAAAAATAAAAGTAGCATAACTAGAAAGGTTTCAGGAAAAGGACAAGAAGATGATTAAGAGGGGTTTAAGGGGATCATTATTTGATGATGACTGAGATATGTAAGGAATAGTTACATAGAAAAGAGAGAGACATATGGAAAAGGGCAGTATGTTTGGAGGACATAAAGTTGTGAAAGGAATGCCCAGAAGTTCACCTCCAATTCAAAAGCACTTAACTGACAACACCACATGCCAGGAACCAAACCAGTGCCAGTGGATGCACTGAGTACTCCACTGTGGGCCCTGGACTCAAAACCTCCCATTTCCCAGGGAAAATTTCTGTGCACAGAGCTTTGATGATTTTTCAGACATTTGGGTCAGAGTTTGAAACCTAGCTCTACCCCCTGCTGGTTAACAAACTTAAGAAAGTTATTTAAGTGGCATGAGAAGATTTTTCTTTCATTTGTAAAATAGGAATAAAAGTAAACATGTCAAATGGGACATGCCTCAAAGAGTGTTATGAATGTTGATCCTTACAATAGGATTAAATTTTATTATAAGGATGACAGTAACCCTTGAAGCTTGAGATTTGTTTTATATAAACAAACCTCATTAAGCAAAGGTTGAGATAAACTGATGATAGATGTTGCTCTGAATGACAAATGAGAAGGCAGGCAAAATATCAATGTCACTTTTCACATTATATAAATGGATGGATTCTTTTTTTTTTTTTTTTTTTTTTTTGTGGTACGTGGGCCTCTCACTGTTGTGGCCTCTCCCGTTGTGGAGCACAGGCTCTGGACGCACAGGTTCAGTGGCCATGGGTCATGGGCCCAGCCACTCCACGGCATGTGGTATCTTCCCAGATCAGGGCATGAACCCGTGTCCCCTGCATCGGCAGGTGGATTCTCAAACACTGCACCACAAGGGAAGCCCTGGATGGATTCTTAAGAAAACAATTTGTCTTGTCCTATCATACCACTTTAATGATGATCCTGATAGAAGACAGAATTGGGGGAAAATAGTCAATATGACCTATAAAAAGAAATTTAGGTTTTAATAATGTGTTGATAAAGCATAGGCATTTATAAACTTCATTAAACTCTATTCAGGTCCCTTTTGTCTCAAGTTATTTTAAAAAAAGAAACTGTGATAGAGGTCAGAGTGGACTGGCTCTCTGATGCCTGTTAACCTCAGTCGGTCCAGTGAAGACCCATGTGATTTTTCAATAGGGACGTATTTCTTCTAATTCAATTCACTTCATAGATATATTAGGCATAATCTGCCTCTTTCTCTCTGAATGTATTTTGTTACATCATTTTATAAGTAGCAAGTATTTACATAGTTAATAAATGTAATATATGTATGTATACTTAGATTTACGTGTTAACAAAAAATCTAATATAGGTGAAATATGAATTATATTCTAACCTTCCTTTAATCGGTATACCCAACAGTAGTAAAAACCATCACTGGAAATGCAATTATGGGATTGGAACATTGGCTTGGTTTTGGAGGATTTCTATGCTATGAAAGAGTGGGAGAGCTTCCTGGCTATGAATCCTCTGAAAACAGTTTTCATGAAAAGATTCCAAAGAGAGAGTTAGGGGAATAAACTGAAATGACAGAAATAAAATATATTTGATCACCTTGATCATTATATATGGAGATGAATATGAGTTTTAGACACAGAATTGTTGCTAGGATGGAATTGGAAAGTACCTTTGAGGAGATAATCCAAAGAAATCAAAACTAGAAAGGACTTTTGAGGTTATCCAGTCAGCTACCCTATTTCACAACTGAGAAAAACGGAGGTCTAGAAAGAACACTTAGCAGCTCTAACCCTCATTTCCTTAGGGGCCAAACAATACAGTAACTTAACACTGAAGTTAGTGAGGATCAGAAATAGGAGAGTGACTTAGACACGCCACCTCCATTTATATATGCAGTGGAAGAAGTTTCTAGATCTTCTAACCCTTACATTGACCAGTTTTTATAAGTATCACAGAAGTTTAATGATTCTTATATTAATCAAAAGTATATGCAAATCATAATTTATTAAAAAATGTGTAATTGTTTTACAAGTTGACACATTACAATTTCTTTAAATAGCAAGGTGACTTCATGTATGCAGAAAATTTGATAAACAAAACCTTTCAGCAATATAGTAATTCTATAAAACTTAGATAGTCTCAGGAATGTGGGAAGCAATTTATATTCTGTGAGGCAAACAAGAAGAAATTCATGATACAAAATTGTCACTTGCTTGCTAATCTTTTAAGTATGAAAGTCACCATACTTAAAGAAATCTCAATTCTATAATATTTCCTTTCTCTTCTAAACTTCCCAAATGAAAAAAAAAAAACACTAAACAAGATAGTGGAACGTGTCAAATCAGCCTTAATTTTTGGCCTCTGCTCAGGAATGATGGTACCACTCTATAATTACAGCTAAGAACATAATCCCAACTTCAAGAGATAACATTTTAAAATGATGCTCCACTGGAAGAGGCCATCTCCACTGTAAATTCTGGTTTACCGAAGGCACCCCACAACCATCACACGACGTGGGAGTCTCTGTCGATGAACTACAGAGATGTTGCCAAAGATGGGGAATTACTGGGTTCCTTCTGTGTAGAGACATTCAATCTGCCAATTTAAAGTTCTAATACCTGCAACCTCTGAGCAAAGGAAGGGCAGGTAAAAAAGCTATGGAAGGAAAATACTGACATTCTTTGTTTGCAAGACTGGGCTCAATCCTCCTAAGTTCTTTTCATGCAATAGTTTTACTCCTTATTATGAAAGAAAAAAGATCCCTTGGATCCAAATTTATCACAATTGAAATAAAAAATGTAAAAGATCAGTATAAAACATTTAAGAGCAACAGTTAATAATGTATATGATAACATCGCACTAATATATTGACAAATGTGGCAATAAATTATTAATGTGATTATATATCATCAAATATACCAGCCATTCATCCTCTCTTCTGTTCCAGTTTAAAAACAAAGTAAATCCTAAGACTATAAAGCAGAGATAGACTCTCCAAGCGTGATTTTGATTAAACACATCTCTGAGAAACTCTTCCCACAAGCTCCTAAGGAGGCAGATTGTCAGTTTGATTATGACAAAGTACCTTTAAGAATGGTGACAAAAGACACAAGGAAATGACTTATATATTTCAATCCAAATCTCAAAATCAGATCTGGTCAGGTTGGGGCAAATCTGAGATGTCAGAAAAGTTTGTTTTTCACAGCCCTCTTATATCTATCTAGGGCCTATTTTTTCCATCCCTAGGGTCATAGTGCATCATGAGCAGTTTCGTGTGTCAACTTAGCTAGGCTATGGACCCATTACACAACCAAACATTAATCTAGATGTTGCTATGAAAGTATCTGAAGATAAAGTTCATCCTCAGCTGACTTTAAGTAGGAGAGATTGTCCTAGATAATCTGGATGGGTATGATTCTATCAGTCGTAGGACCTTAATTGCAGAAATGAAGTTCCCTAATAAAGAAGGAGACATTTTGCCAGCTTTCTGCTGCTTCAACTCATGCTTCAGAGTTCCAGCCTGCCCTTCCTGACACCTTGCTCTACTGATTTGATGTTTGCCTAGCCAGTCCCCATAATCACATAAACCAATTCCTTGTAATAAATCTCTAATGTATATCTACTATTGATTCTTGCTCTGGTTGAACTTTCTGGATACACAATGTTTCCAAGGTCCTTTGTTACCCTTAACTGCCCCCAAAACTTCAATTAACAGGAAATAACTTATTCACAGTTACATTGATATCTGGGCATTTTATGAAATCAAAACTTTGTCCTGTACAAAATATAACTGCAAGCACTCACCGTCCTTCATACGTGAAGGAAAGAAGGAGCAAAGCATTATATCATTCTACCTCCAATTTATGTCATATAGGCAGCCCTGAAATTTTTTTATAGGTCAGCCTAGACTTAAAATCATACTTTGAAAGGAAGTGCCAATTTTTTTTTTTACATTTTTTCCCCTGGGATTGTATTCTTACAGAGGTACATAATTGAGGGCTCTGAAACATATAATGTTATTTGGATTTTTTATTACATATACCTTTAGGAGGATGGTAAAGTGCTGATGGCCCTTGACCTATAAAAAATCGATGTTGAACCATATAAACTATAAAATAATAAAGCAATAAATAGTATGTAGTCTGTTTTTAAGATATAGGTTAGAATAATTTCCAGGCTTTCTTTTTTTATTTTTTGGGGGGCTATAATTGTTTTACAATGTTGTATTAGTTTCTACTGCACAGCAAAGTGAAGTAAAGTTCCCTGTACTATACAGCAAGTTGTTAAGTGTTATCTATTTTATACATATTAGTGTATATAGGTCAATGCCAATCTCTCAGTTCATCCAACCCCTCACACCCCACCCCCTGCTTTACCGCCTTGGTATCCATACATTTGTTCTCTACATCTATGTCTCTATTTCTGCCTTGCAGACCAGTTCATCTGTACCCTTTTTCTAGATTTCACATATATGCATTTATATATGATATTTGTTTTCATCTTTCTGACTTACTTCACTCTGAATGACAGTCTCTACATCCATCCATTTCTCAACAAATGACCCAATTTTGTTCCTTTCTATGGCTGAGTAATATTCCATTGTATATATGTACCACAACTTCTTTATCCATTCCTCTGTTAATGGGCATTTAGATTGCTTCAATGACCTGGCTATTGTAAATAGTGCTTCAATGAACATTGGGGTGCATGTATCTTTTTGAATTATGGTTTTGTCTGGTTATACATCCAGTAATGGGATTACTAGGTCATATGGTAATTCAATTTGTAGTTTTTAAGGAACCTCCATACTGTTCTCCATAGTGGCTGTATCAATTTACATTCCCAACATCAGTGCAAGAGGGTTCTCTTTTCTCCACACCATGCCCAGCATTTATTGTTTGTAAATTTTCTGAAGATGGCCATTCTAACTGGTGTAAGGTGATAACTCATTGTAGTTTTGATTTGTATTTATCTAATTATTAGTGACGTTGAGTATCTTTTCATGTGTCTCTTGGCCATCTGTATGTCTTCTTTGGAGAAATGTCTATTTAGGTCTTTCCATTTTTTGAATATTTATTTATATATATATATATATATATATATATATATATATATATATATATATATATATAGAGAGAGAGAGAGAGAGAGAGAGAGAGAGAGAGAACAGCATGAGCTGTGTCAAAAATATATTTTGAGATTAATACTTTGATAGTTGCTTCATTTGCAAATATTTTCTCCCATTCTGAGTGTTGTCTTTTCACCTTATTTATAGTTTTCTTTGCTGTGCAAAACATTTGAAGTTTCATTAGGTCCCATTTGTTTATTTTTGGTTTTATTTCTATTACTCTAGGAGGTGAGTCAAAAAAGATCTTGCTAAGATTTTTGTCAAAGAGTGTTATTCCTATGTTTTCCTCTAAGAATTTTATAGTTTCTGGTCTTATATTTAGGTCTTTAATCCATTTTGAGTTTACTTTTGTGTATGGTGGTAGAGAGCATTCTAATTTCATTCTTTTATATGTAGCTGTCCAGTATCCCCAGCACCACTTATTGAAGAGACTGTCTTTTCTCCATTGTATACCTTTCCTCCATTGTCAGAGATTAATTGACCATAGGTGTGTGGGTTTATCTCTGGGCTTTCTATCCTGTTCCATTGATCTATATTTCTGTTTTTGTGCCAGTACCATATTGCCAGTATTGATTATTATAGCTTTGTAGTATAGTCTGAAGTCAGGGAGTCTGATTCCTCCAGCTCCACTTTTTTCCCTCAAGATTGCTTTGACTTTTCAGTGTCTTGGTTTCCATATAAATTTTAAGATTTTTTGTTCTAGTTCTATAAAAATGCCATTGGTAATTTGATAGGTATTGCATTGAATCGGTAGATTGCTTTGAGAAATATAGTCATTTTCACAATATAAATTCTTCCAATCCAAGAACATGGTATATCTCTGCATCTGTTTGTGTCATCTTTGATTTCTTTCATCAATGTCTTATAGTTTTCTGAGTGCAGGTCTTTTACCTCCTTAGGTAGGTTTATTCCTAGGTGTTTTATTCTTTTTGGTGCAATGGTGAATGGGATAGTTTCCTGAATTTCTGTTTCTGATTTTTCATTGTTAGTGTATAGGAATGCAAGAGATTTCTGTGCATTAATTTTATATCCGGCAGCTTTACCAAATTCACTGATTAGCTCTAGTAGTTTTCTGGTGACATCTTTAGGATTTTCTAAGTATAGTATCATGTCATCTGCAAACAGTGACAGTTTTACTTCTTTTCTAATTTGTATTCCTTTCATTTCTTTTTCTGCTCTGATTGCCATGGCTAGGGCTTCAAAACTAAGTTGAAAAATAGTGGCGAGAGTGGACATCCTTGTCTTGTTTCTGAACTTAGATGAAATGCTTTCAGTTTTTCTCTGTTGAGAATGATGTTGGCTGTGGGTTTGTCATATATGACCTTTATTATGTTGAGGTAGTTTCCCTCAATACCCACTTTCTGGAGAGTTTTTATCATAAATGGGTTTGAATATTGTCAAACTTTTTTCTGCATCTATTTAGATGTTCATATGGTTTTTATTCTTCACTTTGTTAATATGGTGTATCATGTTGATTGATTTGTATATATTGAAGAATCCTTGCATTGCTGAGATAAATCCCATTTGATCATGGTGTATGATCCTTTTAATGTGCTGTTGGATTCTGTTTTCTAGTATTTTGTTGAGGTCTTTTGCATCCATATTCATCAGTGATATTGATCTGTAATTTTCTTTTTTTGTAGTACCTCTGTCTGGTTTTGGTATCAGGGTGATGATGGCCTCATAGAATGAGTTTGGGAGTGTTCCTCCCTCTGTTATATTTTGTAAGAATTTGAGAAAGATAGGCATTAGCTCTTCTCTAAATGTTTGATAGAATTCACCTGTGAAGCCATCTGTTCCTTGGCTTTTGTTTTTTGGAAGATTTTTATCACAATTTCAATTTCCATGCTTGTGATTGGTGGGTTCATATTTTCTATTTCTTCCTGGTTCAGTCTCAGCAGGTTTTGCATTTCTAAGAATTTGTCCATTTTTTCCAGGTTGTCCATTTTATTAGCTTATTTTTGCTTGTAGTAATCTCTCATGACCCTTTGTATTTCTGAGGTGTCCATTGTAACTTCTTTTTCATTTCTAATTTTATTGATTTTAGTCTTTTCCCTCTTCTTATTGAAGAGTTTGGCTAAAGGTTTATCAATTTTGTTTATCTTCTCAATGACCAGCTTTTAGTTTTATTGATCTTTGCTATTGTTTTCTTTATTTCTGTTTCATTTATTTCTGCTCTGATCTTTATGATTTCTTTCCTTCTATCAAATATGACATTTTTTTGGTTTCTTCTTTCTCTAGTGGCTTTAGTTGTAAGATTAGGTTGTTTATTTGAGATTTTCTTTTGTTTGTTGAGGTATGATTGTATTGCTATAAACTTCCCTCTTAGAACTGCTTTTGCTGCATCTCATATGTTTTGGGTTAGCGTGTTTTCATTGTCAAATGCCTCTAGGTATTTTTTGATTTCTTCACTGATCTCTTGGTTATTTAGTAGAGTATTGTTTAGCCTCCATATGTTTCTGTTTTTTATGGGGTTTTTTTTTTCGTAATTTATTTCTTATAGTGTTGTGCTCAGAAAGGATCCTTGATACAATTTCAATTTTCTTAACTTTACTGAGGCTTGATTTGTTACCCAAGATATGATCTCTCCTGGAGAATGGTCCATGTGCACTTGAGAAGAATGTGTATTCTGTTGTTTTTGGATGGAAAGTCCTATAAATATCAATTAAATTTATGTGGTCTATTGTGTCATTTAAAGGTTATTTTCCCTTATTAATATTCTGTCTGTTTGATCTGTCCATTGGTGAAAGTGAGATGTTAAAGTCCACCACTATTATTGTGTTACCATCAATTTCCCCTTTTATGGCTGTTAACATTTACCTTATGTATTGATGTGTTCCTATGTTGGGTGCATATATATTTATAATTGTTATATCTTCTTCTTGGATTGATCCTTGCTCATTATTTACTGTCCATCCTTGTCTCTTGAAACATTTTTTATTTTAAAGTCTATTTCACCTGATATGAGTATTGCTACTCCAGCTTTCTTTTGATTTGCATTTGCATGGAATATTTTTTCTTCCCCCCTCCTTTCAGTCTGTATGTATCCTTAGGTCTGTAGTGGAACTTTTGTAGAAAGGATATAACGGGTCTTGTTTTGGTATCCATTCAACCATTCTTTTGGTTAGTGCATTTAATCCATTCACACTTAAGGTAATTATCAATATGTATGTTCCTTATTACCATTTTCTTAATTGTTTTGGGTTTGCTTTTGTAGGTCTTTTCCTTCTCTTACATTTGCCGTTTAGAGAAGTTCCTTTAGCATTTGCTGTAGAGGTGATTGGTGGTGTTGAATTCTCTTAGCTTTTGCTTGTCTGTAAAGCTTTTGATTTCTCCATCAGATCTGAATGAGATCCTTGATGGGTAGAGTATTCTTGGTCATAGATTCTTCCCTTTCATCACTGTAAGTATATCATACTACTCCCTTCTGGCTTACAGAGTTTCTGCTGAGAAATAACCTATTAGCCTTATGGGAGTTCCCTTGTATGTTGTTATTTTTCCCTTGTTGCTTTTAGAATTTTTTCTTTGTCTTTAATTTTTGTCAGTTTGATTACTATAGGTCTCAGTGTCTTGGGTTTTTCCTACTTGGGATTCTCTGTACTTCCTGGACTTGGGTGGCTATTTCCTTTCCCTTGTTGGGGAAATTTTCAACTATAATCTCTTCAAATATTTTATCTGGTCCTTTCTCTCTCTCTTCTCATTCTGGCACCCCTATAATTCAAATGTTGGTGTGTTTAATGTTGTCCCAGAGCTCTCTTAGGCTGACTTCATATCTTCTCATTCTTTTTTCTTTAATCTGTTCTGTGGCTGTGAATTCCACCATTCTGTCTTCCAGGTCATTTATCCGCTCTTCTGCATCAGTTATTCTGCTATTGATTTCTTTTAGTGTATTTTTCCTTTCAGTTATTGTATTGTTCATCTCTGTTAGTTTGTCTTTTATTCTTTTATGTCTTTGTTAAATATTTATTGCATCTTCTTGATCCTTGCCTCCATTATTTTTCTGAGGTCCTGGATCATCTTCACTATCATTATTCTGAATTCTTTTTCTGGAAGGTTGCCTATCTCCACTTCATTTGTTTTTCTGGGATTTAAAATTTTTCCTTCATCTGGTACATAGTCCTCTGCCTTTTCATTTACTCTATCTTGTTGTGATTGTGTTTTTCATTCCATGGGCTTCAGGATTGTAGCTCTTTTTGCTTCTCCATTTCCATGCTTTCTAACTGTGTTGTTTCAAATTCTTCAATCCCTGTTATAGAATTAAATATCTACTTGCTTTGCCATGTGTCTTTGTTGTACCCCCCACCAGGTAGGCAAAGATTAATTTTTCAGCTGTTGATGATGAATTAGATAATGTGCTTTAGTCTGGCCTGTGAAATGTTAATAGATTTGAGAGGAGCAGAGACACTAAATGGGTTTTTATGATTTACTTTTGTATATGAGCTTCAGTAGTCCACTCTGAGAGCATGTTCCAGGTCACTGTTAGCACAAGGAAAAGGAGAAGACATATGTAGGTGAATTTTTATGAGAGTTGTTTAGCAGAATTCAATCCATTGTTGTTATGGCTGCTTAGATTTTTGTGTATTAGAAGAAACTTGAACACCTAAGATAAATAAAAAGATCTCCCATCTTGAAGACTTGTTTCAAGTTAGTTATTCTCTGCAGAAACTCACTTAACAACTCAAAACAATAGCTCTGTTCTTTCAGGTTATCTCTACCATTACTGCTTGCTATGGTTGACCATATCATCCTTATTATTAATTGGTAAATTATATATTGGGGTTAATAGAACATTATTCATAGGATTTGAAAAACACTTGGAATTGGTTAATTAGAAGACAAACAACTGTTTGACATGCAAAATTTTTTCTAGCTCTCTTTAATATCATCACTTTTTTAAGAAAAAAATTACAACAGTGGCAAGCAAAACCTTAACAATATAGTATAAAACTAAAGAAAATGGGATGTATTGAGTGTCTAGTATATGTCAGGTCCTCCTACATATAAGAATTAATTTAATGCCTTTAATAATCTGTCATCTGCTATTTGTAGATAAGCAAATTGAAGCTTAGAAATTGTCAAAAGTCAATCAGTGTGAGAGTGGGAAGATGGTGGAAGAGTAAGACACGGAGATCAACTTCCTCCCCACAGATACATCAGAAATACATCTACACGTGGAACAACCCCTACAGAACAAACACTGAATGCTGGCAGAAGACCTCAGACCTCCCAAAAGGCAAGAAACTCCTCATGTACCAGGGTGGGGCAAAATAAAAAAGAATAAACAGAGAGAAAAGATTAGGGTCACGACCTGCACCAGTGGGAGGGAGCTGTGAAGGAGGAAAGGTTTCCACAAACTAAGAAGCCCCTTCACAGGCAAAGACTGTGGGTGGTGGGTGGGGGAAGCTTCAGAGCCACAGAAGAGAGCACAGCAATAGGGGTGCAGAAGGCAAAGCGGAGATATTCTCGCACAGAGGATTGGTGCTGACCAGCACTCAGCAGCCCAAGAGGCTTGTCTGCTCACCCACCGGGGATGGCGGGGGCTGGGGGCTGTGGCTTGGTCTTCAGTCACAGGGAGAGGACTGGAGGCACGAACACAACCTGAATTGGTTAGTGCACCATGGCTAGCCAGGAGGGAGTCCGGGAAAAAGTCTGGACCTGCTGAAAAGGCAAGAGACTTTTTCTTCCCTCTTTGTTTCCTGGTGCACAAGGAGAAGGGATTAATATCATTGCTTAAAGGAGCTTCAGAATCGGGTGCTAACTGCAGCTAACAGCGTGGACACCAGAGGTGGGCATGAGATGCTAAGGCTGCTGCTGCTGCCAGCAAGAAGCCTGTGTACGAGCACAGGTCATGATCCACACCTCACTTCCAGGGAGCCTGTGCAGCCCACCACTGTCAGGGTCCCAGGACCCATGCACATAAGGCTGGTGCAATGTCCCACCAGCCACTGCCACTGCAGGCTTGCCCTGCACTCTGTGCCCCTCCCTCCCCCCCGCCTGAGTGAGCCAGAACCCTTGAATCAGCTGCTCCTTTAACCCCTTCCTGTCTGAGCAAAGAACAGACGCCCTCTGGTGAACTACAAACAGAGGTGGGGCCAAATCCAAAGCTGAGCCCTGTAAGCTGTGCAAACAAAGAAGAGAAAGGTAAATTTCTCTCAGCAGCCTCAGAAGCAGTGGATTAAACCTCCACAATCAACTTGATGTACCCTGCATTGGTAGAATACCTGAAGAAACAATGAATCATCCCAAATTGAGGAGGTGGACATTGAGAGCAAGATTTATTATTTTTTCCCATTTTCCTCTTTTTGTGAGTGTGTATGTGTATGCTTCTGTGTGAGATTTTTTTTGTAGATATTTGCTTTCACCATTTGTCCTAGGGTTCTGTCCATAAGTTTTTTTTTTTTTTTCTTTTTAGTAAAAAAATTTTTCTTAATAATTATTTTTTATTTTAATAACTTTATTTTATTTTATCTTACTTTATATTATTTTATCTTCTTTCTTTCTTTCTTTCTTTCTTTCTTTCTTTCTTTCTTTCTTTCTTTCTTTCTTTCTTTCTTTCTTTCTTTCTTTCTTTCTTTCTTTCTTTCTTTCTTTCTTTCTTTCTTTCTACATTTTCTCCCCTTTATTCTGAGCTGTGTGGATGAAAGGATCCTGCTGCTCCAACCAGGAGTCAGTGCTATGCCTCTGAGGTGAGAAAGCCAAATTCAGGACACTGGTCCACAAGAATCTTCCCAGCTCCATGGAATATCAAATGGCAAAAATCTCCCAGAGATCTCCATCTCAACACCAACACTCAGCTTCATTCAACGACTCAATGACTAGAAAGCTGCAGTGCTGGACACCCTATTCCAAACAACTGGCAACACAAGAACAAAACCACATACATTAGCAGAGAGGCTGCCTAAAAACATAATAAGGCCACAGACTCCCCAAAACACACCACCAGATGTAGACCTGCCCACAAGAAATACAAGATACAGCCTCATCCACCAGAACACAGGCACTAGAACCCTCCACCAGGAAACTTACACAACACACTGAAGCAAATTTAGCTACTGGGGGCAGGCACCAAAAACAAAGGGAACTAAGAACCTACAGCCTGCAAATAGGAGACCACAAACACTAAGATAAGGAAAATGAGAAGACAGACAAACACACAGCACATGAAGGAGCAAGGTAAAAACCCACCAGACCTAAGAAATGAAGAGGAAATAGGCCATGTGCCTAAAAGGAATTCAGAATAATGATAGTAAAGATGATGCAAAATCTTGGAAATACAATAGAGAAAATACAAAAAACATGTAACAAGGACCTAGAAGAACTAAAGAGGAAACAAGCAATGATGAAAAATGCAATAAATGAAATTTAAAAAACTGAGTCAGAAGAACGGATAAGTGACCTGGAAGATTAAATAGTGGAAATAACTACTTCAGAGCAGAATGAAGTAAAAAGAATGAAAAGAACTGAGGAGAGTCTCACAGACCTCTGGGACAACATTAAGTGCACCAATATTCGAATTATAGGAGTGCCAGAGGAAGAGAAAAAGAAATGGACTGAGAAAATATTTGAAGAGATTATAGTTGAAAACTCCCCAAATATGGGAAAGGAAATAGTTAATCAAGTCCAGGAAGCAGAGTCCCATACAGGATAAATCCAAGGAGAAACACACTGAGACAAATATTAATCAAACTGTCAAAAATTAAATACAAAGAAAAGATATTAAAAGCAGCAAGGAAAAAAACAACAAATAACACACAAGGGGATCCCCATAAGGTTAACAGCTGATTTTTCAGAAGAAATGCTTCAAACCAGAAGGGACTGGCAGGACATATATAAAGTGATGAAAAAGAAAAACCTACAACCAAGTTTACTCTACCCAGCAAGGATCTCATTCAGGTTTGATGGAGAAATTAAAACCTTTACAGACAAGGAAAAGCTGAGAGAGTTCATCACCACAAAGCCAGCTTTACAAAAAATTCTAAAGGAACTTCCCTAGGCAGGAAACACAAGAGAAGGAAAAGACCTACAATAACAAACCCAAAACAATTAAGAAAATGGGAATAGGAACATACATATCAATAATTACCTTAAATATAAATGGATTAAATGCCCCCACCAAAAGACACAGACTGGCTGAATGGATACAAAAACAAGGTCCATATATATGCTGTCTAGAAGAGACCCACTTCAGACCTCGGGACACATACAAACTGAAAGTGAGGGGATGGAAAAAGATATTCCATGCAAATGGAAACCAAAGGAAAGCTGGAGTAGCAATTCTCATATCAGACAAAATAGACTTTAAATAAAGTCTATTACAAGAGACAAAGAAGGACACTACATAATGATCAAGGGATGGATCCAGGAAAATATAACAATTTTAAATATTAATGCACCCAACATAGATGCATCTCAATACATAAGGCAAATACTAACAGCCATAAAAGGGGAAATCGACAGTAACACTTTCATAGTAGGGGACTTTAACACCCCACTCTCACCAATGGACAGATCATCCAAAATGGAAATAAATAAGGAAACACAAGCTTTAAATGATACATTAAACAAGATGGACTTAATTGATATTTATAGGATATTCCATCCAAAAAGAAAAGAATACACATTTTTCTCAAGTGCTCATGGAACATTCTCTAGGATGAATCATATCTTGTGTCACAAATGAAGCCTTGGCAAATTTAAGAAAATTGAAATTGTATCAAGTATCTTTTCTGACCACAATGCTATGAAACTAGATATCAATTACAGGAAAAGATCTTTAAAAAATACAAACACATGGGGCTTCCCTGGTGGCGCAGTCGTTGAGAGTCTGCCTGCCGATGCAGGGGACATGGGTTCGTGCCCCAGTCTGGGAGGATCCCACATGCCGTGGAGCAGCTGGGCCCATGAGCCTGTGCGTCCGGAGCCTGTGCTCCACAGCGGGAGAGGCCACAGCAGTGAGAGGCCCGCATACCACAAAAAAAAAAAAAAAAAAAATACAAACACATGGAGGCTAAACAATACACTACTTAATACCAAAGTGAGCACTAAAGAAATCAAAGAGGAAATAAAAAAATGCCTGGAAACAAATGACAATAGAGTCACAACAACCCAATATCTATGGGATGCAGCAACATAAGTTCTAAGAGGGAATTTTATAGCAATATAATCCCACCTTAAGAAACAGGAAACATCTCAAATAAACAACCTAACCTTGTACCTAAAGCAATTAGAGAAAGAAGAACAAAACAAATCCAAAGTTACCAGAAGGAAAGAGATCATAAAGATCAGTTGAGAAATAAATGCAAAAGAAATGAATGAAACAATAGCAAAGATCAATAAAACTAAAAGCTGGTTCTTTGAGAATATAAACAAAGTTGATAAACCATTAGACAGACTAATCAAGAAAAAAAAGGAAGAAGACTCAAGTCAATAGAATTAGAAATGAAAAAGGAGAAATAACAACTGACCCTGCTGAAATACAAAAGATCATGAGAGATTACTACAAGCAACTCTATGCCAATAAAATGGACAACCTGGAAGAAATGTACAAATTCTTAGAAATTCACAACCTGCCAACACTGAGTCAGGAAGAAATAGAAAATATGAACAGACCAATCACAAGCACTGAAATTGAAATTGTGATTAAAAATCTTCCAAAAAACAAAAGCCCAGGACCAGATGCCTTCACAGGTGAATTCTATCAAGCATTAAGAGAAGAGATAACACCTATCACTCTGAAACTCTTCCAAAATATAGCAGAGGGAGGAAGACTCCCAAATTCATTCTATGAGGACACCATCACCCTGACACCAAAACTGGACAAGGATGTCACAAAGAAAAAAACTACAGGCCAATATCACTGATGAACATAGATGAAAAAATCCTCAACAAAAAAACTAGCAAACAGAATCCAGCACCACATTAAAAGGATCATACACCATGATCAAGTGGGGTTTATTCCAGGAATGAAAGGTTTATTCAATATATGCAAATCAATCAATGTGATATACTATATTAAAAATTGAAGGAGAAAAAACACATGATAATCTCCATAGATGCAGAGAAAGCTTTCAACAAAATTCAACACATATTTATGATAAAAACCCTGCAGAAAGTATGAATAGAGGGAACTTTCCTCAACATAATAAATGCCATATATGACAAACCCACAGGCAACATCATCCTCAATGCTGAAAAACTGAAACCATTTCCACTAAGATCAGGAACAAGACAAGATTGCCCACTATCACCACTCTTATTACACATTGTTTTGGAAGTTTTAGCCACAGCAATCAGAGAAGAAAAGGAAATAAAAAGAATCCAAATTGGAAAAGAAGAAATAAAGCTGTCACTGTTTGCAGATGACATTATACGGTACATAGAGAATCCTAAAGATGCTACCAGAAAACAACTAGAGCTATTCTATGAATTTGATAAAGTAGCAGGATACAAAATTAATGCACAGGAATCTCTGTCATTAGTATACACTAATGATGCAAAATCTGAAAGCTAAATTAAGAAAACACTCCCATTTATCATTGCAACAAAAAGAATAAAATATCTAGGAATAAACCTACCAAAAGAGACAAAAGTCTTCTATACAGAAAATTATAAGACACTGATGAAAGAAATTAAAGATGATACAAATAGATGGAGAGATTATACTATGTTCTTGTATTGGAAAAATGAACATTGTGAAAATGACTCTACTACCCAAAGCCATGTACAGATTCAATGCAATCCCTATCAAACTACCACTGGCATTTTTTCAGAACTAGAAAAAAATATTTCACACTTTGTAGGGAAACACAAAAGACCCTGAATAGCCAAAGCAATCTTGAGAACAAAAAACGGAGCTGGAGGAATCCAGCTCCCTGTCTTCAGAATATACTAGAAACCTAGAGTAATCAAGACAGTATGGTACTGGCACAAAAACATAAATATAGATCAATGGAACAGGATAGAAAGCCCAGAGACAGACCCACACACATATGGTCACCTTATCTTTGATAAAGAAGGCAGGAATGTACAGTGGAGAAAGGACAGCCTCTTCAATAAGTGGTGTTGGGAAAACTGGGCAGGTACATGTAAAAGTTTGATATTAGAACACTCCCTAACACCATACACAAAAATATACTCAAAATGGATTAAAGACCTAAATGTAAGGCCAGACACTCTGAAACTCTTAGAGGAAAACATAGGCAGAACACTCTATGTCATAAATCACAGCAAGATCCTTTTTGACCCACCTCCTACAGAAATGGAAAAAAAAAACAAAAATAAACAAATGAGACCTAATGAAACCTCAAAGCTTTTGCACAGCAAAGGAAACCATAAACAAGACCAAAAATCAACCCTTAGAATGAGATAAAATATTTGTAAATGAAGAAACTGACAAAGGATTAATCTCCAAAATTTACAAGGAGCTCATGCAGCTCAATAACAAAGAAACAAACAACCCAATCCAAAAATGGGCAAAAGACCTAAATAGACATTTTTCGAAAAAGATATACAAATTGCCAACAAACGCATGAAAGAATGCTCAACATCATTAATCATTAAAGAAATGCAAATCAAAACTACAATGAGATATCATCTCACACCGGTCAGAATGGTCATCATCAAAAAAATCTAGAAACAATAACTGCTGGAGAGGGTGTGGAGAAAAAGGAACACTCTTGCGCTGCTGGTGGGAATGTGAATTGGTACAGCCACAATGGAGAACAGTATGGACGTTCCTTATAAAACGAAAAATAGAATGAATATATGACCCAGCAATCCCACTACTGGCAAGTACGCTGAGAAAACCATAATTCAAAAAGATACATGCACCCCAATGTTCATTGCAGCTCTATTTACAATAGCCAGGAGATGGAAACAACCTAAGTGTCCATCATCAGATGAATGGATAAAGAAGATGTGGCACATATATCCAATGGAATATTACTCAGCCATAAAAAGAAACAAAATTGAGTTATTTGTAGTGAGGTGGCTGGACCTAGAATCTGTCATTCAGAGTGAAGTAAGTCAGAAAGAGAACAAGAAATACCATATGGTAACACATATATATGGAATCTTAGAAAAAAACAATGTTATGAAGAACTTAGGGGTAAGTCAGGAATAAAGACACAGACTTACAAGCAAATGGACTTGAGGATATTGGTAGGGGGAAGTGTAAGCTGTGACAAAATGAGAGAGTAGCATGGACATATATACACTACCAAACGTAAAATAGATAGCTAGTGGGAAGCAGCCTCATAGCACAGGGAGATCAGCTTGGTGCTTTGTGACCACCTAGAGGTGTCAGATAGGGAGGGTTGGAGGGAGGGAGATGCAATAGGGAGGAGATATGGGAACATATGTTTATGTATAGCTGATTCACTTTGTTATAAATCAGAAACTAACACACCATTGTAAAGCAATTATGCTCCAATAAAGATGTAAAAAAAAAAAAGATTCAATCAAAAAGCCTGGGACTGGGTTCCAACACTACATCCGACTGAATCTTATGTACATGTTTTTATATGATATCTACCAATATTTTCATTATAGTACAATAATAGACTTTGCCTTCACATAATGTGATTTAAGGCATGAGTAAGTAGTTTAGGAAGAATTTGGAATAAGTGTAGGAACCCTGAAGTCACTGGACATTAGGGTATTAGTAGCCTCCTTTGGCCACTTGCTTTTAATATCCAATGTGAGGGATGGTAGTTCCCATCCAAATACTCAGTAACCTACCACTTTGAAGTATGTTATGTGCCTCAACGATATCATTTGGCTAATTCACCGTCAGTCACATTAACAGAAAAATTTTGATTACCAACAGATCCTTAGGCTGACTATTCCTCTCCATCTACTTGTTTAAATATTCTTCTCTATGGACAATTTGATGGTTAAATTGACTTCAAACATGAGGCAATGTATCTTTGGCTGCTCTATAAGGTTAGCCATTTATTCTCACTTAGACTAAAAGTTTTATCATCTAAAACATTGTATGCTTATTTCTGCAATTTTGATCTTAACTTGAAAATTTCAAGGGCTTGAAGAAGAGTAGCCTTGCACCTCTGCAGCTACCTTTTTTTTTTTTTTTTTTGAAGATGTGAAACTTCAACAAGTTTCAAATCTTTCTTGAACCCAGAAATCAGTAAAGTCTAACTCCAAAGAGCGAGTGTGGTTTACAGAAAGGTCAATTAATAACAAATTTTTTTTTTAGTTCTAGCAGTGCTCATCTTTTCAAAATGTTGATGCACATTTTCTATAAGATATTGGAAAGATATCACCCTCCCCTATTCCTGATCTAGGTATAATGGCAGTTTCTCATTTTTCTAAAAGCTATTACTTGGAGAACAAATAGTATAACACTTAATATCTGGTTGTTTTTAGAAAGTACTATCATAAACAATGTTTCTAAAACAATTCCATGTTTTTTGTTTTCTGTTTCAGAACTGTGACTCATAGAGATTCAAAGATTTACCCGAAACCTTACCACTTGCCTCACAGGTGGTGTTTGCAACATAGCACATTCTTTTTCTCACCCAACATGCACCATTTCTTTCCTCTGAATATGCTCTCAGTAGAATTGATTCCCTCTTGAGTTCTTCAATCAAAAGTGAGTGGGGGAGTGTTTCAATCCAAGAGCCCCATAGCATTAGTTATTGTATATTTTTATATATATTTGTTTCCTCTTTGCCAGAATATCAATATCATCAAGCATATTTCAACTCATATATTGTGAGACAAGTTGCTTCATCATGAATCATCCCATAATCCTGGTTATTACTTTTGTCCTTCTGACATGGATACTTCCCTGAAAAGATATTGAGCAATAGTTTATAGATTTAAAGGCATTTGGCTGGTTCTTTATTTCACTCTTGAAATAATCTGCAGATTGCTGCTTTATTCCAAAGAGCCACTGAACAAATCTCCACCAACATAGGGATGACTTGAATAATTTGTGGTCTCTTTTCTCTGTTTTGGAGAAATGAATAAGGCTTGTCAAGAGTTAAAAGAGAAATATGTCAGGCAAGGGCAACTTTTTCAGCTTGGTGAATGGAGAGAATAAGAGTAACTTAAATATACATTTTAAATAGGTAAACACTTATTATCAAAGTGAAGGAAGCACATTTTTTTACGATATTCCCTGAATCTGATGCAACCTTAATTCAACTTTTTATTTAACAGGACTAAAATTATCCTGTTTTATTAGTAATAGGAAAATTATAATACAATACACCAATATTGGGAATTTGATGTACAAAGATGAAGGTGTCTCACAAGAGAGATGCTGAGTTTCTACTCAATATCTTCTCTAAGTTTTAGTTGAAAAGACATCCAGAAATTCTTCAGTTAGTCCCATTTTTTTCATTATATGAGAAAATAGAGATCAGGAGAGGTTAACTGATTTACCCAACCCACTAGTAGGTGATGCTGTGACCAGTATATCCTGGCTTTATCCCTCTAGGAACTTTGGAGTTAGACATATAAAAATTTGAATCTTCCCACTTATGGGATATTGAGCAAACTATTTAACAATTCTTTACCTCAGTTTTCTACATCTTTAAAGTTACTATAATTTTAATACCTACCTCATATGCAATGGAGTTTAAATAAGGGATAATGTCTGACAACTGCTAATTATAGGGTATGACACCACATAAGGGCTCACTATATGGTAGTTCTTTTTATCTTTGTTTCTCTGACTGTCCCTGGACAACTCGAATGCTTCTTCTAGCTCCTCACTTCATCCAGAACATACAAACATCTTATTGGTTATCTCTTCATACTGTTACTATCTATGTCCTCAGAACCTTTGAGGTGGTCACTTAAGGCAGGGACCATCCTTTTGTTTTTTGCATGCTGAATAAATGGTGCAGTTCTAGAGTTGGATGTATGAATGTAACAATGAGACAAGGAACACCTCTTCAATGAATGACTCACAGTTTCAGATATATAGTAGAAGCTCAATGTATTATTGCGTATAAATCAATTAATGGAAAGTGATATATTTGTCACTTAGACCATACTTGTAATCTAATTTTACGTTATGTCTTTGTACCTCACAAGGTTGATACACAGGGGTTACCTACAAGATGGCAGAGGAGTAAGAGTTGGAGATCACCTTCCTCCCTACAAATACATCAAAATTATATCTACATGTGGAACTATTTCTACAGAACACTGACAGAAGACCTCAGACTTCCCAAAAGGCAAGAAAATCCTCAGCTACCTGGGTAGGGCAAAAGAAAAAAAAAAAAAAAACAGGAACAAAAGAATAAGAATGGGACCTGCACCTCTTGGAGGGATCTGTGAAGGAGGAAAAGTTTCCACACACTAGGAAGCCCATTCATAGGTAGAGACAGGGGGTGGAAGGGTGGGGGAAGCTTTGGACCCACAAAGGACAGCACAGAAAGAGCGGTGCAGAGAGCAAAGCAGAGAGATTCTTTCACAGAGGATAGGTGCTGACCAGCACTTACCAGCCTGAGAGGCTTGTCTGCTCACCTACCAGCTTGGGTGGGGTCTGGGAACTGAGTCTCAGGTTTCAGAGGTCAGATCCCAGGGAGAGGACTGAGGTTGGTTGTGTGAACACAGCCTGAAGGGGGCTAGTGTGCCACATCTAGCTGGGAGGGAGTCCAGGAAAAACTCTAGACCTGCCTAAGAGGCAAGACACCATTGTTTGAGGGTGCACAAGGAGACGGGATTCCTTCTCTGTCTGACCACAGAAGGCAGAGTACCATGTAAATGACTCAGACCTCCAGAGACAAGCATGAGCCACGGCTATCAGATCGGACACCAAAGATGGACATGAAACACTAATGCTGCTGCTGCAGCCACTAAGAATCCTGTGTGCAAGCACAGGTTACTATCCACAAGACCCCCCCACCCCCCACTGGGAGCCTGTGCAGCGTGCCACTGACAGGGTCCCATAATCCAGGGACAAGTTCCCTAGGAGAACACACTGCACACCTCAGGTTGTGGCAATATCATGCTGGCTTCTGATACCCCAGGCTTGCCTGCATTCTAATTATAACTACCATACCCTTCTCTCCCCTGGCGTGAGTGAGCCAGACCTCCCTAATCAGCTGCTGAGAGTGGGAACAGATACCTGAGAGTGACCTACACACAGAGGTGGTGTCAAAAAGATACCTAAACCCCAGGAGCAGCAGATTAAATCCCCTTTGCAAACAAAGAAGAAAAAGGGAAATTTCTCGGTGCAGCCTCAGGAGAGCAGATAAAATCACAACAATCAACTTGATGTACCTGCATATGTGGAATACCTTAATAGACAACGAATCAAACCAAAACTGCAGCAGTTGACTTTGGGAGCAACTGTAGACTTGGGGTTTTCTGTCTGACACTGACTTGTTTTGGATTTTTATGTTTACCTTAGTATAGATTTTAGCACTTTTTATCACCAGTGGATTTGTTTGTTCATTTAGTTGCTCTCTTCTTTGTTAAAATTATTACTTTTTATTTTTTAAATTTTAATAATTTTTAAATGTTTTTTATTTTAATAATTTTATTTTATTAATTTATTTCTTTTTCTTTGTTTCTTTTTTTTCCTCCCTTTTCTTCTCACCCATATGGCTGACAGGGCTTGGTGTTCCAGCCTTGTGTCAGGCCTGAGCCTCTGTGGTGGGAGACCCAAATTCAGGACATTGGACCACCAGAAACCTCCTAGCCCCACATAATAACAATTGGCGAGGGCTCTCCCAGAGATCTCCACCTCAATGCTAAGACCCACTTCCACCCAATGGCCAGAAATCTTCAGTGCTGGTTACCCCATGCCAAACAACTAGCAAGACAGGAATACAACCCCACACATTAGCAGAGAATATGTCTAAAATCATACTAAGTTCACAGACACCCCAAAACAACCACTGGAGGCAGCACTGCCCCCCAGAAACATAAGATCCAGCACCAATCACCATAATATAGACACAAGTCCCCTCCACCAGGAAGCCTTCACAGGCCACTGAACCAACCTTACTCACTGGGGGCAGTCACCAAAATCAACAGGAACTACAAACTTACGTTCTGTGAAAATGAGACCCTAAACACAGTAGGTTAAGCAAAATGAAAAGACAGAGAAATACACAGCAGATGAAGGAGCAAGGTAAAAACCCACCAGGCCAAAAAAATAAAGAGGAAATAGGCAGTTTACCTGAAAAAGAATTCAGAATAATGATAGTAAAGATGAACCAAAATCTTGGAAATACAAAGGAGAAAATACAAGAAACGTTTAGCAAGGAACTAGAAGAACAAAAGAGCTAAGAAACAATGATGAACAACACAATAAATAAAATTAAAAATTCTGTAGAAGGAATCAGCAAAATAACTGAGGCAGACAAATGGATAAGTGACCTGGAAGATAAAATAGTGGAAATAACTACCATAGAGCAGAATAAAGAATAAGGAAGGAAAACAATTGAGGACAGTCTCAGAGACCTCTGTGACAAAAGTAAATGGGACAACATTCGAATAATAGGGGTCCCTGAGGAAGAAGAGAAAAAGAAAGAGTCTGAAAAAACATTTGAGGAGATTATACCTGAAAATTTCCCAAACATGGGAAAGGGAATAGTCAGTCAAGTCCAGAAAGGACAGAGAGTCCCATACAGGATAAATCCAAGGAGAAACATGCCAAGGCACATATTACTGAAACTATCAAAAATTAAATACAAAGAAAAAATATTAAAAGCAGCAGGGAAAAGCAACAATTAACAAACAAGGAAAGCCCCATAAGGTTAACAGCTGATCTTTCAGCAGAAACTCTGCAAGCCAGAAGGGAGTGGCAGAACATATTTAAACTGGTAAAGGGAAATACCCACAACCACGATTACTCTACCCAGCAAGGGCTCTTTCAGATTCAACGAGGAACTTAAAAACTTTACAGACAAACAAAAGCTAAGAGAATTCAACAGCATCAAACCAGCTATACAACAAATGCTAAAGTATCTTCTCTAGGCAGGAAACACAAGAGAAGGAAAATACCTGCAAAAACAAACCCCCAAAAATTCAGAAAATGGTAATAAAAACATGCATATTGATAATTACTTCAATGTAAATGGATTAAATGCTCCAACTGAAAGACATAGGCTGGTTGAATGGATACAAAAACAAGACCCATACATATGCTGCCTACAACAGACCCATTTCGGACCTAGGTACACATACAGATGGAAAGTGAGGAGGTGTAAAATGATATTCCATGCAAATGGAAATCAAAAGAAAGCTGGAGTAGCAATTCTCATAAGGAACAAAGTAGACTTTAAAATAAGAACTATTATAAAAGGCAAAGAAGGACACTATATAATGATCAAGGGATCAATCCAAGACAAAGATATAACAATTGTAAATATTTATGTACCCAACATAGGAGCACTTCAATACATAAGGCAAATGCTAATAGCCATAAAAAGGGAAATCAACAGTAACACAATAAGAGTAGGGAACATTATTACCCCAATTTCACCAATAGACAGGTCACCAAAAATGAAAATAAATAAGGAAACACAGCTTTAAATGATGCATTAAACAATATGGACTTAATTGATATCCATAGGACCTTCCATCCAAAATCAACAGAATACGTATTCTTCTCAACTGGTCATGGAATATTCTCTAGGATAAGTCATATCTGGGTCACAAATAAAGCATTGGTAAATTTAAGAAAATTGAAATCATATCAAGTATATTTTCTGATCACAATGCTATTAGATGAGATATAAATAACAGAAAAAAAGGTGAAAAATACAAACACATGGTGGCTACACAATACACAACCAAATAACTAAGAGATAACAGAAAAAAAAAACAAAAACAAAAAAAAAAAAAAAAAAAAAAGACAATGAAGACATGATGACCCAATACCTATGGGATGCAGCAGAAGCAGTTCCAGGAGAAAAATTTATAGCAATACAATCCTACCTCAAGAAACCAGAAAATGCTCAAATACACAATGCAACATTGCAGCTAAAGCAATTCAAGAAAGAAGAACAAAAAAAACCCCAAAGTTAGCAGAATGAAAGAAATCATAAAGATAATATCAGAAATAAAGGAAAAAGAAATGAAAGAAACAAAAGATCAATAAAATTAAAAGCTGGTCCTTTGAGAAGGTAAATAAATATACAAACCATTAGCCAGACTCATCAAGAAAGAACGGCAGAAGACTCAAATCAACATAACTAGAAATGAAAAAGGAGAAGTAACTACTGACACAGCAGAAATACAAAGGATCATGAGATATTACTACAAGAAACTATATGCCAATAACATGGACAACCCAAAAGAAATAGACAAATTCTTAGAAAAGCACAACATTCTGAGACAGAACAAGGAAGAAATAGAAAATATAAACAGACAAATCACAAGCACTGTAGTTGAAACTGTGGTTAAAAATCTTCCAATAAACAAAAGCCCAGGACCAGATGGTTTCAGAGGCAAATTCTATCAAATATTTAGAGAAGATATATCACCTGTCCTTCTCAAACTCTTCCAAAATATAGCAGACGTAGGAACCCTCCCAAACTCATTCTATGAGGCCACTATCACCCTGATACGAAACCAGTCAAGATGTCACAAAAAGGAAAACTACAGACTAATATCACTGATAAACTTAGATGAAAAAAAATCCAAAAACAAAATACTAGCAAACAACACATTAAAAGGATCATACATCATGATTAAGTGGGGTTTATCCCAGGAATGCAAGGATTCTTCAATATACACAAATCAATCAATGTGATATACCATATTAATAAATTGAGTGATAAAAACCATATGATAATCTCAATAGATGCAAAAAAGCTTTTGACAAAATTTAATACCAATTTATGATAAAAACTCCAGAAAGGAGGCATAGAGTGAATCTACCTCAGCATAATAAAGGCTGTATATGACAAACCCACAGCCAACTTTGTTCCCGGTGGTGAAAAACTGAAACCATTTCCACTAAGATCAGGAACAAGTCAAGGTTACCCACTCTCACCACTATTATTTAACACAGTTTTGGAAGTTTTAGCCACAGTAATGAGAGAATAAAAGGAAATAAAAGGAATCCAAACTGGAAAAGAAGAAGCAACACTGTCACTGTTTGCAGATGACATGATACTATATAGAGATAATCCTAAAGATGCTATCAGAAAACTACTAGAGCTAATCAATGAATTTGGTAATGTAGTAGGATACATAATTAATGCACAGAAATCTCTTGCATTCCTATACACTAATGATGAAATATCTTAAAGGGAAATTAAGGAAACACTCCAATTTACCATTGCAACAAAAAGAATAAAATACCTAGGATTAAACCTGCCTAAGGAGACAAAATACCTGTATGCAGAAAACCATAAGAAAATAATGAAAAAATTAAAGAAGATACAAACACATGGAGAGATCTACTATGTTCTTGGATTGGAAGAATCAATATTGTGAAAATGACTATACTATCCAAAGCAATCAACAGATTCAATGCAATCCCTATCAAATTAACAATGACATTTTTCACAGAAATAAAACAAAAAATTTCACAATTTGTTTGGAAACACAAAATACTCTAACTAGCAAAAGCAATCTTGAGAAAGAAAAACAGACCTGGAGGAAGTAGGCTCCTTTACTTCAGACTACACTACAAAGCTACAGTAATCTAGACAGTATGGTACTGGCACAAACACAGAAATATAGATCAATGGAACAGGATAGAAAGCCCAGAAATACACCCACACACCTATGGTCACCTTAAAGGTTTTTTTTTTTTTTTTTTTAACAACTTTTTAGAGTATAATTGCTTTAAAATGGTATGTTAGTTTCTTCTGTATAACAACTTGAAGCAGCTATATGTATATATATCTCCATATCCCTCCCTTTGTGTCTCCCTCTCACCCTCCCTATTCTCCCCCTCTAGTTGGGTGCAAAACACAGAGCTTACATCACTGTACTATGTGACTGATTCTCACTAGCTACCTGTTTTACATTTGGGAGTGTATATATGTCCATGCCACTCTCACTTCATCCCAGCTTACCCTCCCTGCTCCCTGTGTCCTCAAGTCCGTTCTCTACATCTGTGTCTTTATTCCTGTCCTGCCCATACTTTCTTCATAACCTTTTTTTGTTTTAAGTTTCCATATATATGTTTTAGCATTGGGTATTTGGTTTTCTCTTTCTGACTTACTTCACTCTGTATGACAAACTTTACGTACATGCACCTCACTACAAATAACTCTATTTTGTTTCTTTTTATGGCTGAGTAATATTCCATTGCATATATGTGCCACATCTTCTTTATCCGTTAATCTGCCCATGGACACTTAGGTTTCTTCCATGTCCTGGTTATTGTAAATAGTGCTGCAATGAACATTGTGGTACATGACTTTTTTTGAATTATGACTTTCTCAAGGTATATGCCCAGTAATGGGATTGCTGGGTCATATGATAGTTCTATTTGTATTTTTTTCAGGACCTCCATACTGTTCTCCATAGTGGCTGTATCTATTTACATTCCCACCAACAGTGCAAGAGGGTTCCCTTTTCTCCACACACTCTCCAGCATTTACCATGTGTGGAATTTTTGAAGATGGCCATTCTGAATGGTCTGAGGTGATACCTCATTGTAGTTTTGATTTGTGTTTCTGCAATGATTAGGGATGTTGAGCATCCTTTCATGTGTTTGTTGGCAATCTGTATATCTTCTCTGGAGAAATGTCTATTTAGGTCTTCTGCCCAGTTTTGGATTGGGTTGTTTGTTTTTTGATATTGAGCTGCATGAGCTGCTTGTATATTTTTGAGATTAATACTTTGACAGTTGCTTCATTTGCAAATATTTTCTCCTATTCTGAGGGTTGTCTTTTCATCTTGCTTATGGTTTCCTTTGCTGTGCAAAAGCTTTGAAGTTTCATTAGGTCCCATTTGTTTATTTATGTTTTTATTTTCATTTCTCAAGGAGGTTGGTCTAAAAGGATCTTGCTGTGATTTATGTCATAGGGTGTTCTGCCTATGTTTTCCTTTAAGAGTTTGATGGTGTCTGACCTTACATTTAGGCCTTTAATCCATTTGGAGTTTATTTTTGTGTATGGTGTTAGGGAGTATTCTAATTTCATTCTCTTACATGTAGCTGCCCAACTTTCCCAGCACCAGTTATTGAAAAGGCTATCTTTTCTCCATTGTATATTCCTGCCTCCTTTATCAAAGATAAGCTGACCATATCTGCATGGGTGTATTTCTGGGCTTTCTATCCTGTTCCATTGATCTATATTTCTGTTTTTGTGCCAGTACCATACTGTCTAGATTACTGTAGCTTTGTAGTGTAGTCTGAAGTAAAGGAGCCTACTTCCTCCAGGTCTGTTTTTCTTTCTCAAGATTGCTTTTGCTAGTTAGAGTCTTTTGTGTTTCCAAACAAATTGTGCAATTTTTTGTTTTATTTCTGTGAAAAATGCCATTGTTAATTTGATAGGGATTGCATTGAATCTGTTGATTGCTTTGGGTAGTATAGTCATTTTCACAATGTTGATTCTTCCAATCCAAGAACATGGTGCATCTCTCCATCTGTTTGTATCATCTTAATTTCTTTCATTAGTGTCTAATATTTTTCTCCATACTGGTGATTTTTCTCCTTAGGTAGGTTTATTTCTCGGTATTTTATTATTTTTGTTTTGATTGTAAATGAGAGTGTTTCCTTAATTTTTCTTTCTGATTTTTCATCATGAATGTATAGGAATGCAATAGATTTCTGTGCATTGACTTTGTATCCTACTACATTACCAAATTCATTGATTAGCTCTAGTAGTTTTCTGGTAGCATCTTTAGGATTCTCTATGTATAGTATCATGTCATCTGCAAACAGTGAGAGTTTTACTTCTTTTCCTATTTGGATTTTTTAAATGTATTTTTCTTCTCTGATTACTGTCTCTAAAATTTCCAAAACTAAGTTGAATAATAGTGGTGATAGTGGGCAACCCTGTCTTGATCCTGATCTTAGTGGATCCTGATCTTCAGCTTCACCATTGAGAATGATGTTGGCTGTGGGTTTGTCATATATGGTCTTTATTATGTTGAGGTAAGTTCCCTCTATGCCTATGTCTGGAGGGTTTTTACCATAAATTGGTGTTGAATTTTGTCAAAAGCTTTTTCTACATCTATTGAGATGGTCATATGGTTTTTAATCCTTCAATTTGTTAATATGTTGTATCACATTGATTGATTTGTGTATATTGAAGAATCCTTGCATTCCTGGGATAAACCCCACTTGATCATGTTGTATGATCATTTTAATGTGCTGTGGATTCTGTTTGCTAGTATTTTGTTGAAGATTTTTGCATCTATGTTCATCAGTGATATTGGCCTCTAGTTTTCTTTTTTTGTGACATGTGTGTCTTGCTCTGGTGGCCTCAGAATAAGTTTGGCAGAGTTCCTCCGTCTGCTATATTTTGGATGACTTTGAGAAGTATAAGTGTTAGCTCTTCTCTAAATGTTTGATATAATTCATCTGTGAAGACTTCAGGTCCTGTTACTTGGAAGATTTTCAACCACAGTTTCAATTACAGTGCTTGTGATTTGTCTGTTTATGTTTTCTATTTCATCTTGATTCAGTATCAGATGATTGTGCTTTTTTAAGCTTTTGTCTGTTTGTTCTTGGTTGACCATGTTATTGGCATATAGTTGCTTGCAGTAAACTCTCATGATCCTTTGTATTTCTGCAGTGTCAGTTTTTACTTCTCCTTTTTCATTTCTAATTCTGTTTATTTGAGTCTTCTCCCTTTTTAATCCTTATAAGTCTGCCTAATGGTTTATAAATTTTGTCTATCTTCTCAAAGAACCAGCTTTAATCTTATTGAATCTGCCAGTCATTTCCTTTCTTTTCTTTTCTTTATTTCTGATCTGATCTTTATGATGCCTTTCCTGTTGCTAACTTTTGGGGGTTTTTTGTTGTTGTTCTCTGCTCTCTAATTGTTTTGGAGAAAAAAACAGCCTCTTCTATAATGGCTTCTGGGGAAACTGGACAGCTACATGTAAAAGAATGAAATTAGAACACTCTCTAACACCATACACAAAAATAAACTCAAAATAGATTAAGACCTAAATGTAAGGCTGGACACTGTAAAACTCTTAGAGGAAATATTAGGAATAACACTTTTTCACATAAGTCACAACAAGATCATTTTTGACCCATGTCCTAGAGAAATGGAAATAAAAATAAAACTAAACAAATGGGACCTAACGAAACTTAAAAGATTTTGCACAGCAAAGGGAACCATAAAACAGAGAAGAAGACCAACAGTCAAAATGGGCAAAAATATTAGCAAATGAAACAGCTGACAAAGGATTAATCTCTAAAATATTCAAGTGGCTCATGCAGCTCAATATCAAAAAGCAAACCACCCAATCCAAAAATAGGCAGAAGACCTAAATCGGCATTTCTCCATAGAAAATATACAGATTGCCAACAATCACATGAAAGGATGCTCAGCATCACTAGTCATTAGAGAAATGCAAATTGAAACTACAAGAGTTATCACCTCATGCCAGTAAGGATGGCCATCTTCATAAAATTTACAAACAATAAATGATGGCGAGTGTGTCAAGAAAATGGAACCCTCTTGCTCTGTTTGTTGGAATGTAAATTGATACAAACCGTATGTAGTACATTATGGAGGTTCCTTCAAAAACTAAAAATAGAACTACCATACAACCCCGCAATCCCAGTATTGGGCATATACCCTGAGAAAACCATAATTCAAAGAGTCATGTACCACAATATTCATTGCAGCAGTATTTACAATAGCCAGGAAGTGGAAGCAACCCAAGTGTCCACTGATAGATGAATTGATAAAGAAGTGGTACATATATACAATGGAATATTACTCAGCCATAAATAGAAAGGAAATTGAGGTTTTTTTTTTTTTTTTTTTTAATTAGGTGGAAGGAACTGGAGTCTCTCCTGCAGAGTGAAGTATGTAAGAAAGAGAAAAACAAATACTGTACGCTAATACATATATATTGAATCTAAAAAAAAAAAAAAATCTTGTGATGAACCTAGGGGCAGAGCAGCAATAACATGCTGATGTAGAGAATTGACTTGAGGACATGGGCAGGGGAAGGGGAAGCTGGGATGAAGTGAGAGAATGGCACTGACTTATATACACTCCCAAATATAAAATAGCTAGTGGGAAGCAGCTGCACCACACAGGAAAATCAGCTCGGGGCTTTGTGTCCACCTTGAGGGGTGGGATAAGGAGTGTGAGAGAGAGACACAAGAGGGAGTGTATATGGTGATATATGAATACAAATAGCTGATTAACTTTTTTATACAGCAGAAATTAACACACAATTTTAAAGCAATTATACTCCAATAAACATGTTAAAAAATCAATCAATCAATAAATAAAAATAAAAATTATGTCTTCACAGCAAAAAGAATAAAAAAAGATTGGCACTTGCTTGGCCCTTAATTAATGTTGACTGAAGGATAAATGAGTAAATGAATTAATGTATGGCATCCATCAGCTCCTTTTCCTTATAGCTATCTTTAGAAAAAAATATAGACAATAAATATTTTTAAGCAGAAAAAACTAATCAATACATCCTATAAACTCATTCTATTTCAATGATGACTTTAAGAACTTCAGCAAATCAGTAGTACATGAAGTTTGAGGCAAAAATCCCTTTGTTTTAAAACATTCAATTAAATTGAGCATTACTGTAACTATATTTCTTAATGCATCTAACAGAAAAAAATTCAAGTGGCCAAAATTGCCCTTTGGGGAATATTTCTGAAAAGTTTGATAGATTTCAGAGAGCTCTGGGTTAGCAGCAGCCATAGAACATTTCATGCCAATGAGTGGATATATGAGAAATATTATTTACAATTATTTAATCCTGCTTTACTTCATTATTGATGACATTGACACACAAAGCCACAACAATCCTAACTTAGCATAGAGAATGTGTTTAAACACAGAAATTGAAAGCATCTTTTCTCTTTGTTTTATGGTCCTTGATGAACCCTTTGTTCTTTACTACCATGATTCTGCCACTATGATCAGTAGTAGTTGATTACAACAAGCATATTACCTCTCCACAGTGATGGACTGAACCACAATTCTTCACATTTTATCTGATTTTTTACATGCAATACCAGCACCACACATATTCAGAATAGGTAGAAGACTATTGATAGAATTTGAAGGAACTGAATATGCCTGGGAATACGTCCCTACTGTGAAATACATCAACTGGCTTTACAACTTTAGACTAAGTCCCTAATTTTCAAAGGCTTCCCAGAAAGGGAGATACGCCTGTTGAGAAATGGCTTCTCTGAGGAGGGTTAACACTTCAAGCCATTTTTAAGCATTAACATCACAGCCAAAACAATTTTAGCCAGTGTTTTCCACTCTAGGAACTTCCAGAGAAGAGCAAAGCCCTGTAGGAGAACAAGGCAAAATAAACACCACAATGGCTCCCGATCAGGAGCTGGATGCAGGCTTCCTGAAGACTCTCTGTCTAGTTTGCAATTATTCTGGGAATGGGTCAGATGATTGAGATTGTCCTTGGTCTCCCAGAAGGAGGGTATATGATTTACATCTTAAATATAAACTTTAAAAACACAAATTCTTCTGTTTTCCAAAGTTAGCCTTTCTAGGTTACTGATTAAGAACTTAGATCTTATCTCCCCAGGAAAAAAAGAAAAACAAATTTGATCGAGAGCTGAGGCAGCCACACAAGGGAATAAAGGTCTACATTGCCTGAATAAGGGGGAGAATAAAATCAACTAAACCAAAGAAAACTGTCCAAAAAACACTTTGTTTCAATTGGTGTAAAATATTATTGAGTCTGAATTATTTGTGTAATCACTTCTCTCTGTTTTTCACTTAATTTGCCAATGCATAAACGGTCTGAGGACGGGTACACTTAGAGTTTCGATGATCCAATTTGGATGTCTTCCTTGATCAAATTCTCTGTGTAATTACTCAACTGTCCAACTCCTTTTGGCTTGTATATACTGCCTTTGCACTCCTCAGGGGTACAATTATCATGCTGGAAATCTCTTCTGTAGGTTTTGTTTGAAAATATAAGGCAAAACATATCTATCAGTGTATGAAGACTTGTTTAGAGACATTTTAGACCAAATCTAACTCTTTTTTAAAGCCTGTCTTAATTCTCCAAATCAATATTAAGTTTTTCATTTTATGACAGCCTAAGTTTTGTGTTCCAGAATGAAGACCACCCTCCCCTGACAAAGAACTTCTCTGTTCTTGTTTGGTTGAATGACATATGCAACCTGAGTGCAGATACTAGACGGAAGCATTCCTCCCTACTAGAGAGGGAACTTTTTAGAGGGGATGGAAGATAAGTTTTAAGAGAAAGTCATGTTGTTTAAATAACTGTGAGAATGGAGACATTGAAAGGTTTTATGAAATATTTGTTGCTTTCCCACCAGACCTTAGGTAAATCATCCATTTCTCCTGAGTTGCCACAGTCTTGGATCTATCATAGTGTTGAAGCACTGAACCCTGGTGTAGTGTGAGCCCCTTGTAGATTAGAGGTTGCCATTTTGAGAGGTGGTGATAACCAGGTTGCATATAGAATTGATTTAGCTCTGCTCTGTGTCATCGTATCCTCCTCCATAGGTCTCACTAAAAGCACATATTTTATCCATCTTTGTAGCTCCATTGTGTTTGTCACACTTCTTTTCAAAATTGTAAATATTCAGTGGATTTCTGGCAAAAATAAACGTCCTAACAAAGACACCATTCTCTGTATATCAACTTAAGTTATATGGAGATAATGGTATTTTGTTGCTAGGTTGAGTTCTACATGCAGTAAATGCTCATTAAAAGTGACTTAATAAAAGTTGCCCTATTTATAGGTCTTTGATTACCTGTAAGAGGCTTCAACACCTGTCTCCTTTGCCAGTGCAATTATGAAAATCACATAGATCACTTACTGCACAATTCCAGGTGACATTATTCTCAAAGACCATGAGATAAGGAGTGTTCCCTGGAGTAACTACTCACCCTATAACATGCTATCCCTGTACTCCAGGAAGTAAATGACAATGGGAAGTTATTGAAAATCAATAGCCTCAACTTCCCAGTTTCATAATGTAAGGCATCCTTGTGATTCTCTTGCAGCTTCATTAATGTATAGGATTTCCTGTTCGTTTTCAAGGTGTTTCATCTATACATAAGATTCTAGAACAGTTGTCTCTGAAACAAGGCATTTGTAGGGCAGCAGATACACATGACTATCCAGAGAGATGCAGAAAATAGAACCTCTCTTTGTAAGCATTTCCGTTGACTAAATGAAAGAAAATAAGCTTTGCAAATAATTACCATACAAATTGCCATTTGTTCCCTCAGTCTGTCCATACAACAGATAGTCACATGACATCTAGATTAGGTGGTGTGTCCCAAGGGGAAAATGGAACTTCTGCAGCTCAGCAGGAATGATGGAAACAACCTCAGTGTTTTACCATCTTCCATCATACTACGATTGATTATGGTTTACATCTATCTGGTTGTGTGAATTTAGGACTTTACTTTTGATATTAATTAAACGAAATTTTACAAAATGGATAAAAGACTTAAGATGATTCCAGAAAAGTACCTGGACACTGAACATAGTACCAATGATGAACACACAAATTGAAATCTCCATGCCTAGTACCTGGTCTTCTTGAGGTATGTACAAAGGCATGATAGGAAGAGGCTAATCAAATATTATTTAAACAAATTCAAATTTTAAAATTATCAATGACTATTTAAAATATGTGTTTATTTCTAATATCATGAACAAAGAACCTACTCTCAGCCTACCTTGTTCCTTGAGAGTCTAACAACTGATCAAAAATGCATGAAAATGAGTCATGTATAACATGAAATCAAACCTCGATAATTCATCAGCATTTTAAATAAACTGCTTTACAAAATTTATTTTGAAATATTTGTAAATAATAAATATATAAATGAATAATTACATACAAATAAATATGCAAATATTGGAACAGCCTGCTCAAAAACATCTTAAAATACTTGATTTTGCTTCAAACCAATCTCAAGTTCTCTTTCCCTTATGTGTGATAAGACATGTTTAACAAATATTACCTGAACTACTTTTAATCCAGGTTTCCCCCTCTATAATAATGTTCTGTTATGACTTTTAAATCTTGCACATTAAGGACTTTCATTAAAGTGAGTTCAGGTTATCATTTTTTAACCTGCTCTAAAATGTTAACATAAGCCACAGTGGGCTACCAGCTCAATAATCTTCCAATTGTCCCAAGATCAAAATGGCCCATTGAGGCTCTATTTGTTCCAGTCTATTGATTAAATGTGTATTTGTGTGGTTTATAACAACATTTAGTTATTTACCTAAGAGGCCTGAAGCTGGTCTACTAGGTAAAGGCATTAGGAGACAGTTGAATGTTAAACTCATTCAATTTAAATACATTGTTTTTTAATGAAAATAATGAAAAGGCAAAAGTCTCTTACCTTTAGGTCTATTCTCCTCTATCGTGTAAACATAGATTGTAGGCACATGCTCTGCATGTTAAAGTCTGTTTAAAGAGATACCTGCAGAAAATCAGATTTGTTCATGCTGTGGGTTAGTGACTATGTCCAAGATATAAGATTTCAATGGTATTTCATTATTTCTTCTTCTTTTCTTTAAATATCAAAAATAGTTAGACCACACTATAGAGTCAGGTCAAAATTATAGACCCTACATTTTTTAGTTCAGTATGTTTAATTACTTTAAAAAATATGTACTGATGAAAATTGGACAATCTAATGACAAATATTAACTTTATATATTAAATATGTTTAGCCAAGATATTCACTGTAGATATTTATTCCCCCAAGCCAATACTTTTCAAACTGCTGAAATAATTTAGATTTCTATGTTAATACATACACATGCCTACACACAAACTTAACACTGCATATGCTAAAGACATTATGTTGGACTAATCCTGGAATATCCTCAAAAGAAAACCAGGAGGAACCAGTCTTATGAACAAAGTATTCCCTCAGCACCTAAGAAAGCTACAACCATGCTAAGAATTATTTACTTATGCTGAAAGAATAAGAATAAATGGGTATATAATGGACTGGGTTTAAAGAACTCTGATTTTATGCTCCTTTAGAAGCATAATGAATATTTTATATGTTTTATTTCATCTCCTTAAATGTAAACTTCTTGCAGACAATGACAACACGTTTAGCTAATTCTGAACATTTTATTGATCAAGGATATAGGTTCCACAAACCTCATATATTCTATACATTTAAAAGTTATAAATTAGGAATAAATTGTTATATCTTACCTAGACAAATGTACCTTCATGACAACCTGGAAGGCTAAGTTGAATTTAAAATTCTCAGACTCCTCAGAGCTCTGTTTGAACATGGCGGTGTGGGAAAAGTGGCTTTGGCCTGGGATCTCAACTCACTTACATTTCTTCCCATCCCTGTTTAGTTGCATACTGTAAGGGAGTCCCAGATATGCATGCCTCAACACTTAGAAACTTTCCCCCTACATACTCCTTGGCTGCCCTTCATGTCTAAGGATTTGCACACCCAATATACAATCCAGCCTCTGGGAACAGACCTGGGAAAAGGCCCTAGAAGTCTCTAGAAGTAAACCATTTATAAAGGGAATTCCACGGTCTCTAGAATCCAGAGCAGATTCTGGAAGGGAGTGCACACTCCTTGTTGGTATGTCCCTTTACCCCCAGGGATCCCCTGTTCTCACTCAGATGTAAGGTTTTTATTGTACATTTGTATCCCTCATGGTCTTGCAATATACTGCTTGTTACATATTGACTGATTGAAGTTTATTTGATTAACATTAAGTGAAATTTATAGTTTATTTACTCACCATAACCATCACTCTGGAAAATGAAATCCATGAGATAAATATTGTATTGATTAACATCTCCAAAACCACAATCATCAAATAAAATGAGTAATCCACTCTCTTTTATTGTCACATGTTAGCCTAAAATCCTGGTTTCCTTTTAGAACAGAGCTGAAATTTTTATGCAGTAAATATAGAAAGTAATTCAATATCTTCCAAGTTTCAAGTTTATATCAAGCTAGACTGTTTGAGAACTTTCAAATACTTGTAATACTGCTTGCTTATTTAGATGGCCGGGAAAATTAGAAAGGCCTCCATCACTTAGTGTCTCATGGTTTATTTGAAGTAGCTGATATCATGTTGATGGTAATGCCACTGCTTTTACATTTCTTTATAAACATGACTCCTAAGGTAATAAAATTGTCTTTTAATTTAAAAAGTTACTGAATTTCATCATGTTTTTCTAAAAAGAAAAAAAAAAACAAATTTCCAACTTGATCATCTCTTCTCTCTGTTTGGTCTAGCAGCTGCCTTGGACATTTTGCAAAAACATTTTTGAAAATATGATTTACAATTTTAGACACTAGATCTTTCCTATAAGAATTACAAACACTTTTTGAATCTGATTCTCTGTGCTCCAGCTTTTACTCAAATTTGGTCAAAGCCCAGGATGAGAGAGATGTGTGAAAAACTCAAACTCCTCTACCAAAAAGTTAAAATGCATCATTCAAACAGCAAAAGTCTGTCGAGTTGAATGTAATGTCTTTAAATCAATGGTTGCATTTTAATGTTTTATATGATTAGCACATTATTGTTATGTCATGGATAAATAATTAAAACTTAATACCTATTTCTAGGAATTCCAAACAATTAGCAACCTCATGCATGGTAGATTCTAATTCTGTTTATATTTGTATTTCTAAGCCTTGTACTAAGGCATAGGACAAATCAATAAACCTCTAGCACAGACGGTGGCATGCCTAAAAGATATCGCATAGGGAACTGCACTATCATCATAAGTAATTCACACAGAATAGGAACTAGTAAATTGGATGGAAATAAAACACAAATACATGAAATGAGAGGAAAAATAATATTTAATTGTTGCTGCAAGTCAACTAAGTTATATTAGTTTTTCACTATAATAAGCTCTTAGGCTTCAAGAAAAACCACGGCATATTTCTATTTAACAAAGAGACCCAATATAACAACATTTAAGTAAAAACTCAAATCTTGATTATGTGTTAGTGAATCAATATTCTGCTTGAGTTTCATACCTGTGTATGAATTTGAAATTATTTAAATATTCTAATGACTCTATTACTGTTATAATGTCTTTCTTCCACATAGGTTTTTTCTTTGTTGTTTTGGTTTTTTTTTAAGATGTTGAAAAAAGAGTATGTATAAATGTGATGCATTTGTTATCTATTTTTCTCCACTAAAAATATGAACATTTATTTCACACATAGCACTGTTGAAGAGTCCCAGATGATGTGCAAGTTATTGATACAATTTCCTAAGGTTGAAAAAAAGCAATCACTCTTACACCTTTAAAAAATGTCTAAATGCTGTTGGTTTTAGATTTCTTATTGGTACATGTTAATTCTCCCTTGTTTAATGTGACTTATTATGCATCTTACTTTCCTCAACATCCTCTGCAACATTATAATAATTAAAGGGTTTCATACAATCCCTGGCATCTGAAAGAGACATTTCTTTCTTTCTTTTCCCCAACAGCTCAAGAAGCTCAAGCATTTGACCATGTTCACACATTTCCCTTAGGGATGCGGCAAGAAACAGGAGGATGAGACGGTTTTATCTTTTGTTGCCTGTAAGTTTGGCAGATCCCTTTCTGGCAAAGAAAATGAGTGGAAAGATAAGTGAAATGTCAGGATAACTCACTGCTTAACTCGGGTCATCTATTGAGAAAGAGAGAGATAGAGACAGAGACAGAAACATAGACAAACCTCTTTCCTGAAGTTTTTATAAATCCTTATATAGTTAGTCTAATACATAATTAAAGCTGTTAGTGATATGCATTTTCTGCATATGAATGAAACAACTCATACCCTTAATTGGCTTCTGTAGGGAATACATTATACAGTTTTCCAGGTCATAGAGAGTTTACTTGATGGTGCTGACAGTGCACCTTGCTTGACCTGGAATCAAGAATAGTTCTTTATCTGCCTTTTGACCGACCCACAAATAAGTCAGTGATCCCTCACCTAGATGCTGTGATATGGCTTCAAAAGAGGGCAGGACATGCAACACTGTACACCAGATCACATCCATTATTATGAACCTCTTTGCAACCAAAATACCTCAATTTAAAAGGTTATCTCCTGAGATTCTTCTCAAAGTATCCTTTCCTCAATGCTCATTCCAGGAAATGCTAACTTAGCAGAGGTTCTAAATAATTTGGTCATTCTCTTTATACAATTTTTATTTTATGTATGTGATGTTCTAAGAAAATTAAACACTCAGTTCCATTTTTATACATAAGAAGTAAAGAATGAAGTGTTATTTGTGATCCTGGGGATAGGTAAATTATGTAGAGACCTTGAGATGGGATTCCTAGCTTATCAAAGTTCTTACAGACACAAATTTCTCTACCCACTGACATCAAAATTAAATATGATTAAACTTTGGATTGTGGCACTATTTGGAGAAGACAATTCCTGCTAAAATGTAATCCTGTTACTTACCAATTAACTTGTTACTACCTTTAACATACATGAGGAATTTAAAATGGATATGTTAAAAAATATGGATATTTATCTAGAATGCCCAATAAAAAGAAGGAAGCTGAATCTGCCTACCCCAGACTGGATCTACTGAGAGACCCACAATATGCCAACCAGAGTACAGGAGAAAATGTTCAGGTGGACAGAAATGGTAGGAGGTGGGGAGATAGAAGAAGGAATAGCATCTCAGAGCAGAGGGGAACAATCTTGCTCTTTCTAGGGGAGTGAAGGTCATTCAGCTTCTCAGGAGTTCTGGCCTTGGTAGAAGTGACGTCAGTGTAGGTCCCATAATTGTGGTGAGTCATTGGGACAGGATTGCTCTGAGGGCCCTGCCTTTCTTAAGAGTGAGCATCATGGAGGCACCAACTATAATAGAAGTACCAAGGCACCAGCAGCAATGGCATCATCACACAAAGCTCATGGAGATGAGGCATTCAGTGGTGTGTATGTAAAAGTCAAAGAAGGCTGGGAGAAAAGTGTTGCGTGTCCCTGCAAACCTAGTGTTCTGTTGGAGAACAAATGGAATCTAGAATAGACAGAGCTAAGACTTTAGCAATTGTGTCAAGTTGGATCTCTCCATATAAAAAGTAACTTCAAAAAAGGAATTGCATGTATCAACATACAAGGGAAATAGGACAAAATTCCTCTCTTGTTAAAGTTCAGATTCTAATAGATGAGACAGGCAAAAACCAAACAAAAGTAAACCCCCAAATAGTAAAAAAAAAGTAGCTGCAGACTGCAAAAAAAAAAAGGGGGGGGGGATAGAGAATAATATAAATGTTATTTTATTTTATTTATTTATTTATTTATTTTTGTGGTATGCGGGACTCTCATTGTTGTGGCCTCTCCCATTGCGGAGCACAGGCTGCGGACGCGCAGGCTCAGTAGCCATGGCTCATGAGCCCAGCCGTTCAGCGGCATGTGGGATCTTCCCGGACCAGGGCACGAACCCGCGTCCCCTGCATCGGCAGGCAGACTCTCAACCACTGCGCCACCAGGGAAGCCCTAAATGTTATTTTAGATGGGATTGTTCAGAAAGTTTTCACTGAGGAGGTGACAGGTAAGTTAAGAGCCAACGTATGGTAAACACAGAGAGAGAGCTTCTGAGTCCCTGAGTTAGGAAAGAGCTTGACACAGGCATGAATAGAAAAAGAAACAGTAAAATAGTAGCTAGGGAAAAAAAAAAAATGTCATGAAGGGACTAGGGGTAGGACGGGAATAAAACACAGACCTACTAAAGCATGGACTTGAGGATACGGGGAGGGGGAAGGGTAAGCTGTGACGAAGTGAGAGATTGGAATGGACATATATACACTTCCAAATGTAAAATAGATAGCTAGTGGGAAGCAGCCGCATAGCACAGGGAGATCAGCTCAGTGCTTTGTGACCACCTAGAGGTGTGAGATCGGGAGGGTGGGAGAGAGGGAGATGCAAGAGGGAAGAGATATGGGAACATATGTATATGTATAACTGATTCACTTTGTTGTAAAGCAGAAACTAACACACCATTGTAAAACAGTTATACTTCAATAAAGATATTTAAAAAAAAATGGTAGCTAGGGAGATGGACAATGTTTCAGGCACGGTTGGTGGGAGATACAGGACCACAGCACTGGGAAGAGGTTTGGAGTCACACTAAACACAAAGTCACTGCAGGTATGAAAGGGGCGTGGCAAGATAAAATATACATTTACAAATAAATCCTTTTGTGAGAACCAAGGACAGAGCAAGGAAGGGGGAGGTTGGGTGACCTAAAGCCATTGTTTTCATCCATTGGAGATGTCCAGGATGAAAATGGGGGAAGTATGGAAGTGATCCACATGCTTTGAAGAGGTAGTTTTTGCTGTCACTGTAATTTATTCACACACTCATTCATTCAAGAAGATACATTAATATTATTCAAAGCATTGAACCAGGTGCTGTGAGGGCATGCAGGTCAGTAATATACACTTAGAACCTAGACTACACCTGGAGAGAGAGTGTGTCTGGCTCCAGCACCATGCCTGGGCTTCACAGTCAGGTGGTACTGGGTTCCATATTACTCTGGCTAGTAACTGGGCTTGGGTCATTTTCTTAACTTCATGTCCCTCATCTCTAAAAATAAGGACCTAAGGACCTTAATTCATTGCACTTTGGGAAACTTAATGTGGTATACTTGAAAGTAGAGTGATGAACACATAGTTCTAAGTAAACACAGTGTTGTTTGTAGTATTATTGGGTTATATTAAATTCAGGGTGTGACAAATATAGACACTAGTAAACTGGGAATTATTCAGAAGAAATATGATCAAGATATGGAAGTATCTTCAAGCATAGTGCATCAAAGAAACTGAAAGAGACTGGAAGTTCAGCTTTGAAGAGAGGTTTTTGGAATTTTTCATGACTGCATTGAAGTGAAATTTTGTAATAAACAAGGAGATTAGATGCTCTCATTCTGAAAGAAAAATTAAGGCACCTGAATGGTTGGTTTTATTGGTTAGTGAATTCCACAGTAGGACAGTATTCAAGCCAAGATTGAATGATATCTAAGTGAAGGTGAAGGGCCAAATACTCATTTAAGGGGAGGCTGAAAAGGATGACCTCCTGGTTCTTTTAGTTTAATCCTAGTGCTACTGCTATCAAAGGGTTTACAATATATTGGAATATTTAAGATGGAGGAGAAGTGAACTATCTTGCAAAGCAGTAAGAAGTATGGTGTTCTAGAAAATTTTCTTTCAAATGCAGCAAAAGTCTTTTTTCAAAGAATTCTTTGAAAAATTAAATGTGCTAAATTTGAGCCTCTTTGGTAAAGTCTGGCCCATTCCAGTTATTTAGTCAGATCTAAGTTGTAATTTAACTTTCAATGTCTTATTATTGTCTCCCTTACTCAACTTTTTATATTCAAGAAGGCTTAAATGATGCCAGTAATTCAACCAGCCAAGTTCTTTGAATTTAATATTTGGATACTTGACCTGGCAAATTATTTTTCCCCCTCCAGTGTCTAAGGGAGACTCTTGAAAGTGCATTGTCATAATTAAATTTATAGGAAATATCATGGCTTATGAATTTAATAGGAAATAACATTGACATTAAGATAATTCAGGATATATGTCTCCCACTTCATGCTCAGTGACAGACAGACTGTATGAATGAATCAAGCTGGAATGTGTTTCCAACCTGGATATAAGCTATGAACTGAACTCCCTGTCAATTTTTTAGGTTTTCCCTATTCCTTGCTACAGCAACTTACAAGAGGACCAACTTATAATGAAGTCTCAGTGCTGCTTCTTCTTGTCCTCTAGGAATTCAGATCCTGGGCAGAGGCCATTATCTTCCTGAACTATCACCCAACATTCGGAATGGAAGGTTTACGGCACATGAATAATGCCGCACTAGGAGGGGAGCATCTGCATTCCCAAGCTTACCAATTCCCATATGTTTTCCTGTCTACCTGTTGTGGCAGAGCTGCAGCAAGAAGCCAATTATTTCAGAAAGCTTTTGTTTTGCACTAAGCCAGGTTCACTGACTGCTGCACATTAATTCCTGGCTGTAGACATAATGACCACCTGGGTACTTTTCCCTGCAAATGTCAGCCCTCAGCAAAGCAACTGCTGTCCACAAAGTCTATGACTAGTAAGCAGAAAAGAGATTAAGGCTCATGTTGGACTTGATTTGAGATTAATTATGATTTAACCTACCTGAAGTCTTCATAAGACTATCCAACCTGCTTCCATGGTGCAGATAGAATAATCATCTTGTATTGTAAGAACTCAAATGACAAAGAGATGTCAATGGCAAAGATCCATGCAGGATCTTGATGATAGAAGAGAAAGGGCTTCTGTTTAAATAACACAGAAATAATAACCATAGAGAAGGGGATCGTATCTCAGAATCCTGGAGAAGAAGAAATATAGCTAGTTAGAAAAGATTTTTAATATTATAAATGCTCCAACTTGCTTTTAGTCACCGAATTTATCAGGCTCCAATTAGGAAAAACAAAAGCTTACACCTGTTATTTTAACAGTAGAATATAATACAGGGATTTAGTTAAAGAAATATTGGAGATATTACAGATAACAGAGACCACTGAGGTAACATGAAGCAGACACCAAAAAGCAGCTTCCACTCCTCAGCCCCAGGAAAAGAATTTGGAGTTGTTAGAACCTAAGCAATTGGAGGAACCCACAGAGCTGGAACCAGACTTCTGAGGAGTGAAGACTACCTAGCTTCTGCCTCAAGAGCTGCAAAGAAGGAGCCTGTACAACCGAAATATAGTCTTCTGAGGAATGTGGGAAGCTCTAAGGAGGAACAATTAGTCTTGTCCTGGGAGTGGAGCTAAAATTTTTCAAGTTGGAATTAAGTGCTACTGGAACCAAACATTGCTGCCAGAGTAAGAAGCATCTACAAACAAAAATACAAGCAAGAGCCTCCCCTCTTCCAGGCTTTATGTCCCTCTCTAGGTATCATCAAGTAGAGTAGGAAGATGCTTTGAGAGGTAAGAGATAGTAGCTTAATGGCCAGCACATTCACAATGCTAAATTTACTCTGAAACTTCATATAATAGTATATTCCAACAAGGGCTTTTCAATTTACCATGTGGAAAACAAGGTACAGAAATCTAAAGTGACTGGTTCAAGCATCCAAAACTTAAGACCTCATCTCCTACCTCCAGCCTACAGCTCTTCCTTCTCATCCAAGCATATTTTCAGAACCCATTTGTTCAGTGGGAATTCATGTGATAAGATTCAGGAAGAAACAGTTCATCTTGCATTTTGAAAGCTGATATCAAGTCCCCAAAGCTTCAACTTCTTTTGCAGATCCTCTACACTCTTGATCTAGCACCTTCCATCTAGCAAATAGTCAATAAAGACTCTCTTTCTATTGTGAGGATTTATTTTTTTTAAATATTCCAAAATCATCAACCATGTGCTTTCCTACTTGTTGCCATTGGGAATGGTGAGTCAGCAGGACTTATTCTATTCAATTTGATAAGCAGGGAGCTTAGGTCTCTAACACTTTGGCTATTTACATGAAACACTAAACAAGTACATGAGCCAGAAAAGGAAAGTAAATAGTCTATCAGAGGATCAATCCATACATTTAGCTCTCATGCCATTGTAATAAAATTATTCTTTTGTTTTTGACATTCTATTTTAAAAGTCTAATCATAATAATTTAATAGACACCTCAAAATACACCACTTGGCGTGGTCCTGCCAACCAGAAAGACAAGATCCAGCCTCATCCATCCAACTACAGGCACCAGTCCCCTACACCAGGAAGCCTACACAACTCACTGAACCAACCTGACATACTGGGGGCAGACCCCCAAAACAATGGGAAATACGAACCTGCAGCCAGTGAAAGAGAGACCCCAAACACAGTCAGTTAAACAAAATGAGGAGAAAAAGAAATACAGAGCTGATGAATGAGCAAGGTAAACACACACTAGAACAAACAAATGAAGAGGAAATAGGCAGTCTACTTGAAAAAGAATTCAGAGTATTGATAGTAAGGATGATACAAAATTTTGGAAATAGAATGGAGAACATAAAAGAAACGTTTAACAAGGACCTAGAAAAACTAAAGAGCAAACAAACAAAGATGAACAACACAGTAAATGAATTTAAAAATTCTCCAGAAGGAATCAATAGGAGAATAACTGAGGCAGAAGAATGGATACATGATCTGGAAGATAAAATAGTGGAAATAATGACCACAGAGCAAAATAAAGAAAAAAGAATGAAAAGAATTGAGATCAAACTGAGAGACCTCTGGGACAACATTAGATGCACCAATATTCAAATTATAGGGGTCCTAGAAAAAGAAGAGTAAAAGAAAGGGACTAAGAAAATATTTGAAGTAATTATAGTTGAAAACTTGTCTAATATGGGTAAGAAATAGCTAGTCAAGTCCAGGAGCACAGGGAGTCCCATACAGGATAAGTCTAAAGAGAAACACGCCAAGACACATATTAATCAAACTATCAAAAATTAATAAAAGAAAAAAATATTAAAAGCAGCAAGGGAAAAACAACAATTAACATATATGGGAAGCCCCATAAGGTTAACAGCTGATCTTTCAGTAGAAATTCTGCAAGCCAGAAGGGAGTGGCAGAACATATGTAAAATGATGAAAGGGAAAAACCTACAACCAAGTTTACTCTACATAGCAAGGATTTCATTCAGATTCAACAGAGAAATTAAAAACTTTAAAGAAAAGCAAAAGCTAAGAGAATTCAGCACCACCAAACAAGCTCTACAACATATGCTAAAGAAACTTCTCTAGACAGGAAATACAAGAGAAGGAAAAGACCTACAATAACAAACCCAAAACAATTAAGAAAATGGTAATAGGAACATACATATCAATAACGACCTTAAATGTAAATGGATTAAATGCTCCCACCAAAAGACACAGACTGGCTGAATGGATACAAAAACAGGACCTGTATATATGCTCTCTCAAGAGACCCACTTCAGACCTAAGGAAACATACACACTGAAAGTGAGGGGATGGAAAAAGATATTCTATGCAAATGGAAATGAAAATAAAGCTGGAGTAGCAGTTTTCATATCAGACAAAATAGACTTTAAAATAAAGAATGTTTCAAGAAACAAAGAAGGACACTATATAATGATCAAGGCATCAATCCAAGAGGAACATATAACAATTGTAAATATATATGCAACCACATAGAAGCACCTCAATACATAAGGCAAATGCTAACAGACATAAAAGGGGAAATCGACAGTAACACAATTATAATAGGGGATTTTAACACCCCACTTTCACCAATGGACAGATCATCCAAAATGAAAATGAATAAGGAAACACAAGCTTTAAATGATATATTAAACAAGATAGACTTAATTGATATTTATAGGACATTCCAGCCAAATACAACAGATGACACTTTCTTCTCAAGTTCTCATGGAACGTTCTCCAGAATAGATCATATCTCGGTCACAAATCAAGCTATGGTAAATTTAAGAAAAGTGAAATTATATCATGTATCTTTTCAGACTACAACGTTGTGACTAGATACCAATTACAGGGAAAAATCTGTAAAAAATAAAAACACATGGAGGCTAAACAACACACTACTAAATAACCAAGAGATCACTGAAGAAATCAAAGAGGAAATCAAAAAAAATACCTAGAAACAAATGACAATGAATACACAATGACCCAAACCTATGGGATAAAGCAATAGCAGTTCTAACAGGGAAGTTTATAGCAATACAATCCTACCTCAAGAAACAAGAATCATGTCAAATACACAACCTAACCTTACACCTAATGCAATTAGAGAAAGAAGAACAAAAAAAACCCCCAAATTAGCAGAAAGAAACAAATAATAAAGAACAGATCAGAAATAAATGTAAAAGAAATGAAGGAAATGATAGGAAATATCAATAAAACTAAAATCTAGTTCATTATGTAGATAAACAAAATTGATAAACCATTAACCAGACTGATCAAGAAAAAAGAGAGAAGACTCAAATCAATAGAATTAGAAATGAACAAGGAGAAGTAACTACTGTCACTGTAAAAATACAAAAGATCATGAGAGATCACTACAAGCAACCATTTGCCAATAATATGGACAACCTGGAAGAAATGGACAAACTCTTAGATAAGCATAACCTTCTGAGATGGAACCAAGAAGAAATAGAAAATATAAACAGACCAATAACAAGCACTGAAATTGAAACTGTGATTAAAAATCTTCCAACAAACAAAGCCCAGGACCAGATGGCTTCACAGGCGAATTCTATCAAACATTTAGAGAAGAGCTAACACCTATCCTTCTCAAACTCTTCCAAAATATAGCAGAGGGAGGAACACACCTAAACTCATTCTATGAGGCCACCATCACCCTGATGCCAAAATCAGACAAAGATGATACAAAAAGAGAAAACTACAGGCCAATATCACTCATGAACGTGGATGCAAAAGTACTCAACAAATACTAGCAAACAGAATCCACAGAACATTTAAAGGATCATACACCATTATAAAGTTGGGTTTATACCAGGAATGCAAGCTTTCTTCAATATACACCAATCAATCAATATGATAAACCATATTAACAAATTGATTGAGAAAACGTATATGATCATCTCAGTAGATGCAGAAAGAGCTTTCAACAAAATTCAACACCCAATGATGATAAAAACACTCCAGAAGTAGGCATACAGGGAACTTACCTCAACATAATAAAGACCATATATGACAAACCCATAGCCAACATCATTCTCAATGGTGAAAAACTGAAACCATTTCCACTAAGATCAGGAACAAGCCAAGGTTGCACACTCTCACCAATATTATTCAACATAGTTTTGGAACTTTTAGCCACAGCCATCAGAGAAGATAAAGAAATAAAAGGAATCCAAATTGGAAAAGAAGAAATAAAGGTGTCACTCTTTGCATGTGACATGATACTATACGTAGAGAATCCTAAAGATGCTACGAGAAAACTACTAGAGCTAATCAATGAATGTGGTTAAGTAACAGGGTACAAAATTAATGTACAGAAATCTCTTGCATTCCTATACATTATTGATGAAAAATCTGAAAGAGAAATTAAGGAAACATTTCCATTTACTACTGCAAAAAAAAAGAATAAATACCAAGAATAAACCTACCGAAGGAGACAAAAGACTTGTGTGCAGAAAACTATAAGACACTGATAAAAGAAATTAAATTTGATATAAACAGATAGAGAGATATACCATGTTCTTGGATTGGAAGAATCAACATTGTGAAAATGACTACTACCCACAGCAATCTACAGATCCAGTGCAATCCTTATCAAACTACCAATGTCATTTTTCACAGAACTAGATAAAAATATTTCACAATTTGTATGGAAACAGAAAAGGCCCCGTGTATCCAAAAGAATCCTAGAAAGAAAAACAGAGCTGGAAAAATCAGGCTCCCTGACTTCACACTATACTACAAAGCTATAGCAATCAAGATAGTATGGTACTTGCACAAAAACAGAAATATAGATCAATCTAACAGGATACAAAACCCAGAGAAAAACCCACGCATATATGGTAACCTTATCTTTGAGAAAGGAAGCAGGAATATACAATGGAGAAAATATAGCCTCTTCAATAACTGGTCCTGGGAAAACTGGACAGTTAGATGTAAGAGAATGAAATCAGAACACTCCCTAACACCATACACAAAAATAAACTCAAATTAGATTAAAGACCTAAACCTAAGACCAGACACTATAAAACTCTTTGATGAAAATATAGGCAGAACATTCTATGACATAAATTACAGCAAGATCCTTTCTGACCCACCTCCTAGAGAAATGGAAATAAAAACAAAAATAAACAAAAGGGACCTAAGGAAACTTAAAAGCTTTTGCACAGCAAAGGAAACCATAAACAAGACAAAAAGACCACCCTCAGAATGTGAGAAAATATTTTCAAATGATGCAACAGACCAAATATTAATCTCCAATATATACATGCAGCTCAATATAAAAAAAAAAAGTAAACAACCCAATCCAAAAATTGGCAGAAGACCTAAATAGACATTTCTCCAGAGAAGATATACAGACTGCCAAGAAGCACATGAAAGATGCTCAACATCACTAATCATTAGAGAAATGCAAATCAAAACTACAATGAAGTGTCACCTCCCACCAGTCAGAATGGCTGGTGTCACGAAAACTACAAACAATAAATGCTGGAGAGGGTGTGGAGAAAAGGGAACCCTCTTGCACTGTTGGTGGGAATGTAATTTAATACAGCCACTCGGGGGAAAATTATGGAGTTTCCTTCAGAAACTAAAAATAGAACTACCAAATGACCCAGCACTCCCACTACTGGGTGTATACCCTGAGAGAGCCATAATTCAAAAAGAGTCATGTACCAAAATGTTCACTGCAGCACTGCTTACAATAGTCAGGGCATGGAAGCAACCTAAGTGCTCATCGACAGATGAATGGCTAAAGAAGATTTGACACATATACACAATGGAATAATATTCAGCCATAAAACGAAACAACACTGAGTTTTTTCTAGTGAGTTGGATGGACCTAGAGTTTGTCATACAGAGTGAAGTAATCAGAAATAGAAAAATAAATACTGTATGCTAACACATACATATGGAATTTAAAAACAATGGTTCTGAAGAACCTAGGGGCAGGACAGGAATATAGATGCATACATAAAGAATGGACTTGAGGACATGGGGAATGGGAAGGGTAATCTGGAACAATGTAATAGAGTGGCATGGGCATATATACACTTCCAAATGTAAAATTGACACCTAGTGGGAAGCAGCCATATAACACAGGGAGATCAGCTCCTTGCTTTGTTTCCACCTAAAGGAGTGGGATAAGGAAGGTGGGAGGGAGAAGCAAGAGAGAGGAGATATGGGAATGTATGTATGTGTATAGCTGATTCACTTTGTTATACAGCAGAAACTAACACACCATTGTAAAACTATTATACTCTAATAAAGATTTTAAGATATAAAAGTGTTGAGATAATATAAAGAATTTAGCACGAAAAATATGTGACACTTTGGAAAAGAAATATGTGAATTCAGTAACAAGGACAGTTTTTTTTTAATCTGTCTTTTTCTTCAGGTTAACACTATTTACATATTCACTAATTTTACAAGGAGGCCTTTTAAATGTATCAATAGGTCAATAAATCCATGACTTTAGTGGGATGGTACTTCATTCAGTTTTTATATGAGTGTTTCCTTGGATGTTGTGTTATTTTGCTCTAAGTGCTGCTACTAAAGAAATTTTTACCTATTGGTCAGGACATTTAGCATGTTGATCAGTCAAACAAATGAGGAAGCTTTGTAGACTTGGGTACAACCTGAATCTATTCAAATTAAGGAATTAAATGAGATGAGCATTCTGATTTCTTGAGATTCAAACCAGCTTTCTTGCTATTTGTTATTTCTTTCCATGTTTCCTGAAGTGCTGGTTCCCATCTCTGGGACTTTTCTTCCTTTATCTTCCACCTGGATCGTCTGCACCAACATTCTCTACCTAAGAACAAATCCACCCTTATCTGAAGTCCCACCGTATGGTCCAGTTCCTTTTCAATGTCCTCCCATATTATCCACTGTTCATTATTCTCTCCCTTCTTAGAAATCCTAAGAAAGGTTTTCATTGCATCTCTATCATCAACCTCCCACTGCACCAGCTGACCAGGTAATAAGCACCAGGTATATTCTGAATGCCTCCTTGCTGGGATCATCAGTGTGCATATTCATAACTAGAATGATTTCCTGCTTTTGTACAGCAATTGACAAATGTGAAAGGAGTTCAACAAATATTATTTCTCTGAATCATGTGGGAACTATGAAAGCTAGATACTGTCATTTTCCTATAATTAAATAAAGAAACTGAGACTCTGATTGGTTAAGGGAATATCTCATAGTAAGAGTCAGGAAATGAAGAGTTAAGACTTGATATCAGAGTCTGAAAATAAGTCCAAAGGTCTTTTAGTTACAAATTTTAAGATTTGTTTCTCTATATTTTATCCAAGAAGAAATTTACTGAATCAATTCTAAATGAAAGCAGGGTGGGGGATAGTATTTAAAAAAGGCTGTGATTATTCTCAAAGTACGTGTTTTACAGATTTCTTTCATCAGAATGTCCTAAATATTTCTGTTTAAAATTCAGATATCCAGGCACCCATTGAAACCTGATAAATCAGATCTCTTGGTTCAGGCCCTAAGAATTAACATTCTGTTTCAAAATTTACTGATAGAGAAAATTCAACAATTGTGACAAAGTGTCTGGATGGTTATATTTTGTTACCTTATGAGTCCAAAAAGTGAAATAACACTCTCTTTTACAACTTTGTCACTTGGAACAAACTTTCCGAATTTTTAGTTTCTTAATACTCTATCTCCTCCATCACTTTCAAGTGTCATTTTCATGGAGTAGATATAATATAGGTATAATACCTCACTAAAACATCCAGCAATGCATTTAACTGTAGCTGTCAACTCCTGGGGTATGTTTAAAGGTGAGGGGTTGGGACAGGAAGCCATAAGTGGCAGAATATTATATTTTGCCAACACTGTTGATGAGCAAAGAGCATTTCATTTTCAGAGCACATACTCATTTTTAGTGGCCACTGTTCTCGATTTTCTCTTGGAATAACTGTGTACAAAGGCAATTTGGAACAAAAATAACACTGTTACTAGAAATATGGTTTCTGAAATGTGGGTAGTCTTCTCTTTGAGAATGAGTTCAGAGAGAACTCTCTGCCCCCATAATGGATGCTTGGACATGCCCCCATTTGACTGGATGGTGCATGGGATGGAGCACTTGTAGAGTGAAGAGCATTTTGGGCAGCTCGCTATAGTGCAAAAGGAATAGAACACCAGGAGAGAGAAGGACTGAAACTATATAACAGGGGTCTTTGGGCATGTTGAACAACTCAGTGTAGGGCAATTCATCAATAACACAAGCCCTCATGAGTGCATTTGTAGTATCTCTCATATGACATCTTTCTACATATCTGTATATGTGCATACATGTATAAATGCAATCTTATTGTTTATTCTGAAAGTTATAATTCATTCAACTATTAACTGAGTGCCTCTAGACAGCCCACAAATATACAATTTCCTTCATGTTTAGCCTATTCCCTTTCATTTATTTCTCCTTTCCTGTTTTGTTTCTGAGTCGTATGACTTGCTATATAGAATAAAGCCAGTTGTATTGGACTAAATAACTCATTTTAATTCCAGTCATGTGCACAATCCTTATTATTTGGGAAGGTTCCACCCACTAACAACTCTGGCTTCAGAATATATTGTTTTCAGAGCTCTCCTGACATCACTCAGGCATACTGATTGTACAAAAACAAATATGCCTGGGCTTGATAAGATTAAATTGCATATAAGCTCAAGTTCTTCTTTGCTATTATGTTTAAACAAAAATAACTATGTTATTTCCAGATCCAGTCAGACCACAAGAAAAGCTCCCAGCTCCTGCCAAATAACAAAGGACAGATTGGTAAGAACAGAGGGGAAAAAGACAAAACTTATTTTCCATCTTAGAACAAATGGAGTGGAGAATCCAGTTGGAAGGCTGGGGGCATTGTTTGATGAACTGGGCTGGGGCTAAAGCCAGCTTCCTCATGCCTTGATCCCCTGTTGTCAGACAGCAGCATTTTATAGAACAGACAAAGTTCCCCAGAGAAAAAGAATCAGTGCGATCTCTGTCTGTGTCTCTGTCTGTCTCTCTCTGTATGTATTTACATATATATATGCATATATATATATATATATATATATACACATACACACATATACATATACACACACACATATATATGGAGAAAGAGAGTTTATTATAAGGAATTGGCTCACATGATTATGGAGGCTTCAAGTCCTCAAGATCAGCAGTCTGCAAACTGAAGATCCAGGATAGCCAATGGTATAGCTCTGGTTCAAGCCTGAAGGTCTGAGAAGTAAGAGAGCCAATGATGGGAATTCTAGTGCAAAATCTGGCAAGCTGGAGACCCAAGAAATGCCAATATTTAAATCTGAGTTCAAAAGCCAGAAGAGACCAATATCCCAGCTGATGTGTCAGACAGGAAGAGCTCCCTGTAACTCATCCTTTTTGTTCTATTCTAGTCTACCTTTGATTGGATGAGACCCACAGAAATTAAGGAGGGCAATCTGCTTTAGTCAGTCTACTGATTCAAATGTTAATCTCATTCAGAAACACCCTCACAGACACACCCAGAATAATGTTTGGCCAAATGTTTGGTCTCCACATGGTCCCTCCCTGTTGACAAATAAAATTAACCATCACACTGACCTTGAAATCAAGGTCTCCAGCAGACTGGAGATTTGAAGGTCAGGCAGTCTAAACCTGCACTCAGGACAGGTATCCCTTTCTCCAACTTCTTGAATGTGTGTCATCCAGATTCTGCATGTGCATATCAAGTGATACTTTCCCTGGATGGCCCCATTTGTTGTTGGAAATTCAGATTGAAATACTTATTAGTTTCTGACCTAGTCACCTTCATGTTTCTACACCTTGAGCAAGTCTTTCCTCAGCTTGCAATGCTTCCCTAAGCAAGTCTTTCCCTTTCAGTCTTCTCTTATATTGTCAGGCAGATACCAAAGCTTCTGCTTTCAGGAAGCTCATGCTAGTAAGAAAGGGTTAGCAGTCACAGTACAGGGGAAAAGCTGTTAAATGTACAAATACATGGAACTAATGGAGGAGGATGGGGAGAGTCATAATCAGTGTTCCTAGCCCTGGTGCTTGCCATAAGCAGACTGACTAGAACTAACCAATCATGCTAGGGACTAGCACCCACTGTATCTTATATTGCATTAGACATGGTACAGAAACATGAATTCTGAACTGGAAGAACACAACACAGATGGAGAGATAGAGAAAGGACATATTGCAAATGCAGCCAAAGGTACAAAGTGATATATGAGAAGCAGGATCTCAGAGGAAGAACTCATCAGTGGAAACAGGTGATTGAGAAGTGCTTTGTGTTTTGACTTTTACAGGATGGGTATTTTTTATCTTCTCCTAAAGGGAAAGTGAGGGTTCCTAGGAAGCATAAGTGATCCCTGTAAAGAGAGAAAGGTGGGAATGAACAGTACTATTCTGGAATTCTTGAGTGGTCACACTCCCTGAGATGCAGGCTCTGGAGCTTCCAAATGTAAATTACTCACAATTAGAAAGTGCCTTAGGCCCAGACACAATCAGGCTCCATGAGATTAGGAGAAAATCCTAAAGAAGTTTGCTGGCTCTAGGGATTTAAGGTATTTATTTACTCAGACTGTAGGAGCTGTTCAGACAGATATGAAACTTGCCTGCACACAGCTGTCCCCCTAATGGGCTGCATCATGTCCCCGGCAGCTACCTCTTGGGATGAACAGAAATTTCAGTCTCTTTCTCCACACCAATTTTCACACCCCAGCTGCCAAGAAGGGGGGCCATTAATACTGCTGCTGACAGTTATTCCAGTTTGGGTCCAGGCCCCTGGGATGGAAAAATCTCACTGGGATACCTAAGAGTTGTATCTGGAGTTGTTGCAGAAAGGCCTGCTTAAAAAAAAGAAAAGGCAGCTAAGTGATAGTGTATTTAAAAACCTTTAAGATTCAAAAAGTTATATCTCTCTTTACCCTTTAATTTACTTTAAAAATAATTATTGATGTATAACACATGCCCAATCATGTGCTTGATGCTGAGAAAAATAAATAAATAAACCAACAAACAAATGAATAATGAAGAAGACATTATAGAGTCTGGCTCCAGGGAATTAAAAGTCCAGTGTGAAGAATAAGTTACTAATAATGTCAAACTGGGTAATTGCTCTAAAAACCTTTGTTGAATCAGTCATCGGGTAGAATACAAAAGAAGCAAAGGAGGATAAACCTACTTAAAAGATAAGAAAGATCCACAACAATTTATTTAATACCAAAATGTTAAATTCCCTCCTCTGCGCTGTCATATTTTTCCTCTTATTGGTTCTCTTTCATTCTATGAACCTTTAAGAGAGCAAAACAGCATGTACATCCTTCTCCTTCCCACTGCAGAAGCTTCATGCTCACAGTTTCACTACAAAAAGCAGAGAACTAGGTAAGTACAATTAGTTTGTGCCTCACGTCTAGTTATCACTCAGCTGGGCTGGCTGCTGAAGCTTTACATTTTCACGTAGCACTCCTGTGCATATCTCCTTTTTTAATTATTTCTACAGGTTTTAATTTGTAAACTGTCATGTGAGATTTGTGGTTGCATTTTGCTGGAGTAACTGATATGATTGCAGAAGCAAATTACAGCTTTACCTGAAGCTTTTTTTTCAGACAAAAAAATTATTACATATTTCTAGTGTTGGGTCAGGGGGAGCCTGTGGAACAAGCTTCTAAGCACACACAACTATTCTGGTCTCCTGAAAATTGATATATTCAGTTAAATGCTCACAATCTGGTTAGCTTTCAATAAATACCATTTAAAACTGAAAGCCTCACTGCTATAAGCATGACACCAGGTAATGAAGCTTGTATCACTCTTATTCTCAAGATTTTCAGGCAGTAATATGCAGCTTCAAAACTCTCATCTTTGAGCTCAGGAAGCAATTTGACTTACATTAGAGATCTATTGCAATAAATATCATTGTTATTTTAACTTGATACACCTTGTAGTAAAATCTTTTAATTCGTTTCCACCAAATTGAGAAGAGATGGAACTGAAATTTGATTTTTAAAAAATCCCATTTCTTTATATAGAGATTGAGGAGTGTGACAGAGTTATAAAGCACATGCCTAAAAGCACAAAGGAACAAAGTATTCGAACAGTTAATCAGCTGTAAGAAATGTTAACAGTTAAAGCTCTGAAAACCCAAAATAGTCACAAACACACAAATAGTTAAAAATTACTTCGGGCTTCCCTGGTGGTGCAGTGGTTGAGAATCTGCCTGCCGATGCAGGAGACACGGGTTCGTGCCCCGGTCTGGGAAGATCCCACATGCCACGGAGCGGCTAGGCCCGTGAGCCATGGCCGCTGAGCCTGAGCGTCCGGAGCCTGTGCTCCGCAACGCGAGAGGCCACAACAGTGAGAGGCCCGCGTACCGCAAAAATAAATAAATAAAAATTACTTAAACTAATAATTATGAATATAGACTTACTATAAACACTGCATATATATGTATATATATTTTTGCTACTTACAAATGACTTTTAGCTTATCAATATCGTATGTGCTAAATGAAACTAATGATCTCTGTGTCAGAAAAATTAAGGTCTAGTTATCATAAGTACTTGAAAGTAATAGAATTGAATCAAACTGTCCACAAATCTGACTTCATTAATTCATAATGTCTTGCCCTCTAACGAGAGTGAATTGATGTTTTCATTCTAGTGTATTTAATCAAATAGTGGAGAAGCAAGAAAGAGGAGAGGGTGGAGGAGAAAGGCATGCAGGAACTTTTACTTAATATTTTAAGTGAGAAGTCACAGCTGTCAATTCTCATTGACATGTTCCCATACTCTGCTTAATTAATGTCTTTACTGCCATAAACTGAGCTTGTTTCTAGGAAGCCATTTAATCTGAAATATTGCTTCCCCAAGGAAGATGTTAACAAGGAAGTTTAGTTAACTCTCTTTTCTTATCACGATCTGGTAAGGGTTTGGTCATGCCTATTCTGGATAAGGTATCACGAAAGACCTTGAATTTCATACTGTGGAATTGGCACCAAAGAAGAGGCATTTGTAGTTTCAAGCAGGCCCTTGGATCAATTTCATTGTAACTTTAACAAGGCATCTCTGGCTAAGACATGGTGGTAAAAGTGTAGGAGTGAGAAAGGACTGATGGATTGAGCCAAGAGAGGATATTAAGGATGAAGATAAGGAAACATATTCACTATAGATTTATAACTAACTAACACTAAGATATATAACTAACAAGATGGTGCCTCATTGTGTACTAAGCATGAGGTTTGGGAAATTATTTGTGATGTTTCTGAGTGTTCTAGCTTGAGACACTGCATAGACATCAATGTCTATGCGAGGACTAAAGAACAAGACCCTGCACAAACTTGTCAGGAAGACTACCTAATCCCTCTGCCCTAGGAAGACTGCACTGTAACCCTGAGGGCAAGTTCAAGTAGAGATTTCAATCACTGAATACTTACAATTTACTAGGGACTGCATTATGTAATTACTTATAAAGCAAGAGTGACCAGAAAATGTAGGCATTTAATTAGATACTAAATTGTATGGTAAAAATGAAAAGAATTGGGGAAATTTGTTAGAGTGTGCCAGAATCAGGAGGAGCTACACTCAAGAGCTGAGCCTTGAGTGAGTTCTCAGTATGCTTAGGAGTGAAGCGCAGCCTCCTGGAGCCCACAAGCAAATGCTAGTGGGAGGTAGAGAAGGAAGCAGAACTTTAAAACAGGGCACCCGTGGACTTGTAATCTGGCCTTTCCTCTCTGGGTGACCATGCTCCGGGGCCTGTTGTGAACAACAACTCTCTAAATGGGTGTGGACAGCAGTGATGTTACTGTCTTTGTTACACAGAACACCCAGTCCAGATGGAGGAAAATGTAGGTTGGTCCTTTCAACAGACAGATTGTTAAGTCCATGAACACAGTGGAGAAAGAGGCATGAGGCTGTATAATTATGACATATGCACTTTTTTATGTAGATTGTCTTCCAATAGAAAGATGAAAAAAAGTATCCCTGTGAGGATGATAAATTACATGGTGTCTATGGAAAGCAGATACCGACACATTGTTTAGTACGTAATGGAATAGGCTAATTCTCCTAATGAATAAGTGCATTTTTCCCACCATTTCTAATCTTTCCAAATGCCCTTTAATGTCTACTATGGTTCAAACCATATTGTATGACTAGAGCTCAGTAAATGCTTGTTGAATTGAATTTTACTACTGGTTAAAAAAAACTAGAAAAATAAGAAAGATAATGAGATAGAAATAAACTGAAAACAAATTAATTTACACATTGATCCATGGAGATTTTTTTTAAACTGCTGAATTCTACAATTCTGCTAAAATGCCCACGTGGTAGTAGTTTGCTTCTTCTTCCATCCATGTCCCTCCGCTTATATCAACAGTACTACAAATGTCTCAGAAAAGTGCATTTTGTGAGTTTCCAATGACTTACTTGTTCAATCATCTCATTATCTAGCAGGCCATTTGTCTTTTTTTTTTTCATCTAACAAATGTAAAACCTCCAGGGTTTTCTATACATATCCTTTCTGAAAATGTTTGTTTCTGTCTGTATGTGGGTATGTGTTTCTCTAAAATATAGCCAGAACCCATTAGAATATGCTGTCAGAGTCAGTGGTAGGATTTTGTGTCATTTCCCTTTCTACTTGAAAAATAGCATGAAAAAAAATTTTTTTTTTCATACATGACATTTTTCTCCCTATTCACTTTGATAGCACCACCTGCTTCAGGAAATATATATTTTCCACAAACCACTCAAATGAACTAATCCATTTTCACTATGTGTCCTTTTTGGCAAAATATCTACAGAATTTGCTTTCATAAAGATAAATTCTGTTGCTTTGCTTCTGTCTTTTTCTCTTTCTCTTTATGAAAGGAAAATGATTCTTTGTTTTTTTCTTTGTGGGGAAATACATACAGAAATGAAATTCTAGAAACAATTAAAACCAAAGAGTGAAAATATGATTTTGGACAAATTTATTTTAATCTCTCTGATTCTCACTTTTCTCATTTGTAAAATGAGAATTTTGGAGCAAAATATCCCTTGAGTTTCATTTGTTAAAGATTCCATGATTCTTGTCCATGATATTTTACCTGGAATTAGAGGTAGATGTAATATAGAATTCTCGGTGTTCTAATACTGGTGCAGATAAGTCTACGTGATTTGTGGAATTAGTGATACTATCAAACTTGGTGGGAATTTTTCCATGTGAGATTGAAGAGGTTGGAATCATCTTTGGAATTACATGTGCCAAATCATGGTCAAGGGGCTAAGAGAAGAATGGAAGTTTAGGGCTCAAGTCGGCTCTGTTTCTTACAGACCACCCAATGGGGTTAGTCATCAACAAACTCCTCTGTGATGGGATGTGCAAATATATACCCAATTAGCCTGTTTTCCATCCTGGGTTCCCAGAACTGAAGGTTTTGTCAGGAGTTTCTTAGTTGAAGTGGCAGGATGTCAAAATGAAAAGACACCTGTGTCTCAATGTAAACCTAACATGTCTGAGCTTTAAGTCCTGCATTAAGATAAGGACAAATCTCTGCTTAATTGGTTGAGATGTGGGAAGATTGATATCTATGAAACTACTCTATATGATATATGTATGTGTGTATGTGAGTGTTTGTACACAGACACATATATTTATGTATTTATATATACATAATTTTAATGCATTATATTTTTGACAAAGAAAACTAGAATAGACACGTTCTGTGGATATGTGGCAGAAATTGTAAAATCCATATCACTCTAGACTAGCACATGACATTAGACCCAATGAGTCAATTTTCAGAATCATGTCATATTGCAGAGCTCAACATCTCATAGGCATTTGGATTATTTTAATCCTGCAATCCCAGTCACTGCTTTGAAAAATGTCATACAAGTGCCCATCATTGAATATAACTTACATCATGCAGATATTTCATGTTGTCATCCTCTGATAGTGATCTAGTTTCCTGGAGAGTGTGGTGGAGAGGAATAAGGTGAGGGGAAGAGGAGGGAGGAAAAATGTCCATTGAGCCTTCATTGCGTGCTAAGCCTATTATATACATTGCCATTTTAAAACAATACTAACTCCGGAAGTAGGTGTTACCATTAACCCCACTTCAAGAACAATAAAAGCTAAATGATTTGCTCAAGGTCCCACAGCTACTGAATATCAGACCCAGTCTTCAAACACAGGCAACTTGATTGCCAGATCTGAGGTTTTAACCACTTCTCTAAATAGCTTCTCTTTTCTCTATTTCCTGAGCGAAATTCAGTGCAAGGGAGAGTGACTTCTAATCAGGATTTAAAGCTACGTTCAACATGAGTACCATTAATCCCTTCATTAGACAGCTTCATGCCCACTCCCTCATTCAGTGTTCTTGGCAGCCAGTGAAGTAGGGCTCCAGATGCGGTACAATACAATGATCCATGGTGGGGCTCTCTTTGAACCATGATGACTGGGGTATCTGAGAGGATACTGGCTCAAGCATCAGACAGCCTGAGATCAAGTGCCAATGCCAAGGTTGATTTCCACAAGGTTAAGCAAATCATCTCATCTCTCTCAGGTGTAGTCTTCGCACTTACAGGATGGCGATAATACTATCAGTCCTCTTGTTGTTTCCAAATAAGCTACTGCAAAGTGATAACAGAGAATGTGCATAATTGAAGATAGCAATTACTATTAGTTGTGATCCCAGTTTTACCAACAGGAGAACAAATGGCTAGAGAGATAACTAACATACGTACAAAGTAACAAAGCTAAAGAACTGTGTGATCATGAGGATGAAGGGTAGTGAGGCATGACAAAGATCAAATCTTTTAGTCCTGTGCTTTGCCACAACATCTTACTATTCTCTGAAGCTTGTTTTATTTCTGCAGGTTTAAATAAGAAAAATCACAAAACCTCTATGTTAATCAACAATTACCAGCCCACTCCCTTCTCCAAATAATTATCACATATTAGGAGAAGCAATCCTGTATGTCTATCGAAAAAAAAAGCATGGCTGGGGCTTCCCTGGTGGCGCAGTGGTTGAGAGTCTGCCTGCCGATGCAGGGGACATGGGTTCGTGTCCCGATCCGGGAAGATCCCACATGATGTGGAGCGGCTGGGTCCGTGAGCCATGGCCGCTGAACCTGTGCGTCCGGAGCCTGTGCTCCGCAATGGGAGAGGTCACAACAGTGAGAGGCCCATGTACTGCAAAAAAAAAAAAAAAAAAAAAAAAAAGCACGATTTAAATTCCTCTATGTGGAAAGGCCACATACAGAACTTCTCCTGAACTATTTCTTTCTGTTCATCCTCTTTTGTTGAGCATGGACTGAGGTTAGTTTCATTCTGAGATGAAGAAGACATTACTACTTGCTGTTTTTGAAAGTCCCTCTAAGCGGGATTTTCCCAAGAGCTTTCCCTTCAAGAAGAGCAAAGCAGAGTGCCGGTTTTAGAAGCAACAGCCACCTGGGAGATCACAGCCTCTGGGGAAAAGTCTCACCACAGGCTATTATTAGCACTGAGCTCTGAGCTTGCAAGTGGAAAGTGAGACTACACTAGTACAGTCCTGTGTACTATAGGTGCCCAGGTACCACTGAGGGGAAGGATTCCCAGCCGCCTCCTCAGACAACATCTGTCTTCCTCTGTTCCCTAAGAAGGTATGCAGTCACGCTTTTCTCAGGACCAAGCTTGAGAAGGAAATTGTGTCTGAGCAGGCAGTTGCTGTGATGCCAAAGTCAAATGGGAGCAGTGCCTCTCAGGGTGAATTTCCACTACAGGCAAGCAGAGGAATGGGGAGCTGGGAAGAATATTGAAGGGCAGCAGGACAGCTGGATTTTTGTCCTGGGGACCATGGCCTCCCAACTCAGGCCCTGGTCTCAAGATTCATCTGGATAATGAAAAAAGTGTACTCAGAGAACTCTTAAGTTCCTTCCTAGGGCTAAAATGATAAATGCATAGATCCCCTCACTACTTTTCAGAGTCTTTATACCCACACCCAGACTGGTACCTACCAGTAGCATCCTGGAGTATGCCAGTCCCTTCCAAATTTAGGATTCTAAGACTCTTTATTCCACAGTTGATAAACTGTACATATATTGCATTTCAAGAGAGACTTATTTTTTTTCCTCCCTCCATATTCCTTAATTCATACCATTTGAATCCCCTGGGTTTCTTCAACCACAGGCTCAAACCTCTTTTTCTGAGTTTCCAATCTCCCTATAAAGACCCTCCAACCTTTTCCCCATTAATTGCCTCTTTTGTATCAATTCAAATTACATCAACAAATTACAGTGTATAAGTGCTCCCTAAAGGTCTAAAAATGTTAATTACCACAAGCCAACAGTAATAATAATAGACATAGTAACCTACATTTTAAAAATATTTCAAAAACTATTTAACAGTTTTTGGAATATCGTCTCTGCCACCTATTATTTATAAGACCTTTGATAACCTCTCTGGACTTCAGTTTCCTTTTCTGTAAAGTGGCAATAATGAAAGTACTGAATTCATAAGGGCTTTTGGAGCACAGACTTATATATACACACAGGCACACACACACACACACACACACACACACACACACACACACACACACATACACAATCACCACATCTATTTGCCTCTCTTTTTTGGTTTTATCATTTCTACATCTGTGAACACATGCACTTTGGGAGTGTGAACATTTGAGAGATAGAAAACTTTATAATCATAAATTTGAAGCATAAGGTAATACAAAAGCTACATCATCGTCACTAATTATGTCTAGCTACTGTCAGTGATGCTAACTCTGAAACAAATACTTGGCCAAAAAAGGGAAAGTCATATATTCCAAGTAATATTAAAGCCCGAAGAAATTAGGAGAAAGTGGAAAACAAACAAAATACTAATCAAAATTGCCAGTGACTGATTAAAAAATATCAATAGCCAGAGAAGTATCCATGCAACAAATCCAAGGAAATATGGAAGGCTAAGGCAGGACAGTCTTCCTGCAGACTAGAAAAGGATCATTCACAGATTCCCAGAGGTAGAAGAGTTCCCAAAAGTCACCTGATTCAGTGTCCAACCATCACGAGAAAATTGGCTGGGAATGACAATGATTCATGATTATTAATATTAATAACAAGGTTACTTATTTTATCTGTTTTTTAAAAAAATTCCTATTGATTGTCAACTTCCTAAAAAGTTTGCCCCCAAAAATCCTATTGCTAAAGCAAATGTAAGTTTATTGGACTTACTAAAGGAAAGACAGCATCACCTTGACAGAGTCTTAATGCCAGAACTATACTCTCCAAAACCATCAACTTTTTGATAACTCAAAGCCTTTTCTGGAGAAAGGATTTGGATTTGAACCTTTCAGAGAAAGGAAAAATTAGTAACTCTAAAATAAGATCTGCCTGTAAGTGGCCTAAATGTTTAAGTGTTATATGTTCACCAAGTGATGAGGAAGGACATTATAATCACTTTTGGATGATTCTCCAAAGGAACACCCCATATCCATATAGTATAAGATAGGTACTTAATAGTAAAAGATAGGTGTATTTCTTTTAAAAAGTATAAGATACTTTCATTTGTTTCAGTTTCTTCTCCATGATGTCCAGGCCCCCAAACAGCCTGCCAACCCTGGGAATCCAGGATCCAGAATCCACATTCCCAGCTCAGGAGTGTGAAGTAGGTTCATCATTGCACCTGGGACCCAACTTTCTTCTCAAAATGATAGGGCTCTCTGAGATAACCAACCCATATGTAGCTTGTCTGTTGATGGTAGGAATACTGGAAGGAGGAACAATGGGGATGTGTGTCACAGCCCAGACCACAGAGCCCAGGAAGCTTACAGGGGCCCGTGTCTTCCCATCTGACAATTATGGGAGCAGAGAGAGAGCAATCCATTTAGCATCACCTTACTTTTCATCTGTTGCTGCACTAAATTTGGAAGTATGTCTTGAACCCATGATGCTATTCAATACTGAACAGTATTACATATACAGAAATACAAAGGTTCATGAGACATTATTACAAGCAACTATATGAAAATAAAATGGACAACCTGGAAGAAATGGACAAATTCTTAGAAAAGCACTATATTCCAAGACTGAACCAGGAAGAAATAGAAAATATAAACAGACCAATCACAAGCACTGAAATTGAGGCTGTGATTTAAACTCTTCCAACAAACAAAGCTCAGGACCAGATGGCTTCACAGGCGATTCCTATCCAACATTTAGAGAAGAGCTAACACCCATCCTTCTCAAACTCTTCTAAAATATAGCAGAGGGAGAAACACTCCCAAACTCATTTTAGGAGGCCACCATCACCCTGATACCAAAACCAGACAAAGATGTCACACAAAAAAGAAAACTATAGGCCAATATCACTCATGAACATGGATGCAAAAATCCTCAACAAAATACTAGCAAACAGAATCCAATAGCACATTAAAAAGATCATACAACATGATCAAGTGAGGTTTATCCTAGGAATGCAAGGATTCTTCAATATACACCAATCAATGTTATAAACCATATTAACAAATTGAAGGAAGAAAACCATATGATCATCTCAAAAGATGCACAAAAAGTTTTCATCAAAATTCAACACCCATTTATGATAAAAACCCTCCAGATAGTAGGCATACAGGGAGCTTACCTCAACATAATAAAGACCCTATATGACAACCGCACAGCCAACATAGTTCTCAATGGTGAAAAACTGAAACCATTTCCTTTCAGATCAGGAGCAAGACAAGGTTGCCCACTATCACCATTATTATTCAACATAATTTAAAAAGTTTTAGCCACAGCAATCAGAGAGGAAAAAGAAATAAAATAATCCTGAAGAGATGTTCAAGATGGCGGAAGAGTAAGACATGGAGATCACCTTTCTCCCCACAAATACATCAGAAATACATCTACATGTGGAACAACTCCTATAGAACACTTACTGAACACTGGCAGAAGACCTCAGACTTCCCAAAAGGTAAGAAACCCCCACATACCTGGGTAAGACAAAGAAAAACAGAGACAAATGAATAGGGAGGGGATCTGCACCACTGTAAGGGAGCTGTGAAGGAGGAAAAGTTTCCACATACTGGGAAGCCCCTTCACAGGTGGGGATTGGGGGTGGTGGGAGGGAATCTTTGGAGCCATGGAGGAGAGCACAGCAACAGGTGTGCAGAGGGCATAGTGGGGAGATTCCCACACAGAAGATAAGAGCCAATGAGCACTCACCAGCCCAAGAGGCTTGTCTGCTCACCCTCCAGCTGGGATGGGTGGGGGCTGGGAGCAGAGCCTCAGGATTTTGAGGTCAGATCCCAGGTAGAGGACTGGGGTTGGCTTCATGAAAACAGCCTGAAGGGAGCTAATGAACCACAGCTAGCTGGGAGGGAGGCTGGGAAAAATGTCTGGAGCTGCCTAAGAGGCAAGAAACCATTGTTTCAGGTTACGTGAGGAGAGGGCATTCAGAGCATGACCTAAATGAGCTCCAGAGATGGGCGTGAGCCATGACTATCAGCGCAGACACCAGAGATGGGCATGAAATGTTAAGAATGCTGCTGCAGCCATCAAGAAGCCTGTGTGCAAACACAGGTCACTATCCACACCTCTCTTCTTAGGAGCTTGTGCAGTCCACCACTGCCAACGTCACATGATCCAGGGACAACTTCCTGGGGAGAACACACAGTATACATCAGGCTGTTGAAATGGCACGTTGGCCTCTTCCATCGCATGTTTGCCCCACATTCTGTACCTCTCCCTCCCCCAGCCTGAGTGAGCCAGAGCCACCTAATCAGCTACTCCTTAATTGTGTCCTGTCTGAGCAAAGAACAGATGCCAGAGGGAAACCTACATGCAGACATGGGGCCAAAAACGAAGCTGAAACCCAGGAGCGGTGACAACAAAGAAGAGAAGGGGCAATTTCTCTCAGTAGCCTCAGAAGCAGCGGATTAAATCTCCACAATCAACTTGATGAACCATGCATCTGTGGAATACCTGAATAGACAATGAATCATCCCAAAACTGAGGTGGTGGACTTTGGGAGTGGTGATATATATATATATATTATTTTCCTTTTTCTCTTTTTTTGTGAGTGTGTATGTGTAGGCTTCTTTGTGTGATTTTGTTTGTAAAGCTTTACTTTTACCATTTGTCCTAGGGTTTTGTCTATCCTTTTCTTTTTTATAAGTATAGTTTTTAATGCTTGCTATCATTGGTGGATTTAATTTTTGGTTTGGATACTCTCTTTTCTTTTTTAAAATACTTTTTAATTTTTAATAATTATTTTTATTGTAATAACTTTATTTTATTCTTTCTTTCTTTCTTTCTTTCTTTCTTTCTTTCTTTCTTTCTTTCTTTCTTTCTTTCTTTCTTTCTTTCTTTCTTTCTTTCTTTCTTTCTTTCTTCTCACTTTTCTAGTTAGCTGTGTGGTTGACAGAATCTTGGTGCTCTGGCAGGTGTCAGGCCTATGCCTCTGAGGTGGGAGAGCTGAGATCAGGACATGGGTCCACCAGAGATCTCCAGGCTCCACATAATATCAAACAATGAAAGCTCCTCCAGAGATCTCAATCTCAACACTTAGACCCAGATCCTATGAAGGACCAGCAAGCTACAGTACTGGACACCCTATGCCAAACAACTAGCATGACAGGAACACAACCACACCCATTAGCAGAGAGGCTGCATAAAATCATAATAAGGTCACAGACACCCCAAAACACACCACCGGACATGGTCCTGCCTACCAGAAAGACAAGATCCAGCCTCATCCACAGGAACACAGGCATGAGTCCCTTCCACCAGGAAGCCTACACAACCCACTGAATGAACCTTAGCCACTGGGGGCAAACACCAAAAAAAGCAGGAACTGCGAACCTGCAGCCTGCGAAATGGAGACCCCAAACACAGTAATTTAAGCAAAATGAGAAGGCAGAGAAACACAGAACAGATGAAGACTCAAGGTAAAAAACCATCAGACCAAACAAATGAAGAAGAAATAGGCAGTCTACCTGAAAAAGAATTCAGAGTAATGATAGTAAAGGTGATCCAAATTCTTGGAAGTAGAATGGAGAAAATACAAGAAAGGTTTAACAAGGACCTAGAAGAACTAAAGAGAATACAAACAATGATGTACAGCACAATGAATGAAAGGAAAAATTCTCTAGAAGGAATCAATAGCAGAATAACTGAGGCAGAAGAATGGATAAGTGATGTGGAGGATAAAATATTGGAAATAACTGCTGCAGAGGAGAATAAAGAAAAAAGAATGAAAAGAATTGAGGACAGTCTCAGAGACCTCTGGGCCAACATTAAATGTACCAACATTAGAATTATAGGGGTCCCAGAAGAAGAAGAGAGAAAAAAAAGGACTGAGAAAATATTTAAAGAGATTACAGTTGAAAAGCTCTCTAATATGGGAGAGGAAATAGTTAATCAAGTCCAGTAAGCACAGAGAGTCCATTACATGATAAATCCAAGGAGAAACACACCAAGGCACATATTAATCAAACTATCAAAAATTAAATACAAAGAAAACATATTAAAAGCAGCAAGGGAAAAACAACAAATAACACAAAAGGGAATCCACATAAGGTTAACAGCTGATTTTTCAGCAGAAACTCTGCAAGTCAGAAGGGAGTGACAGGACATATGTAAAGTGATGAAAGGGAAAAACGTACAACCAAGATTACTCTACCCAGCAAGGAACTCATTCAGATTCGAAGGAGAAGTTAAAACCTTCACAGACAAGCAAAATCTAAGTAAATTCAGCACCACCAAACCAGCTTTACAACAAATGCTAAAGGAACTTCTCTATTCAGGAACCACTAGAGAAGGAAAAGACCTACAATAACAAATGCAAAACAATTAAGAAATGATAATAGGAACATATATATTGATAATTACCTTAAATATAAATGGATTAAATGCTCCAAACAAAAGATATAGACTGGCTGAATAGATACAAAAACAAGACCTGTAAATATGCTGTCTATAAGAGATGCACTTCAGACCTAGGGACACATACAGACTAAAAGTGAGGGGATAGAAAAAGATATTCCATGCAAATGGAAATTAAAAGAAAGTTGGAGTAGCAAATCTCATATCAGACAAAATAGACTTTAAAACAAAGACTATTACAAGTAACAAAGAAGGACAGTACATAATGATCAAAAGATCAATCCAAGAAGAAGATATAACAATTATAAATATCTAGCACCCAACATATAGTACCTCAATTACATAAGGCAAATGTTAACAGCCATAAAAGGGGAAATTGACAGTAACACAATCATAGTAGGGAACTTTAACAACTCACCCACTTTCAACAATGGGCAGATCATCCAAAATGAAAACAAATAAGAACACACAAGCTTTAAATGATACATTAAACAAGATGGAGAGAAAGCCCAGAGATAAACCCACCCACATATTTTCACCTTATCTTTGATAAGAGGCAAGAGTATACATTGGAGAAAAGACAGCCTCTTCAATAAGTGGTGCTTGGAAAACTGGACAGCTACATGTAAAAGAATGAAGTTAGAACACTCCCTAACACCATACACAAAAATAAACTCAAAATAGATTAAAGACCTAAATGTAAAGCCAGACTCTATAAAACTCTTAGAGGAAAACATAGGAAGAACACTCTTGGACATACATCACAGCAAGATCTCTTTGACCTACTCTTAGAGAAATGGAAATTAAAACAAAAATAAACAAATGGGATCTAATGAAACTTAAAAGCTTTTGCACAGTAAGGGAACCCGTGAACAAGATAAAAAGGCAACCCTCAGAATGGGAGAAAATATTTGCCAAACAAGCAACTGACAAAGGATTAATTTCCAAAATATAGAAATAGCTAATACAGCTCAATATCGTAAAAACAAAAAAATGGGCAGAAGACCTAAATAGACATTTCTCCAAAGAAGATATATAGATTGCCAACAGACACATGAAAGGATGTTCAACGTCACTAATCATTAGAGAAATGCAAATCAAAAAACAATGTAGTATCATCTCACACATGTCAGAATGGCCATCATCAAAAATCTACAAACAATAAATGCTGGAGAAGGTGTGGAGAAAAGGAAACCCTCTTTCACTGTTGGTGAGAATGTAAATTGATACCGCCACTATGGAGAACAGTTTGGAGGTTCCTTAAAAAACTAAAAATAGAACTATCATATGACCCAGCAATCCCTCTACTGTGCATATACCCTGAGAAAACCATAAGTCAAATAGAGTCATGTACCACAATGTTTGTTGCAGCATTATTCACAATAGCCAGGACATGGAAGCAACCTAAGTGTCTGGCGAGAGATGGATGGATAAAGAAGATGTGGCCCATATATACAATGGAATATTACTCAGCCATAAAAGGAAATGAAATTAATTATTTGTAGTGAGGTGGATGGACCTAGAATCTGTCATACAGAGTGAAGTAAGTCAGAAAGAGAAAAACAAATACCTTATGCTAACACATATGTATGGAATCTCAAAAAAAAAGGTTCTTAATAACTTAAGGGCAGGACACGAATATAAAGATGTAGACATAGAGAATGAACTTAAGGACACGGGGAGGGGGAGGTGTAAGCTGGGACAAAGTGAGAGAGTGGCATGGACATATATACACTTCCCTATGTAAGATAGATAGCTAGTGGGAAGCAGCCGCATAGCACAGGGAGATCAGCTCAGTGCTCTGTGTCCACCTAGAGGGGTGGAATGGGGTGCGTGGGAGGGAGACGCAAGAAGGAGGGGATTTAATTATACGTATACCTGATTCTTTTTGTTATATAGCAGAAACTGACTCTACGTGTAAAGCAATTACACTCCAATAAAGTTGATACAAAATAAAATAAAATAAAAACATCCAATTGGAAGAAGATTTATTAGCATAAATTATTAACATTATTAACAGTATTCCAGAGTAGAGTTCTCTAAATGATTTTTGCACATGGACAGCATTTTTGGAAATTGCATATAAGTTTCCCCAACAACATTTTTGAGATTTCCTTTGGTTTATATATAAGTACTAGTATAATTGTTACATATCAGTCTTATCTTCTACTTCAATAAAATAATTTGGTAATTTCTATTTCAGCAACGAGAATATGAGTTTTTATTATGAGAACGATTGTATATTATATGTCTCTAACAGTATGTATTATAGTATATAGCATGATTAGAAACTTATTAAGTACTTCTCAATTGGGTCGTTGATAACCCAGTTCCTCTAAACAACTGGTTGTTATCACGAGGTTTACACTATTGGAATCACCCAGGTTCTGATTTAATTGGTCTTGGATGGAACCCCAGCATCAGTATTTTTTAAGAGCTTCTCAAAGATTTAATATTAAGTCAGTGCTGAAAAATCACTGTTCAGACTTTACATAGTTTAATTTTCAATACCTTTGTCTCCCAAATTATTCCTCCCTAAACCTCTTAAGCATCTCAAGGGCTTTTAAAAACCTAGAGACCAAAATGATAACAGGCATTCATAATTATTTTAAACATGAGAATATAGAAAGATAGAGTCTTACTGGACCTCTTAATTATTTTCAAAACAGGTGTTCAATAAATACTTTTAAGATGTTAAATAAACATGCTGGTAAATAAGGGCCAAAGAGGGTAAAGCAACAGAACAAGTTATATTAATTGAGGAGGAAAAAACACAGTAACAAAAGCAATACAAAAGTACAACTTCATATTCTCTAGATAATATGCTATAACATATTACTTACATAGATACTTATACTTACTAGTTTATAAAAAAACAAAAACAAAAACGTATTGCCCTAACCTTTATCCTAAACTCCAGTCTCATACTTCTATCTACTTCCTCAACCTTCCTATTTGTGTGTCTAATAGGCATTTCAAACTTAATGTGTCTTTAACCTCACTCTTGATTTCACTCTCTCTTAACTGTGCTCTTCCCAATGTCTTCCTACTATTCATTCAGTTGTTTTGATCGTAAAGAAAAATGACAACCCTCCCCTTCCCTACTTCCAACACATGAGCAAGTACTCTCAACTCTGCCCTTAGAACATACACTGAATTGGACCACATTTCTGCACACTTCATCCCTACCCCATCTCCATTATCTCTAGCCAGACTACCAAAGTAGTTTTCTAACTTGTCTCCCTACTTCCATTCATGATCATCTCTCTCTTTTCTTCACATAGTGACCAGCTATTTTTTTAGGACATACATTGTTTCACCTTCCGCCCTTTCTTCAACATTACTCTGCTTCTTGTTACACTTGGAATGCCCTCTACTCGGTTCCCTGCCTATCTCTGTGACTCATCTTGTGCTACGCTCTCCTGAATCACTCTATTGCTCTTGATTTGTTGCTATTCCATTAACAGAACTGCTCACTCCTGGGTGGAAGCTCTTACATTCCTCTTCCTGGGACAACCTCCTCCAGGTGGTTTCATGGTTCCCTTCCCTGTACTCTAAGTTCACTTCTTTGGATAGCTTTCACTGAAATAGTTCCCTGAGCCCCACCTCTTTCTCTATACCCTTACCCTATTTGTTTTCATCTTCGCACTCATTATCACCTAAAATTCACCTGATTAATTATTTACTTTATGACCATTTTCCCTCACTTTCCCACTTGAGTAAAGTCCTGAGGGCAGAGGTTCTCTAATGTGCTCTCACTGAATCCCTACTGCCTAACACTAGGCTTAGCTCAGTGTAAGAACTTAAGACTATTTATTGAAGTAATTTACAAAAGAGGCAATGAATGCATTTGTTGTTTTAGAATTCAGATAACTGGTCTCCTGTCTTCCTTGAATCCAGGTTACCCCTAGAAGCTCCATAGAGATGGATATAAAAGATGCTCCAGGGGTATAACCTAGGTTTTTGCCTGGTCTTTCTAGCAAGGTTCCTGTCTTGAAACTGTCTCTTTCTTGTTTACACCTCTACAAATAAATAAATAAATAAATAAATAAATAAATAAATAAATAAATAAATAAATAAATAAATAAAATATGCTTTTGGCATTTGCATTCGTGCTCAGTCTCCCAGCTTTGGTTTAGAGTTCCTCCACATGGATTTAGCTCACCGACAATGAACCATATTGATTAGAATACAAGTCTCTATTACAGCTTGGAACTAAAATCAACAGGGCCTCCCTGGTTTACCATTATGAGGAGATGCCAACATTCAAATTTTGGGAAATAGTGCATGTTTTCTTAATTGAAACCCTCAATCTTCATAATAATAGCATATTCCTAGTACATTCCAGGATTAGAGGCTTCAGGAAAACTACTTGGGTAATTCCAGCAACTCCAGAACTGTCAAATTCTCTCTCTGATATTGCCTTAGATTTAGTCTTTTCCTTCCATGTTCAATTTCTTTAGTTATAAAGAGAACAGAAGGAAAATGAATACTAAGTAAACAGGAAGAATTTAGTCTATTCCTAGACCAAAAAGATACGATTATTTTTAATAAAACTTGTGAAATTAATCTCACTTCGCATCATATTAGAAGTGTTCTCTTATGTAAATTTATTTTGACAGTTTGGATATTTGGGGATTCTAATTAACGTACATATAGGTTTTAGTTTTCTTTACAGGATACATCCAGGGCTGATATTGAGTCAGTATGCACAGTTATAACTGTATTGAATGTTTATGACCAACATCTATTTTGAATGGTTGAACATACCTTATGATTATTAAGAATTTTGAATATTATCCCAAGAAATACCAATCAATAAGTATCTATTAAACATCATCATGTGTAGAATACTGGGATAGTGTCAGAAGTGAATATAAAATAGTTTAAGATGGATATAAACACTTGTGCATATATCACATGTGTGTAAGTGTACAGAAAAACAAACACATACACAATGCAGTGAAACACATGAAGTAAGAGATGTATCATCTAAATGAATGTGAAGACAAGGTCAATTTAACACTATTCCAATCTAAAAATACTTTGTGAACACCTGCTAAGTGCAAGGCACTCAGGATAGTGTTCTGGGACCCTCTGGATGGTGAAACCCAGTCCCTCTTATCACGGAGCTCAGATTATGATAGGGCAATAAGAGGGCAGAGGTTGCAGAATGATCACAGGCTGGAGTGTCAAGGGTGGCTGAATGAATGATGATAAACTTTTACATGAAAAGACAGTTATGCCAAAAGACTTTCAGGCAAAGAACAGCTTAATCAAAGGAGTTAAAATTTAAAAGTAATGCTTGTTTGGATAAAGTGTATATTATTAGAGTACAGCAGGGTATAATATTTGGTATCAGGTTGGAGATCATATACAAAGGGAGGGAGTTGTAGAGAGTCCTAGAAATTAGGCTGAGTGTGTACCTGTAAAGGGAAACCTCCAGAAGATAGAGAAATGAGAAACAGGGTCAGACTTGAGATCAAAAACTAAAACATAAACATTCCCAGTTGGAAACAACTTCAATGTACATTAGTGGCAGACTGGTTTAACAACTGATGGTGCTGCCATGAAATGGAATACTATGAAGTTGTAGAAAAGCTATAAAAAGAATGAGAAAACCTGAGACATTAAATGATGAAATATAATCATTAAAAATATCTTACAATAAATGTTAAGTGAACAAAAGCAAACTGCAGAAATTGGAGTTTACATTAAAAAAAGACCATTTTGAAAAGGTTGTACAAAAGTTAGTTTTAGCATCTTCTTATACTAGAATAGAGTCCTAGAACTCTTCACAGAATGATCACTGAAGTCGGCATGATGAGCTCCAGATGGCAAAAGTAGAGAGATAGCAATAAATGCTGTGAGACTTTCAAGTCTGGTTTTAGGATATTTGGCACATCACTGAATGTGCTAATGTATAACTCAATGTTTAAATTGTCATTTGCTATCCTTAATTTTTAAGGACAAAAAGGGGCTCTGAAGCAGGAGATTTTAGAAGTAATATGTGAAGCTGACAGACAAAGAAAGAGAACATTAGCCTGGCATGGATAACTTATGTATCGCAAGTTACACATTTTAAGTAAATGCTCACTGGATCATTTAACTTGGCACTTATAACTTGTGTCAAAAATAGAAACTTTGTTCAATGTGCAAGGTACAAGACTTATCATCTTCTACAGAGAGATAGAGAAAAACTTCATCTAGGCAAGAGCAGAAATCTGCCAAACTTCTTTGTCTTTGAGAAGGTTATAGACAAGGTTGACAGTGTCAATGCATGCAGTATGATTTATCATGAGCTTCAGAAGGCTCTCAATAAAGTTCCACATGACAGCCATCCACTGAAGGCAAGAACTAAGGAGATACAAGGTAGATCATGGAGTGAATAAAGAACTAGGAAAGAAAAGAAAAAAAAAAAAAAAAACGGCTGAGGACAGAGATGCTGCCGACATAATGAGCTACATTGCCTTCCAGATAAGTTTGATAATGGCTAAGCTTTTTATATAATTGTGTTAGTTTTTGGAGTTGATAGCGGCATCTCAAAATGTTTATTGTGATATAATTGCAGAAACCAGAGAAACTAGGTGCTTAATAGCCTAGATAAGATTAATTTCAAGTTAAACTGCCCCTAGCCTGGTTATGTTTTTACAGGTTGCCTCAGTATTTGATCAGGAAGGAGAAGAAAATAAACATTCTCAGTGAACCAGCAAGTTGGCTTTTTAAACAGTAGAAATATCTTCAACAGCTAAGATGGAGTTAACGAACCTCAAGATATGGTGAGACATATACTCAGCTAAGAAGAAGGATACCTGAGTTCCATCTACCTTTGAGCAATTAAACAAGCTGCTTCACCTTTTGAAGCCAACTTTTAATCTGTAAATGATCAACGTGGAGCAAAAAATTTCTAAGATTTCTTTTAAGAATAAGCTTATATGATACTGTGATGATACTTGTGATATAAAAGGTTGAGTATTTACCTTGAGTGTCCAGGAGATGTAGAAATGTCTAGATAATTTAATTTCACAACTGGAGCAGAAAGAGACCCCTTCTGGTCCCAAACCCATATGAACTGCACATAATAGAAATAATGATGAAAGAAATGCCAAGCATTTTTTATAAATTAGGGTTGTTTTTACTAAATTATTGAGCCATATTTTTGGATGTGTGCTCTCAAACAAATTAATACTGCTTGCAAGGAGAAAAAAAGGAGATTCAACTGTCTCAAATATACTGGATACATAAAAGCTGGAGTATGCACAATCGTCTTGGAAGAGTTCTTAAATCTCTGTATATAATCTGTTTAAAAGTAAATTAAAATTATTCCTTAATGAAATACAAATATGAAGTCACTTGAATAACTAATCATTTTATGACCCATGCAGTGAATTTTTAATGCCTACTTCTATCCGATTATTTTAGATATGTTTGTGTTGTAAATTAAAAGCTACATAAATCATTAATGTGTTGATACAGATCAGTGAACTGCTTACACTATATGTGATTCCTTAGGACATACTATGTCTGATTCACCTCCCTCCCTTTCAATTATATAGCTGCCAGGCTCTTTTCCTCTGTTCATCATCTGCAAGGTCTTATATGGTAGAACTGCATGCCAAAGCTTTTATCACCTTTCCAATATAGTCGGATGTTTCCAGTCAAAGGGGTTTCACAGTACAAAAATGAATAGGTCAAAAACCCAAGAGCATGGAGACAGAATCTACGAGAGTTAATTTTTTTATTTTAGTCTGTATTTCCAGGAAATTATAGCAACAAGGCATAACCTCTGGCACTTTTCTTAGGCCAGTGCACTGTCTTCATCTTCCTTAAAAATGCCATGTTCTTTCTGTATCTTGAGTTACAGGGTTCCTGTTGCCTAGTAGGAAGGCACTCATTCTCTGCCTCCATCAGTCCAATATTTATACTTCCTTAAAAGGCCAGCTCAAGATCTACATTGCCTATGATGCTGATTAAGCTTACCCATAATTAAAATAATTGCAATCTACTTTGGAATAACTCTACTGTATTAAGTTTATGAAGTCTCTGCTATGAGATATGCTTTCTTTGAGATGCTATGGACATGTAAAGATGAGCAAGACATGGCTACTGGAGTACAATGGTGAACAGCAAAATGCACAAAAAATAGTAAAAACGTGGTCTATGCCATGAGAGAATATCAAAGAGCTATAGGTATTTAAACAAGCAATAATTAATACAGAATTCAAAAGATGAGTAAGAAATTGCCACAGATATAAGGGAGAATAAAAAATAAACAAAAAAACACATTCAAGGCAGGTAGCCAAAAGGTCAGATATGACTCTAGTACAGGTTATAAATCAGATAACAGAGGGAGTTTACATTTTTAAAAGTTGGGCTGAAATATGTTGAAATGTTTTAGATATTGGATTTACAATTTTTCCTAATCTGAAATGTAAAATGCTCATTTAAATGTTTTGAACAGAGGAGGAATTTGATTAACCATGGATCAGAGGTGAAATGGATTAGATTATAGACTTGAAGTGATGAGACCACTTAGGCTTAGAGGCACATAATCTATTCCATTTCTATTCAACTGTTGTCTGTTAGGTACCAGATTCTAGACTCAGTGCTGCATAGTTTAAAAATGACCTTACATTCAGTGGAGCAGTTCTACCAAATAAGACCTTGCAGAAGATGAGCAAGTTGATGAAAACAAACATTATAAACAAGTAATAAACAGAAAATTTATCTAGTGATAGCAAGAAGAAAAATAAAGAGTGAAGGGAGCACAGTACCCTGGGTTTTCTATTTTAGATAAGATGGTCAAGGTAGGTATCCCTGAAATAATTTCATCTGAGCAGAGGCATAATTAAAGTGTGGAACTAAGTCACACAGATACATAAAAATTTGTGGTGCTTATTTAAGGGATGTCTGGTGTTCCTCTCCAATACACATATAATTTTTTGAGACAACATCTTATGTTCCTTTGCCTCTATTTGTGTGTGTGTGTGTGTATGTGTGTGTGTGGTGGGGAGGGTACATGGAATGTTAAACAGAGTGATTAGCTCCTTATTGGTCATGTAACAGGAAGCATATATTATGGTAGATAGAAAAGTATTCCACCACAAATTCATAATCCTTGGTGTAAAAATGAAGTTCCTCAAAACACCCTAAAGCCCTTTTTGCTCAGAATTATAGAACTTTAGCTGTTGTGGGAAGCTGCCTGATACCTTGAATAAAGGAAGCCAGTGACAAATTTCTTTCCAATAAAGTGAGGGAAAGTATAGCTCATTAATGAACACAAAACATAAGAAATATATTTTTAAATGAAGAAACAAGAAAGAAAGAAAAGTAAATTAGAAAAAGCAGAGTCAGGAAAGAAAAGGTAGTACAGCAAGGAATGAGGTTGTGAAAGAGAAAATTATTAGAGAAATAATGACAGTGTGAAGGATGAGAAGATGAAAGGAAAGCCATAGGAAAGTAGGGATAGATTACTGTTTTTAGATACTGAAAATAGCTGGTTTAAATAATGTGTCTTGTTCATTTGAATACTGATGTGCAAGGAATACTGATGTGAAAATGTGAAAGCTGCAAGAATTTTAGTTTGATATTACTGGAACTTTTACAGTAAATAGGTATTTTTACTAGGAATATTGTGCCTCAAAACCAAACATTAGAGCTATTTGGTGCAGTGGGAAAAGACAAAAGAAGTAATCAACAAATTGCTGCCACAGAACAGAGTTCTGAATTTCCAGAGTAGCTAGAGAGTAAAGAAGAAATTCCAGAAAGGAGGAAGCCTCAGAGAGGACAGCCAAAAGGTTGTGTATGAACTTTACCCAATAACTCATCTGATTCTTATACTATGTATGGGCAGAGTATACTTCGGGTAGCCTGGCAGAAAGTAACACCAGGAAGTCCTAAAAAAAAACCAGCAGCACAAAATGGATCTGACATGCACTATTAAGAGATAGACTTTGGAGTTTTAGTCAAACAAAATTTACTGTTATGAGAACAAAAGTAACTTCCCTTCAGAAAAGACAATAGAAAATGAAAAAAAGAAAACCTCCACAATTTATCAACCATAATGTCTACTATAAAATAAACAAAATTACTAGATATAGTAAAGAGAAAAAACATTTGATAGAATCCAACTACAAGATGACTCAGATGTTATTGTTAACAGACAAAAAATTTAAAGCAGTTATTACAGATATGTTAAAATCTTTAAGGAAAAGGAAAACAATGAATAGAGATGGGAAAATATCAGCAGAGAAATAAAAATGGTAAAAGCAAACTATATTAAAGTTCTAGAAAGGAAAAACATAATGTGTGAAATAAAAGTCTCATACATGGACTTGACAGAATATTTAATAGAAGAATAGAGAAAACCAAAATTAAAACAATAATAAAGTTAGCACCCTCTCAGTGACCCATGGGAAAATATCACCCAGTTTAATACAGAGGAGAGAGGTTACACCAGGAAGTTCTAGGCAGACAAGAAGAACAGCCAAGTTGCATCCTTTTGAAATGCCTGACTTTGAGGACAAATTTAATTAAAATAAGAAATAGTACATGATTTGAAGGTAGGATCAAACACCATTGCACAGAACAGAAAAGGGAAACAAGAGTGCAAGTAAAATTTTCTTTTGAGCCACACAGGCTGGTAGATGTTTCAAGAGACTGGATAAGATCTACTGCTTTTAAAGAGTTTCATTTTTTTCCCTTGTGGTTTCTTTCCCAGAGAGGAGTTAATCCTGACAACTACCCTGCTGTCTTATTCCTCTTCACTCTGCCATTCACCATGGAGCACCTGCCCTCCAAATTCTACCTTGTATGGAGAGGAAAGTAGACAGTATTTTTTGGAAGTATGGTTTTCACAGCTCCACCTTGAATCATGGTATTTCTATTCTATTCTATTCTATTCTATGCTATTCTATTCTGTTCTATTCTATTCATTTCATTTCATACTACATTATTTCATATTATACTAAGCTAGCATTTGCTTTTGAATGAAGAAGTCTTGGATCTTTCATCAGAATGTTTCCAGGTCCAATGTCATAAAAATTGTAATATGTACTAAGTTTGGCCTAGAAGACCTTCCACCTCTGTTTTTTTTTTTTTTTTTTTTTTTTTTTTTTTTTAATATATATTTTTCTCTCCCATCTGTCTAGAACTTGAAAACACATGAGTGCTACATTTTCTGTTGTCACAATATAAGCAAACTCACTTAGGCGTTGCTCAGCAACAGTTCAATCTAAACATGAATTATTAAAGTAAGATCCCCTGTTGGGTTTCAAGAATTCTGGGAATACCCTAAAATTGGGTCAACATATTGTGTTAATTTGTCTGGTAGTAAAGCTCATAGCTTACATCTGTGGTAGAAATAGAGCTTGGTGGTTGAGAAATGCATTGTGCAGGTGACTGTATGGTTCAAATCACAGCTTCATCCTTCACCAGCTAGGTGATCTCAGAATGATGATTTAACACGCAACTCGTTCAGTTTTCTCCACTTTAAACTGGTAATAATAAGAAATACCTCATAGATCTGTCATGATGAATACAAGAAGATATGTGAATAAATTAGAACTAACAAATATTAATCTCTAAATAAGTTATTTTTTTATTATAGTTTCATTTTATTAATATCTCATAGGGCTCTAAGACTAGTAAATAGAGTCACTGATGTGCATGTAAAAATAATTCATTCATCCCCAAATGTACCTGAAGTCCCTAATCAAAGTAAGGGGTTGAGATTGAGAACAGAACTTGGACATTATGTTTAAAGCAAGTTTCTATATATTATCTCATTTTATTCTCAAAACCTCTGGAGATCTGGTAGCATTTAACCAATTAAGGGAGATAAATGTAAGGAAAATATATTGCTTTTCCTCCCTCCTCATAGCCAGTTAGTGATGACAAAGTATTTGGATAGTACTGTTTGGCTCCAAAGACAACAAAAGAAAACCCTTCTAAAGTAGTAATTTCAAAAGAGAATGGAAAAGTATTAATAAGAAAAATGAATCAGTTATCAAGAACTTTTTGTGTATCTATTTTACATCAATCACTCTCAGAGGCAGAGTGAGGGACAACCTCGAGCACGATCATGCTAGTTTGTCAGAACAGTCATGTCACACATGTGTACGCACACATACAGCTGACAAAGAGAATAAAAAGTTAAATCATAATAAAGTCACAATTAGTCAGTTTGCTGAAGACATTTTTTACAGAAAAACATTTTTATCTGTATTGTCTAGCCTGGTGAAAGCCTCTTTAAACCCGGATGTTCTCCTAGGTATAGAATTGGTAAGATAGAGAGGACAAATAAAATAAGCCCTGATTGTCTCTTCTTTATGAGATTAATTCATCTATTGCCCAGTCTTGGTTACATACCCATAGTCAAAATGTGAAATATGAAGCTCACGTTACCCAGTATCCAATAAATAAGAGAAAGAAAGAGATGGAGAAAGAAAGGAGAGAAGGAAGGGGGAGAAATTGAAAGGAAATAAAGGAAAGAAAAAGGAAAAGAAGGAAATGAGGGAAGATAGAAGAGAAGAATGGAAAAGAAGACAGGAGGAACAAAGTTCCAAAGAAGCAAGAAATCAACAGGAAAATAACAGAGAGAAAAAGATATAAATCCAAGTGTATTTAAACAAACACCTTTGAGTTATTTTGTTTTGTCTGTTTTGTAAAATAAACAAGTTATGAAGCACATTGTTTGCCCAGGTTTCATTGTAATGAGGAACAAATAGGCAGGCAACCGATGCGAGAGATCTAAGTCTAAGCAAAACTGGGAAGCACTAGAAAGTGAGTAAAAGGGTTCAGGGTTTTTGTTTGATGTCATAGTTGGTCTTTTGGTTTGTTTCAAAACCACCTTGGGTTCTACTTCTATTGTCCTCGACAGGTCTGTAATAAATATTTCTAAAGGGCCTGGCTCACTACAGTAGAGGGAGAGTTGAATGTGGTTGACAGTGGTCAATTATGGTCCTCCCTTACCCTTCACCTGGGGTTCCCTGGGTATCCCCTCCCTCGCCTCCTCCTCCTCTTTCTCTCCCATACCATGTATCTGTTCCCCCACCACAGCCATCCATAACCCCTGAGCCCTATTTTCATTATCAGCTCAGTGGGCACTTGCCTTCAAGGCCAGATGGGTGAGGCTTAGGATGAGCTGGACTCTTGGTTGTGCTTCCCCAGGAGAAAGGGACACAGCAGTAACCGCCAGCACTGGAGGGAATCTTTTCCCCAGGCTGTGACCCTGCTACCTGATCAGGGATGCATTTCTTCCACTAACAGGTAATGATTACATTTTCCAAGAGAATAGAAGCATTTCTCCCCCTTGAATATGGGGATGGTGAATAGTGGAGGGCAGTGGGGTACAAGGGCATCTCTTTTGTGGAGGAATGCTGAGAAACATTGGCTTGCTGGCCTAGCTTTTGGGGTACTAGATCCCAGAACAGGTGCAAGGGCTTCACATGTAGAGGAATAAAGAAGGCCTGGGTAGAAGGAAGAGCCGTTGCCCTGATTTGGCTACCAATCTGAGGTGTGGACCTTAGCAGTGACCTGTCTTACCTTCCTCTATGTCTTACTTTAATTTATGCTAAAAAAGGAGCCCCTGGGACCTTTTCCTGAACAGGTTCTGTAGCTAGTGTACCCCTGTGTGATTTGTTTCCTAAAAGACTTAACAGGAAATGGGAAAAATGAGTTCAAACTCTCATAGAGATAAACCAAGAACTGCCATTTTCCTTCTTTTTGGTTTTCCATTCTCTTTTATTTACTATTGTTGAATCAATCAGTCTTATTTCTGTGGTTGTCTTTACAAAGTGAGGACTGGGCCAGACAAGGTACTAGAAACAGAACATTGAAATTTGAAAGATACATGAGTTTCTCTGAGTCTAAAACCAAGGGGTGGCATCAAACAACAACAACAAAAATGTCCATTAAGGAATACTTGAGGGCAAACCTAGGAGGCCTCAGCAGCCTGGGACAACTAGGGTATAAGTAACCATAAAAAATAGTGTTATTCTCTTTCTCTTTTATCTCTGCCTCAGTCTTCTGAGATATCACTCTACAAAATAAATTGTGTTTATGTTACATAATGCCCCATGTTAGGCATTGACCTCTTTCTATTTCTTTGAGTTCAAAAACACGTATAAATCTGTAGAAACACACCAAGCACAATGGAATTTCAGCTATGATAAGAAGGCATTCCTGGTTCTTCTGAGAAGGTAGGTCTAATAGGATAGTCCCTGATGCATTTTTTTTCTTACAAAGAAAAGCAATTCCAAAGTCTTTACAAACTATAGTGACATACTGATGTTTGCTTTCACAGTGGATTCTGACTCTAATCTTCATTATAAAATATTCTCTTAAATATGTATGATCAATGCCATGGAAGACAGAGCACAGTAGCCCTCAAACTGATGAGTGCATTCTAGACATCTCAAACTGGATATGATGATTGTGTAGGAGTTAGAGGTATGTTAGTCTCAGGCATCCTAAGTAAGGGAGTAGACTGTTTAATAGCTTGAATGGGATAGAAGTTTTATGAGATGAAGGAAAACAAAATAATTTATTTTAAAAGGGTAGAGTTGGGAATTAGAATATGTAATAAAAGAGAGGCCATGTTGCTTTGTTATATTTGCATCTCTTTGTCCACTGTGGGGGGTTGACAGGCAGGCTAACCTCATCTGCAAACATCCCATCTTGTTTTGAGGACGAATGATAGAGACACAGGAGCTTCATGTTGCCTGACACCTAGCTCTACACCCTCACTGGAGAAGTGGAAAAGCCATATTTGGAAATTACTGGAAAGCTCAAATTTCATCTTGATATCAGTCTAATAATACAAAATCATGGAAGTAGGACTTCTATTTAATAAAATAGTCTGGACAATATATATTATTTAAATATAAATGAACACACTAATTCTCAAAATCAACAGTGTAAGAAGATTGGTTAGAATACTGTTTCCATCCCTCCACTGATGAAAATAACTCCAGAGTACAAGAGTTCCATGGAGTCAAAGGGACCTGGGTTAAAAGTTGAATGTTTCTCTAAAGAGCTGTGTGAGATAAGCCATTGCATAGTTTCTAAGTTTTAGTTTCCTCATCTGTAAAATGAGGATATTGTCTGTGTCAGGGAGGAAGAAATTTTCCTCTATTCTTCTATGTTCTTCTGGCTGGTCTAAGAATTTTTACTAACCTATATATACATGGGAGAGACCCAGGAAAACTGAGTAACTCACCCAAAGACTGAAACCCTCACCTTAATACCATCTTCAGCTAAAGACAAAAGAGAATGTTGGGGGTAGGTAGGGGTTTGTGACATCAAGGGAGAGCAAGGCAAGTCATATGGAGATGGAAAAGCAAATGTTTGATAAATAAATGTTTGCTGGGACAGGAAGAGACAATGGGGCAGAGAGAGGACTTTGCTAGATTTCTCCCTGTCTACACACCTAGTTTGTAATATAATTATCTGTGGTGATAGCTCCCTTCCTGGAACAGATCCTCTGTCTACAAACTTTAGGCTGTTGGGGGGAAGGTCAAAGGTTCTTCCTGAGTCTTTTGGGTCTTGATTATTTTCAGCTAAAAATAATCCACATTCCAAAGAGATATTTTGGGGTTGCACATTTTGCTCCCCTAAATCTGCGTGCCTTGCAGTGTGTTTCTTAGTTTTCAATAAGGTGGTTGGTGTAGAAGTGCCTTGCATTCTGTCCAGCAAATATGTGTCAATGAATGCTGTTGTGTTAACGAATATTGTGCCAATGAACACCTTTACCTTGAGTTGACCATTCAAAGAATCTAGTTAGAGGACCTATTCCAGGAAGGGAGTGGTCACCATAGATTAACTATAACATGAACTAGGTGTGTAGAGAGGGAGGAACATGGCAGAATTTGTTCGTTAGAATTCCTCTCTTTGTCCCATTGTCTCTACCTGGCCCAGCAAACATTTATTTACCAAACATTAAGCCAAGGTAAAAGGAAAGAGTGGCCACAGTGTGGGTTCCTCTCCATGCCCTGCACTTGATCTTCTCATGCTAAGCTCTCTTAAAGGATGTCTGCCCAACTAGCAAGAGGAATCAAATAGTTCTGTCTTCACAGAATAAACCTCACCTCCTTTTGTACAGAAAATGAAGCAGAAAGCAAAGGTAACTTTCTGATATTGTAGGTCAAATTTATTATATTTGAAGGACAGAAGGATTTTGCTTTACTTTCATTCATGTACATAGTTATGCATCTTGAAATAACTGATTGATAGCTTATATGTGCACCTGTGTATACAGAGCTTACACAAAATACTGAAAGAAAATTAGTTGACAGTAGATCGAAATTAGAAAAGTGTTCTAAGTTGTTGGTATTACTGACAAAACATTATACACTCTTCATTATAGAGTTAAAATCTTCTCTGACTTTTTCATTTCCAGTCTTGTAAAATTCAAAATTGGATCATATTTTATGCTTACAGTGTGTTTTCTCAATAAATTTAGCCTTTCACATTAGCTTCTTACTCTGTTACTCCACATATGTTTAGTTATGTCCCCAATTAAATCGTATTCCAACTTTTCTTATAATAGTAATAATAATACAACTTTTTCAGATCAAATAAAGCCTCCCCAAGGAGTTGTTTCTCTTACATCCTAGCTAAAGCACAGCTCTTTCTGAATAGTCAATAATGATTTGGATCTACTATATTGTACTCACAAGCCCTAAAGCTCATTTTTTAAAATAGAAAAAGTAAAAGAAGAAGGAAAAAAAAACCAAAAACTCTGACATTAAAAAATGTTCTCTATTAAGATATTGACAAAAAATATCATTTCCAAGTAGCATTTCTTTTTTTCTGTTTTACTCATTAGTTGAACAAGCACTAAAACACCTTCTGTGCATGAAGACCTTTTTGTTACACTATATGAAATAGTAGTTTGGACCATATGATAGTAGGATTTATTTTGGTATAGTTGATTTTGTTGTTTGTTTTTAATGAACACAAGACAACTTCTATACCCATGTGAATATTTTCCCTTTTAATCAGTGTTTACTTCAGTAGGCTCATATTTTCCAAACCTCACCCTCTTTTTCATTCTGGAAGCTGTAAACTCTCAAGAATTACTTGATGCCTAGCAGAGAAATACTGAATTTTATATCTGTAAAGGACCATAGAAATGGTGTTGGCAAAATATTTGATCATATTGTGGATTAATCCAACATTTGAGCAGAAATCCAAATGAATATGAGCTGTATGAAAGAAGGAAGAGATAAGATCAGGAAACCTATTTAAAAAGAGAGGACTTGAGTTGAACTTTGCCTATCACTAAGCAGTAGACAGAGACTAAGTGAGCAGGACTTTGTAAGGGGGGGAGGAGCAAAGGTAAGAGGAAATAAAATTGAAGAATAGAAGACTTGGAGACCCTTCCTAATGAATACTTTTTTGTTTTTGGTTTGTTTTAATCATGTTCTGTGCAGCACCCCAATTGCACACAATGTCCAAAACCAAATCTAGCAAGTGTCAGTATTAGTAGCCAACTGGAAATGGACAGAAGGAACAGACACATTAATATACACTTGTCTCAGGTGGTGCGTTGAGAAAACAGGAGTCACTTGTGCATGTCATGTTTCACTTATTAAACATAGTTCCTTACCTCTTCCTTAGTCTTTACCACGTCTGTGATGGTTAATTTTCTGTGTCAACTTGGCAAGACTAGGGTGCCCAATTGTTTGGTCAAAAACCAGTTTAGATGTTGCTGTGAGATATTTTTTTTAAATGTGGTCAACATTTAAATCAGTAGAATTTTAATAAAGCAGATTATCCTCCATATGTGTGGACTTCATTCAAAGTGTTGAAGGCCTTGAGGCAAAGACTGAGATCCCCTGAGGAGGAAACAATTCTGTCTCCAGGTCATTCTCTTTCTCTCTTTCCATACACACACACACACATACACATACACACACATACAACACATACATACATACATACATACTTTGGCTGATACACTATCCTAAAAGTGACATTTACTAACAGGTAAAGATGCAGAGGGGGAATATGAGGGATGACTGCTAATGAAGTATGAGGTTTCTTAACGGAATGATTAAACTTCTCTGAAATTGAAACTGAGCAGGACCTTGTGGGATCCTCCTGGGTACAAAAGCCTTTTTGTATCCTCTGTTTCTTGTTTGTAGAAAAAAGGCTTTCAGCCTCCTAGACCTTCTTTGAGTCCCAAAGGGTAGATTCAAACACTTACTAATTAGGGGAGCGAGGGAATGAAGAAGCAAAGGAACAGCATCAAGAAACAATAGTGCAGGATGGGACAGGGTCCTGATTCCTCCTCAAGGGATATACATAAACATCTGATACATATTTCTGAGATCTTCTACAGGAACTAAGTCCCCCACCCAGGTGGAGGATAATAACTGCAGGCTGAGCACTAGCACATGGACCCCAGATGGATTGGAACCAGAAGGTTGATTATTGAGATTCCTGGAACACCACCCTATTACTTCACCAACAACAAATCAAAAGAAGGTCACACACCCTGCAGCCCTCCCCCCAGATTTACCTTTAAAACCTCTTGCCTGAAGCCCCACTGAAGAGTTCGGGTATTTTGAGCATGAGACACCCATTCTCCTTGCGTGACCCTTGCAATAAGCTTTTCTCTGCTCCTAACGCCAACATTTCAATTTGTTTGGTGTCACCATGAGTCAAGCACATAAAACTGGGTTTGGCAACACAATCCCATCCTTTATGGGAAACTACCTTCTGAGGAGAATGTCAGGCCTAGGCTCCTGTCTCACCTACCTCTCCTATTGGCACACAAGGTTTGCCTTGTGGAGCCAGCTTCTTCAGTGAGGAGCATCCCAGGCCTGAAGAGACACTAGCCTGTGTCTCTTTGCATCCCTCCCCCACGCAGGTTTCCCTGAGCAGGGTCTCAGGGATTAACTCCCTTGTATAAACCATTTTCTCCTCAGTTATCACTTTTCTTACCTCCCCCTCAATGAATTAAAAACACATTTTTAAGTAAGCTCTTGACTGGGATTTTGGTTCTTAGAAAGGGGAGTGCTGACTGAAACCAGAAGTATTTCATGTGAGGGAGCCAAGGTAAAGGGAGAGAAGGAACATGCAAAGGAATAGGGAAATCTGGGACAATATGAGGTGTTTAAGCAGCAGCAGCTTCTCAGCAGGAGGAATTAGTGGGGTTAACGTGGAGGGGGATGCCACTCCTTGAAGAACCTTCTGCATGTGGTAAGCTGATCCATTTCTGTGTGAGTCATCAGCAGGCTTCCTCACCCGGGATTTAGACATCTGTGGCTTCAGATCAGTGGGCTGGAGAATTGAGTTGAATATTTTGGAGGAAAAGGGGAAGTTTGGGATGTTTTGTTTGATTATGTCTGAGGAGTGGTAAAGGAAAAGAAAGGGCTATAAAGCTAGTTTTTGTTACAGTGGTAGTAATAGCCAAACAGTGTAAAGCTTAGGATAAGAAAATGAACAAAGATGCCCCAGGTAATGGACTGAATACTTTAGGTTCAGCATCAAACAAAGCGGCTGGGAGAGCCTCAAAATTGTTTTGCTGATTGTAGAAAGACAGCCTTTGTTGATATATATATATATATATATATATATATATATATATATATATATATATATTTTTTTTTTTTTTTTTTTTTTTCCACATGTAATATCCTTATTTGTTCTCAATTGAGAATTGGTGATGGGGTATAATCAAGATGTACAACATGGTGATTATAGTTAATAATACTGTGTTGCATATTTGAAAGTCACTAAGAAAGTAGATCTTAAAAGTTCTCATCACAGGGCTTACCTGGTGGCGCAGTGGTTGCGAGTCCGCCGGCCGATGCAGGGGACATGGGTTCGTGCCCTGGTCCAGGAAGATCCCACATGCCGTGGAGCGGCTGGGCCCATGAGCCATGGCCGCTGAGCCTGCGCGTCCGGAGCCTGTGCTCCGCAACAGGAGAGGCCACAAGAGTGAGAGGCCAGCATACCACACAAAAAAAATTTCTCATCACAAGTAAAACAATTTTGTAACTATGAATGGTTATGGATGTATTGTGTTGATCATTTTGCAATATACACAAATATTGAATCATTATGTTGTACACCTGAAACTAATATAATGTTATATGTTAATTATACCTCAATCTTAAAAAAAGAGAGATAACAAACAAACAAACAAAAATTGATCATGGAAATGTGGTTGTTAACTGAGTTCATTAGGTTGTTCACTCAATTATTTGCTCAATAATGAATACCTATTATAAGATATGATTTATTTGAAAATTCTAAAAGAAAATTACTTCCTAGTCCACGCTACACACCTCGTTATTTTGTTTGAGTACTTTATCGAGCACTCAAAAGACTGTTAATGGATACTTTCTGACTTGAGATCTCTGGTTATATAATATTCATTCAGTTATTCATTCATTCATCTAAAACATTTACATATTGATTGCTCTATGCTCCAAGCACTGTCCTAGGTGCTGAGAATTAACATCTGGCTAGGTACATGCTGTTATGTGGTTATACCTATCTTTCCATAAAGAATATGTTTCTGAAAATTGGTGTGCAAATTGAGTTATATTTAAGTGAACTAAAGGAGCCTGATGTTTAGGAGGAACCTTAAGGAAAATCCTGTTGTTAGTGGAAAACTGTTTTATAATGAAAATTATCATATTCTAGTGTATCTGCTCCATAAACCAGTATTTCCATATATGAGCTTTTCCTAAATAGGAGTAACACCTGTATTTTACTCCCAGTTTGTTGAGGTAGTAACACTTCAATTGGTTACAGAGTCTTAAACTAATCATTTTCTTTCTCAACATTAAAATATATTGAATGGCCAAACACTCATCAAAAATGTCAAAAATGAAAACATTTTTGAAAAACTACTCTAAATGTTGAAGTGGCTTGATTAGGTTAGAGTGGTTTTTATATCATTTTCTATAACCACTTAACTTTAGGGTAACTTTTAATGACATCCTACCAAGAGCTTATAGAATTTTAAAGCAATCAGGAATTTTTCCTTCCAATATAGTAAGAAGAAAATTAAACCAATTTATGCCATCTCTAAGGCCTGTCCTGTGTTCTATTTTTATGTTATTAAGTTAAGAATATGTATTATAATTTTCTTTAGCCATATGATGTTAACTTATACTTGTAAATCACTTTATATTTTTTCAGAGTGTTTTAATGGGTGTCTGTCTTGAACCTTGTATAACAACAACCTGGCATATAATTTAGTTCCCTGTTTGTGATATTAAAGTGTGAAGTTACCCAAATTCATTGAATTAGAACTCATTTTGATTTTCATTTTGTGTTTGAGGCTCTATTCTCTTTGCCTCATAGGAAGAATTAGGACTAGAAATTAGAAGAAAGATCTTATCCCACCATTTAATTATTTGATATTTTCCAGTACAAGGAAATATTTAAAGTGGCCACTTCTTTACAATATAATACATACAGTAAGTTCTATATGGCACACTTTTTTCTTCTGAGGATAGAGACCTTAAACAAACCACTGTCAGTAGGAGAGTAATAGCATAATAACATATAAGGGTTCCTGTTTCTCTATATCCTCACCAATGATATTTTATTATTTTTTCATTGTGGTTTTAATCTTCATTTCCCTAATGACTAATAATGTTAAGCATCTTTCATGTGCCTGTTTGCCATTTGAATATCTTCTTTGGTAATGTGGATAAAGGGTTCTCTGAAATGCTCATCACTCTATAAGTTAATTATTTTTTATAATACAAAACATACTATCTAATCTAAGAAAGTCATTATTCTTGGGGAAGTGATGTGACTTCAATTTTTTATCTACTGGTTGAACCATTAAAAAGAACAGGTGAAAGTAACTACAGATCTGTTGGAGTGTAGTCAAAAAGTGTTCTATTTTTAAGCTAAAATCATCTCTAACTCTTTTATCTTAAAGTTAAGAAAGAAACTGTGACCAGTCCTGAGAAGTTTCATAAAAACCTGTAAATTCCTGTCAGAGTGTGCATGGAATGTCTCCATTTTATAGCCTTTTTCTGGCTTCTTCAACAGTCTGTGGAGAGGGCCAAGGTAGATGAAAGGCCTGATCCCTGGAATTCCATTTTTCACCATTCTGTCTCCATGATATGCCCACAGACTGACACATACACTAGAGTTAGAACAACATAAAGTACCCATTTCTGAATTTAACACTTTATTATTCTTGCCAGTTGGGCAGAACAGAATATTCTCCTTCCTAATTAGAAGATAAGGCTCATACTCATTTAAGGAGAAGTCTCATCTAACACAAAACCGAGACCCAAGTTTCCCTGGAGCACTTTCTATGAAGAGACAGAGAAATCAACATATCAGCTATTTGATTTTATAGGACCCACCAGACCTGGCCTAGCCAGTTTTATTTAATACTAAAGCCACAGGCTTTGCAGAGAACCACTCCATGGGCTCTTCCAGGAGTCAATGCCATTCCCCATAATCTGGCAAATCTTAAGATAACCAGGGCTTTCTGAATAAACTTTGCTTTAAAAATTGCCTAGTCTAGTTTAAAAATCTAATTCCCCCCAAAAGTACTGTATTCATTCTAACCAGCTCCAAGGCAAACAGTGGGATTAGAGGCACATTCATAATTCAACATGGTTAAATGCCAAGGGCCAAAGAGATAGCACCTGATTGTTAGTGTGGAATGGGATTACATTCGTGGTTGAATCAGCTCCTTGCAGCAAGCTCTGTAATTGGAGAAACTGAGGGAAGTGACCCCAGGTACGTGTTCTGATGGTATCCAAATGCATTCTTATCAGTCTGACAGGTGGCCAGTTTGGAGAGTTCTTTTAAATCAAAGTAAAAGTGATGTCACAATTTTCAAGATTTCTCAAAATATTAAATCTTAAGTGAGAATGAGTGGACTCATTGATAAATATTTTTGCCTAAAATAACTGTAAACATATCTTTTTATAGTTCACAAATTTCTTTCCTCTGTATAATTTCATTTGAGTCCCATAGTGTACTAGGTAGAAGTTGTTATATGTATTTTCAGATGAGGAGCCAAAGCAAAAAACATTTAAGTGAGTAGTTCCGTCTGGTGGTTTGAAACAGAGTATTTGGAGTCAGACCTATTAGGTGTGGGTCCCATCTCTGCTGCAACATAGGAGTGAATTGTCTAATGTTTAATGTCTAATTTAGACAAATTGTCTAATGTCTCAGTTTTCTAATCTGTGAAATGTTGATTAAAATGGTCACTCTGCCATCAGGTTGTTGTGGGGATTAAATAAAACACTGCCTACAATCTACTTATTTCAGTGCTCAGCACAGAATAAGTGCTAGGTACATTTCAGTCTGTTTAACCAAGTGTTATGGTCACTCAAACCAAAGGCAAACTTCAAATAGGACCTACCTACATTACAGAACCCACATTTACCGATTCTGTATTTCAGTCTCTCCTTTCCTTGTCATTCTGCCTGCTATGTCATGCAATACTCTGTGTTTAAATAATGAATATTAAATCAACAAAAACAATGATCCCTTGGTATAGCTGCAGAATTATGAGGGACACTTGGAAGATTTTAGATGCCTAGCATTTATTCCACAAAACCTTGCAACTTTGTATGGAGGTAAGCCATACACATATGAGCCAGATGCTATTATAAAGCACGGTACAGCCTCAGCTTAATCAAATTGAGAGTACATGTCATCAAGGTTCAGGGAAAGGATACCTGTGTCCTGAAATAGGAAAGTGAGGTTTTTTTCATAGTTATTTTTATTGTTGTTCTTATTGATTTTTAATGATATAGACAGACTTAAGATAAGCCTTGAAGTTGCAACTTTGATGAATGAGGAAGACAGGAATGGCAGAATGGATAGCATGAGAAAAGGAACAAGTCAGTAAAGAACTTGGGAAGAAAGGTACAGAGAGGAGAAGATGGTGGGGTTACAAGAGGCAACTTCAAGTTGAGTTGGACTCACAAGGCTGGGATCAGTGGGTCAGAGGTACCTCTACTAGTGGTAGGTGCTCTCCCCAAGTGTCCTTGGTGAGCTGCCAAGCATCTAGAAGTGGACTGGTTCTAGGGAAAGTGATTTCTGTGGGTCTGGAAGAGGCTTTAATTTGTTCACTATTAACTGGCATGTGAGACAAAATCTATGGTCATACCCAGCTTAATACCATACTCTGATTTGATCCTTAGCTAAAGATAAAATTTTTCCCTTATGTTCATGTGTGTGTGTATGTAAGTGTGGGTTTCCTTCCAGGAACAATTTTATTTCTGATACTCCCATTTCCTACAATACATTGTTTGTGGAGCTGGCCCCAGTTTAAGGAACAGCTGGAAAGCTGCCTCCATAGCCTTCAGGCCACAACTGACTACAAGTCTTCCAGCACAACCAAATTAATGGGATTGGGTACAACTATAGTAGGTTGCACTAATTAATCAATTTTATTTTACTTTATATACTTGTAGTTGAAGCTTTTACGTTTAGTATGCAAATTTATGTAAATTAAAATTCAAATACATGCAAACAGATATGCAAATATGTGTCACTAGATTTGCTAGGGAAAAAAATCTGGTAGCCTTACTGTAAATTCCTAAAATGCAGTTGGGGGAAGGGAGAGAGAACGTGAACTACTCTTGTAGCTCTGTCTGCCTTTAATTTGTTAATATATGCAAGTTGAAAATGAAAATAAAAACATGTTTTACTTAGCTGCTCCTTATGTTATAAAATAGAAAGCTGAAAATCTGCAACAATAATAGGAACAAAATCTGTGAGTCTTCTCATTGAAATAAGAATTCCAAAGTTTTATTTATTCCAGAATCATCTGCCTTTAGGCAGCAAGTCTCATACGTGTAAGTTTCTTACTTTTAACTGATTGGATTGAAGCAATAACCAAACCCAGAGGAAATGCTCTTAGAGCCCTAAAACACAGAACCTTATAGTATAAGCGCTGAGCTGTATATAAATTGCTTAGTAATCCACAATGGAAACTGAAAAAAAAAAGTCAAGGGAAAGTTAAAAAATGTAAAAAAAAAAAAAAATTATGATTTGATTAAATCATATTGAACAAATATTTTATTTAAAAGATTATTATTTCCCAGTGAGCTCAAGTTAAGGAAGAGGAGCATTTTCTATGCAGATCCAAATGGAAACTTCCTGAAAAGAAAAGCATAGGCAAGCAGCTTAATTGAGAATACGGTATAGTGCAGTAGTAGAGATAGGTATCTGATATTTGCAATGTTGCATGTTACAGTTATTTGAAAGCAGGTCCAATCATTGGGAAAATAGTAAATGAATAAGCAATAAATAAGAGAATGAACCCTGGCCCAAGCGTCTGAAGAACTGGATTTACTGCTGGCTATGCTGCGTCAGTACTATGACATTTGGTCACCCAAAAGCAATCTAGTCTTCAATTTTATCATTGGTAAAATAAGATAATAATAATTGCCTGACCCTCTCAAAAGCTTGCTATGCCTTTCAAATGAGAAACAGTAAAGTACTAAACAGATGTTAATTACTTTTTTAAAAGTTTATCTGTGGCTAATGTTTCTTTTCCAGAAGGACTTTAAGCACTTGCGACTTGGTTATAGATTCAATCTGATCAATTAAAGATTAGAAAACCTACATAAGAAATGTAATGTCTCAAGACAAATGATTTTGGAGTAAGCACAACTTGTAGTTATGCCAGTAAGGAGACAGCATAATGGAGTAGTGAAAAGAGGCTATTTCTTCAATGTGTGATCATGATCACAAATCATGATCTCTGTACAGTGAGACTCCACAGTATATAAATTAAATGATCCTTCAGACTCGTAGATTCTGTGATTCTAGTGCCCATGGAACGCTATTTTGATATTTATGATCCTCCATTTTTTATCTCAGGCCAGGCTACACTGGGTGGCTTTTCATTCCTCTAACATATACCACTGATTCTTAGATCCATAGCCTTTTTGTCAATTGACTGATGAAATCATTTGTGCTAAAGGGTGTCAATTGATGAAATTCATTTTTAAAACTTTTATTTATTTATTAGTTAAATATTCACTCTATGAATAGTGTTGTCTATGATTCAACATGATCAGACATGATCCTTGAATTTGAACATGTAGTCTGATAGGGGAGAACAGACAGGCATGTTTACACAATCTAAAGTCCTCACCCACTGGGTGAGGGTAGAAAAGTATTCTGAGATTAGAAAGGAAATGTCTCCAGTGGTAGCATTTGATTTGGTTGGCAAGTGTGAAAACTAATGTTCCCTGAGAGCAGACATTCAAGATCAGGTGACTGCGTTAAGGAAATTGATCTTGCAGCACTGGCTTCCGGAACATGTGTGCCTGTGATGAGATTGGGTGCCTTTGCTATGCCTTAGGTGAGAAATAGTGAAAGGGTGAGAGTGACAATATCTATAGGAATATCACTCACGAGGAGTCTTGGCAAGTGCTTTGCTTTGCTATGGCAGACAAAGGAAAAGTAAAAGACATGTATGAATTCAAAGTTTTCATCCCACGTTCATTAGTACAACGGGGCTATATATAATTAACAGAGAAAAGTCTGGGTGATTCTGTGATGGGGAAGTACTAAAGCAGAAAAAATGAACACAGTTTGGAATCTGTTTTCACAGAGGTGATTGGTAGACATATTTTGTAGAAAATAGGTAAAGGCAAACTAGAATCTGGAGGAGATGGAATGGCTTTATCTACACAGAAGAGTTAGCTAAAATACTGGATGATGGGGAGTCCAGGGAGGAGAAAAGTGGAAGGAGAGAAGAAGAGGGCTGCTGGGAATGCCTACATCTTTAGAGGCCTAGGAAAAGATGCAGGCCCTTAGCAATCTGGGAGTAGATAAGACTCAGAAAACCAAGGTGCTCAGGAAAGAGTTTCAAGAAGGATAAGGTGATGGGCACTGAGCAGCATTTCATTAGTATCTAATACAACACAGGAATCAAAGATGAGAGACAGTAGGTCCAGCAGTGGGCTGATGCTGGTGATCCGTCCTTGACTGAGTAGTATATAACCATTAAAAGCAATGCCATGAAAACTATGGAGTAACATGAAAAATGTGCTTATAATACTATGTTAGGTGAAAAAGATAAGTATAATTGTTTTAAAGAATGTTAGTGGGGGGAGAGGATGAGTAGGATGATACAGGGTAGACAAGTATATGAAGATATTCAAAAGTAATTGTATACAATTAGGAGAAATATGAGTGATTTCAGAACCCACCTTTGCATTTATATTTTTGATCACCTTGGCTCTTCAACTGAATAAAATTGATGCTAAGTATTGGTGCTTTGATTTTTGTTAATGAGAAGGGAACAGAAGATTTAAATGAGTCATTTATTTTGAGAAAAACCCAATGAAACCCTTGCCATTCCCTGTGGAAAGGAAGATTTGCGGTGGGTCAAACCTAAAATCACCATTTTATTTTGCACAGACATGATTTAGCTTCTGCAAAATATATATCATATTGAAATCATTGTATTTATGTAAACAATTTGTGTTGATTTTATAATCATACATGAGCTATAAGTATAAGAGGTCTGTACCTAGTTTTAGGGTTGTGATGGTCCAAGATATATTGCTATTTTCCCTTTAAAAGGAGGCCCTGCATTGCTTCGTTTTGACAAACACTGCTACTGAGTTGAGATATGGCTGGTCCCAATGATGTGTGCTGTAAGTATAAATACACTCTGGATTTTAAAGTCTTCTTATGAAAAAAAATGTAGAATATCACATTAATGATTTTTTATATTGAGTACACATTGAAATGATATTATTTGGGATATATTGGGTTAAATTAAATATATTACTAAATTTGGTTTCACCTCTTTCTCTTTCCTTTTTAAATATGGCTACCAAAATATTAACATTCCATGTGTGGCTCTTATGGTCTTTCCAGTGGACAGCACTGGTCTGTAGTACATACCACCTGGCAACTGGGTCTGCTTGCCACCAATAACCACTCTGGGTCTTCTGCCAGATTCTTCCCCTGTTTACTTGAGAGAGACCAAGGTGGGGAAGGGCCCTAGGACTGAGATATGGATGTATGAGTGGCTTAATGTTTCCTTCTGGTCACAGTCTCTCAAAAAGCACTTCTGTGCACAAATCCAATGGGGCTAATTTGGTAGTGTACGAAGTGCCCAGCAGCCAGGAAAGTGACCTGACAGTTATTTGTGAATAAAGGATACGATCATATTATCTTAGATGTTCTTTTTGTGTGTTGGGACAACACAAGGGAGGATATCAGACACTTCTTTACAAAACTCTCATGGGAATGTTCCATCCGCTTTCAACATTCAGATTATTGGTTCCTGCTCAACTAAATTTGACCAGTTCTCTAAGGAATATTCAGTCTCATGTTGCTCTTGAAAGCTTCATCCTCCAAGACTTCCACAGAATTCAAGAATTCACTTGTCCTCTGCACCAGCAATTCTGACCTTGTATTTTATTTAAAACACTGTGTGTGTGTTAAATTTCTCATCAGCTCATCGATCCAAGTGGTTGTGTGCCTGATGCCTTAAATCCTCCAGCATAAGATTGGTTCTCTGTAGTAGCCACTCAATAACTGAATTGTATCAAGTATAATATTTAAATTATGAGGGTTAATGCACACACACTCACACACATACAGACACACACACACTTCACAAGGGAAAATATATGTGCATATGTAATATCAGTTGATATGAAAATGCCTATTAAGATAATCTGCTCAAGAAACAGAAACATTTAACTCTACTTTTAATCACTCAGATTAATTCCTGCACAGGCATCAATAAATATTCTACTTCCTATGGGATATAAAAAGTGCTGGTAAAACAAATTATGTTATATGGATCTTCCTTGGATAGGTAGGAGTTGGTTACACCCTGTGTACAGTTTCCTTAGTTTTAGCATCCAGGATCACCACAGTTCATTCCAATGAAAGAGTCTGATTTTGGACTAAGGTCAAGAGTACTTAAAAAAATATACTAGCAAATTTAAAAAAAAATAGCACAATACAGTATTAAAATCCATTAATCCCTTCAATATATTTTATTATATATTTGCTTTACAAATGGGATACCACCTTGGAAAATTTTTTTCATAAAATTGACTATAAGTACTTTCTTCAGGAAAGCTGATATTAAATAATATAATTCCAAAAGTACCTTTGCAAATAAAGGTCTAATATTTTCTATGTATTCTAGAAGGAAGAGGCATACCTTGGTATATAAGTCTACTAGGGCTGCCCGTACAAAATCCCACTGCCTGGGTAGTTTAAACAATAGAAGAGTATTTTCTCACGGTCCTGGAAGTTGGGGAGTCCAAGATGAAGGTGCCAGCAAGTTCAGTTCCTGGTGAGAGTTCTCTTCCTTGATTGCAGATGGCCCCTTCAGACTGTGTCCTCACAAGACAAAGAGAGAGTTATCATCTTATAAGGGCACCAGCCATATCAGATTAGAACCCCACCCTTGTGACCTCCTTTAACCTTTATCACCTCCTCACAGACCTTATCTTCCATTATGGCCACATTGATGGTTAGGGCTTCAACATATGATTTTTGGGAGAACACAAATATTCAGTCTATAACACCACACTGTGTCTTATGAAAACCCTACCTACAAACATTCCAATTTAAAGAACATATGGGTGGGCAATCATTTGTGTTGTTAGAGACAACTGGAGCTCCTCTTTGAGTAGCACATTCCCAGAAGATGGCATGAGATAGAAATATTAACAACAAGCTCTGGCCTGGGATCCAAAGGGCAGCTTAGGCTTTACTCATGGCTTTCCCACCAACCCTCTGTGTGACTCTAAGAATGTCCTTAGATTCTCTGGGTCTTACTTTCCTTATCAGTAACTTAAAAATACTTTCGTTTTTTAACTAGTAAGTAAGGAAATGGAAAAGAGACAGAGAATACTGAAAAAGGGAATCTCTCTTATTTCTTCTGTGTCAGTTTGTATATGTGGCCCAGATGTGTGAGTATATTTTAGTGGAGAAATTTCTAGATCATGCCAATATTTGCATTATTTGCATGCCAATGTCTATAGGCAGAACATGTGGTGTTCCTTAATGCTTTTGCCCTTCCACCATGGTCAAATCACTATCTTCACTTGATTTTTATCATTCTAGAGTCTATTTTTATCCCCCAAGCTTGGAAAAGTGTTGTAAGATTTGACTCAGTATCTACTAATAGGTTCATCATCTAGTTTATGTACCTGGTTTATAAGTCAACAGAGGAGAGAAAAGAGAAAAAAAATGGAAACAGAAGCTTAAGAGGTAAATACGAGAGTTACTGGTTAGGGCTGACTTCATGGACATCAACATTTCTCATTTTTGTGTTTGTTTGTTTTGTTGTTGCTTGTTCTGTTTTATTGGTTTGGAGGAAATATCATTTGAAGAGGAATTTTTAGATTTGCTCCAAAACATTATCTGGCTTACCTTGGCCATAAAGGAGGCAACTTGTTCACATGCTTATATTTAATACATTTTAAAGACGTAATTACCTCCCTGAAGTTCCCCCATTTTATATAGGAAGAAATTGCACTGAATTTTCCCACACAGTTAAAGGTTGTTGGTATATTCTCTATTCCCTACACATATGTTTAGTTTCCTCATGAGATAACCAAAGACTTTGGACTTCCCTGGGATGTGTCAACAATGATCTAGGCAAAGTCCAGTGAGTATGGCAAGAGTGGGTACTCTCACTCAAAGAGAAAATAACTGGGTCATCCATGAAATCATACTTAAGGTTCAGTACTACATGTGTCCCAGACTCATTCTTCAGAAAGAAGCGTTCCATATCATGGAAAGATTAATGAATATGATGATAAATGTAGGATTGGTCTGCCTAAAACTATCAGTTATCCAATTAGGGGAGGGGAATTTTAAGGCCATTTCTAATCAATGAGAAGCACCAATCTGTCTGTCAATTTAATTTCCCTGGGAGAGTGTATCACATGACATTCTTAATATATCTTCAGAGCATAGTGCATTTCTTTGGAGTCCAGCTTAGCTCAATTTCTTTATGAATTTGCACTAGGCACACTGGCTTTTGTGAAGCACATTGAATGATGCACACGGAGGCCATTTTGTGTTTAATACATATTCAGCATCCATTCATTCCTCTTTCTTATGTACTTTTCTATATTACAGGTTCCAAAAACCTAAGGACAATATAACCCACATTTCCTTGAAGCTAAAGTTCTAGGGAAAATTAACTCCCTCTAATGAGATGCACTTGAACAAGACTGGAAGTCAGAAGTGAGATGAGGCCATCTTCCTGCTGCTTTGGCCCTTTCTTCTAGTTAGCAAGGCTGGAAAGTGGGAGCTTATCTGACTCAGCATCTGAATTTTAAGTCTCTTAATATCATTGATGTTAAGAGACAACTGGACCAGTGGTGTGGCAGTTATTCCAGTATTAAATCATCAGCCTCAGCTTTAGTGAGGTACATTTATGAATGAACTGGATTCCTTTTTTTGGCTTTCTGATTCCTTAATCAGCTCTCTGTGGAGAATGTTCTTGAACTCAATAGTGACAGTGGTAATGCCCTTTACTCTCTTTCTGGCCACTTTGTTTATTCAAATTCAACCCTACCTCCTTGTAGCTGATTCACAAGCTAATAATGATAAATCCTTTCTTGGCCTTATGCTGGACTCCCCCAAAATGGTGACTTGTGTTCATAGATAATGTTACTCAGCTATGCTCCAATTCTACAGATTATTTTTTTCAACAATGAATTCATTGGATAACACATTTTTTCTGAGATGTTATTAAGACAGTTTTGAATAAATTGACAAGGCATCTTCTTATCATGCAGTTGCATTTTAGTAAGGAAAACAAAAAAAAAAACATATTTTTAAACAAATAGGATAAATTTAGAGATAAATGACAAGATGAAAATTAAGCAGTGTGATATAAGACGGTTGATTAAATTGGGGGTGATTGAGCTGAGATCTAAAGAACAAGTAAAATTTAGGCATATAAAGTTCTAAGCAGAAAGCATGTCACTTGAAGGACTAGTAAGTACAGTCATTGTAAGATATGAACAGGCTTGGTAAGTTTGGACAGAGGAGTCAGTGAGTCTGGAAAGTGGTGAGTGAGGGAGAGAGTTTTACAAGATAATGTTGGATAAACTTGTAAGGCCAGATGACATAAGATCTAAAAGGCTATGATTGGAAGGGGAAATATTATTTAAAGATGGAAAGCCATCACATTTCTCAGTAAAAGAAGTAATACAATGATATTTACTTTTTAGTAAGATTTTTTAAGCTGATTAAGTGAAAATGGACTGTAAGTATATTCAGTAGTGGAAGAAGGGATACAAGCAATTAATGGAGTTCTTGCAGGAGTCTAAGCAATTTGTGACAGTGACCTATACCAGAGGAATGTCTGTGGATGCTAAAGAAAAAAAAATTTAAATATATATATGTATGTATGTATATATATATATATATATAAAGAATGACTTATAGGTTGCTTTAGCTCAAATAGTTGGATGAACAGTGGTGTGGTTTGTTGAGACAGAAAAGACTCAGGAAGCAAAAGATTTGGAGAGGTAAAGAAAACAAGACACTTTGGAGGGGAAAAATAAATAGACAAAAGAGCAGGTGGTAAAATGATCTAAGTGTTCTTTCAATCTTCCACAGTCTACAGTTATTATACACATGAGCTTGGGAACTAAGCAGCTATGAGTTCAAATCCTAAAACACTAACAGTTCTCTTGCCTTGGGCAATTTACTTATCTCTTCTAACCTCAATTCCTTCCTCTGGAAACTATGATAAGAATACCTACTGCACTGCATGTAGATACTCTAAGGATTTGATAATATAATGAATGTAAATCACATAGCAAATGTTTGGTAAATAATAACAAACAAACTTTCTTTTCTGGGCCTATGACAAATTAGATACTCCAAACAACTATACTACATGAAGCAACTAAAGTTATTAATTAAATATCTTTTCAAATTCATTTTAAAATGTGTTACTAAACTGTCAAGAAATCAAGACAAGTTCAGAAGCCAAAACACAAAATAAAATCTGAACTACAGTGAGAAAAATTTGCTTTCAAATGGGCTTTTGGTGGATTACAATTTTGTGTTAGTTTCAGATGTATAGCAAAGTGATTCAGAATATATATATATATATATATATGTGTATATATATATATATATATATATATACATATATATATTCTTTTGTAGATTATTTTTCCCTTATAGGTTACTATAAGATATTGAGTATAGTATAGTTCCCTGTGATAAACAGTGAGTCCTTGCTGCTTATCTATTTTATATATAGTAGTGTGTATATTTTAATTCCAAACTCTTAATTTATCCCTCCCCCTCTTTTCCCCTTTGGTAACCATTAAATTTCTTTTCTATGTCTGTGAGTTTATTTTTGTTTTGTAAGTAAGTTATTTCATTTGTATTATTATTATTTTATATTCCACATATAAGCGATATCATATGTTTGTCTTTCTCTGTTTGACTTACTTCACTAGTATGATAAACTCTAGGTCCATCTATGTTGCTGCAAATGGCATTATTTCATTCTTTTTTATGGCTAATATTCCATTGTGTATATAGACCATATCTTCTTTATCCATTCATCTGTTGATGGACATTAGGTTGCTCTTAGATGTCTCTTCATTAACTGCAAATGGAAAGTGATTAAAACCTAACCCATGAGTCCTCCTTCCAGCCTGGTCTTCTACTTGCTCTGCCTCTGAGTGAGTTCTACCTGCAACCATCGGGTTATACAGCTCAGAAGTCTCAGCCTCAGAGCTCACGCAGCACCCACCGCTACCCCCTTCATTCCCTCACTCTCTGGGGAGATGTTCTGATATACTCTCCAAAAATCTATTCCTTCACACCTATTCTACTTGCCATTGTACAGTCATCATGTAGTGTCTGCTCCATAACAAATTTTAAAGAAATATTTGCCAAAGATATGAAAACAATCCCTGAGGTTGGCAAGCTGAAGACTGAACACAAAGTAAGAATCGGCTTGTGACCATTCAGTGACTAAAATAGGTTTAATTAAATACCAACGTTTCTCTATAAAACTATGGTAGTCCCAGCATTCAGGAGGCACTACCTGGAGAGAAGAAATTCATTTTGTGCCTCTAAATAGTCATAAAACCTGAGTCAATGACTGAATTGATCCCTTATTTAGATTCTCTAGAGAACCACATTTCAATCCTTGATGAGAATTTGCCATGGATACTCTCTTATTTTGGAAGTAGAAGCTTCTGTCAGCTACACCTTGAGTTATGATCTGTCTTTTACTGACTTGTTTATAGAAGGAAAGCTCCTTGGGGCAAGAACTTTGTTGTTATTCAGCATTATTCAAGCTAAACTCTTTCATGTTGGGTATACTAGTGACACTTTACAAAGAACAACAACAAAAATAGTACCAGCTCACCTTAGCTAATTCATATATTTCTATTAATAATTAATTTTAATTTTGTTTAATTAAAGTTATAAAGTGGGCTGAGATGAAGATACAGTGTGGTTGGTTTAAACCAAAGAAGCTTAGAGCACCGCAGATACCTGAGATGTCCACACCTGTAATCCCCAAACGCTCTTCCTTTATTAATTTCTCTGGCAAAATTATTAAGCCATATTTGATTTTACGGCTAAATTACAGAATTTCAAGGATTTTTGAACTTCAAGAAGTTCAAGTATAAAATATTGATTTGATTGAAAGATGAAAAATTTTTACCAGACACAGACTTGGACATTTATCAATATTTTTTGGTGTCTATGTCTAATTAGAAAGAGGGTTGCTCCAAAATCAAATTGGGTGAGGTAAGCAGTGGGCAGAATATGTGTCTGAACATGACTGATGGTTCACATTTTAAATGAAGTATGTAGACCTCTATTTATTCTCTTTTTCCTATTGCAGAGTCTGGCTCTGTAAGTGGTTTATTTTCAGACCAACCTATACCAGTCCTTGTCATGGAGAACTGGCATTACATGGAGAAACACTTTCATACTTATAAGACATTGTCCTTTCAGTCAAAATAATAGATGGCTTCTATTTAATTATCCCTTTATACTTTCAAGGAATTTTCCTTTCTTACATCAACTGTTTCAAGAGCATAATCATGTAACCAGTTCCATTTAGTGTACATAAGTGGACAAAGAATCAGATGTACAGGGTGCTTCTTCTTTTCATACATTGCATTAGATTTGCTCTTTATCCAGGACCCACTGTGCCAGATCAGGCTTGTGATTAAGATCAAGTCTACCGGGAAATCAGCAGAGTTGTAGAGTGTTTGAAAAGGGCCTTGCTGTCCAAAGTTTGCAACTCTGGCAAACAGCTGTTATGGTTTTATTGTTTTATTGTTTTATTGTTTTATTGTTTTATTTTTGCCCTTTAAAGGGCAAGGTTTGAAAAATGTGGGAATTTATAAAAAGAATTTCAGTACAAAAAGAACACTTCAGGAATCATTTTCTCTGGAAACAAGGTGAATTGCCAACTGCATAGTATCCTGGGTGCATGGTAGCTGTGCCAACTTCAAGGGCTGCTTAGTCTAAATTCTCCTTTTTCAAAATGTAAAAGACCTATTCTGCCCTCAGGCAGGACTGCAAATATACTGACTCTATTTCCAAGAACCGCTTTCAGATCCATTTAGAGCCTCTCAAAGAATGTGTCTCCCAATCTGTGGGGAACTGAAAGTTTTTCCTCATTGGATCAGAGAATATTCGGGCTAGAATAGACCTTAGAGGTCATCTAGTTTAAATTTCTTTTATTTTGTTTTTCCTCTTTTCTTTCTTTCTTTTTTCTCTTCGAGAAGAAACCAAGTGAAAGAAAGAGAAACCACACAGAAGGAAGGCTGTGATGTCAAGTTAAGTTCATTTTCTGCAACATCTCAGAGCCTCCGCTGGTGTTGATTTTTGCAAAAGTTCACACCAATGTGTTAAAGGATTCTATCCATATAGTTGATTAAACAAGTTAGTGGTCCCAAGGCAAAATGTTACCTAATTTTATGTCTAAGCACTTACTTTTTCTATATCAGTGTTATAGAAACAGAAGTTCTTGGACTTTCTTATTGTGTATCTGGAGTATGAAAGGTAAGTAAATATGAAGTTTATACTGAAAATTCCATATGTATATCCAGGAGTGTGTGTGTGTGTGTGTGTGTGTGTGTGTGTGTGTGAATTTGCATATGTTTGTTTGCATGGGGCTGGTGAGGTTAAAGGTAATGACATATTTACAACATATTTACCTGGTATCCAGTGGCTTCAGGCACCTTGACAGAAGATAAAGAAGACAAATGGGGACTCTCAGATTGAGGGAGGGGTAACAAAGCATCCTTGGAAAGTAATGTCCCTGGACTGAGGCTCCCTTGGGGAAGAGCAATGGACAGTTCTGTAGTGATGACTGGGTTTCACATAGCAATAAGTCACATTACTAATGCAACTTCCTGCTTGAGTTCTACTTACCTTCTTTATGATAATCCTCTTCCTTTAGAGTTCTGTTCTTCTAATTAAGTTAATCCAGAGTTGTTTAGCAATTTATTAAGTTATTAGGTACAGAGATAGAAGGAAAGTATGGCCCCTGCCTTCATGAAGTGCATATTCTGTTGGGGGGAATAGCTCTATTACAATAACCAGAGTACAAGGTGTTATCTGCAATGGTGGAACAATCTATTAGTTACATGATTATGGAAGTGGAGAGGAAAAATTAGTTTTCCCTGTGGGTAGTAAGAATTGGATTCGGGTACATGAAGGTTACAGAAAAGAGATAATATTTGATCTGAGACATTGATATATCTTATAAATCAATAAATTATATAGAAGGTAGTCAATACTATTTAAAAACCAGCCTAGTTTCAAAAATGCACCTTAACCAAATCCCTCAGAGAATGAGTCTTAGAAGTTTATCATTAAAGAACAGTCAAATTCTAAACAGTGTGACACAAAGTATGGCAGGGGTTTAGGCAGAGAGAGGATACTGCAGGCTGGGAAAATTAGGAAAACCATTTTCCCTAACAAGAGAGGGAAACCTGAAACTAACACAACATTGTAAATCAACTATATTCCAATAAAAAATTTTAAAAAAATTAAGAGGAACTGATATTTACTGTGTGTTTATCATTCTACTAGTGTGCACTTGTGCATGCATAACTGTGTGTGTGTGCATGTATGTGTGTATGTGTGTGTGTGTGTGTGTATGTGTGTGTGTGTGTAGTGAGTAGTGTGTCTTCCTAAGGGTATTAAGACACATGTGAGATGTGAAGGTGACCAGGCTTAGGGAACAATGATGAGATTTCTCTTACTGAGGCACAGGAATATGTTGGGAGAGCTTGGGGAAGTACAGGGTTTTGAAATTGGATATATTTCAAACGTAGGGATATATTGGAGGCTCTTGAAGAAGCGGGGGCAGGTAATGTATTATACAAAGGCTCTTCTGGCAGCCTGGTGCAGGAAGGGCTTAAAGTAACAGAGAACGTGGGAAGGCAGGATGAGTGGCAATAATCCAGGACTGGAGGATCACGGTCTGACTGTTGGGCAGAGATGGGATAGGAATAGAAGGGAGGTATTTTTGCTTGTTTCCTATTTGCCTCAAGTGAAATATAGGTGACTTTTGGCTAGAAATGTGAATACTAACATATTTTTATCCTCACCACCTGCTCCTCTTTGTGAGTTTATAGCAATGAAAGATGGCATACAAAAAACAACTCTGAAAGAGGTGGACAGCTCAATTTTTGCCAAGGTCTTTTCTTGGGCTTTAACATGGTAAAAGAGAGAGTTGTTAAAGTTGAAGTTATCACAGGGAAAAGAGAGTGATAACTAAAACAATGTGTTTAAAATTAATAGTGAAAGCTAAATTGTTAACCTCCAGAAAATTGATTCTTGATGAACAAGTCCTTCTTACATCCAAGACCTGAATATCTCATTCCATGCACAATGCCCCCAGCCTGTATACTCAGAGGAACAAGGGCATCTTCAGTGTGTGGTAGTTAGGAATTCAGTCCTCAAACCAGCTACCTGCATTCAAATCCTGCCTCTGACAAGCTGAATGACCTTTGATAAAACCCTTTTGTTAATAAATGAAGGTAATAATAATATCTACCTCACAGGAGAGTTGCAAGGGCTAATATATGAAAAGATCTGGAGAATAGTGCCCGGCATATGAAGAGCTATTAAATCATGGCTGTTTTCTTTTTCCTTCTGTATAGGAGGTATTATTAGATATTGTTATGAATGACCTTAAGACTTTTCCTGCCTTCGTATGCTCCCACTCCTTTACTCCTTGTAAGATCACTTCTTGTTAAAATCAACCAACATTATTGATCCCCAAGTATGTGCCAGATAGTTTTGCATATCATTTAATTTGCTTCATAAGATCCTCTAAACTTTTCTCCATGAATAAACTGGATTCTAGGGATTTAAAATAATTTTCTCAAGGTCACAGCACTATTATGGACTGGGGTATGATTTTTGAGTACATTGCTAGAATATTCCAAAACATCTTGTTCCATTACTTTCTGAGGAGGAAACCTGAACTCAAAGAAGACAGACAATAGCTCACTTCATTGTTGTAGAAATGTAAGACGGCTATGCCAGCCTTTGCTACACTATACTGTTTATCCTTCTGGGGAAAGACTGAAGGGCAAAGTCCATAAAGAGAGACTGTGTCCATATATTCTATGTCATGTGTAACTGGAAGTACAATCTATCCAAACCATTGGACATTGGATTGACTGGCCAAATATATCTCCAACAAAACCTTAAAAGAAACATCAAATTCCAACATCATTTGTTTGATTGTAGGCAGTGCATCTCTTTTCTGGGAGAGATGATGAAATCAGCTTACGATGCCCCAGGTTGAATCATGTGATTAAATGAATGACCAGGCATTTTCATAAGAAAAAAAAAAATTGTGATATTCTCTATTAGTCATATATTCATCAACTGATGAATGGATAGACAATGTGTGGCATATCCATACAATAGAATATTGTTCAGCTATAAAATGGAACAAAGTATTGATTCAGTCCATAACATGGATGAACCTTGAAAACGGTTTGCTAATTTTAAAAAGCTGGTCACAAAGAACCACATATTGTATGATTATATTTATAAAATATGTCCAGAATAGGCAAATCTACAGAGTTAAAAGTAAGTTAGTGTTCTACTAAGGCTGGAGAAGGGGAAAACTTGAGGTTATAAACTTTTCGCTCTATGTGATAGAAGTTGTGAGATATTCAAAGATGGAGAAAAATCAGTTTACCCATATTTATAAGCCACATCTTGATCCCAGTCAAATTATGATTGTATGATCATCACTTTAGTGTAGTCTTTTTCATTTTTTATTAAGCTTTGACAATGTCTATTAATTTGTGGAGTTAAACACATTGTTGTGAGGGTTTGGGGATGATAGCTTACGACTGTGCAGTTCTTTTTTTTTTTAGCGGTATTTGGGCCTCTCACTGTTGTGGCCTCTCTTCCTGGACCGGGTCACGAACCCATGTCCCCTGCATTGGCAGGTGCACTCTCAACCACTGCACCACCAGGGAAGCCCTGTGCAGTTCTTTTTGGATGTAATAAAAATATTGTAGATTTGATTATGGTGTTGAAAGCACAACTCTAAATATACTAAAAGCCATTGAATTGTACATTTTCAATGAGATAATTGTATGAAATGTGAATTATATTTCAATGAAGATTTTAAAAATATATATCACTATCATGTACTGAGTGCTTACTAGGCACCCAAGTGGGAAAAAGATTCAGGGATGACAGTGTTGATAGGAAGAGGGCAAGGGAAGTGGTGAAGCTTGGGCCACTGATCCTTGTGAATATGGCTGAGGAACTACATGCAGTTGAAAGTGGGAAGTAAACACATTCTTAGTAATGATGTCCCAATAGGGGAGGGAATAGGAAAGATATTCTTTGTTTCTTAAGCCTTTTGTCCCAGGCCAAGTCAGCTTGTTTTCACATGCTCCTTTTTTATCTCCTTTTTATCTATGATAAAATGTTCTTACTTTAAATCAACATTCTCTTAAGAAATGTTGATGACAACTAAACTCTGGTTTTCATCCTTATTTACTACTCTTTCCCAAGCCTTAGTATTTCCTCTGCTTCCCATGCCACTAATTCCTTGTGCGGACTTGTCAACACTTCAAATTATATCCAACTCTGCTGTCTCCCATATATTGCCTAGCCAATGTATGCACACTTAGCTCTCTTAATCTCCCTCATAAGTAAATTCCTCAGCCCCTTAATCACCCCCGCTACTCTTTCTGAATCCTTTCCAGTGTGTTGACATCTTTCTGGCACAATGGTACCCACAGCCATATGCCTTTGGCACCCTCTTCCCTTGGCCTCTCACCAGAAATGGAACTTGGCCAACATCAGAACAGAGAGTAAGACATATTTATTTGATTTAGCTTTTGATTATGTTCACTTCTTGGGGTGATGGTTGATTATTAGTGATAAGTTTAGCCAGCTGTTGGTATTCAGGTCACGTCGGTGATAAAGGCGGGTTATTTGTGAAGAGAAACAGCATGTAACTTGTGTTTCTCCAAGGAGTAGTGTCTTTCTAAAACAGATGCAATCAGGAGCTTTGGGAAATGGTCATATTTTAGATTAGCATCCAAAAGATTGCTTCTATTTCTATAGCCTGAATTTCAAAATTCAATTTAACTTTCCATAATTCTAGAATTTTGAGGTTAGAGAACCTTAAGATTTCCATATGGAGGAGATTGTCATAGGAAAAGTATCTGGGGCAGAGACTTTGAACATAAAATGTTTATGAATCAGTTCTAGGTTAAAATTCTTTACTCCATATAATGGAAGTTGTGAGGAATTCAAAGGTGTAGGGAAATCAACTTACCTGTATTTTAAAAATACTTTCTGGATCCTTATCACAATACTGATTTTATGACACCACAATACTGATTGCATGAACTTTGCTTTAGGGGATATTTTCCATTTTTAGGTAGTTTGACAATATCTATATGTTTGTAGAGTAAGTTTTACATTTTTGTACCTGATAGCATGACTTCTCTAATGATAAATCAAGTGATATTCTAAGTTCTTTGAGAAGGAAATATGTGTGCAAATGAGGTGTGTGAGAAAGTGTCAATAATCATAATATTTTTAAATTTAAGAATTCTTTGACAAAGTTCATTTATGCATTCAACCAATATCCATTGAGGGCCTATAAGGTCCCTGACACTGCCTTCGACACTGGGGCCACAATGCAAACTGGTTACCCTGACCAGTATGAAAAATACATATTTCCTTGGTGTAACATGGTATAATTATCACAATTGGCAAGCCAAGTACTGTCTCTGAGAGTGACACCAAGAGACCATACTGCATTTGCTCAAGTGGGATATATTAATCTTGCCAATGTACAAGACAGATGTTCAGTTTGGGATTGGGGAAAGTAAGGAAAAGAAACTCGTTAGTAGAGACAAACTGTGTCAAATCCAGCTGGAAGTGATGGAGTGCAGACAGATGGGCATTCCCATGAGTAGAAAGCATGGAAAGATCTTTCAGTGGTCATCAGAAAAAATGAATCTGAAGCTAAAGCTATGAAAGGAAATAAATGAAGTAGTCAGCTGCTATTGCCCCTCTCTCCTTTTCAAACAAAGGATGGATTCTCAAAATTCAGGAGAAAACCAGCAACAAACTGTTCAGAGTAACCTCTTGGGCTCTTGGAGTGTAACTTCTATATTCAGAACCCTACCAAGGGGGTCCTTTAATGAACCTAGAAGCTTGGTTTTATTTTATTTTGCTATGGGACATCTCCTGTTTTCCCAAGTTTTGGATTTTTCCATGGTTGTGGAAGACCTCCTGGGGTACACTCTAGAGGTCTACCAGGAACTCAGTGTTACCTTCTTTCCTGGAAACTGGACCAGACCAACCCAATGCTCATTTGCCTAAGTTGTCTCCTTTGCTTCTATCAGAATATAAGACCCGTCTTTCCCAAAGGCTCACAGTACTCCCAGAGAGAATGACAGCATAACAGAGATTGAAAATCTAGTTATCTTAGACTTTTCCTTAGTAATCCTCAAGGAAATTATTTTAAGTTTTAGCCTTTCAGAAAGTGGGCGAGTTTTGTGTGATCCCTTCACTCCTAATTTGGTTATCCTTCCCTTAATTTACTGACCAGCTTATACGAACCACCTGACCAGTCAGCACCTCTGCCAGAAGACACTCCACCCTCCCCCCTGACCTGTCACCATCAGGAAAACTTCACACACCCTACAGGAGTACATCTTCATCCAATTTCCTCCATAAGTCCCAGAACAAAATAGTAGAATATGGTGCTATTATGTGGGATTTTGTACTGAAACTGTGTTCAGGTCTCACTCTACTATTTGCTGGCTGGAGACCTCAGTTTCCTCATGGGTAAAACAGAGATAATATTATTTCCTACATAAGGTTGAAATGAGGCTTAAATGAGCTCATAAATGGAAAACAGCCCAGAGCTTGACACATATAGCCCTCAATAAATTGTAGATATTATATTATTCCAAACACTTCCCTGACATTCATTGCTGTCTAGCTAGATTCTAGGAGAAAAGGGAAGGTCAATATGAAAATGGCTTCTCAGATTTTAGTTCACAAACAGATATATGGACCCAATGTTCTTCTTATAGGATGGCCTGTTAAGCAATCATCACCCAAACATTACTTTTCCTCTAATACTCTCCACACATTGTCATATTAGAGAAAATAATTTTCTTATTAGCAGCCCCTGGCTTTGCCCTGTGGGAACAACGAATAGGATGTCTTTGTATCCTTCTGCTCTAGCTGAGGGTTGAATCAACATCAACAAACAAACAAGCAAAAATCTAAACACACCACAAGAATACCATTTCAACACTGAATGGGCTTTCCTTGTTTCCAAGGTATGGTTCTGATTCTCACTAAGTTCTTTTGACTCAGGCTGTTCTTGTGATGACAGGGAATGTGAGGAGTGGTATTTCTGGGTTTGGCCTTCCTACTTTGCCAGTGTTAAACTGCTCACTCTCCATCCCATATTCTAGTCTTGGAGCCTTTATGGTCTTTACCTCATCAATCACCTTTAAATGTTTTCACTAAACTTGTAGCCTGGTTTAACTTTCAGATTATGCCTCTACAACCTCCTATACCAGCCACACTCTTTTTACATGAGCCATTAAGCTTCTGGTTTCCCCATAGATATAATGTTTTCTTCCTTTATGCACAAAGCCAATCTAGATTCCTTGGACCTACACCAATGGTATGGCTCTATCCCCAATCTAGACCTGCCAGACAGAAGAACATGTTTCCACCCCAGAGTGATCCACAGTTGGGGTTGGGTGTGTTGATAAAACAGAATTAGTAAGGGAACATGAGGGTGGCTGATTGTGGCAAATCAGACACAGGGCAACCCTGATGAGATTTGCTGACTGATTTGTTGCTGTGTCTGCCAGCTAAGGTTCTTCTTTTTTAAGCACCTAATAAACACAAATAATGACAAGGATTTTTCAAAAGTTCTGCACTACTATCATTTATTACAGAGCTCATCACATCACTCTGAATGAAAGTGAAATCTATGCACTTGTATGTTTCAAGGTCAGCTTTAAGTCATTTGATGGATAAAGTCACATTAGAATTCCACTATTCTTTCATCTCTATCCCCTTCACAGGATTCCCAATAATATTAATTAGAAATGAGAAATATCTACAAATTTATAAATTCTTTATACATGCAGAGTATTTCACAGTTTACAAATTACAGTCATGCACAGTAACTCATTTGAACCACACAAAACTCCCTCTGTGAGAGTTTTAATGTCCCCATTTTTCAGGTGAAGACAGTTTCAAATTGGTTTTTGTGATTTATCCAAGATCATTCAGAAATGCAGCTGTGAGTCGTCACTTGTTTCTGATTATATATCTCCTACTTACAGTAGATTTTAAAATAAGCATGTTGAAATGTAGTATTTTCTTAGTAAAAAGTAAAATGAATTAAAATAATATTAATCAGTGATATCAGTTTTTCTTTCTTACTTGCTAGAGCCACAGTTTTTGTTCATTATTAGTTGGTTTATTCTTCATTATTACATACCTATGAGGTTGTTGTGTATTCTCATTAGTATCTCATCTAAGGCCAGAGATTTGTGAATATTGAACTTTAAAAAAGTATTCCCTTACCTGACTTTAAATCAATAGCAGCTCTGTCTCACTTTTTCATTATTTCCCAAGTGTTTAAATTCGATCTCTTTATTTTTCTAGTTAAAAACCAATTTAAAAAGCATTTCAGTAACTCTGCCATTATAGAATTCTTGTTGTAATAAAATTAATAATTTAAATGTGTTGACATCTAGTGCTGGAAGTCCTCAGGGCACCTTAATGAAAATACAAAATGATACCAATACTACATCATGCCCTGATTACTACCTCAGAGCGAGATTGGACAAACCTGCCAAATGAGTGCAAAAAATGATTCCAAATTAAAATTAAAACAACAATCACATAGGAAAGGCATTAGCTTTACCCTGAAGAGTAATGGATTTCATGTCTCTAGTTACAGATGATGGATTCAGGGAAAGAAAAGCATCATCCAAGACTAAGATTTTCTGTTGTCAAAATGTTAATCCTTCACTGGGCATTAGAAAATATCTAATTGAGTCCTTTCAAGTTTGTCACCAAGAAACTGACAAGCTGAGAGGTGAAGTGACTTTCTTAAGGTCCTGTGGCTAATTAGAGCAGGACTTCGTTGGTACCCGTGCTGCCACTGATATCAAGCCTGGCTGTTTTCCACTGTTCTGTGCTACCCCTAATCTGTTTCCAGCATTTTGAGGATCTACTAATTTCAGACTCCTATATACTGGCCTTAAACCACTAATATATATAAAATAGGAAGAGGGGAAAGTATAAGAGAATGGGGCAAGTGTTAAGCAAAAAAAGTGAGTGAGACATTAGCTTTGGGTGCAAACTTTAAGGGGAGTAAAAATAATTCAGTAATCAACATACATAATGTTATAATGCAATATTTATTAAAAATGAAAATTAATACAAAACAACCATTCTGCATTAATTTTACACCCCCTTAATCTGTATCTGAGGCAAGTGTCTCATTAACCTCTGGTACCTCACTTGCCTCACCCTGGTATCGGTCCTGGGAATGACTATTCTTTCTCTTTACAGCCTGCAGGTCACTCTCCAAATGGCAGTGCTTCATTGTTGACACCAGTACTCTATTTTTGGAAATTCTACAGGGTAAGCCCCTTTTTCTCTTTGCAAGTGTCAGAAACATGGGGGAAGGTGAGGTCATTCACTGTGTATTGGTTTTAAAATATGTCTAAAAATTCTCTGACATGTCTTTCTTCAATAGATGGAACCTAGTATCTCTCTCCCAGAGTGTGGGCTGTACTTAGTGACTAGCTTCTAAAGGGGCAGGAGTAACCATGTGTGATTTCTGACCCAAAGCCTCAGAAGGCATGTAGCTTTATCCTTGCTTTCTCCTGGATAACCTGCTCATGGGAAAGCCAACTGCCTTGTCATGAGGACACTCAAGCAGCACAGTGGACAGGTTCATGCAGTAAGGAACCAAGGCCTCTCACAAACAGCCATGTGAATGAACCATTATAGAAGCAAATTCATCTAAAATCTATGTAACACTATTGTTTTTTGTTACTTTGAAAGAGAATTAAAATACCTTAATTTTGCTTCTCTTAACTATTTAGTTTTAGCATGTTTAAATTACTTTGTATTCTCTGTTTAATTACATAAATAATACTAGTTAAATTTCCCATTAAAATTTTTAATTTTAGATTTTTTCCCACAGATTCTATATTCTTTTTATGATAAGCAAATGACTTAAATAAGTAGGTATACTTAACACACAGTGACATGAAGGTGATTTCTGTGTACAGTTAGATGAGATTTGACAAATAAATAAATCTGTGTAACCAACACACCTATGAAGATAAAGAACACTTACATCACCCTAGAAAATTCCCTTCTGCCCCTTCTCAATCAATACTCACACCACAACTTCACCCTGAAGCAAGAACTATTCTGATTTCTATCAGTATCATTTAGGTGTACCTATTCTATAACTTTATATGAAAGAAAACATATACTCTTCACTTTTTAATGTTTGACTTATTTTCATATCTATCTATGTGTGTATTAGAAGTTCATTTTTTTATACTCAAGAAGTATTGAATACTACTTCATATGTTTATTTATATATTTTTCTCTTACAGATGTATGGGTTGTTTGCAATTTAGTGATATTATTAATAAATTTGCTATGAACATGTTAACACAATTCTTTGTATGTACATATGCTTTCATTTATCTTTGTTTTATATAACTAGGAGTAGACTTGGTGGGTCTTAGGGTACATAAGTAAAATCTGCCAAACATTATTCCAAAGTAATTGTACTATTTTCTACTCTGACCATTGATAAATAGGGTTCCAATTGCTCTGAATCACAGAAAAGTTTGAAAATTCTTTTAAGGTTTAAATTGAAATTTTCTAAAAATATATATATGTATGTGTATATATACATATATGTGTGTGTGTGTATATATATACATATATATATATATGTATATATATATATATATATATATATATATATATATATATACATAGACACACCAGCATTTTGGGAAACTAAGAGAAGGAGACAATACAATTAGAGCTTTTGAGAGGCTACACACTTTGTTGAGAAAATCCAGGTGTTGAAGCACCTGGATGGGGGGAAAAAACAACATAACATAACTGGTGAATTGTGCTCTGTAAAGGAGATTATTATGAAGACAACACTTAGCCTATTGGTTTGAAAATCTCCCAGGAAGTCAATATATAATGTTCTCTTCCTTGGAAACTTATGAAGAATGTTCATAAGTAAAATTTCTAATTGACTTGATCAGTCAATATTTTAAAATTTCAAAAGTATGGAAAATTTGGAGGAGGAAGGGAGGTGAGACAGCAGAGTCTTGAAGAAAATAGAGCTTGTAAGTCTTAATACTTTCTATAAAACCTCCATGAAATAAGTCAATCAACCAGCCATTCAGTCTAATCTTCTAGCTACTTGTGTATTGTATTTATATATTCAGGAAATTGAGCAAAATTATTTTGTTCTCCTACTCTGTTTTTTATAGAATATGCAAGGTTTTCATAAAAGAAAGAGATAGCCTAGCTTTGTTTTCATAGTGCCACTAGACATATGAAAACTTGTTTTCTGAGTTACAAAATCTTACCTACTTTCATATTTGGATAATTGTTATGATGTGGTGTAAAACAATGTGATGATTAGAAATATTATTGAAGAAAGTTCTCATTTTAAAAACTGGTATTGACTGTAGTTCTTATAATACTCCAAGAATACTTGGCCTTCCCATTGTTTAGAAGATGTAAGGTAGCTGTCTCTAGATTATTTCTCTTTTTCTTTTATTAAAAAAAAAAAAAATGCATGGGCTTCCCCGGTGGCGCAGTGGTTGAGAGTCTGCCTGCCGATGCAGGGGACACGGATTCGTGCCCCGGTCCCAGAAGATCCCACATGCTGTGGAGCAGCTAGGCCCACGAGCCATGGCCACTGAGCCTGAGCGTCCGGAGCCTGTGCTACACAATGGGAGAGGCCACAACAGTGAGAGACCCGCGTATCTCAAAAAAAAAAAAAAAAATGCAGGATTGAAAAATAATGACTTAGCTGTTTATAGAGAAACAGGCCTTATATTAATACGTTAATTATTGAGTATTAAAAGGTAAAGGTTAAAGTATTTCATCTATTTTTCATACACTCTTGCAATATTAGATATGGACTAATGTGTTAAAACAAAACAAAGGGGAAATTGAAAATAAATATAGAAAGTGACAGAGACTTTGTGGTCACAAGAGTTTGTAAGAGATGAATGTACATATGTTTGTTGATCAAGTAGAATAAATAAGCAAAATCAAGAAGTAATGGAAATGATGGAGATAAGGTAGATTAAACTAGTTGAGATATTCACTGGATTTAGCAAAAGGTGTCAAAATAAAGAGGTGGGGAGCAACTGTATTCATCCTCTAAGTAGGTATATTAGAAATGTGAGGGATTATGGGGACCCACTGATAAATTGAGCAAGCAGGAGGCAAGCCTGGGAAGTGACCTTAGCACTGTGCTTCTTTAACTCTGATACCCAGAGGCGATAGAAATACACCATAGGTGGGCATATCACAATTCTCAAAGTAGGTTTTCTGAAATGGGGATATTAAAAATAAATAAAGGGTAAGGAAGGAAGGATGCAAGACTAATTGTCATCATATAAGCATTTTATCATAGGCACAAGATATGACAGACGCATTAGGCCTTTTGTAGTGACTGAGACAAAGAAGTTAAAGTGTGAAACACAGAAGTTTAACCATCCAGCTTATTTATGGCCTTGTATGTTCAAAGATACCACAATTTTGAGAAAGCAGCACTGTATTTTATGGGTGTCATTTTTGAAGAGTTGATATGCAATAAAAACAAAATAAACTGAAGTTCATATTGGGAGGAAGAAATTTAAATAGTAGTAGTGTGGTGTGGAGTTAATTTCAAGTGAAAGTTCCTGGCCTGGGACCAAAAAAGGAGTTGAGGTAGTGACATGAGTGAACCTATTCAGAAATATATTCACCCTTGGACCTTTCCTTCTCCTGTACCAATCAAGTCTCCTTTCTCTGAAGCCAAAAATTACTATGCCTAATCAGAGAAAAATAGTATAAACATTACTAAGTGAAAAAAATGTCCTGGTGTCTGTAAGTGAACAGTGAAGGTTGGTTAGTAACTTGGGGCATTCAGGCATTTTCTGGTCCATCCACCAGCACTACTAGGCTCAAGACTAAGAATGGAGAACACAGGGATAGGTGGGATTGCCCTCGTCCTTGGTATGAGCCTCCATTTTGTCCACAGGTAAAAATATACTGGGCAAGCGATGTTGCCCTTTAATCCTCATTCAGAATACAAACCTAAATAAATTGGTTCTATGAGAGGAAAACAGTTTTTATCTGTAGAGAGCATACAGATGAACATGGGAGTACAGATATCTCTTGGAGATCTTGATTTCAATTTCTTTGAGTATATACTCAAAAATGAGATTGCTGGATCACATGGTAGTTCTATTTTTAATTTTTTTGAGGAACCTCTATACTGTTTTCCATAGAGGCTGCACCATTTTTCATTCCTACCAACAATGTGCAAGTGTTCCACTTTTTCCATATCCTTGCCAACACTTGTTGTCATTGTTTTTTGATAATAGCCATCCTGACGAGTGTGAAATGATAACTCATAGTGACTTGGCTTTGTATTTTCCAGATGATTAGTGACATTGAACATTTTTTGTGAACCTATTGGTCATTTGTACACCTTCTTTGGAGAAATATCCATTCAAATCCTTAGCTCATTTTTAATTTATTAGTATTTTGTTTATTTGTTCTGTTATTGAATTATAGGAGTTCCTTATATATTTTGGAGATTAACCCTTTATCAGATATATGAATCGCAAATATTTTCTCCAATTCCATTGGTTGCCTCTTCACTCTGTTGATTATTTTCTTTGCTGTGTAGAAGTTTTTTAGTTTGAAGTAGTCCCACTTGTTTTTGTTGTTTGGGTTTTTGGTGTCATATCCATGAAATCCATGAAATCACTACCAAAACCAATGTCATGAAGCTTTTCCATTATGTTTTCTTCTACGAGTTTTATAATTTCAGGTCTTGTGTTTTTTTTAATTGATTTTTTTTACTTATAGTATAAGATAAAGATCCATTTTTTTCTTTTGCATGTGAATATCTAGTTTTCCCAATGCCATTTGTTGAAGAGACTTTCAGATGTACTCTTTGCTCATGCTCAGATGAGGAAGAAAGAAGAGCTGGGTAGTATGTAACTGAGTAGTGAGGATACTCGACAGGAGAGGATTACTTGAAGGCACTGTGTGACATGTGATGGCAAGCAGAAGGTGTCAGTCTCAGGGAGCTCTAATCAAGCCGTGACTGAAATTCAGAACCTTTCTCTCTGAAGGAGTGGCTGACCTATTTAGATTTCTATTTACATGACATACTTACATGTCAAATTTTGCCTATTGGCTGAAAGAAGTGAGTAGAGAAGTGTAATTGAAGGGGATATAATAGTATCTGCCCCTTGTCCAGCCTCTGGGCTGGGAGATGGCAATCTGTTGGATATTGAAATTGTGGTAGGAGGTGATGAAGCTCCTGAGGGTTTCTCAGCTTTGAGATCCACTGAGAGAGTCCTAGTCTGGGTGTAGCAGCAGAAGTGAAATGAAGCAGGACCATATGGGGCCTTCCCAGAACAAGAACCCACCCCCATGTCGTCAGCCTGATTTTTGTCTGTAGAAAAACTTTAGTCAAAGAATAAATTTAATCAGAGAAGTAAGAAAATGTAGGAACGAAAGGAAATCAGTCAAATAAGGCCAAATAATAATAATTTAGTCATTAAACAAAGTCAAGGACTTTTAGTTCTTCTTCAAGGGCTATAGATGATATTCTGAGCCACATCCTTTAAGCTGTTTTGTAGATACTGAAATCCCCACCAGGTGGAAGAAGTTAGCTACATGATGACCAGACTGTAGCCATGACATAAGCTACCACAATTCCAATAACTGGCTTCAAAAAAATGGTAACTAACCAACCCTGGAACTGCAGATTAACTGTACTTAAAACAACCAAGATGACACTGATCAGACTACCACATGACCACTTTCAAGATGACTGTCAGAGTTGACTGTACTGTTTCTGCATGTAGCCCCACTACCTCTGCCTATATACCCCTGAAACTCCCCTTTAAAAGCTCCTCCCCTCAGATTGTCTGTGGGGGAGTTGGCCTTTGGACATGTGTCCACCTTCTCCCCCTAGCTGCTGGCCTCTGGAATAAGGCAAACTTTCCTTTCCACCAACCTTGCCTCTCGAGTATTGGCTTTTAAGTGGTGATCAGCTGGACCTGAGTTTCAGTAACAGCAGCAAAAACAGGCCAGCAGAATACCAACAGGAAAATACCAAGGTCTAGTAACCAGGTCTTATCTCAGGGACCTGCCACTCCCATAGGTTTCATTTAACATAGATATTTACATTAAACATATTCAGAATAATTATTTTCACTGGAGCATTGATAGATCAACCAGTGACAATTTAATAAGAATACAGTCTGTCCTTGTAAGGGATATTCCCTTTCGGAAGCAAAGGTGGGACCAGAGCTCACTGTATCACTCAGTCTTGTCAGAGAAGATGTTCTGTCACTGATTAAAGAGCGTCATGTCCTCTTTAGTGACAAAAACATTTCATGGGGTAACCTTGTTTCAGTCTTAATGGATTCAGGCAATGTAATGAGAGCTACCAAAGTGGACACGAAGAAACCTTTGAGAGACATAACATGTCACTTCTCACTTACTAATGGCAGTCCCTCCTGGGCTGAGCAAGCCCTTCTGGGCAGAGCTGGAAGAGTCATTTAAAATGCACCTGTATTCCTCCCTTTCTTTAAATGCAGCAGAAAGACACCAAAAAGAGATTTTGTACTATTGTTAGGAACATCAGATACAACACACAGCCTAGTCTTAGCTTCATCAGAGCTGTCTGATGATGTAGTATCAGAAAGACAATTAATATTCCCTGAAATGTGCAATGAATACTTTACTTTTCCAAAGTATATTTCTACTGCTATATATAAAATAGATAACAAACAAGGACCTACTGTATGACACAGGGAACCACACTCAATATTTTGTAATACCCTTTAAGGGAAAAGAATCTGAAAAAAAAAATAGATATATATGTATGCATAACTAAATCACTTTGCTGTTCACCTGAAACTAACACAACATTGTAATTCAACTATACTTCAATGAAAAAAATTAAAAAAATAACAACAACAACAACAACAAAGTATATTCATATCTCTGAGTTCCCTATATATTATAATACCTTTGGGAGTAGATAATTCCAAAACAGGTTGCTTGAGTTTCATTGTTGTTGTTACAGATTGGGCACCCAAGACTCATAGGATTTATATGATATCTGTAAGATACACGATGAATGAATGGCTGCTGAAGTAGGATTTTCCAACACTTCATTTCCTTCTCTCTCTCTCTGTCTCTGTCTCTCTTTCTCTCTCTCTCTCTTTATATATATACATATATATATATATATATATACATATATAGAGACATATACACACACTACACAGATAGATATTTGACATTATATAGGTAGATAGATAATTTAATACCTGCCATGACCAAACTGTGATGCATGTAGAACAAATGATTTTATTTCTCAGGAGGAGGGAGAATCAGGAAAAGAAAGAGACTGAGTTACTGAGAGTGCAGTTTTAGTCTATGGCTTTTGCCAATCTGAAGAAGCAACTAATTCATAAACTATATGGTAAGCACTTTTAACTGTTCTAGGATTTTTCTCATGCTTCATGAAAACAGAGATCATAACTGGGAAACCAACTGTAAAATTAAAAGAACTAGATGTTGCCAATAAAGACCATCATTTCAGGAAAATAAATTTGTTTCTTGGAAGCTGTTCTTGACTGTATGCTTGAGGTGCCCACAAGAAAACTAATTCAACCAAGAAACAAATTGATCTTGCTTCACTGGTTTATATGAACAGAGTAAAATACACACCAACAAGTTATAACACTTAACAACTCCTTGTTTCCTATAATGAATCAATGGCAAGATCACTGTGATTTACTGTATTTTGAAATCATATGTTCAAAGTAGCCTAGAACTATAGTTCAGGCACCAGATTATGGGTTTCATTAAGAACATCTTCAGAGCTAACAGAATCAAGATAATCACTGTTTGTGTAGTACCTTTGTTCATCTGATTTGGGAATTTTGTTTCTTGAGGTTTTTTAGTTTTGTTAATATGTTGGTACCGTTTTAATGGAGAGAAAATAAAAGCACACAATTTGATATTATTGGTGTCTGGAAATGTGTCATTTTATTCTGTGAAGGTATTTTATTAGATCTTAAAGAGTAAAAAGAAACTCATCTTTGCAAAATCAACTTTCTCAGGCCGTGAATTCTTCCTGATTATGGTTTCAAAAGTTGCTTGTAATTTTTATTAAAATGATGGGCAGTGGGAATTTGCAAGTTGTATTCTTCATTCTCCCTATTTGTAAAAGCTGGCATTCAGTGCATTTCTGTCACTAAAATTTGGGGTCATCATGGAAGATGATGAAATAAAGATTAAACAATCTTCCTGTTAAAGATTTCTCTAGAGTTCTTTCTTTTCTGTGATCTAGGGGAGCAAAGCAAATCTCCTTTGACAATGGCCAACCCCTAAATGGTCCTCCTGAAACAGGGATGTTATTTCCAAGTGTTGAATGAAGTGAAGGGAGAGGCATAGATTATTCCTCAACATTTTAACCCAATAAATATATCATAGTAAATGGGAAATATGTGCACTGTGCTAACAAATAAATGCATTTTGAGTATTATCTTTCCAAACTCCATTATTAGGAAATCACAATGATTTGGAAAGCTTACACTTTAATGTTCTAATACAAAAGATATAATGAACAAATCAATAATACAAATTCAATCTAAGAGAAATGTTTAGGTATCAGGGAGTGACAATTTATAGGCTCTCCAAAGCAACCATTTTATTACTCAAAAAAATAATGACTAATCTTAAATTTTCATTAGCTTCCTAAATGAAAGTTATTTGAAAAAATTAACCTTTGCTGTTTGGCTACCCATAGTCTCTTTTCCTTTAAGAAATATATTTTGACTTCATATTCATTACAAATTCAAATTTTATAAATTCAAACTGGAATGTATATGTTTGGCTTGATTACATTTTTAGTGTTATAACTGCATTTTCTACTTGTGTTAAATAAATCCCACTAAAGATGGTTCTCTTTATGTCATATATTTTTTTTAAATAATGGAGTAAGAAATCTGCTATAAGCATAAAATTATAGAAATCAGAAGAGACCTTAAAGTTCATTTGTCAAGAGTTTTTTGTTTTTTTCACTATTTTACTGTAAAGTGACAAGTGTATTCTTTATACACTCTAGAGACCTCTTATTTGAAATAGTTTGCATATTCCATATTTATTATGAAGAATTAGCTACCTAACTTACTAATATTCAAAGACTGATATCATCATGTATAATTAATATTAATGCATTAATAAAAATAATGGTATATAATATTATATTATATATATTATTAGCTTGTGCAGTCGTCTTGCAATATTTATTTCTGTTAAGCTATGTGAAATATTAAAAATGACTAATGGGGGGGCTTCCCTGGTGGCGCAGTGGTTGAGAGTCCGCCTGCCGATGCGGGGGACGCGGGTTCGTGCCCCGGTCCGGGAGGATCCCACGTGCCGCGGAGTGGCTGGGCCCGTGAGCCATGGCCGCTGGGCCTGCGCGTCCGGAGCCTGTGCTCCGCAACGGGAGAGGCAACAGCAGTGAGAGGCCCGCATACCGCAAAAAAAAAAAAGACTAATGGGTTTTCCACAGTTTTTACAGAGTTTAAATGCAAAACTATGGATATTTTCCAAATTCATTTACAAAATTTAAAAATTCAGGTTTAAAAACAAGATACCTTATTTAAGTAATATATTCTATAACCAAAGATCTGAAGGGCTTTCTTAACACAACATTGTTATTAACATGGCTATGTAGATCCTCTTACTGCCCTAGGGCTTCCTGAAACTTTTCCCTGCACACCATTCCCTTAGCAAAGATGAAGGGGCTTAATGAGGATGACTTCAGTTCAACCTTAATTTTAAGACGTGGGACTAGGTCTTGCTTGGAAAGAAGTCCAGGGATAGGTGATTTTGAATAGGTCCAGACTTTTGGGGCTCTTATTTCTTTGCCACTGAGGTACTTAATATACAATCACCAGACCAAATGAAAAAATAGAACTCTGACCCACAACCTGTAGCAACAAGCCCAGGAAACCAACCCATAATCTGCAGTAACCAGCCCAAGAAACCAGCCTGTTATCTATCTATAAGTCAGACTTACAGGAAGCCAGACCACTCACTAACTCCAGTAACAATCCAGGAAGCTAAAAAATAACCCCTATCCAATTGTCCCAGAATGACCAGGCCTTGATTAAAAACTGACAGCTTCCATAATTTTTGTCCTTACTTCCAGCTGCGGACCAACCAGACCAACCAGATAAAGAAAATATGCACCCCTGCCTGACTAATCATCTAGAATGCCCCACTTCTAGTTAGCTCACCTGCAGCTACACCATGTCAACAGCCTCCAGTCAGGTCTTCACATGAAACCTCCCCTTTGTTCTACAAGAAAATTTCCCCACTCATCTTTTTGCATTTAAGCCTTTGCTAAACATAAGTCATGGTACCTGACTCCCTTGCTATAGCTCTAAGAAGACTTTGCTTGTTCTCATTTGATTGATCTTTATTTATGTCCATACCTTTGATCCACAATGTAGTTAGATTCACAATACAGTTAGATTCAGATCAGAATTAGGCTCAGTAAAGGAAGATAAGTGTTTCAGATATGAAAGTAATTATTTCTATCTGGTTAAGATTAGGGAAGCCTTCAGGAAAGAGTTTATATCTGAATTGGGATAAACCAGTAAGTTTGGGATAGAGACCAAATAACATTTTTGTTGTTGTTGTAGTTATTGTTGCTGCTGCTTTTCTATTGTTGTCTAATTAGTGGCATTTAAAATCTCATTATTCTGGGATTGTAATTGATCAACATTTTAATTGATCCAATTCTAAATTGGTTCCTGATTTTAGAATTTGTCTCACATTTTGCTAAACATTTTTGCATATCTTTCTATTAGCTCTTTGTATTGTTAAGTGGTTCTTGTGTTGAATGGCCTTTTTTGGGGAAATGGGAATGCTTGGGTGATAAATATCCCTGTTGAAACTCTTTTTCAAATGCTCATGGGTTCTCATAAAATGAGGACAATTTTGGTCTTTTATTTTCTTTGCCCTACTAATTTGTCCATCTGTCAAAGTTCATCAAAGCCAAGAGCTCATACTACTGCAATGGATTTGAAAAAAGGAAGTCTAAAAAAACTGACCTGAAGAGAATGATAAAACATTCAAATCTGTTATTTCAAAAATCAACATTCAGCATATAGTCACATACGCATATACCTTTAAGTAATGTTTCTGGTGGTGAACAGCAGGAATTTCCATTCAATTAAATAAAGTAAAATTACAGTCTTGGGAATTTCTGGTTTCAGCATAAAGATATAAAGAGCTGTGAATAACACCATTCCCACCTTTACAATAAAGGAAAAAACTGGAAGAACAGCAAATTAGTGACTTTATGAAAACTGTCAGAGAATTGAGGTTGTAGGGCAAACAACTAATAAAATATATAGAGAAACAGTCACCTGAGAGAAGAAGGAACACCTGAGCATTCATTTTCCCGGGTCAGATTGCATTTAGCAAGATACAAGCCTATAAATCAATTTTTGTTTGTTTGTTTGTTTTGTTTTGTTTTTTGTGGTACGCAGGCCTCTCACTGTTGTGGCCTCTCCCGTTGCAGAGCGCAGGCTCAGCAGTCATGGCTCACGGGCCCAGCTGCTCCGCAGCATGTGGGATCTTCCTGGACCAGGGCACGAACCCGTGTCCCCTGCATCGGCAGGAGGACTCTCAACCACTGCGCCACCAGGGAAGCCCTATAAATCAATTTAAATAGATATTTTGAAAACATAGCTGAAAGTAGCATGTGAGCTATTGTGAAATTGTGGAGCTTCTGAAAGGCCTCAGACATAGGGGGTTTCATATATTCTTGAAGGGTTTTCCTCCAAGAACCCCCACCAGGTACCTAAAGGAAAGTTTTAAGAGAATCCTGAGATGTGGATGAAGATGAGGTATATATATACACAATGGCATACTAGTCATAAAAAATAATGAAATTTTGCCATTTGCAGCAACATAATGGACTTGGAGTGTATAATGCTAAGTGAAATAAGTCAGACAGAGAAAGACAAATAATACTATATGATACACTTATATGTGGAATCTAAAAAATACAACAAACTAGTGAATATAACAACAACAAAAAAAGCAGACTCATTAATACAGAGAACAAATTAGTGGTTACCAGTACGGAGAGGGAAGAAGGGAAGGGCAAGATAAGAGTAGGTGATAAAGAGGTACAAACTGTTAGGTATAAAATAAGCTACAAGGATCTACTGTACTACACAGGGAATATAGTCAATATTTATAATGACTATAAATGGAGTAAAACCTTTAAAAATTGTGAATCACTATGTTATACACCTGTAACTCATATAATATTGTACAACAACTATAATTCAGTTAAAAAAAAAGAGAGAGGGAATCCTGAGAAAGCTCCCTCACAAAGCCAGTAGTGAAAAGGAAGAGCAACTACTATCAAACTCTGCCAAGACCCATCTCACCTTTCTTTCCTCTGGAATAAAATCATCTGGAAAGAGATTGGCATCCAAAGTAGTCAGAGAGAATGTGTGGAACCTTACAGCAGTTGGGGAAGGGGAATGGAGGCCAGCATGAGAGACTTTACATTCTATTTCCTTTTTCTTCCCTAAGGAACAAAAACCCTAATCTGCATGGAGGTGGGGGATATCAAAATGTAGCTTGAAAACACTAGTGGGGCCCAATAGAAGTGATGGAGAGGAATGAAAGCAAACTCTCAGCAAAATAGTAATACAGGGAAACTTTTTCATTTTGATAAAGAGTAAATGTTATCTTTTAAAATAACTTACAAAATTATGAAACAATGTCACTTAAGCTAGCAGGAGAAAAGGGTGCTGACCTAAGTAACTTTGGAAATGAGTGGGGTCTGTAGGAGTAAAGGCAAAATAAACTGTTCATAACCACAATATTCTAGTTGATAAATTTGTGTTCCTCAGAGGTAGAAGTTACCAATTCTAAAACCACTATACATGTATACTGGAATGGAGCAATTAAATAAATGGATGACAGATGGTAGAATCTAGGTTTCTTACTGATAGAATGGAAAGTTAACAGATAAGCAAGGGAAGAATGCTAAAATGACCCATCTGGTAATGGATTGGAGTTATAGACATCAGTATGAACTAATGTTTCACTTAATAGAGATACAGATCTCTCTCTCTCTCTCTCTCTCTCTCTCTCCCTATATATATATATATATATATATATATATATATATATATATATATACACACACACACACACACACACACACACACACACGTGCATATATTTCCTTGCTGTATTAGGAAAGAGGGCTTAGGAGCAAAAACATTCCAGTAACAATGTGTACACTTAGCATCTAGATCATAGTTTCCAAAATCCTTCCTTAATAAAAGGAATCAGGATTCCTTGAAAAAAAGTCTGATTCTAGGACTTGGGTAGGAAATATGCAAGATATACCTGGAGCATCTTGTAATACCAGAAAATGAGGAAGTGCCCAAAAAACAGGGGTGGTGATAATATATCAAAGGGATGCTTGAAAAACTCTCAATATTCAAAGCTGAAAAAATCTATTTCTACAAAAAGCCACCTTTAACACAAAGAAATAGCTAATCTAGAAGTAAAAGGATGAAGAAAGATATGCCACAGAAACACCAATCACAAGATAGTGGGACGAGTATGGTTTCCAGTTCCACATATAAGGAGCTTGGAAGTCATCGCTCCTTTAAAAAAAAAAAAAAAAAAAAAAAAAAATATATATATATATATATATATATATATATATATATATATGAATAATTCATTTATTCTTTGAGATTTTGTAATTTTTCTTAGAAATTCTCTTTGGTAATTCAACTTGGCAACCCTAGCTTTATAATGAAGAAAACATTTCTGTGAAAAGGAAAATTATCAACATAATATAACTAGCTTCCATGTTTCTCCAACCTCCTAGACTGATTTAATGCTTCTTCTTAATGACAAGTAAAAAGTTGACAAGACTGAAAAATCAACAACTTTTCTTGACTCTTTAAGAGAGGGAAGGACACAGAGCAAACCCTTGCCTTCAAAATGGAGAGATAGACAGCTGAATACCAGAAACACTGTTTACCAGGGCAGAAACATAGGAGCCAAAATCACCAGAGGAACTAGTGCCAGGTTAGGAAAACCTTAACTGTAATTGAAGAATTTCTGGAGGCTCACTGTGCATGAGTCTGAGAGTTAAAAATCCCAGGGGACTCAGTCTTAGGAGACACCACAATATTGTGAAATTTATCTTCAAGTGCTTGACCAGGTTCCTACAGTGAACACTGGAAAAAAATTCCCTCATGCTTCCAGCAGGGGAAAAAGAGCCATTTCAAAATACACCAGAGCGCTTCTTTCTTCTTAACAAGGCCTACCATCAGGGGAAAACTAATTAACCAGAGCCTGACCTGCTGGGGTATTATCAGATCCTAACTGTTCTGGGGGAAAGGAAATATCCATTGCCAATCAATAATAGCCTCCCACATGGGAAAATGGAAATACCCAATCTCAGCCCACTCTAGCCATCTTGTACCACTTAATAAGGATAAAAATGAGAAACACTTATAAAATTCACAGCCTGGAGGCATAGGGTCACTAAAAGACTAAGACCTAATCATAGGACTATAGAATGCTTCTCTTCCTCTTATACATCACCAATACATTACTAAAGGCCTATTTATAGCAATTCTTTTATGTGATACATTATGTCTGACTAGCAAGAAAAAATTATGAGGTACACCAAAATGCCAGAAAACACAATTTGAAAAGACAAAGCAAGAATCAGAACCAGACATGGCAGATATTGGAATGATCAGACTGAGAATTTAGCACAACTATGATTAATATATTCAGGGCACTAATGGATAAAGTAGACAGCATGCAAGAACATATGGGCAGAGTAAACAGAAATGGAAATCCAAAGATAAAACAAAAAGAAATGTTAAAATGATAAAAACACTATAACAAAAATAAAGAATGACTTTGATAGACATTAATAGACTGGACACAGCTGAGGAAAGAATCTCTGAGCTAGAGGATATATCAATAGAATCCTCAAAAACCAAAAAGCAAGGAGGACAAAGCCTGAAAAGAACAGATAGAATATCCAACAACTGTGGGACAACAGCAAAAGATGAAACATATATGTAATGGAAATATCAAAAGGAGAAGAAAGAGAGAAAAGAACAAAGAAATATTCAAAACAATAATGACTGAAAATTTCCCCAAATTAAAGTCAGACACTAAACCACCCATACAGGAAGCTCACAGAACACTAAGCAGGATAAATGCCAAAACAAATAAATAAACAAAAACTATACCTAGGAATATCATTTTCAAGATACAAAGACAAAGGAAATTGAAGATAAAGGAAAAAAAACATCCTGAAAGAAGCCAGAGGAAAGATGTTTGTGTTATCTATTGAGGAATAAAGAATTACATCCAATGTCTTAGAAAACATGTACGTGAGAAGAAAGTGGAGTGAAATATTTAATGTTGAGAGAAAACCCCCATTAGCATAGATTTCTGTATGATGTAAAATTATCCTTCAAAAGTGAAAGAGAAATAAACTTTAGAGGAAACGATAATGGAGGGAATTTGTTGCCAGTAGACCTGAATTGCAAGAAATATTCAAAGAAGTATATTAGAGACAATAAAAGTAATATAGCTCAGAAATTCAGATCTATACAAAGTAAGGAAAGACATCAAAGAAATAAATGAAAGTAAAATTAAAACTTTTATTTTTCTTACTCTGAAAACAAAACAAAAATATAGTGAGAGTATTTATTATGACAAATTAGAATTCAGGACAAGAAAGAATATCACATATAGAGAAAGATTTATATAATGGGATACATTGTTCAGGAAGGCATAATAATCCTAAATGTCCATGAAACAAACAGAGTTCCAAAGCACATGTGGCAAAAACAGATAGACCTGAAATGAGAAATAGACAAATTCACAATTATACATGAAGGTTTCAACATTTCTTTCTCCAAAATTAATAGAACAAATAGGCAGAAAAATCAGAAAGTATATATATGTAACCTAAAAACTATCAACCAATTTGACCTAGTTGTACATATAGAACACTCAAGGCAACAAAAGAATACACATTCTTCTTAAGTGACCATGGACTATCCATCAAGATGGTACTAGTATATTTTTAAAAACAGAAATAATGCAAAATATCTTCTCGTATCATAGCATAATTTAATTAGAAATCAGTAACAGATATATCTATAAAATCTCTAAATATTTGTAAATTAAACAACATAGTACTAAATAACCATAGCACAAAGAGGAAATATCAAAGGAAAATTTGTAAAAGTTTTTTGAATTAAATATAAACTAAAATACAGATCATCCACATTAACTTAGCAGCAAACTTATGGCCTTAAGTGCATAAGCTAGAAAAGAAGGTCTAAAATCAGTAAGCTAATCTAAGCTACCACATTAAGAAACTAAAGAAGAAATAGCAAATTAAGCCTAAAGCAAGCAAAATGAATGGAATACTATGATAGGGTAGAAATAACTGAAATTGTGAACAGAAAAACAAAAGAGAAAATCAATAAAGAAAAAGAGACATTCATTTGAAAATAATAAAATTGATTAATCTTTAGCTAGTATAAGTAAGAAAAAAAATAGAGAAACATTTTGCTAGTATCAGAGATCAAAGCAGAAACATCACGTCTGATCCTACAGGCATTAAAGGATAGTAAGAGAATATTATGAATAATTCTATGTTCATAAATTCAACAACTTAGATGACATGGACCATTTCATTGAAAGTCCCAACTATCCAAACTCACTCAAAGGGAAAAATATCACTTGAATGCCTTCTATTAAAGAAATTGAGTTTGTAGTTAAAATCATTAAATATATATATATATATATATATATATATATATATATATATATATATATACCTTAGAACAAAATGATTTCACTGGCGAAATGGAATGGAGGAGAGTTTATCCAAGGACCCAACTGAAGAAGGTCAGGAAGGGGCACTGAGCAATGTTAAACTTACATTGTAGGCAAAATGTGGAAGAGCTTGCTCCTGGCCTGATTATACTTTCAATTACCCCAGGGGTAAGTATTTCTCAAGTGCTGAGTGTAGGGAGATTTGGAATCTCAAACCTATCCTCTGCAATAGCATTTCTCAGGAATCCTCTAAAGAGAAAGTGACATTGCCAGGATAATTTTGAAGAACATTTTATTTAGCTACGATTCTGCTGTCATTTTCTATATGTCTGGTATTTCACTCCTTTTTTGATTAATAGAGACATTCTCATAAATAAAAGATCTTGGTCTCTTGAAACTGTCTGTCTTGCTCTCTTATTTCTCCTGTGAAGTCATAATCCCCCATTTGTGACATCACCATCTTTACTGCAATCAACAGTGATGTTTCAAGCTGGGGATTGACTGCTCCAGAAGAGGAAGGCTTTACAAGAGCAGAGGGACTCTCAAGGAATAAAGATCCAATTAGCATGTAAATGCCCTTTTTAATTAAAAAAAGGGATCGTGGAGAAAAGATGAGTAGACAGTCCAAGTGATTGGAGTGGTTTTCTTTGAAATAAAGTATTTGGTTTTTCTCTTAATTTGGTTTTTCTCTTAACTCTAGCCCCAATGCCATCACCCCCTTAAATGAATAAATATTCAATATTAAGAAAACACTAAAGATGAAGCAAGGCTGTGAGCTGTAAATATGGGTATTGTTCCTCCACATAGTTTCTGGGCCTGTTAACTTGAACATGATCAAAGCAACATTAGAGAATGGGCTGGTACAAGAATCAGTTAGGGTTCCAGATATACATGATTTGGCCTGTCCTACCACTCCAGTATGACTGTGCAGCAACCCTCATCTCATCTCTAGCTTCCATGAGGCTTTGTTAACCATCCTTCAGTTTCTTAAAATCTCTAAGCTTTTTTTCACTTCACAGCTTCACTCTATTCTGTACTTCATCCAGGAATACTCTTCCTCCACCCTCTTTGCAAACCTTGTCCTGTTAATCATTCAAGTCCAAACATTAATGGTATTTCCCCTGAGAGGCCTGCACTGAACACTTGTAACTTCTATCTACATTAGAACCTTGATATTTGATCTCATTGCACCTTTATACTTTCCTAGCAAGTATCATAATTCTGTTACATATTTATGTGTTTCATGTCTTTGTGTACTGTCTCCTCCACTAAGTTCTACATTTCATCAATGCAAGCAACACATCTGCTCTAGTCAGTGCTACAAATCAGCACTTAGGATAAAACCTGGCAGACACATATACATGTATCACATTCATAAAGTAATCAAGGATATATGGCCATCTTTGGGGGATTCTGTAGAAAAATCCCTTCTTTGAATGAAGATTAAATGGCTTCCAAATTCACATTAAGTTATACATCTTTATAATTCATGAAGTAATTCTTCTGATTGTTCTCATCAAATGTCCTCTGTTCTCTGGAGTTCCACAGTAAAAATGAGTATTGATACAGAACCCTATCAATGGAGAGGGTGTCATTCTGAGGATTCATCATTTACAAATATTTATAGGAAATATATATGTATAAGTAGGTTGATCAAATAATTTATCATCTAATGAGAACTATCAATATTTTAGGTGTGAAAGGGAGTGCTAGGTATAATTACGCTAGGACCATGGGCATAAACCAGAGCTGTCTTATGCTAATTGTGACATATGGTCACCTTATATATCAGATATTATAGTAGACTTAGAGAAGATACATAAAGAAGATAAAATATTTCTTATCTTTAAATATCATGTAATATATTGGAAAGGTGGTATATATAAACTCATAGCTCTAAAGTGATACATTCATTTTCTCAAGATGGTTATGGATAAAATGCTATAGGTACAAAAATATGTTAATCATGTGCTAATAGACTAGTTCATCAAATAACCCCCCATAACATAATAAAAACCCATTAGACTATTCTACATCAATGCCTTAAACTGACTTAACTTATGGCTACAAGATCTACTTGCATTATAGCGAAAGAGAAGAGAGTTCTGTACTGTGTATATGTTCATATATTAAAGGCTTGTCTGTCAAACAAGACACCCTATAGGAAGACTTGCTTCTTCTGTTGTCACCCTTATGCACTATCAACAATTTGTCAGCTCCCTGCATATGCTCAGTCACATTGTGTTGATGAATTAGGTGTTTAACTGGGCTAGGTAAAAAAGATAGCTTTGTCATGCTCTTGTGATATAGAATTAAGCCAGAAAGATAATATATCCTTCCTCCTTGTTTTTTTGTAAAATCTGATATCATGGAACTTATCATCCTAAGCATAGTGTTGATAATACAAAAACATTGATCCATTACTGGAAGCACCTATGGTGCTAAGCACAAAGATGGCCCACATTGGGTCAGAAAAGGGTCTGTTAAATTCTACTCAAATATATTATTTTTTCAGAATTTTAAACTTAAAAGAAACTAAGTCAAATTGCACTCCAGAAGATTGCAGATGAAGAAACTTCAGCTCAGAAAGAAGAAATAATTTTTCTGTCACATACTCAGAAGTAGAGTATGACAAAACTCTAATACCGAGTACATTTTATACTGCCTTTTATACTGCCATTGGTAGGTGCCCCCATAGCAGCAAGATACATGACTTGTGGCTGCTGATTTAACATCTATTGTTACCATTGTCTGATGAAGAAGGACACATGAAAAAGAAAGCCTGTATCCTCTCCTGACCCCTCCCTGTCATATCTATGCATGTAGAATTCTTTAAAATTTATGGGTATCAAATACTTTTAAAAAGATCTAGAAATGTCACTGTTCTTCATGTTTCATTACCTTCAAAACAAAGGTATAGGAAACTGGAACCCTAAGGCAACATAGTGAAATATCAGTTGCTCTAGAAATATGCATCCTATTGTATTTTTAATTTAGCTCTAAGAAATTCAGGCAATCTCAAGTATCCAGGGAATTAAGAAATGGAATTCTTTTTAAAGAAGGATGAAGAATAACTTAATTATTTCTTTACTTTCTAGCATGTCCCTATTAGAAGTGGTGTTTTGCCTCCCCAAAATATCATCGTTATCATATCCTCATCAACAACAAATAATAATATAATAATTACCGAGATTAATATAGATCTCACTATACATTAAATGCTGGTCTAAGTTGATATGTATGTATAAAATTTAATCTTCACGAAAGCCTTAAGAAATATGTGTTACTATTATTCCCCTTTTACATATAAGGAAATTATGTGAATACACAGTTCTAGTTGCTGAGAACAAAAAGAAGTAGTTGTGAGGCAGGCTGGCCTAGATTGCTTGTATTATTCATTGATTTTGTAAATGGATGGCTGAAGTGATGGAGCTGTTAGGTGCTATGCAGTCCCAAAGGAGAAGATACTATGTTTGCAAGGGTGGTCAGGGAAGGCTACAGGGATGAAGATGTCCTTAGTTTGCTCATGAAACTAGGTAGATGTTATTGAAATGTATACGCGAGTTCCCAAATGGTGGCCAATCATGGGGAAATATATTAGAATTGTTGCGATATTGGTGTTTGGAGTAGGGATGAGTGGACTAGATTTATAGGAATGGAAGATTTATATGAAACAAAAATGATGATGGTAATAATGTGTAAAATACACATGTTAGTCATAAGCACAGCTGTGTGCTCATTAAAAATATTCCACCAACCGTGTGACCCAGTAACTTTCTCATCTGTAAAATGAAATAGATTAACTAAATGACCCCTAAAATTCTTCTCGTTTTAACTAATTCTATGACTTTATGTTATTAAAAAATATATATTTTAATTCTCACTTTGCTGATGAAAAAAGTGAGCACCTATAGAAATTAAGTGACTTTTCAAGTGCAACACAAATGAGTAAGCAACAGAACTATATCTAGAATTCAGGTCTTCTCATATCTAGCTCTCAAATGGAGAATATGGAAGAAGAGATGGTTTGGGGGGCATTATTTACTATATTCATTATTCTAAAAGGTAGTTGACTAAAAATGTAAATAGATTTAATAAAAATTTAGTTAAATTTACTAAATAATAATTTCATATAAAACCTCTCATTTAAAAGATTTTGTTTTTTGTTTGTTTTTAGTAAGTGTACCATATCAACAGCTATTTGTATAGTGTTTGCTCCTCCCCCAGCTTTTTTTTTTTTTTTTTTTCTTTCTTTAAGACATAATTTGGGATGGGTTAGACCACTGGGATAACCAAAGCTCAGAATTTGTTATTTATCTTAAATGGCATCTCTCTCTCTTACTGTTTTTTTCCATACTATGTGAAAGAAGAATCCTATTCCTCAAAGGTGATGTGGCTTAGGAGGTGTTTGAAAAAAGAAAATGAAAGAAAGGAAAGGAAAAAATAAAAACCCAACCTGGATCCTACAGTTGTTCACAGTGCGGTTCACCCATCAGAGCTGAAAATAACCTATATTTTATTTCCCTTATTTTTAGAAAACTGCTATGGACACAGGGGTGGCCGAGTGGCCAGCTGTGCCCTGAAATGCCTGAAGCCATCGCAATCAGTGCTCCACTGTCTGAGGCTCCCAAAATGAAACACTTTGAACACTCATTCAAAGGTGTGAAAGCATGAAATTGGCACAATGGTCAGCTACCGCAGCACTTCCCATATTTTTGCACTGCCTTCTGCTTCCCTTGTCTGCCCTTTTTGCTCTCTGTCCCTTGATTCTGACAGTTCTTCAAGTGTCTGCTTAAAGAGCTGTGGCAGCCTGGGAGAGAGAACTGGAACTTCTTATACAGTCTCTATCTCGAAGTGAAGAAGGCTGAGGGAAAAACAACTGCATTCAAAATCCCTGAAAAGATTGTCTTAGACAACAGATGAGATAGATCTGAGAAAGACAGTGCATACATGTAGGTACATTAGTGCACAAATCACTTATTGGTTCAATGTATCTCTACCTTGACCTACCCTCTTAGATGTTCTCTATATCATTCCAGTCCTATGACTCACACCCATCCTCTCAACTTGATTCAATTAGGACATTCTGCTTAGGGCTTTGTGATGGTCTCACCTGACCTTGTTTGTGTAGTAGAATCTAGCATAGTCCCTGCCATGTTGATTCCCCAGTATTTTTACCTGAATATATTGTTTCATAAAATTAAGGCCCAGCAAGTTTATATTTTACTCAGCAACTATTTTTGCTAAAGTTGCTCCAAATGAGCCTGTACATCACTGACTCTTCTGAGACTGTCATAGGAAATTCACCCTCATCTTGCTTTAACCCATTCTTCCAAGAATATACTTTGTCTTCTTTTCTAACAGTCTTCATTCAGGAATTTACTCAACACCATTCCTCCAGGACACATCCCTCTGTTGCTAGTTCATACTCTCTAGTGCCTTTTCATAAGTAGAGACATGATATTTTGCATCATCTTATTTTTTTCTTTAATCTCACAAAATTTCCTTTTTCCTCATAATCCACCCTCAAACCTCTTCTATTTCTTGCAGTAACCAGGACTATTTAGGTTTTCTGCCTCAGGGATGGGAGGTCACTGGAGAAAAACAGAGGACAAAAAGTTCAATTCTCAGCTTCTAAGTTTTAAAAAAAAGATTTTTTAAACTCAACATGGAAAAAAGAGGTTTTTGAATCTCAAAACTCCGTCTACACCCTAAACAATAGATGTAGGAAGAAATGTTTTGACTTTTACATCTGTTCTGAACTTGATAAATATTAAATGGGCTGGAAGAAAAATGAACATCAGAGGGGAAATTAGAACTAGATGTTGGTAACTGTCCCCAAGAAGAGGCAACATTTCTATTAGACTAAAGCTACTAATTATAATGCCAAATAAATGGAACATCGATGCACATTATTTACAATACAAATGGATCCTTCCACTGTCAGAGATTCATGACCTACCTCTTGTGCTCTCTCCTTTTTCAACCTTATAACTCTTCTAAGATGCATGTTACACCAAGCCTTGAATGATAGTTGTTTATGCATTTATTCTCTGTGTCTGATCATAAGTCAGTCGAGACAAAAGACTGTCTTATTCATCTTTGTACAATCCATGATCATTTACCATAATAGGCTCTATGTCCATCACACCCAAATAAAATAAAATTGAATTTCTGTTCAATAGACTGACCATTCAATAAGTTCAGACATGGGAATGTCCTTCCTGTATATCAGCCTTGTTTTTCATATATTTGTGTAGTTATGTATGTATGTATGTGTGTATGTATATATATATGTATATATGTATATATATATATATATGCATATATATACATATGTGTGTGTGTGTGTGTGTGTGTTTATAGGTGGAAGGGATAGGACAAGGAGAAAAAAATAAATTTGTTTAATAATGTACCATTTAGGATGCTTGAGGGTTCAGGGAGCAGAAAATATGCTTTAAATTAAAATTTAAAATAAAGAAAATTAAGTTTCTTAATAACTGTAAGTACTCAGCTTCTGTTAATTCAGTGACTCCATGTTGACATACAAATCATGTTGCTTCTGTCTTTTACATGTTTGTGTTTTTACATGTTTCTCTATATGTTGCCCTTGTCTTTGTCCTGTGTACTTCATTATCACATGTAATCATCTCACTCCCTGCTGTCATGTACAGGAATACAGCATGCAAAAGAAGAGGGACTATTTCTTCCTCATATCTCTTTGTAGGAGTAAAAGAACATTTCGAAGAAGCTCTTTGGTAAGATCTCCCCTTACTTCTCTATTGGCCAGAGGCAAATAAATGTTGTACTAGTCTCTGATAAAGTCACTGGGATCATCACAAATTGCTTAAATTATCAGGATTTATCTGAGTCACACTGAGGAGGGTTGAACTCTCCAGGAAATTGGGGTTATGCCTTCAAGGAAGAAAGTGTAATGACAACAGTGTCTAATAAAAGTCACCACAACAATAGTAATGCTAATAGTAAATAACATTCTTTGAGTTGCTATTCTATTCCAGACGCTGTGCTGAAGAGTTAAGTATACTACTGCATTTAAAAAACATAGCAACCTTATACCAGATAAGTATATTGAAACTCAAAGAACTGAATAGATATGTCCAAGGTTACACAGATAATAAATGACAAGGAGGACAGTAGATATTTAAAGCCATGGCTGTCCGTCTCCAAAGCTATTACTATTTCTGGTGTTCCACAGGGAAGACTGTGGAAAAACATATACATTTGAAGCCTCAATAGAGATGTGCTTCACAAAATCATTCAGCTGTTTGCTGGAGCCACCGCAGCCACTTTTCAAAACATGTAATAGGCTTATCTAAACATAGTACTTGCTGATTGTAAACTTTCTTGTAATGGGAATATGAAGGCTGCTTTCAAGTCTCTCTCCCAGCCTACCCATTAATGTTCTGTTTTAGGGTAACTCGAAATCTGGATGTCTTTGTCAATTAAACTGAGTTAGAGAGGCTATAAAACTGGACATAGTGGATGATTCAGTCAATCTAATGCATGAACTTGTGAAATTTGACCATGACTCATTTCTTCTCCTTAAAGACAAATATTACCATTAAGGAACAGCAATGCTGTATTCAGATAGCTCTTTGCAAATTGCCGAAGGCAGCTTCCACTAAATTATCCATCACTGGAACTTCAAACCAGAGCTCAGACTTCATTTGAAGAGGAAACAATCATTGTATGTAGGTGTTATCTTTTTAATGGCCAAACTCATATGGCTTCATAAAGTGCGTGAGAGTTTCAAGCTGATACCCCTCCCTGCAGATCCAAGTGCCTCGCTTTCTACAGTTCCATGCTTTCTACTTAATAGCTGAGAACAGACTTTCAGTCAACATTGTCTTCTTGACGTCTTCTCTCTCCCTCAAAGCACCCTAGCAATTCCAGAATTTTGTGTAAAAACACAAGGCAGTTCTTGGCTCTATACTGACACGTGGTTGTATGACTGTTTAACGTATGGATGCTAGTGCTTATCTAAACCTCAAGAGCACTGAGGGGAGGGAACAAAAGGCAATCCCCTTACAGTTATTACCAACTATATCCTGGCAAATGACCTGGCACACAATAGGTGTTCTGCAGAAATATTTTCTCATTTGTATTAATTTAATTCCTACTTAATTCAACAGTCCTCATTCTTGTCTTGGAATACATTCTGAGGCAGGCAATGCAGCAGTTTGGGAAGGGAGGGTGTGACGGGTGGGTTGGACACATTCAATACTGCTAGATAACCAATGGCTTAGAAGTGGAAATGATTAAACACTTACCAATCACTTCTGTAGAACAAAATTTTGCCCACTTGTCTGATTTCCTGACTCATTTTTACCTTTTCTTGTCTTACTTAATTTTAGCCCAATGACAGATGTGGCTCCTATTCAAAAGAGAAACCAATAAAGATTCTTAAAATACAAGGAAAACTACCAAAATATCCACATTATTTTACTGAACTAAAAGATGAAAGTGATGAATATATCCATCAGCTACTGGATGCATTGATGAGATTAAAAAATTCAACATATTCACTTGCCTACATTTACTCTTTTCTGTGGTTCTGTGGCCTCAAGCTGCTTACTGCAAATTAGATTTTACCTTAGTATGCTAATGTTGAATAAGGGAATTGGGCTGTAAATAATTAAGTTGTGAGAAGTACAAAACTAAAGCAATCTACTAATGCAATATGAACATCCCTTGATTATATTTGCAGAATGAATTTACCTGCTTTAAATGGTGAATTAGAATTGAAAAGTAAATTGAAATTTAGAAGAAAATACAATAATAAACCACCAACTACCTTTTTTTTTTTTTTTCCTTTTGCTGTTTCAGATGCCAGAGGGTACACTCTGTCATACTACTCACAAAATGAAACATTATAATCACTGGGCCACAAGAGGTGTGTCTTGATTGACTTTTACCACCATTACCCATTCTCACTCCTCTTTGTACCCTCACCAGAGGCGAAATGAAGCAATTCCATTGCAGTTAATGGGCATTGTTTTGTTTGTAATTGTTCTTGTATAATTGTGGACTGGTGCTTCATTTCATGAAATTTTAAATCATGGAAAAGGTATCGTGGAATATTTAGATATTCATTCCTTCAGTTTTTCATTTGGTGACCATCTTGGCAAAACCAGAAAGAGTCTCTGGATCAATATCTCTTCCTTTTGCAATCCTTTGATGGAAATTTACATGGATATGCAATGTCTCATTCATTGTGCCAATGAGGAGTTTTATGAGAAATGTTCAACTCCCCAGGAAAAGGATTTGGAAAAAATAAAGAGCACAACCTTTTATCAAAATAAGATCCCTAGACATAAAATGAAGCAGATAGTCAACCCAAGCATGAAGACCACAGAGGCATCTGACTTGGGCCTTTAGGATCAGGAATTCCATTCTCAAATCCAGGACACTCTAAGGTAAGGTTTAACTGGGCCTGAGGAATAATATGGGTGTTCATAGGTTAGGTCTTTGTCTACTAATTTCCAGGTTTACCTTACAGTAATAATGGCTCCGTCTTGAAGACTACCCAACAGGGTCCCCTGAGGCTCCTGACTCTTACCCTCCATGGGTTGAGACTGCACGTGGGAAGATTGATAGTGTTAACTATGAGATGGGCAATGGAGCTGGGGAAAGCTGGAGCATTAAAAAAGAGAGAGCTAAAAACAACAGAAAAGCACACAATGCAGGGGTATCAGAGACCCGCTCTTAGGAAGGCAAGTTGGTCCTCCTCTGTTGGGCATATGAATATATATACACTGAACATCGCTTACTGTGAAAAGGTTAAGGGAGGGGACAGCATAGTGAAAAACAACCAAATAAATAAAAGTCAACAAAATAAAGAAGTCATAAATATTTTCTGAATTTCTCATAGTCTCCACACTATTGTTTCCTTGAAAAATTGAATTATGATTCTTGAAAATCACAAGCTTATTGTATTTTTCCATGGCCTTGCCTCAATGGATGATGAATCATTAAGTAGCACATCACACACACACACAAAACTCCTTTGCCATCACAGCCCATTTTCATCCTGCTTACTGCAATTAAGCCCCTATTTTTGCTTCCCAATTGATCTCATTAGCACAGATTCAGAAAATAACAACAAAAAGTTTCACATTTGCATATAAAGACTTAAAAATGTACCTTTCCTGATGTGGGAATAGGAATTTGTGAGTGGGAAGAATATGATTCATGAAATCAGCAGGCCTGGATTTCAGGGCCATCCCTGCAGCTCTGGTTTGGTTTGGTTTCTTTAACTTGAACAACTGGATTGCCTTGTCCACTTCTGCAAAATGGAATTAATATTAACCAGGTCACAGCTTTGCAAGAGTAAAATAAAATACATGAACGTTCTCCTAGTATCTGAACCACACACTTGCACTCACAGTGCTTACATATACCATTCATGTGATGATTTGAAGATTCCTCTAATGGCAGATACTCAGAGTGCCTCCTGCATCTCTTTGGGGTGCTCACTATCAGTTCTCAGTCAGTACTAAGTTTTATGATTTCAGACTCAGCTAGTTCCATGATCCAAAAGGACATCACATAGCCCTGTACTACTAAGAAGGCAGCCTCCCAGAAGTCACCGTAATCTCTCTTCTACCTCTGGAAACTCAAACTCAACAACTCCAAGTTACTCTCACTGAATCTCCACTTCTAACATAGTATGCCTCTGCTGAAAAAACTTCCATTACTTCCTATTTTCTATAGCATAAGGTTCAGAGAGAGATCTCAGTCCTTCCATAAAATCATCTTGAATACCCCCCACACATATTATTTTGTTCTACTCTGAATTCATATTTGTACAACTCTTGTGATGCTATCACACTTTCTTCTTTACTCTAGTTGTGTCTTCCTATGTAGTTTTCTTGGGGAGCTAGAGGGGAAGAAGAGCATTTGTGTCTTTCTCTCATGCATCTCGACAGCACCTACTCTATTGTTCTGCCAAAAAAAATTCCTCTCCCATTTTTATTGATGTTAATATTAATGATAATTTCATGGAAATCTGAAACCACACCTAGTTCTGTGCACCTGTCTCAGGTGCTTTATTAATCCTATGATATTGCTGAATGAGTCATTTAGGTAGATTGTCCATAGAGCAAACACAGATCATTTTCTTTTACTTCCAAACATAGGTTTGTAGGTTCTTTACATTTATTTCAGAGAGAGACAGAGATAGAAAAAGATATAGATGTATGTATAATGATACATGTATGTATATATATATATATATATATATATATATATATATATATATAGAGAGAGAGAGAGAGAGAGAGAGAGAGAGAGAGGGAGACACAAAGAAACAGAGAGAGAGAGAAAGAAAGAGAGAAAGAGAGAAGAGAGAGAGAGAGAGATTATACCTTAAAGTTTCCTGCTGTGCTCGCCTTATCATCTATAAAATGAAGGGATGCTATTTCAGCTAATAAAGGTTTTTCTTTTTTAATTTAGTGTCATCGTTACCAGCTTATACTCTGTAAGGCTTTCTTATTCACAGGGAAATGAAGGAAACAGGTAACCAATGATCTCAAACCCACATACATTGATGCCTAAAATTTTCCACCCTGGAATCAGTGAAATGGTCTGAATATACAATCTGAAAAGGTCAAGTTGCCCAAGAATATAATTGGACCCACTATCACATTGCAATTAAGCCACAGAAGGTTCTTACATGCCACCTTTCTGTCTCTCAAATGCAGGGAGAAACACGAGCTTCACAGACAATGGGAAAATGCACTGATTAATTACATGGTGATGTGATATTATTCCTGCCAGGATAGTCCCTCTGAAATGTCAGAAGGATTAGAAGTGCCACATCTTCCTCCCAGACTCTAATCTTAAAGGGCCCTAGGATGAAAACACAGCAATTATGTTCATAGACTGTGTCAATTTTACAATAGAAAAAAGAGCGTTCCCAACAGCAAATAATTATAGCACTGCTTAATGATTGATTTAACATAGAAAACCCATCTAATTCCTTTTGTCATTACAATCTACAGTACTAACAATCTAACAATGCTGCCTTCGTGGATAGACACTACATTAGCATTAAGAATAATGCTAATACAACACACAGTTTAACTTGTTATATTGTGAGTCGGCACTGCTACCCTATACAAAGTTATTAGTGTAGCACACCTTCTGAATGAAACCGACCAGCTGAGAATTTGCTTTTCAGCATCTGTGCTAATGCAAAAGAGTATTGTAACCTAAAGTCGTCTCCTGCATATTTCATACAGCAGGAGAGAATGTGTTCTCTGTTTTCCTAGGATATAATTCCAAAGTCTGAAAAAAAGCATGAGCTCTATCAAATAGGTTCATGATGATTCTAAATGGATCCCTATGTGTATGACATGCAAATGCAACTCTTGCAAAAGATTACCTATGGAAATCTAGCTAGTCTATAAGTCAATAAGCACACTGTAATCTCAAGAAAAACACAACAAAACAAAACAATCCTAGGAGCTCTGAGGCTTTCTTGTGCTGAGCAATAGTTGACAATAAGATCATTTCAGAACATTTAGAATAAAATTAGGAAAAATAAAGAGAAGAGAATATGGAAAGTTAGCTTTCTTTATGACATTTCACAAGAAATTATATGGGTGATTAAGGAGTTTCCAAACACCTTTTCTGTCACTACTTCAGGGAATAGCTTCACGTACACTCAGCTACCTAAAGATCTGATTCAATCGGTGGCATTACTGATTCATCTACTCCAGAAACTACAAATATTTCCTGAAGGCCTACTTGTGCTAGGTGATGGACAAAGACAGACACAAGAAATAGGCTTCCTGTTTGACAAGACAGAAATGGTGAGTGGGCACATGTCCAGTGGACACTGATATACACATCATTGTGTTGGCTCTGAAAGAAATATCTCAATCTGGGAAATATGAGAAGATGTGAAGTTCCAGGTTTCATTTTGTCAAGTAGAGGTTCAGTTTCTCAGTTGGTAGAAAGATGAGTGTTCATGTGGAATATTTAGGTAGCCAGACTATCTACATTTAAATCCAGGCTCACTCACCTATTAGATGTGTCTCATTCCACAAGCGAGCTAATCTCTTTATACCTCATTTACTCATGTAAAATGGAGATAACGATTGAGTCCCCAAGTGGGCTGTTTATGAAAGATAAGTGAGTTAGTTCATGGAAAGATCTTAGACCAGTGTCTAGCACACTCAGTACTCACTACTATTCCTTTCATCCTTGGTAAGTCTAATCTGGTAGTGATTTAGTGTACTTGAATCTGTTTATTCTGACTTTATTTAGCAAGAGTCTCTGACATTCAGTATATCAATCCTTTATCTTTCCTTTGAGAAGAGATTGAATAGATGTATAAATGTATTTACTGATTCTATTAGACTTACAACTTTTATTGAAAGTATATAATTCAAAATTCTCTTTTCCATTTTGTGCTTCAGTGAAAATAGTTTGTGATAGTCTGTTCCTAATAAATTGATAGTCTCTGGATGTACCCAGATTTGGATCTCTTGAATATGGAACATGAATACAGACCTATCGAGTCATGATCACTGAAAAAGAGTGACTCAGTTTTCAACCAAATCTCTTAGTGCTACTCTCAAATTACAACCTCACCTTTAGTATTGTTAATAAAAATAGAAATAATAACTTATATTGAAGTATGTGGGCTCCTTGAGGTAGGGCCTTCCTCTCCCGTCTCAGGGGGAACTCCTTGGTAGCTTGGGGAGGAATTGTTTTTGGAATCTGGAAATCAAACCCTCCTCAGGCTGCCTTATGTTAAGCAGTTATCTCAGACTGCAGAAATCCACATGGGTTTATCTTTTTTATTTTATCTGCCTGTCTGTCTCTTTCTCTTTCCCTCTTTCAATTTCTCTTTCTTTTTCACATGAACTTTTTCCTGAATCTACACAATCTCATCCTGAGAAATTTCATATCTTCTCACAGGGGAGGAGGGAGCTAGTCCTTAGATAACTCTCTGTATCTTAAAAACTTGGTCTCAAATTTTTGTAAAAAACTAATGGAGCAATTTGTAAGGTGGTGGAATTAGACTCTGTATCCTGGAGATTCTTATGCAGGAGAGTGGTGTAGGTGTTACAATGTGAGTTTTGTCTCTAAATAAGACAAATCAGTGGGTTATTTAATTTACTCAAGATGCTTTTTTTTCCTCATAATATATTATATTTGATTTAAATATAGTCACATATTAACATAATTTTTCTATTGCCCCTTTCAATAAATTAAGACAGATAAAAAAAAAAAAAAAGAACTCCGTCATATGGAGAATTTGACTCTTTGTGTCTTTAAAGCTAGTTTTATTTTCCCTCTATGAGTGGTGATACCACTTTGATTACCTTATCTTATTTAGAAACCAAAATCCTCTCATTTCCTTGAAGAGAGCTAGGAGTATGATTCCCAGTTCATGCTATTATTCTTTCTACATTAACATTTATAATGTAATTTCACACATATAATTATATTGTAATACTTACCTCAATCCTGTAAAAATGTTCGGACATGGTTAGTTACTGTCATTTTATGGAAGCTACCTCCCATTTCCACCTTCACCATCTTAGTTGGATTATTTTGAAAACTGTTGTATTAGATTTTAGGCCAGATAGAACTAGAATAGGGACCAAGGGAGTTTTCTGATTGGGAACCTTCTCTTCCCTCTATACACACATGCTGTGTCAACCCTCTGAGACACAGCTATCAACTAATGATGTGGATTATGGGATTATGTGGAGATTTTCAGAATGAACTATGCACTCGTGCCTGTTTCTGGGCTAGAACAGTGCTGTTGTTAAGATGGGAGTAATAATCTGACCGTCTAGAGTATTACCTTACCATGTGATTTTTGCTTTCCTCTCTAATCTAATACTCTAACTGGAGTGTTAGTTTCCAAGTTTGGCCATGTGTACTTGGTCCCAAGTCTGTGTAAACAAAGGTGACTTTCTTTTTCTCTCCCCTCCCACCATCCAAATAAGCTAGTTACTTTCCCAAGGCTTATTCAGATGACAAGATGAGATAATGCACTGAAAACTCTTTGAGAGAATAAAGGTGCTACATGTATCATTATCACAATTATTATTAAAAATATCATCATTATGTCACTTCAGATCACTGAGGTAAAGGCAAAGTGAACACAAAGTCGACTTCAGAGAAGATTCTGATAAGATAAATGCAGGATTTCAATGGGAAAAGTACCAAATCTAAGGAGATCTTCTACAATATGACTCTGACCTCTTGTAAATGTACCTCATGCTCACCTCAGCCATGAATTCTCCAGCCAGGCAATTCTCCAAGTCTATCTCACTGATTGATTTCCACATGTGTGACCTGCTTCCTTGGTTCTGTTCACCTGGAAAGCCCTCTTCATCCTCCTACCAGTTAACCAAGTGATACCCATCTTTCAAGACCCAGTATACACATCCACTTTCATTCTTGAAGACTTGCACTGCATCTCTTTTTATTGCTACCACTACAGTGCCTAACACACTGCCTGGAGCATGGAATTATGACATATTTTCCTCAAATAGATGAAGAAAAACCTAGTTCCCAAGGCTCTTGGTACCTTGGAGTACATAAAGAATTTATTTTTCACACTGTTCATTTAATGATTAATTTAGTTATTTTATTATTTCAAGTCTTTCTTGAACTATAGTACATGCATAAATTTGTCAAGATATGAAAATATGGATGTTGTTCTGAGACTTTCCAGGAATTTTTATTGAAAAACTTTGCCTAAAATGTTCAGGGATGGAATTTCAAACATTGCTAGTTGTTTTTTTTTTTTTTTTTTTTTTTTTAATTCCCTACTTCAATTTAAAGTTGGTATAAATTAAAGATTAAGTATTTCCAGAGGAATTGAGGAATAATAATGTGTATGTATGTGTGTGTGTGTGTTTATGTATGACTTGAAGACTAGTCCCTTAGGTACCATCTGTATGTCTAAGTTGCTCATTTCTTCAATTTATTCTTGTGATAGGAAATGTCTAAGGAACATTTGATTCTTTCTGTACTTTGTCAATCACTCTATTTCATGTATAAAGTGACCAAAACTTTCAGGAGAGTTAGGCTGTAGTTGTTGTATACAGATTTGATTATTTCAAAAACTTCAATCTAGTCGGAACATACTTTAGCTGTATTTCTCAGACATAACACTCTGCAGACAGGCTAAGCACAGAGGTGCAAAATCTTGAGGGTTTATATCTCATCATGGCCAGAAGGCTTGGCTTGGTTTTTTTCCTGGAGTTGCTACTACTTCCTATTTCACACAGCAACTTGTGTATTTGGCTCTTGACAACACAATTGACTCTTTGCTGAATTTTATGCTTCAGGAGGGACACTAAGTACTACATATTCCCCTCAGCTGAACCCTTCTTCAGACTCAAATTTACTGTAAACTTTAGGAAAATGGGAACCCCATCACAAAACTTGTAATCAATTCTACTTTTTCTATCAGTACATGGCCATATACATTTTGGTAATGAATTATCCTTAAAAGACGCTAATATCAAGAAGAATTTCTATGATGAGAAACACAAAGTCATTTCAATGAAAAGGGAGATAGGGGCTTCCCTGGTGGCGCAGTGGTTGAGAGTCTGCCTGCCGATGCAGGGGACACGGGTTCGTGCTCTGGTCCGGGAAGATCCCACGTGCCGCGAAGCGGCTAGGCCTGTGAGCCATGGCCGCTGAGCCTGTTCATCTGGAGCCTGTGCTCCGCAACGAGAGAAGTCACAACAGTGAGAGGCCCGCGTACCGCAAAAAAAAAAAAAAAAAAAAAAAAAAAAAAAGGAGAGAGAATAGAAGAGAGGGAGGAAACAAAGGAAGCTTTCAGTCAGGACCACACCCAACTATGGGAAGAGAACTATTTCCTAAAAGAGGACTGAATTCCAAGGTGTGCACACTGTCAGATCCCAGGGCAAATCTGGCCCACATGCAACAAAGTGTCATTTTGATTTGTTTTTGTGTTTCTAATGGACTGTCTGTACTAAAATGAGGGGCTCTCACTCTTCATTCCATCCCCTGCCTTTTATATTTTGAGAAGCACATTTACATCACTTGGCTGCACTGTTGGCTGAGGCTTGTACTCCAGTAACCTGTTAGGGATGGGAGTTAATTGTGAAATCTGAAGGCGGTTCAGTACGAAGAGTCTAAGCATAGTCTCCAAGTTCTTTTCCCAGGTTTCTATTAATTGAGTCAGTTTAGGTTAAACTCTTTGAGCTTTACTTTCTTCTTCTGATACACAGTATGTATTTGATACATGTCTAGGATTGAGTTACAATCCTATCTGGCAAAGCGAGAGTCTGGGGCCTGCCTGACACATATGGATCTCTCTTCATACATTAAAACACATGGGCTTCCTAGGTTAGGTCCAGTTATGTTACCTCTTAGTTGACAACATTTTTCTGTGAGTCAATAGGAGAAAGGATTAAAAGTGCTCTTTGAGATCTTTGTTATGGGACTAACTTGAATGGTGTCCATATGCTTCAAGTAGAGATAGTCATCGAATTCAGGGTAACTAAGTTTCTTTTTTTACATTTAACTGTCTTAGCCAGTGGAAATAGATGAAAGGTACTCATTGCTTTAATCAAAGGCCAGCTAAGAACAATTATCTCTTATCTTTAATATCTCAATGTGTTTTAAATAAAGCAAATTTTGCATGAGAAAAAACAGTTAACATGAAAATTGTAACTGGGAAAGGTGCTATGAAACCATCTGATCTATTCATCTCCACAGTGATCTCTTTCAAAAGTGCTTATCTCTGCTGCTATTATTACAGTTGCAGAACAAGACAGCAGCTGCCAATCAGAGATAAAACCCAAGGCTTCAGAGGCAGCTGGAATAACACAGTTTATAGTGTCATGGTCTCTATCCACTTTCCTCTGGCCTCACATCAGCCAGCTCCAGAAAACATTGCGAGCAGAGAAAATTATGTTTGCTTTTGGTTTCTCTTTCCATTCTTTCGTATTCCTCAATGTCACCTTTCAGTCCCTAGCTCCCTTCTTCCCAGTGATCATAGATTCTTTTTCCTCCTCTCCATCAGAATCCACATCCCTACTATTACACACAGGATAACATCTGCATTGTAAGTATCAGAGGCAGTGTTTTGAATGTTACATGCTTTACTCCTTATTTGCACTGGATATTTTCCATTTATCCTTCTTATCTACTCTCTTTCACTTTTCTCTGTCCAGGGCTCCCTTGCCTACTGGTTTCTAGTGGGTTAGACCAGTGGGAGGCACCAGCAAAAGATCAGAGCATAAAAAAAAGAGGACGGGATGTCTGTTGGTTCCCTGGCTCCCTTCTTGCTGTGCTACTAGCTGGCAATAGTTCCATCCCTGTACTGAAGGCCATGACCCCTTAAACAGCAGTCCCCCTCTTTCCCAGTTTTAATAATTGCTCCTCTTCCTAGACCCTGCAGATCTGAGGGTGTTGTGGTGTCTGCTGTTGCCTATCTTGTGATAGTCAATGCCTTGTTGGCTGTCCTTAATCTACTCTACACATTTGTTAACAGTGTCTTCATTAAACCAGCTTTCAGTACACTTTTAAGTGTGTCATGTGCTTCCTGCCAGGATAATGACACATATAACTTCACATCTCTTAACTGGTTCTGAATTTGGATGGGGTGAAAATTCGTGTATGCTAGGCTCTCTTGAATACCAGAAATTTGTGTCCCCATTTTATTCAGTTCTTTGCACAAATGTCGCTTCCTCTGAGGAGGTATCTCTGACCACCCTCACCAGTTCTTATCTGCTCAACCTGCTGTGGTTTCTTTGTAGCACTTACTATCAACGGTCTCCCACTAGCAGACACAACACAAGAGGGCAAGTCTGTGTCCGCTTGTTGTTCATCTTCAGTGCCTGAAACAAGATCCAGAATACAGTAAGCACTTAATTAAGAACTTCTGGTGCTTCCTTCTTCCACAAGTAATATTTACTGCCTTGAAAATCACCCTTTTCAAGAGAAGGAAGCATTGCCTAAGTGGGGCTGTGCCATGCTCCTTGCTGTGCTGGGTAAAAGCCAGTGTCCTAGAATCCCAGCTCCATGTATACAACTCCCAGACCTGGGACTGCCACTTCCTATAAATGCTAAAACCTTAATCTCCACAATCCTGAATAAAATCAGTTTTCCATTAATTCACGTTGAAATTGACTCTTCAAAATGAATGTGAGTGTAAAATGGGAAAGAAACAAACAATTCAAATACATTTCAAAAAGTAAGGTGGGAAGTGGCAGTGTTTCACATGTAGCCACCTTTACTGAGACTGGTTCACTCTTCCCTGTCCCCAAATCCTCTTACATTTTCATATGTATCTCCAGAGCTACCCATTCACCTTCATTGTCTCCTCTTCTGTCTATGACTCCTCCCCCACCTTGCCCCTCTTGACCCCACCCCCTACTCCTCATGAATGTGATTATTCCTTTGCCTGTCATAAGCTGTGTGGTGCTAATGGTAGGTCTCCTACTTTTTATTTCTTTCTGGCTTTTTCTTATATTTCCTATGTAGTCAGAGAAAGAACAGTAAAGTCTGTAATCTGAGAACAATATCCTCAAGGTAAGGCAGGGACACATCTAGATAATAGCCCTGTGAGTGACCAGAGGCAGTGTCTGTGTATTGATAAGAGTCCCATGTATTTTTAACCAGCAGGCATCAAGGTCTATAATCACATTTTTCTAGGGGCTGTACTCAGCTCTGTGCCCGCCACACTAGAAAGCTCATAAATAACTTGGATCAGAGGAAATTGGAAAATGATGACTACACAAATACAAAGAGAATTTTTATGTTTTCCAAAACCCAGATGGCATTGACAGTTATTTTCTCCTTGGCCATAAGTCACCATTCCTCAGAGAGCTATTAGAACTTTCTGATGGGGGTAAGGGTCATCAGATTTGGGAAGGGCAAGTCTTATAGGGCAGACTAAAGTGATGCAATTTCTTTTGCCTCTCCTTTATCTCATTTTTAATTCTCCTCTTAGAAGCCAACATTTTTCTCCCCCACCCTTCAGTTCTTTGATGCTAAGTTCTGTTGGCCTGCTGGAAGGCTCTGTCCATAGACTTCACCCTGGCATACTTGGGTGGCATCCAGAAATGTTGAAGTCTTCAAAGTAAATTCTCTTTCCTGATTCCACCAGCAATGCACACTTAATTGCTTCCCTGGTATTTAACAAACAGGTGGTCAGGTGAATTCCCAGTATGATTACAGTGACTAATGGATGCCCTGTGTCAGCCTACAAAGGTTAATGATTTAAAATTCAGTGTAGTAAAACAAATACATCTCTAATTCACATTTCATGCAGGTAGAAAGAGTGAAATGTATACTTTTAGGATGAAGGAAATCATGAGGGAGTGTATTTGACATCATGAAGGCAGGAACCTATTTCCCTCCATGTGCTGGAAAGATGATGTTACAATGCACATATAAAAAATGATGAACAGTCCCAGTGGATGGAATTCCTGATTTGGTGGAGGTTGAAGAATCCAGAAATATATTCCTCAAAATGGAGAAATCAGCCATTTTGAAAACAAACCAACAGATATGGGCTCTGGAACCCTTAGACAGATCATGTTTTTCCCCCTCACCTTACCCCACACTTTGTCATTGCAAGCATCCTGGCCAATGGTTACAAATGACAGAACCTTATCTTATCATGTGGGTGCAAATATTTTGAAAACAACATTAGGGCAGTCCTTTGAATAGAGATTCTTTTTTTCTTTTTCATAGATTTATAGGAGCTCCATGAATATTTAGCATATTAACTTGTTTGTCATCTGTGTTTTTCTTAAACTGATATTTGTATTTTGCTGTCATTTATGGTATATTGGAATACACAAAAATTTATTTGTTATTTAGTACAATGTGTTATTCTTCTTCCTTATAGTTTTGATTTCACTTTCAGTGTCAAAGAGTTTTAATCCATCTGGATATTACTTTTATAATGACCTTTTTTCTATTAAAATTTGGAATTATTTAAGTTAAGTATTTTTGTGAGACTTTCCTTTTCTACTTTGTAGTGTTTACCTCTTTTAGTAGCTGTTACCAGACCAAATGTATGATGAGAATGAATGAATTAATAAAGGAAGGAATGAATGCACTACTGAAAACATGGTAGGGGACCCATGTAGACGTAGGGACTAAAACCAGGATATGCATTTATCTGTGGTAATTTTTTTCTTTTTAATTTTTTTTTTGAAGATGTTTGGGGTAGGAGTTTATTAATTAATTTATTTATTTTTTGCTGTGTTGGGTCTTTGTTTCTGTGCGAGGGCTTTCTCTAGTTGTGGCAGGCGGGGGCCACTCTTCATCGTGGTGCATGGGCCTCTCACTATCGTGGCCTCTCTTGGTGCGGAGCACAGGCTCAGTAGTTGTGAATCACAGGCCTAGTTGCTCCGTGGCAGGTGGGATCCCCCCAGACCAGGGCTCGAACCCATGCCCCCTGCATTAGCAGGCAGATTCTCAACCACTGCACCACCAGGGAAGACCTCTCTATGGTAATTTTTAAGATATATGGTGCAAAGTTTGATATTTGCCTCTGTTAAGAACACTATACTTTCTTTGTTCCAGAAAAAAAAAATTAAAAGCCAGGATTAACCTCAGTCAAAATTGTATCTTTAAATTTTGAAACAAAAAGGGTGCAGTCATGTGTGACTAAATCTGAGCGATATTCTCAGGATTAAAAATATTCATTAATAATGGGAAAAAGGCTTCCTTGCATAAGGAGGAATTAGTGCCCCATCCTTAGATGTAGAGCCTGCCTTCTGTAATATTCCTTTTTTATAGTCTAATGCTGCTCAAAACTGGGGCGAGGCTATGCTTTCTGAACAACCACATTCTCAAATCACACTGAAAACTTAAAACTGCTTTCAAGTAGGGATTAAAAATAAATCAATCTTAGATACTGGATCCATTAGTAAACTTAAATACCAACAGAATATGTTATAATTTGGTGACCCCTCCTCCCAGAAAAAGAAAAACTAAAAAACAAACAAACAAACAAACAAACAAAACCTCAATCTCCAGCCCCCCAAGCTCTTTAAGGTGTTTGGAATTCCACTATTAAAATCGAGTATTTGGGGGCTCCAAGAACTGAAATCCTTTTAACTTCACTTGAACGATGCCACATTTTACACCAGTATCATTTAATAAAAATAATAATGATAGCTAACATTTATTGAGGGCTTAAGATGTGCAAGAAACTCTATTAAACATTACTATTATCTCCTTTAATCCCTACAATAGCTGAATGAGGTAAATATTACTATCATCATATTTTACAGATAAGGAAACGGGAATTTTCTTCTTGTGGTTTAGTAACTGCCCAGTGTCACAGCTGGAGTGTGATGGAGCAAGGACTCTGTCCTGACGTTTTACTCACTTAAATGCCTATGTTGGTATAACCAAGAGTTCATTCTGTAGGCTTAGTATAGTGGGCACTCTTATCCTGCTCAACATGGGCCAACTGCAAAAGCAGAGGCTTAAGAGAGGCCATAACTACGAACTGGATCCCAGATGAAAGGCTCTGGGCAGTTCCAGGTCCAGAAATGGAAGAGATGGGGATACCAAACATGGTTTTTACCATCTGGTTGGTTTTATTCCAACACAGCCTTAGCAGGTCCAGCAGAATCTCTAGAAGGTACATCTCATCTATAGCTGTCTCTTGCACATATTACCTTTCGTCTCCTTAAATACTCAGGATTCTCTCTGCAGCTTGTTGTTCTGCCCACAGGAGACAACGGGTGTTCATCAGTGAGAAAATGCACATTTTCTTCCCCCTGTTTTCGTTTTTAAATTTGGGTCACGGTGATGACCTCAGAGCCTTCCCAGCTTGAAGAGTGTTCTAGGCTGTGCAAGCAACTTTTCTGTCAAGCAAGATAGCACTGGCTATGTATCAAAGTATCAGTGACTTCAGACCTCAGGAACCACAAAGAGATTAGAATGCAGTCAAATGGGTGTAGATGATTTGCCCTCAGAAATTTTAGAAAAATAGCTAAAAAATAATTTTGGGAAAAAATAGTTAATGAAGTTCATTTTCATAGCATTTTCTCTCCTTGTCTCTGTGGATAAAGCGACTTGCATGGCTTATTTTCTCCTTCATTGCAGAATGAGGTGGAGGTGGGGGTCCTGCAGGGTGGAGACTGGTGTCTCCCAGGCTGGACTTGGGCAAGACCCACAGACCTGTCCCTGGTCCCGGTGCAGCTGTGCAACTGGTATTTCCTGAGAGGACACAGCTCCTGGTCAAGCACACCAGAACCTGGCCTCAATATTTATATTAAGTTCCAATTATTTTGTTGGTAGTGGTGAAAGAACTCCTAGGTTTTCTATGGGCTTGACAAGTTTACAGAAGGAGGTATCAGCAAGGACTTGGAGGTCATCCTAAAATAATTCCTGATGGAGCAAAAAGAATCTTTCATAACTGATTGTTAGAGAGAGAGAAGGGGGAGGCATTGCATCAAAGGAAATCTCTGATCTCACAGGGATAGGAAGGGATGTAGAAGTTGAGTACCAGAGAGTCCTGGGCACTCAAACTCCTACATTGAGGGGGTCAATCTAGAGTATAGATATAATTGGGGCTAGGTCCTGAAAGCAAACTTGTGTCACCCTCTACTACTTGGTACAGTGTATGAAAGTAGTGTCTTATTGCTTTGTTTTCAGGTATGGAGTAATATAGAAAAACAAAGAAAGAGTATGCCTATGACTTGATTTATGTGCTGTCTGCATCCAAAACATGACCCAGATTATTTGGCAGTTAAGAGCATATCCTATAGTCAAATACATTCTTTTGTTTGCACAGAGAAAAAGAAGCTTGAAATGGCTCATTAAAATATCTCAGGGCTTCAGGAGCCCTAAACAACTTCCAGCAAACAACAATTTGATGGGTTAAGGGTAAATGAATCTATAATGAACAGATTATATTGCCCCTAAAGAAGATACAAGTTTAGAGAAGTTCACTGGGCAGTGATGTTTTGAGGTACCCCTAAGCCCTGGAATCAGGATATTTAGAAATAAAAAGCTTATCTGGGTGTCTGCAGCAGCCATGTAAAGAAGCACTTCTTTTGTTTGGAGGGCCTTAGATGTGAAGACTGGAGTCTGTTTATTATATTTTGCTATTTGCCATGTCTATCCAATGACCCAGTTGCTCCATTTCATGCCATTTAATCTCAGACCAAATGTCGTTAACTATTTGAGAATGACTTCTGATTTTTCCACAGTTTCCAATTGAAGCTATAATAGCTCCTTATTCTAAGTCTCTGACCAGGTACTGTGAGAAATCACCACGCTTCACTGTGGGAAAGAATTGAGGGAAGGGCTGAAGCAGTGACTTTAGAAACTTCCATCAATGAAAAGAGATGATAAAAACGAGCAGTAATGGGAAGCAGCATAAAGTGCATTAAAAAAGAAACAGTGGTCATTGCAATTCAATAGCCAAACCCATAAAAAAAGAGAATAACAAAAAGCTTATCTTCAGTGTTCAGAGCGAGTTTGTTTATGGCTTTGTAGATGACTGCTCCCTTAGAGCATTTCAACACACAACAAAGCCCGAATTCAGGAATATGTGTGTGCTGGGCTCTACTGTAAAGGGACTTACTTTTATTTTAGGGAAATGAAGTTACTGCTGCTAAGGTAAAGGAAGATTTTATGATTTCTATTTGCTCTGAGTGACTTTAAAACTACATCAGGAAATTAAACAAACAGTCAAACAAAATAAAAAGGGTCATCAGGTTTTTTTTTTTTTCATTTGAAGAGGAATTTATAGTTGTTTTTTTTTTTTTTTTTTTTTTTTTTTTTGTGGTATACGGGCCTCTCACTGCTGTGGCCTCTCCCATTGCGGAGCACAGGCTCCGGACGCACAGGCTCAGCGGCCATGGCCCACGGGCCCAGCTGCTCCGCGGCATGTGGGATCTTCCCTGACCGGGGCACGAACCCGTGTTTCCTGCATCGGCAGGCGGACTCTCAACCACTGCGCCACCAGGGAAGCCCTATAGTTTTACAAACAATAGGAAGATCATAGGTCCCAAGCAATTGGAAACCAAGGATGCAGTTTTCAGAGAGTAATATATAATATCAACAATTTAGCATGGTCCTCAGTACAAATCTCAAGATGGGTATGTTATTGGTTACTGGATCCTGCATGTGGGCCTATTCACCCACATAGGGATAAGAAAGGTTGAGTGGTGAGCTCGAACTCCTGGCTCTTGACTTGTTCTAAATAAACATTTGCTTGATACTCAGGATCAGCTATGGAATCTTACTTTCCCAAAGCTGCCAAAACTCCTCTTTTTCTTATTTCTGGCTTAGATGCACTAGGCCACTGCATTAAAGGTAAGATCTGGTTGTTCCTCCTCCTCTTCCCTCCTCATAGTCAGCTCAGTGGTCCCCCAGTGGTTAGCTTGACCTCTTACAGCTTGAGATTCTACCCATAAAAGGACTTGACTGGCTACATAGAGATACAATTGTCTTCCTACCCCAACTCTTGGTGGCATTAGAATACAGAGAATATGAGTAGCTGAATAAATTCCTTCCTTTATCCACAACTGACAGGGTCATCTATGGTCAACTCAGGTAGAGGTGAGTCCTAAGGTATGTCTAACCATATATCTAAGTTTTCCACTTCATACGCTAGAGACCTCAGCCATTGCAACTCTTCTTTGCCATGGAGCTCCCAGTAATTCTGAAGCTCCCAAGGTGTTCATGGATAGAACTAAATTTCAAAAATAACAGATTTCCTCGGTAATTCTATACTTTTATTTGAGGCATTTTGAGGCATTATTTTGCGAAGATGTCACAGACTGCCAGAGGATGAATGTTGAGACTCGACATGGGCCTTCCTGGTTTGGGGTCCACTGGACAGATTTTCCATGGAAGCTGCTGCATGAGGTCATGCGGTGCAAGGTGTAGGGGACTTTGCTTCTGCCCCAGTGAAGCTGATGAATCCTTGTGTTGGCAAAACCCTGGTGGCAGGACTGTGAGCTGGGTTATACAGGCATCCAAAGAATCAGATGTAATTCTGATTATTAAGGGGCCTTTCTCAGAAGTAAAATGGTGTCTTGTCATTGCTTGACTGTGCTGACCTCTAGAGACAGGGACTTCTGCTTCCTCCTGGTGGTAGATTCTTCCATGGACTATGGACTCTCATCTCATTGTATAACTAACTACGTATGTGGAGGGAAACTGGCTATGTGTCAAGTTCACCTGTCTTTCAGGAACCAGAGGAGCAGGTCCAAGGTAAGGTTTAAGCCTGGGGTGTTTGCAAATGCAGCATCAGAGCCTCTTCCTAGTCTCTGCTAGCATCCCTCAGCCCTGAGCTCAGGTGTTCAAACTCACCTCTGTCAACCATTCTCTTTTTCCATTCTTTGAATATTAGAGTTGTTGCAGTGTATGCAGTTCAACTGTTGTTTGTCTCACGGGCTACCTGTGTTGTTTTGCATTCTCCTCAACCTCAAGTGCTACGTTGGAACTCACCAAGCAAATAATAACCAGAGAGAAAAAAAAAAGCTCCACTTGGTGTTTCTTATTGTGATATGAACTCCCAAACTCCATCACCTCTGAGTTGCAAGGGGCTCACACTAAACTTTAATTGGGTTGAGGGTTCAAAATCCCTTATATAATTTCCTGTTTAAAAACATTTTTACAAATCTCAGAGGCAACAGAAATGCATGTTCAATTTTTAATTGATTTTCAAGTCTCTGTTTTTCTTGTATTATTTCAGAAGCCTAATGTGTTTATCAAGAGCTGGCTCACCCAAGCAAGAATGGTCCTTGTAGAGACAACATTCTATGTTGTGAATCTGAACCCAGCTGACCAGGTTGGGTATGTTATTAGAAACATATGTGGTGCTTCCTCAAACTTCATTTCTTGCCCTGATTCTGTCATTTCCCCTTTTTTGTGGTAAATAATAGATTTGTAAGACATTGAGAAGGTCTGATCACCAGGACAGGTGATCAGGGGAACATAGGTATAAGGGAGAGAGAGAAATCAGGGTGACACTCAGGTATCTGATTGTGGAGCTATATGAAAGATAATGCCAGTGACTGAGATATGGAAAGCTGAAGAGGAAGCCAGATGCAGTGCACATGTGTGAAAGGGTTTGGTAATGTCCACCTGAAGAATATTCAAGTTCATCTGCCTGTTGGGCAGTCTGTTTACTTTCTTATGTCTGAGCTGATATACTCAGCAGGGACAGTCTCAATCAGTTAGTAATCATTGAAATGTCCATTCCCTGATTCAGAAAATGTGCTTCTGGTACCATTTCTACTCCTAACTGCTACTATATAACTCCCAACAACATTGGCACTCCGGGCTATGACCTTTTTGAAACACACTTCAAATAACAATTCAATCTGCAAATTATAAAGTGATGAGGATGTTGAACATGTCAAGGCCAAGGGCAGAACTCATTGTCAGGCCACTAGAGATCTACCTTCAGGTTAATGCTGATATGTTGATTAGCTGTCCTTGTGTGTGGTCATTTAGCTGGCTACAAGCCAGTTCACATTTATACAAAATAATCTAAGAAGTCTAGCCAAATACTGAGTTGAAATCCAGGTACTGTGTGTTTAATGCATCCCCCCCTTTGATATACCTATCTAGTATCTATGTCCAAAACCACATCACAGGGCAGTATTTCAGGCTAGAATAGGATTTTCATGGCAAAGGCAAAATGACAGGGAAGTTGGAGAGGCGTGGGAGGATATGAAGCTGAAACCAAGCGTAATGCACATGTTTCTGTAGCATTGAGAATAAGAGAGGCAGGAAGTTCTCTGAAACACCCCTCTAGGGACCGAATACAAGCACATTGAGGTGGTGAAGGGACTGACAGTGACCAGGGGAGTTCATGCTGAGTCCACTGGAAGGTCACTGGAAAGTGGAAGTCTCATTTCCCTAGACTCCTAATCAGTGTCAGTCAAACCACACCAGGATTAACTTTCCTGTGTGAGGAGCACTGTGAGCATCACTGTGGAGCAGAGTCTTGTTCTCAGCACTTCCTGTCCAACCAGTGGAGGAGAAGGAAGGCCACTGTTCCCTCACATGTGGGAAGTCTACATGCATGAGTGCCTGGGAAAAATTTCATTAAAGCCTCTCTAATGGGGAAGGGTTTCATGGAAAGGCCTGCCAAGGGAAGGGACACTTTCGATGGGCAAGTTAAGAGACAAGGCAGATGAAACAAATTGTGGTTTCTTCAATCTATTGACTAACTAAATCCTATTAACTTTCTATGTCTTTCCCCAATCCACAAATATTTCAAATATGGTTACAAAGATGCAGTATAAAAAAACCAAAAGTCTGGAAACAATGTCCTCAGGGACCTTCTAGTCCCATTTACTCCCTTGAGTAAGTTGCTAAACTTCTTTGAACTCAAGTTTCCTTATTTGTCAATAGGTGTACTGGGTCCCATCATGTTTATATAAAAGGAATGTTAGTGGTATCCAGCTGCTCATTTAATAGGTAGTGCCACACAAAGCTGAAAGTATGTATGATTACAAAGTATTTGATCATCCCTCTTAGCTGCCTGAAATTCCCCAATTCCCAATGAATATACAGCTCCTGTGTTCAGATTCATAAGCAAGCACTGAATGTTACTATTTTCTCACCAAGGATCCTGCAAAAAATTCTGTCTCCCAATGGATTATCTAAAAACATCTACATAACTTCCCTTCTTGCAATTGCTTCCTGTATGCACATTCAAAAAACATTTGTTGATGCCTCATGAACTGAGAGATCTCTAAGGATTTGGTAATATTTTAAACCTCTCTGTCATTAATGGGAAAATCTGAGGTGTCTGCATGTGTGTGTGCACATGTGTGACAGAGAGAGAGAGGTTTATTGTTCAATATAGTAGAAGATACATTTTCATTTGCTTTTCTTCTATTCTGGAAACATTTGGTATCTGCTATTGTTCCAATCCTTGGTTAAAGTGGGGATGGGAAAGAATATAAAAGGGACAGTTACAGAGATATTCACACTAAAGGAAAAATGACTGAAACCAGTGATGTGCTGATGAAACCTCAGAATTGGTCCAATAAGTAAAACAAGTAGGTTAAAAAAAAATACAACAAATAAGCAAACAAATCAGACTCTAACCTTTCTTCCATTAGAAGCTATCATCTGAAACTGTGCTGTCCAATAGAGTAGCAATGGGCCCCAAGAGGCTGTGGACCATAAGGAATGAAGAAGGTCCCAGCTGACCTTGCTGTAAGTATAAGTATAAAAGAACACTTGATTTTGAAGACTTTGTATTAAAAAGAATGTAATATCTTTCATTATTTTTTTTTTACTAATTACACATTGACATTACAATATTTTATATATACAGAACTGAATAAGATATATTAAAATTAATCTTACCTTTTGTTACTTTTTAAATGTGGCTATGAGAAAATTTGAAATTACATATAGGGCTGACTTTATATTACTATTGAGCAGAGCTGATCTAAAACATCCCAGTTATGACCTTCAAAGCTCCAATAGTACAAATGACCTTCTTAATACAAGTGAGATACAAAGGTCAGAGATGTGACCTCAAATCCTAGCTGCTTTAAAAACCTTACAGACAGAGCTGAAGTCTTGAAGAATAAGGGCAGTTTAGTAGTAAAGAAAAACTATGCAAAACTACTAAAAGAACCATTTCAAAAAACCATTTCATCATGAGATATAGTATGATGTGGGACACTTTTACATATAGCATGAAATTTTAAATTTTATAAAAAAATAAGTGTGCTTGCCTTGGAGAATTGAAGCACTCTTTTTTTATAATAGAAGTTAAAATTATATTTTAAATTGCATCATTATTTTTGCTTTATAAAATAGAACTGGTAAAATAAACAGCTATTTTAATTGCATTCTGCTCCAGTGAAATCCTGGACTTAGATATATATATATATTTTGTTTGTTTGTTTGGTATGCGGACCTCTCACTGTTGTGGCCTCTCCCATTGCAGAGCACAGGCTCCGGACACACAGGCTCAGTGGCCATGGCTCACGGGCCCAGCCACTCTGCAGCATGTGGGATCCTCCCGGACCAGGGCACGAACCCATGTCCCCTGCATCGGCAGGCGGACTCTCAACCACTGTGCCACCAGCGAAGCCCCTATATATATATATATATTTTTTTTTTTTTAAGGCATAGCTCTAGCATTTTTATTGGTCTGACTAGTGAAGCATGACGTTTTTGCTTTTTTGCAGGAATATTGTGGGCAGAGCAATAATAATCAATCCCTGATGAATATAACAATGGCTCCAGGCCATTACTCAGGAATGGCAAGTACCTCATGTTTATAATTATGTTTAAACACAATGTAGGAGGTTTTGTTTTATTTGTCAGCTTTCCATAAAAATAACTCCAGTAAGCCTAATGAAAAATTGAGGCAGATTCATCAAATGTGTATTTCAGACTGTGGGTCAGGTTACTATACTATGGCTCTTATTTTCTATGAAACTTCCTCATCCACTAATTCAAAAAAAATTTCTTGAACACCTCTCTGTCTGGCTTATACTATATAGGGAAGAGATCAAAGTGGAGAAGTTATGGACTGTAAATTTTAGGAACGGTGAGTTTCTATCCCTAAACAACCTTAAGGACCTTAAAAACATGTCTAATTTTATTACCTTACTTTACATATGGAAGAGCAGAGATCCAGAGTGTGAAATGACTTGCTCAGTCTCACAGAGGTTGTTTTAGGAAAAGCCAGTGCTAGAAGTCATGTATTTTGATTCCCAGTCTAACACTCTTCTATTAAAATATGTTGCTTTATTTTAGAAAATCACTTCTACAAACACCAGCTTTCTTTTTTCTTTCTTTCTTTCTTTTTTCTTTCTATTTCATGCCCTTTTGGTGCATATCACTTATTTTTTTTTTTTTCCAAGAAATTTCTCTTTGCAGTGAAGGCAATAGTTGTATTTGGAGGATTACTCTAAACAGGACAAATCCAAGCAGAGAACAGCCCTGGGCCCTCTCCATAGATCACAGCTTATGGCAGCTCCCCCAGGGAACACAGAAGTGCTTGGACCAGCTTTAAGTTTAAGTGCATGTCACCATGATGTACGGTGTCTTTAGTGTTCGTATATCATGGAGAGGAAGGGGTGTCACCCATGGACAGAGAGCATCCATTCTCCTCTCCTGACACTGTGCCTTTTCCCCAAACAAGACATATCTGTGCGATTATAATCTTATCCAGGCTGGCTTGCCCCCTCCAGAGCTCATCAGCAGTGAAGAGCAGAGTCAGTCAGCAGTTGGTGGAGATAAGTTTTAGGGGGCATGCTTTGGGAAACAATGAAAGAGAGGTAACTCTGAGGATATAGAAGGGCCTCCTGTGTGCATCTCTTTCAGCTTCTTGTTAGCATCCCAAATGGCCTAGTTTTTATGTACAAAGGAATGTAGTAATTAAGAGCAAGTCCTTAAAAGTCATCTTTCTCTGGGTTCAAATCCCTGATCAACCACCTGAGTGTGTGACTCAGGCAAGTTACTGAACACTTCTTTGTTTTAGTTTCCTTACTGTAAAAATGGGGATTAAATGAAAATATTACTTACCTAATGTAATTATTGGGAAGAATAAGTGAATATATACAAATGAAACCCTAGACTAGAGCATGGAACTTGCATTGCCATCAATATACGGTAATTGTTGTCATTATCATAATTTCTTCCTTAGGACTTGGTCTAAGTTATCTTCAGTAAAGACATAAAGTTGAAGAATTATCCTTTAGGTAACTAAAGAGCTTTTTAAGCAAGAGGTACTTCAGGACTCCCATTTCCATATTAACTGGAGAAGAGAGAGTGAAGTTCTGAAAGAGACAATCCATGAAGAAGTTAATCCATTTAGTCCTTTTTCCCATCCATCCATCCATCCATCCACCCAGCCATATAGCCTTCCATCCATCTACCAATTGTCTTATTGCCTTGGAGTTTAATTGAATGCATTTTAGGTCTTCCTGTTTTGTTGACCTAATAATAGATTTACTTCTTCCTCATGGTCAAGGCTTAAGGGCAAGGCAAGGCTGGCTTGTTCCCAAAGGTATAACTTGTGAATGAGCAGCTTTAGTGCTGAGTGGGCATCTGGCCTGAAATTGTGTTTCATCTGATCTTTGCTATATTATACATACATGCATATATATATATATATATATAGTATAATTTTATACATACATATTATAATTATAATTACAGCCTGTATGGGTCTTGCTTTCACCCAGGAAGAATATAATCATGTGGATATCAAAGTGTTTGAAGGGTAGTTCAGAAGAGCATTTCTTCTCCAGCCACGCCAGGTTTCAGAAAGAGCACCTTGAACACTACCCTAAGGTTCCTGCAAAGGTCTCAGAAAGTTTGACACTGTCTCCACTCCATTGTCCCTTTGTCAAACAAAGCCTTTGACGATATGGCTGTTGCCCAGAAACAACGATGTAAGACTTCTTGGGGGGGCTCTAAGTGAACAAATCCCTTGAGTCCCCTCTCCTCTCTGGTTTGCCACAGTTAGACTTTCTGAAGATAAGGTATCATCCTCTCTTGGCAGTGGGACAGACACATCTTAGATGACCCTGGTCCTTCTTTCTTTATACAATGTTCTAAATCACAATATTTATGATTTCTATACCACTCTGAATGGAACAATACTCTTCAGCTATAGTGGTCTTTTCTGCCTGGCAGGAACTGTAAATCCCAAGGTTGGAATACTACTTCTTTCTAATTTTCTGTTTAATCCAATGACTAGCACAGGCTGAGTATACAATAGAGATTTACTCAATGGTAGGTGAATAGATTAAATGTTGAAATCAGAAATTTTTAAAAGTTGGAAAAGTTTACTGATTCTTTATCTAAGTCCAATTTATACGGTATAATTATGATTCTCATTCCCAAAATAATCAGCATGACAGCCTCTCCTCCTAGCATGTGGAAATGGTGCTCTGTGGTGGAAACTGCCAGTGCCTTTCTTGGAGATTACTGAATCACTTCCTTGTGACTTCATCCACCTGCAGACATTCTGAATAACAAATACAGCACATAAACCTAAGCTACCACATATAGTAAAATGCCAACTGTTCTCTGTAGGATAGACTCAAGGGAGTGAACCAACAATTATTGATGCTATAAAGTCACCCAAACAATCCTTCAACTACTTTGTTCCTTTTGTAAGAGACAGAAAAAAGATGGTTCCTCTCAACATGCTGATACTGAAAAGAGCACTGACGTTTGTCTTCCAAATGTTGTTTGACTGTGAGTGCTCAATAATTAGAAATATTTAATGCAGGCAAATATCAGCAAGTTAAAATTGTTTTCTGCTTAAGTCTTGTCATTTGCCAGAAAAGAAATATGTTAGACATGTTGCACTCATTCTCAGTATGATAGCAACTAAAGTGGCTTAAAATTGGATTCATTTATAAAGCTGGACACTATTAATATCATTCCCTGCATGATAGTAATTCATTTTACTCTATTTTGTCTCAGAAGCAATAGGGGCTTCATTCCTTATATTCAGTTTGCAGTGTTAATTAAGTATTCATTATAGAATACATATTTTTTTTAATTTAGGATTGAATAGCAAACATTTATGTGCTGTATTATACTTGTTTACTATTAGGTCAATGTAGTGAGGTGTTGCACATCTACTAGTTATACATCTTCAACCTGTAAAATTAAGGTTGGAAGGAACTCTGTTGAAGCAACATCGTGTCTCTCTCAGGGTACTTATTTCACTGTCATTGCACCAATAAGCTGAAAATGTAACTAAATGTAACTACTGGTCCCCCCATTGAGAATAAAAAGATGTTCAACGGATTCAGTGTAAAGTTGCCATGATACATACAGAAATTTCAGGTGAGATTTTGTAGGACCATGATCCTGCAAACTTTTACTATTGGCAGTTGAAGGGGTTAGACACCAAAACAAACAAAAACATAGTACAGAGAGGTTTAATTGAATAAAATTAAGCCAAATAAAATGTAATGAGTTAGAAGCTGTCATCTAGTGAGATCTGTTAAATTGTGGTGACGTGTTGTAAAATAACTGTTGTAGCAAGAAGCGAGTTTACAAACATCATAATCTAATCCTTGACTTGATAAGCAATGGAATACACATACATAATAACAGTACAAATATGGCATTTACATTATGCTTTCTCTTTGGAGCTCAAATGACCCTTGATAATTTGCTTTATTCAAAATCACATTCTCATTATAAGTAGGGGAGAACTACCACTTTCAAAGGCATAGTGTAAAATGTCCACATAAATTAAAACAATCACAGCTACAAACAAATGATCAAATCAGGATCACTCAAAAACTGTGATTCTCCTTCGAATTCATATGGAAATGGCCCAGATGAAATCACAATGGGAACTTGATCCCATAACACTTCTTAATCAATTGTCAGTTATTTCCCGAGTGTCCATTATGTACAAAGTTCTTTGTTTGTAGTTGTGAATAAAGAAAGAGGAGGGAAAGGAGGAAAAGGAGAAGTAGTCATTCTTAGTTTTAAGTTAATCATAATCTTATTGGAGGGATAAGTTATAAAAATAAGATTAATTAAATGATAATAGAAGATATATGTATATGATTCCACAAGACAAGGTGTGTTCCGTTGGTAAGGACAATGGTTCATGTAACTCCACTGGTGGAAGAGATTACAGTTATCAAGAGTGAACTGAGAGAGCTGCTTAGAAGAATGGAGTTATATGCCTGGGCCTTAAGGTTTAGTTGAAATGAGAGCAAATGCATTTAGGCAAGAGAGGTAAGTTTGAAGAAAGGAAGGGCAGTAACATAATGCAGTGATTTTGGGGGCACCAAATCTAGACTGGCTTTCTAGCTGCAAAGGGCACAAGACAAGTAAAGGGAAGATGGGTTTGTTGGATTGTAGAAGGTCTGAATAACATGCTAGAATTTACTTCTAGGACACGAAAAGAAATTGATAGTTTTGCAACCAGAATTAAAGTGTTATACTCAAAAGACTTAGCTTGCTGCAGATGTAATTAATTTGATAAGGAAGAGATAGAAGGAAAGGAGATGCAAGACTACTACTGTAGCACTGAATGGGATGGTGAGGTCTGAGGTGAATTTGTGGCAAAGCCAAAAGAAAGAACCACTACATTACACAGAAGGAGGAACCTACTGGGCTTAGAGACCTAAGAAGTTCTGATAGGTCAAGGCACCAAAAGTCCCAAATTGATACTCAAAGGAACATAATTGGGCAATATTTATTTATTTACTTTTTTATTAATTACTGGTTTATTGACATAGTTTTTCCAATTAGAATATATCATGCGGCCAATATATGAGCCTAAAAATATGAATAATTCCACACCAAGTCTTAGAATTTTCCTATTGACTAATAACTGAGCATAGTCATTGAAAATTCTCAGTGTGTGTGTGTGTGTGTGTGTGTGTGTGTGTGTGTGTGTGTATACACTTACACACATATATATATATATAGATACCACTTTTCCAAAGTAATCCATGTAGCAGAGCAAGGTTTCTATGTCTGAAAATGCTTCTTATAGTTGGGGTCATCTACTTTAGGACTTCTAACATTCCTTTCCTCTCTCCAGAATTGAGTGAATATACAGATCTTTCAAAGGCTTGCAATATCTTCTAATGGGACTTTTAATTATTTTAGTTTGTTTGTTTCAATGTTTCTGATTTTCTTCTAGCTTTAAAATATTTTGAAATTTTAAATGAGTAAATATGGGCCATTGCAGAAGTATCTCATATGAACAACTGCTTGGCATCACAGATGATGCTAAGTAATTCTCTTAGAAAGCCTCCTCTTATCTTGGTCATGTAAGAAATGTTCCTGTTTAATTCATGGAAGATTCCCCAAAACTTCCTAGAAAGTCCCTCTGGCATCAGTGGCTATCCTACCCCATTTTTCACCTTTGGAGGTCTCTACACACATCAGCTAAATTCATTCTCCAGGGCCTCTGTGAATATGGTGACTTTACAAATTCCTCCTTTGACAAATTCCTCCCCACTCAGAATGTGGAGCCTAAGAGTTTGGAAGATCAGCAGTGCCTTTTAGTGTAGAGATTTACTTAAGATTCAACAGCGAATGGTTAGCTAATGTTTACAGCAGGGATACACAATTAATAAATGCAAAAACTGTGCTTCGCTTCTATTGCCAAAGTGAATAACATGTTTGTCAAAGCAAGAAACTTTGCTTTGATTATAAGCTACAGATAGTGAAAATGTGTTTGTGTTTCACAAATACATTTGATTCTAGTGGATTTTATTTCCCATCAGGGAATCAGGTTCAGTAAATATTTTCACAGCCTAACTCCTCAAATCAGGCAGAAGGTTTTAGTGGCCTAGAAATACAATAAGCTTAGAGAATAGAGGTTTGAACAGAAACTAAGTAATAGACTTTATAATTGTTCTTCACTGGAATTTATAAGGGCCCAACATTAGGTTGCTAACTGTAGAATATGCATATCACATATATTTAGGGAGATAATTTCATGAAAATATAATCTCTACCTCCTTTTAACCTTCTTAACATATCATAGTAATTGCTCTAAAGTTATCAGCCCTTTATGTCAGTCATGAATGACCCATATTAAAATGTTTTTGATTAAAAATAGAAATTGCAAATAGAATGCATATATATAGAATAGGGAGGGTTTAGAACATGTTTTTAGGAACAGAGGCTCTGCAAAGGAATTATAGCTAGAAATTCAGACACATAGCAGTTAAAGGCTTGTTACTCAGCCCCTTGGAGCATATCTTTCTACAGAGTCAAGAAGAAATTGGCTACCAGAACTAGCAAGATATATTTTACCCTTGATCAGGGGAGTGAGATGAATTTTCCAGGGTTAGTTTCCAGAATGAGCTAAAATATCCTGCTTATATAAACCAGAGAGAGAGAGGGTCTGTCTGGAAGAAGGCTGAATAAGAATGAGGGCTACTTTTTCAGCAAAGGCAAGGTGTGTCACAGGCAAAGTTTAGCATTGATGATCAGTCTTAATATATGACAATCTGATACTGAATATTCTCACATTGTGAAGGTTGTAATTAAAACAAAGAAAGCAGAAACATTATTGTATATTTTGATTACCTCATCACTTTTTAAAACTTTCCTTGAACTGATTCATTAAAGAAGAAGGAATAAGCTAGAAAGCAAAACTCCTAGTAGCACTTCCTCTCAACCATAAAGTGGTTGAGGGGATGATGACAGATGATAAACTGTCTTGGTTGATAAGCACTGAGCTTAAATCTGAGGAATGTTTCTCTTCTGCTTCCTTTGTTGTTGCTTATTTGTTCTCCTGATCCTGTTAAGCAGAATTGTAATACATGTCTCCACTTATGAAATTTCAGCTCAACTTGTACTTGACCAGAGAAAGTTGTCTAAGATTTTGATTTACAAATTCTCAAAATAAATAAATAAGCTCAATTGAAAAAAAAAAAAAAAAAAAAACAAAGAAAGAAGCTGTTTGTCCCCTTGCTTCTCACACATGCTGCTTTGTCAACACCTGAAGATCACGCCTCATAACTGACACAAAAACACCTTATTTCCTTTATAAGCACAGTCAGCGATCTTGAGTAAATTCTGTCTTTATCAATGTGTTGCGACAAAGAAGGAACAATTTCTGTTAATCCATGACTCTCCTCTGAGACTCCCAGATTCATAGGCTGTTTGCTTATCAGCATTATTATTCATATATTCTCATAAACCATAGTCTGAAAAGTTGAAAGACATGGTTTTCTATAATTTTTACTCATTACCCCAAAGGTATTTCTTCCTAAATCTCTTTCTCTTCTTATATTGCTCTGCCAATACTAATGTATTATTTATTCCTACGTATTCTTTCAAATTTTCCCTTTTCTGGATTCCCATATTCCATGATTGGATACAATCACTTCTTGGATTTCATTCCCATGACTATTTTAAGACCATTCCCAAATTCTCTAACAGTGTTATTATTTTAATCCAGCAGGAAATATAGAGCATGGCTCATTGCAGGTACCTCCCAAATACGTGTTGCAAAAGTTAATCTTCCTAGAACTCATCTTGGCTCTAAGGAAGGAGACAATGGTGCCTGCCATTCAGGAGACCTGTGAGCACTAATCTAGAAGCTTTCCCAGAACTTGCTGTTGCTAGTTAATTCCTTCTCCATTCACCAGGCAAAGTGGAATTCTAAAAATATTTGTCAAAAAATAAAAGCACGAACAGGACACTTTAGTAGAGTCTCTCTCCCTCATTAGTGTACTGGAAGCATGGGACTCTGAGACGGTAGCATCTCATGCTTCTTCTCAGAGTCTACATTTGGGGAGAAACCACCCAGGAGGACCTCTAAACCAACATTTACCTATGAAGTAAGTGAGAAATATGCTTTTACTGTGTTAACTTTGTGTTGATGTGTTATCACAGCAAAGCCTAGCCCAGCCTCACTAATACAGATTTTAAATGAATGGTTGGAAACTGGGAAATGTTTCTAAAACATGAGATGTTGTCTATGTATAGATGAATAGACGTGTGTCTATGTGTGTATATGTGTGTGCTTACACACCACTGATCTACACTTTGACCCCTTTCCACAGCCTCAGTATCTTCATCTCTAAGATAAGGGTGGGGTTAGAAGTTTCTTTAGCTTGAAAATTCTTTGGAAGATTGCCTGATGCTTATCCAAAAGAGTCTTGCATTTATTCATGTCTTAACATTTTCTGAAGTCTTTTTAACCCAAGAACAGAGCTCAGGACTTGGACAGACTCTGATTTTAAGTTCATCCAAACCATCTCTTTGTTGCCTTTGCCCCCTTTAAGAAAATTCCAGATGAAAGCATAAATCTGCCACATGAACTGATTTGCTGCACAGCAAGATAATTCTTTTAAGTAGTTTCTATTATAGGAAAATTAATTTCAAGGCACTTCATACAGTTCTGGTAAAATCCTTCCACTCCATGGGGGTCCATGAGCAACATTAACTGTGCAGCATTTGCTGTATGCTTAGTTATGACTTGGTGCAGTGAAGGATGTTTTTAATTTTTTTTTAAGTTGAGCTCTTTGCAAATGCATTCTTTTTGTCCTTGTCCCTGCATGAACATTTAAAGAAAACTAGAATTAGAGATATTTTTAACAAGGACAAAATATTTTTTTCCTGTTTCATGTACAGGAACAGAAATAAATTATCCTGATAAAATTTTGTATCTTATTTATTCTTATTTCAGTATTGTTGTGTGAGTGTGATATAACACTGATTCATTTGAGGAGGTTATGAAAGTCAAATATAGAATCCATGTGCCAATGAGCACACTTAAAGTTTGAATGGTTGATAACAATGAACATCATCATCATCCAGCTCTCACCTGTCCAGTTTCGTTCATTCTGTCAGAGAACTACATACATTGTCTGCACACAAGTTTCTATCTCAGAGTCTGTTTCCTGGAGAATCTGACCTAGGAGCTGTAACATGCAAAATCATATGACATGCAAAGGGTTTTGTGGATTGGTCCCTTTAGATTTATTCTCCATTCAAGCATCCTTCTTAACTCACTCTCATCCAAATGCTTTTGGCTCCTCCTCCTCCTGTCCTCCTTGCTTTTCTCACAATATTCCCTCTGCTTAAAGCATTCTCCTTTGACTCTTCTTCTAGCTCACAGGTAGAACTGTGAACTGCATCTCCATCTTTCAAGGACCAGTTAATATCCCATATGTTATGTCTCCTATCTCCAGAATAACTTCTTTTCATATCAACTCTGAATCCTATTAGAACTGGTATTGGTATTATTTCACTTTATCTTAAGTTGCCTGTGGTACGGACTATAACTCCTTAGAGCAGAGTCTCTGAACTTTTTCTTGTTTTTCTCCCCCACAACAACTTTCACAGTGCTGAAATATAGTGACCTTTCAATACATGGTTTTGCTTGTGTCCACAGGGCTTATTAAACTCTGCTGTAGCTCATGAGGTGTTATACTCATTAAATGAACAGAGTCAGATGTAGTTTTCAGGGAAAGGTAATTATAATGGGCATATGTGAACAGAAGATACATTCCCATATTGTGCATTATTTACATTAACAAGCCATGTATTTATGTTCTACAAATTAATTAATACACTATAAATACTGCAGTAATGTTTACACAATCAATGGCATTAGACATTCAACAACAGTCCTCTGTGGTGATGAATCTCCCAGTGAAGTTATGTAATCTCAGGTGGCATTCCATAGGCTATGGTGCCTGGAAGATGTGAGATTTTACACTTCTAGACTTCTTTAATATCAAATCCAAATCTCTATGGAATACACTGATTTTACTTTCCTATGAAATATGAAGTAATAGTAAATATTGATTAAAAATTTAGCATTTAGAAAGTACTTCCACAATCTTTTTTTCATGTGATTTAGTTTGGCAGAAACCAAAAAAATATATTTTCTTTTGTGTTCCATTGAGAAACCAAAGTAAGGGCAAAAGAGCATCATTGTTATTGGAAGAACCCCTAATGTTTCAAATATACCCCATTTCCCATCCCATCTGTAACCTAGAAATCATCAGTTAGTTTGAGCCAATGACTGTTCGTTTCTTTATGGCCAAGATTTTCCCATCTTACCCAGCATTTTTTTTTCACTGCCAATATCTCCCTCAAATTGACTAGTAACAGAGAAGATATTTCTAGTCCTCTTTAAATATAACAAATACTTGTTCTAGTTGGAGGTACTGCCTCTGACTCTTGGGCTCTTCTGTCCTGGGAAACATTTTAAATAGCACTGGATGATGCAGGATCATGATAATCTTTATAAAATAGAGCATGTTGTTAGAACTTTGTGATTAATATAAGAAGTTGGGAACCTAGATTTTATGAACTAAGTCCCAAATACCAACCTTCAGCATAGCTGGAGACATTTACAAACAAGCTGTCTTTGTATCAACTCAAAGTGGAGACAGTAATTATAACTTGGAGATCAAACCTCATTTGCTCCACAGCAAATCCATAGAGTGGTCAAAAGTTGCCCTTTTTCTAAGGATTTGAATCCAGGTTGGCTTACTGAGACAATACTATTGCTATGTATCAACTGGATCTGTGATATTTACCAGATTGCCTGGGCCACTTGACCAGGCTTCTGATTTCTGTGTTAGATAAAAGCCTGATTTATATTTTTAATAAGAACTCTTTCAATTTATACTTCATTTTTCTATATCTGAGGGGTAAAGAAGAGGGAAAATATGTGACCCAAGTGGGACATTGGTCTTAAATCTATTAATTTGCACTGATATATTTCCCCACAGTTTGTCTTTTACCTCCAAATAATCGAGTCAGACAAAAAGAAATTGTCTCCTCTTGCTTGTAGAATTGAATTCTGATTAGGTTTTTCAGTTGGTTCTACCACATGTAAATGTATGTCTTCCAGTGCTGTGCAGTTTGTTGAATGAAGATAATCTGATATTCTTTGCAGGTCATCTAGGAACAGGTCATGCTTTTCAGCTCCCTCCTCCTGCCTCTTACCTATTCAACTTTCTTAAGGGAAAAGAAAATGAATTTATTAAAGGATTAACTTACATAAATATCCAGGTTCTGTGCTAGGAAAGCAGGGAAACTTCCAAACCAGGAAAAGTGACCCAGAAACAAGAAAAAATCAAAAAGATGAGTGGAAACTTTTATTCAGTTTTAGGTGATCGTATAGGATTTTTCTCTTTCATTTTTCTCCTTCCTATGGGCTGTGAGGTAAAAGTTGCTTGAAAAACAAAACAAAACTGTAAACCCATGAAGTATATGGGAATTTACTTAATTTTTAAAAGAGGAAAACAGTAATAAAACATTTTTTCAGAACTTTGATTTTCATCACCCAAAGTTCAATCTAAGATCATGAGTACTTTTAAGGAAGCAATCATGATTAAAACAAACAGCAATGAACTAGAAGTCAAAGACAAGAAATCTAGATTTAGGGGTCACCAATCAAGTATAGCCAGGGCAAACTTTCCCCATTTCTTCTCTTAGCCTCAAATTTCCTAACTGTATCAAGAAGGGCTTTGGGTCTGGAGCTCTTTCCAGCTTTTACTGTGCTGTATTTGTGGTCTCATCCCAGTTCTTCAGACTGTCATAATGAACGGTCAGCAGAATTGTCGATTTTGTGGTGCTCAACCTTAACATTCCCTGCCTCTGGTTTCTCATTGCATCCCTTCTTCAGTCATATGCCTCTTTCCATATCTGGAATACAGGGCCTTCACTTCAGCTTCTGGATTCAGGAAAGTATGTGACATCCAATCATTCCACCTGAGATGGTTCTTGGGCACCTTGTTCCTTCCCACTGGGTTCTCTGCCTTTTTTACTCTCTCAGTGTAAAGAGAAATTTTTAAAAAAAAGATTAATTTAATTTTGTGGTAATTCTAGGTATAAGGAAGCTGGGAGAGGCACTCACATAAGGGTGCCTATCTGTGCTTTGGGATGGGTCCTTCCTTCTTGGCTCTTGACAATATTCTGTGCATACAAGCTCATACGTTACCTCTGATGTGTTTGTAGTTCTACTAACAGCCCAGGTTTCCTGCAGCTACATCTATCTGACGTCCAAATCTGAAAAAAATGGAACATTCAACTAGGACTCACATTCTTAAAATCCTTGATATTTGCACCTGTGTCTATCAAAACAATGGATCATTCACCAGTTGTAGATATTTCTCTCCTCTCTCACACTCCCTGTGCTGCTGCTGAATTTGATGATTCTCATTCCACTTTAGGTTAGATGTGGAATTAAGAGAGTGTTAAGGGATACAGGGATAGAGGATCACACTCTCTACAACTTCAGGAGGCCCTGACAGCACTGTGGAGGAGGAGAGTTATCCCCTACTACAGCCTCATTTTCCAATGCCCTGCCAACACACCCCATTTTTGACATTTATAAATCCATCATACAACTACTTCCAATCAGGATGTCCCTAGTTATTCAGAATCATTCTTTCAGACAATGTGCTATATTTAGGATCTCTCTCTTCACCTTCCTGTACATCAGAAATAGCCCCACTGCTCTCTGGAGTATTTGGAAATGTTCATACACATGACTCATGCACAGCACAAAAGGCAGCAGCTAAATAAATTTTTCTGTGAAAGATTCATTCCTCTCTCCTTCCCATTTTTCTTCTATCACCAGTCTCTCTTTCTCTTTTTAAATTTTTCTTCTTTTTTTCCCTCCCTTTGCCTTTATTTGTTTCCTCTCTTCTGTAATCATAACTTGACCATCTACTTTGAGCAAGGTGCTATATGGAACTGGTCACTGTGGCAGCAACATGAGAAGATCCTGAGCTTCCACCTTGAGGAAATGACAGTGCAGTGGAGACATGGATGTGGCACAGGGCATCATAATGTAGGATGGTGTCAGGTGATGAGAGCTTTAGTGGCAGCCAGGGGGAAGCAAATCTTTAGGTGGGAAATCAGGAAAAGATTCCCAGAAGTCACACTTGGACTAACTCCTGGAACAGCAGAGTTTTACTAGAGGGTACAAGTAGAGAAAAGGGTCTCCAGAGAAGGGAATGTTGGGTGTAGAGAAGCAAGAGGGAAAATATCATGATCTAGGAGAACAGGTTGTTTGGCATTGCTAGAGTAAAATTATAGTAGATACAAGGGCAGAAAATGAGATTGAAGGACTCTACTTAAGGCACACATTTGTTTTGAAAAGGTAAGTAATTCCGATAGGTTATCATGAAGCAATGAGCAGAAAATCCTGACAGCAAAGCATTCAAATTAGGATCCCTGTAGGAGCTTCAAGATGGCAGAAGAGTAAGACATGGAGATCACCTTTCTCCTCACAAATACATCAGAAATACATCTACATGTGGAACAACTCATAAGAACACCTACTGAATGCTGGCAGAAGACCTCAGACCTCTCAAAAGAGAAGAAACTCCCCACGTACCTGGGTAGGGCAAAAAAAAAAAAAAAAAAAAAAAGAAAGAAAAAACAGAGACAAAATAATAATGATGGGACCTGCACCAGTGGGAGGGAGTTGTGAAAGAGGAAAGGTTTCCACACACTAGGAAGCCCCTTCCCAGGCGGAGACTGTGGGTAGTGGAGTGGGGCTTCCGAGCCACAGAGGAGAGTGCAGCAACAGGGTTGCGGAAGGCAAAGCAGAGAGATTCTCACACAGAGGATTGGTGCCAACTAGCACTCACCAACCCTAGAGGCTTGTCTGCTCAGCAGCTGGGACGGGTGGGGACTGAGAGCAGAGGCTCGGGCTTTGGTCGGATCCCAGGGAGAGGAGAGGGTTTGGCTGCATGAACACAGCCTGAAAGGGGCTAGTGCACCACATCTAGCCGGGAGGGACTCAGGGAAAAGGTCTGGAACTGCTGAAGAGACAAGAGACTTTTCTTGCCTCTTTGTTTCCTGGTGTGCGAGGAGAGGGGATTAAGAGTGCCACTTAAGGGAGTGCAGAGAATGGGCGCAAGCTGCAGCCGTCAGCATGGACCCCAGAGATGGGCATGAGACGTTAAGGCTGCTGCTGCTGTCACCAAGAAGCCTCTGTGCAAACACAGGTCACTCTCCACATCTCCCCTCTGGGGAAACTGTGCAGCCCACCATTGCCAGGGTCCCGTGATCCAGGGACAGCTTCCCTGGGAGAACACACAGCATGCTTTGGGCTGGTGCAATGTCACTCCGGCCTCTGCCGCTGTAGACTCGCCAAGCATTTCTACCCCTCCCTCCCCATGGCCTGAGTGAGCCAGAGACCCTGAATCAGCTGGTTCTTTAACCCCTTCCTGTCTGAGCAAAGAACAGACGCCCTCAGGCGACCTACATGCAGAGGCGGGTCCAAATCCAAAGCTGAAGCCTGGGAGCTGTGTGAAAAAAGAAGAAAAAGGGAAATTTCTCCCAGCACCCTCAGGAGCAGCAGATTAAATTTTCACAATCAACTTCATGTACCCTGCATCTGTGGAATACCTGAATAGACAACAAGTCATCCCAAATTGAGGAGGTGGATACTGGGAGCAACTATATATATATATTATATATATATATATATATATATATATATATTATATATATATATATATATTATATATATATATATATATATATACGGTATATATATATGATATATATACCATATATATATATATTTCCCTTTTTCTCTTTGTGTGAGTGTGTATGTGTATGCTTCTGTCTTTGATTCTTTCTCTATAGCTATGCTTTTACCATCTGTCGTAAGGTTCTGACTGTCTTTTTTTTATTATTTAATTTTTTCTTAATAATTTCTTAATTTTTATTTTAATAACTTTATTTTATTTTATCTTCTTCTTTTTTTTTCCCTCCATTTTATTCTGAGTTGTGTGGAGGACAGGCTTTTGGTGCTCCAGACAGGCATCAGGGCTGTGCCACTGAGGTGAGAGAGCCAAGTTCAGGACACTGGTCCACAAGAGACCTCCCAGATCCACATAATATCAAATGGTGAAAAGCTCCCAGAGATCTCCATCTCAACACCAAGACCCAGCTCCACTCAATGACCAGCAAGCTACAGTGCAGGACACCCTATTCCAAACAACAAGCAAGACAGGAACACAAACCCATCCATTACCACAGAGGTTGCCTAAAATTATAATAAGGCCACAGATACCCCAAAACACACCACCAGACGTGGACCTTCCCACCAGAAAGACAAGATCCAGCCTCATCCACCAGAACACAGGCACCAATTTCCTCCATCAGGAAGCATACTCAATCCACTGTACCAACATTAGCCACTGGGGGCAGACACTAAAAACAACGGGAGCTAAGAAACTTCAACCTGCAAAAGAAGACCCCAAACACAGTAAGTTAAGCAAAATGAGAAGACAGAGAAACACACAACAGATGAAGGAGCAAGGCAAAAACTAACCAGACTTAACAAATGAAGATGAAATAGGCAGTCTACCTGAAAAAGAATTCAGAATAATGATAGGAAAGATGATCCAAAGTCTTGGAAATAGAATGGAGAAAATACAGGAAACTTTTAACAAGGACCTAGAATAACTAAAGAGCAAACAAACAATGAAAAACAAAACAATAAATGCAATTAAAAATTCTCTAGAAGGGATCAATAGCAGAATATCTGAGGCATAAAAACGGATAAGTGACCTGGAAGGTAAAATAGTGGAAATATCTCCTGCAGAGCAGAAAAAAGAATGAAAAGAACTGACGACAGTCTCAGAGATCTCTGGGACAACATTACACACACCCACATTTGAATTATAGGGGTAACAGAAGAAGACGAGAAAAAGAAAGGGACTGAGAAAATATTTGAAGAGATTATAGTTGAAAACATCCCTAATATGTAAAAAGAAATAGGTAATCAAGTCAAGGAAGCACAGAGAGTCCCATGCAGGATAAATCCAAGGAGAAACATGCCAAGACACATATTAATCAAACTATCAAAAATTAAATACAAAGAAACCATATTAAAAGCAGCAAGGGAAAAACAACAAATAACACAAAAGGGAATCCACGTAAGGTTAAGAGCTGATCATTCTGCAAAAACTCTGCAAGCCAGAAGGGAGTGGCGGGACATATTTAAAGTGATGAAGGATAAAAACCTACAACCAAGATTACTCTACCCAGCAAGGATCTCATTCAGGTTTGATGGAGAAATTAAAAGCTTTACAGACAAGCAGAAGCTAAGAGAATTCAGCTTTACAACGAATGCTAAAGGAACTCCACTAGGCAGGAAACACAAGCGAAGGTAAAGAGCTACAATAATAAACCCAAAACAATTAAGAAAATGGTCATCGGAACATACATATTGATAATTACCTTAAATATAAATGGATTAAAGACTCCAACCAAAAGACTCAGACTGGCTGAATGGATACAAAAACAAGACCCATATATATGCAATCTACAAGAGACCCACCTCAGACCTAGGGACACATACAGACTGAAAATGAGGGGATGGAAAAAGATATTTCATTCAAATGGAAATCAAAAGAAAGCTGGAGTAGCAATTTACATATCAAACAAAATATACTTTAAAACAAAGAGGATTAAAAGAGACAAAGAAGAACACTGCATAATGATCAAGGGATCAATCCAAGAAGAAGATATAACAATTGTAAATATTTATGCACCCAACATAGGAGCACCTAAATATATAAGGAAAACACTAACAGCCATCAAAGGGAAAATTGACACTAACACAATCATAGTAGGGGACTTTAACACCCCACTTTCATCAATGGACAGATCATCCAAAATGAAAATAAATAAGGAAATAAAAACTTCAAATGATACATAAAACAAGATGAACTTAATAGATATTTATAAGATATTCCATCGAAAAACAACAGAATACACGATCTTTTCAAGTGCCTATGGAACATTCACTAAGATAGATCATATCTTGGGTCACAAATCAAGCCTTTGTAAATTTAAGAAAATTGAAATCATATCAAGTGTTTTTTCTGACCACAACACTATGAGACTAGATATGAATTACTGGAAAAATAATCTGTAAGAAATACAAACACATGGAAACTAAATGATACACTACTTACTAACCAAGGGATCACTGAAGAAATCAAAGAGGAAAAAAAAAATACCTAGAAACAAATGACAATGAAAACACAATGACCCAAAACCTATGGGATGCAGCAAAACCCGTTCTAGGAGAGAAGTTTATAGAAATACAGTCCTACCTTAAGAAACAAAAAACATCTCAAATAAACAAACTAACCTTAAATTTAAATCAATTAGAGAAAGAGGAACAAAAAATCCAAAGTTAGCAGAAGGGAAGAAATCATAAAGATCAGAACAGAAATAAATGAAAAAGAAATGAAGGAAACAATAGCAAAGAACAATAAAATTAAAAGCTGGTTCTTATAGAAGATAAACGAAATTGATAAACCATTAGCCAGACTTATCAAGAAAAAAAGGGAGAAGACTCAAATCAATAGAATTAGATATGAAAAAAGAGAGGTAATTGGCACTGCAGAAATACAAAGGATCATGAGAGATTACTACAAGCAACTCTATGTCAATAAAATGGACAACCTGGAAGAAATGGACACATTCTTAGGAAAGCACAACCTTCTGACACTGAACCAGGAAGAAATAGAAAATATGAACAGACCAATCACCAACTGTGAAATGGAAACTGTGATTACAAATCTTCCAAAAAATAAAGGCCAGGACCAGATGGCTTCACAGGCGATTTCTATCAAACACTTAGAGAAGAGCTAACACCTATCCTTCTCAAACTCTTCCAAAATATAGCAGAGGAAGGAACACTCCCACACTCATTTTACATAGTCCCCATCACCCTGATACAAAAGCAGACAAAGATGTCACAAAGAAAGAAAACTACAGGCCAATATCTCTGATGAACATAAATGCAAAAATCCTCAACAAAATACGAGCAAACAGAATCCAACAGCACATTAAAAGGATCATACATTATAATCAAGTGGGGATTATCCCAGGAATCCAAGGATTCTTCAGTATACGCAAATCAATAAATGTGAGACATCATATTAACAAATTGAAGGAGAAAAACCATATGATCATCTCAATAGATGCAGAGAAAGCTTTTGACAAAATTCAACACCGATTTATGATCAAAACTCTGCAGAAGGCAGGCATAGAGGGAACTTTCCTCAACATAATAAAGGCCATATATGACAAACCCACAACCAACATCATCTTCAATGGTGAAAACCTGAAACCATTTCCACTAAAATCAGAAATAAGACAATGTTGCCCACTCTCACCACTATTATTCAGCATAGTTTTGGAAGTTTTACCACAGCAATCAGAGAAGAAAAAGAAATAATAGGAATCCAAATCAGAAAAGAAGTAAATCTATCACTGTTTGTAGAGGACATGATACTATACATAGAGAATCATAAAGATGCAACCAGAAAACTACTGGAGCTAATCAATGAATTTGGTAAAATAACAGGATACAAAATTAATGCACAGAAATGTCTTGCATTCCTATACACTAATGATGAAATTTCTGAGACTAGAACTAAGAAAACACTCCCATTAACCCTTTCAACAAAAAGAATAAAATATATAGGAATAAGTCACTGATGAAAGAAATTAAAGATGATTCAAATAGATGGAGAGATATACCATGTTCTTGGATTGGAAGAATCAACCTTGTGAAAATGACTCTACTACCTAAAGCAATCTACAGTTTCAATGCAATCCCTATCAAACTACCACTGGCATTTTTCACAGAACTAGAACAAAAAATTTCACAATTTGTGTGGAAACACAAAAGACCCCGAATAGCCAAAGCAATCTTGTGAACGAAAAACGGGGCTGGAGGAATCAGGCTCCCTGACTTCAGATTATACTACAAAGCTACAGTAATCAAGACATTATGGTTCTGGCACAAAAATAGAAATATAGATCAATGGAACAGGATAGAAAGCCCAGAAAAAAACCCATTCACGTATGGTCACCTTTTCTTTTATAAAGGAGGCAAGAATATACAGTAGAGAAAAGACAGCCTCTTCAATAAGTGGTGCTGGGAAAACCAGACAGCTACATTTAAAATAATGAAATTAGAACACCCTGTAACACCATACACAAAAATAAACTCAAAATGGATTAAAGACCTAAATATAAGGCCAGACACCATCAAACTCTTAGAGGAAAACATAAGCAGAACACTGTATGACATAAATCACAGCAAGATCCTTCTTGACCCACCTGCTAGATAAATGGAAATAAAAACAAAAATAAACAAATGGGACCTATGGAAACTTAAAAGCTTTTGCACAGCAAAGAAAACCATAAACAAGATGAAAAGACAACCTTCAGAATGGGAGAAAATATTTGCCCATGAAGCAACTGACAAAGGATTAATCTCCAAAACATACAAGCAACTCATCCAGCTCAGTATCAAAAAAACAAACAACCCAATCCAAAAATGGACAGAAGACCTAAATAGACATTTCTCCAAAGATGGTATACAGATTGCCAACAAACACATGAAAGAATGCTCAACATCATTAATCATTAGAGAAATGCAGATCAAAACTACAATGAGATATCATCTCACACAGGTCAGAATGGCCATAATCAAAAAATCTAGAAACAATAAATGCTGGAGAGGATGCAGAGAAAAGGGAACGCTCTTGCACTGTTGGTGGGAATGTAAACTGATACAGCCACTATAGAGAACAGTATAGAGGTTCCTTAAAAAATGACAAATAGAACCACCATATGACCCCACAATCCTACTACTGGGCATATACCCTGAGAAAACCATAATTCAAAAAGAGTCATGTACCAAAATGTTCATTGCAGCTCTATTTACAATAGCCAGGACATGGAAGCAACCTATGTGTACATCAACAGAGTAATGGATAAAGAAGATGTGGCACATATAGACAATGGAATATTATTCAGCCATAAAAAGGAATGAAACTGAGTTATTTGTAGTGAGATATATGGACCTAGAGACTGTCATACAGAGTGAAGTAAGTCAGAAAGAGAAAAACAAATGCAGTATGCTAACACATATATATGGAATCTAAAAAAAAAAAAGAAAAGAAAAGAAAAATGGTCAGGAGAAGCTAGGGGCAAGACGGGAACAAAGATGCAGACCTACTATAGAAAGGACTTGAGGATACGGGGAGGGGAAGGGTAAGCTGGGACAAAGTGAGAGAGTGGCATGGACATATATATATACTACCAAATGTAAAATAGATAGCTAGTGGGAAACAGCTTCATAGCAGAGGGAGATCAGCTCAGTGCTTTGTGATCATCTAGAGGGGTAGGATAGGGAGGGTGGGAGGGAGGGAGATGGAAGAGGGAAGAGATATGGGGACATTATGTATATGTATAACTGATTCACTTAGTTATAAAACAGAAACTAAGACACCATTTTAAAGCAATTATACTGTTATAAAGATGTTTAAAAAAGGAATACTTAAACTAGAATAAAGTATTAGTTGTTTATATGAAATGCAAAAAAAGAAAAAAAAATAGGATCCCCTTTGCTTTTCTATTCACCCCACAGCAATGACTACCAAGTAAGTCCTAACAAAAGGCCAATTGTGATAAAGACACTCTTAACCATCTTATTTATGACAGAATCCTTGTCTCTATTTAACACAAACCAAACCCAGGCTGACCATTACCTGCCAGCTCATTTCTGTTTTAAGAAATATAGAATCTGTGTGTGTGTGTTCATGTTTACAAAATATATCGTTTATATAAAAGATTTTACATAATGATATATATGTTTCAAAAAAAAAGTACAGTGAATATCCATGTGACCAGTACCAATGTGGTTTAACACAATATTATTACTATTTAGCAAAAGTTGTTTTTAAACCATCTTTCACAAAAAAGTCATTAATGAGAACAGAGTTCCAGATGAAAAAACAATCACATTGCTGACACTCTGTGCATCTACAGTGTACCTACTCAGGGCTGGAAATCAGTAACTCAGCAGCAATAAGCATCCATTCAACACATATATAAGGAATGAGTGTTAAAATCTGGTATCATGTCCAGTATTGGGCTCTCCAGGGTGGTTAAGACATTTAGAAACCCATACTGGTGGCATCCATGGGTAGAATTTATGTAATAATGTGCTCTTGCAGAAACCAGTCAAGTCTTTTGCTTTCTCCTAGATTTTTTATTAATCTCAGTCAAATAATATTCTGTTAGGATTGAGCATGCATAGACAATATAAACATATATCTTTGAAACAATGTAATTTCACCTCACCTCTCTCCTTGCTAAGGTGTTTGAACAAGCAAAGAATGTATTTTATAACTTGAATTTCATTGGGGAAGTGGTGAAATAATTGGGTTCATAGAATAGTTCTGCCCTGAAAAAACTTCAGCCTTATTTGACATTAAGGATAACAAAATTGAAGCAACAAATAGAAACACCACTACATTGACTTTGCTCTAGTAACAAATACAATAAATCACCAGAAAATTAAACATTTCTTTCATAAGGACATAGCACTATAGAATGCACTTGGAAAAACATTTCTTTTTTTTTCTTGCAAATAATATTTAACAGTAGAATAATTTCACCAAGTGAAAATGTAAATAGAGGTCGAGTTTTTAAGACAAAATCACAGTTGCTCATTTGAGGTGGAAAAATGAATCAGGAACCTCAGTAGGTCACTCAACATTTCTATAGCCTGGAATGTTGTATCTCAGGGAAACCTCTAGGGCTCCACTTTTATTAAAATGTCTGTATTAGACCACTGACCATTCCTTTTGTGTTTAACTGTAGCTATAGGAAAACCTGCCTTTATTTAACCAAATCGAGCTCTGTAACTTCTTATGCATCTTTTACATCCAGTTTTTTGCTATGTTATGTCTTCTCTGAATTAAATGGATTTCTAATGAATTTCTAAGGGAACAAACAAGTTTCTGGATTAGACACAGTATTTAAAAGAGAGGTTGTCTGGTATTATGAAATCACATCATAGAGACAGCTACATCTTCTGCCTTCATGTAACATTAACTGGAAATTAGACAACAAGAGAACAACGTGAGAAATCAAATGTGATTTGAAGAAACAAAAAAGTTGAGAAGATCAGCCACATAACACAGGGAGATCAGCTCAGTGCTTTGTGACCATCTAGAGGGGTGGGATAGGGAGGGTGTGAGGTAGACACAAAAGGGCAGAGATATGAGGACATATGCATATGTATAGCTGATTCACTTTGTTATACAGCAGAAACTAACACACCATTGTAAAGCAATTATACTGCAATAAGATGTTTAAAGAAAAGAGTTACTTAATAAAAGGAGAATAAAATTGGGATTTAATGTTGGCAGTCTTGTCCTTCAGCTTTCTCTAACACTTAGAAATGGAGGAGGTCTCCTCATTAATTTTTCTCCAGTCTGGTTGCCTCCCTCAAGGGGGTTGGGGAGAAGCAACTTCTGACAAGTTAGAGGTGAGAGGCTCCTTCCCCAGATCCAATTCACTGAGACACGAATGAGACACTCAGTTGCCCAGCCACCAACTTCTGGATGCAACAGCACACTGTGCAGGTCTATCAGGGGTGATTTGGTAACCTGTCTCCCGTCCTAAAATGGTGAATGGACATCAAACCTCACTGTGTACTTTATAGGAACCGAATGTGGCAGCAACTACACTGACGGGGTAAAGTTCCAAACGTGACTCTAAGCCTTCCAATTAAGAGACCATAGGTGTTATTTCTCTCCAGCTTGAGGAAGAGATATCCCAATCGTACTCAATAAAGTATGTCAACTTGAGGTCCACACCTTCTTTCTTTTTTTTTTTTTTTTTGCGGTACGCGGGCCTCTCACTGTTGTGGCCTCTCCCGTTGCGGAGCACAGGCTCCAGACGCGCAGGCTCAGCGGCCATGGCTCACGGGCCCAGCCGCTCCGCGGCATGTGGGATCTTCCTGGACCGGGGCACGAACCCGTGTCCCCTGGATCGGCAGGTGGACTCTCAACCACTGTGCCACCAGGGAAGCCCATACACCTTGTTTCTTAATTCTGGTTCTTGGTGGGAAAACCTCGATAATTACCTCCCAAAGGGAAGGGAGCATAAGACGTGGATGGATATATACACACTCTTCATCATGGAAGAAACTTTTGAAAATCTCATCTTATTGTGGAAGGCTACTTCATCATTTATTTATTTATTTATTTTTATTTAACATGCTGACAGCCAGCGAGATCCAATCCATTTCTTCAAAAGTCCACTGTCGCGAGTCTCACGTCCTGGCTTCCGCCTGAGCTAGAACTTCTCTGGAAAAGCCTCCATTTCCTCCTTGATCCTGTTTTCTACCAGTGACGTGAAGCTGCTTGTCAGTGTTTGGAAGGTTATAGCTGACAAACACCTGTTTGCTGGTCTTTCTGGCTAAGCGATGGGTGAGGCCAGTGGACGTCGTGTCAGACGTGTCTCTGAGGAGGGCTGTGGACACTGGGATGGGGTCGTAGTGGGTGCACATGACCATGGCAAGGTTGCGCAGGTGCGGCATGTCACCCACCCACAGGAAGGGCGAGTCCGTCAGCAGCAGCAACTTTAGATGGTGCTCTGAGTCTCTGTGTCAAAAGGTATGTGTGTGAATCCTGTCACGGTGCCCACTCTTCACATTTCTCTGTGGGCATGCACCGTGTTTCCCACAGTGTCTTATGACAGAATTTGCAACAGTGAGAGCAGTGGCAGCAAGAATGCAGGGATCAGCATATGGCTGTCAGGGCTAAGGGAGCCAGCAGTATGGAACCCAGTGTTAGAGCAGAAACGTCTGACATGAAATGTCAACCAGTTATCAGAGTAGGCAGACCATAAAGCAAAAGTTTCCTTGTAATGCCCATTTGCATAAAGGGTTAACACAGGTAGAGCTATAGAAAAATTTACTTCAGTCCCCAGAAACAACAAAAAAAAATTCTATATTTTTTTCCCCATAAAATGATGCCTTATATGAATTTTCCTGACTCTAAATGTGTAGTGCTCTCCATGCCCAAATCCTCATGAGAATGACTGGGGAAGAGGAAATGTTAGCTACAAACTTTTTTATTTCAAGGAGCAGCTTCCCTTGGAACTAGATTGTTGTTATTAATGATGATCATTTTTGTTTACAACACAGTGTTACACTGTAATTATTTCCAGATATGAATTTCTCACTCATTTCTTCCCCTGAATTAGTTGACCTATTGCTTCCTACATATTTTTGTTATTACTTCAATATTCTGGATAAATAGCTTGCTTGTGGATAGAAGTGTTCTTCTGAAGTTCTGATAGATTTTTTTCTTTTTCTTATAAATTGCTCAGTAAAATTCAGGAACCTAAAAAGGACACCAGAAGTTATTACGTGTGATATTTTCTCAAACTATATTTGATTGCCTAGTGGCTCACATTAAGATAAAAGCTTCTGAACCAGCTTAACAAACAGCAAGCTTGATTGCTACCTGTTTTGAGAAACTGGATGACGGCATGCTCAGTGGCTTAATATGGAATCTGTTATTGGTAAGACAGTGAAGGTACCCTTCCTGTACACTCCCTAGGTGATTATTGGTGCATTCCTTAAAATTAGGGAAATATGTTTTCAGAGTGCCCTTCTCTAGCTTCTACATGCACACCTGTAGGAAGCATGGGTAGATGAAGAGATGCTAAAACAATGAGGCCACAAATGTCCATCAGCCAAGCTATAAAGCATAATTAATGAGCCTTCACCGACAAACCTGCTGTTTGCTCCATTTTTTGCCAGTCACTGTGTAAACAATTGAAGAAAAATACAAAATCCTATCAAAGAGGAGATATTACAGTATATGACAGGGTGCTATAAAACAATATAAGGTATTGTAATTTAGAACCAGGTTGAGTGTTTCAGATTTAAAGTGCTAAGTTAGTTTGGACAAGCACAAAGGAAGAAAAATGGAAGTCTTCCTGGAGGAGAGGGTCCATGAAAGATGGGTGGAATTTAGTTACACAAAGGAGAAAGGAAAGTCAATGCAAGCTGGCAGGAAAGCATGAGTGAACCTGTACCACCTACTTCTGACTGATGGCACTGCCATAATTAAATCATATCTCCATTACTTTCTCTTTGTTCTTACTTCAACTCCTCCTTGTGCTAGGTGAGTGAACAGGCTTCTATCTGCTGAATTTGTTCTATGTAATAATAAAATAATCTTGATCTTTAATGTGAATTTAAGAAAAAAGAAATTGATTTTTAGCTTCTGAAATCTCGATTAATTGATACCACTTACAACTACTTGGCAGTCTGAGATTTAAAAAGTCCTCAGGCAAAAATGTGCAGGAGCATTAGAAGGTGACATTGCATCCATTCCTCCATCTCAGGGCATAACCTTTCTCCTTGACCCACCCACCCAATTCTACCACTTGTCAAAATCAATCAATGCTTCCTTGAATTGTGCATTAATAGAGAAGGAGAAAATAAAAACTCAAAGGGCAGGAAATAAGTCAGGGTATCATTGAAGCCCTGAGCTAAGAATAAACAAACAAATCATGAAAACAAACAACAATAAACAGACAAATAAAAGAACAGAAACCATGGAGTAGACCATGAAATTAAGGTTATCCTAATTATTATTTTTTTAGGTTTTGATCATAGTTACAGGTGGAAATAAAACTCTGATTGGAAAGAAGATGGAGCATGGTTTTGTGTCTGACAGATTGCAGTGCATACAAACTCTCACACATTTGCTACTATTTACTCATGCATATGTGCTATCATTCACTTAAGAAACTTTTATTGAATATTAACTATGCATTAGCTAATGTTCAGATATATTTGGAATATAAAAATAAATCTGGCAGAGATATTACATAAAAAAGAGGTTATAACTGCAGTGCATTTTTTAAGATCTAAGAAAGTTATGGGTACAGGGATACAGAGAGAGCATAAAGAAAACAGTGATGCATCCTACTACAGTTTACAGGAAGTTAATGATTGTGCAGGTCCTAGAAACTTTAGGGTGTTCAAATGAGTAGGTTTTCAACAGAATGGGTGAAGGTAGGAGAAAAGGACTACAAAATAAGTCTCACATAAGGATATATCATGAACAGAGGCAAAGAAGCCTGAAACAGAAAAAATGTACTAGGAACAATGCAAGTGATCAGGATGGCTGAGCTCTGTGTTGTGATCCAACTTACAAAATCAAGTCGAAGCAGATAATTAAAGGCAGTTAATATCACACTAAAAAAGCCAGTTATTTTCAAACCATTTCAAAATAATTGTTCCAGTGAATAAAAGAAATAATGGAAAACAACAGGACTGAGGCTGGAGAAGTATAAGAAGACCCTTCTCTACTCATCCCTGTGTTCCCTGCCTCATGGCTGCTGTAGAAGTATTAACATGTTTTAAGAATAATAGATTTACACCCATTTATATATAGGTCTATCTTTCTGTCTGTCCATTCACCTTTCTATTATTATGGGTTTTGAAAGGTCTTTATATTTTTAAACAATGATTATTTTCTAATAATAATGCTTAACATTGGGAAATTTTCCCTCTGTGCATATGCAGAAAAATGGACTAGATTTAGCCTAATATGTGAAACAACCAAAAAAAATAAATAAAAGACAAAATATATGCAACAACAGTGTTCAAGCCACTGGACATTAGGCAACAAAGAATAGTGATCCCTGAACACTGGAAACAAAGAAGTGAGTCCTACAATCGTCCTAGCTTACTGACTTTAGAGAGTTTTCAATCCATGACACTAGGGAAAGAGAAATGAAGCAGATCCCAGAAACAATTCTGAGATATGCAGAGAGAATTGAGAACCTGGGGAGGCCAATGTAGCTAAAATTCATAGGAGAGAGTGCTGGAAAGGACATACTTCATAGAGAATCCTGGAGGTCTGGAAGGGATTGCCTGCGAGTAGTCAGCTGAGTACTGACAAGTAAATGCATGTGGAGGAACTGCTTGAGACAAGGTGAATAATCACCCGAAAGAATCAGAGAGCCTAGGTAGCACTTACGTAGGACAGAGAATAGTCTATCTCCACTGATTAAACTGAAAAACTCTTAATTCATTGGATAGATTAAGAAAAATACTCATAAAGGGTTTGGCTCACTACTCTAGACTCACCTAAAAACCCACTGAAACAAGAACTGAAGGGATAAAAGTGTTTTTGAGTGATATAATTTAATCCCAGATCAAAATTCAAGTATTTATAGAAATATATAATGTCCAGCACCTAACAAGATAAGATTCACAATGTCTGGTAGCCAACCAAAACTACCCAGGCATGCAAAGGAGCATGACTATAGAACACATGATGAGAAAAATCAATCAACTAAAATCAACCCAGAACTGACATAAACGTAATAATTAGCAGACATTAAGATAATTATATTCAAAAGTTAAAGACATGGATGATATTACAAAATGTTCCAAATAATATTTCTGTACATTAAAACTTCAATATCTGAGATGGAAACTGCATTGGATGGGTCTTATGGGCTATTACATATTACAGAGGAAAAAAATTGTGAACAGCAGTGGAAAATATCCAAAATGAATCATAAAAATAGTTTTAAAATGCAGACAGTTTGTTATGTCTAATAGAAGTCCTCAAAGAAGAGGAAAAATGGAACAGAAAAAGCAGTTTTTGAGAAAATAATAGTAAAAAATTTCCAGAGCTGATAAAAAGTATTAACCCACAGATCCAAAAAGCTAAAAACAATCCCAAGCAAAAGAAGCATGAAGAAAATGACACCAAAGCACATTATAATCAAATTGTTAAAAATCAGGAATGAAGATAAAATCTTTAGCCGGAAGAAGAAGACATGTTACATATAGAATAGTAAATATAAGGGTGACACAGATGTCTCATCAAAAACAATACACTGGAAGACACCTTGGAGAAAAACATTAAATCATGAAAAGAAAAAATAAATCAACCTTGAATTCTATACCAAGTGAAAAATATCTTCCAAAACTGAAGGTGAAATAAAGACTTTTTAAGATATGCAAATGCTTAAACAATTCAACAGCAAGAGACCCATATTACAAAACATGTTAAAGGAAGACCTTCAAGAAGGCTGAAAATAATACTACAAGGAAATATAGATCTGTACAAAAAATAAAAAGCACCTGAAATAATAACTACATATTAATCATAATTTTCCTTTTAAGTCTTTAAAAATAATTGACTCGTGTGTATATAGATGGCATTACTTTTTTAGAAAGCAGGTTAGCAGTTTCTTAAAAAGTTAAACATATGGGCTTCCCTGGTGGCGCAGTGGTTGAGAGTCTGCCTGCCGATGCAGGGGACACGGGTTCCTGCCCCAGTCCGGGAAGATCCCACATGCCGCGGAGCGGCTGGGCCCATGAGCCGTGGCCGCTGAGCCTGTGCGTCTGGAGCCTGTGCTCCGCCACGGGAGAGGCCACAGCAGTGAGAGGCCCGCGTACTGCAAAAAAAAAAAAAAAAAAAAAAAGTTAAACGTATATCTATTATACGATCCTGCCGTTCCACTCCCAAGTATTTACCTAAGAGAAAATAAAGCTTATGCTCTACCCTGTACACAAACATTTGTACACTAGCACTCAGAACAGTTTTCTTTATAATATCTAAAAACCTGGAAATGACCCAAATGATCTTCAACAGAAGAATGAATAAACAATCTGTGGAATACATAGAATACTACTTAGCAATAAAAATGAATGAACTAAAAATGAATGAACACAATAACATGGAAGAATCTTACAATAATTACCCTGAGCAAAATAAGCCAGACAAAAAAAAAACAAGAGTACTTGCTGTGTGCTTCCACTTATAGAAAACTCTAGAAAATACAAACTGATCTATGGTGACAGAATGCAGATTAGTGGCTGCCTGGGGAGGTGTGTGGAGGGAAAGAGAAGAAAGAGGAATTACAAAGAGGCACAAGGAGACCTTGGGATGTGATAAATATGTTCACTACCTTGATGCAGTTGATGGATTCATGGGTGTATATGTCAAAACATATCAAATTGTACTTTTAAAATACATACAGTTGATTTTATGTCAATTATAATTCAATAAACTGTTAAAAATAATACCTGAATGTGACTTTTTACTTAATTATTCAAAAGTGCTTTCATATATAGTAACTCATCTAATCATTTCATGGACTTTTGATAGCATTTAAAATTGTTACTATTATTTTGGCTTTGCAGAAAAGGAAACAAAGTCAGAATGGTATTAGTTGACAAAGACCACACAGCCTGCAAGTACCAGGCAGAGAAAGATCCTCACATCCTGACCTCTGGTGTTCACCATTATGTTTCTAGTCCGGTCTGGGCCTGAAATGCCCTCAGAAAACCCAGTACAGTGAGCTGGTGTTACTGGTCTTTTCTCACATCCATCTTTCTGTACAGTTTGGGAAGGTTAGCAAACTACATCAGATTAATTCCAAATTGCATATGCTACCTAACTTTAACAGAATTTGTCTTTTTTGCTGCTGCATATTTTCATGATATTTGCACCAGGCCAAATATCTAGGGTTTGTTAAGAGATGGCATCTGGCTTGAGTTTCCTCAGATCTCCCCAGGCCTCTGAACTTATAGCGCTTGTCACTGCTTTTCATTTAACAATGAATTATCTATTTCCCCCCATGCATTTCATGTCACCACTTTTATGATTATGTTACTCCATTTGTTTGTTTTGATTTTTTAATGCCCTACATCATCAACTCAGTTTTACATTCCTTGAACATAGAGATAGTGGATATGCTGGTTTGCTTCCCTGCAAAATATGTCAATGGGCCCCAATACATTTTTTTACTTTTAATATATGAGCAAATAATTTTTGTTGATGTGGACACTGATTTTTTTAGTTTCTATGCAGATATTTCATGAACACTTTTTATATTCTTCCATCATTTCCTTGCCTCATTCCTGCCCCATAAATGCTCAAGCTGCTACTTCCTCTTCACCCAAAATAATTAATATTTTCAGTTGTAAGTTTAATTTTTATCTCACGCTCCATTTTTTAAATTAGAAATTTAAAGGAAACTCACAAAAATAAGAGCAAGATGAAATAATTTCCTGTAATAAGGCTAAACTGATATCTATCAGAAAGGGATAAGAAGGGAATAAATACACTGACCAATTCTAATCAAAACAAGGATAATGGAAATTTAGTTTGTAGAGGTTATTGTGAGGAAAAAAAAAAAAACTGGAAATTTTTGTCCACCCAGTTTTGGTCCTCCTACTAAAGAACTTTTATCTTTATCTGGAATTTGGGAATATCTTCCAAAATATTTACCATGAGGAAATGGAAGGGTTTGTTTAAGTTAAGTTTTCAAGATGGGTAGTTGATTGCAAGCTCAATAGCACAAGAAAGTCAGAATGATTGGTTCACTAATCAAGATTATCAGCTAGGAGTCAAGATTAGGAGGGATGAGCAAAACCCCTTTCTCACATCATTAAATCCTGGGCCAGAAGTGGGGAGAGGCCATGTCAGTCTCCCTCTGTCTTCATTAACCCTTTCACACTTAGGAACTGAGCTCCATTGCTCAAGTCTCTTATCTCAAGTCCTTTAGAGAAAGCTCTATGAAGGAACAATGAAAATTTATCACTTATGAATTATTCATTGTTATCATTATTAGCTCTCATAATTCCAGCCACACTGCTCATGTGGCTCTGTATTTTTGCTTAAGTCATATAAAACTCAACTGTGAAGATATTAGTAGGCATACCATGGGGAATTTTGGGGACCTGGTTTGGCTGATTATAGCTGCCTCCAATTCTACTTCCAGTGATTTTGTGTACATATAACTCTGTAATTTTAAAACAAAGTTTCCAAAACAGTGAAGAGTATCAAAGAAATAACTTGAAGACAATGAGTGCTCTGCCTTGAAGACTGATATCTGGGCAGGGCCAGCTTCATGAGCAGCAATAATATCCACCCTTCATCTAGCCTGTAGTGCAGTTGAGACAGGGGTGGTGGCCAATGTATAGTAGGATGGTAGACCATTTCTTTTTTCTTATGACATCTCAAGCAGTCAGCCATTTATGGTATAAAATCATCTCTTCCTTTGATATCCTAAATGTCCTTGATACTGAACCATTGGTTGAATTAGCCCTAACCTCATAAAAACACAAATATTTAAGTAAGAGGTTACATTCCAGCCTCTGGCCCCTTATTGTAAGTGTTCATCAGATTATTTCCTCCAAATCAATTGGAAAGGGAATGGATTGAGAGCATAGCTTGGGAAGAGAGGAATTGACAGCCAAGGGATCCAGAAGAACTGGTCTGGCTGCAAGTGTGATGCTAGCCACTCACTGCTCTGTGTTCCCATCTCCAGGAGTCCTACTGGGATTCTTATAGATTTTGGAGCTTATCTGTCAGGCTATGGAGAGAAGCTAGTTTCTACACAATAGTGTAAACTTAATCTTATGGTTATTTCTTTCTCTGCCATCAGTACATGCCAAAACTCTAGGAAGAACTATTTCTAGGGTACTGTTAAATGGGAAAAATTGTCCCTCAGGCCTTCTGTTTTAGAAGATGGAGAAAGAAGGTAGTACCTATTCATAGAACTTCATGTCTATTTTATCCCTTTCAACCACAAAACAACCTTGTAAAGAGAATATTATTGAACTCTTTTTCTATGTGAAGTGTACGGGAGGTTAAAGTTCTTTGGACCCTCTTAGGGTCCGTGTTTGAGTCTGAAAATGAAACTGATGAAAACAATTTAACAGGAGAAAAGATACAATGGTATTTAATGTAAGTTTTAAATAACACAGCTGATTTTAGAAGGAAACGAAGACCCAAATAAACAGACCTGAATATTTTATGAAGAGTGGGCAGTCGTGGAGGAACATGACAGGTTAAGGAGTATGAAGTAATTGTAGTAAACTGGGGGAAACTTAGCAAGACCTGTTTGTTAGAATTCTCCCTGGTGTCTCTTTGTTTTTAGAGATAAGGATGCTCTTTCCTCTGGGTACAGAGAAGACACCTCCCACCGGAGGGTTTTATGACTTGTTCCAAGGAAGAACAGCAATTGGGTGGGAGAGTGAAGGACAAGGGGATAATCAGAGTGGTGTTCTTGCATCTGCTGTTTTCTCAAAATTTTTCAGCTTCAATACGCCAGGAGCCATATTTTGAGGTAACATATCCTGGACCTCATCAGAAGAAACAGAGACTCAGAAAGTTTAATGGTCCATTTATTCATTCATTTGACAAATATTTATTGTGTCCTTACTAAGTGTCAGGCACTGTTAAATGTGATGGGGATACACCAGTGGGGAAAACAAAGAAAAAGAAAAAGATTAAATTCTATGCTGTAAGCAGCTTGCAATATCATGGAGAAAGCCTCCAATTACAGTCGGTGGCAGAGATACACTTTCAGCACAGTTCTGTACCCCATGTTTGCTCATTATATATGGTCACCAATCAGTGAGGTTAAGTCAGGAATTTCATTTACTATAAAGGCTCAGGGTCTTTCTACAAAAATGTCCCAAAGGTCCATAATTCTAGTAATGCAGGATGAGGAGGAACTACATCCATCTGTTTTCTCTGGCTCTGTAGGTCTCTTTCCTTCAGGCTGGGTTTCCTCTGGAAGATGACAGTTCTAGATATTCAGGCTAACTTTTAACACATTAAGTGCAGGGGGCTGTAAGGTCAAAAAGCATATGTTGTTGGTCCAGGTCCTACAGTTTTTGGGGCTGATGTGAGGACTCTGCTTTGGAAGGGTCTGGTTTCCCCAACTCAAATGATGCCCTGGCCTTGAACTTCATTATGGCTGATGTGTTGCAGAGACTGTATTTTCCTCTGCTTCTGATAAGCAGCACTGTGTGTCATCCTGCATGGCTGCCATGCCAGGGAAAGGGAAAACTGTGTCCTGCCCCATTGTAAGGCTTTCTTGAGGACCTTCCAAAGCCCAGATTTTTTCTGAATTGAGGTGAAGCAGAATGATGATTGCTAGTAAATCAGGGAGGGGTGGGAGTCTTGGAGCTGAATATCCATGAGACTGCTGGTGATATTTACAGGCACAGGTGTGCCCACACTCACTCACGCCTACACACACACACACACACACACACTTGCACACACAATCCCCGGTGGAGCAGGGAATTAGTCAGCAGAGGCCTGACAAAGTGCTTCCTACACATGCTGTTCTGTCAGGCGGCACAGCTTCTTGGGCTTCAGAGGTAATTACATGGATTTTCTGTCTTGTACTTGCAAAAACACAGCCCAGCACAGCGCTGCCGCTGTTGGCTCATCACTGGCGAGGCCTTCGGCACTGTCAGGCAGCAGCCTGCAGGAGAAAGTTTACATGCTCTCTTTTAAGAATTCAAACCCCAAGAAAACACAGGAGGTACCAGTGGAAGGAAGAGAGGTGAGAGTCAACATGGGGGAGAAAGGTGTGAAGTTTCTCTTGGATAACCAAGCAGGACATTCCAGAGAAAGTGGAGGTACACAAAAATAGGGAAATTGCTGCAGAGAAGGCTGCAATCATGCTTGTATTGATGAGTTTTACTTTATTTCCCTTCATCCATCAGCATAATCAGTTGGTCAGTAATAACCATTTTGCTTTCAATGGATCTATCCATCAGTCAACACTTATTAGACCCTACATACCCCAAATTCCAGTCCAGAGACACTGTGTTTCCCTGGGGTGGGTATCAGGCATAAATCACAGCCTCTGTGCACAGGGAGCTTACATGTGAGGTGGGAAGACAGTCTCTCATTTCAGGAAAACTGATGAGAAGGTGGTTAGTGATTTGTGAGCAATTGGGTATGGAGTGCAGGCCTGATATCAAATCTCTACCCACCATTTGGGGATGTTCCCTTTTCTAGTCTTTATCTTAACATGAATTATAACCAATAAATGGTGTCAAGAAACAGGGATAAATAGAAGACAAATGTACTGGGGTATTTCACATTTTCATGAGCAAAAGGGAAGAAGGGGTAGACCACAGTAAGGAGAAAAACATCCTGAGGACCTATTGTGTACCTGAGAGGTGGCCAGTGTAATGCCATGAGGAGTGTCAGAACCAGTGTGCAGTCTTCCATATGCACCTTTCATGTATATTGCATGGGGATCTGATGCATAAACTGTGTGAATGGAAAACTGCAGATCTGAAGCAGACTCATCTTCAGGTTGCCGAAATGACCCTGGCTGTTATATCAGGACAAGGTCATAGCTACCCATGTTGATCATGCATGGGTTTCTGAATTTCCTATTCCTATTGATTAAGTTTGAGGGCTTCTATGTATTTGCACTGATAGAATGCTGACCCAGACCCTGTGGAGACCTTGAAATCATTCACAACATAAAGAATTAGAGACAGAGACATAGAGGACAAATGTATGGATACCAAGGGAGAAGGGGGTGGGTGGGTGGGAGGAATTGGGGGATTGGGATTGACACATATAAACTATTGATACGATGTATAAAATAGACAACTAATGAGAACATACTGTAGAGTACAGGGAACTCTACTTAATGCCCTGTGGTGACCTGAATGGGAAGGAAATCCAAAAGTGTGGGGATATATATATATATGTATAGCTGATTCATTTTTCTGTACAGTAAAAACTAACATACATTGTAAAGCAACTATACTCCAATAAAAGTTAATTTTAAAAAAAGAATTAGGAAGAGGCCTGGACTAAGGATGGGTTTATGATTTTGCTAGTAATTAGCTCTGTGATCTTGAACATAGCTGAAGTTCTTTAATATCCTCAAATCATTTGCACATTCTTAGGCCCACTTCAGGTGTCCACCATGGTTGGTGGTTTCCTCCAGCATTAGCAGCCAGTCAGTCTCCTGCATTTCCAAGTTCAGGTTCCTCTCTGGGTCTTCACTCAAAATATTCTCTGTCTCAAGTGCTTCCCACTCCCTCAGTCTATCAAAACCTGGACATCCTTCTGGGCATGACTTAAAGCCACTCCCTAACTGCAACCTCACCATCCCTTCAAGTCTACATTTCCCTTCCTCCTCTGAAACCCTAGAGCAATGCATTAGTCCAAGTAGTTAAGCCTTAGAGGCCACATGATGTAATTTTTTAATAGTTGTATTTGTGTTTTCCCTCCATGTTTCTAATAATACATGGCACATTAAGGCACTAGATAGAGATTGACAAAATTGTTACTGGTATTTTTTATTACACCTCTCAGGGGGCTTAACATGATTAGGAAAAGCAACCAGATTCAGATTAGGAGATGATTGTCCTGAACCATGGGGAAAAAAAGGAAGAAAGAAACAAAGACAGGAGTTAGTAGGGATACTTGTTAAATGATTCATCTCCAACCAGGACTAACATGTTCAGACTTCTTTTCCATTCCATTTCTCTGCTGATTATCTTGTCTTGCTCTTTAGGGATTTCTCAGCTTTATCAGTTACATAAATGAAAAAAAAAAATGATTGAACCTCAAGGTTCATCAAAAGGTAGATATATTTTCTACCTTTTGATAGATACCTTCTACCTATCTACCCTTGCAAATTCATTGCTAGAAAACAGACTACTTACTATTTCAGTTTATCAAATGTTATGGCTCATGATTACTTCATGAGGTAGATGCTACTTTACTCCCATTTTAAGGATTACAGAACTGAAGCTCAGGGAGATTAAGTAATAGGTTCAAGGTCATATGCTAGTAAGGTATGCTGAATTCAAATCTGGGTCTGTCTGATTTCAGATTCTTTTCATCACTCAAGCTTCATAAGTTTAATAAATGTAACAAGCAGTGTTAATTTCTGAAATGTGCAAAAATATGAGTAAAGGAATTAGTGGTTCAGAGTTTAGAAAATGAATTGAAAGAATGATTTGGGTGATTGGGGAAGACTTTTGCATAAGTGAGATGTAGGTTTCTATATTACCTAAACAATTCTATAAGCGGTGCATTTTTGTAATATAATGATGTTTACTATATGTAAGGTATAAAGGAAAAGTCCTTCAAGTTAAAAACAACAACAGAAAAGAAGCAACAGAAAGTTTCAAGTGGACACAGTGGATGTAAAGTTTTACAAAGAGGGAAAGATTCCCTCTGGGTGATGTGATCATTCTTCCTACTCACTAGAGTCCCATTTGTAGTACTGAAATAACCTTAAATAGACTGTAATAGTAAATGACTCTGCTATAGAACAACAATTTACAGGTGTGTTCATTGCTTGCAATAGCAGTGTTCTAAGCAATAGTCATGTTTCAGATTCTCTAGCTCTCTCTCTCCCTCTCACTCTCTCTCTGTCTCTTTCTGTTTATAAGAATTTTTCTGCAAAGTTGGTAGCTAAAAAACAAACATTTATTTCTCCTCTTTGTTGAAACCCCATTAAAATGACAATTCAGGAATAAAGAATAAGCCCACGAATACAAAGAAAGTTAGACGGGAGAAAACATCAGACTAGAACTGTCAACAAAATTTTTGAATAAACAGATTGATGGATAATAGCTAATTTAATAGATTAGAGAATGAGTAAGCCTGATTGCTCGTATAGGATAAAAAGCATAGAAAGAAGTTTGATTCACTCTTCCAAGCCCAGTTAGAAACTGGGGGTACCAGATACTTTTGAGGTTGAAGGTTTCAGGCTGGATTTTAAAATCGAGTGGATTTTTTGGAATTCATAAAATGAATAGTTAGAAACCAAGGTTCCATTTCCAAATCCATACTGTCAAGAAAATTCCCTTCCTCCATCCAGAAGAATAAAGATGTACAACAATACCCTTGACCCAGAGATCACAGGCAAAGCTGAAAGATAGGATAGCAGTCTATCCTGAAAATGAATTTTTTTTTTTTTAAAATCTCAGAAGTACTGTGGTATTTCCCTTCTACTGTGGTATTTCCCTTCCCTTAACAAGCTTCCGAAATTGTCTAAGCCAGACTTCTAGCCCATAGGCAGAAGACTGGAATATTATTCTTAAAAAAGAATGTTATTCTAAATGAATATTATTATAAAGAGATTCTCCAGCCCAGGAGAAACATTTACAGATACTGATAAAGACAAAGATAATGAGACAAAAAGCTCCCCATCATATCACATTGTGGTGATGTCCACTATGCAACAAGCCCTGCTCATGTCACAGATAGTTCTGGTCAGCTTATTTTGGTCTCACTCTTGAGTATAGATATCCAAGGTTCACCATTTACTTGTTTTATTTTGTTTTTAAGTAAAATATCTTACATGAAAGATGAAGACAAAAAGAGAAAACAAACAATGTGACAAACTAAATGAGATAGAGACAAAGTAGGAATAAGCTGAAAACCTCAATAAAACTATAACTGAGTCTTCCAGGAAGCATCATTTATTTATGCATTCAACAAATATTTATTAAGCAGAGCATAAAACATCTATGCTGGTCACTGTTCTTGGTACTTGGTATATGTGTAGAATAGCTCTTGCCTTTTTGTACCTTATATTTGGTGGATGAGAGACAATATTTCACCCATAAAAACCTGAATAGAATATTATAAACAGAATTATTTAGAAAATGTTTAAACATTTTTTAAATGCATAGTTATAATACAATACAAATAAATAGAAGAGTTGGAATTGAAATTTAAAATAATTTCTTAGACACAAAATTATAGATAGAAAATATAGAAGAAAATATAAAATAATGAAGTACTTAAACCAGAAAGCCCAGTATTCTGTGGAAATGCAGAAAGCGAGAAAAGATAAAATAAATAATAGGTGTGAAAGAGGAGTTATCAAAACGATAATAAATTAAAACGTCCCAGAGTGGAGAGACATGTTTCCAGATTGGAAGGAGTCATTAAATTCAAGCCAGGGCACATCTTAATGAATTTTCTGAATACTGGTGATTTGTCCCACACAAAGGATCATGGATTAGATGGTATGAGATTTTGTGTTTGTAACATCAGAATTGGGAAGAAGAGGAGATAAGCTTTCAAAAGTATGAGGGAAAACTATGAATAATTGGAATTTACTCTTGGCCAAGCAATCCAGCAAAACTGAGGATTGAATGAAGATTCAAATGTGAATGACCTCAAGTAATTTATTTCCCATGCACCCTTTCCCAAGAGGCAACTGAAGTATGTGATCATCCAAAATAAAGAAATAAAAACAGATGGAGGAAGATATGAGGACTGTTAAAAATAGGCAATTAACAATCTAAAAATATTTTAAAATATTTAACTATAAAATAATGGAATGCATTTATTCTATAAGACATGCCTCAGGTAAAACCATGGTTTTAATATTATAAATACCCTAAGGTTCTGCCAAACTAATCTTTCAAAGAAAATCCCCTACTCAAACTTCTTACTGGTACACTCTTTGGGGATAAAGCTAAACTCATCAACGTGATTTAAAAAAACAATTTATGATTATAAAAGTTCATGTGTCATCTCTCTCTCTTTCCATCTCATCACCCAGTGACTACCTTTTGTATGGAATTCCTTGTGACTTCTGAAAATCACTATGATTTCTTTGTTTCTTTCCTTGCACTTGCTCATCCTTCTGCCAGGAATGACTTCTCTCCTTTCTGAGTGACATCTTTTTATCTGTCAGGTTCAAGACAAACATCATCTCTCCAAGAAGCCCTTTCTCACCCTCAACCTCACTTGGCCCTGACACTAGCAGGTGTCCCTACTTGGCTCTTATAACACATGCGTTTCTTTTATCAAGGAATGCACTCACTTGATGTTAGTATATTTTTCTTCCTCTTCCAAAAAAATGTGATCTTCTGAAAGGTGAGAACTATGTTTTATTAATTGATGTGTTCTCTGTTCTTAATATAATACTTAAGCTCCTAATATTTTCTCATTTAATCTTCAAAATTATCTTGAGAAGGAATGATTCTTTACCACACAAAGAGTCTGAAGCTCAGAGAGAATTAGTGACTTGCAAGAGATCAAACCTTTAATAACTGATAAGATCAGATTCAAATCCAGGCCATTGGGACCCTATAGTTTTTCCTACACCATGCTGGGGTACACTGGGTGCTCAAGAAATGAGCCTTTACCAAAGAGGCTTGGGAGTAGGATACCTCAGGCCTAGTTTTAATCTGACAACAGCCAGCTATATCATTTTCAGAAGATCATTTTGTTTTTCTTTTACATGGCTTCCCCTGGGTCTGACAGCCACTTTTCTCCAGCATAGGCACCCATGTCTTTTCAGTGGCATGCTACTTGATATAATGAGTATGAAAGTTCTGTGAAGTATCCAAAGTACAAAAGATGAGGTGGTGTCTTTTAATTACAACCTGATCTATACTTAGATCTTTCAAAATGGATTTTCTTAAATATGGGCCTTCATGCTTACATTCTTCCAAACGAGTCATACTTTCCTTTTCTCGACATCTGCCTTCTAGCCTGCTACATATTTCAACTGCACAAAGATGATGTTATATTCATATATTATAACTTCTTGACAGTTTGGATGAAAATAAAGGAAGACGACTATTAATATTATTAAAGCCATTTAAATTACATCTCCACCTTAAACATTACACAGAGTTAGTAGAGACAATCAATATAAGAAAATGGTAAGAAACAAAATTAGTCAGGCAAGATGTTTTATTTGAAAGCTTTTAGCAAAAAGGTCCTTAATAGGTGGGAACTGAAAAAGATTAAATCTTGTTTTGACAGTATCCATTTAATACAGAGAAATATGTTGGAGTATGTAAAAAAGTCATTTTTTAAAGACAGGAAATTTGATACAATATAGTTTTAAAAGATTTATTTTTGTTGAAAAATAGAATTCTCTCTATATTATAGCTCTACATCCTATTACTTCCATTTGATACTGAAAAATAGAAAAAGATAACTCATATCTAAAGAGACATTTATTCCAATGCATTTTCAATTCATATTACCCATCTTCTCTTAGCAGTGAAATTCATACAAAAAAGTGTATTTTTTTCTTTTCCTCCTTTTATTTATATATCCACAATCAGACATTCCATAACACTATCTAAACAATGGTATGCATTAACAAACAAACATAGATCAATAGCTATAATTTGACACACATGCACCGTTCTCTATTGAAACATCAATGGTCTAAAAGCTGAGTGGGCATAGCTGGAAAAAATATGCTTTGCAGACACAATGCTGGAAGAAGATTAAATAACCAGATGTCAGGGAGGAAAAAATTCAATGAAACTAAACACATATTGTAAATGTACAGGTATTCTATAGAGCTAAACTGTTCAGGATTAATAATAAGAAAATTATCTTCCACTTGCAGTCATTCAATTACTATGTGTGCAAATATTTTCGATTGGATGTTTCCTATTCAAATATTTTATCTACATAAAGATCCCTGTTGGGAGTCAAGTCAGAACTAGGATATGAGTTGCACAATACAGTCCAATCTGAAAACAATATCTTAAGTTACTATAGAGCCTTTCTTAAGAGAAACCACAGATGACTTGTGTCATTCAAATTTATAGCTGTGTGGTAGAGCAATGAAAAGGGCATATATAACTTAGTAATGGGCTCTGGCAGCTGAGAGAATCCAAGTTTATGAAGAGCATTTGATTGAAAATAGATGAAATTCAAGAGTATGTCAACTCAGCCAGCACCTACACACACCACAAAGCAAATAGGCCATTTGCCATTTTTTTATAAGGCAATATGGATGTGGATAGGGCAGTGCACCAGGGAAAGGGGCCATATGACATTTTTATCATTTTCCAATGTTATAATATGGAAGAATTCATTGTAATTACATGCAATAGAGGCAACGTTATCTCCTACAATGAATAATTCTTTAAGGATTGACTCTGGGCTTTCCAGCATGCTCAAAAGTGACCACATCAAGAGGAAATACCTGTTTATCTTAGAAAACATTTAACTCACTTTTTAAAAATTGTAGAATTGTAGGTCTACAAGCATTGTTACACACACATCCATAGTTCTGTAATTCCTGAAAATGCTTAAAGAGTGCAACCTCATTGCTTTTATAAATATCATGCATATGAGAAGGGAAGAGAATACATTAAACCAAGCTATTTGCTTATGTAAATGTTATATGTCAGAGTCTGTCTATAAAATAAGAGAATGAGGAGAGGAAATAGATTGTACTATGAGGTTTAATACTGGATGAAATTACATAGGTGGAAGAGGACACAAATAGAGAGGTTATCTTACCAGAGAAAAACAACTGAGAGAAGAACAAACCCATCATTTAGAACAGAGATATCAAGACAGATATGAAGGCTTCTGTTCACAGATTCAGGAGTGGAGATCAAGACAAAAAAACAAAAGGCCAAGGCCATTGGAATAGGCATGATGTAAAGGGCTATATAAAGACTAGTCTACATTTTAAAAATTACCCAAACATCTATTTTAATTTTGCCTAAATAATTTCATGAGCAAAAGATTGATAGATATAGGTAGATAAATGATGATGATGATGATGATGAAGAAAGATAGATAGATATAAAAGTTTTTAACATAAATCAGTAAGAAAAACATACCAATAAAATTAATTGACAAAGGACAGGTTAAGACATACAGCTAACCAATAAACATACATAACAATATTCAGCCTCACTAGTAAGCAAAGAAATTCTAAATAAACTAAGCTGATCTGTAGTCCATCAAACTGGCTAATGTTCTATAAAGACACATCACCACAGCAAGACTGTGACGATATAGGTACTCTTTGTTAATACTATGTTTCTTTAGGATATTTTAGGAGAAAAAGTGTAAGAATTTTGCATTCCTATTAACTATCTCAAGAAATTCATTCTATGTAAAAAATAGTGTGCTTATGCAAAGATTTAACTGTACATATTAATTTTAACATATATGCCTAAACACACCCTAACATATCAACCATTCACATATATTTAGCATAGTCTTTCAGGGAAGCCTAAATGGAGATTTGTCTCTTTCCAGGGAATTGGTAAAGTGACATCTGCTTCTGGTCCTCTTCATCTTCTTTGCAGGTTTTAAAGTACATGAAGAAATAGAGTTAGAGGTAGGGCTCCACAGAACAGGTCTGAGTGCTGGGAGAAAGAAGGCTTTAAGGAAATGTTAGGACATTGATTTGAAGAAGGATTTTATGAGACCCTGACTACAAACTGCACTGTTTTGGGTCCCTAGAGACAAAGTTCAAAAAGCTTTGAGATCAGATGTGAGGACTGGATATAGCATAGTGATGCTTTTACACAGCTTGAGGTTTTAGTAATGTTGAGGAAACTGGGAGAAAGTCAGCCCCCAGGAAATGGGAGCTATGTTGATAGGGAAAGTCTGGTAGCAGTGGCAGCAATAAGGTATTACCCCCATGAGGCCTTCAAGAAATAGGCATCAACTGAGGCTGAAATGATGAAACCATGGAAGGAGTTTCCGTGTGGACATGCATGACACAGCTGGGAATCCAGAGACAATTGAGGACACTCTTGCAGGTAATAGTGGTAAAAAACCACTGACCAGAAACATTGTCAAAATCAGCAAAGAAATTCCCTCACAGCAACCCTAAACAAGGGGTACAGCTAAATGCCATGCAATTCCCAAGGTGAAGCCAAAAAAAAAAAAAAAAAAAAAAACTTTCTGGAATAGGATAGAAGCAGTAACTTTGAGAATTCTCACAAATGTCCTTCAATATGGAGCAAACTGACTATATGCTATTTGTTTTCCTTTTTTAACTGATATGTTGTAGAAAACAGGGAATATGAATGACAGGCGTGTGTCTCTGATGGAAATGAATGCTCTGGATCCAAACATTCAGTGGGAGAAACAACTCAGTCTACCCAAAATGTGAGTACTCACCAACTAGATGAAGTGAACCTACCTATAGAACCTATAGCATCTCAAAAGCAGAGGAAGAGATGAATGAGGGAATGCTGATAAACCTACTGGGCCCAGCAGATTGGAATGGGGCCAGGGCTAAAATAAAGAAACCTATACAGTTTTTTAGCTAGCTCACTCTGGCTGGTATTTGCAAACATTTTTTTCCCCACTTATAGGAATCAGAACCTGGTCTTTTAAAGAGTATATTAAACATCATTTTATCTGAAATCATGCCTGTCCCAGGTATGTTCTCAATAGATGGGTAAGAAAATAAATACCAAAATATCAGGTTATAGCTCAGATGAGAAACCAACCACTTCAGATCTTTTGGGAAGTGGTAAGACTTTCCCTCTCTCTCTCTCTCTCTCTCTCTCTGTCTCTCTCTCTCTCACACACACACACACACACATACACGAACATATACTATATGAGAGAAAATAGAAAGTATTGACAAGCTGCCCAAGTAAGAAGTTACAAAGGAACAGAGGGAAAAGAAAGGGGAGATTGTGGGATTAAGAAATAATATAAAAGCAGGAAGGAGATGAATACACATTTTAAAAGTTCAAATTACAAACATGGAAAGAAAGCTTGAGAAATTCCCAGTGATGACAAGTTAGAAAAACAGAACACAAGATTAAAGCAGATGGAGAGCAGGGGTATCTGACTTACGGGTGAGAGAGAGGATACTGGGTATCTTAGAAATAGGTGCTTAACAAACAAAATAAAGGAAACTCAAAAATAATAGAAAATCAGTTCCTTAACATAAGAAATAAATGAATCTTTAAATAAAAAATATGCAGAGTTAGAAATAATTAAAAAGAATATTCAACAATGTGAAATACCTTGGACTGGTAATTCTTGAAATTCAAGGATAAAGGTAAAAGTATTTTAACTCTCCAGAGAGGAGAAGAAAATTACAGGTAAAGAAGACAAAACTGGACTGGCCTCACTCACCATGATAGTAAATATCTGCAAAGAAAAGCCAGTAAAAAAATGCTGCCAAATTTTGAAAGAAAAGAAGTAACATTACACACCAAGATTTAGTTCAGATAGGAAAGCAACAGGCAGTTTTTCAAACGTGAAGGAATTCAGAGAGTTTAATAGAAATGATCCCTTCTGAAAATAAAAACAATGATAGCAACAAAAAGAAAATGTCCTAAATATTAATTCCAACAAGTTGAAAGATGAATCAAAACAAAGATTTCAGTAATTAGAGAAAGCATAATTTAAAAAATATAATGGTTTCATTAAAGTTTTTATACTAGAAGCTTTTTTGAATTGAAAAAAATCTAAAAAAGATAGAAAATAATTACCCTAAATCTCAGTAAATATAAAATAATCAAAATTAAAATATCACATTAATACATAGAAGCTGGAGAGAGGAGGTATGATAAGTGAGAATGTTACTGCCCTTTTTTTTCTTGATGTGGAGCAAATCGGTACTATCATAATTTGAAACATGTACTTTAAAAATCATTGTTTTTCTTAACCTTAACAGCATCTTTTAGAAAAACAGTATCTCTTTCATCAAATATTTTTCTTACTAATCCATGGTTGCAGTTTCAACTATATGTGTTTTCCTTCTGCTAAATTCATGTGAAAGGAGATTGAATGCTTTTCATCTTAAAATTTGCATGTACTTAATGAAACCAGCACTCTCTCATCCATTCTCTCCTTGTCTTTCTTCCTCTCTGTCTTTGTCTCTCTTGTCTCCTCCATTTCTTCCTCACTCCACATATTTAGTGAGTATTTTTAGGACATTTACTGTTATTTAGTTCCTCTTTTTATTATTAGACTCATAGTATGTATGTACATCTGTGTATATGTATGCATGATGTGTGTGTGTGTGTGTGTGTGTGTGTGTGTAATAACAATCAAACCTGGACATATTAAGGAAAGACTTTATTGGAAAGGATTATGGAAGGAGGGCTGTTGTCATGGGGAATGGAGACTATTGCAATGGGGAGAGCTCTGACCATGAGATCTGAAAGTGTCCTAAGGGGTTACCAAAAAGAGAGTTTTTTTTTTTTTTTAAATAAGTATAAACAAGGCTAGAAAAAACTGGATGTAGGGGAGCAGAATAAATGGGTGAAGTGATTGGGCACTAGATCAGAGAATGGTTTACCCTGAGGCTGGTCCATTCTCTGGAGGGGTTGTATTTGCTGCTCACTTTGAGAGTGGGTTAAATTCAGGGACACGGGAAGGAGAAAAATTTAACCAGAGTTTGGTTAAGAAGGATGTGTTCAGATTGATTGGGGGACAAGCGGTTCAATCGATCTTTTATGAATCAAAGAATGGCAATTTGGAAGGTCTCTACCTGGCCTTGTCATAGGTAAACAAGGGGGCATCCATTAGTCTTGGCAGCTCACATAAGAGTGGCATGTTGCCATTTTTCTGGAACACAGAAGGATGGGGTATTTCTTAATCTTCTCTGTTTTCCAGGATCACAGGGCTCAGGTAAAAAGTAACATTGTCTATATGTGGTGAGTATGTGTGTGTGTGTGTGTGTGTGTGTGTGTGTGTGTGTTATGTGTGTGTGTGTATATATATAAATAATCTTTCTTACTAGAAAAAAACAAAACTTACACAATAAAAGTTACTTTAAAACAATGTAAAGATAAGTCAAATAAAGAGTCACAGAGCCAATAAAACCAAAGCAGACCTCTTTTTCTGGGCACATTTTGAGCATTGAATACCCAGTCGTCAATCTCACAAGTGGAATTCAATTAAAGGTTGATATTGATGCTGTTTAAATTCTAACTTCTTTATGGAGATATAACTAAATTAGCTACAACATGAAGTTCTTAGTCAGTGCCCAGAAATAAGGCTGCTGGCCAGATTTGAGAGTATATCCCCCTCCATGCAACCCATCTCAGGAGTTGACCACACATAGAAATTTAAGGCATTGCCACAAGGTAAAGAATAAAATACATTTATTTCTTCATTCATTCTTCCACTCTTTTTTTTTTTTTTTTTTTTTTTTTTTTTTTGCAGTACATGAGCCTCTCACTGCTGTGGCCTCTCCCATTGCAAAACACAGGCTCCAGATGTGCAGGCCCACTGGCCATGGCTCATGGTCCCAGCCGCTCTGCAGCATGTGGGATCCTCCCAGACAGAGACACGAACCTGTGTGCCCTGCATTGGCAGGTGGTCTCTCAACCACTGTGCCACCAGGGAAGCCCCCATTCTTCCACTCTTTGAAGATATATTTATAAAATATCCCTTTTCCCTTGTGTCTAGTAGAAAGTGTAAAAATGAATATATGTGCTATTCCCTCTAGGAGTCTTTTACATCCTCTATGATTATAAACTCCTGGCATGTTAATGATTTAATTAACAATACAAGAAAATAATATAAAAACGCCACAAGATAATACAGGACAAACTAAGTGTACATAAGATGTTTACTATTAGGTTGAGGAAATAAATAGAATAGTGTAATGTGAGACAAGTCAGTACAGATTCTGTCTCCCTCCTCTATGGAAATGCCTGGGTGGATTCAGATGAGAGAAGAAATGCACATATAACAACAGATTGGTGGGAGGTGGAATTTTAAAAAAAAAAAGGAGAAGCAGCAAATGTAATAGTTAAGGGGCTGTCTTCTATGAGAGAAGGGATCTCAGGGCAGGTGGAGTCAAGATGGCATACTTGGAGGATGCCGAATTCACGTCTCATCACAACTAGGGCACCTACCAGGCACCAATAGGGGACTATGGACACCTAAGGGGATGGGAGGAACCCCCAGCAACTGGTGATCTCTACTTCTGGCTTATTCTCCAAGCCCCCTCTCCTTTTTTTTTTTTTTTTTTGTTTTTTTCTGTTTTGGTTTTATTTTACCTTGTTACAGTTGTTTCAATTATAGTTTTATTTTTCCTAATATATATTTTATCCTTCTAATTTTATTTTGTTATTGGTTCTTTGATAATGTACTGCTCCTTTTTTCCTTCTTTCTTTTTTTTTTTTCTTTTTACCATGTCACGAAGCTTGTGGGATTTAGCTTCCCAGGCTGGAGGTTGGGCTCAAGCTCCTGTGCTGGGAGCTATGAATCCAAACCTCTGGACAAACAGAGACCCTCAGACCACAGGGAATATCAATCAAAGTGAGGTCCTCATCTCAGAGATACTCATCTCAGCACAAAATCCAAGCTCTAACTGTCTGCAAACTCCAGAGCTGGACAATTCAGGCCAAATGACCATTAAGACATGAATACTGCAAAACCCATCAAAAAAATAATGAAACCACAAAAAAAATTTGTTACAGATGAAGCAGAAAAGTAAAAACCTACAACACCAAATAAATGAAGACAAAATAGGCAACCAACCTGAAAAAAATTTTAAAGTAATGATAGTAAAGATCACCCAAAAACTTAAAAAGAGAATGGAGAATATACAAGAAACGTTTAATAAGGATGTAGAGGAACAAAAGAGCAAACAAACAGTGATGGACAACACACTTACTGAAATTAAAAATACTCTAGAAGGAATCAATAACAAAATAACTGAGGCAGAAGAACGGATAAGTGAGCTGGAAAATAAAATGGTGGAAATAACTGCCAGGGAGCAAAATAAAGAAAAAAGAATGAAAGGAATTGAGGACAGTCTCAGAGACTTCTGGGACAACATTAAATACACCAACATTCGAATTACAGGGGTCCCAGAAGAAGAGAAAAAGAAAGAGACTGAGAAAATACTTGAAGAGATTATAGTCGAAAATTTACCTAACATGGGAAAGGAAATAGTCAATCAAGTCCAGGAAGCACAGAGAGTACCATACAGGATAAACAAAAGAGAAACACACTGAGACACATATTAACTATCAAAAATTAAATACAGAGAAAAAATATTAAAAGCAGCAAGGGAAAAGTAACAAATAAAATACCAGGGAATCCCCATAAGGTTAACAGCTGATATTTCAGCAGAAACTCTGCAAGCCAGAAGGGAGTGGCAGAACATATTTAAACTGATGAAAGGGAAAAACCTACAACCAAGATTGCTCTACCTGGCAAAGATCTCATTCAGATACTACAGAGAAATTAAAACCTTTAGAGAGAAGCAAAAATTAAGAAAATTCAGCACCACTGAACAAGCTTTACAAAAAATTACAACAAATGCTAAAGGAAATTTTATAGGCAGGAAACACAGGAGAAGGAAAAGACCTACAATAACAAACCCAAGACATTTAAGAAAATGGTAAAAGGAAAATATATATTGATAACTACCTTAAATGTAAATGGCTGAATGCTCCAACCAAAAGACATAGACTGGCTGAATAGATATAAAATAATAGCCATACATATGCTGTCTAAAAGAGACCCACTTCAGACCTAGGGACACATACAGACTGAAAGTGAGAGGAAGGAAAAATATATTCCATGCAAATGGAAATCAAAAGAAAGCTGGAGTAACAATTCTCATATCAGACAAAATAGGCTTTAAAATAAGAGCTATAACAGGAGACAAAGAAGTACACTACACAATGATCAAGGGATCAATCCAAGAAGAAGATATAACAATTGTAAATATTTATGCACCCAACATAGAAGCACCTCAATACATAAGGCAAATGCTAGCAGCCATAAAATGGGAAATAGACAGTAACACAATCATAAAAGCGGACTTTAGCAACCCACTTTCACCAATGGACAGAAGAACCAACATGAAAATAAATAAGCAAACAAAAGCTTTAAATGATACATTAAACAAGATGGACTTAATTGATATTTATAGGACATTCCATCCAAAAACAACAGAATACACATTCTCCTTAAGTGCTCATGGATCATTCTCCAGGATAGACCATATCATGGGTCACAAATCAAGCCTTGGTAAATTTAAGAAAAGTGAAATTGTATAAAGTGTCTTTTCTGACTACAATGCTATGAGACTAGATACCAATTGCAGGAAAAAATCTGTAGAAAATACAAATAGAGGCTAAACCATACACTACTAAATAACCAAGACATCACTGAAGAAATCAAAGAGGAAATCAAAAAATAACAAGAAACAAATGACAATGAAAACACGATGATCCAAAACCTATGGGATGCAGCAAAAGCAGTTCTAAGAGGGAAGTTTATAGCAACACAATCCTACCTCAACAAACATGAAAAATCTCATATACAAACAACCTAAACTTACACCTAAAGTGATTAGGGAAAGAAGAACAAAAAACCACAGAGTTAGCAGAAGGAAAGAAATCATAAAGATAAGATCAGAAATAAATGAAAAAGAAATGAAAGAAACAATAGCAAAGATCAATAAAATTAAAAGCTAGTTCTTTGAGAAGATAAACAAATTGATAAAGCATTAGACAGATTAATCAAGAAAAAAAGGGAGAAGACTCAAATCAACAGAATTAATAATGAAGAAGGATAAGTTACAACTGACACTGCAGAAATACAAAAGGATCATGAGAGATTACTACAAGCAACTCTATGCCAATAAAATGGACAACCTGAAGAAATGGACAAATTCTTAGAAAATCACAACCTTTCAAGACTGAACCAGGAAAAAATAGAAAATATAAAGAGACCAATCACAAGCACTAAAATTGAAACTGTGATTAAAAATCTTCTAACAAACAAAAGCCCAGGACCAGATGGATTCACAGGAGAACTCTATCAAACATTTTGAGAAGAGCTAACACCTATCCTCTTAAACTCTTCCAAGTTATATCAGAAGGAGAAACTCTCCCAAACTCATTCTATGAGGCCACCTTCACCCTGATACCAAAAGCAGACAAAGATGTCACCAAGAAAGAAAAGTACAGGCCAATATTCTGATGAAGATATACACAAAAATCTGCAACATAATACTAGCAAACAGAACTCAACAGAACATTAAAAGGATCATACATCATGGTCAACTGGGGATTATCCCAGGAATAAAAGAATTCTTCAATAGATGCAAATCAGTCAATGTGATACACCATATTAACAAACTGAAGGGTAAAAACCATATGATAATCTCAATACATGCAGAAAAAGCTTTTGACAAAATTCCACACTCACTTAGGATAAAAACTCTCCAAAAAATAGGCATAGAGGGAACCCACTTCAACATAATAAAGGCCATATATGACAAACCCACAGCTAACACCATTCTCAATGGTGAAAAACTGAAAGCATTTCCTCTAAGATCAGAAACAAGACAAGGTTGCCCATTCTCACCACTATTATTCAACATGGTTTTGGAAGTTTTAGCTATAGCAATCAGAGAAGAAAAAGAAATAAAAGGAATCCAAATTGGAGAAGAAGAAGTAAAACTGTCACTATTTTCAGATGACGTGATACTATACATAGAGAATCCTAAAGATGCTACCAGAAAACTACTGGAGCTAATCAATGAATTTGGTAGAGCAGCAGGATACACAATTAATGCACAGAAATCTCTTGCATTCCTATATACTATTGATGAAAAATCTGAAAGAGAAATTAAAGAAACACTCCATTTACCATCTCAACAATAAGAATAAAACACCTAGGAATAAACCTACTTAAGGAGACAAAAGAACTGTGTGCAGAGAACTATAAGACACTGGTGAAGGAAATTAAAGATGATACAGACAGATGGAGAGATATACTATGTTCTTGGACTGGAAGAGTCAACACTGTGAAAATGACTATACTTTCCAAAGCAATGTACAGATTCAATGCAATGCCTATCAAACTACCAATGTCATTTTTTAGAGAAATAGAACAAAAAATTCTCAATTTGTATGGAAACACAAAAGACCCCAAATAGACAAAACAATCTTGATAAAAAAAAAAACAAACAAACAAACAAACAAAAAAAAAACAGAGCAAGAAGAATCAGGCACCTGGACCTCATAGTATACTACAAAGCTACAGTAATCAAGACAGAATGGCACTGGCAGATAAACAGACATATAGATCAATGGAACAGGATAGAAAGCCCAGAGCTAAACCCACACACATGTGGTCAACTTATATTTCATAAAAGAGGCAGGAGTATATAATGGAGAAAAGACAGCCTCTTCAATAAATTGTGTTGGGAAAACTGGACTGCTACATGTAAAAGAATGAAATTAGAACACCTCCTAACACCATACACAAAGATAAACTCAAAGTGGATTAAAGACCTAAATGTAAGGCTAGACACTATAAAACTCTTAGAGGAAAGCATAGGCAGAACACTCCATGACATAAATGGCAGCAAGATCCTTTTTGATCCACCTCCTAGAGAAATGGAAATAAAAACAAAAATAAACAAATGGGACCTAAGGAAACTTTAAAGTTTTTGCACACCAAAAGAAACCATAAACAAGATGAAAAGACAACCCTCATAATGGGAGAATATATTTGCAAATAAAGCAACTGACAAATGATTAATCTCCAAAATATACAAGAAGACCATGCAGCTCAATAACAAAAAAACAAACAACCCAATCCAAAAATGGGCAGAAGACCTAGATAGACACTTCTCCAAGGAAGGTATACAGATTGCCAACAAACACATGAAAAGTTGCTTAACATCACTAATCATTAGAGTAATATAAATCAAAACTAAAATGAGGTATCACCTCACACTGGTCAGAATGGCCCTCATCAAAATATCTACAAACATTAAATGCTGGAGAGGGTGTGGAGAAAAGGGAACCCTCTTGCACTGTTGGTGGGAATGTAAATCAGTATAGCCACTATGGAGTTTCCTTAAAAAAACTAAAAATAGGGGGGAGTGAGAAGATGGCGGAAGAGTAAGACGCGGGGATCACCTTCCTCCTCACAGATACATCAGAAATACATCTACACGTGGAACTTCTCCTATAGAACACCCACCGAACGCTGGCAGAAGACCTCAGACCTCCCAAAAGGCAAGAAACTCCCCACGTACCTGGGTAGGGCAAAAGAAAAAAGAATAAACAGAGACAAAATAATAGGGACGGGACCTGCACCAGTGGGAGGGAGCTGTAAAGGAGGAAAGGTTCCCACACACTAGAAGCCCCTTCGCGGGCGGAGACTGCGGGTGGCGGAGGGGGAAGCTTCGGAGCCACGGAGGATAGTGCAGCAACAGAGTGGGGAGGGCAGAGCGGAGAGATTCCGCAGAGGATCAGTGCCGATCAGCACTCACCAGCCCAAGAGGCTTGTCTGCTCACCCGCCGTGGCGTGCTTGGCTGGGAACTGAGCCTCGGGCGGATCCCAGGGAAAGGTCTGGAGTTGGCTGAGTGAAAACAGCCTGAAGGGGTTAGCGCACCACGGCTGGCCAGGAGGGAGTTCGGGAGAAGTCTGGAGCTGCCGAAGAGGCAAGAGAACTTTTCTTCCCTCTTTACCTCCTGCTGCGCGAGGAGAGGGGTTTAAGCGCGCCGCTTAAAGGAGCTCCAGAAACGGCGGCGGAGCTGCCGAAGAGACAAGAGACTTTTTCTTGCCTCTTCGCTTCCTGGGGCGCGAGGAAAGGGAATTAAGGGCACCACATAAAGGAGCTCCGGAAACGGGCGCGAGCTGAGGCTATCGGCACGGACAACAGAGACGGGTGTGGGACGCTAGGGTTGCTACTGCTGCCACCAAGAGGCCTGTGTGCGAGCGCAGGTCACTCCACACTGCCCCTCCCGGGAGCCTGTGCAGCCCGCCAGAGCCGGGGTCCCAGGATCCTGGGACTGCTTCCCCGGGAAAACACGCGGCACGCCTCGGGCCGGTGCAGCGTAACGCAGGCCTCTGCCGCTGAGGACTCGCCCCACATCTGTGCCCCCCCCCCCCCGCGCCTGACTGAGCCAGAGACCACGAATCACCGGCTCCGTTAACGCTGCTCCTTTGACCCTGCCCTCTCTGAGCGAAGGGCGGATGCCCTAGGATGACCTGCACGCAGAGGCGGGGCCAGGTCCAGGGCTGAGCCCCAGGAGCTGTGCAAACAAAGAGAGGGGGAGGTCCCTCCCAGCAGCCTCAGAAACAGCGGGTTAAAGCTCCACAGTCAGGTTGAAGTGCCCTGCATCTGTGGAAAACCTGAATAGACAGCGAAAAATCCCAGGTTGACGAAGTGGACTTTGGGAGCAAGATATACTATTATTTTCCCCTTTTTTCTTTTTGTGAGTGTGTATGTGGGTGCTGCTGTGTGAGACTTTGTCTGTGTAGCTTTGATTTCACCATTTGTCCTGGGGTTAGACCGACCTTTCTTTTTTTTTTTTTTTGGTCTTTTTTTTTTTTTTTTCTCTTTAACAGAAATTTTTCCTCTTAATAATTATTTTGTTATTTTAATAACTGTATTTTACCCTAATTTATTTTGTCTTCTCCCCTTTCTTTCTTCCTTTCTTCCCTCCTTTCTTTCCTATTTCCCTCCTTCCTTCCTCCCTCCCTTCCTTTCTTTATTCCCTCCTTCCTTCCTCCCTTCCTTTCTTCCATCCTTCCCTCCCTTCCTCCTTTCTTCCTTCCTTTCTTGCCTTTCTATTTTTTTCTCCCTTTTGTTTTGAGCCGTGTGGATTAAAGGCTCTTGGCACTCCAGCCAGGTGTCAAGGCTGTGTCTCTGAGGTGGGAGAACTAACCTCAGGACACTGGTCCACAAGAGAGCTCTCAGCTCCACGTAATATCAAATGGCGAAAATCTCCCAGAGATCTCCGTCTCAACACCAAGACCCAGATTCACTCAAGGACAAGCAACGAACAGTGCTGGACACCCTATACACAACAAAGAGCGAAACAGGTCTACAGCCCCATCCATCAGCAGAGAGGCTGCCTAGAATCACAGTAAGGCTACCGACATCCCCATACACGCCCCCAGACGTGGACCTGCCCACCAGGGAGATGGGAACCAGCCTCATCCACCAGAACAGGGGCACTGGTCCCCCCAACCAGGAAACCTGCTCAACCCACTGAACCAACCTCAGCCACTGGGGACAGCCACCAAAAATAGATAGAAATACGAACCTGCAGCCTGCAAAAGGGAGACCCCAAACACAGTAAGATAAGCAAAATGAGAAGACAGAAAGACACACAGCAGATGAAGGAACAAGATAAAAATACACCAGACCTAACAAATGAAGAGTTAATAGCCAGTCTACCTGAAAGAGAATTTAGAATAATGATGGTGAAGATGATGCAAAATCTTGCAAATAGAATAGACAAATTGCAAGAAACAGTTAACAAGGACCTAAAAGAAATAAAGCGGAAGCAAGTAACGATGAGCAACACAATAAATGAAATGAAAAATACTCTAGACGGGATCAGTAGAAGAATAACTGAGGCAGAAGGACGGATAAGTGACCTGGAAGATAAAATAGTGGAAATAACTACTGCAGAACAGAAGAAAGAAAAAAGAATGAAAAGAACTGAGGACAGTCTCAGAGACTTCTGGGACAACATTAAATGCACCAACATTCGAATTATAGGGGTCCCAGAAGAAGAAGAGAAAAAGAAAGGGACTGAGAAAATATTTGAAGAGATTATAGTTGAAAACTTCCCTAATATAGGAAAGGAAATAGTCAATCAAGTCCAGGAAGCACAGAGAGTCCCATACAGGATAAACCCAAGGATAAACACGCCGAGACACATAATAATCAAACTGTCAAAAATTAAATACAAAGAAAACATATTAAAAGCAGCAAGGGAAAAACAACAAATAACACACAAGGGAATCCCCATAAGATTAACATCTGATCTTTCAGCAGAAACTCTACAAGCCAGAAGGGAGTGGCAGGACATATTTAAAGTGATGAAGGAAAAAAACCTACAACCAAGATTACTCTACCCAGCAAGGAACTCATTCAGATTTGATGGAGAAATTAAAACCTTTACAGACAAGCAAAAGCTGAGAGAGTTCAGCACCACCAAACCAGCTTTACAGCAAATGCTAAAGGAACTTCTCTAAGCAAGAAACATAAGAGAAGGAAAAAACCTACAAGAACAACCCAAAACAATTAAGTAAATGGTAATAGGAACACACATATCAATAATTACCTTAAATGTAAATGGATTAAATGCTCCCACCGAAAGACACAGACTGGCTGAATAGATACAAAAACAGGACCCATATATATGCTGTCTACAAGAGATCCACTTCAGACCTAGGGACACTTACAGGCTGAAAGTGAGGGGATGGAAAAAGATATTCCATGCAAATGGACATCAGAAGAAAGCTCGAGTAGCAATTCTCATATCAGACAAAATAGACTTTAAAATAAAAACTATTACAAGAGACAAAGAAGGACACTACATAATGATCAAGGGATCAATCCATGAAGAAGATATAACAATTGTAAATATTTATGCACCCAACATAGGCGCACCTCAATACATAAGGCAAATACTAACAGCCATAAAAGGGGAAATCGACAGTAACACAATCATAGTAGGGGACTTTAACACCCCACTGTCACCAATGGACAGATCATCCAAAATGAAAATAAATAATGAAACACAAGCTTTAAATGATACATTATACAAGATGGATTTACTTGATATTTATAGGACATTCCATCCAAAAACAACAGAATACATATTTTTCTCAAGTGCCCATGGAACATTCTCCAGGATCGATCATATATTGGGTCACAAATCTAGCCTTGGCAAATTTAAGAAAATTGAAATCATATCAAGTATCTTTTCTGACCACAACGCTATGAGACTAGATATCAATTACAGGAAAAGATCTGTAAAAAATACAAACACAAGGAGACTAAACAATACACTACTTAATAACGAAGTGATCACTGAAGAAATCAAAGAGGAAATCAAAAAGTACTTAGAAACAAATGACAATGGAGACACGACGACCCAAAATCTATGGGATACAGCAAAAGCAGTTCTAAGAGGGAAGTTTATAGCAATACAATCATACCTTAAGAAACAGGAAACATCTCGAATAAACAACCTAACTTTGCACCTAAAGCAATTAGAGAAGGAAAAACAAAAAATCCGCAAATTTAGCAGAAGGAAAGACATCATAAAGATCAGATCAGAAATAAATGAAAAAAAAGGGAGGAAACAATAGAAAAGATAAATAAAAGTAAAAGCTGGTTCATTGAAAAGATAAATAAAATTGATAAACCATTAACCAGACTCATCAAGAAAAAAAGGGAGAAGAATCCAATCAATAGAATTAGAAATGAAAAAGGAGATGTAACAACTGACTCTGCAGAAACACAAAAGATTATTAGAGATTACTACAAGCAACTCTATGACAATAAAATGGACAACCTGGAAGAAATGGACAAATTCTTAGAAATGCACAACCTGCCAAGACTGAACCAGGAAGAAATAGAAAATATGAACACACCAATCACAAGCACTGAAATTGAAACTGTGATTAAAAATCTTCCAACAAACAAAAGCCCAGGACCAGATGGCTTCATAGGCGAATTCTATCAAACATTTAGAGAAGAGCTAACACCTATCCTTCTCAAACTCTTCCAAAACATAGCAGAGGGAGGAACACTCCCAAACTCATTCTATGAGGCCACCATCACCCTGATACCAAAACCAGACAAAGACGTCACAAAGAAAGAAAACTATAGGCCAATATCACTGATGAACATAGATGCAAAAATCCTCAACAAAATACTAGCAAACAGAATCCAACAGCACATTAAAAGGATCATACACCATGATCAAGTGGGGTTTATTCCAGGAATGCAAGGATTCTTCAATATAAGCAAATCAATCAATGTGATACACCATATCAACAAACTGAAGGAGAAAAACCATATGATCATCTCAATAGATGCAGAGAAAGCTTTTGACAAAATTCAACATCCATTTATGATAAAAACCCTGCAGAAAGTAGGCATAGAGGGAACTTTCCTCAATATAATAAAGGCAATATATGACAAACCCACAGCCAGCATTGTTCTCAATGGTGAAAAACTGAAACCATTTCCACTAAGATCAGGAACAAGACAAGGTTGCCCACTCTCACCACTCTTATTCAACCTAGTTTTGGAAGTTCTAACCATAGCAATCAGAGAAAATAAAGAAATAAAAGGAAGCCAAATAGGAAAAGAAGAAGTAAAGCTGTCACTGTTTGCAGATGACATGATACTATACATAGAGAATACTAAGGATGCTACCAGAAAACTGCTAGAGCTAATCAATGAATTTGGTAAAGTAGCAGGGTACAAAATTAATGCACAGAAATCTCTGGCATTCTTATACACTAATGATGAAAAATCTGAGAATGAAATTAAGAAAACACTCCCATTTACCATTGCAACAAAAAGGATAAAATATCTAGGAATAAACCTACCTAAGGAGACAAAAGACTTGTATGCAGAAAACTATAAGACACTGATGAAAGAAATTAAAGATGATACAAATATGTGGAGAAATATACCATGTTCTTGGATTGGAAGAATCAACATAGTGAAAATGACTCTATTACCCAAAGCAATCTACAGATTCAATGCAATCCCTATCAAATTACCACTGACATTTTTTACAGAACTAGAACAAAGAATTTCACAATTTGTATGTAAACACAAAAGACCCCGAATAGGCAAAGCAATCTTGAGAACGAAAAATGGAGCTGGAGGAATCAGGCTCCCTGACTTCAGACTATACTACAAGGCCACAGTATTTGAGACAGTATGGTACTGGCACAAAAACAGAAATATAGATCAATGGAACAGGATAGAAAGCCCAGAGATAAACCCACACACATATGGTCACCTTCTCTTTGATAAAGGAGGGAAGGAAACACAGTGGAGAAAAGACAGACTCTTCAATAAGTGGTGCTGGGAAAACTGGACAGCTACCTGTAAAAGTATGAAATTAGAACACTCCCTAACACCATACACAAAAATAAACTCAAAATGGGTTAAAGACCTAAATGTAAGGCCAGACACTATCAAACTCTTAGAGGAAAACATAGGCAGAACACTCTATGACATCAATCACAGCAAGATCCTTTTTGACCCATCTCCTAGAGAAATGGAAATAAAAGCAGAAATAAACAAATGGGATGTAATGAAACTTAAAAGCTTTTGCACAGCAAAGGATACCATAAACAAGACCAAAAGACAACCCTCAGAATGGGAGAAAATATTTGCAAATGAAGCAACTGACAAAGGATTAATATCCAAAATTTATAAGCAACTCATGCAGCTCAATAACAAAAAAACAAACAACCCAATCCAAAAATGGGCAGAAGAACTAAATAGACATTTCTTCAAAGAAGATATACAGACAGCCAACAAACACATGAAAGAATGCTCAACGTCATTAATCATTAGAGAAATGCAAATCAAAACTACAATGACATATCATCTCACACCGGCCAGATTGGCCATCATCAAAAACTCTAGAAACAATAAATGCTGGAGAGGGTGTGCAGAAAAGGGAACACTCTTGCACTGTTGGTGGGAATGTAAAATGATACAGCCACTATGGAGAACAGTATGGAGGTTCCTTAAAAAACTACAAATAGAACTACCATATGACCCAGCAACCCCTCTACTGGGCATATACCCTGAGAAAACCGTAATTCAAAAAGAGTCATGTACCAAAATGTTTATTGCAGCTCTATTTACGATAGCCAGGACATGGAAGCAACCTAAGTGTTCATCAACAGATGAATGGATAAGGAAGATGTGGCACATATATACAATGGAATAGTACTCAGCCATAAAAAGAAATGAAACTGAGTTATTTGTAATGAGGTGGATAGACCTGGAATCTGTCATACAGAGTGAAGTAAGTCAGAAGGATAAAAACAAATACCGTATGCTAACACATATATATGGCATCTAAAAAAAAAAAAATGTCATGAAGAGATTAGTGGTAGGATGGGAATAAAACACAGACCTACTAGAGCATGGACTTGAGGATATGGGGATGGGGAAGGGTAAGCTGTGACGATGTGAGAGAGTGGCAGGGACATATACACACTACCAAATGTAAATTAGATAGCTAGTGGGAAGCTGCAGCATAGCACAGGGAGTTCACCTCTGTGCTTTGTGACCACCTAGAAGAGTGGGATAGGGAGGGTGGGAGGGAGGGTGACAAAAGAGGGAAGAGTTATGGGAACATATGTATATGTATAACTGATTCACTTTGTTGTAAAGGAGAAACTAACACACTATTGTAAAACAGTTATACTCAAATAAAAATGTTAAAAAAAAATAAAAATAGGACTACGATATGACCCAGCAATCACACTACTAGGCATATACCCTGTGAAAACTATAACTCAAAAATCATGTACCACAATGTTCATTTCAGCACTATTTACAATAGCCCGGACATGGAAGCCACCTAGCTGTCCATCAACAGATGAATGGATAAAGAAGATATAGCCCATATATACAATGGAATATTACTAAGCCATAAAAGGAAACAAAATTGAGTTATTTGTAGTGAGGTGGATGGACCCAGAGTCTGTGATACAGAGTGAAGTAAGTCAGAAAGAGAAAAATGAATACTTTATGCTAACACAAATATATGGAATCTAAAAATGAAAATGGTTCTGATGAACCTAGGGGCAGGACAAGAATAAAGCCATGGATGTAGATAATGGACTTCAGGGCACAGGGAAGGGGAAGTGTAGGCTGGGTAACATTGACATATATACACTACCAAATGTAAAATAGATAGCTAGTGGGAAGCGGCTGCATGACACAGGGAGATCAGCCTGGTGCTTTATAACCACTTAGAGATGTGGGATAAGTAGGGTGGGAGGGAGATGCAAGAAGGAGGGGACATGTGGTTATATATATATGCATATAGCTAATTCACTTTGTTATACAGCAGAAACTAACACACCGTTGGAAAGCAAGTATACTCCAATAAAGATGTGAAAAAAAGAAAAGGGATCTCAGACTATGGCCCACCTTGGTTCATACCTTTCCTGTCCCAAGGGTGTCATTTCCTTTGGGCGACTCATACATGCAGCCATGACTGACATTGGCTGGAGACAACTGCATGCCCATTAATCTCAGCCAGCACTTTTCTTTCTTCTCTCTCATAAGGCCCAGGATAAACTCATTATCTAGAGGTTTCCACAGACATTTTATCACAGTGAGGCTCTGCCAACCCCTGCCTGGCTCTAGGATAAAATAGCCATCATATTCATTGTGTAACTATCTCTATTACAGTTAAAGTTGAAACTATTATTCTTTGTTATTTGGCTGAGCCTTGATGCCTTTTACCTTGGCTTTCCAGCTAATCCATTCTTCACCTTCTTGGTAAGACCTCTTACTTGTATTTACTGGTACAACAATATGTACATTCACAAGGCAAATTGGAGTCAACTGCAAATAAAAATACACAGCTTCTGTAAGATCAGATAAAGGCTCTATAACAATCATTATCTAACTAATCATATCTTCTTATACTAGTTACTCATTTACATAGAATTTTATGTCAAGCAAACTGTTTATAATCATATTTTTCCTTTTTTCCAGCATATTCTCATGGGTAATAAACCCAAAGCACCGAGAGGTTTGGTGAATGAGCTTAGGTCACACAGCAAAGTATCTATGTCATCCATCCATCTCTCCAACAAACCTTCCTTTACATGTTTACATTTTTACTACTCCTGTCTTTACTCCACAATGTCTCTTCCCTGACACACTACGAACATATTACTTTTCCTCAATTCTAAAGCATCATTGATGTTTAAATGCTGAATCAATTTAAATGTAGTTTTTTAAGGCTAATGGGATATAGAAATACATTTACTAAGTTAAATGTACACCTTCAATAGTCATGCACATGTGGATTCAGATGAAGTTAAGTGTCAAAGTCCAGTAATTTGTATGTTACAATTAAAAAACTGCACATCCTCATCCTCATAACTGTCAATCTTTCAAGACCAAGTTCAAATGTCTGCATGTCCAGAAGAATTTCCTCTTTGCCTCACCTGGAAATGACTTCTCTGTCCTTAAAAATGCAATCACACTTGCTTATTTATTCTTTACCTGACATTTAATTGCATTGCTTATCTAGCCAGGTTATACTCCTTTCATAGGAACATTAGCATAGAAGATAGAGTGGCTTACATCCCTAAGTGCTCTTACATGAATGCAATAGGCACTCAATAAATATCTCTTGCTTGTCTGTGTAGAAACAAAATGTTAGATTAATTTCTGCTAGTTAAGTAAACAAATATTTTGTTTACACAATGTCATAGGTCTTTTCTACTGATGTGACTCTTTGGATACTGTAAAGATTTGGTCATGCCAAAGCCTTTTTTATTGGTTACTGTTCCTTATGTTCTCATAATACATTTGGGTTCTCACAGGTAAGCAGGAATTGTAAACTTAAGAGTTAGCTCTAATCAGATTCCTTTCCATCAGAATGTAAGACATGTCTTCCTTTTCCATCAGAAGGTAAGACATGTCTTCCTTTCAGAGGGCTTTCCTTTAATCCCAAGAGGGTAGTGAGCAGAGGGAAAGCTTTGATCCTCTACTGCAGCCTCAGAAGGAAAGTGGAAAAGAGAAGTGAAGGCTCAGTCCTGGTTCATAGAACTTTATCCAAATTGGGGAAAATATTGCCTGGCACATTCTTAAGGTGGCTCATCTTTTAGCCCCACAAATGGACTAGACCAATTGACTTTCCAAGTTTTCACATCTGGTTTTACCAGTCTTTTATTTTTCAGTATTTCTACTAGTAACCACTTCTTGAAGTTGTTATTGTAACTTGCTCTAGCATCATCCTTCACTTGGACAGTTTGGGTAGAAACAAAATAGTTGAGCTTTTTTAGTGTGCAAAAAAAAAGAGTAAATAAGAATTCTAAGACTTGAAGTGAAGATACATGGACCTCTCCCTGGGTTTAGTGAGTGCATTTAGTTCATGAATTTTGTATCATGTGGTATTCACTTTCCTCTTTCTTTTTGATACTGCTTGTTCCATATCAACCCAATCCTGACTGCCCCCAGTGCTCCTGCTATAACTAATATTCTCAGCACCTTTGGTGAGCTTGTTGTTTAGTAGTTAAATGGGCATCTGTCAGTAAGTATCTCAGAGGTGGAAAATATTCTCCCTTTTTTACTCTTCATCATGCCCCTCCCTTGCATCCCGGCTCACCTACCTCCCTTGGCTAGCTAATGTAATAAACGTAGTCTTGTAAATGATGCTGATTATTACTGCAATGATGCATGCAATGCATTGTAGGAGTCTCCAGTGTATTCACACAAGGGTGGACTTCAGGGAGAATCATTTTGGATAAGGAGCTAATTCTCTATGCCCTCAGGTCCCACTTCCTCCAGCAGTCTATGGATTGGTCCTGTTATGGATGAAATAGAAGGGAAACTACAGCTCAGACCTAGTCTAAGTCAGACATCAGAGAAGCTGCATTCTCATGCAGTGGCATGTCCTCAATATTTATATGTACAGAGGGAAACAAATGTATTGTTTTTCTGCAAGTTGTTAAAGAAGATATTTATAAAGTTATAAAATATTTTTGCCATGTCAATTAGTCATTTCCCTGCCCCTCACTAAGTACTGCAGTTGTCCACTCTGCATTCTTCAGTGAAAACTGCTACTAATACATTCCTAATTTACTATTTTTTTAAAAATAAATCACAATTTCTAATTGTTGACCTTTTAGTATTTCATGTGTCTAATTTCTACTCGCATTCATTGACTCATGAAATTTTAAAGTTGGTAGGAACCAATAGAACATTTAGTTCAACTTCTTTCTTTCATAAACTAAAAGAACAGACATATTAAGTGGTCTGTTAATCACCTGCTAATCAAATAAACAAATCAGGATGCAAATTGGTGAATAGAGTGCTGGGTCCAGTACAATTACCCGATATCATTTTCTTTTGAAGCATGTTTTCTTTAAGAAGTTGCCTTTAATGATTCCATATATAATCTTACCTCAAATATTTGTATAACTTTCTGCTTCTTATCCTTCTAAAATTTACAGGTTATCGCAAATATTAATGGAAAAGAGTTCCAAACTTGGGTACCGACTTGTTTGAAGGTAAAACAATCTACATATTCATGCTGGCTTTGATAGCCTGTCATGTCTCCAGCACACAGTAAACAGACAGATACAGAAGACCTTTATTACAGATGCTGCATTTAGCAGGGTGGTATCTAATACATTAGAGATGTTTTCCCAAGTTTCTCCCTGTTAAAATAATTCATAATGATATCAAGGTCAGTGCAAGCTGGGGCTATTTGTTCTGAAGATACCAGACATGCAAGGTAAACCTCCTAGGAGACTATTACAAGCCATCAACAAAACACCCGCTAGGGGTGTAAATTTTCATTCTCTCTGTAAATCTTCAGCTTACATCTCTCATGGCAACCTCCGCCCATTGATACCTAACACTTCCTGACTCAGTCCTTGCATGGACTTCAGGACAGAGCATTTATCATATAATTTATAAAGCTGTTTAGGACTCAAATCCACCTAAGAATTTCTGCAAAGCTAAAAAATAAATATTTCTTCCATTATCCAAATATGAGAGGCCAGACTCAAGACATCAGACCTTTTCACTCAGAAGACTCAAAGAAAAGGATATGAAATAATTGGAGTATGTGTACTAAAACCTGCTTTCCAATCTCTTTGAGGAAATTAATTTTTATGTCCTTATAAGTTGGAGAAAATTAAATCCATTTGATAAACTTCATGGGATATATACTTGTTCCAGGGTCAGATCCTCCAGGGCTGTATTTATTATAAAACTTTAAAAATCAACTGTAACCATAAGGAATTAATAAGCATCTGATATTGCATTTGGGAATATATTTCCTATGGGAATGAAAATATATGCACATCTTCTAAACATATTGATATGTATCATTTATATATGTGTGTTATGCATATGTGTTTGAGTTGTCTATTCAATTATCTCTGTAGATAAGATCATATACATGGCACTAAATTATCCATGAGACTCTGAGAGGAGGGTCAGGAAGGTGTGAACAGTGGTGAGGGTAGCTTGGTACCCATTCTATGACAAACCTTATGTAGAGAACAGGCCAGCTATAATTAACTGTAAGTAATGGGCAGAAAATTTGTTTTCATGATGGGTCTTGTAAGACCAGGGAGACTCCAGGTAACAAAGTGTAGCATAGAGCTGGCGTTCTAGAAAGTTATGCTGCCCCCCCACACCCATCCCATTCTGTGATATGATGCCTGAAGAATGAGTAGTGAGTGAATTGTAGCAATGTTGGTATAGCTTAAGCACTTTGCAGTTTGGGGGGCAGAGATGCACCACAAGCAGGAGCAGGATAGGCAGAGGCAGCCCTGCTGAGGCTCCATCCCCAACTGAGGGACAGCAGGTGCATAGGTAAGAGGCAAGGGGAGATATTTGATAGGGAAGTTTGTGAATGTATTTTAGGAACCTCTGTGAACTCCCCAAAATGACTAGGGAATATTTTGACTGTGTTGGACCATGTATTCATGACCTGATTGGTAATCCACAGGCAGTTCAAGAGGACCAGATAGATTTTTCCCAGTAATTTCAGTCCTCATTCTTCCTTCCTTTGACCAGTGCTTAGAAACTGTATCAGTAATGTTGTTTGGCATGCTCTCTGAGACCCCTCTCCATTTGTTTCTGCCTATATAACTTCACCCTCAAACCATCTTTAAATTGTGACTTTTAGTCTTATTTTTAGTAACTAAGTTGAGTACATTATACAGGTCCAAATTGTATCAAAAGGTAGTGAAGAGTAATCCTTCCCTTCTTTCCCTTTACCTCCTCAGAAGTATCTACTATTAACAGTTTCTTATGTGTTCTTCTAGAGAAATGTTATGACTATCATAGACTATAATGTCTCTTGACAGCATCATGTACCATATTCCTAACAAATGATCCAAGCACATATACGGTGCTCAATATATATGAATTGATTAATTGAAAAGATAGATTGTTTCCGTGTTTGTCAGGATCATAGAATCCCAAGGACGGGTAAAACCATATAGGTGACAATACTGACCCCAGACTCTTAGGGGATACACATAACCATACACGTCAACACAGAGCTCCTATGCTCCTGCGGGTAAAGAGTTAACACTGCTGGGGAATTCAAGATAAATTATGCTATGGAGAGTAACAGACCCTGAAAAAGGAAGCTGAGCTCTGGCATTTTACACCTTGCAGAGGCAAATGCTTTGCAATGTGTATTAAAAGCACTCTTTGGGATAAAGATTTGGCAAGTCACCCAGAATTCTCAACTTTCCCACCACAGCAAAATTCTCATTATGTATAACCTTTTAAATGGGACCAGAGAAACATTTTCAACTTGATTCTCATTAAGCACAACCTTTACCGGGAAGTACAGTCCAAATGGAGACAAAATGTATATTATTTTTGCATTGGACATGTAGTGCCAAGACCACTGTTTCACTGTCCCTTTTATTCAAGAGCCAAGTAGCTAGCTCACACTCTCTCTTTCTTTCTCCCTCCCTCCCTACTTCCCTCCCTTACACACACACACACACACACACATACACACACACACACACACATATCCTAGAGGCCTTTTGTACACTAACTGGGCAATAATTCTTGCAAACATGGCCACAGTATGAAGGTCCACCACTCAGTCTGACCACAGTGGATGTAGTAAATTTCAGTTCTCATCTCCTTGGGGCCCTATAGGTCAAATGTACTTAAAAACATGCAAAGCCAGCTTCAAGATATTTTGTGGTGATAATTTTTATCATTGTTTGTGAATTTATCTTGTCTACCACCTTAGATTATCTCAGATGTTCATGCTAGTTTATAGATAAACCTAGTTTTTTGTTCTAATGCTTGAGTTGTCATTACATTCTTTCACTTATAATATCCTTACAAACTACTACCAGCTACTTTGTCCAGGTTTGGTACTAGGTGCTGTGAATTAATATTCAAGTCATCATCACAAAAGTCCCATAAGAAATTTGATTATGACCATTTTACACACTAAGAAACCAAGAAACAAATAAGGCCACTTGATATGGTTATGATGCAGTACACAAGACAGAATCTGTATTCAATTCTTCTAACTCCAAGAAAGAAAGGGAATTGCTAAAGCTAAATCCCTATTGTGTGTGAACTACTGAATGTGAGTATACCTCTTCATATGCAGACATATACGTACACATATCTTTCTTTTAATGTATGTAATGTTAGTCATCTTTGCACACTAAACTTTTGCACTGATTCAATATAGAGAGATAATTAGATGTTTTGACTTGTTTCTTGTTTCCTTCAATAACCATTTGGATTAGTAGGTAAACAAAGGCTGAAAGAGCTCTTGGAGTGGTAGATTTTAGGATAATGTAATCAACACATTCTTCAACAAAATTCTTATTTAGTGTGCACCATTTACTAGGCAGCTAATAGTGTGAAATGCTGAAGATTCAAGTTTGAAATAAAAGCAAAAACATCTGTCCTCATAAAGCTTCTGGTCTGGAAGAACTGGACTGGGAACTGGTTAATGTTTCCTGTAAAAAGCCACATAACAAATATTTTTGGCTTTGTGGGCCATATGGTCTCTATTGCAAATAGTCGGCTCTACCCTTGTAGTGCCAAAACAGACTTAGAAAATGTGGGAAAGAATGAGTGTGGCTGGGTTCCAATAAAAAGATAGTTACGAACATTGCATCTTAGTTTCATATAATCTTCATGTGTTATAAAACATTATTTTTCTTTTGATTTTTCAAACATTTAAACATGTAAAATGCAAACATACTTTCCCAACATGATAAAGTCCATTGATGAAAAAACCCACAGCTAACATCATTCTCAATGGTGAAAGATGGAAAGATTTCCCACTAAGATCAAGATCAAGACAGGGATGCCCATTTCATCACTACCATTCAGCATTATACTGAAGTTCTACTCAGAGCAATTAGGCAACATAAAGAAATAAAATATATCCAGATTGGAAAGGAAGAAGTAAATCTATCTCTCCTCTTAGATGCCATGATTCCATATATAGAAAATCCCAAAGAATACATATCTCAAAATCTGTTATAAAGTTATAATACACAAATTCAGCAAAGTTTCATGGCACAAGATCAACACACTAAAAAAACTTGTTATGTTTCCTTATACCAGTAATGAACAATCCAAAAAGGAATTTAAGAAAACAATTACATGTATAATAACATTCAAAAGAATAAGATACATAAGAATAAATTTAACCAAGGAGGTAAAAATCTGCAATGAAAACTACATAAATGACAGTATAACAAAAATTATACTGGCAGTAAGAAAAGAAGATCTAAATCAATGGAAAGATATCTTGTGTACATGGATTAGAAGACTTAATATTAAGAAGTCAAAACTACCCAAGGGCTTCCCTGGTGGCACAGTGGTTGAGAGTCCGCCTGCCAATGCAGGAGACACAGGTTCATGCCCCAGTCCAGGAAGATCCCACATGCCGCATGCCACAGAGCTGCTAGACCCATTAGCCATGGCTGCTGAGCCTGTGCATCTGGAGCCTGTGCTCCACAATGGGAGAGGCCACAACAGTGAGAGGCCTGCATACCATAAAAAAAAATTAAAAAGCAAAAAAAAACAAAAAACAAACTACCCAAAGTGATCTACTGATTGAAAACAATTCTTACCAAAATTCCAGGGGCCTTTATTTCAGAATTTGAAAATCTAATCCTCAAATACATATAGAATTTTAATTTGTCCTAAATAGCCAACAAAATTGAAAAAGGAACAAAAATCATATGTCCTGATTTCAAAACATCACAAAACTCTAGTAATCAGCAGTGTGCACGGTACTGGCATTAGGATAGATCTATAGACCAGACCAGTGAAATAAAATTAAGAGTCAGAAATAAATCCATACATCTATGGCCAATTGACTCAATAACTCAATAGCAAAATGATAAGCAACCTAATTTAAGATGAGCAAAAAACCTGAAGGGCCAAAGGACTTCTTTACCCAAAATAGACACACAAAAGGCCAATAAGCACATGAAAAAATGTCAACATCATTAGTCATTTGGGTAATTCAAAAAAAAAAAACCACAATGAACTTCACACCTACTTAGATGGCTATAGTTTTATATATATATATATATATATATATATATTTATATTTATTTATTTATTTATTTATTTATTTATTTATTTAAATATTTGAGAGTTTGTGGAGAAATTGAAACTGTAAATCACAGGCTTTCCAAATCAAAAAGCATTTTATAGACTATTGGATTTAAAACTTTATTCTGTATTATTTGGGTAAGGTTAGAGGGGCTTGTTGGTGCATCAGTGGCTGTAGGAGAAGAAAAGAGGCAGAGGGCAAAAGAAAGCAGAGGAAAAGAGACAAGACAATGAGACTCTGGGTCCTTTATCCTATTTTGCTTAGATGAGATATCCTTTGCCCTAGGTGATGTAGAGCATCCTTGTTGAGATCTGTTTTTGTTTTTCCTTGTCAAGAAAGAAAAAATATATATATATATATTTATGAATATGTGTATGTGTGTGCCTATTAAATATATATGTATACATTATTACAATTATCTCATACATAGGTGCGAAAATTTAGTATGGAACAATGGGTTTCAACCTCAGTCATTATGCTCACCACTGGCACATTTAAAACATATGGAAGGGCTTCCCTGGTGGCGCAGTGGTTGAGAGCCCGCCTGCCGATGCAGGGGACACGGGTTCATGCCCCGGTCCGGGAAGATCCCACGTGTCGCGGAGCGGCTGGGCCCGTGAGCCATGGCCGCTGAGCCTGCGTGTCCAGAGCCTGTGCTTCGCAACGGGAGAGGCCACAACAGTGAGAGGCCCGCATATCACAAAAAAAAAAAAAAAAAACATATGGAAAATGATATGCCAGGTCAACATACTTGGTCTGGGTTGACCTAAGCATTGTTACACTCATTCCTCAGGTGATTCTCATGTGCAGGCTTGGGTGGAGACTCCTAGCAGATGCCATGGCACTCTCAGGAATAAGAATGGACATGGTAGAGGAAGGCATACCAGACTCCAGGAACAGCAACCTAAGCTTCAAACTATAACAGTTTGCAGAGAGACCAGGAAAGAAAGAAGAGGTAGTCTGGAAAGAGCTTTTTGAACCAAGAAACAGATCTGGCAACACAATATTCATTTGAAGGATAAAGCCTGTGGTTTTGACCAAAGGAGAGCAATAGCACAGGGAAGAAACACAGGCTTTGAACACTAGATAGGAGTGACATTTTTTAAACAGCGTTTTAAAATTACAGCCATAATACCACTCTCTTCAAAAACCTGTGCTATGAAATTCTTGTAGAGCAACTGTTCTGCCATTGGAAGCTCTGATTTCCATTTTCTTCTAACGTTTTTTACAGAGCCAGGTGCCTGTGGATGACTTTCCTCCAGTCCCATGGTGGTTTAGGGACTTGGAATAAACACAGGACTTTAGTTTCCTGTCTGGCACTTTTCACAGGCATGACATTCATTTTGAGATCTAAAAACAAAATAATAGGAGCTATAAATTAAACTCTTCCAGAAAACTGGCTTGAAAGGAACATACAGCTGATAAATATGTCAAGACATAAACATTATTTTTTGTGTGTTCAAATGAAATGAAAATTACAGAATTTCTTCAGTAATTTCTAAAATTAGAGTAAATCTTTTTTTTTTTTTTTTTTTTTTTGCTATGAGTGTCAGTACTCTAAAGAAGCTTCTACAGAATGGAAAATAAATTTATATATGATTTGACATTAAAAATTCACTCATATTGTTCAATGCACCTATAGATTTTCTTTTTACCCTAGAGACACTGGACCATACAAGATAATCCCATCATAATGGACAGGGAGAGGATCTTATTCATGGATTTCTTCTGATAAATCTACTTTTTAAAGTGTAACAGATGGGACTTCCCTAATGGTCCAGTGGGAAGACTCCACACTCCCAATGCAGGGGGTCCGGGTTCCATCCATGGTCAGGGAACTAGATCCCACATGCCATAACTGAAAAGATCCTGCATGCCACAACTAAAACTCAGCATGGCCAAAATAAGTAAATAAATATTTTAAAAATTAAAAAAAAAAAGTCTAACAGAAATCATACATTTACCCATGATGGAATTGCACAGAATTAGCTCACTTTAGTTACTTTTGCTTAGACTGGAATTTTATCATTTCATTGTCCAGATAATATATTTGGATATTTTTGTGTGTTTTTAAGTTACATAGAAGTTCTGGTTATTTGTTGATGCCATCTCAGATATGTGGGGTCACAGGGAAATAAAATAAGGAGAGGTGTCTTTGGTGGTTAAGAAGCTTGGATAATGGTTATAACTTTGCATAGTTCTTTGTAAATTATTGTGTGTAAATGGTTGAATTATAAAAATTAAATATTGACTCTAGTTTTAAATTCAAGCCTCTTTGGAAATTATGAGATGGCTTTATGACCATACAATGACCCTTTCAAATCTGAAAATCTGAGAATCAAATCTGAGGATACATACTAAAGTTTCTAAAAATGAGGGTTTCTGAGGTATTATATGTTGGTCCCAGAAAAATGAATCATAGGAAATTCACCATAGAAGATACCCAGGGATACCATGGGAACCACAGGAAATCCCTAGCACAAAACTCCATTAGGTCATACTCAGTCACCTGTCCACTCATTCATTATGAACACCTTTCAGCCCCTTCTAGATCATAGTTATTCTGCTATGCTCCCAGGGGTACAAAGATTGCAACACACATTGGCTGTCCTTGAGTTCACAGCCTCTAGGAAGTCTGACATTGTTCATTTAGTTCACATATCACATTATTCCAATCTTGCTGACATAAATTACTGGAGTTTTAGGATGTTAAAGTTAACTAGAGCAAAGCAGAATTTGAGTCCTAAAGGAAATGAGAGACTAGAAAGTGAATTGGAGAAGTAACACACACAAAGATTAACAAAGGTGGGATTCATCAGAAAGAATGAACCAAGGATTTTCAGATCTGAGAACTCAAACATCATACGTATCTTTCTTAAACCAGTAGTATTTCTGACAGTGCTTAGACTTTTAATTTTGGTCTGTTGTTCTAAAACTATTTATTATTGTGGATGGCATTTTTCTAGAACCTGGAATGGAACTCAACCTATAATTATTGACTAAACAAAAAACCACATCATGCAAAGTTTGATATGATAGACAGAACACCAGGCGAATGTTACATAGGAGAGGTCAGCAGTATAAGCTTTTTGCTGTGGTTGAGTAACTTCACCCTGCATGGTCTGAGCTGGAATTTAGTTTAACTAAATGTTCTCAAGAATTGCATGTACTTTATTTTTTTTTTTTTTTTTTTTTTTTTGTGGTATGCGGGCCTCTCACTGTTGTGGCCTCTCCCGTTGCGGGGCACAGGCTCCGGATGCGCAGGCTCAGCGGCCATGGCTCACGGGCCCAGCCGCTCCGCGGCATGTGGGATCTTCCCGGACCGGGGCACGAACCCGTATCCCCTGCATCGTCAGGCGGATTCTCAACCACTGCGCCACCAGGGAAGCCCAAGAATTGCATGTACTTTATCCAGTGAAGGTAGAAAAAGTAGAAAAGATTGACTCACTATCCCTGGCCCAAATCTGGTCACTTGATAGATGTTCAATCAATATAAAGTAGTATCACACAGTTGTGAATGTATTTAGAGGAATTATATCAGACTAATTATGTAAGACGTGCAAACAAAATTTTCCAGTTCTGGGTCCCAAATCTAGTCAAAATGTTGTGAACTCCTTAAAGAGTAAAATAATATTCTGTTTGTCTACTAGACTATACGAAGTCAGGGAAATGGCCTTAAATATTTTAGAAATATTTGAAAGAACAAAGAAAATTTTCTGGTTTGAAGCATAGTTATATTTGAATATTAAGCTAGCCAGAAGTCTCACTCCTTGGGCTTTCTAATTATTTTAGTTTTAGTTCATGTGGATAACTTATGCTTAATTCTGCTCTGATAAAAATAGAATATTTTGTTATTTTGGGAGAAGGCAAAGTGGTTGATAGAGATTTAATTCTATGTACTAATTGTGGAAGCAAATTCTTCAGCAGAGAGTTCAATGTGTCTCTTATTTGCCAAGGCAGATGTGGCATATGGGTAAGTTATCAATGATCTATCTCATCATTTAATAAAACTAGGAACATTTTTTCATTCACAGCTGTGAGAATCCCCAAGAAGTTTTGTGAAAGTTTGAACTTTGGGGAATGTATTTCCAGAGACCACTCCTATATACCTTCCTAAATTCAGCAGCAGTCCACTCTGCTTCAGGACTGCAAAATAAAAGATTATCATCTCCTGGGGTGGGGTTTATAGGTACCAGGGCAGACAGACACATAGGCCAGACCCATCACCTCACAGTCAGATCAGAGGTGTTGTCAGTCCCCCATCATCTTTCACTTTGACAATGTGGAGGATGATTTTGCACTTGATCTTTGGAGAAAATTCAGTTGGTGAAACTTCCCTCTATTTCTCTCTAGTGCTCTGCTCAAGAGCTTCAACACAACACTGATTGGAGAAACAAGACTGTAAATGAATAGACTTATCACCTAATGAAAGAGAAATGTAAACAAACAAACAAATAAACATTTTGTCACCATCAAAGAAAAGGAAAACAATCTATAGGCATTTCCTGCAGCGGCAAGAGCAAAGCCAGGTGAAGGTCACTCCACAGATCTTACTTTTGTTTTAAAAGCTGTGTTTAATTGTTAGTCACAATGAACTGTGGGCAGAACAATTAGTTGTATTTATATAATATCTAAGCTGTAATTATTTGTTATATTAATCATGACTAAAGTGAGAATTAGTAATGAATATTAAGGGAACTTTTCTGAAACAGGGGAAAAATGTTTTCAGTTGTTTGGTGCATCTGATTAAAGAGAGGGCACCACAGCTAGCTGGTAAAGCTGGAAGGGGCAGAACCTTCAAGCTTTCTATCTATTTACCAAGAAATCTGGATCCTGGTGATCTCCTGTCACAACATTTGTGTTTTGTATCCAAATAGCAAATCTATGTGCAGGTTCCTCAGCACAGGTAAGGGAGGATCCTGGACAATGGATGTCATCTAGTAATTCAGTTGGACCCTCTAATGTCAATTTTACTCAGTTTTTGTTTGTCTCATTTATGTATTCTATATCTCTGTTTTCATGATGAAAAAGATGTTATCAGAGAAATCCCAGGAAATATGGAAGGAGAGGCCCAGAGACAAGTTCACATAGAGTTAGATTAGTATTTATTTCTGTGCAGTACTCTGAAAGGAGTAACTGGACATTTGGCATTCATCTAATCACTCATAGCTAACATCCAATGCCTCAAAGCTCTGCAATCTGTCCTCTTTTCAAATTAGAAATATAAAGACTTTGGGGGGATGCTTGGGGGAGGAAACAAAGCATAAATGTGGTGACTGTGATAGTGTGGGCCACAGCGTTTGATAATGTGACACATTTAACGAGTCCCATATGTAGAGCTGTTATCGGCCCAAACAGCTCTACCCTGCTGATCCCAGTGAAAACTTTTAGACAAACTCAGCGTTCTTTTGCTCATTACACTGACCTGTCAGAAATGACAACTTGGCCCAGTCTGGTTATTCCATGCTGACAAGGTACCGTTCAGGCTTCATGGCAATAATGTTGGCTTTTAAAGGTACAATGTACTTAAGGAAGCTCATTTCTATGATTTGGCAAAAAACAGCCATTTTCCTTGTCAGTGGGGGGGAATGCCTTAGTTTTCTTTAAATTAGGAGTCATTTTCATGGAGATTGTTCCTAGGAAAACCTGCAGACAGGAGAAAAGCTATTTTTTGAAAGGTATTAAATTTAGCCTACTGAGCAATGGTGTGATTCCCTGGTGATGTGTTGAAGACAGCCAGGGATGCTCTGCTCTGTCCAAAGAATACTTCAAAACTACCAATAATGCAAGAAATAAAATTTCAATTTGGACATGAAGAGTATGCACCATCCCCTGCAAGCAAAGAGTGGTGAGTTGGAAACTTCTTTCTATGCAGTTTGGGACATATGCAGATTCTATGCAGAATCTGGAGCAAGGCCAAAGTGACAATATGACAAAGTGCTATAATTCTGGTCCAGAAGCAAATTTCTCCTTAGCTTTCCCCAGGAAGAAGAGACAGAGAGAATATTAAGGCTAGCTTTGGGCTTTACAATACATTCAGAGTAAATGTAAAGAAAACTGGTGATGAGCTAATAAATTGGAATAGGAGACAGGAAAACAGAAGTAAACTGACACTTCTTTCTTTGACTTTTCCCATTAATACAATGTTGTATTTGAGTCCACCCATATGCAGAGTTCTTGGCAGGACTGGAATTATATTTCGACATTCATATTAGAGTTGTATTTATTACCTTAACATAAGTAGATAGATAGATAGATAAATAGATAGATATGTAAATACATAGATAGGTACATAGATACATAGATAGGTACATAGATACATAGAAAGAGTTGATTTTATATCAACTAGGATGTATAAGCCATGTTCACCAACATTGGTGGATTCAAATTCAACTCTACTTGCCTCATGTTTTGTTTTTGTTTTTGTTTTTGCTCCCTGTTTCAAATTCCCTATTTCATTCTAGGACTGACTGATGTCAATGTCTAATCAACTTCTCTAGGAAGTTACACTGAGGGTGCACAGAAGACTATGGAAGCACAGTGGTTTTTTTTTTGGTTTGGGTTTTGTTTGTTTGTTTGTGTCTTTTTAAATACCCACTCTCTATTTTAACATACAAAAACATTTGGGTGGTTTTTAGTTTATGTTCATATTATACTCAGACTCTAAGTTTCTGAATATGGCCACCCAACTATTTCCATGTGAGGAAATGTGGGTTGATCCAAAACACCGTTCCAATGCCTATGCTTTCTTCTATACTTCTTATGTTAAGAAACTAGAATTTTCCCAAATATTCATGACCAAAATATATGAGTCAAAATTTCCACAAATACACATACTAAGATTAAATTACCTGGCTAAATAAAGGTAGATTTAATCTGTGGAATAAGTGCTGTGATTAATTGTACTTTTTATTATTTGGACCTAGTAATCAGTCAACCAATACATTTGTATTAAGCAGTCAGTACTCTTGTGCTACAGCAAAGAGTATATTATCCTCAAAACGTTACAATTATGTAGGGAAGGCTACACTGAAATATAGCAAATACAAGAGGAAAACACTATTTGATGAATAGGTGCCTATGTATGCTATAGACATCTAAGAAGTATAGGAGGTTTAAAAAAAAAAAAAAGTAGAGGAAGATAATGGTGTTAGTGACTGCCCTAAAAACACAAGTAGATTTGCAAATGTGTACTCAGAAAGACATTCCAGGAAAGAGCTAGTGTGAGTAAAATTTCATGCAAGTTGTGTCTGGGGAGAGGGAATTTTTGTTGACAGGAACTATTACAGTTGTGACATAGACAATACTAAAGGAAATTTTGGAACCTCCCTGTAGGGAGCATTGAATGATAGAAAAAAGAGGTTAGCAGTGCTGTTTGCTTTATTGCATTAAAGTTGATGTACAATAGTATGCTGGTTTCAGGTGTATTGCATAGTGATTTGACATTTGCATACATTATGAAATGACATCCATGGTAAGTCTGGTAACCAACCATCTCCATACAAAGTTATTACAAAGTGATTGACCATATTTTTATGCTGTGTATTACTCACCATGACTGATTTATTGTGTAACTGGAGGTTTGTACCTCTTAATCCTCTATACCTATTTCACCTTCTTCACCTAACCCCCTCTTATCTGGCAACCACCCATTCATTTCTGTATCGGTGAGTCTGTTTTCATTTTGTTTTGTTTGTTTGTTTTCATTTTTAGATTCCACATATAAGTGGGATCATGAGATATTTGTCTTTCTCTGATATATCATTTAACATAAAACCTAGATCCATCCATGTTGCTGCAAATGGCAAGATTTAATTTTGCTTTTATGGTTGAGTAATATTCCATTGTATGTAGTATATATCACATCTTCTTTATCCATTCATAAATCAATGGACACTTAGTTGGCTTCCATATCTTGCCTATTGTAAATATGCTGCAACGAACATTTGAGTGTATATATCTTTTTGAATTAGCATTTTGTTTTCTTTGGATAAATACATAGAAGTGAAATGACAGGATTGTATGGTAGTTTTTTTAATTTTTGAAGAAGCTCCATACTGCTTTCCATAGTGGCTGTACCAATTACAATCACACCAGCAGCACATGAGTGTTCCCCTTTTCCCACATTCTCACCAGCACTTATTTATTTTCTTTTTGATGATAGCCATTCTGACAGGTGTAAGGTAGTATGTGGTTTAGTTTGCATTACCCTGATGATTAGTCATGTTAAGCATCTTTTCATGAGTCTGCTATTTGCATGTTTTCTTTTGAAAAAAAAATCTATTCATGTCCTCTGTCCATTTTTTGGTTGAGTTGTTTGTTTTTTGGCTGTTGAGTGTATGAGTTTTTTGGATAGTTTGGATATTAATCCCTTATTGAATGCATAATTTGCAAATAACTTCTCCCATACCATAGGATGCTTTTTCATTTTGTTGATAGTATTCTTCACTGTCCAGAAGCTTTTTAGTTTGAAGTAGTCCCATTTGCTTATATTTAAGTTTGTTTTTCTTGTCCGAGGAGACATATTAAAAAACATTGTTAAGATTGATGTCAAAGTGTGTATTGCCTATGTTTTCCTCTAGGAATTTTTATGGTTTCAGGTCTTATATTTAAGTTTGTTTTTTTCTTTTAACATCTTTGTTGAAGTATAATTGCTTTACAATGGTGTGTTAGTTTCTGCTTTATAACAAAGTGAATCAGTTATACACATACATATATTCCCATATCTCTTCCCCCTTGCATCTGCCTTCCTCCCACACTCCCTATCCACCTCTACTAGGTGGTCAAAAAACAGCGAGCTAATCTCTCTGTGCTATGCAGCTGCTTCCCACTAGCTATCTATTTTACATTTGGTAGTGTCCATGCCACTCTCTCACTTTGTCACTGCTTACCCTTCTCCCTCCCGATATCCTCAAGTCCATTCTCTACTGGGTCTGTGTCTTTATTCCTGTCTTGGCCCTAGTTTCTTCATGACCTTTTTTGTTTTTCTTAGATTCCATATATATGTGTTAGCATACGGTATTTGTTTTTCACTTTCTGACTTACTTCACTCTGTAAGACAGACTCTAAGTCCATCCACTTCACTACAAATAATTCAATTACGTTTCTTCCTATGGCTCAGTAATATTCTATTGTATATATGTACCATATCTTCTTTATCCATTCATCCAATTATGGACATTAAGGTTGCTTCCATCTCCTGGCTATTGTAAATAGAGCTGCAATGAACATTTTGGTACATGACTCTTTTTGAATTATGGTTTTCTCAGAGTATATGCCCAGTAGTGAGATTGATGGGTCCCATGGTAGTTCTATTTGTAGTTTTTAAAGGAATCTCCATACTGTTCTCCATAGTGGCTGTATCAATTTACATTCCAACCACAAGTGCAAGAGGGTTCCATTTCTCCACACCCTCTCCAGCATTTGGTGTTTATAGATTTTTCGATGATGATCATTCTGACCAGTGTGAGATGATATCTCATTGTAGTTTTGATTTGCATTTCTCTAATGATTAATGATGTTGAGCATTCTTTCATGAGTTTGTTGGCAATCTGTATATCTTCTTTGGAGAAATGTCTATTTAGGTCTTCTGCCCATTTTTGGATTGGGTTGTTTGTTTTTTTGTTATTGAGCTACATGAGCTGCTTGTAAATTTTGGACTTTAATCCTTTGTCAGTTGCTTCATTTACAAATATTTTCTCCCATTCTGAGGGTTGTCTTTAGGTCTTGTTTATGGTTTCCTTTGCTGTGCAAAATCTGTTAAGTTTCATTAGGTACCATTTGTTTATTTTTGTTTTTATTTCCATTTCTCTAGGAGGTCGGTCAAAAAGGATCTTGCAGTGATTTATGTCATAGAGTGTTCTGCCTATGTTTTCCTCTAAGCGTTTTGATAGTGTCTGGCCTTACATTTAGGTCTTTAATCCATTTTGAGTTTATTTTTGTGTATGGCATTAGGGGGTGTTCTAATTGCATACTTTTACATATACCTGTGCAGTTTTCCCAGAACCACTTATTGAAGAGGCTGTCTTTTCTCCACTGTATATTCTTGCCTCCTTTATCAAAGATAAGGTGACCATGTGTATATAGGCTTATCTCTGGGCTTTTGATCCTGTTCCATTGATCTATATTTCTGTTTTTGGACCAGTACCATACTGTCGTGATTACTGTAGCCTTGTAGTATAGTCTGAAGTCAGGGAGCCTGATTCCTCCAGCTCCATTTTTCGTTCTCAAGATTGCTTTGGCTATTCAGGGTCTTTTGTGTTTCCATACAAATTGTGAAATTTTTTGTTCTAGTTCTGTGAAAAATGACAATGGTAGCTTGATAGGGATTGCATTAAATTTGTATATTGCTTTGGGTAGTAGAGTCATTTTCACAAGGCTGATTCTTCCAAGGCAAGAATATGGTGTATCTCTCCATCTGTTTCTATCATCTTTAATTTCTTTCATCAGTGTCTTATAATTTTCTGCATACAAGTCTTTTATCTCCTTAGGTAGGTTGATTCCTAGATATTTTATTCTTTTTGTTGCAATGGTAAATCAGAGTGTTTTCTTAATTTCACTTACAGATTTTTCATCATTAGTGTATAGGAATGCCAGAGAGTGCTGTGCATTAATTTTATGTCCTGCTACTTTACCAAATTCATTGATTAGCTCTAGTACTTTTTGGTAGCATCTTTGGGATACTCTATACATAGTATCATGTCATTTACAAACAGTGACAGCTTTACTTCTTCTTTTCTGATTTGGATTACTTTTATTTATTTTTCTTCTCTGATTTTTGTGGCTAAAACTGCCAAAACTATGTTGAATAATAGTGGTGAGAGTGGGCAACCTTGTCTTATTCCTCATCTTAGTGGAAATGGTTTCAGTTTTTCACCACTGAGGATGATGTTGGCTGTGGGTTTGTCATATATGGCCTTTATTATGTTGAGGAAAGTTCCCTCTATGCCTGCCTTCTGCAGGGTTTTCATCATAAATGGGTGTTGAATTATGTCAAAAGCTTTCTCTGCATCTATTGAGATGATCATATGGTTTTTCTCCTTCAATTTGTTAATATGGTGTATCACATTGATTGATTTGCATATATTGAAGAATCCTTGGTTTCCTGGGATAAACCCCACTTGATCATGGTATATGATCCTTTTAATGTGCTGTTGGATTCTCTTTGCTAGTATTTTGTTGAGGATATTTGCATCTGTGTTCATCAGTGATTTTGGCTTATAGTTTTCTTTTTTTGTGACATCTTTTTCTGGTTTTGGTATCAGGGTGATGGTGGCCTCATAGAATGATTTTAGGAGTGTTCCTTCCTCTGCTATATTTTGGAAGAGTTTGAGATGGATAGGTGTTAACTCTTTTCTAAATGTTTGATAGAATTCGCCTGTGAAGCCAGCTGCTCCTGGGCTTTTTTTGGAAAAATTTTAATCACAGTTTCAATTTCAGTGCTTGTGATTGAACTGTTCATATTTTCTATTTCTTCCTGGTTCAATATTAGATGGTAGTGCATTTCTAAGAATTTGTCAATTTCTTCCAGGTTATCCATTTTATTGACATAGAATTTGTTGTACTAATCTCTCATGATCCTTTTCATTTCTGCAGTGTCAGTTGTAACTTATCCTTTTTTTATTTCTAATTCTATTGATTTGAGTCTTCTATCTTTTTTTTTCTTGTTGAGTCTGGCTAATGGTTTATCAATGTTGTTTATCTTCTCACAGAATCAGCTTTTAATTTTATTGACCTTTGCTATCATTTCATTCATTTCTTTTTCAATTATTCTGATCTGATCTTATGATTTCCTTCCTTCTGCTAAGTTTGGGGTTTATTTGTTCTTCTTTCTCTAATTGCTTTAGATGTGAGGTTAGGTTGTTTATTTGCAATGTTTCTTGTTTCTTAAAATAGGATTGTATTGCTATAAACTTCCTTCTTAGAACTGCTTTTGCTGCATCCCATAGGTTTTCAGTTGTGTCTCCATTGTCATTTGTTTCTGAGTATTTTTGATTTCCTCTTTGATTTCTTCAGTGATCTCTTGTTTATTAAGTGTGTGCTGTTTAGCCTCCATATGTTTTTAATTTTTACAGTTTTTTTCCAGTAATTTATATCTAGTCTCATAGCATTGTGGTCAGAAAAGTTATTTGATAAGATTTCAATTTTCTTAAATTTACCACAGATTGATTTGTTACCCAATATATGATCTATCCTGGAGAATGTTCCATGAGCAGTTGTGAAGAAAGTATCTTCTGTTGTTTTTGAATGGAATGTCCTATAAATATCTATTAAGTCCATCTTGTTTAATGTATCATTTAAAGCTTGTGTTTCCTTATTTATTTTCAGTTTCGATGCTCTGTCCATTTTTGAAAGTGGGGTGTTAAAGTCCCCTACCATGATTGTGTTACTGTCGATTTCCATTTTATAGCTCTTAATATTTGTCTTCTGTATTGAGGTGCTCCTATGTTGGGTGCATAAATATTTACAATTTTTATATCTTCTTCGATCGATCCTGTGATCATTATGTAGTGTCCTTCTTTGTCTCTTGTAATAGTCTTTATTTTAAAGTCTATTTTGTCTGATATGAGAATTGCTACTCCAGATTTCTTTTGATTTACGTTTGCATAGAATATATTTTGCCATCCCTGAACTTTCAGTCTGTATGTGTCCCTAGGTCTGAGGTGGGTCTCTTGTAGACAGCATATATATGGATCTTGTTTTCGTATCCATTCAGCCAGTCTATGTCTTTTGGTTGGAGCATTTAATCCATTTACGTTTAAGGGAATTATCAATATTCATGTTCCTATAACCATTTTCTTAATTGTTTGGGGTTTGTTGTTGTAGGCCTTTTCTTTCTCTTGCGTTTCCTGCCTAAAGAAGTTCCTTTAGCCTTCGTTGTAAAGCTGGTTTGGTGGTGCTGAGTTGTCTGAGATTTTGCTTGTCTGTTAACATTTTAATTTCTCCATCAAATCTGAATGAGATCCTTGCTGGTACAGAAATCTTGGTTGTACGTTTTTCTCCTTCATCATTTTTAGTATGTCCTTCCACTCCCTTCTGGCTTGCAGAGTTTCTGCTGAAAGGTCAGCTGTTAACCTTATGGGGATTCCCTTTTGTGTTTCTTGTTGTTTTTCCCTTGCTGCTTTTAATATATTTTATTTGTTTTAATTTTTGATAGTTTGATTAATATGTGTCTCGGCGTGTTTATCCTTGGGTTTATCCTGTATGGGACTCTCTGTGCTTCCTGGACTTGATTCACTATTTCCTTTCCATATTCAGGAAGTTTTCATCTATAATCTCTTCAAATATTTTCTCAGTCCCTTTCTTTTTCCCTTCATCTTCTGAGACCCCTATAATTTGAATGTTGGTGTGTTTAATATTCTCTCAGAGGTCTCTGAGGTCTCAGTTCTTTTCATTCTTTTTTCTTTATTCTTCTCTGCATTAGTTATTTCCACTATTTTATCTTCCAGGTCACTTATCTGTTCTTCTGCCCTAGTTATTCTGCTATTGATCCCTTCTAGAGAATTTTTAATTTAATTTATTGTTTTGTTCATCGCTGGTTGTTTGCTCTTTAGTTCTCCTACATCCTTGTTAAATGTTCCTTTTATTTTCCCTATTATATTTCCAAGATTTTGGATCATCTTTACTCTCATTATTCTTAATTCTTTTTAAGGTAGACTGCCTATTTCTTCTTCATTTGTTAGGTCTGGTGGGTTTTTCACTGTCTCCTTCATCTGTGATGTGTTTTTTTATCTTTTCATTTTGCTTAATTTACTGTGTTTTGGGTCTCCTTTTTACAGGCTGCAAGTTCGTAGTTCCCGTTATTTTTGTTGTCTGTCCCCAGTGGCTATGTGTGGTTCAGTTGTTTGTGTAGGCTTCCTTTTGGAGGGGACTAGTGCCTGTGTTCTGGTGGATGAGGCTGGATCTTGTCTTTCTGGCTGGCATGTCCACTTTTGGTTGTGTTTTTGGGGGTGTCTGTGGCCTTATTATGATTTTAGGCACCCTCTCTGCTACTGGGTGTGTTAGTGTTCCTGTCTTGCTAGTTGTTTGTCATAGGGTGTCCAGCACTGTAGCTTGCTGGTCATTGAGTGAACCTGGGTCTTGGCGTTGAGATGGAGATCTCTGGGAAATTTTCACCATTTGATATTACGTGGAGCTGGGAGGCCTCTTGTGGACCAGTGTCCTGAACTTGGCTCTCCCACCTCAATGGCACAGCTCTGATGCCTGGCTGGAGCACCAAGAGCCTTTCATCCACACCACTCAGAATAAAAGGGAGAAAAAATAGAAAAAAATAAAGAAGATAAAATAAAATAAAGTAAAATAAAATAAATTTATTAAAATAAGAAATAATAACTAAGGAAAAATATTTTTAAGTAAAAAAAAAAAAAAAAAAAAAAAAAAACTGACAGAAAGAACCCTAGGACAAATGTTAAAGGCAAAGCTTTACAGACAAAATCACACACAGAAGCATACACATACACACTCACACTAAGAGAAAAAGTGAAAAAAAAAATATGTTTGCTCCCAAAATGCACCTCCTCAATTTGGGATGACTGGTTGCCTATTCAGGTAATCCACAGATGCAAAGTATATTAAGTAGACTGTGTAGATTTAATCTGCTGCTCCTGAGACCGCTGGGAGAAATTTCCTTTTCTCTTCTTTTTTCGCACAGTTCCCAGGGTCAGCTTTGCATTTGGACCCTCCTCTGTGTGTAGTTCTCCTGAGGGTGTGTGTTCTTCTCTCAGACAGGACAGGGTTAAAGGAGCAGCTGATTCAGGGGCTCTGGCTCACTCAGGTTGGGTGGAAGGAGGGGTCCAGATGTGGGGTGAGCCTGTGGTGGCAAAGGCCAGTGTGACTTTCCACCAGCCTGAGGTGCACCATGTGTTCTCCCAGGGAAGTTGTCCCTGGATCACAGGACCCTGGCAGTGGTGGCTTGCACAGGCTCCCAGGAGGGGAGGTGTGGATAGTGATGTGTGCTTGCACACAGGCTTCTTGGAGGCTGCAGCAGCAGCCTTATCATCCCATGCTTGTCTCTGTGTTCCACACTGATAGCTGTGGCTTGAGCCCATCTCTGGAGCTCCTTTAAGCAGTGCTCTTATTCACCTCTCCTCGTGCACCAGGAAACAAAGAGGCAAGAAAATGTCTCTTGACTCTTTGGCAGCTCCAGACCTTTTCCTGGACTCCCTCATGGCTAGCTGTGGAGCACTAACCCCCTTCAGGCTGTATTCACAAAGCTAACCCATCCTTTCTCTGGGATCCGACCTCCGAGTTCAGCCCCGACCCATCCTGGTGAGTAAGCAGACAAGCCTCTCAGGCTGGTGTGTGCTGGTTGGCCTTGATCCTCTCTGTGGGCATCTCTCCACTTTGGCCTCTGCACTCCTGTTGCTGTGCTCTCCTCCATGGCTCCAAATCTCCCCCCCCCCACCACCACCCACATTCTCCACCCATGAATGGGCTTCCTAGTGAGTGGAAACCTTTCTTCCTTCACAGCTCCCTCCCACTGGTGCAGGTCCCATCCCAATTCTTTTGTCGCTGTTTTTTCTTTTTCTTTTGCCCTACCCTGGTACATGGGGAGTTTCTTGCCTTTTGGGAGGTCTGAGGTCTTCTGCCAGTGTTCAGTAGGTGTTCTGTAGGAGCAGTTCCACATGTAGATGTATTTCTGATGTATTTGTGTGGAAGAAGGTGATCTCTGCATCCTACTCTTCTGTCATCTTCAAGCTCCTCCCCACATTTAAATTCTTAAACCATTTTGAGTCTATTTTTGTATATGGTGTGAGACAGTAGTCTCCTTTGATTAGTTTGCATGTAGCTGTCCAGTTTTCCCAACATCATTTGTTGAAGTGGTGGTCTTTTCCCCATTGTAGAGTCTTGCCTATTTTGTTGTAGTTTAATTGACCATATAAGTGTGAGTGTATTTCTGGGGTCTCTAATCTGTTCTGTTCATCTACGTGTCTGTTTTTGTGACAGTTCCATACTGTTCTGATTACTGTAGCTTTGCATTGTAATTTATAATCAGAAAGCATGATACATCCGGCTCTGTTCTTCTTCTCAAGGTTTCTTTGTCAATTTGGGGTCTTTTTTGGTTCCATACAAATTTTAGGATTATTTGTTCTAGTCCTGTGAGAAATGTTATTGGTAGTTTGATAGAGATTGCATTGAATATGAAGATTCTTTTTGGAATTATGGTCATTTTAACAATATTAATCTTCCAACCAGTAAATATGGTATATATTTCCATTTGTTTCTGTTGTCTTCAGTGTCTTTCATCAGTGTCAGTTTTCTGAGTACAAGTTTTCTTGTTCTCCTGGGTTAAATTTTTTTCTAGATATTGTATTCTTTTTGATGCAATGGTAAATGGACTTCTTTCCTTAATTTATCTTTCTGATAGTTTCTCATTATTATATAGAAATAAAACAGATCCCTGTATATGAATGTTATAACTTCAACTTTACCAAATTAATTTATTCTAAAAAATGTTGTTGGCATCTTTAAGATTTTCTATATATATAGTATCATGTCATCTGCAAACAGTGACACTTTTACATCTTTCTTTCCAGCTTACTCCTTTTATAACTGTTTCTTATCTGATTGCTATGGCTAGGACTTTTAATACCATGTTAAATAAAAGTGGCAAGAATGGGTAACATGATTGTTCCTGATTTTAGAGCAAAAGCTTACAGCTTTTCACTTTTGAGTACAATGTTTGCTATAGGTTTCTCATACAAGGTCTTTATTAAATTGAGGTATGTTCCCTCTATACCCACTTTGTTGAGAGTTTTATCATAAATGAATGTAGAATTTTGTCAAAAGCTTCTCCTGCTCCTATTGAAACATTTGTTAATTTTTATTTTTCAGTTTGTTAATGTGGTGTATCACATTGGCTGATTTGTAGATATTAAAGCATCTCTGCAGCCCTAGGATAAATCTCATTTTATCATGGTGTATATTCCTTTTACTGTATTGTTGGATTTTGTTTGCTAATATTTTGTTGAGGATTTTTGCAAATACAATCATCAGTGATATTGGACATTTTCCTTTTTTGTGATATCTGTCTGGTTTTGGTATCAAGCTAATCCTAGCTTCATATAATGAGGTTGGAAATGTCCCTTCCTCTTCAATTTTTTGGAATAGTTTGGAAAAAAAGGGTTAAACCTTCTTTAAATGTTTGGCAGAATTCACCTGTGAAACCATCTGATCCTGGACTTTGGAATGCTGGGAGTTTTTTTGTTTTTCTTTTTCCCTTACTGGTAATTGGTCTGTTCCTATTTTCTTTTTTCTTTTTTTTTTCTTTTTTTTTTGTTCCTATTTTCTATGTTTTCCTTGTTCAGACTTGGGAGGTTGCACATTTCTTGGAATTTGTCCATTTCTTCTAGATTGTCCATTTTATTAGCATAGGGTTATTCATGGTAATCTCTTATGATCCTTTGTATTTCTGTGGTGTCAGTTACAACTTCTCCTTTTTTCATTTCTGATTTAAGCCCTCGTTTTTTCTTGATGAGTCTGGCTAAAGGCTTATCAACGTTGCTTATCATTTCAAAGAATCATCCTTTAGTTTCATTGATCTTTTCTTTTTTTTTTTTTCAGTCTATTTCATGTATTTCTGCTCTGACTTTATTATTTTTTTCCTTCTACTAACTTTGGGTTTTGATCTTTTTCTAGTTCCTTTAGGTGTAAGATTATTTGAGATTTTTCTTGTTTTCTGAGATAGGTTTGTACAGCTATAAATTCTGTTCTTACAACTAACTACTTTCAGTAAGTCCCATAGATTGTGAACTATTTTGTTTCAATTTTCTTTGGTCTCCAGATATTGTTTATTTCCTCTTTGATTTCTTCAGTGGCCCATTGATGTTGAGTAGAATATTGTTCAGCCTCCACATGATTGTATATTTTGCAGGGTCTTTTCTTAATACTTGATTGCTACTCCCATATCTTTGTGGTCAGAAAAGAAGGTTGATTATAATTTTACATTTTTAAAAGTTTATTGAGACTTATTTTGTAGCCCAGCATGTGATCGATCCTGGAGAATGTTCTATGTGTTTTTGAAAAGAATATGTATACTGTTGCTTTTGGATGGAATGCTCTCTCTATAGATAGATAGATAAGTTAAATACATAGATAGGTAGATAGATAGATAGATAGATAGATAGATAGATAGATAGATAGATAGATAAATAGATAGATAGATAGATGATAGATGATAGACAGATAGATTCCATCTCATTTAATGCATCATTTAAAGCCAGTGTTTCCTTATTGACTTTCTGTCTGGATGATTTGTCTATTTATCTAAGTGGATATTAAAGTCCCCTATTGTTATTGAGTAACAGTCAATGTTTCCCTTTATATTTGCTTTATGTATTTAGGTGCTCCTATATTGGGTACATATATATTTACAATGTTTATATCTTGCTGGATTGATCTCTTTATTACTGTATAGTGTCATTCTTTGTCCCTTGTTACAGTCTTTGTTTTAAAGTCAAATTTCTCTGATGTACATTTTTTTCATTTCCATTTGCATGAAATGCCTCCCCCCACCAGTTCCTCACTTTTAGTCTATGGGTGTCTTTAGATGTGAACTGAGTCTTTTTATAGTTAGCACATATATGGGTTTTGTATTGCTTTGTCCATTCAGCCATCTATGTAAGTCTTTTGATTAAAGTATTTAGCTCATTTACATTTAATTATTGATAGGTATGCACTTATTATCATTTTGTTAATTGTTTTCTGTTTGTTTTGTAGTTCTTTTTTGTTCTTGCTCTCTTCTGATTTGATGACAGTCTTTGGTGTTATGTTTGGATTTCTTTCTATTTTTTTTGTGTGTGTATCCATTATAGGTTTTTCATTTATGGTTAATATGATGTTCATACATATTTTATTTATGATTTTTTTAAGCTGATGATACCTTAAGTTTGAACACATTCTAACAACTCTGCATGTTCACTCTCCTTCTCCCACGTTTAATGTTTTTGACACCACATTTTACATCTTTTTTGTTTTGCATATCCCTTAAATGCTTATTGTGGATATAGAAGATTTACTCTTTTTGTTTTTAATCTTCCTACTAGTTTTATATGTGGTTACTCTTCTACCTTTACTGTATATTTTTCTTTACCAATGAGATTTTACTTTTGTCATTTAAAAAAAAAATATTTCTAGTTGTGGTCTTTTCCACTCAGAGAAGTCCTTTTAACATTTCTTATAATGGTGGTTTAGTGGTGCTGAACTCTTTCAGCTTTTGCTTTTCTATAAGACTATTTATCTCTACTTCAAATCTGAATGAAACCCTTGCCAAATAGTTTATTCATAGTTGTAGGTTTTTTCTTTCATCACTTTGAGTATATTGTGTCACTCCCATCTGGCGTGCAGTTTTTGATAAAAAGTCAGCTGATGGTCCAGAGGCAGTTCCCTTGTATGTAGCTAGTTGTTTTTTTCTCTTGCTGCTTTTAAGATTACCTCATTATCTTGAATTTTTCCATTTTAATTATAATTTGTCTTGGTGTGGACCTCTTTGTGTTTATCTTGTTTGGGAATCTCTGTGTTTCCTGGACCTGAATGTCTGTTTCCTTCCCCAGGTTAGAGAAGTTCTTCAAATACATTTTCTCTCCCTTTCTCTCTTCTCCCTTCTAGAAGCCCTATAATAAAAATGTTAGTATACCTGATGCTGTCCCAGTGATTTCTTAAACTATCCTCATTAAAAAAAAAAAAAAAAAAAAAAAAAAAAACAATTATTCTTCTGCTTGTCTTCCAGATTGCTGATCCATTCATCTGTATCATCTAATCTACTGTTGATTCCTTCTAGTGTGTGTGTGTGTGTGTGTGTGTGTGTGTGTGTGTGTGTGTGTGTGTGTGTATTTTAATTTCAGTTATTTTATTCTTCAGCTCTGGTTGGTTCTTCCTTATATTTTCAAACCCTTTTTAAACTTCTCACTGTGCCCAACCATTCTTCTCCCGAGTTTGTTAAGCATCTTTATAATCATTACCTTGAACTCTTTTTTTTTTGAGTAGATTGCTTATCTCCACTTTGTTTAGTTCTTTTGGTGGCGTTCTGTCTTATTCTTTCATTAGAAACATACTCCTCTGTTTCCTCATTTTGCCTAATTCTCTGTGTATTTCTTTGTATTAGGTAGGTCATTTACATTTCCTGACCTTAGAGAAGTGGCCTTATACTGGAGATGTCCTGTGGTGCACAGAAGTTAATTCCCCTTTGGTCATCAGAGCTATATAGTCTGGGGGTACTCCTGTGGGCTGCATGGACCCTGATGTTGTGGTGGGTCTGACTACTTTGTGTGTGCAGGAAGGAAGGTCTGGCCACTGAACTCATTGGCTGCCAAGCCATGCCTCATAAGTTGACTGCTGGCACACTGGTGGCTGGGCTGGGTCCATTGTGTCTGACAGCAGGGCTCAGGGGTGCCTGGAGCTGATGCTAGCCCACTGGTGGGCAGAGAAACCCCCAATTCTAATTGGCTAGAGAAAGCACTCCAAAATGGTTCTTGCCAGGAGGACACCAGTATCCTTGTGGTAGAATGAGCTCCTAAAAGGCTGCCACCAACATTTATGTCCCCAGGGGAGTCCCAGGGACTTTTTGCTTCCTCAGGAGGCTCTCCAAGATCAGCAAGTGGGTCTTACCCAGGTTCCTTTCAAATTATTGTCTTTGTGCTAGGATTTGGAGTGTGTGAGAGTTTGTGCACACCCTTTAAAATTTGGCTTTATTTCCTTCAACCCTCTAGCTTTCCCATATGCCAGCCCCACTGGACTTCAGAACCAAGTATTCTGGTCACTTCTTTTCCCACTGCAGGACCTCAGGGTGGTGCTCAGACCTTTCACTCCTCAGGGAGAACCTGTACTATTATGATTATTCTCCCATTTTTAGGTCACCTACATAGGAGTGTGGATCTTGACTATACTGCGTCTCAAACTCCAACATATTTCCTTGTGGTTCCCTCTGTATATCTTTTGTTGTGGGTAATATTTTCTGCCAGTCTTCAGGTCATCCTCATAAATAGTAGTTCTGTGAATAGTTATAATTTTGCTGTGCCTATGGGAAGAGGTAAGCTCAGGGTTTTCCTATTCTGCTGTCTTGGCCACACCTCTCTAACACTGTCATCTTACTGTATTTTGTTTAATTTCCTCTACGGTGCTGAGAATATTAAGAATTTGTTTAATTATTTTAATAAAAACTTATAATTCTTGCGGCTGAACACACAGTTTCAACTTTCATTATGTGTATTTGTTTCAGCTGTTTAAATCCATTGATTTCAGTTCAATCTTTTTATTCAACACCACTGAATGTTTAGCATTGTGGTAAGCTGTGATAGTGATGCTGAAGTAAAGTGGATGATTTCCATTCAGTAGATGCTTACAATCTAGTTGCCTTGAAAAAGTCTGTCTCTATTAGTGTTTGCTTGGAGAGCTGCCCTCAGACAAACAAGTCAGGATAGCAGAGTCAGCAATCAACTTGTGATCTCCAGAAAGCATTTCACCTGTTTTGTGGAGGATCATGAAATTAATACATCTTGTTAGTTCTATCATTAATAACAATGCTCCTTTAGTGCATGTAGGGATTTATGGATAAGAAAACATTTTCACATATTTCACTTTGTGCCTACTAGTGGATAGAGGGTCACTGGACATTTCTAGGCCTTGTTCTGGTCCTTACCTGCATCTTGGGACACATGAATGTGTCTGTATGACTCACGGGTGTGGAAAAGGGTATTTCAATAGTTTACAGGAGGGTTTCCCTGGTGGAGCAATGGTTGAGAGTTCGCCTGACAATTCAGGGGACACAGGCTCTAGCTCTGGTCTGGGGGGATCCCACATGCCGTGGAACAGCTAAGCCCATGTGCTACAACTGCTGAGCCTGCACTCCAGAGCCCATGAGCCACAACTACTTAGCCTGTGAGCCACAACTACTGAACCTGCATGCCACAACTACTGAAGTCCATGTGCCTAGAGCTCATGCTCCACAACAAGAGAAACCACTGTAATGAGAAGCCTGTACACTGTAATGAGGGGTGGCCCCCATTCACCACAACTGGAGAGGGCCCATGTGCAGCAGCAAAGACCCAACACAACCAAAAATAAAATAAATAAATAAATAAATTTATTTTAAAGATAGTTTACAGGAAAGAGTTTAGGGTTTCAGATCACAGTACATCCCCTTTTTAAATGATGCATTTAACATATTCAGCATACTTCCACATCCTTTCTCCCATTTGATCCTCATAAGTTTATTTTGTTATAAAGTATATTTACATTTTATTCATATTTACAGTTCCTCTCTCATCAAAGGAAACCAACAAAACTTCCACAGTCTTTGCATATCAATTTCTTATAGCCCAATACTGTCAAAATCATTGCTTCCCCTCACCTACCTCACCTACAGTTCTGTAATAATAGTTCACAGTTACAGATCCTTCCTCTGACTCTTACTCATGTATATGCATCAGTGATTCTCAGATAATCTGTCCAAAGATGGTGCTTTTCCCTTTTCTCTCTTAGTGAGAAATATAAAGCTTTTTTTCCTACTTGTAATTTGAAAACTTTCTATTTTTTAAAAATAATTTTTGCTAATTAATTGTAAGCTTAAAAAATTGCTATGTGGAGACTAAGTATGGATTTATTTTCCAATGGACAGGCACAGTCTTTCCTGACATGGAACTTTCTTTAGCTAGATACAGTATCTCTGCTGTGTTTAACTTCTTTCGCTTCCATCAACCTTAAAGAATGTTGTTTTTCAATATCTTTTCTCCTGTTGAGAACATAACCATTCTATCAGGGATAGAGTGACTCCTAGGTATTATCCTTTTCCATCTTCAATAAAAACATAAAATATTAAACATTAAATAACTCTGAATCATATGCTTTGTCCTTTTTTCCTGTAGGTGATCCATATGATGTTTTGTAAATGTATCCTAGTGTTCAATGGAGTCATACACATTAGATGTACCTTTTATGAACTACACTAAAACAAATGGAGTCATAATATGCATTTTTAAAATGGCAAATTCCATTGACATCACATAAAATATTATTACATAATATCACTATATGGTTTTCTATTTATGCATTATTCTTTAAGCTTAATTTCTCAACTTTTCTTTACAATTTTATATTTGAAAATATATCCAAGAAGTTTTGACTCACCATGCATACACTATTTTGTCTTAAGTCCTACACATATATTCTATTCTCTCCTTTCTTCTTCTTATTGCTCTTCCTTCTTCTCTTCATTTCCCCTCTTTTCTGTTATTTTTTTCTATTATGAGACTCTGCCTTTATTCCCCCTCATCTTTACTTTCTTTATCACTTTATCATTGTTACATGGTGATTTCTTTTCCTCTACACCAGTGATTCTCAACTGGGAACAGTTTTGCCCTCAATGACATTTGGTGATGTCTAGTGACACTTTTGATTGTCACAACTAGAAGAGGGGTGCTACTGGAATCTAATGTATAAGCCAAGTTACTGCCCACAACAAAGAATTATCCAGTTCAAAATGTCAGTAATGCCAAGATTGAGAAATACATCTTTACTCTTACCACCGTTTTAGTGCCCTATCCATAAACTGCAGCTGTTTCTACCTATACCACACTGTTACTTTTTAAACATTTTCACTGTAGTTTTCCTAAATGTAGCATTTATTTGCTGAATATTTCTACAGACAACACATAAAATGAAAGCTTCCATAAAACATTCAGCTTCGTATAGAGGTTTTATATTTAAATATCATATCTGTTGTCCTGAACCTATTCAGATACTGATTTCTAATGGTGATCAAGCTACTGATTGTCAGTATGGGACATAAAAGAGGCCTGTCACACGATAAAATAAATGTGCAAAAGTAAAATGAAGAGTTTAGAAAATTCATTCTTAGCCTCTGATGTACTGCCTTTGCCCCTGAGTTATGGAAGCTCACATGCTGGTATTTTGGGGGGATAAACCTGTCTGTCTCCCTAACTGTAAGATGGCTTTGAGCCCTAGATCTCATTTATCTTTTTGTCCTCTGACTGAGTAGGAATTTACAGTAATAAATCTGAATAAATATGTTTTAAAATAGCAGACCATGATTATCTCTGACTCATTCCTCTTGTGACTTAATCTCTTTCCCAATAAACTACTGATTATGGTGTGGGACATTTTACATGAGCTCACCTGACACACCATATTTACAAGGTTTTAATGGTTTTAATTATATAGCCAAATAAAATCTTGTCTTTTTTCAAATAAATATCCACATCCCTTCCCTCTTTTACAGTCCCTCATGATTTATCTTGAGACTAATAGAAATTTTCCACTTCGTTTTGACTTACCATTAGGTCTTCTCAGCATTTCCAGAATTTTTATTAGTGTTTGTGGTCTCCAATCTCTAACACTTTCTTCATTGTAAAATATAATTGTTAATCTATTTATTTTAATGTTCTGGTCATTTCATTTTTGCCCACATACAGCTGCAAAGAAGAATTCAAAATTTTTTTCTCGATGTTCTTTCACAAATTTTAAAAATGTCACCAAATCAGCAGCACTTTCCCTTGACCAACAACATAATATTTGACTTTCAAAATTTCTCAGATAGTTTTTCTAGTATAAATCCATAATTTTATCATTTTCCATAAAGATTTTTCTTCCTTCTATAAATACGCCCTTTCAACAATACCTTAACCTAAGAATTTCTTATCTCAAAACCAACAATCCTCTGTTCTATTATGATTGCATTCTCTGAGCCTTTAGTGGCTTTGCTTTTCCTTTTCTTGCTTTTTCCTTCTTTTTTAATCTTGACCTTATCTACACAAATTTCCCTCATTATTTCCTGTTTTTACCCCTTATCTATGTTTTATTTGTACTTTCTGTGTGATAGTTCTATATTTTGGAATATTTACTTTGTTCATTAAAACCTCTGTTTTAATCCCTCACGTTTGCATGTTTCTTCTACATTCAACACAAACTTATTTAAGCATCTTCTGAATTCCTAAAAAAAGAAAAAAATGTTATTATAAAATACCATATCTTTTGTTTTAAATTATAAAATATTATAGGCATTGTTTCTTGTCAACTCAAAAATCATTCCCATCTTTTCCCCCCTTAATGACAGAATCTGTCTTCCAAAATAGTACAGAAAATGCCAAATGCTTGCTGTCCCAAGCTTCAGATCTTCATTACAGCTAAGGATGTTTCATAAGTCATTTCTAGCCAAAAATGGATATGAGAGAGTCAACTTAGAAGATTCTGGAAAAGACCATCTTTTATAAAAACAAGAGAGAGATTTTGAGGAACCCCTTCTCACAGTCACTGTTCTCCTAATCTTGGGCATTATCTTATGAAGAAATGATGCTTGGGACTAGTGATTCCTTGGCCACAGGGAGATTTTGTGCTCCAGACCAACAGGATACAGTGCTGTGAAGAAAACTTGGTTCTTAGTGACATTGTTATGCCTCAGAACAAATAATTTATGATGAAAATTATGATGTTGGTAAAAATGGCTGACAATTTTTGGAGGGTTTACTAAATGTCAAGCATTTTATACTCTTTACACATATTATCTAATTCTATACATAACCCTAAATGCTTTTAAGATCAATTTTCCAAATTTTACATCAGAGGAAAGTAAAGAACAAAGGGGTTAATTAGCTTGCCCATGGTCACAGAGCTAGTCAGTGGCACAGCTGGAATCTGAGCACTGACATGTGGGCTCCATCATTTATATGTGTACCATTAAGTTATACTTTCTCATCAATCCAGGAGTCATCTGCTCCAGACTTTGTAGTATCTGAGATAATTGTGTCTCAGCTGTTTAAAACACTGTTGCTTAACATTCTTCTTCTAAGTGAAAGCTCCTTAACACAATGGTTCTTCAGTCTGTTGCAGACATTGGTTGTCCTAATCTACCCCCTTAACTAATTAATTTGTCTATTGGAAATTATATTCCCTAATGTAGTTTGTATAAATGAGCCATCTTAAATTCTGTCTTCCTACCTCTTTCTGTTATGTGCACTGTCTGCTACTCACCCATTCCTCTACTATTCCTCCTTCTGTTACCCAGTTCCATCTACTTTTGTACAATTGTTTTTATTTTCTTTGTCACTGCTATACATTAATATCTATGAATATTTCCCTTACTTCCTTATTCTTAAAGTTCAGGCCAGCTATCTCTTTGGGAGGAAAATTGGAGGGGGTTCTCTCTCCATTGCCAGTGCTTTCCAGATTCTTACATTTGTTTGTCTCTGACTACTCTGCCTTTTCTCCCATCTTTCACTTTACAACTTCATCCTCATTACTCTTTCTTCTATTTTCTGAATTTCTCATCAACTATTTTTAATACCATGTTATTACTAAATGGTGAGGTCCTTAAATGCAGGGACTATCTTATGTACTTAATTGTTTGTTATTTAGGGGGGAAAGTTTGCATCCCTAGAGACCCCAACACCTACTAGGAGCTCAGTGGCACCCATTAAAGGGAGAAACAAATGAGTGACTGTGTTAACAAGACTTTGAGCAATTTTCCTGCATTAATTTCCGCAGATACTACCAACACCAAGACTTTTTCTCTCCCATGAAGAGTCCTAGAGTTTATCTGTCATCCTGGGTTCTTTCTTATTATTTCACTTTCTTGTGCAGGTTGAATAGATGTGTCCTTTTGGTGCCCAGAAGCTATCCAGAGTTACCTTTAAAAATGGTACTTATTCTCTGGACCTAAAATATTTTACCTGATTGTACATTTTACTTAAATGGTTTCCTGAGCTTCATCAATAGCTGAAATTTAGATGTGCTCTGTGCAGCTATAATTCATCTCAGTTCTTAAACAAAAAGTGCCCATAGGCACTGCTTCATCCTTAAGCGAGTGAACAGGGTCTTTAGCCTTAGCTTATTAATAGAATCATCACAAATTTATCTGAATAGTGCTGGTCCTTTTTACTTCTAGTGCCATCTCTATAATAAATTCAATTTATCTTCTCATCTAATGCTCATATCAAATTTCTTGTGTCCTAGATTTTGAATTACAGCAAGTATGTCCCTTGGTATATCCAATAGAATTAATAATCAGGGTCTCCACCATGTGATCTCTTGCCAGGACTCTGCCCTCATCTCTGGTGTTACTGTTTTCCACAAATCTTCCCACAAAATATTTCCTCACCCTGCCAGAGATATTTATAATACATATGCTGATCTTCTCTTCTTCCTCTTCCTCTTCCTCTTTTAAAGAACACTTATAAAGCCTGCTTTCTTTTACTTGCTACACTGTCATCTTTTTACTTCCTCTCTCATCCCAATTATTTGGATTTCCTCTTTGTTTTCTCTAGTATTATCAATATTTTTACTATGTAATAGTGATGATTAATGTTGTTACCGCTATGCATGAAAAACCTATGATAAGCCAGGAACTCTTCCTGGTATGTATATATTTGTGTGTGTATTTTAAAACTCATAGCTAAATAACTTTTTTAAATGAGAAAACTGAGACTTAATTTTTAAGTAAGTGGCTCTGGATCACATCTGATGATAAATACGTGTGAATGTATGTATTTTATTTAACTCTCATATGTATGTACCTCATAACTCACCAATGAGATGTGTTATTAGTATTTAATGATGTAACTGAGGTTAGGTGAGATTGAAAACATTGACCTATAGACAGCATACTGAACACTGAATAAATGCAAACATATGGTCACATGGAGTTCAGGAAATTTAGTTTCCATCCAAAGCTTGAGACTACAGACAATAGACATCCACTCCCGTCTCTTGCCTTCCTCTACCCAGTATGAATCTGAGAGTCATATATGTAAAGTTTCTGTTTGCTCCTGCCTGTAATTCTGAAAGGTGAAGAAATCCTACTCAGCTGTCTCGGTGAACTTTGAACTGATAGGGTGTGAGAGGCAACATAATTATACATTAGTGTCTGTTCTCTTAGAAGAAACTCCGAGGGTGTCTTGTCTCAAAGGTGTCACTTCCTCTGGGGTTTGTGGCAGGGGTTGCCAGATGGTATTTTAGGGGATTTAGGTGCTTCTAAAATTCCAAATAGTGACTTACCAAAGAAGCCATAGTACAATAATAAAATTGGACATGTTCAATAGTTAAAGCAGTGCAGAAAACAAAGCTGATAGAAACAAAAGATTGCAGAAAGGAAAATAGGTCAGCATGGAAGTTTCTGTATGCTTTACATTCTCATTAATAGGAGAGATGAGTGTCTGGGGTTGTGAACTTATTTATAATCTATATGGAGTCTGACTTCCATTTAACACAAACTAGCACTTTATTAGCCCTTCATAACCATTTCTGAGATGATTTTAACCCTATATTATAAATCATTAAAAGCTGTTGCTAACTGACATCATGTTCGTATATTTCTGAGACAGGACAAATCTTGTTGTGGAATACATACTCCAAATAAAATTTTGAGTCTAGAATTTCATCTGAAACAACATCCACCATGACTCCTTTCATGTGAACATTTGGCACACCATGTCCCTTTTGTACCATAACTTGTTTCTACATGATTTGGAAATATCTGGATGCAACACCAACCCTGGGGCAGAGCCTGGAACACTTTTCTTGGCATCTCAAAATTAGACCAGTAGTTAGTGGATGAACATCAGTACTACTCTTTCACATTGGCTGCTCTGAAGGTGTCCTCTCAACTTAAGTTTCTCCACGTGGTCTTTTCAATAGAAGAGTATCTCCTAAGTGAGGTTGAGTGTGTGATATTTCTCTAAAGACTTTATCTTAATAATTAGGGTTCATAAATTGCAAGGTATGGTGAAGCTTTTATGATTTTTAGCCCTTTCCTACTATAATATAGATAGGAAATTAAAAATTCAAGGAGAAATTATGTATTAAAAGACACATAAAATGTTGGTGGAAGTCTGCTCAACAGGGTTGAAGGAGCTCTTTCAGTCTTCAGGTGGTGAAACTTAACCTCATTTCTTGAACAGTTGGATAAGTTAAGTTTTTCTTCTTAAAGAGAAATTATTTTTGATTTCTCCAAAGTCTTCTGAATTGATTCCTGTCAGAGAAATCTGAGAAGGTGAAAAAAATGAACAGAGTAAAAAAGATCATCACAGCCATCACAGCCATCTGTCAACTAGGAAATTCTGGTTATAACATGGAATGGCAATGGTGATAATATTCAGCTTGGACATAGAATATGATAGCTTCAAAGTTTATAGTAATAAGACAGCTAGACAAAACAACTAAATCTCTTGGGGTTGATCTACATACCTATCTATCTATTTATCTATCTATCTATCCATCATCTACCCATCCATCTATGCATGTATCTACTGAACTACCTATCTATATGCCTAATGCATTTATGAGTTGACAAGCAAGGGATTCTTAGGAATGGTGAAATGTAACAATCCATAAATTCAAGAAACCAAAAGAACATCAAGCACAATGTATAATAAGAAATTCCCTCCTAGACACTGCCTTATTAAACTATAGAACACAAAGATGAAGAGAAGATCAGAGAGTGACAGTGAGGAAGAGAGAAAATATGACTACTTTCAGAGAAGCAAGAGTGGTAGGTGACTTCCTATCACCACCAAAGAAAAGCAAGAAAACAGGAGAATGAGGTACTGGGGGAATATAACTCTCAAACATCTGATAAATGCAATGATTTGAATAGAGGAAGTCTGAGTTCAAAGTCCTTGCTTAAAACCTCAGTGCTATTATGCCTTTATTTCAGCCAAAGTCAAACAAATATGGAACTTACCGATGAAGGAAAGAAAGATGATGACTATCATCATTGGCTGTAAGACTTTAACACTATATTGATCCTCTTTCCTCCAGAATTAACACTTCTCCAACCTTCATCATCTTTGTCTGTGCTACTTTTCTTCTCCATTTCCCTTAGTTTGGATTTTGAATAATCATTTATTTCTATTCTTCACCATCTTCTTCATTTGCTTCAATAACTTATTAGCAATTCTTTCTCAAAATGTTAATCAGAGGTGACCTCTGTTCTTCAAGTCAACAATTACATGTCAGTCTCTATGATCATCTTATTGCTAGAAAAATAAATCCCAGGTAACATATTTTATATTTCTTAGGGTCCCCGCTACACGTTCTTCTTCTAAAAACTGAATTTATTCTTTTAAACTGCAAAAATAAAATATAAATACAGTAATTAATTAAACAGGGTTTGTTTCTTTTTTCTTTTTTTTTTCCTCTCCACAAAATGCTTTCAGGGACATTACCTAACATGATCCTCATAATGATCTTATGAACTAGATGTTGCCTTTATTCTCATTTTATAGGTGAAAGCATTGGTTTTATAGTTACATGATTATCCAATTCATACAATCATTGAATTAAAGCTAAAACCTAAGCCTTTTGAGTAAAAATTCCATGTACATTTTAATTTACCAGTGAAACCCCTCCTATCATACCTGATTTATGTTCAAGGGTTTGGTTTTTCTAAGGGACAATCAATATAGAAAGCCTGAGAATTATCCCAGGGGAACACTGCAAGTTTCAGTAGCTTCTTCAGAAACTTAGAAATAGAACTAGTAAAGATATTACTACTATGGATCTCCCCATCCTGAGTTATAAATGCAACAAGCTGATTATTATGATGCTATTTCATTCTAGTAATAACTGAAATAGGACAATGAAATAATGATACTTAGCACTTATATAGCACTATTCATCTTCTGAGTTCTTTACAAAACAGTAATTAATTAAAGGGGGGCAACAGAGAGTTCGCTGATCAGGTGATGCACACATTAAAACAACTCCTTCAGAATTAAGATGAAGAAGGAAAGTGCTTAATTGAGTTCCAGACTGAAACTGCAGGAGGTGTGGTAGTGAGGGGTGAGAGGACATTTTAGGAAACCAAAACCTCTCATCCTCTTCAGTTGTCAATATAATCAGCCTTTGAAACCAGTCTGCTGCCACATGAATTATAAGGGAATTTCAAATGGGACAGGAAATGGAAACTAGTGGAGTGAAAGGAAAGATCAGAAAAGAAAATGAAACTCTATGTTGAATTCCACTGTAAGCAGATAGTCCTTAAGATGACAAAAATAATGATTTGATTATCAAAGAAGGAAAATGTGCAGCTCATCTGCCTTTGTGTTACCTAAAGTTTCTCCCTTGAATCTATTTTTCAGCAAAATGTGTCCTGGTGGCTGAATAGGGCTGCTGATTACTCTCATCTTAGGAAGAAGTATAGGAAGAGGTGGGGACAAAGAAATAGAAAAAAAAAAAAAAAATCAACCTCAGCCTCATAAGATTTTTCCCTTTCCTTTGATTCAGATTACTCCAAAAAGTAGTTGTGAGGTCAGGTTACTGGTCCTATGTCTACAGAATTACTAAATGACACTCATTCCTCATCACACTCTTAACAAAATAGAAGGCTCCTGATATTTGACATTTATAAAAAGATACACCTTTTATTATTATTATTATTTTTTTATCTTCTCAACCACTTGAATCTGGTTTTATGTATTTATCTTCTTGGTTCAATTGCCGAACTTTAAATTTTAGTACTTAAAAATACTAAAAGACAATCAAAATTCTCACCTGTGTTCCACAACTTGCTGGTCATTAGTAGGAATACTGGTAGTGAGTGACAGTGCCTTTGTTTACACAAATGTTATGGAAAAATGGGATTTTTGGTACTGGAACTTTTGGCTCTCTGTACAGGTCTGAGCAACTAAGACCCACAATTGATTTCAAATCCTAGCTTTGTAATTTACTAACTGTATGATGATAATAGGCTAATATCCTGATTTTCTGATATTCAATTTCTCCACTTGCAAACTGGGATCAGGGTTTCATTTGATCATGACATTTATTTAAAGCTATGCCGTAGATGTGACGGTACAAAAATGGAAGACACAATTTCTCCTTTTTAGGGGCTCACAATTTGGTGGAAATGACAAATAAATAAACACATCAAAATATGGTTCAGTAAACTGCTGGGTTCTACAGAAGCTCAGAGGAGGGAACTCTGAACTGAAGTAGGAGGTGAGGGAATGATATGATGATAGATATTTAACAATTAACCATGTGGGCAAATAGTGTATACATTTATATACAAACATGCATTTATTATGAATCTCCCTGATACAAAATTGTATACCAAAACAATAAGAAAATAATAAAATATGCAATATTTAACAAAAATTCCATAGAATCCATTGATTCTAAGGGGATCAGAACTTGCCCTGCCCTCCCCAAAATATACTTCTTTGTCATAAGGATTACCTTGAGATGTCTATTAAGAAACTACAGGTTTGGAACAAGATGGTGGAGTAAAAGAACGTGGAACTCTCCCCTCCATGAAGACATCAAAAGTATATATAAATGTAGAATAATTATTCACAGAAAACTAACTGGAACCTGGCAAAAGGGATCCTGTACAACCAAGATTCTAAGAAAGATACACAAGTAATCAGGTAGGAAGGGAAGAATAGCAATTGGGTAGGGACATGTGCCTGTGGGAGGGAACCCAGAGAAAAAGGGAGATTGCATGGGCAGACATCTGCTCTGGGAAGCAAACTGTGAGAGACACAAATAGGATTCTTCAGTCCTGGGGTCCTATGTGGGGGAGACAAGCACCTTCGGCTCATTAGATGACTGTTTGGACAGTTTGAATGGCTGTGGGAAGCCTGAATTCCACTCATGAGGAACTCATGCACAGTCTTGGCCTTAAGGTAAGGTAAAGAGAGGTCTCCTCTAGCAGCTGCCAGATGAACATAAACAGACTCAGACCAAGACATATCATAGTTAAAATGGCAAAAGTTAAAGGTAAAGAGAGAATTCTAAAAGCAGAAAGATAAAAATAAAGTCATATACAAATGGATCACTAGGAGGCTATCAGCTGATTTCTCTGGGGAAACTTTGCAGGCCTGAAAGGAATGGCATGATATATGCAAAGTTCGGAAAGGGAAAAACCTGTAACCTAGGACACTCTACCCAGAACAATTATCCTTTAAAATAGAAGGAGAGACAAAGAATTTCTCAGACAAGCAAAAACTAAAAGACTTCATCAATAATAAGCCTACCCTAAAATAAATGTTAAAAGGCCTTCTCTAAGTGGAAAAGAAGTAAGAATCTATAAGAAAGGAAAACTCACATGAAGAAAGGTAAATGTATGGTGAGGACTGAAGATCAACCACTTAAATAAGCCATTACAAAGAGTAAAAGACAAAAAAAATTGTAAAAGTAACTATAACTACAATGAATATTTAAAGGACAATTGAGAAGGAATGGACAAATTTCTAGAAACATACATGCCAAGACCTAAGAAGAAACAGACAATTTTACTGCAAGTGAAGTTGAATTTTTAATAAAAGAAACTCACAGAAACAAAAGTCTAGGACTGGATGGCTTCACAGGGAATTCTACCAAACATGTAAAGAAAAATTAATAACTAGCCTTCTCAAACTGTTCCAAAAGATTTAATTCAATGGAACATTCCCAAATTTATTCTATGAGGCCACCATTACCTTGATACCAAAACCAGAAAAATACACTCCAAAAAAAAAAAAAAAAGGAAAGAAAATTCCAAGCCAATATCTCTGATGAAAATAGATGCAAAAATCCTCAACAAAATATTAGCAAATTATATCCAACAATATATAAGAAGGATCATACACAATAAGTTGGATTTATTCCAAGGGACCCAAAGATATTTCAAAATTTACAAATCAATCAGTGTGGTACACCACATTAACAAAAGGAAGGATAAAAATCACATGATGATCTCAATAGATTCAGAAAAAGCTTTTGAAAAATTCAGCACCCATTTATGATAAAAACTCTCATCAAATTTGGTACAGAGAAAACATACATCAACATAATGAAGGCCATTTATGACAAACCCACACCTAACATCATACTCAGTGGTGAAAATCTGGAAGACTTTCCTCTAAATTCAGGAACAACACAAAGATGCCCACTCTAAGTACTATTTAACATAGTATTGGAAGTTGTAGCCTTAGCAGTTGGACAAGAAAAAGAAATAAAAGGAATACAAATGAGAAGGGAAGAATGAAAACTGTCACTGTTTGCAGATGACCTGATACTTTATATAGAAAACCCTAAGGTTTCCACACCAAAAGTTCTAGAACTAATAATGAAGTCATCAAAGTTATAGGATACAAGATTAATATAGAGAAATTAGGTGCTTTTCTATACATTAATAATGAAATATCAGAAAGAGAAGTAAAAACAAAACAAAACAATCTTGCTTAGAATTGCATCAAAAAGGATAAAATACCTAGAAATAAACTTAACCAAGGTAAAAAAAGGCCTATACTCTGAAAACTATAAAGCATTGATGGAGGAAATTGATAAATAAATGGAAAACTATCCCAGGTTCATGGATTGGAAGAATTAACATTTTTAAAACATGTATACTACCCTAAGAGTATACAGATTTAATGCAATATCTATCAAAATACCTGTGCCATTTTTCACAGAACTTGAACAAATAATCCTAAAATTCATATGGAACCACAAAATACCCCCAAATTGTCAAAGCAATCTAGAGAAAAAATAGCAAAGCTGGAGGTATCACTCTCCTAGGCTTCAGAATATACTACAAAGCTACAGTAATCAAAGCTGCATGGTACTGGCACAAAAAAATAGGCAAATAGATCAATGAAACAAAAGAGAGAGCCCAGAAATAAACCCACACATCTATGGCCAGTTAATATAGAACACAGGACGTAAGAATATACAATGGAGAGAGGACAGTCTGCTTAATAAGTGGTGCTGAGAATACTGGACAGCTACAGGTAAAACAATAGATAAGAATATTTTCTCACATTATACAAAATAAACTCAAACTGGATTAAAGACTTAAATGTAGGACCTGAAACCCTAAAATTCCTAGAAGAGAACATAGGCAGAACACTCTTTGGCATAAATTGTATCCATATATATATAAACTCAGATTGACACTGGAGAAATTCAGGATATCTTATTTATAGCAGTAGTTAAATGTGAATGTGTATGGACAAAACAAATTGCTCAGTAAGCTGACTAATTTCAAAGACAGTTATGACCCTATAATAATTATTTCAAAATTTTTACTCAGTGAATAGTATAAGTCTCAGTACAGGTATTAGAGCACTGTCAAAGAAGATAGGTTTCAGTTCTGACTGAATTGGAGAAATAAACTAAAAATTAGACGTCTTTATATATATATATATATATATATATATATATATATATATATATATTCTAATCAAAACAGTCTGTCTTTGTAATCTTTCAAAAATAATGTTAATTTATAAATCTCTGCCTGTAACAAAATGGACATCTTATGGATTAGGTTTTCTCTCTCCTGAGCTGCAGAAAGAAATGAGTGGGCTACTGCACTGCTCAGCCTAGGGCACTGTCCCCTCAGCAAGGACAGAGCTACACATGATGTGCAGTGAGCACAGTGGGCACAGTACCAGAGATGAGGGAGCATTCAAACACCTCAGATCAGCATCTATGCATGGCAAAAATTTGTACTCTATCTTTACTGTGAATAAACTAGTAAATACAACAAAGGGCAAAAGAAAAGATAAATAGAATCTAATTAAATCTAGAAGGTTTTGCACAGAAAAGGTAACCATAGACAAAATGAAAAATGGCCTATGGAATGGGAGAAAATATTTGCAAATGATATGCCTAACAAGGAGGTGAAATTTGAAATATATAAACAGATCACAAAATTTGATATTAAAAAAGACCCCAAAACAAACAACCCAATCAAAAAATTGGCTAAAGACATGAATAGACATTTTTTCCAAAGAAGATATACAGATGGCTAACATGAAAAGATGCTCAGCATCACTAATCAACAGAGAAATGCAAATCAAAGCAACATTGAGATATCACCTCACACCTGTTGTAATAACTATCATCAAAAAGACAACAAATAACAATTGTTGGTGAGAAATTTGAGAAAAGGGGACATTTGTACAATGTTGGTGGGAATGTAAATTGGTGCCGACATAATGGAAACAGTATGGAGATTCCCCCCAAAATTAAAACTAGAACACCATATGATCCGGCAATTCCACTCTGGGTATATATCCAGAAAAAATAAAAATACTAATTCAAAAAGATACATGCACAAAAATGTTCATAATGGCACTGATTACAATAGCCAAAACATGGAAGCAACCCAAGTATCCATCAATAGATGAATGATTAAAAAAGATGTGGTATATATGTGCAAATAAATATTGTCCAGCCATAAAAATAATAAAATTCTGCCATTTGCAGGAATATGACTGGACCTAGAGAATATTATGCTTAGTGAAATATCAGAGAAAGACAAATACTGTATGATATCACTTATATGTGGAATCTAAAAAATAATGCAAATGAATGTATATAGCAAAACAAAAACAGACTCGCAGATATTGAAAATTAAATAGTGTTTACCAGTGGGTAGAGGTGATGGGCAAGAGGCACTCTGGTGGTATGGCATTAAGAGATACAAACTGCTATGTATAAAATTATGTATAAACAACAAGGATATATTGTATAGCACAGAGAATTATAGCCATTATCTTCTAAGGACTTTTAATGCATTATAAATTGCAACAGTACTGAATCACTCTGCTGTACCCCTGAAACTAATATAAGGAAAATCAACTATACTTTAATAAAAAATTTAAAAAATGAAAGAAACTTCAGACATGGGAGAAGCTCTGAAAACCACCAAGCAGCTCTTCCCTTTTGTAAGGGATATTTACATTTCTAAGGTAAATCTTCATTTGTAAGGGTGTTTTCCTGTCTGTACTAAGAGAAGGATGTCTAAATCAAAAGAATCTCTCATCAATGGAGAAGTCAAGGACTTAAATCTGCATAATAACCTTACCCTTGTTTACTGTACTTTTCCTTGTTACCTTTCCCTTGCTACCTCGAATAACTGGCCTCCAACCACACCCCTCCCCTAACTGTAAGAACATAGATAGTAATATAATGTAAAATATTTAGCAAGTTATGAGATTATATATTTATTACTGTGGGTTAAATATAGTTTTAATTTCAAGGTTTTTTTTTTAACAATAGCTGTGTTTAACAACGGTTTAATAGGCTTATAGATTTCTAAAGATGTAACAACTGGCTATAATGAGCTAGTGTGGATTGACTTTATTACACCATTAGGGATGAGGAAACTCTTTGAATCCATGAAGGTAACTACTGAGCAGTCCACATGAAGGTTATGGCAGGGACTGTTTCTCCAATAGAGAAAATATGTGCAAAGAATGTGAAGTGAGATAGTATGAAACCTATGGGCAACAACAAAAAGATAGAACTTACTATGATATTTGCCTGTCCTGAGATGGTTCAGTGATATGAAGTATGTGAAAGTTACTCTTCCACAACATGTACTTGAAGTTTAAGGATAATAATATTTTTAATTACACCTGTAATACACAAAAGACTTCATCACAGATAACATTATGATACATGATTCAAAGGTATTTAATTTTTGAGCAAGAAAAAGAGCAAGCCCACTTCATCTACATGACTCATTTTAACATAATCGGAAATGGAGGCTAACTTTTATTTATGTCTGGAGATGGTACAGGTTTTGGGTGTGTTGATGTTGCTGTTTTCAACTCTAATGAGAGTGAAAGAAAGAAAGAGATTGAGAGTGAAAGAGAGAATCACACATGATGCAGTTACATGGCACAATCACTGGCACCTTATGTCTGACTGAGATTCAATAGTGCTTTCAGAGAAGGACTCAACCTGGAAATCAAAAAACAGAAAAAAAAAAAAAAAAAATCTCCCGAGACAAATGGTGATTCCAGAGAGCAGTAGAGAACATAGGGTGAGGAAAGGGAGGGAAGAAATTATGTTTCATGTCAGAAAGTTGGTCCTTTGTGATCTCATTAAGTGTTGGAAATTTTTGGTAATTGAAATTTTTGCAATAATTGGAAACACACAAAACACAACACATGTTTAAATATTTATGTTATTTATAAGTCCACAGTGCAGTAAAATTTATATTAAGAAAATACTATTGATTAGCCACCTAAAACCTATTTCCGTTATTGTTCTTCTTTGTTTTCCTCCCATTATAAACATTAGAATATTTTTCCAGACTCTTCTGAAGATAGCAGTGACTCTGTGACCCAGTCTGGCCCATAAGTCATAGCAGATATCTGTTAGAGAGGGGCAGAGACATCTGGAAAGTTGTTTATTTATTTTCCTGATAAAAAGGGAACAGCTGGAGCTTGTATGGATTTTCTTATTTACTCTCCATCTCCCTAAATACAAACATGATGTCTGATACAGAGGGCAATCATGTTGCAATAATGAAGTAGTAGATATAAGAGAAATGCCAAAGCAAACCCACCTTGACCATGAGCTACCAAACCAGAAACAGTAGCCACCTCCCTCTCAACTTCCTATAATGTGAGATAAACAAATCTCGAAAATTTAAAGCACTCTAAATAGTGATGTATGTACCTTGAGAATAATCCAGAGGTCAATAGAGCACTATGCCTTCAACTAACAATTAGGATTTAGGGTTGAACCATATTGCAGGGTGCAGATTAAACAGGTACTGAAGGTTCATGGCTCATATCAGTGTTAACTTCTTTGCCACCTCTAACTTCAATTTCTTAGCCCAGATTATTGGTTAAAAGTACAAAACCCAAAATACTTAAATTAGCTTTCTTGAGAAGAAGATTTTCTGAGTCTACCAGTGATCTGTCATTGGAACCCAGGTTAAGGAAGTTTGGCTTGAATTCAATAAGATTTGGAACAAAGGTGCTTCTTTTCACATGCCACATGGCATGTTCTTCAATTTCAGCTTCTTCCTAAACACCTACTTCACTTCTCTTTCCTCTCTCTCTCTTCCCAAACTTTATTTTCATCTGCTTCTTTATTCTTATCATTTCAAACACAATAAACCAAGCAGAATACAAGGGTTGCCCTTGGATATCTTATATGTCAATTTAGTATCAAAGCCAAAGATTATCAATTTATTTTAGAAGATAGATATTCTAATGTCTTAGTTTGCTATGGCTGTCATAAAAAAAATACCACACACTATTTGGCTTAACCAACAGAAATTAGTTATCTTACAGTTATGAAGGTTCATGATCAAAGTGTTGGCAGAATTGGTTTCTTTTGAAACCTCTCTCCTTGGCTTGTAGATGGCTGCCTTCTCGTTGTGTCCTCACATGGTCTTTCCTCTGTGCACACCTATCTCTGGTGTCTCTTTTTATGTCCAAATTTCCTCTTCTTATAAGAACATCAGTCAGTTTGTATTAGGATCCACCCTAAAAGTCTCATTAATTTAGTCACCACTTTGAATACCTTATCTCCAAATACAGTCACATTCTGAGGTACTGTGATTAGGATTTCAACATATGAATTCTGGGGAACACAATTCAACTTATAAAAAACATTATTAATTATGTCCCTTTTTGGTTAAAAGCCCCATCCTATGACTTAAGTTGGAAGGAATATGGCATATAGGCAGCAAAGATGGTAAGGCAAAAAAGGCATTTGTGACACAAGGAATGAAAGAATCAGCAATTATTTCACTCATACTTCCTTCCATGTAAAAATTGCTACCTTAGGCAGAGAGATAAATCAGATTATTAATTAGTTGATTATATGAATAAGATGGATGAATTCAACCTTAGGGATATCTTATAGAGAAAGATGTTAGGATGATGTTGACCTGGAAAGAATTATTATTAACTCAGCAAGTGGTTAGGAAGGAGAGGGTCCTTCAGTGGTCTGAAACAGCATCAGTGAAGGCAAGAGCCAGAAAGAAAGGTTGACTTTTTCCAAGAAAAGTGAGTATATTAATGTGACACAAGGGAATTTGTGCAGAGAGGAATGACAAGCAAGGTTGGAAAGATAGCTTGGGATAGGATTGTCAAGACTTTAGATATCACTCTAATGTGTGTCTGCTCATGCAGTCTTGCAAGAGTTAAGCTGAATATTTTTCTGTTGGAATTTTTTTTTTTTTTTTTTTTTTGTGGTACTCAGGCCTCTCACTGTTTTGGCCTCTCCTGTTGTGGAGCACAGGCTCTGGACGCGCAGGCTCAGCGGCCATGGCTCACGGGCCCAGCCGCTCTGCGGCACGTGGGATCTTCCGGGACCGGGGCACGAACCCATGTCCCTTGCATCGGCAGGCGGATTCTCAACCACTGAACCACCAGGGAAGCCCTGTTGGAATTTTTTGATGTCTCTGAGTTTTCCAACTCAGCTCTCCTCCTGAATTAATACAGGGTTTGGGGTGACTTGGAAGGTCAATGCTTAAGATAATTAGTACCAAACAGCTGCACTCTTGCCATGCTGCCATTTCAGCCTTCTCACAATCTAGCAATTTTTCATGATAAATTGAATCTAATAACATATTTTTGCAGCTGAGATACATGGTGGATCATTGTCTTGTCACTTTGATAAAATGTTTGTTTTTTTCTTCTCTGGTCTAGACTTCATGATAGAGCAGGTGAAAAATCTACAGTTATGTCAAACCAAACACAAATGTAACAATTTCCTGAAATCACAGAATTGAATAAAATCATTAATTTTCTGAGAAAAATAAACCATGGATATTACCTGTGCTTCATGATTTAAAATTCATTTTGTTTGTGTATTTCAGTTTGTAGGGTTCTTTTAGAGATAAACAGCTATGGCCATGAAGATATGTAAATGAGAAGAAACACTGACTATGGAGGGCACCAAAAACGTATTCAAGTGTGTTGAAAGTATGCTTTTGGTATTCTTAGCCCGAATCTACACCCTATATAAATATAGGTCTTCTGTGATTCCAGAAAGACAATTGTATAGTGAAATGGATCACAACATAGGGTTTGCAATCTAACAAATGGGATGAGTCTTGGCTCTGTCAATGAACTCATGTGCAGGGTACAGTCAGGTAGCCTCTCTACAACTAGTTTCTGTCTCTATATGTGTAAAATATTGCTGAGACTAGAAGTGAACATAATGCATAAGAAAAGATCTTAGCACAGTACTTGGAACATAGCAAGTGCTCACAAATTTATATATTTATAAAATGTCTTTGTCTCTACATTCAAGATATTCAGTTTACAATGGATGATGATTTTAGTTCTTTTTTTTTTTTTTTTTGACTTTAGTTTTTTGTTTGTTTTTAATACACAGAATGAGATTTTTTTCTCCTTTAAAGATAAATACTACTTTGAAATCATTAAAAAAAATACCCTCTTGGTCACATCCACTTCCAGTGTCAAATTTAGGTATGTAGAAGACCTAGTAGGAGCTGGCAGCAGTTAGTTGAGATGTGCCTTGAGGCCTTGGGCATCTCTGCTGCCATCCTTGAGCCTGCTGTCCTTGCAGCTCACACTTCAACTGTAGCTATTGTAGCGTGTTGAGATGCCTTCTCCCATTAATAAGTCACTGTGCTTGCTACAGTGCTATTTTTGATTGGCACCTTTCTCATTAAGACTCCCTCCTGTTGGTGGGCTATGTTAGCAAAAGAGAGACAGACAAGGCTGTGCTGTTCCTGTCCTAACCTTTGACATCCTGGTGTTTCTGTGGGGATTTCCCCCTATATATGTTGTTTATTACGTGTCCAAAGGCTACTGGGGTTACTTTTATGGGGAAATTCCAGATTTGATGCTTAGCTCCCAACTCAACCCTGAGGAGAAGAGTCACAGCTAGGACTGAGCCTGGCTTTAAGACATAGAGCAGATACTATACCTAAGGACTAAGGAATTCTGCCGTTTGCATATGTTTAACAGAACAATGGACAGCAATGTTAATTGTATGGGAAAGTGGGAGGTCATTCTCTAATGGAAAATGCTGCTGCTATCACCCTTTTTAGAGTTGAGTGTTTCTTTTATATAGTCATCCATGTCAATTTGTTCTTGTGGCAAATAGAAAAACCCAGTATTGTTCCCAGTGAATTTAAGGTTCTTGCTTCCTCACAAAAGAATTTGGAGACAATGTGATAGGTAAGAAGTGGATTTATTTAGAGAGAAACACATTCCACAGACAGAGTGTGGGCCATCTCCAAAGGCAAGAGAACCCTGAAATATGGTGTGGTTATTTTTATGGATTGGGTAATTACATAGGCTAACGAGTGGAAGGATTATTCCAAATGTGTCAGGGAAGGAGTGGAGATTTCCAGGAATTGAGCCACTGAACACAATTTGACCTTTTATAGCTAACCTCAGAACTGTCAAGGCCCTGGTGGGTGTGTCATTTAGCATACTAATGTGTTACAATGAGCATATAATAAAGCTCAAAGTCTACTGGAAGTAGAATCTTCTGCTATCTTGGACCTAGTTAGTTCTACCCAGTTTTTGTCAAGTTCCATGGCTCCATCATTCTTCTAAAGTTTGTGCCATGCCTCCTTCCCTTCTGTTTCAGTATGTCAAATTTCTCATAACTAAGTAATTTATTTTGAAATGACTCATCTAAATTTGTGTTCTTATGGAAGACCTTGGCAAAATGAAGTATCAGTTTGTGTACATCTGTACTATTTTTTGTTTCCTTTCTTATTAACAGATTGAAAAATCTAAATTATTTGTAATTCTAAACTATGAAATCAACTTTTTAAATAAATATAGAACTATTTAGGTAATCTTGGATGATTATTGGTAGTTTGTATCTCTTAAGAGATTCATCCATTTTATGTAAATTGTCAAATTTATGGACAAGTTTTTTATAGTGTTTCCTATTATCTCTTAAATATATGTGAGTTATGTGATGACATTCTCTCATTTATTTATGATATTGGTAAATGTCATGGATAATATGATAGGGATCGCCTTATATCCCTATCAGATTGTTTGTTAAAATGGTCATTTATCAACATTAATTCTTCCAATCCAAGAGCATGTGATATCTTCCCATTTCTTTGAATTATCTTCAATTTTCTTTTTCAATGTTTTATAGCTCTCAGTGTGTAAGGTTTTACTTGCTTGTTTAGATTTATTCCTGGGTTGTTGTTTTGTTTTGGTTTTTTTTTTTTTTTGGTCTGATTTTAAATTTTATTTTCCATTTCTGATATTTCATTGTTAGTGTAAAGAAATACAACAGATTTCTGTTTCTTAATTTTGCATCCTGTTACCATGCTGAATTCATTTATTAGTTCTTGTGTGGAGTCCTTAGGGTTTTCCACATAGAGTATCATTTTATCTGAATATAACAACAATTTTATCACTTCCTTTCTGATTTGGATACATTTTATTTCTTTTTACTGTCTGATTGTTGTGGCTAGGACTTCCCATACTATGATGAATAGAAGTGGTGAGACTGGGCATTCTTGTCTTGTTCCAGAATTTAATGGGAAGGCTTTAAGCTTTTCACCATTTAGTATTTTGTTGGCTGTGGGTTTGTCATAAATACCTTTTATTATGTTGAGATATGTTCCTTCTATACTCACTTTGGTGAGAAGTTGTATAATGAATGAATGTTGAATTTTATCAAATTTTTTTTGCCTTTAGTGAGATGATCACATGGTTTTTGTCTTTTGTTGAGGTGGTATATCAATCACATTGATTGATTTACATATGTTGATCCATCCTTGTAACCCTGGAATTAATCCAACTTGATAGCAAATTTGAAATAACTATGCTTAATATAGTAAGATCACTAATAGATAAAGTAGGCAAAATGCAAGAATTGTTGAGTTATATAAGCAGAGATAGAAACTCTAAGATTAGAGAATGAAAAAGAACTACAAGAAATCAAAACATAATGTAATCATAAATGAAGCATGCCTTCATGGTCTCAAAAGTAACATGAATATAGCTGAAGAAAGAATCAAGGAGCTTGAAATTACATCAATAGAAACTTGCCAAAATTGAAATACAAATGGCAAAAAAAGAATGACAATGACAGAACAGAGCATTCAAGACTTGGTGAGGGCAGCAATTTCAAAAAGGGCAACATAAGAATAATTAAGATACCAGAAAAATAAAAAGAATAGAGCAGAAGAAATGTTTGAATGGTCAAAAATGCCCCAAAATTAACGACAAAAATTAATGACAAAACATCAAGTTATGAATCCAAGAATTTCAGAGAACATCAAGGAGAATTCATATAAAAAATCTATACCTGAGCATGTCATATCAAACTGCAGAAAAAAAAGACAAAAATCTTGAAAAGTTTGGGGGAATGGAGGTCATCTTTTCTATAAAGGAGGAAGGATTAAAATTATAAAACATTTCTCATCAGAAACTATGCAAGCAAGAAGACAATAAAATGGAATATTGAAGTTTTATAAAACAAACAAATAAAAAAACCCATGAGTGTAGACTTCTTTATCCAGCAAAATTAACACTTAAGATAGAAGGAGAAATAAAGACCTTATTGGGCAAACAAAAATTGAGGGAACACATTGACAGCAGACCTGCTCTGTAAGAAATGTCAAAAAAGTTTTATAAGGAGAGGAAAATTATATAGATCAGAAACATGTATTTATATTAAAAAGGAGGAGCATCAGAGAAGTAATTTTAAAAGTTATAATCTTTTATTTTTCTTATTCTTAATTTATTGAAATGATAAAGGTTTGCTTAAATTAACAATAGTAAAAATGTGTTGAGTGATTGTAGCATATGGGTAAGTGAAATAGGTAACAGAAATGTCATTAGGGGTGGGGAAAAAAAGTATTTGGGAATGTGAAATACTCTGTCCTAAAATATCTGAACTCCACATGAAGCAGTAGTTATTTGAAACAAATGTGGATTCATTAAAAATATACATTACTACTCTAGGGAAAAGACAAAAGAATTTAAAAAATAAATATATTTATATCTTAGAGAAGATATAACCTGGAATCATACTCTGTTAAACCAGAGAAGGAAGAAAAAGGGAAGAAAGTAGAAAGAACAAGTCTAAGAAATTTAAAACAAAAATCAGTTACAAATATGGTAGATATTAATACAGCTATATCAATAATCACTTTCCATGTGAGTGGTCTAAGTAACCACCCCCAAAAAATTAAAACAGAGATTATCAAAAAGGATAAAAAACCCCACAACAGCTGACTATATGTTATCTACAGAAAGGATAAAACAGCTCTTTAAAGACTCAGATAAGTTAAAACAAAGAATGCAGAAAGATATACCCTGCTAAAACTAATCAAAATAAAACTGGTATAGTTATATTAATTTCAGACAAAGCAAACTTCAGAACAAGGAAAATTAGAGATAAAGACATGCATTGCATAATTGAAAAAGACAGCTTACTGAGAAAATATAAACATTCTTAATTATATGCACCCAACAACAGTGTTGAAATAACATGAGACAAGAAATGATAGCATTGTAAAGGAAAAAAAGTTTTTTAACATCTTTATTGCAGTATAACTGTTTTACAAGAGTGTGTTAGTTTTTCCTTTACAACAAAGTGAATCAGTTATACATATACATATGTTCCCATATCTCTTCCCTCTTTTGTCACCCTCTCTACCACCCTCCCTATCCCACCCCTCTAGGTGGTCACAAAGCACAGAGGTGATCTCCCTGTGCTATGTGGCAGCTTCCCACTAGCTATCTAATTAACATTTGATAGTGTATATATGTCCCTGCCACTCTCTAACATCGTCACAGCTTACCCTTCCCCCTCCCTATATCCTCAAGTCCATGCTCTAGTAGGTCTGTGTTTTATTCCCATCCTACCAATAATCTCTTCATGACATTTTTTTTCCTTAGAGTCCATATATATGTGTTAGCATACAGTATTTGTTTTTCTCTTTCTGACTTACTTCACTCTGTATGACAGACTCCAGGTCTATCCACCTCATTACAAATAACTCAGTTTCATTTCTTTTTATGGCTGAGTAATATTCCATTGTATATATGTGCCACATCTTCTTTATCCATTCATCTGTTGATGGACACTTAGGTTGCTTCCATGTCCTGGCTATCATAAATAGAGCTGCAATGAACATTTTGGTACATGACTCTTTTTGAATTATGGTTTTCTCAGGGTATATGCCTAGTAGTGGGATTGCAGGGTCGTATGGTAGTTCTATTTGTAGATTTTTAAGGAACCTCCATACTGTTCTCCATAGTGGCTGTATCAATTTACATTCCCACCAGCAGTGCAAAAGGGTTCCCTTTTCTGCACACCCTCTCCAGCATTTATTGTTTCTAGAGTTTTTGATGATGGCCAATCTGACTGGTGTGAGATGATATCTCATTGTAGTATTGATTTGTATTTCTCTAACGATTAATGATGTTGAGCATTCTTTCATGTGTTTGTTGGCAATATGTATACCATCTTTGGAGAAATGTCTATTTAGGTCTTCTGTCCATTTTTGGATTGGGTTGTTTGTTTTTTTTGTTATTGAGCTGCATGAGTTTCTTATACAATTTGGATATTAATCCTTTGTCAGTTGCTTCATTTGCAACTATTTTCTCCCATTCTGACGGTTGCCTTTTGGTCTTGTTTATGGTATCCTTTGCTGTGCAAAAGCTTTAAAGTTTCATTAGATTCCATTTGTTTATTTTTTTAAATTTCCATTTCTCTAGGAGATGGGTTAAAAAGGATCTTGCTGTGATTTATGTCATAGAGTGTTCTGCCTATGTTTTCCTTTAAGAGTTGGATAGTATCTGGCCTTATATTTAGGTCTTTAACCCATTTTGAGTTTATTTTTGTGTCTGGTGTTATGGAGTGTCCTAATTTCATACTTTTACAGGTAGCTGTCCAGTTTTCCCAGCACCACTTATTGAAGAGACTGTCTTTTTCCACTGTATATCCTTCCCTCCTTTATCAAAGAGAAGGTGACCCTATGTGTGTGGTTTTATCTCTGGGCTTTCTATCCTGTTCCATTGATCTATATTTCTGTTTTTGTGCCAGTATCATACTGTCTTGATTACTGTAGCCTTGTAGTATAGTCTGAAGTCAGGGAGCCTGATTCCTCCAGCTCCATTTTTCGTTCACAAGATTGCTTTGGCTCTTCGAGGTCTTTTGTGTTTCCATACAAATTGTGAAATTTTTGGTTCTAGTTCTGTAAAAAATGCCAGTGGTAATTTGATAGGAATTGCATTGAATCTGTAGATTGCTTTGGGTTGTACAGTCATTTTTACAATGTTGATTCTTTCAATCCAAGAACATGGTATATCTCTCCACCTGTTTGTATCATCTTTAATTTCTTTCATCAGTGTCTTATAGTTTTCTGTATAGAAGACTTTTGTCTCTTTCGGTAGGTTTATTCCTAGATATTTTATTCTTTTTGTTGCAATGGTAAATGGGAGTGTTTTCTTAATTTCACTCTCAGATTTTTCATCATTAGTGTATAAGAATGCCAGAGATTTCTGTGCATTAATTTTGTATCCTGCTACTTTACCAAATTCATTGATTAGCTCTAGTAATTTTCTGGTAGCATCCTTAGTATTCTCTATGTATAGTATCATGTCATCTGTAAAGAGTGACAGCTTTACTTCTTCTTTTCCTATTTGGCTTCCATTTATTTCTTTTTTTTCTTTTTTTTTAATTGCTGTGGCTAGAACTTCCAAAACTATGTTGAATAAGACTGCTGAGAGTGGGTAACCTTGTCTTGTTCCTGATCTTAGTGGAAATGGTTTCAGTTTTTCACCATTGAGAATGATGTTAGCTGTGGGTTTGTCATATATGCCCTTTATTATGTTGAGGAAAGTTCCGTGTATGCCTACTTTCTGCAGTGTTTTTATCATAAATGGGTGTTGAATTTTGTCAAAAGCTTTCGTTGCATCTATTGAGTTGGTCATATGGTTTTTCTCCTTCGGTTTGTGGATATGGTGTATCACGTTGATTGATTTGCGTATATTGAAGAATCCTTGCATTCCTGGAATAAACCCCACTTGGTCATGGTGTATGATCCTTTTAATATGTTGTTGGATTCTGTTTGCTAATATTTTGTTGATAATTTTTGCATCTATGTTCATCAGTGATATTGGCCTGTAGTTTTCTTTCTTTGTGATGTCTTTGTCTGGTTTTGGTATCAGGGTGATGGTGGCCTCATAGAATGAGTTTGGGAGTGTTCCTCCCTCTGCTATCTTTTGGAAGACTTTGAGAAGGATAAGTGTTAGATCTTCTCTAAATGTTTGATAGAATTCGCCTATGAAGCCATCTGGTCCTGGGCTTTTGTTTGTTGGAAGATTTTTAATCACAGTTTCAATTTCAGTGCTTGTGATTGGTGTGTTCATATTTTCTATTTCTTCCTGGTTCAGTCTTGGCAGGTTGTGCATTTCTAAGAATTTGTCCATTTCTTCCAGGTTGTCCATTTTATTAGCATAGAGTTGCTTGTAGTAATCTCTAATAATCTTTTGTATTTCTGCAGAGTCAGTTGTTACGTCTCCTTTTTCATTTCTAATTCTATTGATTTGAGTGTTCTCCCTTTTTTCTTGATTAGTCTGGCTAATGGTTTATCAATTTTATTTATCTTCTCAAAGAACCAGCTTTTATTTTTATTGATCTTTGCTATTGTTTCCTTCATTTCTTTTTCATTTATTTCTGATTTGATCTTCATCATTTCTTTCCTTCTGCTAAATTTGGCGTTTTTATGTTCTTTTTTCTCTAGTTGCTTTAGGTGCAAAGTTAGGTTGTTTATTCGAGATGTTTCCTGTTTCTTAAGGTATGATTGTATTGCTATAAACTTCCCTCTTAGAACTGCTTTTGCTGTATCCCATAGGTTTTGGGTCCTCGTGTCTCCATTGTCATTTGCTTCTAAGTACTTTTTGATTTCCTCTTTGATTTCTTCAGTGATCGCTTCGTTATTAAGTAGTGTATTGTTTAGCCTCCATGTGTTTGTAGTTTTTACAGAACTTTTCATGTAATTGATATCTAGTCTCATAGCGTTGTGGTCGGAAAAGATACTTGATACAGTTTCAATTTTCTTAAATTTGCCAAGTCTAGATTTGTGACCCAATATATGATCTACCCTGGAGAATGTTCCATGAGCACTTGAGAAAAATGTGTATTCTGCTGTTTTTGGATGGAATGTCCTATAAATATCAAGTAAATCCATCTTGTGTAATGTATCATTTAAAGCTTGTGTTTCCTTATTTATTTTCATTTTTGATGATCTGACCATTGGTCAGAGTGGGATGTTAAAGCCCCCTACTATGACTGTGTTACTGTCGATTTCCCCTTTTTTGGCTGTTAGTATTTGCCTTATGTATTGAGGTGCTCCTATGTTGGGTGCATAAACATTTACAATTGTTATATCTTCTTCATGGATCGATCCCTTGATCATTATGTTGTGTCCTTCTTTGTCTCTTGTAAATAGTTTTTATTTTAAAGTGTATTTTGTCTGATATGAGAATTGCTACTCGAGCTTTCTTCTGATTTCCATTTGCATGGAATATCTTTTTCCATCCCCTCACTTTCAGTCTGTAAGTGTCCCTAGGTCTGAAGTGGATCTCTTGTAGACAGCATATATATGGGTCTTGTTTTTGTATCCATTCAGGCAGTCTGTGTCTTTTGGTGGGAGCATTTAATCCCTTTACATTTAAGGTAATTATCGATATGTGTGTTCCTATTACCATTTACTTAATTGTTTCGGGTTGTTCTTGTAGGTCTTTTCCTTCTCATGTGTTTCTTGCTTAGAGAAGTTCCTTTAACATTTGTTGTAAAGCTGGTTTGGTGATGCTGAACTCTTTCAGCTTTTGCTTGTCTGTAAAGGTTTTAATTTCTCCATCAAATCTGAATGAGATCCTTGCTGGGTAGAGTAATCTTGGTTGTAAGTCTTTTTCCTTCATCATTTAAATATGTCCTGCCACTCCCTTCTGGCTTGTAGAGTTTCTGCTGAAAGATCAGATGTTAGCTTTATGGGGATTCCCTTGTGTGTTATTTGTTGTTTTTCCCTTGCTGCTTTTAATATGTTTTCTTTGTATTTAATTTTTGACAGTTTGATTATTATGTGTCTCGGCGTGTTTATCCTTGGGTTTATCCTGTATGGGACTCTCTGTGCTTCCTGGACTTGGTTGACTATTTCCTTTCCTATATTAGGGAAGTTTTCAACTATAATCTCTTCAAATATTTTCTCAGTCCCTTTCTTCCTCTCTTCTTCTTCTGGGACCCCTATAATTCGAATGTTGGTACATTTAATGTTGTCCCAGAGGTCTCTGAGACTGTCCTCAGTTCTTTTAATTCTTTTTTCTGTATTCTGCTCTGCAGTAGTTATTTCCACTATTTTATCTTCCAGGTCACTTATCCGTCCTTCTGCCTCAGTTATTCTGCTATTGATCCCATCTAGAGTATTTTTCATTTCATTTATTGTGTTTCTCACTGTTGCTTTATTCCTCTTTATTTCTTCTAGATCCTTGTTAACTGTTTCTTGCAATTTGTCTATTCTATTTCCAAGATTTTGAATCATCTTTACTATCATTATTCTGAATTCTTTTTCAGGTAGACTACCTATTTCCTCTTCATTTGTTAGTCCTGGTGCATTTTTATCTTGTTCCTTCATCTGCTGTGTGTTTTTCTGTCTTCTCATTTTGCTTATCTTACTGTGTTTATGGCCTCCTTTTTGCAGGCTGCAGGTTCGTAGTTCCCGTTGTTTTTGGTGGCTGTCCCCAGTGGCTGAGGTTGGTTCAGTGTGTTGAGTAGGTTTCCTGTTTGGGGGGACTAGTGCCTCTCTTCTGGTGGATGAGGCTGGATCTTGTCTTTCTGGTGGACAGTTCCACGTCTGGTGGTGTTTTGGGGGATGTTGATAGCCTTATTATGATTTTAGGCAGCCTCTATGCTAATGGATGTGGCTGTGGACCTGTCTTGCTCTTTGTTGGGCGTATGGTGTCCAGCACTGTTCATTGCTGGTTCTTGAGTGAAGCTGGGTCTTGGTGTTGAGATTGATATCTCTGGGAGATTTTCACCATTTGATATTACTTGGAGCTGGAAGGTCTCTTGTGGACCAGTGTCCTGAGGTTGGTTCTCCCGCCTCAGAGACACAGCCTTGATACCTGGCTGGAGTGCCAAGAGCCTTTAATCCACACTGCTCAAAATAAATGGGAGAAAAAAATAGAAAGGTAAGAAAGGAAGGAAGGAGTGAGGGAGGGAAGGAAGGAAGGAAGGAAGAAAGGAAGGGAGGGAGGACGGGAGGAAAGAAGAAAGGAAGGAAGGCAGGGAGTAAGGAAGGAAGGAAGGAAGGAAGGAGGGAAGTAGGAAAGAAAGGAGGGAAGAAAGGAAGAAAGAAATGGAGAAGACAAAATAAAGTAGGATAAAATATAGTTATTCAAATAAAAAATAACTATTAAGAAGAAAAATTTCTATTAAAGAAAAAACAACAACAACAAAAAAAACCACAGGTCTGTCTAAACCTAGGACAAATGGTGAAAATAAAACTATACACACAAAATCTCACACAGCAGCACACACATACACACTCACAAAAAGAAAAAAAGAGGAAAATAATAGTATATCTTGCTACCAAAGTCCACCTCCTCAACTTGGGATATTTCACTGTCTATTCAGGTTTTCCACAGATGCAGGGCACTTCAAGTTGATTGTGGAGCTTTAATCTGCTGCTTCTGAGGCTGCTGGGAGAGACCTCCCCCTCTCCTTTTTGTTCGCACATCTCCTGGGGTTCAGCTTTGGACTTGGCCCCGCCTCTGCATGTAGGTTGTCCGAGGGCGTCTGCCCTTCACTCAGTCAGGATGGAGTTAAAGGAGCAGCTGATTTGGGCACCCTGGCACAGGCCGGTGGGGGAGGTAGGGGCACGGATGTGGGGTGAGCCTGCAACATCAGAGGCCGGTGTGATGCTGCACTGGCCCGAGGCACACTGTGCATTTTCTTGGGGAAGCTGTCCCTGGGTCACGGGGCCCTGGCAGTGGTGGGCTGCAAGGGCTCCTGGGAGGGGCGGTGCGGAGAGTGACCTGTGCTCACACACAGGCCTCTTGGTGGCAGCAGTAACAACCCTAGCATCCCACACCCGTCTCTGTTGTCCATGCCGACAGCCGTGGCTTGCGCCCATTTCTGGAGCTCCTTTACGCAGTGACCTTAATCCCCTCTCCTCATGCCCCAGGAAGCAAAGAGGCAAGAAAAAGTCTCTTGTCTCTTCAGTAGGTCCATACCCGTTTCTGGAGCTCCTTTAAGTGGCATGCTTAAACCCTCTCCTCATGCACCAGGAAGCAAAGAGGGAAGAAAATGTCTCTTGCCTCTTCGGCAGCTCCAGACTTCAACCAGACTCCCTCCCGGCTAGCCGTGGTGCACTAACCCCTTCAGGCTGTTTTCACTCTACCAACTCCAGACCTTTCCCTGGGATCCGACTGAAGCCCGAGCCTCATCTTCCGCCCCTGCCCGCCCCAGCGGGTGAGCAGACAAGCCTCTCGGGCTGGTGAGTGCTGGTCGGCACCGATTCTCTGTGGAATCTCTCTGCTTTGCCCTCTGCACCCTGTTGCTGTGCTCTCTTCCGTGGCTCCGAAGCTTCCCCCCTCCACCACCCGCAGTCTCCGCCCGCGAAGGGGCTTCTAGTGTGTGGGAACCTTTCCTCCTTCACAGCTCCCTCCCACTGGTGCAGGTCCCGCCCCTATTCTTTGTCTCTGTTTATTCTTTTTTCTTTTGCCCTACCCAGGTACGTGGGGAGTTTCTTGCCTTTTGGGAGGTCTGAGGTCTTCTGCCAGCATTCGGTGAGTGTTCTATAGGAGAAGTTCCACGTGTAGATGTATTTCTGATGTAACTGTGAGGAGGAAGGTGATCCCCGTGTCTTACTCTTCCACCATCTTCTCTCTCTCCCCAGGAAAAAATGTTAAAGTGCACCTGTAAAGCTAATTACTTCAACACCCCTCTTTCAGTTTTTGATTGATCAAATAGACAATGTCTATCTTTAGTTAGTCTATAACTAAGAGTATTGTTAACTCAAACTGCATCATCAATCAACTGGATGAGATTATCATTTATGGAATACAGTATTCCTATTTGAAACAGCAAAATAAAAATTATTCTTAAGCTGATATGGAACATTCACTCATAAAATACACTTATCAAATTTGAAATAAGAGAAAGAATACAAGATATGTTGCTACACCATGACATAATTAAAATATTAAATTAATTTAATTGAAATTTATCTATTTCTATTAAAATAATAGAAAGGTAACTGGAAAATTCCCAAATATTTAGAGATTAAACATACATTTCTAAATAATACATGAGTCAAAGAAGAAGACAACAAAATTTTTAAAATAGTTGAAATAAATAAAAATACAACTTATCAAAGTTTGGGGGTATAGTGAAATTGCATTTAAAGTAATATTTATAGGATTAGAAGCACATATTAGAAGATAAGAATGATCTAAAATCAGTAGTATAGGATTCCACCATAGGTAAATAGAGAAAGAACAATTTAGGCATAAAGTAAGCTGAAGAAAAGAAATAAAAATTAGAGGAGAAATCAAGGACTTTTAAAAGGTGGAAACCATAGATAAAAGCAACAATGCTCAAAACTAGGTCATTGTAAACCTCTACACTGGCTAAAGAAGGCAAAATATGAGAGAAGATATAAATTATCAGAATCAGAAATTAAAGAGGGAACATCACTACTGATCTCTTGAGTATAAAAAGAAAAGTAAGGAATGCTATGAAAAACTATTTATGTTCACATATTTGATGACTTAGAGGAAATGTATCAATTACTTGAAAGCAAAAATTATCAAAATTTACACAGGAGGAAGAGATCATTTGTATAAATTTATATCTGTCAAAGAAACTGAATTAATTACTTAGTAAATGTTCAAAAGGAAAGCTCCAGGTCCAGATAGTTTTGGGAAGAATTATATCAATGTTTAAGGAAGAAATGATACCAATTTTCAACTTCTTGTTGACCAAAGAAATGTGCACAACCTAAAAGTTGAGAATTATGTTTATTTGGTGGGAATTTTTAAGACTTCAAGCCTGGGACACAGCATCTCAAGTAACCCTGAGAGAACTGCTCCAAGGAGGCAAGGGGATAGCTAGGATATATAGGAGTTTTGAGACAAAGTGCAGGTAGTTGAGAACATCAAAACATTATTGTTAGTTAAAGAAAACCAGATATCCCAAGTTAAGGAATTTAGTGTTTTTCTATGTATAGGAAGATGCAAGAGTCTGGACTCACTGAAATCATTCTTTTGATATGAACCTCAGCTATCTGGGGCCAGTATCCTGTGTTTTCACATCCTGAGTTTCCTCAGGGCTCACCATAGGTAGTGGCTGCACTCTGATGGCTGCTAGATGGCAGATATACTTTCCTTCCTGAATTTCCCCAGGGCTCACCAGCTCACTGTTGGCAGTGGCTGCAATCGCTGATGACTGACATCCTTTGTTTACTGATATGTCAGGAAATATTCCATTTCTCATTTTAAAAAATAATAAGAGGAATACTTCCTAACTCATTCTATGAGGTCATTAATACTCTAATACCTAAGCTGGATAAATATATTAGAAGAAAGGAAAACTACAGACCAATATTTCGCATGATCATAGACACAAAAGCCCTCAACAAAATACTAGCAAATCACATGCAACAACGTGTAAAAAGAATTTATATTCCATGACCATGGTATATTTTCCCCTAGTATGTAAATGTGGTTCAACATTTAAAAATCACTGTAGTTCACCACATCAACATACTAAAGTAGAAAGTTCATATAATCATATCAACAGAGGTAGAAACAGCATGTGACAAAATTCAACACCAATTCATGATAAAAAACAAAACAGAATTAAAACATTATTCATATGTAGAACCCCAGAGTTTAAGACCAAATTGTGTAGGAAGTGAGGGAATGGCATTGAATGATTTTCCTAGATGTCTCAGGAACTTGATGGCTCATTCATCAATAGGTGAACAAATGATGGTGAAAGATAGGATTGTGAGGCATTTGTGGAATGAGCACCAACCTAAATCTATCCCTTCTTTGGAATTCTTTAGATTAAGTGCCAAATCAGTCAAGGCTTTTATAAGTTAGGATACAAAACAAATGACAAAGATAAATGTAGAATTCATGATGGTTGAATGGAATCACCCATTTTACTAATATGGAAGAGTAAAGATAGGAGAATTAACCAAGAGCAAGTTTAATCAATACTGCATTGGCCAAGGTTGAATTAAACTCTCCTAGACTTACTTCTCCAAGCGTTCACTTCCTTAGATCACTGCATCATGATTCTTCAGTCATCTCCTTGGTTGAATGCAACTTACAGGATAATTTAAATTATCAGGAGCAATACAACAAATACTAAGTAGAAACCCAAACAAACTTTCATATTTCTTCATGTGTTACAAGAATGTTTCAAGAGATAGTGTGATGAAACCATTGAGAGGCCCCATAAGTGTGCTGTGTATCATGCTAATTATGGAGCTTATCATACTCTCCAGTAGATGTGTGATTTTTATTAAAATACCCCTCTCTCTCTTTTTTGTTAAAGCTAGAGATTTTGGAAAGTAAAGAGTTAATCATAATTCTTTGTAGAGCAAAAAATGAGAGACCCTGGATTCATGGAATGCTTCAGTGTTTTTGAGCTGAGACTGAACATGACACAGAAAAAATGGTCAATAGAATAGGGTTTCATTCTTGTCTCTGATTAATTTTGTCACTCTGATCAAGTCATTTCATTGGACCCTCAGTTTCATTTTCTGTCAAATAGAGATGACAATCTATGCCAAAATCTACCTTGTAGCATAAAATGATGAATATAATTAACTATTTGGACAAGTATAAAAGTTTCATGGAATTTACATGGAAATGATTAAAGATTAAGTTACAATCATTATTAACAATATCACAGCCAAAAAAAGGAACTTCAGTTCCACTGCTTTATGTTTGTCAGGACTCTTAAGAACAATGTCCTATAAGTTATAGTATTATCTACTAGTTTGAACTGGTCATCTTTCATTTTTTATATGCTACCCATATTGAAAACACTTAGCATTCTTATATCTCAGTGATTTTACACAAGTCCCTCTGCCTGGTTTGAAATGCTGTCCAGCTATCTGACTACTTGGAAATTTTCTATTTATTTTAAGTCTTAGTTCTGTGAATCCTCCCCAGACTCATACAAGCCAAATGTGTGATTTTAACCTCATGCCATTAGCAATATTCCTCAACTGTATGATCCTTTAGCACAGAAAATATGTCTTTTCATCATTATATGCTTGCAAAGCTCATTGTAATGTTCATGCCATATAGCAGGTGATCAATATATATATTTAACTGTTTTATTGAGGAATAATTGATACATGATGAATTGCACAGAAAGTGTACACTTCAATGAGTTCTGATGTATATGTATGCACCTGTGAAGCCATCACCACAATTATAATTGTGATCATATTTATTAAATAAACCAAATTCTGAAATAAATACATTGAGTATTTACTCTATGTATTCACTGCAGAGACTGTGGGTGTGCAAAGATGAATAGGGAACTAACCCTGTTCTTAAGAGGTTTGTTTCTGGTCCTGATTCTAGAATAGAAATGACATTTTATACTCACCAAGTATTGTCAATACATGTCAAATCCTGTCTGTGTATGTATTTCAGAAAGGATGGAAGGATATCCTCAGAAGCAGCTCATAGAATGAGGGGCTGGAGATCCCAGAGACCAAGAAGAGTCAAGTTGAATACTTCCCTGAGGTGTATACAAAAAGATATCTGGTCATCTGGTGACAGAAATGAGGCCTGGCATATCAAGGTTATATCTAGAATCAGGATGAAGTAGTAAGTGAAAATGGATTAGTAATGGAGAAATTAGGTTATTAGTTAGAATGAAAATAATAAGGAAAGTTTTACAGAATGGAATTGAATTAAGTCTACAAATACTGGTAAAGAGATAGTATGCACTTATTTTTAAAATTTTTTAAATTAATTTTTTTGAATATTATTTTTTAAGCTTATTAAGTTTATTTCTGAAAAATAGAAATTAAAAAGCATCTTTTGATGTGATCAAACTTTTTAAAAGTGTTTTTTTATGCTAATACATTGTTGATAAATTTTCTTTTTTCTGAATTTTGTTTTATTATTTTTTTAATATACAGCAGATTCTTTTTTTTTTTTTTTTAAAGCAGAGCACAAGGGCCACAAGTGACTGGGGACATCCCGGACCACCCCCCGTGCCGAGCGTGGCAGAGGACCCAGAGATGCTGACGCATTCGGCAGCACTTGTGCGCTGCCATCACCCCTCCAGCGCTCCGGGAAAGGGGCCAACGGGGCCGGCCCTGCGACATCCGCCCCGGCCTCTCGGTCCACAACCTGCCCCCCCTTTCCCCATCCCAGCCCATGGGCGAGGCCCATGGTGGGGTGAGGAGAAGGTGCGGTGTGCTGAGGACAGGTTGGTGCCATGAGGGGCACACCCCCTTCCCTCTCATCCCCCTTTTTCCTCCAGCGGGACGGGCGCCTCCAAAGCAGATTCTTATTGGTTATCTATTTTATACATATTGGTATATATATGTTAATCCCAATCTCCCAATTCATCCCACTACCCACCATTCATTTTCCCCCCTTGGTGTACATACATTTGTTCTTTACATCTGTGTCTCTATTTCTGGCTTACAAACCAGTTCACCTGTACTATTTTTCTAGATTCCACATATATGTGTTAATATATGATGTTTGTTTTTCTCTTTCTGACTTACTTCCCACTCTGTATGACAGTCTCTAGGTCTACCCATATCTACAAATGACCCAGTTTTGTTCCTCTTTATCAATGAGTAATATTCCATTGTATACTGTATCTCATCTTCTTTATCCATTTGTCTGTTGATGGGCATTTAGGTGGCTTCCATGACCTGACTATTGTAAATAGTGCTGCAATGTATATTGCGGTAAATGTTTCTTTTTGAATTATGGTTTTCTCTGGGCATATGCACAGTAGTGGGATTGCTGGGTCGTATGGTAGTTCTATTTTTACTTTTTAAGGAACCTCCATACTGTTCTCCATAGTGGCTGTATCAATTTACATTCCCACCAACAGTGCAAGAGCATTCCCTTTTCTCCACAGCCTCTCCAGGATTTATTGTTTGTAGATTTTCTCATGATGCCCATTCTAACCAGTGTAAAGTGATACTTCATTGTAATTTTGATTTGCATTTCTTTAATGATTAGTGATGTTGAGCAGCTTTCCATGTACATCTTGGCCATTTGTATGTCTTCTTAGTAGGCACTTTTTATATATAGACTTCCATACACTTCTGGATCAAGCCTTGGACAGAAAAGATTCCATGGGGCTTCCTAATAGTATCTGAATGATTTGGTTGTGCAATATCTATGTCTAACTGATTTTGACTTCAACCTACAATTCTCCCTGAACTTTTAGTATATATTCACACTCTCAACTTGAAATTCAGTGCAACTGAAAAGCATATGTAACTTTTACTCTATGCCTCCATTCAACTGGTTATCGTCTTCCATTTTCTTTATCAATCCAAGCTCATGATATTTTAATTATATTCTCAAATTGCTCTCTTATAATGTTCTCCCCATCCTGATTACATTCATCACTGTTAGTTTCTTTTCAGTATCCTAGCTATTATTCAAAGCACACACTCATCTGAACTCTCTGTTGATGCCTTCTACTAACTCTATAACCACCATGTCCCTCTGTTTTCTTTCTTTCCACACACAGCATTGAGTATTTGGACCACCCATTTTTCTCTTAGTTATTGTTAGTTTATTCCAAAGGCTGTTCATTTCAAACCATCTTGCTTTTGTTTCAACTGGATGCAGGTATATTAGTTTTCCTCTACAACACAATTTATGAGCATTAAAATACAGAAAAAGCATCTCAAGTTTCTTACAGAATGGTAAGGTTAGATGATTACAGTGTCCTTGTTGATTACAGATATTTACAATCTCATATCTTTTCTTGGATGTGTTGAGAATAGTTTAGTGATGGGCCTTAAGATTTCTCATGGCTTCCAAACAAGGAGTTGTCTCCCTCCTGAGAGAGGTGAATCATTGAAAGGGGTGAACAAGGAATACAAGTTAAAGCAGTGTGGATGGACCTTAAGTGAAAACAGGAAGATTTAGGATACCTGTAGAAAGACAAGTCAGCATTATATAGAGACGAATTAATACTTTGGGATTAAACTGTCTGTGAAGGATAGAAGCATGGCAGACTAAAAATAGGCATGGAGTAATTCAGAGGCTAATCAGGCTCTGTCACAGATAATAAGTTAAAAAGTTTTAACAAAACATTAGCCATCTGAGCAGCCCAGAAGACCTGGAGAGGGAGATGAGAGTATTACGGCTGCAGTATTAACATCACTGTTATTAGGTTGGTGATGATTAACAGGATGTGGCCCCAAAGGGACAAGGTGAGCTTTCATAGGACAGCACTATGTCAGAAGATGATGGTCTCAAATTGGATAGCAAAGGTGAACTGTCTGTCAGGAGAGACATCAGTCCCAAGGACACAAAAATGAAACTGGACCAGCCTGAGCAGGAATTGGAGTTATACCAAGCAAAAATACATGTGATATAAAATTAAAGTGAGACATAAATTTGTGACATTCACACCTGTTAGTCTTTGCTTTCAATTTCATTCATATTTTGGGAATATTGGGCCAATGTTTCTTTTGGGTCCACTCCATTCAGATTTTATGATAATGAGTGAATTGAATCTATGAAGCAGAAAAACAAAGAACTTCATAATTGATTCACCTAGGTAACTAGAGGAATGTTTTATATCATCTAGTGTCAGGAGAAATTGATTAAAAACCCCTTGCACTTAGAGTCTGGTGCTAGATTCCATGGGAAATGAAAAGGAAACCTCAAGCCTAACTTTTCACTGGAGCTTACAATGTAGTGGAAGAGGAAACACCAACACAGGTTAAAAACACTGATAAATAAATACATAACTTCTGGCAGCTATATGTAATTGTGAAAGAACTGTCTTTTGGAATATGAGTATATTCTGGTATTTTTAGAATATCCAAAGTAGGATTAATACATTGGTGTGGAAATTTTTCCCATAAATGAAGAATTTTAAGTATCAAGGGCAACGGATATGATTTTGTGGGAAATAATAAACTGTAAAATGTTGGTAAAAGACTGAAGGTTCAGAGAAATTATGTTGGTTGATAAAATCTGTTTGCATTTAATCAAACATCCCTTTGTGCTCTGTAAATTTGGAGATAAACTCTTAGAAACAAAATAGTGTATTATTATATCAGGTTCTGTAACATATTAAAAAAATCTTTCTGATATAATATATATTCTATCAGCCAGCACAATTTCTCTGAACCTCTAGAAAGATTTCTAAATACAAGTTATAGAAACCTATTTAAAATGGGCTTAAGGTGTGAGGAATAGTACCTAATTATGTAACACATATAGAAGTGGAGAATCTTCAGACCTCATACAGTCAGGACTCTAACTCTGTTCCTCTGTGAATTTGTCTCAGCAATGCCTCATTCTGTGTATTCACTTAGTCTTCAATCACTTTCAAGGATGCCACCAAAAGCACATATTCTAAGAGAGAGAGAACCTTACTTCCCAGGCATTTCTCCTGAGAGAAAGAAAATATAGTTGACTTCTGAGCATCATGGTTTTGAACTGCACAGGTCCACTTATATGTAGATTTTTCTTTTCAATATAAATACTACTGGAAGTAGTGGAGGAGTTGTGATGTAGTCAAGTTCCATACCCCCAGGTGGGGGACCCAAACACAGGAGAATAATTATAATTGTAGAGGTTCTGCCAAAGAAGCGAGGAGTCTGAAACACACATCAGGCTCCCACGCCCAGGGTTCCTGCACCAGGAAGATGAATGTTTGACTTTGAAGGCCAGTGGGGCTTACTTTCAGGAGTACCAGAGGACTGGGGAAAACAGAGATTCCAATCTTAAAGGATACATGCAAAATCTCACATGCTCCAAGAATCAGGGCCAAATCAGCAACTTGAAGGGAGCTTGGGTTGCACCTACCTTCTGATATGGAGAGTCTTCTGGAGAGACAGGAGGCTACTGCAGCTCACCCTGGTGACATAGACACTGGCAGAAGTCACTTTTGGGAGCTCATTTTAACATGTGGACATTGCAGTTGGCAAGCACCATTTTGAAATTCTCCCTCTGACTTGTTAGCCACAGGACCCAGCTCTGCCCCCACCCAATAAACTTTAGGCACCTGTACTGGGACGTCTCAGACCAAGCAACCAACTTGGAGAGGAAAGAGCCCCATTCACCAGCAGACAAACTGTCTTAAGAACCCCTTGAGCCCACAGCTTCCCCTGGACATGACCCTGTCCACAAGAGGGCACAGACACTAGACTCAGGACCCTTAGGTCCCTGTAGTCAGAGACCCCAGGACCCAGATCCACCCACTAGTGGGATGATACCAGCCCCAGAATCCCTGGCCCTGTACACCAGTGGACCTGCTCTAGCCTGGGGACCAGCCTGACCCACCAGCAAATAGACACCAATCACAGGACAACCACAGTCCCATAGCCTGTGGAACCATCCCACCCATCAACAGGCCAGCATCTGCCCTGGCACCTGCTGGCCCCTGGCCTCATTTACCAGACAGTCTGGTCTAGCCTTAGGACCAGGCTCATCCAGCAGCAGGTAGACACCAGCTGCAGTATAAACATAGTCCCACAACCAGGGGACTCTACCCACCTACCAGCAGACCAATAATTTCTCTGGGACCGGCTGGCACTGGCCCCACCTAATAGCAAGACAACAAAATCTTCAGGACACCCTCGACACTTCAGCCAGCTGTGTCTGGAACCAGCCTGATTCATCAGTGGTCTGACACAGCTCTGGAACCCCTGAGTAGTGTAGCCAGACCCTAGGACTCAGCGCTGGTCACCAGTGGTCTGGCACAAGCCCCAGGATCTGGCTTCACCTGCCACTGGATGGACACAAGCCCAGGAGTCTCCTGGATTCTGATTCTGCCCAAAAGTGAGCCAGCAGTAACCCCAGCCCCCTGTGTGCCCCACCCATGTTTCTGCAGCTAGTTGCCACATGACCTGGCTGCCTCAACCAGAGGCTGGCAGCCTCTGCACAAGGCAGGGCCTGGCATCCAACTGGACTAGGGGTTAACCAAGCCCAGACAACAACAGTAGTCAGTTGCCATAATAGTAAGACCCATGCAGCTTACACAGTGGGCACCCCTAGTGCATACAGCTGTGTTGACAGGAGGGGAGTGTGCCTCTGTGATGCATAGGACATCTACAAAAGGCCATTGAAGGAACAAGATAAAACCCCAGAAGAAGAACTAACTGAAGTGGAGATAGTCAATCTACCCAAGAAATAGTTCAGGGTAATGATCATACAGGTGATTAAAGAACTCAGGAGAAGAATGGATACACAGAGTGAGAAGTTAGACAATTTTAACAGAGTTAGAAAATGTAAAGAACAACAAAGAGATGAAAAAATACAATAACTGAAATGAAAAATACACTAGAAGGAATAAACAGTAAAGTAAATGATACAGAGAAGTGGATCAGTGAGCTAGAAGATAAAGTAATGGAAATCACTCATGCTGAAAAGAAAAAAAAACAGAAAGAAATGAAAACAGTTTAAGAGACCTCTGGGACAACATTGAATGTGTTAATATTTGAATTATAGGGGTCCCAGAAAGATAAAAGAGACACAGAGGGGCTGAGAAGATATTTGAAGGCATAATTTATGAAAATCTCCCCAACCTGAGAAAAGAAACTTACATCCAAGTCCAAGAAGCCCAGTGTTTCAAACAGGATTAATCCAACAATTACATTGTAATTTAAATGACAAAAAATTAAAACTAAAGAGAGAATGTTAAAACAACAAGGAAAAAGGCAACAAGTTACATATAAGGAAATTCCCATAAGGTTATCAGCTGACTTTTCAGCAGAAACTCTACAGGTCAGAAGGTAGTGGCATGATATATTTAGAGTGATGAAAGGAAAAAACGTACAACCAAGAATACTCTACCTGGCAAAGCTCTCATTCAGATATGATGGAGAGATCAAAAATATTACAGAGGCACATACATACAATGGAATATTACTCAGCCATAAAAAGAAATGAAACTGATTTCTTTGTAGTGAGGTGGATAGACCTAGAGTCTGTTATACAGAGTGAAGTAAGCCAGAAAGAGAAAAACAAATACTGTATGCTAACACATATGTATTGAATCTAAAAAAAAAAAACAATGGTTTTGATGAACCTAGCAGCAGGACAGGAATAAAGATGTAGACATAGACAATGGAATTGAGGACATGGGGAGGGGGAAGGATAAGCTGGGATGAAGTAAGAGAGTAGCACTGACATAGATAGACTACCAAATGTAAAATAGAAAGCTAGTGGGAAGAAGCTGCATAGCACAGGAAGAATAGCTCAGTGATTTGTGACCACCCTAAAGGGGTGAGATAAGCATGGTGGGAGGGAGGTGCAAGAGGGAAGGGATAAAAACAAAAAAAAGAAAAAAGAGGGAGGGGATATGGGAATATATGCATACATATAACTGAATTATTTTGTTATACAGCAGAAACTAATGCAACCTTGTAAAGCAATTATAATACAATAAAGATGTTAAAAACACATACACAAAAGTATTACAGATAAGCAAAATCTAAAAGGGTTCAGTACCACCAAACAACATTATAAGAAATGCAAAAGGGGCTTATCAAAGCAAAAAATAAAAGGCCACAGTTAAAAATATGAAAGTTATGAAAGGAAGAATCTCATCAGTAAAGGAAAATATATAGTAAACATAGTAAATTATCCATGCTACAAATCTAGTAGAAGGGTTAAAAGACAGAAGCAGTAAAATTATCTTTATCAATAATAGGCAGTTTAGGGATACATAAAACATTTAGATATACAATATGATTGTGAAAAAAGTAGTCATGAGGGGAGGAGAGTACAAATGCAGGATTGTTAAAATGCATTTGAAAATAAGAGATCAGCAAATTAAAGCAATCATGTATATATATAGATATAGATATATCAATATAGAGAATATAGATATAGATATATATAAACCTCATGGTAACCACAAACCAAATATCTGTAATAGGTACACACACACAAAAGAGAAGGTGGTATAGATATAACATTAAAGACAGTCATCAAATCACAAGCAAAGAGAACAAAAGAAGAGGAAAGGAATAAAAAAGAAATACAAAAGAAACCAAAAACAATTTACAAAATGGCAACAAGAATATAAATATCAACAATTCCTTTTTATGTAAATGGACTAATGAGCCAAGCAAAAGATATAGAGTGACTTAATGGATACAAAAACAGGACCTGTTTATATGCTGCCTATAATAGAGTTACTTCAGACCTGAAGGCACATGCAGGATGAAAGGGAGGAGATGGAGAAAGGTATTCTATGCAAATGGAAATCAAAGGAAAACTGGTGTAAAAATACTTATATCAGACAAAATAGACTTAAAAAAAACTATTATAAGAGACAAAGAAGGACTTTACTTAATGATTAAGGGATTAATCCAAGAAGATATAACAATTGTAAATATATATGTACCCAACATAGGAACACTTAAATACATAAAGCAAATATTAGCAGACATAAAGGGTAAAACTCACAGTAATGCAATAATAGTAGGCAACTGCAACACCCCACTTACATCAATGTACAGATCTTCCATACAGAAAAAAAAGAAAAGAAAAAAATATATATATAGTCAATTGATGTGATATTCCACATTAACAAATTGAAGAATAGAAAGCATATGATCATCTCAATAGATGTAGAAAATCTTGTGACAAAATTCAACATATATATATGATAAAAACACTCTAGAAAATGGATATAGAGGGAAGATTTCTCAAAATAATAAAGGTCATATATAATAAGCCCACAGCTAACATCATTCTCAATGGTGAAAAGTTCCATTTCCTCTAAAATCAGGAACAAGACAAAGATTCCCATTCTTGCCATTTTTCTTCAATACACTGTTGGAGGTCCTAGCCACAGCAATCATACAAGAAAAAAGAAATAAAATGAATCCAAGTTGGAAAGGAAAATGTTAAATGGTCACTATTTGCAAATGACATGATACTATACAGAGAAAACCTGAAAGATTCCACCAAAAAACTACTAGAGCTCATCAATGAACTTGGTAAAGTTGAAGGATACTAAATGAGTCTACAGAACTATGTTGCATTTCTATACACTATGAACAAATTATCAGAAAGAGAAATTAAGGAAACAATTCTATTTACAATTGCATCAAAAAGAATAAAATACCTAGAAATAACCTACCTAATGACGCAAAAGGTCTGTAGTCAGAAAACTATGACACTGATGAAAGCAATTGAAGATGACACAAACTGATGGAAAAATATAACATTCCTGGATTGGAAGAATTAATATTGTTAAAATGACAATATAACCCAAGGCAATCTTCATATTCAGTGCAATCCCTCCAAAACACCAAGGACATTTTTCAAAGAACTAGAGCAAATAATTTCAAAATTTGTATGGAAACACAAAAAAACCCAAAATAGCTTAAATAATCTTGAGAAAGAACAGAGCTGGAGGTATCAGGCTCCTTGACATCAGACTATACTACATAGCTACAGCAATCAAATCAGTGCAGTGTGTAGTGCTGGCACAAATACAGACACGTAGATCAATGGAACAAAATAGCAAGCTCAGAAATAAGCCCATGCTCTTATGGTCAGTTAATCAACAGCAAAGAAGGAAGACTGCACAAAAGAGAAAAGTCAATCTCTTCAATAAGTGGTGCTGGAAAAACTGGACAATTACATATGTAAAAAATGAAAATGAAATGAAACACTTTCTAAAAAATGTAATTAGAACATTTTCTCACACCATATAAAAAATAAACTCAAAATGTATTAAAAACCTAAATGTATGACCAGATACCATAAAACCTCTTGAAGAAAACAGGCAGACCACTCTGACGTAAATTTTGGCAATATTTATTTTTGATTTGTCTCTCAAAGCAAAGAATATAAAAGCAAATATAAGCAAATGGGACTTAATATAACTTCAATCTTGTGCACAGCAAAGGACACCATTGACAAAATGAAAAGAAAAACTACTGAATGTGATAAAATATTTATAAATGATATGACTGATAAGGGTTTTTTTAAATTTTTGATTGAGGTATAGTTGTTTTACAATGTTGTGTTTGTTTCTGCTATACAAAAAAGTGAATCAGCTATATGTATACATATATCCTATATCTCTGGACCTCCCTCCCACACACCCATCCCACCCATCTAGGTCACCAGAGAACACTGAGCTGAGTTCCTTGCGCTATACAGGAGGTTCTCACTAGCTATCTGTTTTTCACATGGTAGTGTATATATGTCAGTCCCAATCTCCCAATTCATCCAACCCCCTCTTGCACACCCTGTGTCCACATGTTCATTCTCTGTCTGTGTCTCTATTCATGCTCTGCAGAAAGGTTCATCTGTAACATTTTTCTAGATTCCACATATATGCGTTAATATACGATATTTGTTTTTTCTCTTTCTGACTTCACTCTGTATGGCAGGCTCTAGGTCTATCTATGTCTCTACAAATGACCAAAATTTGTTCCTTTTTATGGCTGAGTAATATTCCATTGTATATATGTACCATATGTTTTTTATCCATCCATCTGTTGATAGACACTTAGGTTGCTTCCATGTCCTGGGCTATTGTAAATAATGCTACAATGAACATTGGAGTGAATGTGGTTTTTTTAAAAATATTTATTTACTTGACTGCATTGGGTCTTAGCTCTCTCACATGGAATCTTCATTGTGGCATGCAGGATCTTTCAATTGTGGCATGTGGGAATTTTAGTTGCTGCATGTGAGATCTTTTGTTGTGGCATGTGAACACTTAGTTGTGGCATGTAAGATCTAGTTCCCTGACCAGGGACTGAACCTGGGCCTGCTGCATTGGGAACACAGAGTCTTAGACACTGGACCACAGGGTTTTCTCAGGCTATATGCCCAGGTGTGGGATTGCTGGGTCATATGGTAGTTCTATTTTCAGTTTTTTAAGAAAACTCCATACTGTTCTCCATAGTGACTGTATCAGTTTGCATTCCCACCAGCAGTGCAAGAGGGTTCCCTTTACTTCACACACTCTCCAACATTTATGTGTTTAATATCCAAAATATATAAACAGCTCATACAACTCAACATCAAAAAAAAAAAAAAAAAAACAAACAATATGATTTAAAAAATGAGCAGGAGACCTGAATAAACATTTTTTCAAAGAAGACATACAGATGGTCAACAGACACATGAAAAAATGCTCACCATTGCTAATAATCAGAGAAATGCAAGTCAAAACCAAAATGACATATCACCTCACACCAGTCAGAATAGATATCATCAAAAACATCAAAAATAACAAATGTTGGCAAGAATGCAGAGAAAATTGAACCATACTACACTCTTGGTGGGGATGTTAATTGGTGCAGCCACCACTGGAAAAATTATGGACTTTCCTCAAAAAACTGAAAATAGAAGTACCATATGATCCAGCAGTTCCACTCGTGGTTATATACCCAAAGAAAACAAAAACATTAATTCAAAAAAATATATGTACCTCAATGTTCATAGCAACATTATTTACTATAGCCAAGATATGGAAACAATCTAAGTGTCCATCAATAGAAGAATGGATAAAGAAGATGTGCTTTATATACACATAAAAGGAAATACTACTCAGCCTTAAAAAAGAATGGAATTTTACCATTTGCAACAGTAGTGGTTGGACTTGAAGGGTATTATGCTTAGTGAAATAATTCAGACAGAGGAAGACAAATACTATATGATATCACTTATATGTGGATATGGGTTTATCACTTATATGTGTTTAACTAAAACATTAAAGAAAACTAGTGAATATAACAAAATAGAAACAGACTCACAGATACAGAGAACAAAATAATGGTTACCAGTGGGGAGAGGAAAGGGGGCAAAGTGCAAGATAAGGATAGGGGATTAAGCTGTACAAACTACTATGTAGAAAATAAATAAGCTAAAACCATATATGGTAGAGCACAGGGAATATAGCTAATATTTTTAATAACTTTAAATATAGTATAATTTATAAAAATATTGATTCATTTTGTTGTACACATGAAGTTAATATAATATTGTAAATAAACTATATCTGAATTAAAAATAAAGATAAATATGCAAAGATGCTCATTTTGCAACAGTCTAAGAATGACTCTAGTCTCCATGCATAAGGATGGTCTACTGAATTATGATACAGTTTATGGATTACTGTGCAGTTATTATATATGATATACTGATATTGAAATATCTATAAGATATCATCAGAGACAGTAATACAGTAAGTTCCCTCCATACGAATGAGTTCCATTCCAAGAGCATGTTCTTAAGTCCAATTTGTTCATAAGTCCAACAAAGTTAGCTTAGTTATCCAACTAACACAATTGGCTACATAGTACTGTACTGTAATAGGTTTATAATACTTTTCACACAAATAATACATTAAAAAAACACAGAACATAAAGAAAACATTTTTAATCTTATAGTACAGTACCTTGAAAAGTACAGCAGTATGATACAATAGCTGGTAAACAGTGGCTGGCATCAAGTGAACAGGCAAGAAGAGTTACTGACTGGAAAAGGGAGAGGAGGTGGGAGATGGTAGAGCAGAAGGATCCTCAACAATAGGAGATGGAGGGCAAGCTGCATTTTCACTCATGCCTGACATTGATGTCACAGGTTCCAGTTCCTTGCTGGATTTGATTCTATCTACACTCTTGAAAAAATGATCCAGAGATGTCTGGGTAAATCTTTTCTTGTCGTAGATGACATGGTTGCACTGGATTGTATTTGGAATGGCTATTGCAACCTTCACTATACGTTTGTGTCCTGTGCCTCAAAAACTAACAATGCCTCCTCAAATAAAGAAAATACCCTTGACATTTCCTGAATTGTGAATCTCTTTGGTTATTCAGTTACTTCTTTTTCATCTTGTCTCTCTTTGTCCTTGCTCTGGGCCTCCAATTCCATCAGGTCTTCATTAGTAAGCTCTTTGTGTGGCACAGCAAGGAGTTCAATGAAGTCATCCTCTTGCAGACCTAGCTACAGCTTCTCTGAGGGTCACTAATTTGTTTAATACCTCTTTGGACTCCTCATCCACCTTCTCAAATCCACAGAAATCATGATAAAACTGTGGGCAAAGATTCTTCCAAATCCAATTCATGGTAATGGCCATAGACTCACGCTAAGCAAAGTCAATGTATTTTATGGCCTTGTAGATGTTATAGTCCTTCCAAAATTGTTGCAAGGTTGTTCTTGATTCATCACTTGCCTTTACTGTCTGGCAAAAAGTATGACGTGAATAATATTTATTGAAAGTTGCTATAACTCCTTGATCCATAGGTTGTATGAGCTACATAGTATTTGGTGGTAGGTGCACTACTTTGAAGTTGGGATGAAAGTCACACATGAATGGAGGGTGGCCTAGAGCATTGTTGAGCAGCAGAAGAATGTTGAATGGGACTTCCTTCTCCAAACAATATTTCTCTACCTCCAGGATAAAGTGGTGGAAAAACCAGTCCTGGAAAATGGCCTGTGTAACCAAGGCTTTGGGGTAACTCTTCCACACAAAAGGAAGAGAGCCCTTGACTATGTTTTTAAGGGCTCTTGGGTTCTCTGAATGATAAACTAAGAGAGGCTCTATATTGCTGGAAGCATTGTCACCAAACAACAGAGTTAACCTATCCTTTGCTGCTTTATAGCCAGGCATCAGCTTTTCCCTCTTACTGATGTAAGTTCGGTCTGGCATCCTCTTCCAGTACAGTTCTGTCTCATCCATATTAAAAACCTGCTCTTGTAAATAAGTGCCTTCATCAAAAATTTCTCAAAGTGTTTCAGGAAATTCCTGGGCAGCTACTGTATCTGTACTTACCACTTAATTTTACATTGTGAAGTGTGACTCTAGTCTTCAACTGATGAAACCAGCCATAGCTGGCATTAAAAGATGTGCCCTCTGATTCTTTGCTGTGTTTCTTCAAGTCTTCATAAAGGCTTTTAGCTTTCTCTTGAATCAGCATTATGCTGAACAGGACTTGACACTGATGCTGATCCTGCATCTACACACTGAGAAGTTTCTCCATCTCTTCCATCAGTTTTCCACACTTCTTCAATATTATTGTCAATACAATTGGCACAGCAGACTTCACATGTTCCATGATCTTGTTCTTTAGAATCATGCCAGTGGTTGAACGATTCACATTATAAGAATGAGCAATGGCTGATCTTTTTGCCTAGCTCTACTCTCTCAATTATTTTCACTTTTGTTTCCATTGCTATCACTTGGTGCTTCTTAGCTGTATCAGCTACATCATGGTTGCTTTTATACTTGCTTCTGGAAATCGTGGGCTTGAAATAAAGATACTTTACTACTGTACTTTACACAGTATTGCACAGTAAAGTACATAAAAGCACAACCACTGGTAAAGGTTGCATACATGTGACAATGTATACCAGACATGTGAACTAACATAACTGGACATGTGAATGCACGTTTGCATCTTTGAAAGTTCGCAACTTGAAGGTTCATATGTAGGGGACTTACTGTACTCCCCCAATATTACATTTACTCCTGTTTCTAATACCCTTTGCAGTTAGGCGAGTCCACATGATTTATTCTGGCCAATGAGCTTAGAGGGAAAGTGACATGTCACTTCTGGGTTGAGACAGTATAAAGCCCATTTCTAGTTCTCCAGTTGCATTTCTATGATAGTAACTAAGTGTGGTACAGTAAGAGGAAAAGTCCCTGAGTAACCCTGGAGCAGAAATGGCCCCTTCTACCAATCTCTGAAATATAAATGAAAAATATTTTTTTATTTGGTTAAGCCACTTAATTTGTTACTGCAGTACAACTTAGCCAATTCTAATCAATATTTACTGTTAAGAGGAAAAAAAAAGACAAATCTCAAGACAAAACTGAAAGAGTATTTTTCTAAATATGTTTATTAAATTATAGATGTGTGTAATTACTTATACATAAATTTAAATCTATAAAAGGTTAACAGTTTTTATCTCTGATGAGAATTTCAAGAAGAGAAGATAGAAGATAACAAGAGATTCTATGCCTCTACATTGCCTGAATTTTTCATAAGTATATATTCAGGTATTGCTTGTGTAAAAATTTTCTTGAAAAATAAAATCAAATTGTTTCCAAAATATTAAAAAAAAAATAATTGCATTATATCTGTGCCTAATACTTCTCATCATTTAAACAAAGTAATTCCAAGTCATTGGTAGATATGGAGCTAAAAGGGGGTAAAGTGTGAGGAACATGTTAAAGTTTATTCACTCCGTGAGGCTCTAATTCTCCCTATCTCTTTGTACTCCTTCACTCCTGTGTGATTTTAGGATGCCTAGATGGCCTTTTAGATAGTGGAGAGTTGAATGCAATTACTTGAATTTGTCCTTCACTTGTCATCTTTTTACATAAAATTTAGGTGCCCAAATCACTCCATCCTCATTGGGTGATTGTTTCAGGCCAAATCTATATTGTTTCTGGAAACCTGCAATATGTGTAACATACAACATTGCTATTGTATCTGTGTAACATCTTGTACTTGTGACATTTGCAGCTGTTTACATGTGTTACTCTGTCAAAGCAATCAAAGTAGATATTGATGATGAAAGAGATAGACACCAAGAACTCTCATAATTTACTTGAATCTTGGGACATTCACCATTAAAATTTTGCTAATAGAGGGCTATCAATGTGTTTCTAAAGGTTCTGATATTCTAAACATAGATAGAAGAAAAAATAGTCAACTCAGCAACTTCAGACAAGAAAAATGACTATTTAGATATTTACAGGAGTGAAAGAGGTATCCCATGGTGAATAGAGCAGGTACATGTCCTACAGGATGATGTTTGTATACTGAGTTTTAGCTTTTCTGCTTGAAATTTGAGCATAATTATGTAATTTAAAAAATTACTTTAGCAGTCCTCCCCATCAGGAAACTTGCACAAACCACTTAGATAGCTTCATCCACCAGAGGGCAGACAGCAGAAGGAAGAAGAACCTCAATCCTGCAACCTGTGGAACAAAAACCACATTCACAGAAAGATAGACAAGATGAAAAGACAGAGGGCTATGTACCAGATGAAGGAACAAGATAAAACCCAAGAAAAACAATGAAATGAAGTGGAGATAGGCAACCTTCCAGAAAAAAACATTCAGAATAATGATAGTGAAGATGATCCAGGGCCTTGGAAAAAGAATGGAAGCAAAGATAGAGAAAATTCAAGAAATGTTTAACAAATACCTAGAAGAATTAAAGAACAAACAAACAGAGATGAACAATAAAATAGCTGAAATTAAAAATACACTAGAAGGAATAAATAGCAGAATAACTGAGGCAGAAGAACGGATAAGTGACCTGGAATACAGAAAGGTGGAATTCACTGCTGTGGAACAGAATGAAGAAAAAGAATGAAAAGAAATGAAGACAGCCTAAGAGACCTCTGGGACAACATTAAATGCAACAATGTTTGGATTATATGGGTCCCAGAAGAAGAAGAGAGAGAGAAAGGACCTGAGAAAATATTTGAAGATATAGATGAAAATTTCCCTAACAAGAGAAAGGGAATAGTCACCCAAGTGCAGGAAAAGTAGAGAGTCCCATACAGGATAAACCCAAGGAGAAACATGCCGAGACATACAATAATCAAATTGGCAAAAATTAAAGACAAAGAAAAATTATTGAGAGACCTAAGGGAAAAATGACAAATAACATACCAGGGAACTCCCATAAGGTTAACAGCTGATTTCTCAGCAGAAACTCTACAAGCCAGAAGGCAGTGGCATGATATACTTACAGTAATGAAGGGGAAGAACCTCCAACCAAGATTACTCTAGCTGGAAAAGATCTCTTTCAGATTTGATGGACTAATCAAAAGCTTAACAGACAAGCAAAAGCTAAGATAATTCAGCACCAACAAACCATCTCTACAACAAATGATAAATGAACTTCTCTAAGTAGGAAACACAAGAGAAGAAAAGGATCTACAAAAACAAACCCCAAACAATTAAGAAAATTGTCATAGGAACATACATATTAATAATAACCTTAAAGGTGAATGGATTAAATGCTCCAACCCAAAGACACAGGCTTGCTGAATGGATACAGAAACAAGAACCATATATATACTGTCTACAAGAGACCCACTTCAGACCTAGGGACACATAGAGACTGAAAGTGAGGGAATGGAAAAAGACATTCCATGCAAATAGAAATCAAAAGAAAGCTGGAGTAACAATACTCATATCTAATAAAATAGACTTTAAAATAAAGAATGTTACAAGAAACAAGGAAGGACACTATGTAATGATCAAGGGATCAAATGAAGAAGAAGATATAAAAATTATAAATATATATGCACCCAACATAGGAGCACCACAATACATAAGGCAACTGCTAACAGCTATAAAAGAGGAAATCGACAGTAACACAAAAATAGTGGGGGACTTTAGCACCTCATTTACACCAATGGACAAATCATCCAAACAGAAAATTAATAAGGAAACACAATCTTTAAATGACACAATAGACCAGTTAGATTTAAATGATATTTATTGGACATTCCATCGAAAAACAGAAGATTACACTTTCTTCTCAAGTGCTCATGGAGCATTCTCCAGGATAGATCATATCTTCACTCACAAATCGAGCCTCAGTAAATTTAAGAAAATTGAAATCATATTGAAATCATATTCAAAATGAAAGCATCTTTTCTGACCACAATGCTATGAGATTTGAAATGAAGTACAGAGAAAAAAAACGTGAAGAGCACCAACACATGGATTCTAAACAATACGTTACTAAATACCAAAGAGATCACTGAAGAAATCAGAGAGGAAATCAAAAAATACCTAGAGGGAATGACAATGAAAACACGATGATCCAAAACCTAAAGGATGCAGCAAAAGCAATTCTAAGAGGGAAATTTATAGCTATAAAAGCCTACATCAAGAAACAAGAAAAATCTCAAACAAACAATCTAACCTTACACCTAAATGAACTAGAGAAAGGAGAACAAACAAAACACAAAGTTAGCAGAAGGAAAGAAATAGTAAATATCAGAGAAAAAATAAATGAAAGGGAAACAAAGAAAACAATATTAAAGATCAAAAATACTAAAAGGTGTTTCTTGAGAAGATAAACAAAATTGATAAACCATTAGCCAGACTCATCAAGAAAAAGGGGGAGAGGACGCAAATCAATAAAATTAGAAATTAAAAGGAGAAGTTACAAGACACTGCAGAAATACAAAGCTTCTTAAGAGATTATCACAAGCAGCTCTATGCCAATAAAATGGACAACCTGGAAGAAATGGACAAATTCTTAGAAAGGTATAACCATCCATGACTGAACCAGGAAGAAATAAAAAAATATGAACATACCAATCAAATTAAAGAAATTGAAACTGTGATTAAAAATCTTCCAACAAACAATGTCCAGGACCAGATGGCTTCACAGGTGAATTCTATCAAACATTAAGAGAAGAGCTAACACCCATTCTTCTCAAACTCTTCCTAAACATTGCAGAAGAAGGTGTGCTTCCAAACTCATTCTATAAGGACACCATCACTCTGATACCAAAACCAGAAAAAGATACTACAGAAAAAGAAAATTACAGATCAAAGTCACTGATGAATATAGATGCCAAAATCCTCAACAAAATACTAGCAAACAGAAACCAACGACACATTAAAAGGATCACACACCATGATCAAGAGAGATTTATTCAAGGGATGTAAGTATTCTTCAATATATGCAAATCAATCAATGTGATAAGCCATATTAATAAATTGAAGAAGAAAAACTATATGATCATCTCAATAGATGCAGAAAAAGCTTTTGAGAAAATTCAACACCCATTTATGATAAATACTCTACAGAAAGTGGGCACAGAGGGAACCTATCTCAACATAATAAAGACCATATACAACAAACCCACAGCAAACATCATTCTAAGTGGGGAAAAACTGAAAACATTTCCTCTAAGATCAGGAGTAAGACAATGATGTCCCCTCTCACCACTATTACTCAACAAAGTTTTGGAAGTCCTAGCCACAGCAATCAGAGAAGAAAAATAAATAAAAGGAATGCAAATTGGAAAAGAAGAAGTATAACTGTCACTGTTTGCTGATGACATGATAGTATACATAGAGAATCCTAAAGATGCCACCAGAAAACTACTAGAGCTAATCAATGAATTTGGTAAAGTTGCAGGACAGAAAATTAATGCACAGAAATCTCTTGCATTCCTATATACTAATGATGAAATATCTGAAAGAGAAATTAAGGAAACACTCCCCTTTACCATTTCAACAAAAAGAATAAAATACCTAGCAATAAAACTACCTAGGGAGACAAAAGACCTGAATGCAGGAACTTATAAGACCCTTTTGAAAGAAATTAAAGATGATACCAAATGATGGAGAGATATATCATGTTCTTGGAAGAATCAATATTGTGAAAATGACTCTACTACCCAAAGCAATCTTCAGATTCAATGCAATCCCTATCAAATAACCAAATGGCAGTTTTTACAGAATTAGAACAAAAAAAATTAAAATTTTCATAGAGACACAAAAGACCCCAAATAGCCAAAGCAAACATGAGGGGAAAAAGCGGAGCTGGAGGATTCAGACTCCCTGACTTCAGATTATACCACAAAGCTACAGTAATCAAGACAATATGGTACTGGCACAAAAACAGAAATATAGATCAATGGAACAGGATAGAAACCCCAGAGATAAATCCACACACCTATGGTCAACTAATCTATGACAAAGGAGGCAAGGATATACAATGGAGAAAAGGCAGCCTCTTCAATTAAGTGGTGCTGGGAAAACTTGACGGCTACATCTAAAAGAATAAAATTAAAACACTTTCTAATACCATACACAAAAATAAACTCAAAATTGACTAGAGACCTAAATGTAAGACTGGACAGTATAAAACTCTTAGAGGAAAGCATAGGAAGAACACTCCTTGACATAAATCACAGCAAGATCTTTTTTGATCCACCTCCTAGAGTAATGGAAATAAAAACAAAAATAAACAAATGGGACTTAATGAAACTTCAAAGCTTTTGCACAGCAAAGGAAACCATAAACAAGATGAAAAGACAACCCTCAGAATGGGAGAAAATATTTACAAATGAATCAATGGACAAAGATTATTCTCCAAAATATATAAACAGCTCATTCAGCTCAATATTAAAGAAACATACAACCCAATCCAAAAATGGGCAGAAGATGTAAATAGTTATTTATCCAAAGAAGACATACACTTGGCCAAGAAGCACATGAAAAGCTGCTCAACACCACTAATTATTAGAGAAATGCAAATAAAAGCTACAATGAGTTATCACCTCACACAAGTTAGAATGGGCATCATCAGAAAATCTACAAACAAAAAATTCTGGAGAGGGTATGGAGAAAATGGAACCCTCTTTCACTGTTGGTGGGAATGTAAATTGATACAGCCACTCTGGAGAACAGTATGGAGGTTCCTAAAAAGCTAAAAATGAGAGCTTCCCTGGTGGTGCAGTGGTTGAGAGTCCGCCTGCCGATGCAGAGGACACAGGTTCGTGCCCTGGTCTGAGAAGATCCCACATGCCATAGAGTGGCTGGTCCCGTGAGCCATGGCCACTGAGCCTGCACGTCCGGAGCCTGTGCTTTGCAACGGGAGATGCCACAACAGTGAGAGGTCTGCATACCACACACACAAAAAAACTAAACATAGAATTACCATATGACCAAGCAATCCCACTACTAGACATATACCCAGAGAAAACCATAATTCAAAAAGACACATGGACCCCAATGTTCGTTGCAGCACTATTTACAATAGCCAGGTCATGGAAGCAACCTAAATACCCATCGACAGACCAATGGATAAAGAAGATGTGGTACATATATACAATGGATATTACTCAGCCATAAAAAGGAACAAAATTGGGTCATTTATTGAGACGTGGATGGATCTAGATACTGTCATACAGAGTGAAGTAAGTCAGAAAGAGGAAAACAAATATCATATATTAATGCATATATATGGAACCTAGAAAAATGGTACAGATGAACCAGTTTGCAGGGCAGAAATTGAGACACAGATGTAGAGAACAAACGTAAGGTCATCAAAGGGGGAAAGTGGAGGACGGTTGGGGGTGGTGGTGTGATGAATTGGGTGATTGGGAATGACATTTATACACTGATGTGTATAAAATTGATGACAATAAGAACTGCTGTATAAAATAAAATTAGTTTAATGCTGTCTTTGTGAGTATACCTATAGAAATACATTTAATCTCTATTAACAAAATCAAGCTCAGATACTCCAAAATATAAACAAAGGATCAAATTTTCCACATGATGGAGAAAGGAAATTGGGTTATATGACCTTCCCTTGACAATTCTCCCTACTATTGGGTTTGATTGTTTTGAGTTTTGTTATAGCTAGTTTGGAAAAATTTGGTGTTCCTAACAGAGTATTTTGGAAGAATTTCACTCATTTTATTCTTATTTCAGTGTGTCAGACTCAATTTTTAAGAAAGATGATATTATCCTCTATAAAATATACCCAAAGAGATAGAGTGCAAGACTGGACTTTGCACAGATTTTGGGATGATATCATGAAAAGGGGGAGGATACAATGAATTGCTGTAACTTCTGATCTTTAATGAAAGATCAGAACACAGATAATTTGTGTCTTTTAGGGTAGGGGTAGGTTTTTTGCATCAGTGTATTTGTTGAATAATTGAGATGATTGATAACAGGATGCAATCATTAAATTTAGACTTAGTTCAATTGTAGAAGAAATTTTTTAAATGGCACCCAATAATTGTTGTTTTAAACAGCACTGCTGATGCCTAAAGAAAACAAAATAATAAAATTAATAACTAAAAGAGCTACTTGGGACTAAATGAAAACTGACAAGGGTAAATCAAGCTCTTTACTTCTCAGGTGATTTTGTTTTTATCCCATGAACAGAGGAAGCTTTATGTATAAAGGAAATCTCTCTATTCAAGTAAGCAGGTCAGTCTCTCTGGGAATTTAATATTTATTCCAATGATTCTAGATCATCAAAAGATTTGTAGAACGTGTACATTTCTACTAGAGCCAATTTATAAACTAGAAAGAAATCAATGCATATGTGGTTATCATTAAATTATAGCCACCCTTCCCTTATGTATTTTGTCCAGTATTTGGGATTTTTAAAAATCTTTACCTGAAGTTTTATACCAGATTTAGAGTAGACTTAACTCCAAAAGAGTCTTCCATAAAAGTACAAGTATCCTAAATTTAATGATTATCCTTAACCTTAATTTGGTTGAGGCCCTGAGAAAAATATTCACATAAAATTTCTACCCATACTGAATTCTAATATGATATAAATCAGTAATGACATTAAACCAACTAATTGTATGTCTATATCTGTTTTGTTTTCTTAAGAATCATGGTTAATTTAGAATATTTGTTTAGCCCACATTATTTGTGAAGCAAACCCTTTGGCTTAAAATCATATTCTGCTGAGGCGAGATTGAAACTGTGTATTATTTCAGCTCTGACACAGAAAGAATTTGAAGTAACCCTTACCACACACACACACACACACACACACACACACACAAAACAGCTGAATTAACCCAAAACCAATGATTTTCTTGGATCCATCAGAGAATTGAGGTTGCAAGGCAACTGCCACACCAAAACACAAAGAGACAGGTGAATACAGAGAAATAGTTGAAATCATCTTACCTGAATGCAGAAGCCACTGAAACAAACTAGTAGAAACACTTAAAAGGTTAATATTGAGGAACTGTTGAAGTCTGAGTGTATACAAGTTTAAGAGTGAAAAACTCCTGGGAGGTGCAGATACAGAAGGGTCCCACACTTTTGTGGATTTTACTTCCAAGTATTTCACAAGGTTACCATGGTGAAGAAAAAAAAAAACAAATCACCTATTTTTTAGGGAGAGGTAAGGGAAGAGGAAAAGTAATCATTTTGAAATAAACCCAATATATTCTCCATAACAAACACATATTTTTTAGTGAGAAATAATTTACTGGAGACTTATCTCACATAGGTGGAAAGTCCAATTACCCAACTAGAGCCCCATATAGCCTTCCTGTCTCACCTAAGAAAGGGAAAAAAAAAAAAAATTTCTGGAAATTGCATCCAAGGAACATAGGTTCACTAGACATTAATCATAAGATTATAGAATTCCTCCCTTCCCCATTTCTTATTACCATATTAACATGACGTCAGTAAGAGTGATTTACTGCTAATATGGCTGTAAGGCTCAGACTCAACAAAAATGGAGTTCTTATGAATATATATAGACAAGGGAGACAAAAACAAGAATTCTAAAGGGATTTAAGATCCGTGACACCTACATCTATAGTTAACATTAAACACAGCTTAATTTCTAGCCAGATTAACATAAAAGTTCACACTAATGACCTATTTTACTTAGTTTCTACTATCCAATATATCTTGTCTATCTTCCAACAAAAATTTAGAAGGCATGCTATAGGTAGTAAAGAAATACCATCTGAAGGGACAAAGATTAGAACAAATCTCAGATATGGGTGAGATGTTGGAATTATCAGACAGATAATTTTAAATGGCTCTGATTAATTGGTTAAGAGTTCTAACTGGAAAAGTAAATAACCTGGGGAAAATGGGTACTATAAGCAGAAAGGTGGAAATTCTAAAAAATAATTTTAAAAAATTCTAAAAATCAAAAGCACTACCACAGAAATAAACAATACTGTTGATGGGCTTATCAATAGCCTTAGTATGGCTAAGTAAAGAATCAAAGAACTTGAAGATATGTCAATAGAATCTTCCCAAATTGAAATAAAATTTTTTAAAAAGAATGAAGAAACATAAAAGAACATATAAGAGCTGTGAGACAATTTCAAAAAGCACAACTTAACTTTAATTGGTATATTCAAAAGATAATAAAGAAGGAACAAAGCAGGGAAACTAATTGCTGAGAATTTTCTGAAGTTAAGTATAAAAACCTAACCATAGATTCAGGATATGCACAGAACATCAAGCAAAATAAATAGAAAAATAAAAGGATTCCTAGACATATAATACTTATATAAAACTGCAAATAGAAAACAAAAAGAAAATATTGAAGGAGGTCAGAGGGAAAAATCTCCTAACCTACAAAGGAAAACTGATAAATTTTACAGAGAGCTTTTCTCAGAAATCATGCAAACAAGAAGGGAGTCAAGTGAAATATTTAAAGTGTTAAAAATTCCAATCTAGACTTTTATATCCAGAAAAGTATCCTTCAAAAGTGAAGAAGAAATCAAGATTTTTTTGCAGACAAACAAAAGCTGAGGGGATTAATTGCTAGCAGATATGCCCTGTAAGCAGTATTATAAAGAAGGTCTTCAGAGATATGGAAAATTCTGTAGATTAGACACTTGGATTTACATAAAAAAAGAAAAACATTAGAAAAGGAATAAATGAAGGCAAAATTAAAAAAAACAAATTATTGCTTCTACTCTTAAATGATCTAATAGGAAAAAAATGTTGAGTTATTAATTAACACATCCATCACTTCACATATTTATACTTTTGTGTGTGAGAGAAAATTTGAGTTCTACTCTCTATGAAAAATCCTTGTTTAAAGTAATAATAGTATGAGTGAAATGAATGACAACTTTATACGGGATAAGAACTCTCTATTCTAAAGTACCAGAACTACCCATGATCAGTATAGTATTATTTGAGGGTACATTTAGATTGGTTACAAATGTATATTTCAAACTCCAGGGAATCCACTAAAAAAGTTGTATAAAATCAGCACAACAGATATGCTAGAGGGGAGAGAAAATGAAAAAAATATATAAATTTCTCAGTTAAAACCAGAAAAGAGAAAAAAAAAAAGGAAAAGGAAAATAAAAGAACAAGTGCAATGAAGAAAAACAGTTACAAATATGGTAGATTTAAATCCAACTATATCAATAACCACTTTCATTGTGAGTGGTCCAAATCCACCAATTAAAAAAATGGAAACTATCAGAGTGGACTAAAAAAAAACAAGACTCAACTATATATTGTCTATAAGAGACTCACTTTAAATATAAAGACACAGATTACTATCTAAGAAAAAGAAAGCTATAATGGTACAGAAGAGAAGTCAGACAAAGCAAACTTCAAAACAAGGGGAACTATCAGGGATAAGGATGGGCATTACAAATTGATAAAGGACTTAGGTGCCTAGGAAGATATAACAATCCTTAATGTGTATGCATGTAACAAAATAGCTTCAAAATACTTGAGGCAAAAATTTATATTGCTGAAAAGAAAAATAAATAAAACCACCACTGTAGTTGGATATATCTATACTTCTCTTTCAGTAATTGATAAATCAAGTATGAAGAAAGTCAGTAAGGATATAGTTTATCTAAAGAGCTTAACTGATGTATCTAATTGACACTTATAGAATACTCCATATGACAACAGTGAAACATTATTTTTAAACTCACATAGAACATTCACCAATGGAGAGCACCTCCTGTTCTATAAAACACATTTTAATCTTAAAAATAATAGATTATACAAAGTATGTTCTCATACCATGATATAAATAGAATTCAATAACAGAAAGGTAGCTGGAAAATATGCAAATATTTGAAGACTGGCCAACACTCTTCTAAACAACACATATGGATAAAGGAGTCTTTAGAAAAATTAGAAGATATTTTTAACTAAATGAAATGAAGATACAACTTACTAAAATTTATGGAATTCAGAGAGAGTAGTGCTTAGAGGAATATTTACAACAATAAACGCACATATCAGAAAAGAAGAAAGACTTCAAATCACTAATCTTTTTAAATTGTATTTATTTATTTTTTAAAATAAAGTTATTTACTTATTATTATTTTTTGGCTGCACTGGATCTTCGTTGCGGTGCCCAGGTTTCTCATTGCAGTGGCTTCTCTTGCTGCTGAGCACGGGTTCTAGGTGCACAGGCTTCTGTAGTTGTGGCACATGGACTCAGTAGTGTGGCACACGGGCTTAGTTGCTCTGTGGCATGTGAGATCTTCCCCGACCAGAGTTCGAACCCTTGTCCCCTGCACTGGCAGGCAGATTCTTAACCACTGGGCCACAAGGGAAGTCCTGTTTTTGTTTTTTTTTTAAGGTTCCTCCATGTGTTTTTGTGCTTCTCAAGTTTTTTTTTTTTTTTGGAAGCTAAAGTATTTATTGATGTGTTTATACTCTGTACATTCTCCACAGATCAGATTAGGGAGTTTGTAGGTGAAATTTATCTGTGCATTGTGGGAAGAGTCATGGATGGGGTAAAAGGGACGAAGAAGAAAAAAGAAAAACAGTCACAGGGAAATTAAAAAAAAATACATCACAGGTTACCAGAACCTTCAGAATTAAAAAAAAAAAAAAAAAGGAAAATAAGCAGCTGTGAGCATAAATATCAACTATAAAAGCATCACAAAGACTTATGTGAAGGGAACAAAATCTTCAAAGCTTTCCATGGGGTCTACAGATCATTTTGTGTACAGCTTGGAGCATCCACCTTCTAGAGAAAAGCAAACCTCCCTCATCCTCCCCAGGATGCTGGCCACCTCCTCCTGCTGTCTTCTCTCAGTGAATGATGGGGATGGTGGAGACCAGTTCCTTCAGAGGATGTGGGAAATTCTCAAAGTGGAAAACAGCACATCTGGACATTACTTTGGAGGGAAGTGAGCAGTCAAAATATATGGTGAGTCAACAGTGCACAGTGGAAGAACGTCATGTACAAATTACAGGTTAGTTTCTGTGTAAGAACTGGATTCAGAAGGAACGCAGTAGTGTGCCTAATCTGTACACACAAGGCTCACTGAAAGATGCTGAACTCTAATGCTTGCTTTGAGTGTCTCTTTGGTGACAAGACTTGTGTAGAGACACACAGGTACCCCGTGGTTAGAGCACCAGATTTCCAATAAACTGGTCCTTCAAAGGAATCTTGAGAGGGGGATCATGATGTATTTTAAGGATCAACTGTGGCTCCTATTTCAGTTAGTTTCTCAGCAACTTTCTGAAAGCTCATTTAAAGTGAATACTGCATTTTCTGTTTTAAAACAAAAACCAGGACAGTGAGCTGTAAGCTGATTTACACAATGCAGCTGGAACAAATAGCCTGCACATAGCATATACAGTCTATCATTGAACATCAACATTTTCCATTTCTACAGAGAGCATGTGTGAGAAAATACAATAGGAGTGGGATTCCTGATTAATTAAAAAAAGAACTACATCAGTCAAATATCTGTAATAGACATTTTTTTCTCTTCATTTAAGGTTTATATATCATATATTGTTATATTAACATTTTTTCACCCATTTAAAAATAATGGAAATTGTGATTCTACAGTAGTACTTTATAGTTTTAATGATCCAGGAGGTCTGAGTGTAAGATGAAATCCTCTGGAAGTAACTGTCTGTCAGTCGTCGATCCAAACCTCTGGATGTCTGCTGCCCATCTAACCCCTTACTCCAGCCAGGTGTCATGCTTCACATGCTTAAATCTGCATCTGCTCCAGGTATTTGTAGATCGGGTTTTCATAACCATGATTCTGCATCTTGTTCAGGTAACGCTCTCCTGAGGTGAGCATTAGGTCGACCTCCATGACCCCATGGCTGATGGTGCCGTACTGCTTGTTCCTCAGCATCATGAGGCTGATGACGATGACTGTGGCAATAGCCACTGCAATGGCAGGCAGACCCATGAGGGTGCTGCTGTTCAGACTAAAGTCCTCCCGCAGGGGTCCCACAGATTCTGGCCCCTCCTAGAGGCCTCTGACTGTCTCAGCATTGAGAATCATTTCCTTCACATCCAGGGTCTTGTCAATGACCATATTTTCATCCACTTTCTTCTTACTTAATAACCTCTCTTCGGCCCCAGATTCAACCTTAGGAATCTGGAGAAAGAATGATTTAAGAAGCATAGGAAAAGAAATAATACAAAGTAGAGCAGAAAGCAATGTAATTGAAATCAGGAAAACAATACTGGAAATTAATGAAACCAAACCTGATTCTTTGGAAAGATAAAATATTTAGTAAATCTCTAGTAAGGCTAATAAAATTAAACAGAAAAATCACAGATTTGTAATGGAAGAAATGAAAGAGGTATTGTCACTACTGATGTCATGGGCAAAAAGGATAATAAAGTAATACTTGGAACAATTCTAGGCCCACAAACTCAATAATATATATGAAATGGATGAATTCTTTGTAAGGCATAGCTAACAAAACTCAAACAAGGAGAGATAATTTCAGTAGTCCTATACATATATTAAATATATTGAATCAATAATCAGTAACCATCCAAATAAGAAAGCACCACACCCATATTGTTTCACTAGTTAATTCTAACTAATATTTAGGGAGGAAATAATACCAATTATTAATAATATTTCCCAGAAACTAGGAGCAAAGGGAATGCTTCTTAAGTCGTTTTATGAGGTCAACATTACCTTAACACCAAAACCAGACAAAGATATTACATGAAAGGAAATTATAGACCCTTATCTCTCAAGAATCTAAATGAAAAAACAAAAAAATCCTCAAAAATATCGCAGATTGAATTTAATAATTCATTTAAAATTATATAACACAACTAAGTTGGATTTATTCTAGGCATGGACACCATTTGAATATGAAACAGTATTATACACCATATCAACAGGCAAAAGCAGAAAAATCATATGATCATATAGATTGATACCAAAAAAGCCTCTGGTAATGGATTAGACTTAGAGATATCAGTATGTATCTATAAGTAAACACCTGTATAAATACTCCTATCTATAAATACAGGTGGTTACACATAAACACATTTATAGAGATGTTTATAAACATAGATTTGTATACACATGTATATTTTCTTCCTCTGTCAGATGAAAGGTCCTCGATACAACAGCACTCTGGTATCAGTCAGAACACCTAGGGTCCAGATCTTGGTTTCTAATACCATTTTCCAATAAAAGGAACCAGGGCTCCTTAGAGAAATGGTTTATTCTAGGAATAGGGCAATAAGTGTACTATAACATCTTGTAGTACTAGGAAGTAAAGAAGTGCTATTAAAAAAAAAAAGGTACCATTATGTCTAAGAGATACAGGACCAAATTGAAAGATCTCCCAATAGGCACAGCTGGAAAAATTTGAGAAACAATTAAAATGGCAGTATTTGATTATAACTCAAAGTAAAAAATACCCACAATTCATAGTTATAAGATAAATGACTGAATGAATAAAGTATTAATAGGAGAGAAGATATAAATCTCCCTTGCAGAAGAATTCCAAATAATTTATGTAGATACTATGCCCTTAATGAAGGGAAAAATAAATCCTCACTTCTTAAGTGTGGGCTCTGCATAGTAGCTTCTTTCCAAAGATAAAGGTATGGAAAGGTTAAAAAAAAAAGTTTACAGTGGAAAAATCTGATAAACACTACACCAGCCATGTGATTAAGATCAATACCGACAGTGATAACTAATGTTGATAGTATGTACTTTGCAATTATGTGTTGAAAATGGCACTTGACATCTATGTCCTTTCTTTGAAAAAACCACATAATCTCTGTCTAGTTATAAGAAAAACAGAAAAATGTTAAGTGAATGGAATCCTAAGGAATACCTGGCCAATATATTTCAAAATTATCAAAATCTTGAAAATGTAGAAATTCTGAGAAATTGTCCACAGTCAAGAGGGTCTTAAGAAGCCATGTAAGTAAAAGGAATGTGGTATCCTGGATGGGATCCTGGGAAAAGAAAAGATATTAGGTAAAAACTAAGAAACTCTGAAAAGAAGTATGGACTTTAGATAATAATATATCAATCTTGGGTGATTTATTGTAACAAATATATTTTACCAGTGTATTATATCTATAATTCTTCCTACTGTTACAGTTGTTTCACCCCTTTGTTTCTGTAGGGTTTTTCTGGCCCTAAGGAAGTTGTCATACTTGTTTGTTGTTTTATTAACTATTATAAAGTTATATCTATTATTCATCAGGCCCTAGATAACACACACAAGATTATCCACCTGTTACAGTTTATGATTATGTTCAGCATACGACATAAGGAGAGAGGCAGTGTGCTATTATTCATTACTTCTTTCAAGCTTACCTACATTACAGTAAACAGCCCACATACAAGGACAAACTCAGCTGGGCACTTTTAAGATAACTTCATATATCTTTGCTCCTGCCTTTACATGTCTGAAAACAGTCTGTTCCTGATTACTATTTCTTACCTACAGATGTGTCTCAAGAGTCTCCCAACATAACGTGATCGAAGTTTCCTCATGTCACAGACTATTATTGTCATCTTTCTAAATAAGTTCAAATCTCCCTAGAAATGGAACCATTCACCAGAAGCCATGTTAACAATGAATTAATGAAATTGCCTGTCTCTTTCTCAGCTGACCTTTCTCCAGTGCCCAGTCTCCCCAGCCACAAGCCTTTTTTCAGAATACCTTCCTGTGTATGCTCAATTTTGCACTCAATAGTTTCACTGCTGGAACTTGAGTCTATGACCTTAATACACTCAGATATTCAAAACAGTGAAATTGTTGTAGCAACACCAGTCAGAGACATATTATAGTTAGTGCATAGTTCACAAATCTTGCATCACTGCTCCATCACCTTCCTACTGAAGGTTGAAAGTTCACCTTATAGTGTCACTTTGCATGAATAAGCAAAGATCCTCTGTCTTCTAAATATAGGCCTTTATGTGGTAGGAAGGTCAGAGATTTATCTCAAGCTTGTGAGATTTGGAGGACTTTAGTAGAATAGGAACCTACCCCATTCCTCTTATTTATGAGTGTCTTTGAACCTAAGAAATGTCTCATTTGTATACATCTAGATAATCTATCTGTATATTTAAGGAGTTTCCAAAGCAAGGCAGGGGAATGTAACCTTGAAAATAATATAAAATAGCTGTATTGCAAAATGTGTAAATATTAGTTGAACACAATGAGACATTTGCTAGGGGCTGAGGAACCAGAAAATTGCAAGCATTTAAGAGAAATATCTCTTACTTTAAATTCACTTGCAGTTCCTGGTGACTGAAAGCTGCTAAAGGAAAAGAGAAAACAGTAACAGCAGCATCAAAATCCCTCATAAGATTAATAACCACCTACTGATTATAAATGTGAAGAGGGCCTCTCCAAACACAAAGCTGAAATGTAGAGGAATCCACCTTTATTAAAACCCCTGACCTTCTGCCCATGAATGGATAGGCTCTGAATACCACATACAACAACACTTTGTAATGTTGTTTTGTAGAACTTGATTTTCACTTCCTGGAATCAAATCTTTGTCCTAGCCCCCAAAATGTTTTCATTGTATTATTCCTAATCTTGATTTCCTTCCATCAGAATTAAGTTATTATACAAAAAAACAAAAAAAAAAATTCTACATTTTTGACAAAAGATTGAGTATCCTGGCCAATCTGGCCCCAGAAATACTTGTTAACCATTTCTCTTCCTTCCTGGAGGAGACTAATTTTTCAGGTGTTAAAAAATAAAGTATTTTACAATGACATGAAGCAGAAGTCAGAGTATGTTTTTGAAATTACATTGCAACTGCAGTTGCATTCATAAAGGAACCTAGTAGAGTGTGCAGAAAAGATGGAGGAACATGTCATACAATAAATTTGGAAGTTAAATACTCTTGGCACCTATTTCCAGAGACATATATTTGAAGTTAATGTTTACTCTTGTGCATATATAGGCCATGTTTTGCAAAGACATAGTATATATGTTGAGGAGGAAAACAGCAGAACTGAGTTGGTTTCTCAGGAGAAACCAAACCTGCCGACACCTTTACCTTGCACTTCTAGCCTCCAGAACTGTGGGAAGATAAATCTCTGCTGTTTAAGCCTTCCAACCTGTGGTATTTTGTTATGGAATCCTTAACAAACTAATATAATACCTAAATTAGAGTTACCAGAAAAAATACAGAATGCCCAATTGAATTTGCATATTACACAATGCTTTTTGTTTGTTTGTTTCTTTGTTTTAAGTATGAGAATGTCCTATGCAATATTTAAGACAGTCTTATACAACAACAACAAAAAGTTTATATTAAATTAAAATTTAAATGGGTATCCTATATTTTGTTTTTTTAAATCTGGCAACCAAAATCTATGGAAAAGGCTTCACAGAGGAGGTAACATTTGAACTAGAAAACAAAAGATAAAATAATTATTTTGGTGGGAGTGGAAGTGCATTGACGCCAGAGAAATCAATGTGAGAAGACCTCAATGGAAATTTTCAACAATTTTCCCCACTGTGTTTATACTGTAGCAAATATTTCAGCCCATAATCATTTTAAATATATAGAAATTACAATTTAATTAGATATGGAAAATCTAACTGCCATCTATCGCTCAATGGCTTCTAAACCTGGGAGCTTTAAAAAATACATCAATTTGGGAGGACTTACCCAGAGTGATGGATCACTAATTTAATGTGACTAAAAACAGCTAATTAGCTCAATTTAAACACATCCCACACCCATAAACCAACTGAACAGGCTGAGATCTGTTCCCTGGACAGTTTCTCTACAATTGAAACTGAAACCTTAATAAACCCTCTGCTGAAGAGAAGGCCATGTTATAATGGCCCTCTAGGAACCATCTCTACATCTCTATTTTATATAAAACTCTTTAACATTTTAAATAAATTCTTTAACATTTTCTTAACAGTCTGAATTTACATGTGTGTGTGTATAAATATAATCACATGTGTTTTCCCTTAACCAAATCTTAGAATGATCTCATAATGCCATATCCATTTTGTTAGAGAGGTAAAAATAAATAAACAAAGCATGAGTTTTTACTTACAAATTTAAAACTATTGTTCCTTGATAGTGGAGGAACCCTTTAATCTTGACAATTAAAGCCACATGCTATGGATACAGGATACTATTCAAAATAAATGTTATACAATACTGGACCTGTTTGACTACTACTTACATAATTTACTGAGTCTGAAAGACTATTTTATAACTTATATATTAAAATTCAGGGGAGGTCAGTTGGTAGAAAGGAAAATGTAACTAACTGGTCCTGCTGAAGGATAAAGAAATTGGCCAACAATAATGAACATCTATGTCTATTTTTCAAAGACAATGGGCTGATAGAGGGGAACATTGCAGTTCAAAATCATGGAAGATAGGTAACAGCAGGAGTGACAGGATGAGACCAGGAAAAAAGGAATTAGGAGAGAATTCAATTTGAGTATAAGAGTTAAAGGAATCTACATAGTCAGGCATGTACATAAAGACTGGACACATCAGGGCCATTCACAGTGGCCTGGTGCTATCACTTAGAAGTCTTCCTTTCTTCAGTGATTAACTAAATTTATTATCTTTGAAGGAGACCTCTTGACCCATATGTGGCTGCTGGGGCTTCCAATATCAATGGCATTCTCCTTTGGCCATAAGAATGAGTTTGAGAAACAGGCAAACCAATCAGAATAGCCCATCTTTGTGGCCACACAGTTTGGCTCAGGGAGGGCAAAGAATATACGCCAGTTCAATTAAACATCACCTTGGAATTTTTAATATGGTCCCTCCGAGAGAGAAGATATTTTCCCCTTGAATAGCAAGTTGTAAAGCTGTGAACTCAGAGCTGGCAGGAACTATGTTCCCAGCCATGTGCAGAGTCCCGAAAAACTGAGGCCAACATACAATCAGAATATAGGAAGACAAGGGCATATAGTGTGTATCATGTATCTCCCTCTCTCTCTCTCTGTCTCTTCTTGCCTGCGCATGTACAGACATACACACCACACACGCATGCACACACACAATTGGTGAATCTTATTTGGTTGATCTTGTTGTGGGCTATCCCATTCTGTGTGTGTGTGTGTGTGTGTGTGTGTGTGTGTGTGTGTGTGTGTGTGTGTGCATATGATGTTTGGTTAAATGGGCCAACTAATTTTCTTTTTGCTTGAATGAGTTTGTGTTTAATTCTCTCACTGACAACCAAGAAAAGTCTTGACTGATTCTGAGCATTAGATTTACTTTTATGTGGCCATGAATTATTTGAACCTTGCCACATGCCATTCTAGTTGACATACAGTTATTTCAAGGAAGAAGTTTAACTTGATAGCTATCTTCCTGTGTTTGGAATCATTTTCCCCTGTGCTTCTACCTTTAGCTCTAGTAAAACAGAACATCAGGTTGCAGGGTTCAGAAGAGGGAGTGGGTTTTCAATGAACTGCAGGTTGTTCTTTCTAAAACATTACCATGCACCACTGGGCCTGTCTATTTGTGGTCGCTTAAGGATGCTTGGAATGTTACCATATTTGGAACATTGCTCAGGTTTCAGTTACTACCCTGAAATTTACTCTTTCTTCCTCTCCTCATGACTGAATTCTTTCTAGTTTTCAATACTTTTCCTAAGGCTTCCCAGAACGAGGAATTTCAAGCCATATCCAGCTGCTTACCTTTGAAGGATATTGTATAAGGATATATAAAGATGTGTAAGGATACATTTTATTCAATTAAGTTAAATATGCACCATTTTTTCATAAACTAAGGAAAGGATAAATTGTCTTTTAGAACTAGCCTATAGTTGTTGTTGTTGTTGTTTCCCCATAGAGATTATTGTACATCTGAAATTTAAGTGAAGATTTCATGGAGAAGGAATATTCACATAGACCATAAAAGGTAGCTGTACAACAGGATTAGAAGCTCTAACATCCTAATTTTCTTTTGGAAAGACAGAAGCCACTGAAGTAGAAGGTGAGATGGAATAGATAAAACTATATATTTATTTATAACCATTCCCTAGCTTTTACTTGGCTTGTAGAATTCCATACCTCTTTTGGTCTTCACTCTTTAGGAGCTTGACCCTTGACTGAAACATTGCCTTTTTATTTTTAATTTAATTTTTAAAAGGGTTTCTGCCTTTTGGGAATGCAATTAGACTTTCCAGGGCATCTGTATGTCAAGAAGGATAATAACATTTCCAGTGCACATTCACTGGACAGGAATCTTAATCTAATTCAGGACTTTAAGGGTTCCATGGAAACAAGAGAAAGTCATGGTCGTCTCAGCCTGGTCATTTAAAAGAACTGGCCATCCAGGTGTAGTTAGAAGCAGCTTCTCACATGGAAGTCAGCAATTATCCTCTTAGCCTGAGTGACACATCATGGGCCTAGGCATTCTCCTAGGCCCAGGAGCTTGGCTTCCACATCTGTGAAGATATTTCTCATCAGGCTTCCTTGTATATTTGGGGTATGATAGGCTTCAATGATATCGAGAGTATCAGACCCCTTTTGCCTCTGTCAGGGCTTGCTCCTCTCTTATTCCATGCATCTTTAATCCTTCCACCAAGCTCCAGTTAAGTCTAACAGTAGAATAGAGTCAAACAAATAGAATACACATATTCTACTGTTTGAGATACACACACACACACACACACACACAAACACATATCTTTAGCCTCTCACTCAGCTCTGGGGGAATAATGTAGTGCAGAAAATACTGTAAACTTAAGAAAACCAAAACAAAGAAACATTGCTTATAATTAAGCAACCAAACCCATTCTCACGTGGCTGGTTTCTGGAGTATTATTTTCACATGGGCCTTTCTCACTAAACTCTAAGTTCCTTGAGGCTAGGGACTTTGTTTTATTTACATGGTCATTCTAAACAGCCCTGTAATATATGCTTGTTAACTGAATGAATAAATTAACTAATTATTGGATTAATTGGCTGAGAGAATATTACTGACATAGTCCAAAACTACAGCGTCTCATGGTTGAAAGAAGAGGGAAGATTTTAATTGATGAGGACCCCCAGGATTCTTGAAGGCATAAATCAGCATTGAGGGAAATTTTGTGCTATTTCAATGGAAAGAATTTATTAGAGCCACAGTTGCCAAACCAGCCCAAAAGTTTCCCTGTATCTCTGGCTATGTTGTGATCCAAGGCCTGAAGGATTTTTTTCCCACATGATCTCCACAAGCACCTATCCCCATGCACCCCTTTGCAGACTCCATAATCCCAGAGCATTTTCATCTTGGCAGTTCTTGTTCTAAGTCTTAACTTCAAGGCTTTTGCTGCTGAGTTGGACCTTTGTTGACATTATGCAGACTGCCCCCATAGGAAGGAGACACTCTTATCTTGCTTGTATCACAAGCTGACTACACTGAATACACTGCTAAGACCTTAGCTGTAAGTTTGACCCCCACAATTTGTGACAATTACATATAACATAACAGGAAGTCCTACAAACACACACACACATACACACTCACTATATTTCATCAACATTATGAATTTATATTTTTATGGGTTGCATGAAAGCTAAATAAATTTAAGTTTTAAATATTTTTTCCATACTTTTAAAGAAGCTCCAGTACAAATTTATCCATAAAATAGCATATGAGTTCCATCTGATAGTCTAAGTTTTAGTAGAAGCCTCTTGACATCCAAAGACTAAAGTGTCTAGGGAAGTTGATATTTACGTGCAGCATCACAGGGACACGCAGCTTCTCATAACCCATAAGATTAGTGTTTGACAGCTTTATGATGGGCATAATTTTGAGGCATATAGAATACTGGTGCTTTATTTGCATTTCTGTTTTTTGGTTAAACTTATAGTCTAGTCTTTTTATTCCCCCAATAACTGAAATCTTACCAATGGAAGTAAAAAGAAAAATATCTGAAACATTAACCAAAACCTCATGATATGTTTGGTGTCTAAGTGATACCCCTCTATGAAGTATTGATTAGGCATACCAACGCCTCTAGCTTAATGGAAACATGATATATTCCTGAGATTTTTCAGTTTCTACCCCCTGAATTGTTTTGCCTGCTGTGTGAGAGATTATATTGTGTTCTGCTACATACTAACATAATAAATTTTTGTTTAAAAGGTACATCCACTATGTGTCTTCTGAAGACAATAGAGATTTAAGCATTTAACTTGAAGTAGCTACCTTTAAGTAGCAACCTTGCAATAGATAGGTGAATGAGATTAATCAAAGCTAAGTTGGTAAATTCCCAGGCAATGATGAATTTATCTGAACTTGTTCCCCATCCAGCAGCTGGCATGTGTGTTGTGATATATATTGTAAGAAGCACACTGATTTTTTAAAAAACAGTTATAATGTAAAAAAACAGCAGAAATGTGTGCCATAGAATCAAAGAAATGATAGATCAAAGAAATGTTCATGTTATTAATATTAACCAAAGTATCCCCAAATCCTCCTAGTCTGAAACTATCAGTTGTGGAATTTTAGCATGTATAACTAGGGAATATCTATGGGATTAGGTTGGTCAGCAAAAGCAAAGGCATAGGTGAGAAAGTGACCTCCATGCAGAGATTCATGAGCTGAGTAGGAGCCAAACAGGGTATATTCTAGGCAGAGGATAATCAGGGATAAATGCTGTGGGCTGGAAATGAATGTGGTATTTTCCAGAAGAGAAAGAAAGACCCTGTGGCTAAGATTTCCTGGAGCAAAGATGAGAGTGACAGTAATTTAGATTATAAAGAAGGAATCGTGGCCTTGAAGGCCATATTCTACATATTATATTTTCCATAAGGAATCATTGGACATATTCAACTTGATCAGATTTATTAAAAGGAATAATTATCCTCCAAGAAAGTTGCTAAGGCCAATGTCAAGATTGTGTGTGTGTGTGTGTGTGTGTGTGTGTTTTCTCTTCTCTGCTTCAGTACTCAAGTCCCAGGAAGGTTACTTTTGTGAATGAGACCCAGAAGACACAAAAGGATGATATAGAATAAGCTTATCTTGTGAACCCAGGCTAATCCATGTAATCTTTGACAAGAAGCTTCTTAAGTGAATGCATACTCATGTTTCATTTCATTTCAGACCTTTCCTTTGAAATCATGATTATATTATTGCTAAGTCTGAGCATGCCTTTGAATATTCTAAAGGTAAGCAACATGGAGAAATACAATACCTTATCTTGTGTGTCATCTGTACTTGAGGAGTAAGGAACTAGTATAAATACTGGATGAATTATTTCAGGAGGCCCTCAAATGATACAATCTGGAATAACATGACTTGGGTTGGGGGACACTGCACAGCTTAATCAAACAATCCCAGTGTCAAAATTCAGCTGAACTGCCAACTTTTGGGATACACATTGACAACTGCTGGGAAAATACATGAGGACTTACTGGCTTTGGTATGTTAAGGCTAATTGTGCACTTAACCCAAAAGTTGGCAGTTCAGCTGAATTTTGACACTGGGATTGTTTGATTAAGCTGTGCAGTGTCCCCCAACCCAAGTCATGTTATTCCAGATTGTATCATTTGAGGGCCTCCTGAAATAATTCATCCAGTATTTATACTAGTTCCTTACTCCTCAAGTACAGATGACACACAAGATAAGGTATTGTATTTCTCCATGTTGCTTACCTTTATGCCTCCAAACACCTGATGGCCAAGATGAGGTGTCAATGTTACAGTGCTCAGCACCCAGGGAAGTACCTGTGAACTCAGTGCCTTAGTTTTTCTGATCCTATAAAATTCTAAGTCAAGGACCCCTTAATACCTTGAAACCTAAGTTTTTATTAAAATTTACTTCTTCCCTATGCCATAAGTCTGACTAATTAGTAGTTATTAACCTTTACGAACATTGTTTTTTTTTTTTTTTTTTACCATCACGATTGGAGTATAATTGCTTTACAATGGTGTGTTAGATTCTGCTTTATAACAAAGTGAATCAGTTATACATATACACATGTTCCCATATCTCTTCCCTCTTGCATCTACCTCCTTCCCACCCTCCCTATGCCACCCCTCTAGGGGGTCACAAAGCACTGAGCTGATGTCCCTGTGCTATGCAGCTGCTTCCCACTAGCTACCTATTCTATGTTTGGTAGTTTATATATCTCCATGCCACTCACTCACTTTGTCACAGCCTACCCTTCCTCCTCCCCACATCCTCAAGGCCATTATCTAGCATATCTGCATCTCCATTCCCATCTTACCACCAAAGTTCTTCATGGCCTTCTTTTTCCTTTTCTTTCTTTTTCTTTTTTTGATTCCATATATATGGGTTAGCATACAGTATTTGTTTTTATATTTCTGACTTACTTCACTCTGCATGACAGACTGTAGGGCCATCCACCTCACTACAAATTACTCAATTTCATTTCTTTTTATGTCTGAGTAATATTCCCTTGTATATATGTTCCACATCTTCTTTATCCATTCATCCAATGATGGATACTTAGGTTGCTTCCATCTCCTGGCTATTGTAAATACAGCTGCAATGAACATTTTGGTACATGACTCTTTTTGAATTATGGTTTTCTCAGGGTATATGCCCAGTAGTGCAATTCCTGGGTCGTATGGTGGCTCTAGTTGTAGTTTTTTAAGGAACCTCCATACTGTTCTCCATAGTGGCTGTATCAATTTACATTCCCACCAGCGGAGCAAGAGTGTTCCCTTTTCTCCACATCCTCTTCAGCATTTATTGTTTCTAGATTTTTTTTTTTTTCCAGTACGTGGGTATCTCACTCTTGTGGCCTCTCCAATTGTGGAGCACAGTCTCCGGACATGCAGGCTCAGTGGCCATGGCTCACGGGCCCAGCCACTCCACTGGGAGCAGAGGTATCCTCTCTCCCAGCGGATCTGTGGGATCCTTCCTCCAAGCAGATCTGTGGGATCCTCCCAGACTGGGTCACGAACCCATGTCCCATTCATTGGCAGGCAGACTCTCAACCACTGCACTACTGGGGAAGTCCTAGATGTTTTGATGATGGCCATTGTGACCAGTGTGAGATTATATCTCATTGTAATTTTGATTTGCATTTCTCTAATGACTTTGAGCATTCTTTCATGTGTTTGTTGGCAATCTGTATATCTTCTTTGGAGAAATGTTTATTTAGGTCTTCTGTCCATTTTTGGACTGGGTTATTTGTTTTTTTGTTATTGAGTTCCATGACTTGCTTGTAAATTTTGGAGATTAACCCTTTGTCAGTTGTTACATTTGCAAATATTTTCTCCCATTCTGAGGGTGGTCTTTTGGTCTTGTAAATGGTTTCCATTTCTGTGCAGAAGCTTTTAAGTTTCATTAGGTCCCATTTGTTTATTTTTGCTTTTATTTCCATTTCTCTAGGAGGTGGGTCAAAAAAGATCTTGCTGTGATTTATGCCACAGAGTTTTCTGCCTATGTTTTCCGCTAAGAGTTTGATAGTGTCTGTCCTTACATTTAGGTCTTTAATCCATTTTTAATTTATTTTTGTGTATGGTGTTAGGGAATGTTCTAATCTCATACTTTTACATGTACCTGTCCAGTTTTCCCAGCACCACTTATTGAAGAGGCTATCATTTCTCCACTGTTTATTCTTGCCTCCTTTATCAAAGAAAAGGTGACCATATATGCATGGGATTACCTCTGTGTTTACTATCCTGTTCCATTGATCTATATTTATCTTTTTGTACCAGTACCATACTGTCGTGATTACTGTAGCTTTGTAGTATAGTCCGAAGTCAGGGAGCCTGAATCCTCCAGTTCCATATTTCCTTCTCAAGATTGCTTTGGCTATTCGTGGTCTTTTGTGTTTCCATACAAATTGTGCAATTTTTTGTTCTAGTTCTGTGAAAAATGCCAGTGGTAGTTTGATAGGGTTTGCATTGAATCTGTAGATTGCTTTGGGTAGTAGAGTCATTTTCAGTGTCGATTCTCCCAATCCAAGAACATGTTATATCTCTCCATCTATTTGTATCATCTTTAATTTCTTTCATCATTGTCTTGTAATTTTCTGCATACAGGTCTTTTGTCTCCTTAGGTAGGTTTATTCTTAGATATTTTATTCTTTTTGTTGCAATGGTAAATGGCAGAGTTTTCTTAATTTCACTTTCAGATTTTTCATCATTAGTGTATAGGAATGCCAGAGATTTTGTTGCATCTATTTTGTATCCTGTTACTTTACCAATTTTATTGATTAGCTCTAGTAGTTTCTGGTAGCATCTTTGGGATTCTCTATATATAGTATCATGTAACCTGCAAGCAGTGACAGCTTTACTTCTTCTCTTCTCATTTGGATTCCTTTTATGTCTTTTACTTCTTTGATTGCTGTGGTTAAAACTTCCAAAACTATGTTGAATAATAGTGGAGAGAGTGGGTAACTTATTATTGTTCCTGATCTTAGTGGAAATGGTTTCACTTTTTCACCATTGAGGACAATGTTGACTGTGGTTTTCTCATATATGGCCTTTATTATGTTGAGGAAAGTTCCCTCCATACCTACTTTCTGTAGGGTTTTTATCATAAATGCGTATTGAATTATGTCAGAAGATTTCTCTCCATCTATTGAGATGATCATATGGTTTTTCTCCTTCCATTTTTTAATATGGTGTATCACATTCATTGATTTGTGTATATTGAAGAATCCTCACATTCCTGGAATAAACCCCACTTGGTCATGGTGTATGATCCCTTTACTGTGTTGTTGGATTATGTTTGCTAGTATTTTGCTGAGGATTTTTGTATCTATGTTCATCAGTGATATTGGCCTGTAGTATTCCTTCTTTGTGACATCTCTGTCTGGTTTTGGTATCAGGGTGATTGTGGCCTCATAGAATGAGTTTGGGAGTGTTCCTCCCTCTGCTATATTTGGGAAGAATTTGAGAAGGATAGGTGTTAGCTCTTCTCTAAATCTTTGATAGAATTCACCTGTGAAACCATCTGGTCCTGGGCTTTTGCTTGTTGGAAGATTTTTAATCACAGTCTCAATTTCAGTGTTTGTGATATTTCTGTTCATATTTTCTATTTCTTCCTGGTTCAGTCTTGGCAGGTTGTGCATTTCTAAGAATTTGTCCATTTCTTCCAGGTTGCCCATTTTATTGGCATACAGTTGCTTGTAGTAATCTCTCATGATCTTTTGTATTTCTGCAGTGCCAGTTGTTACTGCTCCTTTTTCATTTCTAATTCTATTGATTTGAGTCATTTCCTTTTTTTTCTTTATGAGTCTGGCTAATCATTTATGACTTTATCTTCTCAAAGAACCAGCTTTTCGTGTTACTGATCTTTGCTATCCTTTCCTTTATTTCTATTTCATTTATTTCTGATCTGATCTTTATGATTTCTGTCCTGCTAACTTTGGGGATTTTTTGTTCTTTTTTCTCTAATTGCTTCAAGTGCAAAGTTAGATTGTTTATTCGAGATGTTTCCTGTTTCTTAAGGTAGGATTGTATTGCTATAAACTTCCCTCTTAGAACTGCTTTTGCTGTATCCCATAGGTTTTGGGTCATCGTGTCTCCATTGTCATTTGTTTTTAGGTATTTTTTGATTTTCTCTTTGATTTCTTTAGTGATCACGTTGTTATTAAGCAGTGTATTGTTTAAACTACATGTGTTTTTATTTTGTACAGATCTTTTCCTGTAATTGATATCTAGTCTTATAACATTGTGGCTGGAAAACATACTTGATACAAATTAAATTTTCTTAAATTTAGCAAGGCTTCATTTGTGACCCAAGATATGATCTATCCTGGAGAATGTACCATGAGCACTTGAGAAAGATGTATATTCTGTTGTTTTTGGATGGAATGTCCTATAAATATCATTTAAGTCCATCTTGTTTCATGTAACATTTAAACCTTGTGTTCCCTTATTTATTTTCATTTTGGATGAACTGTCCATTGGTGAGAGTGGGATGTTAAAGACCCCCACTATGAATGTGTTACTGTTGATTTCCCATTTTATGGCTGTTAGATTTTGCTTTATGTATTGAAGTGCTCCTTTGTTGGGTGCATAAACATTTACAATTGTTATATCTTCTTTTTGTATTGACCCTTTGATCATTATGTAGTGTCCTTCTTTATCTCTTGCAATAGTCTTTATTTTAAAGTCTATTTTGTCGATATGATAATTGCTACTCCAGCTTTCTTTTGATTTCCACTTGAGTGGAATATCTTTTTCCATCCCTTCACTTTCAGTCTGTATGTGTCACTAGATCTGAAGTAGGTCTCTTGTAGACAGCATATATATGGGTTTTGTTTTTGTATCCATTCAGCTAATATGTGTCTTTTCCTTGGAACATTTAATCCCTTTACATTTAAGTAATTATCGATATGTATATTCCTATTCCCATTTTCTTAATTGTTTTGGGTTTGTTATTGTAGGTCTTTTCCTTCTCTTGTGTTTCTTGCCTAGAGAAGTTCCTTTAACATTTTTTGTAAAGCTGTTTTGATGGTGCTGAACTCTCTCAGTTTTTGCTTGTCTGTAAAGTTTTTAATTTCTCCATCAAATCTGAATGAGATCCTTGCTGGGTAGAGTAAGCTTGGTTGTAGGTTGTTCTCCTTCATCATTTTAAATATGTCCTGCCACTCCCTTCTGGATTGCAGAGTGTCTGCTGAAAGATTGGCTGTTAACCTTATGGGTATTCCATTGTGTGTTATTTGTTGTTTCTCCCTTGCTGCTTTTAATATGTTTTCTTTGTATTTAATTTTTGATAGTTTGATTAATATGTGCCTTAGCATGTTTCTCCTTTGATTTATCCTGTATGGGACTCTCTGTGCTTCCTGGACTTGATTAACTGTTTCCTTTCCCATATTAGGGGAGTTTTCAACTATAATCTCTTCAAATATTTTCTCAGTCCCTTTTGTTTTCTCTTCTTCTTCTGGGATGCCTATAATTCGAATGTTGGTGCATTTAATGTTGTCTGAGATGTCTCTGAGAGTGTCTTCAGTTCTTTTAATTCTTTTTTCTGTATTCTGCTCTGCAGTAGTTATTTCCACTATTTTATCTTCCAGGTCACTTATCTATCTTTCTGCCTCACTTATTCTGGTATTGATGCCTTCTAGAGTATTTTTTTATTTTATTCATTTTGTTGTTCATCATTGCTTGTTTCCTCTTTAGTTCTTCTAGGTTCTCATTAAATGTTTCGTGCATTTTCTCTACTCTATTTCCAAGATTTTGGATCATCTTTACTATCATTATTCTGAATTATTTTTCAGGTAGACTGCCTATTTCCTCTTCATTTGTTAGGTCTGATGAGTTTTTACCTTGCTCCTTCATTTGCTGTGTGCTTTTCTGTCTTCTCATTTTGCTTATCTTACTGTGTTTGGTGTCTCCTTTAACAGGCTGCGGGTTCATACTTCCCGTTGTTTTTGTTGTCTGTCCCCAGTGGCTAAGGTTGGTTCAGTGGGGTGGATAGGCTTTCTCTTGGATGGAACTAGTGTCTGTGTTCTGGTGGATGACACTGGATCTTGTCTTTCTGGTTGGCAGGTCCATGTCTGGTGGTGTGTTTTGGGGTGTCTGTGGCCTTATTATTATTATTTTAGGCAGCCTCTTTGCTAATGGGTGGGTTAGTGTTCCTGTCTTTCTAGTTGTTTCACATAGGGTGTCCAGCACTGTAGCTTGCTGGTCATTGAGTGAAGCTGGGTCTTGGTGTTGAGATGGAGATCTCTGAGAGCTTTTCACCATTTGATATTATGTGGATCTGGGAGGTCTCTTGTGGACCAGTGTCCTGAAGTTGGCTCTCCCACCTCAGAGACAGAGTCCTGATGCCTGGCTGGAGCACCAAGATCGTTTCATCCACACGGCTCAGAATAAAAGGGAGAAAAAGTAGAAAGAAAGAAAGTAACAGGATAAAATAAAATAAAATAAAGGAGGATAAAATAATATAAATTATTAAAACAAAAAATAAGTATTAAGGAAAACAATTTTTATTTAAAGTAAAAAACAAACAAACAAAAATAATGGATGGACAGAACCCTAGGAAAAATGGTGAAAGCAAAGCTATACAGACAAAGCTCACAGAGAAGCATACACATACACACTCACAAAAAGAGGAAAAGTGGAAAAAATTATATATCTTGCTCTCAAAGTCCACCTCTTGAATTTGGGATGATTCGTTGTCTATTAAGGTATTCCACAGATGCAGCGTACATCAAGTTGATTGTGGAGATTTAACCTGCTGCTCCTGAGGCTGCTGGGAGAAATTTCCCTTTCTCTTCTTTGTTCTCACAGCTCCCAGGGTTCATCTTTGGATTTGGCCCTACCTCTGCATGTAGGTCGCCTGAGGGTGTCTGTTCTTCACTCAGAAAGGACGGGGTTAAAGGAGCAGCTGATTCGGGGGCTCTGGCTCACTCAGACCCAGGAGGAGGGAGGGTCAAGGAGAGAGGGGCAAGCCTGTGGCAGCAGAGGTCAGTGTGACATTGCACCAGCCTGAGGTGCACCGTGCATACTTCTGGGGAAGTTGTCCCTGGATAGTTACCCTAGCAGTGGTGTGCTGCACAGTTCTCTGGGAAGGGAGGTGTGGATAGTGACCTTTGCTCACACACAGGTTTCTTGGTGGTGGCAGCAGCAGCCTTAGCGTCTCATGCCCGTCTCTGTGGTCTGCACTGTTAGCCATGGCTTGCGCCTGTTTCTGGAGCTCCTTTAAGCAGCACTCTTAATCCCCTCTCCTTGTGCACCAGGAAACAAAGAGGAAAGAAACAGTCTCTTGCTTCTTTGGCAGGTCCAGACTTTTTCCCAGACTCCCTCCCAGCTAGCCGTGGTGCACTAACCCTTTCAGGCTGTGTTCATGCAGCCAGTCCTCTCTCTGCTATCCAACCTAAGCCTGAAGCTTGAGCCTCAGCTCCCAGCCGCCGCACGCCCCAGCTGGTGAGCAGACGAGCCTCTTGGGCTGCTGAGTGCCAGTCGGCACTGATCCTCTGTGTGGGAATCTCTCAGCTTTGCCCTTCACACCCCTGTTGCTGTGCTCTTCTCCACGGCTCCAAAGCTTCCACCCCCACCATCCACAGTCTCTGCCCGCAAAGTGGCTTCCTAGTGTGTGGAAACCTTTCCTCTTTCACAGCTCCCTCCCACTGGTGCAGGTCCCATCCCTATTCTTTTGTCTCTGTTTATTCTTTTTTCCTTTGCCCTACCTAGATACGTGGGGGAGGGGAGTTTCTTGCCTTTTGGGAGGTCTGAGGTCTTCTGCCAGCATTCAGTGGTTGTTGTATTGGAGCAGTTCCACGTGTAGATGTATTTCTGATGTATCTATGGGGAGGAAGTTGATCTCCACATCTTACTCTTCCGCCATCTTCCCGGCCCCCTCCTACTAAAATTGTTTTAAAAGAAAGCTCATCTTGAGTGAAGAGGTAAAAAAATATAAATACCTACATACAATTTAGTGTTTTCTCATTGAACTTAAATGGTTTTTTATACATTTTCAACTTAACCTTGATTTTCTTTCCAATGTTAAGGAGAAAAAACACCTTCAACTACTTTTTCATAAGGACAATCATTCAGGATCTCTTGGTATATGCTGCTGTAAGAAGAACATGAAGAGAGTTAAATGGGCACTCACACTGACCTTGAGTAGTTTATGATCTAAGTAGAACAATTATGATGCAGAAATATATCTTCTGGGAATGCATTAGAGACCTTACACTACTTATGTGTTTAAACTATGTGTAAGAAAAAATGTAAGGGAATTTAATTCAGTGATGAAGAAGAGGAGAACTTCAGTTTGAGGGAAAGTATAAAAGATTAGCAATGAATTGGGGAAGACTATTTGAAGGATAATCTGTTTTAGATGTCTCTTTCTAGAAAGAAAATAGTTTCAGCAAATTGAGCCTAGAAATTTCAAGCATGAGGATTTATCTTAGGAGAAGTCTTGGTGGCAGATGACAGATATGTGAATGATGCTGTCCATGAATATATTTGTCTAGAAAACATGTTACACTGGATGATACAGTATAACTGTTTTTAGTTGTTAATAAAAATAAACAGTGGGATGTAACTGTATGTGTTTGCATCATCTATGGACATGTTTCAGAGGCTAGACTTGGACTACATGTTAAAGGATATACAGAAAATGGATCAATATTGAAGGTAGGGAGGGGTCATTAAATAAGATAATAAAAGAGCAGATATATATAGGGAGATTTAGTGAAATGTGTAAATTTGGACCATGTGATGGAGATCCAAAAATGCTACAGAGTAGATCTGCATAACTGTCACATTTTAAAGTAAAAGATCTGGAAAGGTGTGTATAAGTATGCCATAGAGCCATTTCCTTTTTCTGGCTGAGGAGCCAATTTGCCTGTAAGCCCTTTATATCTTCAACTTTGTTTCTGTCCCCAGTGCTCCCTCTTCCCCTCCTCCATATAGTGTGTCTTCTTCAAGATGGAAGTAACACTCCTATGTTCAGAATTACAGAATATGCTCTCTTTTGTATCTTGTTTCCAGTACACTGTCATACACAGACTCAACTATTGACAGTAATAAACTAATACCCTACAGATTCACCAAATAAGGCTGGGTAAAAGGGCTGAGGCCAAACCTCTGTTTTCACAATGACTGGTTTAGTTCTATCTAAAGAAAAATGTCTTATGATTTGTAGCTGGAATTCTTACAGCCTACTCAGATCATCTAAACCTAAAGAACAAACAGGCATTCAAATGCAATTTCCAAACCTTCACAATTATGAAATTGTCTTTCTCTTTTAAAACTCAACTCAACATTTCCTCTTGTACAGAGCATCCATTGAATATTTTACTGACAATTATAAATCCCTCCTCTAAAAACACCTCCTCTGAATTCCTGAGTCTATTCTGCTCAAAATTTTGAATTACATTCTGCTCAATAAATAGTTCTCATGAGCCTTTAGAGAGGTACCTGAACCTTAATCTTTTCTATCTCTTCTTTAACTGAAGTCTGCACATAGCAAAGCTATTTTTCATGTTAATAATCAGTTACACTCATTCAGATATATGAACTGTCTATTCCAGCTTTTAAGAATTGGAATCATCTTGACATGATCCCTGAGACACACTAGTCCATGCATAAACTGCAGTGAATATCTTCCTCCAACCCACTGCTATTGGGAAAATGGAATCAAGTTTTCTGCCTTACAAATGAGGATGACTATTTCTGCTCTTTTCCTCTTTCACTCATTTCAGGAAAAATACAGAAACAAAATTATTTGAACTACCAGGAATCTTACTTAAATCCTCCAAATTATTAACCAAATGCCAAACATGAAAGGTTTAGTTTTGCTTTGAAACTTCAAATCTCCCACATTTATGAGTAGTTTGAGCTTGACAAATCATATCCTCCTCCATCTCTCATTCTCAGTAGCTCCTGATCCTGCTGAGGTGGTGGGGAGTATCACAGGAACAGGACTGAGGGAGGAGATGCGATGAGTGCTATGGTGGAGATTCAAATTCCTCGAATATTCTAGAACTTCAGTTTTATCTTAGAATAAATGAACAGTTGAACAGGGAAAATGATTGGTGTACTCCACCAAGAATAAAACTTTTAATAATATCTCATCAACTTGCCCCCAATTGGGGTTATTTTATACCCTTGTGGAACATCTTAAGAAAATGAGTCCCAAAACATTTCCACCTCTAACTGTTGTATGTTAGGATCCTTTCCCTAAACATGGCATTCAATTTATCTTTTCTAATGCAAGCTAATAGTACATTTATATTATTCAAACTTAATGAAAGAGTTAAATGAATGTGTAAGTAGAAATGAAAAACAATTTAGAGAAAATAAAAGTAGAGAAGGGGAGAGACACTTTGAAAGGAGGGTCTTGGAGTGTGGAGTTCCAGAGATTGGAGGTTTTGTCCTTTGAAAAGACAATTCCACATATTGAAAGAGAACTTTTTGGGGCACCATGACACAAGACTTCATCTGGTTTCAGGTTTGCAGAAGAGTGAGGAATTATTGAATATTTAAAAGATCAGAGACCTTCAAGATGGCAGAGGAGAAAGATGTGGAGATCACCTTCCTCTCTACAAATACATCATAAATACATCTACATGTGGAACAACTCCTACAGAACACCTACTGAACACTGGTAGAAGACCTCAGACTTCCCAAAAGGCAGGGAACTCCCCACGTACCTGGGTAGGGCAAAAGAAAAAAGGAAAAGCAGAGACAAAAAAATTGGGACAGAACCTGCTCCTCTGGGAGGGAGTTGTGAAGGAGGAAAAGTTTCCACACACTAGGAAACCCCTTCACTGGTGGAGATGGTGGGTTGCAGGGGGGGAAGCTTCAGAGCCACGGAGGAGAGTGCAGCAACAGAGATGCAGAGGGCAAAGGGGAGAGATTCCCACACAGAGGATAGGTGCGGACCAGCACCCACAAGTATGAGAAGCTTATCTGCTCACACCTTGGGTTGGGTGGGGACTGGGAGCTGAGGCTCTGGCTTTGGAGGTGAAATCCCATGGAGAGGACTGGGGTTGGCTGTGTGAACACAGCCTGAAGGGGTCTAGTATGTCACAGCTAGATGGGAGGGAGTCTGGGAAAAAGTCTGGAACTGCCTAAGAGGCAAGAGACTGTTGTTTTTGTGTGTGTGAGGAGAGGCGATTTAGAGCACCACTTAAACGAACTTCAGAGAGGGGTGCTAGCCCAGGCTATCAGTGCAGACTTCAGAGACAGGCATGAAATTCTAAGGCTGATGCTGCAGCCACCAAGAAGCTTGTGTGAAAGCACAGGTCACTATCCACACTTCCCCTCCCAAGAACCTGTGCAGTTCACCACTGCCAGGGTCCCGTGATACAGGGGCAGCTTCCCCAGGAGAGCAAAGAGAACATCTCAGGCTGTTGCAACCTCATGTTGGCCTCTGCTGCAGCAGGATCACCCCACATCCCATATCCCCTCTCCACTGGCCTGAGCCTGAGACCACCAATCAGCTTCTACTTTAACCCCGTCCTCTCTGAGTGAAGAACAGATCCCTCAGGTGACCTACATGCAGAGGCAGGGCCAAATACAAAGCTGAACCCCAGGAGCTGTGCAAACAAAGAAGAGAAAGGGAAATTACTTCCAGCAGCTTCAGAAGCAGCAGATTAAATATCCACAATCAACTTGATGTACCCTACATCAGTGGAATACCTGAATAGACAATAAATCATCCCAAAAGTGAGGCAGTGGACTTCTTTGGGAGCAACTGTAGACTTAGGGTTTGCTTTCTGCATCTATTTTGTTTCTGGTTTTATGTTTATTTAGTTTAGTATTTAGAGTTTATTATCATTGGTAGATTTGTTTATTGATTTGGTTTCTCTCTTACTTTTTAAAAATATATAGATACGTATATATATTTCCTTTTTCTCTTTTTGTGAGTGTGTATGTGTATGCTTCTTTGGGTGATTTTGCCTGTATAGCTTTGCTTTTACCATTTGTGCTAGGGTCCTGTCTGTCCTTTATTATTATTTTTTCTTAGTACAGTTTTAGCAGTGTTATCATTGGTAGACTCTTTTTTTTTTTTTTTGGTTTGGTTGGCTCTTCTTTCTTTCTTTCATTCCTTTTTTATTATCTTTTTATTACTTTTTAATTTTTTTTTTTTATTTTTTTTATTTTTTTTTATTTTTAACATCTTTATTGGAGTATAATTGTTTTACAATAGTGTGTTAGTTTTCCCTCTACAACAAACTAAATCAGTTATACATACACACATGCTCCCACATCTCCTCCCTCTTGCATCACCCTCTCTCCCACCCTCCCTATCCCACCCCCCCAGGAGGTCACACAGCACAGAGGTGATCTCCCTGTGCTATGCAGCAGCTTCCCACCAGCTATCTAATTTACATTTGATAGTGTATCTATGTCCCTGCCACTCCCCCACTTCGTCACAGCCCACCCCTCCCCCTCCCCATATCCTCAAGTCCATGCTCGAGTGAGTCTGTGTTTTATTCCCGTCCTACCACTAACCTCTTCATGACATTTTTTTTCCCTTAGAGTCCATATACATGTGTTAGCATACGGTATTTGTTTTTCTCCTTCTGACTTACTTCACTCTGTATGACAGACTCCAGGTCCATCCACCTCATTATAAATAACTCAGTTTCATTTCTTTTTATGGCTGAGTAATATTCCATTGTATATATGTGCCACATCTTCTTTATCCATTCATCTGTTGATGGACACTTAGGTTGCTTCCATGTCCTGGCTATTGTAAATAGAGCTGCAATGAACATTTTGGTACATGAGTCTTTCTGAATTATAGTTTTCTCAGGGTATATTCCCAGTAGTGGGATTGCTGGATCGTATGGTAGTTCTATTTTTAGTTTTTTAAGGAACCCCCACACTGTTCTCCATAGTGGCTGTATCAATTTACATTCCCACCAGCAGTGCAAGAGGGTTCCCTTTTCTCCACACCCTCTCCAGCATTTATTGTTTCTAGAGTTTTTGATGATGGCCAATCAGACCGGTGTGAGATGATATCTCATTGTAGTTTTGATTTGCAATTCTCTAATGATTAATGATGTTGAGCATTCCTTCATGTGTTTGTTGGCAATCTGTATATCTTCTTTGGAGAAATATCTATTTAGTTCTTCTGCCCATTTTTGGATTGGGTTATTTGTTTTTTTGTGATTGAGCTGCCTGAGTTGCTTATAAATTTTGGAGATTAATACTTTGTCAGTTGTTTCATTTGCAAATATTTTCTCCCATTCTGAGGGTTGTCTTTTCATCTTGTTTATGGTATCCTTTGCTGTGCAAAAGCTTTTAAGTTTCATTAGGTACCATTTGTTTATTTTTGTTTTTATTTCCATTTCTCTAGGAGATGGGTCAAAAAGGATCTTGTTGTGATTTATGTCATAGACTGTTCTGCCTATGTTTTCCTCTAAGAGTTTGATAGTGTCTGGCCTTACATTTAGGTCTTTAACCCATTTTGAGTTTATTTTTGTGTGTGGTGTTAGGGAGTGTTCTAATTTCATACTTTTACATGTAGCTGTCCAGTTTTCCCAGCACCACTTAATGAAGAGACTGTATTTTCTCCACTGTATATCCTTCCCTCTTTATGAAAGATAAGGTAAACATATGTGTGTGCGTTTACCTCTGGGCTTTCTATCCTGTTCCATTGATCTATATTTCTGTTTTTGTGCCAGTACCATATTGTCTTGATTACTGTAGCCTTGTAGTAGAGTCTGAAGTCAGGGAGCCTAATTCCTCCAGCTCCATTTCTCGTTCTCAAGATTGCTTTGGCTATTCGGGGTCTTTTGTGTTTCCATACAAATTGTGAAATTTTTTGTTCTAGTTCTGTAAAAAATGCCAGTGGTAATTTGATAGGGATTGCATTGAATCGGTAGATTGCTTTGGGTAGTATAGTCATTTTCACAATGTTGATTCTTCCAATCCAAGAACATGGTATATTTCTCCACCTATTTGTATCATCTTTAATTTCTTTCATCAGTGTCTTATAGTTTTCTGCATACAAGTCTTTTGTCTCCTTAGGTAGGTTTATTCCTAGATATTTTATTCTTTTTGTTGCAATGGTAAATGGGAGCGTTTTCTTAATTTCACTCTCAGATTTTTCATCATTAGTGTATAAGAATGCCAAAGATTTCTGTGCATTAATTTTGTATCCTGCAACTTTACCAAATTCATTGATTAGCTCTAGTAGTTTTCTGGTAGCATCCTTAGGATTCTCTATGTATAGTATCATGTCATCTGCAAACAGTGACAGCTTTACTTCTTCTTTTCCTATTTGGATTCCTTTTATTTCTTTTTCTTCTCTGATTGCTGTGGCTAGAACTTCCAAAACTATGTTGAATAAGAGTGGTGAGAGTGGGCAACCTTGTCTTGTTCCTGATCTTAGTGGAAATGGTTTCAGTTTTTCACCATTGAGAACGATGCTAGCTGTGGGTTTGTCATATATGGCCTTTATTATGTTGAGGAAAGTTCCCTCTATGCCCACTTTCTGCAAGGTTTTTATCATAAATGAGTGTTGAATTTTGTCAAAAGCTTTCTCTGCATCTATTGAGATGATCATATGGTTTTTCTCCTTCAGTTTGTTGATATGGTGTATCACATTGATTGATTTGCGTATATTGAAGAATCCTTGCATTCCTGGGATAAACCCCACTTGATCATGGTGTATGATCCTTTTAATGTGCTGTTGGATTCTGTTTGCTAATATTTTGTTGAGGATTTTTGCATCTATGTTCATCAGTGATATTGGCCTGTAGTTTTCTTTCTTTGTGACGTCTTTGTCTGGTTTTGGTATCAGGGTGATGTTGGCCTCATAGAATGAGTTTGGGAGTGTTCCTCCCTCTGCTATCTGTTGGAAGAGTTTGAGAAGGATAGGTGTTAGCTCTTCTCTAAATGTTTGATAGAATTCGCCTGTGAAGCCATCTGGTCCTGGACTTTTGTTTGCTGGAAGATTTTTAATCACAGTTTCAATTTCAGTGCTTGTGATTGGTCTGTTCATATTTTCTATTTCTTCCTGGTTCAGTCTAGGCAGGTTGTGCATTTCTAAGAATTTGTCCATTTCTTCCAGGTTGTCCATTTTATTAGCATAGAGTTGCTTGTAGTAATCTCTAATAATCTTTTGTATTTCTGCAGTGTCAGTTGTTATATCTCCGTTTTCATTTCTAATTCTATTGATTTGAGTCTTCTCCCTTTTATTCTTGATGAGTCTGGCTAATGGTTTATCAATTTTATTTATCTTCTCAAAGAACCAGCTTTTAGTTTTATTGATCTTTGCTATTGTTTCCTTCACTTCTTTTTCATTTATTTCTGATCTGATCTTTATGATTTCTTTCCTTCTGCTAAATTTGGGGGTTTTTTGTTCTTCTTTCTCTAATTGCTTTAAGTGCAAAGTTAGGTTGTTTATTCGAGATGTTTCCTGTTTCTTAAGGTATGATTGTATTGCTATAAACTTGCCTCTTAGAACTGCTTTTGCTGTATCCCATAGGTTTTGGGTCGTTGTGTCTCCATTGTCATTTGTTTCTAAGTATTTTTTGATTTCCTCTTTGATTTCTTCAGTGATCACTTCGTTATTAAGTAGTGTATTGTTTAGCCTCCATGTGTTTGTATCTTTTACAGATCTTTTCCTATAATTGATATTTAGTCTCATAGCGTTGTGGTCGGAAAAGATACTTGATACGATTTCAATTTTCTTAAATTTGCCAAGGCTAGATTTGTGACCCAATATATGATCAATCCTGGAGAATGTTCCATGAGCACTTGAGAAAAATGTGTATTCTGTTGTTTTTGGATGGAATGTCCTATAAATATCAATTAAGTCCATCTTGTGTAATGTATCATTTAAAGCTTGTGTTTCCTTATTTATTTTCATTTTGGATGATCTGTCCATTGGTGAAAGTGGGGTGTTAAAGCCCCCCATTATAATTGTGTTGCTGTCGATTTCCCCTTTTAAGGCTGTTAGTATTTGCCTTATGTATTGAGGTGCTCCTATGTTGGGTGCATAAATATTTACAATTGTTATATCTTCTTCATGGATCGATCCCTTGATCATTATGTAGTGTCCTTCTTTGTCTCTTGTAATAGTCTTTATTTTAAAGTCTATTTTGTCTGATATGAGAATTGCTACTCCAGCTTTCTTCTGATTTCCATTTGCATGGAATATCTTTTTCCATCCCCTTACTTTCAGTCTGTATGTGTCCCTAGGTCTGAAGTGGGTCTCTTGTAGACAGCATATATATGGGTCTTGTTTTTGTATCCATGCAGCCAGTCTGTGTCTTTTGGTGGGAGCATTTAATCCATTTACATTTAAGGTAATTATCGATATGTATGTTCCTATTACCATTTACTTGTTTCGGGTTGTTCTTGTAGGTCTTTTCCTTCTCTTGTGTTTCTTGCCTAGAGAAGTTCCTTTAGGATTTGTTGTAGAGCTGGTTTGGTGGTGCTGAACTCTCTCAGTTTTTGCTTGTCTGTAAAGGTTTTAATTTCTCCATCAAATCTGAATGAGATCCTTGCTGGGTAGAGTAATCTTGGTTGTAGGTTTTTTTCCTTCATCACTTTAAATATGTCCTGCCACTCCCTTCTGGCTTGTAGAGTTTCTGCTGAAAGATCAGATGTTAATCTTATGGGGATTCCCTTGTGTGTTATTTGTTGTTTTTCCCTTGCTGCTTTTAATATGTTTTCTTTGTATTTAATTTTTGACAGTTTGATTATTATGTGTCGTGGCATGTTTCTCTTTGGGTTTATCCTGTATGGAACTCTCTGTGCTTCCTGGACTTGATTGACTATTTCCTTTCCTATATTAGGGAAGTTTTCAACTATAATCTCTTCAAATATTTTCTCAGTCCCTTTCTTTTTCTCTTCTTCTTCTGGGACCCCTATAATTCGAATGTTGGTGCGTTTAATGTTGTCCCAGAGGTCTCTGAGACTGTCCTCAGTTCTTTTCATTCTTTTTTCTTTCTTCTGCTCTGCAGTAGTTATTTCCACTATTTTATCTTCCAGGTCACTTATCCGTCCTTCTGCCTCAGTTATTCTGCTATTGATCCCATCTAGAGTATTTTTAATTTCATTTATTGTGTTGCTCATCGTTGCTTGCTTCCTCTTTATTTCTTCTAGGTCCCTGTTAACTGTTTCTTGCAAATTGTCTATTCTATTTCCAAGATTTTGCATCATCTTCACCATCATTATTCTAAATTCTCTTTCAGGTAGATTGGCTATTACCTCTTCATCTGTTAGGTCTGGTGTGTTTTTATCTTGCTCCTTCATCTGTTGTGTGTTTTTCTGTCTTCTCATTTCGCTTATCTTACTGTGTTTGAGGTCTCCTTTTTGCACGCTGCAGGTTCGTAGTTCCTGTTGTTTTTGGTGGCTGTCCCCAATGGCTAAGGTTGGTTCAGTGGGTTGAGTAGATTCCCTACTTTTTAATTTTTTTATTTTAAATAATATTTTTAATTTTTTTATTTTAATAACTTTATTTTATTTATTCTTTCTTTCCTTCTTTTTTTTCCCTATTCTTCTGAGACAAGTGGCTGACAGGGTCTTGGTGTACTAGCTGGGTGTCAGGCGTGTGCCTCTGAGGTGGGAGAGCCAAGTTCAGGACATTGGTCCACAAAAGACTTCCTGGCTCCACATAATATCAAATGGTGAAAGCTCTCCCAGAGATCTCAATTTCAGGGCTAAGAACCAGCTCCACTCAATGACCAGAAATATACAGTGATGGACACCCTACACCAAACAACTAGCAACACAGGAGCACAAACCCACCCATTAGCAGAGAGGCTTCATAAAATCATAATAAGGTCACAGCCACCCCCAAACACACTACTGGACATGGTCCTGCCCACCCGAAAGACAAGATCCAGCCTCATCCACCAGAACACAGGCATTAGTCCCCTCCACCAGGAAGCCTACATAGCCCACTGAACCAAGCTAAGTCCTGAGGGCAGACACCAAAACAATGGGAACTATGAACCAACAGACTGCAAACAGGAGACTCCAGACACAGTGAGTTAAGCAAAATGAGAAGATAAAGAAACGCATAACAGATGAAGCGACAAAGTAAAAACCCATCAGACCAAACAAATGAAGAAGAAATAAGCAGTCTACCAGAAAAAATAATTTTGAGTAATGATAGTAAAGATGATCTAAAATCTTGTAAATAGAATGGAGAAAATACAAGAAACATTTAAAAAGGACCTAGAAGAACTAAAGTGCACACAAACAATGATGAACAGCAGAATGAATGAAATTAAAAATTCTATAGAAGGAAACAATAGCAGAATAACTGAGGCAGAAGAACGGATAAGTGACCTGGGAGAGAAAATAGTGAAAATAACTACTACACAACAGAATAAAGAAAAAAGAATGAAAAGAATTGAGGACAGTCTCAGAGACTTCTGGGACAAAATTAAAAGCACCAGCATTCGAATTACAGGGGTCCCAAAAGAAGAAGGGGAATAGAAAGGGACTGAGTAAATATTTGAAGAAATTATAGTTGAAAACTTCCCTAATATGGGAAAGGAATTAGTCAATCAAGTCTAGGAAGTGCAGAGTCCCATACAGGGTAAATACAAGAAGAGACACACAAATACACATATTAATCAAACCATCAAAAATTAAATACCAAGAAAAAAATACTAAAAGCAGCAAGGTAAAAGCAACAAATAACATAAAAGGGAATCTCCTTAAAGTTATCAGCTCACTTTCAGCAAAAACACTGCAAGGCAGAAGAGAGAGGAAGGAAATATTTAAAGTGATGAAAGGGAAAAACCTTCAACCAAGATTACTCTACCCACCAAGGATCCCATTCAGATTTGATGGAGAAATAAATTCTTTACAGACAAGAGAAGCTAAGAGAATTCAGAACCACCAAACCAGTTTTACAACAATGCTAAAGGAACTTCTGTAGTCACAAAACACAAGAGAAGGAAGAGACTCACAATAACAAACCCACAACAATTAAGAAAATGGTAATAGGAACATACATATTGATAATTTCCTTAAATATAAATGAATTAATTACTTCCACCAAAAGACATAGACTGGCTGATGGATACCAAAACAAGACCCATACATATGCTGTCTACAAGAGACTCACTTCAGACCTAGGGACATATACTGCCTGAAAGTTCAGGGATGGAAAAAGATATTCCATTCAAATGGAAATCAAAAGAAAGCTGGAGTAGCAATTGTCATACCAGAAAAAATAGATTTAAAAATAAAGACTGTTACAGGAGAGAAAGAAGAACACTACATAATGATCAAGGGATCAATCAAGGAAGAAGATATAAGAATGGCAAATATTTATGCACCCAACATAGGACCACCTCAATACATAAGGCAAATGCTAGCCATTAAAAGGGACATCGAGAGTAACACAATCATGGTAAGGAACTTTAACACCCCACTTTCCCCAATGGACAAATCATCCAAAATGAAAATAAATAAGGAAACAAAACCTTTAAATGATAGATTTAACAAGATGGATTAATTTAAATTTATAGGACCTTCGATCCAAAAAACACAGAATACACTTTCTTCTCAAGTGCTCATGGAACATTCTCCAGAATAGATCATATCTCGGGTCACAAATCAAGCTTTGCTAAATTTAAAAAAATTGAAATTATACCAAGTATCTTTTCCAACCACAACGCTATAAGACTAGATATCAACTACAAGAAAAAAATCTGTAAAAAATACAAACACATGGTGGCTAAACAATAAACTACTAAATAACTAAGACTTCACTGAAGAAATCAAAGAGGAAATCAAAAAATACCTAGAAACAAATGACAATGAAAACACGATGACCCAAAACTTATGGGATGCAGCAAAAGCAATTTTAAGAGGGAAGTTTAAGCAATTCAATCTCACCTTAAGGAAGAAGAAAAATCTCAAATAAACAAACTAACCTTACACCTAATGAAATTAGAGAAAGAAGAACAAAAAATAACCCAAACTTAGCAGAAGGAAAGAAATCATAAAGGTCAGATCAGAAATAAATGAAAAAGAAATGAATGAAAGAATAGCAAAGATCAATAAAATTAAACACTGGTTCCTTGAGAAGATAAAGAAAATTGATAAAACATCTGTCATATTCATCAAGAAAAAAAGGGAGAAGACTCAAAACAATAAAATTAGGAATGAAAAAGAAGTAGCAACTGACATAACAGGAATACAATTGATCATGAGACATTACTGCAAGCAACTATATGCCAGTATAATGGACAACCTGAAAGAAATGGACAAATTCTTAGGAAAGCACAATCTTCTGAGGCTGAACCAGGAAGAAGTAGAAAATATAAACAGACCAGTCACAAGCACTGAAATTGAGACTGTGATTAAAAATCTTCCAACAAACAAAAGCCCAGGACCAGATGGCTTCACAAGTGAAATCTACCAAACATTAGAGAAATGTTAACACCTATCCTTCTCAAACTCTTCCAAAAGATAGCAGAAGGAGGAATACTCCCAAACTCATTCTATGAGGCCACCATCACGCTGATACCAAAACCAGACAAAGATGTCACAAAGAAAGAAAACTACAGGCCAATATCACTGATGAACATTGATGTAAAAGATCTCAACAAAATACTAGCAAAAAGAATCCAACACTACATTAAAAGGATCATATGCCATGATTAATTGAGATTTACCCAGTAATGTGAGGATTCTTCAATATAAGCAAATCAATGTGATAAGCCATATTAACAAATTAAAGGGCTCGGACACCTGAACCTTACAGCAGGTACTATCAGAAGCCCTCTTTTCAAAGAGAGAGGGATGCCTACTGTCCCCATTCCTCAGACAGGAAAAAAAAAGCCAGGAGGAAGAGCTTCAAGATGGCGGAAGAGTAAGACACGGAGATCTACTTCCTCCTCACAGAGACATCAGAAATACATCTACACGTGGAACTTCTCCTATAGAACACCCACCGAATGCTGGCAGAAGACCTCAGACTTCCCAAAAGGCAAGAAACTCCCCAGGTACCTGGGTAGGGCAAAAGAAAAAAAGAGTAAACAGAGACAAAGAATAGGGATGACACCTAAACCAGTGGGAGGGAACTGTGAAGGAGGAAAGGTTCCCACACACTAGAAGCCCCTTCGCGGGCGTAGACTGTGGGCAGCGGAGGGGGAAGTTCCAGAGCCACAGAGGAGAGTGCAGCCACAGGGTGCAGAGGGCAAAGCGGAGAGATTCCCGCAGAGGATTGGTGCTGACCAGCACTCACCAGCCTGAGAGGCTTGACTGCTCCCCTGCTGGAGTGGGTGGGGGCCGGGATCTGAGGCTTGGGCTTCAGTCGGATCCCAGGGAAAGGTCTGGAGTTGGCAGAGTGAAAACAGCCTGAAGGTGTAGTGTGCCACAGCTGGCCGGGAGGGAGTCCGGTTGAAGTCTGGAGCTGCCCAAGAGGCAAGAGACCTTTTCTTCCCTTTTTGCTTCCTGGGGCGCTAGGAGAGGGGATTAAGTGCACCACTTAAAGGAGCCCCAGAAACGGGTTCAGAGCTGCCGAAGAGACAAGAGACTTTTTCTTGCCTCTTTGCTTCCTCGGGCACAAGGAGAGGGGATTAAGAGCACCACATAAAGGAGCTCCAGAAACGGGCGTGAGCCGCAGCTGTCAGCATGGACAGTAAAGACGGGTGTGGGATGCTATTGTTGCTGCTGCCGCCAACAAGAGGCCTGTGTGTGAGCACAGGTCACTCTCCACACCGCCCCTCCCGGGAGACCTTGCAGCCCGCCACTGCCGGGGTCCTGGGATCCAAGGAGAGCTTCCCTGGGAGAATGCACGGCATGTCTCGGGCTGGTATAGCATCACGTCGGCCTCTGCTGTCGCGGACTCACCCTGAATCAATGCCCCTCCCTCCCCCCAGCCTGTGCTAGAGCCCCCAAATCAGCTTCTCCTTTAACCCCGTCATGTCTGAGCGAAGGACAGACGCCCTCGGACGACCTACACGCAGAGGCGGGGCCCAGTCCAAAGCTGAACCCCAGGAGCTGTGTGAACAAAGAGGAGAGGGGGAGGTCTCTCCCAGCAGCCTCAGAAGCAGCGGATTAAAGCTCCACAATCAACTTGAAGTGCCCTGCATCTGTGGAAAACCTAAATAGACAACGAATCATCACAAGTTGAGGAGGTGGACTTTGGGAGCAAAATATACTATTATTTTCCCCTTTTTTCTTTTTGTGAGTGTGTATGTGTGTGCTGCTGTGTGAGATTTTGTCTGTATAGCTTTACTTTCACAATTTGTCCTAGGGTTAGACCGACCCGTTTTTCTGTTTTTTTTTTTAATAGAAATTTTTCTTCTAAATAATTATTTTTTATTTTAATAACTATACTTTATCCTACTTTATTTTGTCTTCTCCGTTTCTTTCTTCCTTTCTTCCTTCCTTTCTTCCCTCCTTCCCTCCTTTCTTCCTTCCTTCCTCCCTTCTTTCCTCCCTTTCTTCCTCTCTTCCTTCCTCCCTTTCTTCCTCTCCTCCTTCCTTGCTTCCTTTCTTGTTTTCTTCATTCCTTCTTTTCTTCCTTCCTTCCTTTTTTCCTCCCTCCTTCCCTCCCTGCCTCCTTCCTTCCTTCCTTCCTTCCTTCCTTCTATCCTTCCTTTTCTTTCCTTTCTATTTATTCTCCCTTTTATTTTGAGCCGTATGGATTAAAGGTTCTTAGCGCCCCAGCCAAGCACCAGGGCTGTGTCTCAGAGGTGGGAGAACCAAACTCAGGACATTAGTCTACTAGAGACCTCCCAGCTCCAAGTAATATCAAATGGCGAAAATCTCCCAGAGATCTACATCTCAACACCAAGACCCAGCTTCACTCAAGGACAAGTAACGAGCAGTGCTGAACACCCTATCCCCAACAAAGAGCAAGGCAGGTCCACAGCCACATCCATTAGCAGAGAGCCTGCCAAAAATCATAATAAGGCTATCAACATCCCCAAACACACCACCAGATGTGGACCTGTCCACCAGAAAGAAAAGAACCAGCCTCATCCACCAGAACAGAGGCACTAGTCCCCCCAAACAGGAAACCTACTCAAAACACTGAACCAACCTCAGCCAATGGGGACAGACAACAAAAACAACGGGAACTATGAACCTGCAGCCTGCAAAAAGGAGACCCTAAACACAGTAAGATAAGCAAAATAAGAAGACAGAAAAACACACAGCAGATGAAGGAACAAGATAAAAACACACCAGACCTAACAAATGAAGAGGAAACAGGCAGTCTACCTGAAAAAGAATTCATAATAATGATAGTAAAGATGATTCAAAATCTTGGAAATAGAATAGACAAATTGCAAGAAACAGTTAACAAGGACATAGAAGAAATAAAGAGGAAGCAAGCAATGATGAGCAACACAATAAATGAAATGAAAAATACTCTAGATGGGATCAATAGCAGAATAACTGAGGCAGAAGGAAGGAGAAGTGACCTGGAAGATACAATAGTGGAAATAACTACTGCAGAGCAGAAGAAAGAAGAAAGAATGAAAAGAACAGAGGACAGTCTCAGAGACCTCTGGGATAACATTAAACACACCAACATTCGAATTATAGGGGTCCCAGAAGAAGAAGAGAAAACAAAAGGGACCGAGAAAATATTTGAAGAGATTATAGTTGAAAACTTCCCTAATATAGGAAAGGAAATAGTTGATCAAGTCCAGGAAGCACAGAGAGTCCCATATAGGATAAACCCAAGGATAAACATGCCAAGACACATAATAATCAAACTGTCAAAAATTAAATACAAAGAAAACATATTAAAAGCAGCAAGGGAAAAAAACAAATAACACACAGGGGAATCCCCATAAGGTTAACATCTGATCTTTCAGCAGAAACTCTACAAGCCAGAAAGGAGTGGCAGGACATATTTAAAGTGATGAAGGAAAAAAACCTACAACCAAGATTACTCTACCCAGCAAGGATCTCATTCAGATTTGATGGAGAAATTAAAACCTTTATAGACAAGCAAAAGCTGAGAGAGTTCAGCACCACCAAACCAGCTCTACAACAAATGCTAAACAAACTTCTTTAGGCAAGAAACAAAAGAGAAGGAAAAGACCTACAAGAACAACCCGAAACAATTAAGTAAATGGTAATAGGAACACACATATCGATAATTACCTTAAATGTAAATGGATTAAATGCTCCCACCAAAAGATACAGACTGGCTGAATGAATAAAAAAACAAGGCCCATATATATGCTGTCTACAAGAGACTCACTTCAAACCTAGGGACACATACAGAATGAAAGTAAAGGGATGGAAAAAGATATTCCATGCAAATGGAAATCAGAAGAAAGCTGGAGTAGCAATTCTCATTTCAGAAAAAAATAGACTTTAAAATAAAGACTATTACAAGAGACAAAGAAGGACACTACATAATGATCAAGTGATCGATCCATGAAGAAGATATAACAATTGTAAATGTTTATGCACCCAACAAAGGAGCACCTCAATACATAAGGCAAATACTAACAACCTTAAAAGGGGAAATCAACAGTAGCACAATCACAGTAGTGGACTTTAACACCTCAGTTTCACCAATGTACACATCACCCGAAATGAAAATAAATAAGGAAACACAAGCTTTAAATGATACATTACACAAGATGGACTTAATTGATATTTATAGGACATTCCTTCCAAAAACAACAGAATACACATTATTCTCAAGTGCTCAGGGAACACTCTCCAGGATCAATCATATATTGGGTCACAAATTTAGCCTTGGCAAATTTAGGAAAATTGAAATCGTATCAATTATCTTTTCCAAACACAACGTTATGAGACTAGATATCAATTACAGGAAAAGATCTGTAAAAAATACAAACACATGGAGGCTAAAAAATACACTACTTAATAACGAAGTGATCACTGAAGAAATCAAAGAGGAAATCAAAAAATACATAGAAACAAATGACAATGGAGACACGACGACCCAAAACCTATGGGATACAGCAAAAGCAGTTCTAAGAGGGAAGTTTATAGCAATACAATCCTACCTTAAGAAACAGGAAACATCTCGAATAAACAACCTAACTTTGCACTTGAAGCAATTAGAGAAAGATGAACAAAAAAAACCCAAATTTAGCAGATGGAAAGAAATCATAAAGATCAGATCAGAAATAAATGAAAAAGAAATGAAGGAAACAATAGCAAAGATCAATAAAACTAAAAGCTGGTTTTTTGAGAAGATAAATAAAATTGATAAACCATTAGCCAGACTCATCAAGAATAAAAGAGAGAAGACTCAAATCATAGAATTAGAAATGAAAAAGGAGATGTAACATCTGACACTGCAGAAATACAAAAGATTATCAGAGATTACTACAAGCAACTGGATGCCAATAAAATGGACAACCTGGAAGAAATGGACAAATTCTTAGAAATGCACAACCTGCCGAGACTGAACCAGGAAGAAATAGAAAATATGAACAGACCAATCACAAGCACTGAAATTGAAACTGTGATTAAAAATCTTCCAACTAACAAAAGCCCAGGACCAGATGGCTTCACAGGCGAATTCTATCAAACATTTAGAGAAGAGCTAACACCTATCCTTCTCAAACTCTTCCAAAAGATAGCAGAGGGAGGAACACTCCCAAACTCATTCTATGAGGCCACCATCACCCTGATACCAAAACCAGACAAAGGCGTCACAAAGAAAGAAAACTACAGGCCAATATCACTGATGAATAGATGCAAAAATCCTTAACAAAATATTAGCAAACAGAATCCAACAGCACATTAAAAGGATCATACACCATGATCAAGTGGGGTTTATTCCAGGAATGCAAGGATTCTTCAATATACACAAATCAATCATCGTGATACACCATATCAACAAACTGAAGGAGAAAAACCATATTATCATCTCAGGAGATGCAGAGAAAGCTTTTGACAAAATTCAACACTCATTTATGATAAAACCCTCCAGAAAGTAGGCATACAGGGAACTTTCCTCAACATAATAAAGGCCATATATGACAAACCCACAGCCAACATCATTGACAATGGTGAAAAACTAAAACCATTTCCACTAAGATCAGGAACAAGACAAGGTTGCCCATTCTCACCACTCTTATTCAACATAGTTTTGGAAGTTCTAGCCACAGCAATCAGAGAAGAAAAAAAAATAAAAGGAATCCAAATAGGAAAAGTAGAAGTATTGCTGTCACTCTTTGCAGATGACATGATACTATACATAGAACATCCTAAGGATGCTTCCTGAAAACTACTAGAGCTAATCAATGAATTTGGTAAAGTAGCAGGATACAAAATTAATGCACAGAAATCTCTGGCATTCTTATGCAGTAATGATGAAAAATCTGATAGTGAAATTAAGAAAACACTCCCATTTACCATGGCAACAAAAAGAATAAAATATCTAGGAATAAACCTACCTAAGGAGACAAAAGACTTGTATGCAGAAAACTATAAGACACTGATGAAAGAAATTAAAGATGATACAAATAGGTGGAGAGATATACCATGTTCTTGGATTGGAAGAATCAACATTGTGAAAATGACTCTACTACCCAAAGCAATCTACAGATTCAATGCTATCCCTATCAAATTACCACAGTCATTTTTTACAGAACTAGAACAAAAAATTTCACAATTTGTATGGAAACACAAAAGACCCCGAATAGCCAAAGCAATCTTGAGAGCGAAAAATGGGGCTGGAGGAATCAGGCTCCCTTACTTCAGACTATAATACAAGGCTACAATAATCAAGACAGTATGGTACTGGTACAAAAACAGAAATATAGATCAATGGAACAGGATAGAAAGCCCAGAGGTAAACGCACACACATATGTTTACCTTATCTTTCATAAAGAGGGAAGGATATACAGTGGAGAAAATACAGTCTCTTCATTAAGTGGTGCTGGGAAAACTGGACAGCTACATGTAAAAGTATGAAATTAGAACACTCCCTAACACCACACACAAAAATAAACTCAAAATGGGTTAAAGACCTAAATGTAAGGCCAGACACTATCAAACTCTTAGAGGAAAACATAGGCAGAACAGTCTATGACATAAATCACAACAAGATCCTTTTTGACCCATCTCCTAGAGAAATGGAAATAAAAACAAAAATAAACAAATGGTACCTAATGAAACTTAAAAGCTTTTGCACAGCAAAGGATACCATAAACAAGATGAAAAGACAACCCTCAGAATGGGAGAAAATATTTGCAAATGAAACAACTGACAAAGTATTAATCTCCAAAATTTATAAGCAACTCAGGCAGCTCAATCACAAAAAAACAAATAACCCAATCCAAAAATGGGCAGAAGAACTAAATAGATATTTCTCCAAAGAAGATATACAGATTGCCAACAAACACATGAAGGAATGCTCAACATCATTAATCATTAGAGAATTGCAAATCAAAACTACAATGAGATATCATCTCACACCGGTCTGATTGGCCATCATCAAAAACTCTAGAAACAATAAATGCTGGAGAGGGTGTGGAGAAAAGGGAACCCTCTTGCACTTGTGGTTGGAATGTAAATTGATACAGCCACTATGGAGAACAGTGTGGGGGTTCCTTAAAAAACTAAAAATAGAACTACCATATGACCCATCAATCCCACTACTGGGCATATACTCTGAGAAAGCCATAATTCAAAAAGTGTCATGTACCAAAATGTTCATTGCAGCTCTATTTACAATAGCCAGGAGATGGAAGCAACCTAAGTGTCCATCAACAGATGAATGGTTAAAGAAGATGTGGCACATATATACAATGGAATGTTGCTCAGCCATAAAGAGAAATGAAACTGAGTTATTTGTAGTGAGGTGGATAGACCTGGAGTCTGTCATACAGAGTGAAGTAAGTCAGAAGTTGAAAAACAAATACCGTATGCTAACACATATATATGGACTCTAAGGGAAAAAAATGTCATGAAGAGATTAGTGGTAGGACGGGAATAAAACACAGACTTACTTGAGCATGGACTTGAGGATATGGGGAGGGGGAAGGGTGGGCTGTGACAAAGTGAGAGAGTGGCAGGGACATATATACACTACCAAATGTAAATTAGGTAGCTAGATGGAAGCTGCTGCATAGCACAGGGAGATCACCTCTGTGCTTTGTGACCAACTAGAGAGATGGGATAGGGAGGGTGGGAGAGAGGGTGACGCAAGAGGGAAGAGATATGGGAACATATGTATATGTATAACTGATTCACTTTGTTGTAAAGGAAAAACTAACACACTCTTGTAAAACAGTTATACTCCAATAAAGATGTTAAAAATAATTTAAAGGAGAAAAATCATGATCATCTCAATAGATGCAGAAAAAGCTTTTGACAAAATTCAACACAAATTTATTATAAAAACCCTCCAGAAAGTAGGAATAGAGGGAACTTACCTGAACATACTAAAAGCCGTATATGATAAACCCACAGCCAACATCATTTTCAATGGTGAAAAACTGAAACCATTTTCTCTAAGATCCGGAACAAGACAAGGTTGTCCACTCACACCACTATTATTTAACATAGATTTAGAAGGTTTAGTGGCAGCAATCAGAGAAGAAAAAGAAATAAAAGGAATCCAAATCAGAAAATAAGTAAATCTGTCACTGTTTGCAGGTGACATGACACTATACATAGAGAATCCTAATGCCACCAGAAAACTACTAGAGCTAATCAATGAATTTGGTAAAGTAGCAGGATACAATATTAATAGACAGAAATCTCTTGCATTCCTGTACATTAATGTTGAAAAATTTGAAAAAGAGATGAAACACTACCATTTACCTTTGCAACAAAAGAATAAAATATCTAGGAATAAACCTACCTAAGGAGACAAAATACCTGTATGCAGAAAACTATAAGACAGCGATGAAAGAAATTAAAGATAATACAAACAGAGAGATAGACAATGTTCTTGGAATGGAAGAATGAACAAAAAAAATAAAAAACCCAATCCAAAATTGTGCAGAAGTCCTAAATAGGCATTTCTCCAAAGATATGCAAATTGCTAACAAACACATGAAAGGATGGTCAATATCACTAATCATTAGAGAAATGCAAATCAAAACTACAAATGAGGTATCACCTCACTCCAGTCAGGATGGCCATCTTCAAATAATCTACAAACAATAAATGCTGGAGAGGTTGTTGAGAAAAGGGAACCCTCTTGCACTGTTGGTAGGAATGTAAATAGATACAGCCACTATGGAGAACAATATGAAGGTTCCTTCAAAAACTAAAAATAGAACTACCATATGATCCAGCATATACCCATATGCCCACTACTGGGCATATATATACCATGCAAAAATCATAATTCAAAAAGTCATGTACCACAGTGTTCATTGCAACTCTATTTACAAAAGCCAGAACATGGAAGCAACCTCAGTGTTCATTGACAGATGAATGGTTAAAGAAAATGTGGCACATATACACAATGGAATACTACTCAGCCAGAAAAAGAAATGAAACTGAGTTTTTTGTATTGAGGTGGATTGACCTGGAGTCTGTCATACAGAGTGAAGTAAGTCAGAAAGAGAAAGACAAATACCATGTGCTAACCTATATATTTGGAATCTAAATAATAAAGGTTCTGAAGAACCTAGGGGCAGGACAGGAATAAAGATGCAGAGGTAGAGAATGGACTTGAGGACATGGGGAGGAGGAAGGGTAAGCTGGGATGAAGTAAGAGTGTGGCATGGACATATATACACTACCAAATGTAAAATAGATAGCTAGTGGGAAGAAGCCACACAGCACAGGGAGATCAGCTCAGTGCTTTTTGACCACCTAGAGGTGTGTGATAGGGAGGGTGGGAGGGAGATTCAAGAGGGAGTGTAGGGCTTCCCTGGTGGTGCAATGGTTGAGAATCTGCCTGCCGATGCAGGAGACATGGGTTTGTGCCCCGGTCCGGTAATATCCCACATGTCACAGAGCAGCTGGGCCCATGAGCCATGGCCACTGAGCCTGTGTGTCCAGAGCCTGTGCTCCTCAATGGGAGAGGCCACAACAGTGAGAGGCCTGTGTACCACACACACACAAAAAGAGGGAGGATAAATGGTTATATATGTATATGTATAGCTGATTCACTTGTTATAAATCAGAAACTCAGAAACTAACACACCACTGTAAAGCAATTATACTCCAATAAAGATATTATAAAAAATTAAATTAAAAAAACAAAAAAAGAATAAAAAAGATCAGTGTTTTCAAGGATGTTGTATGTATTATTTTCCAGGTTCAAAGTTCTTGTTCAGTCCTTTTGCTAAGCATCCATCTCTTAAGCATTTGATGTATAAATTCTTTATTGCTCTATAAACTAACCACTGTGATAGCAGCCAACAGGTTAACAAGGGCTTGGGATTTTATGTGTGATATGGACTACACGAAACTCATTTAATATAATGTCTTAAAATCTGTTCAAATAGTAAAACGTGATCCAGAATAGCCACTCAGAATTCATAATGAATCATTGGTAAAAATGTTCAATATATAGAAATCTCCTAACATAAGCTAATTTATACTGACTGAAAAAGAAATAGATGGCCAAAGGCATTAATTATTTTAATAAATAATTTTCAACTTCTATGTGTTACACTGAAGCAGATATAAAGAAGCACGACTTTGTAACAAAAAAGGAGCTTATGATCTAGTCATATATACCTACCTGCTAAACATTTAAAAAATATTCAGTAATCCTCAATTGGTGCTTATCCTTTAGTGACAAATGACTGAATGGCTTGGGAAAATTTGTTCCAGCCCGTGGCAAGGAGCCTTGGGGAGTCCCTCTACAATTTTTAAATTGTGGTAAAATATGAGTAACTTAAAATTTACCAGTTTAACCATTTTAAGTTTGCAAATCTGTGGCTTTAAATATATTTACAGAGTTTTGCAACCATCTCCACTATCCCTTTCTGTAACTTTTTATCTTCGCAAACAGAAACGTTGTACTCATTAAACAACAACTTCCCATTCAAAAAAAAAAAAAAAAAGAAAAACAAGTAAAGCAAACTTGTATTATTTTTTCTGTTAAATGATCTATGCTGCTGATCCCAACAATTAAACATAAATTGTACTATTTTAAAGTGTTGGCTTGTGCTACAATATTAACTTCCTACCTTTACCATCTCTTTTCAGAGTTTTGAAGAAGAGGAAAGGTGCCATTTACAAAAATGACAGTGAGCATTATGTCCATCTTCCCCTTCAGCTTATACATGGAGAAATAGGCAGAATCACCCTGAAGGTTTACTCATTACAGGGGAAGAGACATAAAAGTTTGATGACAAAGTAGTTTTAAGAAATTAATTTTGGTTAATTTATCTGACCTTGCTTTAAGAGGTGCAGCTGTGCTGAGTCCACAGAGAGCTGCAGCCAAGCAGTGCCTTGACTAAGTGGATCTTCAGCAAATGCAGTGGTTTGCTATGATTGTTCTTTCTTTCCTCTATGTAGGATGCTACTTCTCCTTTTCATACCTTTCCTTTCTCACAGTATAAGTCTGCTGTTTGCCTGGGAATACCAATGTTTATCTATCTCTCTTGCTAACGGGAAGACCGAGAGGATAAGAATCAATTCAACCATGGATTTCTCCACCCACTGATCTCATAACATTTTACCAATCCAGGTATCATGTATATGTGTGAATACTTTAAGGAATAAATATTGAAATTTTAAAAGTGGAATGATCTTCTACTATATAACACTGTCCTCTAGTAAGAGTTGCTACATCATGCTGTTGAACAAGGCCTTTCCCTATTCTACAATGCTCTATCGAAATAATTTTTTAATCCAACTGTAGTCACTTTAGGAAGTTCCCAATCACCTGTATTTTCCTTAAAATTCCAAATCCTTCCTGTTGATATTTTATATTACTAAGATTTAATTGTTCATTCAACAGTCTTCACTGACTGCTGACTCTATGCTAAGCACTGGGAAAGACACTAGAGATATAACGGTGGGCAAAAAAGGAATCATATCCCTACCCTCATGGTACTTACAGTTAAGTGTGCAAGAGAGAACTTAACAAATCTCACATATTATATCTTTTTAAAAAATAAATCTTTATTGGAGTATAATTGCTTCACAACACTGTATTAGTTTCTGTTGTACAGCAAAGTGAATCAGCAATATGCATACATATATCCCCATATCCCTTCCCTTTTGAGACTCCCTCCCACCTTCCCTATCCCACCTCTCTAGGTTGTCACAAAGCATCGAGCTGATCTCCCTGTGCTATTCTGCTGCTTCCCACTAGCTTTGCCTCAGTTTCCCCCTCCCCGCCCCCATGTCCTCAAGTCCATTCTCTATGTCTGGGTCTTTATTCCTGCCCTGCCTTTTTTTTTTTTTTTTTTTTTTTAGATTCAATATATAGGCATTAGCATATGGTATTTGTTTTTCTCTTTCTGACTTACTTCACTCTGTATGATAGACTCTAGGTCTATCTACCTCATTATAAATAACTCAATTACTTTTCTTTTCATGGTTGAGTAATATTCCATTGCACATATGTGCCACATCTTCTATATCCATTTATCTGTCCATGGACACTTAGGTTGCTTCCATGTCCTGGCTATTGTAAATAGAGCTGCAATGAATATTTTGGTACATGACTCCTTTAGAATTATGGTTTTCTCAGGGTATATTCCAAGTAGTGGGATTGCTGGGTCATATGGTAATTATATATTTAGTTTTTTACAGAACCTCCATACTGCTCTCTACAGTGATGGTATCAATTTACATTCCCACAGACAGTGCAGGAGTGTTCCCTTTTCACCACATCCACAGCATTTATTGTTTGTAGATTTTTTCATAATGGCCATTCTGATCTGTGTCATGTGATACCTCATTGTCGTTTTGATTTGCATTTCTTTTTTTCTTTTTGCAGTATGCGGGCCTCTCACTGTTGCGGCCTCTCCCATTGCGGAGCACAGGCTCTGGATGCGCAGGCTCAGCGGCCATGGCTCATGGGCCCAGCCACTCCACAGCATGTGGGATCCTCCTGGACTGGGGCACAAACCTGTGTCCCCTGCATTGGCAGGTGGACTCTCAACCACTGTGGCACCAGGGAAGCCCCTGCATTTCTTTAATAATTAGTGATGTTGAACATCTTTTCATGTGCCTCTTGGCAATTTGTATGTTTTCTTTGGTGAAGTGTCTATTAAGGCCTTCTACCCATTTTTTAATTGGGTTGTTTGTTTTTTTGATATTGAGCTGCATGGGTTGCTTGTAAATTTTGGAGATTAATCCTTTGTCAGTTGCTTCATTTGCAAATATTTTCTCCCATTCTGAGTGTTGTCTTTTCATCTTGTTTATTGTTTCCTTTGCTGTGCAAAAGCTTTGAAGTTTCATTAGGTCCCATTTGTTTATTTTTGTCTTTATTTCCATGACTCTAGGATGTGGGTCAAAAAAGATCTTGCTGTGGTTTATGTCAAAGAGTGTTTTTCCTTTGTTTTCATATAATAGTTTTATAGTGTCTTGTCTTACATCTAAGTCTTTAATCCATTTTGAGTTTGCTTTTGTTTAAGGTGTTAGGTAGTGTTCTAATTTCATTATATTACATGTAGTTGTCCAATTTTCCCATCACCACTTATTGAAGAGGCTGTCTTTTCTACATTGTATGTTCTTTCCTGCTTTGTCAAAAATTAGATGACTATGTGTGCTTGCGTTTATCTCTGGTTTTTCTATCCTGTACCATTGATCTATAGTTCAGCTTTTGTACCAGTACCATCCTTTCCTTTTTTTTTTTTTTTTTTTTTTTTTGCGGTACGTGGGCCTCTCACTGTTGTGGCCTCTCCCGTTGCAGAGCACAGGCTCTGGACGTGCAGGCTCAGTGGCCATGGCTCACGGGCCCAGCTGCTCCGTGGCATGTGGGATCTTCCCGGACCGGGGCACGAACCCGTGTCCCCTGCATCGGCAGGCGGACTCTCAACCACTGCGCCACCAGGGAAGCCTATCCTATCTTAATTACTGTAATTTTGTAGTATAGTTTGAAGTCAGTGAGCCTGATTCCTCCAAATCATTTTCACTTTCTCAGGATTGCTTTGGCTATTTGGGGTCTTTTGTGTTTCCATACAAATTGTAATTTTTTTTGTTCTAAATCTGTGAAGAATGCCGTTGGTGGTTTGGTATGTATTGCATTGAATCTGTAGATTGCTTTGGGTAGTAGGGTCATTTTCACAATATTGATTCTTCCAATACAAGGACTTGGTATATTTCTCCATCTTTTTATGTCCCCTTTGATTTCTTTCATCAGTGTTTTATAGTTTTCCAAGTACAAGTGTTTTGCCTCCTTAAGTAGGTTTATTCCTAGGTATTTTATTCTTTTTGTTGCAATAGTAAATGGGATTGTTTCCTTAATTTCTCTCTCTGATTTTTCGTTGTTAGTATATAGGAATGCCAGAGATTTCTGTACATTAATTTTGTAACCTGCAACCTTACCAAATTCATTGTTTAGTTCTAGTAACTTTCTGGTGTCATCTTTAGGATTTTCTATGAATATTATCATGTCATCTGAAAACAGTGACAGTTTTACTTCTTCTTTTCCAGTTTGTATTCTTTTTATTTCTTTTTCTTCTCTGATGGCCATTGCTAGGACTTCCAAAACTATGTTGAATAATAGTAGTGAGAGTGGACAACCTTGTTTTATTCCTGATCTTAGTGGAAATGCTTTCAGTTTTTCACCATTAAGTATGATGTTCGATGTGGATTTGTTGTATATTACCTTTATTATGATGATGTAGGTTCCCTCTATGCCCACTTTCTGGAGAGTTTTTATTGTAAATGGGTATTGAAATTTGTCAAAAGCTTTTTCTGCATCTATTGAGATGATCATATGGTTTTTATTCTTCATTTCATTAATATGATGTATCACATTGTTTGATTTGCATATACTGAAGAATCGTTACATCCCTGGGATAAATCTCATTTGATCATGGTATATGATCCTTTTAATATGTTGTTGGGTTCTATTTGCTAGTATTTTGTTCAGGGTTTTTGCATCTATGTTAATCAGTGATATTGGACCATAATTTTCATTTTATGTGATATATTTTTCTGCTTTTGGTTTCAGGGTGATGGTGGCTTCATAGAATGAATTCGGGAGTTTTCCTCCCTCTGAAAATTTTTGGAAGAGTTTGAGAAAGATCAGTATTAGCTCTTCTCTAAATGTTTGATAGAATTTGCCTGTGAAGCCATCTGGTCTTGGATTTTGTTTGATGGAAGATTTTTAATTACAGTTTCAATTTCATTACTTGTGAAATGTCTGTTTATATTTTCTAATTCTTTCTGTTTCAGTCTTGGATAATTGTACCTTTCCAAGAATTTGTTCATTTCTTCATGGCTGTCCATTCTATTGGCATATAGTTGTTTGTAGTAGTCTCTTAAAATCCTTTGAATTTCTTCAGTGTCAGTTGTGCTTTCTCTTTTTTCATTTCTAATTTTATTGATTTATGTGCTCTCCTTTTTTTATGAGTCTGGTTAAGGGTATATCAATTATATTTATCTTTTCAAATAACCACCTTTTAGTTTTACTAACCTTTGCTGTTGCTTTTTCATTTCTATTTCATTTATTTCTGCTCTGATCTTTATGATTTCCTTCCTTCTACTGAGTTTGGGTTTTCTTTGTTCTTCTTTTTCTAGGTGCTTTAGATGTAAGGTTAGATTGTTTATTTGAGATTTTTCTTGCCTCTTGAGGTGAGGTTGAATGGCTATAAACTTCCCTTATAGAACTGCTTTTGCTGCATCCCACAGGTTTTGGGTGGTTGTGTTTTCATTGTCATTTGTTTATATGTATTTTTAAATTTCTTCTTTGCTTTCTTCCATGATGTCTTGGTTATTTAGGAGCTCATTGTTTAGCCTCCATGTATTTGTGGGTTTTACAGTTTTTTTTTGTTTTTTTGTTTTTTTTTTCCTGTAACTGATTTCCAATCTCATAGCATTGCAGTCAGAAAAGATGCTTGATACGATTTCAATTTTCTTAAATTTTCCGATCCTTGATTTGTGACCCAAGGTGGGATCTATCTTGGAGAATGTTCTCTGTGCACTTGGGAAGAAAGTGTATTCTGCCACTTTCAGGTGGAATGTTCTATAAATACCAATTAAATCTGTCTGGTTTATTGTATCATTTAAAGCTTGTGTTTCTTTATTTATTTTCTGTCTGAATGATCTCTCTATTGGTGTAAGTAGGGTGTTAAATTTCCCTACTATTATTGTGTGACTGTCAATTTCTTTCATGGTTGTTAGCATTTGTCTTATGTATTGAGGTGCTTCTATTTTGGGTGCATAAACATTTATTATTGTTATATCTTCTTCTTGGATTGATCCTTTTATCATTATGTAGTGTCTTTCCCTATCTCTTGTAACAGTCTTTATATTAAAGTCTATTTTATCTCATATAAGTATTGTTACTCCAGCTTTCTTTTGATTTCCATTTTCATGGAATATCTTTTTCCATCCTTTCACTTTCAATCTGTGTGTTTCCCTAGGTCTTATGTGGGTGCCCTCTAGACAGCATATATATAGGTCTTCTTTTTGTATCTATTCAGCCAGTCTCTGTCTTTTGGTTGGAGCCTTTAATCCATTTACATTCAAAGTGATTTTCAATATGTATGTTCCCATTACCATCTTCTTAACTGTTTTGTATTTGTTTTTGTGAGTCTTTTTCTTTTCTTGTTTTTCCCTCCAGAGAAGTTTCTTTAACATTTGTTATAAAGCTGGTTTTGTGGTGCTGAATTCTCTTAGCTTTTGCTTGTCTGTAAATCTTCTGATTTCTCTGTCGAATCAGAATGAGATCCTTGCTAGGTAGAATAATGTTGGTTGTAGGTTTTTCTCTTTCATCACTTAAAGTATATCCTGCCTCTCCCTTCTGGTCTGCCAATTTTCTGACGAAAAATCAGCTGATCACCTTATCGGGATTCCTTTGTATATTATTTTTTGTTTTTCCCTTGCTGCTTTTAATTTTTTTTTAATTTAATTTTTGTTAGTTTGATTAATATGTGTCTTATTGTGTTTCTCCTAGCATTTATCCTGTAAGGGACTCTGTGTTTCCTGAACTTGGGTGACTATTTCCTTTCCCCTGTTAGGGAAGTTTTCCACTATAATCTCTTCAAATATTTTCTCAGACCCTTTCTTTTTCTCTTTTTCTTCTTGGACCCTTATAATTTGAATGTTAGTGCATTTAGTGTTGTCTCCAAGGTCTTTGAGATTGTCTTTAATTCTTTTAATCTTTTTTTCTTTATTCTGCTCCTCTGCAGTTATTTCTACCTTTTTGTCTTCTGGTTCCCTAATTCGTTCTTCTATCTCAGTTATTCTGTTATTGATTCCTTCTAGTGTATTATTCATTTCAGTTATTGTGCTGTTCATCTCTGTTCTTTAGTTCTTCTAGATCTTTGTTAAAATTTTCTTGTATTTTCTCAATCCATGCCTCCATTCTATTTCTGTGATTCTGAGTCATCTTTACTATCTTTACTCTGAATTCTTTTCCAGGTAGATTGCCAATTTCCTTTTCATTTATTTGGGTTTATAGGTTTTTACCTTGTTCCATCGTCTCTGACATATTTTTTTGCCAACTCACTTTTTTTTTTTTTTTTGATGGTTCGGATTGTGTTCTTGTCTTATTGTTGTTTAACTTGAGGCTCCCATAACGAGTTTGTCAGCTGTTGAGATGACAAGACTGAGATTCCTGGTGCTGGGATGAGGACCTCCAGGAGACCTCATTCTGATTAATATTCTCTGGGGTCTGAATTTCTCTGTTAGTCCAGTGGTTTGGACTCAGAACTCCCACTGCAGGAGCTTCACACAACCCCTGGCTTGTGAACAAAGATCGCACAAGACATGTGGGGTGGAAAAAAGGAGAACAATAACAATGAGTAAAAAATAAAATTAGAGTAGGAAACTTACAGATATGTTAGAAAGAATATAAAAATAAAACTGTAGATGAAACAACTGGAAGGTAAAACAGAACCACAATAGTAAAAAAAGAGAAGAAAAAAAAGGTGGAAGTGGCCTTGGCTGTGGAGGGTGGGGTCTAGGAATGGTTGGGCCTTGGGTGGTGGCCATGGCCTATTCTTAGGACTCACAGGGCTGGAAAAAGCCCTGGGGGGTGTGCAGGGGGGGGCTTAGTTTCAAAAGAACAGAAGGGACCCAGGCATTCCTCATGACACTTGTCTCAGAGGACAGGGGCCCTCACATGGGAGCCCAGCAGGCTTCCTGGAGCCGAGTGGGTGAGGCAAACACACTCTGCTCCTCTCTCACTCCTGCAGTCCTGGATGATTTCTCCCACCTGCCTCCCATGTTCTCCGCCAGCCTCTCTCCTATGCTCCCAGGACCAACACAGCCCAGAGGGGGTCTCTGAAGACATAAGACCCAGCCTGTGAGATAGGCAGACTTTCCTGCCAGATTGGGCATGGGAAGCGCTGAGTGCACTCTCCTCTGATCCAAGCTCCTGAGGGTCCCTCTAGGCGTGGGAACCCCTACCCCCTCTCAGCCACCCATCAGGGGCACCAGTCCTGTCTGGCCTCCACTTCTCCTCCCCCATCAGTCACCCCACATCTTACCATTCGCTTGTGGGTTCCTTGCATCTCCTTGGACGTCGAGGTCCCCTACCAGTGTCCGGCAGTTGCCCTAGTTGTGGGGAGATGTAAACTCCGTGTCTACTCACACCACCATCTTGACTCTGACTCTCACATATTATATCTTTAGTGCTTCAAAAATGCATTGTACAAAGCATTACATTTCACCAATATGCAGTATGCTTTACATGAGGAAGTAATTAAACTGAGAACTAATATGAAGAGTAAATGATACTTATGAAATCCAGGTGAGGGTGGTAGAGAAGAAGAAAATGTTTCAGGAAGAGTAGGGTAGCCAGATTTATCAAATAAAAATGGAGAATATACTTCTGCCTCTGGAAAAATGGAATAGACATACTTTTCCCTATTCTTTCTGCAAAATACAATTAAAAACATTGGTTATATTAAAAAAAAAAAAACCTTGGTTATTACATATAAAATGAATATCAGAAGACTGAAAGGTAGAGAGAATTCAGAATGGATAGGAACCACAGAACCCAAAGACTAACATGGTTCTGAGTTCCCTGAATTTACTTTTTATCTTAGTCATCCTGTATTTGGAGTTGAAGAGCCCAGAAAACCGGAAATGCCAATGGCCCAAACAAAAGCCTGCTCTCTCTAACCAAAAGACCAGGAAAGGTGCTGGCTAGGAAGAGTTAAATCTTTAGAAAATAACTACTTTACTGCTCCCAAATACCACGGAAAAATGTGTGGTCCCATCCCCACTCATTCTACTTAGAAAAGGCTGATCAAGGAGTCTAGATGTCTACTTCTTTTTTTTTTTTTTTAGCATTCTTAAAAAAAAAAAAAACTTTTGTGGAGTATAGTTGACTTACAATGTTGTGTTAGTTTCAGGTGTATAGCAATGTAAGTCAGTTATACATACACAAATATCCACTCTTTTTTAGATTCTTTTCCAATATAAGCCATTACAGTGTATTTAGTAGAGTTCCCTGTACTATATAGTAGGTCCTTATTAGTTATTTATTTTATATATAATAGTGTGTATATGTCAATCCCAATCTTCCAATTTATCCCTCCTCCCCTCTTACACCCTGGTAACCATAAGTTTGTTTTCTACATCTGTAACTCTATTTCTGTTTTGTAGATAAGTTTATTTGTAACCTTTTTTAGAATCCACAAATAAGCAATATCATATGATATTTGTCTTTCTCTGTCTGACTGTCTGACTTACTTCACTCAGTACGATGATATCTAAGTCTATCCATGTTGCTGCAAATGGCATGATTTCATTCATTTTTATGGCTGAGTAATATTCCATTGTATAATATATATGTACTGCATCTTTTTCATCCATTCCTCTGTTGATAGACATTTAGGTTGCTTTCATGTTCTGATTATTGTAAATAGTGTTGCAATAAAGATTGGGATGAAGGTATCTGTTTGAATTATGGTTTTCTCCAGATATACACCCAGGAGTGGGATTGCTGGATCATATGGTAGCTATATTTTTAGTTTTTTAAGGAACCTCCATACTGTTCTCCATAGTGGCTGTACCAATTTGCATTCTCACCAAGAGTGTAGGAGGATTCTGTTTTCTCCAAGGTCCACCACTAATATTGTGTTATTGTCAATTTCCCCTTTTATGGCTGTTAGCAATTGTCTTTTATAATGAGATGCTCCTATGTTGGATGCATAAAAATTTAAAGTTGTTATATCTTCCTCTTGGATTGATATCTTGATCATTATGTAGTGTCCTTCCTTGTCTCTTGTAACAGTCTTTATTTTAAAGTCTATTTTTTCTGATATGAATATTACTACTCCAGTTTTCTTTTGATTTCCATTTGCATGGAATATCTTTTTCCATCCCCTTACTTTCAGTCTGTATGTGTCCCTAGGTCTAAAGTGGGTTGCTTGTAGACAGCATATATATGGATCTTGTGTTTGTATCCATTCAATCAGACAGATCTTTTGGTTGGAGCATTAATCCATTTACATTTAAGGTAATTATTAACATGTGTGTTCCTATTGTCATTTTCTTAACTGTTTTGAGTTTGTTTTTGTAGGTCCTTTTTCTTCCTTTCCTCTTTTGTTCTCTTCTCTTGTGTTTCCTGCCTAGCAAGTTCCATTAACATTTGTTGTAAAGCTGGTTTGGTGGTGCTGAATTCTCTTAGCTTTCACTTGCTTGTAAAGCTTTTCTTTTTTTTTTCTTAAACATCTTTATTGGAGTATAATTGCTTTACAATGCTGTGTTAGATTCTGCTTTACAACAAAGTGAATCAGTCATACATATACATATGTTCCCATATCTCTTCACTCTTGCATCTCCCTCCCTCCCACCCTCCCTATCCCACTCCTCTATGTGGTCACAAACCACCTAGCTGATCTCCCTGTGCCATGTGGCTGTTTCCCACTAGTTATCCACCCTACATTTGGTAGTGTATATATGTCCATGCCACTCTCTCACTTTGTCACAGCTTACCCTTCCTCCTCTCCATATCTTCAAGTCCATACTCTAGTAGGTCTGTGTCTATATTACCAGCTTACCCTCAGGCTCTTCATGACATTCTTTTTTCTTAGATTCCATACATATGTGTTAGCATATGGTATTCGTTTATCTCCTTTTGACTTCACTCTGTATGACAGACTTCAGGTCCATCCAGCTCACTACAAATAACTCAATTTCATTTCTTTTTATGGATGAGTAATATTCCATTGTATATATGTGCCACATCTTCTTTATCCATTCATCGAATTATGGACACTTAGATTGCTTCCATGTCCTGGCTATTGTAAATAGAGCTGCAATGAACATTTTGGTACATGACTCTTTTTGAATTATGGTTTTCTCAGGTTATATGCCCAGTAGTGCAATTGCTGGGGTGTATGGTAGTTCTATTTGTTGTTTTTTAAGGAACTTCCATACTGTACTCCATAGTGGCTTTATCAATTTACATTCCCACCAGCAGTACAAGAGTGTTCTCTTTTCTCCACACCCTCTCCAGCATTTATTGTTTCTAGATTTTTTGATGATGGCCATTCTGACCAGTGTGAGATGATATCTCATTGTAGTTTTGATTTGCATATCTCTAATGATTAATGATGTTGAGCATTCTCTCATGTGTTTATTGGCAATCTGTATATCTTCTTTGGAGAAATGTCTATTTAGGTCTTCTGCCAATTTTGGATTGGGATTTTTTTGTTTGTTTCTTTGTTATTGAGCTGCCTGAGCCGCTTGTAAATTTTGGAGATTAATATTTTGTCACTTGCCTATTTTGCAAATATTTTCTCCCATTCGGAGGGTTGTCTTTTGGTCTTGTTTATGGTTTCCTTTGCTGTGCAAAAGCTTTTAAGTTTCATTAGGTCCCATTTGTTTACTTTTGTTTATATTTCCATTACTCTAGGAGGTGGGTCAAAAAGTATCTTGCTGTGATTTATGTGATAGTGTTCTGCCTATGTTTTCCTTTAAGATTTTTTTTTATTTGTTTGTTTTTAACATCTTTATCGGAGTATAACTGTTTTACAATGGTGTGTTAATTTCTGCTTTACAACAAAGTGAATCAGTTATATATATACATATGTTCCCATATCTCTTCCCTCTTGCATCTCCCTCCCTCCCACCCTCCCTATCCCACTCCTTTAGGTGGTCACAAAGCACCGAGCTGATCTCCCTGTGCTATGCAGCTGCTTCCCTCTAGCTATCTATTTTACATTTGGAAGTGTATATATGTCCGTGCCAATCTTTCACTTCATCACAGCTTACCCTTCCCCCTCCCCATATCCTCAGGTCCATGCTCTAGTACTTCTGTGTTTTATTCCCATCCTACCACTAATCTCCTCATGACATTTCTTTTCTTAGATTCCATATATATGTGTTAGCATACCATATTTGTTTTTCTCCTTCTGACTTACTTCACTCTGTATGACAGACTCCAAGTCTATCCACCTCATTACAAATAACTCAGTTTCATTTCTTTTCATGGCTGAATAATATTCCATTTAAGAGTTTTATAGTGTCTGGCCTTACATTTAGGTCTTTAATCCATTTTGAATTTAATGTTTTGTATGATGTTAGGGAGTGTTCTAATTTCATACTTTTACATGTACCTGTCCAGTTTTCCCAGCACCACTTATTGAAGAGGATATCTTTTCTCCACTGTATATTCTTGCTTCCTTTGTCAAAGATAAGGTGACCATATGTGCATGGGTTTATCTCTGGGTTTTCTATCCTGTTCCATTGATCTATATTTCTGTTTTTGTGCCAGTACCATACTGTCTTGATTACTGTAGCTTTGTAGTTTATTCTGAAGTCAGGGACCCTGATTCCTCCAGCTCCATTTTTCGTTCTCAAGATTGCTTTAGCTATTCTGGGTCTTTTGTGTTTCCATACAAATGAGATCCTTGCTGGGTAGAGGAATCTTAGCTATAGGTTTTTCCCTTTCATCTCTTTAAATATTCTGCCATGCCATTCTGGCCTGCATATCTTCTGCTGAAAAATCAGCTGATAAACTTATGTGGATTCCCTTGTATGTTATTTGTTGCTTTTCCCTTGTTTCTTTTAATATTTTTTCTTTGTATTTAATTTTTATTAGGTTGATTAATATGTGTCTCCACATGTTCCTCCTTGGGTTTATCCTGTATGAGACTCTTTGCCCTTCCTGGACTTGGGTGATTGTTTCCTTTCCCATGTTAGAAATGTTTTCAACTATAATCTCTTCACATATTTTCTCAGGCCCTTTCTCTTATTATTCTATAGGGAAATTATAGGGAACCCTATAATTTGAATGTTGTTGTGTTTAATGTTGTTCCAGAAGTCTCTGAGACTGTCCTTATTTCTTTTCATTCTTTTTATGTATTCTGTTCCACAGCAGAGATTTTCACTATTCTGTCTCTCAGGTCAGTTATTCATTCTTCTGCCTCAGTTATTCTACTATTGATTCCTTCTTGTGTATATTTCATTTCAGTTATTGTATTGTTCATTTCTCTTTGTTTGTTCTTTAATTCTTCTAAGTCTTCATTATACACTTCTTCTATCTTTTTTATCCATGCCTCCATTCTTTTTCTGAGATCTTGGATCATCTTTATTATCATTACTGTCAATTATTTTTCAAGTAGATTGCCTATCTCCTCTTCATTTAGTTTTTCTTGTAAGTTTTTATCTTGCTCCTTCATCTGCAAGATATTTCTTTGTCTTCTCATTTTGTCAGACTTACCGTGTTTGTTGTCTTCTTTCTACAGGCTGCAGGATTGTAGATCCTCTTGCTTCTGGTGTCTGTCCCCTGTTGGGTGAGCTTGGTCCAGAGGCTTGTGCTGTTATCCCCTTGATAAGGAATTTGCTGTTGTTATGACCAGAGGCTGACTTGGATATTCAGCAGGGCCTCCCCTTTTCTGCGGTTATCACTGCCCTTTGAGTGACAGGGCCTGCTCCCTAGTTGTTGGAGTAGTGACCCCAGATGTATTTCTTACCTGTTTTTCTGATATGAAGTGTGAGGTAGGTGGGACTGGAACACTCCCACTGGGAAAGAAGCCACTGAGTGTTCCTCCTCTGGAGTTGTTCATCTATGAATGTGCTCTGCTGTGTCCACTTTCACCACTTTTGTGTGGGCTCACACAGTATACTCTTTTTGCACTTCTCTTGGTCCCACCTTAACTATGGGTGTGCTGGCAATTGGCCCTAGTGACTCTCAGGCCTGTTGTTTACACCAGGCAATGGGCAGAGATCCACTGAAGTCAGATCCCAAGACTGCAGTAGTTGTGCACCTGGACCTGCTATGTGAGCTATGGAGGCAGCTCAGACTCTGGCCTGGATGAACCCCCACATGTACATGTCCACAAAGCCCACAGCTGCTAAAGCCAGATCCATCACAGCTGTAGGAGCACTTGTTCTTTCAGAGGTTTTGCAAGTGCTGAATTTAGGAAGCCATCAACAGAGGTGTAAATCCATTGTTCGTGCAGCCATGAGGAGTGATTTCAGCTCTTCTTCCTTAGTCACATGGCCTCTGGGGCTCAAGTGTTGTTTCAGCCCCTTGTCTACATGTGTTCCTCCCACTGTTGTCTGCTCCAGAGGTTGCCAGAGCACACAAGACCATCAGGAAGGAAGGAGCTGAGGCTGCAATCAAGATGTGCAGGTTGCCCAGGTGGGAGTGTGTTAGGGTAGGGATTGGAATTCATGAGCTCATCAGGCAACAATAAGGAAGAGCATGTAGCCCAAGATTGTTGGGGGAGGAGGCAAAGGCAGTGAGCCATGAGCTGGCTCCAGCAGGAGCCCTCTTTAGTGCCCATGGAGGCAGCACCTGGCGCATGAGGAGAGAGGCTACAGTGGTGGCCCCACCCATTGTGCATCACTCAACAATGGCCCTTCAATTCTTGTTTGTCTGGACTTACTCCACGAGCATTCCCAGTTGTGGAACTCCTCACTGCCATCCCCTCAGGCTGTCTCCTCACAGCCACAGCAGTTCCTTCCCTGGGTCTGCTCTCTAAACCCCATGTTCCAGCACCCAGCCCCCATGTGCACTGGCAGACACCCATTTCAGGCTGGGGTGCACAATGCTGTGGCACAGACCATCAGTGTAGGTCTCACTCTGTCCTGTTGTCACAGAGTTGTTGCTAGGCTCTCCTCTGAGCCCCATAAGACTCCTCTTCTGTCCCAGCTGATCTCCTCACCAGTGAGGGGACATCCCCAGATGCGGGGACCTCTCCTCACCTTCAGCTGCCTACCAGGGGTGCAGGTCCTATCCTGCCTCCTCTCCTCTTCTTTGTCTCTTCTTCTTTCTTTTGTCTTACCTGGTTTTGTGGGGAACTTTTTAGGTGTCCAAGGTCCTCTGCTAGTGTTCAGCAGTTGTTCTGTGAGAATTGTAGATGTATTTGTAGATGTATTCTTAATGCATTTGTGGGGAGAGATGAATTCCATGTCCTCTTATTCCTCTTACATCTTGATGGCACCTCCACTTGAGTTGTAATTGCATGAGGCTATAATGAGATACCTTCTCATTTTTACCAAGGTAGTTTCAGAGATGGTAAAATAGGGTTTCAGACTTCCATCCCTGATGTCTGGTAATAAGAGATGATGTGAGAAACCTAGACATTCATCCTGACACACAGGTAACAAAGCACCACTCCACATCTCCACTGAGGTAGTGTCAGATGTGGCCTAGTGGAAAGTCAGGATTTTCACCTTCACTGAGCAGTATCAAGGCCATGCTTTACTGTGGTTTCAGTAGAAACTATATGGGGAACAATAATTGCCTTTCCCACTCAGCATTAATAAGGAGACACCTTTTCCTTCATCTATCCATTTTTGTGTGTGTGTGTGTGTGGTACGTGGGCCTCTCACTGCTGTGGCCTCTCTCATTATAGAGCACAGACTCCGGATGTGCAGGCTCAGTGGCCATGGCTCATGGGCCCAGCCACTCCATGGCATGTGGGACTTTCCTGGACCGGGTCATGAACCCTGTCCCCTGCATCAGCAGGCAGACTCTCAACCACTGCGCCACCAGGGAAGCCCTATCCATCCATCTTGAATGGCAATGAAGAGAGTGTGGGAAATTGGGACTTTTACCTGTATTGGAAGCAATTAGGTATCAACTCTCCTTCCCTTGCTAATGCAGTGTTACAGGAAGTCAGTTAAAACAAAGGACTTAAATATGATCTTGAGTCTCATTAAAAAAACAAAACAAAACAAAACAAATATTCAAGATGCATTTGAAAATCATTTTTTCATACTATGAACCAGAAAGATCTCAAAGTGAAAAAAAAATCAATAGATGCAAACATCTAGAAGATAAAGTTATAGTTACCTAAAGGACTATGATAAAAATGTTTTAATGATTAATTATGAACACACACACACATGAGGCAAATGGAAAAATAGAACTCTTCAATAAAAAATTACTCATCAAAAAAAAAAAAATAGAATATATAAGAAAGAACCAAGTGGACATTGTAGAAATGAATACAATAACTGACATATAATGCTCAATGGATGGACTCAACAAAAGAATGGAGGAGACAGAGGGGAAAATATAGTAAACTGGAATATAAAACAATAAAAATTACCCAATGTGAACAGCAAAGAAACTCATGCCAAGACACATTATAATTAAAATGAAAACTAAAGGCAAAAATATCTTGAAAGTACTCTGATAAAAATGCCACCTTACTTACTGGATAAGAATAATTGGAATGACTCTATATCTCATCAGAAATGAAAGAACTGTCAACCAAGGATATTATACCCAGAAAAATATCCTTTGGAAATTATGGGAAATTTAAGATGTTTTCAGATGAAGGAAAATTAAGAGAAGTGATTGCCAGAAGACATAATCTAGGGAATGTATAAAGGAAGTTTTCTAAAGAGAAAAGAAACAGTATAGGAAGTATAACTTGAATATCTGGAATAAAAAAGATTATGGTAAGAAAAACATGGACAAATACAATAGGCTTTCTTTCTTCTCTTGAGTTTTCTAAACTATGTTTGATGATTGAAACAAGAAATATAACATTATGTGATGTTCTAAATATGTGTAGAGAAAATATTTAAGGCGATTTTAACATAAAAAGTGAAGGGAAAGGAGCAAAAATGTAGGTAAGATTTTTATGCTTCATCCAACTGGGAAAATAACAACATCAAAAGACTATAATTAGTTGTATTTTTATAATTTAATAATTAGAGCAAACACTAAAAGTGTGATGTAAATAGTTACACTTAAAAACACTTCAGATAAAGTAGAATTCAAAAAGTGTTCCCTTAACCCTCAAAAAAGGCAGAAAAAAAAAGAAAGCAAAGAAACAGAGAGAACAAAGGAAACAACAACAAAAATAGACTGTCAGACTTCAGTCTTAACACAGCAAAATTATATTAATTATAAATGGACTAAAAATACCTCAAGTAAAAGGTAAAGATTGGCAGTCAATTAAAAAATATGAAAACAGCATTCTTATGGAATGCTGATTATATGGAATAATCTGTGTGAAATTTTTGAAAATTATAAAGTACTATAGAATTTAAAGAATCTTTCATTCAATAAAAAATATTATCCAACTATATGCTGTCTATACAAAAATTACTTGTAACATAATGATACAGGCAGATTGAATGTAAAAGGATGGACTAAGATATGTCCTGAAAAGTTTAATCAAAAAAGTGGTAGTGGCTAATTTCATAACAGATAAAGTAAAATTCAGAGCTAATAAAATTATCTAAAGGCAGAGGAACATCGTATAATGATGAAAATATCAATCTACCAATAAAGTATAGCAATTCTAAATGTGTATGCACCAAACAACAGTGATGCCAAATATGAAAAATAAAAACTAATTGAATTGAAAGAAGAAATAGACAAATCCATAATATACTTGGGGACTTCAACAAAACCTCACTGAACAGTTGATAGAATAACTGGACAAAAAAATTAGTAAGGATGTAGAAAACTCAAAAATAACATCAATCACAGGGCATTTATTGAACACTTGAAAGCAGCAGAATATATATTCTTTTCAAGTGTCCACAGAGCATATATCAAGTTAGACCGTATCTTGGTTCATAAAACAAACCTTGATATATGTAAAAAAATTGAAATGTGATTCTTGGACTACAATGGAATCAAAAGAGAAATCAATAAGAAAAAGATAACTGGAAAAATCTCCAAACACTTGGAAAATGAATCGCCTGTGGATCAAAGAATCCTAAAGGGAAATGAAAAAATAATATTGAAATAAATGAAAATGAAAACACTACATCAAAATTTGTAGAATACAGCTACAATAGCATTTCAAGGAAAATGTATAACACTAGATGTATACATTAGGAAAGAGAAAAAATGTCATACCAATAATTTAAGATCCTGCTACAAGAACTTAGAAGATCAGAATAAACAAAAGTAAGGGAAATAAATAAATAAACAATGAATATAAGAGCAAAAATAAGTGAAATCAATAAAGGCAAATAGTAGAGAAAATCAGTGAAACAGAGTCAGTTGTTTAAAAAAATTAACAAATTTTTAGCCAAACTGATAATAAAGAGAGGACAAAAATTACCAATGCCAAGAGTGAACTGGTATATCATTGCAGATAATGCAGACATCAAAAAAATAATAAGGATAACTACAAACAATTTTATACACATATATTTTAAAACTTAAACAGGGCTTCCCTGGTGGTGCAGTGGTTGAGAATCTGCCTGTCAATGCAGTGGACATGGGTTCGAGCCGTGGTCTGGGAAGATCCTACATGCCGTGGAGCAACTGGGCCCATGAGCCACAATTACTGAGCCTGCGCATCTGGAGCCTGTGCTCCACAAGAGAGGCTGCAATAGTGAGAGACCCACACACCATGATGAAGAGTGGACCCTGCATGCCACAACTAGAGAAAGCTCTCACACAGAAACAAAGACCCAACACAGCCATAAATAAATAAATTAATTAATTAATTTAAAAAAACTTAAACAAATGGAACTTTACTTTGAAAAACACTAACTACCACTACTCACTCAATATGAAATAGATCATTTGAATAGTCCTAGTAATGAAATTGACTTCAGAACTTTGCAATTCCCCAAAGAGAACTCTCCTGACCTACATGGATTCACTGAAGTATTCTACCAAATGTTTAAGGATGAAATGATTTGAACATTCTACTATCTCTTACAGAAAATAGAAGTTGAAGGAATACTTCTAACTTAGTTTATAAGGCCAGCATTACTCTGACACAAAAAGCAGATAATGTCAATCTGAAGGGAAAACTACAGATTAATATCTCCCATGAACATTGATGCAAAAATCATCAAAAATTTAGCAAATTAAACAATGTATAGAATCTTTAGTGTGATGAAGTTTATTCCATAGATACAAGGCTGATTCAATGTTCAAAAATAAATAAATGTAATCCACCACAGTGGTGGGCTAAAGAAGAAATATTTATGATCATATAAATTGATTCATGAGAAGTATTTGACAAAATTCAACATTCATTTATGATAAAAACTCACAGAAAAGTAGGAATAAGGGGAAATTTTCATAACTTGGTAAAGAACACCTACAAAATAACTGTAGCTAACATTATACTTGTAGTAAAAGACTGAATACTTTCTCCCTAAGATCATGAATGAGACAGGGGTATTTGGTCTCACCACTCTTACTCAACATAATGCTGGAAGTTCTAGGGAGTGCAATGAGGCAAATATACAAATATCTAAATAAAAGATAAGAAAGAAGACAAAAAACTGTCCATATTTCCAGACAACATGATCATTTATGTAGAAAATGCCAAGAATTCTACAAAAAAAGAGGAAGAAAAATGAAAAAAAGAAAATAAAAGAATCCTAGAACTATTAAGTGGGTTCAACAAAGTCACAAGATGTATCAATAAGATAAATATATTGAAATTAATTAAATTTCTATATACTAGCAATAATCATGCAACCACAAAAATTAAATATTCAATGCTATTTACAATTGTTGAAAAGATGAAGTTTTAAAGTATCAGTCTAACAAAATCTGTACTGGACTTGTATTCTGAGAACCATACAATGTTTAAAAAAATGAATCAAAGACCTAAACAAAGAGGAAGATGTACAGTGTTTATGTATTGGAAGACTCAATGTATTAAAGATTACAATTCTTCTTTAATTGATATATAGGTTTAACAAAATTTTAACCAAATTACAGCAAGATTTTTGTCAATTTGCAGAAGATTATTCTAAAATTTCTATGGAAAGGTAAAGAAACTAGAATAGCTAAAAAGTTTTGAAAAAGAAGAAAAAAGTAGGACGAAACCATTTACTCAACTACTCAGCTAATCCAGCTACTCAAGACTTACATAGCTACAGTAATCAATATTGTGTGGTATTGGTGGAGAGATAAACACATAGATCAATGGCACAGAATACAGAACCTGGAAATAGACCCAAACATATATGCCCAACTGACATACATCAAAAATATGTAATATATGGTATATATCATATATATATATATATATATATATATATATATATATATATATATGCAAATAAATAAAGGAAAATAGTCATACCAGCAAATGATGCTGGAGAAATTAGGCATCCATAGGCAAAAACCAAAAAAACAAAAAAACCCACAAAAAACAAAGAAAACAAAAAAAACACCTTGATCTAGTCTCATACTTTATACAAAAGCTAACTGAAAACAGATCACAGACTTAAACGCAAATCGTAGAAACTTAAAACTTTTAGAAAAAGATAGGAATAAAAATATTCTTAGGTATATAGATCTGGATAAAGAGTTCTCATATTTTAAGCTAAAAGCATGATCTATAAAAGAAAACATTAATAAGTTTGACTTCCTCAAAATTAAAATCCTTAATTCTGTGAAATATCCTGTTAAGAGGATAAAAAGACAATCTGTAGAGTGGGAGAAAGTAGGTGCAAACCAGATACCTGACAAAGGACTATTGTCTAGTCTATATAAAAACCCCTCAAATTTCAAAAGTAAATAAACAATCTTATCAGAAAATGGGCAAAGAAACAGATATTTTATCAAAGAGGTCATGAAAATGGCAAACACATGAAAAGTTCGATAACATTAACACCACAGTGAGATATCACTACACACCTATCAGAATGGTAAATAAATATATAAATAAATAAAGTGACAACACCAAATGCTGGAGAGTAGCGGAGACACTGTGTAGGTACCTGGTGGGAATGTAAAATGGTGGAGCCACTCTTTAAAACAATTTAGCAGTTTCTTAAAAAACTGACAAGCAACTATCATAAGACTCAGCAATTAAAATTATATTCTTAGTCATTTATCTCAGAAATGAAGACCTATATGCACACAAAACTCCATATACAAATGTTTGTTATATTCTTATTTGTAATGGCTCCACAGTGGAAACAACCCAGATGTCCTCCAATGCATGAATAATTAAAATGTGATATATCCATATTATGGAACACTCTTCAGCAATAGAAAGAGATGAAGTTTTCATACACACATACAATGAACTGTTCATTCATGAGCAACCTGGATGAATCTCCAGAAGATTATACTGCATGAAAAAAATCCAGTTACAAAAAGCTACATGCTGTATGATTCAATTTATATAACATTCATGAAATTACAAAATTATGGAAGTAGAGAACAGATGATTGGCTGTTTGGAGTTAAGGAGGGGATGGGGTAAGAAGAAAGTAATTGTGGCTATAAAAGAGCACCATAAGGGATCCTTGTGGTGATGGAAATATTCTATACTTTGACTGTATTGTCAATATCTTGGTTGTGATATTATAATTTGAAAGATATGATCATTGGAGGAAACTGAGTAAAGGGTGCAAGGAGCCTTGCTGTTTTATTTCTTACACTTTACAATATAACTAAAATTATCTCAAAATAAAATGTTTAATTAAAAGCATAGGAGTTAGGGATTAATATATACACACTATTATATATAAAATAGATAATCAACAATGACCTCCTGTATAGCACAGGGAACTCTCCTCAATATTCTGTGATAACCTATATAGGAAAAGAATTTGAAAAAGAATGGATATATGTATATGTATAACTGTATCACTTGGCTATACACCTGAAACTAACACAACATTGTAAATCAACTATACTCCAAAATAAAATAAACATTAAATAAAAAAATAAAAACATAGGATGTCCAATTTAATTTGAATATTTCATGGGACATACAATAAAAAACATTTATTACTTGTCTGAAATTAAAATTTGACTAGGTCGTCTATATTTTACCTGGCATTCCTGGGACAGAAGACATCTCCTATGCCATGTTTCTGTGACATGGAGACCGTGGTATATTGAGAAGTAAAAATGTGTGCATTTTCAGGGCACAGCAAATAAAATAAGGTGTGTTTAGCTAAGTTACTTAGTCTCCTAAACACAACCTCTGTTTTGAGGCTGGAGTATGTGAGTCCATGTACCTAATCAATGTTGTTTTCATGCTAGTTCTTCACAGAGAAGGGAGAGATACATGTGTGTTTATGTGAAAGCAGCATTTCTTTCAATAAATGATTTGACATACAGACTTCTTTGCCTTCCTCTTCTCTTTCTCTCTCTCTCTAATTTTTGCTCTTACTCTCTCTTTTACTAATTCTATAAAGTAATAGTCTATGTGTTAGCAGAACTTAGAACTGAAGCAAAAGCTGGATTTAAAAAGTAATAATTTTTATTTTATTCCAGCTTATGCCTTATACATTATTTATTCCTGCTATAATATTCCAAGAGTTATCTCTTCCCCCAATTGTTCATAAACACCCTTTCAGAGCTTTAGCTTGACCCAAAGCATCCTGGAAGATGAGTCATTTAAACTCACTCTCTTTAACTTCTTTGCACAGAGGTCTCCTCCTTTTCACAAATCCAACCCTCCAGTCTGGGAATTCTAGAGCAGATATACTCGAGGCTTGCTAGTCCTTGAAAACCCTACAGAAAACAAAAGATTATTTACGGTTTTTACTCTAAGAAATAGAGCAGACTTTGCTTACCAGAAAACACTGTAAGGAACATGCCAGAATCTGCAGATGCATCTTCAGCTGCTGGTCACGTTGGAGGCGGTGGGACTGTTCCTGCCCTCCAAGCAGTATGACACACAGATGCCATGTAGACATCTTCAAGAATGAGACTTTGGCTTATCAGTCATCTCTGCCACTCTTGAGTCTGCTCTGGGTATTGTGTTCATCAGGTATCTCTCCTATCAATTCGTCTGAGCTTTTCTTTTGTTAAGAGCAACTTTCTTTTCTCTGAGCTATTGCTTGCCTAGAATTTTCATAATAAACTTGAATCAACATGAACAATTTGCAAGGAATATAGAACGACAATGTTCTATATATATCAAAGTTATACCTTCTCATCTTCGTGTCACACAAATAATGAAGAGTGAGTGATAACATAGTATGTGCAGTGCTATGGCACTGCATTGTTACAGAGTAATATAAAGGAGCCCCACAGAACCTGTGAAGCAGGGGGCCAGTGAGAGCTGTGAACACTTTGTGCTGTTTGGTACTATAGCTATTTGGCAAAGTTTAGAACAGGGTGACCCGAAGTCTATGTCTATAGCACATGCTCACAAATAAACAGAGAAGGTAAATAGAAATATCTTCCTCCCTTCACCTTGCCAGCTGATGACAAGGAGCAAATCTATCCTCATTACTTCTTGGTATGGACTTTATGGAGTATATTTTTAACCAGAGCAGAAAGGGCTTTACCTCGGAATAGCAATTTTTATCAAACTAAAACCTCTGCATGAATTTCTGATGTAGCAGTCAGTAGGCATTGATCATAAAGAGCTTGATGAAAGACAGATGGGTACAGTTTTGAAGCTTGGTCAAGAGAGCCATTTCATTGCCAAAAATAATGAGAGTGGTGCCTGATACTGGGATTGGCACATGGTATGGACACTCAATAAACATTTGTTGAGTGAATGAACCAGAAGGAAAAGAGGAAAGCTCTGAAGACAAGCTTCCCCCACTTTATGATTTTGCCAACACCAAGCATACATAAAATCATAAATGCTTTCAGCTGAAGATGATGTGTTACAGTATCTATATGTTCTCCTTTATTGACATCTGTGTTCCCCTATTCCTTTCCAGTGCTCTAAGCTACGAACAGCTTTCATTATTTCATATCTGGATGTCTTGATAATTTGCTAGAAATTTTCCCTACTCAATTTCTTCCTCTTTTCAAACTATCTACTCTGAAGCTGATCTTCACAAAGTCCAACATTTTACTTCTCATACAATTTCCCATAAATATCAATGATTCCTTATTGCCTACAGAATATAGTCCAATCACTTAAGGATTGTTTATGACTCAAACTACAATATTAAGCATATAATTTGTCCACACAATGCTTCTAATGCAATATTACTAGTCTTTTCTTTGTGCTCAAATGTGCCCTTTCCCATTCTTCTTTAAAATACTAAACTTTCTTAAAATTTCATTTTTAACTCATTGCTCTTCTCCATTAGATCTTCCCTACTTCCAATTTCCGGCACTTTGTGATCACTTTCCCTTAGAACTCCTTTAGGATTTATATTTGCACAGCTGATGTGGCACATTTCACACACTTTATCTTTCACTGCCATGTATCTTTAAAATTCTGAATTATGCTGTCACAACTAGACTGTAAGCACCTGCTTTGGGGACTCTGCTTCACAACTTTTCCTTTTTTTAACTTCAACTCTCAGCAAAATTTTGTTCATTTAACAGGGTCTCAAGAAAATATTTGCTTTTCACTCTCCAACCCCACACTCTTACATCTCATGATTCAGTGAGACATATTCCCAGAACATCATTGCAAATGTGTGGCCCACTGGTAGCAGGGAAATGATTGCATCTTTGGATGTGCTGACAGGTGGTCACCTCTCAGGACCTGCCACGTCTGTTACCAACTGATAGTCAAGAATCTTATTTCTTGTGCCTGCCTGTGCTTTAGGTACATGGAAGAAGAGGTACCAGCTCAGAGATCCTAAGTCTCCATATGCCAAATCATATCTTAAGTTTTGCAGTAAGCAACAGGACTCAGCAGGGGGATTACGCTCCCAACGGAAAGCTTGGCAGAAAAGAAGCCCATCATGTTTTTGTATGCGATGCAGACCAGTGAAGTGTCAGCTAAGGTATTTATTTTCCCCTGGGAAGCCAGTGTGATTAGATTGAATAATGTAGGAGTGTCTTAGTGCTCTCCATACTGATAGGAAAGTATGCTGTTGTTTGTATTCTGTAACAGAATATAAGAAAAGAGTGGAGAAAAGACATGGCTAAAAACACTGATTTTTTTTCTTTTGGTTAGTATAGTTTTAAACTTTTACATGAATTACCTAATTTTTTATTATGCTATTGATATATTCAGTAGACCAATGTATGTCACGGATACTATATATGTAGAGCTATATGCTAGACAGTAAGAATGGACGAAGATTCAGAGGGAAAAAAATGTTTCCTATATTAAAAAAAAAACAAAAAACTGTCAATAGAAATACAGAAGTATGAGACAAATTTTACAGGTAATGGGGTTGGGAACCCACTTATCTATTCTCTAGGATCAAGAGTCTAAATCACGTTCTGATTTGAACTTACTGGGAGGCATTGGGAAAACCATTTACCTTCTCTGAGCCTCAGTTTCCTCAGTTTTAAAACAGACATGATATTAGCCTTTTTGACAAACACATAGGATTGATATATATTATTTGATAGATGAATACTTTATGAATTATTAATATAATATGAAAATAAGATGCCTTATTTGTGTCTATTATAATAAATACTGAGGGCCTAAGCTGAGGATTGCCCAAGCTGAGAAGTGTTAGTAACAAAGGATTTTTAGAAACAACATCATTTAGGAAGAATTACTGAAGATGCAAATGGTTACTGCTGCAATAAAGTGGAGGAAGAAAGATATTTTAAATTGTAATGTATATCACAAAATTGTCTCAAAATGATATATTTAGCCAAGATGATAGTGGTGAATCTTAAGTATCAGAAAAAGTCATCAAATATCTTTATCTGACTCAGTTTAGTGTTATGTGCTAAGGATATGTTAATGATGAACCAAGCATCATTTGGCCTCCAGTTTTCAAAGAGACGGAAATAATTACATTAAATAAGACAGTTGTTTTAAGATTGACCAGAAGGGTGAAAACTATAAGACGTGCACATTTTAACTTATTTTTTTTCCTGCCTCTAATCAGATATCTCTACTTTTCTTTTAACTTCACTTAGCATTTACTTAAATTCCAACTATATTTTCCTCAGTTTCCTTTCTTCTTCTTCTTTTTTTTTTTTTTTAACCAGGATCTTTGCAGTGACAATTATCCAGTCAATGTGAATTACTCTAAAAATAAATGAACATTATAAGAACCCTTCTTTAGAACCTAAACTCTTAAATATAGTTTTGAGTTTTATAAAATATGCTAACAAATATTACTGTCAGACTTTGGATCATGCCATAGAATGAACTCCAGCATTATGGGGTAGACAGGGAAAGATCAAGATGTGAAATAAATGTGCCCCAGAGGTTAAAGAAACTTTGCCAAAATAGGATGTTCTATAGTCAGCATCTGCAAGGTCAGTTAGAGGAGGTGAGCATGTCAAAATAGGTCAGCAGAGCACCATAGTGGACAATCTGACAGATTTATCTCAATATTTATAGTTAAATAGGATAGTAGGCTGGTACAGTGGGTATAACATGTGTCTCTCATTAGGAAGCTCCATCAGGTAAGGCAGGGTCTAAATGCTAGAAGGACCAAGGTGTCAGGCCATTTGTCTGGACCCATGTCAAGGCACAAGGTGTAGTGAATTACTTGACACTTAGGTTCAAGTCTCATTCTGCACCTTTTCTGATGCTATTTTCTCTGTCTATCACACTGTTACTCACCTCCCACTGTTACCCTGCCCAACTTATTTTTCAAGAAGCCTCTCAGAGCATCTGCCAGGCTGATTCAATGCTTCTATTCTGTGAACTCATAGCATCTTTTAAACATACCATTTTTATATTGTCTTTCTTACTAACCTGTGTCTCCTTCCTCTATATCTCAGGACTTGGCACAGTGTCTTGCACAAAATATTACTCAATGTTTGAAGAATAAGATGAATGGATAAATAGATGGAAGAATGAATGGATTGATGGATGGATAGAGACAATTCTAACTTAAGAGAACCAGAAAAAAAAACTGGACATAAAGATGAAATTAGAATTGGTATTAAGGTTAATCCCAAGAATGATCAAGAATGGTGTTATAATGACTTTCAAAATTTTGTAGCAAGTGTCAGTAAATTTGTTGGCCCCAGACCACGATTGGTTCAAAGTCACAGCTGAGGTTTAGTGAGTTTTCAAAGCCCCAGAGCTGGTAAGTGACAGAGAAGAATTGAAATACAAGTCAATCTGACTCTACATATCCATGACTTTTATTTATAATGCCATGTAATTTCCCTAGGAAAGAAGGAGTATAGCACATTCACAATTAAGGTCAAAAACCTCAAAGTGTACAAACCTGTAATTGATGATGCCAATAAATCATAATTTTAATAAATGCTCCTTTCTGAAAATATTAAACAGGGCATAATATTAAACATAAATTAAACAACCAAAATGTCCTTCAGTAGATGAATGAATAAATAAACTGTAATACATCCAGACAATGGAATATTGTGGGAATGGAAGTTGGTTTGGTCAAATAATATAATGGAACAAATGGAAGCCAAGTTTCTTATTGTTGAAGTTACAATTATGGAAATGGAAAAAAAAAACATATTTATTCTAGTTATTAGACTTGGAGGTATCAGTGCAAATTAATGGAGGATGGATAGATAGAGGATAGATAGATAGACAGACAGATAGATAGATAGATAGATAGATAGATAGATAGATAGATAGATAGATAATGTGTGTGCATGTGTGTGTGTGTGTGTAAATTCTCTAGCTCTGTTCACTGAAAAGGTCTAGGAAAAGCAATAATGCAGTAGCGTTGAGAACACCTAGAGCCAATATCTTGGATTCTAACTAATATTCTCCTACTGGAAGAACCAGGAATGTTTATAGAAATGTCTGATTCTAGGACTGGGGTAAGGCCAGTATAGAAGGAGGCTTCTGTCACAATGCAAAGACGTGTTCAAAGTAGGCTGTGAGCAGGTCATAAAGATATGGAAGTCAGTTATACATATACACATGTTCCCATATCTCTTCCCTCTTGCGTCTCCCTCCTTCTCACACCTCTATGTGGTCACAAACCACCTAGCTGATCTCCCTGTGCTATGCGACTGTTTCCCACTAACGATCTATGTTACGTTTGGTACTGTATATATGTCCATGTCACTCTCTCACTTTGTCACAGCTTACCCTTCCCACTCCCCATATCCTCAAGTCCATTCTCTAGTAGGTCTGTGTCTTTATTCCCATCTTACCCCTAGGTTCTTCATGACCATTTTTTTTTTCTTTTCTTAGATTCCATATATATATATGTGTTATAAAGTAGAAACTAACACACCATTTCATTGTAAAGCAATTATACTCCAATAAAGATGTTAAAAAAAAAGAAAATTGAACCCCCCAAAAAAATAAATAAAATAAAATAAAAAAGAAAAACAAAGATATGGAAGTCAAATCCAGTGAGCCACCTATGAGCAATCTGGGGCAATTTGAGTATCAAAGTAAGTGATAGTAAGAAATTAATTCTTAAAGAGGTAGATATGAGTTTATAATATAATATAAATATATTTATAAATTATATTAGATATAATTTAATATAAACAAATTAATTAATCAATAGAAAGTTTGCTGTAGGAAATAATATTAACACCTTTTCAAATAACCTCTCCTCAAAATCATTTTATTTATAAAGGGAAAATAATATACTTATAGAGGAGAAGCTTGGCAGACACTCTAATTAATGGGTCAATATGAATATCATCATTAATGGTGCAAATTGAAATGGTGTGCTATACCTGATATGATGAAGTGAAAGCACAGCATCACTGTGTGATATTCAGTCAATGATGGATAACCTGATCTGATCATGACAAACTTAAGATATCCTCTGAAGAATATTCTGCAAAATATCTGCCTTGTAGTCTTGAAAGTGTCGAGTTTATGAAAGTCAAAGTCAGAGGAAGAAACTATTTTAGATACAAGTAGACTAAGTAAACATTAAAATTAATGCAATGTATGATTCTGAACTGTATATTTTTGCTATAAAAGACATTATTAATACAACTGATGAAAGCTGAATGAGGTCTGAGTAGGAGAAGCATTATACCAATGTTAATTCTTTGATTTTATTATAATTACTGTATTTGGGTTATATAGGCAAATTTCCTTGTAAGAAATAAATAGTAATATATCCAGGGCTGAAGTAGCATCTGTTTGGAGACTCATTTTGAAACAATTCAGGAAAAATTTCTCAACACTCCACTCGCAAATTTCTGTACGTATGAAATTATTATTATTATTATTATTATTTGGAAAAAACAAATTTCCTTCAGTCTCCAAACCCACACATATTTAAAACCTTGACAGGTGTGAGAAGTTTATGATCCATCTAACTGGCTCTGGTCTACATTTGTAAAAGTTTATATTTTGATCTGGAATTTCTCTTTAGTACCTGATATTTTAAGATATTGGAAGGAATTACATTTTATCATGCATTTTTACACTTTAGTAATGAATCAAAAATTTAATAAATCCAGACATAAATTAAAATCATTAAGCATCTTAAAAGAACTTTTTAGACTCAATCAGTCACTTGCTGGGTTTCTGCCTGGCAACTATGTGTTCAGTTGTGAATTACTGGTACAAAGTAAAGAATGTGTACACAGTACTTGGAATATAACACTGAATGACTAGACCTAACCAACAAAATGATCTCAAAATTTTATGGTAGTTTTCAACTTTCCCTGAAAACAGAGCCCCTTAATTATATAGATTTTTTTAAACTTGCAGTTATTCAATTTTTTCTATAATTTTCACATAAATATGATAAGAAAACTGAAAATGAAACATTACTTCTAGGAAAAATGGAATTCCATTTACATAGATATATGTATATTTCAGTCATTTGAGTAGTAAGACCAAAGAAAAACTCTTCCACTTGCTTTTGGCTATTTTAATGTTAAAGAAATTTAAGTCTTGTTCATGTAAAGAAACCATGTTTAGTACAACATATCTCCTTGATGTTTTTCTCCTAAGGATACATCAATTATTTTTTTGAACTAAAAATATAAATGGGATAAAGTTAAAAAAAATTCCCACTGACTCTTGTTTTTTACTGCTAAAAGTTGCAGGTCTCAATATAAAATTGTCATTTCTCTCAATAAATGGTCATAGATTCTGCCTGCACAAAATAGAAAGAACATAAAGGAATGAAATAGGTAAGAAAATACTAATAAAAAGTATTAAGGAATTACATATTCTATAAGATGGCAATAATTGTATAAATATGACAAATTCATAAATATCAAACAAGTTTGGATAACTGAATCTTAGTCATTTCATCAAATTTCCAAAAGTCAAAATTAAATTGATTGTTTATTAATACCCAGAATAATCTCTATATTCAGATACAATTTTTCCCCTGAACTTCAGTCCTACATTCCAAGTTAACTGTCACACACTTCTATTCAGATGATGCACAGAAAACTCAAGGTTGTCATAACTAGGGGAATTTAAATTAAAACCAGAAAGAGATAACACTACACACCCACAAAATAAAATTAAAACAACATCAAAAACTGACAGCAAAGCCTATATCAACTATTGTCATATTGACAACTATGTGGAGGTACTGGAACTTTCATACACTGATGGTAGGAATGTTAAATGGTACAATATTTTTTTCCTAAGAGTAAACAAAGCATACGTCCATGCAAAGATTTTTACATATATGTCCATAGCAACCATATTTCTTAATAGCCACAACTAGAGACAACTCATTGTCCATCAGCAGGTAGATGGATAGATAATTTATGCCATATGCATGCAATGGAATACTACTCAGCAATGAAAATTAATCAACTATTGATACATACAGTGACGTGGCTGAATCTCAAAATAATTGTACTGAGTGAAAGAAACTAGATAACTATATATATATGTATTTTATGATTCCATTTATATAAAATTCTAGAAGATGTAAAATATATCAGTGACTGTCTGTGAAAGGGGGAGTAGGCTGAGAGTGGGGAGGGTTATGAGGAAAGGATTGCAAAGAGGGATGATAGATGTGATTATTAATTTGATTGTGATGATAGTTTCATAGATGTATACATACGTCAAAACTCAACAGATTGTGCATTCTAAATAAGTAAAATTTATTTTAGGTAAATAAAGTAAAATAACTACATAATACTGCAAAAACAAGATGAACAAAGCTAAAACTCAGCTTCTCCCCTCCACGTTTCATAAATTGGTATTCATCTCTTGTACTTGTATCTCATTTAATGTTACTATCTACCAGTCACCTAATGAAGAATTTGACATCATCTTGGACACCCATTCAAATGTTCACTGAATCTGCTAAGTGTACCTTCCAAAATCAGTCTAAAATCTCTTATCCTCTTTATCCCTATACATACTAATTTGGTGGAGATCTCCAAAGGTTGAGAAAATGTCACTTCCTGGGCCAAATCTGTCTGTCAACCATTCTTGTACATACAGCCCATGAGCTAAAACTAGTTTTAACATTTTAAATGGTAGAAAAAAACTAAAAGGATAATATTTCATGTCACATGAAACTGACATAAAGTTCAAATGTTGGTGTTCACATAGTTTTATTAAAAAATAATAATGATGATTCATTACATATTGCATATCACTATTTTTTGTGCTACCCCAAAAGCAGAGTTGAGTAAAGACAGTCAAAAATATTTATTATCTGGTTCTTTACAGAAGGAAGCTTGCTGACCCCGTCTGAGACCATCTTTGCTGTTGGTTACTGTAATGATCTCATGTTAGCCTTGTATGCAATTTCTTCTCAATTTAATCCTCTCCGTGGTTTCTAGAGGAATATTTTTAAAATACAGACTTGTTAAATATCACTCTCATTCTGTTAAATATTAACATCATAAAGTTTAGGTTTCTCATCATAGTATACAGGACCTTTCACAAACTTTTCCACTTCAAAAGCAGCTATCTTGTACCAACACTATTTGTACTACCTTCATACTAAAATTTTCAGAATTCTCCATACACCCGTTGCTCTAGCATAACTCTTTGCCTTTGTGGGTTCATCTCATGTGTCATCTGACAAACAGCTATTCATGACTCATACTTAATATCATACATGTGGAAGCTAACGTAACAGCCCCATTCTAACTAGTAATATATTTTTCCTCATTTTTTGTCCTATACCATTTTGCACATATTTTAATGTAGAAATTACTGCACTGAATTAGGTATTTATATGCTAGAGTCTTCCTAAAGTAGTAACTGAGTTTTAAATAGCTTTCTGTTACCTACATAATGTCAATATGTGCTTACTAAATTCTCATAGAAATAAAAGAAAGATAAAAAGAAAGATGGTAGAAAAGATAGTAATATGAGAAGGACGAGAAATAGGATGGCTAACAGGAAAGAAAGTAAAGAAGTTAGGAATGAAAAAAGGAAGAGAACAAAAAGAAAGAAGATGTAAAGGAATAAAGAGGAAACAAAAGTACAGAAAGGAGGATGAATAGAAAGGAAGGAAGAGTGGAAAAAAATATTAGGAAGGAAGAAACACAGAAAAAGAAGGAAGAAAGGGAAGGTGAGAGGAACAGAAAAGAAGGAAGAAAGGAAGAAAAAAAATTGAAAACAAGAGGAAGAAAAAAAAACCAACAAAAAGAGGAAGAAAATAAACATGAGAAGAGAAGAGATATAGAAGGGATAAAGGAAAAAAAGGAGAAAAGACAAGAGGAATGAAAGAAGGAAGATAAAAGCAGGAAATAATCGAGGGAAATGTAGAAAGACATGACAAGAAAATGATAGGAAGGAATGAATGAATGAAGGAAGGAAGGAAGGAAGGATGGAAGGAGATGATGAGAGTTAGGAAAGGAAAGATAATTAGTTCAAATTCAGGACACCAATAATGAAGTTCTACTTAACAGAAACCATGGGATAGGTTTAATAATATGTATACTTTTACAAATTTAAGTGTCCTGAAAGCCTTCTAAGAGGGATGCCCTAGTCTACTTATGGGGTTATATTAGAGAAGACTTCAATATCCTCTTTCACAAATTCCTATAGATGGAAATTGGAAGTGAAATTCTAGGATATAGTAACCTTGACTTGACTCTTTGTCGTGGTCTCCATGCTCCAATGAGGAATTTTATTAGCATATATCATGAAGAACATCATTGATTCTTCCTTGGAGTCTTTAGTTAATATGTCTGACATTAAAGATCACATATAGAAATCTGTCACTTTTCAGAGTTCTCTTCAGACACAGAAGCAGATGTAGGTCTCAGTCACCACAGTACAGAGAAAGGATCTTAAAAAAAATAGGAGAATAGCTTATTAAACTAAATTCAAAAAGTAAGGATATACTGTATGGGGAAGACATTTCAGCAGGTTCTCACCGTGCCAAGTTCTGCTCTCTCCCAGAAGAGAGGGAGTTTCTGATAAGATTAATTGACAGGTATTTCTGAGAGAGAGTCTTTATGCCTTAACAGGTGGAGACTTAATTCTTTCTCTGCCTCTATTTCTCTCTCTCTCTTCTTTGATATCAAATGGAAAATTGAGCTGCTGGATTTAGAACACTTCTTGGTATCTGGCCACTTTTTTGTCTTTTCCTGATCACAGGGGTTTGGGTCAATTTGTCAATTAGGATCAGAGTCAGTGATTAAAGTGAGTAATAAAGACTCCAAATAAGAGTGAGTTTAAACAAGATGTAAGTTTATTCTTTCTCTCACATAAAATTTAGTAAGTTTGCAGTTCAAGGAGGGTACAGTATCTCTGTTCCATAACATCCTCAAGGGTGCAAGTTCTTCCAGTTTGCTGTGTGACCTCCTATCGTGTGGCCTCAAGGTTCAAGATGACAGCTTGATCTCCTAGAATCATCCTCATTTCATTCAGCAGCATGAACGTAGTAAACATAGAAGGAGCAATAGGCATGCACAGCCATTTCTTCACTTCAGTTCTCAGAAGTTTAACAAGGCAAATATGCTTATAATTCCTTAGTACATGGTTATATATAGCTGCAAGGTTGCAAAATATAGTCTTTATTTAGGTGACCACGACCTGAATACAAAAATAGGGACTGTATAACTATAGAAGAATTGAGGGAAAAAGTTTGGAGAATAATTAACAGTTAATAGGTATAAACAACAGTATTCTTCTTGGCTAGTATTATCAAGTGTACTGATCTCAAATTAATTTTGCCTCTGTTTTGGGATGGGGGTGTAAGAAATGTGAGGTGGAAAAGATCCACCTTAGTCCTTAAATGTAAATCTCGAGTTCCAGACCAGCCTTCTTCCATAGAGACCAGGGCTTGTGGCAGTATTCTTATTCCCTTTCTTCTGAGCCTCGGAGGTTCAGCTCCTTCCTCAGGAAACCCTACTGGAGGAATGGTGATTGAAAAATCAGGATATAGGCATTTCTGGGCCTCAAATAATATCATCAGAAAAACCATAAAACTTATACTTTAATTCCTAGTATGTGTTACACAGCTGGAAACCTAACTGATCACTAAATCAGAGTTCACTGCTTTGGTTTTCAAGTTTTCATTTAGGATCATAAGTCTTCTATACATTCAATATCAATCAGCTGATAAACTATAAAAGTTACCTACTTACAACACATATTATTATAGATTTAAAATTTTTCTTTTGGACAAAAGGATGCCTGGTATAATTGAAAAAAATGATGCTCCTTGTGCATGAAAATAATAGAATGTATGGGTTCGAAGAGGTCCTTGCTGAAGGAGGAGACATCTTTAAATCATATAAGCACATGTCATTATATGCTGATATGTCTGGAAGGAAAAAAACCTGAGAGTCACTTTGCTCAGAAATTTGGTGTGGAGTTTGAACATGTGGAATTGGCATTGAAGTCTCACAACTGCCTTCATGCTTGAAGTGGTTCATGTTCTGATATCTTTCTGGCATAGTCCAGCACAGATGGAGAACTGTGGAAACCCAGAATATCATAACAGATACTACAATGTCAAACTAATATATTGTGATATTGGCAGAAGAGTTTATGAATTATTTTATTCCTTACTCCCATCTAGTTAAACTTAAGTATATGTCACAAATTGTACTCCCCTTCTCCCAGTTCTTATCAAGATTACTTTGTCTGGGAAAACTATCAATATTTTAGACTCATAGTTTACCATCAGATGAAACCTTAGCAGCTATCAAGCCCCAATTATTTTTTTTCTAGCTGTTTTTTGCCTTGCATTTTGTAAATGTAATTAACTCGCATGTTTGTCCCCTCCTAATTCCAAGATAACAAGTTTATAAAGGAAACAGCTAGAACAGAGCTTAAAATTTTGCCATGCTCCATAAATGTATCCCATAGAAGATTGAAAGAATGACCTAAATAAGTCTCAGCAATATTCCCAAGAAGGTTGCAGAAAGGGTTCATGGTAAAATTCAGCCTATATTTGGTTTTAACTGCTTTGCTTCCACCTCTCCCCATCCTTGGGTTAATGCAGTTCCAAGACCTTTCACAGTCTCTACCATTCAATTTTGAAGGGACTTTAATCCCTGTTTATCTTTCAAAATATTATATCCAGGACTGAACACAGTATAATGGGCATAGCTGGACCTAAAAGGAAGTGTTTGGCCCTGTGCTTGTCTCCCAAAAGAAAATATAAAGCCACTATTTCGTCCCCTGACTCTGAATTATTATATTGCCTGAATGATCTTGACTCATCTCGAATGAATAAACAACTCAGCACAAACTCACATCTGCCTGAAAAGGACATCTTATGTATGGTGTGATTCCTAAGGTCCATAGTGATGGTATTTGGAGGATTTAAAAATGAATGTTTAACCTCAAAGAGCTTGGGGAATGCCATAGAGGTTGTATTTTTCAAGAATGCATGTTTCCTAGCTGATCTGTTTTGCCTGTTCCATGGATTTGTTTCAGCAGTGTAAGAGGGGCATGTCAACTCTGATAAAAAATTTAACAATATAAGACAAAGCCTTCCAGAGTCATTTTCATGTTCAATCTAGCCCAGAACTTGTTTATAAATGGATGCAATCAGCTTTTGCAACTTTGTCCTCCCAGATATCAGCGTAAACTGATTAGGGCCAAAGTCTCTGAAGGAGCATCTTCCATTATCAACGTAGAGTAGCTAACATGACTGAATTTGTGTAAATCTTTCTAGAAACTAAATGTATTTTTCTTCACTTCCCCATCCCCAGGGTAGGAGTTTAGTGTATGCTGAGTTTTTAACATAGATCTTCCCGTGATTTAACAAAAAAACCTACCTCTTTCACATTTCAACAGGTTCCTTTAAGACGCAGTATGGGAGATATTTTGAGAAAGCCTGTGCTTAGTCTTCTGTCCTTTTCCAGATATTTTAGATTTTAATTTTAGATTTCATTCCTTTTCCACTTTTGATTCCCACCCTTTATCTTTTTTTTTTTTTTTGGTCCCTCTCTGTCTCTTTTTCATTCTATCCAAAGGGCATTGCACATAATATTACAGGAGCAAACATACAAGTTTTAATCCAGTGCATACACCTGCCCATTTTCAGATTAAAGAAGTTCCCTGGACCTCAGTGACATCAAGCTTCTCAGGATGTGAGCTTCGCAGGATGTCACTCCCCCAGGATGTGAGAAGTGAAACATTTGCTTTACGGCTTCCTGACTCAGGACCATGGAGAGCTCCCAACTGTTCTAAGCCTCCTGTCCTGGTTAAATGAAATTGGAGTTGGACTCACTTCAAGACTTGACAACTTCCTCACCTATGACCAAATATAACCCGTGATATTAAAAAGCATGCTCTATGGAAACCTGATAATGATAATTTGAGAAATAAAAATCTTTGACAGTTTTCTCCTTTGTCCTTGTAGTTATTTGCAACCTCTAAGGTTTGTGAATGTATCAGATGGATCTATTTTCTTATTTTTTAATAAGTGTACTCTGAGTTCTTCCCCTCTCTCATACTTTTTTTTATCAGACTTTACTCCTCAAGAATGCTTAATTTACTCTCCTAGGGAACATTACTTGTCTTTCTCTGTATCATCACACCAGGGTAGAGGGCATATTTCAGAATTTCAGAGGGGATGCATTTTAAAAGATATTTTTTCCCCAACCTCTAACACCAGAGCTTCTGATATTCCCATGAGTATACACCCATGTTCATCTTGAAACTTCATTGGTTTTAGTTAAGAATTAATGCTACTTAAAACCCATAAAATACGAAGATATTAGGGAGTAATAGAAACCTCTGTTTTTTAAAGTTTTTTCTTTCTATACATTGCTGTGATGAAATAAGAAGTGGCTTTAAATTTTGTAGTTTAAAACTCTTAATTATTTTTAAGATCCACTTATGACTTAGAGGCTCTGTTATAAAGAGACCCTTTCCATTAGTGTACAATTTTAGAAAGACTTTCAGGAGGCCAAGAAAAAAAATCCTCATTTCTATTAAGCAGTGATAAACAAGGACTCAGGATTGATTTGATCATAATTTGAGAGGTGTTTCTGAGGAATGTATATTTCTGTATTTATTTGTGTACTTTTATTCTGGTCTCAGCTAAAAGACAAATTTTCAGACTTAATTCCTAGAAGGAAAGGACTGTCACACTAGAAGGCACCTTAGAGTTAATTTCACCAGTGGTGAGGCTGAGACCCCAAAAATCTTCCCCAAGTAACATGACATTGTAACCTGGTCTCCTTCCTCCAGACTCCTGGACCTCCATTCTGCACCATCACCTTCCTGCCCAGGAGAAAGTGACCTGCAGAGGAAGAGGAGTGTCACTTTCATTGTGAATTCAGCTAATTCCCTGCTTTTAGGCTACCTTCATTTTGTTAAGAAGGTAGAGCAAGTAAGCAAAGGGTTATCTCAGTATTTCAGAAGCTTATACAAAATTTAGGGTCAAGTATAGTTATAAAAATGGATTAACATTTGAGAGCTTTCTTATGCAAACCTTTCCTGTTTCTGCAACACTTGCCTGCTGACAGTGGCAGAAAAAATGAGTTTTGCTTTGTGGTGGTGTTGTTCCAGCCTAGCAAAAGGTCTTATGCCTCAAAAGTGCACAAACTAGATCTGTACTTGGCATTTTTCACTGCCAGCAAAACCAGCAAAACAGCCGATCATGCTTGGGTGATGTCACTTGAAAGAGAAAAGGCACAATGGGTTTCATTTTTTTTTCCATCAATACTTCCTTGGAAATGAAAGACGACTTTTAAGAGGCAGAGACTTTTTGTTTGTGTAACTGTGAGGTTGCTTAGTGTAAAGTCACCAAAGTGTATAGCTTGGTACTTATTGGACATTTGGTCATTTCTCCCTAAGTCTCTTTGCTCTGTAATCATCTCTCCCCAACCCTAATCTAACCCATTCCACTCTGAACAGGTGCACAGTAGATTGAGGGGCTGAAGAAGAAGGGCAGGCAAGCAGGATGGAGAATGTGGTTTCAACGAATGGGGCAGAAATAAGGAAGAATCTGAGTACTGAGGCAGGGGCCAGGAGGTCCCACACACCTCTGGTTAGAGCAGGCAAATAAGGTGTCAGCCAACAACAGCACCCCAGTACCTTGTTGGAGATGAATTTGATGGGGTGTTCTACTTATCTGTTTTACACCAGAGAACAGGCAGTGCTGTTTGACTGATGCAGGCAGGGGCGGGCCTGTGTATGGTACAAAATTAAATGGTACATAGTTGATTTAAATGTTTACATCCATGTGAGTTTTCACCTAGACTACAAGGTGCTTTCTTCATTAACTTGTTTTTATACATTTAAATGCCATTCAATACATAAGAAAACACCTTTGCTAAAGAAAAAGTTTTAAAGTATTTTTCTTAGTATATTACATTAAGTATGTTGTATTATGTAACGAGATGGACACATGGTTTTAATCTCTATGTAGGCACAATTGGATAGACACAAAAACTTGATTAGCAAATACATGTCTAAGCAATTTTTATTTAAAAGAAAAGTACCATTTATTTTTAATTATTTCACAATTAAAATATCTGGGTAATTAAAGGGTCTTGTTATAAACTGAGAATAGAAAAATAAGGGAGACACAGCCAAGGAAAATTAAAATACATAGCAGTTTATAGAACTTATGGGCCATGGACCAACAGCACTGACATCATTTGGGAACTTGTTAGAATCTTTGGCCGCACTTCATACTCACTGAATAGGAATCTGCATTTTAATAAGCTTCCAGATGATTCACTCACATATTAAAACTTGAAAAGTACTTGTTTAAATGACCAAATGAATCAAAGAAATGCTGAAATGATAAAGTCACCTTATCTTTTTAATAAGATGGTTTTATCATGACTCAGTTCTAACTGGATCATGTCCCTGACATCATAGAGCTGTATACAGCTCTCCCTTGGATACCATATAAAGAACAGGCAATATCACTGGGAATTGAGGTAGTGATCACTTTGGGGAGGAATTGTTTGAAAGGTTGTCTATAACAACATGATAAACAATCACAGTATCAAAAAAAAAAAAAAAAAAAAAAAGGATTCTAGACAGGTGACCAGTAGTACTAAGCAAACCACAGGCTCAGATGGAGGGCCCAAAACTGAAGTAAGTGTAATTGTTGAAGAGTTAATAATTCAGGGGTATCATAGAATTGGCACGAAGTCAAGTCTAATTCACTATCCACAGCTTTGAAACCCAGAAACATGATGAGATATTCACTGGGAAAGCAGTGGCCCTAGAACAAGACCAAGAAGAACCAAAATCAGCAGACAGTTGCCTTAATCTCAACTGTGAAAGCTATGCTGTAGTTCATAGGATAATAAGCAATATTTGTGATTTGTGTAAACAAATAATATTATCCAGTTTTGAGAATAGGGTTGACTCTAAAGACTATGCTGCAAATTCTGTGGTAGAAAATTAGTATGGAGATCAAATTGCTTATTCCAGGATAAGAATTTTGAGTAGAATTCATTACAGTAAAATTTTATATAGTAAACCATGGGTAGGTCTCAGAGTCTATATCAAAAACAACAGGAACACAAACAAACAAAGCAGAATGTCAAGGTTGTGGGGAACAGAAGAGTAGAAAGGAGTTGAGAACTCTTCCTGGATGGGGAAGTAGAAGTTGATGAGGCCAAGAGTGAGCTGAGAGAGGAAAGTTTATAGGACTATAGGAAGGCAACTAGGTCATTCTAAGGAGAGAAAGAGGGAGAGAGGAGATTTATTATAGGATTTGGCTCATGTGGTTATGGAGGTCTACATATTCCACAATCTGCAATCTGGAGTACCGGGAAATCCAATGGTATAATTCAGTCCGAGTCCAAAAGCCCAAGAACCAAGTGCTCCAAGGTCTCAGGGCAGGAAAAATGGGCATCTTGGCTCCAGAAAAGGGAGAGAATTGACCCTTCGTCTGCCTTTTTGTTCCATTTGGGTTCTTGACAATTTGGATGATACACCTCCACATTGATGAAGGCAGATCTCTTTACTCAGTCTACTGAATCAAATGCTAATTTCTTCCTTCACAGACACACCCAGAAAATGTTTTATCAGCTATCTGGGCATCCTTTAGTCCAATCAAGTTGACATATAAAATTAACCATCACAGACCCCTTGAGCGCAATGTACAACTTTGATTTTTCAGACTATATTCACAGACATCTAGAACTCCATGGGATAATCACCATGACCAGAGAGGTAAGCCAAGCAGGTGGGTTGCTGCTTAATCTTCCTTCCTCATGATCTTACAATAATTCCCACTCCTAGTGCTAGAAAACCTCTAATCTTCTCTAATTACAGCCTTGTTTGAAGATAAGGAGACTGTGGCTCATTTCTGACAGCTCCTTAGTGTCAGAGGTAAGCCTGATAGCTGTGTTTCTTCCCTTTATCCAGGGCTCTCTACACTTCACTCTACCATCTGCTGGAGTTGGCACCTATTGGGAATGCCTAGGACAACACCACTGATGAGAGTTATTTTTGAAAGTCATACATCCGCATGCAGACAACTCCAGTGTTGCAAACTGACTGTTTCTTATGCTGACCCAGTCCTCTGACACATGCCACCACAACTCTGGGGCCATGCCTACTGGGTCAGCCTCCTCAGGCCAGGATCTAAACAACAGTTCTCTCTGGGATAGAGGCTGACTTGGAAATTAACTTATTCTGTACTTTTCAGGATCTCTACCCATCAAAAAACACCCAATGACAAATCAAAATAGAGTCTGGTGGCATTGAAGGGAATGTGTCCACAGAATTAAAAATTCTGTCATTGAAGCATCATATTTTTCTTCTTAAGACCTTAGATCTCTATGAGGTCTTCAAAGACAATAGCTCTGTATTCCATGGTGACTAGATTGACTTAGAGGCTAAAACACAGCTGTAAAAGAATAGAAGAGGTATGTGCAGGGAATGAGTAAAAGAAAGAGGAAGATGAAGTTGAAGTCATGGGAATTAATTTCACAGGAAAGTTGTTATTGCCCCCTTTAGCAGCTAAAATTCACACACAGGCACATCTTAAGTAATGTGTTGAGCTGTCCGAAAGATAATTTGAATCCTGTCAAGGCAAACAAGAATATGCTCACAAATTCAAGAGCAATATATGTGCAATTTGCACAACATCAATTTCTTTGGTTGTTTTTGGATGGAGCCATCACCATCAATTAAGTTAGTGACTCTTTGATTCAAATTACTTTTTGACATGTAGTCAACTAAATGGCTCACACAGCATTATTTTCTGCAGGGTTCCCTAGGCAGCCATATAGTAAATGTAAACAGGTGGGAAGGCAGAACAGCACTGCTGTAGAAGCAGCCTCCTCCCCACTGCAGCAGAGAAAATAATAACATGAAGAAATATGGAGGCATTATTAGATGGCCTGGAATAAGGCTTCTGAAAGGAGAGATTTGCATTTTTATTACAGCTTGCTACTGATTCAATATTTCTCTACTTGAGGTTGTCTCTTAACCCCACATTGGGCTGTGATAACAGGTATCAGAGGTGAAGCAAATGTAAGGCTGCCTCTCGGATCATAGAAAGAGGGTATGCTATGGTATGAGCTTGACTTGGTAGGAGAGTTGATGGAGAGGAGTGATATTACTGACAATATCATTGAAACAATGTTTCAGGGAGCCAACATATATTTAGAGTCTTGGAGATTAGAGAAGCTTATTTCAGAGGATTAAGATAATGTTCAATAAAGAAATGCACTAAATGAGAGATTGGCCTCTATCATGACTTTCATTATCAGTATCAACGCTGACATCACAATCAAGGCCATGCCATCCATATTCAGGATAGGTCTGGCCAAGGACTCCAAAAGACTGAACAAGTTCTCAGGTATTCAGAATTACTCGGTCCCATGCTAAGATGTCTCCACATTGAGACTAAGGGCAGGGACTCCATGTATTTTGTTCATAGCACATTCCCAGAGCCTATAACACATCTGACACATGGTAGGTAAAAAAGTATAAAACAAAACAAAACTCTGTTGGATAACGTATGAAAGAATCAAAGAATGAATCAACTTTATACCTCGTGATCAGCACAAAGGAAACTTAAATTTTGGTCACTCTGGTTTTGCATTAACAAGCTGTATGACCTTCAGCATCACTTCATTTCTGTGATGTTCTCTTGTACCTCTCTATAAAATGGCATTATAACACAAACATTGACCACCTTGGGCCACGCGGAAGATAACATCACAGAATCCATGTGAAAATAGCTTGACAATCTGGGAACACTGAACAAAGTAAATCACTGTTTGTTTTATCATCACTTTCCACAGACATTTGTTCTTAAATAAGAACATTTCTAATGGGAGAAAGCAGCACAAATCCCTTAGCTGCCTACACCACAGTCCAATTTGATATTTCTTATGCAAAAGATAAAATGTTTCATGCTAAGATATATAATTCCAATACCTTTGTGTTTACTGGTTTATAAAACTCAGGCGCATAGAATCCCAAGTTTCCCTGGATTTTTGCCAAGCACAGACTACAGATGGAAAGCTGAACTTTAAGCCTGTTATGCCAAACTTAAATCTGGTCATAAATTGCCAGATAGTTTCAGTTCAAAGAAACACAGCAGTATTATCTTTAAAGCAAATTACAGCTGAAAACCAGAAACCAGGGCAGGGAAAAACTGACAGGGAGGAAAGTGTTTTCACAGGAAACAAGTACAAGGCAGTGTCCATTTTCATCTCAATCTGAATGCTCGTTTATGTTTTCTCATCTTTCCTCTTATACCAAAACAACTTTTATTCACTCATTTATTAAGTAAACATTTACACAATATCCCATAGGCCCAAGGCCTGTGAAAGTCATAATTAAAAAGCAGACTTATTGCTCTGTATCAGTTAGAGTTCTTTGGTCGCAAGCAAACAGTGAGAATAAGAAAGAAAGCCATTCAGCTAACTTACACAGAAAGAGAACTTGCTTTTAGGCTAGAGGAAAGCTCTGGAATTTTCTAAAAGGATATGAGGAAGCTCAAGACTTTAGAGAAGATACAGAATATACTCAGAACAGATGGGATTCTGGAAGCCTGGCAGTAGAAATTCTCTCCATTTGCACCCAGATCCAACTGTTGGATTGAACACATCACAACCATGGTCTCCATTTTTGTGACACGATATTTAAAAGGTAAGATCATGAGAAAGAGAGACTCATTGAAAGCTTCAGTGTCTTGCCCCCTTATCTGAAACTGGGCAGTGAGCAGAGGAGTCTGGTGGAAGGGACCATTTAGAATCCAGACTTTATAGCAGAAAAGCAGCTATTGGATGGACAGATGTGCTAAGCCCTCATGCAAAAGTAGGAGGGTAATTCCTAAGGAGATGAATGTGCTGTCAGGACCAGGGAGGTGTCCAAGCATTGAACGCACTGCTCACTTTCACATTTCCTGTGCCTAACTCAAAAAATGAGTCTCACCACACAAGCAGGGATAGGCATGAACAAAGCAGTACCAGAAACTTAAAATTTAGAGAGAGAATGGAATGCCAGAGTTCAGAGAGAAGAGCAATTAAGGAAAGTTTTACTGGGAAGGGTGATAGTTAACATCAGAAAAATTTAGTTTCGGCATTGAAAATCATCCTTGTTTATTGTTCTCATTTTGCTGGTTTTGTGAGTTGTGACAATCTGTGAATATCATTCTACTCACAGTCAGGAGCAACTCATTCCTAACCAGTCAGATGGAAAACAGGACCATGTCCTAGACAGTTCTCCCCTTACTCATTCTCTTTGGTAGAGCCTAATATGCAACCAGGGGGTCTTAGAATGGAGGCACATTGGATGATGAGGAGCACTCATTTCAGTTTAATTTTGCTTTATTTTTCTCTAAACTTTAGGATGAATGTTACATACTTTCAGATAATTTTAAAATTCAGAATGTTCATGTTGTACCAATAAAGTTTGACATGTGAAGTAGAAGTAGACTGGAAATGATGCCCTTTAAAGCCAGTGAAATCAAATAATGCAGCTAAGGAGTCAAGAAGAGTCCCTAAAAAGTATTCTGATACCATCCAAGATAAATCCAAAGTTTCTGAATGTGAAGACCCATTTACTCAACAAATATGTGGAGACAAGCTGCTAAGTGCAAAGCCCCATGGGAGAAAAATGAAGAGAGGTACCGTTGATACCATCTAGGGCCTCTCAACCTATGGGTAAAGAATCATGTACTAAAAGTATTAGTGAAAGTAGTAGTGTCTTCTGAAGGTTACTGGCCATCAACACAGACCACTGGGAATGGGAGAAAACCTAAAGTAAGTTCTTGAGTTTTGAACTATTTTTCAGTCTCACTTCAGAGTACACGATAAGCTGACTGAACCATCTCTGTTTGAGAAAATTAAGCAAACAGCAGTGTCAATTTTATAATGGTTCAGAGAAGTGACATTATCAGGAGTCAGCCAGGTTTCACATGTAGCAAGGAGGTAGAAAGAGAATCTGCATGAAGGAATTGTAAACAAATAGTTAAGGCATAGGTGTGGGAGATAGAAGAGGTGGGGGAGAGGTAGAGAAAACAGTGCACCTGAGAAGAAGCAGCTGGGAGAGGGTGAGTGCTAGATACTGTACATCCTTTGTATCATTTAATTCTCACAACAAGCATATAAGGTAAAACATGTTATTTTTACATTTTACAAATGAGAATGTTTATTATAAATGTTTATTTATAAGTCCAAGCTCTCAGAGTGAATAAATAGTAGTACTTCCTTATTTGGGGCTACCTGGCATACTTTTTCATTCCACTATCACATTGCATTAAAGTTATTGATTCATTTTTCTCTCCTAATACATGTGATCTCCTGGAGGAAACTGTTTATGCTTTACTGTTATTCATTTATTTAGAATATAGTATAGCATTTTGTTCTTTCCAAATCATGTTTTAGTAGTGCTCTAGGAGACCTCTGAGTTTCCTTCCAAACTTGTCCTTATTCTAAAACTTCTGCTCTGCAATGTCTGTTTAACCACTTATAGTTGTTGTTACTCTCCTCAGTCTTACACACCACACCCGATACATTATGGCCACTGGGACCTTCCAGTGCAAGTTACCACCATCCTTCTTCTGATTACTGGCCAAAGCTTCCAAACTGTTCTCCCTTTTTCTCTGAGTCAAGTCTCAAGTCAACATCAAGAATTATCCAAATGAAATATAGCAGATCATGGCACCCCTCTGCACAAAACCCTTCAGTGGCTCCTCAAGGCACTCAAGGTGAAAGTCTGTACAATGGCTTAGAAGGCCTGACACCATTTGCCCCCTTCCCAGCCTCTCTTTCTACTCTTTCCTTCACTTAGTCCACTTCAGGCACACTAGCCCACCTCTGTTCCTAAACATACCAGGCACAACCCTGCTCCATGACATTGCACTGCCTCTTCCCTCTGCTTTGACTTCTCATCCCCAGATAGCCATGTATCTAACTTCTTACCTCCTTTGGACTTTGTTCACACCTCACCTTCTCAATGAAGCCTACCCTGAAGACGTTATTTAAAATTGTATCACATACCCTAGCCCTCCAAGAATCCTGTATTCTCCTTCCCTGGCTTTGAATCTTTTTTTTTTTTTTTTTTTTTTTTTTGTACTTGCCACTTTCTCAAATACTACATAATTTATTTATTCAACATGTTTATTGTCATTAGATATTTCCCTTATGCTAAAAGGTGAGTGTCACCTAGGCAGGGATTTTCTTTCTTCTTTTTTTTTTCCTGATACTATCCAAGTGCTTAGATACTTTCTTGGTGCATATTAGGTGATCATAAATTTCAGGTGAATGAATGAATAAGCGATTGGGTTCTTCCTTTGAAATAAATCTACAGCCTTGTAGATTCTGAAGAAGACTTCATAGACTCCTCATTCTCTACCTAAGCCCTCCGTCATAACCATACTTCACATGATATGGTTTTCAGGGCATCTTATCTGAAGAGTCAATCTAGATTTCCATAACCTTCTCAGAATGTGGTTCTTCACCCTGAATACTCCATGTGTAACATAACCATTCCAGAATTCATCAGATCTTGGCTGATCTGCCTTAAATCAATCACAGGCTACATTAAGAACACTAAGATTAGAAATTGAAATTGTTAATAAATTTTGGAATCCACTGTGTATTAATTCCAAAAAATTACTACTATGATTTTCAGAAGTAGTTTAATTGCCATTCAGATGTCGACTGGAGCCTATTTCCTATAAATATTTTACCTCCAACTTTATGGGGAGGAAGACCTTGCTATATAAATACCAACTCATGTATGGATACCAGTTCTCTCTGGTCCTCATTTTAATGTGCTTTGCTCATACCTAACATGCTTCAACAAAGCAGTATCTATATGAGGTTACAGGAGAGCCTGGTGGGGTCATTGTAGATATTTTAAGACTTATGAGGAGTGAAGGTCCTCAGGGAAATCAAGACACTGTCAAAGGAGCCACTCATCATCCAGACGTTTGGAGGTTGATGGCCAATTTGCTTATGACAAGTGAGTGACAGTCTGTGAAACTACAGGAGAGATATGCAGTACACATGGACACTGACTGATTAAATCAAATGGATGAGAAAGGGCATGATGTCTGAAAAAGCAAGGGTTTGCAGTTCTACCCCCTCCATGAAAATGGCCTAGATTAAAACAAATGATAGATGTGGAAATGATAAGTGATCTCACACTACTGGCATGAGGCTATGTGTCTGAGATGTAGATGAGATGAAAAGCTTTTTCCTTTTTCCCAAGCTATGATGAACTAATCAAAATAGATACCATTAATTAAAAAATAAATGTAAATTGCCTTTATAAGGACAGGGAACCAAGTCTGGAGTCACTGAATCACAGTATACATGTGTTTTGAGAGAACAGTTTCCTTTACATCTTGCTCATAGTAAGCAAGGAAGACAGAAGTTATTCCAGACCTTATTGAGGAGAGAACTAAATTTTACATATAAGAAAGAAACCAACAAATATCTAGAGTTGGTTGATCATAGTGTATTCAGATAAGAAATGTCCCTCAGGGTGTATGTGGGGAAATAGAATATCCAGAAGCTAACATGCTTCTTAAAAATCTGTGCAATAAATTGAGGCTCGTAAAATGTTTTCAACAATAGTCATAAAAACCTACTACTATGAAAAACCAGAAAGTATTGTATTTAATTTGAAATTGTAAGGAATGTTTGCTAACTATAGTCATCCTAATAGAATCCTGTGATTCAAAACCAGACAGACAAAGACTGGAAGTGATGGAGTGCAAATACTAAGGTGCACTCTCAAGTATTTGAAAAATTCAGAAGACATGTTAACTGGGTAACTAGCAATAGAAGAAGGAGAACTAACACTTGCAGAAATAAACTGAATGAAATTCCATAAAAAAATTATTCCATCCATCAAGCTTCTTGATGTCTTGACACAATTGAAAGTCATGTGGTGATGAAGAAGTTGACAATGAAGAGGATGGTTTCAATGGTAACACAGGTAGATTATGGTTATTAACTAAATATGTTTCCCTTTGATAGAAATTTGGTCACTTCTGGAGGAATCACAGCATGAAAGCATGGAATGACTAAATCTCTGTGGAAAAGAAAGGGAAGGACGTTAAAGCTCATGTTTAACTGGGAATCCATTATCTTGCTCTATGTATCTCTTTATCCAAACTATAATTCAAGATACACACTCAGAGCCCTATCTCTTCTAAAAAGCCTTTTCAATATTAACTATTATCGTACATGTTCATAAGATAGGCTCACTTACACACAGGCACACACACAACACATCCACACATATTAATGAGCAAACATATGCCTACTCCTTATATCTTTTCATCCCCATCATTCTGTTTCCATTCATTTTTCATGACCTATGTTGTGTATTCTTATGAGAGTTTCTGTTGAAGCTATTAAAACATAATTCTTTCTACAAAAACCCTCCAGTGGTTTCTCATTTCACTCAGAGGAAGGCTCTTCCAGTGACTCATAAGACTCTATTCAATCTCTGCATTTACCACTCTGCATCCCCCTTATCTTCCAGATCTCTTCCTGTCTCCTACTCTGTCCTTATTTGTATTTCTCAAACACCCCATACATGTACTTGTCTCAGGGCCTCTCCTGGAGCACTCTTCTCCCAGATATTTACAAGTGTTCTTCTCTTTAGATATTTGCTCAAATGTCACCCTCTTGGTGAAAGCATCCCTGACAAACTAATTTAACATAATCTTACTCCCAACACTCTATACCCTTCTTTCTTGCTTCTTCTCTCTCTGCATCACTTACCTAATATTCCATATGTTTTTTTACATATAATCATATTTTATTTTCTGTTTATTCTCTATGCTTATCTTTTCCTACCTGCTCCCTCTCCTTTGTGCTACTAGAATTCAGATTCATATTGACAGACACTTATCTACTATGTTGACTGCTATATCCCCAATGCCTAGATCAATGCATACTTACTGAGTTGGTTAGGCCCAGCCCCACTCACACACATACACAAACACAGACACTCAACATTATGAGAACGTGGTATAGCCTGTTTTTTATGGATTAGGAAAGATGGCCTAGAAGATAAGTAACTGGCCTCAGCTCACAAAGGGAAAATTGAGATTGAATCCAGGGAAGTACAACTTAGAACTTGTACTTATAGGTTTGCCAGCATACATGTTCTAGAATGTTCATGGTGACAGTTTTTGTAAGAACGCTAAGCTGGTGACTCAAGTATCTATCAACAGTAGAGTGAAAATATTCACACAATGGAATACTCTACAGTAATGAGCTTATTTTGAGGGAAAGAAGCCTGAGACCAAAAGTTCATATTGTCTGATTCAGTTTATCATATAGGTACATGTGTAAACTAACAAACAAAGACAAAGGTAAAGCTGATTCATTTTGTTAGGGACAGAATGGTACTTACTTTCCCTGGGGATGGTGGTAATGAGAGCAAAAGGAGCAGAGATGAGTTTCTGAGGTGCTGTTAATATTCTCTTTTTAGATCTGGGTAGAAGTACATATATATACTTAGTCTGTAGAAATGTATTAATTTGTGCCCTTATGATATATGCAAAATACCATGTGTGTGTTTGTGACAAAAAGAATTCTAAGATGTCCCCCAAGATTCCAGGTTCCCGTTACATGTGCTGTGTATAATTCTTTCCCTATAAATGCAGGTGAGACTTGTGAATAAGATGAGACTCCTGTCAGCCCTCCCAATCATTCGATTGGGTTCAGTTACCTGACAAAGGTGATGGGGCAGTTATGCCTAAGATTGTTTCTTTATATAAGACTGTGTTATAGCAGATTTAAGAGACATTCTCCTGCTGACTTTGAAGAAGTAGCTGCCATCCTGTGAGAGAGCCGTATGCCTAGTTCTGAGGATGGTTTCTAGGAGCTGAGAGTGAGCCTTAGACAAAAGTCAGTGTGAAAACAGAGACCTCAGTCCTACAGCTATTAGTAATTTAATCCTGCAACTACCTGAATGAGTGATATTACTAGGAGCTCAAGCCTACAAGCATCAGGTACAAACACTGGGAAAGAAACATCGCTGGTCTTGTCTCTCCTGCATTGGAATTCTTTGCATAAGATCCTTGCAATTTGGATAGAATGAGTCACTTGAATATAAGGAGGCAAATGAAGCTGTCTTGGGGGAGAAAACAAATAGGTATTTTTTTTTAGTAAGCAAAATTAGTATTTGATTTTATAATTTAAGACTTACTAAAAAAGTTGCTTTCTTTTGTACTCCAAATTACTGAATGTTAACACAGTAGTTATATATATGTGTGTATATATATATATATATATATATGTATTCATGAATATAATACCTCCATGACCCCAATAAAATACTTTGGGAATTTTATGTAGTTAATGAGAGTCAGAATTAAATTTTGTATTAAGAAAGACATTGTTGATTCTCGAGAGATGGCTTAAAGATGGCGGAAGGGTAAGATGCGGAGTTCCCCTTCCTCCTCACAGAGACATCAGAAATACATCTACACGTGGAACTTCTCCTATAGAACACCCACCGAACGCTGGCAGAAGACCTCAGACCACCCAAAAGGCAAGAAACTCCCCACATACCTGAGTAGGGCAAAAGAAAAAAGAATAAACAGAGACAAAGAATAGGGACGGGACCTACACCAGTGGGAGGGAGCCATGAAGGAGGAAAGACTCCCACACACTAGAAGCCCCTTCGTGGGCGGAGACTGCGGGTGGCAGTGGGGGAAGTTCCGGAGCCGCAGAGGACAGCTCAGCCACAGGGTGCGAAGGGCAAAGAGTTGAGATTCCCGCAGAGGATTGGTGCCGACCAGCACTCACCAGCCTGAGAGGCTTGTCTGCTCCCCTGCCGGAGCGGGAGGGGGCCGGGAGCTGAGGCTCGGGCTTCAGTCGGATCCCAGGGAAAGGTCTGGAGTTGGCAGAGTGAAAACAGCCTGAAGGTGTAGTGTGCCACGGCTGGCCGAGAGGGAGTCCGGTTGAAGTCTGGAGCTGCCCAAGAGGCAAGAGACTTTTTCTCCCCTCTTTGCTTCCTGGGCGCGAGCAGAAGGGATTAAGCACGCCACTTAAAGGAGCCCCAGAAACGGGCGCAGAGCTGCCGAAGAGACAAGAGACTTTTTCTTGCCTCTTTGCTTCCTCGGGCACAAGGAGAGGGGATTAAGAGCACTGCGTAAAGGAGCTCCAGAAACAGGCGCGAGCCGCAGCTGTCAGCACAGACAGTAGAGATGGGTGTGGGACGCTAGGGTTGCTACTGCCACCACCAAGAGGCCTGTGTGTGAGCACAGGTCACTCTACACACCAGCCCTCCCGGGAGCCCGTGCAGCCCGCCACTGCCAGGGTCCCGGGATCCAGGGACAGCTTCCCTGAGAGAACGTGCGGCACGCCTCAGGACTGTGCAGCATCACATCGGCCTCTGCCTCCACGGACTCGCCCTGCACCCGTGCCACTCCCTCCCTGCAGCCTGAATGAGCCGGAGCCCCCAGATCAACTGCTCCTTTAACCCCGTCCTGTCTGAGCGAAGGGCAGACGCCCTCGAACGACCTACACACAGAGGCGGGGCCAAGTGCAAAGCTGAACCCCAGGAGCTGTGTGAACAAAGAGGAGAGGGGGAGGTCTCTCTCAGCAGCCTCAGAAGCAGCGGATTAAAGCTCCACAATCAACCTGAAGTGCCCTGCATCTGTGGAAAACCTAAATAGACAACGAATCATCCCAAGTTGAGGAGGTGGACTTTGGGAGCAAGATATACTATTATTTCCCCCCTTTTTTTTCTTTTTGTGAGTGTGTATGTGTGTGCTGCTGTGTGAGATTTTGTCTGTATAGCTTTGTTTTCACCCTTTGTCCTGGGGTTAGACCGACCCGTTTTTTCTGTTTTTTTTTTTTTTTTTTAATAGAAATTTTTCTTCTTAATAATTTTTTATTTAAACAACTATATTTTATCCTACTTTATTTTGTCTTCTCCCTTTCTTTCTTCCTTTCTTCCTTCCTTTCTTCCTTCCTTCCTCCCTTCCTCTTTTCCTTCCTCCCTTTCTTCCTCTCCACCTTACTTCCTTCCTTTCTTGCTTTCTTCCTTCTTCATTTCTTCCTTCCTTCCTTCCCTCCCTCCTTCTTTCCTTCCTTCCTTTTCTTTCCTTTCTATTTTTTTCTCCCTTTTATTTTGAGCCGTGTGGATTAAAGGCTCTTGGCGCCCCAGCCAGGCACCAGGGCTATGTCTCTGAGGTGGAGAACCAACCTCAAGACACTAGTCCACAAGAGACCTCCCAGCTCCATGCAATATCAAACGGTGAAAATCTCCTAGAGATCTCCATCTCAACACCAAGACACAGCTTCACTCAAGGACCAGCAACGAACAGTGCTGGACACCCTATCCCCAACAAAGAGCAAGACAGGTCTACAGCCCCATCCATTAGCAGAGAGGCTGCCTAAAATCATAATAAGGCTACCAACATCCGCATACACACCACCAGACGTGGACCTGCCCACCAGACAGACAAGATCCAGCCTCATCCACCAGAACAGAGGCACTACTCCCCCCAACCAGGGAACCTACTCAACGCACTGAACCAACCTTAGCCACTGGGGACAGCCACCAAAAACAACGGGAACTACAAACCTGCAGCCTGCAAAAAGGAGACCCCAAACACAGTAAGATAAGCGAAATGAGAAGACAGAAAAACACACAGCAGATGAAGGAGCAAGATAAAAACACACCAGACCTAACAAATGAAGAGGAAATAGGCAGTGTACATGAAAAAGAATTCAGAATAATGATAGTAAAGATGATTCAAAATCTTGGAATAGACAAATTGCAAGAAACAGTTAACAAGGACCTAGAAGAAATAAAGAGGAAGCAACAACGATGAGCAACACAATAAATGAAACTAAAAATACTCTAGATGGGATCAATAGCAGAATAACTGAGGCAGAAGGACGGATAAGTGACCTGGAAGATAAAATAGTGGAAATAACTACTGCAGAGCAGAAGAAAGAAAAAAGAATGAAAAGAACTGAGAACAGTCTCAGAGCTCTCTGGGACAACATTAAATGCACCAACATTCAAATTATAGGGGTCCCAGAAGAAGAAGAGAAAAAGAAAGGGACTGAGAAAATATTTGAAGAGATTATAGTTGAAAACTTCCCTAATATAGGAAAGGAAATAGTGGATCAAGTCCAGGAAGCACAGAGAATCCCATATACTATAAACCCAAGGATAAACACGCCAAGACACATAATAATCAAACTGTCAAAAATTAAATACAAAGAAAACATATTAAAAGCAGCAAGGGAAAAAAAACAAATAACACACAGGGGAAATCCCCATAAGGTTAACATCTTATCTTTCAGCAGAAACTCTACAAGCCAGAAAGGAGTGGCAGGACATATTTAAAGTGATGAAGGAAAAAAAAAACTACAACCAACATTAGTCTACCCAGAAAGGATCTCATTCAGATTTGATGGAGAAATTAAAACCTTTACAGACAAGCAAAAGCTGAAAGAGTTCAGCACCACCAAACCAGCTCTACAACAAATGCTAAACAACTTCTTTAGGCAAGAAACAAAAGAGAAGGAAAAAACCTACAAGAACAACCAGAAACAATTAAGTAAATGGTAATAGGAACACACATATCGATAATTACTTTAAATGTAAATGGATTAAATTCTCCCACCAAAAGACACAGACTGCCTGAATGAATACAAAAACAAGACCATATATATGCTGTCTACAAGAGACCCACTTCAGACCTAGGGACACTTACAGACTGAAAGTGAGGGGATGGAAAAAGATATTCCATGCAAATGGAAATCAGAAGAAAGCTGGATAGCAATTCTCACATCAGACAAAATAGACTTTAAAATAAAGACTATTACAAGAGACAAAGATGGACACTACATAATGATCAAGAGATCGATCCATGAAGAAGATATAACAATTGTAAATATTTATGCACCCAACATAGGAGCACATCAATACATAAGACAAACACTAACAGCCTTAAAAGCGGAAATTGACTGTAACACAATTATAGTAGGGGACTTTAACACCCCACTTTCACCAATGGACAGATCATCCAAAATGAAAATAAATAAGGAAACACAAGCTTTAAATGATACATTACACAAGATGGACTTAATTGATATTTATAGGACATTCCATCCAAAAACAACAGAATACACATTTTTCTCAAGTGCCCATGGAACATTCTCCAGGATCGATCATATATTGGGTCACAAATCTAGCCTTGGCAAATTTAAGAAAATTGAAATCGTATCAAATATCTTTTCCAACCACAATGCTATGAGACTAGATATCAATTACAGGAAAAGATCTGTAAAAAATACCAACACATGGACGCTAAACAATACACTACTTAGTAATGAAGTGATCACTGAAGAAATCATAAAGGAAATCAAAAATTACTTAGGAACAAATGACAATGGAGACACGTCGACCCAAAACCTATGGGATACAGCAAAAGCAGTTCTAAGAGGGAAGTTTATAGTAATACAATCCTAACTTAAGAAACAGGAAACATCTCGAATAAACAACCTAACTTTGCACTTAAAGCAATTAGAGAAAGATGAACAAAAAAAACCAAATTTAGCAGAAGGAAAGAAATGATGAATATCAGATCAGAAATAAATGATAAAGAAATGAAGGAAACAATAGCAAAAATCAATAAAAGTAAAACCTGGTTCTTTGAGAAGGTAAATAAACTTGATAGACCATTAGCCAGACTCATCAAGAATAAACGGGAGAAGACTCAAATCAATTGAATTAGAAATGAAAAAAGAGATGTAACAACTGACACTGCAGAAATACAAAAGATTATTAGAGATTACTACAAACAACTGTATGCCAATAAAATAGACAACCTGGAAGAAATGGACAAATTCTTAGAAATGCACAACCTGCTGAGTCTGAACCAGGAAGAAATAGAAAATATGAACAGACCAATCACAAGTACTGAAATTGAAACTGTGATTAAAAATCTTCCAACAAACAAAAGCCCAGGACCAGATGGCTTCACAGGCGAATTCTATCAAACATTTAGAGAAGAGCTAACACCTATCCTTCTGAAACTCTTCCAAAAGATAGCAGAGGGAGGAACACCCCCAAACTCATTCTATGAGGCCACCATCACCCTGATACCAAAACCAGACAAAGACGTCACAAAGAAAGAAAACTACAGGCCAATATCACTGATGAACATAGATGCAAAAATCCTCAACAAAATATTAGCAAACAGAATCCAACAGCACATTAAAAGGATCATACACTATGACCAAGTGGGGTTTATTCCAGGAATGGAAGGATTCTTCAATATATGCAAATCAATCAATGTGATACACCATATCCACAAACTGAAGGAGAAAAACCATATGATCATCTCAATAGATGCAGAGAAAGCTTTTGACAATTTTCAACACTCATTTATGATAAAACCCTGCAGAAAGGCATACAGGGAACTTTCCTCAACATAATAAAGGACATATATGACAAACCCACAGCCAGCATCATTCTCAATGTTGAAAAACTGAAACCACTTCCACTAATATCAGGAACAAGACAAGGTTTCCCACTCTCACCACTCTTATTCAACATAGTTTTGGAAGTTCTAGCCACAGCAATCAGAGAAGAAAAAGAAATGAAAGGAATCCAAATAGGAAAAGTAGAAGTAAGGCTATCACTGTTTGCAGATGACATGATATTATACAAAGAGAATACTAAGGATGCTTCCCCAAAACTACTAGAGCTAATCAATAAATTTGGTAAAGTTGCATTATACAAAATTAATGCACAGAAATCTCTGGCATTCTTATACACAAATGATGAAAAATCTGAGAGTGAAATTAAGAAAACACTCCCATTTACCATTGCAACAAAAAGAATAAAATATCTAGGAATAAACCCTCCTAAGGAGACAAAAGACCTGTATGCAGAAAACTATAAGACACTGATGAAAGAAATTAAAGATGATACAAATAGGTGGAGAAATATACTATGTTCTTGGATTGGAAGAATCAACATTGTGAAAATGACTCTACTACCCAAAGCAATCTACAGATTCAATGCTATCCTTATCAAATTACCACTGGCATTTTTTACAGAACTAGAACAAAAAATTTCACAATTTGTATGGAAACACAAAAGACCCCGAATAGCCAAAGCAATCTTGAGAACGAAAAATGGAGCTGGAGGAATCAGGCTCCCTGACTTCAGACTATACTACAAGGCTACAGTAATCAAGACAGTATAGTACTGGCACAAAAACAGAAATATAGATCAATGGAACAGGATAGAAAGCCCAGAGATAAACCCACACACATATGGTCACCTTCTCTTTGATAAAGGAGGGAAGGATATACAGTGAAGAAAAGACAGCCTCTTCAATAAGTGTTGCTGGGAAAACTGGACAGCTACCTGTAAAAGTATGAAATTAGAAAACTCCCTAACACCACACACAAAAATAAACTCAAAATGGGTTAAAGACCTAAATGTAAGTACAGACACTATCCAACTCTTAGAGGAAAACAGGCAGAACACTCTATGACATGAATCACAGCAAGACCCTTTTTGACCCATCTCCTAGAGAAATGGAAATAAAATCAAAAATAAACAAATGGGACCTAATGAAACTTAAAAGCTTTTGCACAGCAAAGGATACCACTAATAAGACCAAAAGACAACCCTCAGAATGGGAGAAAATATTTGCAAATGAAGCAACTGACAAAGGATTAATCTCCCAAATTTATAAGCAACTCATGCAGCTCAATAACAAAAAAACAAACAACGCAATCCAAAAATGGGCAGAAGAACTAAATAGACATTTCTCCAAAGAAGATATACAGATTGCCAACAAACACATGAAACAATGCTCAACATCATTAATCATTAGAGAAATGAAAATCAAAACTACAATGAGATATCATCTCACACCGGTCAGATTGGCCATCATCAAAAACTCTAGAAACAATAAATGCTGGAGAGGGTGTGGAGAAAAGGGAACCCTCTTGCACTGCTGGTGGGAATGTAAATTGATACAGCCACTATGGAGAACAGTATGGAGGTTCCTTAAAAAACTACAAATAGAACTACCATACGACCCTGCAATCTCACTACTGGGCATATACCCTGAGAAAATCATAATTCAAAAAGAGTCATGTACCAAAATGTTCATTGCAGCTCTATTTATGATAGCCAGGGCATGGAAGCAACCTAAGTGTCCATCAACAGGTGAATGGATAAAGAAGATATGGCCCATATATACAATGGAATATTACTCAGCCATAAAAAAGAAATGAAACTGAGTTATTTATAATGAGGTGGATGGACCTGGAGTCTATCATACAGAGTGAAGTAAGTCAGAAGGAGGAAAACAAATACCGTATGCTAACACATATATATGGACTCTAAGGGAAAAAAAATGTCATGAAGAGATTAGTGGTAGGACGGGAATAAAACAGACTTAGTAGAGCATGGACTTGAGGATATGGGGAGGGGGAAGGGTAAGCTGTGACGATGTGAGAGAGTGGCAGGGACATATATACACTATCAAATGTAAATTAGATAGCTAGTGGGAAGCTGCCGCATAGCACAGGGAGAACACCTCTGTGCTTTGTGACCACCTAGAGGAGTGGGATAGGGACGGTGGGAGAAAGGGTGATGCAAGAGGGAAGAGATATGGGAACATACGTATATGTATAACTGATTCACTTTGTTGTAAAGGAAAAACTAACACACTATTGTAAAACAGTTATACTCCAGTAAATATGTTTTAAAAAAATAATAATAATATTGATTCTCTCAAGCCATGAACATGATGTTTCTTTCCATTTATGGAAATCTTCTCTAATTTATCTCTGCTCCATTTTACAGATTTCAGCATCAGAGTCTTTCACATTAAAATATATATTCCTAAATATTTTTATCAATATTTGGTATTGCTTTTTTAAAATTTCATTTAACCATTTTTATTGATATTATATCAGTTGAATCATGTACATTCATTATAACTTGAAACCTTGCTACCTTCTGTTATTATTCTAGTTAGTTTTTTGTAGATTCCTTGGGATTTCTTAAAAAAAAATTACATTGTTTCTGTACAAGCATTTTACTTTATCATTTCCAAACTTTACAGGCTTTTATTTCTTTCTTCCCTTATTAAAGTGACTAGAACCTCCCGTTAAAAAAAAAAAAAAAAAAAAAAAAAGAAAGACATTGTTGTCCATTACAAACTTTATGGACCTAGTGTAAAATAAACTTGACCATTAATGTGAGCAAGCTGGACTTTATCCCTTTGTTCAGAATCACAAAAACTTGGAGTAGATCTGATAAGAGCCCTGAACAGAGCATGTGTCTGGTTAAAGAAAGAGATGATCCTGTACATTTCCGACCTTTCAAGCTTAAGTTTTGGGTCTTTCTACTGCATGTTACCCTATATTAGTTCTCTGCCTATAAATTAACATTGCCAGAAGATTATCTATGCATCTTCACTTCTCTTCCCTGTCTTTTCTTTTTGTTTCTTTTTCTCTCCCTTGCTCGTTCCTGCTCTCTTTTTCTCTTTCTTTTAATCCCTAGTAGAATGGGGGTGCTTCAGGGGAAGCTTTAAAACGTGGGGTCCTTTTCTGTGTCATCCTCTATGGAAAGAACAGTACTGATAAAACCTGACAAATAACTATCTGTGGAATGGACAAAGGAAAAGATGAATAAACAAATGAGTGAAAGACCTATATAACCCCTTCTAACAAGACTTGGGCCTGTTTTGAGTGGCAGAAGTTCCATCTAATGCTGCCCATTTGTTCAGGTTCTGGGTAGCTGATGGGTCTTCTCTCCTCGTTGCTTTACCTCAGCCCCCCCGGTGACAATGTTGGAGTTGACAAGATGTCAGCTGACCCTTATTGATTATGCATGATCTCATTAGTAAAACCTCGGCCAGTGTGACCTAATCCTTGCTGGGAAAGATTGTGATATATGAGGACCAACACTTTGTCACTTGAGTTTAGGCAAATGGGAAGATCTCTTAGTACTTAGGGTGTCCAGACCACACAACCACTCGTGTTATGGGAAGGCAGCTAGAAGTGCAAAACACACAGAAGTGATGTGGGTCAGACAAGTCACTGAGAGCCCATCCTGGCTGCGAAGCTCGTTATTTATTTATATTTTGTTTGCTAAAAATGCATCTACTCTGGCAACCCTGGGACACTTGTCCCAGTAAATAACTAAATCAGAAATGGGGCAGAGAGAAACATTATTGGACCAAAGCTGCTGAGATCCTTGAGGTATGAGACTTTTATTCCCTTTGGTAGAAGGGACATGTTCTAACCTGACCCTCACCCACCCCTGATCTCTTCCCCTAAGAAAGTCAGCCTTGCCACAAGGTGCTGGAGAGATAAAACTCTTCACACATGAGAATGCTAAGTCTGACGGAACAGGAGCAGAATAGAGCTCTGAGACTGACCAGATCAGGGCCACTGCCAGCACCAATGGCACCACTACCACTGTGAGAATTACAAAAAGAAAACCCTCTTCCTCTATGTGGAGGATCTGTCAAAAGGTATCACCTTTGTGCATTTCACAAACTGTGCAACTTTTTCCTGAGTTCTGAGCACCGTGTGACTGACCCAGTCTTATCCTGTGGAATTTGAGTCATGGACAGGCCATCCAAATGAACAGGCTAGCTTGATGAACCACTGGGGACAGTGACTATGGAAGCACAGTCTCTTGAAATGGTGGGACATTTCATCTAGAAACAAACACTTGGTGCCATGCCTGCAGAGTGAGGGACAGAATCTTAGAGAAAACAAGTGTTATAGTCGCCCCATTTAAGTTACTGAAAGAGGAGTAGGGTGACCTGAACAAATTCACCCCAAAAATGTTTTGCTAGACTAAAGAAAAAACATAATTTGTTTCTAGAAATTGGTGGCTCTCCCAATCCAAGCACGATCACTTACTGGTAGTAGCAAAAAACTTTCCTCCCTGTTTCAGTCATCCTCTTTATTAGTCCTCTCCCTTGACTGAGCCAGTCAGGGAATAATCATCAGTAAATACTGCTTATTAAATGCTTGGGTCAGGTTATCTGCCTGTCAAGCAGAGGGAGTAGACATGCACTGGGGCCACGGCTGCTGAGCGAGTGTTCTTGGCCTCCCTGCACACACCTCAGCAGCACCCAGCCTTTAATAAGCGTTGTGTGCACTGCCTTTTTTAAAATGATTGAATTATGGTTTTTTTATGGCTCTATAAAAGTCTTTATTAATTTTGGGAAGCTGCTGCATCTTCTGATCCTGTCCTGTCTCTGTTGGGATGTTAAATTATTCATACAGCTTCCAATTGACTATGTTGATTGTGTTCTGAAAAGAACAACAGGAGGACTCTTTGTTTTCCAAGCAGTCTGTGAGGGGAGGTTGTAGGGGGAGGCAAGAAGGGTATGGGTATCCTGAAGGCCATCACCCTGAGGGCTTCATAGGTAGGCAAGGCAGGAGACCTCATGGTAGTCAGTGGAATTGTTGGAACAACGTAGCCCAAGGGAAAGGGACAATGGACTTTAACAGTGTCATCTAGAGACGTGTCCACATGTGTGTTCATGAACACATGTGTGTCTTAGTTCTTCCACTGTGGTTTTCTGCTAATGATTCTGAATATAAGAATAAAATATTGTTTTTACAGAGCTCTTTCTAGCTTATGGTGTGCTTTCAAACATACTATTTCATTTTTATTTTGAGCCCCCTATAATTGTACCGGCTGCTGAAACAGCTATTTTAACATGTTCATTTCATGGTCGTGAGGTTGTGTGTCTGGAGGGCAGTGTCACCAAGTACTGTGTCTCTCCCACATGACCTCTCTGAAAAGCAAATAGATCTTTTGGTCCCAAGGCTGTCACTGTTCCCATGATAGGTCTGCTCTCCTATTTGTTGCCATATGTAGAGTTTGCGGAAAGAATGCTGTTCTGAGACCCTTCCCACTGCCATCACTCACCAAATTCCCCCCCATCTTGCACATATGAGCACACACACACACACACACACACACACACACACAGGCACACACAAACTTAGAGGTTAAATTTATCCACCCTCCTCTCTTACCACTTACCCAAGAATCCCAAACTCCCAAACGCTGCCCCTCCCCCACACCTGTTATTCTCAGACCAGGCAGCCTGCTGGTAATTCCCGTTCCTTAGTCTATGCTGTCCTTCACCCAGGTTGATCTACTGATTCCTTCAAGGCCTGGATTGAAAGTCACCTCTTCCAAGGTCCATCCCTAGACAAACCCACCCCATGCTGCAGCCCTTCCTGAATTAGAAGGTCTAGAGTAGAGGAGAATGTGGGTGGCACCCAGGGTCACAAAACCCACCTGCTAAAGCTGATCAAGTCACTTCCACACCAGGAAGCTCTAATCCATGAATGGGAACACCAGCCCTGCCCAGACAGTTTCATAAGGCTGTTATTCGTGACAAATGAGATCATACATCAAGAAAAGACTATACGACCAGCACACCATTATGTACATTTTATACAATTGTGACCCTTGCTGTGAGAAATAGAAAATAAATAACAGAGAGATCAATAACAGTTGATTTTGTCAGAGAAGGCTCTAACACTCCTGTTGGCTTTGGACTGGTGAAGGGCTGTGGGAGGGATTCCAGGAGGGAGGAGGCCATGAGTGAGGGACCAGAGGCAGAAGGGAGCATGGCTTTTTATCTAAAGACTGGTTGTAACAGGAGACAGTTGATGAGAGTCAAGGATGTTGGGAAGCTGCAGCTGACACTTAGGAGAAACTTCTGAGGGCAAGATTTGAGTGATAAACTATGAAACAGGGGACTAGGACTAGGTAGGTTAAACCCAGAGATCCCTTAGGCTGGGGACGAGGAGAGATCTCATTACTAAGACTATCAGCATAAAAAATGGAAGGCTGACTTGATGCTGAATATTTAGATGTTTTATATTAGAATTTTTAGGGCTCCCTGAATATTGTGCCAACCCAGGACGTGGCTTGGTTATAGATGGGAGCAAAGCTGTAGAGATGGGGCAAATTTATAGTGCATAGGCTGAAGAGCTGAAGAATGACCATAGGGAGAGATCCAGGCCCTCCATCACTGCAGTTCTATAATGATCAGGCACAAGAGAGACACTTTACTTGAGTGTGTTCTCCCTAACCTTCCTGAGACACACCCCCCCACCCCCCCCACCCCCACATACTCATCATGGTTAGCTCCACAGAGTCAAAGAACACTTGGAGACATGAGGGCTTTGGAGAAAAGAGTCAGTTTAAAAATACAAGATGTTTTCAATGCTCACTAAAGTGATAATTTTAGATATTTTCAGCCTTGTTAAATTCCCTTGAAACTGCACATGTCATCTGGTTCTTCTATAGAGCAACCACTCAGAGGGACTAGTTTCTACTAACACTGCCAAGTCTTGTATTTTCTCCTTTTCTTTTTTTTCATTTGATTCCTCTCTTTCTTCCCCACCTTAGTTCATGGTTATACTTTCTCTGTTATTTCCCCTGTATAGCATTTCAATTTGGCAACCTGCTTTTTAACCCTTACCATTTCATTGACCTGACTACTGCACTCTGCCTATAACACTTTCCTAATGTCCCACTACTTCCTTTGTCAGCAGCCCAGGTCTCACCTGCTGACATGAAAGGGATGGAACCAACCTCTGCAAATTAAAGAATTTTACAAAGAAGTGTTATTCAGGGATAATTATCATATTACAAAACTTCATTTTTCCTGCCAATATTTACTGAAGCCTAAATTATGCCAGGTGCCAAAGACATAGAAATGGCACAAAGCTCACATTGTCATGGTGTTTAGATTCTAGTGAGGGAAGACAAACACTAAAATGGCACATCCATCAAATCTCAAGTGATGGTATTTCTGATGTCAGGGTGGAAATCAAGCATTTTTATCTTGGATAGAAGGTTTTTTTTTTTTTTTTTTTTTGATGTCATTCTTCATATGGTCAAAGCTGAGTGAGGAAGTGAAAGGATTATTGATTATTAGGCCAGAAATTTTTCCAAGATTGAGCACCTCATCATCTTCCTGTTCATCAGACAGTTTTGCTGGTTCCTTGTTTGTAGATGTATTTTATGTCAAATTGAGCCCTGAGGGGAAGGCAAAACTTCAGCTTAAAATGTATATGTAGAACACAGTAATAATGTTTGATGATAGTGAATTCCAGAATGACTGTATGTAGAACAGGTAAATGGTAAAGCTGATCTATCCATGACCACTTAGAGATTTCTCTTTATGTCCTTCTCATGTTTCTGAAATTTGGAGGATAACAGGATGCTTGGCAAATCAAATATTTTGAGTCGATTTACCAAAATCTTGTTCTAGGTCCTTTTGTGAAGCAGTCATGCAGGGAAATGAGTAGCTATAAAGGTCAGATTAGGACCTGAGGGACAAGGGGTCTGGACTGGCTTTACATGAACACCAAAGAGCTACTAACTGAAAGAAAAAAAAAAATCTTTATAAAATGATTTAAGTCCTTGGGGTAAAAGGGATTCATTTAGGAGTCATTTCATTCAAAAACTCAATTTTAAAATTAATAGACACTCTGAGATAAGACTCCTCAGATAGTTACTCTCTCTGTCCTCCAGAAAGTCTCACTATAGACACAAAAAATCTCATGAGAGCTGGTCTGTGAGGGAAGTGTCCAGAGCCAGACAAGTTCTGTTGATAACACTGTTCAGAGGAGACACCATAAGGAAAGGCACATTGAGAAAAAGCAAAGGACACAACGCCTTCCTCTTTACACATGGCAAATCAATTCAGTGTCTTTCATTACCACCTGAAAACTAAATGCACGTGTGAACAATAAACCTTAATCTGGTTGACAACAGTTTTTAAAAAAAATGCACTGAAAGCAAGTTTCAGCATCCTGACACACTTTATGACACTTATTAAGAAGACACACTTGTAAGTCAATTAACCTGGCCATTGGTAGCTTTTAACTTGCTTTCTAAGAGGAAAGGCAGCAGTGAAGGGGCAAAGTTTCCATCTAGAATGTTCTAAATTGATTTATTTTCCCCTAGAATAAAGGCCACTGACCTGAGTTCCAACTAATATATATAAGCCTGCAGTTCACCTGCTTCCAACACCTGAAAAGTTCAAAGAAAGAGCTTTTGGGTGTCCTTTCTTGGTTTTCACATTTTATTCAAAGAAGAATTGAGGTCATACCTATAAAGAAATCAATGTACAGCAAAATTGTTACAATATGGGAGTTAAAACAGAAGCACAATGCACAATATTTAGTTAGCAAACATTTCGTGAGTTTATGCTAGAAATATTTGTATTGAGGGTAAAAAATGTATGTACTTAAAAACAAATTGTTTCTAAGGACATGATACCCCTATTCCAGCCAGAGAACTCCAAAACACCAATACATAAGTACATTAGTAATTAAATAAATAGGATCTTTTTTGATTTCTTGTATTTTTTGTTTTACTTTTCATTTCCTAAAATTTTGTAATGCATAAAATATTACAAATTTACTACCTAGTTTTACCCTCTGAAATTTGGATTCTAAGTGTAACTATCTTGGAGATCAATTCATTATAATTATTTAAATTCCATAGATATAGCACAACAAAAATAGTAGTTGCCCAAAAAGGCTTTCTAAGAGTATTTTAGTTGCATACAATTCTTTAACACAAACTCAGGTATATTTTGGCCTTGAGGGAGAACTATAATTTTTTTCTTTTTTTTTTGTCCAAAAATGAGAACAAGTGTTTCAGTACTTTCCCTGCTAGTGAGCTTCCTGTTCTTGACTTTTGATATACTCTTCTCCTTCTAACTAAGCTTTAAGGACTTGGGATTGGAAAGGCTCTGGCAAGGAAAACAGCTTATTCCAAAAGAGATTAAAAACAAGTGGGAGGGAAGGTGCTTCAAGACAGTGGAGGAGTAAGACATGGAGATCACCTTCCTCCCCACAAGTACATAAAAAGTACATCTACATGTAGAACAACTCCTACAGAACACCTACTGAACACTGGCCAAAGACCACAGACTTCCTAAAAGGCAAGAAACTCCTCAAATACCTGGGAGAGAAAAAGAAAAAAGGAAAAACAAAGACAAAAGAATAAGGATGGGACCTGCACCTTTGGGAGGGAGCTGTGAAGGAGGAAAAGTTTCCACATACTAGGAAGCCTCTTAACTGGTGGAGACGGGGTATGGGCAAGGGGAAATCTTGGAACTGTGTGGGAGAGCTCAGAAACAGGGGTGCAGACGGCAAAGCAGAGAGATTCCTGCACAAAGGATTGGTGCTGAACAACACTCACCAGCCTGAGAGGCTTGTTTGCTCACACACCAGGGTGGGTGGGGCCTGGGAGCTGAGGCTCAGGCTTCAGAGGTCAGATCCCAGGAATAGGACTGGGGTTGGCTGTGTGAACATAGCAGGAAGGGGGTTAGTGAACCACAGCTAGCCAGGAGGGAGTCCTGGAAAATGTCTGGACCTGCCTAAGAGACAAGGGTTTCAGGGTGCATGAGGAGAGAGGATTCAGGGCACTGCCTAAATGAGCTTCAGAGACAGGCACAAGCCACGGATATCAGCACAGACACCAGAGACTGGCATGAAATGCTAACTCTGCTGCTGCAGCCACCAAGAATCCTGTGAGCAAGCACAGGTCACTATCCACAACTCTTCCTCGCCAGGAGCCTGTGCAGCCTGCCACTGCCAGGGTCCTGTGATCCAGGGACAACTTCCCAGGGAGAACACATGGCACACCTCAGGCTGTTGCAACATCAAGCTGAACTCTGCCACTATAGGCTCACCCACATTCCATACCCCTCCCTCCCAGCCCACTAATAGGCCACTACTTTAACCCTATCATATCTGGGCGGGAAATAGACATTCTTAGGTGGCCTACATGCAGAGGTGGGGCCAAAACCAAAGTTCAACCACAGGAGCTGGGGTCACAAAGAAGAGAAAGGGAAAATTCTCTGTGCAGCCTCACAAAGAGTGTATTAAATCCCCACAGTCAGCTTGATGCACCCTGCATCTGTGGAATACCTGAATAGGACACAAATCATCCCAAAATGGGGCGGTGGACTTCGGGACCAAGTGTAAACTTGGGTTTTGCTGTATGTGACTGCCTTATTTCTGATTTTTATGTTTATATTAGTACAGTTTTTAGCATTTGATATCATTGGTGGATTTGTTTATTGGTTTGGTTGCACTCTTATTTTTTATAACACCTTAAATTTTTTTTAATTTAATTTTATTTTATATTTTTATTTATTTTTAAATTTAGATTTCTTTATTCTTTGCTCCCTCTTCTGAGCTGTGTGGCTGACAAGGTCTTGGTGCTCCAGCCTGGTGTCAGTCCTGAGCCTCTGAGATGGGAGAGCTGAGTTCAGGACACTGGACCACCAGAGATCTCCCAGAAACACACAACATCAATTGGTGAGAACTCTCCCTGAGATATCCATCTCAGTGCTAAGACCCAGCTCCACTAAACGGTCAGCAAGCTCCAGTGCTAGATACCCCAGGCCAAACAATGAGCAAGTCAGGGACAAAACCCCACCCAGTAGCAGAGAGACTGCCTAAAATCATATGAAGTTCACAAACATCTCAAAACACACACAAGATGCATCCCTGCCGGTCAGAAAGACAAGATCTAGCCCGACATACCAGAACACAGGCACCAGTACCCTCTACCAGGAAACATACACAAACTCCTGAACCAACCTTCCCCACTGGGGGAGACACCAAAAACAATGGGAACTACAATCCTGTAGGCTGTGAAAAGGAGACCACAAACACAGGAAGTTAAACAAAATGAAAAGACAGAGATATATGCAGCAGATAAAGGAGCACGGTAAAAACCCACTAGACCAAAGAAATGAAGAGGAAATAGGCAGTCCACTTGAAAAATAATTAAGAGAAATGATAGTAAAGATGATCCACATTCTTGGAAACAGGATGGAGAAAATAAAAGAAAACTTTAACCAGGACCTAGAAGAACTAAGGAACAAACAAAAAATGATGATCAAAACAATAAATGAAATTAAAAATTCTCTAGAAGGAAACAATAGCAGAATAGCAGAAGCAGAAGAACGGATAAGTGACATGGAAGATAAAATAGTGGAAATAACTACCACAGAGCAGAATAAAGGAAAAAGAATGAAAAGAACTGAGGACAGTCTCAGAGAATTCTGGGACAGTATTAAATGTAGCAACATTTGAATTATAGGGGTCCCAGAAGAAGAAAAAAAGAAAGGGACTGAGAAAATATTTGAAGAGGCTATAGTTGAAAACTTCCCTAACATGGGGAAGGAAATAGTCAAAAAGGTCCAGGAAGTGCAGAGAGTCCCATACAGCATAAATCCAAGGAGAAACATGCCAAGACACATATCAAACTATCAAAATTAAATACAACAAATAATAATAAATAAAAGCAGCAAGGGAAAGCAACATATAACATACAAGGGAATCCATATAAGGTTAACAGCTGATCTCTCAGCATACACTATACAAACCAGAAGGGAGTGGCAAGACATATTTAAAGTGATGAAAGGAAAAAACCTAAAACCAAGATTACTCTATCCAGCAAGGATCTCATTCAGATTCCACAGAGAAATTAAAACTTTATAGACCAGTAAAAGCTAAGAGAAATCAGCACCACCAAACCAGCTTTACAACAGATGCTAAAGGAAATTCTCTAGCCAAGAAACATGAGAGAAGGAAAATACCGACAAAAACAAACCCAAAACAATTGAGAAAATTGTAATAGGAACATACATATTGATATTTACCTAAAATGTAAATGGACTAAATGCCCCAAGCAAAAGACATAGGCTAGCTGAATGGATACAGAAACAAGACCCATATATATGCTGTCCACAAGAGACCCACTTCAGACCTAGGAACACATACAGACTGAAAGTGAGGGGATGGAAAAAGATATGCCATGCATGCAAATGGAAATCAGAAGAAAGCTGGAGTAGCAATTCTCATATCAGACAAAGTAGACTTTAAAATAAAGACTATTACAAGATACAAAGAAGGACACTACATAATGATCAAGGGATCAATCCATGAAGAAATATAACAATTGTAAATATTTATGCACCCAACATAGGAGTACTTCAATACATAAGGCAAATGCTAACAGCCATAAAATGGGAAATAGACAGTAACACAGTAATAGTAGGGGACCTTAACAGCCCACTTTCACCAATGGACAGATCATCCAAAACGAAAATAAATAAGATAAAACAAGCCTTAAATGACACATTGAACATAATGGACTTAATTGACATTAATATGACATTCCATTCAAAAACAACAGAATGCACTTTCTTCTCAAATGCTCATGGAACATTCTCCAGGAAAAAATCATTTCTTGGGTCACAAACCAAGCCTTTGTATACTTAAGAAAGTTGAAATCGTATCAAGTATCTGTTCCGACAACAATGCTATGAGACTAGATATCAATTACAGGAAAAAAAAACTGTAAAAAATGCAAACACATGAAACCTAAACAATATGCTACTAAATAACCAAGAGATCACTGAAGAAATCAAGGGGGAAATAAAAAAAAATAGAAACAAATGACAATGAAAACATGATGACTCAATACCTATGGGAGGCAGCAAAAGCAGCTCTAAGGGGGAAGTTTATAGCAATTCAATCTCACCTCAAGGAACAAAAAGATCTCAAAAACACAAGCTAAGCTTACACCTAAAGCAATTAGAAAAAGAAGAACAAAATAACCAAAAAGTTAACAGAAGGAAAGAAATCATAAAAATCAGATCAGAAATAAATGAAAAAGAAATGAAGGAAACAATAGCATATATCAAAAATACTAAAAACTGGTTCTTTGAGAAGATTAAAAAAATTGATAAACCATTAGCCAGACTCATCAAGAAAGAAAGGGAGAAGACTCAAATCAACAGAATTAGAAATAAAAAAGAAGTAACTACTGACACTGAAGAAATACAAAGAATCAGGAGAGATTACTACAAGAAACTATATGCCAATAACATGGACATTTGGAAGAAATGGACAAATTCTTATAAAAGCACAACCTTCTGAGACTGAACCAGGAAGAAATAGAAAATATAAGCAGACCAATCACAATCATTGAAATTGAAACTCTGATATAAAAACTTCCAATAAACAAAAGCTCAGGACTAGATGGCTTCACAGGTGAATTCTATCAAACATTTAGAGAAGACATAACACCTATCCTTCTCAAAATTTTCCAAAGTACAGCAAAGGGAGGAACACTTCCAAACTCATTCTATGAGTCCACTATCACCCTGCAACCAACTTGAGACAAAGATGTCACAAAAAAAAGAAAACTACAGGCCAATATCTATGAGGAACATAGATGCAAATATCCTCAACAAAATACAAGCCAGCAGAATCCAACAGCACATTAAAAGGATGATACAACATGATCAAGTGGGGTTTAACCCAGGAATGAAAGGATTCTCCAATATACACAAATCAGTCAATGTGATACACCATATTAACAAACTGAAGTGGAAAAACCATATGAACATGTAAATAGATGCAGAAAAATCTTTTGACAAATCCAACACCCATTTATTATAAAAACTCTCCAGAAACACGTAGAGGGAAGTTAACTCAACATAATAAAGGCAATATATGACAAACCAACAGCAAACATCATTCTCAATGGGGAAAAACTGAAACCATTTCCTTTATGATCAGGAACAAGACAAGTTTATCCACTCTCACCACTATAATTCAACATAGTTTTGGAAGTTTTAGCCACAGCCATCAGAGAAGAAAAAGAAATAAAAGGAATGCAATTTGGAAGAAGAAGTAAAACTGTCACGGTTTACAGGTGACATGGTACTATACATAGAGAATACTAAAGAAGATACCAGAAAACTACTAGATCTAATCAATGAATTTGGTAAAGTAGCAGGATATAAAATTAATGCACAGAAGTCTATTGAATTCGTATACACTAATGATGAAAAACCTGAAAATGATATTGAGGAAACACTCCCATTATCATTGCAACAAAAATAATAAAATACCTAAGAACAAACCTACCTAAGGAGACAAAATACCTGTATGCAGAAAACTATAAGACACTGATGAAAGAAACTAAAGATGATACAAATATTTGGAGAGATATACCATGTTATTGGATTGGAAGAATCAACACTATGAAAATGACTATACTACCCAAATCAATCTACAGATTTAATGTAATCCCCATCAAACTACCAATGACATTTTTCAAATAATTAGAACAAACAATTTCACAATTTGTATGGAACACAAAAGACCCCAAACAGCCAAAGCAATCTTGAGAAAGAAAAACCGTGCTGGAGGAATCAGGCTCCCAGACTTCAGAGTCTTCTGCATAGCTACAGTAATCAAGACAGTATGGTACTGGCACAAAAACAGAAATATAGATCAATGGAATAGGATAGAAAGCCCAGAGATAGACCCACACACATATGGTCAACTTTTCTTTGCTAAAGGAAGCAAGAATGGACAATGAACAAAAGACAGCCTCTTCAATAAGTGCTGCTGGGAAAACTGCACAGCTACCTGTAAAAGAATGAAATTAGAACACCTCCTAACACCATACACACACACACACAAAAACCCTCAAAATGGATTAATAACCTAAATGTAAGACCGGACACTATAAAATTCTTAGAGGAAAACAGAGAGAACACTCTATGACATAAATCACAGTAAGATCCTTTTTGACCCACCTCCTTGAGAAATGGAAATAAAAACAAAAATAAACAAATGGGACCTAATGAAACTTAAAAGCTTTTGCACAGCAAAGGAAACCATAAACAAGACAAAAATACACCCCTCAGAATGGGAGAAAATATTTGCAAATGAAGCAACTGACAAAGGATTAGTCTCCAAAATATACAAGCAGCTCAATATCAGAAAAACAAACAACCCAATCCAAAAATGAGCAGAAGACCTAAAAAGATATTTTTCCAAAGAAGATATACAGATTGCCATCAAACACATGAAAGGATGCTCAACAACACTAAACATTAGATAATGCAAATCAAAACTACCATGAGGTATCACCTCATACCAGTCAGAATGGCCATCATCAAAAATCTACAGACTGTGCTTCCCTGGTGGCTCAGTGGTTGAGAATCTGCCTGCCGATGCAGGGGACATGGGTTCCTGCCCAGGTCCGGGAAGATGCTGTGGAGCAGCTAGGCCCATGAGCCATGGATGCTGAGACTGCGTGTCCAGAGCCTGTGCTCTGCAATGGGAGATGCCACAACATTGAGAGGCCTGCATACTGAAAAAAATTAAAAAAATCTACAGATAATAAGTGCTGGAGAGGGTGTGGAGGAAAGGGAACCCTCTTGCACTTTTGGTGGGAAAGTAATTTGATACAGCCACTATGGAGGACAGTATGGAGGTTCCTTATAAAACTAAAAATATAACTACCATATGACCCAGCAATCCCAATACTGGGCATATTCCCTGAGAAAACCATAACTCATAAGAAAACTGTACCACAATGTTTATTTCAGCACTCTTTACAATAGCCAGGACATGGAAGCAGCATAAGTGTACTTCAACAGATGAATGGATAAAGAAGATGTGGTACATATATACAATGGAATATTACTCAGCCATAAAAAGAAACAAAATTAAGGTTTTTTTAGTGAGGTGGATGGATTTAGAGTCTGTCACACAGAGCGAAGTAAGTTAGAAATAAAAAAACAAATATCATATGTTAACACACATATATGGAATCTAAAAAAAAGAAATGGTTCTGATGAACATAGGGCAGGACAGGAATAAAGACACAGACATAGAGGATGCACTTGAGGACACAGGGAAGGATAAGTGCAAGACTGGATGAAGTGAGAGAGTTGCATTGACATATATACACTATTAAATGTAAAATAGATAGCTATTGGGAATAAGCTGCATAGCACAGGGAGATCATGTATGTGCTTTGTGACAACCTAGAGGTGTGTGGGATATGGAGAGTGGGAGGGAGATGCAAGAGGGAGGGTATATAGGGATATATGTATATGTATAGCTGATTTACTTTGTTATACAGCAGAAACTATCACAACATTGTAAAGCAGTTATACTCTAATAAAGATGTTAAGGAAAAAAAAAAAAAAGACCACCCATAGAACCGGGAAAGAAGAAAACAAAAAAGAAATAAAACAAGAAGGAATATTGGTCTACTTACCTAATAATTGAGGCCTAAAAATGAATAAGAAGAAGTCTCCACAATTCAGAATTTGAAGAGCAATTTGGTCCCACCTCCTCATGGCCCTGTGACTTTGATATTCACAAATAGATGTCAAAATGCACACTTCTTGGTTGTAAGGTCATTGGGCCCCTTGCTACATTTACATTTATCTGAATTGAGGATATAAAACAATTTAGCTACATTCACATTTTTTTCATATAAACTTTGTAAACTATGATTGAATTCCTACTAACGTAAGATTTTGAGACAAAATCAGTTGCCTGCCTGGATGCAGTGTTGTGCACAATTAACCCTGATGGGAGGACATCACTATACATCTTTATCCTGTTGCTTAATATTTATATTCAAGTCAGTCACTAAATGATATTTCTCTCCCCCTGCCCCACCTCCTTTCAGCAAAACAGAGGACTTGTTGCTGGGTCAAGCAAGGTTTCAATTACAAACTATTTTCAATTTTTAGTGAATAGAAATACGTTCTTATAGACTTCTATTGTGAAAGAAAAAAAACAGGTTTCATAATTCTGTATGTTAAAATATATATTTTAATCTATTACTAAGATTACTTCAAAGTTCAAGGGCAAATGACATATTTTGAGGAAATGCATACAATAGTTTTAATAGGCAAACAATAAATATCCATAATATGCAAAGAGCTTACATAAATAACTTACAGAGAGAAAAGCTCAAGGAATAAAAACAAATAATATAAAGCAGGTATTTCAAAGAAAAATAAATACAAATGTGCATTAAATATATGTCTAAGATACAAAACAAACATCATAACACTTTAAATCTATAGGCTGCCAAAAAGTAAAAGAACAATATTTAACATTATCAAATACACATCTTCTACATTATTGTCAGGACAGTAAATTATCAAGACTTTTTGTGGAAATGATTGGCAATGTCTATAAAAATCTTAAATTTATAGCTGAAAATTGGTCATATTATGCTACTTTTGGATACCTGCCTTATATAAATATCTACACAAATGGGCAGGAGTGTTCGATTCTGCACTCTTTGAAAAAGCACTATTAGAGACAACATATGTGGCCATGAATATTGGAAAGGAAAGCTGCATTATAGCACATCACCACTGGGGATGTTCTGGAGCCATCTACCAAAAGGAGAGTTCTGTGTGTGGTAGTGAAAGATTTTCATTACATTCTGACAATTCTGAAAATTGAAAAGACAGTTTTCTCAACAGTATGAATAATACAAACTATTCATTTTAGAAAAACATAAGTGAATAAACATACCTGAAAAACCATAGAAGGTACTCCTAGTACCTATCTGTTCAAATAAAGTGTCAATGGAGATTTCTGTGTTTCTCTATTCTTTGACTGCTTTATTGATCCCGTCTTGTATTTATAATTTAAAAACTACTATTAAAGTTTTCTTTTTTCAGGGATGCACAAACTACTGTGAAAAACATCCAAGTAACTAACTCTACTGTTCTTACATCAAAATGCCTTCTCCTAGAGCTGCTTTTGTAAGTGTAGCAGTCCAAATATCTATCTCATTAAACTCTTCAATTCTCAGATATTATCCAGTCTTCTGTTGGAGGATCTCTCATTATTTTTGCATGTGGAAAATATGATACCTGAAGATGGAACGGAAAAAACTCATCTAGCTCTTGCAGCATTATAGGTTTGGGAACGTCATTATCAATAACTGAAATATAAAGTAAACAGATGTTTCTACAACTCTACAAACTTTCTTATCATTTTCCAGCAGGCATTCTGTAAGTTATGCTCTTTTAGATACAAAATAAGAATCAAAAAAGAAATCTGGGGAAAGAAACTCAGTGAAGTGCTATGTCCTACAGTCTTTAAAGATGGATGGACAAATGTGCAGAAAAAATAATTAAAAACTGGGATAAGCACCCTACAAAATTGTAACAGAAAAATTGGCTGAGGAGAGGATGAACATTCCATATTTTTTAAATTAATTTTTATTTGAGTATACTTGCTTCATTTATATATAATGTTTTAATAAAATTTTATTCAAATATCTGATGTATTTTTGCAAAAATATCTGGTGTTTTATTAATTAGTGATGGTGATAAAGCATTTGTTTTTTTGACTAACTCAGTGAAAGAAGCATGAAAGAAATCTTTTAGACAGTATTAGATAAATATTTTGTGCTATTCCAAAAAAAAGTTTACATATACTTCCTCATGATATTGTTAGATGCCTTTTCAAAGAATTGCAGAAAAATTAAAAAGCAAAATACCCAGACTGAAGCTGCTGCTTTAAAGAAGAAGATAGAAATAAAAACATAGTACAGGATAATGAAGTTGAAACTACAGAAATATTGTATAGGATGGACTGATGTCTTTTGAACATTTATGTTTTTTTAAATATACAGAATTGATTGTTAACAGAAGTATGAAGAAATGAAAAGTGTCCAGAGTGGTAGATAACAATATATGTACCCTCCAGAAATCCCTGAATAATAAAAAGCCAAGTTCTGAATCAGACAATGTATAAAATATTTTTACCCTCTCAGAATGTTTACTTACAACTACAGAAGAAAATAAATTGGAAATTTTTACTTTCTAATGGAAAGAATTTTGTTGTCAGTTCATGCTGCTGCACATATCCAGATCAAGAGGCAATAAATGTCTACGAGCTGGGAACACTATTACAGTATTTGACTAAACTGAAAAATAAAGTGCTCCATTAGAATTTGATGTAAGGACAGATTTAAGAAATACTTCAGCGTACAGACCGTTATTAGTGTTTGGTCCAGGCTGTCACTATTTTAAGGCTCCCTGTGCAACTCCAATAAGAATGAACATTTACTGACACACTTTCTGTTTCTTATTACAGAGTTTTGGTTCTTCTAAATTCCCTGGCATGTAAAATAAATTTTTGGCTATTTTGAAATATATACAAATCATACACACACACACACACACACACACACACACACATTCTTATAAATAGGAATATACATATATATATATATATATATATATGCCTATATATACCCTTTTATTTTTCTTAAATAGGACTTTCTACATCTCCTTGGCAGTATGAGATATCAGAAGTCCCTAAAATGTGGATGATATATTTTGTATTATATTGATGAGAGTTGAATCAGAGGTCCTTTCCTGATTCTGAGGATTTTGTCCCCCCACCATGTCTGGATGCTGTCACTGACCACTCTGATGCTGACGGACCATGTCTTCCTGCCAAAGATGCTGAAACAGCATGTTTTGTGAGATCATCAAATGAGCCAGAGCCATCTGTGTGCGCTGAATCACTTTGAAAGGAAAAAGTTTAGAGGTGATTCTCTGGGACAGTCTCTCCGTGAGTAGCCCTGGAAAATGCATAAATAAATGTATTTGCACACACATATTTAAATACTTTTCTGCAGTTCTTAATGCTAACAAGTTGCCAGATGCTCAATAAGCCTGAAGTGATATTATCCTCTGAACTTTGGGAACAGGTAAACTGGGGTCATCTAAATTTATTGCTGAAAAATATAATTGATGATGTTATTCAAAACCAAACAGAACCCCTGAAGAAGAATGGGTGGATCAGGCCTGGAGCAGGTGTGAAGAAAAATGACAGGCCTGATTTCTAACTTCTCTTAAGCTTAGAGAGCCTTTCTTCCCTTTGAAAGAAGAAACAGCTCACCAGGTGGATTTGCTAAGCCCTAGTTTAAGAGGGAAATAACCATGAACAAATAACACCAAACATTTCTGACAAATGGATGGCTCTGGCACCTGAGTTGTATAAAAAAGGAAGGGAAGGATAAAAATGGACAGAAAAGTAGAAAGGATCCAAAATGAATGATGAAGAATGAAAGCAATCTGAAAAGAACACCTGCTAGACTGACAACAGAAGAAGGACAGAAGAGCAAAGTAAGATAAATGCTCATCTTGGAGATATGCAAGATCCCAGGAAGGGAAGAAAAGGCAGGTAGGAGCCAGTGATATAAATGAATTACACAGGAGCGGTCTTGTTTCAACACACACTTGAATCAATGCTATGCAAAGATCTATGATAACAGCCACACCGTTTTGTCGATGCTCAAAATAAGCACGAGTAATCAGGAGGAGTGATGTTAAGGCCTAGGAGTTGGGTCCATCTGTCTTTTCCTTTGCCTGAGCTGTGGTTATTATTATTACAGTAAAGTTGCCACTATTCAAAGTCCACAGATGTAAGTCATTCTGTATAGCTGAGTTTCCTGATAAATGAAGGTTTGCCAATCTAAGGACTGAGACTTTATATTAGATCTTTAAACTGAATCTTTTAATAGATTGCAAGACTACTTCATTGGTATTTATTTTAATCACTTTTCTTTGGGCCCTGGCCAAATTAGACCCCAATGGCTAATATGTAGCTTTGTTTTAGACATTTACTAAATCACTGCAGGTTTTGTCCCTTTCTATTTTAGCTTTCATTTGAGGCTGACTCAAGACTCATCTGTCCTAATTTTAATTTTTCTCATAACTCCACTTATCTTAGATTTATTTGTAACTTAATTTATGAGGTGTTATCAGCCCTTAATTATATGATATACTATTATTGTTTTTTTGCTAAGCCTTACCTCTCTCAGGACATCATTACATCTTTGAGGAGAGATATCATTAATTCATGGGATTTTACAAAATAATAAAGGGAATTCAGCAATCATATAATAGAAACAGAGTGTTCTACAAATGAGGAACACAGGATCACTGAAGTGTTTTCTTTTCTGAAGGCCACAGAGCTAGTTAGGGACAGACAGAAAACTAATACACAGGTACCCTAAAACCTTCCCTAGTGGGTACTTTCTACTGCAAAATATTCGATCGTATCCTGAACCTTTTCTGTTTAACTTTGGAAGGAAGGCAGTATGAAGTATAGTAATGATCTTAAGGTATAGAGCTATGTTCAGGGTCTTCATTATCCCTGTCTGTGAGAAGCAGACTATAGTACATGGCTCATAAGATTTGTAATGTATATACCACAAGCTTAGTTTGAGCTAAACTATGTTCATCCTTAGATTTTTCTAGAGGATTATAGAGGGACATAACTGCTTAAAAAGGAGTCAGAATTTATTTCCATTTGAGACCTGGTATCATCCTAGTAAAAACTCACTTTAAGAAAACAAACATGGAGGCTTCAAGAGAGGTACAAGGATCACCAAGAGGAGAAATGATCTGTAAATTAATTATTTTACATCTGCCACTCTGCTGTTCTCTGTTCCAGGTCCCATTGACTTATGTCTGAATTAAACAGAGATAGGCAAACGGGGATAAAATTTAAAAGTTCTGTGTAACTAAAGTCTTCTGAAGAGGGTCTTGCGTGTACCAGACAACATGAGCAGATTCCAAGCTCAGCATCCACTGCAATTGTTAGGGGCACCAGCGGCTCTGCAGGTGTTTTACATTCAGCCCTGGGCATCTGTGACCCCAGTGCTGACATCAGTGGCATCATCATCCTCCAGGGAGCATCATTGCCATTGCTAGAGTTATTGGCAGCCTGAGAAGCAGATGCCATCACTTTCCATTGTTCATTTATTCTTCTGATATCAACTAAGCATCCTTCCTAGTCCAGGCATTTGAAAGATATTGTTGATAACCTCTGCCTCATTATTTTACAGTATAGGGGTAATGGAGGCAAGAGCCAAATAAACCGTTGAGAATAGTGCCATGTTGATAACAGTAATGGATGTACAGGGTGCCATGGGAATATATAGGAAGCACATCTAATGCAGGTTTCAGGGTGAGCAGTGAGAGTGGGACACTTTCCTGAGTAACTTAGTTTAAAGTGAAATTCAAGGATGGTAGGAGACAATCTACAGGGAAGGGTATTCTAGAAGGAGAAAGGAAATGTACACTGATACAAAATGAAGAGAGGACATAGTATCTGTAGGCAACATAAGAAAGTTTAGTATGGTCAATGAGTGATCTGTGTGCTGAGGTCATGATGAGAGATAAGGCTGGAAGGAAAGAAAGGGGCAAAACATTTGAACTCTATCCTCAGTAAAACAGGGCATCACTAAAAGGCTTTAAGAGAAAGCATGGCATAATCACATTTGCATTTTTTAAAAATAGCATCAATGCCATGTAGGTAAAATAGATTGGAAAACTATCCATTGGGGACTGTTTCGGTCATCAAATTGAGAGATGTCCATTTAGGAGACTATTGTAGTGGTTGGAAACAGAAAATGGTAACTTAAGTTAGAATCGTGGTGAAGATGGTTTGGCGGAATAATTGTGATTTGGATGTATTTAAAGTCACCATTGGTAAGATTGGATGATTCTTTGGATGTAGGTTATGAGGGAAAACTAGGAGTCAAAGAAGAGGCTGAAAATTGGAACCAATCTCTTAGAAAATGATATTGAGAAAATAAGAGGTGAGATGATGTAATAACCATTTCAGGAGGGAAAGTAATGATAAAAGGGAGATTGCAGGCCTGGTGGAGATAAGGGGCTTAAAATAATCAGAAGTCTTGTTGTGAAGAAGTTGTCAGAAGCAGAGGAAGAATTTGAGAAGACAGAAGCTGTGACCCTCTCCAGCAGAGCCTGAGGATGCAAAGTGGGATGATGGACGAATGTCAAAATTCTCATCCAGAAGACAGCGCAGGCCAGTACATGTTGGTCACTCATCAGGAATTCACAAAAACTGGTGTGTATTTAAGGAAGGAGATTTGAAGTTCTTCTAATTGTGCATTGAGGCAGAGCCATAGAAAATTGATTCTTGTTGTCATGGCCTTATCTTAACCCTCTTCTAGAATGACCCATGGAGCACAGTGATCCATAAGTCACTTTTCTGACACAGATAATCAATAATGGTTAGCTTCTTTCCTTCCACTCTTCACCTCACAAAGCAAAGATCGAGTTTAAGAATCTAATACTCAGTCAATAGAACATTTTGACATATGATTGATTGGTTGATTTAGAGACAGAAATGAATCTGTATTTCTATGGAATGAAAAAATGATAATTTTTCTCAACCTGCTATTTTCATTGATTATTTAGTATCAAAGCAGTTTGATGATTCCTTTTAGTACTTTTAGTAAACTGCATTTTGGGGATGGGTAAAAAAATATAGTCTTAGTAAATAAGGAAGGCTGAATAGATCTTGATTTTCCTTTGGAGATTTCCACATCAAACATGTCTCTGTCTGCAGATTGAATGACAAGGCCACTGAAACAAAAGCCAACTCAGACTTCCTCCCATTGCATATTGAGTAGCACAGAATGATTCAGAAACAATTCAAAACAAATAAGACAAAAAGGGAGAAAACACTCTAAGCAATTTTTTAAGATTTTAGGAAGGAAAAGGAATGCTAAATACACATGAATACATACACACATATATAAACATACATATCCTTTCTAAAAGTCATACAAAAAACTTTAAAATGCACTCCAATCTCAAATGCTTTGGGGAAATTTAACAAAAGGGAAGATCCATTTTCATCTCCAGTCTTTATGTCAGATTCACTAAGAGAGGGAGCTGACCCCAGGCATACGTTCTGAGGTGTAATTCAGCACTGTTTTGTAAATGCTGTTTTGTTTTCTGTCTGACAATTTCACTCCTGGGTTCTTAAGCAAATGCTGCTTTGCCACTTCAGGACATTTCTTTTACATAAAACACTTAGTGAGGAATAGATGATGATTGACTATTAAATTCATCCATTGCAGAAATTATGTGAATGTCTCCAAAGTCCTAGGAATAATGATGATGGTTAATATTTTGATCACTTACTTGTCAGGCACAGTTCTAGCTGTCTGACATAGATTTTTTTCATTTAATCCTCACAACAATATAAACAACTGGTAGGTATTATTATCCCCTTCCTTATACAGATGAAACCCTAAGACATAGAACATATAAATCCCTTTCCCAAAGTCTCATAACAAAGATGGGTTAGAACATGGGTCAGGACTCAGGTTGTCAGTTTCTAGAGCCAGAGAACTCTAATTCATTCTTCTAGAAGAACATCTTTAATCTGAGAAGCCACTAACCAAACTCAGATATGTTTGAAGTGTGGTTTCTTAAAGTCCCAATTATTTCTGGGTGGACTAATGATAGTTACTCAGTATAAGACTCAACTGTAAGATTCAAACTCAGTCACTCTGATGCTTACCAGGACACAAGAGGTATTGTCTCTGCCATCATAGAATTCATAATCTAGCTCTGGAACTCCAGAGCTCTGTGGTTAAGAGCAAAGACTTTGACATAATACATGCATGCTTTGAGCTCATAGACCTATTACCGGCAAGCTATGTTGACACCATTTCTTTTTGTATTAAGTCAAAATTCCTCTTACTTAAACAGGATTAGCAATACTAACCACAAACTGTTGATACAAAAATTAAATGAGATGATGCATATAGAACATTTTTTGCATAACATTTGGCTTTTGAAAAATGTAGCTATTATTATTGGCATTGTTGTATTTTCTATACTTCTAAAAATATAAGCAGTAGTACAAGACATTCTATGATAAATTTCAAGCTAGTGGTATGTACAGTACAAGTTCCAGTAAGCTGGGTACTAATCCTCTCTCTTCCATAAAGTTCTCCCCACGGGAGTATGTGGTACATTTTTAAGAGACACTTGTAAAGGGCGGATGAATTGAACACTCTCCATTGGAAATGATTTTTCCCACCTCTGAAATTGTATGAATTTAATGCCCATAGTGCCTTAGAGTCAAATGGTGTTTTATAATATTTCTTTTAGAAGTATTTTAATCTCTTAGTACTCTTAACTGTTCTCCTATTTAGGTCTTGTCTCCCAAATGATTTATTCTTTCCCGAGGAAAGGGACTGTGCTATATTCACATTGTATAGTGCATAATGCTGCACATTGTAGGCAGTAAAATATGTATTTGTTACTTTTGATTCTATTTAATTAATTTACCTAAATTTGATTTTATAATAGGTCTTGGAGGATTTTCATCAGCAGGTAATGCCTTCCATTCTTCTTTGAGTAAAATTTCACAATTCCATAATATTTTTCCCACTAGAGATTTATAGGGAGTGAATTGTTGTAGAATCAAACTAGTTGGCCTTTAGAAGAGGAATGTACTATTTAATGTAGATAACTTATTACTAAAAGAAAAATATATCCTCAGAAAAATCTAAATTTAAGTATCTTTAATTTTTTTTAATCTAAAATAGTCTAAGATAATATTAAGAACAGTAATTTTGAAGTCTTTTAGAAACATATAAAGTTGTTGGTAGAAGTAAGTATCTTGCTTTGTCCACAATTTCACTTTTGAAATCAACTATTCTGGGGAAAGAAGTACATCATTGTGTTCATGTATTGAATGGTTAAGTCTTGAGGCTTTGTCTATATAAAGAAGAAAAACAGAGAAAGAAATTATCCAGCAAAAAAACAGGGCAGACTGCTTATCTCTATCAGTTAAGCTCAAATAAGCTTAATTTTATTTGATTATTTTTATTACTTGTATTGTTTGGCATTAGCAATCATTTAACAAATATTCTCCTTTATCAATATCTATAGTAATCCTATTATAGACAGTGAGGTGAAGCAGGGCAGAGAGTGGAGGTAAGAGGCATGGAACCTGGAGCTGAGCTCCCGAGTTTACAGTCAAACTGAGGATGAGACTTTGGAGACAGAGCCACGTATGCTCTTGATTGATGAGGAGACAGTGCTGGTGAGGATTATGTGGGAGGTGATTTGTTGGGAATATCTACTTGGAAGAGCTAGGGCATGAACTGAGCTTCATTTAAATAATTCATCAACTTGTTTGACTAATTCTCTTACTTGATTTGTCAAAAGAGACTAAAATCAAACATACCAGACCAAAAAGTTTGCTCCATCTCCTATATGGTCTATGAACCCACCTTTTACCATTTCTTTGCCATTAAAACCATCTACAACAACTTGGATAGAAGGGGAATGTTAACTCTTTACCCAATTTATCCATGCTACATAGACACTAAGCTTTTCAGAGTAATAGTTTCTTAGTCTATTTCATTAATGTCAAAGGGTACTGAACTGTTTCAGGATGAACCTGGGGAGAAGTTGTGCTGCTTATGGGGATTTTCTGTTGTTCTTGTAAATAAGGTGCACAAGAAGGGTCAAACCACACTGGTGATCAATGATATTACAGATATCCACACGTCCATGCAATCCAAGGTGCTTAGTGGCAAGGGCTCTAGTGTCTTTGTTACATGTAGTCATACTAAGAAGGGTTTAGATATTCCTTTAGTATGGAAAGTTTTCCAAGAATTAGAGTTTTGATATAAAACAAAGTAATCAGTGTAGAACACACACACACACACACACACACACACACACACATAAAAAAGATACTTTATTTGAAATGACTCTATGTGCTTTTAAAGTAGTTGGCAAAAGAGATCTAAGTTTTAATGAGCACTTATCCTGTCTTGATCCCAAAATACTAATTTGTTTTAGAGACTGAGGCAGGGAGGGTAGAAACTTGCATGAGGCTCCTTTGCTAGTTAGTATTGCAGCTGAAGTTTGGACCTACCTGACCCATACCCTTCCTATGTTTCTCAAATTCCTTACAATTAATGCAAGGAGGTTAAAAAGCAACCAAAATACAAATAACAAAAGCTTATGGAACTGCTTATAGTCTTTAAAAGAGCAAGAGGAAGGTATGTGATTTGATGCTGAAGAGCTTGAGAAAGTGTGAGTTGAAGGCTTAGATTTTGAAACACAGATCTTATAACAGGTCAGAATGCCAGAAAATATAATTATTTCAGTCCTTCTTCTCACTTTTTTGGGGGCACTGTTAGCAAATCACTACAAGTGATTTGCCATCAAGTGGTTTACTCATGGAAAAGATTAATGTGAATATAAATTAGAATGAGATAAGTTGATGGGAATTTGGACACTGGACTCAGCATTGTAACCTTTCTCCACTGCAATCACATAAAAATGAGTAAGCACATCCTGCTTTCCCCTTTCTCTGCATCCTGTCTTAGCAACATATATACTAATTGGTTGCTATGGTGATCTCAAGCTTGTAACTAAAACTGAGGTTTCTAGGTAACAGTGTCTGAAAGTGAGAATGATAAATGCTTCAACTCTGGAGTTTTGTAGGGAGATGGTGCTGATGTATAAAACTGGCAAATGTAGCCTCAGCTCCAAAAGATTGGTAAATTTGTTAATTTTACCCTCATCATTTCTGACTACATCAATTCATCTACCTACAGAGGCTGGATTGCCTTCATATGAGCTGGTCTCAGAAGTTGACAACTTCCATAAACTTGCAGTCAATGAGAAATACCAGTTCTGGGCAGAATTTAACACTTAATACACTTTTTATTTTATTGCTAAAAAGGGTTCAGTGGCACTAAGATGATTTATGCCATCAATGAGATGCAGTGAAAACAGCCTGGTAGAATCATAGTCAGTCTGAGCCTTCTCTCACAGGTTTATTAAGAAATCTTATTCTTTAGGGCCCAAAGGATGAACAGCATCCCTTCAAGTCAAGACCCTTGTGCTTTAATTAGTGACAGCCACTAATCAGCTGCATAATGTGTCATGCAAACTTTCCAGGTCTCTGTTTCCTCATTTATGAAGGGGATGATAACTGGGCCTCCCTCCCAGGGCTGTTATGGGAATTAAGAATTTAATTATTCTAAAGTACTTTGCAAATACAAGTGTTATATATATGTTAAATACTAACCTATGCTTTTGATTTTCTTCACTCTTCCATTTGAAAAGTATAAGGAGAGTTCAACAGTTATAAGGATTCAAAAGAGAACTCTCCTCTGTAAAAAATAAATGTATATATATATATATATATATATATATATATATATACACACATACATATAGGTATATTTATATATGTCTATTGCTATATAGAATGCTATGTCTGCTTGTTTATTTAGTTAGTTATCATCAGCATGTTGAATGGGACTTTCTTTCATTGTCCTAAAATTGACTAGTGGCTTTAAAAGTACTGACAGAATTATCATGTAACAATTAGGAAATTGGAAACTTCCCTAGGTCTTATTTAGATATGAAACCAGGTCAACTAACCCCATCACACTTCCTCCCCTCTCCTTCCTCAAGCCTATGAGCAAGGGAGGACATGTGGATTGTCTATCATGTGAGTAAGGAAGAGAGTACAGTGATCTTTCTGTCTCTATCTTAGGTCAAGAGAAAGGAAATGGCATACATCTACCCCACTAAACTAATATGGTGCTCAAAGGGTCAAAGGAAATTGCTTACAACTGCACATAAACAAGAAAAGGATACTTTTTTTTTCTTTTTACATTGTTAGACATAAGTGCGAGCTGGGTCTTCTTTGACTGTTTATACAGGGAAAAATAAAATTGGAGAGGACAGAAAGGAGAGAGGGGCCCTCAGTGAACAGCTGCTAGTCTTACTGTTTGGCTTTGCAAAAATGTATGAGTTTCCCTTGGCTAAAGTGGATGTATAGAAGGTAATCATGTTTAAGCCATCTTGCCAGTACATGACCCAAAACAGCAGACCATTGGTCAAGGGGATTCCAACAGCAAAATGCTGTCAACAGACCCACAGGGCCTGGGGAAAAGGAGGTCTTGGGGGTTACATCACACTGGTTCATCTGTATCAGGGATATACACAGTGAGGAGTTCCAGTAGGATAACCCAAAAGTACAAGGAGAAAACTCCAAATAAAAGTTTAGTCCCATTTTTCAAATAAAAACACACGTTACAAAACACAAGAAACAAAATGAATATGTATTCTAAAAACTAACTGGGGTATATTAGGAAGCAGGGCTTATTAGATAAAGTAAGAGATGGTCAAAGTGATGTCACTATACATCAGTTAGAGTGAAATATGAAATGGAAACTTAAAAGACTGAACTGAGTCCAGCAAGAAAACAAATGTTACAAATCAGTACATCAGATATTTAATCTTTTTATTCCTACAATGAAATGAGTATCTTGAACATGGTTCTGACTAATTATTTAGACTGACACTGTCATCTCTTAGTATTTAACTAGTTTTATAATCTTCATCATATCACTGATATATAAAATGACCAGTGATCTGTATATAAATATTTTAATGTGACAGATACTGTATTAAGTCCTTGTCATAGATTATATTATCTAATCCTCACCAAAATTATATGGGATGGGCATTATTATTGCCATATCATAGACAAGGAAACTGAGGTCCTGAAACTTTTAGTGACTCATCAAGATCACAGCCATAGTATGTATAATAGGTTTACTCATTTTGTTGTCTAATTTAATAGACCTTTTTGTATTCCATTGTTTAAGAGCAGATCATTAAGATGAAAATGTTATTTCGCTTTTTCCTAAGGTTATGTCTTTGGACCTTGCTCACGATGGATGCCTCGTTTCTCTTCTTGAATCCTGAGGGAGCTGATGCTGTTGAGTAAAATCCTCACACATTAAAGCAGTTTGAGAACACTACAAATGTGTGGCTACAGAACCTCATCTAGGCCCTCAAGGCTGCCAAAAGACTTATTAAGACATTTTAAAATAATTTAAATCCTTTTTAAAGATAACACTTTTTAAAATTGACACATGATTTTTAAAGTTCTTCAAAATGTTTTCTCCCAGAACTTGAGAAGCTCCAACCAGTTTTTTCCTGAAGGAGCAATCAGTTTCAAAATGTGCCGGTTTTGGGCTTCCCTGGTGGCGCAGTGGTTGAAAATCCGCCTGCCGATGCAAGAGAGACGGGTTCGTGCCCCGGTCCGGGAAGATCCCACATGCCGCAGAGCGGCTGGGCCCGTGAGCCATGGCCGCTGAGCCTGTGCGTCCGGAGCCTGCGCTCCGCAATGGGAGAGGCCACAACAGTGAGAGGCCCGCGTACCACAAAATGTGCTGGTTTCTCTTTATATTAGTGTTAGAGATTTTGAGCAGGGTTATTCAGGAGGGATAAATGGAAAGAGCAGGAAAAAATTATGAAGCACCCTCCTTCTAGGATGAGGTCATTCTGCCCTCTTTGGTCCTGTATAATGTGTGTGGATGTGGACAACCCTAAATCTACAGCTTTAATTTATTATATAGATAAAGATATAAAATATACATTTCTTTTTTAATTAATAAAAACAGTGAATGTTAACTGTGGAGCACAGAGCAAAAACATGTAAAAGAAAGTAAACTTCCTCTATAAACCAGATGTGCAGAGATAATCCATATTAGGAGCTACAGGCAGCAAGGATGGATAAGGCGACTACTTTCAGAAAGAGACGCCTGGGTCTGATACAAGAGCTACATGAATAAACACCTATGAGTAGAATAGACACTTTGTCTTTATGGTTGAATACAAGCATTGTGTTTCAAGTGATTGTAAAGAAAGGTAAGTGAGTTTCTTTTTTGTTTTTGTTTGTGTGTGCATCCATGCACGCGTGCACGTACATGCAAAGACAATTTCAAACTTTGAAAACCTGTCCCCCAGGTATACCCTTTTCTAGGAACAAGGCTGTACCAAGCACTGTTCTAGTGTCAACAGAGTGAAGAAATCATATGAGTAGTGAAGGCAACATCTAAAGCACTTGGAAAAGGCCTAATTTTGTAGCATCAGCAACCAGATGACTGGTGATATCTTAAACATACCAATTTCGACTGTAATTTCTCTTATTGGGGAAAAAAATATATATGTATATATTTCCAACTGATTATAACACATTTCTTTAAAATGATAATATACCACAATTGGAAAAATAGTCTCAAAAGTATTTAACAACATGCTTCCCTGAAATGCAACCAATAAACAGCAGGAAAAAAATCACTTGGTGATATCAAGTTTAGACAAACTAAACAGGCTTCTTTACTGCAGCCCTTCTCAGGACATTTAAAAGGCTAATGTGATTTCATGTTTTTTAGATGGGATATGACTCTTCCCAATGTGCTTCTTGTTCATCTATTATTCATTCAGCAGATATAGTTGTGTGCCTATTACATTTTAGGTGCCACTCTCTGCTTTGGAGTACAGCAGGAAACAGGACAGACAGACGGCCTCATAAACCCCACTCTGGTGGTAAGAAAGATGCTCGGCCAACAGGGAAGGGAACAGGACAGCTGCTTATCTTTCTGTATTGTTTCAAGCCAAGGAAAATGTTAACTAGGGAAACATTTGTGAGATGAAGAGCAGGATTATCGGCAGGAAGCCAGGCATCTGCCTACCTTTCTCTTTTCTGATAATTAACCATCATCTCCGTACTTTCTCATCTTCTTTGTATTGATCTTTCATCATATAATGACCACAAATAGCAAAAGGAAGGCTTAATAACAAATATTAAAATTAATAAATAATTACAGCCACTAATCTTCCAACTGATTATTTGTTCAGTGACACTATTACACGAACGAGGTTTACATAATTTAAAAAGACATTGTCATGACATTTTTATAGCTCTTTTTCTATTTGTGCTTGCTTCTGATACCCTTTAAGAGCAATATAAAGATATAATTATTGCTGCATATGTAGGGACAGAGGCAATGCTTTTATACAGATAGAGGAGTAATTTAAACCCAAAATATACATCAACTTGGAATTTCAGATACAATTTTTACTTTACATTCCAATGTTTTAATCTATTTTATAATGAGTGTGATATTTCCTCCTTAACAAGTCTGATCTTATCACAAAATACCCCATTTATGTCTTCATTTGATACTATTTTATAATCTATCTTTAGTCACCATATGAATATTTTTGATAATCATTGCCTATATATAAAATTCATTTTTAGTCTATTTTTTTGTATTGTGAGAATACATTTTTTATTATGTTCTTTCAGTATACTTTAAAAAATAATTCCTAATGACTGACCTTCAAGAATTCTTTGTGTGTTCCCTGAAGTAGAGCCTAGGTGGGGTCTACTCACAGCCCTTCAGCTCCCCCACTCAGCTTGATCCTGGCCATCAGGATCAGGAAGAAATCTTGTTAATCCAGAGAACACCTTTAGAAATATTTAGTAAAGCAAAGTAAGAATCACAGTTTTGAAAGAGCTGTCTTAGGATCCAGTATACATAAAATACACTGAGAAAAAGGAACAACTGACATTTACTATTTTTTAAAGGTTTTTTAAAATTATGTGTAACACAGACAAAATTATTTAAGTCAATATATTTTTAAGGAACTTCATATGTTCTGATTCTTTCCACTGCCAATCACCTTAGTTCCTCCACACTCATAATCTTCAAGATAAAATATCCCTTTCAAAACGAAGCTATCATTTGAGTCAGCCCACAATTCTTTTTTTTTTTTTTTTTTTTTTTTTGTGGTACGCGGGCCTCTCTCTGTCATGGCCTCCCCCGTTGCGGAGTGCAGGCTCCAGACACGCAGGCTCAGTGACCACGGCTCACGGGCCCAGCTTCTCCGTGGCATGTGTGATCTTCCCTGACCGGGACACGAACCCGTGTCCCCTGCATCGGCAGGCGGACTCTCAACCACTGCGCCACCATGGAAGCCCCCACGATTCTTTTAGTTAGGCTTCTTTGATCTCCAGTGAAATATGGACACACTTCAAAATTCCCCACCTGTAATCTTTGGGATCCAATTTCCTCAAGTGATTCATTTTAGGACCATGTTTAGGGTCAGGAGATGGATCTGCCTGTTTCTGAATTTGACATCCTCTAAAAATGTATTAGGTTCAAATCATATTCACTCCTGCAGATAAAATATCAAATAAAAGATGGATACCATACTCATGTGATTAAAAATTAAACCTCAATATATAACTTAAAATATTTTGAAATATTTAGGAAAGCAAAGTAGGAATCACCGTTTTGAAAGAGCTGTCTTAGGATCTAGTATACATAAAATACACTGTGAAAAAGGAATAAACAACTGTCATTTACTATTAAAAATCAACATATTTATTGAGTACCTACTATGTGCCAGGCAATTCTCTATCTCTTATGTTTCTTTCCCTGTTCACTAACTCTGCCATTTCTCTTTCTTTCTCTTCTGACCTGCCATCACTGAGTTTTTGAAGCCTGCAATTTCACATAGCTCTAGTATGAACAGGGGCAGTCTATCTTGGATCTCCTAGCCCCAAATTTACATAACATTTCAGCTGCATCTCAGAAATAAGCATGATGATTTTCCCAATTCTAAATTCCTTCCGGGGCATTTGATTGGAAAAGCACAATTTTTTTTTTATTCTGTTCATGGGCCCCAAGTATGGTGATATACATATATAAATATTATACATATATTATATATATATATATATAAATGCTTATATATATATATAATATATTATATATATATATATATATAAACATATATGTCGACCACAGATCATGATGTCAGGAGAACTCTGGACAGGAATTCTCCCTGAAAAGAGTGGAAGAATTAACACCAATAAATTAAAGTGCTTGGACTGAAAGTTACAGAAAGACTAGTGGCAGATTACCTGTGCCTTCAGGCAAGTAGCAAAATGACTTAATTTATTCCAAGCTTTACATCTAAAGCCAACAACCAGAAAGTGAGAGATCATTTCATTTGTGTAACATTTTTAGGGACAAGGACAGCTTTGCCAAAAACAGCCCACCAGATTTCCTCTCATGTCTCATTGACCAGAGGTGGGTTTGATGCACATTTTTAACACAACCACGGATATGAAAATGCCAGGTACTATGCCAAATACCATGACTGGTGGACAAGTCAGAATATGTTCCTGGAAGGAGAATGAGGTTTCAATCCCCATCATCATTTGAGGGAATGGTGGGTAAAAATAGCACTAAAATTAAGTTAGAACAGGCAGCTTAAAATCTAATACTCCTTACCATGTTATTCGGCCATTAACTTTTCTCCCGCTTGGACTTAACACCAAGGTAATACTTGGTGAATTCCTTAGGTAGACTGAGAGTCATGGAAAGCTAGCCAGATACGTGATCAGCCCAAGATTCATAATGTTATACTGGGTGTATAAGTTTCATTGTAAATACTTACTGTGAGTGTGTGTGAATTTGCATATGCGTAAGTGTATGTGCACATATAGGGCATTTCCAAGCCCCTTTCTCATGAGCACTCTAAAATCCCTCATGCAGCTACAAAATGCCCACAGGAAAAAAAAATATATTTTCATATAAATAAATAAAAATATGTAAAATTATGGTTTGAATAAAAGCTCCTCCGTGGTTTGAGATTTGGTCTTATTTTGAAATGAGGTCAGCTTGGTTGGGTTTTGAATTTCAATAGAGATATTTTGCATGGATCTCTGAGTTTCACAAAGATATTGTAAATGTTGGGAAGAAGAAGGCCCCTCACAGATGGCAGCAGGAATCACATTGGCAGAGTTGAAGGAAGTCAAGAAACAATTGCAAAATGAGGAGAACAAATACATATTTTCTTTCAGGGTGTTCAGAAAGCAGGAGAATAAAAGAAACACAGGGAGATGGTCACAGAAGGCAGCTAACACTGCACCTCCAGAGCCAGCAGAACTCCTGGTGAAACATGAGAGAAAAGCCTGGGTATAGGAAGGGTGCTCTGGTGCTCATAGGCACAGTGTGGAGCAGTGACAAGGATGCTGAGCTGAGAATTTGATTTCCTGGGGTTTTGTCCTGTCTCTGCTACTATTGAATCTTTTACCTTTGGCCATGCCATGGCCTATCTAGGAGCCAAGTTTTCTCAATTGTGAAATGAGGGTTGGGTGTGAGGATAGGATGCTTCTCAGAGCAAATACATTTCATGACAGAGATTGGGTCAGGGATCATGTATGCCTCCCTCTCCACACATATCATCATTGCCACATTAAGAGAGGGCCACTGAGGTTGCAGTATACATATATAATGTGGTCATGCACGCCAAGTTGTTTTTTTGAAAGGGGTGCCCACAAAATTGTTGGAGACCAAGGCCTTTGATAAATAAATAGAATATCACATACCTTAACATAAATGTGATGGGTCTTTTATATGTTCAAACTCTAATGCAGCTGGAGAAAAATATGTCTTTTTATAACTACCCTATTGGAGAGGGGATCTTCAAAAGCCTCCAGAAAGATATTTGAAATTCCTTACACATGACCTTCAGTGGTAGTTTGCATGTAAAAACCCCAAACTCCCAGTCCATCCCTTTCCTTCTGCTCCTCCCCCTTGGCAACCACAAGTCTGTTCTCTATGTCTAGGAGTCTGTCTCTGTTTTGTAGATAGGTTCATTTGGGCCATATTTTAGATTCCACATATAAGTGATTTTATATGGTATTTGTCTTCTCTTTCTGACTTACTTCACTTAGTATGATAATATCTAGTTGCACCCATGTTGCTGTAAATGACATTATTTCATTCTTTTTTATGTCTGAGTAGTATTCCATTGTATATATGTACCACATCTTCTTTATCCATTCATCTGTCAATGGACATTTAGGTTGTTTCCATGTTTTGGCTATTGTGAGCAGTACTGCTTTGAACTTAGTGGTGTATGTATCTTTTTGAATTACAGTTTTGTCCGGATATATCCCCAGGAGTTGGATTGCTGGATCATATGGTAATTCTATTTTTAATTTTCTGAGGAACCTCCATACTATTTTCCATAATGGCTGTACCAACTTACCTTCCCACCAACAGTGTAGGAACGTTCCCTTTACTACACACCCTCTCCAGCATTTGTTATTTGTGGACTTTCTAATGATGGCATTCTGACCTGTGTGAAGTGTTACCTCATTGTAGCTAAGATTTGCATTTTGCTAATAATTAGTGACGTTGAGCATCTCTTCATGTGTCTACTGGCCATTCATATGTCTTCTTTGGAGAAATGTCTATTAAGGTGTTCTACCCATTTCTCAATTACGTTTTGTTGTTGTTGTTGTTGTTGAGTTATATGAGCTGTTTGTATATTTTGGAGATTAAGCCCTTGTCTGTTGCATCATTTGCAAATATTTTCTCCCATTGCATAGGCTGTCTCTTTGTTTTTGTTTTTGGTTTTGGTTTCCTTTGCTGTGCAAAAGCTTGTAAGTTTGATTAGGTCCCATTTGTTTATTTTTGTGTTTTTTTTCTACTGCCTTGGGAGACTGACCTAAGAAAATATTGGTACAATTTTTGTCAGAGAATGTTTTGCCTATGTTCTCTTCTAGGAGTTTTATGATGTCATGTTTTATGTTTAAGTCTTTAAGCTATTTTGAATTTACTTTTTTTCATGATGTGAGGGTGTGTTCTAACTTCATTGATTTACATACAGCTGTGTAACTTTCCCAGCACCACTTGCTGAAGAGACTATCTTTTTCCCATTTTATATTCTTGCCTCCTTTATCAAAAATTAATTGACTATATATGTGTGGGCTTCTTTCTGGTCTCTCTATTCTGTTCCATTGTTCTGTATACCTGTTTTTGTACAAATACCACACTGTTTGATTACTGTAGCTTTGTAGTGTTATCTGAAGTCTGGGGGAGTTATGCCTCCTGTTTTGCTTTGTTTTGTTTCCCCCTCAGGATTGCTCTAGCAATTCTGGGTCTTTTTTTGTTCCATAAAGAAAAGGCGATTAACATGACTCAATTCTTCAAAACTTTGTTGCCATTGACATTATCTGTCACATCACTCCATAAAGTCACAGTGAAAATTCTTTAAAATTCAAGGCTAGGTTACAAAACATTATGTATAGCTTTAACTATTATATTGTCTACAATACATAGTTAAGCAATATATACTTAAAAAACATATACTGATATATTTAAATGTGTTTCATTGGTGTTAAGATGATGAGCAATTAAAAAAAAATATATATATATATATATTTACCTTAGTTCTAAGATATCTCAAAGTCAAATTTGACCTAGGTCATAACCATTATATAGATAAGTTTGGTTTCATATCTTGCCTTTCTCTTTCCTGGAGGCTGATTTTTTTTTTTTTAATTAGTAATATAGTATATTACTATTTCAAGTGTACATTTTACTATATATTTCTTTATTGCCTTAGTGGAAAACAGGAGAGAAAAGGAAAAAGAGAAAGGTGTAAGGGCAATGAATGAAGGGGAGAAAAGATGTATTAAAATGGGGAGAAAGGAGGAGAGAGAAAAGGAAGATAGGAAAGCAAGAAGGCAAGAAGTCAAGAAGAAATAGATAGGCAGACTCATTCGAAGAGGAACTCTTCTGATCCTGGTGCTACAATGCATTTGGAAACACATCTGTTTGGAAAAGGAAAGGAACAAGTCATTTTTGGCAAAAGTGAGGGGAAATTCATGGATGAGAATCAGAATATGGACTCAGAGGACTCTTCATAATCTAAATTGTGAAGTTGTCACCACAGTTTTTCATAATTTTTATTGAATAGGCATGCTAAAATGTCTCCATAAGAACAACTCCAATCAAGAAATACAATATCTTCTAATTCTAGACAAGACAAAGTTTAAGAAACACCAAAGATTTAGTGACTGGAATGATTGTTTCCTAGAAACATACCTTCCATTTACTGAAATGATTTTGAATTAGGCCTGGTAGCTGCTTATCAACTAAATTTCCTGAAGCTTAACAACAATATTGTTTTATTATAAAAAGAAATATTGGAGAGAGAAAAGTTGAAAATCAGATTATCTAATACTATGTAAGTAATGACCCCAAAATGGCTTGATTTGCAGGAGGCCAGACTGTAGAAACTTTCATAACACCTCCCTGTCGTGTAGTTTCCCCAAGTCAGTTTTACATAAATATAAAGGTGTGCAATCTGCCAGTTAATATTAATGTGTTCCTTTGTGGATGAGTTTCCAATAACATGCCACATCTGGGACTGGACTCATGACCTGTTTGGTAGTGGTGATTCATTAAGTGGTCACTCCTTAAGATAGCAATGTCTGCTTGAACAGCTATTAATATTTTGAGACCTTACCTAGGTGTTTATTGCTTTTGAGTAGAAATCTGCATCATGGTTAGGTAAAGGCAGGTTGTTCCTGTGTGTCTGTCTGTGTCTGTGTCTGAGTGTAGACAGTAGACATGGGGTGACTTGAACTAAATCAAATAAATCTGGAATAATCCATCTGATGTAATAATGTAGGAAAGTTTGAATTGAGAGTAAGATGGGTTTTCAAATGAATTGTTAATAGGGCTCTTGTGCAGAACTTGAAGTCCACTCCATATTCATCCATTCAACACATTTTGGGGGACACACAGCACATTCCAGTTATTATTTTAGGCATTGGCACAATCATGCAGAGCATAAAAGAGAAAAAAAAAAATCCCTGATGTCTTAGAGGAAGAAAATAAACAGTAGAGCAAATAAATGCAAGAAGTGCCTGGTGGTTAGAACCTGTTGGGACAAGGGAGAGAGGGTGAGACAAAGGTGACTCAGGTATTTTAGACAAGGTTGTCAGGATAACCATCTCAGATAAGGGAAAATTTGACCAGAGACCTAAGAAAGTGATGGAACATGTGATACAGTATTGGGGGAACAAAATCCAGGAGGGAAAGCAGTAAATGAGAAGGACCTAAGGGAAGAGAGGGTTAGGCTCTTCAAGGAAGAGCAAAAAGTCCCAGCCTGTGGTAGAGAAAGATGCGGGGATGAAAGGCTGTGGGAGGGATCACCCAGGTCCTTGTAGGCCTCTGGAAGGACCTTGACATTGTCCCTATAGACAGTTATATGAGGAGAATGGACACGGTTCTGAGTTTTATTTTTGAAGCGTCACTTTGCCTATTGTGTAAATATTGGACTGAAGGAGCAAAAGGAAAAACGTACAGAGAGCAATTACAGAATGGATTAAAATAAAATATTGGTATTGGGGAAGGGTGGAGGTAGGGAGAATGGTTGAATCCTCGATATATTTTAAAGGTAATGTCAAAGGATTTTCTGATAGATTGGATGTGGGATGTGAGATAAAGAACAAAGACAAGGGTAATTGGATAACTCCAAATTTTTGCCTTTTATTTTTTGATGACCCAATTGCTAAATAATAAAGAATTTGCACCAAAGCTTTGTCCTTTTAGGCAGTTGTATTAGAACTGACATGCAGATAACTGTTCATGTTCCATGCGAGCATTAGTTTTCCTTGTGAAATATTTTGATAATCTTTTGGATATATTTCTATGCAACATAGGAATTCTCACTAACACACTCTTGATAGATGTTCATCCAAGCATGTGCTTGACTGAATTAAGCAGATTTTAAAATTGAACAGAAAAAAAAAACTAGGTCTTATCTATCTTTTATCATGTAACTTAACTCACTTCTTCTCCCCTCTGATTTTCACAAATATGAAGAATTCTTCACTTTTATGAAGACCTACTTTTATAAGCATTTGCGTGTTTGGTCTGTGTCTGGTAGTTATCTCATTAACATGTCCTAGAAGCCTTTAGTGGTAGACCTTATTATCACCCTATTATATAGGAAGAATCCAAGGCTTATAGAGCCGTCAACCATATAGCTTTTAAAAAAATATTTGCTTTAAATATTGTGTGTGTATGTGTGAATTATAATGCATGCAGAAAGTCATTACAAAATATGGATAATTTTATCACAAGTTGATAGATGTATCACAGTGTAAACACCTATGTACCCACTACAAACATCAAGTCAAGAAATAGAACAGTACTCATACCCTAAAAGCCTTCATATCCCTTTCAGTTGCTGCACTTTTCCTCTTCCAAGGTTGTCATTAGCCAAATGTTATAAAGTTACTTTATTTTTCTTTATCATTTTATCATGTAAGCATAGATCAGTAAACACTACAGTTAAGATCTATATGCTTTGACATTTACATGGATCATATCTTGCAACATGAACTATTTTGTGTCTGGCATCTTTGCCTTAACATTATGTTTGTGAGGTTCATCCATGTTCTTAGACATAATTGTAGTTCATTTATTTTCTGTGCTTCCTGTTACTCCATTGTGTGACTTTATCACAAGGTATTATTCCATTCTACCATTAAAGGATGTTGTATTTTTTCCTGTTTTCAACTACGGTGAAAATGCTGCTCCAAACATTTTTGATACATGGGTTTTGATGCAAATATGCAGTGATTTCTGCTGGGCATATGCTTAGCAGTGGAGTTTGCAAGATAAAGGGAACATGTATTTCCAATTTTACTAGATGATGCCAAACAGTTTTACAAAAGATTTGCACTAATTTACCCTCCCACTAGCACTGTAGGAGAGTTCCTAATGTAACAGATCCTTGTTAATATTTTTATTGTTATTATTTTCAATTTTAGGTATTACATAAGAGCATAGCAATATCTCAGTTTGATTTTAACTTTCAACTTTCCCTGACAGTAGTGAGGTTGAACACTTTTTTTTCCTACTTTCTACATTATCTTTTTTGAAATACCAATTTAAGTCCTTAGCTAACCTTTTTTTCCGATGGTTAGTAATAATATTATTGATTTGTAGAATGTACTCTGGATTTTTAAATATATTCTAAAATCAAGATCTTCTTCAACTGTCATCATCCGTGCAGTGGCTTGCTTTTTTAAAATCTCCTAATAACATTATTTGATCAAATTTATCAACATTTTCCTCTAGGGTAGTGTCTTTTGACTCCCACTAAGAATTCAGACATTATTTCTTCATTAAGTGTTTGGTAGAATTAAATCGTGAAACCATCTGGGTTTTGAGGTTTCTTAAAATACTTCTTGTGTCCATTTGGATGAGTTGTGTTTTTCAATGATTTTTTTTCCCCATTTTGCCTAAATTTTAAAATGTATTGGCATAAATGTACTTGGAATATTTTCATATGATTATTTTAATGTTTCTGGAATCTGTATTGATGTTCTCTTATTCCTGATATTGATTATTGGTGTCTTCTCCCTTTTTGTTTTGATCAGATTCTCAAGGTATTTATTGATTGCTCCGTTAGTTTTGTCTCTAACACACACACATGCATGCACACACGTTGCTTTTTGCTGTCCTGAGAGGCTGTCAAAAGTGTAGTTCCATCTCCAAACATTTTAGTCATTCCTTTGGGACCTGGTAAGTGCATTTAATGGAAGAGGGACTCTAAATGCCAAATTCAGCCCTCCCCTAGATTCTGACTGGTAATTCTGCAATTTCTTATTAGCACCCCTGTACTTTTGAGTGCACTAAAAAAAATGTTGTTAAGGCAATCTAGTGTTCTCAATAGAAGAATAGTTTTTAAGAACTAATATTTAATTCTAAGTCAGTTCATTCCAAAACTTGTTCACTTTCTACCCTATAACAACACCAAGATAAAATCAATACCAAAATCAAATGTCTATCATATTCTGGTTGGTATTTTTTCTCATTATTTTATATCTATTTATCTTATCTCCCAATGTATTCCTTGTGCTTCTATGGGTGATGTAAACCTTATTCTCTTGCACCACACCCAAACCCCTCCCGACAGTCCCAAAGACAAAAACAGAGCACTAAGCTGTGCATAGACTATCAATAACCTTATTGAATAAAAATGGGTCAAACTTAATAAAGAGGGGAATATATTTTATGGTTATTTCTGGTTATTCAAGCCAAACAACTGCTTTACAACCTAATTCTCCAATAGTCAATTGATTTTTGTGTTGTGTGAACACTGCTTGAAAATCCAGAGTCTGATGAAACCATCCAACTGGTGATTTGAAAATTTCTCCCAACCTAAATCCATAGGCATCCCTCAAAACCATCAATCTGAACAACCCCAAATGAATGGAGAATGTGGCTTGGGCCAGAGAGTGCTATTCTTCTCTGTGATGTTCTTTGCAGAACTTGTGTGAATATTATCAGTAAAGAACAGTCCTAAATGTCCTCCTTTTAATAGCCAGCTCCTTCTTTTTTCCGTATTACATCCTTTCTGACTGGGTTTCTAAGCTACAGCCTTGGATTCTGATGATTATTCATATCATCATTATTCCAGACTAAAATCCTTTAAGTAAATACCAAGACTTGAAACATTGTGGAGGATAATTCTTACATAACACAAACTTCATTATATGGATCTGTCATCCTCCCCTCCCTTCTCAAATCCCTTTCACTCTAAATTTCTTCTCTACTTAGTAACATTATTTCTAGTGTACTTTTACACCATGGAAAATGGTGTAAATTAGCAGCAAAAATGGTAAAATTAGCAGTGGAAAATATTTTGTTGTCTTCCTGCTTTTATTTACGTTCAAAGGATCATGTAAAGTTCTGCTACATTAAAATTTAATTCGAAAGAAAACGAGTTTTGTTCATTTCTCAATGTAATGCCCATTTCTGTTCAGCTTGTATGAATAATAAAATATTATCAGCCCATGCTTTTTTCTATTTGGTTTCTAAGCATTTGTGTAAACTAGTTAGGAAAAGCAAGTGTTGCTTTGTTAGGCATGTGTTCAAAGAAGAATTGTAGAGACACATTTATTCTGGGCACCCTATCACTGTGTCGACAGGACCCAATCCATTATTTAGCAGTTAATTTGTTAATCAATTGACCAATTGGTTCAGGGATTTTTCTTTTTTATTATTATTCTTAGATTACCAAAAAGAAAAAAAAAAAAAAAAAAAAAAAAAAAAGGAAAGAGAAAACAACGACATTTAAAAAAAAAAAAAAAAAGTCTCCTCAGTAGGGTAAATTTAAGGAAAGTGCATCAGAATCGAAAATGTATTGGTGTTTACAGACCTAGATTAAATCTCACATAGATTGGCAAACAATGAAAAAGGTTATCTCGCTTGGAGCATAAACATTTTGAACCTCACCAGGCGTTGTTAAATCTCAGAAAGTAAGTAAACTGAATTGCTCTTCTGGGGTGGATGCTGGGGTACAAGGAGGGAGGGGGGAGTAACCCTAAGTTTGCTATAAATCCAGATTTTCTCTCCAAGGTCAGGGAAAGGGCAGGATAATTTCTATTCTTCCAGGACCTCTTACAGATCCCACTTTCCACTTCTTTCTTTCGATCTTTAGGTGGAAGTGGATAAGAGTGGAGAAATGCAATGTAAGTACATACACACTGATACCATGAGGGTCCACAATATCTTAAAAAGAGGAGGATTGTGAAATTCACAATTAAAATTGATTTATATGGGTGATCAGATGATTGTTTATGCAAAGCAATAAATAAATTGATTGCAATTGCTATTAATGAATATTTTAATAGAGAAATACAGGTTGAGTCAATTATTTTTATGGAGCAAGTTCATTTTTCTCTCTAGGTTAATTTGCATGTATTTATTTTTAAAATTGATTAATTTTATTTATTTATTTTTGGCTGCATTGGGTCTTCATTGCTATGTGTGGGCTTTCTCTAGTTGCAGGGAGTGGGGGCTTCTCTTGTTGAAGAGCACGGGCTCTAGGTGCATGGGCTTCAGTAGTTGTGGCACGTGGGCTCAGTAGTTGTGGCTCACGGGTTCTAGAGCACAGGCTCAGTAGTTGTGGTGCACGGGCTTAGTTGCATGTGGGATCTTCCCAAACCAGAGCTCAAACCAGTATCCCCTGCACTGGCAGGCGGATTTTTTTTTTTTTTTTAAACATCTTTATTTGAGTATAACTGTTTTACAATAGTGTGCTAGTTTCTCCTTTACAACAAAGTGAATCAGTTATTACCACTGCGCCTCCAGGGAAGTCCTACATTTATTTTTAACTATATACTTTCAAGTATGTATGAGGTGTGTGTGTGTGTGTGTGTGTGTGTGTGTGTGTGTGAGAGAGAGAGAGAGAGAGAGAGAGAGAAAGAGAACAATGTTCTCTCTTTTCTCCATTCATTTTTTCCCTATCAATTCTTATTGATACTATGTATCATTTTCATGTCATTTCTTCTTTGTCTGCTTTGGTAGTTTGAGGGAATCTAATTTGTGAAATATTCTGTTACCTTTTCTCAAGGTTGTGATTTGGTATTATGCCAAAGGTAAAATTGGAAAGCTAGCTACCTGAAGGAAAACACACACACACACACACACACACACACACACACACACACACACACACACACACACACACACATTCTATTAGCCCATGGTGATGGTTCAGATTTTTACCCCTATGTCTATCTGTTCTTCACTCATCTCTCTCTATAAAGACAAGGTTAAGGTTGCCTTGATTACACCTCCACTTTCAGACTCCATCCACAATACTGCCTGTAGGGAATCCCTATATAAAGTGTTTCCAAAGATATGGAAAATAGAGTTGAAACCTTGCTTAGTGTCTCTTAAATCAAGATTAATCCAAGGGAACAGAAGTTACTCAGCTGATGCTAAGTAGAAGCACCCATTCACTCTGCAGTTTCATTGAGTTCTAAAGACCCTAAAGACCCTCAGGGCCAAGAACAGCCCCTACACATACAGCTGAACAACTAATCTCTGATAAGGGTAGTTTTGAGTGTTAGAAAGTAAAACCAGGATAAGAATGTGGACAGCAGGCCATCCTGTTGAAAAGTAAAAACTATGTTTAGCAGAATCTTCTAAGAAAGATGGGTAAGGCCTTTGTCATTTGAGCTCATGAATGTTAGCAACTTCCTCTCTAGAAACATTACCCTAGCTCTCAAATGCCATTTAAAAATTGTATTCCTCTACTCACCCTGTTCCTGCTTCCTGAAATGAAGCCCTCCCCTGAATCAGTTTGACCTCTACTCACTGTTCTCTGCTACACAGATGTCAACTTGTCTGGGAAGCCTCTTTGAACTGTTCCCCACAATCCTATATACACATTTCTATTATTGATGGCATTATGCTGTAATTTAATCATTATTCTATATGTTACCTCCTTTCTCCAGTATTTTGTCTCACAACACCAAACTAAGAGCTATTTGAGGCTAGGGCTCAACATTTCATCTCTGTAGCTTCAGCCACTCTGAGCTCCTGGTATGCAGTAGAGCCAAAATTTTCAGAAAGAAATGATGAAATTCAGTATTATTTGAAAAATTTTCTTACATCAGTAAAGAGTAATACATTTGCAAATGTACTGTGGCAAAAGTTACCCTCTTTCAACAAGTTCAGGACATCCACTCAATCCTGTTATATTCTTGATAATATTAAAATTTCTTTAGTTGACATGCATTTCAGGACCAAAGAGCATTCTAGATTCTAGAGTCTAGAAGAATGGTGAACAAAGTTTGGCATACATTAGAATCTCCTGAGGTCTTGTTAAAGCACCGGTTGCTGGGCCAAGATCCAGAAGTTCTCATTCAGTAACTTGAGGTTAGGGTCTGAGAATTTACATTGTAGATGATGCAAGATGCTGCTGCCTGTCCTAGGACTCAAGTTCAGAATCATTGTTCTAGAATGCAGTTAGCTGCAGTTTCTACTTATAGGTAGGTGTAAGAGTTAGCCTCATTCCTAGGCAGTCTGGAGATTTTAATTCACTCCTCACACTTTGGCTTCATGATGTTCCCAATTATTGTCTTATTTTGCTGGAACACAGGAGGGGTGAGGTAGGTAAACAGCTAATGCAGTAGGGAAGAGTCTGTATTTTGTTAACCTTGTGTAAGTTAAGTTCACAAGAGAATATTTGTTTTCACAGGCTTTCTTTTCTTGGGACTTCATTTATCAACCCCAATCCACATAGTTATGGCAGAAGAACACTTTGTGACTCTTTTTATAATATATGACATGATTCCCATGGATATGATTGATTGGTTCAGGAATGAACATCTGACTACAGCTAATGTAATCACTTTCTTCTAAGAGAATTTGAAATTGGCCTGTGAGACTCATCTTCATATGACTCTATTTTGAATAGAGAAGATAAACCTGTAGCGCTTTTACCAGCCTTTTTCTATTTGGTGAACTGAGATTCAATCCAGACTTACTAGAGGGAGAAAGGTGAGGAAGGCTAATTAGAGCAGAGTGGATATGACAGGGAGCCAGAGGGTCATGATGAAATCTCAGAACCAAATCTATGCCTGCTCCTGTGCACAGTGGCACATTCTGTTCATTATGATGAACTCTGCTTTTTGCTTAATTGACCTTAATTTAGTTTTCAATTAAGAAACTAAATAATATACCATCCCAGGAAGTTCTTAACACATAAACCAGAATATACAAGAAAAACTTTGTTAATTTTTATATTTAGTAAGATATGGACAAAGTATCCATTGATTTCATTTTTTTATATTTGGTTATTTTGTGACAGGAGAGCTCTGTGATATTTGTGAGCTTTCTTCAGAATACCTTAGGTCATTCTATGATTCTATTCTGTTAGAAATTTTACTGCATAACAATAGATGACATGGATATGTCCAACTAAACAAATAATGTCTTATTCTTTACGTTTTACTCTAAGAAGTATTTTGACATAAAGTCTAGATTTAACTACAGGAACAAAGAAACATGAATGGATCAGACACAATGTAGTTCATTTAGAGTAAGAAGGAGAAAGAGCATAAAAGGTTGAGGAGACTGAAGAACTTATTCGATGGCATTTGAGGAAAGTGGGAGCATAGGCTTACTGGAGAAGTGTGTGGATACCAACCTGAATCAGCAGCTCAATGATGAGTAGGTGATATAGTCCATCTCTCAAAATTGCACTAGAATGGATTTCATAACTAACTGACACTGTAGGCCTGTCTTCTGTCCAGGCCCATTCATTCCATTTGATCTCCAAGACCAAGCTCCCATCTCACATCCTCTGAGAAGTATTCCCTCATTTCCCCAGTTCAGTCTGATTACTATCCCAGATATCCACAGTATTTATTGCACATTATTACATTTATGCTGAGAATTCTAGACATCTCATAACATGTCCACCATTGTTGTCTGCTGGCATTTTGTGCTTTGTTTTAGATTATCTTGTTTTTATCTGCTCAGTAAGTTAGCAAATACGTAAAAGTAGAAGTCTCAGTATTTTACTATAATATTTCTATCATTGCAAACTTCACAGATATCCCCGACACAGAGGTATAAATACTGGAATTATGGTAGAATGAAAATTATGGAATCTTAGAATTTAGTGTTGAAAGTTAGAGGTTATCTACTATAACATTTCATCTCCAAATTCTTTATTGAATATTTATATAATCTTTACTATATCCAGTTTGGCCTAATTGATTAAGGAACTTAGTTCCAAAATGGGTCAGGATAGTTTTACTGCTGAAAATATGCTAACATTCTTAAAATACCTAGATTAGTAACCAGTAGTTCTCTTGGGCATTCTGAATTTAACTCATGTTGAGTGTGTATGTATGTATATATATACTTATTATATATATATATATATATATATATATATGGACATATTCCTGTCTATATAGATATGAACACAAACACACCCCTTCTGTGAAGGAATATATAAGAAGGGGGCAAATATATAACATGACAAATTTAGAGCATCATTTTCACATTAAATATATATAGATAGATGTTTGTACATATGAGTACACATATACATATATATACATATATTCATACATATATTTATGGAGAGAGAGAAAGATGCAATACTTGGAGGAATTTAAGACAGATATGCACACAATATCATACATACACCAACACAGATGCTTCTTTCACTTATTATTTTCAAGATCTTCAATCACGTAGTTTCACCTTTCCCCTGTATATAGATAATGCACATAACAAAAACAATTATAATTACCTACAATATAATCAATTCCAAATGATGACTAGAATCTATGGAAAATGGTTATTTAAGAAACTCTCACAAACCAAAATTACAGAGACATAAAATCCTCCAGGAAAGAAACATTTGTCCCAGCAACCTGTTTATTACCTTAGAGGAAACCTAAAGTGAGTTTCATAAACTTCGAAGTTGAGTCTCTTTTCTAAAGTGAATGGAAAACAGTAGTTAATCCTTATCTATCCTCAGCTCCTGGGAAGTCAGAAATTACAATATTCATTTTCAGCAGGGCAAATTGAGTGCACCCATGACCCGAATGTCATGTTAAGACAAGAATTGACCTCTTTCTTGACCTGGGTCTTTGAGTTTTCCTTCATGGCAAAAGGAGAATCTGCCAGACATCATTAAATATGACTTCTTCCTCCAACAGGTTTTCAATCTAAGCTGTATTTTACTTAGAATCCACATGCAGGGGAAAGCAGAAGCTCAGTGTCCCACTAGAAATGAGCAATAATATTCAAATGAAAATTGGAAGCTGAAGATCTAATGATTAACAACAGATGGTTCAACTTGAATCCGATAAACAAGTTTTGTTGTTTGCTTTCCTTTCCCTCCTTATCCACTTGAACTTCATGTGAGCGTGCTTGCATGTAAAAGTGCTGGGCCCTACGTCAACTGCATGGATGGCTCACCTGATTGAAAGAAAGCTTTTATGACGCAGCTGGAATCTTTTCAACTTGAAACACACTTGATAGGCTGATGTAGAAAGCAAGTCCACGTCTTATAGCATGCCTGCTCTATTTGTTTTCTTTATGAGAGTTTAGTGACTATAGTGTCCCTTAATGTGCTCTGACAAAGCCTCTTTATCTGCTCATATTGCTATTCTTTGTCTGGTCTCCAGCCAGAGCATTTGCCTTCCTAAAATCACAAACCCAAAGGGCATTTGTCATGCCTGCCTTGAATCTGCCTTCCTCTTCTTTGTATTCTACTTTAAAGAAGAACTTGAGGATGGTATATGAAGAATACCACACTAGAGAATATGATGAGCATTGGAATTCTATATCACAAAACACCATAGGCATTATAGACAGGTACATGTGGTCTCCAAAGTGTAGCTCCTGGGAAGCAGATAATTTTTAGACTTTTTGTCACTATGTATGGTGGGTATATTTTTTATACTTGCATAATGACTTATCTCTCAAAGCATGCATATAAAATACTTCTGATGTTCTTTTTGTGTCATCCATTTCTATATCCTTAATCTTCAAATGAGTGGGAGCAAGGAGGTTGCAGAAAGTGCAGTTAATTAAAAAAAAAAAAAAGTCTTATTATTAGTTAATCAGTTACACAAAAGTCCAGAAGACCATGAAGAACAATTCTTTACCAAACTTTATTATTACACTCTATAACTCCCTTCGGTGAGAAATCTGCAAAGAGACATTTTGCTTTATTTAGATGAACCCAAGTCTTAGTCTATTTACCTTAAAAAGGGTGACCTGAGCCTCATTTCAAACCTTCGAATTGCCTACTGGTCATACACGTAGAGCCCCTCAGGGTCCCTTTCCACATTATGGAGGCTTCCTCAATTCATTACTTATCCACAGGACAAGGAAGATTTTTTCAAACTCCTCTTTTGGCTCTTTCTTTCTGCTTCCATGGATTTCAGCCCTGACTGTCAGACATTTATTCACAAAAGGATTTTCTCCCTATGAACCCTGAAGGTGCATGAGGCCAAAGAAAGATGATAACTGAAGCTTCCTCTGTCTAGACTCATATCATAACAACTATGAAATAATAAATATTTTTCTTTGTCGGATTTAGTTAATCTTTGTTAAATGTTTATGCTGTATTATTCAGAAAGTTGTATTGTCTCATTTTATTTAGCTTAAGTCATATTGCAAAAGTTAAATTCTGCAAGCCACAGACTAGTAGGAAATCCTCACAATACATACATCCAATAAAAGATCTTTATTCATAATATATGTAGAAATCTTCAAATTAGTAAGAAAAAGCCAACCTAATTTTAAAAAGGTGCAAGAGGGAGGGGATATGGGGATATATGAATATATACAGCTGATTTACTTTGTTATACAGCGGAAACTAACACAACATTGTAAAGTACTTATACTCCAATAAAGATGTTTAAAAAAAATAAAAACAAAAATAAAGAAGGCAGAAGACATGAACAATCATTTGACCTAAATAAATAATAAATAAATAAATAAATAAATAAATAAAAGTAAATGCATACATACATACATAATCCAACAAGTATGTGACAAAGGTAATCAGGGAAATCCATTTTAAATTTCAAATTCATCAAAGGTTAAAGTGAAAAGATTGACAACACCAAGGATTGGCAAGAATGTGAAGCAAGTGGAAATCATTCACATTGCTAGTATGAGTGTCAAACACATCAAAAGACTGGTGATTATCTACCACAGTTAAATGCATTCCTCCTTTATCACTGAGCAATTTCACTTCTAGGTGTATTTTGAGAAATTATAATTTATATCTTCCTTCCAGTCCTCTCAATTATTGAACTGTCTGCATGAATGTTGAGTTTCAGTGACTGCACAGTCCTGGATTGAGATATTCTTGGAGCTCTGGTTGTAAAGAAGGAGTAATGTATGCTCATTGAGGTAAAAGCAGAAAAGGAAGAAGAGAATTGATTTGGACAGAGGCCCCTGCCAACCCAAATAATTAATTAAGGCTTGGGGTTTGATTGCAGCAGGTAGAAAATAGGAGTCATTCTGGTCTTGTATCAAAAGTCAAGGGCACCAGTGCTTGGAGAAAGTGGGAAGCATGGCCCTAGAATTTCTGGGCAGTTATCAGTATCAAAAATAACTTCTTAGTTCTGTTTCAGGGAAGTACACCAAAGTCAACATCCAGCCCCAAAGAGAAGAAAGTAAAAGAAGTAACATTGGTTATTTCAAGATCCAGGACATGCTATCTGGGCTTCAGATTCAGGCTCTGACAGTAGTGGATTGCTAGCTAATATGTGTACAAGAGTCACAGGTAGAAGCTCCTGAGAAGGCAGAATGTGCAGTCAAATGAAAACTTGGGCATCCATTGGAGTTTACCCCAGACTCTCCAGAACCTAGGAATGGAAATACCAGACTATCATTTCTTGTCACTAATGGGTAAGAGTTTATGATATATAGTCAGGCTGAGTTCTTCTAATTAGGTTTGAGATTGGTTAAAGCTGGGGCAGCAAATGATAGGTTGTCAGTAGGCAGACTTGGCAGGGAAAACAGGGACAGTCAGGTGCTGTATTGATAGAGAAAAGTATTTTCTCTATCTACATGAAGATAGTTAATAAAATAGATTAAAAGTACAGCCCAAGAACTAGTCTGCTTTTTTGTTTATTGGATGCATGCAACTCCAGTTGATTGATTAGAATGCACTGAGCCTTGTAGGATTAAGTTATCAATCAGTACGGTTGAACCATCTCATAAGTCTCAGATGATGACTATGTATGTTACTGATACCACTGATTAAATTTAACTCAATTTCAGAAGACAAATTAGAATACCTTCTGTGGCAGACAAACTGAATGAATAGAATTGTTTACATTCTATACATATTTCTGTTGACTATTAAGCTCAGAGTAAACTTTGTTCCTAAGGATACCTAAGGTTAACTACCATATTTTTAAAAACATATAGTTTTGAAAAAGCTCTACCTTGCTAAGGTTTAGACACTTGTCAATCACTTGTTGAGCTACTAGGCATCAATAATCAAAAAAGAGGGGAACTTGACTGGGAGAGAGCCCAGAGTTTTGTTTTGTTTTGTTTCATTTTTTCCACTTTATTTCTACATAATAGCAATCAAGGTCTCAAACTTCAATGTTCAATAATGATACACTTTTGAGCAATAATCAACAATTTCAGGTCTACCATATTGCTGACTAATGTCCAATGGCTCATTAAACTCAATATATTATTTTTTCCTATAAATGCTTGGATAATCATAATACTAATGTTGAGCCCCTTGAGGAAAGGAGGCAAGTCTTTTTATTTTTTAATTTTTTTGTTTGATTGACTTATTTTATTTTAACATCTTTTTTGGAGTATAGTTGCTTTACAATGTTGTGCTAGTTTCTTCTGTATAACATAGTGAATCCACTATATGTATACATATATCCCCATATCGCCTCTGTCCTGTGTCTCCCTCTCACCCTCCCTATCCCACCCCTCTAAGTGGTCACAAAACACAGAGCTGATCTCCTTGGGCTATGCAGCTGCTCCCCACTACCTATCTATTTTACATTTGGTAGTGTATATATGTCAATGCTACTCTCTCACTCCATCCAAGTTACCCTTACCTCTCCACGTGTACACAACTCCATTCTCTACGTCTGCATCTTTATTCCTGTCCTGTCCCAAGGTTCTTCAGAACCATTTATTTATTTAACTATTTAGATTCATATATATGTGTTAGCATATGGTATTTGATTTGTTTTTCACTTTCTGACTTACTTCACTCTGTATGACAGACTCTAGATCCATCCACCTCACTACAAATAACTCAATTTCGTTTCTTTTAATGGCCAAGTAATGTTCCATTGTATATATGTGCCACATCTTCTTTATCGATTCATCTGTCAATGGACACTTAGGTTGCTTCCACGTCCTGGCTATTATAAATAGTGCTGCAATGAACATTGTGGTACATTACTCTTCTTGAATTATGGATTTCTCAGCCTATATTTTTGGACCATTTTTGGATTGGGTTGTTTGTTTTTTGATATTGAGCTACATGAGCAGTTTGTATATTTTGGAGATTAATCCTTTGTCAGTTTCTTCATATGCAAATATTTTCTCCCCTTCTTCAGGCTGTATTATCATCTTGTTTATGGTTTCCTTTGCTGCACAAAAGATTTTAAGTTTCATTAGGTCCCATTTCTTTACTTTTGTTTTAATTTCCATTTCTCTAGGAGGTGTGTCAAAAAGAATCTTGCTGTGATTTATGTAATGGAGTGTTCTGTCTATGTTTTCCTCTAAGAGTTTTATAGTGTCTGGCCTTACATTTAGGTCTTTAATCCATTTTGAGTTTATTTTTGTGTATGGTGTTAGGAAATGCTCTAAGTTCATTCTTCTACATGTAGCTATCCAGTTTTCCCAACACCATTTATAGAAGAGGTTGCCTTTTATCCATTGTATATTCTTGCCTTCTTCATCAAAGATAAGGTGACCATATGTGCATGGGTTTATTCCTGGGTTTTCCATCCTGAACCACTGATCTTTATTTCTGTTTTTGTGCCAGTACCATATTGTCTTGATTACTGCAGCTTTGTAGTATAGTCTGAAGTCAGGGAGCCTGATTCCTCTGTCTCCTTTTTTCTTTTTCAAGATTACTTTGGCTATTCAGGGTCTTCTGTGTTTCCATACAAATTGTGCAATTTTTTGTTCTACTTCTGTGAAAAATGCTAATGGTAGTTTGATAGGGATTGCATTGAATCTGTAGATTGCTTTGGGTAATAGAGTCATTTTCACAATATTGATTCTTCCAATCCAAAAACATGGTATATCTCTCCATCTGATTGTATCATCTTTAATTTCTTTCATCAGTGTCTTATAGTTTTCTGCATACAGGTCTTTTGTCTCCCTAAGTAGGTTTATTCCTAGGTATTTTATTCTTTTTGTTGCAATGGTAAATCGGAGTGTTTTCTTAATTTCTCATTCAGGTTTTTCATCATTAGTGTATAGGAATTCAAAAGATTTTTTGTGCACTAATTTTGTATCCTGCATTTAATGTTCTCCCAGACGTCTCTGAGACTGTCCTCAATTCTTTACATTTTTTTTTAATTTATTCTACTCTGTGGCAGTTATTTCCACTATTTTATCCTCCAGGTCATTTATCTGTTATTCTGCTATTGATTCCTTAAGGAGAAATTTTAATTTCATTTATTGTATTGTCCACCATTGTTTGTTTGCTCTTTAGTTCTTCTAGGGCCTTGCTAAACCATTCTTGTATTTTCTCTATTCTGTTTCCAAGATTTTGGATCATCTTTACTATCATTACTCTGAATTCTTTTTCAGGTAGACTGCCTATTTCCTATTCATTTATTTGGTCTGTTGGGTTTTTCCCTTGCTCCTTCATGTGCTGCATATGTATCTGCCTTCTCATTTTGTTTAACTTACTGTGTTTGGGATCTCTGTTTTGCAGGCTGCAGGTTCATAGTTCCCATTGTTTTTGGTGTCTGACCACAGTAGGTGAGGTTGGTTCCATGGGTTGTGTAGGCTTCCTGGTGGAGGGGACTGGTGCTTGTGTTCTGTTGGGTGGGGCTGGATCTTGTCATTCTGGTGGGCAGAGCCATGTCTGGTTTTGTGTTTTGGGGTGTCTGTTACATTATTATTATTTTAGGCAGCCTCTCTGCTAATGGGTGGGGTTGTGTTTCTGTCTTGCTAGTTGTTTGGCATCTGGCATCCAGCACTGGAGTTTGTTGGATGTTGGGTGGAACTGGGTCTTAACGTTCAGATGGAGATCTCTGGGAGAGTTCTCACTGATTGATATTACATGGGGCTGGAAAGTCTCAGATGGTCCAATGTCCTGAACTCAGCTCTCCCTTCTCTGAGTCTCAGGCCTGACACCAGGGCAGAATGAGAAGACACTGTCAGCCACACAGCTCAGAAGGAAGTGGAGAAAAAAAGAAAGAAAATAAATAAATATTAAAATAAAATAATAATAATGATAAAAAAAGAGAGCAACCAATCCAATAAACAAATCCACCACTGATAACAAGCACTATAAACTAAACTAAGATAAACATAAAAATCAGAAAGAAATCAGTCACAGACAGCAACCTGCAAGTCTACAGTTTTTCCCAAAGTCCACCACCTCGATTTTGTGATGATTCATTGTATATTCAGGTGTTCCACAGATGCCTTGTACATCAAGTTGATTGTGGGGATTTAATCTGCCACTTCTGGGGCTGCACGGAGAAATTTCCCTTTCTCTTCTTTTTTCACACAGCTCCTAGGTTTCAGCTTTGATTTTGACTGCACATCTGCATGTAGGTCACCCTGAGGGATCTGTTTCCCACTCAGACTGGAGGGGGTTAAAGCCATGGCTGATTAGTTAGCTCTTGCTCCTTCAGGCCAGGGGGAGGGAGGGGTACTGTTGTTATAACTTGAATGTGGGGCAAGCCTGCAATGGCAGAGCCTGGCATGAATTTGCAACAGCTTGAGGTGTGCTGAAGTGTTCTCCTGGGAAGTTGTCCCTGGATCACGGGATCCTGGCACTGGTAGAGTGCACAACCTCCTGGGGTGGGGGGTATGGATAGTGACCTGTACTTGCACACAGTAATCTTGGTGGCTGCAGCAGCAGTGTTAGTGTTTCATTCCCATATCTGAGGTCTGAGCTGGTAGATGCTGCTCACATCCATTTATGGAGCTCATTTAGGTGGTGCTTTGCCTTCTGTGGGCAGACAGGGAAACAATCCCCTCTCCTCGCACACCCCAAAACAATGGTCTCTTACCTCTTAGGCAGGTCCAAACTTTTCCTGGACTCCCTCCCAGCTAGCTGTGGTGCACTAGTCCCCTTCAGGTTGTGTTCATGCAGCCAACCCCAGTCCTCTCCTTGTGGTCTGACCTCCAAAGCCCAAGCCTCAGCTCCCAGCTCCCATCCACACTGGCAGGTGAGCAGAGAAGCCTCTCAGGCTGGTGAGTGCTGTTCAGCACCAATCCTCTGTGCAGGAATCTCTCCGCTTTGCCCTCTGCATCCCTGTTGCTGTGTTCTCCTCCATGGCTCTGAAGCTTTCCCCCCGCCCCCGTCTCCATCAGTGAAGGTGATTCCTAGTGTATGGAAACTTTTCCTCCTTCATGGCTCCTTTCCAGAGGTGCAGGTCCCATTTCTATTATTTTGTCTCTGTTTTTTTCTTTTTTCTTTTGCCCTACCCAGGTAGGTGGGGATTTTCTTACCTTTTGGGAAATCTGAGGTCTTCTGCCAGCATTCAATAGGTGTTCTGTAGGAGTTGTTCAACATGTAGATGTAACTTTTGATGTATTTGTGTGGAGGAAGGTGATCTCCACGTCTTACTCCTCCGCCATCTTGAAGTTCCCTGGGAGTCAAGTCATTCACAGAGATTTATTCCCAACTCCAACATCATTGGCTCTCAATGATAGCAAAAAGAATAAATGACTACTTAAAGCTGATTGTGTTATTGTTTCTGACTCTTCCTGTTTCCTTTAAGCAAGAAGATTATGCATCCCTGCTTTCAGTACTTTGACTGAACTTATAATGATGGTATTGGGCATAAATCTAGATTTGACCCATATATGTAGACAGACATAATATATACCTCTACAGAGCAGATCTCTGCAAGACACCATGGGGTTCACCAACTCTCTTGATCCTGGAAAGGAAGCACTCAAAGCTCAACATGATCCCAAGCAACCTGCAGCAAGAGATCTGCTGTTGGTATGTAACTTGGGCAGCAACTAGACCTTCATTGTTAAAGCCACTAGGACTCTATAGAGCTGATGTATGTACTCCAATCATCAACTGAATAGACAGAGAAAGTGTGCCACCAGTAGAATGCCTAGCTTAACCCAAGGCTGGGTTTATCTGTGGTAGATTTTATGAAATTGTCTAAGCTGTTCAGTAGCCTTCTCCCACTTATAGCAAATTCAGGATAGTGAACCAAGAAATATAACCCAACATCAAGACCCAGGTCAATTGCCAAGGCTTAAAATATCAGTAGAATAGATTCTCACACAGAAGGTAAGAAACAACATCAGACCTAACTCAGTTGTGTTAACCAGGAAGTCTGGTTAGGGTTTAGTTATTATAGGGTAAGGAGACTATGTAATATGCTATGAAAATTTGTCAGTTTATACTTCTTGTTTCCTAGTTGATTTCCTTTGGACTTAATTTGTGGTTTTTCATAGCTTCTTAACAAAGTTGCTCTAGGAAAGCATTGCCCACTCTTCTGCAATTTTGATTAAACTAGAAGCTTTTCATTTTGACCTAATTTGCTGCTGACAGTGGTAGTTCCAATAAAATTATGGAAGAAATGTGGGGCTTTGTAGATGTTATGGTTTAGTCTGCAAGTAACAAAAAGCTCAACTCAATACAGCATAAGGTAGTATATAAGCTTATGTGACTGAAAAACTAAAGATCAACTGGGGTCCATATTCCTTTTTTCTTTGATTCCTTCAGTTCTTCTACATGTTATGTGTATTTTGGGGCTGAAACTTTCTTCATCATATTTTTTTTAAAGTGACACAAAACAAGGACTAGAGCAATATCCTCTGCATTAAATTGAAAAGAAAAAAAAAATTGTACCCTTAAGTTTTGGAATAGAATCTCTCCCTCAGTCTTATTTGTATAACTTTGTCAACTATCTCCTCTTAGGATCACCATGCATGGAAACACCATGCAATAATTAGCTCAATCCTGGATGCGTGGGTCTATTACTGACAAGAGGGAGAGGACTGTGGTCAGCTTTCTCTGAACTGGTGAACTGTGTGGGCGATAAAGTTTTATTGGGAGTTTATTGGTCTAAGAGAAGGGGCCATGTATGCTGAGTAGGTAACCATTAGGGTCCATTTTACTGGAATGGAGCCTAAATGCTGAGGAATAGAAAATCAAATGGGTATGGTAATAATTTTTACCATCTTCTTCCGAAGTTCTTCTACTTGTTTTCAAAATAATTTGCACATTCACTAAACACTCAACTAATCTCTTTACTGTCTCTTGAGTATGTCTACTTCTTCATACCTACATGCTTTTCCCTCTGCCAGCGATGATTCTCTATAACAGATCTGCTTATTAAAGTTCTACATATCCTTCAAGACCTGGTTAAATTATCTCCTCCTTGGAATCCGTCCTGATCATTTCAGCCCACAGTGATCTCATCTTCCTATGATTATACAGTATTTGTTGTCAGAACTACTAATTTATTAATTAATTATATACTGTCTTATGACATAATCAGTACCTGACATTGCTATGCCTTACAATTTCATTAACCTTTGTGTATGCTGTAGCCTTGCATTCTATATTTCATTACAAAATTTGACTTCCAAGGGAAGAGACTGTATCTTTTCATTTAAGATCATTTTGTGATATTTCACTGAACACAGGCTGAATATTACTATGGTAATAATATATATAATTTGTTTTTTCAGTAAATATTGAGTTATAGAATTATTAACTGTTTTAAGAGGTAATAAATGTTCAAAATTCAAATTCTATTAATACTAGATCTTCTACAAGTGCTATATATATATATAAATATATGCAAACCTTTTATATGCCAACCTGGACAAACACAATTTGAAAATGAAATAATTACACTTCATCCTCTAAGATGATTTGAACCAGAAATGCCCATTTATAGAAATGATTTATCCTTGTACCAAAGGGTTCATTTTAAGACTTACTCAGTTCTGGTTATTTCTACAACTCAAGTTCAATTGAATCAAATATAATCGACCAGGTTTTGGGGACTGATTTTAAAGAAAATTAGGGGTCCCTTTATTGAGATTTTTCCTCTGGGCCTGTTCCCTTTGATCACAACTGAATCCTAGAAATGCTTACTATACTAGAGTGACTAAAACAGAAAAAGAGATTGAATTTGTTTTTCATACATGAAGCAGAAATAAACAACTTGAACTTCATTAATTCATTCATCAAATATTTATTGAGCACCTACCATTTTCTGATTTGAAAACTAGGTAAGCAATATTCTAAATCTAAGTTTATAATTAGCTGTAAATTAACTTATTTCCCAAGATTATACAAAGAGACAATATCAAGAACAAAGCCTGGATTTTAGATTTTTATAGTCAATGCCTTTATGCACACTGCCTCCATGGAGCACCCTTTGTCCCTCACACATTTTCTCATATTTCCTGATGACCTGGATGTGAATGTCCTTGATGACTGGTGGGGAAATTTGTCTGTGGTCATGAACTTCAGCAAAGGTAGCTGCTCCACCTGCCTTTTCTACCTACTGTATACATTCACAGATGGAAATGCTTACCTGACTTCATTAACTGAGGTGCTCCAGTCAAAGCTTCCCAATGACTGATATAACTTCCCTGACCTATCTATTAGTATAGCCCTCCCCCCATCCAAAATTTCTTCTAGGTGTGGTTTGAATCCAGTGATACAGTCTGGGAGGGCTCTGTAGTTTGTTTCCAGTCTGTTTCCAGTATTAATTTTACATAATTGATCTTAGAAAATGTAATTAGACACTCTAAATTATTCTTTTTCAATTAAATATTTAACTACAACAGAAACAATGAATATCCTAAATACATTAATTTAAAATCTTTCTCTAAGAAATGCAAGATTATTTTTCCTAGAGGTGAAAAATTATCTGTAAAGAATGCAATAAAAATAAGAAATATTTTAACATTATTTGTGAACAAAATAAAAGATATGGCTGTATTAGTGTGTTTAAAATCAATTATAATAATAATGAAACTTTATACAAGTTTACTTTTATTTAATTAGTTACATCAATATGTGCTGTAATTGTTAATGCATCAAACTATAAATGATGAAATAATGTTAAATAGCAGTTCCCAAAGCATGCATATTTTACAATGTGGGGAAAAAAATCACAGTAAAATATGATAAATAATGAAAAAAAAATCTAAAATGTTAGGTTTGCTAGATGAGGAGGGTGAAAAAAATAAAAAGTTTTCCTAATAATTTCCAGAAAGAGTTTCTCCCCTTCCTCCCAGTTAACAGACATTTATATCATAGATGATTAGAACTGAATATTCCCATGCAATAACTAGTTTACCCCCCTTCCATTATTTTCAATAAGAAAATAAGGATTCTGATACCTTCAAGGAGTGAGGAGACTTGTTCAAGGACAACCTAGTACCTAGTTTATTAGAGAACTAGAATTAGAACCCTGATTTTATGAACTCTCAGACAAGGCAGGGCTCTTCAACGTCATAATGTTTTCTTTCATCCTCCAGTAATGATTATGAAACATACGTTTCTCTTTGATTCTCAGAAATTTCCCCTATGGCTAACACAATTTACTTGAAATGTGAGAACATAGCACAAAATAAAATTTGCATTTAGTCACAGAGAAATAAAAATCTTACCCTATTTTCTGCTACTAAGTACAGCTGATGCTTTGGATGTTGAAGGGTGATAATTTAAACAAAATTGACACTGTACTGGTTTTATGGATTTCTAATGCATTTCATCTTGGGTACATTGGACATATTGCTGCTTTGACTTCTGCTGCACCTAATACTGAGGTATGGAAATATATACAAATCAAAACTGCAGCCTTCCTTCTTCAAAGGGCAGGCAGCACAAATATAGTTTTTTTCTCCCATATTCAGTTTCCTTGTTTACTAAAAACTACATATTTTAGGAAACAAAGAGCAATGTTTGATTAAAATTTATTTAATAACATTTTAATCTTTATTTTATAGATATTTTATTGGGTGATTTATTTTCTAGTTTTTTGACGTTTTGATTAAATTGTTATCTCTATGTTTGGAAACCTTATGAAATAGGCCTATCTTCTAGTGTAACTTAAGACCAAGTTCTGTGGAAAATCACATCTGGAAAACACACACACAAATAAAATCAGATAACAACAAAACAAAAGCTGTAATTGCTAAAATAAAACAAAAAGAATAAAAACTCCACAAACACAATATAAATAAAATTGAAGGGAAATATAGGGATTTATTCAAGATTTCTTGGGTCACTTGAATATCTTGCCCACTGAATATTGCCCTCATATTTTCTTCTAAGTACAAAACAAGAAAATGTTTTGTACATTTGTACAACCCTTGGCAGGTTGGTGTAGAGAAGAAGGTAAGTGTATGTGTATCTCTCCATTTCTGTCCCCATCTCTATTTTATCTCTCTTGCTGTTATAATTTTTGTCTTCTAGAAAATGTTATATTTTCTGCAGAATAGGCAGTGTAAAAATGTGTCTAGCTTTGGGATTTTATGAACAAAGAAATTGACAATGTTTTAGGATCTCAAAACAGAATGTGTGATCTGGTTATGGATTTATTGTTGATAATTTGTGAATCTATTTACATTAAAATTCCCCAAAACATATAAACATTGAGAGTTAGACTTGTAATGACTTTCACATACTGGAAGAAATTAAAAATACACTCCTGTATAGGTAAGTATTTCAGCAGTTGTTCTCTGGATGGAGCAGCAGCCATGTTTCAGCTCTGGCTCTCTCATGGCAGGAGAATCCCAAAATGCACATAAAGGGTCTTCGGATCCAGCATCAGGTAGAAAGGCTTCTGCTTACAATGAATGTACACAGTACATTCTAGCAAGTCTCGTTTTTATGAAAAAGTCAGACCTTGATTTTGGCCTATAATTCCATATCATTTTGTGACTTTTGACCTATAGAAACTAATGTAAATTTTAATACTTACTGTCATGATTCATTTAATTATTTATAAAATAGTGGCCTGCCATAAATATTTTGATACCTTATAAGGAAAAGTGGGGCAGAATATTTTAAACTGAGATTGGCTCAGGAAAATCTTAGTCGTTAATTTTATATATCCCAAAAAGGATATTCACCTGGTAACACCAAGTATCTGAGGCAGCTAATGAAAATTGAGAAGTATAAATAAATAAAAATAAATAAGACAGTTGTGATGAAGGGGAAATACATATGAACATGGCCTTCCAATATTTGTGGAGAAGATTGTCAGATTTGCTTGTAAGTCTCCCTGCCGTTTAAGCGGAGAGACTATAGGCACAGTGTATATGATGCACACTCAAGTATTTGTTGACTTGATGGGATGGCTGGTTCATGAGTTATTTGCAACATTGTAACAGAAGTTAATAGATCAAATATTTTTGTATGGTGTTTGAGCATTTCAAATATGGTGCATTCCATTATCTGTCCTCATTAAATGCTGAATACAATATTGAATGTAAGACACCAGTATTTCCTTTACAAAAGTCATTTTTTGCAATAAAGTATGAGACCTGTAGCTTAAAATTAAAGGCCTCTCAGAAACCAAGGACTTATCTAAGTTCCTAAAAGTCCATCTTATTAAAATAAATAAGATAATTTTAAAATAAAAATAAAATACATAAAACTAAAGTTAAAGTATAAACCAACTATAATTTGCAAATATATTTTATTTTGCTGATTGTCTCCTCATTATTAGAGATTGACTAGTTTGATTGAATGACCTATCAGGACATTCCAAAGACCTGATATTACTCTGTGGTTAGGCAAACCTTACTTGAATGTGATCATCTAATTTTTCTGATGTATTGATGTACGGTCTTCCTTTCCTGAAATACTGTAATTTTTTTTTTTTTTTTTTTTTTTTTTTTTGCGGGGGTGACCTATAAATTACCACATAAAGTTGGAAGAGAAGGAAACAAGAGAACATGAGGAAGAAAAAAGTTAGCTGTCAGGGAAGACGTCTCAAAGTTATTCTCCATTTTCTGATCTCATTTGCCCTTAAAAATAAGTGAATGGAGCAACACCATGTGCCTGAGAACTCAGAGATTGATTAGCTCTCATAAACTTATGTTTTGGTTTCAACCTGTTCATTAACCAGCCTGACACATGTAAATAATCACTGATTATCAGTCTTTCTCTTTGAGAAATACTCTTACAATCTCAGAATTTTTATTTCCATATTTGTAAATGTGGGATTTAGAGAAGAAGCTAAATTTACTTCCAAGTATAATATCCAAGTCATTCAAAAGAAGAAATGCAGCTGTAGAAGTGGAATCACCAATGCATGTGATCACAGCCTGTTTGGAGAAATCTGTATTCTAGAAACCGGGAACCCCTTTTTTAGAATTTGTGGTATTTAAGAACACCTCAGATGAGAATTTGTTGCTTTTTCCTAATGTTTAGTGCAATTAAGACTCCAAGGGGCTTCCCTGGTGGCACAGTGGTTGAGAGTCCACCTGCCGATGCAGGGGACACGGGTTCATGCCCCGGTCCAGGAAGATCTCACATGCCGCAGAGAGGCTAAGCCCGTGAGCCATGGCCACTGAGCCTGTGCATCCGGGTGGACTGGAGCCTGTGCTCCGCAACAGGAGAGGCCACAACAGTGAGAGGTCCGCGTACAAAAAAAAAAAAAAAAAAGACTCCGAAAACATTGAATAGTGATATATTTTTTAAGGGGCATCTCAGAATTACTGCCCTATCAAAAATTGGTAAACTAATTATATACACATCCTTTTTAACTTTTCTATTCAATTAGTACCTGTTGAGGAAGAGTCATGTGCAGAGCACTCTGCTTAGTGATAGAAACAGGGGAGTGAAGAAAATGAAGTCTGTGTCCTCAATGAGTTTACAAAATAGTAGGGCACATGGCCTTTTAACAAATAATTAATTATTTTATTATAGTTGGTAAAATGCAGGATGTTATGAAAATGAATAATAGAGTAGTATGATAAATTCTAGGGGTCAGGGAGAGCCTCTTAAGAAATAATATTAAAGTAGAGTAGTAGAACTCAAATCTTTGTCAAGGGAAGTCCTTCCAAGAGTGATTGTGTTCTTTCCTTCTAGCATTGGGAAAGGCACTTTGCTACTTTGTTGTAGCTAGGGGAGCGGGGACAGTGAGGCAAGAATCAATACCAACCTACTTTCCCAGGTTTCCTTCAAGATTCTTTCATTCCAGCCCAGCAAGAAGAGAGAGAAAGACATATTTCTCTTTATTTCATAAAGATCCAGATTTTCAGCTCCATGACAATAGAACTGTATTCTGCACATCATGTACTCCCCAAAGTCTTTCTTTCAGAGCCTTGCCCATAAAATGTGCTCATTCAGTGATTATTGAATGAATGAGTCTTCATACAAATTTTGAATAAGCCTATCTACTAAATCATATGAGAAAGAGCTATCAGACTCCAAAGAAATACAAGTTAGGAGATGTTTTTGTTGTTGTTGTTTATACATTGGTATTGGATAATGGGGAATGTGGTAAACACTCTTTGGAGGATGATTATAATCTCATCCATCTAGATTGCTAATTTATATATTCTATCTATAAATTGTTTTGTATGTACACCAATCAGTTCATGTGCATTTGGTCTCTCCAACTAGAGTAACTAAATGTAAATTCAGGGATCATGCCTACCATTATTGCATTTAATGCAGGACCAACTATCTTTTGATGTGTAGGCATGGAAGCCTGGGAAGGTGACTTGAGTGGTCCTTGACAATTGAGTGTTCTTGTTCCTTAGTTTTTGTACTACTTTCTTTTTCTTGATCACATGAGATCAGAAATTAATTATCAGTAGGTTGCTATGCCTTTGTAATAATCCTGAAAATGATGGAACTGTGTGTGTCTTAGATGTTCACTTGCTAGTTTAAAATCATAAAGCTCTCAGTTGCAAATGTCATGAATATGTATGAGTGGCCCAACTGTTGCTCCTACCTCCTTCCTCCCTTCCTTCCTGATAGGTGACTCCTTTTGAAAATGCTACATCTGCTTTCCAAAGCCTTCTGTGGAGTAGATGAGGGGAGAGGAAAGATGTGTGCTGTTATTTTGCATTGCCAGATAGCAGGATATTTTTTTTTTCTAGTGAATCTTAGGAAAATACCAGTCTCTCTATCTTTCTATCTGTCCTCCTCTCTCTCTCAGTTCCTTCACCTCTTTTCCCCACTACCATATAAGTGCATAGTGCCTCTCTTCTCTTTTTTAAAAAGCAAAATATGAGAATGGGAGGCAGGAATTTGCAGTGGCAGATTTTTGAAAGAATACGTTTCCCTGCTTTCTTTCCTTCTACACTCCAAAGACAGCCCACATACACAGATGTGACAACTTTTTTGTAAAGCTAATTTAAGCGAATGCCTGTCTGGCAACTTACTCTGGGAATAGTTACACTTGCCCAAACTGAAGTTCTGCCTTTGTAAAGGTGACACTGACAGCCTGTTATTTCTGCACACCCAGAAGAGACACTAGGAGAAGGAAAAATAAAAATAAAAGACATGAAAATGAAGTGCAAGTGGTCTGGTTTTTGAGGATCTTTGTTAATGGGACTAGAATAGAGGTGTTTGCCCAAATGTGACTGTGCTTTTGTAAAAATAGCTATCTGGAAGGCATCTGGCATTGACTGGATTAATCTTTGAAATTTTTTGTTTTCCTTAATAAAGACCTTCCACAAATATAGCAAAAAAGAAGCGGATATAAGGGTCTCCACTAAATATATGAGTGTTGAGGGAAAGAATGGAGATGCTTTTCATTACCAGATTCATTTGTAATGGTTTTTATTTTCCATTTCATGTATAATTATTTATATCTAAGTTGTCTCATTGTTCTTTCAAAATAAAGGTTGTGTGACCAAACCCATAGTATATTGGGTGATAGATAAGGCTATTGCCAAACTATCTGATGAAGGCAGGTGAAGGAATTTGTGGAAGGAGAAGAAAGAACATTTCCACTGTCTGTATTGTACATTTTAATTTGATGTCATTCACTGGACAACTGTACTCCTTTCTTCCTTTCCATCACTTCTCTGCATTTTCTCTTCCTTTCTTTCCTTTATCTCCTTGTGCTCATTCTTTAATCAATGCAGCTTATATTTATATTTCTACTTATTTAATGCATTGGGGGATATGGGGAATGCATAATGCATTTGCAGGGAACATAAAGAATATTATATGTTGCTCTTGCCCTCAGGAGTTTGCTGCTATTTGGGAAGACATGATATATATGCATGAAGTGTTGAATAAAGATTCAAGATTTGAATGGCAATATAGGAATATAAATCAGATGAGAAGTAAGTACTATCAGCTTTTAGTTGAGAGATCAGTGCAGACTGGGTGGTCAGAATAAGCTTTGTTAAGTTCTTTCACTTTTCTGGAACACTCACTGCTAGCATATGCACTATGAGGTTTTGTTGGGTTAACTTATAATGCTTTGGCTGTTTATCTTCCCAAGTGTTTCCCAAATATTACTCAGACTTCAAAGTTTGATTAAACTTTATCTTCTCTGTGAAGACTCCTGTAGTCTTTGCAGCTACCAGGCATATCTTCCTTCCCTGAATTCCTCTACATCAGAACTTCTCTACCACATACTAAGCAATGGACAGCACATTATCTACTATGTACTTTGTTTCATACTATATATTTAGTCCCAACTTTTCCCTCAAAATTTCTATTGTTTTGAGAGTAGGGCTCTATTTTGTACTTCCTATATGGCTCATAGCACAAAACATATCATCTGGTCTATCCTGTTTTCCAATATATATTTACTGGGTTGATTTGTAGTCTAGAAAAGTTGAACAAACTTCCCTCTTTGAGGGTATCCTGTATCTCTTCGAGATCTAATATCCAATGTAGTTTTATTCCTATTCCTTAGAGCCAAATCATTGTTACAAATATTTAAGGAACGCTTCCTATTTGTAATGATCACATGAGGCACAAAAACAGTTTTTGGGAGGCAAGTTCTCATGGAGTTTAATGCCCAACAAAAGTGGCCACCACTGACAGCAGCAGGATTACCACACAAGATACATTTTCAGGAGAGTTAACTACTTTTACAACTTGTAAGACCACCTCAGCTCTCTGAATAAGATGGAGCCTTTAATATTTATTTTTCACCATTTTATTTAAAGCCACTTCAAAAGCCATTCAATAAAGGGCATGACAAAATGATCTTGATGCTCCACCAGACTCTGGCATTCTAAAATTCCAAATATCAACACACACATATATATGTACATCACATATTACACATATATACACAAACACATTAGATTCACTGTAAGGTGGCTAAGTTCAACATTTCCTTACAGCACCCTACCTTTTAGATCAGTACCCCAATTTTATCTTTCTCTGTGCCTCATAGGCTCAAGTTCTGTTTGGCAAAGAAACCAGAGCAGTTGTGATTCCTGGGAGAGTATCTAAAATGACAGTTGCTGAAAGGTTACAGCAAAATCTATTAGAAAAGAAAAGTTGAGGGAAATCATGTGAGCTCATAGAAGAAAATAAGGAAAGATTGGGTCCCTTTTGGGATTAGGTCTAATTAAGGTGAGCAAGCAGCTAGGCCTGTTTGGAATAACAATTGTGCTAGCATGTCACTTTCTTCTGCTTAGTTGAAATTTATATAGTTTAGGAATGGTGGATATAAGAAAATTAGAGCTCATTTAGAATCTGTTGAAAGGACAGTGTGCCTTCATTATTAGTTTTGCATCTGAATTTTCCTGGGGCAGTCCTTTCTCTGTTACAGGTAATGGATTTTTCCCCAGATGTAATTGGATGAGTTTAATTTTTTCTTTCATTACCTGTTGAGGAGGCCTATGCCCCTACTTCCCTTTGTGTTTTATTAGGACTGCAACCCTTATTTAAATAAAGGCTTTGATTGTGCTTATATATGTTCAATCAGCACTTTCTTATTGAATAGTTCTGGTCACAAAATGTTCTCACCTAGCATTTTTTACTAATTACATTTTTGCCCTAGCTGGGTATGGGAAAGCCTCTGATGGTGTTCGTTTGCTGCTTTTGATTATGCCAGTGATTTGGTCTATCCACAGTACCACAGGGCTGAGAAAATAGATCTTCAGACTATAATCCTACTGGTCTTGAAGGATGACTTGATTTAATCTTTTCTTTTATTGAAGGGATAGAAAGCCAAGTCATGTGCTGATAAATGCTTAACAAGTAGTTCTTAAAAAACAAACAAACAAATCTCTAATTTGTAGCTTTCACTGATTTCCATGGTGCAAATACTCCCACCTGATTTCAATATGATATAATTGAATGTGGAGTTGGGAAGAGAAGCACACAATCTGATATCCAAGGCTTGTGTGTGCAGCTTCAGCACATGATGAAAATTCTCAGTTACATACCTGCCATTGAGGCCACGTACCTCATCATCTTCACATTACAATTAAGACGGATAATGGCTGTAAAGCTGACTTAATTAGAGTGTGATTTCAATGATTTATATGTTTTGTTGCTAAAGGCATTTTAAGGTGATTCTTCTGCCTGTGTTGAAAAGTCAGAAATATAATGGCTAAACCAGTATCATCTTAAATTAAATATACATGTTTCCTGAGAAATTTTGATATATTTCCTTCTTTTCTAGTATATTAACAAGCATCTTAGTAGATGCACTGTACCAGGAGTCAGAAGAGCTTAAATTTTGTCCAAGCCATTATTAACATCCTCTGTATTCTTGGGTAACTCATTTAATATCAGGACATCACCAATTTACTCATCACTAAAGGGAAGAGAAACCTGCTCTCATAGAAACCTGCTCATTTTCACCTGGATAGTATTACAGATTCTTTTCAATGAACTCATGATATTTTATCTTTATCTGTCCTAAAGAAAAATTTTAACTAGAAACCTAAGTGATAATATGTTTACATATATTATATCTATAATATAACTTTGGTTGATAGATTTTACTGGAAGGCAGAAATCATTCTTTGTTCATCTTTATATATTCCTCAAAATTTAGTCCAGGAAACTGAACAGAATGAGTACTCAATTAACATGAGTAGAATGACTTAGTGATTGATTGCATTCCTGTTCGACAAAGATTGGTATGGTAACGTGAAATAATTCAAACTAAAATCTTAAAAAATTAAAAGCATTTTGCCAATAGTAAACATTTATTTGATTCTTATAGTACATATTTTCTAATACTAGTTAATGACTATAATGGAAACACTTTTAGTTTTTAATAGATTTTTTTAAAAAATTAAACTTTATGTTATTTCTTTATTCTCTACAAATACATTTTCTTTGACAATCTCCCAAATAGCTGAAGATAAAATAGTCAATTCAATTAAGTTCAATAAATATTAAGCTTTAACTAAGTACATTGTAAATGCAAAAAGACACTTCTAAGTGGGAGGGATATCCCACTGGACTAAAATGTTGTTTTCTGCTTCCAGGCCAGCCCCCCATTGCATCATGGACTCCAGGCTTTGTGGGGTAGACAGACTTGTGGTTCAATCTTAAGTGCAATGGAGTATAGTATGCTAGCTATTCTCTCTAGTGATGATGTCTGTGGCTAAGAAACTGGAAACTGGGCCTTTTCTTATGAATCTTGTCACCCCACCTCTTTGTTTCCTTAAATTCTTTCTTAAATTGAACAGATAATCACTACTTCGCCAGTATAAATAGAGTATGTATAAGAAAAAGGGCCTTAAAATATAAAAGTTCAATAAGAAAAAACAGTCTCAGGCTTTTAATTGCTCAATGTTAACCCAATGACTAATCTTCAGACAATAAGTCTAACTATAGATGGTCAGTATAATTTAAAAGGCTGTGGATGATTTCAAAATGGAACTGGGTCTGGAATTGTCAGTTTCTAGCAAATGGTGGACTAAAATAGTGCTGACATCCTCCCACTACATGCATGTCAGATGAAATGAAATAAAATATGACCAAAAGATACTCAACACATGGCTGAGTTTGTAAGGAAGAGAAATAATCACTTCCCCAAAGCAAAAAGAGTCAAGATAAGAGGACCAGTAACAGCTAAGGTCCTGGATTTTAATCTACCTACAGAAAGATGAGACAATGTCATGGGCCTAAGATAAATGAGGAATAAAAACTGTGATTTTTAAAAGTGAAACTGAAGTCTGTCTGCCACAACCCAAGGAAGAATGTTCTTTGTGCTATTTATATAAGTGAAATGTAAAACCTAAGTAATCAGGAGAAGTTTTAAATTAAAACAATCCAAAAGATATAAATTGGTAAATACTAGCCAAATAAATCTAGGGTAACTTTCTTAATATTAGCCAAAACACATTGTAGTAAAAGAAAAAAAACAAAAAATCATTGTTAGCTTAAAGAAGCTCATTAACTAATTCTAAGATATTTAAGTCATAAGAAATATATTACAATCCCAAACCACATAGCTTCAAAATATATTGATCAAAAACTGACAGAAATATAAGGAAAAATGGACAAATCCAAAATTAAAGTTGGAGATTTTAAACATAATTCTCTCAGGAATTTGTAAGTCACCAGACTGAAAACAAATAAAGATGATATTTATCAGTAAGTTTTTGAGTTATTGGAAATAGCCGAAGTATGCACTATTTCTATTCATTTGAATGGGAGACTTGGCCAGTACAAAAAGAGAGTTATAAGCAAAATAAAAGTTATAAGTAGGACGGGCGCAGAGCTGCTGAAGAGACAAGAGACTTTTTCTTGCCCCTTGTTTCCTGGTGCACGGGGAGAGGGGTTTCAACGTGCCACTTAAAGAAGCTCCAGAAACGAGTGCAGAGCTGCCTAGGAGACAAGAGACTTTTTCTTGCCTCCTTGTTTCCTGGTGCGACAGGAGAGGGGATTAAGTGTGCCACGTACAGTAGCTCCAGAAATGGGCATGAGCCGCAGCTATCAGTGTGGACACTAGACACGGGCATGAGATGCTAAGGTCACTGCTGCTGCCAGCAAGAAGCCTGTCTGTGAGCACAGGTCAATCTCCACAACTCCCCTCCTGGGAGCCTGTGCAGCCCGCCACAGCCAGGGTCCCGGGATCCACGGACAACTTCCCTGGGAGAACGCACGGCGCGCCTCAGGCTGGTGCAACGTCACGCCAGCCTCCGCTGCTGCAGGCTTGCTGCACATCCATACCCATCCTTCCCACCGGCCTGAGCCAGAACCCCCGAATCAGCTGCTCCTTTAACCCCATCCTGTCTGAGCGAAGAGCAGACACCCTCAGGCAACATACATGCAGAGGCGGGGACAACTCCAAAGCTGAACCCCAGGAGCTGTGCGAACAAAGAAGACATGGGGAGGTCTCTCCCAGCAGCCTCAGAAGCAGTGGATTAAATAGCCACAATCAACTTGAAGTGCGCTGCATCTGTGGAATACCTGAATAGGTAGAGAATCATCCCAAATTGAGGAGGTGGACTTTGAGAGCAAGGTATATTATTATTTTCCCCTTTTTCTCTTTTTGTGAGTGTGTATGTGTGTGCTGCTGTGTGAGATTTTGTCTGTATAGCTTTGCTTTCACTATTTGTCCTAGGGTTCTGACCAAGCCATTGTTTTTTGTTTTGTTTTGTCTCTTTTAATTTTTCTTCTTAATAATTATTTTTATGTTAATAACTTTATTTTATCCTACTTTATTTTATCTTATTTCTTTCTTCTTTTCTTCCTCCCTTCCTTCCTCTCTTCCTTCCTTCCATTCTTCCTTCTTTCCTTTCTTCCTTTCTCCCTTCTTCCTTCCTTCCTTCCTTCCTTTCTTTCATTTCTATTTTTTCTCCCTTTTTTTCTGAGCCATGTGGACAGAAGGCTCTTGGTGCTCCAGCAAGACATCAGGGCTGGGTCTCTGAGGTGGGAGAACCAACTTCGGGACACACTGATCCACAAGAGACCTCCCAGCTCCACATAATATCAAATGGCGAAAATTTTCCAGAGATCTCCATCTCAACATCAAGACCCAGCTTCACGCAATGACCAGTGACCTACAGTGCTGGACACCCTATACCCAACAACTAGCAAGACAGGATTACAGCCCCATCCACTAGCAGAGAGGCTGCCTAAAATCATAATAAGGCTACAGACTCCCCAAAACATACCACCAGACTTGGACATGCCCACCAGAAAGACAAGATCCAGCCTCATCCACCAGAACAGAGGCACTAGTCCCCCCAACCAGGAAACCTACTCAACACACTGAACCAACCTCAGCCACTGGGGACAGACACAACGGGAACTACGAATGTGCAGCCTGCAAAAAGGAGACCCCAAACACAGTAAGCAAAATGAAAAGATAGAAAAACACACAGCAGACCAAGAAGCAAAGTAAAATCCCACCAGACCTACAAAATGAAGAAGAAATAGGCAGTCTATCTGAAAAAGAATTCAGAATAATGATAGTAAAGATGATCCAAAATCTTGGAAATAGAGTAGACAAAATGCAAGAAACATTTAACAAGGACCTAGAAGAAATAAAGAGGAAGCAAGCAACGATGAGCAACACAATAAATGAAATTAAAAATACTCTAGAGAAACGTGCATGGAGCTGCTGAAGAGAGAGGAAACTTTTTCTTGCTTTTTTTTCCCTGGTGCATGAGGAGAGGGTTATGAGTGCCGCTTAAAGGAACTCTAGAGAAAGGCACAAGCCGCGGCTATCAGCCCTGCCACCAGAGATGGGCATGAGACTCTAAGGCTGCTGCTGCTGCCACCAAGGAGCCTGTGTGTGAGCACAGGTCACTCTCCACACCTCCCCTCCCAGGAGCCTGTGCAGCCTGCCACTGCCAGGGCCCCGGGATCCATGGACAACTTCCCTGGGAGAATGCACCATGTGCCTCAGGCTGGTGCAACGTCACACTAGCCTCTGCCGCTGCAGGCTCAACCTGCATCCGTACCCCTCCCTCCCCTGAGCCTGAGTGAGCCAGAGCCCCCGAATCAGCTGCTCCTTTAACCCCGTCCTGTCAGAGCGAAGAGCAGAAGCCCTCAGGCGACCTACATGCAGAGGCAGGGCTAAGTCCAAAGCTGAACACCAGGAGCTGTGCGGACAAAGAGGAAAGGGGGAGGTCTCTCTCAGCAGCCTCAGAAACAGCGGATTAAAGCTCCAGTATCAACTTGAAGTGCCCTGCATCTGTGGAATACCTGAATAGTCAGCAAATCATCCCAAGTTCGGGAGGTGGACTTTGGGGACAACATATATTATTACTTTCCCTTTTTCCTCTTTTTGTGAGTCTGTATGCATGTGATGCTGTGTGATATTTTGTCTGTATAGCTTTGCTTTCACCATTTGTCCTAGGGTTCTGACTGACCCACTTTTTTCTTTTCTTTTTTTTTTTTACTTAAAAAATTTTTTTCTTCTTAATAATTATTTTTTATTTTAATAACTTTATTTTATCCTACTTTATTTTATCTTCTTTCTTCCTTCCTTCCTTGCTTCCTTCCTTCCTTCCTTTCTTTCTTTCATTTCTATTTTTTCTCCCTTTTATTCTGAGCCATGTGGATTAAAGGCTCTTGGTGCTCTAGTCAGGCATCAGGGCTGTGTCTCTGAGGTGGGAGAACCAACTTTAGGACACTGGTCCACAAGAGACCTCCCAGTTCCATGTAATATCAAATGGCAAAAATCTCCCAGAGATCTCCATCTCAACACCAAGACCCAGCTTCTTTCAAAAACCAACAAGCTACAGTACTGGACACCCTATCCCCAACAATTAGCAAGACAGGACTACAGCCCCATCCATTAGCAGAGAGGCTGCCTAAAATCATAATAAGGCTACAGACACCGCAAAACCCAACACCAGAAGTGGACCTGCCCACCAGAAGGACAAGATCCAGCTTCATCCACCAGAACAGAGGCACTAGTCCCCCCAACCAGGAAACCTACTCAACCCACTGAGCCAACCTTAGCCACTGGGAACAGACACCAAAAACAATGGGAACTATGAACCTTCAGCCTGAAAAAAGGAGACCCCAAACACAGTAAGCAATAGGAAAAGACAAAAAAAACACACAGCAGATGAAGAAGCTACGTAAAAACACACCATACCTAACAAATGAAGAAGAAATAGGCAGTCTACCTGAAAAAGAATTCAGAATGATAGTAAAGATGATCCAAAATCTTGGAAATAGAATAGACAAAATGCAAGAAACATTTAACAAGAACCTAGAAGAAATAAAGAGGAAGCAAGCAACAAGGAAAAACACAATAAATGAAATTTAAAATACTCTAGATGGGATCAAGAGCAGAATAACTGAGGCAGAAGAATGGATAAGTGACCTGGAAGATAAAATAATGGGAATAACTACTGCAGAGCAGAATAAAGAAAAAAGAATGAAAAGCAATGAGGACAGTATCAGAGACCTCTGGGACAACATGAAATGCACCAACATTCAAATTATAGGGGTTCCAGAAGAAGAAGAGAAAAAGAAAGGGACTGAGAATGTATTTGAAGAGATTATAGTTGAAAACTTCCCTAATATGGGAAAGGAAATAGTGAATCAACTCCAGGAAGCACAGAGAGTCCCATACAGGATAAATCCAAAGAGAAACACACCAAGACACATATTAATCAAACTATTAAGAATTAAATACAAAGAAAACATATTAAAAGCAGCAAGGGAAAAACAACAAATAAGACACAAGGGAATCCCCATAAGGTTAACAGCTGATCTTTCAGCAGAAACTCTGCAAGCCAGAAGGGAGTGGCAGGACATATTTAAAGTGATGAAGGAAAAAAACCTACAACCAAGATTACTCTACCCAGCAAGGATCTCATTCAGATTTGATGGAGAAATTAAAACCTATAGAGACAAGCAAAAGCAGAGATCATTCAGCAGCATCAAACCAGCTTTACAACAAATGCTAAAGGAACTTCTCTAGGCAAGAAACATAAGAGAGGAAAAGACCTACAAGAACAAACCCAAAACAATTAAGTAAATGGTAATAGGAACATACATATCGATAATTACCTTAAATATAAATGTATTAAATGCCCCCACCAAAAGACACAGAGTAGCTGAATGGATAAACAAACAAGACCCATATATATCCTGTCTACAAGAGACCCACTGCAGACCTAGGGACACATACAGACTGAAAGTGAGGGGATGGAAAAAGATATTCCATGAAAAAAGAAATCGGAAGAGAACTGGAGTAGCATTCTCATATCAGACAAAATAGACTTTAAAATAAAGACTATTACAAGAGACAAAGAAGGACACTACATAATGATCAAGGGATGGATCCATGAAGAAGATATAACAATTGTAAATATTTATGCACCCAACATAGGAACACCTCAATACATAAGGCAAATACTATCACCCATAGAAGGGGAAATTAACAGTAACACAATCATCATAGAAGACTTTAACACCCCACTTTAACTAATGGACAGATCATCCAAAATGAAAATAAATAAGGAAACACAAGTTTTAAATGATATATTATACAAGATGAACTTAATTGATATTTATAGGACATTCTATCTAAAAACAACAGAATGCACATTTTCTCAAGTGATCATGAAATATTCTCAAGATAGATCATAACTTGGGTCACAAATCTAGCCTTGGAAAATTTAAGAATGTTGAAATCATATCAAGTATCTTTTCTGACAACAATGCTATGAGACTAGATATCAATTACAGAAAAAGATCTGTAAAAAATACAAACACATGGAGACTAAACAATACACTATTTAATAACGAAGTGATCACTGAAGAAATCATAAAGGAAATCAAAAATTACTTAGGAACAAATGACAATGGAGACACGACGACCCAAAACCTATGGGATGCAGCAAAAGCAGTTGTAAGAGGGAAGTTTATAGTAATACAATCCTACCTTATGAAACAGGAAACATCTCGAATAAACAACCTAACTTTGCACCTAAAGCAATTAGAGGAAGAAGAAGAACAACAACAACAAAAAATTAGCAGAAGAAAAGAAATCATAAAGATCAGATCAGAAATAAATGAAAAAGAAATGAAGGAAACAATAGAAAAGAAGAATAAAACTAAAAGCTGGTTCTTGAGAAGATAAACAAAATTGATAAACCATTATCCAGACTCATCAAGAAAAAAAGGGAGAAGACTCAAATCAATAGAATTAGAAATGAAAAAGGAGAAGTAACAACGGACACTGCAGAAATACAAAAGATTATGAGAGATTACTACAAGCAGCTCTATGCCAATAAAATTGACAACCTGGAAGAAATGGACAAATTCTTAGAAATGCACAACGTGCCAAGACTGAACCAGGAAGAAATACAAAATATGAACAGACCAATCACAAGCATGGAAATTGAAACTGTGATTAAAAATCTTCCAACAAACTAAAGCCCAGGACCAGATGGCTTCACAGGAGAATTCTATCAAACATTTAGAGAAGAGCTAACACCTATCCTTCTCAAACTCTTCCAAAAGATAGCAGAGGGAGGAAGACTCCCAAACTCATTCTATGAGGCCCCCATCACCCTGATAACAAAACAAGACAAAGATGTCACAAAGAAAGAAAACTACAGGCCAATATCACTGATGAACATAGATGCAAAAATCCTCAGCAAAATACTAGCAAACAGAATCCAACAGCACATTAAAAGGATCATACACCATGATCAAGTGGGGTTGATTTGAGGAATGCAAGGATCCTTCAATATACTCATATCAATCAACGTGATACACCATATCAACAAGTGAAGGAGAAAAGCCATATGATCATTTCAATAGATGCAGAGAAAGCTTTTGACAAAATTCAACATCATTTATGATAAAAACCCTACAGAAAGTAGGCATAGAGGGAACTTTCTTCAAAATAATAAACGCCATATATGACAAACCCACAGCCAGCATCTTTCTCAATGGTGAAAATCTGAAACCATTTCCACTAAGATCAGGAACAAGACAAGGTTACCCACTCTCACCACTCTTATTCACATAGTTTTGGAAGTTCTAGCCACAGTAATCATAGAAGAAAAAGAAGTAAAAGGAATCCAAATCATTAAACAAGACGTAAACCTGTCACTGTTTTCAGATGACATGATACTCTACATAGAGAATCCTAAAGATGCTACCATAAAACGACTAGAGCTAATCAATTAATTTGGTAAAGTATCAGGATACAAAATTAATGGACAGAAATCTCTGGCATTCTTATACACTAATGATGAAAAATCTGAGAGGGAGGGCTTCCCTGGTGGCGCAGTGGTTGAGAATCCGCCTGCCGATGCAGGAGACACGGGTTCATGCCCTGGTCCGGGAAGATCCCACATGCCGCGGAGCACCTAAGCCCGTGAGCCATGGCTGCTGAGCCTGCGCGTCCGGAGCCTGTGCTCCGCGATGGGAGAGGCCACAACAGTGAGAGGCCCGCATACCGCAAAAAAAAAAAAAAAAAAAAAAAAAAAAAAAAAAAAAAAATCTGAGAGGGAAATTAATAAAACACTCCCATTTACCATGGCAACAAAAAGAAAATATCTAGAAATAAACTGACCTAAGGGGCTTCCCTGGTGGCGCAGTGGTTGAGAATCCGCCTGCCGATGCAGGAGATACGGGTTCGTGCCCTGGTCCGGGAAGATCCCACATGCCGCGGAGCAACTAAGCCCGTGAGCCATGGCCGCTGGGCCTGTGCGTCTGGAGCCTGTGCTCCGCAACAGGAGAGGCCACAACAGTGAGAGGCCCGCGTACCGCAAAAAAAAAAAAAAAAAAAAAAAAAAAAACTGACCTAAGGAGACAAAAGACCTGTATGCAGAAAATTATAAGACACTGATGAAAGTAATTAAAGATGATACAAATAGATGGAGAGATATACCATGTTCTTGAATTGGTAGAATCAAACCTGTGAAAATGACTCTACTACCCAAAGCAATCTACAGATTCAATGCAATCCCTATCAAACTACCACTGGCACTTTTTACAGAACTAGAACAAAATATTTAACAATTTGTATGGAAACACAAAAGACCAAGAATAGCCATAGCAATCTTGAGAACAAAAAATGGAGCTGGAGGAATCAGGCTCCCTAACTTCAAACTATACTACAAAGTTACAGTAATCAAGACAGTATGGTACTGGCACAAAAACAGAAATATAGATCAATGAAACAGGATAGAAAGCCCAGAGATAAACCCACACACATATGGTCACCTAATCTTTGATAAAGGAGGCAAGAATATACAGTGGAGAAAAGACAGCCTCTTCAATAAGTGGTGCTGGGAAAACTGGACAGCTACATGTAAAAGTATGAAATTAGAACACTCCCTAACACCATACAGAAAAATAAACTCAAAATGGGTTAAATACCTAAATGTAAGGCCACACACTATCAAACTCTTAGAGGAAAACATTGGCAGAACACTCTACGACATAAGTCACAGCAAGATCCTTTTTGACCCACCTCCTAGAGAAATGGAAATAAAAACAAAAATAAACAAATGGGACCTAATGAAACTTAAAAGCTTTTGCACAGCAAAGGATACCATAAACAAGACCAAAAGACAACCCTCAGAATGGGAGAAAATATTTGCAAATGAAGCAACTGACAAAGGATTAATCTCTAAAATTTATAAACAACACAGGCAGCTCAATAACAAAAACCCAAATAACCCAATACAAAAATGGGCAGAAGATCTAAATAGACATTTCTCCAAAGAAGATATATAGACTGCCAACAAATACACAAAAGAATGCTCAATATCAGTAATCATTAGAGAAATACAAATCAAAACTACAATGAGATATCATCTCACACCAGTCAGAATGGCCATCATTCAAAAAACCTAGAAACAATAAATGCTGGAGAGGGTGTGGAGTAAAGGGAACACTCTTGTACTGCTGGTTGAAATGTAAATTGATAAAGCCACTATGGAGAATAATATGGAGGTTCCTTAAAAAACTACAAATAGAACTACCATACGACCCAGCAATACCACTACTAGGCATATACCCCGAGAAAACCATAATTCAAAAAGAGTCATGTACCAAAATGTTCATTGAAGCTCTATTTACAATAGCCAGTACATGGAATCAATGTAAGTGTCCATCAACAGATGAATGGATAAAGAAGATGTGGCACATATATACAATGGAATATTACTCAGCCATAAAAAGAAATGAAATTGAGTTATTTGTAGTGAGGTGGATGGACTTGGAGTCTGTCATACAGAGTGAACTAAGTCAGAAGGAGAAAATACTAATACCGTATGTTAACACATGTATATGGAATCTCAGAAAAAAAAAAAAAAAGTCATGAAGAGACTAGGGGTAGGATGGGAATAAAATACAGACCTACTAGAGCACAGACTTGAGGATATGGGGAGGGGGAAGGGTAAGCTGTGACGAAGTGAGAGAGTGGCATGAACATATATACACTACCAAATGTAGGTTGGATAGCTAGTGGGAAGCAGCTGCAATGCACAGGGAGATCAGCTAGGTGGTTTGTGACCACCTAGAGGGGTGGAATAGGGAGGGTGGGAGGGAGGGAGACTCAAGAGGGAAATATGTATATGTATAACTGATTCACTTTGTTGTAAAGCAGAAACTAACAAACCATTGTAAAGCAATATACTCCAATAAATATGTTAAAAAAAGCGGAAAAAAAATGTTAAAGAGGCATTCTCCAAAAAAAAGAAAAGAAAATATTTTATAAGTAATTTGAGGACAAAACAAAATATTTGTTATTTATAGATGTTACCATTGTAGGGATAAAGTATTCAAGGAATTAGAATATACAAGTAATTTGCTATAGCTAATAGGAGATTTCAGCATAATTATGGAAACCAAATGACACTAATATACAAAAAACTGGTGGTGTTTCCATATACCAGTGATTAGATACTTTATTTTCTAAAAAAGATAATAATCTGTAATTCATTGTATAGAGTACCTAGAAGTAAATTGAATAAGATATGTATAAGAAATTTCCAAAAACAATTTTTTGAAAAGTTGATAAAGAAAATAAAATATTATGAAATCACCAGAGAGATATACCAGGTTAATTAGTGGAAAAACTTTATATGACAAAGATGGAGATTCTCCCATAAATTAATCCATAAGTAGCACACAAATTTCCATAAAAACTCTGAAATATTCTTTCAGTGAAATCAGACAAGCTGATCATAGAATGTATTTGTAAAGGGAAAGGACAAACAACAATTGAAAAAGTTAAAAATAATAATGGGGGCTTAACCCACTAAGACTTATTTCAAAGCAATAGTTATTAAAAGAATTTGGTAGACAATTAGTAGAAAAGAATAGAGAGTGCCAAAGCATAACCACATATAGGTTGGAAACTTGTTATGCCACAAAGGAGACATTAAAAGTCAGTGGGGGAATGTCAATCAGTAGGGAAATAATGGATAACTTAACAATTGGGTTGTAAAAACTGACTTTCCTAATTGATAACTTTAATCCCATTCTCTGATTAAATTGAACAGATAATAACTACTTGGGTTAAAACATAAAAAATAAAATTTAAAAAAATTAAGAGAAAACCTAAGAGAACATCTTCTTTATGATATCAATGTGTGATAATATTTAAACTAAAAATTTAAAAATTATACATTGCAAAGGAACAGACTGATATTTTGTCCTCATTAAAATAATAACAAAATATGCTCACATAACCGTCCAATGAATTGATGTGATGTGATGCTATACCCAGGATACATAAAAATATTCAAAAACCCTTAATAAAAGTGATGTATAAATGAGTAAATGATTTGAACAGACAATTCAAAAAAGAAAACAAGACTATCGGCAAACAATAGAAAAAATAATCAACTTCAATATTTATAAGGGGTATTTAAATCAAAAAACTTTAAACTTTCTGACCTGCCGAATTAGATAAATATGCTACATATGTGCTGTTGAAAATATTAGGAATATAAATTACTATATATTGCATGTAAATTGCAACTCCAGTCATGTAAATTTTAAGTCCAGTCCTGGCTGTGCAATGTAATTTGATATCACCATTTTGAGGAGTATTTGGGTAAGATGCAGAAAAGTCAAAACTTTCTATATTTTATGATATATACATTCCACTTCCTAGTGTCTTACCTTAGAAAAAATTTGTCTGAGCTTGTGCTCAAGGAGAGTTATCGAAATATGTTTACTGCAACACTATGTAAGACTGAAAAAAAAAGGGAGTTGCTTTGCTTATCAATCTGATAAGAGAAAAATATCAAACATTATTCTTATAATGCTGTAGTATATGAATAATATAGATCAACTCATATCAATATGAATATACATGAAAAACATAACATTGAGTAAAATCACTTGGAAGTTTACATCCATTTTTAAACCAAATGAAACAACTCTATATTGTTTATGGAAATACACATGTGAAGGGAAAATATTAAAGCATGTATGATGATATATAGCTAGTGATAGAGTTAGAGAGATTAACTTCAAAATAGTGATTACTTTCAGAGAATGAAGAAGCAGAAATCGATGGGGTGGGTAGCTGGGCTTGTATTTTTTTCATTAAAACTGAAATGGGAAATTTTATTTTTGGACTATAAAATTTATATTCTTTTACATGTACTGCAATGAAGAGTTCAGCAATGACTAAGTTTGCTTTTGTTTTCCCTGTCATGAAGAATGGCCTTCAGAATGACCAGTGAGCATGGATACTCCTGGTGTCCTTCAGAGACTTACATTCCAAAGTGCTGGACTGTGGGCTTCCTTACCAGAAGGAAGGATCATTCTATAGCTTGTATGTAAAGAGATCATATCCAGCAAACATCTGAATACCCCAAGTAACAGGGGACTCACCATTCACATAACACCCACTCAGTCTTGAATAGTCTGCTAAAAATATATTCTGCTGACAGAATATCTGACTTGTATTCCCTGTTTTGAGATTCTTAATATACTTTCTGGAGAAACAAGGTTAAATATTATATGCGGCAACTCTTCTGATATTTGAAGCTCTGCCCCTTAGTGTTTCCTCCTACCTGCTTTTCAGCAGACTCATACCTCTGCTTGCAGATCTCTCATTACCTTCTGCTCTCTACTGATTCTACTTGTTATGAGCACTTTCTAGAAGAAGGAGTAAGTCCTGTGCAGAGGGGTGTATGGAGCTACACTTTGTCAGTTCCTTTCTATACTTTGCTATCTAGAGCAATGTCCTGGGAGAGCAAGTCGGTATTTTGGCTGTTACTTTTTCACCCATCATGTTATTACAAAATGACTCAGCAGTAGGTGGTTATGGCAGATCTCTAGGAGAAAAGCTCTAGCCATTGCTGTCCTATTGTGCATACAAACAGCCTACATTCCTCCATACATATTTATATAGGCAGGAGACTTGGGTAAATTTTTTTATATCATGAATAATTTTAACAGTACAGACGTTTGACTTTGAATCAACAACCAGTTTCAGACGAATGCAATTGCAGCCAAAGAAAGTTTCTAACTAAAATTAGTCACTTTTCATATTTAACAAACTACTGCCTACTGCATTTCCTGTGATCTCGGCTTTCCTCTTCCTCTCATATGGTCACATGTAACATTGACTCCTTCACTTCCGTGTCTATTTTCTTCTTGGCTTCTCTAAGTGTAAAACTTGCAGTTCCTTCTGCCAAATGACTTTCCAAGGCTGTGCCTAGAAGATACCAACCCAGCTCATGCTCAAACTCTTTCCCATATTATCTTCAAATTTCAATGGCCGTTAAGTCCCTTTACCCTTTACATGTACCCAAGAAAGTGTGATGTGAGCTTCACATAAAAACAAACAAACAAATAAAAACACTTTGAGAGCAGGAATTTAAACAAGATCTCTGGACTCAGCCTCAGGGAAACAATGAGTTGGGTGTTTTTTAAGCATTTCATCTGATTTAATCTTTATAAAATATTCTGTGGTAGCTATAATTATTCATATATTACAGATAAGGAACTTAAGCAACTTTCTCATGACTTCAATAAACCCTCAACTACAATGATATTGTTTGACTCCTTGGAAATTAGGCCACTGTCTTAGTCAGCTTGGCTGCTATTAAAAAATACCCTACAGTGGATGGCTTAACCAACATACATTTAGTTTTCATAGTTCTGGAGGCTGAGAAGTCATAGATTAAGGTGACAGCAATTTGGCTTTTGATGAGGACCTTCTTCCTCTCTTGATGGTCAACATCTTGCTGTATCCTCACATAGTGGAGAGAGGAAGCTCTGGTATCTCTTCCTTTTCTTATGAGTGTTATACTCACCATGGGGGTTCCAACCTCAGAGCTTCATCTAAGCCTAATTACTTCCCAAAGGACCCACATCCTAATACCATCACATTGGGTGTTAGGGCTTCAACAAAAGAATTTGAAGGGGATGCAAACAGTTAGTTCATAGCAACCAAACCTGCTTATTTTAAGTCCAATCATGGCTGTGCTTCTCTGACTAGCCCTGTTCTGGTGCAGCCTACTCACTCTTAATAGGAGCTGTCCTAGTTTGCATGAATCGCCTATTGGACTGAAAATACAAAAAAAATAAGCACTGGACTAATTGAATTGATGGCATCCTGCTCTAGAGATAAGCTTTTCCATTACTGTGGTTGGTGAGTGAGAGAGATATGTCGGGAATTTTATTAAGGGGACTTTTATTTCAGACTCCAGTACTCTATCCTCTATCTTATTATCCAGCCTCAGAACACTTATGTTCTCAGCATCAGATGGCCATTGGTCATCAATTTTCCTTCAAGTGTTTAATCAATTTCGGAGGCTGTGTGGTACTTGAGTGTAAAATATGACCTCTGGGATCTAAGGGTCTGGCTTCAAATTCCATTTCTACACATATTAGATCCATGATTTTACATATTACCTCATTTCAGGCCATTGTTTCCTCATCTGTTAACTGAGGATACTAATAGCATCTACTTCACACAGTTATGGGGAGGATAAAATGTAAAAAAAACCCTCATAATTTAGTTTGAAATAATAATTTACTCTGAATAGAGGCTACAGTTTAAGCTTGCCTGTTAACTACCATAGTTTCTCATGGTTCTCACAAGACCATACATTTTTGGCATTTGATAAATATCATGTTATTTGAATATTAAGCAATAGACAAGTTTCTCACACACTTGTGTGCTATTGAAATGCTTCTTTCATCTCTAGAAGGTGATGTTAATTATGATAAATTTATAGACTACATGGAAATAATAGAAATACTGAAATACTCATCTGGCCTGGAATTGATTTGCCTTGTTACCTCCTCCAGTGTGCAAAACTTTAGTCTATAAAACTTGGGAGTGGGTAAATAAACAAACTGACAAATATCCTGATACTTTCTAGACCCCAATCTTCTCATTTGTTTTTGAGGGAGTTGAACTAGAACCTTCATAGAAGATAACTAAGTTTCCTCCTGATTTAGATACTTATGTATCTATGATGATGATTATGTTTCCCATTTTGTTCAAATTTTAAAAATACATCTTTATTTTGATGTTATCATTTTTTAAAAAAGAAATTCTAAAATGTATATATAATTAGTGGGCTTGATTTTTAAAAGCACTTTCAAAGACACAAGTTGAGAAATGTATCACTTTAGACTTGAGTCATTTTACATTGTAAATCATGGTCTCTGGCGAATTTAATTTTGGTGCCAAGACCTTGGCTCAGTTTCACAGGAACATGTAAGAAGGCCGATGTGTGGGAGTGAATGAAGTTTTTGCCCATGGAAGAAACTGATTCCTAGGTGTGCTTGGAGATTTTGCAATATGTCTATTGTGCCAAGGTTAATGGGACTTGCTGGGGAAGAGTACAAGAGTTCTTATCATTCCTGGGACCATGAGGGTTTATGCAGTACTGCAGACATGGGGTCTTATCTCATTAAATTCTCTCTTTTGAATCTATATGCTTGGCTTTTCAATTGTGCCATTTTCTTAATTTATGTACCTGCCTAATTCTAACCTATGATTAAAAAATTAAAAATAATTTATCCTACCGTGCTACCTTTACAAGATACTGTATTCTCTCTTTCTACTATCACTATCAAATGTCTTGCATCCCTGTAGCACTGGAATTCACTGCTGAAGAGGCAACAAATTCTTCCTATCTTTCATTCTTATAACAACTCACACACTAGGAACTTTCTTCCCATTATAAGTATTGAGAAGACAACTTCTACTTCAATCCTTTCACCCACTTTTCCTTAACAGAGTAAAAGTTAGAATCCCAGATATCTATTGGGTGGAATTCATGTATTAACTAATTGATGCTTACCTTAGTCCTTCACCTTGGATGGGCAGGAGTAGAGGTGTGGGGGTGGGGTCAATATTTGATCCACAGATTCGCTGTCCTCACTAAATGGATTCCAGCATCAAGGAAACTGAGCAGGGACTGGGCTAAGAGTACTTGACCTGACATTTCAGAATCTCCATGAAATGATCCTGAACTACAATAAAATCTAACACACTGTTTTGTGTGTTGAGTAAACGAAATTTTGTGCCCCAAAGATGGCCAGTGCTTTCCTTGTATTTTACTTTGGCATGCAAAGCTCATCACAGGTAGAATTCCTGGTAAAATCCCAATACATTAAATTATCCATAAAAAAAATCTCAAGAAAATCTAAAAGGCTGAAATCATACACAATATGTTCTCTGTCATAATAAAATTAAGCTACGAACCAAAATCAAAGAGATAATTAGATATGTTTAAAAATTAATCCCTATTCATTGAAGTAACCAGAAAAACAATGAATAACTCAAAATGATTGCCAGAAAACACTTTGAACTGAATGATAATAAAAATTATTATATGTCATAACGTACAGGATGCAGCTCAATCAGTGATTAAGAGAAATTGTTTAGAGTCAATTGCATGCATTTTTTAATATTTTCATTTTCCCCCAGCTTTACTGAGATATAATTGACATATAATATTGTTAAGTTTAAGGTTATAAAATGTGTTTATTTGATATACTTATATATTGTGAAATGATTGTCACCAAAATGTTAGCTATCACCTCCATCATATCATATTATTATCATTGTTTTGTAGTGAGAATATTTAAGATTTGCTCTCTTACCAAATTTCAAGTATATAACACAGTATTGTTAACTATAACCACCATGCTGTATATTAGATCCTCAAAGTGTATTCATCTTATAACTGAAAGTTTGTAACTTTTAGCCAGCATATCCTATTTCCCCCATCTCTCAGCCTCTGATAATCACCATTCTACTGTCTGTTTGTATGAGTTTGGCTTTTTCAGACCCTACACATAAGTGATATCATACAATATTTGTCTTTCTCTGCCTGACTTATTAAGGTCCATCCATATCGTCAAAAATGGCAATGTGTGTGTGTGTGTGTATATTTTGCATCTTCCTTATCCATTCATCTGTTTATGGACACTTGGGTTGTTTCCACATCCTGGCTATGGTTATTGTGAATAATGCTGCAATGAACATAGGGATGCAGATATCTCTTTTACATCCTGATTTCATTTCATTTGGATGTATACTCAGAAGTAGGACTGTTGGTTTACATAGTAGTTCTATTTTCAACTTTTTGAGAAGCCTCCATACTGGAGGTGATATTTCATTTTGGTTTTGATTTGCATTTCTCTGATGATTAGTGATGTTGAGCAACATAATTGTATAAGTTTAAAAAAATCAGAGAAAGCTATAGTTCATCTATTAGAATTAAGACATGAGTTTAGAAAGGTTGCTGGATACAAGGCTAATATAGAAAACATAATTGTATTTCTATAATTGTAACACAAATATATAATCAAATCAACAATAAGCATACAAGTTTTAATAGTATTAAGAAATAGTAAAGGCTGGAAATAAATCTAACAAAAGATATGCAAGGTTTCACCCAGAAAGTAAAACATAACTGAGAAAAATTAGAGACCTTAATTAAATGCAGTAATCAACCTTCTTCATGGACCAGAAATTCTAAATATTGTAGAAATGTTAATTTTTTCCCCAATTAGTCTTAACACTCAAGGTAATCCCGATGAAAATTTCTTAGATTTTGGAAAGAACTTGAGAATCTTATTTTAAAATATATATGGAAATTCAAAAGACCAAGAAGTTTCAGGATAGTCATGAAAATAAAGACAACTTGGGAAGGCTTAAATTTAGCTAACTCTAAATCCAAAGTAACTAAGACAGCATGGTTTGGTGCAAGAATATACAAATAGTCTAATGGAACAAAATAGAGAGCTTAGAAAGTGCACCATGAATTTATGAACATCCATTTAATGACAAAGGTGGCACTATAGAACAGTGCAAAATGAAAAGCCATTTCAATAAATAAAACATAGAATCAGTTGAATATTTATATAGAAACAAAATGTAAACTTGACTGCAACCTCATCCTATACACAATAAACTACAGGTCGGTAAGATATCAAAATGTCTAAGGAAGACATCAAATTTTTAAGAGATGGTAAAGAATACCTTTGCAACCTTAGGATAGCAAAAGAAAGTAAAATGATTTAAAAATTACAAATATAAAGGGAAAGATTCACTTTTTTATTACAGTAACTTTAAGAATGTCTATAAATGAAAGACATCATTAAATAGGTGGGATTCAAGTTATACTGTAGAAAAGATATTGGATGAACATAAAACTGACAAAAATTCTATAGCCAAAGTATGTGTGTATACATATATATAGATATATCTTCATAAACTATTAAGAAAATAATGGAGAGATAAAAGAAAAATAACAACATACTTGAATAGCTACTTTTCAAAAAATGTCAAAATAGTAAGCAAACACATGAAATTATGCTCAATTCATTAGTAATAAGGGAAATGCAATGAAAACCATAATATGATATGATTAAACACCCACTACAACATCTAAAACTAAAAATAGAAAATATAATGGTGCTTTTTCATTTTTATTCTGTTCAAATTTACGTATAAACATAAAAATTTTCAGGGGATTTGTTTGCTTTTGATTTATTGATATTTCCCTAGACATGGGGACAATTTTTGGAGATCTAAACCACATCAGAATCTTTTGTTCTGTTTAGCTACGATTTTAAGTGTAATAGCAAAATATTTGTCCCATTTTCTGCTGGGACAGAAAAATGTTCTAAGTTTTTAAAATATATTTTCATTTTAAAAAATGGTTAGATTTTAAAGAAGAGAGATTCTATAGTCCAGATTCAACTTGACATTAACATATTACTATTGATAATTGTCTTAGTAAAATAATATGTTAAGAGTTGATATGATAGAATTTGCCATGACCTCTAATCAGTTCTAAGTTTTCTGAATTGATAAACCAAGTCAATAATGGATACAATAATCAATCCATTCAATCCAATTAACCACTTAATCCTTTTTTTTCCAATTAACAATGATTTATTTTTTTCCCTATCACTAATTTTGTCTTTTTTCTATGTCTAAGGAAATGAGAAGATCTGTTGCCATCATGTAGATATTACTTATATCTATGCAGATGATGCAGGAATGAGAGGGAAGCATTTGTTACTGTAGCCTAACCCTGGAGCTCTAAAATTCTTTGATATGGAGATAGAGAAGACTGCTACCTTGTGTCAACAATAAATATCACTATCAACCAGGAGGCTTAATTTGCTATCAGACCACTCACATCTTTGGGCTTAGACCTCACTTTCTTTCCCTATTATGCATCGCTCATTAAGACATATCTGTAACATCCAAATATACCTCTTATGTACCAATCATTTCACTCCCAGTCCTCTATAGAGTACATTTCTATGAATCTATTTTTTTATTACAAGTGTTTAAGTAAAATGAACAAATTTAGACATGGAGATGATTGTTATCAGTTACCCTAAGTTGTGAAATTTTGTATAGACCTGGATTGGCAAAATTTTACAGAACTTACTGGCTGTTAGACATTATATAAAGAGAGCTCTTAACTCACTATATATTTACAATTGGTAATGCTAATGTGTATTTTAATTTACTAGATCTTTAAAGGTAGAGATCTATGGTCAAGTTTGCATAATTCCTGAAGACTGAGACAAATAGTGAAATTTTGGCCACAGTCTGGATATCTATTTTCAGCCTTGATATCTTGACATTTGTCATTATAATCTCTGAAACATATTGTTAGTAACAGAATTAAGACAGTAAAACTTGTAAAAATTTAGATCAAAATAAACATTCATATATTCTGATTTATGATGACATGGTCACTAAATTACCCCTGAATCTTTTTTGGAACGGGTATTGTGGAACAGGTATAAGCCTATAATTGCACCTTTTTAGGAGGGAATACAAAAAGACTTAAAATGGAAGGATAACACTATGGAAATATTTGAATGAATAACAGATAGCTGACTGTTTGGTGTTGTATAGAGATAATCAGAGCCCATGTCTTCCCACTTTTCTTTATCTTTTCCTCCCAGAGTTTAGGTAAGTGTATATTGATATCTGACTTGTTATCTAGCTTTCATTTTATGTAATTTATGAAATTTAATCAATAGATGCAAACAATGGGGATAAGAATAATGCAAACAGCAATTGTTCACCATATTCACCAACATGTCTTAACTTGGAACATCAAAATAATCTGAAATTTTATTTCATCTGTGACTCAAAAAGCAAATGATTTATTCCTAAAATCTAGACAAGGGCTGTCTTGGAACATGGTAACTGCTGTTTCAGAGAAATATGACAAGGTAATATTAATATTTTCAATCAAGATCCTCATCTATTGTTAGTAGTATCTCACCACATTAACATATTAGCAGTATCCCATTGCATTGTATTAATATTCATATCATATCAGAATTTACTGTTGCTTATACACTGTTAAAGTCATATCACATTAGTGATTTTCATATCAGGTTAGTGAAAGTGGATCCTAATAAGACTTTCATATTCAATTACTAAGGTAACAGTTTTGTCTTTCCAAGTCACTTCTAACTCAAGCCCAGAGTACAAATTGATGAATGTGGTAATAAAGCAATCTTTCTGGCTAAAGATGGATTGTCCCTGGGACCAGTGGAGTTATGAAAATAAGGCCTCGAATCAAGGGGCCACAATTCTGATAGGAGAAAAGTTCAATCCTTTCCTTACATGGCAGCACTTCTGAACCAAAGACTGTATGAACATAAGAAGCTAGAAATGTAACCCTTTTCCTCGGTAATTTACTTTCCACCCTTGTTATCCTGCTTCCAGTCCAATAATTTGAGCCACAAAAAAAGGGGAATAAATACAAACTGCTTATGAAAGTGGTAAGTGGCTTCTATTCCTTAGTATGTTTCTCCATAAATTATTCAACTTTAGATGACTTTTACCTAACATTTGGATGGGTAGGTGAGTTATTTTGGGACATATAAATGATTGCAGAGACTCCTCAAATAATGCTATGTAATTATTCAAATTATTAGATTAAACTTGATCTTAACACCTATTGCAGGATATGCAATAAATAGAAACTGTGAATATATCCATATATTGATTTGAGTTTGCTGATGGCATGAACTATACTTTTATCACCTTTTAATTCTAACACTTCTTCTCAGCATCTGCTACATGACATGCATTCCACACACACTATTTGGGCGTGTGTAGAAATGAGTAAATTAGTAGTGTTTATTTGGGTGCTGAGAGTAAGACCAGAACACAAATCAGTCATAAGTGTCATTTGGTGGGAAAGGTCAGAATTTCTCCATCAGCTAGGAAATTTTTCATACATAATTTACATGTGTGTGTATCAATTGTTTTGTGTTGCTTCCTGCAGTCCTTTGAATCCAATATATTAGATAAAATTTCTTCTGCATTACCTCTCATTTCAAATCACAGTAATCTTCTTTTCTCAAGTCTTAATCCCTTCTTTTCTCAGTTTCTTTTCTCATTATATTACCATATTCAAATTTTTCCTGGTTTAAGGGGGAAAAAAACCCTCTTCCCCCTTGACTCAGTGCTTACCTCACATTATCATCCTCCTACAATTTGTGCAGCCATATGTTTTTAAATAGCTAGACATTTATGGTCTCAAGGTCATTGCTCATCAGTCTACCATAATCCGGCTTATATTCACACTCCACTGAGTATTTCCTCTTGTGATCAACAGTAGCCCTCAGTGTTCTAAAGCAAAGGGACATCTTTTCAGTCTAAAAATTCTGACCTATCAATCCATTTGACATTTTTTCAAATTCAGCCTCCTTCTTTGATTTTTGGTCTTTGAGGTCTTACAGCATCACTTTACTCTCATTTCCTGCCTCTTTATTTTTATTTATTTATTTATTTTTTCTCATTCTGCTCTGGGGCCACATCTTCAAGTTCTCTTCACATAACAGCCAACTTAATTGATTGAGTATATTTCCTTTAGTTTGATGGTTTCAAACCTTAATGTCATGAAAATCATCTGGAGAGCTTGTAAATCCTAGAACACTGGACCCCACCTTAGTAATTTGAACTAGAAATTCACAGGACATTTTTGTTGACCACCCTCTATAACAGTGTACCTTCCCTTCTCTCCACTAATTCAATCCCTGAAGAAGTCCTAATGCTTTTAACTTATGACTGAGGAAATCTCCTCTCTTCTAGTTGCCTGGACCAGTATTTAGCTGGATTAAGCAATGACTCCTATAATTTTTATTTTACATCTATGAAAATAGTGATTAACATTCTAGCTAGTATTTGTTTTTAATTTATAAATATTTTGACAATCATTTTAAAAATTTTATCTCAATCTTATTAAAAGAAAATGATAGTGAATAGGCAAATCAATATCTCACAAAGAAGAGGGTACATGATTTTACAGGACCACAGAAGAATTTAACCCAATCATCTGTTTCTATGAATTATCCTGGATTTCATAGGGAGATAATGGAAATAATAAAGTGATTATTATTATTAAAAATGCACTGTAGCTACAACTAGTCCCATACTACATATTAGGAACTGAGATTTAGAAAATTCAATAACTTCAAGGATTTCACAACAAGAATAGGTAAGATTGAGATTAAAAGGAAGGTATGCCTAACTCCAGAATCTGTGTTCTTAATCCCTTTACTTCCTTATACATACACTGAAAGACAGAGTTATCCAGTTCTTCTTCTGAATACTCCTTGATAATGATAGTCCCCTTCTTAAAAGCTGGCAGTTCTCAATTATAGCATTGAATTCTGAATTCTCACTTAGAGCCTTAAAATATTCTTCACACTAGCAATAGATGTCAATTCTAGCTCTTGCTCCTAACTTACATACTATAAACCCCTCTCCGGCTGGGTCAATCCTTTGCTCAGAGCAAAGTTATCCTATACTTGGGCTCCATTATCCATGGGATTATTCCTCTGCTCTTTTATGCATGATCAAGCCACTCTCCAATGTCCTTTATTAAACCCTCCTTCACACCTTCTTGGCTCGTAATTTCCTTCTCATTGTCCCCTAAGGCATGTTGTTCTGGGCACTCATTTGTTTTGTAAGGTGGTAGTAGCTACACTTTTACCATTTGATAGCTTCACCTATAGCTGTATGGTAAACAATGTGAGGGTAATAGCTGCTTCTTCTTTCTGTTCTTGGTGCTGTCATGCATTGCCTTGTTCAGGGGGAATCACAACTAGGTGCTCAGAAAGGCCATGCTGGTTAGATAGGTTTGCCTCTTGGTGTAAGAATCATTATACACTTGCATTTTCCTTATAAGATTATCAATTAAATAGCATTGCCAAAGCCTCCAAGTCACTAAAGAACCCAGAGCAGTGGTTTATTTTAATCTTTAAAAAATAAGTAAATTTATTTGCCTGCTCATCTGTGAAATTCATGAATCCATTTGATTGAGCAGCTTCCTTACAACTCACATATCTTTTCTTCTTAGCTGGTATTGTGAGGAATTCTGGAGTCTGTTTCCCACCTGCTGGGTACTTTTCTTTGGTAGAAAAAGCAAACAAATATTTGAGTCTGAGATGAAGGGTTAATTGTTTCACCTATATGACAGCAGAAATCCCTTAAAGATTTGCATTACGCTCTGCCTTAATAAGTTGTCTCTCCTCACACAGACATGGACCTGTTGCTTTCTGTGAGGCAGTAGATCTGGTGATCTGGTTATATGGAATCAAAATCCCCTCTAGTGCAGAATACGATGAAAATTTAGGGACTTTGTCTTTAGGGCCCAACAAAGACACTGGAATCTTGTTTGATAATATTATCTTCTTCCTTTATAATTTCTTTGCAGAATACTTTCTGAAAATTGAAATCCTTTATCTTAGAACAAGAGATCTTAGCTTTCACCCAGTTGCCCTTTAAATATGAATAAGAGCTAGTGTCAGATGCTACCTTTCTTATATTTGCCTGATCTACTTGACTGCATAGTATTTTGTGGTGCTGTTCTTAAAAGACAGCTTTCTTCTCTTATCCTCAGTGAATAATTTTCTTTGTAGCCTATGGGGGTTTAGAGACATATTTTCCATTTTATTTTCATCTTCCTGGTCAGGTTGAAGTTATGAAGGTTATCATAATTACAATTTGAATTCATTTCATGTCTTTTGGTTAGAATAGTATTATTTGAATTATCAACTGTTGTTTCAACAAATAGGACTTTACATTATAGTTTCATTCCCCTGTAGTATTTAATCAAGGACTCCTCTTGTCAATCAATCAGTTTATTTGCATTTATATTACATTGTTCAGGCAGGGTTGTGTGATTGTGTAACACACACACACACACACACACACACACTCACACACACACACACACATTCTCCCCTCCTGTCACTCCCTATCCTCCTATCAAAGGGCCTAAAATGGTAAAAGTGCCAGAGCAGAGCTGGAAATGAAGAAACAGCTATGTGTCTAACTTTTAAAATTGAAAATATCAAACAATGAAAGAATTTTATTGCATGCTAGATAGCATTAGCAACAATGACATCCATTATGAACATTTTGGTTGGGCATTGTGATATTTTGAAGCTACTTTTTAGCCTGAATTGTATAGCTATACAACCAGTTCAGCAGTGTTGATTGGTTGAGCTTACTGTTTAGGAGAGTTCAAAGAAGTCTTGCCCACAAAATTTGCCAGGCAAGTGGCCATGAAAAAATAACCATCCACTTGGACTCAATTCATTCCCCCATCAAATTCATATGTTGAAGTCTTAACCCCCACCCTATGACTATTGAAGGTCTTTAAAGAGGTGACTAAAGTTGGATAAAGTCATAAAAGTAGAGCCTTTATCTGATAGACCTGATGCCCTTATAAGAAAAGTAAGAGACATTAGGATATAGCAATTAGGCAGCCATCTACAAATGAAGACTAGAGCTCTCACCAGAACTTGACCATTGTGGTACTCTGATCTCAGACTTCCAGTTTCCAGAACTATGAGAAAATTAATTTCTTTGTTTAATCCTCCCAGCCTATGATATTTAGTTTTGACTATATGAGATAACTAATATATTCTCAACCTATAGAAAAAAGTTGTAATACTTTCCAAATACCAAGAAGACATAATCAACAAAGTAGAGCTGAATGTGGCTTGAGTAGCTGAAGTCTCAAAGATAATTGGAATGTTATCTCGGAGTTAAAAGCAGATAGAATTTAGATAGGTGGACACAAAATACTTACAAAAAGATAAGATAATGGAAAAGTATAAAATTTATTTGATAACAATTGTGAAACTGATTCATTCAGATAAAAATATTTGTCACAAACATATAAATAGTAATAAAAGACATTGAGTGTATGACCAGCGACCAAGTCTCCCCACTTGACATCCTGATGATAGAAAATAAACAGTGGAGAATAAAAAGTAAACAGTGAATGCTTGGGCTACACCCTGAGGCAGGCAGGTTATACCAAGCCAACTACATTAACTGTTATTACCTCCCAAAAGTCATGGTAGTAAAGGACTATGAGATTGCACCCAAGTAAAGATTGTAACTGAGATTTGCAGGAAAACTTCCAAGCAAAACTTTCTACAGAGATGCTAGAGAGAGGATTAGCACAGATGTCAATGTGGGAATAAATATATGTTGTTTCCAGACATTGTAATAGAAATTAGAGACATCTGGCTTGATATTTGTTTCCTTCTTTTGCCCTGTGTTTTGTGTCCTGAGACTTGTCATGGAGTGGAGAGAAGAATAGATATGAAGAATGGCATGCATATTCCTTTGTTCTCACACAGGAAAACTGTTTTGATCTCACTAGAAGATGTAAGTGAAAAGTGTAGTGATGGGAAGAACGTTGAGTTTGAAGCCAGAAAAACCAATGTGCAAATGCTGGATAAGCTATATAGCAACTCTCAGTTCTTGAGTTAGTTTTTTAACCTCTGAGCTCAGGTCTCCTCATCTGAAAAGATATTTTGTCAGGTTATCTTGATAATTACATAAGCTTAGATATAAACTGACAAAATGTAATAAAAATCACATGATAGATACTTCATAAATTTGACGGTTTTAAAAAATTCCTCTCCCTTTCACCTTCACTTTGATTTATGTGGTGGTGATGGACCCCCATTTTATGGAGTAAGCTGGATTTATTTTAGAGTATATTTCCAACAAAAATATAACTCATCCACATCATCCCCCCAAATGGCTAAGTATAGTTTGTTATAAATATGAAATGATTTTCAGGCATTAAAATTAAAATATAAATTACTAATAATGAAAAGTATAATATGTATGTATTATTTTGATAAATATAAATTCCCCAAAAAAGTGAAGTACCATGATCTAATTACTTTTAACAACATGGTTTCTTCTGAGAATATGAATGTGTTAAAATCAACAGTAGCACACATAAATGAAATGTTGCTATTAATATCCATCTTTAGAAGTGTCAATGATCCCCTGTAGTCCCACTCCTTTTTATGAAAAGCATCTCCATAAGATACAAAGATCCCAGGCCTAGCTTTCCAGCTTTGTTACTATTCCCCCATGTACCACTTTGTAAATGTCCATTTGCTTGTAATGGCAATTTATGTCACTGTGCATTATACGGATGGCCTAATACAAGGCCAGTCATCCAGTGGAGATGGCTTCACTTCAAAAGAAGTTGGTTAATGGTTGGAACTAGGGTATTTATTGTACTATACCATTGAACTGTATTTTCTACACTGTCTTTTTACTGACTGTGCCTAAAAACATTTTATTATGTTTAATCATATACACTCATTCTCATTAGAACTTTGTCATTTCCCTTGTAGTTCTACCTGCCCAGTGCCATCAATGCTTTGGGTTTCTTAATACTGCACTAAGAAAAGTATTGGTTTTAAAATGAAAATCTTTATTACTCATTAGGTGTCCAGTGATTTAAATGGGTGAAATATACCATCCTTCATGAAAGAGATAGAGCCTCTTGTCAGGGCCTAACACATGTGGAAGCAGAGAAGAGGAAGCTATAGGATTTTAGGAGCTCCAACAGCCTCTGCTGTGTTCCTCCCACACCAATCTCTCCAATTCCAACTTCAACTTCTTCCTGCATGAAAGTTGATTCCTGGCATTCCTTTGAAAGACCTCACTGACTTTCATTTCATTTGTTCACTCATTTGTTCATTCATTCTATTATTTTTATAAAAGCCTTGGAACAGCAATCATATCTTCTGGTTTCTATTTGGTTCCTCAAATTCAAAGGTGAATTATTCACTGTTATTGACACTAAAGAGAATGATGTATAGTGGAGACACAATATACAAACGATTACAAAACATGATTTTTAGGAGTTCTAATAGCTATATGAACAAAAAGTTTCTGGAGTACAAGGAAATGTCAGAGGTTTCACTGAGGAAGTCACAAGTACACAGGTTAGCAAATGTGGCCGACTTGACTGAAGAGAGTCATAAGAATAGCATGTGGAAAGGATGTGTGAGAGATCCTGGCATGTTCAAATAAGAGTGAATAGGTTTAAGTAGATTTAGCAGCTTTGTGAAATAAAAAAGTAAAGGCTAAATGGTGGGTCAGTGCTGGTGGGATCAAAGATAGGTTGAAACTTAAGGATGGAGAGTGAGTCAGAGTCAGGTACAGGTTTATATTGTGACTACTGTTAGGAAATTATAGGAATAACGTTTGAAGTATTTTGGAGCAATGGTATTGTTATAAATATCAAAGTTCCTTGCACCAAAATAGTATCATTAAATGGCCTATCTTGATGTGTAATGTAGTAACTACTGCATGCATCCTAGCATCTATCCCCCGAATCTTTGTCAAGCTATAAAAAAAACATTGAGTTAATTGTTCCCATCAAAATTGGTAATATGGTGTTACTACCATCAATTCAGAATCAGCTGGAAGAATGAATACTTATACTATTGAATTCCTCTCCTGAAAGAACAGCTGAGACCTAAAACTGAAAGAAAAGAAAATCAACTTTTCTGTCAAATTCCCTCCAAAATTTATTTTATATCTAAAAGCCACATAGGATAGAATAATATATTGATTTAATTACTGAAGGGTAAAGTTTGTATGAAATTTACCACATAAGATTCACCAAGAATTTATTTATTAAAAAATACAGATTTTATGGGTTTGAGATTTTTCTAAGGTCAAAGTGGCTTATTTTAAAATTTTCCATTCTGTAATTCTGATCCCTTACTATTGCTTTCAATTTTAAGGTCTATATCACACTTAAAAAAATGTTTTGGAGCCAGCACAGTAATATCCTGTGAGAAAATTATAGTCTTTCCACTAGGTTATTACTAAGTTCTCAAGAGGTATACTAACCAACTTATTTCATTTGTGAATTGTATCTCCAGTGGAATATTCATTCCTCTTTGCCTTTTATGCTTTTCTACTAGTAGCTCAGAGATACATTTATCACTCACTCTCAGAAGTTTTGCAAATTCTTATTGTACAGATATTTCAGAATACCAGTTTTACACATTGTGGGGTTTTTTTAAAACATTTTTATTGCAGTATAATCGCTTTACAGTGGTGTGTTAGTTTCTGTTTTACAGCAAAATGAATCAGTCATATATATATATATATATATATATATATATATATATATATATATATCCCCATATCTCTTCCCCCTTGTGTCTGCCTTCCTCCCACCCTCTCTATTCCACCCATCTGTGATCACCCTTCTTTGATCACAAAGCACCCAGCTTATCTCCCTGTGTTATGCGACTGCTTCCCACTAGCTATCTATTTTACATTGGGTAGTGTATATCTGTCAATATATAAACTACCACTCTCTCTGTTTGTCCCAGCTTACGCTTCCCCCTCCCTGTGTCCTCAAATAGTTTCTGTAGTAGGTCTGCATCTTTATTCCCATCATGCCCCTAGGCTCCTCATGGTCTTTTTTTTTTTTTTTTTTAGATTCCATATCTATGTGTTACAATACAGTATTTCTTTTTCACTTTTTAACTTCACTCTCTATGACAGACTCTAGGTCCATCCACCTCACTGAAAATAACTCAATTTTGCTTCTTGTATGGCTGAGTAATATTACATTGTATATATGTGCCACCTCTTCTTTATCCATTCATCTGTTGATGGACACTTAGATTGCTTCCATGTCCTGGCTATTGTAAATAGAGATGCAATGAACATTCTGGTACATGACTCTTTTTGAATTATGGTTTTCTCAAGGTATATGTCCAGTAGTGGGATTGCTGGGTCATATTGGAGTTCAATACTTATTTTTTTAAGGAACCTCCATACTGTTTTCCATGGTGGCTGTATCAATTAACATTCCCACCCAGAGTGTATGAGGGTTCTTTTTCTCCACACCCTCTCCAGCATTTAATGTTTGTAGATTTTTTGATGATGGCCATTCTGACTGGTGTGAGATGATATCACACTGTGGTATTGATTTGCATTTGTCTAATAATTTATGATGTTGAGAATACTTTCATTTGTTTGTTGACAATCTGTATATCTTATTGGAGAAGTGTCTATTTAGGTCTTCTGCCAATTTTTGGATTGGGTTGTTTGTTATTTTGTTATTCAGCTGCATGAGCTGCTCATAAATTTTGGAGATTAATCCTTTGGCAGTTGCTTCATTTGCAAATATTTTCTCCCATTCTGAGGGTTGTCTTTTGGTCTTGTTTATTGTTTCCTAAGCTGTGCAAAAGCTTTTAAGTTTCATTAGGTCCAGTTTGTTTATTATTATTATTATTTTTTATTTCCATTTCTCTAGGAGTTGGGTCAAAAAGGATCTTGCTGTGAACTTATTTCATACAGTGTTCTGCTTAAGCTTTCCTCTGAGAATTTCATAGTGCCTGGATTTACATTTAGGTTTTTAATCTACTTTGAGTTTACTTTTCCATATGGTGTTACGGAGTGTTCTAATTTCATTCTTTTACAATGAAGGTGTCCAGTTTTCCCAGAACCACTTATTGAAGAGGCTGTCTTTTCTCCATTGTATATACTTGCCTCCTTTATCAAACATAGTATGACCAATTGTGCGTTGGTTTATCTCTGGGCTTTCTATCCTTTTCCATTGATGTTTATTTCTGTTTTTGTGCCAGTACCATACTGTCTTGATTACTGTAGCTTTGTAGTATAGTCTGAAGCCTGGGAGCCTGATTCCTCCAGCTCCATTTTTCTTTCTCAAGATTGCTTTGGCTATTCAGGTTCTTTGTGTTTCCATAAAAATTGTGAAATTTTTGTTCTAGTTCTGTGAAAAATACAAGTAGCAGTTTGATAGGGATTGCATTGAATCTGTAGATTGCTGTGGGTAGTATAGTAATTTTCACAATGTTGATCCTTCCAATTCAAGAAAATGGTGTATCTTTCTATCTATTTGTATTATCTTTAATTACTTTCATCAGTGTCTTATAATTTGCTGGACACAGGACCTTTGTCTCCTTAGGTAGGTTTATTCCTAGGTATTTTATTCTTCATGTTGCAATGGTAAATGTTATTGTTTTATTAATTTCACCTTCAGATTTTTCTTCACTAGTGTATAGGAATGCAAAAGATTTCTGTGCATTAATTTTGTATCCTGCTACTTTACCAAATTCATTGATTAGCTCTGGTAGTTTTCTGGTAACATCTTTAGGATGCTCTATGTATAGTATCATGTCATCTGCAAACAGTGACAGCTTTACTTCTTCTTTTCCAATTTGGATTCCATTTATTTCTTTTTCTTCTCTGATTGCTGTGGCTCACACTTCCAAAACTATGTTGAATAAGAGTGGTGAGAGTAGGCAACCTTGTCTTGTTCCTGATCTTAGTGGAAATGGTTTCAGTTTTTCACCATTGAGGATGATGTTGGCTGTGGGTTTGTCATATATGGACTTTATTATGTTGAGGTAACTTCCCTCTATGCATGCTTTCTGGAGGGTTTTTATCATAAATGGGTGTTGAATTTTGTTGAAAGATTTCTCTGCATCTATTGAGATGATCATATGTTTTTTCTCCTTCAATTTGTTAATATGGTGTATCGCATTGATTGATTTGCATATATTGAAGTATCCTTGTATTGCTGAGATAAACCCCACTTGTTCATGTTGAATGATCCTTTTAATGTGCTGTTGGATTCTGTTTGCTAGTATTTTGTTGAGGATTTTTGCATCTGTGTTCATCAGTGATATTGGTCTGTAGTTTTCTTTTTTGGTAACATCTTTGTCTGGTTATCATATCAGGGTGATGGTGGCCTTGTAGAATGAGTTTGGGAGTGTTCCTTCCTCTCATATATTTTGGAAGAGTTTGAGAAGGATGGCTGTTAGCTCTTCTCTAAATGTTTGATATAATTCACCCGTGAAGCCATCTGGTCCTGGGCTTTTGTTTGCTGGAAGATTTTTAATCACAGTTTCAACTTCAGTGCTTGTGATTGGTCTGTTTATATTTTCTATTTCTTCCTTGTTCAGTTTGGAATGTTGCACTTTCCTAAGACTTTGTCCATTTCTTACAGGTTGTCCATTTTATTGGCATATAGATGCTTGTAGTAATCTCTCATGATCCTTTTGTATTTCTGCAGTGTAAGTTGTTACTTCTCCTTTTTCATTTCTAATTCTATTGATTTGAGTCTTCTCCTTTTTTTCTTGATGAGTCTGGAAAATGGTTCATCAATTTTGTTTATCTCCTCAAAGAACCACCTTTTAGTTTTATAAATCTTTGCTATCTTTTCTTTCATTTATATTTCATTTATTTCTGATCTGATCTTTATGATTTCTCTCCTTCTGTTAAATTTGGGGTTTTTTGGTTCTTCTTTCTCTAATTATTTAGGTGTAAGGTTAGGTCGTTTAGTTGACATGTTTCTTAAGGTAGGATTGTATTGCTATAAACTTCCCTCTTATAACTGCTTTTTCAGCATGCCATAGGTTTTGCATTGTTGTGTATTCATTGTCCTTTGTTTCTAGGTATTTTTAAATTTCCCCTTTGATTTCTTCACTGATCTCTTGGTTATTGAGTACTGTATTGTTTACCCTCCATGTCTTTGTATTTTTTACAGATTATTTTCCTGTAACTGATATCTAGTATCATAGCATTTTGGTCAGAAAAGATACTTGATATAATTTCAATTTTCTTAAATTTACTAAGGCTTGGTTTTGTGACCCAGGATATGATCTACCCTGGAGAATGTTCCATGAGCACTTGAGAAGAAAGTGTATTCTGTTGTTTTTGGTTGGAATGTCCTATAACTATCAGTTATGTTCATCTTGTTTAATGCATCATTTAAAACTTGTGTTTCCTTATTTATTTTCATTTTGGATGATCTGTCCACTGGTGAAATTGGGGTCTTAAAGTCCCCTACTATGATTGTGTCACTATCAATTTCCCCCTTTATGGCTGTTAGTATTTTCCTTATGTGTTGGGTTGCTCCTATGATGAGTGCATAAATATTGACAATTGTTATACCTTCTTTTGGATTGATCCCTTGATCATTATGGAGTGTCCTTCTTTGTCTCTTGTAATAGTCTTTGTTTTAAAGTCTATTTTGTCTGATATGAGAATTGCTACTCCAGCTTTCTTTTGTTTTTCATTTGCATAGAGTAAATTTTTCCATCCTCTCACTTTCGGTGTGTCCGCACTTCTGAAATGGGGCTGTTATAGACAGCATATATACATGTTTCATTTTTCTATCCATTCAGCCAGTCTATGTAATTTGGTTGGAGAATTTAATCCACTTACATTTAAGGTAATTATCAATATGTATGTTCCTATTCCCATTTTCTTAATTGTTTTGTGTTTGTTATTGTAGATGTTTTCCTTCTCTTGTGTTTCCTGCCTAGAGAAGTTCCTTTAGCATTTGTTGTAAAGCTGGTTTGGTGATGCTGAATTCTCTTAGCTTTTGCTTGTCTGTAAATGTTTTAATTTCTCTGTCGAATCTAAATGAGATCCTTGCTTGGTAGAGTAATCTTGATTGTAGCTTTTTCCCTTTCATCACTTTAAATATGTCCTGCCAATCCCTTCTGGCTTGCAGAGTTTCTGCTGAAAGATCAGCTGTTAACCTTATGGGGATTCCCTTGTATGTTATTTGTTGTTTTCTCCTTGCTGCTTTTAATAATTTTTCTTTGTATTTAACTTTTGACAGTTTGATTAATATGTGTCTTGAAGTGTTTCTCTTTGGATTTATACTGTACGTGACTCTCTGTGAGTCCTGGAGTTGATTGACTATTTCCTTTCCCCTATTAGTGAAGTTTTCAACTATAATCTCTTTAAATATTTTCTCAGTCCCTTTCTTTTTCTCTTCTTCTTCTGGGACCCCTACAATTCAAATGTTGGTGTGTTTAATATTTTCCCAGTGGTCTCTAAGACTGTCCTCAATTCTTTTCATTCTTTTTCTTTATTCTGCTCTGCAGTACTTATTTCCACTATTTTATCTTCCAGGTCACTTATCTGTTCTTCTGCCTCAGTTATTCTGCTATTGATCCCTTCTACAGAATTTTTAATTTCATTTATTGTGTTGTTCATGACTGCTTGTTTGTCCTTTAGTTATTCTAGGTCCTTGTTAAATGTTTATTTTATTTTCTACCTTCTAATTCCAAGATTTTGGATCATCTTTACTATCATTATTCTGAATTATTTTTCATGTAGACTGCCTATTTCCTCTTCATTTTTTAGGTTTGGTGTCTCTTTACCTTGCTCCTTTTCTACTGAATGTTTATTTTTCTTCTCATTTTGCTTAACTTACTGCTTTTTGGGTCTCCTTTTCACAGGCTGCAGGTTCGTAGTTATTGTAGTTTTTGGTGTCTGTCCCCAGTGGCTAAGGTTGTTTCTGTGGGTTGTGTAGGCTCCCTGGTGAAGGGGACTAGTTCCTGTGTTCTGATGGGTGAGGCTGGATCTTGTCTTTCTCATTAACAGATCCACATCTGGTAGTGTGCTTTATGCTGTCTGTGACCTTATTACGATTTTACGCAGCCTCTCTGCTAATGGGTTGGTTTGTGTTCCTCTCTTGCTAGTTGTTTGGCATAGGGAGTCCAGCACTGTAGCTTTTGGTCATTGAGTGGAGCTGGGTCTTAAAGTTGAGATGGAGATCTCTGGGAGTTTTTAGCTTTTTGATATTACATAGAGCTAAGAGGTCTCTGGTGGACCTATGTCCTGAACTTGGCTCTTCCACCTCAGAGGCACAGCCCTGGCCCCTGGCTGGAGCACAAAGAGCTTGTCATCCATACAGCTCAGAATTAAGGGGAGAAAAAAAGAAAGAAAGAAAAAGGTAAAAGTAAAATAAAACTAAATTATATTAAAAAGTTATTGAAATAAAAGACAAAATAATTATTAATTTTTTTAACAATTAAAAAGAAAGAAAGAAGTGAACAACCAAACCAAAAAACAAATCCACCAATTATAACAAGTGCTGAAAACTAAAGTAAAAAAAAAAAAAAGAAAAAAAAAAAAAAGTAAAACATAAAATAGCCAGGCAGACAGTACTTAGGACAAATAGTAAAACAAAGGAATACAGACAAAATCACACACAGAAGCATATGCATACACACTCACATAATGGGAAAAAGGGAAAGAAATATATATATCATTGCTCCTAAAGTCCACCTCCTCAATTTGGGATGATTCGTTGTCTATTCAGGTATTCCACAGTTGCATGGTACATAAAGTTGACTGTGGAGATTTAATATGCTGCCCCTGAGGCTGTTGGGAGAGATTTCCTTGTGTTTGCACAGCTCCTGGGATTCAGCTTTGAATCTGGTCCTACCTCTGTGTGTAGGTCACCTGAGGGCATCTTTTCTTTGCCCAGACAGGACGGGGTTAAAGGAACAGCTGATTCAGGGGCTCTGTCTCACTCAGGCCAGGCGGAGGGAGTGGTAGGGAATGCAGTGTGAGCCTGCAGTGGCAGAGGCCAGCATGACATTCCACCAGTCTGAGGCATGCCATGTGTTCTCCTGGGGAAGTTGTCCCTGGATCACAGGATGCTGGCAGTGGTAGGTTGCACAGACTTCCGGGAGAGGAGGTGTGAATAGTGACCTGTGCTTACACACAAGCTTCTTGGTGGCTGCAGATTCAGATTAGCATCTCATGCTCGTCTCTGGGATCTGATTTGTTAGCTGCAGCTCGCACCTATCTCTGGAGCTCTTTTTTTTTTTTTTTTTAATTTTTATTTATTTATTTTTGTGTGTGTGGTATGCAGGCCTCTCACTATTGTGGCCCCTCCCACCACGGAGCACAGGCTCCGGACGCGCAGGCTCAGCATCCATGGCTCATGGGCCCAGCTGCTCCACAGCATGTGGGATCTTCCCGGGCCAGGGCACAAACCCATGTTCACTGCATCGGCAGGTGGACTCTCAACCACTGCGCCACCAGGGAAGCCCTCTGGAGCTCTTTTAATTGGCACTCTTAATTCCCTGTGCTCGTGCACCAGGAAACAGAGGCAAGAAAATTTCTCTTGCCTCTTCTGCAGTTCCAGACCTTTTCCTGGACTCTCTCCTGGCTAGCCGTGGTGCACTAACCCCCTTCAGGCTGTGTTCACACAGCCAACCCCAGTCCTTTTCCTGGAATCCAACCAAAGCTGGAGCTTCAGGTTCCAGCAAACACCCACCCAGGAGGGTGAGCCAACAAGCCCCTCAGGGTTGTGACTGTTGGTCAGCACCGATCTTCTATGTGGGAATCTCTCCAGTTTCCCTTCTGCACCCCTGTTGCTGTGCTCTCCTCTGTGGGTCTGAATCTTCCCCCACTGCTGCCCACAGTCTCCACCCATGAAGGGGCTTCTAGTGTGTGGAAACCCTTCCTCCTTCACAGCTCCCTCCCACTGGTGCAGGTTCTGGCTTTATTCTTTTGTCTCTGTTTTTTCTTTTTTATTTTGCCCTACCCAGGTACATTGGGAGTTTCTTGCCTTTTGTGAGGTCCTAGGTCTTCTGCCAGTGTTCAGTAGGTGTTCTGTAGGAGTTGTTCCACATGTAGATGTATTTCTGTTGTATTAGTGGGGAGGAAGGTGATGTCCACGTCTTACTCTTCCGCCATCTTGAAGATGCCCCCACATTGTGTGTTTTAAATTCTTTTCCATTTGTTATTTTTCATCTCGATTTATTTCAATGTTTATTTTTGCTTTATTGTCCCTCAACCTAATACTTATTTCATCATATATTCCACAGGCAGCTTAAAATCTATCATACTTAAATGGGATAAAAACAAACAAATACAAAGAATGCTATTCTTCACATAACACTAGGCACAAGAAAATATGGCATTGTGCCTTTCCATTTTATAGATGAGTCATTGAGGTTGAGAGAGATAACATGACTGGGAATGCAGCCTAACCAGACTGGAAGTTGAATGCTAAAAGGTAATAGATGGGCATGTGTATTTCAGCTGCTAATTTGGCCACAAATCCCTGTGTTGTATGTATTAACAGTGTTGCATAATTTAATAAATAACAGCAATAATCATGACAAACAGCAGAAGAAAATTATAACAAATCACGGAAAGAAAAAAATGACACTTTTATCCTGCAAAATCAAGGTAGAAAATCTGACTTTCCATCCACCAGAGAATGCTGGGAATTTAACAATTAAAAGCAATTTCTCTAGAGACTGGAGGTTGTGTCTCCTTTCACATTGCTAATGAAGTATAATTCATTTTACTTCACCCCCACCTTTAGAAATCAAAGTTCAAGCATCTGTATGAGACACATTTGAAAGGCGAGGTCTTCTCTCTTTGCAGTACTGTGTCTCCTCTTCAGGGATCATTCTCCTGTTCTATTAATTATTGTGCTTGGATGACATTATTATTCATGGACTAGCATCTCAAGATACTTGACTTAGCGCTGGGTCTGGAACTAATACTAATAAGTACAAAGCTGAGTAGTGTGTGAAGTTTTATTTTTTTCTCTCTCTCTCTCTTATACACACAAAGAAAGGGGGTACTTGTATTCATAGTTCAGCTGCTGTGCTGAATTATGAATTCAGAATTTAGCCTGTTGAGTCATTAGGGACCATGTCATGGAAAAATGCACCTCCAGGGCATTCATAAGAAATGGAAAAACCCAATTCCAAATTTCCACAGACCATCTGAAAGGAGATATAAAAATAAAGACTTGTTTAATTTGTTATGATTTTAATATAACTTTAAATAATATGTATTTTGAGGACAGAAAGTCTTCATTCACTGGTACAGAGTTGGTGATTTCAAATATGGTGCTGTATTGGTGAAAGGATTACTGGTACTTGAGGTAAGATTATAATGTAATAAGATTGATTTTTTAAGCAAACATAGTAAACTATATCCATTCAAAGAAGACAAGTGTTCTTCAAAGTAGCCAACGTGAAAAACTATTGTATCATTAGGAGTATATTCCTAATTATCAGCTTTTAATAACTAAAGAAAACCCAACTACCAATATTATCAATAAATAGGTTAATTTTTCCTTTGCAACAGAAAATCTGCTTGCATTGGGTCACCCATTCTGTGGTAATAAAAACACAGTTATGTGCTATTGTTTTGTTTCACTATCCAGATCACATTGACTTTTGACTACTATTTGTTGTCCCATGGTCACATGATAGCTGACTCACCTGAAGTTATAACTTTATACTCAAGGCAGAGAAAGGGGAAAAGAGGTGGGGCCAGCATGGTTCTTTTCTTCTTACTGGGAATTTAAAAGGCCCTAAGATATTTATCCTTTTATCTTCTTATCAGGGACTGTTTCATGCCTCTCTCAGTTGTGGTTAGAAGACCAGACATATGACTTTATATTCCATATTGTGGGAGATGAACAAGGGAGAAGGAACTGAGATTGGAAGTGGTGCTATAACCAAGCAGGACCCTGTGGAGGCTTCCCAGGACAGACCCCACCCACCATGTCCTCCATCTGCCTTTTGTTTGTAGAAAAATGTAGCCTCCTAAGCCTTCCCCAGGTTTCAAAGAACATATTTAATAAGAGAAATATGGAAATACAGAAACAAAGGAAAACAGCTAGGAGTGACAAAATAATAATAGTTTAGTAATTAAAGTCAAGGGTCTTTAATTTTTCCTCAAGGACTATAGATAATATTCTGAGCCATATCTATCCCTTGAGCTGTTTTTCAGATACTGAAATCCCCACCAGGGGAAGAAGTTAACAGTATGCTTATCACAAGCACATAGATCCCAGACCTGTTTAAACCAGAAGGTTGATGATATTGATTTCCAATTACTTTACCACCAACATATCAGAAGAACATCTACTAACTGACCATTGAGCATGCACCTTGCAACCCTCTCCCTCACCCTGTCTTTAAAACCCTTTCCCTGAAAGCCACTGGGGGCATTGAGGACTTTTGAGCATTAGCTACCAGCACTCCTTGTCTGGCATCTGCAATAAATGCCTCACTTTCCATCACCACAACATGGTGTTAGATTAGCAATACTGCATACAGATGAACAGACCCAAGTTTTGTTCAATAACAGTGCTGACCAAAGAAAAGTGTCACCATGAGCATGGAGTTATTCCAACAATGTTTCATTATTTAAAATTCTTCATTGCTTACTGATTGCATTTTCAAACAAAATTTCCTTGGTGCAGAGATCAGGTCTGCCTTCAGTTAGCGTCATTTAGCAATAACATAATGCCTCTCCATAAATGTATTGAATAAATGAATTCATGAATGAAAAAATGAACCAACACAATTATTCCACTTGGTACATATAGGTGTGACTCTCAGACAAAGAGGAGTAGATGGTGGACAAATGAAAAACTGGCAGCTAAAAATGTGAAGAAGAGGGCACATTTTTTTCTTTGTAGTGGATGAGGTGGTACAAACTATTGTGGGAGGAACAGAGACAGACTGAACAAACCATGTAAACTCGCCCAGCCCAGGTCCTCTGTCTGCTCCCACAATCCAGAGACTGGGTTGCTTCTCACAATTACTATGTCCTGGAACTGGTCCTAGGGGCCCAATCCTTTCCCCTATTGATCTTTCCCCTCATCACACCTGCAATTTCTTTTTGACAGTCTAGTCCCTTAATACTGTTTTGTCTCCAGGTCTGATTACTGGCAGTTCCAGCTGAGGGGAAAGTTTTCTATAAAACTTTAATTAGTTTTTCATTAATTCCTTTATTTTTAATAAAGATTTTTTTGTTCCTTTAACCTAATATTTATAAACTACATGTCAATCTCCAAAACAGTATCTCCATCACTGAAATTGCCTGAGCCATCAGTGAGTTTATTGAAAATCCTGAATTTCAAGAGTTTTCAGTGATTTGATTTTTGGGAAGCTGAGTACTGAGGTTACCTTATGTATTTTATGTCTAGGAAATGATCTGGATGGTGTTCCTTATACCTATTGCTTAACTGAACATCTGTGGAATGACAGGGAAAGATATTGGGTGTGAATAAAGTAAGGAGTATGACTAAAATTCTCCAGAAACAGTAATTCCACCACCAACAGTTGAAAAAAAAAAAAGATGCCTTAATTTACCTCTGTCCCTGAATTTGTAGTTATTTTCTGTCCTTTAGCTTGCACTTTCTCTAATCTCTTGTTATTACCCACATCACTCCACCAATTTTCTCAGGTTCACCAGTGTTTCTCCTCTCCATTGTCCAAACAAATTATTTAAATTACTGTTGCATGTTATATATTTAGAGCTGTCATAATCATTATTGAGGTTAATCAGTTGAGTGATACTATGAATAGGATGAATATGATTACTTCTCTTTTATGGAGTTAAAGTAAACTAAGATACTATGAGGTTAAGTGGGATCAAACCAACAGTGGTATCAAAACTAAGACACAGGTTTTCTCAGTCATAAACAATGCTTTTTTTTTAATATACACAAAATATTTCATATACATAAAATTCAAATGAAGTCAGAGGCACCTAATGTAGTTATCATTTGAAATTGGAATGCCCCTCCTAAAATAATGCAGTAAATGCCACTTCAGTCCCAATTTTAGTTAAACTGTATTTGTCCTTCGCAGGGATTAGACTTTTCTAGGCATGTCTGGTAATCTGACATAATAGATTCAAGAAAACATTTTGGGGGGTTCCTAAAGCCTAAGGAGTCTCCTAGGAAATATTTCTTCTTAAGGAAGTTTTTTTTTTTTTTTTAATGAAGTCTAAAAAGACTTTTTTTAAAAGACTACTAGTATGAAACTATAAAATTGTCAAAATAGGTACTGAAAAAATCATTTAGTAAATTCAGCATATATTTATGATTAAAACCTTTAGAAGAGTATGATTAATATAAATTTTCTTAAGTTTTTCAAAGGGTATCTATGATCCAAATCAAACATTATCATAAATGGGAGAAATTTATAAGCATTTACTTTAAAATAAGGAACAAGGTAAACATACCATCTGTCACTACTTTAATTCAACATTATACTGGGGACACTAGCCAGCACATAAGACAAGAAACAACCAAATAGACATTGGAAAGATGGAAATATTACCCTATTATTTTATATCATACAACTGTCTAAACAAAAAGTACAAAAGTTTCTATAGCAAAATTTAAAACTTGGAGTTTGATAAAGTGGCAGATTGTGAGCTTAATACACAAGAGTCAACTACATTTATACAGAGCAGCCTAAAACATTTATAAATGTAAATGTTACTTAAAGTACTAGTTAAATTTTATCTTTCTCTTCTCTAGGCAGATTCACTAAAGCAGAATTTCATTGAGTAGAGCCCTGGAATCTGCATTTTAATTAATTTTGTAGGAAATTATCTGTTTAATCCACTAGTGTTTTTAAGTTACCATCTTAAAGGAAGTGACTGTCAGACTCTACAGGACTCTATATTTCAGGGGGGTTATTGCTTTGTTTGCAGATCCAATCTAAACTTACTTCCTATAGATAAACTTCTATGACATTTCTAGAGAACATCCAAGTTGTATGTCAGGAAGTTTTCCTTTCATATGTTGTGGATTGTAGGTGTTAATATTTTATTAAAAATTTTGCACCGATTTAAGATTAAAATTGTCCTATATTACCTTTCCTCATTTTGTCTTTATCAACTTTTCATGTCAAGCTCTTATTAGCATTATACAATGAGCTGAGGGTATTCTTTTTATTCTATATGTTTTCTATTTTTTTATTCTTTTTTTTATTCTATACAGTTTTTGTAAGATTTGAGTTTACTTGTTCACCTCTTAGGTGAGATTACAAAGGCTAAAGTATAACTGCAGTGGAGGTACATTCCCTTAAGGAGATTTTAGTGTTGCCCTCTGGCAAAGTCCTTCATCCTGGAAGTGTAGTCTTTGTAAGGGAGAAGAGTCTTTCATCGAGATTGTTTCACAATATTTTCTCTTCCTCTTCCCCTGCCAGGATCACACTTTCTTGGATCCTCCCTATGAAAGCTCGGTGGGTTGCCAGGAGAAAAACTTGTTAAAGTGTGTGTTCCAGTAATAGTTCAGCCCCCAGAAGTTTCTCTCATGAAAGTTCACACTCAGTCTCCAGCAATTCGTCAAAGTTGCTAGTCAACTGTTTGCCCAGTTTATGGCATCTTAGTCATATTTCCTCTAGGTAAGCAAACCTCTCGTCCTGCATTTCTCTGAAGGCACCTTGTCCTGTGTCCTCAGTTTTCTAAGGGGACATAGAAGAGTTGCTCATATTGAGTTGTCCAACTTTTTCTTGTCATAAGTATGAGAATTATGAATCCCAAGAATACAAGTACATAATTTCAATTTCTGATTCAAATTTAAATGTTGAGTCAGAAACTGAAAGTATGTATGTGTATTTCTCAATATTAAAACACACACAATTTTTCTTTTTATAGTATGCAGTTTTAACTTAGCTTCGTTGTGCTTACAGCATTTTAGGATTTGCCATTGTTAGAGTATATGATGATTTCCTTTAAAATTTCCATATTTGCAGGTAATATTATTTACTTCCCAGTCATTAGATACATTTATACACACAAACACACACTGATATCTGTGGTGTGTGAACATAAATGTTACATGTATGACACCTCAACTAAAAACTGGAAAACTGTACATCCACATATATATATTTATACATACATGTATATGTGTGTGTGCATGTATGTGTGTACATATACATATATAAAATCTCCTTTAGGCCAAACCTGTTAAAATCCTCTGTATACTTAAAGATTTTATTTATTAATCAATCAATTATTGAAAATCATATGCTCAAATTTCTCACTGTAATATTAGATTTGTTCTTCCTGAAAACATGTCAATATTTCCTTTTATATTTTGATATTATGTTATTAGGCATAAACCCTGTAAATTTTGTAATGCTTTCTAGTCTAACATATTTTGTCTGATAGTAATATATCTATACTGGCTTCATTATATTTTTTTTTCCTTTTTTCCTTTAAGATCTTTACTGCAGTATAATTGCTTTACAATGTTGTGTTAGTTTCTGCTGTATAACAAAGTGAAGCAGCTATATGCATTCGTATATTTCCATATACCCTACTTCTTGCGTCTCCCTCCCAGCCTCCTTATCCCACCCCTCTAGGTGGTCACAAAGCACCCAGCTGGTCTCCCTGTGCTATGCAACTGTTTCCCACTAGCTATCTATTTTACAATTAGTAGTGTATATATGTCAATGTTACTCTCTCACTTTGTCCCAGCTTATCCTTTCCCCTCCCCATGTCCTCAGGTCCATTATCTACATCTGCATCTTTATTCCTGTCCCAGCCCTAGGTTCATCAAAACCATTATCTTTTTTTTTTTTTTTTTTTTTTTTTTTAGATTCCATATATATGTGTTAGCATACCATATTTGTTTTTCTCTTTCTGACTTACTTCACTCTGTATGGCCAACTTTATGTCCATCCACCTCACTACAAATAACTCAATTTCATTTCTTTTTATGGCTGAGTAATATTCCATTGTATATGTGTGTCATATCTTCTTTAGCCATTCATCTGTCAATGGACACATAGGTTGCTTCTATGTCCTGGCTATTGTAAACAGTGCTGCAATGAATATTGTGGTACATGACCCTTTTTGAATTTTGGTTTTCTCAGAGTATATGCTCAGTACTGGGATTGCTGGGTCATAAGGTAGTTTTATTTTTAAGTTTTTAAGGAATCTCCATACTGTTCTCTATAGTGGCTGTATCAATTTACATTTCCACCAACAGAGAAAGATGGTTCCCTTTTCTCCACACCATCTCCAGCATTTGATTTTGTAGACATTTTGATGATGGCTATTCTGACTGGTGTGAGGTGATACCTTATTGTAGTGTTGATTTGCATTACTCTAATAATCAGTGATGTTGAGCAGCTTTTCATGTGCTTCTTGGCCATCTGTATGTCTTCTTTGGAGAAATGTCTATTTAGGTCTTCTGCCCATTTTTCAATTGGGTTGTTTGCTTTTTTAATATTGAGCTGCATGAGCTGTTTATATATTTTGGAGAATAATCCTTTGTTCATTGATTCATTTGCAAATATTTTCTCCCATTCTTTTTTTTTTTTTTTTTTTTTTTTTTTTTTTTTTTGTGGTATGCGGGCCTCTCACTGTTGTGGCCTCTCCCGTTGCAGAGCACAGGCTCCGGACGCGCAGGCCTAGCGGCCATGGCTCACGGGCTTAGTTGCTCCGCGGCATGTGGGATCTTCCCGGACCAGGGCACGAACCCGTGTCTCCTGCATTGGCAGGCGGATTCTCAACCACTGCGCCACCAGGGAAGCCCCTCTCCCATTCTGAGGGTTGTCTTTTCCTCTTGTTTATGGTTTCCTATGCTGTGCAAAAGCTTTTAATTTTCATTAGGTCCCATTTGTTTATTTTTGTTTTTATTTCCATTACTCTAGGAACTGGATCAAAAACTATCTTGCTTGGCTTCCCTGGTGGTGCAGTGGTTGAGAGTCCACTTGCCTATGCAGGGGACACGGATTCTTGCCCTGGTATGGGAAGATCCCACTTGCTGTGGAGCGGCTAGGCCTGTGAACCATGGCCGCTGAGCCTGTGCATCTGGAGCCTGTGCTCCACAGAGGGAGAGGCCACGACAGTGAGAGGCCCACGTACTGCAAAAAACAAAACAAAACAAAACAAAAAAACCGATCTTGCTGTGATTTATATCAAAGAGTGTTCTTCCTATGTTTTCCTCTAAGAGTTTTATAGTGTCCAGTGTTACATTTAGGTCTCTTGTGTTCTAATTTCATTCTTTTACATGTAGCTGTCCAGTTTTCCCAGCACCACTTATTGAAGAGACTGTCCTTTCTCCATTGCATATCCTTGCCTCTTTTGTCATAGATTAGTTGACCATAGGTATGTGGGTTTATGTCTGGGCTTTCTATCTTGTTCCATTTATCTATGTTTCTGTTTTTCTGCCAGTACCATATTGTCTTGATTACTGTAGCTTTGTAGTATAATCTGAAGTCACAGAGTCTGATTCCTCCAGCTCCGTTTTTTTCTCTCAAGACTGATTTGGCTATTTGGGGTCTTTTGTGTGTTCATACAAATTTTAAGATTTTTTGTTCTAGTTCCATAAAAATGACATTTGTAATTTGATAGATATTGCATTGAAACTGTAGACAGCTTTGGGTAGTATAGTCATTTTCACAATATTGATTATTGCAATCCAATAATATGGTATCTCTCTCCATCTGTTGGTATCATCTTTAATTTCTTTCATCAGTGTCATAGTTTTCTGCATACAGGTGTAATATTTCCTTAGGTAGGTTTATTCCTAGGTATTTTTTATTCCTTTTGTTGCAATGGTAAGTGGGAGGGTTTCCTTAATTTCTCTTTCAGAATTTTCATCATTAGGGTATAGGAATAAGTGATATTTCTGTGCACTAATTTTGTGTCCTGCTACTTTACCAAATTCACTGATTAGCTATAGTAGTTTTCTGGTATCATCTTTAGGATTCTCTATGTTTAGTATCATGTCATCTGCAAACAGTGACAGCTTTACTTCTTCTTTTCCAATTTGGGTTTTTATTTCTTTTTCTTCTCTGATTGCTTTGGCTAAAACTTCTAAAACTATGTTGAAAAATAGTGGTTTGGGCTTCCCTGGTGGCGCAGTGGTTGAGAATCCGCCTGCCGATGCAGGGGACGCGGGTTCGTGCCCCGGTCCGGGAAGATCCCACATGCCGCGGAGCAGCTGGGCCCGTGAGCCATGGCTGCTGAGCCTGCGCATCCGGAGCCTGTGCTCCGCAACGGGAGAGGCCACAACAGTGAGAGGCCCGCGTACCGCAAAAAAAAAAAAAAAAAATAGTGGTTAGAGTAGGCCACATTGTATTTTTTTATCTTACAGGAAATGGTTTCAATTTTTCACCATTGAGGATGATATTGGCTGTGGGTTTGTCACATATGGCCTTTATTATATTGAGATAAGTTCCCTCTATGCCTACTTTCTGGAAGGTTCTTGTCAGAAATGGGTGTTGAATATTGTCAAAAGCTTTTTCAGCATCTATTGAGATTATTTTATGGTTTTTATCATTCAAACTGTTAACATGATGTATCACATTGATTGATTTTTCGTATGTTGAAGAATCCTTGCATTCCTGACCTAAACCCCACTTGATTATGGTGTATGATCCTTTTAATGTGCTGTTGGATTCTGTTTGGTAGTATTTTTTTTGAGGATTTTTGCATTTATGTTCCTCAGAGATATTGGCATGTAGTTTTCTTTTTTGTGTGACATCTTTGTCTGGTTATGGTATCAGGGTGATGGTGGCCTTGTAGAATGAGTTTGGGAGTGTTCCTCCCTCTGCTATATTTTGTAACAGTTTGTGAAGGATAGGTGTTATTTCTTCTTAAATGTTTGATAGAATTTGCCTGTCCAGCCATTTGGTCCTGGGCTTTTGTTTATTGGAAGATTTTTAATCACAGTTTCAACTTAAGTGCTTGTGATTGGTCTGTTTATATTTTCTATTCCTTTTTGGTTCAGTCTTGGAAGGTTGTGCTTTTCTAAGAATTTGTCCATTTCTTCCAGGTTGTCCATTTTATTGGGATTTAGTTGCTCATAGTAATCTCTTGTGTTCCTTTGTATTTTAGCAGTGTCAGTTTTTACTTCTTTTTCATTTTCTAATTTTGCTGATTTGAGTCTTCTCCCTTCTTTTCATGATGAGTCTGGCTAATGGTGTATCTATTTTGTTTATCTTCTCAATGAACCAGCTTTTAGTTTTATTGATCTTTGCTCTTGTTTTTTCATTTGTTGTTCATTTTTTAAAATCTGATCTTTATGATTTCCTTCCTTCTGCTAACTTTGGGTTTTCTTTTTTTGTTCTTCTTTCTCTAATTTCTTTAGGTGTAAGTAGTGTTGCGTATTTGAGATTTATAATGTTTCTTGAGATAGGATTGTATTGATAAAAACTTCCCTCTTAGAACTGTTTTGCTGCATCTCATAGGTTTTGGGTCATTGTGTTTTTATCATCATTTGTTTCTAGGTATTTTTTGCTTTCCTTTTTGATTTCTTCAGGGATCTCTGTGTTATTAAGTAGTGTATTGTTTAGCATCCATGTGTTTGTATTTTTTACATATTTTTTCCTGTAACTGATATCTATTCTCATAGCGTGGTGGTCAGATAAGATACTTGATATGATTTCAATTTTCTTAAATTTACCAAGGCTTGATTTGTGACCCAAGATATGATCTATCCTGGAGAATGTTCCATGATCACTTGTGAAGAAAGTGTATTCTGTTGTTTTTGGATGGAATGTCCTATAAATATCAATTAAGTCCATCTTGTTTAATGTGTCAATTAAAATTTGTGTTTCCTTGTTTATTTTCATTTTGGATGATCTGTCTGTTAGTGAAAGTGGTGTGTTAACGTCCCGTACTATGATTGTGTTACTGTCAATTTTCCCTTTTAGCCGTACTATGATTGTGTTACTGTCAATTTTCCCTTTTATGACTCTTAGCATTTGCCTTATATATTGAGGTGCTCCTGTGTTGGGTGCATAAATATTTACAATTGTTATATCTTCTTCTTGGATTGATCCCTTGATCATTATGTATTGTCCTTCTTTGTCTCTTGTAATATCCTTTGTTTTAAAGTCTGTTTTGTCTGATATGATAATTGGTACTCCAGCTTCCTTTTGATTTCTATTTGCATGGAATATCTTTTTCCATCCCCTCACTTTCAGTCTGTATGTGTCATTAGGTCTGAAGTGGATCTCTTTTAGTCAGCATATATACGGGTCTCATTTTTGTATCTATTCAGCCCATCTATGTCTTTTGGTGGGAGCTTTTAATTCATTTATATTTATGGTAATTATCAATATGTATGTTCCTATTACCATTTCCTTAATTGTTTTGGGTTTGTAATTGTAGCTCTTTTCGTTTCTTGTTTCCTGCCCAGAGAAGTTCATTTAGCATTTGTTGTAAAGCTGATTTTTTGGTGCTGAATTCTCTTTGCTTTTGGTTGTCTGTAAAGGTTTTTAATTTCTCCATCTAATCTGAATGAGATCTTTGCTGGGTAGAGTAATGTTGATTGTAGGTTTTTTTTTTTCCCTTTCATCACTTTAAGTATGTCTTACCACTCCCTTCTGGCTTGCAGAATTTCTGCTGAAAAATCAGCTCTTAGCCTTATGGGGATTCCCTTGTATGTTATTTGCTGCTTTGCCCTTGCCGTTTTTAATATTTTTTCTTTGTATTTAATTTTTGAAAGCTTCATTAATTTATGTCTTGGTGTGTTTCTCTTTAGGTTTATCCTGTATGGTACTCTCTGTCCTTCCTGGACTTGATGGAGTATTTCCTTTCCCATGTTAGGGAAGTGTTCAAGTATAATCTCTTCAAATATTTTCTCAGCCCCTTTCTTTTTCTCTTTCTTCTGGAACCCTCTATAATTTGAATGTTGGTTCATTTAATGTTGTTCCAGAAGTCTCTGAGACTGTCCTCAATTCTTTTCATTGTTTTTTCTTCATTCAGGCACTGGCTGTTATTTCCATCCTTTTATCTTCTAACTCACTTATCCATTCTTCTTCTTCAGTTTTTCTGCTATTGTTTCCTTCTGGACTATTTTTACTTTCAGTAATTGTGTTGTTAATCACTGTTTGTTCTCTTGTTCTTCTAGATCCTTGTTAAATGTTTCTTGTATTTTTTCCATTCTATTTCTGAGGTTTTGGATCATCTTTCCTTTCATTACTCTGAATTATTTTTCAGGTAGGTTGCCAATTTCATCTTCATTTATTTGGTGCTGTAGGTTTTTACCTTGCTCCATCATCTGTAACATATTTTTTCTGTCATTTATTTTTTTTTCTCATTTTTGATAGTGGTGCTGTATTCCTGTCTTACTGGTTGTGTGGCCCAAGCTGTCCAGCACTGGAATTTGCTGGCACTTTGATAGAGCCGGGTCTTGGTGCTTAGATGAAGACCTCTGGGAGTCCTCACTCTGATTAATATTCCCTGTGGTCTGAGGTCTCTGTTAGTCCAGCTGTTTGGACTCAGTAGTCCCACCACAGGTGCTCGGCCCTGACCTCCAGCCTGGAACCAAGATCTCAAAAGCTCTAATCTCCACATCAAAGTCAAATTTGCTGCATCTTTTAGATGATAAAATCTTCAGCCAGAGTTGCAAAATTTTGAAATGCAGAGTTAAGTTCTGCAAATTTAGCAGTAGGTGGTGTGTCAAAAGAGGACATTTTCTTCCTTTGAGGAAGTGCTCACACCTTGTTGTTTTCCCCTAGTGTCATCAAGCAAAAACCTGATTGTTTTTCATTGCAATAGGATGGCACAATGAAGAAAAGTCATGTTCAGCCTCCTGGCAACACCATTGTCTTCTTCCCCTGGCTCTATGTATCCTGTGCTCACAAGCGAGCAAGCAAGCAAGTGAAGAACCGAAGCAGGGAGCAAGCCTTTTGTGTATGTGGAGAGGGGGCATGCATCTGGCTTTATTTTGTTTACTGATTTCTTCAGTATGTATTTTTCATTCTTTTTTTTTTTCCCCTGACCATTCAAAGTTTAGTTCAATTAAATACAATTAATTTTTACAGAGAGGTACTTTCAAGCCTATGTTAGAAATCCAAGAAAACAGAGAAAACTTAATCCAAACGCCTTTAATTAAAAGATGAAGTGCCAGAGACCAGGAGCAGTCATTCATTTTTACATGATTTAGCTTGTAGTAATAGAATAGCTAGAATCTTAGACTCTTGGTTCCAGTTAGAGACCTTAATTTGAAGAAAACCAACAAAACAGAAAGAAACCATCCAAGGCATATTCCCTCTTTCTTTCTCTATCACCTAACTAATAAGGACGTTCAGCTGGGTGAACAGAAAAAGCAGGGCAGATGACAGTATCCAGATCCTGTTTGTTTTTGCTGTGTGTTGGTCATATATTGCCTTTATGATGTTTAAGTAGGTTCCCTCTATGCCCACTTTCTGGAGAGTTTTTATCATAAATGGGTGTTGAATTTTTACAAAAGCTTTTTCTGCATCTATTGAAATGATCATATTGTTTATATTCTTATTTGTTAATATGGTGTATCACATTGATTAATTTGTGTATATTGAAGAATCCTTGCATCCCTAGGATAAATCCCACTTGATCATGGTATATGATTCTTTTAATGTGTTGTTGGATTCTGTTTGATAGTATTTTGTTGAGGATTATTACATCTATATTCATCAGTGATATTTGATATTGGTCTGTAATTTTCTCTTTTTGTAGTATCTTTGTGTGGTTTTGGTTATTTTTCATTCTTTATTTTCCAGCTTTATACATATATATATATATATATATATATATATATATATGATTTGGAAGAGTATATGTAAATAACAAAGTTAGATTTTTAAAATGTAATTTGATATTTTTACTTGGATCTTATGTCTCTTTAATAATGTATGACTGTTAATAAAACTTGGATTTTTGTCTACCACTTTATCACCCCATTCTGTTACCATTTTGCCTTTTCCATTATTCTTATCATATTTTTTCTTTTAGATTAATTATTTTTGTATTATTTTATTTTACCTTTCCTAATTGGATCTTATAAATTCTGTCTCTATTTTTTTAGAGTTTGTTTTAGAAAAATTAATTTATTAAAGCCAAAACAATCAACTTTTTCAAGTAATATGAGATTTTATTACACTTTCTTCATTGCATTTATATTTAAATACTTTGGTTTTGTGTAATTGAATTCTGTCATTTTTAATCAAACAACATTATTATTATTAATTTTTTACATAGTCAATGATGTTTAGTTTTAACAGAATATTCACCATTTCCTTTGTTCTTCATTCTTTCTAGTTTTACATAATTTACATTTAAAATCAATTTCCTTATGTATTTCATTGAGGATGCATAATTGGAAAACTCTGTACACATTGTTCAATTGACAAAAAAACAAAACACAACAACTATTAACTTTCTTTACCCATGTTTTTCCATGGGCATAGCATTCTAGGTTTTGTTTATTTTCTCTAAGTACTTTGGAATACTCATTCTTCCTACTTATGTTTTTCATGATTACCATTGCAAAATCAGCATGTCTTGTAGGTAGTTGTGTTTATTTGTTTGCTGTTTTTAAGATTAACTTTCTTAAAAGATAAGCTTGAAAATATTTGCATCAAAGATAGAAAAAAACTTTAAGGAATGACAAAGCAAACTTAAATATATATATATATATATATATATATATATACAATTTCTAAAGATATTAGATACAGTAACTAAAGTTATATATCTAATGGACAAATTTAACAGCATATTAAACACAACTGAAGAGAGAATTATTGTAAAATTATGAAAAGCAGTAGAGGTCTGTGAAAAGTTTTCAGAATATAGCAAAGAGACAAGAAAGTGGAATATGAAAGAAAACCTGAATTATATTGTGGATAAATATGTAAAACATGTTATATTGTTTACAGAAAAAAGAATGAGGAAACATTAATATTCAAATGCATTATGTCATGAAATGCCCCAGTCACCATGAGCTTGACAGACAACTGAGCTGAGATCTGGCACAGTCTGCCTGTAGTCTGGCACCATCCATAGGATCCCAGGGCCTCAAAATCAGGAGTGCAAGAAACTGGCCCTGGTCATCATTGGGCTACCATCCCTGAGACTACCTGGGCCACCCAGCCAGCTGTACCAGGATCCAGCCTCACCCAACAACAGACACCAGCCCCCACACAAAGCAGAAACTGGCAGCCAACTTCTCAGTGTACTAGCCCCACCTACCAGTACACCCATTGTATCAGAACCACCACAAGAGAAGGGACCACCCATCTCACATAAGAAACAACTCTAGATCATATGGCTTTGATAACCAAAGGAGAGTGTACTTCTGGGCCCCATAGGACATATCCCACATAAGGCTAATATTGAGAAATGCAACAAACCTAGCTAATACATACATATAAACACAAAAATTTTGCCAAAATGAGGCAACAACATAATATGTTTCAAATAAAAAGATAAAAATCTAGAAGAAGAAATAAATTAAATGGAGATAAGCAATCTACCTGATAAAGAGTTCAAGGTAGTAATTATGAAGACGCTTAATGAACTCAGGGGAAGAATGGATGAACACAGTGAAAAGCTTAACAAAGAGTTAGAAAATATAAAGAAAAAAATACATTAGAAGAAAACAACAGTAGACTAAATGATGTTGAAGAACAACAGATCAGTGAAGTGAAAGACAGAGGAGTGGAAATCGCTGAAACTGAAGGGAAAAAAATTTGAAAAACAAATGAGGACAGATTAAGAAATTTCTGGGACAACATCAAGCTCACTAATAATTGTATTATAGGGGTTTGAGAGGGAGAAGAGTTAGAGAAAGGGACAGAAGATATATTTGAAAAAATAATAGGTGAAAATTTCCCTAACCTGGGAAAAGAAACATATATTGAGGTCTAGGAAGTGCAGTGAGTCCCATAGAATATCAACCTAAAGAGGATCACATCAAAACATATTTTATTTAAAATGGCAAAAATTAAAGATAAAGAGAGTATTTAAAAGCAACAAGGGAAAAACAACTAGTAAAACATTGCAGCCCAGAAGGAAGTGGCATGATACATTTAAAGTGACGAAAGGAGAAAGTCTACAACCAAGAATACTGTACCCAGCAAAACTAACATTCAGATTTGTAGGTGAGATAAAGAATTTTACAGACAAGCAAAAGCTAAGTGTTCATTCAGCGCCACTAAAGTAGCTTTACCAGAAACGTTAAAGGACTTCTCTAAGTAAAAAAAAAAAAAAAAAAAAAAAAAAAAAACACACAAATAAAAATATGAAAGCTACAAAAGGAAACTCTCATTGACAAAAGAAAATTTATAGTAAAGGTAGTAGATCACTCACTTATAAAGCTAGTAAGATGGTTAAAAATGCAAAAAGAGTAAAATCACCTATATTCACAATAAGTAGTTAAGGGTTATACAAAACAAAACATATAAAATGTGATGCCAGGGCTTCCCTGGTGGCACGGTGGCTAAGAATACAGTTGCCAATGCAGGGGACATGGGTTTGAGCCCTGATCCAGGAAGATTCCACATGCTATGGAGCAACTAAGCCCGTGTGTCAAAACTACTGAGCCCGCATGCCACAACCACCAAAGCCCATGTGCCTAGATCCCATGCTCTGCAACAAGAGAAGCCACAGCAATGAAGAGTAGCTCCCCTGCCCATCACTGCAACTAGATAAATTCCACACTCGATACCCAATACAACCAAAAATAAATAAATAAAATCTATCTTAAAAAATATATATATGATGCAAAAACCAATACACATGTGTGGGTGTTTGTAAAAATGCAGGGTTGTTAGAATGTGTTCAAACTTAAGAGATCATCAATTTAAAATTCAAAAATAAAATAATCAATTTAAAGATTTATATATTAAGAAATGTGAGCCTCAAGGTACCAAAAACCAACAATCTATAATAGACACACACACACACACACACACACACACATACACACACACGAGAAAGGAAAACCAACAGAACAGAAAACATAGTCATCAAATCACAAGGGAAGAGAGCAAAAGAGAAAGCAAAGAACAAAAAGGACTACAGAAATAATCAGAAAACAATTAACAAAATGGCAACAAGTACATATCTTTCAGTAATTATTTTAAATGTAATATGACTAAATGCTCCAATCAAAAGGCATAGAAAAACTGAATGGATACAAAAACAAGACCCATGTATATGTTGCCTAAAAGACACTCACTTCACAACTAAAGACACACAAACTGGTGTTGGGGGGGCAATATTCCATGCAAATGAAAGCTAGTGTAACAATACTTATATCAGACAAAATAGACTTTAAAACAGACTGTAACAAGAGACAAGAGAAAAAGAGGTGATGAACATTACATATTACAAGTGATAAAGGGATTGATCCAACAGGAAATTGTAACAATTTTAAATATATATGCACCTAACATAGGTGTACCTAAATACATAGAGTAAATACTAACAAATGTAAAGGGGAAAACTGACAGTAACACAATAATAGTAAGGAACTCCAACACCCTCTTACATCAATTGACATGTCATCCATAGAGAAAATCAGTAAGAAAACACTAGCTTCAAATGACACATTTGAACAAATGGACTTAGTAGATATATGTAGAACATTCCATTCAAAGCAACAGTATATACATTCAGATGCACATGTAACATACTTCAAGCCATATCACATGCTAGGACACAAAACAAGTCTCAATGAATTTAAGAACATTGAATTATATCAAGGATCTTTTCCAACCATAACAGTGTGAGACTGGAAATAAATTATTTAAAAAACCCTACAAACACATGGAGGCCAAACAATATGATACTAAGAAAATAATAGGTCATTGAATAAACCAAAAAGAAAATCAAAAATACCTGGAAACAAATGAAAATGGAAATACAGTAATCCAAAATCTGCAGGATGCAGCAAAAGCAGTTCTCAGAAGGAAGTTTAGAGCAATATAAGCCTACCTAGGGAAAAAAGAAAAATCTTAATCAACCTAAATTTACAACTAAAGGAACTAGGAAAAGAAGCAAAAGCAAATCTCAAAGTTAGTAACAGAAAATAAATAAATAAATAAATAAAGATCAGAGCACAAATAAATGAAATAGAGACTTAAACATAAATAGAAAATATCAATGAAACTAAGAGCTGGTTCTTTGACAAGAAATAAAAAATTGATAAACTTTTAGTCATACTCATCAAGAAAAGAAATGACCAAAATAAATATAAAAATAAAGATGAAATTGACCCTTGCATTTGTGAAATACATTTTCACTCTTATTTATAGTTAGAGAAACACATTTAAAATAACACTGTGATATGACTTATTACATTTTAGTCCAAAAAAATTAAAAGGAAGAGAACACATTCTGTTGTCAAAGATGGGAAAGAATCAGTCATGCTTAATATATGGCTGTTTGGTAGAAAAATTGATACATCCTTTTAGTAGGCAAAATGGCAATACCAAACAACTTACCCTATTAACTCTTTGTCCCAGAAATCCTACCTCTAGGTATCTCATATGAATATATAACTCTACAAATATGAATATATATATATATATATATAATTTCTTACAGCATTATTTGCAATTACAGTATTGTAACAACCTTAAATGTCCATCATTAAAGAGTGTTTGAATATAATATAGTCACACACTGGAATACAATGATGCTGTAGCAAAAAGCATAAAGAATATCTCTATGAAACAGATATTGAGTGAGTTCCAAACATTTGTGTAAGTAAGGAAAAATACCCATAAAATAAAATAGCATTCTTCATTTGCAAAATATATAAAAAATACATAGGCATCCGATTATTCATAAAACAGCAATACAGGAAGGATATTCCAAAAACTAAAGAGACTTATTGCTTCCAGGTGGATGGGAACAAAAGAGGTGGAAAAAAAGGGTGAGGGATTAGTACAGCAGATGAAGAGCACTTGAGACTTATCTGATTACATCTTTTTGTATAGCTGTTATTCCTAGAAGGAAAATTAATGTTTAATACCTATTTCATAGGTCTCCAAATAAACAATGAAATCTAACCAGAAGGTAGTAGTAGTAGTAGTAGTAGTAGTAGGGTGGGGTGGAAAGGAGCAGTCAAAAGGCAATATAAACTCCAGACTGGTTACAGTGAGGATAAAGACAAATGGAACAGTACATAAATGCAGCTATGTAGTCATGTATTTCTCATGGGAATATAAGTTAGCAATCATGAAACTAATTAATTTGTAGATTAAAATTCAAAAAGTAAGTATATCAACCATAATAAGGTCAGGTTTCTCTCTGTTGGAGAAAGAAGTTACAAAGAAGGAAAGAAAGGGCTAAAAGTAACCCTGTGCAGAAAAATTACAAGATTACCCTGGAGCATCCTGCAGTACCAGAAAGTATGAAAGTCTCAAAAAGAAGAGGCACTTGTTTAAACAATATAAGAAACACCCTGAAGAAGCTGCTAATGACCAAACCTGGAACACTTTGAGCAATGAAATTGAAGAGTAAGAATGGAACTTTAATCCAAAGAAAAAAATAAATATTATGAGTCCATTCTAATATAAACAAATAATTAAAAGAATAAGTAAATAGGAGAGAAAATTTAATTCCTTCTTACAGCAAATTTCTTATTAACTTATGTAGAAAGGAAACATTAAGCAGAGAGGGCAGACAGCAGAAACAAGAAGAACTACAATCCTGCAGGCTGCGGAACAAAAACCACATTTAAAGAAAGATAGACAAGATGAAAAGGCAGAGGGCTATGTACCAGATGAAGGAACAAGACAAAACCCAAGAAAAACAACTAAATGAAGTTGAGATAGGCAACCATCAAGAAAAATAATTCAGAATAATGATAGTGAAGATGATCCAGAACCTTGGAAAAAGAATGGAGGAAAAGATTGAGAAGACACAAGAAATGTTTAACAAAGACCTAGAGGAATTAAAGAACAAACAAACAGAGTTGAACAATACTATAACTGAAATGAAAAATACACTAGAAGGAATCAATAGCAGAATAACTGAGGCAAAAGAACGGATAAGTGACCTGGAAGACAGAATGATGGAATTCACTACTGCGGAAGAGAATAGAGAAAAAACAATGGAAAAAATGAAGACAGCCTAAGAGACCTCTGAGACAACTTTAAGCACAACAACAGTTGGATTATATGGGTCCCAGAAGGAGAAGGGAGAGAGAAAGGACCCAGGAAAATATTTGAAGAGATTATAGTTGAAAACTTACCTAACATGAGAAAGGAAATAGCCACCCAAGTCCAGGAAGCGCAGTGAGTCCCATACAAGATAACCCAAGGAGAAACATGCCGAGACACATAGTAATCAAACAGACAAAATTTAAAGACAAAGAAATATTATTGAAAGCAGAAAGGGAAAATTGACAAATAACATACAAGGGAACTCCCATAAGGTAAACAGCTGATTTCTCAGCAGAAACTCTACAAGCCAGAAGGAAGTGGAATGACATATTTAAATTGATGAAAGGGAAGAACCTACAACCAAGATTACTCTAACTGGCAAGGATCTCATTCAGATTCAATGGAGAAATTAAAAGCTTTATGGACAAGCAAAAGCTAAGATAATTCAGCACCAACAAACCAGCTCTACAACAAATGCTAAAGGAACTTCTCTAAGTGGGAAAAACAGAGAAGAAAAGGACCTACAAAAATGAACCCATTATGGGCTTCCCTGGTGGCGCAGTGGTTGGGGGTCCGCCTGCCAGTGCAGGGGACGCGGGTTCGTGCCCCAGTCCGGGAGGATCCCGCATGCCGCGGAGCGGCTGGGCCTGTGGGCCGTGGCCTCTGGGCCTGCGCGTCCGGAGCCTGTGCTCCGCAACGGGAGAGGCCTCAGCAGTGAGAGGCCTGCATACTGCAAAAAAAAAAAAAAAAAAAAAAAAAAAAAAAAAAAAAAAAAAAATGAACCCATTACAAATAAGAAAATTGTAATAGGAACATATATATTGATAATTACCTTAAAGGTGACTGGATTAAATGCTCCAACCAAAATACTTAGGCTTGCAAAATGGAAACAAAAACAAGAACCATATATATACTGTCTACAAGAGACCCACTTCAGACCTAGGGACACATAGAGACTGAAAGTGAGGAGATGGAAAAATGTATTCTATGCAAATTGAAATCAAAAGAAAGCTGGGATAGCAATACTCATATCAGATAAAATAGACTTTAAAATAAAGAACGTTACAAGAGCCAAGGAAGGGCACTATATAATGATCAAGATCTCAATCCAAGAAGAAGATATAACAATTATAAATATATATGCACCCAAAATAGTAGCACCTCAATACATAAGACAACTGCTAACAGCTATAAAAGAGGAAATCGATAGTAACAAAATAATAGTGGGGGACTTTAACAACTCACTTACACCAATGGACAGATCATCCAAAATGAACATAAATAAGAGAAGCTTTAAATGACACAATAGACCAGATAGACTTAATTGATATTTATAGGATATTCCATCCAAAAACAGCAGATTACACTTTCTTCTAAAGTGAACATAGAATATTCTCAAGGATAGATCATATCTTGGGTCAAAAATCAAGCCTCAGTATATTTAAGAAAATTGAAATCATATCAAGAATCTTTTCTGATCACAACACTATGAGATTACAAATCAGTTACAGGGGAATAATGTAAAAAGCACAAACACATGGAAGCAAAACAATATGTTACTAAATAACCAAGAGATCACTGAAGAAATCAAAGAGGAAATCAAAAAATACCTTGAGACAAATGACAATGAAAAATGATGATCCAAAACCTATGGGATGCAGCAAAAGCAGTTCTAAGAGGGAAGTTTACCACAATAGAATCCTACCTCAAGAAAAAAGAAATATCTCAAATAAACAATCTAACTTTAAATTTAAAGGAACTTGAGAAAGAAGAAGAAACAAAACCCGAAGTTAGCAGAGGAAGATCAGATCAGAAATAAATGAAAAATAAATGAAGGAAACAATAGCAAAGATCAAAAATAGTAAAAGCTGGTTCTTTGAGAAGATAAATAAAATTGATAAACCATTAGCCAGACTCATTAAGAAAAAGAGAGAGAGGACTCAAATCAATAAAATTAGAAATGAAAAAGGAGAAATTACAACAGACATCAAAGAAATACAAAGGATCCTAAGAGACTACTACAACAACACTATGCCAATAAAATGGACAACCTGGAAGAAATGGACAAATTCTTAGAAAGGTATAGCCATCCAACACTGAACCAGGAAGAAATAGAAAATATTAACAGACCAATCACAAGTAATGAAATTGAAACTGTGATTAAAACTCTTACAAAAACCAAAAGTCCAGGACCAGATGGCTACACAGGTGAATTCTAACAAACATAAAGAGAAGAGCAAACACCCATCCTACTCAAACACTTCCGAAAAATTGCAGAGGATGAAACCCTCCCAAATTTATTCTATGGAGCCACCATCACCCTGACAACAAAACGAGATAAAGATACTCCCCCCCAAAAAAATTATAGCTCAATATTATTGATCAATATAGATGCAAAAATCCTCAACATAATACTAGCAAACAGAGTCCAACAACACATTAAAGGAATCATACACCATGATCAAGTGGGATTTCATGATCAAATGGGATTTATTCCAGGGATGCAAGGATTCTTCCATATACGTAAATCAAGCAATGTGATACACCATATTAACAAATTGAAGAATAACAACCATATGATCATCTCAATATATTTAGAAAAAGCTTTTGACAAAATTCAACACCCATTTATGATAAAAACTCTCCAGAAAATGGGTATTGAGGGAACCTACATCAATAAAATAAAGGCCATATACGACAAACACACAGCAAACATCATTCTCAAAGGTGAAAAACTGAAAGCATTTCCTCTAAAATCAGGAACAAGATTAGGATGTCCACTCTCACCACTATTATTCAACATAGTTCTGGAATCCCTATCCATGACAATCAGAGAAGAAAAAGAAATAAAAAGAATACAAATTAGAAAGAAGAAGTAAAACTGTCACTGTTTGCAGATGACATGATACTATATATAGAGAATCCTAAAGATGCCACCAGAAAACTACTAGAGCTAATCAATGAATTTGTTAAAGTTGCAGAATACAAAGTTAATGCACAGAAATTTATTGCATCTCTATACACTAATGCTGAAAAATCTTAGAGAGAAATTAAGGAAACACTCCCATTTACCATTGCAACAAAAAGAATAAAATACCTGGTAATAAACATACTTAGGGAGACAAAGATCTGTATGCAGAAAACTATAAGAAACTTATTAAGGTAATTAAAGACAATACAATCATATGGAGAGATATACCATGTTCTTGGATTGGAAGAATCAATACTGTGTAAATGACTATACTACCCTAAGAAATCTACAGACTCAATGCAATCCCTATCAAATTACCAATGACAATTTTTACAGAACTACAACAAAAAAATCTTAAAATTTGTATGGAGACACAAAAGACTCAATAGCCAAAGCAGTCTTGAGGGAAAAAAACAGAGCTGGAGGAATCAGACTCCCTGACTTCAGACTATACTACAAATCTACAGTAATCAAGACAGTATGGTCCTGGCACAAACACAGGAATAGAGATCAACAGAACAGGACAGAAAGCTTAGAGATAAACTCATGCACCTATGGTCAACTAATCTATGACAAAGGAGGCAAGGATATACAATGGAGTAAAGACAGTCTCTTCAATAAGTGGTCCTGGGAAAACTGGACAGCTACATGCAAAAGAATGAAATTAGACCACTCCCTAACACCATACACAAAAATAAACTCAAAATGGATTAGAGACCTTAATATAAGAACGGACACTCTAAAACTCTTAGGGGAAAACACAGGAAGAACACTCTTTGACATAAGTCACAGCAAGATCTTCTTTGATCCACCTCCTAGGGTAATGGAAATAAAACCAAAAATAAACAAATGGGACCTAATGAAACTTAAAAGCTTTTGAAAAGCAAAGTAAACTACAAATAAGAAAAAAAGACAACCCTTAGAATGGGAGAAAATATTTGCAAATGAATCAATGGACAAATGCTTAATCTCTAAAATATATAAACAGCTCATGCAGCTCAATATTAAAAAAAAAAAAACAACCTTATCCAAAAATGGGCAGAAGACCTAAATAGACATCTATCCAAAGAAGACATACAGATGGGCAAGAAGTACATGGAAAGCTGCTCAACGTCACAACTTATTAGAGAAATGCAAATAAAAACTACAATGAGGTATCACCTCACACCAGTTAGAATGGGCATCATCAAAAAATCTACAAACAACAAATGCTGGAGTGGGTGTGGACAAAAGGGAACACTCCTGCACTGTTAGTGGGAATGTAAATTGATCCAGCCACTATGGAGAACAGTATGGAGATTTCTTAAAAATAGAATTACCATGTGACCTAGCAATCCAAATTCTCTGGGCATATACCCAGAGAAAGCCATAATTCAAAAAGACACATGCACCCCAATGTTCCTTTCAGCACTATTTACAATAGCCACATCATGGAAACAACCTAAATGCCCATCGACTGATGAATGTATAAAGAAGATGTGGCACATATATACAATGGAATATTACTCAGCCATAAAAAAGAACGAAATTGGGTTATTTGTAGAGATATGGATGGATCTAGAGACTGTCATACAGAGTGAAGTAACTCAGAGAGAGAAAAACAAATATTGTATATTAACGCATATATGTGTAACCTAGAAAAATGTACAGATGAACCGATTTGCAGGGCAGGATTTGAGTCACAGATATAGAGCACAAATATATGGACACCAAGGGGGAAAGGTGACGGGGAGTTGTGGTGGTGGGATGAATTGGGAGATTGGGATTGACATATATACACTAATATGTATAAAATGTATAACTAATATGAAACTGCTGTATAAAAAATAAATACAGTAAAATTCAAAAATTCAGAAAAACAAAGAAAACATTAAGTAATAGCAGAGTTATAGTTATTGATAAGGTCCCTTAATGGATTCTAAAATTAGTGGGTAAAAGTTTGAGGAGAAACAAGTCTTGTATATTCTCAAGTTGTCTGTCCCCCAATATTTTTACCTAGAAAGGGAAAATGTGTATTTTATAATGCAGAAACTCAGACAGGCAGAAGAAAGAAAATGATAAAAGTTAACATCACCAAAAGTAAGACAATGATTTCATGAATCCCTTGGTAGATGCACTGAGACCACATTATCATTTCTGTGTTAATTTTGCCAAGTATGCATAACTTCTATCTAATTTTAAGAATATGTCACACAAACACTAATTGAGGGACATTCTACAACAATAATTGACAAATATTCTTCAGCAACATGAAAGAAAAGAAATTACTGAGGAAATATTATATGTTAGAGGTGACAAATAAGAAATAACTTCTAAATGTGATGTGATATCCTCAAACAGAAAAAGAACACTAGTGAAAAAGTGGTAAAATTTGAACAGGAGATAACAGTATGTTAATAGTGTACTGATGTTATTTCCTTGTTTGGATACTTTCATATTTATATAGGGTGTTAGTATAAGAAGTAGCTGTGTGAGGCATAATAAGCACTTGTTAACTATTTCTACAACTTTTCTATAAGCCTAAAATTAGTTTAACATGAAAAGTGAAAAAAACTATTATTTTCATATATGGGTCACATTTTTTGATTTATCAACTTGCCATTTTTTGTTTTACCTCCTCACTCAGAACATTTTTCCTGTACCTTGTCATTTTTAGTTCTTTGATTTAATTACAAAAGTTAAATGCCTATAAAAATCTGAAACACAAAATATATGAATTAAAATGAGAAAGTCTTCTACAACTTCCCAGAGCTTCTATCTAGAAGGAAAATTGTCTTTGAAGTATTTCTTTATTCTGCTTATGAACCATTCATTCTAGAACATATAAAATATGTCTCCATGGTGTTTTATTATTAACTAAAAAAATATTATTAGCTTGCTTTGCTAGTATGAACTATTTATGAATGATAAAGGTAGAAAGACAACCTTGACAGGTTTAAAATACCTGGAACTGTTCCACTTAAATATATAATTATTAAGATTTAATTTAGTCCCACCTGATTCCTTTTGGACATTTATCCTAAAATAGAAAGCACAAGAATAGGTTCTAGTTTTGCAATTTATTTGCTGTTTTATCTTGAATAAGTTGTTCAAGTGCTGTATTTCTCAATTTACCTGCCAAGAGAATAGGTAAATTCTCACCTGTCTTTTACCTCTAAAATGTTATAATTCCACCATGAATGCTTAAAAATATAATTTCAAATAATGGGAAAGATGGGTGGAGGACATACTCTTCTGGAGGATAATTTGCCAATCTCTGAGATCATGTTTCTGGCTAATCCTATGCTTATTTTTTCCATTTAAATTTCTCAGTATGTTTTCCTAGATTCCAAACATAGCAGACTTGTTAAGATACTGGACTCCAGAGTCAGAATGTCTGTTTTCAAGTGAGACTCTGAGATTTCCTACCTATGTGAACTTGAGCAAGTTACCTAAGCCCTCTGTACCTGTTTCCTCACATGAGGATAACAATTATACTTTCTCCATAGTGGATTTATGAGGATCAAATGAGTCATAGTGGGTAAAAACTTAGAACACAGAATGCCTGGTATCTCATAAGTATTATACAGGGCTTCTTAACTAAAATGCATTAATTCATTCTGGATTTGGTGTAGTTACAGTGGTTCATATACTAATGTAAGGATATGATGTTATTTTTGCTCTCAGAAAAGAAAAAAAAACCAGAGAAATCAGAGTGTCTTGAATAAGATTTAATTAAGAGTAAGTTTTATGTTTTTTTCTCTATGTTTGTGTCTCTATTTTGGCTTTGCAACTGGTTGCATCTGTACCTTTCTTCTAGATTACCCATATATGTCTTAATGTACAATATTTATTTTTCTCTTTCTGACTTACTTCACTCTGTATGACAGTCTCTAGGTCCATCCACATCTCTACAAATGACCCAATTTCATTTTCCTTTTTTATGGCTGAGTAATATTCCATTGTATATATGTACCACATATTCTTTTATCCATTAATCTCTCAGTAGACATTTAGGTTGCTTCCATGTACTGGCTATTGTAAATAGTGTTACAATGAACACTGGGGTGCATGTCTTTTTGAATTATGGTTTTCTCAGGATATATTCCCAGTAGTGGTATTGCTGGGTCATATGGTAGTTCTATTTCTAGTTTTTTAAGGAATCTCCATACAGTTCTCCATAGTGGCTGTATCAATTTACCTTCCCACCAACAGTGCAAGAGGGTTCCCTTTTCTCCACACCCTCTCCAGCATTTGTTGTTTGTAGATTTTTTGATGATGGCCATTCTGACTGGTGTGAGGTGATACCTCATTGTAGTTTTGATTTGCATTTATGTATAAAATAGATAACTAATGAGAACGTGCTCTATAGCACAGGTAACTCTACTCAATGCTCTGTAATGATGTAAATGGGAAGGAAAACCAAAAAAGTGGGGATATATGTATAGCTGATTCAATTCACTATGCAGCAGGAACTAACACAACATTGTAAAAAACTATACCCCCAAATAAAACAAAAAAGAGTAAGTTATGATACTTTTAAGAAATTAGTTGTGTTTCTAGAAAATTACAGTAAAGGCATAAAATTTATCATGGATTCCCCAAAGAACAAACTCCATCACAAGATGAAGAAGTGGAATACTTCAGGGAAGTATTATAATCTTCAGGGAAGATTATGTTTATTATGTTTATTATTATTATTTTTTTTTGATGCACTGGTGATCTGGTCACAGACTGTCAGTGGCCATTTGAGAACTGGCAGCTCTTTCCTCCACTTCGTTCTCCATTGTCATTGTTATTGACATTGTTATAATTTATATTCATCTGATTATCAGAGTGTGGAGACTGGCATGTCCAGGAGAACTGGGTTGAGCACAAGAGCTGCTTCTGAAGTGAGATAAACAAACAGCAAACAAAAAGACTTTTTGATTCAGCAGTTCCCCAAAGTGTATGATTCATATATGAGTCATTCTCATGAAGTGGATATAATTCCCATTTACAAAGTCAGAAATGAAAATAAAGTTGTTTATAATTTAGCAGACAGAAGAATGGGATGAAATATCTAGCTCAAGAGGATCCTTCTGAAAGTGGATTTCTAGCAGAAAATTTTCACCCTTCTAAGCATAGAGATGCAAATATTACCTTCCATAAGCTAATCAAGACTTTTTTTTTGGCAAGAAAACAAAGGAAAACCAGCCTAATCCTGAGTAAACCTGCCTTTTTCTTACTTATTTTGTCTCATAGGTAAAGCAGATTGCAATGTTTAACTCTCTAATATATGCAATGAAAGATTTCAGTGATACCGTCAAGCTGACTATTTAGCCACTCAACTCCTTTCATATTATATATATTGCTACACACTGTCGCTTGAGATTACTCTGTGCAAGAAAGCTTTGCTAGGACAGAGTAATTTGATGAATGTCAAAGCCAAATGTATACAGAGAGATATAGATATAAGGGATGGGGCCAATCTGATTTCTATTTGACTCCAACACAAATCATATTTCCAACACATTTCAATGAATCACCATTAGATGCCAGGCTGGCAGACATGACATATTCTGGACATGGTTAGGAAGATAGATTTGGGGTATTTCAGACATGGCTCCTTGAACAGCTTGTTGTTTGGAAAAAAAAAAAATCAGTGAGTACCATACTGTATTATTTCTGCAGTGAGAGTGTGGCATGGACATATATACACTGCCAAACGTAGGGTGGATAGCTAGTGGGAAGAAGCCACATGGCACAGGAAGATCAGCTAGGTGGTTTGTGACCACTTAGAGGGGTGGGATAGGGAGGGTGGGAGGGAGGGAGACACAAGAGGGAAGAGATATGGGAACACATGTATATGTATAACTGATTCACTTAGTTGTAAAGCAGAAACTAACACACCATTGTAACACAATTATACCCCAATAAAGATGTTAATAAATAAATAAATATATATATTTAAATAAAAATTGCATTATATCTAGTGTCTCAATGAAAACATTGCTGTCTTTGTGGACATGGGCCATCATTCGTGATATATTTTTTTCATATTTCTAGGATAGATTTTAGGTAAGTTCATAGAGAGAAGGTTTCTGCTTCATGAGAGTATTTATTTAGGACTGGGTTGGGGAGCAACCATAGGAGAGCTCACCTTTATCTGTGCCATGTGGGAAAGGGCTCTTCAAGTATATACTTTGTGCCTGTGTAACCTGCTTTGCATGAAAAGGAGAAAAGGACTTGCAAGTAGCATGACACTCTTGGACTCTATGGGTTGGCTGAGTTATTGGCCTAAGTCACAATCTTCAGTTTATACCTCTTTGGATACAAGGTGTCCCATCTCCAATATTGAGGTCATTCTTCTGGAACAGCAGTGGGCAGATGAGGCAGGGTCACTAAGATACTGAGAGAGCTTAAAGAGTCCTCAACTTAAGATTATTTATTGCTACCAATTACCTTTTATGTATGATGCCTAAATTTTGAAAAAATAAATATTTTTACATAAAATTATTTACATATACCTCTTTGAATAAGTGTTTTTGATATACCTCAATTGAATTTTATCCAAAGAATGCAATATGTTTAACTTTATGATCTAACCTCATCACTCTTCTTACTGATTCTACCTTCTTTTTTTTTTTTTTTTTTTTTTTAATTAGCTTTCTTAACTAAGGATATCATCAACTCGCAAAGTATGGAAATTGTATCTAGGAAACTGAGTATGAAAATTGCATTGTAGTATTACGATATGGAATGGACTCTTTGGAAGGACCTTGGCAACCCCTATGTGAAATCCTTTATTTTATAAGTGAGGAAACTGATACAAGAGTGATTTTTACCTCAGTCACAAAGTTATTGAAGGAATTGACTAGACTAGGTTTCCACATACTTCTGCTGAATTCACATAGCACATGGTTGTTCTGAGAGAGAATTTTATAGGTATATCACCATGAATGTAGAATTACAGTCTTCCAACCCATACACCTTGTCTCTCTCCAACTCTCAAACCTGGAAATTCAGGAAAATCTAAGCCCTTTTGGAACCCCTAAAAGGATGTCTATATTATTCACTATAAAAGGGAAGAGGTAAAATTAGTAATATTAGTTGATCAGTTTATGCATGTAGACAGTGTAGAATTTTAAAGCCTGGATTCCAGACTAGATTGCCTGGTTCAAATCACAGCTCCAGCAAGTTGTATAACATGCTCTTCATGAGTTTTCTCATCTGTAAAACTGAAGTTATAATAGCACCTAATTTAGTAGGGTTATTGTGAAGTTTAAATGAATTAAGGTAGACATGAACATCTATATAAAGCATGTAAAACAGTACCTCATCTATAATTAGTGCTATAAAGTGTTAGTTGTCATTATTACTATCCAGTTGCTTGGAGCTGTAGGAGAAAACACAGTAAAGCCTTTTGTCATGTAGGTGACTAGATAGAACCAAATTTCTTCGGACTTCTCTCCCAACATGTTTTTCTCTCCACATGTAGCATGTTCTTTTCTTTTTGTTCTTTTCTCCTAGAACAGCTGTTTCTTCTCCTTTTGCCTCTTTACCTCATTAACTCTTCCTCATTCTTCATGACACAGTTTGAGTGCACCTCCTCTAGGAGCCTCTACCTAATTTGTACAGCTCTCTTAAAATCTTATGCTCATCTTAATCATATTTCTGGGTAATTTCATGTACCAAACTATATCAAAATAAGCTGTTTTCTTGTCTACCTTCCTCTAACAACCTGCAAGTGCCTATGTTCAGTGTTATAATTATTTTTATATCCCCGCCTACCACAGTGCTCAGCACATATTAGGTGCTCAAAAATATCTTTTAAACCGAGTTGAACAAGCATCAAGCACATTTCTATTTATCTTAACATGATGGTTAATGAAGGAAAGGAATATGTTGAAATACAGAGGGAATGACATCTGAAGAGGAATTAAACTGAAGAACCAAGAGAAAAAGTGTGTGATTGATTTTGGTCCAGAAGGTCTGACCCAACTCTCAGCTTAAATATGTATTTGAAATACAGACCTTGCATATCACAGGTTAATATATGCAAAATAGAAATATAACACTAAAAGGATCTTGCATTTAGGTTTTTAATCCAGTTTGAGTTTATTTTTGTGTATGATGTTAAAGTGTATTCTAATTTTATTTTTTTTTTACATGTAGTTGTCTAGTTTTCCATCACCATTTATTGAAGAGAGACTGTCTTTCTTCCATTGTATAGTCTTGCCTCCTTTGTTGCAGATTAACTGACCATAGGTGTGGGTTTATTTCTGGGCTTTCTATCCCATTTCATTGATCTATATTTCCGTTTTTGTGCCAGTATCATACTGTTTTGATGACTGTAGCATTGCAGTATAGTCTGAAGTCTGGGAGCCTAATTTATCCAGCTCTGTTTTTCTTTCTCAAGACTGCTTTGGCTATTCAGGGTCTTTTGTGTCTCCAAGACCTAAACGTAAGACTGGTTACAATAAAATTCTTAGAGAAAAACATAGGCAGAACAATCTCTGACATAAATTGCAAGAATATATTTTTTGATACATCTCCTAAGTAAAAGAAATAAAAATAAACAAATGAAACCTAATCAACTCAAAAGCCTTTGCACAACAAAGGAAACCATAAACAAAATGAAAAGACAAGCCACAGAATGGGAGAAAATATTTGTAAACTGTGTGACTGGCAAAAGATTAGTCTCCAAAATTTATAAACAGCTCATGTGGCTCAATATCTTAAAAACAAACAATTCAATCAAGAAATGGCCAGAAGACCCAAATAGCCATTTCTCCAAAGAAGACATACAGATAGCCACGAGGTACATGAAAAGATGTTCAACATTGCTAATTATTAGAGAAATGCAATTCAAAACTACAATGAGATATCAACTCACACCTGTCAGAATGGTGACCATCAAAAATCTACAAAAAATAAATGCTGGAGAGGGTGTAGAGAAAAGGGAACCCTTCTGCACTGTTGGTTGGAATGTAAAGTTATACAGCCACTATGGAGAACAGTATGGTGGTTTCTTAAAAAAAACGAAAAATAGAACTATGAGCAATCCCACTCCTGGGCATGTATCCAGAGAAAAACGTGGTTCAAAGGGATACATGCACCCCAGTTTTCATTGCAGCACTGTTTACAATAGCCAAGACATGGAAACAACCTAAATATCCATCAGCAGAGGAATGAATAAAGAAGATGTGGCACATATATACAATGGAATATTACTCAGCCATAAAAAAGGATGAAATAATGCCATTTGCAGCAACATGGATGGACCTGGAGATTATCATACTAAATGAAGTCAGACAGAGAAAGACAAATGTATTTTGTCTTTATCAGGGTGGGAAGAGTTGTGGGGAGGGATAGACTGTGAGCTTAAGATTGACATGTATACACTGGTACATTTAAAATAGATAACCAATAAGGATGTACTGTATAACACAGGGAACTCTGCTTAATATTCCATAATAACGTAAATGGGAAAATAATTTTAAAAAGAATAGCTTCATGTATATATGCAACTGAAGCACTTTGGTGTACACCTTAAACTAACACAACATTGTTAATCAACTATACTCCAATAAAAATAAAATAAAATAAAATAAAAACTAAAAGAATCAAACAATCAATACATAAATATATAAACACAATAACACCAAGAATGTGTCCATTTGAGAGAGATGAAAGGAACTGGATCAATATCTAGAAGTATCTGGTGGCACTTGATATAAAAAGATTTAAGAATATATTTATGGTTGATTTAATGGAATAATTTGATATTTGGTAACTTATAATTACCAAAGGGGAAAGTGGGGGCAGGGGTAAATTAAGAGGTGGGTATTAACATATACCCACTACTGTGTATAAAATAGATAACCAACAAGGACTTACTGAATTGTAGTACCATATAAAGGAAAATAATCTGAAAAAGAACATATATACATGTATAACTGAATCACTGTGCTGTACACCTAAAACTAACATGATATACTGTAAATGAACTATGCTTCAATAAAATAATAATAATAATAAAAATAAAAGATAATATACTTAACCATTGATGTAATGGATTATAAAATAATATAATTTTTTCAGGTTTCATGATCGGTATTCATTTATTCATCCACTCCATAAACTTTTATTTGTTGTGCACTAGATGCCAATTGCTGTACTCTGTACTACATATACTCATATCAACATTTGGAAAAGGTCTTTGTCGAAAACTACTGTCAGGCAAATCAAGGCCAGAAGCACATGGGAAAGAATCTTTTATACCTTGGCAGGATAGCCTGATCCTAAGCCTTTTCTTTCTCTGATCTTCTTGGCTGTCTGTTTTAGATATTATTTTTGTAAATGAATAAACAAACATCTGTTTGTGCAATTCCATTGGGAAATAAAAGCATTAATAATTCAGATTTCTATCACAGTTTTGCTAATAGTCAGAAATACTGTAGATAGAAGTTTATATCCACTAGATGTTGGTCAGCTTTCAGAAAAATATGCAAGTATATATACAATTTAACTAACACACCTTGAATTTAGGGTTCCTGCTTTCCACAAAGCATGAATCAGTATAGCAGTGGTAGAACTGATGAGTTAGGTTACTTAGAATCTTGAGCATATCTACCATTCATGACCTGCCCTTGAGTCCACACTATCTTTTTAGACTCTTCTTACTTCATGTGTTTATGCCTTTGTTAATCCAATGACTTTGTAATATCTTGAAAATGAAATTATTTCTTTGGCTTTTCTTGGCTGACCTAGAATGGGTTTGGGCATAGAGTACATATATTTTTGTATGGATTGAATAGCCATTAAAAGTACTTCTGTGGTAAGATATGTAGAGAGATGGAGGGAAAGTCTGTACAATCCAGAGAGACAGGGTTAAGCACCAAGCCATATGGATGAGGAATATTACTCAAGTGCTCTGGGGCTAAGGGGGTGTGTGTGTGCATGTACCTTTATCTATAGATCACCTGCTTTATTTCAGTGATTACCAGGGATCACATTCTCATGGTTTGCTATAGAATCCTTTTCAAGGACATCCAGGACTGTGCTCTTTGGTCTCTCTTTGGAAGTGCCCTTTGTGCCCCAAGACCCTAGTTGGTGCCAATCTATTTTCTTTTTCGATAGGGACAAGTCCAGACTTGCAAATTTTCTGGCAGACTCCTATTAGCACCGGACAAAGGAAACATAACCCCGAACACCTGCAGGAAACTGAGTAGAAGAAAGGGAAATCCCTAAAATAATGCCTGGGTTTGAACAAGCTGGGGTAGCAGTTCAATATATCTCCTTTGTACAAGCATCTGGTGACCATAAAGGCATAAAGAGATAACATGGAAATAACATAATATAACTAGATGGAAATATTTGAGCTCTATCACTATTATTGAACTTTTCTGGGCTTCTCTTTCAGGAGGAGGAAACTGTAACAGCAACTTAAAAAATTAAGATGATTTTGAAAATATAATCAAATAAAATTTCTAAAGTGCCTGTATAGTACTTGACACTCAGTAGATGCTCTGAAGTACTTAGTCCTTTCTCTCCTGAATTCCCTATACCATCAGTCTTAAAGCACAATCATCATCAGGAAGGAATATGTCAAGATAAATAATTCAGTACTACCTGGCATGCTGGCTTGATCCTACTACCTTATTTTATATTTGAGCCAGCCACCAAGACAGCTGGGGGTTTCAAGCAGAGACTGGGATGGGAATGAGAATGAGAAGCATTCAAGGAACAATGACTATGTACTGCAGACGCATCAGAGATGGAGGGGCAAAATAAAATCCTGGGATAGCCGGTGGATTAGTGTAAGTCATAATCAATCTATAAAATATAGATTCATTCTTGTTTTAATTGCAACCTATAGGTTAAAATCTCATTATTTTGTCTTTCTCTCATCATTTTGTCTTTCTCTCATCTTTATAACTAGGAGAAAGTGGTGAGTGATTCTAGTTCCTGCAAATGACAGCTCCCCCCACACCTCCTTTTTATATAACTTCCCTGGGTTGTCATTTAATTTCTTCCTCAGTCAGGTATATTAGACATTAATGTAGTTTAAGGTTTGAGTCCGTCAAGTTGAGTAAACCCTGAACCAACAGGTAAGACTTGAAAATGTCTCAGTGCCTTCCAACATGTCACTGCTCCCTGAGTCCCAAGGACACAGCCTCCCTTGTGTGTCCCTCTAAGCACTCCTATTCCCTTGGACACACATGTGAATATAGTGAAAGATGAAAAGGTCTCCTGCAGTACTAGTGTGGTAGCAACATAAACTAGTCAATTAGGAACAATTTAGACAATGGCCGGAATTACAGAAATTAATTCCTGAGGCAGGTAGGTTTTTTGTTTTTGTTTTTGTTAACATCTTTATTGGAGTATAATTGCTTTACAATGGTGTGTTAATTTCTGCTTTATAACAAAGTGAATCAGTTATACATATACATATGTTCCCATATCTCTTCCCACTTGCAACTCCCTCCCTCTCACCTTCCCTATACCACCCCTCTAGGTGGTCACAAAGCACTGAGTTAATCTCCCTGTGCTAAGTGGCTGCTTCTCACTAGCTATCTATTTTAAGTTTGGTAGTGTATATATGTCCATGCCACTCTCTCACTTTCTCACAGCTTACCATTACTCCTCCCCATATCCTCAAGTCCATTCTCTAGTAGGCCTGTGTCTTTATTCTCATCTTGCCCCTAGGTTCTTCATGACCCTTTTTTTTTTTTGGTCCTTAGATTCCATATATATGTGTTAGGATACAGTATTTGGTTTTCTCTATCTGATTAACTTCACTCTGTATGACAGACACTAGGTCCATCCACCTCACTACAAATAACTCAATTTCGTTTCCTTTTATGGCTGAATAATATTCTATTGTATATATGTGCCACATCTTCTTTATCCATTCATCTGTTGATGGACACTTAGGTTGCTTCCATGTCCTGGCTATTGTAAATAGAGCTGTAATGAACATTTTGGTACATGACTCTTTTTGAATTATGTTTTTCTCAGGGTATATGCCCAGTAGTGGGATTGCTGGGTTATATGTTAGTTATATTTTTAGTTTTTTAAGGAACTTCCAAACTGTTCTCCATAGTGGCTGTATCAAATTACATTCCCACCAACAGTGCAAGGGGGTTCCCTTTTCTCCACACCCTCTCCAGCATTTATTATTTGTAGATATTTTCATGGTAGTCATTCTGACCAATGTGAGATGATATCTCATTGCAGTTTTGATTTGCATTTCTCTAATGATTAATGATGTTGAGCATTCTTTTGTGTTTGCTGGCAATCTGTATATCTTCTTTGAAGAACTGTCTGTTTAGGTATCCTGCCCATTTTTGGATAGGGTTGTTTGTCTTTTTGATATTGAGCTGCATGAGCTGCTTGTAAATTTTGGAGATTAATCCTTTGTCAGTTGCTTCATTTGCAAATATTTTCTCCATTCTAAGTGTTGTCTTTTGGTCTTGTTTATGGTTTGCTTCACTGTGCAAAAGATTTTAAGTTTAATTAGGTCCCATTTGTTTATTTTTGGTTTTATTTCCATTTCTCTAGGAGGTGGATCAAAAAGGATCTTGCTGTGATTTATGTTATAGAGTGTTCTGCCTATGTTTTCCTCTAAGAGTTTGATAGTGTCTGGCCTAACGGTTAGGTCTTTAATCCATTTTGAGTTTATTTTTGTGTATGGTGTTAGGGAATGTTCTAATTTCATACTTTTACATGTATCCATCCAGTTTTCCCAACACCATTTATTGAATAGGCTGTCTTTTCTCCACTGTATATTCTTGCCTCCTTTATCAAAGGTAAGTTGACCATATATGTGTTGGTTTATCTCTGGGCTTTCTATCCTGTTCCATTCATCTATATTTCTGTTTTTGTGCCATTACCATACTGTCTTCATTACTGTAGCTTTGTAGTATAGTATGAAGTCAGGGAGCTTGATTCCTCCAGCTCCATTTTTCATTCTCAAGATTTCTTTGGCTCTTCAGGGTCGTTTGTGTTTCCATACAAATTGGGAAATTTTTTGTTCTAGTTCTGTGAAAAAAATGCCAGTGATAGTATGATGGGGATTGCATTGAATCTCTAGATTGCCTTGGTTAGTAGAGTCATTTTCACAATTTTGGTTCTTCCAATACAGGAACATGGTATATCTCTCCATCTGTTTGTAGCATATATAATTTCTTTCATCAGTGTCTTATAGTTTTCTGCATACAGGTCTTTTTTCTCCTTAGGTAGGTTTATTTCTAGATATTTTATTCTTTTTGTTGGAATGGTAGATGGGAGTGTTTCCTTAATTTCACTTTCAGATTTTTCATCATTAGTATATAGGAATGCCGAGATTTCTGTGCATTAATTTTGTATCCTGCTTCTTTACCAAATTCATTGATTAGCTATAGTAGTTTTCTGGTAGCATCTGTCTGATTCTCTATGTATAGTATCATGTCATATGCAAACTGTGACAGCTTTACTTCTTCTTTTCCAATTTGTATTCCTTTTATTTCTTTTTCTTCTTTGATTGTTGTGGCTCACACTTCCAAAACTATGTAAGAGTGATGAGAGTAGGCAACCTTGTCTTGTTCCTGATCTTAGTGGAAATGGTTTCAGTTTTTCACCATTGAGGATGATGTTGGCTGTGGGTTTGTCATATATGTCCTTTATTATGTTGAGGAAAGTTCCCTCTATGTCTACTTTCTGGAATGTTTTTATTATAAATGGGTGTTAAATTTTGTTAAAAGCTTTCTCTGCATCGATTGAGATGATTATATGATTTTTCTCCTTCAATTTGTTAATATGGTGTATATCACATTGATTGATTTGCATATATTAAAGAATCCTTGCATTCCTAGAATAAACCCCACTTGATCATGGTGTATGATCCTTTTAATGTGCTGTTGGATTCTGTTTGCTAGCATTTTGTTGAGGATTTTTGCATCTATGTTTATCAGTGATAATGGCCTGTAGTTTTCTTTCATTGTGACATCTTAGTCTGATTTTGGTATCAGGGTGATGGTGGCCTCGTAGAATGAGTTTGGGAGTGTTCCTCCCTCTGCTATATTTTTGAAGAGTTTGAGAAGGATGGCTGTTAGCTCTTCTTTAAATGTTTGATATAATTCACCTGTGAAGGCATCTAGGTCCTGGGCTTTTGTTTGTTGGAAGATTTTTAATCACAGTCTCAGTTTCAGTGTTTGTGATATTTCTGTTCATATTTTCTATTTTTCCTGGTTCAATCTCAGAAGGTTGTGCATTTCTTAGAATTTGTCCATTTCTTCCAGGTTGTCCATTTTATTGGCATAGAGTTGCTTGTAGTAATCTCTCATGATCCTTTGTATTTCTGCAGTGCCAGTTGTTACTTCTCCTTTTTCATTTATAATTCCATTGATTTGAGTCTTCTCTCTTTTCTTGATGAGTTTAGCTAATGGTTTATCAATTTTATTTATCTTCTCAAAGAACCATTTTTTGTTTTACTTGTCTTTGCTATAGTTTCCTTCATTTCGTTTTCATTTATTTCTGATCTGAACATTGTGATTTCTTTCCTTATGCTAACTTTGGGATTTTTTTTGTTCTTTTTTCTCTAGTTGATTTATGTTTAAGGTTAGGTTGTTTATTTGGGATGTTTCTTGTTACTTAAGGTCGGATTGTATTGTTATATACTTCCCTATTAGAACTCCTTTTGCTGTATCCCATAGGTTTTGGGTCGTCGTGTTTTCATTGTCCTTTTTTTCTAGGTATTTTTTGACTTGTTCTTTGATTTTGTCAGTGATCTCTTCGTTATTAAGTAGTATATTGTTTAGCCTCCATGTGTTTGCATTTTTTACAGATTTTTTTCCTGTAATTGATGTCTAGCTTCATAGCATTGTGGTTGGAAAAGATACTTGATACGATTTCAATTTTCTTAAATTTACCAAGTCTTGCATTGTGACCCAATATATGATCTATCCTGGAAAATGTTCCATGAGCACTTGAGAAGAAAATGCATTCAGTTGTTTTTGGATGGAATGTCCTATATATATCAATTAAGTCCATGTTGTTTAATGTATCATTTAAAGCTTGTGTTTCCTTATTTATTTTCATTTTGGATGATCTGTTCATTAGTGAAAGGGGGGTGTTATAGTCCCCTGGTATGGATGTGTTACTGTCGATTTCCCTTTTTATGGCTGTTAGTATTTGTCTTATGTATTGAGGTGCTTCTATGTTGGGTGCATAAATATTGACAATTGTTATATCTTCTTCTTGGATTGATCCTTGATCATTATGTAGTGTCCTTCTTTGTCTGTTGTAACAGTCTTTATTTTACAGTGTATTTTGTCTGATACGAATATTACTATTCCAGCTTTCTTTTGATTTCCATTTGCATGGAATATCTTTTTCCATCCCCTCACTTTCAGTCTGTATGTGTCCCTAGGTCTGAAGTGGATCTCTTGAAGATAGAGTATATATGGGTTTTGCTTTTGTATCCATTCAGCCAGTGTATGTCTTTTGGTTGGGGCATTTAATCCATTTATAGTTAAGGTAATTATCGATATGTATGTTCCTATTCCCATTTCTTTAATTGTTTTGGGTTTCTTATTCTAGGTGTTTTCCTTCTCTTGTGTTTCCTGCTTAGAGAAGTTCTTTTAGCATTTGTTGTAAAGCTGGTTTGGGGATACTAAATTCTCTTAGCTTTTGCTTGTCTGTAAAGCTTTTAATTTCTCCATCAAATCTGAATGAGGTCCTTGCTGTGTAGCGTAATCTTGGTTGTAGGTTTTCTCCTTCATCACTTTAAATATGTCCTGCCACTCCTTTCTAGCTTGCAGAGTTTCTGCTTAAAGATCAGCTGTTAACCTTATGGGGATTCCCTTGTGTGTTATTTTTTGTTTTTCCCTTGCTGCTTTTAATATGTTTTCTTTGTATTTAATTTTTGATAGTTTGATTAATACGTTTCTTGGCGTGTTTCTCCTTGGATTTTCCCTGTATGGGACTCTGTGTGCTTCCTGGATTTGATTCACTATTTCCTTTCCCATATTAGTGAAGTTTTCAACTATAATCTCTTCAAATATTTTCTCACTCCCTTTCTTTTTCTCTTCTTCTTTTGGGACCCCTATAATTCAAGTGCTGGTGTGTTTAATGTTGTCCCAGAGAGCTCTGAGACTGTCCTCATTTCTTTTCATTCTTTTTTCTTTATTCTGCTCTGCATTAGTTATTTCCACTATTTTATCTTCCAGGTCACTTATCCGTTCTTCTGCCTCTGTTATTCTGCTCTTGATCCCTTCTAGAGAATTTTTAATTTAAATGATTGTGGTTTTCATCACTTTTTGTTTTCTCTTTAGTTCTCCTAGGTCCTTGTTAAACATTTCTTCTATTTTCTCTATTTCCAAGATTTTGGATCATCTTTACTATCATTATTCTGAATTCTTTTTCAGGTAGACTGCCTATTTCCTCTTCATTTGTTAGGTCTGCTGGGTTTTTACCTTGCTCCTTCATCTGCTGTGTGTTTTTCTGTTTTCTCATTTTGCTTAACTTACTGTGTTTGGTGTCTCATTTTCACAGGCTGCATGTTCATACTTCCTGTTATCTCTGTTGTGTGTCCCCAGTGGCTAAGGTTGGTTCAGTGCATTGTGTAGGCTTCCTGTTGGAGGATACTAGTGCCTGTGTTCTAGTCACAGGCTAGACTAGATGGATGAGGATGGATCTTGTCTTTCTGGTGCACAGGTCCACGTCTGGGGTGTGTTTTGGGGTTTCTGTTGCTTTATTATGATTTTAGCCAGCTTCTCTGCTAATGGATGGGGTTGTGTTCCTGTCTTGCTAGTTGTTTGTAATAGGGTGTCCATCTCTGTAGCTTGCCCTTCATTGAGTGAATCTGAGTCTTGGCATTCTGATGGAGATCTCTGGGTGATTTTCTCCATTTGATATTATGTGGAGCTGGGAGGTCTCTTGTGGACCAGTGTACTGAAGTTGGCTCTCCCTCTTTAGAGGCACAGCACTGACTCCTGGCTGGAGCACCAAGAGTCTTTCATACACACCACTCAGAATAAGATGTAGAAAAAAATAGAAGGAAAGAAAGAGGATAAAATAAAATAAAGTAAAATATAATAAGATAAAATTATTAAAATAAAAAATAATTATTAAGAAAAATTTAAAAAGTAAAAAAAAAATCATAAAAAGGATGGACAGGACCCTAGGAGAAATGGTAAAAGCAGACCTATACAGGCAAAATCACACACAGAAGCATCCACATACACACTCACAAAAAGAGGAAAAGGGGAAAAAAATAATATATCTTTGCTCCCAAAGTCCACCTCCTTAATTTGGGATGATTTGTTGTCTATTCAGGTATTCCACAGATGTAGGGTACATCAGAATGATTTTGGAGCTTTAATCCAGTGATCCTGAGGCTGCTGGGAGAAATTTCTCTTTCTCTTTTCTGTTCTCACACCTCCCGGGGTTCAGCTTTGGATTTGGACCTGCCTCTGCTGTAGGTTGCCTGAGGGTGTCTGTTCTTCTTTCAGAAAGGTTGAGGTTAAAGGAGCAGCTGATTCAGTGGCTCTGGCTCACTCAGCCCGTGGGGTGGGAGGGGCACGGATGCAGGGCGAGCCTGCAGCGGCAGAGGCCATCGTGACATTACAGCAACCTGAGGCACGCCATGCATTCTCCCGGGTAAGTTGTCCCTGGATCATGGGATCCTGGCAGTGGTGGGCTGCACAGACTCCCATGAGGGGCAGTGTGGATAGTAACCTGTGGTTGCTCACAGGCTTCTTGATGGCTGCAGCAGCCTTACTGTCTCATGTCCGTCTCTGGGGTCCATACTGATAACCATGGCTCGCACCCATCTCTGGAGCTCCTTTAAGTGGCGTTCTGAATCCCGTCTCCTCCCACACCAGGAAACAAAGAGGGAAGAAATAGTCTTTTGACACTTCAGCAGCTCTAGACTTTTTCCCAGACTCCCTCTGGGCTAGCCATGGTTCACTAGCCCCCTTCAGGCTGTGATCATGCAGCCAACCCCAGTCCTCTCCCTGGGGTCTGACCTCCAAAGCTGGAGCCTCAGATCCCAGCCCCCACCCACCCCAGCACGTGAGCAGACAAGCCTCTCAGGCTGGTGAGTGCTGGTCGGCACTGATCCTCTGTGAGGGAATCTCTCCTCTTTGCCCTTCGAACCCTGTTACTATGCTCTCCTCCATTACTCTGAAGCTTCCCCCTCTGCCACTTGCAGTCTCCATCCATGAAGGGCCTTCTAGTGTGTGGAAACCTTTCCTCCTTCACAGCTCCTTCCCACTGGTGCTGGTCTTGTCCTTATTCTTTGTCTCTGTTTTTTTTTTTTTTTTTTTTTTTCTTTTACCCTAATCAGGTTCGTGAGGAGTTTCTTGCCTTTTGGGAGGTCTGAGGTTTTCTGCCAGCATTCAGTCAGTGTTCTGCAGGAGTTGTTCCACATGTAGATGTATTTCTGATGTATTTGTGGGGAGGAAGGTGATCTCTGCATCTTACTCTTCCTCCATCTTTAAGCTCTGCACATGTAGTTATTATAATGATGTTTTTCCAGCTCCCTGTACATCCATCCCCTAGCTACCTTCATGGGAAATGGGACTGTACACATTTTATGAGAGAAATCCCCAAGAATCTAAATATTCTTATTCATTCTGCCATTTCTATCTTCCTTACCTCTCATAGCCAATTACTCCTAGTACTGCTCTACCTCTAACTTTTATTTATTAGAAGACTTTAAGGTAATCAAGGATGCCAAGGAATACCTCATTCAACCCTTCACTTTATAAATGAGTATACAGACCAGAAGGAACTTATTGAACATCAAACACAAATTGGGGACAAAGCAAGATCTCATTTTACTTTGTAGCAATATTTTTATTTTCCTTGGGTCTTAGTCTTATTAGCCTAACATGGAGGTTCCCTGTGATCAGTGGCCATCTCTTCTCCTTTTGAAGGAGAACCTTAGTATGAAACTGGCTCTGTGGTATTACATAAGATCATTCAAGGATTTCTTTCTCTCAACCACTATCAGACTAAGACAAGCTTATATTTTCACAAATATAAGTTAGCTGTTTCCATATATTGGCTAGAGAGGCCTCCACAACTGCTTTGCCTGGACCTTCTGAGGTTATCAACATGGCTGGAAATGTCCCAGCTTTGGGAATAACACTGCTGCTGGCTGTGTCCTTCAAACACTGGAGATCCAATCTAAAGAAAGTAGGCTTTGGTGCCACAATGCAGAGAAAGGCCTCTCCAGAAGCATAGCTCAAACCACATAGATAATCCCCATTCCAGTTCACACCGCCCTGTGAACCACCAGCACATAGAGCTGCTTCAGGTCCCTACTAATTTTCCCTTGTCTTCATGCATGCCTCCCACATCACAAAAGACTGCAATAGTTCTCTGCCTGAACTCACCATTATTTTATTTTCAACTCATCTATCAATCAAAAAGATGTTCATTTATCTTTTGTTTTTACTTTTTTATTTTTTATTTAATCCATAATATGCCCTGACTCCCTGCCTAGACTAAGAGTTTACTGGTGATAGAAAAGATATTATTTATTTTTGTTTTCTTCATATTACCTCATATGGTATCTTGTACAATAGTGTCAATACACACCCATTAACTAACAATCAGTGAAACTGTTTTGCATCTAATTGGAACAGGTGGTGCCTCCTTTAATATACCTTGGGCTACATGATTTTTTTTTTTGCACAAAAAGAGGGAAGAATTTTTTCTCTCCTAAATACACTGTTCATTTCTGCCTACTGTGTCATGAAAGATGAAACAAATAAATTAAATTAATATCTAGTACTTATTAAGCACTTATAATATATCAGATACTATAATTAGAATTGTATATGCATTACTAACATCAACTTCAGAATGAACAGATTATTAGTACCAGCCTTCACAAGTTGATTGTGAGGGTTGAATGAAAGAATATCCTGTGAACAGTAAAACTTGAGATATGGACTGTGATGATGATGAGGTGATTTATCATAATGGTTGGACTTCATTTTGGAATGTTGACATTCCTATGGGATAAAATACTTAAAGAGTAAGTTTCAATGAGGGAAAATCTACCATAGGAAAATATCTGGGGTGCCAGGAATAAGGCACAGATTTTGGCCAGACAGGGAAGATTAGAACAAGTGAAGTGTCCCAAAAATATATTTGAAATTGCTGGTAAGTGCTAACCACTTTCTGTTTCTGCCTAGAGCCACTCCTGTTCTTTCTCTAAAATTGTGAACAATATGCCTTTGATCTTGCATATTTTTCTTGATCCAATCATTGTTTTCTTTTCAATCTAGTACCACTTAGCCTGAGGGCTGCTGATTCAACAATAGGTCTGAATACTCAAGTTTAAATGATATATATTTTAACTAGTTTTAAAGGAAAGCTTTGTAATTCCTATAAGAAATGAATCATTAATCCTGCGATGACATTATGTGTGAAATCTACCCAGGAGCTCCCAAATGCTCTCCAATTCAGAGGAGTCTAAAGTTCAGCAAACCAAGCTGATGTAGTATTATATTTGCCCTTTAAAAAAGGTCAGAATATTGTTCAATTGATGCCAACATCCATGAACTAAATGAAAGGGGGCTTGAGAAGATTGGATGTAGTTAAGAGTTTTACAGAATTCATGAGGCTCCTTAGTCACTGTAAAATAAAACTTCCAACAAACCTTATTGAGAGTAAATCTTGGGAGTATTTTGACATTGGATATGGGCAATCAACGAACAATTTTTATTGAGTTAGGATGGGCAAAGCCTTTTTTATTTTTCAAAATTTATAGTACAATATCACTCTCCCAAGTGTTATTATTTTTATTTTTTATGAGGAGCCAAGAAAGAAATGAGACTTGTGTCAGATTTAAGCCTATGGCAGAGCCAGGGTTAATAAAATTCAGTATATGGAGATGTGATTTGGCATTAATACCATTGTATGAATATTTAAATGTTCTAGTTTCTTACTTTTGACAAGGCTGAAATATGTCTTACACCCCATAAGTAGTGTTTGGTGAACCTACCCTGAGTTCACTGATAACTTCATTCATTTAGTTTTTTTATGCTATAATATTTTTCTGCATCTTATGTTGCCTTTCTTTAAAATAATATTTTTCAACATTTAATGCATTTATATAATTTTTAAATGTCATAGTATTCATAATGAGAAATGGTAAGACCATTTTGTTTCTAATTTCTACTCCCTGGTCAACAGATTCCTACCCTTTTAGTCTCATTTTTCTTAACTTACATACTTTCAAATAATCTGCTTTTATTGCTATATTTTGATGGTAATTTTTGCTGTGATGACTGGTTCTCTATGGCTGGAAGAGGTGGGGATTGAGCACTCTTACATGCCTTCTGTTTGTACTGACCCTTTCCTCTACCTCCCAATATGATCATGACACAATCAAAGATCAAATTTATCCTCACTGTTTACATTATTCTATAAGAACTGATCATGACTGAGCCATGAATACGTTGTGAGCACATTTTCTTTCTTCTTTGATATTTTGTCACTTCTAGAGGTAGTTATCAGTTCACTGGTAACTTCATCCATAATAGGAAAGATATATCAGTATTTAGCCTGGAATTGATGCACATCTCTTTCGCCCTTATTACATAAGCCAGAATTCAAGAACATAGACATATCTAAGTGCAAGGATGGAAAGGAGAAGATAAGAGAAGTATATAGGAAATAGAGAAAAAGGGATTTGATGAAAACTTTGTTGTATCCTTTTTCCATTTCTCTTTGTTCCTTGTTTTAGTTGCTTAGCTGGGTTTGGAAGAGATAAGAGATACACTGAGATGCTTAATTAACTATGATCAACTGGAAGTTTCATATTGTATTTCCTTCCTTCCTTCCATCATTCCTTCCTCGCTCCCTCTTTCCTTCCTTCTTTCCTCCCATCCTTCATTTCTTCTTTACCTCTAAACTTTCAAATAACTCCCAGGAAAAGGTTTTATTTTATCCTCTCAATAACCTGTTCTGTTAGTAGGAAGATGTTGATTACATTACTGTGCTTATTAAACATGTACTGTACTGTGATTCAAAAAGGTTGAGTAGGGGCTTCCCTGGTAGTGCAGTGGTTGAGGGTCCACCTGCTGATGCAGGGAACATGGGTTCGTGCTCCAGTCTGGGAAGATCCCACATGCCGTGGAGTGGCTGGGCCCATGAGCCATGTCCACTGGGCCTGTGTGTCCGGAGACTGTGCTCCACAATGGGAGAGGCCAAAAAGGTTGAGTAAATTTTCCCCAGTTCACAAAGAAAGGAAGTTGAAGTTCATGCAAAAAAAAAAAAAAAAAAAAAAAAAACCTTTGAAACTTGCTTACCTAATTTTCACCTCTTTCCTACTCTTTTCCAAGAGCATGGCTCAGTACGCAATTTTTTTTTTTTTTTCCTAAATGAAAGCCAGGGAAAAATCAAGAGAGACTGATATCAAAGGATATCAGTCTCCTTTACTATCTCCTTTACTGATATCAAAAATGCAATTTTTTGAGCATATTTTTTGCTCTTTTTATTTTCAGGAAAATTTTGACTAGGCACCATACCTCCTAAATCCTATTTGATTACTCTCACCACCACCTGGTACGTGAGTTTCCATGTCAGATTCAGAGGAGAATCTGGCTTCTGTCTTACAACTCTTGCTTAAGAAAGCTCTCATCCTCAATAAAGTTGGAAATAGTAAAATTAAAAAAAAAAAAAAAAAAAAGAAAGCTCTCAAGATGGCCCATCAAACACCCATCAACACAGCAGAAACTGAGAACTTCTCTGTTAAGAGAACATATAAACAAGTACAGACAGAAGTCCCATGTGTTACTATAAATAAATCAGAGCCAACAACTAATAAAGCCTGGTAACAAATATGCTAGAAAAATGATTTGAAAATATAATATACTTCTATATCTCTTATTATATAAACACATTAATTGTATGTATGTATAATAGACTGTCTAATAATCTCATCACTCCATTAACTACAGCGTTTAAAGAAGTATATAAGATAACAGAAGAAAAGTACATTTGTTGAACCAGGAACTATGCACTGAGCTTAACTCATTCAACATTCATAACTTTCTGTGTGTGTTTTATATATTCTTATTTAAGAAATTTAAAAACAAGGATGGAAAAAGTTAAAGAAACCTGGCATCACCTTTTTGAGAGAAACATGGAACAAGGCCCAGTGAAGAGGGAGATCAGGAATAAGTGACAGAGAAAAGCAAAGCCCTGTGCAAAAGACAGCAGGGAGAATAGATCCTTAAGAGAGATATGTGTTTAAGGGAGAAATGAAATGTGATTAGTGAGGAAGAGCTGAGCTAATTGTAGCTCTTGGTAAAAACCATGGATGACTACACTGAAGAGGTGTCTGAAACAAACAGGATTTGCAATGGAGAAAGATCTTCTTTAATCAGCATTCAGGTAAGACGTTCTGTTTAAGTCTTGACCTGAGGCTTGGTCTTCACACTGCTCATATCTCCTGGTAAAGAAGGAAATAAAGTCAATTGTATGGATGCTTGTCTCAGGTTCAGCACACAGACATTTCTCAGTACCTGGATGCCTGGGTTGCATTAAGAAGAGACCATGGTTCTGATGCTGATGAACAAGACTTTCTGCATTTCTTCATCTCCTGTCATTGAATTTTAATGGAAAAATATGTATATCAATAATTCACATTTTTTTTCTGTTTCCAATGTGCCTATATTCATAACAAAATTTTCCAAAACTACTCCTTTTATCTGAACTTTTTTGCTCAAATCTTCCCTCCTCCAAACTGAATGTTCTGTTTTTATTAAGAGTGGCTCCTTTAAAAGATGCTTTTTCTTAATGAAACCTACCCAAATAATCTTTATTGCCCTACTTCTTCCCATTTACTTTCTTCGCTGGCACATATTCTACTTGGTGTTCAAAACTGCCATTTTCCCTTGCTGTCATTTAACCCACAGTTCATTATTTGCTCTTTTAAATGCATCCATGTTAATTCCCTCAGAATGTCCTCAGTGCCAGCTGGCCTCTTCCCTGAAGATTTCCTGTGGCCAAATGTCACACCTAAGTGCTGCATCTTTGGTGATTTCTCCCAGCATTTGTTTAGACCCTATCAATCATTATCTCACAACGAACAACAGCTTGACAAATGGTGAGCAGGCTTCGCCCAGTAATTGATGCTTCTGTATGCCTGTCTTTTCTCTTTGTGAGAATCACAAGGACCCCCTCCCTTTATTTTGAGGGCTCTGGCTGTACCTGCCATGGCTTATGGGCAAACAAGGCTAAACTTCCAATATCAGGGCCTCTCTTCTTTTTCTCTTCCTGCATTTCCTTATCAGTTGTGACAATATGCCACAATTAATGATAGCAGAAATACCCATGTTTGATACCACATGCATCACACTTAGGCGTGATGGATTAGCAATCAAGGAAATTAATTCTGCCATTAAAAAGTAACGTTTGAACTTTGAAGTTAGGCAATTTCATTGTATAAGGTTCAGTTATGAATTCAGCCATAAATATAACATTAGGCAAGCTTATTTAGGAAGAGAATAGTTTCAATATTGTTAGCTTTTCTGTTTCCCAAGCACTGGTTTACAATTCTTTTCCACCAAGCTTCTTAATTTCTGAGGGATATAAGGGTTATCAAATTTCAAGGTCAAAAGACATTCAATTATTTTGTGTATTTTTGACTAAGTAAATAGTATTCCTAACAGACTGCTCATGATCACACATTCTTCAAAACCCAGTCCTTTCTGGAATGAGTAATTTCGTTTTGACAGAAGACATCAGGCTTATTATAACATACTTCTCTTTGGCTTGAGTAGCCCTGGAATAAAAAAAGGCAACCTTGTTACCTACATTCCCCCCAGTATTTCAACTTCGAGGCTGTTTTATACACTTTGACACCAAAAATGCAGCTTTGGAGCTTACTTCCACTTGCCTCACAGACTGGGTTCTCATGTCTAGTCTAGAGCTCATGTTCAATTGGAACCAGTCTACACCAGCTGTGAGGTTGCTGGGCTGCCAAGTCACACCTAATAATATACAAACAATGATTAAATACTGTAAAATATGGTAAAGAATCAAGACATCAAAGTCTTCTACTAAGTGCAGTAATGCATCAATAGGGAGCTAAATTTCTGTTAAACCTCAGTTTACACTGACAAAATTATGCTTCTATAGCCATTGTGGGCATGGACTCAACCAACAGGGAAGAATCTATCAGCCTCACTGTTTATCTCAGATAAAGCCATTCTTCATGGGGCCAATGAGGTAAACAGCCATTTTACAGCTGTCAACTGATCTGGTTTATAGATGTGAGTCACCAGAGAGCATAGGAAAATAAGAGAGGATCAGAGAGTGTTGACTTTTACTCTTTCCCACATTATCCATAAAAGGGACTTGATCCACTGATTTTCTTTAGCATTTTCTCATTACTATAAGGCACAACAATTCTAATGAAAAAAAATGAGAAGAATTCTATGAAATCTGATAAATACCTCCCTCAACAATTCCTCCGTTATTTTGGAATTAATGTAGTAATATTCTGAATGAGGGGTGGGAAAGCTAAACCACATCATTAAAAATGTATTTGATCAGTATATTCAGTATCTAAGTTCTCAGAATCATGTCTGAAAAATTTCAGAGAATCATTTCCAAAAGTTTGAGACACACCAATGATTTCATTTCATCATGTTGGTTTTCTTTATTAATTGTGAGATATTATTTATTCTTAAGATGGTTTCCTTGAAATCTATACATGGTGATACAATGTTAAATCCATTACTAAATGTTTCAGAAATACTTCATTTCTTTAAAAGCATTCTGATAATCATACTTAACAATTTAAACTGCCATTTTACCCAAGTAGTTTAAGTAAATGAGTTGCCATCCTGTTTACATTTTTGTTATTTACACAATTTAATTCCACTCATTTAAATACATATTTATTGGCAATTTCTATATGCCAGTAGCTCTGCTGGTTTCTAGGAACTAAGGACAATAACAATTAGAAATTGTTATTTTTATTGTGGCTAGTGTATCACAAAATGAATCCTGATGTCATTGTCGTGCTCACAATGGCTATCATCATCAGATATCATGCTTATCATCTACATTTGACACATAAATAAACTGTAGTCAGGTGCCAAGTACATTTGTAGCAGATCCAAGCCTAGAACCCAGGATCCTCTACATTCTTCCCAGTGTAGAACCCAGTATCCTCTACATTCTGCCCAGTGTACTTTCCAATTAAGCTGTCATATTTCCACTTTTGACATTTGTTTTCAGGACCTCAAATTGAATGGATGCTCTACATAAATGAGCCATTTAAAATATATCAGCAATAGGGAATTCCCTGGCTGTCCAGTGATTAGGAATTGGTGCTTTCACTGCCAAGGGCCCAGGCTCAATCCCTGGTCAGGGAACTAAGATCCTGCAAGCTGTGTGGTGCAGCAAATAAATATATCTATATCTATATATCTATGTCTATATCTATCTATATCTATATCAGTGACAAAGGAAGACCTACAGCATATGTCAAAAATTGAAGAGAACTTTTCCATAAACAAAATGTAAGGCTCAATAGGATCTTTTTAACAACTGTTCCCCTGACCCTTTTCCTGTGAACTTGATATTTTAAAAATACTTAAAATTATGTTTCAAATGAAAGTAACCAAGTGTTCCATTTGTTTAAGACACAGCTATCCCAGAAATTAGACATACAGATTGTACTATGGTGGGTGCCTTATTTTTGTGTTCACTCATTCTTGAAGTGAACTTGAAGTCCCATTGTAAATGGAAAACCTATCATGAAATAAATAAGATTTTAAGACAAAAGTAAGGTAAAGAATTGAAAAATGTAAGTCTTGTTTCCTGTTCACTCAGTCATGTGACCATGATTATACTGTCATGTTCTTCACAGTTATTTGATCAACATGGGAATGAAGAGGGAAGGAGCAGGTTTCACTGCACTTACAAAATGCAATTTTTATTCTGCAGAGTGATGACAGCATGATTTATGTCCAGAGAGTCAGGTGAACTTCTAGATGTTAGTTTCACATCATTATATACTTTCTTAAAAGTACATGTGGAATCACTCTACACTAAAGAAGTGTATTGTCCAGACCATATAAGAAAATAATCTCAGTATGCTATTACCAACATTGCAGCATTACTTATATTTGTAAAAACATATTCTTATAAATTACTTTATTCTGAGTTATAATAAATATAAGTAGGGTTAATGTGTATATATGTGTATATATTTTATACATACACATAAGAGAAGATGTTTAAATTCTTCATTATACTTAGCTTCGTTTCTCAAAAACCAAATTTAAATTTAATGTAAATATATAGTTAAATTAAAAAAAACACAAAAAAATACATTGTTTATATTAAGAGCTATTACTGACAGGTAGAATTAGATGTCCGTGAAGCAGCAAGTTTGTTGATTATTCATTGTGCCATGACAGGTGGGGAAGAGAAGAATTTAAAAAGTCAACTTAGGATGAATCCAGATCATAGTAAGACAAAAATGGCTAATGGGGAACTTTAAATTCCCTGCAAATCTCTCCCTCTCCCTGTGCACAAGCAATCTACTCAATTCACCTCCCTGTCCAAGGGCTGCTTCATAGGGTCCCTGCCCCCACTTCATAAACTGTCTTCAGACTGTAAACCTACTATTTATCTTTCTTTCTTCATGCTTTCTTCTTTCAACTTGTCTTTCTTCTGCTCCTCAAAACAAGTTATCCAATAGCAACCCTGGAATCTTTTTAGATGGTTGGTGTTCAATCCCCTTTGACTAGAATCTTAGATCTTCAAAGAGATGGTTAACCAGCATGAAAAAAACTTCCAGCAGGTCACAAGAGATGGTGAAAGTCATATGATAGAACAGAACTTCCTTTCCTCACCAGGTAACATAACATTAAACATTCAGAAACAATTGACTCACCCTACTCCTAATTATATTATTGTTGGGTGGTTAAGAGTATAGGTTCCAGAATCACACTCCTTGTGGTCATATATTGACTTCTCCAGTTAGTAACCACATGGCAGAAAACAAGTTATTTCACTTCTTTGCCTTGAGTTTTCTAGATGTGAAATGCAGGTGTCAGTAGTATCAACTATATAGTGTCATTATAGAATTAAATTTCTCAATATATAAAAAAGTACTTAGAACAATGCCTGACATAGAGAATAATGTTTACTGATATTAATGTACAAAATAAGTTATTTCATCCTCAAACCATACTAATGATGGGTACTAAATTTCTTGCATGTGATCAAAAGCTAGGAAATGTTTGAGACAGCATTTGGACTCAGACTGATTCCATAAATTGCCATTTTTTTCAGGATGGTTTTAACCATTTGAAGGCAATGCTTCACTCTATGTGGAGATGACCTAAAGTTATTCTTAACAAAGTGAGGTTATTTTGAAACTAGTCTCAAGACCAAAAGATATAGAAGGTATTCAGGGCAAGTACAATCATGCCAGTGTCCCTCCTGTCACACTCTGCAGAGAATTGTCTTTGTTAACGTGTACTCTATGTTTTTTCTAAAGTGTAGATATATGCCATTTGTACCACCAGTTTCCTAACTGTGATACCCATAACTGATGGATTTTAAATACAGATGTGCAGAGATTACTGTGGCAGTAATCCTGTCTCATGAGAATATAAAACCATTTCTGGAAATAAAGAGGAAAAATTCCCCTGACAACACAAATTAATCATAGTAAAAACCCCACTACAGAGACCTTCAAGATGGCAGAGAAGTAAGACGTGGAGAACACCTTCCTCCCAATAAATACATCAGAAATACAACTACATGTTGAAAAATGCATACAGAACACCTACAAAGTGCTGGCAGAACCTCAGACTTCCCAAGAGCCATGAGACTGACAGGATTTTGGTGCTCTAGTCAGGTGTCAGGCCTGTGCCTCTGAGGTGGGAGAATGGACTTCAGGACGTTGGTCAAGCAGAGAACTCCTGATGTAATACCAAACAGCAAAAGATCTCCCAGAGATCTCTATATCAATGCTAAGACCCAGCTCCACTCAACGACCATCAAGCTACAGTGCTAGACACCTTATGCCAAACAACTAGCAAGACAGAAACACAAACCAACCCCTTAGAAGGCTGTCTAAAATCATAATAAGGTCACAGACACCAAAAACAAAACCACCAGATGCGGTCCTGCCTACCAGAAAGACAGATCCAGCCTTATCCACCAGAACACAGGCATCAGTCCCCTCCAACAGGAAGCCTACACAGCCCACTGAACCAACATTAGCCACTGGGGGCAGACACGAAAAACAAGGGGAACAACATAACTACAGCTTGTGAAAAGGAGACACCAAACACAGTAAGTTAAGCAAAATAAGAAGACAGGGAAACACACAACAAATGAAGGAGCAAGTTAAAAACTGACCAGACCAAAAAACTGAAAGGAAATAGGCAGTCTACCTGAAAAAGAATGCAGAATAATGATAGTAAAGATGATCCAAAATCTTGGAAATAGAATAGAGAAAATGCAAGAAACACTAAACAAGGACTTAGAAGAACTAAAGAACAAACAAAAAATGAAGAGCAACACAATAATTGAAATTAAACATTATCCAGAAGGAATCAATAGCAGAATAACTGAGGCAGAAAAACAGATAAGTGACCTGGAAGACAAAAGAGTGGAAATAACTACTGCAGAGCAGAATAAAGAAAACAAATGAAAAGAATTGAGGAAAGTCTTGGAGAGAGATGGGACAATATTAAATGCACCAACTTTCGAATTATAGGGGTCCCAGAAGAAGAAGAGAAAAAGAAAAGGACTGAGAAAATATTTGAAGAGATTATAGTTGAAAATTTATCTAATAAGGGAAAGGAAATAGTCAGTCAAGTCCAGGAAGGACAGAAAGTCCCATACAGCATAAATCCAAGGAGAAACATGCCAAGACACATATTAATCAAATTATCAAAAATTACACACAGAGAAAATATATCAAAAGCAGCAAGGGAAAAACAACAAATAACATACAAGGAAATCCTCATAAGGTTACAGCTGATCTTTCAGCAGAAACTCTGCAAACCACAAGGGAGTGGCAGGACACATTTAAAGTGATGAAGGGAAAAACCTACAACCAAGCTTACTCTACCCAGCAGGATACCATTCAAATTTGGTAGAGAAATTAAAAGCTTTACAGACAGGCAAAAGCTAAGAGAATTCAGCATCACCAAACCAGCTTTACAACAGAAGGCTAAAGGAACTTCTCTAGGCAGGAAACACAAGAGAAGGAAAACACCTAGAATAACAAACCCAAAACAATTAAGAAAATGGTAATAGGAGCATACATATTGATTATTACCTTAAATGTAAATGGATTAAATTCTCCAACCAAAAGACATAGACTGGCTAAATGGATACAAAAACAAGACCTGTACATATGTTGTCTAGAAGAGACCCACTTCAGACCTAGGGACACATACAGCATGGAAAAAATTATTCCATGCAAATGGAAATCAAAAGAAAGCTGGAGTAGCAATTCTCATGTCAGACAAAATAGACTATAAAACAAAGACTATTACAAGAGACAAAAGAAGATGTCACATAATGATCAAAGGGTCAATCCAAGACGAAGATATAACAATTGTAAAAATTTATTCACCCAACATAAGAGCACCTTAATACATAAGGCAAATATTAACAGCTATAAAAGAGGAAATCAACAATAAGAAAAACATAGTAGGGGATGTTAACAAGCCACTTTCACAAATGGACAGATCATCCAAAATGAAAATAAATAAAGAAATACAAGTTTAAATGATACATTAAACAAGATGGACTTAATACATATTTATAGGACATTCCTTCCAAAAACAACAGAATACAATTTTTCTCAAGTGCTCATGGAACATTCTCCAGAATAGATCATATCTTGGGTCACAACACAAGACTTGGTAAACTTAAGAAAATTTAGATTGTATCAAGTATGTTTTCTAACCACAATGCTCTGAGACTAGATATCAATTACAGGAAAAAAAATCTATAAAAAATACAAACACATGGAGCTAAAAAATACACTACTTAATAACACAGAGATCACTGAAGATATCAAAGAGGAAATCAAAAAGTACTTAGAAAAAAATGACAATGAAAGCACGACGACCTAGAACCTATGACATGCTGCAAAAGAAATTCTAAGAGGTAAGGTCAAGGCAACACAATCCTACTTTAAGAAACAGGAAACAACTCAAATAAGCAATCTAAACTTACACCTAAAGAAATTAAAGAAAGAACAAAAAAAACTGCAAAGTTAGCAGAAGGAAAGACATCATAAAGACCAGATCAGTAATAAATGAAAAAGAAATGAAGGAAACAATAGCAAAAATCAATACAACTAAAACCTGGTTGTTTGAGAAGTTAAACAAAATTGATAAAACATTAGCCAGACTCATCAAACAAACAAACAAACAACAAAAAAGGTGAGGAGACTCAAATCAATAGAGTTAGAAATGAAAAAGTGACACTGCAGAAATACAAAGTATCATGAGAGATTACTACAAGGAATAATATGACAATAAAATGGAAAACATGGAAGAAATGGACAAACTCTTAGAAAAGCCCAACCTTCCAAGACTCAACCAGGAAGAAATAGAAAATAAAAACAAATGAATCACAAGGACTGATATTGAGACTGTGATTAAAATTCCTCCAACAAACAAAAGCCCAGGACCAGATAGCTTCACAGGTGAATTCTATCAAAAATTAGAGAAGAGATAACACCTATCTTTCTCAAACTCTTCCAAAATAGAGCAGAGGGAAGAACACTCCCAAACTCTAGGAGGCCACTATCACGCTGAAACCAAAACCAGACAAATATGTCACAAAGAAAGAAAATTAGAGGCCAATATCACTGATGAATATAAATGCAAAAATCCACATCAAAAGGCCAGCAAACAGAATGCAACAGTACAATAAAAGAATCTTACACCATGATCAAGTGGGGTTTTATCCAAGGAATGGAAGGATTCTTCAATATATGCAAATGAATCAATGTGCTAAACCATATTAACAAAATGTAGGAGAAAAAAAAATATGATCATCTCAACAGATGCAGAAAAAGCTTTTGACAAAATTCAACACCTATTTATGATAAAAATCCTCCAGAAAGTAGGCATAGAGGGAACTTACCTCAACATAATAAAGCCCATATATAACAAATCACAGCCAACATCATTTCCAATGGTTAAACATTGAAATCATTTCCACTAAGATCAAGGAGAAGAAAAGGTGGTCCACTCTCACCACTATTATTCAACATAGTTTTTGAACTTTTAGCCACAGCAATCAGAGAAGAAAAATAAATAAAAGGAATCCATATCTGAAAAGAAAAGGTAAAGCTGTCACTGTTTGCATAGGCTATAATGATACACACAGAGAATCCTAAAGATGCAACCAGAAAACTACTAGAGCTAATCAATGAATTTGATAAAGTAGCAGGATAAAATATTAATGCACAGAAATGTCTTGCATTCCTATACATTAATGATGAAAAATCTGAAAGAGAAATTAAGGAAACACTTCCATGTACCATTGCAACAAAAATAGTAAAATACCTAAAAGAGATCTACCTAAGGAGACAAAAGACCTGTATGCAGAAAACTATAAGACACTGATGAAATAAATTAAAGATAATAGAAACAGATGGAGAGATATTAGCACGTTTTTGGATTGGAAGAATCAATAATGTGAAAAAGACTATACTACACAAAGCAATCTACAGATTCAATGCAATTCCCATCAAACTACCAATGGCATTTTCATATAAGTAGAACAACAAATTTCAAAATTTGTATGGAACCACAAAAGACACCAAATAGCCAAAGCAATCTTGAGAAAGAAAAAAAGGAGCTGGAGGAATCAAGCTCCTGGATTTCAGAATATACTGCATAGCTACAGTAATCAAGAGAGTATGGTACTGGTACAAAAACAGAAATATAGATTAATGGAACAGGACAGAATGTCCAGAGATAAACTCATGCACATATGGTCACCTTATCTTTGCTTAAAGTGGCAAGAATATACAATCGAGGAAAGACAGCCACTACAGTAAGTCGCACTGGGAAAATCAGACAGCTACATGCAGAAGAATGAAATTAGAACACTCCCATACACAAAAGTAAACTCAAAATGGATTAAAGACCTAAATATAAGGCTACACATTAAAAAATCTTAGAGGAAAACATAGGCAGAACACTCTCTGAAATAAATCACAACAAGATCCTTTTTGACCCACCTCCTACAGAAATGGAAATAAAAACAAAAATAAACAAATGGGACCTAATGAAACTTTAAAAAGTTTTTGCAAATCAAAGGAAACCATAAACAAGATGAAAATACTACCCTCAGAATGGGAGGAAATTTTTATTTTAAACATCATTATTTGAGTATAACTGTTTTACAATAGTGTGTTAGTTTCTCTTTTACAACAAAGTGAATCAGTTATACATATACATATGTTCCCATAACTCTTCCCTCTTGTGTCACCCTCCCTCCCACACTCCCTATCCCACCCCTCTAGGTGGTCACAAAGCACAGAGGTGAACTCCCTGTGCTATGCTGCAGCTTCCCACTAGCTATCTAATTTACATTTGGTAGTGTGTATATGTCCCTGCCACTCTCTCACATCGTCACAGCTTTCCCTTCCCCCACCCCATATCCTCAAGTCCATGCTCTAGTAGGCCTGTGTTTTATTCCCATCCTGCCACTAATCTCTTCATGCCATTTTTTTTTTTTTTTAGATTACATATATATGTGTTAGCATATGGTATTTGTTTTTCTCCTTCTGACTTACTTCACTCTGTATGACAGACTCCAGGTCTATCCACCTAATTACAAATAACTCAGTTTCATTTCTTTTTATGGCTGAGTAATATTCCATTGTATATATGTGCCACATTGTCCTTATCCATTCATCTGTTGATGGAAACTTAGGTTGCTTCCATGTCCTGGCTATCATAAATAGAGCTGCAATAAACATTTTGGTACATGACTGTTTTTGAATTATGGTTTTCTCAGGGTATATGCCCAGTAGTGGGATTGCTGGGTCATATGGTAGTTCTATTTTTAGTTTTTTAAGGAACCTCCATACTGTGCTCCATAGTGGCTGTATCATTTTACATTCTCACCAACAGTGCAAGAGTGTTCCCTTTTCTCCACACCCTCTCCAGCATTTATTGTTTCTAGAGTTTTTGATGATGGCCAATCTGACCGGTGTGAGATGATATCTCATTGTAGTTTTGATTTGCATTTCTCTAATGATTAATGATGTTGAGCGTTCTTTCATGTGTTTGGTGGCAATCTGTATATCTTCTTTGGAGAAATGTCTAATTAGTTCTTCTGCCCATTTTTGGATTGGGTTGTTTGTTTTTTTGTTATTGAGCTGTATGAGTTGCTTATAAATTTGGGAGATTAATCCTTTGTCAGTTGCTTCATTTGCAAATATTTTCTCCCATTCTGAGGGTTGTCTTTTGGTCTTATTTATGGTATTCTTTGCTGTGCAAAAGCTTTTAAGTTTCATTAGATCCCATTTGTTTATTTTTGTTTTTATTTCCATTTCTCTAGGAGATGGGTCAAAAAGGATCTTGCTGTGATTGATGTCATAGAGTGTTCTGCCTGTTTTCCTCTAAGAGTTGGAGAGTGTTTGGCCTTACATTTAGGTCTTTAACCCATTTTGAGTTTATTTTTGTGTATGGTGTTAGGGAGTGTTCTAATTTCATACTTCTACAGGTAGCTGTCCAGTTTTCCCAGCACCACTTATTGAAGAGGCTGTCTTTTCTCCACTGTGTTTCCTACCATCCTTAATCAAAAATAAGGTGACCATATGTGTGTGGGTTTATCTCTGGGCTTTCTATCCTGTTCCATGGATCTATATTTCTGTTTTTGTGCCAGTACCATACTGTCTTGATTACTGTGACCTTGCAGTATAGTCTGAAGTCAGGGAGCCTGATGCCTCCAGCTCCATTTTTTGTTCTGAAGATTGATTTGGCTATTCGGGGTCTTTTGTGTTTCCATACAAATTGTGAAATTCTTTGTTCTAGTTCTGTATAAAATGCCAGTGATAATTTGATAGGGATTGCATTGAATCTGTAGATTGCTTTGGGTAACACAGTCATTTTCACAATGTTGATTCTTCCAATCCAAGAACATGGTATATCTCTCCACCTATTTGTATCATCTTTAATTTCTTTCATCAGTGTCTTATAGTTTTCTGCATACAAGTCTTTTGTCTCCTTAGGTAGGTTTATTCCTAGATATTTTATTCTTTTTGTTGCAATGGTAAATGGGAGTGTTTTCTTAATTTCATTCTCAGATTTTTCATCATTAGTGTATAAGAATGCCAGAGATTTCTGTGCATTAATTTTGTATCCTGCTACTTTATCAAATTCATTGATTACTTCTAGTAGTTTTCTGGTAGCATCCTTAGTATTCTCTATGTATAATATCATGTCATCTGCAAAGAGTGACAGCTTTACTTGTTATTTTCCTATTTGAATTCCTTTTATTTCTTTATTTTCTCTGATTGCTATGGTTAGAACTTCCAAAACTAGGTTGAATAAGAGTGGTGAGAGTGGGCAACCTTGTCTTGTTCCTGATCTTAGTGGAAATGGTTTCAGTTTTTCAACATTGAGAACAATGCTGGCTGTGGGTTTGTCATATATGGCCTTTATTATATTGAGGAAAGTTCCCTCTATGCCTACTTTCTGCAGGGTTTTTATCATAAATGGGTGTTGAATTTTGTCAAAAGCTTTCTCTGCATCTATTGAGATGATCATATGGTTTTTCTCCTTCAGTTTGTTGATATGGTGTGTCACGTTGATTGATTTGCATATATTGAAGAATCCTTGCATTCCTGGAATAAACCCCACTTGATCATGGTGTATGATCCTTTTAATATGCTGTTGGATTCTGTTTCCTAGTATTTTGTTGAGGATTTTTGCATCTATGTTCATCAGTGATATTGGCCTGTAGTTTTCTTTCTTTGTGACACCTTTGTCTGGTTTTGTTATCAGGGTGATGTTGGCCTCAAAGAATGAGTTTGGGAGTGTTCCTCCCTCTGCTATCTTCTGGAAGAGTTTGAGAAGGATAGGTGTTAGCTCTTCTCTAAATGTTTGATAGAATTCGCCTGTGAAGCCATCTGGTCCTGTGCTTTTGTTTGTTGGAAGATTTTGAATCACAGTTTCAATTTCAGTGCTTGTGATTGGTCTGTTCATATTTTCTATTTCTTCCTGGTTCAGTCTTGGCAGGTTGTGCATTTCTAAGAATTTGTCCATTTCTTCCATGTTGTCCTTTTTATTGGCATAGAGCTGCTTGTAGTAATCTCTCATAATCTTTTGTATTTCTGCCGTGTCCGTTGTTACTTCTCCTTTTTCATTTCTAATTCTATTGATTTGAGTCTTCTCCCTTTTTTTCTTGATGAGTCTGGCTAATGGTTTATCAATTTTATTTATCTTTTCAAAGAACCAGCTTTTACTTTTATTGATCTTTGCTATTTATTTCCTTCATTTCTTTTTCATTTATTTCTGATCTGATCTTTTTGATTTTTTTCCTGTTGCTAAATTTGGTTTGTTTTTGTTCTTCCATCTCCAATTGCTTTAGGTGCAAAGTTAGGTTGTTTATTCGAGATGCTTCCTGTTTCTTAAGGTATGATTGTATTGCTATAATCTTCCCTCTTAGAACTGCTTTTGCTGTATCCCATAGGTTTTGGGTTGTCATGTCTCCATTGTCATTTGTTTCTAAGTACTTTTTGATTTCCTATTTGATTTCTTCAGTGATCACTTCGTTATTAAGTAGTGTATTGTTTAGCCTCCATGTGTTTGTATTTTTTACAGAACTTTTCCTATAATTGACATCTAGTCTCATAGCATTTTGGTCAAAAAAGATACTTGATACGATTTCAATTTTCTTAAATTTGCCAAGGCTAGATATGTGACCCAAGATATGATCTATCCTGGAGAATGTTCCATGGGCACTTGAGAAAAATGTGTATTCTGTTGTTTTTGGATGGAATGTCCTATAAATATCAAGTAAATCCATCTTGTATAATGTATCATTTAAAGCTTGTGTTTCCTTATTTATTTTCATTTTGGATGATCTGTCCATTGGTGACAATGAGGTGTTAAAATCCCCTACTATGATTGTGTTACTGTCGATTTCCCCTTTTATGGCTGTTAGTATTTGCCTTATGTATTGAGGTGCGCCTATGTTGGGTGCATAAATAGTTACAATTGTTATATATTCTTCATGGATCGATCCCTTGATCATTATGTTGTGTCCTTCTTTGTCTCTTATAATAGGTTTTATTTTAAAGTCTATTTTGTCTGATATGAGAATTGCTACTCGAGCTTTCTTCTGATTTCCATTTGCATGGAATATCTTTTTCCATCCCCTCACTTTCAGCCTGTAAGTGTCCCTAGGTCTGAAGTGTATCTCTTGTAGACAGCATATATATGGGTCTTGTTTTTGTATCCATTCAGGCAGTCTGTGTCTTTTGGTGGGAGCATTTAATCCATTTACACTTAAGGTAATTATTGATATGTATATTCCTATTACCATTTACTTAATTGTTTCGGGTTGTTCTTGTAGGTCTTTTCCTTCTCTTATGTTTCTTGCTTGGAGAAGTTCCTTTATCATTTGCTCTAAAGCTGGTTTGGTGGTGCTGAACTCTCTCAGCTTTTGCTTGTCTGTAAAGGTTTTAATTTCTCCATCAAGTCTGAATGAGATCCTTGCTGGGTAGAGTAATCTTGGTTGTAGGTTTTTTTCCTTCATCACTTTAAATATGTCCTGCCACTCCCTTCTGGCTTGTAGAGTTTCTGCTGAAAGATCAGATGTTAGCCTTATGGGGATTCCCTTGTGTGCTATTTGTTGTTTTTCCCTTGCTGCTTTTAATATGTTTTCTTTGTATTTAATTTATGACAGTTTGATTATTATGTGTCTCGGCGTGTTTATCCTTGGGTTTATCCTGTATGGGACTCTCTGTGCTTCCTGGATTTGATTGACTATTTCCTTTCCTATATTAGGGAAGTTTTCAACTATAATCTCTTCAAATATTTTCTCAGTCCCTTTCTTTTTCTCTTCTTCTTCTGGGACCCCTATAATTCGAATGTTGATGCATTTAATGTTGTCCCAGAGAGCTCTGAGACTGTTCTCAGTTCTTTTCATTCTTTTTTCTTTCTTCTGCTCTGCAGTAGTTATTTCCACTATTTTATCTTCCAGATCACTTATCCGTCCTTCTGCCTCAGTTATTCTGCTACTGAACCCATCTAGAGTATTTTTCATTTCATTTATTATGTTGCTCATTTTTACTTGCTTCCTCTTTATTTCTTCTAGGTCCTTGTTAAATGTTTCTTGCAATTTGTCTATTCTATTTCCAAGATTTCGAATCATCTTCACCATCATTATTCTGAATTCTCTTTCAAGTAGACTGGCTATTACCTCTTCATTTGTTAGGTCTGGTGTGTTTTTATTTTGCTCCTTCATCTGCTGTGTGTTTTTCTGTCTTCTCATTTTGCTTATCTTACTGTGTTTGGGGTCTCCCTTTTGCAGGCTGCAGGTTCATAGTTCTATCTATTTTTGGTGGCTGTCCCCAGTGGCTGAGGTTGGTTCAGTGAGTTGGGCAGGTTTCCTGGTTAGGGGGACCAGTGCCCCTGTTCTGGTGGATGAGGCTGGATCCCGTCTCCCTGGCGGGCAGGTTCACGTCTGTTGGTGTGTATGGGGATGTCAGTAGCCTTACTATGATTCTAGGCAGCCTCTCTGCTAATGGATGGGGTTGTAGACCTGTCTCGCTCTTTGTTGTGTATAGGGTGTCCAGCACTGTTCATTGCTTGTCCTTGAGTGAAGCTGGGTCTTAGTGTTGAGATGGAGATCTCTGGTAGATTTTTGCCATTTGATATTACGTGGAGCTGAGAGGTCTCTTGTGGATCAGTGTACTGAGGTTAGTTCTCCCACCGCAGAGACACAGCCTTGACACCTGGCTGGCATGCCAAGAGCCTTTAATCCACATGACTCAAAACAAAACGGAGAAAAAAATTGAAAGGCAAGAAAGGAAGGAAGGAAGGAGGAAGGGAGGGAAGGAAGAAAGAAAGGAAGGGAGGGAGGAAGAAAGGAAGGGAGGAAGGAAGGAGGGAATAAAGAAAGGAAGGGAGGGAGGAAGGAGGGAATAAAGGAAGGAAGGGAGGAAGGAAGGAAGGAGGGAAATAGGAGAGAAAGGAGGGAAGAAAGGAAGAAAGAAAAGGCAAAAGACAAAATAAAGTAGCATAAGGTACAGTTGTTAAAATAAAAAAATAATTATTAAGAAGAAAAATTTCTATTAAAGAAAAAAAAAAAGAAAAAGGAAAAAAAAAACCAAAAAAAAAAAAAAAATGGTCGGTCTAACCCCAGGAGAAATGGTGAAAACAAAGCTACACAGACAAAATCTCACACAGCAGCACCCACATACACACTCACAAAAAGAAAAAAGGGGAAAATAATAGAATATCTTGCTCCCAAAGTCCACCTCCTCAACCTAGGATATTTCGCTGTCTATTCAGTTTTTCCACAGATGCAGGGCACTTAAGCTGACTGTGGAGCTTTAACCCGCTGTTTCTGAGGCTGCTGGGAGGGACCTCTCCCTCTCTTTGTTCTGAGAGCTCCTGGGGCTCAGCCCTCGGCCTGGCCCCGCCTCTGCGTGCAGGTCGTCCGAGGGCGTCTGCCCTTTGCTCAGACAGGGCAGGGTCAAAGGAGCAGCAGTAATGGAGCAGCTGATTCGTGGTCTCTGGCTCACTCAGGCGGGGGGTGGGCACGGATGTGGGGCGAGTGCGGCAGCAGAGGCCAGCGTGATGCTGCACCGGCCCGAGGCGCACCGTGCATTTTCCCGGGGAAGCAGTCCCAGGATCCCGGGATCCTGGTGGTGGCGGGCTGCACAGGCTTCCGGGAGGGCCGGTGTGGAGAGTGACCTGTGCTCGCACACAGGCGGCAGTAGCAACCCTAGCGTCCCACACCCGTCTCTGCTGTCTGTGCTGACAGCCGCGGCTCACGCCCATTTCTGGAGCTCCTTTATGTGGTGCCCTTAATTCCCTTTCCTCGTGCCCCAGGAAGCAAAGAGGCAAGAAAAAGTCTCTTGTCTCTTTGGCAGCTCCGCGCCTGTTTCTGGAGCTCCTTTAAGCAGCGCGCTTAAACCCCTCTCCTCGCGCAGCAGGAGGTAAAGAGGGAAGAAAAGGTCTCTTGCCTCTTCAGCAGCTCCAGACTTCTCCGGAACTCGCTCCCTGCCAGCCGTGTTGCACTAACCCCTTCAGGCTGTTTTCACTCTGCCAACTCCAGATCTTTCCCTGGGATCCACCTGAGGCTCAGTTCCCAGCCCCGCCCACTGCTATGGGTGAGCAGACAAGCCTCTCAGGCTGGTGAGTGCTGATCGGCACCGATCCTCTCCGGAATCTCTCCGCTTTGCCCTCCGCACCCTGTGGCTGCGCTCTCCTCCGCGGCCCCGAAGCTTCCCCCTCCACCACCTGCTGTCTCCGCCCACGAAGGGGCTTCTAGTGTGTGGGAGTCTTTCCTCCTTCATGGCTCCCTCCCACTGTTGCAGGTCCCATCCCTATTCTTTTGTCTCTGTTTATTCTTTTTTCTTTTGCCCTACCCAGGTACATGGGGAGTTTCTTGCCTTTTGGGAGGTCTGAGGTCTTCTGCCAGTGTTCGGTGGGTGTTCTATAGGAGAAGTTCCATGTGTAGATGTATTTCTGCTGTATCTGTGAGAAGGAAGTTGATCCCCACATCTTACTCTTCCGCCATCTTCCCAGATAATTAGGGAGGAAATATTTGTAAATGAAGCAACTGACAAAGGATTAACCTCCAAGATTTACAAGCAGCTCAGGTAATTCAATATCTGCAAAACAAACAACCTAATCCAAAAATGGGCAGAAGGCATAAATAGACATTTCCCTAAAGAAGATATACAGTTTGCTAACAAACACATGGAAGAATGCTCAACATCATTAATCATTACAGAAATGCAAATCAAACTACAATACATATCACCTCACACAGGTTAGAATGGCCATCATCAAAAAATCTACAAACAATAAATGCTGGGGAGGGTGTTGGGAAAAGGGAACACTCTTGCAATTTTGGTGGGAATGTAAATTGATACAGCCACTATGGAGAACAGTATGGAGGTTCCTTAAAAAACTAAAACTAGGACTACCATATAACCCATTAATCCCACTACTGGGCATATACCCTGAGAAAACAATATTTCAAAAATAGCCTTTCACCACAATATTCTTGGCAGCTCTATTTACAATAGCCAGGACATGGAAGCCACCTAAGTGAACATCAACAGATGAATGGATAAAGAATATGTGGCACATATATACAATGGAATATTACTCAGCTATAAAAGAAATTAAATTCAGTTATTTTTCGGAACGTGAATAGACCTAGATTCTGTCATAAAGAGTGAAGCTAAGTCAGAAAGAGAAAAACAAACACTGTATGCTAACACATATATATGGAATCCAAAAACAAACAAACAAAAAGGTCATGAAGAACCTAGGGGCAGGAATGGAATAAAGACACAGATGGAGGAAACTTGCACAAGCTTCTTAGATAGCCTCATCCACCGGAGGGCAGACAGCAGAAGCAAGAACTACAATCCCTCAGCCTGTGGAAAAAAAAACCACATTCACAGAACTATAGACAAGATGGAAAGGGAGAGGGCTATGTACCAGATGAAGGAATAAAACAAAACCCAAGAAAACAACTAAAAGAAGTGGAGATAGGCAACCTTTCAGAAAAAAAGAATTCAGAATAATGATAGTGAGGATGATCCAGGACCTCAGAAAAAGAATGGAAGCAAATATCGAGAAGATGCAAGAAATGTTTAACAAAGACCTAGAAGAATTAAACAACAAACAAACAGATATGAACAATACAATAAATGAAATGAAAAGTACACTAGAAGAAATCAATAGCAAAATAACTGAGGCAGAAGAACAGATAAATGACCTGGAAGACAGAATGGTGGAATTCACTTCTGTGGATCAGAATAAAGAAAAAATAAAGAAAAGAAATGAAGACAGCCTAAGAGACCTCTGGGACAACAAAAACACAACAACATTCGCATTATAGGTGTCCCAGAAGGAGAAGACAGAGAGAAAAGACCCAAGAAATTATTTGAAGAGATTATAGTCAAACATTTCCCTAACATGGGAAAGGAAATAGCCACCCAAACCCAGGAAGCACAGAGTCCCATACAGGATAAACCCAAGGAGAAACACACCAAGACACATAGTAATCAAATAGGCAAAAATTAAAGACAAAGAAACATTATTGAAAGGAGCAAGGGAAAACTGACAAATGAAATACAAAGGAACTCCCATATTGTTAACAGCTGATTTCTCAGCAGAAACTCTACAAGGGAGAAGGGAGTGGCATGACATAATTAAAGTGATGAAATGGAATAAACTACAACCAAGATTACCCTACCCAGCAAGGATCTCATTCAGATTCAAGGGCGAAATCAAAAGCTTTACAGACAAGCAAAAACTAAGAGAATTCAGCACCACCAAACCAGATCTACAACAAATGCTAAAGGAACTTATTTAAGTGGGAAAAACATGAGAAGAAAAGGACCTACAGAAACAAATCCAAAGCAGTTAAGAAAATGGTCATAGGAACATACATATCGATAATTACCTTAAATGTGAATGGATTAAATGTTCCAACCAAGAGACACAGGCTTGCTGAATGGATACAAATACAAGATCCATATATATACTGTCTACAAGAGACCCACTTCAGACCTAGGGACACATAGAGACTGAAAGTGAGGGGATGGAAAAAGATATTCCATGCAAATGGAAATCAAAAGAAAGCTGGAGTAGCAATTCTCATATCAGATAGAATAGATTTTAAAATAAAGAATGTTACAAAAGAAAATGACAGACACTACATAATGATCAAGGGATCAATCCAAGAAGAAGATATAACAATTATAAATATATATGCACCCAACAAGGGGTACCTCAACACATAAGGCAACTGTTAACAGCTATAAAAGAAGAAATCGACAGTAACAAAAAAATAGTGAGGGACTTTAACACCTCACTTACAATAATCGACAGTTTATCCAAGCAGAAAATTAATAAGGAAACACAAGTTTTAAATGACACAATAGATGAGATACATTTAATTGATATTTATAGGACATTCCATCCAAAAACAGCAGATTACACTTCTCAAGTGTGCGTGGAACATTCTCCAGGATAGATCACATCATGGATCACAAATCAAGCATCAGTAAGTTTTAGAAATTTGAAATCATATCCAGCATCTTTTTTGACCACAACATTATGAGGTTAGAAGTCAATTACAAAGAAAAAGAACTTGAAGAGCACAAACACATGGAGGCAAAACAATACGTTACTAAAAAACCAAGAAATCACTGAAGAAATCAAAGAGAAAACCAAAAAGTACCTAGAGACAAATGACAATGAAATCACGATGATCCAAAACCACAGGATGCAGCAAAAGCAATTCTAAGAGGGAAATGTATAGCTATACAAGGCTACCTCAAGAAACAAGAAAAATCTAAATAAACAATTTAACCTTACAACTAAAGAAACTAAAGAAAGAATAGCAACAATGACAAAAAAAAAAAAAAAAAAAAAACCCAAAGTTAGCAGAAGGAAAGAAATCATAAAGATCAGAGCAGAAATAAATGAAATAGAAACAAAGAAAATGTTAGCAAAGAGCAATAAAACTAAAAGCTGGTTCTTTGAGAAGATAAACAAAAGTGATAAACAATTAGGCAGACTCATCAAGAAAAAGAGAGAAAAGACTCAAAGCAATAAAATTAGAAATGAAGAAGGAGAAGTTACAGCAGACACCTCAGACATACAAAGCATCCTAAGAGACTACTGCAAGTAAATGTATGCCAATAAAATGGACAACCTGGAAGAAATGGACAAATTCTTAGAAAGGTATAACCTTCCAAGACTGAATCAGGAAGAAATAGGAAATATGAACAGACTAATCACAAGTAATGAAATTGAAACTGTGATTAAAAATCTTCCAACAAACAAAAGTCCAGGAGCAGATGGCTTCACAGGTGAATTCTATCAAACATTTAGAGATGAGCTAACACTCATCCTTCTCAAACTCTTCAAAAAACTGAAGAGAAAGGAAGACTCCAAAACTCATTCTATGAGGCCACCATCACTCTGATACCAAAACCAGACAAAGATACTACAAAAAAAGAAATTACAGACCAATAACACTCATGAATATAGAATCAAAGTCCTCAACAAAATACTAGGAAACAGAGTCCAATAACATATTAAAAGGATCATACACCATGATCGACTGGGATTTATCCCAGAAAAGCAAGGATTCTTCAATATAGGTAAATCAATCAGTGTGATACATCATATTAACAAATTGAAGAATAAAAACCATATGATCATCTCAATGGATGCAGAAAAATCTTTTGACATAACTCAACACCCATTTATGATAAAAACTCTCCAGAAAGTGGGCATAGAGGTAACCTACCTCAAAATAATAAAGGCTATATACAATAAACTCACAGAAAACATCATTTTCAAAACTGGACAGCTACATGTAAAAGAATGAAATTAGAACACTCCCTAACACTATACACAAAAATAAACTCAAAATGGATTAGAGGCCTAAATGTAAGACCAGACACTATAAAATTCTTAGAGGAAAACATAGGATCCTCTATGTTTTCATAGAGCAGGATCATTTTTTATCTACCTCCTAGAGTAATGGAAATAAAAACAAAAATAAACAAATGGGGCCTAATGAAACTTAAAAGCTTTTGTGCAGCAAAGGGAAGCATAAACAAGACAAAAAGACAACACTCAGAATGGGAGAAAATATTTGCAAATGAATCAATGAACAAAGGATTAATGCCCAAAATATATAAACAGCTCATGCAGCTCAATATCAAAAAAACAAACAACCCAATCAAAAAATGGACAGAAGACCTAAATAGACATTTCTCCATAGAAGACATACAGATGAACAAGAAGCACATGAAAAGCTGCTCAATATCACTAATTATTATGGAATTGCAAATCAAAACTACAGTGAGGTATTACCTCACACCTGTTAGAATGGGCATTATCAGAAGATCTACAACCACAAATGCTGGAGAGGGTGTAGAGAAAAGGGAACTCTCTTGCACTGTTGTTGGGAAAGTAAATTGATACAGTCACTATGGAGAACAGTATGGAAGTTCCTTAAAAAACTAAAAATAGAATTACAGTATGATCCAGCAATTCCACTACTGGGCATATACCCAAAGAAAATCATAATTCAAAAAAACACATGCACCCCAGTGTTCATTGCAGGACTATTTACAATAGTCAGGTCATGGAAGCAACCTAAATGCCCATCGACAGATGAATGGATAGAGAAGAAGTGGTACATATATACAATGGAATATTACTCAGCCATAGAAAGGAATGAAATGGGCTCATTTGTTGAGACATGGATGGATCTAGAGACTGTCATTCAGTGTGAAGTAAGTTAGAAAGTGAAAAAAAAATGTTTATTAACTCATATATGTGGAACCTAGAAAAATGATAAAGATGAACTGGTTTGCAGGAAGAAATTGAGACACAGATGTAGAGAACAAACGTATGGACTCCAAGGGTGGAAAGCCATGGGGGAGTGGAGGTGGAGGTGTGATGAATTGAGTAATTGGGATTGACATGTATACACTGATGTGTATACATGACTAATAAAAACCTGCTGTATTTTTTTGTTTATTCCTTTATTGAGCTGCATGAGTTGCTTATAAATTTTGGAAATTAATCCTTTGTCAGTTGCTTCATTTGCAAATATTTTCTGCCATTGTGCAGGTTGTCTTTTGGTCTTGTTTATGGTATACTTTGCTATGCAAAAGCTTTTAAGTTTCATTAGGTCCCATTTGTTTATTTTTGTTTTTATTTCCATTTCTCTAGGAGGTGGATCAAAAAGTATCTTTCTGTGATTTATGTCATAGAGTGTTCTGCCTATGTTTTCCTCTAAGAGTTTGATAGTGTCTGGCTTAACGTTTATGTCTTTAACCCATTTTGAGTTTATTTTTGTGTATGGTGTTAGGGAGTGTTCTTACTTCATAATTTTACATGTACCTGTCAATTTTTCCCAGCACCACTTATTGAAGAGGTTGTCTATTCTCCACTGTATATTCTTGCCTCCTTTATCAAAATGGGCAGAAGAACTAAATAGACATTTCTCCAGAGAAGGTATACAGATTGCCAACAAACACATGAAAGAATGCTCAACATCATTAATCATTAGAGAAATGAAAATCAAAACTACAATGAGAGGGCTTCCCTGGTGGCGCAGTGGTTGGGTGTCCGCCTGCCGATGCAGGGGACGCGGGTTCGCGCCCCGGTCCGGGAGGATCCCACGTGCCGCGGAGCGGCTGGGCGCGTGAGCCGTGGCCGCTGAGCCTGCGCGTCCGGAGCCTGTGCTCCGCAGGGGAAGAGGCCACAGCAGTGAGAGGCCTGCGAACCGCAAAAAAAAAAAAAAAAAAAAAAAAAAAAAAAAACTACAATGAGATATCATCTCACACTGGTCAGAATGGTCATCATCAAAAAATCTAAGAACAATAAGTGCTGGAGAGGGTGTGGAGAAAAGGGAACACTCTTGTACTGCTGGTTGTAATGTAAATTGATACAGCCACTATGGAGAACAGTATGGAGGTTCCTTAAAAAAGTACAAATAGAACTACCATACGACCCCACAATTCCACTACTGGGCATATACCCTGAGAAAACCATAATTCAAAAAGAGTCATGTACCAAAATGTTCATTTCAGCTCTATTTAAAATAGCCAGGACATGGAAGCAACCTAAGAGACCATCAACAGAGTAATGGATAAAGAAGATGTGGCACATATATACAATGGAATATTACTCAGCCATAAAAGGAAATGAAACTGAGTTATTTGTAATGAGGTGGATAGACCTGGAGTCTGTCATACAGAGTGAAGTAAGTCAGAAGGAGAAAAACAAATACCGTATGCTAACACATATATATGGAATCTAAGAAAAAAAATGTCATGAAGAGACTAGTGGTAGGACGGGAATAAAACACAGACCTACTAGAGCATGGACTTGAGGATATGGGGAGCAGGAAGGGTAAGCTGTGATGAAGTGAGAGAGTTGCATGGACATATATACACTACCAAATGCAAAATAGATAGCTAGTGGGAAGCAGCCGCATAGCATAGGGAGATCAGCTCCGTTCTTTGTGACCACCTAGAGGGGTGGGATAGGGAGGGTGGGAGGGAGGGGGACACAAGAGGGAAGAGATATGTGAACATATGTATATGTATAACTGATTCACTTTGTTGTAAAGCAGAAACTAGCACACCAATGTAAAACAGTTATACCCCAATAAAGATGTTAAAAAAAAAGAACCTGCTGTTTAAAAAATAAATAAAATTAAATTTAAAAATTAAAAAAAATCATATTAGACAGAAAAAAAATACAGAGATGTAGAGAATGGACTTGAGGACACTGGGAGGGGGAAGGGTAAGCTGGAATGAAGTGAGAGAGTGTCATGGCCTTATATATAATACCAAATGTAAAATAACTAGTTGGAAGCAGCCACATAGTACAGGTATATCAGCTCTGTATTTTGTGTCCACCTAGAGGGGTTGGATAGGGAGGGTGGGAGGGAATTGCAAGAGGGATGAGATATGGGGATATATGTATATGTATAGCTGATTCACTTTTTTATAAAGCAGAAACTAACACACCATTGTAAAGCAATTATACTCCTATAAAGTTGGTTAAAAAAAAACAACACTGTAAAATGCAGGTACTTGGGCTCTCCTTTCAACACCTAAAAACTTTGATTTAACATACCACACTTGATTATCTGCTTATTAATAACAGAGCATATTTTAAGTTTCAAATCAGAGAAGAGAGAGGTTTTGTTTGAATCAGCAGACTGACATTTGCAAGTAAAGATAAAGTGTATATTTACAGTTGACAGGAAAATAATCATAGTGGTAACTGCGATGGATTTATCAAGCAGTGGTTAAGTGATATTTAGCATTCTCTGGAATCAGACAGGTTAGGAATATCTCCATCATACTCTATTGAAATAAGTTTGGTTTTGACTTGTGAAACTAGATTCTGGTTATCTGGAAAATACCTGTCTCCTTAAAATTCCAGATAAATTAAATGAAAATTTAATATGTTCTGTGTAGTGCACAGCTGTTCTATGTTGATCATGAAGCATATACATATTCTTGTTAAACTGAATACTCATTCAAATAGAGATTGAAATTTCACAGAGAGGTTATTCACAGGAAACATTGGGCATTCTTGGTAATATGCATCATAATTAGTTTTATAGCTATTACATTTAATGTTCAGAGTAGAGATGGAACATACCAGAAATCTGGAGGCCAACAGATATTGTATCCAGTACAGAAAATAACTTCTGATATTGTACTCCATCCTTCTGCTTCCTTAGCTCATAATTTAGTTCTGATTGACAGAGAAAAAAAATCTCAGAAGATTCAGATGTTCAAATTTTATTAGCACTCAAAAGTTTGGATGTGTCTTCAAATCTCCTGGGCCTGAAAATGTTGGCTGGAGATGCCAAGAAAAACACTGTTTGTTCACAGTGTTTCTGGCAGTTCGACTCCTGCTCCTGGCTGGAAGTTCAAGTGCAGAGATGCATGAAATTGAACAATGATAATAATAAAAACTTTTCTGAAACCATTTTGAATCTGCAAATGTGGGATTTTCGGTCTATCTAACCTGGGGAAATGGCTCAGGTACAATTTTGTAGTCAAATGTGTTCATCTTCTTTTCTTCTTCCTCATTTGGTTCCCATCACATGATAATTTTACCCCTGTATTAAGGATTCAAACTTCAGCACTGCTGAACTGATACCTGCTAATTATTTGGAGTATGATTAGTTCATTTGTTGGCTAGCAAGACCCCTTTTTTCTGTCCTTTTTTTGTGAGCAAAAGGAATTTCAACTCAATGAATCTTGCTCTTTGCTCACATATGTGCTTGAATATTCTGTGAGGGAAACAGTGAAAGTTATTGGAAGGACAATGAATTTGGAAGATTATCTCTACATGTCACTACTTCTGGACCTTCTCCTTTATCTTAGTATTGGGGAACAAAATGTTAGAACATATATCTAAGCACTCCCTGGGGCTATTGTCTTTTCTAGAGAAAATTTCTACATAAAAATGGTGGATATATCAGTAGTAAACATTTCCGGTGAATCTTAAAATTCTGTCCCCAACACAGGGGCCTGCAAAAGGGAAAACTAATATAACCTTATTTGTCCCCCATTCAGTTTGGTTCCTTTCCTTCTTAAGAGCTCTAAGCATTATTTCTAGGATGTAAAAAGAAAGTCCTCTTGGATAGAATAGTAAAGATGAATGAATGAGTTGTTAAAAATCATAATCTTACAAAAGAGATGTTTATGGTACCTTAAAGTAAGCAGATTTTAAACATTACCTATCTGTTACTCTTTTCAACAAGGTAGGGGACCCTCCTCTGAAGCAAATCTTACTATGCTAACATCACTGAGAGATTCCCTCGAAAGATTTTGATACAAGGCCTCCCAATTACAGGAATGTCACAGATGTGAAATGATGAACAAAGAATACATGTATTCATTTAAATATCTATGATTTCAGGAAGAAATTACTAAATTTCTAATGTTATTTTCCAAAGTCAATCATATATGGTCAGGATCTATAAAGCTTCATTTTTTCTGAAGCTGCAAAATATCAAAGATGCTTTAATAATTTCCACATGGCATTTTGTGTGATTGTATTAATGCTCTGTTCATTTTTCCTTCCAGGCATATTCATTTAGTCAGGGATTATTTTTACATAGATGGATTATGGTAATTAGAAGTTTCCAAAGGAGTTTGCATTCACAATAAATACTGATGATTTTAGCCTACTGAGAAGTTGTTTATAGCAGTTTGTTTTCCTAGCTCGAGTCCATAAGTCTAACTTTAGAAGCAGCAGGGCTGATAAACCACAAAAGAACTATTTTATGGGTGACCCAGTAACTTGAATTGTTTGAAAAAAGAAAAAGTAAAGAATTGGAAGAAATGACCACTACTGACTAGTTCATATGGTGTGTGGTGTTTACCTTCATCTGTGTGATAATTGGATCAAGGGATGACAAATCCATAGCAATACAAGGCTTTCCTTACAAGACAGTTAAAGCACCATCAATCAACTAGTAGGAGTAGTTTCTGTGTTGCAGTCTAAGTATGTTTTCATTCAGCTCATTTGCACTTCAAAGCTGAAGTCGATAATTCAGGCCCAACTAGGTGCAATTTGGGCTATTTCCCTTTTGTAGCATATGAAGACAAGCTGAGAAAATCTCTAAATTCATTTGCACAGGGCATTACTGGCCAGAGTTGGCAAAGCAGAGAAGCTGCTCGTTTCCTGTGGGTGAGTATTATTGCTATGAATAAATCCTTTGAGCGCTCTGGGCCCCAAGTAAACATGGTTTGCTCTCTATCGGTGATCATTGATTTTATTACATAAAACATAAGGATACTGTTTGTTTTACAACAGGTCTTAGAATCCTATCTTCAGCAAAACACTAGTGGGCTGAATTAACAAGCCCGGCCCATCATCTTCATGGATTAAGAAATGTTTAGTGAATAGGAGGAAGGAAAACACAATGGGAAAGGTGAGCTCTGTGTAGGTCGGTGACAAAGTGGGTAGATTATTATCAGGAAGTAAAAGCAGCAGCAAAGTGGTGGGGAAAGACAATTACAACCCTCTTTGTCCAAATAGCATTTAATGAAACTCTCAGTGACCATTGTAGTACTGTGTAACACCTAAGGAATGTTGTGTTTCTGATATTACTTTGTTCTCTGTTACTTTATTCAATTCTAGAGTCTACTAAAATATGCTAAGCACCTGCTTTGTGTATGAGACCTCATATCCCACATTTTTCAGGGCAGTCCTGCAAAGTTGGTCCCACCATTGCACTCTGTCTCCACACAGCTGCTATAATCAACAAAGTCAATTACTATTCACTGTGTTAGATGATTTCACAAACCTTATTTTTCTGAGCCACTTATGAAGTTCTGTGAGAGAGGGTCACATTTAAAGCAACTGGCCAATCCCCTGAGTTAAGGTTTTTTGTTTGTTTGAATTATTTTTATTTTTATTTTATTTATTTATTTTTTTAAACATCTTTATTTGAGTATAACTGTTTTACAATAGTGTGTTAGTTTCTCCTTTACAACAAAGTGAATCAGTTATACATATACATATGTTCCCATAACTCTTCCCTCTTGTGTCACCCTCCCTCCCACCCTCCCTATCCCACCCCTCTAGGTGGTCACAAAGCACAGAGGTTAACTCCCTGTGCTATGCTGCAGCTTCCCACTTGTTTGAATTATTTTTAAACCAACAATTGCTGAGTGCTTTCTTTGTGCCCAGAACTGTACAAAACACTTTGTATGCATGATATGACCTCATTTAATCATCACAATATCCTTGTGGAGTGTGCACTAACACTGTGCACATTTCACAGACGAAAAGTTAAGGAGAGAGAGATTTGGTGATTTGCCCAAAGTTAAGTCATTTGTCAGGTTTTCCTGGCTGTGAAAAGATCTTAACTCAGATTTCCTGATTCCAATTATGGACCTTTTATACTATGCATACTGCCTTTCATGCCAGTGACACAGTCCAATACAATTTTAATATTTGGGATATATACCAATGTCTTCTTTGCAGAGACTATGAGCATTTTCAAAAGGGATAACTCAACTTGTGATGATACCTTCCTGGTTTCACACATTCTTCCTATCTTGGCCTTCCTCCATTTAGCCCATCTTTCTGTCTACTCATTCTCCAATACCTGTCTCTATTTAAATCAAATCATTTGCTAATGTCTCCTTGAATACTCCATGCTCAGCTAAAGCTCCATGTGTTTCTTTGCCCAGAATTCCACTCCTTTTACCTTCTCATCACTGAATACCAAGACTGAGACTTTCTGGTGACCCATCCCCCCTCCGCCACATCACTTTGCTCCTAAATAAGCTTCCTTTTCTCAGTGTCATGCAAATTCACAGTTAATTCCATTCTGTGTGTTATTGCCTACTTTTAGTCATCTTGAAACATTTTCAATAAATTTTTTCCAAATCTCAAACCTATATCTATAACAACTTTATTCACACCAAGGAGGGAATAATTATTTATAATCTTTATTGAGTGCTAAACTTCTGCCTTACACTATGTTAGAGGCTTCTCAAAAATCGCCATGGAACTAAGCTGTAAAGTATGAATTATTGTGACCATTTTACAGGATAAAAAATGGAGGGTTTGAGAGATGAGCAAATTGTCTAAGATAATGTTTGTGGCACAACCAGGACCTATAAGTCATTGTCCCCAAACACACAGTTTAATGTGTTTATCTCACATTACCCTGACTGTGTTCCCTCAGACTTTTTTTAAAATTTAATTCATCCCCTCACTAGTTCATGTAACAACTTTTAAAGATATTCTAGTAAAAAAAAAAAAAAAAAAAAAAAAGAGTCTAGAAAGGTCTAGTGTGAGTCTCCAGAGATAATATCAGGCACACTGGCCTGTTTCAGGTGGGCATGTAACCTTTCTTTGGATCTCTTTAATCATAGCTTCAAGGGTAGAAATCAGCACATCAGGGCAAAGTGGGCTCCCGGGTACTCCTTGCTGTTTGGGAAACCTTACTCCTCCAAAGGATTTTGAGCATTAATTTTGCCCTGTGCTGCTGCAAGAATAAGATATTTTTAAGCAGAATTTTCCACAATGACTCTTTTCAAATTTGCATGCTTTCCTTTGTTTCAAAATTACTGCCATCATCTAATGAAGAGAAATAGGTTAAATTAATCAAAGGAAAATTTTAGACTGAGCATCAAAAAAAACCTGCTAATAGTGAGATCCATTAGACACTATTAGCAGCCCCACTGATTGAGTCATTTAAAAGAAGACTGAGATCCCCCAAGATGATTCTGAGAAGACCCCAGGCCAAGGGATAGGAACAGATGGAGCCCAAAGGTCCTCCAGTCTCTAATGTGGGTGATTCTTTCTGAATTCCCTCATTTTGCCTTCTTGTCAACAAATCCTGCCATCATTTCACTAACATTTTTGCAGCATTTTTCCAGAGATGTTAACAGAAATCATTTATCAGAGACTGGGAAAGAATGTCATTTTGTCATTTTCTTGGGGGAGTAGAAGGGAAGAGCAGGCGGTCTCTGATTCCTGAGGCTTTCATGATGAAAAAAGAAGAGAAGAGTGAGGGCTGCCAGCTCATGGTGTGTGAGATACAACTTCCTTTGGCAGTGCTATGCAGAAATAGTAACTGGAAACTCCTCAGCCATCCTCTCTCCTTATTAACTAGAAGGAAGGACAATTTGGGACCATATCAACACCCCCAGACTTACTAGCACTAATGAGCTGCATGAACTTAATCATTGCATTATATCTGAAGAATAAGAGGAACTTTAATGATGATCAGGTATAATCTGCCTCTTAATTCAAGAACTCCTTTTAATTACAGAATTCCTGTGAGATGGTCATTGGAAGCTCATTATTTCATTGAATTTTCCATCCATAGTTAGTTGTTTCATTTGTTAAGAAAGTCACCCTTTTATTGATCTAGGACTTTTATTCATTAGTATTTGCTTTCTCCTTTGGAATAATAATAATAATGTATGATGAAACAGTAATAATGATCAGTAGCAGAATATTTTTCTATGTATTAGGCATGTAATATAATTTTGTATGTATTCATGTTTTTATTTATAATCAGACAAAATCTTATGTTATAGGCATTATTATTTGCCCCTATTCTACACAAGGGTGAATTGAGACTTATAATGCTAGACTGACCTTGTTGTGGGTCACATAACTAATAAATAGAGATTTAGAATTTGTGCCTGATTCTGTCTGATTGTAGAACTCAAGCTCTTTTGTGCTCTGGACACACACACAGAAATCATCTAGCTCCTCATTTTACACATTCAAAATACACTGTCTGTTCAATTCTTTTTTTTTTTTTTCTGGGTTGCATATCCCAGCTTCTCTAAGCTTTCCTTAATTGATATGACTTTCAGTCACCACATGATCATAGTTGATTTTATTTTAGAAGTTTCCAGTTTTCTTTCCTAATGTATGGAACCTTGAATTGGAAATGATATTGAAAGTGTGGTTTAAGTGCATAACTTAGAAATTCCATCACCACTCTTCATCACTTTTCCAAATCAAGTTTCTGTACCTGCAAAAGTTATTAATAGCAAAGATGATAATTGAATTAAAAGAACATCAAATACAAAGCTGTAGGAGATAAAGAAATACTTACAATTGAGAAGATTTTATTTGCAGATCAGAAATTCTTTTTTGGTTTTTTTTGTTTGTTTGTTTGTTTGTTTTGTGGTACGTGGGACTCTCACTGTTGTGGCCTCTCCCATTGCGGAGCACAGGCTCCGGATGCACAGGCTCAGCGGCCATGGCTTACGAGCTTAGCTGCTCCGCGGCATGTGGGATCTTCCCGGACTGGGACACTAACCTGTGTCGCCTGCATTGGCAGGCAGATTTTCAATGACTGCACCACCAGGGAAGCCCCCAGAAATTATTTTTATTTACTTGAAACATCACCATTTTCTCTGTAAAACTGAGCCTACACTTACTTTATATGATTTCCTATTCTGTTTGAGGACATGGAGCTACAACTCTCTCCATCTACTGAAATTTGGGGTGAATGTGTACTCAACTCACCTGTCCCAGGTGCGGCCACACAGCAGGGACTCCATTCTTATGGATTCAAGAGCCCCACTGTAAACTTCTGGCAGAGGTGATGTGTTAAGAATAACTCAACCTTTCAGATTAGTCAGAAAGAGAAATAAAAACTAGGTGTGACGGTCTTTGGGTGACCAAAAATTTTTAAAAAAACATGAAATGCATAAGCATTATCCCCACAGCCATAGTGGGGTTCTGGACCACCACAGAAGTCACTGGCTACTGAAGCCTCTGCCTGGAACTCTCATGAAAGCACTGATGCTGATGTGGAAATTCTTCAAAGACTGAACAAGGTCTTTGAGAAAGCTCCAGGGGTAGGTAGGGGAACTATGCTAGTATGCTTTCAAGGAACTAATATACATTCCAAGAAAGTAGTAAGACCAGTGTCAAAGGAAGCAGATAGATCTCTTTAAAAGAGGAAAATAGCAGTAAATGTGGTAGTTACAGTAAGAAAATGATTTAATGTATACTGGAATGATATCAGTCAAACATGGAGATAAGGAGAAAAGGGGCCTTTGGAGTTAGGGTATTACTATGATTTTCCACATCCTAATCCTTGTGACATAATCATGTCCATGGCAATAAGGGTCTTTAAGAAAGTGTCTGGGGTGAGGCACCTATTACAATGAAAAGTAGACACTAATGTTAGAGGCTCTGGGCTATGATTTTGCTTATTAAGTAACACTGTGGTTGGAGGCACTTTTTTATGATTAGGTTAATCGGTGTATGTAAATTTAAAAAAAAACAATAGTGCAGAATGCATTAAACTAATAGCTCTCCCTTGCTCCTCCTTTCTCCTCTCTAATTACCTAATCCCTGTTCTTGTTACTTTCTAAAATTTTGCATCTTTTAGAGGTGACATCTATAGCTCTAAGTGAGGCGACTTTTTTTTTGACTTAGGAAATTTAGACATTATTGTTCCTATCTATTGAAGATGAAGATTTAGCTCATTTATATGACCCCCAACTCCTCCTCCTCCACTTAACCTGTAGCTAATATTTCATTTTTTCAATTGACTAAATCTTTAATATTGTTTCAGCAGCACATACACTAAAATTGGTGTTACAGAGATTGGCATGGGGCAAAGATGTGAATTTGTGAAACATTCATATTTTTATGGACTATTATTCAGCCTTAAAAAATAATGAAATTCTAACACATGCTACAACATGAAATATCTTTGAAAACCTAGTGCTGAGTGAAATAAGCCAGATACAAGGAAAAATATTGTATGATTCTCCTTATATGAGCTACGTAGAGCAGTCAACCACCTAGAATGGTGGTTACCAGGGGCTGGGAGAGGAGGCAGTAAGGAGTTGTTGTTTAATGGATATAGAGTTTTAGTTTGGGAACATGAAAAAGTTCTGGAGATGAATGATGGTGATGGTTACACAGCAATGCAACTGAACTGTACACTTAAAATTATTAAATTAAAAAATATTAAATTGGTGGATTTTTAAGTATATTTTATACTAAAATATAAATATATATCCTCATTATTTAACTTCTCTTATCATTTGACTTCTTCTGCATAAAACTGATGTTTCTGCACATCTTCTCAGTTTTTATCCTCATTATACAAGAGTAACTCCATGTACAAACTTTTTCATAAAGATACGTACAAGCAATTGTTGCAGATATTGGTGGTGTTTACAAATTTATTTTCCTCTTTTTGCCTTCTATGCACCTGGGATTATTGGATTCAGACCCCTTGTGACTAATAAATCAAGTGACCAGCTACATTTACCAATGGACTGAACAGCAAGGAAGTGAGCCATTCTCAGACCTGGACATTTAGCCACAGAGACCTTGGTTCTTTGCCACCACAACTGGTAAAATTTGAGATGGCTGTTTTTTTCTTTTTATGTTTCCTGAGATTATATTTAGGAGTAGGTATTTTTTCATCCATCATTTTGTATAATCAGAGTACCCATTAAATAGAAATATTAATGTCTTTTTTCAGATATGCACAATTTTCCTGTGTTTTATTTTGTTTATTTCTTCCCTTTTATATTCTGTTTTCTCCTTCCAGAGCTCATATTTGTCAGATTTTGTATCTCCTTGACTGTTCTCCTATATCTTCTACATTTTATCACATATTTTCTGCTCTTTGTCCTTTTTGTTCTATTTTTAATGTAGAATTTCTTGACTTTAATCTCATTTTTTTCTCTTTTTTTAGTATCATCCTCAAGTCTCTCTGAGAATACTAATTAGATATTTTTCAAGTTTCTTCTTTTCAGTGAGTTATTTCTGTTTCCACTAGGATTACTTTATTTATTTTGCCAGTTTAATGCTGTTAATTTTCTTTATATGCCTGAGTGATTATAAGTTATTTGTGCATATTTAAAATAGGAGGTATTGAACTGACTTTTCCAGGTAGTGGATTGGGTTTTCTCTGCTGCTGTATTATGTAGACTTGTTTTCTCTGTAAGAATTTTTCCTTCAATAATGGGGGCTGATCAGGCTAGGTAGGCACTTGATCCAGGCTTTTGATAAGGGATTACCAAAATGGGAAGCAATTTATTCTGTGATGCCAACACCCAGCTAGTGGCCTTAATTCTCTCCAAGCAATACATTACATTTCTTTAATGTAGAGGTCATTGTTTTTGTTATGGTGATTATTGTTTTGTTCTGGGTTTTTTTTTTGCCTTGTGTCAATGTGAAGTTTCTTGTTTTCTTGTTACATCCAGGAATGTGGGAAAGAGGGGAGAGGAGTAGGGACATGATTGGCTCCTTATTCTAGAGACAGAATTTCAGTGGGACTCTCTAATCCTCCCCACTCACCAAGTTTGGCTCACTTCCATGATCTCATCCTCCATACTTATGAATTTTATTCCAAAAACCTTTGAGGTTCTGCCTGAAAGATTAGCTTTTCCTGTCAACCCTTCTTATGTTAATTTTGGGCTATAGATTCCTCAGTCTTCTTTGTTCAATTACTTGGTTCTCATCCATTTCCATCTCCCAGAAATGTCCTGAAATCTAATGCTGAATGATGGCCCTTCTCCCATTTGCTTTCATTTCCATGTATGGGTTTAATTCTGTTTTTATTCTCTTTTATTTGAATGAGAAATGGAGGCAAATGGAGGCATACCATATTGAACCAGAGATCAATATGGTACCATAATATTGATCACCATATTAAACCAGAGATCATCCTGTGCACTTGATGAAAACAGAGGACTGCATTGAATTTTGTGTATCTGCGGTGGATCAACTGTGTTCTCATTCAGGGTCATACATAGTGAATTTAGATTGCTAGAACACAGGGGGATATTTTTAATGTTTTCTGGACACAGAGAACATCAACAACTTTTCATGGCTTTTAAGCTGTTTGAAATGAACACGTAGGAAAATAGAAGGCAGATGAAAATCAGAATGTGAATCAATAGCCTTTTTCTTACCATATATTTTTTTAAAAACTGGGCCTTGGAAAAGGTTGGATATGACCAATACAAAATTCCATTATTAAACAAACTAGCAGTTCTGTTTTTGAATGTTTGTAATTGCAATGAGTTGATTTAAAAGAAACTAAAAAATAAAACTATAAGTATGAGAAAAACTAAAACATTTTATTAGGTTTTCTGTTTGCATTTTAGAATATGTTATATCTCAAAGACTCTTGAATTCAGGTTTTATTCTTGTAGTTTCCTGCATCTATAATTATTTCCCAAGTCATTTTCCTCAGCTCTTATAAGAATACATCTGTGCTTCTGAAAAATATTCTCACAAGTGCTTGTGGGTGATTTATTGGTGCTTACAGCCATCCTATTTTGGGTGTATAAAATCGTGACTACTCCAAATGTCCAGAGTCAATAGCAGAGTGGTTTTCATAATCCGTCCAGACCTCCCTTCTGTCCCTCTGCTTTTATTAACTCACCCTGGTTTTGCCCTCTCTAAACTTCTAGGCTCTTCCCGATGCAGTCTGCCTCCTGATATACCTGAGCAGGCCTCTCCCTCTGATATCTCATTTGTATCTTCTCTTTATAGCAGCCTTGTCTGTCTTATACACAATTACATGTCCAAGCCTCTTTTGATACATTTCTTTGTGTTAATTTTCTTGTTTTTTTTTTTCTTTTTTTTTTTATTTTTTAAGAGTGGAGTGGTGGGTACAGTTCCATGTGGAAGGGGAGAAGGAGCAAAGGAGGTTTCTCCAATACAGAATCTGCATCAAGCCAGAGTCAAATACTAGGTTGCACTCAAGGAGAAAACCTGTGTACCACAGCTTAAGTAGGTGTGATGAAGATGTGTGAAGTGCTAGAGTGTCCTGGAGCAGGGAGAAATTGGCTGGAAAAAGTTAACTGAAAGTGGCCTGGGTCATTATCACAGACAAGGGCTAGAGTTCTCAGTTGTGCTATTGAGCATGATGATACTTTATAAAACAGAGAGAAATTTTGAAATTCTAATATGAGTCTCATACTACTTATTATCCATTGAAAGAAAACATGAATGATTCACATGTTTATCAAAGAGGCAATACACATATAATGTGCAATACATTTTAGTACAAATTATGTAAAATTTAATAATGACTAAGGAACTACCGTCAAAGAAACCTGGTATCTGGTAGAACAGAGAAATAAGTACAAACGTCATGGAGTGATAAAAGAGAAGAAAGGGATGACTACATTTTGTAAGTGGCAGAAGGATTTTTTAAGAACTGAAAATAAATAATATATTTATGACTGTAGTTTGTTTTTTTAAGAATTATCCACCCTAACCTTGGACCCACAAGATCAAGTCAAACCTTACCCACCCTGGATAGCACAGGGGAGATGACAAATTACATGGACAGCTTGCCAGCCAGCTCTATCATGTCTCATTGCACAGAATAATGTAGAGTTTCCACTTACTGAAGTGTACTCAGGATGGCCAGAAAAGAAGTTCCTGCTAATCATTCTGTATGCCTGTAAAAAGAGAACACTTCCTTAATAAGAGTATTTAAAATTAGGCCATCTGACAAGTCATCTTGCCTAAAAACAAGTCCAAATCTTTTCATTGGTTTTTCTTATGGGAGGATTTGAACTTACTCTTCTATTCCTCTAACCCTCTCTGAAAACTAACATGAAACCTGAATTGCCACTGATCTTTCGGGCCACCTCTGGATATTTCTTTAAACAACTATACATTTTGAAGCATTCTGTTCACTAATGTGTTTATTTATACACCTGCAGTATATTTCTTTTACAGTAATATCTTCCATTTAGCTATTTGCCAAAGGAAAGGTCAATCTGTGGTTAACATCACTCATTTTATTAGAGACAAAACCCCAAACGGTCCTTACATATGGTTTGGTTATTCTACTCATAAGGCTGTTTCTTTTTCCATCGTCATTTCCTTCAGTGAATTCCTGCATTTCTAGATTCTAGGTGCACAGGGTAAGAGAGAGAAAGTCTTCTTCTAACAATAGCATGCAACATAGGTTGCAATGCTCATAATGCAAATTAGGTCAATTGTGACCTGCTTGGTTTTTGAATTGTGAGACTGAATGCAATGTGAAGAAGGGGAAGGCACTATAGCCAGCATTGTCAGACTGAGCACTCCACAACTTTTAGGGCTGGCATTCATACTGCAGACTATAGGGAATGGGACTCTGCAATCGTGTAGAAACCTTATGCCATCTCTATTCTTTAGTCAAATACAACAAAACACTGAGTTTGTTTAGAGAAATTTAACATACCATTGCTACTTAGAACAGGAAGTTGCATCAAATATTCAGGCTATATCATATTAGTAACATTAACATGTCTATAAGAAAAAAAGAAAATAATGTTTAAAATTGAAATTTCAGTCTGCTTCATCCATGGAAATCAAACACTAATGATTCATTAAATTATCGAAGATACAGTAAGCACATATTATGTACAATTCATTCTGTTAATGTTATGGAAAATTTAATAATGAGTAAGACAGTGACCTCAAAGGAACCAAGGATCTGGCAGAAGAATGAGATAGGTACACATTTGATGGAGTAATAAAAGAGAAGAGGGGTGGTATGTGTTCATCAAAAAGGTATATAACCTTAGGATTACAAAACAGAAACACAGGTTTTATGATATAGACCAGAAGCACACTGATGATAAATATCCTTGTATTCACAGACCATTCAGATGACTTTGGATAGAGAAGTCCTTATGTCTTTAGATATGCTATTGTGTGGCTTTAGATAGATAATAGACACCAGAATATATTTTAAAAATATATAAATGTGGACAGCTTATAATGAAAAATAAAAAATGATAGATGGATAGATAAATAGATAGACAGATAAGTAGATAGATAGATAGATAGATAGATAGATAGATAGATAGATAGATAGATAGATAGACAGAAAAAATGGTACCCAGGGAAGATTAATAAAGGATCCATTTTAATCTTAGAATTATATCTACAACTATGAAACAGAATTGATTTATCAACTAAATGTATTTTTATTTCAACTTTGAACATTAAATACAATGACTTTTTTTGGACCAAAACTCATTTTAATCTTTGATGTTGCCAATGATGTGTTTAAATTTCACAAGGGGTAAATTTCAATGTAGAACTTCTTTATGCCTGATGAATGTCATAGTGACGATTTTATCAAAGTCTTCATTAAGCTAACTTATTTTCAAAATTTTTTAAAAAATGAGAAAATAGAATCCTGATTAATTTATGTGCTTATTGTTCTTTGAGTTAAAGAAATCTGCCCTTGTTCTACTTCATAATATGTAAAAAATATAGACCAAGTTTTCTTAAATATGTTAAAGACATTTGTATATTGGGCAAAAATAAACATTGATAAAATAAAAGTACAAATCATTCTTTAATTGTCATATAACCTTGTTTTACCCCCATTCTTTAGTCCTCTCTTCAGGAGAGCTAGAGAATTTGATTCAATCTGGATTCATGTTCCACTACACTAGCTCCCTGAGCTAGCCAATTATCTATGAAGGTTTCTTCTTGGATGCCCTCAGTTAGCTCTGTTCATTCAGTGGAAAACTTGTGATTCTGAATTCATTCTAAATGACAGGCAGAAAAATCTGTACCATTTGAATGGCAACTTAAATATATAATGCAAGGTTTTTGATTTAACTTAAATAAATTTAATTTTCTTGTCAAACCCCAACAAAGATGCTTAGTGTAACATGTGGTATCTCTTTGATATATAGAGGTGTGTGTGTATGTGTGTGTATGTGTATAAGAGAGAGAAGGACTGTACAATTTTCCTATGCCTTTGCAATGAAAGCTATGCTTGTTGTTTTATAAAAACAACAACAAAAATCAAATTTATATTAACCTATATGAAGTTGTAAAATATGATAGGTACTATTTTCATTATAAATCACATTACCTAACTTCCAATACTGTTTCTTAGAATTATTTCCCTCTATTCAGAATTCTACTGTAATCATGGTCAGACCATCTATCTACCAAGAACAGAACTACAGCAAATTGAAAGAATACTTGTCTCTAGTGTACTCTCTACCATAGAGATGTAGCCAATCAATAAATCTGTCAATCAGATGTCAAATCAAATCTGATGATCTCTAATCGACCCAGTTTTGTGCCAGATGTGGTAGAAGTTATGAAAGCATAGGACATACTTTCTGTCCTCAAATAAAAATTCCAAGAGTGGCCTTTAAAATGACAATGCGAGAATGAATAAGAGTGCTTTAGAAATTTTTAAAAAAAGAGGACTGATGAGACTACATAAAAGGTGTAAGAAATGAAATATCCAGCATTTTAATATAGTTGAGTTCCCTCTGGAAGGATGTGTTCTCACCACAAAACTGCAAAATGGATTGCAGACAATGGGCAAGAGATCTCATTTAGTAGCAAATGCAGGTGAGGTGATAATAAAGAGCTGAGGAAGGGGAGAGAAAATATAGAGCAAAATGTTGTGGATATTAATGTAGGAAAAAACTTTACCTAAAATTTGAATAATGTTTTCCTCAAAACTAAAACTCCGGAGAATCCCTAACAAGTTTATTTCAAGATAATTTATTGGCAGCAGTTGAGACAAAATTTTATTTTTCACAGGTAATTTCTTTGATAATATTTTGGGGCAGCTTCACCCATCTGCTTCTTCACCTGCCCCTCCTTACCCCACAGAGGGGTACTGGAGGTACCTGGAATATGGTGTCAGGACCTGTTGAGTATATAGGGGACCACTGCAAATAGCATGTGAATCTGTGGAAGAAGAAGGCTTCTGAAAAGTTATATCATAGAGAGACACCAAATCAAAAAGAAATGGATATCTAAGTGTCTGTTGTGAGCAATTCACTTTTTAATCAACAGGTTGAATATGTGGGAAACCAGAGAAAAGCAAGGAGATTCGAATTAGACGTGGTAGACAGTGAAGAAATGCCAAGTGTTTCCTAAAGGATATTTGCAATGAATATTTTGAGGATGCCTCCGCTGTGAGTGGGAAGGTAGCCATCAAAACTACCCATCTGGTATGAGGAATAGTATTGTCTTTATCATGCACAATTTGAATTGGCTTTAGGACTGATATAGATTGGTTGGTTGATATAGATTAACTTAATTCCATAATTCCATACTAAATATTGGGGCATTAGGACCCTTCAAAAGAGTAAGATTGGAAATTCTACCTCTGTCTTCCCATGAATCTGTAACACTGATGTTAGTATTTAGCTGTAGACTGGCTCATATTGTTTTCTGTCTGTTTTTTATTGATCAATCAAACTTAGTTCATTCTGAGTGTGTATCTGCCAATGTGTACAAGTATTAAGCAAGAATTGGACCCTGTCTTTAAGGAACTAGTTGTCTGGTAAATAAGATAAAATGTACAAATATGAAAAAATAAAATGATTATCTCATCACAGTTGTATTCTCAACATGTAGAATTTGCATTTGCATGTCACATGGTAACACATGAATGGTGTCTTAGAGCACAAAATATGGCTGGTCACAAAGTGGGTGTGCTTAGCTCTTGGAAAATTCTCTAATTTGCTTATATGGATGTGACTATACAAGGTTTCTTGCTTCCTCCAGCTTCAGTTCTCCATCTAGAGGCATGCATCTATGTATACACAACTATCTTTAACATTTTCACTACATTTTTTCTCTTACCTGTGTAAGTTTTATATACATAAAGGAATATATATATATATATGCATATATATATATATATGGTTGGTTGTTTGTTTTTCCAAGAAGTAACTGAGAATGTGGTGAAGAGCTGAGAAAAGCCCCATGGGCAGCAAGACTCAGCAAATGGTGGAGTTGTCGCTCATTTGCTGAGTGTTTCAGCCCAAATACTATTTGTGGAGTTTCCTTAAGAACAATCAGTATTTCAAATCTAAGTGCTACATAAGTGTGTCTGTCACAAAGTATAATTTAGGGCTTTGAGTGTCTGGTGTTTAAATATATATGTATTTAGTCAATAAAGGGGCCAGAGTACTCAGCCTTCCATGTGAGAGAGGACCTGATACATTGTATTTAAACTGGTATTTATCTGCTGATCCACTGTGGTCCCCTTCCCCCTCTTCCAACTCTTTATTCATATGAAACGTGGTTTTAAACACCAAAACTTGAAATTGTAAGTGAATAGTTACTGACAGTCCACTCTTCTTTTGCCAGCTCTCTTCTCCTTTTTCCTATGTCTAGTTGACTAAAGATATGTTTTGCTGGGGCTTCCCTGGTGGTGCAGTGGTTGAGAGTCCGCCTGCCGATGCAGAGAATACTGGTTCATGCCCTGGTCTGGGAAGATCCCACATGCCGCGGAGCTGCTGGGCCCGTGAGCCATGGCTGCTAAGCCTGCACATCGGAGGCTGGAAAAAAAAAAAAGATATGTTTTGTTCCTAAGAAGGTGTTGAGATTTCTGATTGATAACAAACTTTGGTCCAGATGGGTATCCCTCACACCAGAGTCCTGACTCCCTGTAGTTTGTAGCTAGTAAGAGACTATAAGATTTAAATTGAGCCGTGAATCCAGGCTGGACCAACCATTCTTGCAAAGTGTCCATTGTGGACAATGCAAAATAGCTAACTCTAAAGTAAAAACAAAACAAAACAAACAAACAAACAAACAACAACAACAACAACAAAAACCAAGAAGCCCCCTTGAGCTTTGATCTCAGTAGTGCCAGCAATATGGGCATTTTTAATATTTTAATTATTTGGTGAGTTGGGTTTTTTTCTTTTTTTTAACTTCTTTCACTGGCATACTTTCAAATGTAATTGGAAGTGACACAACCTACATATGGATTGCTAAAAAATATAGATGGCAGTGAAGATTGTAACCTACCTTTCAAGATATGAAAAAAGAATAGCATTTTTTTAGCTCCAAAATATGAATTTAATATATGAACTAGGTTTCCAAATGATACAAATAGGTATGATATGAAACTAAAGGCAACATTTACACTTTGTAATAAACAAGCTGGGTTAATTTGTATTTAATTTATTTATTCATTCCAAACCTTGTTACTTAACTCTGTGATGGGTACTTTGCTTAGTGGTAACTATCAAATGTAATTTGTTTATATATGAGGTCTGAATTTTCATTGTAATGCACAGCTTTGCTGCACACAAAGTGCAGAAATTCTTTCCAGTAATGTATGTACAACTGGCGATAGTTTTAAATAATAAAATACTAAACACAAGCATGAAGTCTGTAATTCCCACATGGCAGTGGTGGCTGGAGAAGGCAATTAAGAGGGTAAAACCATGGTTGTAGTTGGCACTTGATCGTAAAAGAGGCAACTTCAAGATGGCAGCATCACCTCATCTGATTATTAATAAATAAATATTGACGTTAATTTAGTATTTTCCATCTTCAAAGCACTTTACAATTATTAATTAGTGCTCTTAGGACTATTTGAATTTTAATTTTTGAAGTTTGCGTTTAAATAAGATATTCATGATGGAGTTTTTTGGCTTCAAGTACAACAGTTTCTTTTTCTTCAATTCTCAGATTCTTTTTTTTTTCTCCTGGAATTAAAGATAGTAGGATGACTATAGCTAAATAGACATTCCAGGAAACATTGAGCTTGGAGTCAGGAGGAGCTGCATTTGCATATTCCCACAGTAATAGACCAAGGTCATGGTTCAGTTTCCCTAAAGACCTTTGACCAGGGAGAGGTACTTTCAGGTTATCACATGAACCCACTTTTCCACCCAAACCTTTGTACAGATGTCATCTCTGCTTGGAACTTCTATTCAAACTGCTAGCAGCCTTTTATTCTCCTTTTGCTTATTGATTTCTAGACATCTTGGTTTTATATATTTTATAACAGAGAAGCATTTCCTAAATTCTAGGTTTCTTTTTATCATCCAACTAATGTTTATGAAGTTACCAAATCAAAATCAAAATAAAGTTATCGATGCTTATCTGACAGCTCATAGACTAACTAGAGGTCCAAGATTATATGAATAACCGCCATACAGAATAAGTGCTATTAAAAAAATACTCTCTTTTCTGAGCAGTATTTTGTTTACAGAAAATGAGGGAAAAGTACAGAGGGTTCCCATATACACCCTCAACACCTCTCCCTCTCCCAGTTTTCCCTATAATGAACATCCATGTGGTACAATTGTTAGAATTGATGAGTCAATAGTGATACATTATTACTAACTAAAGTCCATCATCTCCATTAGTGTTCACGCTTGTACAAACACTGCAACATCAGTCTTCTCAGCTCCACTAAGCAAGGAGTCTCTCTGTCCCCAGAGAAATGCATTTCATCCAGCCTGACTTGAAGATAAGACCAGGGTCTAAGGGTTGGTGGTTAAAGGGAGATATTTGCAAGTTAATTCCATTTGACTTATAAGAGTCCTCCCCAAATATATATACCTGTCATGTATCTTGTCCAGTTAGAGAGCATTCTGGCACCTTCTTTTGTTTGCCACACAGGTCACCTCCCTCACTTCTGCAATGTCCGTGTCCATCATAGGTTCCATTGTAGCTTCTACTCTGTCTGTGAAGCTAAAAATGATTCTACTAATCATGAGTGGAAATTCACCTCTATATTTTGGGAAAGCAGCTTGTAGCTTATTTAACCAAAACAGATATACTGGCTTATGTGCATTTTTTTAAGATTCACAAAACTTTGCTGAACCACGACCCACCACTTAGTATACAGGAGCAATCTTCCCATCTCAATATAGGCATCTAATTGCTTTGTGATTATTTATCTATGTCTGTCTCCCCTTCTAGACTGCAAGTTACATAATAGAAAGGAACTATTGTTTTTATTTACTCTTGAATCCATCAAGAATTTAAACTTCATCCGCTACATGATAGAGCCTCAATTTCTGAATGGATTTAAAACACAAAAATAAAAACACATTTTAAAAAGTAGATATGGGGAGAATAATAAACTAGAAAATAAACTTTCTGTAATGCTTAAAGGAGATGTCTATCTTTACCACCTAGTCCTTATCCCTAATGAATGTGTAATAGCACAGAGAAGATGAAAGGAACGAGAGAGTATGTTCATGGCTTGAGATATCATGACAAAAATACCTTGATCAGAATATTATATGTACCTCAAATTCAGCCCCCTTTTGTCCTTGAAGATCACCTCTAAATGCCATATTCAATCATTGAGGATAAAAACACGGATGACAACAGTGGTAATTTTCCATTCCCCCAGTTAGGAGAGCCATTCTATTCACCAATGGAGGAAATTTCAGGTACCGCTCAAAGAACCTCAGATCTATTCAGAGATTCATGGCTTCCTAGAGGATTAATGGTAAAAACGTCCTGTTTACCTTTGGGCATCCTCTGGAAACCTCCCTTTTACCCTCTTATGTCTGGACTAGGCACCCCTATTAGAGCCCTAAGAGCATGTTGCAGCCTCTGTCATTTTCCTTTCACTCTGGATTGTAATTGCCTGGATACTTGCCCATTTTATCCACCAGTCTGTAGGCTACATTAAGACAAGAAGCCAGTTTGCCTTGCTTACTGTTTCATTGCTTATGCCTATCTCAGTATCTGGGATGTAATGGGGGAGGGTAGGGGTGGGAAGGAAGCAAGGCAAGCAGGCAAGCAAAAACAAAAGAATGAAGGAAGGCAAGTCTCACATCTAGAAACAATAAACTTTCTCTAGGAAACTCTGGAACATTCAGGTTTAACTGTTTCTCCTAGAATCTTGACTCAGAGAGCCCTGAGCTTCCTTCCAGGAAAAACAAATGCCTGCTTAGCAAGAGAAACTAGCTGGCCCATACCTCCTTTGGAACCATCCTTGACTCTATGATTAGCCTTGATTTTGTTTTCCCATCTGTCTGACATATTAGATGACAGTGGATTAACTGACCTCACCTATACTTTACTGCTGTGTTCCATGACATAATTAATCACTACAGCCAGATATGGAGATGTTCCCAGCACTAACAGTAATGCGGTCCTGTGTTGTGTGTATTGTGTTACCTTGTTTGCCATTCACTTTGTTGTCTTTGGACTATATTTAACTTTTGTCTTTTCTATCATCTGAGATGAGTTTAACTCACTTGTACCCTGTTGGCTTTGTTATTCATACAGGGCAGGCTGTCTCTTTCGGCTTAATATATTTAAAAAAAAAATTTATACCTGGCACGTGTGTGTATTATTGCTCAAATTAATTGAAGGCAGGGACCATGCCCTATATTATAGCTTTATCATTTCTTTCAGTGAGTTGATTTATTATGTTGAACACAATAGGTCCTTGATATTTTAAAAAATGATGAAATGTGTAAAAAGTAAAAGGAATTTTCTTATCACAAATAGAATATTTCTTTCTCATTGAATTCATATGTACTCCTTCCAAACCACCAAAATTCTGGGGTTTATATTAAGAGTTAAGATATTCAAGAAATGTTTTAAGAAATCAGTGGTTATATTTGTATGTGTATCATTTGTGTTTTCATTGTATCCAGAAAAAAAAATAAAGTGCTTGTTCAGTCTTGCTTGTTTTTTGTTTATTTGTTTGTTTGCTTTATGTTGGACACCAAAGTAAGGAGTTAAAAGATGTCACTACAATGCATGAACTCTCCTTCTTTGTCACCACCCATGCAAACCTACTAGGCTCCACCCTCACTGATGTCCCAAATGGCATCTCAGCAGCAGAAAGGTCAGAAAAAAAAGCTCCAAGTTTGTAAGATTTAAAGGCAAGTTATCAGGAGTTGGACTAGAGCCCCAAACCATACAGGCCATAAGGTCAGAGCTTAACTGTTTTTCCATTTTATTACTCAAGGACAAGAGAGCTTGATGCATGGACTCCAGCCCCATAAACTGTCTACTGAGGTGGCCATTTCATCACATATGGTTGTGAGTTGAGTACTGACCACACAATTTAAATCGACAGCAGCAGGGCCCTGGTGAGGATGTGAGAAGCAATGTCACACACAACATCCTTTTCCTAATTATTGGGACCCAGACAGGTGGCAGGAAGGGAATGAGGGGTGAGGTGAGGGGAGAGGGAGGAAGAGGGAGGCACAGTGACATTTTCCATCTCAGGAGTACAAGATTCATTACCTCTGATGAAAAGTCACCAGGCTGCGGTGACTCCTGACATACTCTGTGACAGGAGAAAGTGACATGGCCGTTTGACATTCAGGGCTAGAAGTTTGCTGGTCTGTAATCACTAGTTAAAATTGAATCTTGTACATTGCACCCTGCCAGCACATCTCAACTCTTGATAATTATTTGGATGCTACTGTATTTGGATTTTATTTCCCAAGCAGAGGCGGAAGTTGGATTTATAGTTTACTGCTGGGTTAAGATTGGAACAGGCTAGACCTTTTTTATGGTTAATATGGCAGAGCCAAATAAATATAGAGGTGTTTTTTGTCCTCATTTTAATTCTAAACCACTTGGGGATGGGGGTGGGAGCCACAAAAGAATCAAAGGTTGTGTCTTCTAATTTTCCATGAACAAGCTACAATTCTGTCTGTGCTAATGTTTTTCTCTTTTTTCCTTTCAGTTCATGATACTTTAATCCAGCCATCTGGACATGGATGGGGCTGGAAAACACCATTTTGCAATAGTTATAGCCTGAGCAGCCACATGGATGAGGACATAGATGGTCAATGCCACTTAACAACCACTTCTTTTTTACCTGGGGGTCAGGAAAAGGACAAGAGAAGTGTTTTACAGCAGGTCATTTTAGTATAATTACAGAGTGGCCTTGAACTGTTGATTTGCATACAGGCATGCTGTGATTCCAACAAGAATATTCTCTCCTCTCATTCCTATTCTGAGGCATGAAAGCTTCCATTATTTGCAGGAGCATGGACTGTATATTCAACCCATTATGCCCGGAGGGATCCCATATATCCGCTTGACAGACTCAGTCTAATATTTTTGAGGAGTCACAAGCCACATGTTCACAGAAGGGTAAAGTGATCACCAGAGGTAACCTTATGTACAGACAGAATATGTATTTCCTGTGAACTAGGGTTTAGCTGTGCTTTGGGAATTAAGCAGACTGGCCTGATCTAAGATATCTTTGCCAGTGTCTAAAAGTCCATCATTAGAAAAGCATCAATTTAAATAAAAGCATTGTTTCCAAAGGTTGCAAAGTAAGTCACTATTTCTTGGAGGAAAAAAAAAATATATATATATATATATATATATATATTCTCAAACACTGGTAAAGATAGATAAAATGTGGTGGACATTTTGCTGGGAAAGGCTGATAGGCTCTGGTCCAAGAGGGCTCAAGAATTGACATTCATTGTTCTGGGGGATTCACTCTGAACCCAGGGCTGACTCTCAGCCTTGCTCCAGCTGCAACCAAATTTCTGACAGTGGACTGTGATCTCATCACTTACAGAGAAGTCTCATCACTTGCTCATCCACTAAGTTTTGGGATTGATATATGGAACTAGAATGCTGATTAATCTAATTCACGGTGAGAAATAGCAACAGGATTTACAACATGTGAAAGTCACCTGACTAGTGCAGAAATTGCAGATAAACCAGCCAAATCCTAAACAGAAGGTCTCTAGGTGATCAGTGAATCACCAGGGAAGTAAAAATGAATCCAACTCTTCACAATCTTACTGAGACAGTAGATGTAGTCGAGGCTATCTTCACTGAATCCAGGACCACATTAAGGAACTGAGATAGTCAGCATACTTAGTGAAAAGCTCCCTTTCTTCTGAATAGTTCTGAGATGGGCTCTGCCAATCATTGCTTTCTCTCTTCTCCTTTGCTCAGTCTTCAATAATAAACACCACTCCCCCTGCTCACCCTCCACTTCACGCCAGAGATATTATGTTGATATCAGAGCTCACTTTCAGAAATTAGTCATATTTTTCTGCTTTTCTAGTCACTGGCAGACATAAACAACTTAGAGTGAATAAATTCATTACTTATTTTCATTCCATTAGAAAATACACAAATAGAAGGGAGCACCTTAAGGAGAGGGTTCCTTGTCCAAAGCAGGAATTTCTGAACAGGGAAAAATCTAGGGAGTAACTGAGTCTTGAGAAACTTGGCAGTAGAGTGATAAGACTACCTGGTGAAAGGACAGGAACAACTTAAGGAGGATAATATAGAACAAAGAAGAGAGACAAAAAAGAAAAACAGAAAAAGCCAGATATATCAAGAAGGCTGAAATTATGCCTACGATCTCCTAAAGGAAATAGAATAAGGAATGACTTGGACACCATGGTTGCTGAAATGATGTTCCCCAGCAGTAGTGAAACTGGGATACCTGGTTTGGTTAGTGGAGTGTGGTTAAGGGAATAAACCAACTTTTCATTCATATCATATTTCAACTGCTCCTAAATGTAGAGAGTGGATTAAGGGCAGTTTCTCTTTTCTATGGACCTCAATTACCTTTGCTTAGGAAGAATAACCTCAATTATTCATTGTCTAAGCCACAAAGCAAAAAAAAAAAAAAAAACCAAAGCTGCAACTAATAAGGTATTTCATCAACAGTATTGCTTATGGCAAACCAAAGAGCAGTCCACATGTTCCCAGGGTTGGGAAAGGACCTCCTCCTCTTCTCCCACAGACAGAATCTCACATATCATATATGGTTCATTTCAAGGTCTCCTCTTCCATGAAGTCTCTCCTGTCTAACACTCACAGTTCATCTTTCCTTCTCTGAATTTCTATAGAATTTAAACTACTTATATAAATGTATCACGTGTTTGATTGTAAAGTTCTTTCTGTATTTCTTATTTATACAACTTGCTTGAATGAGCAGCTATAGCTTGAAGGAAGAAGTTTCTGAGAACTAATGTTAGTCTTTTGACCATCTGGAAACTCAATGTTCTTAACTACTAAGATAAGGAAATAAGAATATAGTCCTCAAAGTTCACTTCCAGTTCTAATATTCAATGAAACTGTGTTGTTCTTCTCTTGACCTTGTCCTGGAAGAGAAATTTATTTTTCTTTGTTTAATTTGGGCAACTCTGTGTTTGTTCAATCCAGAACACTGTAAGAGCAATGCTTGGTATTAGACTCCAGAGATACCATAGGTGTATCCCAAAGACAGCCCTCCAAATGCAGCAAAACCAGCCAGAGCTCAAAGCAGCAGAATTGTCTCATGAAGTGACTCTGCTGGTTCTGCAACTAGAACATAGGAACTCTGTGCTTTGTAGAATCAAAGAGTGTGTACGTGTTTAACATTTCATTTTAGAATATTGTGTTGCCAGACCCTTTCTAACCCCATCTTGTTTATATATATTTCTGAGGAGATCAAGCTGTCTGGAGCCTTCTACTCGTACAGCTCCCAATTGTGAGCTTTTCCCACAGCTCTTGATGCAGTTAGCATCCTGGAATATTGAACAGAAGTAATTATATCATGCAATCAAGAATACTTCAGCTAAGGTTAGATGTGAGTTATTGCTGCACACAAAAGGAAAGGAAGCCTGTGAGAGGTAGCATTGCTCACAGGTGAAAAGAACATAAGCCTTCCAACACCTAGGAGAGTGCAGCTTGTCTTTCCATAGTACGATTATTTTAACATGCATTCTAGTGTTCTTTTGAAGAATATTGATTACATTCATTGGCATCACACAATTGGGGAAAAGTCATCAGTATCCCACTGAACAGGGGAGATGGGGAGAGAATTTGTGGCAGCCTCATGTGAAGCCCAAAGATTACAGCATTTGATCTGAATAGATTTTCTTTACTTTCCTTCACTTGTATGTCACCCAAGAAGGAAGATTTTTGTTGCTGAGTGGGGTTAGAGCTTAATACTCATCTTAGGAATACAAGGAAATGGAATCTTCTCTTTCACACACGTCCCCTGGCTATGCCATCTGATCATTTAGCAGCCAACACTTTCCCTCTGCCTTCCTGGGGGCTGTTAATTCAAATGCAGAGGGAAAACATGGGTTTACCTTTTGTGCCACTCTCTTAATCAGAGTGATTTTCTGAGATGCAACTGTAGAGGATAGACTCTTTTATTTTAGGATCAGCAGCAGTTTTTACAATGTTAGGCAAACCTGGGCCCTCCTTAAAATGTCAGGAAAACAAAAACCATCCCCACCTGAAAGCCCTCTTGTATTGAAAGGATTTTTTTAGCTGTTTCCCTTAAGCTGCTTTCTCCTTATGTGCAACTTCCCAATCCCATTCACAAACTGTTGCCATGGTAAATAATTATATCACAGATGAATTGTGTACACTTCCTTTTCATAGCTGGAAGAGAAATTGTAGAGGAAAGGGGAAAAAATCAAAATCCTTTAAAATTACAGGGGAGAAGGCTGAGGAAAGATTGCCTCCTCGTTAACATAATTAGTTCCATGAATTATAAATTAGTATTAGAACTTGATCTTCATGACAAAAAGAGTAATTATATTTACTGATGTAAAATTAAACAATACCAAAAAAATTAATGGGACTCACCAGCAGCTCTCTTGACATTATCATAAAATTCAGAGATATGAATATCCCACAAACTGAAGTGATTTAAGCAGCATAAACTTTAATGTTGCTCAAATGTGCTATGTAGAAATATGTCTCCTGGCTAGTTTATAATTGCACTCCATGTTCAGAACACACCCACATAAACACAACAGCAGCAGAAACAACCAGCTCTTAGACTTATGCACAGAAAAGTCCAGATTTTTGGTACCCAGGTGGGATGCGGAAGTAATTTCCACTGAGAATATATATATATATATATTTTTTTTTGCATTGACTGTTCTAAAGTCAAAGCTTCCAGAATAGAGGGTGACCTGTTAATTTTAAACAACTCTCAAATGTCTCTAAAAGTGGGGCTAATGTGAGTAAATGTTGATTTGTCTAACTAGCTTTGCACACCCAGAAAGATTTCCCATAGGAAAAATGGTAATGGGTCAGAATGGCAATGTGAATTCTCTGCACTTTTGATTTAGGCACCCAAAGACCAGTGATTACCAACATTTCAACTGCATGAAATGTATGAAATCAAACAAAGAGAATACTTATTTTTATCTTAGGTAGAAGAGCCTGGGATGGATACAGGTGTCTTTGGAGAAAACCTTAGCTTATGCATTAATCCAGCCATGGAGTTCATTTGGGAGATCCATAACTGTACACCTGTACACTGTGTGCTAGGAATGGGAGAAAGAGAACAGAAACTAAAATTGAAAAATATTTTCTATACTTCCAGAATTTATAAATCCTAGAAATGCAGGATTTCATTTAGAATAATATGCAGCCAAAATGAAGCTTTAAGAATATGACAAAGTGATTAAATCATATGTTAAGTGAAAAAGCAAGTTATAAAATTGCTATTCTAATGATGCCTGGTGTGTGCATATGGGATGACAATCTGTCACTGCTTTTCCTCCTGACCATCCTTCCTACTCCAGGACTTTTGGAGTCTAGATTGATTCACTTTGCTATTTAGAAGTATCTTTGAGCCCGTCCCTCACTTTGCATCTGAGAATGTTAATTTAGGCCACTTAGTAGGACAACAAGGATGGGGGGGAATGGGGAGGAGGCTACATCTCAGGGAAGAACCAGGATCTCCCATTTCAAGGTACCACTGAGGGTCATATCAGGAAACAGATGGTGTACTCAAATGGATTAATTGAGGAGATATTAATAAAGGAGCTAATGTAGAAAAATGAAGGCAGGTTTAAAGAAACCAATAAGAGATGATGCAGTATTCCAGGACTAATGACAGTAAAAAGTCATCACCACACCTGAAGGGACAAGAGGAGTATGTGGTTACCAGAATTTGGAGAGGGTAGTTGTGGTCTTTGGTAAAGGGACACCCAACCTGTGGCAACTTGGCCAGATGGGAGCAGGAAGAATGAATATCCCAATTTGACATTCCTGCCCTTTAGTCTTCTGCAGCTACCTTCCATTGGCCAAGCTCAATGTGAAGTCAGAGGTCAGGCTTTTTTACTTTAGTTTATAAGGATTATTCTCTTTGGGCACAAGCATGATGGAAAAGGGTGAAGGGTAGATCTGGAGAGATCAGTAAGTAATAGCTAACACAAATGAGTGAATAACAGAGACAAGGAGATAACTTTCTGAAAGATTAGCAAATTTTTCACTCTAGAAAATTGTATATTTCCAAATGCAAAAATTTCATCACTAAATTTAAAAATTATAATGTTGAAAATCTGGCCTAAATATTTACTATGGACTATCTCTTTCATTTTACTTTGAAGTTAAATGCATTTTTAAACCCCATGAATCATTCAACTTAGTAAAATATATTTGGATTAATTTTTGAGACCTGAGTTACCTCACCAATGAGACATTTTTAACAACAATTTTGTTATATGAATATATGAATGAGAGAATGAACAGTGGAACTCCCTAGGAAAACGCTCTCTTTCATTGGTGACATCCTTGATTGGATTTTGCTGGCCTTTTGTTCATGATCTTGCTTTCATAACCAGTCTCCACTTTCAATATCCAAGGAGATCAGTCTTGTTTTCCCCCAAATAATGTGCCTTGAGGCTTATGCTAAGATTTACAGTAAGGCTATTGGGTAAAAAAAGAAAAAAAAAAACTCTTTTCTAATGATGTTGCAAGGTTGATTTTTATTTAGAATTACTAGTGTTATCACTTGAAAATATATGTGCCATGGTTGTTTACAGCAAGGAAAATTGATACTCTTTTTTTTTTAAGCTAACAAACTGGTATTAAATGTATAATAGCAAAGCTGTTTTTTCTGTAATAGGTCATATTAAATTTTGTCCTTTTAAAAATGTATCTCTCTGCATTCGTTTCCCAGACTATTTATCTAATATATTCTATAAATCTCTCTCTTTTAGCATATGGCTCTGATTTTATTAATACCACATAACCACATAAAGGTTTTTAATAATGAAAAATTTCTTTGTCACTTAGATTAATGTTCTCAATGTTGTAGATATTAAAAGCCACTAGACAAGAGAAACTAGACTTAAAGAAAAAAGAAAGTAAGAAACCACGATTTATTTTTAGATGTTGTGTGTGGTAAAGTCTGATAATAAGGAGACAAAACAAGCTCAAAGTAGTAATGGAAAAGGTATGGCATCTATACTGTCACATATGTCACTTTCCCACAGAAGACAACACAGATAGATCACAATACTGCTTGTCCTCGAGACCTTGATACAGTTTTACCATCTTGTTTATTCTGGTGCCATCAGCCTTCTAATCCTGATGGATCGATCAGAGCCAACCATGATTTCTGCAAATGCACAAAATATCAGAACTGTTCATTCAATATTTCATTTTCCAATGAAAATAACCTTTAAAATTTATATATTAATTCTCTGTAATAAGTTAAATGAAAGTGCTTTCTTTTCTATTATGTTTACATTGAAAATGTAGTGCATGCATATGATTTGCAACAGTAGAACTTAAGCATGTAACTTCACTCAATGCTACTCATATTCACTGAGAGGCATTAAGCAAGGGAATTTAGACCAATAAAATACAGTTTTAGGGCTTCCCTGGTGGCGCAGTGGTTGAGAATCCGCCTGCCGATTCAGGGGACACGGGTTCGTGCCCCGGTCCGGGAAGATCCCACGTGCCGCGGAGCGGCTGGGCCCGTGAGCCATGGCCGCTGGGCCTGCGCGTCCGGAGCCTGTGCTCCGCAAAGGGAGAGGCCACAACAGTGAGAGGCCCGCGTATCACAAAAAAAAAAAAAAAAAAAAAAAAACAGTTTTATAATAATAATAACACCTATGAAATCTTTCATGATTAATGCCAGATACTGTGGTAAATTACTTAATTTCATCCTTTTAAAAACTGTAAGAGACATTATTATTCCAACTTTACAGTTGAGGAAACTGAGGTTCAGAAGATTATGTAAGTTACCCAAGAACACCTAGCTAGTACCCAGTATGAACTCTATACTCATGATAAATATCCATTTTTGAGGACATAAATTTCATAATAATTGTATAAAATAAATATCATATTAATCAGTAAACTGGATTCACAGAAGATAAATGAATTTCCCCGGCTATGTAGGTGCCAGATTTACAGCTGAGAATTGAATTCAAGTCCACTAGGTTCTTGAGTTAAGGTATGCTTTATCCCCACCCCCACCAAATATCTCCCTAATAAAGTCATGAATTTAACAATTATTATTTAACTAACTCCTAAATGAAAACCTAGGGAATATTTGACTATACACTCCTTTGAGTCAGAACCTGTCTCCTCCATAACTTTGAGAGTGTTCCCAGTCTGGTCAGTAAAAATACATGCTCAGTGTACATTGTTATCATTCTCAAGGTCAAAGTCATCAAAATAGTGAAGATCATCAGCATTTGTTACTCAAAATGGAGTTAAAAATCAGATCACACTATAAATATGCAAAGAATGAAGAGCAACGTTTGAAACAATATCCACATTCACAACTCAGGTCTCTGTACACTGGGTGCTGAGAAACTATGTCCAAAACAAATGTCATTGGAGGTCTGCATGGCATTCAGAATGGCTCCTTGCCTGCTGGCTGAAATCCTCATCAGGGAGAGTTCCAAAAAGAAGTTATTTCGCCTAAAGCCTGTCAACGTCCATTAGACACCCTGGGCATTAATTTCAATTTTTGTGTTTCTACACCATAAAAAAAAAAAGGAAAAACAAAACCAAACCAAATCCGAAAAACAACAACAACTTCATATGTGCCAAAGCTTATCTGCCAACTGTTGGGAAAAAATTTTTTATTTCTATTGAATACTGTACTTTGGAATGAAAGAAAACATTGTCTAAATGAAGCTGAGGCTCTCAGTCACCTATGCCTATATTACTGTGAAATCAGTTATGTGGGCTCTTGCAAAAGTTACTGATTGTAGAAAATTGAATGGCCTTCACTTCAACATAATTTGGAGAGGTTGATGTAATCAGAGACCTTACACCACAGTGAAATACAAGATTCGTGATATTGGATGGTAAAAAAAGCTACAGTTGTTAAGCTTGTTCTGTACTTTCCACTTACTGGCTGTAATGCTTTCCTAAGTACAAAGGAAATTGTTTCGATGAAGGCAGTGATGGTTCTGAAGGGATGTGTGAAGGGGTAAGGGAGTGGAAATAAGGTTGCTGGAAATCACACTCTTTTCCTCATATGCAAGGAGGCTGCAGAATCTAATCCTAGGCCTAACTGGCTGCAAATGAAACACTTTAATATAAATCTTAAGTTATGCCCCAGAGCTGAGTTTCAAGCTTAGAGGTGAGGAGAGGTGAAATGCTTGATTTCCCTTGCCCTGATGTTTGTTCTGCTTCATTCTTTTGGAAGTCTAGAAGCCTAAATAATTGCTATTCAAATTATAAATTGATTCTTTCCAACCTCAAGACAGTGGGTTTGTCTTGAGAAAATTTGTAGCAGGTATGGTTTCATTGCATTTACCTAAATGAAAAGTGTTGTGTGTATCTGTATGTGAGGAGCAGCATGTTTGCAATCAAGTGTTCTAATTTGTAATTGGTCAATTGTCATTGCACAATGCTGAGACAGTATGGTTTACACTAATAGATCAGTAGCAAAGGGAACATACTCCATCAAGTGTCTATGAGTTAGGTAAGCACAGGCTGACCTTTGGGAGATAGAAGATGCTAAACAAAAACGTACTTCTTACAAGGTGCTTGGGACACACTCTAGCTTTGAGAATTAGTGTAGCTTTGAGTTGGAGAACCAGACAACAGGGCTTTCTCCCTTTGTATTCAGAAAGTTTAACATTTGTTCTTTCTTCACTGATTTCAAAAAGCCCAGCTCAAGAACAAAAAATTGATAACAGTTTTTCTTAGAGTTGAGAGGGCTTGAGGTAGTGAGAGGAAAAGGATCTGGGTTCAATTTTCAATCCTTTGCCTTGAATCCATGGTTTACCTGGCTGAATTTCACTGTCTTTGCTTGTGTATGGGATATATTGTGTAGGTTAATTGAAGTATTAAATTGAAAAACGCATGTGTGTCAGTGGGTATGTAATAAGAATGAGAAAATGTCAATTATTATTACCCACTCAACTAGATTGTAAGACTCTTAAAAACAATTGTCAAGCTTTTCTCTTTGCATGGAATATCTTTTAATATATATTGAGTATTCAGTTATTTCTTGCTTGAGACAAAATGATAATCTTAGAAAGAAAATGGATTAGAGTTCAAAAATTCTTAGTTCAATCCCAGATCTTACAATACAATCTTGAAAAAGATATTTGTTTTTCTGGGTTTATGATCTCATACATAAATGAAGAGGTATATTTGAAAGCATTTATAAGATTTCCTTTCAAACTGCATTCTATGATACAAAATTTTATTTTTTGAAATATGAAATGAAATTTGACAATATTTTATATATAAATGTGTGTGTAGGCATTTATATATTAATACATGTATGTACATTATGTTTGTGGATACTTGTTAACAATTGGACCAGCTTCCATGTATGAGGTTTAACAAACACACACACATCCACACACAAACTTTGTATACTTCTAATTTTTTTTTTTTTTTTTAGTATCGTGTTGCATGACCTGTTTGTATATTTTGAATACTAATCTCTTGTAGGTCACATTGTTTGCAAATATTTTCTCCCATTCTGTAGGTTGTCTTTTTATTTTGCTGATTGTTCCCTTGCTGTGCAAAAGCTTTTAAGTTTGATTAGGTCCCATTTGCTTATTTTTGCTTTTATTTATTTTGCCTTGGGAGACTGATTTAAGAAAATATTGATACAATTTATCTCTGAGAATGTGTTGCCTATCCTCTCTTCTAGGAGTTTTATGGTGTTGTGTCTTATATTTAGGTCTTTAAATCATGTTGAGTTTATTTATGTATATGGTATGTATATGAGGGAGTGTTCTAATTTCATTGATTTACATGTGGCTGTTCAGCTTTCCCAGTGCCACTTGCTGAAGAAACTGTCTTTTCTCCATTGTATATTTTTTGCCTGTTTTGTCATAGATTAATTGACAGTAGTATATGGGTTTATTTCTGAGCTCTCTATTCTGCTCCACTGATCCATATGTCATTTTATACCCATACTATATACTATAGTTTTGATTACTATAGCTTTGTAGTATTATCTAACATCTGGAAGTGTTATTATTCCAGTTTTGTTCTTTTTCCTCAGATTGCTTTGGCAATTCTGGGTCTTTTGTGGTTCCATAAAAAATTTTGGATTTTTTGTTCTAGTTCTGTGAAAAATGTCATAAGTATTTTGTTAAGGGTCACATTAAATCTGTAGATTGCTTTGGGCATTATGGACATTTTAATGATATTATTTTGTTTTTGATCCAAGAATACTGGATAGTTTTTCATTTCTTTGAATCATTGTCTTGTCAGTTTCCTTTATCAATGTTTTATTGTTTTCAGTATATAGGTCTTACACTTCCTTGGTTAAGTTTATTCCTACGTATTTTTTAATGCAATTTTAAACAGGATTAGCTTTTTAATTTCTCTTCCTGATATTTCATTATTAGTGTAAAGAAATGCAGCAGATTTCTGTTTATTAATTTTGTATCCAGCTACCTTGCTAAATTCATTTATTAGTTCTATTAACTATTAACTATTAACTATTAGTTAATAGTTTTCGTGTGGAGTCTTTAGGGTTCTCCAACCTTCTAGACTTTTAAACTACTTGAAGCAATATACCATGATAGTAGTCTATCCTAATTTTAAAATGTAATAAATTTTATTGAGAAAAATATTATATTATCAGCTAAGGAAACATGGAATTTAAAAAACAGTGAAGAAGTAAGGTACAAGGAAGAAAAGTTAAAAAGAATATTCAGGATTTGGGGTTAAGGAAATAACTTCTGACAGAAATTTTACTAAGGAGACAGAAGAGCTCATTGAGGCATCGTCTCTTGATCCACAGATACATCGGTTGGTAAGTACCATCTCCAAGGGCAGTGAAGTGAGAGGTTGGAGTTATTCAGATTTACTAGGAATCAGTATCTACTAGATATTAGTCTGGTTTCTCCAAGAAATAGAATCAATAGAGATATCTATAACTATATCTAGTCTATATGTAGATCTAGGTCTATATTGATATGCAGAACTATATATTTATACCTATACTAATGTCATTCCTATGAGAAAGAAGTCTAAAAAGCAAATAAATGTTAATAAATGACACTGAAGAGGGATTTTTTAATTATCTCAAAATAAAATTATTCTTAAAGAAACCTAGCATTTTTATATAGTGTGTACTAACTCTACTCTATCTCTCTATAGTAATAGGTTCTAGTGGATTTCTACTTTGTCCTGTATTTTTTACTTTACATACTGAGAAGTTTTACACACACACACACACACACACACACACACACACACCACAAACACACACAAATTTATTCTATCAATTTCATCATTGAATCAAATATTTACTGAAATGGTGAAAAAGCATAAGACATAATTTTTGCTTAAGATTATTTTACAGTCATCTAGGGAAGAAAATCAAACACATACAAATATTGGAGAAAAAGTAAACTTTATTTAATCCATTGCTAGTTTTTGTGGGAGAGCCAATGAATATCACAAAGAGCAGAGTAAGATAGAGCCTAGAATATTTAACAAAGGAAAGATTGGGATATGAAATGAACCTTGAGAGATACCTTGAAGAGGCAAAAAAGATATCATGTGGCATAGATAAAACACATTTAAACTGAATAATGAGAGTGGGCATAGTGTATATTAACGCTATTTTAAAATTCCGTTTGAAATGACTGATGTCTTGAATTCAAACACAGTCTAACCACATTCTAGCTCTTTTATTCCCTTGGTCTGTATCCCTCTCTTAACACATACAATCCATCTGATAGTCTAATATATGAAGCATCTCAGCAAATTTCTTCATGTAAATTCAAAAGCTACCATTCTGCTTTTCTCTCACTTGCTTTTTTAGGCTATGATTATTGTCTTTGAAAATAAATGTATTGGCTAAATTCATTCTATATTGTAAAACCACACCCAATATATATGTTGACTCAAAAATAAAAGCTATTTACATTATCTAAATCAATATATCTCAGTTAAAAAAGTCAAGTTACCCTGTTCCATATGAGTCATGTGATAGACTTTACTGACCCCATCACAATGATTCACCTCTGAACTGTCAGGGTTTTTTCCCTAACATAATATTGAAAAGATCAGAGAAAAAACTAAAGTAATTGGAGAAATATTATTTCTAAAACTAATATTCAAAAAAACCCCAGAACTTTCCAGTAATAGAATAAATCACCTCATGAGTGCCGTATTAGTGAAGACATTCAAAGAGAAATTGAGTGACCTGCTTGTTCTTTACAGGCTGCTGGAAGGGAAATTGTGATTTAGACCAGGGTTTTGACTCCAAGACTCCTGTTATTTAGCTATTCTGCTCCAGCTTCTAACCACTCCCATTGACTTTCAAACTTTGTTTTCTCGTCTTTAAGATGAAGATAATAAAAGCTATCACATTTTGTTTCCCATGAGGATTAAATTACATAGTATCTTAACTCTGCCAGTTTAAAGCAGAATCTGGAAACCATTATAATCCCCACACCTATGTCACCCCTTGTCATTAGCTTTGCTAAAAAAAAATCTCTCCCCAATACAAAAATAGTTAAATGCTAACACCTCCAAGATCTTTTTCCTGATTCCCCTAATCAAAAGTATTGCTTCCAACTCTTTAATACATAATTGTATTTGTACATCTTCACTAACATTTATCACTATCTAAACATGTATTTAATTTCCTCTACTTAATTGTTGACTTCTTGAGACCAGGGACCACAATGCAATTCACCTTGGTGTCCTCAGGAAATGAATAGGGTAACAACAATAATGAACATTTATTGAGGATTAATATATGTCAGGAGCTCTTCTTGGCTCTTTTACTCTTCTTAATAATCCTATGTCAAGGGTGGTAGTATTATTACTAGTTTATAAAAAAAAAAAAAAAAAAAAGAAACCAAATTCCTGATATTAAGGAGAGTTCAACAACTTGTTGAAATCACATAGCTACCAAGAAGTTGAGCTAGATTTTGAAACAAGACTGATTCCAGAAGTCATCTCCTAACCTCTGTGTTATGAGTATGGTGGTCTTCACCTGAATAAAGCCTTTGCCAGTGAAGATTAATTTTGCTACGTCTGCGGTAATAAGCTGATTTATCTTAAATAGGCAATAGAGAGATTCCTAGATAGAAGTTGTCATAGCATTTTCATATTGGGGGGTTAGTAACAAAAGAGTTAACCAGAATATAATGGTGTCAGCTAGGAAAGGCTAGATGCAGACAAAACAGTTGGGAAGTTCTCATGGTGAAGACAGGCTTTACTCGAGGAAGGAAGGAAGGAAGATTGGACAGTGAGTCCAGAGAGAAGAACTTCAGAGAGAGTGTGCAGACAAGCAGCCACTATCAGGCAGATCCAATAGGTAGAAAGGGAAGCATTGTAAGAGTCAGATGGAGCATGAACATATTTCAGGAATAGAACCATATGCAGAAATCCAATAAGATGGTGTTTGAAGTTTAGTTCTATAGCTGATTAGTCTCTCAGAGGAACTTATTAGAGGAAGGTACATCTCTGGTCCTAGAGGAACTATGCATCAAGATAGATGAACTATAAACTATGCCTCAGAGGTTGAGACTGTAAGGCAGGGGTCCAGTTACCAACCAAAAATAAATAAATAAATAATAAAGATGTTGCTGATTGCATCACAAAATAAAAATTGGCATCTTGTATATTAGAAAAAGGTACAAGGTCAGAGACAAACTAAAACCATGGTTGTCATAATGCTGAGCCAATTCAAATAATTACATATGAAAGCCAAGCTTTTGGTAGGATTAAAGTTATGTTCATTATAGATAGATAAATAGCTGTATATCTATCTATCTATAGACTTTTGAGGGGAAAAGAACTTGGTAGATCCTGATAGGCACATTTTATAGGGAGAGCCAAACTGACTTATTGAATCCTAATGAAATTAAAACAACATTAAATGTTAATGTAAACTCCTAAAAGAGTTTTCTAGCAGGCCTGTAAACAAGATGCTCTCTCTGATAGCAAAAGACAGAGAATGTGAAGAAATAATGACAGTATTTCTGTTTCAATTATAACTTTGTCTTTCAAATTTTATCATTCTCAAAATTACCCAGAGAACTTGGTTAAAACACAGTTTCTGGATCCCAACTTCAGGGTTTCTGATTCAGTATGTTTGAGGTGAGGTCTGATAATTTGCATTTCTAACAAATTTCCAGGTGATACTGTTGATCTTAGACAGGGGTCTCAATTAAAGAACCCCTGAATTCAGGAAAAACTTCTAAGTTCCTAAGTATTACTAATGAAAATTGATCCAAAGTGTCATCAACACTAAACAGGGAGTAGAAAACACTGAAGAAAACAAACAAACAAACAAACAAACAAGCAAAAGCAGTTGTCCAAAGATGATTTTTTTTTCAAGGAATTTGAGATGTTTGAAATGCTACTGTTTTAATGAATTCCTGGATTCTGAATCTTACCTATCCATAACTAGGACACCAGCTACAGCTCTCAGTCTTAGTGGTCTATATTCTTGTTTGAAAATATAGTATCTTCTAAATATATCCTTAGATGGGCTTCTACTCCAGCACAATTTTGTTTCTGTCCACACATTAACATGACATTATTAAATTGCTTTTCCATGAAATTAGGTGTCCTCCCAAATATCTCTGATTTTCTAATTATGCATCTGAATTTACTTGTTTTTAAAATTGTATCTTTAATATGAGGAAAATTATTGGCAACTAAAATGGTTCTGAACAGAAGTATTCAGAAAGGAAGTGAGGCACAATCACATTTCCACAAGGATTAAAATAAGTTCAGGACCCATAGTTACCATCAATGTCAGAATTGAAAAGCATGTGTCCAGCATGAATCCACATAGACTCATGACATTAATGGGAGTCCTGTGGCTTCATTCTCAAGCACCACTTTGAACATTCATCCCAAGACATGAATTAATACAATGTAGTACCTGTACTGCTGGGTCTTATTGCTTAATTAATGTGATCAAAATGACAGTGGGCAACTTTAAATTTTCTATGTCACTTCATGTCCTAAAAAGTTTCAGTGGAGTAATGAGTTTCATAAGAAGATGAATCATTTGCATGTGAGAGTTTAAGTGACAGGCTTAGAGGCATTGTCCACCATTAAAAAGAAGTTATGCAAATATATTGGCTGAGAAAGTCATATGATGTTCTAATATTTATGGATAAGCATCTTGGAGCTAAATTCTGAGAATTAATTTATCATTCATTTGTACCATGTTTCCATAGTACCCCAAAGAAAGAAACAATGTGTTAATATACCAACAACTATCATTTTTTTATTTCAACAGGTGGTTATAAACTCTCCCTATAAACAAGATATTGCCCTACAACATTCTGTGTGTGGTGGAGTTGGCATGGGGGTGGAATAAGTTAAATAAATATACCATAACTTCCCACAATTTTGCACAGAAATATTTTCCTCCAAGTTCTTAGATTTACTGTCAGATTCCTGTCTTTGTCTTGTGTATCATCTGTAACATCTGAAACTGTTGACTGTCTCTTCTCCTTAAATTTTTCTTCTCCCTGGTCTATAATGTCAAAGTCTTCTTGTCCTTCACATATAACCCTAACACTACTCTTATCCTTTGACTATCCCTCATTGATATAACCATTCAATAAAAGAAGCCTCCTGGGTTATTATCTTGACCTTCTTCTCTGCCCCTTCTTTAATGTTTCTTTGGTTATCTCATGTATTTATACAACTTGAACTATTACCTATAAAAAAGCAAGACCCCAAAAATATATCAGAGAATCAGAAAGTAAAATGTGTAGCTAAAACAGACAGGACATGAATATTTCATTCAAGCCCCATGCTATTTTGAGAAAAACGACTTCTGCACTAGTGAGGTGATAACACAGATTTTTCAAAATGAAACTATTACAAATAAACTAAAATAATCCCTTCCTTTCATGCTACCCTGTTGCATGCTCAGTCACATTACACTTATGAGTTAGAGGAACATGAAAATATTTGTCTGACTTCTTGTACCCTCTGGGGTCTAAAAGGCTTTGTACATCCTCTGTTTCCAAATTTAATGTGTTTCAAAGAAGGAATGATACTCTTTCTCCCAGTACATAAATTTATATCAGAGTGAAAGCAATGGACTGCAGTGGGCTATCAAGAGATGACAGTCACAGGATCTCAAGTTTTTGTGGTTTAATAGGTTTAAGAGTCACCAGGAGCTTGCAAATGTAAACTGGTGCAGCCTCTTTGGAGAACAGTATGAAAGTCCTTTGAAAAATAATAGAGCTACCATATGATCTAGCAATCCCACTCCTGGGAAAACATATGAAGAAAATGAAAACATTAATTCAAAAAGGTACATGCACCCCAATGTTCATAGCAGCATTGTTTAAAACATCCAAGGTATGTAAGCAACCTAAGTGTCCATCAATAGATGAATGGGTAAAGAAGATGTGGTTTGGAATATTACTCAACCATAAAAAATAATAAAATTCTGCATTTACAACAACATGCATAGACCTAGAGGGTATAATTCTTAGTGAAATGTCAGACAAAGACAAATATTGTTTGTTATCACTGTATGTAGAATCTAAGAATAAATAAATAAAACAAATAAATGAACATAACAAAACAGAAACAGATTCCCAGGTATAGAGAACAAACTAGTTGCTGCCAGTGGGGACAGAAAAAGGGGGAGGGGCAAAATAGGGGTAGAATTTTAAGTGGTACAAACTACTATGTACAAAATAAATAAGCTACAAGGATATATTGTACAGCACAGGGAAAATATCCATTATTTTACAATAACTTTAAATGAAGTATAATCTATAAAAGTACTGAATCACTATGTTGTATACCTGAAACTAATACAATATTATAAATCAACTATACTTCAATTTATAAAAAAGAAAAGAGTGACCAGGAGCTTTATAAATAACATTCATATTATCTTCCTAATATTTGGAAAATGAAATCTTAAAATATACAAAAAGAAACAAATGTAATTTCTATTCTCCTGTGGTTGTGATTTTGATACCATGAGTTTTTGAAAACATGGATTCAAAACAATCTTTCAACAAGCCAGATACAAAGCATAAAATTATGCATCATCCCTGAGACCTGAATACCAAATATTGTTATCTCCAATATGTATCAAATATTAAGAATGGAGTGCATAAAAATCTAAAAGACCAATATGTATACCAGGTAGTGAAGAAAGGCCTGGGTCTTGTAGCAGCTTTAGAAAATAAGAAACAAAACTAAAATAAATCAGAATGACACTTATAAAAGGTGGTTCAATTACAAAGTCACTTACATAAATAATAGCAGGCCAAGTAGAATATAAATATACAACATAAAGGAAAATAGAATCAAGGATATTTTATTGTTCTGGAAAGTTCCTTATCTAAACTTTTATATATTCCTCATGGGGCAGAAATCAGCCTTAAAAGAGAGAATTGATTCTTCGACAATAGGTGGGACTAGAAAAAGAGAATCAGAGTACCATGGAATGCTAGAATAGAAGACCTCTAGGATTGCCAGGTTCAATAATCTTCATTTGATACATGAAGAAAACAAGGAACAGACAATGAAAACACATACGTTGAAAAACATAAAATATTAAAGTCACACCTGAAACTAGCAATGATAAAGTACAAAGAGCTAATATTAAATGCGCATATATGTATAAAAGGAAATTTATACTATTTACCCTTTTCAAGGCCTTGGTTGTACAGAGGGCATTAAATTAAAGACCTTAGATATATAAGAATAGGAACAATATTATCAGGTCATAGACCACATTTGCATACTCATTTCTGCCTCATGATTCACTTAAATTTCATTCCTCACCAAATATAGTATATTTTTCTAAAGATTCTTTCTGTTTTCTGAGCAAAGATACCACTGATATCTTGACCCCAAATGAAAACAAATGGTCATTTGATGAGGCATTCACCTTGAAGAAATTTTGCTCTGGACTACAGTGAATTAAGATCACCACTTATACCACTGATAATCAATAACTGGTTGCTTAAATCCCTGGCCAACACATTTCTATTCTGCAGTAAAAGAGCTAACTCAAAGATGGAGTATATGTTATTTAATAGAGTAATGTACAATTTCAAAAATTCATTCCTATTATTCCTTGCAGCTCTCTAAAGCCATTTAAAATCTCATGCATTTCTTTGTAACTATTCTCAAACCAAACACTAATCTGTAGGCCAGGCTCTAAAGCTGTTTTGTAATCTCACAAGTCACTTGGAAGTGCCCAAAGGGGTCCCATGTGGAATCCTTATGCTGTAAGTGAATTCATATATTAAATACACAATGTGAGAACATTTCAGTTAGCAAAATATAAGTCCAGGAGAATGATAACAGCTGACATGTGTTAATGTCTTGTATTTCCTGTGAGATACAAACTTCTGCATATTACCTCAAGCCCAGGTGTTAATCACTGCTGCAAGGCCTAAGGCTTGATTCCATAGGGTAGGGTTGACGACCTGTTGGAAGATTCCACAGCAACATTATTTCTATAAAGAAATGGGAAAAATCCACCTTAGTTGGAACTCATCTGAAGTGAAGAAGTCCACTCTGATTAGCTGACCCAGAAACAAAGTTCTGACTTCAAAAACCTGATGACCCAGAAACCAAAGGCTTAAAGTCTGAGGCCTCAGGAGGAGTCAAGAACCATAAGTAATACAGAAGAATAGTTTCACCGAAAGCTTTTGGGGGCCTTGGAATATAAATATTACATTCTTGAGATTCCTCTAAGTGAGTGTATGCAAAGTGGTGAGAGGTGGGCTACACTTTACCTTGCAAACAGGTGAAGTTTGGACACCTTAGGCTTCTATGAATTTGGATTCTCACCAGCAGTGTACATTGAAAGAGTCCAGGAGATGGTGGTTTCTAGGAGAGATGTGCCTAAAACTACATTGCTCAGTGTTGCAGGGGGAGTGTTAAAAATGGGATTATGCAAACTGGAGAGAGAGTAGCAAGACTTAGAGAAGCAACAACTCTGTTTTAGAGAAGTTCTGTAATGTCTAACATAGAGGTGATTACAGACATAGGTGTGATGCTACCTATTTGTTCTTAGATGTTCTCTAGGAAAATCTGCAGAGGACTTCAACTTGAATTAGGCAGAAGACAGAAACTCATTATATAGGCATTATTGTTATTAATAGGAGCTCTTTTGTACTCACAGGTTTGTAGGACCAGAGAAACTTCAGTTGTCATACTTATAAGCTTTGTCTCCTAGCCAGCCATGAGTATTAATACACCCTGTAGCATCTGTTTGAGTTCTTTTTATCAAAATCCCATATTTTATATCCCTCAAAGTCAAAGCCAATATTCTAAAGTGAACTCTTATTTGTCTACCTTAGCCCACTATGGTCTGACTCTTCTCTGAATTTGCATCTCAATTATCACCTGTACCATTCATTTAGTGAGCATTATTACAAACCCATTTCTGTCATTACTTATCCTGAATGTCTAAAAGTGCAGAGATATTCTTTTAGGTTTCACAAGGGTAGGGTGATCTTCCTCACTAGACTGCAAATGCTGAGATTGTTGGGACTTACCTTTATTTAGCTTAGAGTAGTTTCCACTGTGTTATGGCAATGATAGACACTCAAAAGCTGTCAAATGAATGAAATATTTAATTTTTTTACCATTGAGGCTATGATGGTCTTACCGAAGGACATGGCCAGTTGCTGTTACATGGTTTGGTTCATCTATTTATACCATATTGTAAGCAATAATGAATAAACGGCTGTATTCTTCTCAGTAAGGTATAATGATTCCTTGGGACAATTATTTATTAGTCAGAATTGTGTTTTGATAAAAGTACAAAGAGAGAGGTGGAAAAATGGACAAAAATCTGCTGATAAATTTAAAAATTTTCACTAAAAATACAGCAGTAAAAGAGCTGAAGCTCAAATCTAGAGAATCATGTCTCCTGAAAATAAATACCCTCCAAGCTCATAAACACCAAAGCTAGTGGTCAGGAATGAACAGATGTTTATTGCCTCATGCACCCTCTGCTAGTCTGGGATAATATCTTAAATATCCTAAATCCAGTTTGAATTTAAATTAGATTCATATTTTCTTTCAAGATTATTCCATTAAAAATATCATATGATTATCCAATTAAATGGAGGAAAAAAATCAGTAGGAGAGCAATCCCCTTTAATATTTTCAATTAAGATGTAGTGTGGCCAATAAAAACAGCTTACATTTTCATTTTATGGGTACCTATGGAGAGCATTATGACACAAATGACTCAGAAGAGGTAATCGTTTCAAAATATATTGTAGTGGAAGACTGTAAACAGTGCAGTGTGTTAGCTTACAGAAGATGTGATGAAAATATAAAGGTTTTTCAAAAGGGATTCATGTTTATTTTATAGCCTTTTAGGGTGCTTGTACCTGCCAATTTTCAGCACATATTTTTAAATTGTCATGGAGTGTTCTCTCCCAGGAAAGGGTGGGAAGGTGAGAATATACCCATTAGTGGATAATATGTTTTTAAGAAGAAGAGAGTTGTGTAGCAACTCCATCCTGTCTGATGCCTAGATTTGAAATGGAACTTTACCAGGGCATAGTATAAAGTCTTATTTTCTTATAGGACTAAAAGGAGAAGACCGAAAGACTGGGGCTACATGATGTCAAATACAGCAAGGAATATGAAAAGTTTCTAACTCACAACACTGCATCACACATTTTGAGATATATAAACACTGAAATTTGGACAGAATTATTTCATTTGCTCTGACTTCTTGTGACTGTGTGACTCCAATTAATATCAATATTAATAGTTCTTAATAGTCATAGTATGTCATAGCATATTTTCACAAGCTCTTCTGTACATGTGATTTTATTGAATTAAAATAACAGTGACAAAATTCTCATGGGCTGGGAATGGTCCTCAATTCCCCCATATTAAAAATGTTTAACCTAGTTTGATTTAGAATTTGTATACTTTGACTGAGAAAGTGTTTACCAAGAACTTATTGGCTAAACATCTATCCTTACACATAGAGATTTCATAAATATTTATCTAGTCGTCGGTGAAAAAGCAGACCAAGAGTATTGAGAAAGCTTCTCAGCAAACTAAAGGAGTAATGCAAAAAATAATCAGAGTAATTGGCATTAAAATACATGCAACCAATAATAGAATTTTTTTAAAAAAATCTTAAATTAAAAAAATATGTTTATCATGTCTCAGATTCTGTACTAAATCTTTACTATACATCTCTCAATCTTTTTCACATTCCGGTGAGATTGGTGTTGTCATTATGCTCAACAAAGACCACATAGCTAGCACATGGCAGCAAGTTGGAGCATAATCTCAGTATCTAGAGCCATGTTGGCACGTAGTTCATCCCATGTGTATATGTACCTGACACTGTTCTAAGCACAGGAAGGAATGGAATAAAAAGAGGTGAGCAAGTTGATCAAAATCTCTTCCCTCATGTAGTTTACATTCTATCATATTTTGGGTATAATTAAAACTTGTTTCCCAAGCTATTTGATAAGGTTCCTCCTGTTTTTAATGAACATTATGGATAATAAAAGTCTGTGGGAGGACATTGAACATGTTCTCTCCCTGTATCTTGTGCTTATACAGAACAGGCCCACACTTTCTATCTATTTTAATATTTTCTCAGTAATATATAAACTACATCAACATTTAATTCAAATCCCACACTTCAGGGATGAAATAGATTTATTTTTTGCATACAGAAAAATTCAGAAGAACACTACAATTATTTTTGGTCACAGGCAAAAATGAATTTTAGAAGTTTGCTGTGTTCATTACTCCACCCCTGCACATCTAACTCAGTTTTCTTGAACGACTGTGTTAGTTCATTTTCAAAAATTGTCATATAGAGAGTATCTTAAGTTTATTCACTTGAAGAGTTGAAACATCACTTCTTTCAGGAAGGTTTTATTGTTTCTAATGATCAGGTTTTAAGTGGAAATATATGGCACTCTGAAAGTGAAATTTCAGGTATTACACTGGAGTGAAAGACATTTACAAGCCTGGAAGTCTTCAGTGCTATCTTTAACATGATATTGCTTAAATACTTAATGCCATGATCTGCACACACAACTTTAATAATCATGTGCATATCTTCCTTTATCTCTTCCCACAATTTCTGATATGCTTTTCCTCATCAAGATGAACTTGTTACAATTTTCATATGCTTGTTGTGGTTCTCCCACAGTGTTCTTTTTTTTGCAACTAATCATACTATTGTAAGACTGTAAGGATAGTAATAGCAACGTGAATTTTAAATAGCTTTCTAAGTTTGTTATGTATATATGTGTGTGTGTATTGTATATATATATGTATGTATATATATATATATATATATATATATATATATATATACATATATATATGGCACTGGGTATATCTTAAGTGGCAAAATGTTGATTAGGTGGAGTAAGATCTAATTGAGGACTTATCATACTGTGAATGCATAAGATGGCTGTCTATTAATAGTAAGTACTATTAACAGATAGGGATTTATTTGATTTTTAATATTGGATCTTTTACATACAAGTCACAATAACATAAGCTTATTCTCAGTTTACCTAGCTGTAAAATTTGAATACAAGTATATCTCTTTGGATTCCAGTATTTTTTAAATGATATACTTTATGTAAAACTCTTAGCACAGTTTCTGTCACATAGAAAGTAGTCTAGATTTGGTTACTATCAACATCATCTTTGTCATCATCCAGTTGTCTTACATGTTAAAACATTGATAGAATTTTAGTTATTTGACAATAAAACAGATGCTTTATTGTTAGCCATCTTTATGTCACTTAAAGCCTTCATGACTTTTATATCTCTATAAAATTGCAAAATGACCATAAATGTTGAAAGAATAGACAGTTGTATGATCAACATAATCAGAAGACCCTTCAGCTAAAAAAAAACATATCGTTCACACTAAGCTTGACATGCATTCTTTCAGGTCATTTATTCACATCTTCATGATTGTTAACTGGCTGTGGTTTCTGATGAGGGAGTTACTGTGTTAAAATCACACTATATACAGAAGAATATTTTTAGCCCGTGTTCTAGTCACTCTCCCAATGCAGGTTATTTTGCAAATTAAGCCAGGATCTTCTGTCTCTGAGGTATGTTTCATACATCTTTCCTCTCTGCCTAACAAGAGATTGGCAAGATTGTTGAATTAAATAACAATCCAATCTTAGAGCCAGTCAGCATCATGTCAAAGCAGGGCACAAAGATCATCATTCTGGGACTTCGCTGGGGGTGCAGTGGTTAAGAATCTGCCTGCCAATGCAGGGGACACAGGTTTGAGTCCTGGTCCGGGAAGATCCCACATGCTGTGGAGCAACTAAGCCTGTGCACCACAACTACTAAGCCTATGCTCTAGAGCCCATGAGCCACAACTACTGCAGCCCATGCACCTAGAGTCAGTGCTCCACAACAAGAGAAGTCACCACAATGAGAAGCCTGTGCACCACAATGAAGAGTAGTCCCAGCATGGGAAAACTAGAGAAAGCCTGTGAGCAACAATGAAGACCCAATACAGTCAAAAATAAGTGAATTGGAAAAAAAAAATCATCATTCTAGTTTATATATTTTCTAATTAATTTCTGTATTTATGATCCACAAATCTTACTTCAGCCCAATTTCAGAATCTGAATATGGAGACTTTATAAAAACTTCTTATCAGATTAGCTCTTACTTCTGACCCTGTTATATCATCAACTTCATCTTACTTTCTTCTATTAGTAAACTTTATTTCACGGGCTTACCATCATTAAGGAAATTACTGTTTTTAGTTTCTGTCTCTTAAAAGAATGTATCATTTTAGTGAGATCTCAAAATGGAGAAAAGCCAAACATAATGCTTATTCAACTACTTTTGACCTGAATTAAGGCTCTGTTTTTGAAATTAATAGAATGACTTGACAACAGAAGGATCAAAATTGAGTGAGAAATAAGCTTTTGAAAGAGAAAACTTACTCTATTATTTAAATTCTAAGACCTGACACACAGTATGTTCTTAAAATAATCTAAAGAATGGATGACCAAATGACTCAATAAAAGGATCAGGCATCTTATAACTTGATTATGTATCTGTTTGTCACTATTCACATGAGCTTGAACTTACTACTAAGTGAAAATTTCCTAAGCTTTTGTTTATATATCTGCAAATTGGAAAAATAGTATTTCATGAACAGCCAATTTGTGAAGATCAAATGAAATAATATAATGAAATTGCTTTAAAAATATAAAAGTAAGATACAATACACTTGGATAGTTATTTTTAAAAAATCACACACCACAAAGATGCTCAAAGAACAGTTAAATAAGAGCCTTAAGAAAGTGTCCAGTGGGTCCCTACAGGTGTGAGGGGGACAGCCGTGTGCTATGTTCATTGTGTGTGCATGGTGTTTTTGGTTGTTTGACCTTCTTCCTACTCTCTGATCCTACCTCTAGCCTTGAATCCTCACCACTCTCAGTATCTGTGGTTGTGTACCTTAAGGGGAAGATTTCTACAAATGAGGTTGCTGGATTAAAAGAATGCTTTCAACAGCTAAAATAACAAGGAAGAAGTAGGCATAGTGACATAAGAGGATATCAAGCAATTCAGTGGGGAAAAAAAAGTTGCTGAGTAGTACAAAACAGCATAAAATTATTTACTTTAAATATGTATATTCTGTGGGTCACTGAGGATGAGGAGAGCTGAGGGGCTTAGGTCAGGCTCTGGGTCATTCTTTCATCCTTTCACTCATTCATTCCTTGAGCTGACTCAGGATTTGAGATGGGTAGTCTGTGGATCCTAGAATCAGTCTGGAGATGGTGATGAGATTGCCAAGTGGAATTGCCATAAGCCTTGACTAGCAAGAAGCAGCTTAACTTGTGGAATCCCTGGCCTTTCATCTGATCACTGTAGGGATTAAGGGGACAAGCCATGTGGCTGACAGGGTCTTGTTGCTCTGGCCGAATGTCAGGCCTGTGCCTCTGAATTGGGAGAGCCGAGTTCAGTACATTGGTCTACCAGAGAACTCCTGGCTCCACGTAATATAAAATGGAGAAAGCTCTGTGAGAGATCTTCATCACAACACTAGACCCAGTTCCACTCAATGACCAGCAAGTTACAGTGCTCGGCATCCTATGCCAAACAACTAGCAAGACAGGAACACAACCCCATCCATTAGCAGAGAGGCTGCATAAAATTATAATAAGGTCACAGACACCAAAAAACACACCACCTGATGTGGTCCTGTCCACCAGAAAGACAAGATCCAGCCTCATCCACCAGAACACAAGCACAAGTCCCCTCCACCAGGAAGCTGACACAACCCACTGAACCAACCTTAGCCACTGGGGGCAGACATCAAAAACAACGGGAACTATGATCCTGCAGTCTGCAAAAAGGAGACCCCAAACACATTAAGTTAATCAAAATGAGAAGACAGAAAAACACATGGCAGATGAAGGAGCAGGACAAAAACCCACCAGACCAAATAAAAGAATAGGAAATAGTCTACCTGAAAAAGAATTCAGAGTAATGAGAGTAAAATTGTTCCAAAATATTGGAAATAGAATGCACAAAATACAAGAAATGTTTAACAAGGACCTAGGAGAACTAAAGAGCAAACAAACAATGATGAACAACACAATAAATGAAATTAAAAATTATCTAGAAGGAATCAATATCAGAATAATTGAGGCAGAAGAATGGATAACTAACCTGAAAGATAAAATAGTGGAAATAACTACTGCAGAGAAGAATAAAGAAAAAAAGAATGAAAAGAATTGAGGACAATCTCAGAGACCTCTGGGACAACATTAGACCAAACAACTTTCGAATTATAGGGGGTCCCAGAGAAGAGAAAAAGAAAGAGACTGAGAAAATATTTGAAGAGATTATAGTTGGAAACTTCCCTAATATGGGAAAGATTCAATCAAGTCCAGGAAGCACAGAGAGTTCCATACAGGATAAATCCAAGGAGAAACATGACAATATATATATTAGTGAAACTATCAAAAGTTAAATACAAAGAAAGAAATATTAAAAGCAGCGAGGGAAAAACAACACATAACATACAAGGGAATCCCCAAAAGGTTAACAGCTTATCTTTTAGCAGAAACTCTGCAAGCTAGAAGGCAGTGGTGGGACATATTAACAGTGATGAAAACAAAACAAAATAAAAAAACTGCAAACAAGATTCCTCTACCCAGCAAGGACCTCATTCAGATTCAATGGAGAAATTAAAACCTTTAAAGACAAGCAAAAGCAAAGAGAATTCAGCAGCACAAAACCAAATTTACAACAAATGTTAAAGGAACTTTTCTAGGCAGGAAACACAAGAGAAGGAAAAGACCTACAATAACATATCCAAAACAATTAAGAAAATGGTAATAGGAACATACATATGGATAACTACCTTAAATGTAAATGGATTAAATGCTCCCACCAAAAGACATAGACTGTCTGAATGGATACAAAAACAAGACCCATACATATGCAGTCTAAAAGAGACCCAACATACAGAACAAAAGTGAGGGGTTGGAAAAAGTATTCCATGCAAATGGAAATTGAAAGAAAGCAGGAGTAGCAATTCTCATATCAGACAAAACAGACTTTAAAATAAATACTACTACAAGAGACAAAGAAGGACACTATATAACGATCAAGATATCAACCTAAGAAGAACATATAACAATTGTAAATATTTATGCACCCAACATAAGAGCACCTCAAAACATAAGGCAAATGCTAACAGCCATAAAAGGGGAAATGGACAGTAACACGATTATAATAGGGGATTTTAAAACTCCACTTTCACCAATGGACAGATCATCCAAAATGAAAATAATTAAGGAAACACAAGCTTTAAATGACACATTAAACAAGATGGACTTAATTGATATTTATAGGACATTCCATCCAAAAACAACAAGATACACTTTCTTCTCAAGTGCTCAAGAAACATTCTCCAGGATAGATCATAACTTGTGTCACAAATCAAGCCTTGGTAAATTTAAGAAAATTGAAAACATATCAAGTATCTCTTCCGACCACAATGCTATGAGACTAGATATCAATTACAGGAAATAATCTGTAAGAAATACAAACACAAGGAGGCTAACCAACACACTGCTTAATAACCAAGAGAGCATTGAAGAAGTCAAAGAGGAAATTAAAAAAATACCTAGAAAAAATGACAATGGAAACATGACAAACCAATACCTATGTAATGCTGCAAAAGCAGTTCTAAGAGGGAAGATTATAGCAATAAAATCCTACCTCAAGAAACAAAAAATGTCTCAAATAAAAAACCTAATCTGACACCTAAAGCAACTAGAGAAAGAAAACTGCAAAGTTAGCAGAAGGAAATAAATCATAAAGACCATATCAGTAACAAATTAAAAAGAAATGAATGAAACAATAACAAAGATCAATGAAACCAAAAGATGGTTTTTTGAGAAGATAAACAGAATTGATAAACCATTAGGCAGACTCATCAAGGAAAAAAAGGGAGCAGACTCAAAACAACAGAATTAGAAATAAAAAGAAGTAACAACTGATACTGCAGAAATACAAATGATCATGAGAGATTACTAAAAGGAACTATATGACAATAAAATGGAAAACCTGGAAGAAATGGACAAATTCTTAGAAAAGCACAACTTGCTGAGACTGAATCAGGAAGAAATAGAAAATATAAACAGACTAAAAACAAGCACTGAAATTGAGACTGTGATTATAAATATTTCGACAAACAAAAGTCCAGGACCAGATGGCTTCATAGGCGAATTCTATCAAACATTTAGAGAAAGGCTAACACCTATCCTTCTCAAACTCTTTGAAAATATAACAGAGAGAGAAACAGTCCCAAATTCATTCTACAAGGCCACCATCACCCTGATACCAAAACCAGACAAAGATGTCACCAGGAAAGAAAACTACAGGTCAATATCACTGATGAACACAAATGCAAAAATCCTCAACAAAATACTAGCAAACAGAAGCTAACAGCACATTAAAAGTATCATACACATTTTCCAGTGGAGTTTATCCCTGGAACGCAAGGATTCTTTAATATATGCAAATCAATGTTATAAGCCATATTAACAAATTGATGGAGAAAAACCATATGATCATCTCAATAGATTCAGAAAAAACTTTCAACAAAATTCAACACCCATTTATGATAGAAACTCTCCAGAAAGTAGGCATGGAGTGAACTTACCTCAGCATAATAAAGGCCATATATGAGAAACCGACAGCCAATATTGTTCTCAATGGTAAAAACCTGAAACCATTTCCACTAAGATCAGGAACAAGACAAGTGTGTCCACTCTCACCACTATTATTCAACAGAGTTTTGGAAGTTTTAGCCATAGCAATCAAAGAAAAATAAATAAAAGGAATCCAAATAGGAAAAGAAGAAATACAGCTGTCACTGTTTTCAGATGACATGATCTTAAACGTAGAGAATCCTTAAAGATACTACCAGAAAACTACTAGAGCTAATCAATGAATTTGGAAAAGTAGCAGAACACAAAATTAATGAAAAGAAATCTCTTGCATTACTATACACTAATGATGAAAAATCTGAATGAGAAATTAAGGAAACACTCCCATTTACCACTGCAACAAAAAGAATAAAATACCTGGGAATAAACCTACTTAGGGAGACAAAGACCTGTATGCAGAAAACTATAAGAAACTGATGAAAGAAATTAAAGATGATACAAAAATATGGAGAGATATACCATGTACTTAGATTGGAAGAATCAACCAAAAAATTAAAAAAAAAACATCCAAAAATGGGTAGAAGGCCTAAAAAGACATTTCTCCAAAGAAGATACACAGATTGCCAACAAACACATGAAAGGATGCTCAACATCACTAATCATCAGAGAAATGCAAATCAAAACTACAGTGAGGTATCACCTCACACATGTCAAGATGTCCATCATCAAAAAATCTACAAACTATAAATGCTAGAGAAGGTGTGGAGAAAAGGGAACCCTCTTGCACTCTTGGTGGGAATGTAAATTGATACAGTCAGTATGGTGAACAGTATGGAGTTTCCTCAAAACTTAAAAATATAACTACCATACGACCCAGCAATTCCACTACTGGGCATATACCCTGAGAAAATCATAATTCAAAAAGAGTCATGTACCACAATATTCATTGCAGCTCTATTTACAATAGCCAGGACATGGAAGCAATGTAAATGTCCATCAACAGATAAATAAGTTATGGCACATATATACAATGGACTATTACTCAGCCATGAAAAGAAATGAAATTGAGTTATTTGTAGTGAGTTGGATGGACCTAGAAATCATCGTACAGAATGAAGTAAGTCAGAAAGAGAAAAAACCTATACTGTGTGCTAACACACAGATATGGAATCTAAAAAGAAAAGGCAAAAAAAATGGTTCTGAAGGAACAAGGGGCAGGATAGGAATAAAGATGCAGGTGTAGAGAATGGACTTGAGGACACAGGGAGTGGGAAGTATTAGCTGCGATGAAGTGAGAGAATGGCATGGACATATATACACTACCCAATGCAAAATAGATAGCTAGTGGGACACAGACTCATGGCACATGGAGATCAGCTCTGTGCTTTGTGTCCACCTAGAGAGGTGGGATAAGGAGTATGGGTGGGAGACACAAGATGGAGGAGATTTGGGGACATGTATATGTATAGCTGATTCACTTTGTTATAAAGCAGAAACTAACACACCATTGTAAAGCAATCATACTCCAATAAAGATGTTAAAAGCAAAAAAAGAGAAAGTTTCCATTATGATACAGACCAAGTGGAGGAGAACGATAGCAGTGCAGGAAGCACAAGAGGTTAGTTACTCCTGGATCTTTATTCTTCTCTCCTTTATAGAACCAAATCCTTAATCTATTAATACTATTAAGATATATATATTTTTTAATTCCAGATTGGGAGAAGATATTTGCAAATCACACATCTGGTACAAAACTTGTATGTAGAATATATAAAATGACTCTTCAAAATCAATAATAGCTAAACAAACAACTCAATTAAAAAATGGGTGAAATATTTGAACAGAAAAAAAAAATACAAAAGGCAATTAAGAATACTTTTGCACTTTTAAAAATATTTGACATCATTTATTATTTGAGAAAGCAAATTAAAACATAAAGCAAATCAAAAATTATTGTCAAGATTTTAGAAATAGGCCAAAGATCTTAACAGACACATCACCAAAGAATTTATACAAATGTCTAAAAAGTATATGAAAAGATGCTCTACATCATATATCTTCAGAGACAAGCAAATTAAAACACAAACACCAGTGAGATTACACTACATACCTATTACAATGGCCAAAATCCAGAACACAGACATCACAGATGCTGAGGAAGATGTGGAGCAATAGGGACTCTCATACATTGCTAGTGGGAATGCAAAATGATATAGCCACTTCAGAAGACAGTTGACAGTTTCTTAGGAAACTAAATATACTCCTACCATACAATCCAACAACTATGCTGCTTGCTATTTACTTAAAGTAGTTGAAGACATGTCCACACAAAAATCTGCACCTGGATAATTATAGCAGCTTTATTCATAATTGTCAAAAACTGGAAGCATCTAAGATGTCCTTCAGTAAGTGAATGAATAAATATTCTGATGCATGCAGACAATAGAATATTATTAAGTGCTAAAAAGAAAAGAGCTCTCAAGCTTTGAAAGACATGGAGGAAACCTACATTAATATTACTAAGTGAAAGAAACCAAAATTAAAAGTTTGCATACTATACTGTGCCAATTATATGACATTCTGGAATATGCAAAGCTATGGAGACAGCAAAAAGATCAGTGGTTGCCAGGAGTCAAGGTGTGAGGGAGGGATAAATTGGTGGAGTCCACAGGATTTTTAGAGCAGTGAAATTGCTCTTTGTGATAATATTATCGTGGATACATGTCATTATACATTTGTCCAGGGTGGGATAGGGAGGGTGGGAGGGAGGGAGATGCAAGAGGGGAGATATATGGGGATATATGTATATGTATAACTGATTCACTTTGTTATAAAGCAGACACTACCACACCATTGTAAAGCAATTATACTCCAATAATGATGTTAAAAAAATTCTTAAAAAGTGATTGTCAATATCAAGCTGTGGTGAGATTGTAGAGCAAGTCTAACTCTCACATCCTATTGACTGGAATACATTTTGTAGTCACATTAGAAATCAGTTTATCAGCTTCTTATAAAGTTAAACATGCATTTATCATGTAACTCAGAAATCCCACTCTTAGATATTCATACAGGTTAACTGAAAAATTAGGTACTTATAAGTTTTCAGAAACTTTATTTATAATCACCCCAAACTGGAAACAACTCAAATGACCTTCAACAGGTAAATGCATAAATGTTTTCTATACATTCATGCAATGGAATACTACTCAGTTACAAAAAAGAAAACGTACTGGTGAGTCAGACAAGATGCATGAATCTTAAGTGCATTTTGCTAACAGCAGTGGATGAAAAAAGCCACATATTATATGCTTTTATTTTAAAAATTATGTTGAATTTTGTAAAAAATTAAACTATAAGAAGTGTATCAGGGCTTCCCTGGTGGCACAGTGGTTGAGAATCTGCCTGCTAATGCAGGGGACATGGGTTTGAGCCCTGGTCTGGGAAGATCCCACATGTCACGGAGCAACTAGGCCCCTGAGCCATAACAACTGAGACTGCGCATCTGGAGCTTGTGCTCCACAACAAGAGAGGCCGCGATAGTGAGAGGCCCATGCACTGCGATGAAGAGTGGCCCCCACTTGCCACAACTAGAGAAAGCCCTCGCACAGAAACGAAGACCCAACACAACCAAAAGTAAAGTTAAATAAATAAAAGAAATGCATTTCCACTAAAAAAAAAAAAAAGAAAGAAATGTATTAGTGGTTGCCAGCATTTAGAGTAGGGGAATTGATTGTTTACAAAGGACAGCAGAGTATATTTTGTTGGTAAAGGAGTTGATCTCTATAACACTGTGATGATGTATACATGAGTGTGTGCATTTGTCCAAACCCCTAGAACTGTACTCCACAAATGATAAAATTTATAGTATGAAAATCAAAAGAAAAACAGATGTTCAACAAAGATGTGGGAAGAACACAAGGTGAAATGCAGATTGTGACAAATAACTCTAATAATATTACAAATTAGTAACATAACTGTACTGAAAGAAGTATTCAAGAATGGATCTGATTTAATAAACTTTGAGAAAGTGTTTTTCAAACTCTTTTCAAAAATTAAACCAAAATAAAAAGTAAAAAAATGAAAATATGTTCTTGCACTGTTTATAGTTTATAAGGATACAAAGTATATATATATATATATATATATATATATATATATATATACATATTTTACTCTACATTTATATATAAATAATATGTTTTCTTGTTTTGAGTCATAGGTATTTTAGAAGTGTGTTGCTTACTTTCTAAGCAGTAAATCATGCCTAATTATATTTTTGTTGTGGATTGCTAGAATTGTATTAAGATATAAAATGATGAATATGCTCAATTTTTAAAACATATATTGTTTTGCTTTACAAAGCAATATACGTTACATTTCTGTGAATACTCCATGTTCTCTTGAAGTAAAGACACATTCTGTGATTGTTTGGTACAATGTCTATGTATATCATTTAGGTCAAGCTTGTTATTTGTATTGTTCAAATCTTCTATATAACTTTACTGATTTTGTTTCTCTTTTCTAATGGCTGTTGAAAGAAATATCTTTTAAAAGCCCATTATAATAATGAATTTTTTGTTTAATTTCTGTCTTTTGTACATTTTAATTTACTTTTGTTTTATATACTCTTGTTTTTGAGGACATGGAGGTTTAAGACTGTGATATATTCCTAATGGACCAACTCTTTAATCATTATGAATTGTCTTCTAAACAGTGCTTTGGTGGCATGTCACAAATGTTTTATCTTGTGTTTTCATTTTAAATCAGATCTAAATACTCCAGTTTTTCTTCTTTTTTTTTTCCTTTTACCCATGAGTTATCTAGAAGTATATTATTTACTTTCCAAATATTTATAAACTTTCTAGAAATATTTTAAAAATATATTTATTTTTATTGGATCACTATATGACCTATCTTGAAAAATGGTCTGCATGTAGTTAAAAAGGATATGTGTATTCTGATGTTGTTGTTTGGCATATTAAATGTCAATTAAGACTATTTGGTTAATATTGTTGCTCTTATTTCTATGTCTTTACAGATTTTTCTATTTGTTATATCAATTATTGAGAGGGATATGAAAATTTATAAGTATAATTGTATCTATTTTCTTTTAACTTTGTCTTTAATTTTGTTTAAATTTTGAAATGCTCTTATTAGATGCATAAGTCTTTATGATTGTTGTGGCCTCCTGATGTAAGATCTCTCTGCTATTATGAAATGACCTGCTTTACCCCTGGTAATACTTTATTTCTGATATATATAAAGAAGCACTCTGGTTTTATTTTGAATAATGTTAGCTTGTCATGTTTTCCTCATCCTTTACTTTTATTTTATTTTAATGTGGCAATGTAATATTAAAAAATACATTCTAGTAGGCAACATATAGTTGGATTTTCAGTTGGTAATGCCTTTAAATTATTTATAATTAATACAGTTATTAATATCAGTTTTAAATTTTTTATTTTGTAATTGGCTATTTACCCCCAAAACAATTTTTCTATTTTTCCTATTTTCCTTCCTTTTGTGAATTAGATTTTTAAAAATTTTCCATTATATTATATTTGTCAGCTTATTACATACACCATTTTTATTTGACTGTTCCTTTAAGATTTATAGTGGGTATTTTTAACTTATCACAGTCTACCTTGTAGTGATCTTACACCACTTTTCATAATGTATAAGAACCTCACAATATATACTTCCACTTCTTACACTCCAATCTTTATGTTGTTATACATTTTATTTTACATACCTATATAACAAACTACATTATTAATTTTTAGCATTGGATTATCTTTTCAAGAGATTAAATGATAAGAAATAATTGCTGTATGATAATCCATACAGTTACCTGTTTTTGGTGTCTCACATTCCTTCATATAGACTAATTTCTCCATCTGGTAGAATTTCCTTCTTCTTGAAGGGTTTCCTTTAACTTTTTTTTTTTTTGACATTAAAAATTGACTTTATTTTTTAGAGCAGTTTTAAGTTCATAGAGAAATTGAGCAAACAATACAGAGAGTTCTTACTTATGTCCTGCTCCCAAGCACACATAAACAGCCTCCTCTGCTATCAATATCCTGCAATAGAATGGTACATTTGTTACAATTGATGAACCTACTTTAATGCATCATTATCACCCAAAGTTCATAGTGTACCTTAGGGTTCACTCTGTTCTTTAAAAGTTTTATTGGGGTATAATTGATTTACAATGTTGTATTAGTTTCAGGTATACAGCAAAGCTAATCTGTCATACAAATACATATATCCACTCTTTTTCAGATTATTTTCCCATATAAGCTAAGGGTTCACTCTTGATGTACACTCTATGGAATGTGACAAATATGTAATGATACATATCCATTATTATAGTACCATACAAAGTGTTTTCACCACTCTAAAAATCTCTGTGCTCTGATCATTCCTCTCTACCTCCTAACCCCTGGTAACCATTTATCTTTTTTATTGTGTCCATGGTTTGGGCTTTTACAGAATGTCTTATTGTTGGAACCTTATAGTATAGGGCCTTTGCAGATTAGCTTCTTTTCCTTAATAATATACGTATAAGGTTCGTCCATGTCTTTCATGTTCACTGCAATTAACTTTAAAAAAATAAATTTATTTACTTATTTTATTTTTGGCTGTGTTGGGTCTTTGTTGCTGCACGTGGGCTTTCTCTAGTTGCTGTGAGCAGGGGCTACTCTTTGTTGTGGTGCATGGGCTTCTCATTGTGGTGGCTTTTCTTGTTGCAGACAACAGGCTCTAGGCCAATGGGCTTCAGTAGTTCTGGCACACTGGCTCAGTAGTTGTGGTGCACAGGCTTATTTGCTCCACAGCATGTGCATGTGAGATCTTCCTGGAACAGGGATAGAACCTGTATGCCCTGCATTGGCAGGCAGATTCTTAACCACTGTGCCACCAGGGAAGCCCTGCAATTTACTTTTGTACATTAATCTTGTACCTTGCTGTAATTGTTTATTGTTCAACGATTTTTTTGTTGATTCCTTTGGATGTTATATATAGATGATCAAAGTGTCTGTGAACAACACAGTTTTATTTCTTCCTTCCCAATCTGTATACCTTTTATTTACTTTTCTTATTGCATTAACTACGACTTCCAGTACAATGTTGAAAAGGACTGATAAGAGGGGACATCTTTGCCTTGTTCTTGATCTTAGTGGGAATGCTTTGAGTTTCTCACCATTAAGCATGATGTTAGCTATAGATTTTTGGTAGATGTCCTTTATCAGGTTGAGAAAATTCCCTATATTCCTAGTTTGTGGAGAGTTTTTGCAATGAATGGTTGTTCATCTTCCTTTAACATTTATGGTAATGAGTGTCTGCTATTGATAAATTATTTCAGTTTTCATTTATTTGAAAGTCTTCATTTGCATTTATTAAAAAGTTACTAGATATAAAATTGTAGAATGGTAGTTATTTTGTTTTAGTCCTTTCAGCACCTTAAATATGTTGTTCTATTGTTTTTTGGTTTTCATTGTATTTGAGATATCCTCTAATATACTATATTTTGTTTCTCTGTATATATTGGAGATTTTTTCCTTCTGGATTCGTTTAAAATTTTATCTTTGTTACTTATTTTGAGAATTGTGATTATAATGTACCTTGGTGTATTATTTTTATACATTTATTTATTTATTTTTGGCTGTGTTGTGTCTTCATTGATGCACATGGGCTTTCTCTAGTTGTGGGGAGTGGGGGCTACTCTCTGTTGCAGTGCACAAGCTCCTCATTGCTGTGTCTTCTCTTGTTGTGGAGAATTGTCTCTAGGCACATAGGCTTCAGTAGTTGTGGCACATGGACTCAATAGTTGTAGCTTGTGGGTTCTAGAATGCAGGCTCAGTAGTCGTGGTGCATGGGCTTAGTTGCTCTGTGGCATGTGGGATCTTCCCATATGAGGAATTAAACCTATGTCCCCTGCATTGGCAGACAGATTCTTTACCACTGTGCCATGAGGGAAGTCCTACCTTGGTGTATTTTTTTTTAATGTAATTTTGTGCTTGGATTCATTAAGTTTCTTTCTTTTTTTTTTTTTTTTTTTTTTTTTTTTTTTGCGGTATGCGGGCCTCTCACTGTTGTGGCCTCTCCCGTTGTGGAGCACAGGCTCCAGACGCGCAGGCCTAACGGCCATGGCTCACAGACTTAGTTGCTCGGCGGCATGTGGGATCTTCCCGGACCAGGTCACGAACCCGTGTCTCCTGCATCGGCAGGCGGATTCTCAACCACTGCGCCACCAGGGAAGCCCCATTAAGTTTCTTAAAATGCAGGTTTGTAATTTTTATTACAGCTGGATAAACTTTGGTCATATTTATCCAAGTACGTTTCTCTTCCCTCCAACTTTCCTCTTCTCTGTGGACTCCAATTACACCTGAAGTTCTTTCACAGCTCACTTTTACTGTTTATTTTGTTTATTCTTTTTTCTCTACTTTTATTTTATTTTATTTATTTATTTATTTATTTCTGTATGCAGGCCTCTCACTGTTGTGGCCTCTCCCTTTGCGGAGTGCAGGCTCCAGATGTGCTGGCTCAGTGGCCATGGCTCATGGGCCCAGCCGCTCCATGGTATGTGGGATCTTCCCAGACTGGGGCACGAACCCGTGTCCCCTGCATTGGCAGGTGGATTCTCAACCACTGAGCCACCAGGGAAGCCCTCTACTTTTATTTTTGATAGTGCCTATGGCAATGTCTTCAAGTTCACTTATTCTTTTATCTAAAGTATCTAATCTACCATTGATCTTTTCTAATATATTTTTCATCTCAGTCATCATAGTTTTTATCCTTAGCAGTTTGATTTGCATCTTTAAAAATATCTTACCTATCTGTACTTAACTTTTAAACTTATGTAATACAAATATATTAGCTGTTTTGATATTTTTGCTAATTTTAGCTCTAGTCAATTTTGATTGATTGATTTTTGTTTTCACCACAGGTCATAATTTTCTGCTTTCTTTGTAGGCTTGGTAATTTTTGATTGGATGCCAGCTACTGTTAATTTTTGGTTGGTGGATATTTTTGAATCTTATACTTTTGAACTTTCTTTTAGCACATAGTTATTTGTTCAGTTATTTCAGGCCATACTTTTAAACTGTTAGGTGGGACTAGAGCTGTGTTTAACTCATGACTAATTACTTCCAACTACTGAGGCAAAACCATTCTTATTACCCTAGCATCACAAGAATGACTCCAGTGTCACAAGAATTATGAAGTTTTTCAGTCAGGCTGGTAAAAACAGGCACTATATCCAGCTCTGTTGTTAGTGTCACTTACTGGTCCCATAGTTCTTTTTGGTAGTTCTTTTCCTGGACTCAGATAATTACCTCACATGCATACACTGATCTGGGTCATGCTGAATACTCACATCTGCAGATGTTGAAATTCTCTCACTATGTGGTCTCAACTCTAAGGTACTCTGTCCTGGAAACCTAGACTCTCACTTAGAATGTCTGTCCAGGTTTGCCTGGACTCCACCTCCTTGTGCTGCAGCCTAGAAATTCTCTCAAGGCAGTAATCTGGGATAATCACAGGGCTCACTTTGTTTTTATTTTCTTCTCTCTGGAATCACTGTTATCTATTTCTTGATATCTAGTATCTTAAATACTATATTTTTTTCTAAATTTTGTCTGTTTTCTTTTTTCTTAGGAGGGGTGAGGAGGGTTTCAAGTGGGAGAGTAATCTAGTTGTTCTTTCTCCACATTGGCCAGAAGCAGAAGTACAGATAACTGGGATATTTTAATAGTTTCTAAATGACATTATTTCTGCTAGAACATCAATATAATATTTAACTTATCTGAGGGCACTTCTAAAGTCACCTTTTGCAAAACTGGCTTTTGTTTTCATATTTTTAGAATGCATGCCTTTTCACTTAGAGTTTCTTACATATATTTCCTTTCTCATCCCTTTAAGTCCTGTAATTGTTAAGGGTATACCTGAAACTGGCCCTGGATCTTTGGTTATATACTGGTTTGTAATGGAATCTTATAACTTTATACAATTAAATTTAATTTCATGATCTTAAAGTTTCTTTAATTTTGAGATTGTGTTACACTTCTTTTCTACCATCTATAGCACCTAGCTAATTTTATAAGTACATAGTATATACTTTGTAAATAAACAGATAGTTTTATTACCAATGAAAAACATAGACTGAGATTTAATATAGACCAAATGACATTAAATGATAGCTGACCTTGCTTCAATTTTAAATTCTGTGAAATTGCAAGATTTACCATGCTGATAAAATATATAAAGTACTTAAAAAATTACAACCTTAAATAATAGTTGAGAATTATGTAAATGAAAAATACCTCCTGGGGATTTCACTTAAGGAAAGGAGGCCTTATACCATGTGACAGGCATACTTTATGATCTTGTCTTTCTCAAAGGAGAATATGAATCTAATTCTGAGCTTCTCAAGAGAAAAAAAATATTGGCATTTAATTAACACCATAAGGCAGACAAACATAGCTCAAGTGATCTTTATCTCTGATGTTTGCCTTGGATGCTTGCAGGAATAGAAAGCTTTCAACAATTTTATGCTTTTTGTAGTACCCCTTTAAAGTACCTTCAGGCATCATGCACATATGCTACATGCATAATATGGCTTTTTTAATGGGGACACTTGCTGGGGCTTGTAAGAAGCTGTTTTTATATCATTATTCAAATATCAAAATTATTATGCTGTGTTACTTATGTTAGCACCTCTGGGAGAATACACTTTTCTTCTATGAAAAATAAAATTTAAGTCACCCATATGAAAAGTACTATAGTAACTCTTTCAAAAACCTTGATATAATTCTATATAATTTTCAGAAGCAAGTTGAACTGATTCTGTAGGTTATTATTGACCTTTTGACTTAATGTATTTTTTACTTTGTTACCATAGAAATAGAATCCTAAAATTAGAATCTTCAATACAAAATAAAAAAAAAATAGTAATTGTTAATTTGAAAAGTATTCTAGGAAATAATTTTGATCACTTTCTATGTCTCAGGCTATAATAAAATATAATAAAAGTCCTAGGGATAAAGCATCAAATATAACTTGAGGTCATTTTATTGGCAGTAATGGGAGACAGGAAGTAAGCAGATAAATAAATAAATGAACCACAAAAAATATCAGACAGTGACACAAAGATACTTTTTTAAAAGGTGAAATTATATTGAATGACAGATAGATGGGTCTAATTTTTATTGTGTTATCATAGGAGGTATTTCTGATGAGTGTTATTTAAACTAAAATCTAAATGAGAAGTGAAGCATAAAATGATAAGTGGGAATAATTCTTTAGGCAAATATATTAATTCACTCAAAGACTCTAAGGTGACTTATTAGTCAGGAAATTATCACTTTACCATTATTTAACATGTAAAAAATTACTTTTCCAGGTGCTTATTTAACCAGGGTTGACATGTTTTCTGTTTCATTGAGCCTGTCATGATCTCAAGCTTAGGTTTCACCTGACTGAGATTCCATGATATTTTGGATGTACCATATACAACACAAGGCTTTAATGGATAGTAAGGTCAGGAAAAAGATTCTACAGAATCACATATACGCTTTTTACTGACCTAGCTTGGAAGTGACATGTCATGCCTGCTTACATTTCATTGGCCAGATCTTACCAAACATCCCACTCAATTGCTGAGGGAGCTTAGGAGTGAAACTTCATCTGCCTAGTCAGAGAAGAACTAGATATTTGTGAAACACTATATCCCCTACATAAGAAACAACTTGAAAAAATGTACAGAACGCAATAAAATAGAGAGTGCTAAAATGTAGAAATGAGGAGAAAGTCCTATGAGGGGAGGTTAGAGATAGCAGTCAGAATCTTTTAAGGATTTTGTAAACCAAGAGTTAGTTATTTGGATTATCTTAATTGCAATGGGAATCTACTGTATGCTTTAAAATGGTTTTATAATCTAAGTCGCATCCTTAGAAGATCACTCTGCATGGTAAAAGGGATATGGATGTTGGGCACAGTAAAGAGGCAGACTGGTAGGAGGCCATTGAAATCTTATAGGAATGGGTTCGATATGAAGGTTAACAGTAAAGATTTAGAAATGTGGAATCATTTATAACATGTTTTGTAGTTCAAATTGATCTCCTTATGGATTGGTTGTGGAGGGAAGGATAATGTTTAGATTTTTGTCTTGAGCAATGACATGGTGCCTATTGGTACCTGAGATGGGGAAGACATATAGGGAACATGTTTATAGTATAAATCCAGAGCAGTTTTTTGAATATACATAATAAGTATATTAGAGATCATTAACAATACATCGAATAGATGCTATTTCTGGTAATTAAGGAAGTCACTGAGGATGGAGATAGATTTTGGAGTGTTCAGCATATAGATTGTATTTTTCCACCATAGATTGGAATTTACCTAGGGAGACCTGATGGGTGTTATACAATAGGTTTACTGTTGATATGGAACTAGAAAGAGAGTGTCTGGATTCTTAATCTTAACATTTATTTCATTGTTAAATGCATTTTTACGGAACAAACTGCACAAATTTTCTTTTTTAATATCTTTATTGGAGTATAATTGATTTATACTATTGTGTTAGTTTCTGTTGAACAACAAAGTGAATCAGTTATATGTATACATATATCCCCATATCCCCTCCCTCTTGAGCTTCCCTCTCACACTGCCTAACCCACCCCTCTAGGTCATCACAAAGCATCGAGCTGATCTCCCGTCTTCATGGTGACAAACAACATAGTAAGGTTTCCAGGGAATTTGTCTTAAAAATGGCCTGCCTTACTCTCTAATCAATAAGAAACTGTTTTTTAAGACAGCTGCTATTTTCTGTTGCAAAATGCATCTCAACATTTCCTGGCTGAGTGGTTCTGGAGGCTGCTTCATGATTACATTTTATGTTACTTATTGAAGGGCCCACAATTACTATGCCATCTTTCACAGCAAAATATAATTTTGTTGACCCTCCACTGACAAAACATGTGAACTAGACAATGGGTTTTATCTAAGTGTCCACATTATCTTGCCTAGTTTCTTAGGGAAATAACCAAATGCATAAGATAGGAAGCCTTTGTAATCTGTACATACCCAAATCCTATTTAACAGGGACAAACTCAAAGTCTGAAGTTCAGTAAAACCTCTTGATGATGATCTCTATGTGTCTCATTTTGATGTGAAATTATGTAAAATTCAAATGATTAATCTGATGTTTTACATATATATACTCCAACTTCTCTAGTAAATTATTAGAATGTGTAACTTCTCTTTTAGGTTCCTCTTCAAATTTCCTAGTCTATCTTAGAGCACATAGAGGTATTCAATAAACTCTGTGTATTCTGTATGTGTTGTTTGTATATGCAGATGTGTGTGTGTGTTTTGTGTATGTGTGTGAGGGGAAGAAAAAAAGAGAGAGGGGGCAGGTATCAAAATATTAATGAACCCATTTTGAAACAAAGTATATATTTTAAATTATTTTTCATATATAGAAATAATACGTGTATTTTTGAACAATTTGAAATTCTATAAATATCCTAAGAATTACATTTTAAATAGCTCTAAATATTTTGGAATTTCTGCATGGATCTATAAATCATACTATTATGAAATTGAATCTTATATTACCATTTTTTAGATCAAAACCAACAAGACACTAACAATTTCAAATGGCTTAATCTAATCTATTTAAATTTTTATATACTGATTTCTCATAATATATGATGAGCATGTTTTCTGCTATAAATGGTTCTCAAATATATGATACTAATCAGCTATTCAGCAATTCCTGATTTAAATATTGATTTATACAGCCACTTACATATGGTTCAATTGTTTCCCTTTTCTATTGTTAATAAATAAAATTTGCTATTTTGTACGTTAATACTAGTCTCTATGGATTATTGTTATTTTTATATAATCCTGATCAAAAATCACTAGTTTAAAGTATATTATCATTTATAAGTTTCTTGATTCATCTTGGCAAATATATATGTTGAAATAGTGTATTAATTTACCATTCCATTGGAAGAGGATGAAAAAGTTGTTTCAATGCACCTTCTGAGTACCTTTTTAATGCAATAAAAACCCATTTATATAATTCACATATTTTTATTACTAATGATGGCAAACATTTTTAAAATATTTTATTACGCATTTTCAATTTTTTTTTTTTATATCTACACCATTTATTATTTTCTCTTTTGTAAACTTAGAATGTTCTCACTAACTATTAAAAATCTCTTAATTTGGGCTTCCGAGGTGGTACAGTGGTTGAGAATCTTCCTGCCAATGCAGGGAACACGGGTTCGAGCCTTGGTACAGGAAGATCCTACATGCCATGGAGCAACTAAGCCCGTGCAGCACAACTACTGAGCTTGTGCTCTAGAGCCTGTGAGCCACAACTACTAATCCCACATGCCACAACTACTGAAGCCCATGCACCTAGAGCCCGTGCTCCACAACAAGAGAAGCCACCACAATGAGAAGCTCACTCACCGCAACAAAGAGTAACCCCCACTCGCCACAACGAGAGAAAGCCCGTGTGCAGCAACGAAGACCCAACACAACCAAAAATAGATTAATTAATTAATTAATTTTTAAAAATCTCTTAATTTATGAAAACTAATTAACTTTTCTGAAACATTTTAAAATATTTCCAAATTTTTCATTTATATTTTAATTACTTTGTCAAATTTTATAGTACAGAGAAATAAAATTTGGGGTGGTAAAACATACTAATATTTCCCTGTATCTTTTTATTCTTAATATTTGTCAACCTTAAGATCAGTTTTTACTTATAAATTCTTCAAATGTTTATTTTTCATATAATTTTGTGATGTATTTAAGTAATCTACTACAAATTTTTTTTAATATGAGTTAAGACTCTAACAACATTTTTATTCAAACAATTTCTTAATTTTTAAATTCTATTTCTCAGTGATAGGGAAGGTTATCTTTATTATATATTATGCTACACACATAAATGTACACATATCTGTTTTGAAAAGAATATTTTATTGTACATTAATTTTAAAAATATTGTCATTTTCCTTATTGTATTGAAAGAAATTTAAGAAGGGTTTACTTGATATGAATATTTTATTGAGTGAGAGCAAAACTGTTTGCAAACGGAAATACCTCAAATTTGAATTATTGAAACTGGTAAGAGGCTCAGAGGCATGAGGTCACAAGATGGCTCATAAAGTGAAAATGAGGAAGCTGTTTAACCTTTACAAAGTTTTTTTTTATTGCAACGGGGGTGTCCAGACAGCAGGGGATACATTAAAAGTGATTTTGTTATACCAATTCAGAAAGATGACTTACATTTAATTTATGAATATCAGAGGCATTTACAAGAAATAACTTAAGTTTTTCTTACATGGCTTAACTGATTTTATATATTCTAGGGATCTTCAAGCTTCATCTCCATTTTCTTTTATTTTAACAGTTATAACCCATTTACTATCTCAAATATTCAGAGGCAAGATTTACTCACATTATTGGTCTTTAAAAATAATTATTTTGACATTTATTTTTAGAAAATTTTAAAATCAATCCATCAAGGTCAACCTTGTATTACCAGGCCATTCTTGCTCCATTTCCTACATAATTAAATGAGTAATATTAATCCTATAATTATTGTTATTATTTATTGGGAAGGCTGACAATTACAATATAAATTACATTAAGTATTTTGTTAAAATGTTGCTTCACGGCATTGTTAAATGTTTTAACTATTTATGATACACAGACTTGCTCACTGTTTGAGACAATAAATTAATTATTAATTCTAAGTTTATTTCTGTGTACTATATTTGATTTTCTACATATATAATTTAGAAATATTATTGGCAATGATAATTTGCCTCAGTCTTTCTATCAGTTGTTACCTTTAACAATATTTTATGTCTTATTGACTTCGTTAGAACTTCTTGAAAAATTTTTTAGCAATAATAGTGGTTATACATTTATTGAGAATTCTAATATTTCATGGTTGTTTTGTCTGTAATAATTTATATATATTTCATTGGATTATGAAGCACACTTCTATTTCTGGTTATTTATAAGTAGTTTAATACTATTTCAAACAATATATTTTTGAAATTAATATAAGTAATATACATCTGTATTTACCTTTTTTTGCACTATGTTTATAGATTTTTAAATGCTTAAAGTATACTTTTTTTTTTTTTTTTTTTTTTTGGTATGCGGGCCTCTCACTGTTGTGGCCTCTCCCGTTGCGGAGCACAGGCTCCGGACGCACAGGCCTAGCGGCTATGGCTCACGGGCTTAGTTGCTCCGCGGCATGTGGGATCTTCCCGGACCAGGGCACGAACCCGTGTCTCCTGCATCGGCAGGCGGATTCTCAACCACTACGCCACCAGGGAAGCCCTAAAGTATACATTTTTTAATATTAAATCACTAATCTGGGATAAGGGCTCTTTCTTTAGAATTATTCATCTGATACATGGTTAAAATTACTCAATAACTATTTTATTTAAGATTTTTAACACACACATATATACAAAAACTGAAGATAGAAATGATAATTATCTGTGTAGTGTAATGTAAGTTTCAAAAATTATTTGGAGAGCTTTGAGATTTTTTCATTTTCTGAAACAAATTTTAGCTTGTGGAAACTATTTCCTATCTGAGATTTTGAAGTAACTCAATGGTAAAACTGTCTTTCCTTGTGGGAAGTTAAATCTATCACAAGATTGTCAACATCTTTTATGATTTTTTTCATTATTAACCTTCTATTTTTCTATGGTAATTAAATTTATACTTTCCCAGAACTTCATGTATATCAAAAAGCTTATCAAATTTTTAGCAAATATATCATAAAGCATATATATATATACAGTTATGTAGAGCCTTTTTAAACTCCATGTCTTAGATTATTTTCTTTTGTGTCTCTTTAAAGTTTCATAATTTTGTGTGTTTCTAGTTTGTTTTAAATAAGAGGTTTTTGAATTTAACTTACATGCTCCCTATTTTAACTTAACACATTCATTATTTATTTCATTTTATTTTTCCTCTGTATTGGGTTATTCTTATTTAGCTATTCTTTTCCAAAATGTCTGACAAAAGATATATTTCAGTACTTTTTCTGTTTCTTTAATAATGAAAGTATGTGAAGCTATGAATTTACTTTGGAAAAACTGTATGCATCTTGATCTCTGTTTATTTCACTTTTCTTTAAAAATAATTTTAAAAATTAATAATAGTTATGCATTTTGTTTAGACTATGTTCTAAATTTTGTAGTATGTGCTTGATGTATTTTAATCAGTCAATTGTCATATTTTAGAGATGATAAGAAAATGTAGGTGAAGAACAGTTGAGTACAATAATCCCCCTTTATATATGGAGACTCCCAGTAGAAGCTTGCAACTGAATAGTAGTGAACCCTAAACATATGTATTTTCTTATGCATACATACCTAAGATAAAGTTTATTTTGTAAATTAGGCACAGTAAGAGATTAAAAACAATAATAATAAAATACAACAATCATAAAAACATGCTATGATTAATCATAATCATTAATCATAAAAGTTATGTGAATGTGGTCTCTCTCTCAAAATATCTTATTGTACTGTATTCACCATTCTTGTGATGATGTGAGATGACATAATGCCTACGTGCTGAAATGAAGTGAGGTGAGCAGCATTAGGGCATTATTGATCTCCTGACAATGTGTCAGAAGGAGGATCATTTACTTCAGGTGATCCTGGATCACTGAGCCAAGATGATACCGATGGATGCAGTGAGGATCCACGAGATTTCATCATGCTGTTCAGAACAGTGTGTAATTAAAAACTTATTAATTGTTTATTTCTGGAATTTTCCACTTAATATATTTAGACCAAGATTGGTCTACATGAAAGCACAGAAAGAGAAACTGTGGATAAGTGGGGACTATTGTACTATGGCCAATGTTATGTGCTCAGAATATTAAGCTAAGCAGTTTACATGTAGTTGCCTAGAATGTTGTTTTGAAAGGGGACAGTCATCCAGAAGTAATTGCTGTTTTTTTAAAAATTTTTATTTGTTCATGCATTTGTTTATTTGCTTGCTTGATTATCTATTGTACATTATACATAATTTTAAATGAATGAATTTTAAACATTCTGTTTGATGAGTTTTGACAAATACTTGAACAAGTATACAACCATCTCAACCAACCATGATGGAAATATAGAAATTTCCACTTACCCAGATGATCCCTTGAATACTTTTCAGGCTACTTCCATTCCCCAACCACTGCTCTGATTCACATCAGGATATAATTTTATCTGTCCTAAGACTTTAAGTAACTGGGTAATTTTTTTTTTTTTTTTTTTTTTTTTTTAACTGGGTAATTTTTGTGTCTGGCTTTCTTAGCTAAACATAAAAGTTGATATTCCTACATTTGGTTTTATTGATCTGCAATTCATTTTTTTTTAACTTCTGAGGATTTCATGTTTGGATATATCATAATTTTGTTTTTTCCATTCTCTTCTTGATGGACATTTAAATTACTTCTAGTTTAGAACTCTTAGAAATAAAGTCTGTCTCAGAAGACATGTTTATTTCTCTTGGTAACTCCCTAAGAGAACTGTTGCATTGCAAGACAGATCTATTTTTATTTTATTTTTTAAAAAGTTTTATTGGGGGCTTCCCTGGTGGCGCAGTGGTTGAGAGCCCGCCTGCCGATTCAGGGGATGCGGGTTCGTGCCCCGGTCCGGGAAGATCCCGCATGCCGCGGAGCGGCTGGGCCCGTGAGCCCTGGCCGCTGAGCCGGCACGTCCGGAGCCTGTGATCCGCAATGGGAGAGGCCACAACGGTGAGAGGCCCACGTACCGCAAAAAAAAAAAAAAAAAAAAAAAAAAAAAAAAGAAAAGAAAAAGTTTTATTGGAGTATAGTTAATGTACAATGTTGTGTTAGTTTCTGCTGTACAGCAAAGTGAATCAGTTACACATATACATATGTCTGCTCTTTTTAAGTTTCTTTTCCATTATAGATCATTACAGAGTATTGAATAGATTTCCCTGTGCTATACAGTAGATTTTTATTAGTTATCTATTTTATATGTAGTAGTGTGTATATGTCAATCCCAATCTCCCAATTTATACCCCCCTTTCCCCCCAGTAAGTATGTTATTTTTTTCTATATCTGTGACTCTATTTCTGTTTTGTAAATAAGTTCTTTTGAACCATTTTTTTAGATTCCACATATAAGTGATATTATATAATATTTGTCTTTCTCTGTCTGACTTATGTCACTCAGTATGACAATTTCTAAGTCCATTCATGTTGCTGCAAATGGAATTATTTCATTATTTTTCATGGCCTAGTAATATTCCATTGTATATTTTTAACTTTATTTTAAGAAAACTGATTTCCAAAGTCATTGCTACATTTGTAACTCCCCCCAAAATTTATGAGGTTCCAGTTGTTCTATTTCCTCAAGAACATTTGGTAATGAAATTTCAGAATTTATAAGTACTAGTGCGTGTGAATTGGTAACTCCTAGTCTGAATTTTCTATTTTCTTATATCTGTGACATCAAACTCATTTAAATGTGCTTCTTACCTATACTTTTTTCTTATTTTCTGAAGTTCACAAATGCTTTGAATTTTTAGATTTTTTTCTTTTTAAAAAATGATCTGTAGAAGTTACCAATATATTCTGATACAAGTCCATCAACTATATTTATGGACAATATTTTCTCTCAATCTGTGGCATATAATTTCATTTTTTAATGATTTATTTGGAAAAGAAGATATATTTAATTTTAATATAGTCCAGTTTATTATTATTTTGTTGTTGTTCTTAGCTGTTATCTAAAAAACTCTATCCAAAGATTGCATAATATTTTCCTCTGCTTTGTTTGAAAGCTTCATACCTTAGCTTTTATGTTTAGGTTTATTTATGATGAGTTTCAAATAAATGGTTGTGTATGATGTCAGATAGAGGGTTGAGGTTCATTTTTTTTTTCTTTCTTTCATACAGAAAACTGTTTTTCCAAGATACTGTGTTGAAAAGTTATTTTTTTCTTTTCATTTCTTTGTTTGTTTTTCCCAGTCATGTACCTTGATACCTTTATTAAAAGTAAACAATGTTTGGCCAAATAAAGATGTGGAATAGTTCGCAAATATTTTGTTGAGATTAATTATATTCATGAGGTTTAGTGGTCTTAAATATAATTTTCTTATAGTATCCTTGTCAATTTTTAAATAATATTTCCACTCTCATTTCGAATACTGTAACTCGTAATTTTCCCTCTTCTTTATTGTTCTTCCTGGTTTTATCAATTTCCTTAACATATATATTATGAAACATTTTTGGCATTTTTTGATTTTCCCAATTTTTTTCCCATTTTCTATTACACTGATATTTTTCTCTTATTTTTATTATTTTTTTTTTCTACTTACTTTGGGTTTATTTGTGCAAATTTTTCTAGATTTTCAAGTTGGAAACTTAGATCATTATTTGTAAAACCTTCTGTTCTAACATGAACCTTTTAAAATACATATTTCTAATAACTGTTTTAGCTACATCCCTCAAATTTTATTATGCTCTGGTTTATTATTCATAGTGAACTATTTTCTAATTTGCATTGTAATTTCTTTTCTGACACATTAGTTATTTAAAATAGTGTAGCTATATTTTCAAATATTTGTTGTTATAAAGAGTACTCCATGTAATTTCATTATTTTGAAATTTGTTGAGTTTTTGTGGGGTTTTTTTGACACAGTACATTGTCTATCTTGGTGACTCTTCCTTGTGCACTGAAAGAAAATGTGTATTTTTCATTGTTGAATTTAAGGTTGTATAAATGTCAGTTTGGTAATTTTTTTTATAAGACTGTTCAAATCTTCTATAACCTTATTGAAAATTTGTTCTAACAATTACTGACTGAGGGGTATTAAAAACCAAAATCATAATATGAATGTCTCCTTATACCTTTAGTTCTCTAATTATTTTCTGTGCTATAAAGTAATCTCCTTTATTTCCATTAATACTCTTTGTATTTTTATCCTTATCTTATGCTTGGAATAGTAGTCCAATGCAACATTGCCTAAAAGTTGGGACATACAACATTGCCTCATTCAGCCTTAAACGGAAAGTATACATTCTTTCAACAAGTGTACTATCCCTGGACATTCTTTGACCAGCCTCATGGAGTTTTTCTTATTTTTCCATGTTCTTATACTTAGCAAAGCCTCAAGTGGAATTCATAGTGATTTTTAGAGGTCTTTGTCTGAGTGGTCCATCCATCCTGTATCTCTACTCTATAGCTTCCAGCTGCCTCAGCCTTCCTGAACCCCAACTTCCATCTCCTCAACTGAGCAAAATCACTAGGTTCAGCGTGAGTCCTTCCTCTTTGTGAAAGTGTTATGGGTTCCCCAATGGTTTTGAAGTTTCTTTCACAGAAACTTCCCACAGAGGAAGCTGGGGTGACTGTAGAACTCACCTCATTTGTTTTCCTTCTCCCATGATCTCAGTGCTATGTTGCCTGTTGTCCAAGACCTACAAATATTTCCATGAATTTTGTTTAGCTCTCCAGTTGTTTATATTAGGCAGTCAAGTCCAGTAGTTTTTACTTCATCATGCCTAGAAATAGTTTCACTCTTTTATACATACTATATTAAATTATTTCCACTCTGAGTATTTGTTGCATTTGCTGACTGTGTCTAATGCTGGTAGACATATGTTTGAGGCTTCATAAAAACTGTTTCTCAGTTTCTTAAAACATATATAAATTGCTGATAAATGACTTGGTCCATAAAATTGTGTGGCCATTATATATGAAAGCTATATATATTGTGAAAAGACTCTTTTCACTGCAATTTAATGAGAACTGCTTTAGAATTTACTTTGTCCAAAAAATACTATTCTCACTGTATTCTTATATTTTGGGTACTATCCATGCTGTCACCTTAGAGAATGTTTTCTCTTAGCCTTAATTTCCCCCTGATTTTGAGATTTGGTATTTTTATAAGTGTATTTTAGTTAATTTACATTTATTTTGCTAATCAGTATATATTTTATTTTATGTTACTCTACTTTAAATATTCTGTGTATTTATAATTTATTACTCTTTGTTGTATTTGGTCACTCTCTATATAGATATAGATTAATTTTATCTATCATTAAAAATGTTAAAGTAGATACAATTTATATATTAATTTGTTGAAGCTTTGTGAAGCTAAATAACACAAAGCCTGCAACTGAAGTGAGGTTTATTAAAACACAAAGCCCATCCTCTTAAACAGTATATCAAACTTTCTTATGTCAGTGATATCCTTTTTCATTTCTATTTATTATAATGTCTTTGCACTCATCCCATTTTCTTTTGGTATACAGTAATTTTGCCTTAATCTATTCTGTCCATGAGGTTTTTTTCTCTCTTTAATATATTCACATAACATATTGTGTACTATTATAATGATATATGGATATCTAACATTTTATTTGATAACTTTAGTAAACAGAGATATTCTCTTACTTTGAGACTTCAGAATGCATCTGTTTCTTCATAACAGAGAGCTTACAGGGTACTTTAAAGACATATAAGTCATTGAAGTTCTCTGATCTATAGTCTAATAACTTATTTCTTAGTATCTCCTCACATTCTTGTACCCAACACCTAAAAAGTAGAGCATACCACAATAATGAATAAGATTCAAAAAAAATATTTTTGCATTAATTTATGAAATCTGCAAAATAAAAATACAGTGTTTTTGTGCCTGTCAGTAGATAGAATGTGTGAACCAACTTTTTTGTTTTCTGTTTTTAATCTCACATTGTTCATTTTGATTCTGGTTTAAACTTGCTCTTAGAGTAATAGCAGGTCCAATTACTTGTATCATATGTCCACTCAAGTAGAGTATCTGATGGTTTTAGGGACTTAAACACATGGTCTAGTATTTTATGCCCTTGAATAGCAAGTAAAAACTACAAACCTAAGCAAGCTGGGCTACCAACACTTTTCCTTTTCTAGCCACTGTCATTAATATGGAGGTTCTTTAAATGGGTCTCACTTCTCCTTGATCTGCCACTCTCCATAAATCAGTAATAGTCATGTTCATTACATGGTGTTTGAGTTGGCCTCATCCTCCCCATGTCCCTACTAGAGGATGTGTGACACAGGCCTGCCCAGTCTCACTACTCCATCTCATTGGTCCCAGTGAACAGTTTCAAGGATGAGAATACTAGACATGTCAGGCCAGAAGCCCCCATGGGCTTGTGCTGCACCTATTTGAAAAATATTTTACTTTCTCAAAGTGTTGCTAATATGATAGCATAAATCTGAACTACCAGTGACATTCTTTGTAACCATTCAAGGCAAGCTTACATTAGAATGAACCTAACATATTGGATGATAGTACTAAGACATGGAGTAGAAAAGAGAGAGTGTGATTCCCTGCATGATAAACATCCCTGAATCTAGAACCATCCCTAGAAGATTTAATTATATACATGGGTAGAGGAGATTGACAAAACTTTTCTATAAGTGGCCAAATAGTAACTATTTTAGGTTTTGAGGACCAGGTGGTCTCTGCCTCAATTACTCAACTCAGCTGCTGTAGTGTGAGAATAGTCATAGACAATACATAAAGGAATGATTGTGCCTTTGTTCCAGTACAACTTTACTTATAAAAAGAGTTGCTGCTGGCCATAGTTTTCAGACCCCTGATATGACACAATAAATTCTGATTTTGTTTTGTTTTTTCTTTAGTTAGAGTTAGATACCTGTCATTTGCTGTCATAAGATACTTGACTTAGAGAAAAACTTTGTGTCATATTTGTGGAAAGTATATCTTTCATGCATATCTCCTATAATCACTCACACTGCCTTTCCTGCCCTACTTCCTACTCTTTTTCAAGTAAATGCAGTATTATAATGGGAGTAAGATAAAAGTGGAATTGTGGCTCTGGGAGGGGACCAGTAATCTGTCCATTTTAAAAAGTGCTGTCCTTGCAGTGGACAAAAAACTGCTTTGTTCTCTGCTATGTTTCCTGGGTCTCTAAGGGAGATGCTTTCTCCTCATTTTATTTCCAGAGGACCAGTCTTTTCCACTGAAGGAAGTGAACAACAGAAGAACCACTTTTCTCAGCCCAGCTCAATTGTCTTTGTACTTAATGACAAATATTTTCAGATAATAGCAAAAGATTTTCTGTCCGTTGAATTTGGCCGGGAGCAGGGGTGAGTTTTCAATGTTTTTCTGTCTTCCTTCTTTGAAAGTGTTTCAGCAGAAAATGTAAAGTATCTGCATTTTGAGCTGCTGGCCCAATACTGTTTTGGACCAGCACATTGTTCAATATAATGAAATAAACACACTACATGCTTTGGGGCATTTTTCTTTTTAGTCTGAAATTATGGAAAATAAAAGAGAGATGGAAGGGCAGATTCTGGTCATAATTAAACTTCCCCAGAAGCCTATTTGTTCTGCAAACTCTCAGCAAACATATTAGAAAGAGTCTGTTTCAGAAATAGGTGCCAGGCCCAGTAATTCAGGCACATATGCATTATCTCAACCTGAGGAGTGGAAATAAAAGAAGAGGCATTAATCAGATCTCTAATCAGTGAGTCATACAATAAGGTTGATCTCACCTTATTTAGTTGGAAAAGCTAACATTGAGGCAATATCCAGGTAGTCACCACCTTCATAATGATTATATCAGGAAAAATGAGGGCAATGATTCAGATTTGGCAGCTCTGGTGTTCTCTTGTAAAAGAAACTAATAAAGGGACACTAAATCTTGATATACTTATCACATATGGGCTGTCAGGAGTATATAATCTTCTCCAAAGTTTCTTGGATTTGTTCAGTGAAGCATATTTCATCCAGAAGAAAAGTTCCCCTTACCCCGCCTTTTAAGGCATTGTCTAAAGAAACAAAACTACATCTTCTCGAATCACTGCTTTGTAAAAATATATTTATTAAATGTTTTTTTAAAAACACTCAGACACACATATATACACATTGATTTAATTTACTTGGGGACACAGTGACTTCACATTTGTGGAAGTGTTTTCAGTACATTTATATATATGAAAAGCATATGTTTTAAATCCATTACCCATCATCATGTGTATTCTGAGATTAGATTGAGAGAATAAAACAAGTAAACAGAGAAAAGAATATTTCACATCTAAAGTGCAATACAGACAAATAGAGATAAACGTGTGTGCATGTGTGTATATGGGCACATGCATGTGTGTTCAGAAAATTCCTATCTAAAGGTGAAGTTGATGCAGAAAACTATGGTTAGCTTTATATTTTACTGTGAGTTAGTTCAGTTTGCCAAGGAATGGGCAAGACAGACCATCATGAAGAAGTACAGCTATTGTTGTCACTCAGGATGGACTTGCAGAGTAATTGATTGAGCTGCTAATGGTGGATCCTCTAATAACACAAGTAGAATGGAGTAACTAGTTGTACATTTTATTTCAATGCACTTTCATCTGTTTCAGGACATCTTCTGGATGCAGGGCCTCTCATTGTGTAAGAGTTGTTATATCACTACAAGTGTTCTTTCTGGGGTAAACTAGAGGGCCTGAGACATTTTACCATGCCCTCCCGCTAAGATGTCCAGTGGTACTCAGCTGTCAACTGCCTCATTTTGTTTTATAGCATTTGAAGTGGGAAATAAATAATCTGAAGGCAACTTTTTCTTAACAGTGTTATGTTTTTTCCATTAGGATCTATGTTCTCTTTGAATTCTTCCAAATCCATCACATTCAATTCTATAAGACTCCTGATTTTGAGAATTAAATATCTCAGAATTTGTTTCTATATCTCTGTATTAATGTATGACCATTCATATAAACATATATATTTTTTATGTACTCTGTTTGGGTGAAAATTCTTAGAGATATTGACTTCTTTATACAGTTGGAAGAAATCTCCCAAGTATTAGTATGACTTTTCTGAACAGAGAATGTTGGAGTACTAGAAAAGGTACTAAACCTCAAGCCAATCAACTTAGCCCTGAGGTTTACCATCTCCCCACCAACAGCTTAGACAATAGAACTAAATACTTGAATCCAGTTTGTTTGTTTGTTTTAATCTGAAAATAGAAGAAAATATCTGTGCTATCTACTGCACTGGATTATTATAAACAAAATTGATAATGAGATAAAAATTCTTAATCATGGGCTACAAGAATTTGTATTGGAATAATTAATTTTTCTCACAGAGCTCACTTCATTGGCCATCTTTCTATTTCACAAAAGTCACAAGAACACTTTTAGAGTCCTGAGAGGTTTTTTTTTTTTTTTTTCTCCTACAAACACTCCTCTCACAGATATATGCACACTTTTTCCAGCTTTCTATAGAAAGTCGTTCCTGATCAACTTATCTAAAATTACTTCATTTTCTTATCTTCATTACACTCCATTTCCTTGCCATGCTTTATTTTCCTTCCTAGCACTTATCATAACATGGTGTAGTATATATTTGTGTTTCTATATTTATTTTATCTTCCCAACTTGAGTTCCTTTTGTTTACTGCTATAATGCCTATTCTATGATAAAGACTTCCATTAACAGACATTTAATAAATAAACACCTGTCAAAATTATCATAATACAAAAAGGTAACTATAGTATAAAAAATTAAAATTTCTATCTTTATTACTGTAGGAGAAAATCTAGATTTATGCCCAGTGGAGCATACAAACATTCTTTACTTCAAAGTACTTTATCCAGAAACATGTAAGGTTGGCCTTAGATTCACAGATGTTTGACCTCTTTCCTTTAACAGGGATGCATCCTTATGTCCTTTCTGTGAAAACTCATAGTTTGAAAAAGATCTGCCAAATGTCCAAGGAAATGTTTACCTTATATAGTCTTGCTGCTAACAGTTTCTGTCCAGATCTTTGAATTATGTATTTATTCTTCTTAACCAGAAGATATGGCATAAGCCTCAGTAGAAATGTTTCTGAGTTTTTAATGATTTAAGTATGTAAGCCATTCTTATGGCATTAAATTCTTGTCTTCTGTTGTTTTCAGTAGCAAGACAACCTCTCACCAGTGCTCAACAAGAAAGAACATTCAGCCCACTGCTCTTAGGATGAAATGACATCAATTAATTAATCTTGATGCTCTATCATTACACTTTCTTTGTCTGGTTTAACATTATAATGTCTGTAGAACTAGAAATCTTTGTGTAAAAACACCACTGTATACTTATTAATTATTTAGTTAATTAAATACTTTTATTACTTCTTTGATAGTTTGCAATAGGGGAAAATAGGAATGTCAACTATTGGTTCAAATTTACAAAAGAAAGAAATACTGTCATTACTATCTCTATGGCTGAGTTGAATGGCACAGCAACGTATTCAAGTAGTTTATATCTGAAAGTAGATAGTTAAATAATAGCCAAAAAACAAGTGAAAATTAGGAAACAACACATCTCTATCAATTGTTCTTGCTTTGTTCTTGTTGGGTAGCATGGATAGTTGTTCTTATTTTTATTGAATTATTCTCCCAATATCTATTTTCAATGAGGATAAGGACCAACATTGTCCCCTCTTTCCAGAGAAATGAGAATGAGAATTTGGCATACAGAGCAGTCAGAATGGCAGATGCTATGACTGTGTATGTGCATATGTCTGCTAAGTGCTTGAAACAGACTTTGTGAATACTACAATAAAGAATAGCCCTCTAGAATTTCACTTGGAAATTAATGCTTAAAAGGAAATGAGACTGTTGTTTTCCTTGGGAGATAAATTCATCTTGTAGAGTGGTATTGACTAGTCTAGGCAGAAAAGTGGCAGTATAGACCTGTGCTCATGGCTTTTGAAGTCTTAACATAAAATTGGTATGATTCAATCTCTGTTGTTTCAATAAAGGACTTTAGAAATGTGCCTGGTAAGGTTTGGAATGTATCACCGTAGGTAGGGTCATTTTATCTCTGTGACAGTGTCATCAGTTATAAGTATTCAAAATAACAAAACTATAAGCATTTATTTAGTATTTTCATACTTATGATATATAACACCTACAACCAGAGATTATCAATAAAAATGCAGATTTTATTAGCAGAGTAAGGAAAGGACACAGTCAGGCATTAAATATTCTAAAAATGTTAGAAAGATAAGTAATGTTAGGAACAACCAATATTTGCACTGGTCCACTTTTTAAGTTATTTGAAAATTTTTATTTCATTCCTCCTCATAACATCCTTGGGAGACAGTAATCTTCTATGATGAATTGTATACTTCCCATTTGACAGCTAAAGAAACAGAGGCACACAGAGAGGAAAAATAATTATACTGAGACTACCCAGAAAGTAATAGTCAAACAGTAATATGAACGTTTTGTTATATTTTATAGCCCAGGTTGTTGTGTATAGTTAGAACTCACCCAATTTTTTCTACTTTCTAAGCTGGCCTGCTACATTTTAAGGGTAGATATGAAGAGGCTGTTGTTTTAAATACGATTTTGTTTTGTTAGATACTTATGTGTTTAATCATTATTGCTGCTGGCTATTGTTCCCTTTCATGTATTTTAATACTTTAATCAATGGGAATTTTATTGGTACTTGTACCCTGAGGCTATTGAAAGTGAAGCGTGCAATTTTATAAATACACAATGGAAATAAGAAAAAATAAAACAGGTGGACATGGATATCATGTGGGTAATAAAGTGATGACATCCTTCAGGAGCTAGATGAAGAGGTAGAGTTCTTCCTTGTTGAGAGTTTGCACAAAACTCCCTGAGTTAAAGTTGGTTCAGCTTCTATGCACTATGTTTCCTTATTTAAAATTTATTTCTCTCTCCTGCTTCTTCAAAAATCATTTCAAGTCCAAATTTCATATGGGACATTAATCTGAATCATAGTCATTTCTTAAATATCGTGACTATATATTGCTAACATAAGCTTTATGCTTTATTTTTGTACTTGACTATATTAAATGTAGTGCCTAACTTTATGCTGGCTTATAGTTTTCTCTATTTGTTTCATGTCTAATTCTACATTTTTATTTTTTATGTATACTTGTCTCCTTTTACCCCAATAGATTTCAGAATCTAGAGGACAGATGTCATATCAGATGCTTCTTTGAAACATACCCCAGGAAGTGATATATTCCTGTAACTTCTTGATAAGAACCTGTGGAATTAACTGGAAACTAGTGTATAAATCTTTTTTTAAAGAAAGCTTAAACTACTCATTCACCTTTGAATTTATTTTCCTTATTCTTCAATAATCTGTTCAATAAACATAGAAAATGGGCAATCATCCATCCTCACTTCAACATCTTTGTCACATATTGCAAAATTGTTACTTCTTCTTGTTCTAATAATGATAATCTTAAACTGACAATTTATCCCCTGATCAATTCTATGTCAATAGGGCAGAGCATTGAGGGGGTGCTGAAGAAACCTATCCCTGATATTTACCTGTATCAAATGCCTAAATATGTTCTGGGTCTTCTAACCTATATCTAAAATATATATAGGGCTTCCCTGGTGGCGCAGTGGTTGAGAATCCGCCTGCTGATGCAGGGGTCACGGGTTCGTGCCCCGGTCCGGGAAGATCCCACATGCCGCGGAGCGGCTGGGCCCGTGAGCCATGGCCGCTGAGGCTGCGCGTCCGGAGCCTGTGCTCCGCAACGGGAGAGGCCACGACAGTGAGAGGCCCGCGTACCACAAAAAAAAAAAAAAAAAAAAAAAAAAAAAAATATATATATATATATATATATATATATAGGAACAAAAATTAATGTTCTAAATTTTAGTTTATTCTTCCCTCCTTCCTCCCACCAATTGCTGAGAGGAAAAAAAAGAGTGATGTAATTATTTCTTAGGACTCTTTAAAGATAAGGATTATCTGATTTCTTCATAATGATTAAACTGATGGAAGTAGAAAAGTTAAATGTTTGGTGGTGCTGACCTTCAGATGAAGAAGGAAGTTTCCACCCTTTCTCAATTGTGCTAAAAGTTGCATTTCTTTTAATGACACCACTTAGAGCAGCAGGAAGCAAAGTGATCATCACCAGCAGGTACTTAGACAAGAGTGAGAGGTTGGATGTGGACTGCTCTATTAAAACATCCCTGTCTAAACAGACCTTCCTGGAGCTTAAGTGCCCATTGCTGCAGAAGCCAGGATACCACCTGTGAGTGCACAGCAAAGCTCACAGCTCTATCTAATGAGAGGAACTGTATCAAGGAGAAATTATTAAATAGATGAAAGATACATGGCATCTAATGGACAATTAGTTAACTTCATTCTTCAGAGTTTTTAATCATCTGATAAATGGAGAAATAAAGAAAAAATGCCCCAAGTGAAGCACTGAAGGGAATTAGAGCAGTCTAAAAGGAAATGACTCTCAGGTTTTATAAATTTTCAATATCATTCTGTGCTTGAAAGTAAAACACATAGTGATTATATGCCATTTTTTCCCTTTGTTTAAAATTGTGAGCCAATGCCATTGTATGTGATTAGAACATATGCTGGGCAAGTTTTGGGAAATGTACATTACAATTAGTGAGGCCTTTCCAAACATTTAATAAAATAACAATCAATAATGCTCTATCTGGAGTAGATCTTAAGGTTACCTGTTCAAATTTGTTATTCAACAGATGGTGAAACTGAGCTCCAAAAGGCTAAGCATTTTTATTTTTTCTTAGAAGTCAGTTCTAAAATGCAGGTTTGAAAAATTTTTTGAGATTAGTATTTGTCTCTCCATCACTCTGTTCACTTTAAGGATTTAGGGAAGATAAATAGAATATATTATATATATTATATTAAATTAAATATATTATTTAAATTAAATATATTATTTAAATAAATATATTATTTTAAGGTAATATCATCAGCTAGTTCTAATTTCTTGCCTCACACTGGACAAGATTGCTTCAGAAACCTATGGAAAAAAATATAGCATATACTTGCTCTCAAGGAGTGCATACCTAGTTGGGAGAGAAGATTCAAGTACAAAATGATAGAATGCAATATATAAAGAAGGACCAATATGTGTGACATGGGTAATATGTGCTCTCAGGGCCCAGAAAGGCAAGGTTACCATAAGCCAGTGCAACTGAGAAGACTCAGTAGGAATCAGGGAAAGTTGTCTCTGAATGGTCAATTAGCACTTGATGGAACAAAAGAATACAGGACTCCAGCCATTGGTTACAGAATTGGGATATATGGATGTGTGATATTAGATTGACTTAAATATAGGATATTTAAACATTACCTCAACTTTTTGGGGGGACAGTTTGTAGAGCTGCTTTTCTTATTTAGAGAGTTGAGATTTGATTCCCTGAATCAAACACAGAGGACATCATCAATTAAACTGATAGCAATAGCAATAGCGACAGTTATTCTATTTCTTATCTTCTTAGATCCTTAACACAATCCCATGAATTAGGAACACTACTGTTTCCTACATTATAGATGAGACAATTGAGACACAGAAAGCAGATTGATTTCAAGAGTGTATGGCTCAAAACCATAGGTTCTTTACTGTTAAATTTTATTCAGAAAATTTTTAAAATTATAAGAAATATATGTTGTTTAAAAAGCCAAGATTAAAATAAAAATGGATATCTAGTGGGAAGCTGCTGCATAGCACAGGGATATCAGCTCATTGCTTTGTGATGACCTAGAGAGGTGGGATAGGGAGGGTGGAAGGGAGGCTCAAGAGGGAGGAGATATGGGTATATATGTATACATATAGCTGATTCACTTTGTTGTGCAGCAGAAACTAACACAATGTTGTAAAGCAATTATACTCCAATAAAGATATTTTAAAAATAAAATAAATGAAATGTTAAAATACACATTTGTCTCTTATTATCATGAGATTTTTTTTTCCAGTGTGAACAGGACAGATTCCAAAGAAAATCAAAATTTCCCTAAGATTTCAAGATTTTAATACTAATATAGAATTTACTCTGTTAATGTCTCCTTTCTGCTCAGCCCCAGAGGTTGGTATTGATAGCAGCTGCTCCTGAATCTGGCAAAAGGAATAAGCCTTGGAGAACACTGTCTGTCATTAAAAAGTTGCCATCCATCTTTTTTTGATATCTGCTGTGCTGCAGTAAGTCACAGTACTTCCCTATCCTTTCAATGACAGCTCATGGTAAGATAAACTCACCATGATAAGATAAATGGCAACTTTTTAATGAAAACCACTTTTTGTGAGCTGCTTGGTTAGGTTACAGTTCCTCAAAGTGCATCTCATACCTTATCCCCTAATATCAAAACCAATGACCTATTCTTCAAAAGATTTCCTTTTCAGTTCTGTAACCTACATGATTTACAAAGTCCCCCTCCCTCTTTTTTCTGTTCTCTCAGAATGAGACCTTGAGTGACCCTGTAAATTTAACTTCTTACATCAATTTTTTGGGAAGTGTTTGTTTAGAAGACAAAAACACATTTCTTACACTATTTTGAAAATCACATTTGAGTAAGGTAGGCAAAGTAAGTGGAATGAATCATTTTTATTTATTTGAATCACCTCTCTCCCCATAAATATAATATAAAGCTATTTTAAATAGCTGCAAGAGTTGGATCTAGAACTGGTTCTAATCCTTCATAGCCATCCTATAGCTAGCTGGACTATGATTTCTCCAAGTCTCTAACCACCCACCTGTCAGATGGGGATGCTCATCATGACTTGGTCTAAATCTGATATGGATGCCACATCAGTGTGAGTTGCCAAATTGCCACAGAGACACCTTCAGGACCACACTTATTGCTGTTGGGTTTGCTGGACATTTTTCAGTTTAGAAGATAAAAACATGACCTCATACGATATTTATAGGTCCTTATACAACTGTTAATATAATTTAGAGAATAGTGAATAATTTGGAAAAAAATATGTAAAACAAAAATGGAAAAAATAATTTTGTGAAACAAAAACAGAAATAAAAATACTGGTAAGGTTGCATTTGTTTTACTTCTGACCGTCCAAAACCAATTCTAAATTCCCAAATACATTTGTTTACCTCAGACAGACCAGTCAAAAGATGAAAACAAAATATTCCCCCACTACAAATTTCACAAGTACTCAGAATTTTCATTGTGAACATAAATTTTTAGATTTTCACAGGCAGACAAAGAAGCAGAAAATATAGATGTATTAACTCAATTTCAGCTGAACCAAGCACATGGATTTAGTTTATTCTCTTAATATGTTATTAAATTACTATATAAGTGTACAGTGCTATTTTAAATTTTTCCCCTAAAATTCAGATGCTTAGCTTAAATCAGGATATTATTATATCTACATTTTTGCTTAATTCAGAGTTTAAGTCAAGTTTTGTTATACTTGATTTACTAAGAACATTCTTTATGTAGTGAGTGATTGAATGATGAAAATGACAGGTGAGAATATATAATAACGTTTTGAGCACCTGTCATATATCAGGCACTAACTTAGGTGATGATGATTCAATGTTGAATAAAATAGAAGTCACTACTCCTATGGTGAGCACAATTATGGTTGGGGTTTGTGGAGTTGACTAATAGTAAATTCTATGGATTTAGAGAGCAAAGAAGTCAGAAAATAATAATGTGGAATATAATAGCAAGTGGCATGGGATCGTAGTGGATTGTTTGCCTCTACAATCAGTGAAAGTGCCATTTGTGTTAATATCTAATGAGGGGGTGAGATCCAGGGAGGGTAATTCCAGACAGAGGCCCCAAGGAATGCAAATGGTAATGAGACTCACATGTATAAAGGTAGGAAGGAAGTCTTTGAACTAGAACATTGTTAATAAGAGATAAAATCTTAGGAAATTATATTGGAGAAATAGGCATGAGTGATACAGCCAATAAAGCCAAGGCAAGAAGTTTGGATTTATTCTAAGCATGATTGGAAGTCATAGAAAAATTTTATCCATGAAAATGGTATAATCTTAATAAAAAAAGAGAACAATCTGGCCATTGCACAGAGAATGGATCACACAGGTAAGAGGAGACACATAAAAAAACAGAAGGCTACTATGGTAATCTCTGAGGAATGGAAGTGATTTATTCAGAGGTAATAGTGGTGAAAATGGAAGGAATTATGAAAATAATGAAAACAATGAAGGAAGTGGTGTGAGGAAAGAGAAGAATCAAGGAGAGCATTTGGGTTTTGGCCTGAGTGATGACTTTAAATGGAAAAACCTGGAGAATATAATGTATAGAGAGAAGATATTTTGTTAGTTTGCTTATTATTTACTTACAAATGAAGTTTGAGATGCTTGAATAGATAGGCAAGTAGAAATGGTAAGTAGGCAATTGGATATATAAGTTTGAGTTTTATGGGAGAGATAAAGGTCAGCGATAGAAATTTCTGTGTCAGAAGCATCTTTTGATAGTTAAATGAGAGGGGACTTGATAAGTTCATCTAGGAAATGCATGGAGATAAAGGACATGTAGAGGTCAGAATAAGGAAGTAGAGCAAACAAAGTTGACTAAGCCAAAATGGCCAATGAATTAGAACCCGAAGAGTGTGGTTTCAAAGAGACTAAAAAAAATATTTCAGACATAAAGGAGTAGCTAATTATGTAAAATTACATTGAAAAGTCAAATAAAAGGAAGACTGAAAACTGACCTTTGGATTTAGCAAGCAGTTACCTTTACAAGATTCACATGCATGCACACACACACGCACACACAAAACAATCAAAAATGATTCATGACTCTAATTTATAGTGCTTGCTGCATGCCTCTACTCGTGAAGTAGTCAAATGCTAGTTCCTTATGTGGCTGATAAATGTAATCACCTCACTTATAACACTTTCTGCTATATCCATGCCTCTGGTTATAATTTTACAACTTTTGCAGAATTCCCGGCCTTTAACATTGTTTATAACAGATGATAAGTTATGTTTCATGTGTTTAGACCCAATGGGATGATCTTATAAATCTTCCCAAGTAGCCATATTTTAATTTATGAAGTAAACAAAGTGAAACTTATCCTTATGAATGCTAAATAAAATAGGCAAAATAACAATTATTGCCTTTTCCCCCAAATAGTATAAAACCTTATGTCTTTGTAATAAAAGAGATGAGAAGGCAGGCCAAATTTCAGGCATTTGTATTTGTTAGATAAGTTCTTATTCAATGTGATATCTATTAATTCTGTGCAAATTATCTTGCATTTACATCGATGGGTTCTGAAATTTAATAGGATAAGATTAAAAGGCGAAGTTAATAAAGAATATCATATTATTGTAAGGGTTATGCAGGTTATATAGGGGTGGAGTGTATGGTCAGGCCATTCAAGATAACTCTATATATCCCCTGCCTGACCAGTTCCTGCTTCACTCACATGACTCTCCAATTCTCTAAATTATAGGGCTTAATTAGTAGCTGCCTACCCACTGCCTCAGCTGCTAGTTTCCCTGATAATTGATGAGCCAACCTGATATCAATTCCCCCTATAAATGGTACTCTCCCTCTCCCCCTAGTAGCAAAGATTGCTCCAATATTCTGCCTTCTGTCTACCGTACATGGTGGGGTGTTGCTCCAGGACCTTTTGTTTTGGATGTGTAGAATCACTTGTACAATCAACCACTGATGTATTTTAAAAATCATCTTATATTTCTCTCTAGTTTACCAGTATGTATTCACTGATATATTTTACCAATAGCTTTCATATTTAACAGAGTTAGAACTGTAGTATATAAGTTAATTTTGGAGATGGTCTAGAACTACCTTAAAAAAAAGACAAGTCTTGCACATCCTAGCATCTGAGCTTTACAGGTGCAGTGGGGTTGGACACTGTCCCCTCCCCATACCCTCCCACTTCCCGCCGGCATGTGTAAGAAGGTTCCTGCCACTAGGAGGCCACCTATTAATTCAAAATAAAGAGATGGTTCTTCCCTTGGAGGAAAAAAAAAAAATTCTTAATAATTGCCTCTGTGAAAAAAAAAAAGAGGAGAGTTTTATTTTATTTATTTATTTTTTGGTGGTACGCGGGCCTCTCACTGTTGTGGCCTCTCCCATTGCGGAGCGCAGGCTCCGGACGCACAGGCTCAGCGGCCATGGCTCACGGGCCCAGCCGCTCCGCGGCATGTGGGATCTTCCCGGACCGGGGCATGAACCCGTATCCCCTGCATCGGCAGGCGGATTCTCAACCACTGCGCCACCAGGGAAGCCCAAGAGTTTTATTTTAAATAATAATCCTAAACAGAATCTGCAAATGATATATAATTGTGCTAATAATAGAGGACATAGGCTTTTGAATATTTGGAAGAATCGTGCTTCCAGAATTTCTCTCTAGCTCTTTCTCTGTCCTTCTTTCACTTTCTTCCTCTTTCCTTTCCTTCCCTTCTTTTAATTTTTTTGTGGGTTACCTGTGGCACAGTACCAAAAATAGTCCAGTCCTCTTGTAGAAGTAGTGGCTGTATGAGTGACTGAAGACTTGAGCTGCAGTTTCACCTCTGCCTGTTATCAGCAGTGGATACTTACTGTATCACTTGAGTCTTGTGTTTCCCCTCTTCCTTTGTGATACAAAAACACTGGATTAGAGCAGTCATTTTTTAAACTTTTGGAAGGATGGAGTGAAATTTATGGATCCTTTGAACAGAATAAAATGTACCATAACACATTCACAATTATTTTGTTTGTGGTCTCATATATATAAGAACTTCTGGACCAGAAGGCAGCCGGATTTAATGTCCATGACTTCAGATGCTACAGAGAGGAGCAAAGGTGCACAGGCAGGGAAAGAGATACTTGTTCACATTTTCATGCAGTTAATGAAAATCTGCTTTCTTATACTAATAGGTAGACAAAAAGCTGGCTTCCATAAACAATAAGAGCTGCCAACAAGCCATTCTTGTATGCTGGAAGAACAGAGACCCAACTCACATTGATTTACAGATCTTGTTGCACCTTTGCTTAGTCGAGTGTTGCACCTTTGCTTAGTCAAGTGTGAATTTGTTCTTCTCCCTGCAATAATACAATAGATGTCTCTGACTGTATTCCTGGAGCATGACAGGGATTCGTTTCAATCAATATATAGTAAGCTCTTCTCTTGGCCATCATAGGCTTCTGTGGCATTTGGGGCATTGCTATCTAAAGGCAAGTTCTTAGGCAGTCTTTTTTCACCTTTGCTTAATTAAGCATGATTCAACACCACAACCCAAAGGATGATCATCTTATATAACAGTATTTCAAATCTCATCATAAGCGTTGAGTTTTATCTTTGCATTTAGAATTCACTAAATGATAAAAATTCTTAATAATTAGAACACAATCATGGCACAATATAGGAGCTTACTACCTGACCTGACAACTAATTCATTTTTTAGCTTTTTTTATAATCACCAGATGTAAGAAAGAGAAAATTAGCTCTTTTACCATAAATTATTTAAATTACCCTAAGGCAAAGCTGATATAAATCACATATTTACAACAACATTTATGACTATTTTACATTACTTGATACCATAGCAGGAGTGACAAATATGTGATGGATTTTGGCAAACAGATTCTCTTGAATAAAATGGTGATGCACTACATTTTTTTTTATGACAAATAACTGTTTTGAGTAAGGGCAGCATTAATTCCAAGTAAAATCTGAGCTTCTAGTTTATGGTAAGAGCAATAGGAACACAATCTTTCAAATTCCAGGAAATTATATTTCTCAAAGCTCGATAATAGTGGCTGAATAAATGAATGTATTGCTTTTGGGGACAACTGGATGATAATTTATTAAATGTTCATGAGGTTAAGGTTAATTTTACTTTGTCAAGGGTTACAGGGGCACTTTTAATTCCAACAGTGTTTTCTGAAAATGCATTTTACTAGTTCAAAGGAAGACTGGAAAAGAAGCTGTGATTGACAGAGAAAATTATTTTTTTCATTAACAAAACAGTGACAATAACAGCCCCAGACAAAAAACAAAACAAAAACATTGAGGTTATTTTCTTCATGAAAGCGGTTCACTTAAGGAAAGATAGATGCATTAATATTTAGTCTTATTGAGATTGTTATTCACAGAGAAATGTGAAGCTTGGATTCCCTGTCTTCAGGAGTGGCAGCTCCTTTCTCTCAGTCACAGAGTTGTGCCCACAACTTCCTCATTCATGCCACACCTTTCTGTTACCAAGTAAATGCAGCATCATTTCAGAGAGAACTGATGTTAGTAAAATTAGCCAGTCACACACAGGAGCATTTATTGAGATCCTCTGGTTGTACATTTCCACATCACAGTTGAGAAAAAAAACAACCTGTAGACCAATGAGAAAGTGCATCAAAAGCTGCAAGGGCAGCACATTTTTTTCTAATATCATCTCTTCTGGGAAACATTACCCTCCTGTGCTCTCCAGACCATTGATTCCATTCTGAACCCATAAAAAAGAGATTATAAATCAAGAGAAGGAGGTACTGGTAGAATATTATGAATGGTTTACAAGTTATTTTGTGAACAAAATTGAGAACATTAGAGCTGCTGAGCAGCCTTCTACCTCTAATCATTTTTTTTCCATTAACTAAGATTTTTGCCCACTCTAGAGAGAGTGACATGATTTTTATAGCAGTATTGTAGAGTAGAATTCTAAAGCATCAAACAGGCAGTGTTTACCAATTACTACCCACTTCATATATCTTGTAAAAGTGTCAATACCTAACCTGGATACCCCTTCCTTCTGACATTTCCCAGGATATAAACCACCAGTTAGATCTCTCTAATACAATAAAGTGATATAATGAAAGTGATACAAGAATAAAAGATAGTAGTTATTGGTTCCAATCTTAATGCTGCTTCAAGCTATTTTTATAGCCTTGGGAAAAATTGTTTAATGAAACTGAGCCTCAGTTTCCTTCTGAGTACAAAGGTAAAGAGGAAGCCACATGTATCTCACAGGATGCTACACAGAAAAAAAAGAAGAGAATGCATATGTGGAATTCTTTCAAAATTGAAAAACACTTTGGAATATAAAAGCAGAGTAATCATCATCATTTATTATCCTATTGTTTTCATCATCATTTCTGTGGTGTTGTAAATTTCCATTGTCTTGTTCCAATGAATTCCATGTATATAATGAGATCATGATCTTATTTCTAGGTTGTAATGGACACTGTTTCTGAAGCCTTGCAGTCATTCATCATCTTCTAGATAATAGTTCTGCAATTTCTGTCTAGGATCACGTGTTTCTTCCCTTGTGTCTAAATCAGTTCATATGGTTCCCAAAAGATCTTGACTCTACATCAGGAAAATGATATAAATTAGGTATAAACCAATCAGTGTTGCATTTATTTGGCTTCAAAAATTTGTTCAAGAATTGGCATATATATATATATATATATATATATATATATTTTTTTTTTTTTTTTTTTTTTTTTTTTTTCAGTACGCGGGCCTCCCACTGTTGTGGCCTCTCCCACACCGTTGCGGAGCACAGGCTCTGGACGCGCAGGCTCAGCGGCCATGGCTCACGGGCCCAGCCGCTCCGTGGCATGTGGGATCTTACCGGACCGGGGCGCGAATCTGCATCCCCTGCATCGGCAGGCGGACTCTCAACCACTGCGCCACCAGGGAAGCCCAAGAATTGTCATATAATAACACTTTAACTGGACATGCTGGAATAGTAATTGGGAAGGGTGTAGTCCTGGAAACTACTAGCAGCATCTTATGTCTATATTAAACACATATCCGAGAATACAGTCTTCACAGAGGTTCTAAGACATGAAAGACAAAAGCAGATTTTTATGAGATAGTTTAAAACCCTATGTTAAGCCATGACTCACTCCATTTCTGTCCTGTACTATTCAGTTATATGACCTAGTAAATATCCTTCCTTTTCCTGTCAGTTTTGATTATGCTTACTGTCATTTTCAAACAAAATAATGCAAATACATAAAGTGAATATAATTTTTAAATTATATTTTTGAAAATCTAATTTTTGAATGCTTCTGTGTGTTTTCAGGCATTCCATGAGAACTTTCTACCTTTAGATATCTTTTTTATTCACAGATTAAAGATGAGAGAGTTGAGAGGCTATTGCTCAAAGTTACACGACTAGTAAGAGGAGGAGCCAGCATTCAATTACCATTCTGCCAACAGAAACCATACTTTTTATCATGCAATAAGGGTTCATTTATTTTATGGAAAAATTCTTCACAACACATAATCAAGGGGCAAGCATATTATGTGTGTAATTAAAATCTTTTAATTTTAATTTTAATTATGTCAGCTCTGCCCTTGATTGTGCCTCCTTCATGGGAATCTGTAGAAACCAGGGAAAGACAGGTTCCATGAAGAATGCAAAGTTGACTTTAGAACAGAGATTAAGCTAGTGGATGCTAAAGTTAAGTTGATGATTTTCATGGTGGCAAAAGGAGAGAGAATTTTTCTTCTGATTATGCTCAGGAACTCCACTATAACATACTTGCCTCTGAATGGAATATGAAAGTTTGGAACTTAATAATAGTATCAGAGTGTTTACTGCCATAGATTCAACCCAAACACTCTGGGTGTCAGTACGTCTCTGCTCAGTCCTGTTGTCACAGGAGATATTGTGGTAGAGAACCCAGAAAAGGGAATACAAGGGGAATTGTATGCTGCTTGACTTTCACAATTGTATCTGGTAGAAAATTAGAAATCTAAAAGAAAATGGATTATAATTAAGAGGTAATATTTCCTATAGTTCTGATTCCTTAGGATTTTAAAAATACCTGAAACTTTACATTGCTGCATTAGGCCACTTTCAGAAAAGTTTGGGGACATTTTATGCAGGGCACACAATATGCAATCATGGCTCAGCTCTCCCAATAGTTATAAATGTGCAGCATAGTCCGATAGGGTTCACTTCTTTGTTCCCAAGTGGTTACATATCATCACTCAAAGGAATCACTTAAGATAACATTGATATATGAATTATTTTCCCTGACCAAGAGGAAGCTCTTTCCAGTCAATTGACACTCAGCTTTGAGTGTCTGAATGTCTCACAGTTGAATTATTAGAAAATGACATTGAAAGTAGGAAAGGTTTTTCTTTTTTTTTTTCTTTTACCCATCTTCTGAGTGACTTTAGTATACAGATGAATGTATTTCCAGCTAATAGAGAAACTTGAAATAAATACTTAACAGCAGTTTTCATTAAAAATTCAGAATAATTTTCAATGTCAAATTCTAATTCCAGTTGTCATTGTTATTCCATTTAAAACAATGATGGTAATTCTCAACACCTTCCTTCCTGGAGCACAAAACCAATGCTGCCTTCAGGGAGAACGAGGCACTGATTCATGTCCCTGTTACATCTTAGCTGGATTGCTGCAGTTCATTATAGTTTTTCTTGACTGTTTGTTTACTTAGGTAGTAAATCTTGTCATTACATATACTGTATCTGTCACTTTTAAGACAGCTTCACAAAGGTCCTATTGCTATTATTAACCTTTAATTTAAAAATCTATAATTAAAGAAAGGCAAATATGTTATATGAGGCTTGAAGCATTGGTGATTTGGAGACACTCCAACATTTAACTTGAACTTACTCAAAGTAATAATTTCAGAGGTGAGATAAGTTGGGTGATGAGGCAATGAGTACAAAGATAGGAAAATCTCCAAAGAGATATTGCTTCATATTCAGGGCCACATACCTTTGTCCATCTAGCCACACTGGTAAGATTTTTATCTCTAAGGACAAAAGCTACAAGAATCAAATAGAAATGGTTTAAGAGACAGGATGTACTTCAATAGGCCAGTATTTTGAAGACCCTTGATTGCTGACCCTTGTTCCCTTGGAATTCTTCAATTTAACCTTCCCCAACCCCAATTTTTATCATCAAAATTAATTAAGAGCAGTTTTCAAGGGAATCAAACTATAACATCTTTCACTTTTTCTCTACTTGTCTTTAAAAATGAATATTAAAATTCATTTTTAATATTTTACCTTATTTCACCTTTTTAGTCAGTGACTATTTGGCACTAGGCTCTCTGTTAAGTACTTTATTCATCACATCCTTGGCAAGAGTCCCTTAAAATATAAAAATAAATACTTTATATTAAATATAAGTGAATGAAGTATGAGAGTCTTACTTTTTGGATCAGAAATTGAGATCAAATTTGGATAACGTGTCTGCAATATTTGAAGCTGCACCGTGACCATTAATGTTCTCAAACACACAGGTAGAGTTTTTTGGAATTTCTATTTGCTAAAATCTGGAGCAGACTTGATTGTTCCAAAAGACCAATGTTTCATGGTTCTCAAAACCATGCATACTATCCCCAGGTGATCTAATTTTTCTTCTCCTCCAAGCTTCAACCTCTATCTCTTCAAATGCAACTCCCAAATTTATAACTCTGTTTTATTTCTGTCTTCCAGAATTATGTTGCCAACTTTAATATTTTTGATTTTTTTCTTAATTTGTTTTTTAAATTTTGAAATAATGTTAAACTTACAGAAGAGTTTCAAAGATAGAGGGCTTCCCTGGTGGCGCAGTGGTTGAGAATCCGCCTGCCGATGCAGGAGACACGGGTTCGTGCCCTGGTCCGGGAAGATCCCACATGCCGTGGAGCAACTAAGCCCGTGAGCCATGGCCACTAGGCCTGCGCGTCCGGAGCCTGTGCTCCGCAATGGGAGAGGCCACAACAGTGAGAGGCCCGCATACCGCAAAAAAAAAAAAAAAAAAAAAAAAAAAAAAAAAAAAAAAAAAAAAAAAAAGATAGTACAGACAGAACCCAGGTACCCTTCACTCAGTTCCCCCTAACGTTGGCAACTTCTAAAACAACAGTTCAATGATCACATCTAGGATCTGACATTACATTTACTCATCATGTCTCATTCTCTTCTCATGGATGGTGGTTTCTCAATCTTTATCTGTTTATCATGACCTTCACACTTTTGATCAGTTATCTGGTAGAGCATTTTTTTGTCTGGTGTTTTCTCATGGTTAGACTGAGCTTAAGGCTATTTGGAAAGGTTAGCACAGAAATGAAGTACTTTCTCAACTCATCTTACTTTGTGTCATAAATTATGAGATTAAACTTGGTCACTTGCTGAAGGGTGTGTTTTTCATGTTTCTCCACTGTGAAGTTACTATTTTTCCTCTTTCCATGATTTGATTTTAGGTGTCCCTAAGTCCAGTTCACACTGAAGGGGAGGAGAATTAAGCTTCAATTCCTGAAGGGAGAACTCTGAAAGAAATTTTAAACATAGTCAAGACTTGAACAATAGAGGGTTAAGTGTTCCATCCACTCTGCATAGTCGAAAATCTGTGTACTGCTAACTCTGCCTGAAAACAAAATAATTGATAACAGACTTACTCAGGGACAGGAAGCTGAAAAAATCTGGATAGAATCAAGACTCAAGCCTTAGTTCATTTTTTCCCTCCACCCTTCCCCTCTGGTAACCATAGTTCATTCTCTAAGTCCATGAGTCCATTTCTGTTTTGTAAATATGTTCATTTGTATCATTTCTTTTAGATTCCGCATATAAGTGATATCATATGATATTTCTCTTCTCTGACTTCACTCAGTATGACCATTTCTCAGTCCATCCATGTTGCTTCAAATGGCACTATTTCATTCTTTTTTTATGGCTGAGTAATATTACATTGTATATATGTGACACAACTTCTTTATCCATTCCTTTGTTAATGGACATTTAGGTTACTTCCATGTCTTGGCTATGAACAGTACTGCAATGAACATTGGGGTGCATGTATCATTTCAGACCATGTTTTTCTCCAGATATATGCCCAGGAGTGGGATTGCAGGGTCATATGGTAGCTCTATTTTGAGTTTTTAAAGGAAGCTTCACACTGTTCTCCATAGTGGCTGTACCAATGTAAATTCCTACTAACAGTGTAGGAGGGTCCCCTTCTCTCCATACCCTCTGCAGCATTTATTGTTTGTGGACATTTTAATGATAACCATTTTGACTAGTGTGAGGTGATATCTCATTATAGTTTTTATTTGCATTTCTCTAATCATTAGCTATGTTGAACATATTTTCATGTGCCTCTTGGTCATCCGTATGTCTTCCTTCTGCATTGATCTATAGTTCTATTTTTGTACAAGTACCATACTCTTTTGATGACTACAGCTTTGTAGTATAGTCTGAAGTCAGGGAGCCTGATTCCTCCAGCTCCATTTTTCTTTCTCAACATTGCTTTGGCTATTTGGGGTCTTTTGTATCTCCATACACATTTTAATATTTTTTGATCTACTTCTGTGAAAAAATGACATTGGTAATTTGATAAGAATTGCATTGAATCTGTAGATTGCCTTGAGTAGTATAGTCATTTTGACAATATTTATTCTTCCAATACAAGAACATGGTATGTCTTTCTATCTGTTTGTACCTTCTTTGATTTCTTTCATCACTGTCTTAGAGTTTTCAGAGTACAGGTCTTTTGTCTCCTTAGGTAGATTTATTCCTAGGTGCTTTATTCTTTTTGATGCAGTGATAAGTGAGATTATTTCTGTTTCTGATCTTTCATTGTTAGTTTAAAGAAATGCAACAGATTTTGGTGTATTAATTTTGTAGCCTGAAAATATACCAAATTCATTGATTAGCTCTAATCGTCTTTAGGATCTTCTATGTATAGTATCATGTCATCTGCAAACAGTGACAGTTTAATTTCTTTTCCAATTTGGATTACTTTTATTTCTTTTCCTTCTCTGATTGACCTAGTTGGACTTCAAAATATATGTTAAATAAAAGTGGTCAGAGTGTACATCCTTGTCTTTTTCCTGATCTTATAGGAAGTGATTTCAGCTTTTCATCATTGAATATGATGCTAGCTGTAGGTCTGTCATATATGTCCTTTATTATGTTGAAGTAGGTTCCCTCTACGTCCACTTTCTGGAGAGTTTTTAATCATAAATCAGTGTTGAATTTTTTCAAAACCTTTTTGTGCATCTATTGATATGATCATATGGTTTTTACACTTCAATTTATTGGTGTGGTGTATCATGCTGATTGATTTGCAGATATTGAAAAATCCTTGCATCCATGGGATCAATCCCACTTGCTCATGGCTTATGATCCTTTAATGTATTCTTGGATTCAAATTGCTAGTGTTTTGTTGAGAATTTTTGGATCTATTTTCCTCAGTGATATTGGCCTATAATTTTCTTTTTTAGTGGTATCTTTGTCTGGTTTTGGTATCAGGGTGATTGTGGCCTCATAGAATGAGTTTGGGAGTTTTCCTTTCTCTTCAATTTTTTGGAAGAGTTTGAGAAGGATAGGTCTTAATTCTTCTCTAAATGTTTGATAGAATTTACCTGTGATGCCATCAGGTCCTAGATTTCTGTTTGTTGGCAGGGTTTTTTTGTTTGTTTGTTTGTTTTTGTTTTTTTTTTTGGTTTTTTTTTGCAGTACAAGGGCCTCTCACTGTTGTGGCCTCTCCAATTGCAGAGCACAGGCTCCAGATGCACAGGCTCAGAGGCCATGGCTCACGGGCCTAGCCACTCCACGGCATGTGGGATCTTCCTGGACCCAGGCATGATCCTGCATCCCCTGCATTGGCAGGTGGACTCTCAACCACTGTGCCACCAGGGAAGCCCTGTTGGAAGGTTTTTAATTACAGTTTCAATTTCAGTGCTTGTAATTGGTTTGTTCATATTTTCTAATTCTTCCTGGTTCAGTCTTGGAAGGTATACCTTTTTAAGAATTTGTCCATTTCTTTCAGGTTGTCCATTTTATTAACATACTATTTATTGCATATAGTAGTCCCTTTTTATCCTTTGTATTTCTGTGGTGTCAGTGGTAACTTCTCCTTTCTCATTTCTAATTTTATTGATTTGAGTCCTCTCCCTTTTTTTCTTGATGAGTCTGGCTAAAGGATTACCAATTTTGTTTATCTTTTCAAAGAACCAGCTTTTAGTTTCATTGATCTTTGCTATTGTCTTCTTTGTCTCTCTTTCATTTATTTCTGCTCTGATGTTTATGATTTCTTTCCTTCTACTAACTTTCAGTTTTGTTTGTTCTTCTTTCTCTAGTTTCTTTAGGTGTAAGGTTTGGTTGTATGTTTGAGATTTTTCTTGTTTCTTGAGGTAGGATTGTATTGCTATAAACTTCCCTCTTAGAACTGCTTTTGCTGTATCCCATAGGTTTTGGATTGTTGTGTTTTCATTTTCATTTGTCTCTAGGTATTTTTTGATTTCCTCTTTGATTTTTTCAGTGATCCATTTGTTGTTTAGTAGCATATAGTTTAACCTTCACGTGCTTGTGTTTTTTATAGTTTTTTTCTTGTAGTTTATTTCTAATCTCATAGTCTTGTGGTTGGAAAACTTACTCGATTTTATTTCAATTTTCTTAAATTGATTGAGGCTCATGTGTGGCCCAGGATGTGCTCAATCTTGGAGGAGGTTCTGTGGGCACTTGAGAAGAATGTATATTCTTGTGCTTTTGGAGAGAGTGGGCAATAAATATCAATTAAGTCCAGCTGGTCTAATGTGTCATTTAAGGTCTGTGTTTCTTATGTATTTTCTGTCTGGATGATCTGTCCATTGGTGTAAGTGAGACGTTAAAGTCCCCCCCCCCCACTATTATTGAGTTACTGTTGATTACTCCCTTTGTGGCTGTTAGTATTTGCCTTACATATTGAGGTGCTCCTTTGTTGGGTGCATATATGTTTACAATTGTTATATCTTCTTCTTGGATTGATACCTTGATTGTTATGTAGTGTCCTTCTTTGTCTCTTATAACAGTCTTTATTTTAAAGTCTTTTTTGTATGATATGAGTGTCTCTACTCCAGCTTTCTTTTGATTTCCATTTGCATGGAATACCTTCTTCCATCCCCTCACTTTCATTCTGTATGTGTCCCTAGGTCTGAGGTGGGTCTCTTGTAGACAGCATATATACAGATCTTGTTTTCGTATCCATTCAGCCAGTCTATATCTTTGCTTGACACATTTAATCCATTTACATTTAAGGTAATTATCGATATGTGTGTTCTTATTGCCATTTTCTTAATTGTTTTGAGGGTTTTTTGGTAGGTTTTCTTTCTTTCCTTCCTCTTTTGTTCTCTTCTCTTGTGGTTTGATGACCATTTTTAGTGTTGTGTTTGGGTTACTTTTTCTTTTTTTGACTGTATCTATTGTAATTTTGTGTTTGCTGTTCCCATGAGGTTTTGACATAGCAGCAGTATATGTACAAGGTTGTTTTAAGTTGCTAGCCTTTTTCCCACATAGAGGAGTTCCTTTAGCATTTGTTGCAAATCTGGTCTTGTGGTGCTGAATTCTCTTTGGTATTGCTTGTCTGTAAAGCTTTTGATTTCTCTGTCAAATTTGAATGAGAGCTTTCTGGGTAGAGTATTCTTGATTGTAGGTTCTTCCCTTTCATCTCTTTAAATATATCATTCCACTCCCTTCTGGCTTGCAGAGTTTCTGCTGAGAGATCAGCTGTTAAGCTTATGGGAGTTCCCTTGTATGTTATTTGTCTTTTTTCCCTTGTTTCTTTTAATAATTTTTCTTTGTCCCTGCCTGGGACTCTCTGCACTTCCTGGACGTGGGTGGCTATTTCCCTTCCCATGTTAGGGAAGTTTTTGACTGTAATCTCTTCAAATATTTTCTTGGGTCCTTTTTCTCTCTTTTTTTTCTTCTAGGACCCCTATAGTGTGAATGTTGGTGTGTTTAAGGTTGTCACAGAGGTCTCGTAGGCTGTCTTCATTTCTTTACATTCTTTTTTCTTTATTCTCTTCTGCAGCAGTGATTTCCACCATTCTGTCTCCCAGGTAACTTATTCATTCTTTTGCCTCAGTTATTCTGCTATTGATTCCTTCTGGTGTATTTTTCATTTCAGTTATTGTATTGTTCATCTCTGTTTGTTTATTCTTTAATTCTTCTAGGTTTTTGTTAAACATTTCTTGCATCTTCTTGATCCTTGCCTCCATTCTTTTTCCAAGGTCCTGAATCATCTTCACTATTATTTTTCTGAATTCTTTTTCTGGATATTTGCCTATGCCCACTTCATTTAGTTGTTTTTCTGGGGTTTTATCTTGTTCCTTCACCTGGGATCTAATCCTCTGCCTTTTCATTTGTCTATCTTTCTGTGATTGTGATTTTCGTTCCACAGGCTGCAGGATTGTAGTTTTCTTACTTCTGCTGTCTTCCTTCTAGTGTAAGTGGCTTGTGCAAGCTTCCTAATGGTGGGTAGATCTGGGTGTTGCTTGGTGTGCAGAGCTCAGTAAAACTTTAATCTTTGTGTCTGCTGACTGGTGGGGCTGTGTTCTTTCCCTGTTGGTTGTTTGGCCTGAAATGGCCCATCACCGGAGCTTACAGACTCTTTGGTGGGGATTATGAGTACGTCTCAGAACTTCTGCTTTCTGCTGCCAGTGTCTTTGTCCCTGCAGTGAGCCACAGCTGTCCCCTGCCTCTACAGGAGATCCTCCAACACTAGCAGGTGAGTCTGGTTCATTCTCCTATGGGCTCCTGTCCCATGGGTTCTGGTGCACATAAGACTTTGTGCTTGCCCTCCAAGAGTGGAGTCTGTATTTTCCCCAGTTCTGTTGAAGTCCTGCAATCAAATCCCCCTTGTCTTCAAAGTCCGATTCTTGGGCATTCCTCCTCCCATTGCTGCACCCCCAGTTTGGGAAGCCTGATGTGGGGCTTAGAACCTTCACTCCAGTTGGTGGACTTCTGTGGTATAATTGTTCTCCAGTTTGTGAGTTGTCCACCCAGTGGTGATGGCATTTAATTTTATCATGATTGTGTGTCTCCTACTGTCTCACTGTGGCTTCTCCTTTGTCTTTGGATGTAGGGTATATTTTCTGGTGAGTTCCAGTGTTTTCCTCTTGATGATTGTTCAGCAGTTAGTTGTAATTCTGGTGCTTTTGCAAGAGGGAGTGAGCACACGTTCTTCTACTCTACCATTTTGACCCAATCTCCATCATATGGCATTTTTATCAATCTAAATTGTATTTTCTAAATTATCATTACATAAAATTTACTTTGCAGGATGTTTATTTCTGTCAATGTTTATACATGTATAGATTCATGCAATTACTACCATAATTAGGATGCTAAACAGTTCAATCCCATCACAATTCTCCCTCAAACTATCACTTTATAGTCACCCCCTCTCTTTTGCTAACCTCTGGCAATGTCTGATCTCTTCTCCAATAGTGTTGCTTGTCTTTTGAAGAATATTACATAAATGGGTCATAGGGTTTGTCACCTTATATTATTGGCTTTGAAATTAATGCAAGTTAGTGCGTGTGTGTTTATTAAATCATTAAATAAATCCTAAAATAATATGTTTAAAATATTGTCTTATAGAGTGTCTTTAAATCCTTTAAGAGAAAAAATAGAAAAAAATATGTTTATGCTGCCTTTATAATTGCCTTAATAGTTACTATTACTAGTGTTCTATATTTCTTCACAGATTCAAATTATCTAGTGTTACTGAATTACTTCCTTTTAGCCTGCAGAATTTCGTTTAGTATTTGTCTTCTAATAACAAATTCTCTACGACTTTTTTTTTTTTTTTTTTGGAAATGTCATTATTTTGCCTTCATTCTTGAAGCATAGTTTTTATGGGTATAGAATTATTGACTGACACTTTATTTTTCCTTTCTTTCAATAGTTTTTCTAGACCTTTACACTGACCATTGATTTTGATGAGAAGTAGGCTTATTATTGTTTTTCCTTGTACTTCATGTGCCATTTTACTATGGCTAGTTGCGAGATTTTCTCTTCATCTTTGTCTATCAACAGTTTCATTACAATGTGTCTAGGTATGAATATCATTGTGTTTACTCAAAGTTCATGGAGCTTCTTTGATATGTAAGTTAATGTTTTTCATCAAATTAGGGAAGTTTTGGTCATCATACATTGGAATAGTTTTTTTTTTTTTTTTTTTTTTTTTTTTTTTTTTTTTTTTTTTTTTTTTCTGTTTCTCTTTCTGGGGAAGATTGGTGCAGAAATTTCTTTTTTTAATTATAGGAATACTACTCTTTTCAGCTCTCTGCATTTCTAAGCTGAAATTTAAAGTCTACATCACCAACATTTTATAGAACAGTATTTTGATGTACCATAAAAACCTCAAACTTAACATGACTCAACTTGATGTTATTTTTGTTATCTATAGTGAGTTCCTCCCTCTTGTTTCCTCATTTTTCATATTTAAGATCCTAAATCTCTCTATTCACTGGGTCATATCAATTGCTCAAGTCAAATTAACTTCAGAAGAAATGTTCAGTCAAAGCCAGAAAATAAACTACTAACTGGAATGGACCTCTGCATTAATGGAGAGCATGGATTAGAGCCTCTATTCCTGCTATCTTCAAGTTTCTATGACTCCCCCTAACTTTTTTTTCTCTTTTATTTTATAAGGCATGGTACAAGAAGAAAACAAAGTTCCTTAGGAGAATACTTGGGTTGCTGTTGCCCAAATGTCTTATATTCTGTGATATTACACAAATAATTTATTTTTGTGAATTATAGTTCCACTACTCTGTATTAAGAGAAATATTAATATCTTGTGATGATGAATTAAGATAGTCTATGCAAAAATGTAATGATTGAACAAGTTCAAGACACCATTTTCATTTATCAGAGAACCTATGTACATGTTCCTTAACATTTTAATTACTCTGAAGTTAAGTTTATATGTGTTGGAGTTTAAGTAGCTATGCTTTCACCGCCTCCTTTCTTAGTGCAGCATGAAATAACAGTACATTTTATAATTGATAGTATCTTGGAGTAAACGAAGACATAGCATCATATAATTATTATAAATTTCACTATTTCAGAGCACATTTTCTCATAAAAGAAGCTCTTATAAAAACTGTAAGTAAAAAGTATTCCTAACTTGAAACCCTAGGGTAAGAAGCTAAAAAAATATTGAGATGAGCACACACATATATGTGCAAGTGTAGCCACTTTCACTTTTTGGCATGTATGATTCAACATATTTCATTGCATAAAATAAAAGGAAAGATTGACATTCTCATTGTACTTTAAAATATTATGGATCACATGGTAATAGGTTGTTTAAATATAAATATAGGGTGGGAGGGAGGTTGACACAAGAGGGAAGAGATATGGGAACATATGGATATGTATAACTGATTCACTTTGTTGTAAAGGAGAAACTAACACACTATTGTAAAACAGTTATACTCAAATAAAGATGTCAAAAAAATAAATAACTATAATTAGATTATTAATACCATGTTTTAATATTTTATATTACTTTAATATATTTCTATTTTATTTTTCTTCTCATCAGGAACCTTTTATATATGCAGGGCAAGTATGTAGTAGCCCTTTTCACAGATAGTGAAACTGAGCAGGCCCCAAGTTATGGCCATCAGTTCATAGTGTATTAATATGGATTTAGAATCTGAAAGATGATTTGATTCCTAAATCTATTTTCTTTCTACAAGACCAGGCATAATTTTCTCTTAGTGGACTGTAGAGGCACTATAAAAGCCTAACTTGGAGACTTTTTTTTTTTTTTTTTTTTTACTGATTTTCAAAGAATTGTAACTGAAAGTTCAGAAGAAAGGAAGAAACAGTAATGGTTCATGTAGTTGAAAATATGAAACTCTCTTCCTTATCTGCCTCCTCTCTCCTTTGATCTTGTCTTTAAATAGAGTTAATTAAAATCCTTACACCCTGTTAAGGAACTCATCATCCTTCTATAATCCATAACTATTGATTCTGTGAAAATTATTGGCTTATACTTACAGAATTGGCAAAAATACAAGAACAAAGTCTGCTAATTTTAGTAAAATGCTCACTCTAAGTCAGACCTTGTGCATGAGTATTAGATTTTTTACCCCGTTTTATCCACTCATAAATCAGGTGTAGACTAGATTTCAAACCTAGTCTGTATGTAAAAATAAACTGGGCTGTTTCAAGGGCACAATGCTGCCCTTTATTAGAATAATAAGAACATAGAAACAAAAATACACCTCATAGATGTTAAGTGATAAATAGCTGATTGTCTCCTGAGTAAATTTTATCACAAAATTGATTATAAATAATCAAGTTCTTATCAAATTAAATTTAAAAAAATGTAAATCTAGTATTTCATAAACTCTTTCTAGGCAACTTCATCTACTTTTGTGGCTTTAACCACTGGGTCATTTTAACAGATTACTTACAATTTTGTATCTTTGTCTAGACTTTAAGATACTGGTACTTCTCCAGTTGGATTTCCAATAGTATCCCAAGTAAAATGCATCCTCTTCAGTGCTATATAATGATGCTATGTTTAGAGTTTCACAAGCCAGATACCAAAAAATATCACTCTCCCTTTCCCTGCTTCTCCCTCTCCTTATGTTTGGTCATTGTGTCTTGTTGCTCCTCCTGCTTTCAAGCCAGTTGAATCTGCCCTCTTTGTCCAACCCCATCACTCTTTCCTTGACTCAGTTCATAATCTCCTACTAGATAACTGAAATTATTTTCTAACTGCTCCCCATGCCTCCAGGCTTGCCTCCTTTCAATCTATTGTCCAATAACATCACCGTGTTTATTTCTCTTAAATGTCTACTTGATTCTGTCACTACCTTGATTACAATTGTCACTAAATATTAGGAAAGAAATCTCAGCCATCAGCAGGGCCCATGAAGCCTTTGAATATGTCTCCCTTGAACACCAACCATTGAATTCCATCATGTACTTTCCCATCATGCTGTAGGCATTTTGAAATACAATGTTGGTACATTACCAATATGCTTACACAAATACTAGACTATAAATTCAGTGCATATAGCAACAGTTGATGCATTGCCATAATCTCCTTTGAAAACTGCCATAAAGTATGATATTCATATTTTATGTATACTGTATTCTTTCTCCACAAATTCAATGCAGCCAAATTTTTCTCAATAATTGAAACAAATTTTCATATTTTTGGCTTGTGCTGAACATTTATTTTAATTCATGTATATTAAGCATGCTTATAATGTGACTCCCGGGACTTCCCTGGTGGCACAGTGGAGAAGAATCTGCCTGCCAATGCAGGGGACATGGGTTCGATCCCTGGTCCAGGAAGATCCCACATGCCATGGAGCAACTAAGCCTGTGAACCACAACTACTGAGCCTGTGTGCCTGGAGCCCATGCTCCTCAACAAGAGAAGCCACCGCAATGAGAGAAGCCCACACACCACAATGAAGAGTAGCCCCCGCTTGCTGCAACAAGAGAAAGCCCATGCAATAATGAAGATCCAATGCAACCAATGATAATAATAATAATAATAATAATAATAATAATAATAATAATAATGTGACTCCCATGTTTTGCCCTTCTCCAAGTGCACAACATTCTCTTTCTTTGTTTTTCTGACAAATGTTTACTTCACTTTCAAGATGTGACCCTGCAGCCATGTCATCCAGACTTCTCTGACAACCTCTTCTGTGCAAGGTGAGTCAGGCATCTTCTTTTATGATACCATAGCATTTAGGTAATCATTGTATATCTTATTATTTGCTTAATTGTCACACTTTTCTTACATAATTGTGATTGTTTTGATTTTTTCAAGGATATGAACTAAACCATTGGCAGAGCTCTCATTTTATATGTCTTATACTTTGTTCTTAGGATGTTACATGGCCAGAATAGGGAATCAAGAACTGTTTATTTCATAAATTAGTAAATAATAAATATTATTATGTATAAATTTTGATATGCTGCACCATTATAAAGAATCAAATGTTCAGGTGAGATCTCAATGGGCATATTTGTAATGCTTAATTTGTAGGAAGAAAAGGAAGAGAAGGGAAACCTTGTTAGAAAATTGTTACTTTGAGGTAGAAGCTCCTTGGAGTTATTCATATTTGAAACCTATGAGTGTCCAGACTCTTTCTTTTTTCAGGAGTTGATACATATGAAACCTTCTCTAAAATGTCTCAAGATCAACCATTAGGTCCATTTAGCCCATTTAGCCCATTCAGTTTGGCCAGAATATGGTAGAAAAATTTAGGAGAGAATATTATTGTTCTCTTCAATATTTACTGTAAATAATGTCCTGTCTTTTCCTCCAGTCCACAGCCCTCACAAATAAACACATGTCCAGCTCCAAGTTTTATTCCCATGACCTTTTTTGAAAGAGTGTTCATGCCCAAATTGATAGAATTTGATGTCAATTTAGGGTTGTTGTAGCTATCTTTTAATCTAGTGCTCTAATGTCTATTGTGGCTGTAATTCATTCCTTCTACCCTATACTCTTTTTACAAAACTTCTCTCCTTTCCTCTGTTTTCGTTTCCATCACCTAATCCCAGTAAGTTAGTGTTCAGTTTAATGATCCTGCAGTAATAAAATTAACAATATTTATGACAATGTCAACTCAGTATTAAAAAGTGCCTGCAACTTTACATCTAATGCATGTCTTCACAATGTAACTATCTGTACATGTTTGATCATTAGCTTTTCAAATTTTAATCTCCAATTTTAGAGTTGATTTTATCAAACTCATCATTAGTCTTTACAAAGCTACCTTTTTGTTTTACTTTTTATTCTCTTTTTACGCAGTCTGAATTTCTATTCTGTCCCATTTCATTGGCTCTGACTTTCGTGTCAAATATGTTTTATATATATGTCTTCTTCTAAAATATATAGTAATTATGTAGGTATTAATTTAATAAATGTATTAATAGTTGTAAGGGTGCATTTAATTTACGAATATTTTATTGAGCTATATAAGTAGAATTATACCTCTTACCTTTTTTCACTTAACACTTTTCAAGTTCTGTCTAGATTGCCAAATATATTTTTGAGGTTTTAACTTTTAATGTTTTTAATCTATGGCAATTTGGGCTGAATTGTGTTAGCCCAAAATTCACATTTTGTAATCCTAACCCCTCAATGGGAATTTTGAATTCTCATTCTGATATGGGTAACTCATATTTGGAAAGAAAGTCTCTAAAGTAATGATTATGTTAAAATGAGACCCTTAAGATAATGTCCTAATACAATATGACTGGTGACATTATAAGAAGAGGAAGAGATACCACGGGTATGTAGACATAGAGAAAAAGTCATGTAAAGAGCAGCAAGAGGGTGGTCATCTGCAATCCAAGGAGAGGTCCCTTAGGAGAAACCAATTCTGCTGACACCTTGGACCCCAGCCTCTAGAACTGTGAGAAAATAAGTTTCTATTGTTTAAGCCATCCAGTTTGTGGCATTTTGTTATGGCAGCCCTAGCAAAAGTAATACATATGGTAGTTCATTATATAGACAGAAAAATGATAGATAGATAAATGATAGATATATTATAGATTCTACACACACATGCACATATATACATATATAATGTCACTCATATCTCCTATTTTAATAATGGGCACTTCAATTGTAACCAACTCTCAGAAACTACAAATGGTGCTATAATAAATAAATTATATATAGCCCCTGTGCAGGGGATTCTTTAGTGCATATTTCCATGAAGTAGAAAGCAGAATGATAGGGCATGCACACCCTGTATTTCACTAAGTACCGCTGGCTTGCTCACTTAAAGGAAAACATCACGTTACCCTCCTACCAGCAGCACATGAGATTTCCTTTCTCTCCATAAGTTAGTCAAATTAGTATCATTTGGGAGCCCAATTTATAACAATCAGAAGCGTGTCAAACTAGATCTTACTCTTTTAAATTTTATTTCTCCGATTAGTAGTGGGACTACTTATATTCTTCAGTACTTTTGACCTCCCTGTTGGTAATTACCTATTCAAATAGTTTGTACCTTTTGCTTGTTTTTCTCTCTTTTTCTGCTCCATTTGCAGCTATTCATTGTATTTTTAAAATATATATATGATGTTTTTTGCTGATTTTAGGCATTGGAAATATCTTCTTTCAGCCTATCAGTTTTCTGTTGACTCAATATCTTATCCACTAAATCCATTATATATAATCTAGTTAAATATATTGAATATTACCCTCATTGTTCATAATTTGATTTACTTTTTAATCTACCCTCAAATCATGAAGACACTCTGCCATTTTTCTATTATAATTTAAATTTTAACTTTTACCTTTAGGACTTAATTAAACTGGATTTGGCCTTGACAAGTGGAAAAAGAGATATCCATATTTATCTTTCTATGTACACTAAGACAACTAATTCCAACAATATCAATTAAACATCCCTACCCCCCCACACACACACACATACACACACATCACACTCGCCCTTCGATTCCATTGCCTAGGAACTATTTCTGCACTTTGTTTATTACTATGGCTTTGTATAATATCTTAGTATTGGTAGGGTACAATGAGGTCCACAGTTTTTCTCTTCTATTTCAAAATTGACTTAGCTATTCATGGGCCTTTACTCTTTCACATAAAATTTAGAATAAGTTTCTCAAATTCTTCAAAAATTCAACTGTAATTTCTTTTGAGAAGCATTAAATTTATGCATTAATATCTTTATTATCTTAAGTCATCCTCTCTATGAACATCTTACACATCTGCATTTATTCACAGCTTTTACATCCTTCAATGTATTCTAATATGTCCTCCATAAAAGTCAATGCATTATTTGTTAACTATTTTCAGCAACTTTATTTTCTATTATATTATCTGGTTGGCTATTCAATGTCCTAGAGACTTGCAAATTGATCTTGTAGTCAGCTACCTTAATACAATCTTTTAGTTCTACTGGGTTTCTTAATATATGCAACATATATGTATATGTATATATATATATACATATATATTCACTATTTTAAAAGAATTTTAAATTTATCCACTATATATGTATATATACCAATGTAGAAAGATATAGGTAAATAACTATATATGTCTATAGCTATTTTAAAGAGACTGGAGAGAAATAAGCATATATATGTATTTTTACAAATAGAAAGATAAATAGATTTAAATATTTATATATGTACATACATATAGGTAGATTAAATACATATCTATATACATCTATTGATAGAATTAGATATATTGACTTTTCATTGTTTTATTATGTACCACATGTTTAGGATATATGTAATGTATTTCATCTCAGTATATTACTTTTAGCACAAAATTGGATTATTTTAGGGTATATATAATTTAGGAATTTTGCATCTATATTCAGGAATAAAACAGGCCTGTAATTCACAGTCTCTGAATTATCCTTATATAATTTTATCAATAAAATTCTATTAGGCTCATAAAAATACCTGGCTAGGTTTCTGCCTCTTCTGGAACAACTTCTACAAGTGAGAACAACTCTGGTGTTTACTGGAGGAAAAAAAATAGATTGAAAATTTCAATCTCTTTACAACTTTTGATATATCTAGATTTTTGTTCCTCTTCTTCATACTTAACATTTTGTAACCTTATTATAAATTTATCTATTTTTTCCACACTGTAAATATATTGAGGTGTGATTGTTTATAGTATTATTAAAATTATTTGTTATTATGATAAGCAGATGAAGTTTTTCCCCAATTTTATTTTTACTTTTTTTCATTTGCATCATCTCTCTTTCTCCCTTCATTATACTTGGCAGAGGTATCTATATTTTCTAAATGTTTTTGAAAACCAGTTAGACTTTTGAAATCTTCAATATTTTATCTTCTTTATTGACTTCTTCCTTTATCTTTATGATTTCCTTTATTATCTTTTTTTTAAATTTAATGCCTCTCTAGAATTTTTTTGAGGGGGTTTAGTTTTTAGTTTCAAGGTTTTTTTTTTTTTTTTTTTTTTAATTTAACTATTTTTTTGTGTGATGAGAACATTTGAGGTCTACGTTCTTAGCACCTTTCAAAAATTTAATAGTTTTGTTAAATATAGTCATCACAATGTACATTAGATTTCCCAAAACTTATTAATCTTATAACTAGAAGTTTATACTTTCTGACCACCATCTCTTCATATTCCCCACTTCCTAGGCCCTGGCAACCACTGTTCTATTCTCTGACAAGGGTTTGGGGTTTTTTTTGTTGTTGTTTTTACATTTATTCTTTTGGCTTATTTATAACCAAATTTAAATTCCCCTCTAAATACTAATGGTTTAGCTGTGTTTTCATAGATTTTAACTATTAGTCATTTCATGTCATTTACCTCTAAGATCTTCACAATTGCCTTTTAGATTAAATTCTCTAACTCAAAGATTATTTAGTAGTAAGATTTAATTTAAATTCATATACAAGTTTAGTTCTAGATTATTCTTACTAATTTATAATGACATTTTATGCCAAAGAACATACCTTGATTTTTTTTCTTTTGCAATTATTGATGTATTATTTAGGATTGTGGACATGATCAGATTGTGAATGGTCCATGTATTATTATTGGAAATGTTGACCAATATTTTAATTGGGTAAAAATTATATATATATATATATATATATATATACATCTATATAAATTCAATGTAGATAAAATTGTATTACTTTATGCCCAACATATATGTAGAATGTTTGTGCTTCTTAATCATGTAATTCCAACAATCAATATATGTGCTAGTTTTTCTCTATTTAATCTATCAGGTGCTGAAAGATAAATGACAAAATATCAAATTAGAATTGCTGATTTGTCTATTTCCTTTATAATCCTGTCAGTTCTTTGGTTTATGATTTTAACTTATTTTGTCATATATTTACATTTTCATGATGATTATATATTCTTGATTATATTCTTAATTGTACTAGTTCATAATATCTTTTCATGTCAGTAATTTTTATCCAAAATTTTATATTAATATGAAATTCCTACATTTTCCATTATTTTCTTATGTGTTTTATAATATTTCATTTTCTGGACTTCTGTATCATTTTTACTTGAAGTGTTCCTCATTAATTCACCATCTTTCAGATGTTTCCTTTTTATGCAAATTTAAGTCTCTAGCTTTTGTGTGATGAATAGAACCTATTTTTATTTATTAGTAATACTCTCATATTAGTACTTATTTCTGCCTTCTTATCTTAATATATATATTCAGTATACTTCTTTCTCTCTTCAACTTTATTCCACTAAATGAATTAAATTCTTTTCTTCAGAGTATCTATTCAGTATTCAAAGCTTCTATTAGTTTAGTTTAGTTCTTTTATAAATTTTATTTTATAGGTACCCAGTATCTCCAGTTGATTCTTGTTTACACTTAGCTTCTTGGCTTAATTCATATTTCTAAAATCCTTCTCTGTCTTCCTATGGATAAAGACTATTCAAACTTTTGTTTATTCATCCCATTAATTCTCTTTCATGTGCCATAGTATACTCAGTTTTTTGTTTTTGCTATTTAACAATTACACCTTTTACATGCCTTATTTTTTTTTTCCCTTAGAATATCAACTACATTGGCTGAAACTATGTCCCTTCAGTTATAGGGTGTAAACCTCACAGCTATGTATTTAGCAACCTTCTCCAGCCACCATCTCTAACACACAGCAGATAATGTTGCTTTTAAGGGGATTATGGGTACTCATCTTTAAAAATAATAATAATAAAAATAAACAACAACAATAAAAATATCCCTAGGTTCCCAGGAGATTTCCCAAGCCTGTGATATACCCCTCCTCTTTTGTGTACTTAATGAGGATACAGGTCCTGACCATATCTTTTCTCCTTCCTTCGTACTGGATCTTTCTTTAATAGCCTTTGTTGAAGAAGAGTCATCTTGCTAGTCTCCAAGCCCATTTCAGCAAGAGTAGCTCTGTATGCCATTGTAGTTCTGATGTGTTTTTGAGGGGAGGGGAGCTCAGTGTCCTCTTATTCTGTCATCTTGATTTCTGTCAGATTTTTTTCTCAACTGTGAGTTTTCCTTCATTTTCCGGCATGTGCCTATCAAACAAAAGTAAAGAAAGATGTAAACATTAGTTTTGCTCTCTCTAATAAGAATGGAGAGATCTCCCACAATCCCTGCCTTCCTACTGGCTCACTAATAAAGTTGCAATTAGACACTTGAGTATGTCCTGAACTACATTGTGGGAACATTCTACCAATAATATTATCAAAGAAGACTGCCTGTGTAGCAAACACTTAAATGTTAATAGCATAAAGTTCCTCCAATAGTGTGTCTCCCTCTCCTGTCTGATGTAACGATGAGTTGTATAGATGTTGTAAGTATGTATCATTGTCATTTTAATTTTATTTGCTTAATTTTAATGGTAAATCTAAGGTCCTCCAAAAGCTTTGAAATAAGCTAAATTATGAATCTGTTTTGTTTCAAGATATAGGAGCATTGTGTAAAATTCCACTAACATTCCATATATTGGGGACTTCGACAAATACTTGTCATCCCACTTAAGAAAACAACAACAAAGACACTTCAAGTGTCTTTATGTGAGAATTTTCAGAATATTGCTTTCACTTTGTGCTGCCAGTGTGTCTGAAGTCTAGGTGAAAAATAATTTGTGCTAATACAAGACAACATGCCAAGAAAATTTCACCTTTTAACATAGGGATTAATACAGATGACAAAAAACAAAAGTAAACAAGCAAAAAACCCAAACATGCTTTACAAATTTTGTGTTTGTGAGTTAAAAAAGAAAAAAAAAACAAAAAAATAAAACTGAAGACAGCTGAATCTAGGCAGAAGGCTACATCTATATATATGGGGACAAGGAGGGAAGAAAGGAAAGTAAACTGGTGGGTTAGGGTGGTAGATCTCAGAAATTGAGAGCCAATAACTACTCCCCAAATTTAAGGGTCTTACCTTGACTGGATACTTTATGAGAAGGAATTGAAGAGAACATGAATTCAGGGAGTAATTGGAATTAACAGAAGTGCAGGAAGTCCAGGAGCAGAGAGAAGGAAGAAAGGGCTTTACACTTTGGCACAAGTAGCCAGTGAAAGAAAGGAAGGACCTGAGTGTCAGTTGCAGAATGTATTCTCAGTCAGATTAGATCCTGGGGCAAAGGAGTCAATATTAAGTATAGAGGTCATGTTTCTAAGAAACCAGCCTTCTTTGTATTTACAGGGACTATAGCCTTAAATGGATAAATCTTGACTACTTCTCTGACCTGTCTTCTTTACATAGGAACCATCTACATTTAGTTGTTCTAGGGAAAATTCCATCTCATTTAAATATAAATATTACAAAAAATGAGTCAATGTAGCAATAATGAGAAGATATACAGTAAGACAAGAAAAATGGAGGAAAATTAGAAAATATAGCTATTATGTGTCTGCTATCATATTATAAATGACAAAGAATAGATGTGAGAAAGAAAAATACACTAAAAGAGAAAAAAAGAGATGGTAAAGAAAGTAAGGAAAAATGAGAGATGTTTAAGACAGTAAACAGTATCCATAATACACCCATTAAAAAATATGTGCATCAGAGGAATAACTAAATGAAACCCAAACAATAAAACATAATACAATATTTAAATATTTTATTCAAGAAATCATTCCAGAAATGAAAGAAGCCTTACATCTATAAATAGAAAGTTTATATAATATTTCAGGGAAAGTTGGCTCAGAAAGGTCCTTACCAACATGTTAATAAATAAATAAATAAATAAATAAATAAATAAATATATCTATATATATTTGAAATTATTGGACTTTAAAGATAAAGAACACATTCTTTGGGCAGCCACAGAGACAAAAAAACAAAAAAAAAACAAAAAATCAAGAGCCTCCCTAGGAAAGTAATCAGAAATGTGCCTGACTTCTCTCCAGTGACAATCAGTGCAAAAGCAGTAAACAGTGTCTATAAGTTATTCTAGAGGAGCAAAGTGAAGACCAAAATTGTTACAGCCCAATAAATTCTTTCTCAAGGATAAAGATTTACTATAGTTTTGAACATGAAAAACCTGAAGGAATATGGCTCAGATGAGATTTTGGAAACTCCTGGAAGGTGAAAGCAAAATAACTAGCAGATCAAAACAAAAATTTAGGGCTTCCCTGGTGACGCAGTGGTTGACAGTCCACCTGCCAATGCAGGAGACACAGGCTCATGCCCTGGTCCGGGAAGATCCCACATACCGCGGAGCAGCTAGGCCCGTGACCCATGGCCACTGAGCCTGCGCGTCCGGAGCCAGTGCTCCGCAATGGGAGAGGCCACAACAGTGAGAGACCCGCATATCACACACACACAAAAAAACTTACATAGGAAATGTGGTGACAGAATAGAATATAAATATCAGTGATCTACAAGTGTAGAAATGACACAGGTGAAAAAATGGGTAGGATTTGGAAAGATGAAAAGTGGAATAAACTTTCTGTTGCTTAATTTAATAGTTGAGAGTCAAAGATCCCATCAGAAGTTGATAAATTAAGTAGTAGACTTTTAAGAATATTTAAAAACGCAAAGGTAAAGAGTAAGAAAAAACATTTTATTCTATAAATTAAGTGGAGGAGAGAGTAGGAGGTGTGAAAAGAGGATAAAAACACAACAGAGGAAATTTTACATACTAATATCAATAACTTTTTAAAAAAGAAATAAATTAAACAACTACTTTTTGTATATATGTAACTTTTTATTTTATGTTTTAAATGAAGTACTTGTACTCAATGATGTCTGCATATTAGAATCAATTGGGAGGGTTTTAAAAAACATTAATGCCTGGTTTTCAGTGATACAGAGGTTTTGATTGATGTAATGCTACATCAACATAAAATAAATTAAACTCCAGATCAAATAAATTCTTATGTTTTAAAAATATAATTTTTATTTCTTTTAGAAAAAAAGATTTAGGAAAATGTCTCAGTTTTCTCAGGATAGTGTATATTTTAAACAATGTAAAAAACAGAACAATCCAAAATGAAGAGATTGATCGTTTGACTAATATATAAGGATTTAATTTTTTTTAATAAATGGTAATGAAAATTAATAAAATAGCTAATGAAAGATAGAAATTGAATCTAGGTTATAATCCCAATGTTTAAAATACACACCCATATGTCTATACACATAATGGAAGAAAGCAATACCTAAATTACTTCAGGGTTGAGTTGCAAGTGATGCTTTTTCCATTTTTCTTGACTATACTCTTTATTCTCTATTTTTTAACTATACTCTTTTCTCTAAATTTCTATAATGATTCTGTGTTCAATCTGCTTTCTTAAATCTATGGACATTTGAAGATGTGAGCAGTTTCAGATGTAGTGAAGCAGTTCCCTTTGGCTCCATCCAACCAAAGTCATGTCACCATGTGATTAGGTGCTCCAGTGCTTCTGGCAGGGGGAGGGGAAAAAGAACCATTTTGAAATACTCTAGAGCACTGTTCTTCTTAAAATGCCTGCCCTCAGAGGAAACTATTTATCCAGAGCCGAATATGCTGGGACACTATCAGATCCTAACTGACATAAGGGAAGTGAAATACCCAACTCGAGACAGCTCTAGCCTCCTACATGGGAGAAGGGAAATAGCGAACTTGAACCCACTCTAGCCATCCTGTTCTATCTCAGATGGGAAGAAGAAAAGCTGAGAAACAATTGTGAAGCTTATAGCCCATAGTCATTTGCTCACTAAAAGACTGAGACCCAATTGTAAGGTTATAGAATGCCTTCCCTCATATGTATATATATATATATATATATATATATATATATATATATATATATATATATATATATATATATATATATATATACATACATACATATATATACATATATATGTATATATGTATATATATACATATATATACATATATATGTATATATATATGTAATATTGGATAATTTTGTCTTCATGAAGTATACACACTGTCCATGAAGTAATATGTTATTTGAAAGTGGATAAAAGTAGATTGCAAACTCTAAGGCAACCACTAAAAATAAGTTAAGAAAGATGTATAAATGATATGTTAAGGAAGGAGGGAAAGTGCATTCAAATAAAATAATTAAAACCATAAAAGGCAGAAAGAGTGTAGAAGAAAAAATAAAAACAAAGAGTCAGGGAAACAAGTAGAAAACAGTAACAAATATGGCACATATTAATCTAAATATGTCAATAATCACTTTGAATGTCAGTGGTCTAAATACACCAAGAAAAAGAAGGAGGTTGTAAGAATGGATCAAAAAAATAAAACATACCTTAACAAATTTTAAAGAATAGAAATCATACAATATCTTTTCTCAGACAACAATAGAATTAAATTAGAAATCAATAACAGAAAGATAAGGAAAATCCCAAAATTAAAAAAAAAAAAAACAGACTACTAAATAATGTATCAGTGAAAGAAAAAAAATCAAGAGAATTAATAATTGAACCAAATGGAAATGAAATAGAACTTATCAAAATTTATGGGACACAGTGAAAACAATGCTTAGAGATAAATTTATAGCATTGAATGCATATGTTATAAAAGAAGAAATATCTAAAATTAATAACCTCAGTTTCCTCCTCAGGAAACTAGAAAAAAAAGAAGAGCAAATTAAATCTAAAGCAAGCAAAATAAAATGAATAATCATAAATCAATGAAGGGGGGGTGGGATAGGGAGGGTGGGAGAGAGGGTGATGCAAGAGGGAGGAGATGTGGGAGCATGTGTGTATGTATAACTGATTTAGTTTGTTGTAGAGGGAAAACTAACACACTATTGTAAAACAATTATACTCCAATAAAGATGTTAAACTGACAAAAAAAAATAAAATAAATAAATTTAAAAAATAAACAATAAAAAAAAATAAAAAAAAATAAATCAATGAAAATGAAAAAAGTAAATCAGTAGAGAAAAATCAATGAAACTAAAATATTCTTTGAAAAGATCAGTAAAATTGATAAGCTGGGCTAACTAAGAAAAAAGGATACAAATTAATAGTACAGAAATGAAAGCTAAAACATACAGATCCTATAGACATTAAAGGATAATAATGGAGTGCTAGGAACAACTATGCTCACAAATTTGATAACCTAGATGAAATGGACCAATTCCCTGAAAGATAACATTTGCCAACATTTACACTAAGAGAAATAGACATTCTGAAAAGGCCTATCTTATTAAAGAGACTGAATCAATAATAAATAACTTTTGAAAGAGAAAGCATTAGTCTCAAATGGGTTCCCTGGTGAATTCTACTATACATTTAAGGAATAAATTATTCCAATTTTCTGCAATCTCTTGCAGAGCACAGAAGCATAGGAAATAGTTCTTTTTTTTTTTTTTTTTAACATCTTTATTGGAGTATAATTGTTTTACAATAGTGTGTTAGTTTTTCCTTTATAACAAACTGAATCAGTTATACATATACATATGTTCCCATATCTCTTCCCTCTTGCATCACCCTCTCTCCCACCCTCCCTATCCCACCCCTCTAGGTGGTCACAAAGCACAGAGGTGATCTCCCTGTGCTATGCAGCAGCTTCCCACTAGCTATCTAATTTACATTTGATAGTGTGTATATGGAAATAGTTCTTAACTCATTCTATGAGGCCAGCATCACCCTAATGCCAAAAACAGAAAAAAATGTTATAAGAAAATAAAACTACACACCAGTAGCTCTCAGGAACACAGATAAAAACTCCCAGACCCCCAAATATTAGCCAATTGAACTCAACAATGTATAAAAATAATTATACACCACAACCAACTGGGATTTATTTCAAGTAAGTAAGGCGAGTTCAACATTCAAAAATCAAATGTAATTCATTACATCCATAAACTAAAAGAGAAAATAAATCATATGATCATGTCAATAGAAAGAGCATTTGACAAAATATAACACCCATGTGTGATAAAACCTCTCTGTAAACTAGGAATAGAGGTGAACTTCCTCAACTTGATAAAGAATATCTACAAAAATCCTACAATGAACACTCTACTTAATGGTGAGCAACTAAAGCTTTCCTGCTAACATTACATACAAGGTAAGGATGTTCCTTCTCACCACTCCTTTTGAATATCATACTTGGAGTGCTAATGTAATAAGAAAAAGGAAATAATTATATATATATATATATTTATATACACACACATACATACATATTTAGAAGGAAGATACAAATATGTCTCTGTTTGTAGATGACATAATAATCAATGTAGAAAATCCAAAAGAATTGACTAAAAGACTCTTAGAACTAATATATGATTATAGCAAAATTGTAAGATACCAAGTTAATATACAAAAGTCAACCCATTTCCTATATACTAGAACAAGTGGAATGTGAAATTAAAAACAAACCATTTACATTAGCATTCAAAGAACTAAAATATTTAGATATAAATCTAACAAATACAAATAAGGTCTATATGAGGAAAACTACAAAACTCTGATTAATGAAATATAAAAAAACTAGACAGATCCATCTAGAGATATCCCATGTTCTTATATAAGAAGACTAAATACTGTCAAGATGTTAGTTCTTTTAAAGTGGATCTATACATTCAATGAAATCTCAAACAAAATCCCAACAAGTTCTTTTTGTGAATATCAACAAATTGTTTCTAAATTTTATAAGACAAGGCAAAAGATCCAGAATAGGTAAGATGATATTGAAGGAGAACAAAGTTGGAAGACAGACACTACCTGACTTTAAGACTTACTAAAAAGCTACAGTAATAAAAATAATGTGATATTGATGAAAGAAAAGGCAAATACGTCAATGGAAATAGTAAAGATCATGGAAATATACCAACATAGATATAGTCTACTGGTCTTTGATAAAATAAACAAACTAACTAACAAAGGCAATACAATAAGCAAAGACAGTCTGAAGCAAATGGTCCTGAAACAGCTGAATATGCATATATGACAAAATAGATCTAGACACAGACTTAACAGCTTCCCCCAAAATTAACTCAAAATGATCACAGAACTAAATTTAAAATGAAATACTATAAACTCCTAGGAGATTGCATAGAATAAAATCCAGATGACCTTGGGCATGGTACTGACTTTTTAAAGATAACACCAATGCCATAATCCATAAAAAAAAATAATAATAATCTAGGAAGTTAATTATTTTTCTTTTATGGTCCACAGCTCTTCCTCATACATTTTATTTATTTATTTATTTATTTTTACATCTTTATTGGAGTATGATTGCTTTAAATTGCTTTAAAATGGTTAGTTTCTGCTTCATAACAAAGTGAATCAGCTATACATATGCATATATCCCCATATCTCTTCCCTCCCTCCCACGCCTCTAGGTGGTAACAAAGCACCCAGCTGATCTCTCTGTGCTATGTGGCTGCTTCCCACTAGCTATTGGTTTTATATTTGGTAGTGTATATATGTCTATGCCACTCACTCACTTTGTCTCAGCTTACTCTTCCCCTTCCCCTTGTGCTCAAGTCCATTCTATAGTAGTTCTGTGTCTTTATTCCCATCCTGCCCCTAGGTTCTTCATGACCTTCTTGTTTTTTAGATTCCATATCTGTGTATTAGCATACAGTATTTGTTTTTCTCTTTCTGACTTACTTCAATCTGTATGACAGACTCTAGATCCATCCACCTCACTACAAATAACTCAATTTCGTTTCTTTTTATGGCTGAGCAACATTCCATTGTATACATGTGCCACATCTTCTTTAACCATTCATCTGTTGATGGATACTTAGGTTGCTTCCATGTCCTGGCTATTGTAAATAGAGCTGCAATGAACATTGTAGGTATATGACTCTTTTTGAATTATGGTTTTCTCAGGGTATATGCGCAGTAGTGGGATTGCTGGGTCGTATGGAAGGTCTAGTTTTAGTTTTTAAGGAACCTCCATATTGTTCTCCATAGTGGCTGTATCAATTTTCTTTCCCACCAACAGTGCAGGAGAGTTCCCTTTTCTCCACACCCTTTCCAGCATTTATTGTTTGTAGATTTTTTGATGATGGCCATTCTGACTGGTGTGAGACAATATCTCATTATAGTTTTGATTTGCATTTCTCTAATGATTGATGATGTTGAGCATCCTTTCATGTGTTTGTTGGCAGTCTGTATATCTTTCTTGGAGAAATGTCTACTTAGGTCTAGACAGTTAAATTTAAAAACAACTGCTCTGATAAAGATAATGTCAAAAGAGTGAGAAGACTGATAGAAAATATTTACAAAGACCTATCTGATAAAGAACTATTATCCAAAATATATAAAGAACTCTTAAAATGTAACAAGAACAAACAATCCTGTTAAAAATTGGCTTAATATTTAAATGGGGGGGGACGAGAAGATGGCAGAAGAGTAAGACACGGGGATCACCTTCCTCCTCACAGATACATCAGAAATACATCTACATGTGGAAATTCTCCTATAGAACACCCACCGAACACTGGCAGAAGACCTCAGACCTCCCCAAAGGCAAGAAACTCCCCAGGTACCTGGGTAAGGCAAAAGAAAAAAGAATAAACAGAGACAAAAGAATAGGGATGGGACCTGCACCAGTGGGAGGGAGTCATGAAGGAGGAAAGGTTCCCACACACTAAGAGCCCCTTCGTGAGTGGAAACTGCGGGTGGCGGAGGGGGAAGCCTCTGAGCCGTGGAGGAGAGCACAGCAACAGGGTGCGGAAGGCAAAGCAGAGAGATTCCACAGAGGATCGGTGCTGACCAGCACTCACCAGCCCGGGAGGCTTGTCTGTTCACCCGCCGGGGTGGGCAGGGCTGGGAACTAAGCCTCGGGTGGATACCAGGGAAAGGTCTGGAGTTGGCAGAGTGAAAACAGCCTGAAGGGGTTAGTGCACCATGGCTAACCAGGAGGGAGTCCAGTTGAAGTCTGGAGCTGCCAAAGAGGCAAGAGACCTTTTCTTCCCTCTTCACCTCCTGGTGCGTGAGGAGGAGGAGAGGGGTTTAAGCATGCCGCTTAAAGGAGCTCCAGAAACGGGCGCGGAGCTACCAGAGACAAGAGACTTTTTCTTCCCTCTTCACTTCCTGGGGTGCGAGGAGAGGGGATTAAGGGCACCGCGTAAAGGAGCTCCAGAAATGGGCGCGAACCGCGGCTGTCGCCACGGACAACAGAGACGGGTGTGGGACGCTAGGGTTGCTACTGCCGCCACCAAGAGGCCTGTGTTGGGGCACAGGTCACTCTCCACACCGCCGCTCCCGGGAGCCTGTGGAGCCTGCCACTGCCAGGGTCCCGGGATCCAGGGACGGCTTCCCCGGGAAAATGCACGGTGTGCCTAGGGCCTGTGCAGCATCACGCCAGTCTCTGACGTTGCAGGCTCACCCCGCATCCGTGCCCCTCCCTCCCCCTGGCCTGAGTGAGCCAGAGCCCATGAATCAGCTGCTCCTTTAACCCCGTCCTGTCTGAGCGAACGGCAGACGCCCTCGAACGACCTACGCGCAGAGGCGGAGCCAAGTCCAAAGCTGAACCCCAGGAGTTGTGCGAACAAAGAGAGGGGGAGGTCTCTCCCAGCAGCCTCAGAAGCAGCGGATTAAAGCTCCACAGTCAACTTGAAGTGCCCTGCAGCTGTGGAAAACCTGAATAGACAGTGAAATATCCCAAGTTGAGGAGGTGGACTTTGGGAGCAAGATATACTATTATTTTCCCCTTTTTTCTTTTTGTGAGTGTGTATGTGGGTGCGGCTGGGTGAGATTTTGTCTGTATAGCTTTATTTTCACCATTTGTCCTAGGGTGAGACGGACCCGGTTTTTTTTGTTTTTTGTTTTTCTTTAATAGAAATTTTTCTTCTTAATAATTATTTTTTATTTTAATAACTGTATTTTATCCTACTTTATTTTGTCTTCTCCCTTTCTTTCTTCCTTTCTTCCCTCCTTTCTTTCCTACTTCCCTCCTTCCTTTCTTCCTTCCTCCCTTCCTTTCTTCCTCCCTCTCTTTCTTCCTTCTTTCCATCCCTCCCTTCCTCCTTCCTTCCTTCCTACCTTTCTTTCCTTTCTATTTTTTTCTCCCATTTATTTTGAGCCGTGTGGATTAAAGGCTCTTGGCACTCCAGTCAGGTGTCAAGGCTGTGTCTCTGAGGTGGGAGAACCAACCTCAGGACATTGGTCCACAAGAGACCTCCCAGCTTCACGTAATGTCAAACAGTGAAAATATCCCAGAGACCTCCATCTCAACACCAAGACCCAGCTTCACTCAAGGACCAGCAAGGAACAGTGCTGGACACCCTATGCCCAACAAAGAGCAAGACAGGTCTACAGCCCCATCCATTAGCAGAGAGCCTGCCTAAAATCATAATAAGGCTACCAACATCCCGATACACACCACCAGACGTGGACCTGCCCACCAGAAAGACAAGATCCAGCCTCATCCACCAGAACAGAGGCACTAGTCCGCCCAACCAGGAAACCTGCTCAACCCACTGAACCAACCTCAGCCACTGGGGACAGCCACCCAAAACAGAGGAAACTACGAACCTGCAGCCTGCAAAAAGGAGATCCCAAACACAGTAAGATAAGCAAAATGAGAGGACAGAAAAACACACAGCAGATGAAGGAGCAAGATAAAAACACACCAGACCTAACAAATGAAGAGGTAATAGCCAGTCTACCTGAAAAAGATTTCAGAATAATGATAGTAAAGATGATTCAAAATCTTGGAAATAGAATAGACAAATTGCAAGAAACAATTAACAAGGACCCAGAAGAAATAAAGAGGAAGCAAGTAACAATGAGCAACACAATAAATGAAATGAAAAATAATCTAGATGGGATCAATAGCAGAATAACTGAGGCAGAAGAACGGATACGTGACCTGGAAGATAAAATAGTGGAAATAACTACTGCAGAGCAGAAGAAAGAAAAAAGAATGAAAAGAACTGAGAACAATCTCAGAAACATCAGTGACAACATTAAACACACCAACATTCGAATTATAGGGGTCCCAGAAGAAGAAGAGAAAAAGAAAGGGACTGAGAAAATATTTGAAGAGATTATAGTTGAAAACTTCCCTAATTTAGGAAAGGAAATAGTCGATCAAGTCCAGGAAGCACAGAGAGTCCCATACAGGATAAATCCAAGGATAAACACGCCAAGACACATAATAATCAAACTGTCAAAAATTAAATACAAAGAAAACATATTGAAAGCAGCAGAGGAAAAACAACATATAACATACAAGGGAATCCCCATAAGGTTAACATCTGATCTTTCAGCAGAAACTCTACAAGCCAGAAGGGAGTGGCAGGACATATTTAAAGTGATGAAGGAAAAAAACCTACAACCAAGATTACTCTACCCAGCAAGGATCTCATTCAGATTTGATGGAGAAATTAAAACCTTTACAGACAAGCAAAAGCTGAGAGAGTTCAGCACCACCAAACCAGCTTTACAACAAATGCTAAAGGAACTTCTCTAAGCAAGAAACACAAGAAAAGGAAAAGACCTACAAGAACAACCCGAAACAATTAAGTAAATGGTAATAGGAACATACATATCAATAATTTCCTTAAATGTAAATGGATTAAATGTTCCCACCAAAAGACACAGGCTGGCTGAATGGATACAAAAACAGGACCCATATATATGCTGTCTACAAGAGAACCACTTCAGACCTAGGGACACTTACAGGCTGAAAGTGAAGGGATGGAAAAAGATATTCCATGCAAATGGAAATCAGAAGAAAGCTGGAGTAGCAATTCTCATATCAGACAAAATAGATTTTAAAATAAAAACTATTACAAGAGACAAAGAAGTACACTACATAATGATCAAGGGATCGATCCATGAAGAAGATATAAAAATTGTAAATATTTATGCACCCAACATAGGAGCACCTCAATACATAAGGCAAATACTAACAACCATAAAAGGGGAAATCGACAGTAACACAATCATAGTCGGGGACTTTAACACCCCACTGTCACCAATGGACAGATCATCCAAAATGAAAATAAATAAGGAAACACAAACTTTAAATGATACATTATTCAAGATGGATTTACTTGATATTTATAAGACATTCCATCCAAAAACAAGAGAATACACATTTTTCTCAAGTGCTCATGGAACATTCTCCAGGATAGATCATATCTTGGGTCACAAATCTAGCCTTGGCATATTTAAGAAAATTGAAATCGTATCAAGTATCTTTTCTGACCACAATGCTATGAGACTAGATATCAATTACAGGAAAAGATCTGTAAAAAATACAAACACATGAAGGCTAAACAATACACTACTTAATAATGAAGTGATCACTGAAGAAATCAAAGAGGAGCCCAAAAATTACTTAGAAACAAATGACAATGGAGACACGACGACCCAAAACCTATGGGATACAGCAAAAGCAGTTCTAAGAGGGAAGTTTATAGCAATACAATCATACCTTAAGAAACAGGAAACATCTCGAATAAACAACCTAACTTTGCACCTAAAGCAACTAGAGAAGGAAAAACAAAAAATCCCCAAATTTAGCAGAAGGAAAGAAATCATAAAGATCAAATCAGAAATAAATGAAAAAGAAATGAAGGAAACAATAGCAAAGATCAATAAAAGTAAAAGCTGGTTCTTTGAGAAGATAAATAAAATTGATAAACCATTAGCCAGACTCATCAAAAAAAAAAAAAAAGAGAGAAGACTCAAATCAATAGAATTAGAAATGAAAAAGGAGATGTAACAAGTGACACTGCAGAAATACAAAAGATTATTAGAGATTACTACAAGAAACTGTATGCCAATAAAATGGACAACCTGGAAGAAATGGACAAATTCTTAGAAATGCACAATCTGCCGAGTCTGAACCAGGAAGAAATAGAAAATATGAACAGACCAATCACAAGCACTGAACTTGAAACTGTGATTAAAAATCTTCCAACAAAAAAAAGCCCAGGACCAGATGGCTTCACAGGTGAATTCTATCAAACATTTAGAGAAGAGCTAACACCTATCCTTCTCAAACTCTTCCAAAATATAGCAGAAGGAGGAACACCCCCAAACTCATTCTATGAGGCCACCATCACCCTGATACCAAAACCAGACAAAGACGTCACAAAGAAAGAAAACTACAGGCCAATATCACTGATGAACATAGATGTAAAAATCCTCAACAAAATACTAGCAAACAGAATCCAACAGCACATTAAAAGGATCATACACCATGATCAAGTGGGGTTTATTCTAGGAATGCAAGGATTCTTCAATATACACAAATCAATCTACGTGATACACCATATCAACAAACTGAAGGAGAAAAACCATATGAGCATCTCAATAGATGCAGAGAAAGCTTTTGACAAAATTCAACACCCATTTATGATAAAAACCCTGCAGAATGTAGGCATAGAGGGAACTTTCCTCAACATAATAAAGGCCGTATATGACAAACCCACAGCCAGCATTGTTCTCAATGGTGAAAAACTGAAACCATTTCCACTAAGATCAGGAACAAGACAAGGTTGCCCACTCTCGCCACTCTTATTCAACCTAGTTTTGGAAGTTCTAGCCACAGCAATCAGAGAAAATAAAGAAATAAAAGGAATTCAAATAGGAAAAGAACAAATAAAGCTGTCACTGTTTGCAGATGACATGATATTATACATAGAGAATACTAAGGATGCTACCAGAAAACTACTAGAACTAATCAATGAATTTGGTAAAATAGCAGGGTACAAAATTAATGCACAAAAATCTCTGGCATTCTTATACACTAATGATGAAAAATCTGAGAATGAAATTAAGAAAACACTCCCATTTACTATTGCAACAAAAAGAATAAAATATCTAGGAATAAACCTACCTAAGGAGACAAAAGACTTATATGCAGAAAACTATAAGACACTGATGAAAGAAATTAAAGATGATACAAATAGGTGGAGAGATATACCATGTTCTTGGATTGGAAGAATCAACATTGTGAAAATGACTATACTACCCAAAGCAATCTACCGATTCAATGCAATCCCCATCAAATTACCACTGGCATTTTTTACAGAACTAGAACAAAAAATTTCAGAATTTGTATGGAATCTCAAAAGACCCTTATTAGCCAAATCAATCTTGAGAACGAAAAATGGAGCTGGAGGAATCAGGCTCCCTGACTTCAGACTATACTGCAAGGTCACAGTAATCAAGACAGTATGGTAATGGCACAAAAACAGAAATATAGATCCATGGAACAGGATAGAAAGCCCAGAGATAAACCCACACACATATGGTCACCTTATCTTTGTTAAAGGAGGGAAGGATATACAGTGGAGAAAAGACAGCCTCTTCAATAAGTGGTGCTGGGAAAACTGGACAGCTACCTGTAAAAGTATGAAATTAGAACACTCCCTAACACCACAGACAAAAATAAACTCAAAATGGGTTAAAGACCTAAATGTAAGTCCAGACACTATCAAACTCTTAGAGGAAAACATAGGCAGAACACTCTATGATATAAATCACAGCAAGATCCTTTTTGACCCATCTCCTAGAGAAATGGAAATAAAAACATAAATAAACAAATGGGATCTAATTAAACTTAAAAGCTTTTGCACAACAAAGGATACCATAAATAAGACCAAAAGACAACCCTCAGAATGGGAGAAAATATTTGCAAATGAAGCAACTGACAAAGGATTAATGTCCAAAATTTATAAGCAACTCATGCAGCTCAATAACAAAAAAAAACAAACAACCCAATCCAAAAATGGGCAGAAGAACTAAATAGACATTTCTCCAAAGAAGATATACAGATTGCCAACAAACACATGAAACAATGCTCAACATCATTAATCATTAGAGAAATGCAAATCAAAACTACAATGAGATATCATCTCACACCGGTCAGATTGGCCATCATCAAAAACTCTAGAAACAATAAATGCTGGAGAGGGTGTGGAGAAAAGGGAACACTCTTGCACTGCTGGTGGGAATGTAAATTGATACAGCCATTATGGAGAACAGTATGGAGGTTCCTTAAAAAACTACACATAGAACTACCATATGACCCCACAATCCCACTACTAGGCATATACTCTGAGAAAACCATAATTCAAAAAGAGTCATGTACCAAAATGTTTATTGCTGCTCTATTTACAATAGCCAGGACATGGAAGCAATCTAAATGTCCATCCACAGATGAATGGATAAAGAAGATGTGGCACATATATATAATGGAATATTACTCAGCCATAAAAAGAAATGAAACTGAGTTATTTGTAATGAGGTGGATAGACCTGGAGTCTGTCATACAGAGTGAAGTATGTCAGAAAGGTAAAAACAAATACCATATGCTAACACATATATATGGAATCTAAGGAAAAAATATGTCATGAAGAGATTAGTGGTAGGACGGGAATAAAACACAGACCTACTAGAGCATGGACTTGATGATATGGGGAGGGGGAAGGGTAAGTGGTGACTATGTGAGAGAGTGGCAGGGACATACACACACTACCAAATGTAAATTAGATAACTAGTGGGAAGCTGGCACATAGCACAGGGAGATCACCTCTGTGCTTTGTGACCACCTAGATGGGTGGGATAGGGAGGGTGGGAGGGAGTGAGACGCAAGAGGGAAGAGATATGGGAACATATGTATATGTATAACTGATTCACTTTGTTGTAAAGGAGAAACTAACACACTATTGTAAAACAGTTATACTCAAATAAAGATGTTTAAAAAAATTTAAATGGACACCTCATCAAAGAAGACATAGTATTTGCAATTAAGCATATGAAAAGATTCTCCATATTATATGTCATTAGGAAAATGTAAATTTAAACAACAATATGATAACACAACACACCTATTAGAATGGCCAAAATCTGGGACACTGACAACACTAATGTTAACAAGGATGTAAAGCAACATTACTTTCATTCGTTACTGGTAGGAATGTAAAGTAGTACAGTCACTTTAGAAGACAATTTTTCAGTTTCTTACAAAGCTAAACATACTCTTACCACACACTACATTAGTCACAATCCTTGGTATTTTCTCAAAGGAGCAAAAATTATGTACACACAGATATCTGCATACAGATGTTTGTAGCAGCTTTATTCATAATTGCCAAAACTTGGAAGCTCTTAAAACCATGGAGAAATTTGAACAACTGTTTGGTTACATCACAAAGTATTGATTGACTGTCAAAATACCAAGTTATTTGAGGTCTATTTGGATTTACTCTATTGTTGAAAAAGACCCTTGGATGTCACAGAAAAGTTTGAAGTACTTTCTAGAAGTCTTCTTAATGTGACTACCATAATGCATTTGGGAGTTCAACAATTCCTTTTGGGGCATCTCTTTACAATGGTACATTTTTCTCTGTTCATCAGAAGAAGAATCTGTGCAAAGAAAGTACAATTATCCCAAAAAGAACTAAAAAATCAGTCCAAAAAGTTTTGTATGAACACTCTAGAAACAAAAGTTTTCTAGGCTCACCAAAAGTTTCAGCTGCCCAGTTTTCAGGATAGACAGTTCTCTATCCAGCTGGATTTTCGTCATAACAAAAGGTGTCCCAATAAAAGAGCGCTTTAAAAAATTCCTACCATTACTTCTTTGTGTGGCTAAGTCACTATATTACCTAGAAAAGATGACCACTTACTTAATATAGTTGCACAAACCAGTTTCTCTGTTTTCAAACAGAGTGTAAGGTGAAAGAGAATGAAAGGGTCTGAGAAAGGATTCAGGAAGATACTGATAGGTGACGGAAATTTTGTGGGAAATAGAGAGCAAGGTAATCGACAATTCAGATTGTATGGGGCATTTGAGGTACAATAAAAAAATTGCCATCCCATTTCTTTTCTTTTTTAGTTATCTATTTATACATATTAGTGTATATATGTCAATCCCAACCTCCCAATTCATGCCACCACCAACCCCCCACTCTCACTTTCCCACTGTGGGGTCCATATGTTTGTTCTCTACATCTGTGTCTCTATCTCTGCCTTGCAAACTGGTTCATCTGTACCATTTTTCTAGATTCCACATATATGTGTTAATATATGATACTTGTTTTACTCTTTCTCACTTCACTGTGCATGACAGTCTCTAGGAATATTCACGTCTCCACAATGCAATCCCTATCAAACTACCAATGGCATATTTTACAGAAATAGAAAAAAAATCTTAAAATTGTATGGAAACACAGAAGAATCTGACTAGCCAAAGCAACGTTTGATAGAAAAATGGAGCTGGAGGAATCGAGCTCCCTGACTTCAGATTATACTACAAAGCTACAGTAATCAACACAATATCATACTGACACAAAAATAGAAATATAGATCAATGGAACAAGATAGAAAGTCCAGAGATAAACCCACGTACCTATGGTCAACTAATCTGTGACAAAAGAGTCAAGGATATACAATGGAGAAAAGACAGTCTATTCAATAAGTGGTGCTGGGAAAACTGGACAGCTACATGTAAAAGAAAGAAATTAGAACACTCCCTAACACCATACTAAAAAATAAACTCAAAATGGAATAAAGACCTAAATGTAAGACCAGACACTATAAATCTCTTATAGGAAAACATAGGAAGAACACTCGTTGACATTAATCACAGCAAGAATGTTTTTGACCAACCTCCTAGGGAAATAGAAATAAAAACAAAAATAAACAAGTGGAACCTAATGAAACTTAAAAGCTTTTGCACAGCAAAGGAAACTATAAACAGACAAAAATACAACCCTCAGAATGGGAGAAAATAGTTGCAAATGAAGCAACGGACAAGGGATTAATCTCCAAAATATATAAACAGCTCATGCAGTTCAATATTAAAAAAATGAACAACCCAATCAAAAATTGGGCAGAAGACCTAAATAGGCATTTCTCCAAAGAAGATATGCAGATGGCCAATAGGTACAGTAAAAGCTGCTCAACATCACTAATTATTAGAGAAATGCAAATAAATATTACAATGAGGTATCACCTCACACCAGTTAGAATGAACATCATCAGAAAATCTACAAGCAACAAATGCTGGAGAGGGTGTGGAGAAAAGGGAATGCTCTTGCATTGTTGGTGGGAATGTAAATTGATAGAGCCACTATGCAGAACAGTATGGAGGTTACTTAAAAAACTAAAAATAGAATTGCCATCTCACCCAGCAATCCCACTATTGGGAATATACCCAGAGAAAACCATAATTCAGAAAGACATGCACACCAATGTTCATTGCAGCGCTACTTACAATAGCCAGGACATGGAAATAACCTAAATGCCCATTGACAGATGAATGGAAAGATGTGGCACATAAATACAATGGAATATTACTCAGCCATTTCACATGGCTCTAAAAGATACGTGAAAATGATTCAAGCAAATGTGATCGTAGTTTGTTGCATTCAGATATAATAGTTATTAAGAAGAAATAACAACCTTGCTTCATGACTACGGTTATTTTTGATCCACCACACTTTCTCTCAAAAAACTTAAAAGTTAGCTTAATTTCCAAGCATATAAAGAGTTAAAACTAATGAAAGAGTTTAAAAATATAAGAGATTTTCACATGTCATAATTAATGACAAGTGAACAGTGCAGGATACATGTGCTCTGACTTCATTACTTGGTGGCAAAGTTCAGGGCAAGCTTCAGGGAAGTGACATCCCTTTTGGCTTCTCTTAGAAAGTCAGCAACTGTAGCAGCTAAAAATAAAAGAAGAATAAACAGAAGAAATATATTTTAAATTAATATTCAAATGATTTTGAAATATTCAAGTGAAGCTACTGTGAGCTTCAGTAATTATGCCAAAATATGAGTAAATGTTATAATTATAACTACAGTAAAAATTATCCAGGGCTTCCCTGGTGGCACAGTGGTTGAGAATCCGCCTGCTGATGAAGGGGACACGGGTTCGTGCCCCCGTCCGGGAAGATCCCACATGCCACAGAGCGGCTGGGACCATGAGCCATGGCCGCTGAGCCTGTGCGTCCGGAGCCTGTGCTCTGCAACGGGAGAAGCCACAACAGTGAGAGGCCTGTGTACCACAAAAAAACAAAACAAAACAAAACAAAAATCATCCAGCAGTTTCAGGAAGAGGCTCTGCACAGCATATTGATCAGCAGTTATAGGGCTTTTCTTAAGGATGAAAGCAACATGAAAAGAACATAAATTTAGTTTGTTTACATTGTGGATGTTCCAGTGGCTGAATCACAAGACCATACAAGTATCTAGCTTCAGGAATACTGGCCTCTACTGTTTACATCAGATGTAATAATCTTATATTAATACATTTCTGGATTACACCATGGGGAGAAAAACTGCTCTCCATAGTTCTCTAAATTTCTCAGTTCAATCTAGTTAGCTAAGGAAGTTTGGGTTAGAATCACTGTTCTCCATTTATTAGCCCCAGTACATTTCTAAAATCATGTTAACCACATTGCAAATATTACATCTAGGATTATAAATTTAGATTTATAATAGTGATTGGTAGGAAGAATAACAGAGTTACTGTTACTCTGCCTCTATATACTTCCACTCTCTACAGTTTGACCCTACTGTAATCCTGAGACTCATCCCAATCTGTAGACCCAGCCCTGATCTTAAACATACCTAGTCTGGCTGCAGATTGTTTCTGCCTATTCTCCCTACCTCAATCCTGTATTTTATGGCTTTCTTTAGAAAGGTGGTATGGTATGGCTTCCTATCAGGTTAAGTCAAAGTCTTCAGCATTGTATTCTATACTCTCCCCCATTAGACCCTACAAATGACTAATGATATCCTTTCAGAGGGCCCCACATCTCATTAATGTTCCCAATTTATTTCTTCCACATCCTCACTTATTCCAACCAATGCATTCAACAACTGTCAATAGCTTCCACACATTCTATACCTCTGTGACTCCTTCCCTGAGAATCACACACCTCACCAACCCATGGCAGTGTTCTGAAAAGCTACTGGCATCTGTAAATACATTTTCATTCTCTAATTTATACCTCCTTCTCAACTAATTAATTGAATTTAGCCCTGTCTATCCAGCTCAGATTTTATGTACTTTGGAAAAAGCTGTTTCTTACGTATGTTTGCAGTCCTTACACTCCTGACCATACTGCAATATGCATGTAGTTGAATACATATTTATTGAGTGAATAAATGGGGAAATAAGCAATTGAAATATTGAGTCTCAGGACAGCAAAGGACTCAGAGATCCTTGGAAATTTAAATGTCTTATAATAAACATTGATGGATTGAGAAAATTTGCTTTTTATATTTTACAATTTTTAGGCTGATTTAATGCAGCATAAATATAAAATTCACTTATTTTTTGTTGGGATTTTAATAGAGCTTATAATCTAGTGTAAGAAGGGAGAAAATAAACAAGTAAACACTCAAATAAACAAGATGATTTATCATTCATTTTTGCTACATATATATTATACATGTTATATATCACCATTTTATTGATGATTCTAAATTATTCAGTGGGGTACAAATATGAATCTTTTCCCCAACCACTGGGTTCAGTGCTACTCTGTTAAATCTCCCTTTCCTGTACTTTAATGACATATTGGGCAGAAACCATAACTTTCTTGTTGATCTAGCTATAAAAACTGAAGCCATTTGAAAACTTTAAACTCACTTTACATCCCATTTCCTTTCCTCTCTCTAGTACAATTTTGAGTTGGGGAACTGAATGCAAAAAATAGAGGAGACAAATGTATGGTATGGCACTGATAGTCCTCAGCCTATTTTGCTGCTGAGGTTCCTTCAACAAGGGGGCAGTCTCCTTATATAGGATATGGTTGAATTCTGAATACCTTTTCAAGTATACAATTGCCTCAGTGAAAATTTCTCATTCTTGAAGGCTGCTCCCCGCCTGGTCCTGCCATTTCTTTCCAATTCTTCCCCCTGTTCAATTAAGCACGGGGGCAGCTCTCAAGTCTGTCACCAAGGGATACTTTCATAAAGTAAACAGCATGATCACCGTTTTGTAGGAGGAATGCCTTGGAGTCTCCGTGGATTCTGGCAGAGAAAAGAAATAAACCATGCAAATCTTCCACTTTGAACATGACACTTTTCTTAAGACCATATATCTTCATGACTTTCTCACCTTCAAACCTGCCCTCTCTCTACTATATCCCCTTTCCTTTCAATGTCAGTCTCATCTAGTCATGGCATGCAGGGGAAAACAAAATCTTGCTATGTAAGCATATTTAAAACATTTCCATCTTGCACTCTAAAGTCTTTTCAAGCTAGAATGCCCCTGCCGGGTCTGCATGAAAATACTTTTTCAGAGCTTTGGGCTCTAGTTCTCAATGGTAAAACACCAGGGAATGTCCAAGTTATCACATCTATTTTATTTCTCCATCTTCTTTCCCTGTGAAGTTAACAAAGTTTAAATATCTTTTCAGTGTTTTTATTTGCATGGTTGTCACCATGGTAACAATAATCCAAGACAGAAAAGATACCAATAGAGGCAGACAAGGGATAGAGAATGATTCAAGACCATGATAGCACGAAGATATCTATAAAAGGATTCTCAGCCATAACTCCCACCATCCCCCAGCCACAGGGAGGCATGGCTCTGCAAATGCACAGCCTGATTGGGAGTAAGAATCCTGCTGGGTCTTTAGAGAAATTTTCTATTTTATTGGGCACTTGTAGCTTTGGAGATGATAACTGTTCAACATCCTACCCAGTAACAGATCCAAGTAACTGATGAGATCATGAGTCATCACAATGAAGCTGAGTGCATTGAAATTCTGTCCTATTCAGATTGCCTGGCTTTGATCCAACCTCTGCTTGTGGGCTGCCTCAGGTAGTCTTGTGGTAGTCTTGTGTACCTCTACCAGTTGCTTGTATAGGATTCATGATTGGTTTAGCAAATACATTGTTCCTGGCATATGAGAAAAACTAAGATGAACTTTTCAATAGTGGCAATAACCAGCGTTAAAATGCAATTTTCAGGGCTCAACTAAAACTACTTCAGCCAGATAAGGGATTACTTCTTTTGCTGTTTGTTAAAAGTAAAAACAAGCAATGAAGCAGGTTTGTTTCTCTTACACTTATTTTTTCTCTGGATCTTGTTTTTACAAGACCATTTTTGAGAAAAGTGATATAGTATCTACCAACAGAGGGAATAAAATAAAATGTTAGTTACATGTATGTTAGTTGCATATCAGAATAATTCAGGGTGTAAAAACTGTTTCCCCTCACCTGCAGGCAGTTAAAGTAAAAACAAATGTGTGTGCCTAACTTTCAAGATAATAGCTATTTTGTAGACTAGTGCTGAGTATTTTGCATTTGGGGCGGCAATTAAGTAATTAAGCAACTGAAGTTAAAGTTTACACCAAAAAACAATGAAAGGACACAGTCAAATGAACAATTATTTTTTCACCTTCACTTGAAAATAGGATATCTGAATGAAGTATATCAAAATAACATTTGCACAGGTGGTTTCAATACCCAGTGCACATTGAAAATTGTATTTTATTTAATGGATATCTATATCTTTCTGCCTATGTGTTATGTTTACTTGGAGGTAAAGATTTATAAATGTTAACTCATTCAATCTTTATATCATCCACATGAGTTAGGTGTTATTATTATCATCTTCACTTTACAACATAGAAAACTGAGGCAATGAGTGGTAGATAGTTTCTAGGGTGTACACAATGAGGAAAGCATGGAGGCTGGACTTGAACACAGGCCTGCTCAGAAATGCAGGCTCTGAGTTGCTATACCAGGCTACAAGGAGAGCACACACTCTGACCTTGCTGCCTTTCAGAGTATGGGGTGAGCTCCTTGGATTTGATGCCAGACAGAGGTGAGTTTCTATCCTGGTTCTGAACCAATCACCACCACCAGTATAGTCCAAGCATTCACATCTCTTGCCTAGACTACTGCTCTTGACTTTGAGTCTGACTTCCCAGCTCCAATCCTCCCTGTGACAAAAAGAGCATCCTTTTTAAACTGAAAATTTGATTCTGAAATTTATCTTTCTCAGATAAGTCTTTTATGACCAAGTCTCTCTCTTGCTCTAATTTTACCAGACATCCACGTTGTCTTGTCTCACCCAACTTTTTAATATTCCGTAGGAGAACTTGTAATGATAAGAGTTTAAATATTTGGGAGTTACTTAATTTTCTCCCCTGGACCCAATGTATAAGGAAGTTCAGCTGGACCCAATATACCAGGCAGACAGACTATGGGTATTTGTCATGGCTATGTTAGCAATATTAGAAGACAGAGTGCCTGGCACAGAGCATTAACACAAGATAAATTTCATTGAATAAATTGATTAACATAGAGGAATCTGCAGTTTAGTTATATACTGGAAAAAAATGGATTCTCCATTCAGATAATTGTGACTTAAAGAAGGAGATCAAGTTCTATCTTGATTATGCATTGGTGCCTCCAAGTATGTGGTATAACTGAGAAGGCCAAAAAAAAAAAAAAAAAAAAAAGATAAAAAAATCTATCTATATTTACCTAAAACAAAAGCTACTAGGAAATAGCCAAGATAGTTTGAAGAACACATTGTACCAGAAAAATTTAATTTCTGCAGTTAAAGATTTGAGGTACTAGATTGGAGCCATATACTCATATTCTAAAATGTGACAATCCAATGTAGAACAATTTATATCTTGAGTAAACTTCTTAAAGTGCCTCACTGTTCCACTAGAAAGTGATCATTTTATTTTGCATTAATAATTACAATAACAAATACAATTCAAATAGCAATTATTAACATATGTGGAATGTGTTACAGTTTGCATAGTTTTTTCAATCCTGTTATCTCATTTCCAAGAAGAATATTTTTCTGATTAAACTTTTTGCAAAGAATAATGTGTTCTCATTCCAACACTTCAAAATACACATTCTTGTATAGATATGTTTGCATGTAAAACAATACACATGTACATAAACACACATTCATAAACACATACACAGTCTTAGATAAAGTATATATAATCTATCAGTAGCCAACAATAGTGGTAGGTTGGTAATATTTTTTTCTCTTATTGATGGTTCTTGCCCTCATTAAAACTCTTAGGATCTCCTCTTCCATTTCTCTGATATACACACAAATACAATTAGTTTGATCTCTGGCAAAATGTTTAAAAATTGCCTGCACTTACATTTTTGTTTATCAAACATTTTTAATTGTTGCAATATATGTATTTTTATTAAATAAGTTAATTGACTATTCTTACACAAATATTTAAGCACATGACAAGGCATTATTTATATAAACTAGAATTAATAGGAAAACAGAAGTTCATATGCCCTGTGCCACAGGGATACTGATGGGTATTAGCCAGTTAATATATATCAACCATCAAATAACGGCAAACTGAAAGCACAAAATTACAATTTCCTCTAACATTAGACTGAAGAATTTCTTGCCCCAAAGTCTCACCATCACCATAGGCCAAGTTGGAATGAGTAGAAGTTTCTATGTTTAGTAGAAGGAGCAATGGATCACTCCACTTCCTTAGTAAAGGGGGTGGAGCTCTTCTCAGAGCCTCTAGCTTTGGGTAATGCAGTGATGATAATTGAGCCTCCAGTTACCCTCCTGTTAGGTGAGTAGTGGTCCCTAAAGCCAGTGGACAGTTGTGTTGCAGTGGAACATGTATCTCAGGACACAAAAGTCCCACGAGAAGGAACAGCCTGCTTCAAGTTTAATGATTGGGAATTGGGTTCTTTTTAAGTATATGGAGAGAAAGTTGAAATTACAATTCTTCAATCTCTTCTTTCCTTTACCATTATATATGGGTGAGTGGGGGATAGAGAACAATAAATTGTGCTACTTAGAGATGTAGGCTAAGCCATTTTCTTGGCAGCTGTGTCAATAAAGTACACACCTAACATCAGTTTCCCATAATACACATCATTCAGAGTCATATATTACTCAGTAAAATAGAAAAAAGGGAGACCAAAATCAAAATGGAAAGAGAAATTGAAGTACAACCAGAGCAAGTAGCAGCTGAGCTAACAACAGCCTGCACAGTCAAACATTTCTTCACTTCTCCTAGAAAACAAGTGCTTTGGCATTAATGACCCTTGGTGTCATGTCCCAGAAAGCTGACAACCAGCTGGGGTGCAAGAATATTGGAAGCAAATTTTTCTTGCTATTCTCAGGTAATTGGAAATAAAAAGATGACTGCCCCCACACATCACCCTGCAGATTGTGATATAGTTCAAGAGTTTTGAAGGTGAATGTTTCTGTCTGTTTGCACTGACTTTGATGTGGATTTTTCAAAGCAGGTGTGATAAGACAGTCACCATGTGGGTATGTCATGGGTGCAAAAATGAATGTTTTTTTGAGGCTCAGATGGGAGAGGGGTCATCTATTCATCCTTCTACTTCCCTCCACGCCCAAATCTAATCACACTTCTGCCCAGTTGTTGGCAGAGGCTCCAAAATGGCTATGCAATCAGGCCTAGAACTGAAACCCCAACTATGGTGAAGGCTCATTCTGCTTTACTCAATAGACAGATGTCCACATAGTTGTAATTATCTATTTATTTTGCCCTTAGAAGGCTGGCAAAGAAAAGCATCTTTCTTCTGAAAATGATTTATTTTTGAGATACACACAAAATATGCACACAGTGTACTCATTTTAGGGTATTTTTTTAAAATTTAAACTTATAAAGGGATTCATAAAATGTGACCCTTCTCAGGGATTATTTTGCCAGATCCATCATATAAATTTGGAAAGAACTCATCTATTACTTGTGAAAACTTAGATTTTTACAATTAGATTAAGAAAGGTCCCAGTTAATTGGATTCTTAACTTACCTTCTCGATGAATTCCATGGAATTTTTATTTAAAATTGTATTATAGTTTCAGTATTCAGTGTTCCTTAATACATAAATGTCACTATAGCATATATGTTTTCTCTTATTTCTTTGATATTTGTATATTTTCAATCAGTTGTATTCTTTTCCATTTATAATTTTAATATATCTTTTCCCCAAGGAGTATTTATTACCACTGCCATATGAATGACAATGAATTACCACATTCTCCTTTTTACCCTACAAAATTAGTATTGTCATAAATTACATGAAATTTAATGAATTTATATGAAAATAATTTTTAAAATTTGAAAATATATCTTTAGAAAATATTATTATGCCTCTGTCTTGCTTTTTCAGCTTTATCAATAACTATTGAAACCTCATATCATGAAAGAGAGGAAATAAACTGTCTTTTTAATCTTTAGAGCTCTTTATTTTCACCTTTCATCTAATGTTGTACTTATATATTTTTCTTAGATACTTTAGTTGTTATATTTATATAATATACCTCTGTTACTTGAGTGTTATTCTAGTTTTAAAACAAAATCTATTACCCTAACTCATCCAAAATAACAAATGAATCAACCTACTTACACACATTCTGACCTTCTTGCATCTTTCTCCTCTTTCATTAATTATATTTTTATTTCTACTTTGTCATGATTTATATTATGTAAGATGATTTTGGTTTTTTTTCTAACTCAAGGGTGGATCTGGGTTTGACAGGTCCCAGAGCATGAACGATTTGGCCCTCTTTAATTAAAATAACACAAAACTATAATTGAAAAATAAGTTAAAAAAAACCCTATTATTTCTTTTGACTGAGAAATCACAAGTTAGAAATGTCAAAAAGTAAATAAATGTGTTTCCCCAAATCTCATGAAATTACATATTTTTATTAGCAGTCAGACACACATATATATAATATGTTTGTTTCTCTATTTGGCTATACACTCTCATATGATCAATGATTTTACAAAATTTCTATAATATGAATAAAAAATATAATTCAGTCTGTTTTCTAGAATGGTCAATTGACCTTTTTATAGCTGGAAAAGTTTCTTGCAGCTCCATAATTTTTTGTTGGTAATAGTATACAACTTTATATTTTACTTATCAAATTTAGGATAATCTTTAACACGATATTTTTCATAGCAAGCTATATGATTTCAGAACAGTTCAATTTTCTTGCACCATGATTAAACACTTAAATAATAAATGTATTAATTTGTGTATTAATTTGTTTGTTTTCTGTGTTTTACTTGCTGTTCCAGTGACCATTTTTCATTCAGTTTCATCTGCACCCCTCAGACAATCAGGGCAAGATAGTTCATAGAGTACACTAAGGCACAATTCAAGGTATGACATCCCACATAAATAGATTTACTGATTTTAGCATTGATATAGATTAATGCTCTGCAAGAACAGCATTTCTGTTTCATATAATTCTCAACAATAATGTTAAAAAGGAAAACTGCGAGTTCATAAATTTATACAGTGTACTAATATGAGGAAACATGTACTTTTGACTAGGTGATGGTGACAAAATATTGATAATCAAAAAGATTTTCCAGGAACCAAGTCAAGCTCCATCCTTTTCAAATCTTGTTGTCTTTTGCTACTCACACATTTCTGGTGAGTATGCACTTAGGATGACAGGAAACGTTTGAATTTACATTGTTACTTGACAGGGGCTATATTGGGTGGTGGGAATTAGACAGTCCTACCATTGTCCAAGGAAATGACAGTGAATCACATGAATTTATCACATTAAACTCCATCTAAAAATATTCCTAAGACAGTTTCTCTTAGCTAATTCCCCAAAATGCCTGTGTATTTTCCAACAGAAGGGGATAGATAACAGAAAGGGAAACTAAGGATGGAAGCCCTAACCCATAGTATTAAAGTATCTTTTGTTTGCAAATTTTAAAATCTATGACCACAAGTGAACATAACACTGAGAAGCCCTGATCCCAAAATACACACCTCCAGCCTTGGAAAGTGTGTATTTATGTGAGGGAGCCTGAGTCTGAGGCTCATAGGCTTCAGAGAGTTGTTTCAGTATTCCTGTTACTTTTATTTTATTTTTGAAATGAGAAAGTCAGTTTATTTATTTATTATTATTATATTTTTTGCTGCACTGTATGGCATGCAGAAGTTCCCCAACCAGGGATCGAACCTGTGCCCCCTTCAGTGGAAGCATGAAGTCTTAACCACTGGACCACCAGAGAAGTCCCTGTTAGTTTTAAATGAACTCTGTGCTCAACATCTAGTCTTTTAGATGTTTCTCCATTTACTTCTTGGTTGGATAAACATTATATTTTTCGTTGTTCTTTAATAAGAGCTCACTGACTAAACTATAGTTTGAAAATATCTATCAACTGACTTTGAACCCATATGACAGTTTGGGCTGCAAAGAAAATATAAGCAATGTATTTTCTGAGAAGAATCTATAAACAACACTGTCTCTAACTTTGAATGTGTCTTTGGAGAGGTTTGAAGTCAGCCTACTATTTCTGCCTTTACAGGTGACTTGCTTTTTTTAAAAAAGAATTTGGCTTATATACCCTTAACATTCTTTCCTTTTTATTTTAAAGAAGCAGTATTTTAAAATTTATTTATTTATATATATATATATATTTTTGTGTGTGTGTGTGTGTGTGGTACGCGGGCCTCTCACTGTTGTGACCTCTCCCGTTGCGGAGCACAGGCCCCGGACGCGCAGGCTCAACGGCCATGGCTCACGGGCCCAGCCGCTCCGCGGCATGTGGGATCTTCCCGGACCAGGGCACGAACCCGTGTCCCCTGCATCGGCAGGCGGATTCTCAACCACTGCGCCACCAGGGAAACCCTATAAAATTCTTATTTATTTATATTTTGGCATGTTGGGTCTTCTTTGATGCACAGGGCTTTCTGTAGTTGTGGTGAACGGGGGCTACTCTGTGTTCTGCTGCGTCGGCTTCTCATTGCGGTGGCTTCCCTTGCTGCAGAGCATGGGCTCTAGGCATGTGGGCTTCAGTAGTTGCAGCATGCAGGGTCATTGGTTGCAGCACGCAGTCGCTTGACCCCACGGGCTTCAGTAGTTGCAGTGCATGGGCTCAGTAGCTGTGGCATGCAAGCTCAGTAGTTGTGGCTCTTGGGCTCTAGAGTGCAGCCTCAGAGGACCACCAGGGAATTCAACTAGTATATTTTAGTCTTTACTTCTCTTCTGGAAATTTTCTTGAATTAGATCTTTTTTTCTCATTTATTGGTTGCCCTTCTACCAGGATACTGATTATGATTATATCCCTTTACTTTGCCTATTTTCATATCTAGCTTTATATCTCCAATCATTTTCAACTTTTTTTTTCTGGTACGCAGGCCTCTCACTGTTTTGGCCTCTCCCATTGTGGAGCACAGGCTCTGGACGCACAGGCTCAGTGGCCATGGCTCACGGGCCTAGCCACTCCGCGGCATGTGGGATCTTCCAGGACTGGGGCACTAACCTGTGTCCCCTGCATCGGCAGGCGGACTCTCAACCACTGCGCCACCAGGGAAGGCCCCCCAACTACTTCTTAAATTTAATTTTAATCCTCCTTTCAGGCTATTCTTATGTTCTTAGCTGTGCTTTCAATAGTGTTCATTCTCCTGTCTTGTATTCAATAGTTTCTCATAAGTTCATTTTATTTTTTCCATATCTTTTCCACTTTATTAAGTCTATTTCTGTTATCTTAGTATTTTGTTCTTAAAATATTTATATCTCCTTTGAGAGCTTGTTTCATAGAGGGTATTTGTTTTATTAAAATCTTTTGATTTGTCCAAAATATTTCTTAAATGTATCTATCCTGCAGAAAATGTCTTTAATCCTTGTTCTCATTTACTTTCAATGGGTTGAATTCCTGTCCTTCTTTATATTCATAGAAATCATGTAAGTATTACAAATCTTGGTGTGAAGGTCATTCTTCCTGGGCCAGGTGTCCACAGAGGGAACAGTGAGCCCCTGACCCAGGTCTCTCCATGCACAATGTCTGACTGCATATTTGAGAAGCTTGGAATGAGATGGAAACCTGTGGAGACTGATAGAGACAGAGAGAGGCAGAAAGAGAGAGCTGGTTTTCCAGTTTTCCTCAATAACAAAGTGTGGCAGCTGGGAGCGTGCTCACAAAACCCAGCCTCTCTTAAACCCTGCTGAAAGGACAGCCACAGTTTTCAACAATATCACACAGGTGCACTGTGTGTTTTTTCCTCAGATATTCCATAGTGCCAAGCAAGTCCCCAAGAAGCTTTAGCAGTCAGCTTATGTATTCCAAAACCTCTTATTTCAAATATAGAACTTTTGTTCCAGTCACTGCATTGTGCAGTTTTTGCATTGAATGCCTTGCTCTTCAGCGCTCTCTGTGATACAGTCAGAGATATTTTCTCATAGCATCTTTCCCCACCCCAATCCAGCCATCACTAACCTAATGATGGTCATTTCTCTTACACTGATTTGGATTTACAAATCACTCCTAGATGCATTACAAAAATGTTTGTTTTTTTTCTGTGGTTTTCATTTGGTTTGGGGAGGCAGAAAGGGAGGGAACAGATGCATTCTTACTCTGCCCAAATCAAGTCAGAATTCTAAGTACAATATTTTTGGAAACAGCCAGAAAAGTCTTCTCTGGATCAACATTCATAAGTAAACCTATGTTCTCCTTCATTCATTTTTATCTGAGAGTATAAAGCCATTCCCTTGGCTTCCCATTCATTTTGCAATAGCTAATGAGCAAATATTTGAGTATTTTAGAGGGTTTTTTTTTGCCTTTTTAAATTATTGTGTATCTAAAACTACTTAGAATGTCTATTTCTCTCATATTCTTTCAATTTTTTACAGATTCTTATTTTCATCATTAAGATATTTTTAAAGAAACCAAAAAAAAAACCAACTTGATTTTGTACATTGGAAAAGGTAATTTCCATTTTAGTCAAATGTAAAAAAGTCTTTTTTTCAGTTTCAGTAGTAAGAGAGTTCTTAAGAGAACCTCAGAACTGTTATATTTTATTCAAATTCAGTGATCTCTTCTGAACGAGAAAAATGGAGACTTCAAGTGTTTGTGAGAAAACTCCAACACTCAGTTTGAAAATAAATGGTTAGACTAGACATGTAGTTTAAGAAATTCAGTTTACACTTTTTAAGCTATTATATATTAAAAGTACCTAGAGTAGTGTCTAATTTATAGTATTTGACCAAGACAAGTTAGTCCCCCTCTCTATTCAGTGAAACTTGGCCCAACTATGCCCTTGGGGGGAAAAATGAAAAATGTGAAAATTAGATGATACTGTCCTAGGATACCTGATTAGACTTCAATGTGATTAAAGAATTCTGCAACACCAGCAAGAATAGGGAGCACAAAAGTACATTTCCTGTTTCTTCTCTTATACTTAGTACTTCAGTAATCTATCTGCTACAAACCTCTGAGCTCCCACTTGTGTATGCCAATTGCCAATTCAGAGACATCATGAGGCTGATGCTGAAGAGACCTGAAAGCACAGAGCAGAAAGGCACCAGAGTAATCCTATGTTACTGAGTGGCCCTGTGGACATAGACACTATAAGATGTAGAAATGAGGCCATAGAACGAGACAGTATTTTAGTGTCTTTGGAGTCTGTAGGGGTCTAAATCAAGCAACTGTCAGAACCAAAGTTTCTTCTCTATCAGCTTACATATGATGGAATGACAATTTTGATTATAATTGTATGCTATTTCAAAATTGCAAAGGAAAAAAATGTTTAAATATGTTTTCATGTTATACGTGATCTACTTTTTTTATCTAACACCCTCCCTTCCTTCTACTACAACCCTGCCCCCTTATAGAAGATACTTTCTAAGTTACAATTATTTTCGTGGGTTTATTTCACCCAGGCTGACTCTGGGTGAGCAGGACCAGTAGACAGATGGGAGAAGAAGAAATACAGTCCCCTCTTATGCTGGCTGACACCAAATGGGTTTAAGGCCTATATCCAAAAATATTCAAGTAGGGGTTTCCATTAAGGAAATGTATATGCTAATGAGCAAACCCTCTAACAAGTATACTGTACTTGTTAAGTATATGGAATAGCACCAAATGTTTCATGATAAAAAGACAGATATTGAAAATTTTTTTTAACTTAAAAAATGTAACATCATAACTCTTCAATGTGCTTGCAACCCATCAAAATACTGGAAATTAAAATTCACAAAAACAATCACGACAATATTGGGTAATTAAATAGAATTATTTGATTCTCAATTACACAGTTATAAATGAAATTACTATTGATGTGAGCTTAACATTAACATACACATTGCATTTGACTGTTTTCTGACAGCTTTAAATGACCATTGTTATATAATCAGAAAAGCCAAGGTTTCTAAATCATCCAGGAATGTGGACCCTATAACCACAATAACCCAAGATTATAGGGATATTCTTTGAAAAGCAACGAGTTATTCAGATATCACAAATTCTGCTTAGTTCAGTCTAATGACTTAGATGAAACGTTAAAAAAATGACCTGTTACAGTAATAGATTTCAATTCTGTTGGTCCAGTCAATCCAGTGCCTATTTTTACTTAATTTCTTAAAGTTCTTATATTTTCTTTGGATAATTTAACACAGTATAGATATTCTTACAGTTGATTTGTGATGTGTGTGCTCATTAGCAAGGTAAAGATTTAAACTTAAAGAATGTCCACAGGGACACCATTGTAGTGTACCCCACCATTTGTTGTATGGTCTGTGGAAGGAGCAACTGTCTTTTTATTTAAAAATCTATTCATGACCGAGTGAGATGCATATACCAGATAAAAATGTCCTTTCAGATTACATAGATTCCCGTCCAGTGAGTTGGTTAGAGAGGTAAGCGATTCATGCCTTCCTTGTGCTTTCTACGTTTTTTGAGGGGTGGAAGAGGGAAGTGGAGAGAGGAGTAGTGCAAATTGAGTCCTATTTCTAAACTAATTGTAATACAAACTGGGATGCATCACCCTTGATTTTATAAATACTTTGGAACAAAGTGCAGTGATTGCATAATAGTCCATCAAATGAGTGGTTGATTAGTTCAGTCAGTTTTACACGCAGTTTAGCTATTATTTCTACTAGAATGGAAGAAACTAAGCAAAACTGTCACCCTTGTGGTGATGCCTGGCAGATGGGAACTGAGAATCAGTCTCAGTTGTAATATGCAAAGTCTGAAGAAAGTAATAATTAATTCTTCCATCTGATCCTTTACTCTCAAGTAAATATCATTTCAAAACCATGTTTCCTTAAGCATTACAAGTCTGACACATTGGGACATTTGGTGATCCTAACTGTCCTTTCCAATTTGATTTACTGTGTCATGCGAGTTACTTTCTCTTTTATCACATGGGCTATTTTGAATGTTATGTTATACCTTGGTATTTTGTTCTGGAAATTTTATTTTAAATGCAATTTATTATTTTCCTTCAATTTTAGTTTTTCTAGAAAATGGTCCTCTCTCATTCCAACACACACACACAAAATTCTCTTCCTCAGTAAAAGCCTTTAAGGTTCATGTTGTTAGTGTCTGTTGCTTGCTTCTGGTGGACAAGGGACAGAGAAAGTAGTGACTAATATCAGAATCATGAGTGAAGATATGTTTTATTCATAAACTTTGTACCTCCAGTGAAATTAAAAGCAAAGTAAAGGGTCGAAGCTGTGAACCTTTTTCCTAGAGCCTGTAAACCAATAAAGGCTTTATATTAGCTATCGATATCTATCTCTGAGTTGCCTTAATAACATCTTATTCCCTGTTTTCACCAGCCATCAATAATATTTCTGCCTGCCCGCTCAGGCCCCTATCTCTGCGTGCAATTGCATTATAAGGGTCTATAAGCCCAATTTGCTTCACATTCTTATTTTTGGAAAAGGCTGGCTGGCTTTTGTAATGAGAGCAGCTGCCAAGAAGGCTTGACAGAATTTGTGGCCCATCTGGCTTATAATCTTCACTCAATATCGCAGAGGCCTAAACTCTGAGACCTGCTGATAAGCCCAGGCACCCAGGCAAGCGATGGCAGCTTTCTCTGTGATTTCTCATTAAAGGCAGGGACATCTCTCTGGGAATCTCTCATATCCTGGATATCACATAATTCCCTTTTTCATTTTCTAATAAGTACAAGGGAGTTGTATTTTTTTACACTATAGTTTCTTCCTGTACCCAGATATGACTGAACAGCCATTTGGAAAATTTTGACATTTGAGTGTTTGGGTTTCATAAAATATTTGTTGTTAATCCAAAAGGGGGAAGAAGAAAACTAAAGAAAGTGCCATTAAATAGATCAGGATACATTAAATAACTATTTATACATTTTAGTTTTTAGAGATGATTCTTTTTCCTACTATATGTTTATATACATTTCCAACACATTGCTATAGTGTGGCACCAATGGTTTATGACAAAAAATATACAATCAATAGCATAGCCACTGACTTACCCAACATTAATTGGCTTGTTCTCTTGGTGACTGAACAAAAGGAGAGAAAGATAAAGAGGAGGATGTTGAGGGTGGAGGGGTGTATAGGAGTTACATTGAAAGTATCTTCCTTCTCCCCTAACTTGCCTGTTGAAGATAAATTTTAAAAATCATGTGTAAGAAGTTATTATGTAATAATAATCTTGTTTGTCTTGTATTTCTAGCCTTTTATATTACATTTATTATCCTTTGCAATGCACTCCTAAGTATGTCAGAATGAAAAGGTGATATAACCCCTACTCTTAGAAGTTTACAAATAGTGAGTCTGAATTTATTGACTTATAAACTATAGTTGGGAAAACTGTTATCTCCTCCAGTAGAGTTGCAGAAAGGGATTCTTTACTCTGGTAGATCTGCATCTACCAATGCAATTTAGTTTGGAAGATTGGCAAGCCTTTATTTACTATACTATTTATCTCCTCTCCCTTGTAGAAATTGCTTTTGCTATATTTCTTATATTTTACATGCATTTTTGATAAACTTGAAATGGCAGTGACAATATTCTGAATAAAAATGTTCTCATGGGAAGAATCTGAATAATAACTCATCAAAACAAGGAGCAGGACTGGTTACTTGTAGGACAGAAGACTGGATCATTCCTGGAGTCAAGACATATCAGTTAATTTTTTTCTTATAAATTATTCACTAAAAATTGATTAAGCACAGACTCTGCATCAGGTACTATAAATGCTGTTAAAGAACAAGATTTGCATGAGTTAGAGAAACAACAACATATTTTGACAAAAGGAGAGTAAAAGGAAAATGGAGGCTTAGAAACTCTGGTGAAGAGGGTGAAGGCCCTTAACGACATGTTGATAGGAACACATAAAACAAAACAAACAAAACTCCTGAAAAGCATATACAAGATATTCAGGTTGAGAGTGACTGAGAGTCAACAAATTGTGTCTTGAAGCCAGGTGTGGACCAATATATGTCAGAAAGAACAAAAATGCAGACCAAACTGGAGACTAAATGCAGAAAGAATGACTCACATCCTGAGCCAGAACCTAAACAACGTCCAGGAAGAGCAAAGGATTCTGGCATGCATCCTGACAATGCAAAACAATTCACATGAACCCAGCTCAGTATCTTAGTACAAACGGGGGTGAAGAAGGCCTGATTCCTGAGTGGTAGAACTCACAGGGGTTTCTATTAGGTATTGCTGGAAACTAAGGCCATAAATCTTTGTCATTGACAGCTGCTTTCTAGACTTTTATATTACTTTTATTTTACTCACCCCTTTATAAGACTTAGTAAAAGTAACTTCTAAAAATATTTTTAACTTGACTTAGCTGAACTAAAACAAAATCCCAAAGTTGCCTTAAGGAGAACTAATTGACGCTATTATGGTTACTGACATCTTTCTTAGGCCAGTCTCTCACATTTCCCTCCACGATGCACGCATCAAAAACCTGGTTCATATGTCATTAATTCCTTTTGGTGTTCAAACCACCAAGTGCTCCCCTGCTTCTCTGTATGGTACAGCTTATATTGTTGGAAATATTCATTTTCCTGTCACTTGAAAATATACCATTATTTAAAAATTTTTGTCACTTGAAAAATACATTATTAGGTTTTTTTCCTCTATGTGTCCTCTTTAAAATTTCAATGAGACAGTCTCCTATAGTTATTAACTCAGTATTTGGTACTTAGTAGGTACTCTGGAAGCAATAATCAAGTCATTGGTTAATTCACTGATTGTTTAACAAATGCAGACTATTCCATTTTTAGAGTTTTAGACCTATTAATTGAAGTGCTCAGACGCAAAGAGTCCTGAAATCTTCTATTGTAAAAGAACAGCTTTCTAATAATAACCACTTGCAAAGTTACAAAATGTAGTTAGAATGAGTCAGACTTTTAAATAAATAGGCTGTGTAAGTACTATGTATGTGGAGACATCTTTCTACATGCAGTAAAATTTTTATCATGCTCATGTTATGTTTCACCCTATTTTCTGACATAAATGTGGATGACATGGAAATTTTTGTACAAAAGTGAAATAGGAGAGGGTGTGGAGAGAAGGGAACCCTCTTGCACTGTTGGTAGGAATGTAAATTGATACAGCCACTATGGAGAACAGTATAGAGGTTCCTTAAAAATCTACAAATAGAACTACCATACGACCCAGCAATCCCACTACTGGGCATATACCCTGAGAAAACCATAATTCAAAGAGTCATGTACCAAAATGTTCATTGCAGCTCTATTTACAATAGCCAGGACATGGAAGCAACCTAAGTGTCCATCATCGGATGAATGGATAAAGAAGATGTGACACATATATACAATGGAATATTACTCAGCCATAAAAAGAAATGAAATTGAGATATTTGTAGTGAGGTGGATGCACCTAGAGCCTGTCATACAGAGTGAAGTAAGTCAGAAAGAGAAAAACAAATACCGTATGCTAACACATATATATGGAATCTAAGAAAGAAAATGAAATAAAGGTCATGAAAAACCTAGGGGTAAGACCTACTAGAGAATGGACTTGAGGATATGGGGAGGGGAAAGGGTAAGCTGTGACAAAGTGAGAGAGTGGCATGGACATATATATACTACCAAACGTAAAATAGGTAGCTAGTGGGAAGCAGCCTCATAGCACAGGGAGATCAGCTTGGTGGTTTGTGACCACCTAGAGGGGTGGGATAGGGAGGGTGTGAGGGAGGGAGATGCAAGAGGGAAGGGATATGGGAACATATGTATATGTATAACTGATTCACTTTGTTATAAAGCAGAAACTAATGCACCATTGTTAAGCAATTATCCTCCAATAAAGATGTTTAAAATATAAAAAATAAAAGTGAAATAGGAAAATCTTGGATGAAGAAGTATGTGAAAGAATATGTCTTTAGTGTGTGTGAGTATTTGGTTGTTCAAGCACTAATTTCACACTTTATTTCCAAGAAATTGAAGACAGCTAATTGATTTTTTACCACTGGTATGGAAACTTTTTTCTACTTCTTCATGCCTCATAGGATGGGAAAACTATGATGTTACTGGGGCTTGATAGCTTGTCCAAGAAGAGGTGACAAGTCATTAATAGAAAACCCAGATTAGATTGTGCTTTATAGTGTTATGTTTGCATTTCTATAGAGAATCATTGCAGTTGAAAAGACTTTAATAAAGATAACAATGTAGCTATTTTTCTTAGTGTTGAAAATTTTCTTAAATTCATACAAATTTTAAGCAAGAAGGGACTTTAGAAAGTGAAGTCCAGAGAAGATAAACTATTCATGTAGTAGAAGTCATCAAATCAGAATTAAAGAAAAGTTCTCATACAGACTTTTTTCAAGATATAACATAGAACTGAAAGAAGGAAAAAAAGAAGAGTGGAAGTAGAGATATATTTTTATATTTACCATGTTCCAGGCCCCACTTTAGCCACTTTTATACTTCTCAGATTATTTTATTCTCATCTTCTAGCTAAGTTACGTCCTAGGGTTACCCTTATTCAAGTGAGGAAATTGTTAGGGCTGTGTGTATTACAGGTTAGGTAGGATCCGACACCAACTAATAGAGAAATCCAAATCCAACCTCCACTTTCTAATCAGTCTGAAAAGATTTCCTAAATGGAATAAACATTAGGAACTTACTGAATAAGATAAGAGAACTTTTAGACAACCCTTGTGAGAGTTTCAGAAACACGTTCTATTTTGATAAAACACTTAAAGCATGGCGGATATTATAAGGGTTTTAGAAATATTCCAGCTCTCCTGTGTCTCCAGGCCCATGTCAAATTACAATTTCCCATGCTCCTAAAGATAGGGGTGGTCATGGGACTTGACTCAGCCCAAAAATATAGTAAAATGAGGCATGTCTAGGCAGCAGCTCTCAGAGGCAGCGTACATCTTACCACTTCCTTCTTTACTGTCTTGGCCATGAAAAATCACACATGTAAGGAGCCTCTGTCAGTCTGGGTCCTTGAGTGACTATGATAAATAGAGCCTAGATTGTCCCTACTCATCTGGAGAGCATTCAAAAATCTTCCTTGATGGAGCAGGCTTTCCTATCTGAAATAATGTAAATATGAAGAACCCTGTTCAAGATAGATTTGATTTTGAATGCCTGTTTCTGCCACTTATTGGCTGGGTGATCATGGGTAACTGATTCTCTAACCTTCAGTTTCCTCACCAATAATATGGCCACAATAACATCGATTTCATGAGGTTGTCATAAATGAAGTGTGGTAATGTTTTTAAATTTTTCAATTGAGTACCTGTTACGTACTACTGACATATTAGAAATATCATCATCATCATCATCATCATCTAGGGAGACAAGACATTCTTTTTTGCAATATTTTCATAATGGATTAAAAAAAAAGGGGGATAAGCTTTTTTATCCATTAAAGACTAAGGAGGATCCATAATAATAGCCTCAGAATGAAAGGACAAGAAGAGTGTCTCAGGACAGACTCTGGGCACCCTGCAGATGAGAGATGAACACAGCTCAACTGAAGCTGGGATAGGAGGTGACTGCTTTGAGAAAAACGCATGAAGAGTAAACTAACTTCTGAGTATTATTAAGTTAAAATTTTATTTCTTTAAAAGAATAATATTTTCCCCTTATAAAGGTAAAGCAGAATGAAAATGTCCATACATCCTTTGTCTTTTCTTCCTAAGCAGTTTCAGAGTCTTGGGAATAACTTGAAGCTGCCCCAATTGGGTTGAATTGAAGGTATGGGCATCTGGATATGAATCGTTGTTTGACTTTATAAAACACTAATGGTGGAAGATGTTACTAAAACAGAAAACAATAACAACAACCTCATCAAAGAACAAGTGCCTTGCAACTGAATGTCAGAAAATTTTCAGAGTTCTCAGCAGGAAATCTCCCACTGAGAAGCACAGCCTGAAATCATTTCCCAGGAGAGTGACTCAAAACCTGGATGTGTTCTGAACAGGTGTGCCAGAAAGTGTTGCCAACTGCATCCTTCAAGTCACGAGAAATCTCCAGCAATTATTTGGAAATTTTTAAAAATAAGGTATTCAACTGGGAACTGGGAGAAAAACAGCATATACAGAGGGAGAAAAAAAAATACCAGCTTTCTAAAATTAATAGACAATGTGTGTGTGTGTGTATATATATATATTATATATATATAAAATATATATATACACACACACACATTCATGTTCTCTATGTAATTAATATTTATTACCATCACTGTACTCCTTAATGCTTGTTTGTTTGTTTGTTTGTTTTAAAAATTCCCTTTATTATGTTTTCACTAACGGTCCTGTAGCATTGAATAATCAAATGTCACGTGATTCTCAAAAGAAACATATCTCTAAAATTGTAGAATTATTTAATCCAGAAAATAATTTAACTATTCTCATAAAGCAAATTCCATATTTAGATATAAACCACCAAAGCTAACCTCTTCCCACAGATGGAATAATGTGAGCCAGTCAGACAGGTTTGGTCACTTCCAGTTGGATTACATAGCGCAAGAGTAGGAATAAGAAGGACTTGGTTTACCAAGAGAACTTTTATTCCAGTTCTATGTCCTGGTTACTCATACATCTGATAGAGATCACCAAACTGTCCTGAGAATCAATGTCTTCATCTGTCATATAAATAAATAGATAAAATATAGAACCTGTTGTACCTACATTACAGTTTAGTTAAAATAACCAAGTTGAATGATGTGCAAGAAAGCTTTAAAAAGCTCTAAAACAAGTCCAAGTCCATTCTCTACTTAAAGAATGGACTTGAGGACACGAGGAGAGGGAAGGGTAAGCTGGGACGAAGTGAGAGAGTGGCATGGACTTATGTATACTACCAAATGTAAAATAGATAGCTAGTGGGAATCAGCCGCGTAGCACAGGGAGATCAGCTCTGTGCTTTGTGTCCATCTAGAGTGGTGGGATAGGGAGGGTGGAAGGGAGATGCAAGAGGGAGGAGATATAGGAATATATGTATATGTATAGCTGTTTCACTTTGTTATAAAGCAGAAACTAACACACCATTGTAAAGCAATTATACTCCAATAAAGATGTTAAAAAAAATAAAAAACAAAATTTTTAAAAAGCTCTAAAACACTATAGAGATGCAAGGAACTATTATTATCACTACAGTCAATTTTGGAATAAATGAAATCACACAGAACCTGAAGCTTCCCTATACTGAATTTATTCCTTCACTCTTTACTTGTATAGTCTGCACTGTACAATCATCAACCTCTTCCAGAATAATTCTCTAAAATTTCTTGCTGCATAAGGTAAGGGTGAATTGTCCTTTATTGTGTTCCCTAAACATTTTATTTATACATATATTTATATTTATATATGATATATATGTATGCACATGTATGTGTATATATATATATCCTTTCCTACCTCAGCAAGAGCCATATTTTTTTTCACTTCTTCATTTATGTGGCTCCTTTTGCACTTGGCAATACAGAGTGTTCAGAGGGTACTCACCATTAATATTTTTAAAACTAGAAACTAAGAAGAATATGTTACAGGTAAAAGAAGGATAATAGAAAAAGTTCCACACTTGTCTGGATAAAGTAGGGTGAAGTAGAGGCTATTCCCCCAAAAAATTCTAGTCTGGATTTCTGGATGTCCTCCAATGCTGGGTAGCTTCATAATGAATTCAGAAAATATGACAATTTATAGTCAAGAGTCTTACTGATTGTTTGCAGTTGTCAAAATGCATGAGGTCAGTTGGAGAAAAATATAAGGTATGCATCAAATAGAAAAACTGTGATATTTTCTTGGAAGACATAATAGATAAATATCTATTCACTATTCATGATCTGCTGTTGTCTTCCTATCCAGAAACAGAGAATTTAAATAAATTTAAAAATACTTTATTGTCCTCTCTCTCTTTCACATACACACACATACACACACACACACACACACACACTCACTTAAGCTACTACACAAAGAAATACTGTTCTAGGGCTTCCCTGGTGGCGCAGTGGTTGAGAGTCCGCCTGCCGATGCAGGAGACACGGGTTCGTGCCCTGGTCCGGGAGGATCCCACATGCCGCGGAGCGGCTAGGCCCGTGAGCCATGGCCGCTGGGCCTGCGCGTCCGGAGCCTGTGCTCCGCAATGGGAGAGGCCACAACAGTGAGAGGCCCGCATACCGCAAAAAAAAAAAAAAAAAAGAAATACTGTTCTAGCTCTTTAATTTGATGACTAAGTTCTATATCAAACACATTTCTTCCTGAAATCTTTCACAAACAACAATCCGTAGCCTTTTTAACAGTAAGATGTAATATTTACAAGAGTAAATGTTCCCTTTGCAACTCTGTGTTTCACATTCTCAGGTTTATTATCGATGGGTATTTCATTCATTATGCAAATATGGAAATAATAGGAAACTGATGACCTTGGTTGAAAGTTAAAGATAGAACAAGCAGTCTGACCCTTAGCCAAGCTTAATGAGAGACCAGCCCACACCTAATTGCAGTGTACCCCTGGCAACCTAATCTTGGTTGGGCATAGCAGTAGTAACTTCTCAGGGAGGACTTCTCATCTGGGTTGGTAAACAAAGACTTCCCAAGAGCCATGCTATTCCTTACTTACCTAGAACATGAGGGAAGTGAGATGCTACATTTTCCAATTACATGCCTCTGCCATCAAAGGAGAGTTTCTAATAATACGTATTTTGAAAAGTGTTTTGAAATTTATTGTGTCAGCAGGGTCCTGTTTTAAGGGTAGAGAAACACATAAACCTGTTTTGAGAGAAGAGTAATAAAAGCCTTAATCTGAGGGGCACCAACTGCAAACAGACTCTATTAAAATTGCCACAAGACTCATTATTAATACACCTAATGATAGTAATAGCCACAATTTAAACCATTTATGTAAATGGAACTAACATACACTATTTATGCAAATGTTAGTACGATGCCATCCAGGACATGTATACTTTTTTAAAAATTCATCATATCATTGCCTCTGATCATAAAATTTTACTGGGTAAAGATATAAATTAAGTATATAGGTTAACATATATATTTTGGGTCCCACATGTTCATAAAATTATGTTTTAAAAGAGCATGGTACAGATGTAAGCCATGCACTTACTTAATTTACCAGCAGCACAAGAATAATGACTTAATGTAGGCATTTTTAAATGGAGGCATTTTTAAAATCAGTGGCTATGTGAAAAATATCCATACATATAGACAAATACTGTATTATAATATAAAAGGATAAAAAAGTGATTGTATAAGAATTTTTTATTGCTCTAATTTAAAATGTTATTTTTAATGGTAAAATACTTGTCTTAGTCACCTCAGGGTGCCATAACAAAATGCCATAGACTCAGGGGCTTAAAAACACACATTCTAGGGTCTGGAAGTCCAAGTACAGGGGGCCAGCATGGTTGGGTTCTGATGAGAGCCCTCCTCTCTCTGACTTGCAGAAATCTGCCTTCTCTCTATGCTAACACATCTCAGGGAGAGAAAGGGCTCTCTGACATCACTAATGTCCTCATTAGGGCCCTGTCCTCATGGCTACATCAAATCCTAGTTACTTCCAAAAGATTCGTTTCCAAATACCTTCACTTTATGTGCTAGGGCTTCATCACATATATCTTAGGGGGATGTAAACATTCAATTCATAACAATTGCTGTAATTTTTTTTTTAATAGCAATGCAATTAGTTTTAAAGTGCCACTGAGATCCACCCAACTAAGATATTTCAATTTTAAATATATATTTGAAACACTTTCCTTAACTATGAGCTTTAATTAATTAAGAAAAGCTAAGCTTGACTGAGAAGTGGAGAAATATTTCACTTTTAGTAACAAAAAATGTTCAGCATGTTTCCAATAATATACAGCTTTTATTACAGTGGGATCTTGCAGGGTGCTATCTGCCAACACCTCTTCAGGGAATCTTTATTTTAAGCAGGAATCATTGGTTACCCCAGTACTGGTTAGTATTTGCTTGTGCTTTTGTCAGTCTTCTGCCACATTGCTACATCCCAGAACTACACACTTTATTAACGTATCCCACCCAGAAAGGCTGCTAGGAGTTCTCAGTCTCTCTGGCTGTGACACTCAAAGTTCAATTCTGATAGAAAAATGTGCAGCTATTTTATTAGTCAGGTTTCTCCAGAGAAACTAGATAGATATAGATATAGGTATAAATATAGATATAGATATATAATTTTAAGGAATTTTAAGAATTTAAGGCATTGGCTCACCTCATTGTGGAGGCTTGGCGAGTCCCATCTGATAGTTTGGTGAGGTCCTCAGGCCAGAAACTCAGGAAAAGTTTCAGTTCAAGGCCCAAGGCAGTCTACCTATAGAATTCCTTCTTGCTCTGGAGAGGTCAGTTTTTGTTCTATTAAGGTCTTTCACCTGATTGGATGAGGCCCACTCACATTATGGAGAGTAATCTGTTTTACTCAGAGTCTACTCATTTCAGTGTTATCCTTATCCAAAAAAAGACTTTCATTAAAACATCCAGAATAATGTTTGATTAATTATTCTGAGCACCATGGTACAGCTAATTTGACACATAAAACTAACTACCGCAGATACTTCAGGTCAGGAAATGATGCTTCTTAATTTTTTTTTAATCCAACTCCAAACAGGCTTGGATGAATAAATATTTTTTGAGCACTTAGCATGAATTAAGCATTGGGGCAGGTACCCTTACACTCATGACTTTATTGATGCACAAGATATTCTTATGGGAAAAACTTTAATATTATCTTCATTTTACAATAAGAAAATTGAAATTCAGTTGGTTTAATCAATCATGTGTAAATCAATACCCAGGTTACACCTCTCCTGGGGGACTCAGTTTTTTTCCATATTTCTTTGAATGAAATTCTATGTCATAACACAGGGTTTATACAACTTCACTTGCCCAGTCAGGAAAATGAGATTGTATATTTCTGGAAGCTCCCATCCTTCTTCCTCTTTCCTCCCTCACACATCTTCACCATCTTTCTTATCACCCACCGCTTCAAACCAACCCTGTTATATTCTGGTTGTTCTTCTATTATTAATTGTGGCTACTAAAGTGGAATAAGAATGACTGCCAATTTCTACTGTTCCTATGTGTTAGACATTATACTAAAAGTCTTAAATGCATCATCTCATGTAATTCTCTGTCACATGCATAAACAGTCAAATACACATATGTGTGACATACACATGCAGTTTACCTATGAAGCAGGAATACTATACACAAGAGATAATTCAGGTTTAGGAGGTTTAAGTAAATAGCTCCACATCTAACAATTAGTAAGCAATGAAAATGAAATCTAGCTACCATTGGAATCCTTGTGTTAGACCACTACCCTGTGCTGCCCTTCCATCCTTTATCACACAGAAAACCAGGGTCATTTCAACTCATTTTCTTCCCTATAAAAATGCTTATTGGAATGGGAGATTCACTCCTAGCAGGAGGTAGGATGTAGACATTAATCTCACTTCCTTAGGTCCAGCTTGGGGCCTAAATACCCACATTGCTGCTACATTCCCCCACCTCTATAGATATACATGCCCAGTAAGTCTCAGGCTCATGCTACTTGGGCTCTTTGAGAGTATTCCAGTTCCCCACAGTGAAGTCTGACCTCCAGCCAGTCTTCTTTTCCTAGAGGACTTGACTCTACTCAGGATGACCCCAAGTAATGACCTTGATTCAATTTCAAACTAAGAAAACTTCCTTGGAGACTTGTTGTCTGTCCAGGGGGATCATTTTATGAGCTCAGACCCATTTGTCCAGAAAATAACCTCCATGGACACAAAGACATTTCTTTCTGTTTCTCTCTGCCTCTCTCTGTTTCTCTGTCTCTCTCTTTTTTAACCTCTATATCCTTAATGCCTATAACAATGCCTAACACATGGAAAATACCCAATAAATATTTTTGGAATGAATGGATTCATGCAGAACAAGTTAAATGGGTATTTACTGGTTTCCCATAATATTATAATTTAAACAGTTGGCCTTTATCCTTTGTGGGTCAGTGTCTTAGTCTGTACAGGTTGCTATAACAAAAATACCATAGAATAGATGACTTAACAAACATTTATTTCTAACAGTTCTGGAGCCTGAGAAGTCTAAGATCAAGGTGTCAGCCCATTCAGTGTCTGGTGAAGGCCTGCTTCCCGGTTCATAGACAGCCATCTTCTTTTTTTTTTTTTTTGTGGTACACGGGCCTCTCACTGTTGTGACCTCTCCCGTTGCGGAGCACAGGCTCTGGACACAAAGGCTCAGAGGCCATGGCTCACGTGCCCAGCCACTCCGCGGTATGTGGGATCTCCCTGGACCGGGCACGAACCCGTGTCCCCTGCATCGGCAGGTGGACTCTCAACCACTGCGCCACCAGGGAAGCCCGACAGCCATCTTCTTATGTAAACTCACTTGGCAGAAGTGACAAGGGAGCTCTCTGGAGTCTCCTTTATTAGGGTACAAATCCCATTCATGAAGGATCTACCAACTTAATATAATCACCTCTCAAAAGCCCCACTTCCACCTATCATCACATTGGGCACTAGGATTTAACATATGAATTTTGGGGGGACACATTCAGTGTCAGTCAAATGGCCGGCAGTCTCACATCCAGTCTAAACTCTCTAGACTCTTACCCACATAGTCCTAGATAATGTATGCCTACTTGCCAACTCTATATTCAAGTCATGATTCTATCTGCCCTATTAATAGCAGAGGGCATTCAGGGTGTTCATCAATAAAACTGTCATGTTCACTAGCTGTAGATTATTTTGAGCCCTATCGAATCATCTTGCATATAAGATTTTGGAATCCATGCTCTCTGATACCATCTTGAATGACAACTATTTACCCTCTTGAAGGTACTCAGCTTCAGCTTCCATTTGGCTTCAATGTGATGTTTTATGAAAGTCTTTTTTTTGGCGGTACTGGGCCTCTCACTGTTTTGGCCTCTCCCATTGCGGAGCACAGGCTCCGGACGCGCAGGCTCAGAGGCCATGGCTCACGGGCCCAGCCGCTCCGTGGCATGTGGGATCTTCCCGGACCGGGGCACGAACCCACGTCCCCTGAATCGGCAGGTGGACTCTCAACCACTGCGCCACCAGGGAAGCCCAAGTCTATTTTGAAATATTAGAAGGTGGAAAATATAAGGGAATAAAAATTCAATCCTCTTCAGTGTAGCGTTCAAAATCACACACAATTTGATCCAGAACTATCTTTTTAGCAAACTTTTCCCTGGCCTTTCTGTAGGCACACTTCACTTTCACGAATCTGAGTTTCTGTTTCTTTCCCTAATAATTTTGCTTCCCTCTTTTCCCCACTCACCGAAAGCCTGCCCCATCTTTCAACTTCACTCCAATTCCTTCTTTCTTTACAATGATTTTCCTGACCATCTCTTACTATTTTATTTTAATCATTAAAAAATTACTTTGAGGGGCTTCCCTGGTGGCGCAGTGGTTGAGAGTCCGCCTGCCAATGCAGGGGACAGGGGTTCGAGCCCTGGTCTGGGAGGATCCCACATGCCGTGGAGCGGCTGGGCCCGTGAGCCACAACTACTGAGCCTGCGCGTCTGGAGCCTGTGTTCCGCAGCAAGAGAGTCTGCGACAGTGAGAGGCCCATGCACCGCGATGAAGAGTGGCCCCCGCTCGCCGCAACTAGAGAAAGCCCTCGCATAGAAACGAAGACCCAACACAGCCATAAATAAACAAAACAAACAAACAAAAAATTACTTTGAGTGTGCCAAGCTAAGCTCTGCAGAGCAGCAGTGGTAAAGCAGGCACAATCTGTACCTTCAAGAAGCTTAGAGTCCAGAAGAAGGAATGTAAACAGTGAGAGGAAACATAGACTCACAACAGTGCAGAATTCAGAGGAAGGGAGGGTTGCTTAATCCTTGTCAGTAGAAGCCATCCTTGAGCAGAGTTGGGAAGAATGTAAGGTTCTTGATTATAGAAATATCTGAAGGGCTTATCAAGTACAGCATTCTTCATGAGAAAACATCATAGTAGATTATGAACAATTACAATTCATTTGATTTGACTAGTCCTTAAAGAATTATGAAAAACAGTGTCAAAAAAAAAAGAGTAGACAGGTTGACAGGACCTAGTTAATGGAGGAACATTAATGCCCTTTTAAATAACTTGAATTTTACTCTGTAGACAATAAGTAAGGAAACACTATATTTTAATACATGGAATGATATAAAGGCTGTGTTCTGGGGATAGGGATGACAACAAAATGGAATAGAATGGTGATCTAGCTTCAAGTTAGAAAGAATATCTAAGGACCTCTTATTACCCCTAGCAAGATTACCCAGACCCAACTAAGACACCCATAGCCTATGGCATCCCTGCAACCTCCATCAGGGTTTAGACCTGAAGGAGATCATAAATTCTCCCTTTTCTGCTGAGGGACCAATAGCACTGAACTCAACAGGTCTCACATTTATCCCTTTGATGCCACCTGAAGTATAAGACCCCTGGTTCTCCATCGTCACACAGACTCCCATATTTTTTTTCTGACCTTTTTAACTCTTTAATCTAACTCTTCTCCATGTTCCATCTCTTTCTGACCCGTCAGATCTAATTTACATTCTAATGTACTCTTTGGACAGTTCATCCTGCCTGGTATTGGATCTTGCCTGGCTGTGTGATCTTAGGTATGTTACTTAATATCTCTGTGCCTCAGTTTCCTCATCTATGAAAAAGAAAAAATAAGCATACATAATAATATGGTTGCTATAAGGATTCAAATTGTGAATACACATAAAACACTTGGAACAACAACAGCAACAAAAAAATTATATAAACACTCTTTGTAGGGTGCTCAATGAATAGTACTTATTAGTGCCATTAGTATCTTCAGCAAAATTTCCTACATTATACACTTTATACTTTTTTTGATCTGAGTAATTTTGACTATCTTCTGAGAATATTGCTTATACTGCCAGCCTCTCAAGTAGTGTTTTGGTGCTTTTCTTTTTTTCTTTCTCACACTCTGCGTATCTCAGTTGTATTTTGTGTTTTTTTTTCTCCTCACTGCTGGATTCATATTATTTTTGTGTTGTATACTATTCTCAGAATCCTCAATTCATTTGAAGTATGGGCCGACACAATTTACAACTCTTTCTCATTACTGTCTTCTACAGATCTTATGGATTACCACTCCCTCCCAACCTGTATCATTCATTCTGTCTCCCTGGCTTTGCCATCATTTCTGTTGTCATTGTTTTTGGTAATTCAATATCTATATTAGACACATTCCTATCAACTACTTGACTCCTTCACTTCCTACTACCTCTTGTTAGCCTTGCACTCCCATGTTTATGCCTTAGATTTTGTAGTCATCAACAACCAACACTCTCCAGAACCTGATTTTGAGTACAGTACTCTCTGACCTTCACCTTCTCTTGACTCCTTCACTCTATGTCTTTACCCCAACAGCTCATGTGATGCATTACCCTTTTTCTTTTCAGTTAACATGTTTAAAAATACCTTCAAAGAACCCATCTTCTATTTCACCATCCAAGAGACCTACTACTTCCCCTGTTCTCCTTCATTTCAGAAATCCTTAGATTTTAATGCGTTATACACAAATCACCTGAAATAAATGCTCTAAAATGAAAATTGTTTAATGATACTCCTCTGTTTGCAGTCCTTCAATAAATAACCATCACAGTTGAATGGAACATAATCTCATTTCTTTGACCTACTATATCCTCCATGGTGACCTCTGGTCACTCATTCTCTATCCCTCACTCACTCGGATGCACTCATACTTGTCTTATTGCTATCAGTAAACAACTCGAACCTACTTCTTTATCTTATCTAAACCTTTCACCTTAATTGCTTTACCTGGAATTATTTTCTCTCTGATGGTTTTAAACCTTCATTTTTCTCCCCACTCAGGTCTTTGCTCAAGTGTCACCCCCTCAGGGAGGCCTTCCCTGACCCCTCTTTCTACAAAAACTTGCCCTCTACCCAATTTTCATCTTCTTTCCTCTCATTCTGCTTTGCTTTTTGGCCTAGCACATACTAAAAGAAATAGTTTCTTTATTCCTTTGTGGATTTGTTTGTTTCCTGCCACTCTCAGTTAAGGTTAGTTCCATGAGAACAGCAATATTCAGGGGCACTGTTTTATTTTTGGTGCCAAGAACAATCATTGCCACAGGATAGTTTCAATTAACACTCTTCTTTTTAAATGAATGAATAACACTCTTCTTTTTAAATGAATGAATAAGAATGATGAGAAAACAGAAAGGCTATTTAGGAGTCTCTTGCAATAATCTGTAACTGTTACATCTAAAAGTAATAGTTTATTATTCATTAGTTACACAGATGAATAGCACCTTGTGATTTTTTTTTCTATGTTGCCAATTTGCATTGGTAACTGACTCTTGTTATTTTATATTTGGGATAGCCCATTGATCTCAGGATTGGAGGAGAGACTTACAGAGAAGAGCTACCTGTAGCCTAATGGCCTAGATCAACTGATTTTCTAGCGAAATGTGATGTCTTTTCAAACTCACAGTAGGCTGACTCACTGAGAGACCCCATCTAAGTTAGTCTGCTGTCCCATGGTCTCCAGTGAGCCCCAGATCTTCCAGTAACTCTGCTAACTGGACTCAGCATCAGGGAGCAAGGAGTACTTCACATATAACTGATGCAACTTGGATCTGGGGTAAGTGTGGCATAATTAGCCAATTTTGACTCAGGCCATGTTTTTACTCTTTCTTTCTTTTAAAATATTATCTATATAATATATCACTTAATTCATGACCTCAGTCTGAAGGCTGGATAAAGCACAACCTCCCCTGACCACACAGACCCATTTTGTGCTCCACTTCACAATGGTATCCCCGCTCTCTGAATTCCTAGTGACAATTGTTACTGACACCTAATACTTATTTTCTCTATTCCTTTAACTGTCTGGCTGGTCTCCTCCCAATGAAATGGCCAACTCTTGAGGGACAGACACTAATTTTTAAATTTTGTTATTCTCCCACATCATTAGTACTATATCTATTAATTAGTATAGAATACATGCCCAGTAGGTAATCTTTATTAATTTTATGTAAATAAGTATAATATTTATGAAAAATAACATGATGGAGTGACCACTAGCCTATGTTAAAAAATAAGGTGACATTTCAAGGTCACAATGGTAGCACATATACTTAAGACTGAAGGAATGGCTGAATTCTCTTTAGATTGAGATGTTTGGGGAGTGGTCAAAGACTTAGCTTTATCATTGTGGACATCTGCTAAGAATGCTAAAGGTAAACAATCACCTGAAAGATATATTTTCTCCCATGTAGTGGGAAACAGCAGCTCATTAGCTCACTGCTTAGCTTGTTAACTCACCAGCTTGTTAGCCCTCTGCTCGTTAACTACTTAGCTCTGATTAGCTCTGCTCACTTCCTCCTCCTATCACTCACAGTGTGAATGAACTGTAAATCTGCCAGAGCAACAGATGGCCATTCCAAGTCCAGGGAGGGAATTCAAGAGGTGGGGGATGGAGCTTTCCTAGATTTTTCTGACCTTGAAAATATTCAATTTTATTGAAGTTTGTGGGTTATGGCTTAACTACATCATGAAAAAACTGGCACAGTTTTATTTTAAGATGCAGAAGAGTTCACTTAAATTGATTCCCTGGGATGAGGCACGTGTGCAATTACAGGACCATGTTAGGCTTTTTGGCAGTGGTCTACTCAATACACGGGGACTTTAAAACACAAGGGAATTCCAAGAGTATTTATAATGACTCCATATTAATGGTTTGTCACTTTCTTAGGCTTGCACTTGACACTTGTGGGGAATTCAAAAGATGCTATTTCAAAGAACATGTGGAGGAGACAATATTTACATGTACAAACTACTGGAGAGCAGTAAATCTCAGTTGTTCATCAGGAATTAAAGTGTTGGTATAGGATATGTGTACTCTGGAAGTTCAGAAAAGAAAACATATGGTTATCAATACTGAAAAAAAAAAAAAAGAGTTCCCCATTATTTAATTTATGCAAAATCACAAATGTGGTTTCCATTGCCTAAGTAAACAAATTGCCTTATTGTCAACATGCTGCAGCCACACCTTTATTTTAAGAACATTTGTTCATCTGCACAGATGTTATCCCACATCTACTTGTTATGAGCTGCAAAATACACCATTGGTGATTCACTTATTATAGCCAAACTATTATGCCTCCATGTAGCTAAAACTTGAAGGACATATATTGTCTGGAAACGATGACAAATTAAATGATGTTTTGGCATCTTCTTTTTCATCTATCCTCACATTCACTGTTTTATCTGCAATAATCCACAGAGTAGTTGAGATAGTATCTACTGCTAATAGCTTACTCTAAATCTGTTGATCTCATTGCAAGTCAAAACCCAGGATAGAGATAATAGAGAGGTTGGGTAGATTTTGATATGATAGGAGAAGGTACAAGAAATATGCAGTTAGGATTGGTACAGTGAGAGATGGCGGGCAGCCAGGTAAAATTCCAGAGCACTGAGAAGCAATCGAGACTCTGGACACCTGAGTGAAAGTGTCTTTGTCAGGGGTTGGGAACAGACAGTGGAACGGGGTGGTGATGGGGGCTCTGATAGCCAATGTTATCAGCCTTGCACTGTAATGGATGACTGATCCTATCTGCAGGGAGAGCCTGCTGCTAATTTCATCACCTATTTCTGTAAGGCAATGCCCCACTAATTTTAAGCTGTGCAGATGCAGTCTGTTTTATTGCTACCTCATTGTCTAAAAAAGTTTTTTTAAGTAAAAAGGAAATAGTGAAAACACGAAATCTGGGACTACCCTGGTGGTGCAGTTTTTAAGAGTCCACCTGCCAGCACAGGGGATGTGGGTTTGATCCCTGGTGCAGGAAGATACCACATGCCGTCGAGCAACTAGGCCCCTGAGCCACAACTACTGAGCCTGCGTGCCATACTACTGAGACCCGCTCACCTAGACCCCATGCTCTGCAATAAGAAGCCACTGCAATGAGAAAGCTGCACACCACAACGAAGAGTAGCCCCCGCTCTCCACAACTACAGAAAGTCCACGCGTAGCAACGAAGACCCTACACAGCCAATAAATAAACAAATAAATGTTCCTTTAAATTAAAAAAAAAGAAAGAAAAGAAAATGCAAGATCTTTCTTAGATGCCTGGGGCTCTCTTCCTTCTGCTGTAAGAACTTCTGAAAAAGAAAACAGAAACAAAATATATTTCCTCTCTGTCCATAACAAACAAAGACTAAAAATACAGTTACAACTGTACAATAGTTTAAGGTCAATGTATTCCCTCTTCATGGCTATGAAAACCTGACCCATATAAGGCATTAAAATTCATAACACATGAAAATTAGGGAGTCCTGGGAGAACTTCCTTCTATATAGGTACAAATTTTCTCTGCCTACATCTAGCATTTAAAGGAAACCATCCAGATAATTAAAATTCCTATAAATGAAATGTCAAAGTTAATTTTTTTTAAGTTTTACTGCTTAGGCAAAGTGAAACCTTTATTCTAAAATAATACACTTTAAATACTAGCAGTATCTTTGAGGGAGTAGAATAATTAAGGTTTGCCACATAAAATCGGTCTTACAGGTCCACGTACCCCTCCAATCAGTAAGTAACCTCTGTGAAGGAGAATGTGATAATCAGTGTGTATTTTTTGTCCTTAAGTACTGCCATTATTTTAAACATGAATCCAGCAACTGTGGTAAAGCTAACTGTACAGTGTACATGGAGTAAATTAATCACACAAATACAGAAAGCAGAGTTGTTGAGTTAGGCATATTTTGATTTGCTTTTTGTGTATTTGGCTTCAATTTTTTTTTCTTCCACCCATATTAGAGTAATTAATGCTATTTGTTGTCTTTCTTATTCACCTATGTATATCATGTGGGAAATGCCCCTGCGAGCTATGCCTAGGTTCGGAGTAAGCATGATACATCTGAGCTGTTGAGACAGTTTGAGTACAATTCATTCTCTTGGTCATGATGTGGTTCAATCCAGATCATGAAACGGGCTGCTTTTCTAAAATTTCTACTATTATCCATATGGTTTGAATCAAACATCTCACATACCACACTTGTACAAAAACTTACACAGAGACGTTATGGCTAGCCCTTTTGAATGCTAGGGTGATTGAACTTCCTGTCCTTTGTTCCAATAGGGGAAGCTCAGTCACCATCAAAGCTGACCTCATTCTCACCAAAGAAACAACAGAATGGGTCCAGGGTAATGTCTGAGCAGAAAATAAAGAACTGTGATGTTGTAATTACTTGGATGGTCTGTTCTGGGATGACACACATCATCTCAACCACCTTATCCACTCCTAGCTCTCTGTGATGTCAGTAAGGCAAGACTACAATTTGCCCTACAACCCAGAGGCCAGCAGCAATTTACTTCTCCATTCTTCTCTTTTTGCTGTCTGGTGGCGGGCTTCCCAGTGAGAAGAAACAAATACTCTGGGGACAGTCCTTAGTTTTTCAGAAGATAAGATAAACAACTCCTGACTGGAGTTGGTTCTTTCCTCATCAAGGCCATTCTCCAGTTTCCCTTTGGTGGCAACATTCTGAAGACCAGCTGTGAGACCAGCATCACCAGTCATCTGTGAGGGTTGATATCACCTCTGGCTGATGCATGCCATATTCCTGCAATCACATTTTATTTATATGTTTAAATGTACCATCCCCCCCCCTTGTGTTTGAGTGACAGGTGGTAAAGATAGCCAATTCTTCTTCTGGGTAATATGTTAAAAAATAAAATCAAGCCACATGGTTTTGGAGGGAAGGTAAAAGGTCAAATACAAAAGCTAACATTTAACCATCTGATGTAAATAGCAGAAACTGATACTAATAAATAGAGACCCTCTCCTCCTTGGGTTCCCAGACACAAACCTTGGGCTTCATTCATCTTTAGGGACAGGTAGTGGGACTGCACATTGCTGAATTAAAATTGAGCATGTTTAAGGGCAAGGGGTCCAGAGATAATCAAGCCTTGGATTTTGACCTCTTTCTCTACTGTAGTCACACTTTGGTTTTGGCAAGAAAGGACCTGGAATAGAGATTCTGAAGAGGGCAGAATGATGGCCCCTGATCTGTGTGGACCCCACAGATCATCTCCTCATTTCTTATGTCTATAACCCACCTTTCTCCAACAGGTAGACCTTGTGTCCACTTACTAGACACTTCCCAAGGCTCCTAGTAAAACTTCAAATATGAGAGAAAGAGAGACTACATAGCAAAGAGTTCTGGAGGCATCAATTTCCTCATGAGGACTTCTGAGATGGCCCCAATGCCCTTGGTCTCACCCATCCATTTTTTCCCCTTGAGGAACAGCATTCTTTGATGTCCCTTCCAGAACAGATACAACCATGTTATAGTAAGATAACTTGATGGATGATGGAAAAATGAATCTTTATAAATTTTGCTCAGTGTTGGAGGCATGACTAGCAATTCATAAAGGTGAACACTTGAAAGAAGACTCATGATTTTGAAAGCAAACAGGAAGAAAACTGTGCAGATAAGCAGTGCAAATCTACCTGCTTACTCTTCCTTCTAAGGACAATCGATACAAATAGAAAAATGGCATTTTTCTATCATTTTTATTTGCTTTGTTTCTTTATTTTGATTAAGGAGGGAGCAGGGAATACATTGCTATTCATAAGCTTTAAATTATTATTTTACTCACTATTTTAAACTCAATTAGCACTTAAAATTTTTATATAATAAAAGCTATTCTTCGTCCTACTCTCTATGACATGAGGTTCAGTAAACACCAGCTCTTCTGGAAAATGCCAGAAACAGTTCACTCATGTTTGGCTCTTGACTTGTGCAATGCCTAATGAATAAAAGTTTAGGTAAGTTGGCATGCTAATTGCAGATTGGGTATCAAATCAAAAGGGTCATCTTCCCTGACCTTTCCCTACTTCTGTTCACTTGGCCGCATTACTCTTGTTTCCTTAATCATGGACTTTTATCCATCAATTTAAACCAGAAATCACTATACTACCTATCACTTCTTACCTTCTATACTACCTATCACTTCTTATCTCTCAGCAACTCACATCTAATCTGTTAGCAAGTCCTGTCAATCCTAACTGCTAAAAGTCTTTTCACTTTGTGTCATCCCAATGATCACCATCCAGTTCAGTACCAGTTCATCTCCAGTATCATCACCAATGCCTGGATTCTTCCAATGCATTTAATTGGCTGCCTTACCTTCCAACTACCCATCTCCAGTCTTATTTTCCTCACTGTAACCAGGAAAATCCAAAATATTTCTAGAACCTGTCAGTGGTTTTCCAAAGTCTAAGGATAATAAAAATAATAATAAGCCCCAAACTTCACAGAGGCTCTTATATGACCCAGCTTGGTATAATGTCACATTTTTGTGTCTCCAACATCATTATTTGTCACTACTTACTTGACACTACCTGGTGACATTCTAAAGGACTTCCTATTCCTCCAATAAACCATGTTCTTTTGTTCTCTAGGCATTTATGTGTATGGTTCCCTCTACCTGGAACACTTTTTGCTTTTCCAACTCCTCTGCTTTACCTACTTCAGGTTTCAAATTAAAGGCTCTTTTCCCAGGAAAAAAGGGCCTTTCCTGATTCTCCCAACTGACTTTATTTCAGGAATAGCTACCTATTTTGTGTGTTTATGGAGTCCAGGTGTTTCTCTTTTCATATTCACATTATTAATTTTAACACACTTTTGAGCAGAGTATGTATAAAGACCTTGTTATCTCATGCACTCCTATATCTCCAGTGCTTACCCCAGAATAAGTATTAACCCAATCCATGTTGTATAAATAAATAGCAACCCCATCACAACATCAATATCCTCTAAATACTCTCTTTTTATCATTTTCTTGTGTTCTGAGAGAACAGATACTTTTCAGACCTAAGCTGTTCTTCCACTTCTCTTTACCTAGATAGTCAATCTCATTAAAACAGGTAACTTTATTTTAGCTCATATAATAAAAAAAAAAAGAAAAATTAATAGTAAGCCCATGTCAAGGATTGCACTAGACATTTTCCATTGTCCTTTCCTGTGCCTGGTAGGATAAGTGTTCTCCCTGCTTCATCTTCAGGTGTTCATAGCAGTTCTACTTTGGAGCTAAAATCCAAAGTGGAAGTTTGACTGATTCTGAAGCTTAGGCTGTTAATACTCTCTTTGCTGGATATCAGCTTAAGTCCCCCTTCTTTGAGTACTGATGGCTAATTGAAGAAAAGTAAACCCTGAATTGCTACAAATGCACAGCACTCAGGGTCAGAAGACCTGGTCTCTAATCCTGTTGATGAGCTTGAGCAAACTATTCCATCCCTTAGGCTATGAGAACTGAAGCAAAATGATTTTTAAAACATATCCCTGCAAACAATATACTATGTATGTAATCCAAATGAGAGCACTGAAAATATTTCTTGTTCCAAGCTCACCAGGTTTCTTTGTTGTAGGTTCCAGTTTGGGAGACAGGAAATATGTATCCATCCTGGGCTGCACTCCTATAGCATGCCTTCCCTGGACCAATTTCTGGACACTCTGTTTATTGCTTTAGTTTTTTAAAACAGTATTACTTACACCTTATTGATCCACACAATTCTAGAAGACAAATATGCTTATGTATACCCTCTAATATCTTGCTAAGAACTTTGTACAGAAGAAGGGTTTATAAATATTTATTGAGATACTGTTTATTAGCAAAGATTCTTTGAGTGCTAATATGGGTTGAGGATAAAATGAGCATTAAAACACTCTTTGAGCTCTCATTCTAGTAGAGAACCAGTAGTAAGAAAGAAAATTTAAATAAATTTTGAATTTAATGTATTGAAATGCCCTCAGCAGTGATCAGATTTCTTGGTTTCCTGAAAACTCCTTAGACCTTGTCACTTGGCATGTGGAAGCATTTTGCTAGGTAGGATTTGCCTTGTTCTACTGTGATAAGCCATGAAAGAGAAACTATTTTGCTAGCACAATAAAACTCCTAGCATAAACATTCTTTAAAAAATCTTCCAGTTGATTGTGGAGAAATTATTTCAATATTAAAGTAGATTTTTTTCCGATAAAAATGCAGCAAGGGCTTCCCTGGTGGCGCAGTGGTTGAGGATCTGCCTGCCGATGCAAGGGACGCGTGTTCGTGCCCCAGTCCAGGAAGATCCCACATGCCGTGGAGTGGCTGGGCCCGTGAGCCATGGACGCTGAGCCTGCGCGTCCGGAGCCTGTGCTCTGCAACGGGAGAGGCCACAACAGTGAGAGGCCCGCGTACCGCAAAAAAAAAAAAAAAAAAAAAAAAAAAAAAAATTAAAAAAAAATGCAGCAAAACTTCAAAAGTTCTTTTCTTTTTCTAAAAGTTACTTCCCTTAGAAGTTCAATTTTGATGCATCATAAGATAATTCCATTCTTTGTTTGTAACGTTGGTACAGTAAAGGGAAGCACTTAACTCTGCTACACTCACTCTGTATCTAAACCCTGTGTGGTCTTCTGCCAATGGTGATGTCTTCTCAAAGCTTCAGCATGCATCCTTACTGCACATGTCTTCTGGAGAAAGGGGAACAGGAGACGCAGGCAACCTCTTTTGATAGAGCCATCTTTGTCTCAAACCTGTTCCTGATTTTAAGGAAGAACTAGCTAAACCATTGTAGGTTTCACATAGATGCATAATTTTCAAAGTCTCAGGAGGGATTTGAAATAACATTTCAAGAAATTCAGAGGATAAACTAGTGAAACATGCCAGCATAAAGGGAAGGAGCATCAGTAAGAAAGAACAGAGTATTTGTTAACAGTCTTTTACCATATTAACCCATGATTTTATGTGGGATAGAATAGATATTTACTGAGTTTGTGTAATTGGAAATAAATATTGTGATTCAGTGGAGAGACAATACTTTGGAAATGACCAGAAAAAAACTTAACCTGGTATATATGCAAGCTCTAATTATTTAAAAAATGTGAAAAATGTAAAATAAGTTCTTCTGTCCTTATTTGTTTTTTCCTTCTTTCCTTTTTGTTTGTTTGGTTTTTGCTTATGTCGATGCTGAATTCCAGAAACTGAGCTACACCACAAACAGAATAGAATTATAAACATTTCATAAAATGTTTGGAGAAAGAAAACACTACTGTCTATTTTCTACAGAGCATATTTATACCAAGGAAACCTCAGGTTAGGAAAAAAGCTTGCACTTTGGATTTAGATGTTGTTTTGAATCCTGATTTTTATCAGTTATGTTATTTTAGGTAGGTCACTCCACTTATTTCAACCTCACTTTTCTTGTTTGTAATATATGATCAATAAATCATAACACTATACTGATACATATATACCAGTGCTTAATAAATACGAATTAATACAGAAGAGAAGAGGTCCACCTCCCCTGCATTGATTGAGGGGGCCCTGCTAACTTTAATGACAGTATATGATACAATGCAGGGTAAATAATAAAGGCAAAATTTAGATGCTATTTCAAGGTTCTAGAACTGACTGGTGGAGAATTTTGGGTTGTGAAGTCAATGTGAGACACTGGTTTGAGAAGGGTGGGAAATAGCACTGGGAAGAAAACAAAGGACAGGCAATGGATTCTAGGAAACCATGTCTATTTCCTAATTCACCACCCTAATTTCCCCCTATGTGGACAAACTTTGATCGAATTGCCACTTTCTGCCCTGGCTATGCTCCATGCAGTTCTAAATAAGGTCTTGTTATTGGTGCATGAGTTATTCCAGAGCAGAATGAACTGCCTCATTTTGACACTGCTTTACACCACAGCAGTCCACTTTGTTTCTCTTTAACTAAATTATGAATGCTCTATTTCTCTCCATTGCCACTGTAATGAACTTACCAACAATTATATGCAGGGATCCTTGGACTAGATTTTTTGTCTCCATTAGTGCTCATAATCTTCTGGGTGTTGCAAATCCTGGAGAAAATGTGACAATAGAGCTGGGTGCGAAGATGGAAGTCTCACCAACTAGGGAACACTGTGAGGTCAGAAACTAGTTAATGGGGAGAGGAAAGAGTATATTCTTTTAACGAATATATTTGAAAAGCTTGAAATATGTCATAAGTCTTAGTTGCATTTTCTCAAGTTTTTGAAATGTAAGATTCAGGCAGCAGGCTTATGCAGTGTAACTGGGATTGGATACCATCAGTATAGCAAATTCCCCAGCAGTCCCTGTGAAATCTGTTTTGCTATGTCTTTCATCTATATGGTGTTTTATATGTTTTCAGAACACTTTCACATGTTACACACAGATCTCTCCATGCGATGCATTAGTGACAAAAACACAAGTATCCCAATTGCTTATCCAAACGTTTTCTCACTACATCTCACTAGGAGGAGGGGAGGGAAAGCACAGAATAAGTAATACAAAGAAATGACTGTTGATTTTGATTTGCTTTATTTTGATTTGATTTATTAATATTTAAGAACAACTTAAAATTTATTTTTAAATATAACAATATAAAGACAGAATTCAGCTTCCATTGTCTCATTCAAATTCTCTCATTTATTAGAAGTGTGATTTTTTTGATAAGCTAGTCACCAGCCTTCACACATTTTAAATGGAGATATTATTACCCATGTCAAAGAACAGTAATGAGTTTTAAAAGCATTGAACACAGTGTTTTCTGGCTTATAGTAAAAGCTAAAAAATTGTTTCCTACATTATCATGTGACTTGACTTATTGGATCTTACCATTCTTTCTCTATTGTCTTCTTTTTTCTATTTTTTCTTTGATTTATTCTTCTTGTCAATAAAATTTCAATAAATGGTAGTTAGTGTCAGATGCTTTACTAAATGATTTTTGTGTATGATATAATTTAATCCCAAAAGCAATCATATAGGTTAGTACTGTTATTATTTCAATTTTACAAATGGGGAAATTGAGATACAAAAAGATTATTTAACCTGGACTATCACTGATTTGCATTCAGGAAGAATTACATAGTTCTGCTCATTAGCACTATATCATACAGCTTCTCACCTTAATATTTTTAACATCAGAGCCAGATTTTATCTTAAGTTACAATGCAACATTTAAACCCCAATGGAAATGAGATTTAGAGCTTTAATGTTTTAATAGATCATGACAGAAAGAAGAGATCATTTATATCTGAGCTTCATGAACCAGGCAATGATAATTAAGAGAAAAGATATGGGAGGCTATAATGAGTGTCCCTAAGCCTGTTATAAATAACTAGTGCCCTCCCTATATGTAAAGACAGTGCACTCTATCTCCCCAAATAAACTCACTTCACTCAATGTTATGAAGGTAAACAGGACTCCGCACACAGAAAATGACTCAATGTTTTTCCTTCTTGCAGTCAACCATGGCCAGCCTTGCTACTGAGAGTACCATTTTAGCACTTGCTTTAGTCAAGGGAAACTGTCTCCCCTAGCTCTGCCTCTCACAGATTTTTCTGTCTTCATGAAAGTCCATATAACTGCCAGAGGTTACTCAATGGTCTCTTTCTATAAGATACAGTTACATTTTTGTCAACTCAATGATACATAAATTTGCTCACTCTGAAAGAAGTTGCCTAAAACAAAGCTTCAGATGTTGGGGAGAACTGAGATGCTGATGTCAACAGATGACAAATTAGATGCCTAACAATGCAAGAATCCTTACGGTATAGATTTTAACATAATTATCAATACATTCCTTTCAGCTATTTTCCCATTTTAATTGCACACAGTTTATGTCTTTGTTTTATGTAGCTATTTCTATGAGAAGAGAATGGAAGCAGTAAGATTAAAATGAAAGAATTATGCAAAGGAACTGAAGGCTTGCCAAATACAGAATTTGTGGTTTCTACTTTGTGCATGATTTATGTATGATTACATTTTCACTGTATTATCTTACAAACTACTTCATTGCATAGTCCCAGTTTGTCTTTCTGGTGTCTGTATTTGGATTGAGACAAATATGCTTCTTTTATTTTCATTCTTAAAGTCAAAAACTTTTTGGGGGAGACATGGAATGTCCTTTTTTTTTTAAAACTAAGCACTAAACATGCTTCTTTATATTACTTCTATTTGATCTGATGTTGAACTATTCCACCATCCTGGTTGTTCACCTCCTAACCTATGCAAAGGATAAAAGCAGATTCATTCCAAAAGCTGATTCCTCTTGCTTCTCAGCATTAAATCCAGAATTTATCTGATTTCTGATTTAGTCCTGTCAGTAAAGAGGAAGTGGCCAAGGCTTCCTCAGCTAGTACCTATGGTGTTCCACAGGGTAACATAAAAGGCATGGATGGAAAAATACTGATATTTTAAGATATAAAGAGAGAAGATCATAACAGCACATTTTACCACATAGATTTAATAACTACTGGACTAAGGGGGGGCGGGCACAGCAAAAGCTAGAGGAGAAAGTGGGAGAAACACATAAATGGGGAAACAAATAAATATAAGCAGGAAGGGACTCAGGATTAGGGGAGATTTGTCAACAAAAATTAGGATCCTACCATCTGGATGGGCTTCAGGGATTGTAAAAGGGCTTGAATACATCCTACCTCATGTCAATATCAGCCTTGGTGTTGGGAAGAGGGCAGGTATAAAAGTTAGGATCTAGTGTGGCCCAATATGAATGCTCTAAAACTCATCTTCTACATTCTAGGAGATAAAATCATGACAGAAAATATAAGCAGTTATCTGACCAGTTATTAACTGGAAGAGAAAACCAGGAACTAATGTTCTGTAATCATACTTTATAACCCAAATTTGAGATTGTTATCAAAAAAAAAAAAAACCACACATTCATTTCTTCTGTCTGCATGGGCAGCCAAAGCCACACTCCCACAATAGCATGTCTGTTCCTTTTTAAACTTTACTTGTGTCCATGTACCTCAAATATCCTTACCTCCCAGTTCATGAATATCCATGCTTATCTACATCTACTTGACCCACATTACTAACTCTCTTCTCTTAATAATCATGTTTTTCTTGAAAGTAATGTACCCATATTTTGTTGCATGCTCTATCTAAGACTCATACCATCAGGCGTTTCTTCCCAGATATTTTTCCCATTGAAAAATCACTGGAAAATCCCATGTTGTTTTTTTCTTCTCATTCTTATTTGTATGGTTTTATTCTTGTTGCTTAGAGCTCTGAAACCTCCAGTTTACCTGTGAGAAAACAAATTCTTCCTTGTATTTAACATAACTCAGGATCCTGACTTAGAAGGGGGTGATTGAGAACTACCCTAATTTAGCAACAGGACCAAAGCACCAGGAGATACAGTTTATAGTCTGAATGGCTTATGCTCATGCCTACATCTCATATGCAGATGTAGAGCCCAGATAATGCTAATTTTTCCAAATCCCCAGATGAATCTAATGTTAATTAACTGTACCCAGGTTAATCCTCATTCTTAATTTTCTCTGAATAACTTTAGGATGAAAGGAAGATCTTTCATGTGGCTAAAAAGATCAATCAGCTAAATCCAAAGAAAGGATGGGTTTTCATATCCCATAGTTTATATTGGAAAACACCAGGTGACATACATGTATGTGTCTGTACACACCTACATATGTGTGGATGTGAGTGTTAAGTGTTTCAAACCAGCCTTGAAAACTACTGTACAAGCAAAATTTTTTTGGAAAGGTTGGTCATGTGTAGGCAAATGCTGCACTTTGAGATATTAAGGCAACAACATTAGGCATCAAGGTGCTGCTATGATGTCAAGCTCCCCCATCTCACACTATAATAATTAAACTGATTATTCCCAACACACCATCTAATAGTTGTCCTCAATCCTCGATGTTTCTGTCTGTTGTAGTAAATAATGAATATCCTGATATCAAAGTACGGACGTACAGCAACTCCAGAAGTGAGATGGAGCATCTGCCTTTGTTTAAGTCATGCCTAAATGAGGTATAGCAAGTTATGAAAAAAATTGAACCTGACTTACTTTATCTCCCTCTCACTTTTTTTCTCAAGATTTTCTCCCAGCACTTAGTTTGCTACGGGGCACATGTTTTCTCTTTAAGTATCATGCAGGAAATAGACCAGATAAGACCTCATGCACACAAAGACCCCATAAACAAAAATAGTACTCAAGAAATAAGTGATAGCTCTGGCTGCAAGATTGCATGGCCATCTCCAGACAAGACCTCAGGTATCAGAATGGGGACCATGTAAAATAATACTATTACTAAAATTTCAATTCAATAAAATATTAAGTAACTGGCCCATATTCATTTTAGACACACCCTTGCATGACAGCAAACAAAATAGTAGGAGAGAAAAAATAGGCACAAATAATTGCAATGCACAGTGAAAAGAGCAACAATAGCACAAGCACAAAGTTAAAAAAGAGTAGAGAATATTGAAGTAGGGAATTTAAAACATTACTTAAAGAGGATAATATTCATCTCTTCATTTTAAAAAGAAATGGATATTTATTTTACAATTTTTATTCAAAATGATTAAAAAAAAGCACTACTGAAAATCAAATCATCAAGAGAAAACTACCAGTAAAATTTTCATACATATCAGTATCAGTCAGGGTTCTACCAGAGAAATAGAACCAGTAGGATATATATATATAGATAGATAGATAGATATAGATATAGATATAGATATAGATATAGATATATAGATAGATAGATAGATACATATATATTAAGATATATATATATATATATATTAAGATATTCATCACAAGAATTTGTATTATATAAATCTGAGGCCTGGATAGGCAAGTCCAAAATCCATACGGTAGGTCATTAGAAAGGGTAGGCTTGAACTCTAGGGCATGAGCTGAAGTTGCAATTCACTGATGGAATTTCTTCTTCTTCAGAGAAACCTAATTTCTGTGCATAAGGCCCACCCAGGTTATTTAGGTTAATCTCCTTTAAAGTCAACTGATTGTAAATGCTAATCATACCTACAGGATAACTTTGCAGCAACACCTAGCTTATTGTTTGATTGGATAACTGAGGACTATAGCCTAGCCAAGTTGATACATAAAACTAACTATTCATAGTCCACTTCTTGTCAACTTGGTACTGACACATATCTTTTTAAACCATACTTAAACTCCAAATAAAGACAGTAACAAAGTCATATTTCTGTCTAACATGATGCAACTACCCTACATATATTGAAAATACACTAACTCTTTTCCCAGAAAAGGATGCAAAGTCCTTCAGCAACATTCCTTATTCTCCACAATATCCCATAACTTAAATACTCTGATTTAATCTATTATTAATGTACCATATGTTAGATGATAAGGAAATCAGAGGGAAATTTTTGCTTAATACATATACTCACACATTTATAGCAAAATAAAGAAGAAATACCCATAATCGTTATAGTTCTTATTTTTGCAAAATGTTAGGTGGTTATAGGCTGGTTGGGGTTACCCAAACCTTCATTCCTGAAGTGTCTGGGCCATTAGAAGTCCTGCCTTCATTTAGTTATCATAGTTTTCCTATGTCTTTAATCATAGGATATCATAATACTAAAAGACATTCCAATGAATCTTCTATATTCCAAATGTACTCTTCCTTACCTGTATTTTGTAGTGGCAACCCAATTTCTCCCACTTAGGATCAAGTACCCCTGCCAGTACAGTAACTCACTTCTTACCCAATTGATTCAGCGGCATGAGGAGCCCAAAGTGACCAGAAGGCCATCTCAGCTTTCAGTTCAACAGAATCTTTGTTGTGTGCACTGATAAAAACATTATTTCCTTTGGTACTAAGACCTCTAGACCAGTAGAGCATGTCAATGAGGCAAACCTTTTATTTTATTAAAAATAAACATAAATATTATAGATTATTTATAAAATATAGATTAAATACAATATAAATTATTAATATTGCTTCTCCAGATTCCCTTTAGTTTTTCTTATCATGATGCATCTACTTCTATTCTTTTACTTTTTACTTATTTTACATAAAGCATCTTTCTTCTAGTTAGTCTGGAATTGAATCTACAATTTTACATTCAATATTGCAATCCAAGCCATTTAATTTAGATGTTTAAGCCATTTATATTTAATGTTATTACTGATACAGTTTCATTTAAAACAGTCCTCTTGCCATATGCTTTTGTTGTAGTCTAATTTTTCTTTACTTCTCTTTTTCTTTTTTTCTGCCTTCTTTCATATTGAGGAATTTTAGAATTCCATGTTATATCCTTTATTAGCTCATTTGCTATAAATGTTTGTAGTTGCTTTAGGGTTTATAGTGTGTACCTTTAACTTGTCACAGTCTATCTTTTTCAAGTAATATTACACCTCTTCATATATAGTTTAAGAAACTTAAGACAGTATACACCAATTTATCCTTTTCCAGTCTTTGGATTCTTATTGTTATACATTTTATTTCTACTTATGCTATAGATTACACAATGAATTTTTATTTTTGTTTTAGATAGGCAATTTAAAAAATTTTAATCACATAGTTACTATTTAATACTCTATAATTTTTGGTATATCTAGATTTCTTTCTAGTACTATTTCCCTCTGAGGGAATTTCTTTAATATTTTTTTGAAATGCAGGTCTGCTGATGATGCATTCTCCAACATTCTCATATCTGAAATAGTCGCTCTTTCACTATCATTTTTGAAGAACATTTTATTGGGTATAGGATTCTAGGCTAACAGTTTTTCATTCAGTACTCTTGAAATGTTGCTCTCCTGTTTTTTGGCTTCAGTTACTTCCAAGGAGAAGTTTTTTATCTTTGTATTCTCTATTCTTTTGTATATAAGGTGACATTTCTTCTGGCCGCTTTTAAGATTTTCTCTTTATCACTGGTTTTAAGCAACTTAATTGATCCTTTAAGCCTCACTTTTAAGTTTCTGGATCTTATTTCCTCCCTACTATTGAGACAAATCCCTTCTCTTACACCACTATTGTCTGATGAATTATGAGGTTTTTCTACACTGCTGGTGGTGATATGAACTATTTCCAGTCCTGTGAAAGTTCTGAGTACTGTTTGCTAAAGTCTTTTTGTGCATCTCTTTCCTCAGTCTATGTTACTTTCCTTACATGTATGAGGTATTCATATGTAGGTATTCACACTGACATATGTAAGTGTGTGCATGTATGAGGTATTCAGTACTCAGCTGAAAACATGATAAGGATAAGGAGTTCTTATCATGATAAATTCTTATCATGATAAGGAGTTGTCTGCAGAACTCCAAAGTTTTCTTTGTTCATCTTTCTTCTCTCTAGTACCCTGTACTGTAAAATATACCTCTCTTGGCTTCCCCACACTCCCAGCTTTGTATCATCTACTTTAGGAAAACTTCAAAGTTCCAACTTGGATCACTTACCTTATGCCCAAGCCTGGAAAACGTATACAGGCTGAGCTGGGACAGTTGCAGGGTTCACTTCTTTTGCTTCCTGTTTCCCATGGATAAATGTCCTTTGACTGATATTCAATATCTTAAGAATCATAATTTCATATCCTTTGCTGAACTTTTAGTTGTTTCAGGTAAGAGGATAAGTATGTTTCCTGTTCCTCTGTCTTGGTCAGAGCTGAATTTTCTATAAGTAACTTTTAAAAGATATATTTTCAATGTTATTTTAGAAAAAAAACCATAGATTTGTTAAAAAAATATAATAATGATTTCTACTGTTTTCCATTATATGGAGTTGGCATACATTAATTAGCAGCCTTGATTTGGGAGTAATTTTTGATATTTTTAACAATAATTTGGTTTATATTTTCTCATGTACATAATTGCTAATTTGTCTAACTTTTCCTAATGGAAAGTTTCTAAAAGTGTAATTGCAGAACAAATTTTAAGACTTTTAACACATATTACTATATTGCTCAACTTGGTCAAGCTTCTGGTGATTTGTGAAGAATGAATAAAATAGTTATATTTGTGTTTGAGAAAGAAGAAGCTCACAGTTGTGTGAACAGCTGTTGATGTTTGAGAGGAGGGGAGGCTAGAAACAAGAATTCCAGTTAGAAAACCAAACAGCATGACAATGATGAGCGTCTGAATTAAAGTATTGCTATAAGAATCAAGAAAGGGGGGAGGGATTTCAGAAATATTTCTAAAGCACAATCCACAGGTTCTGAAATTAATTGGCTGTTGGAAATCTTTGCATAATTTGGTCATGGACTGAAACAGGAAATTCCTAAGGCAAGGAAGTTTTGTACATGGAGAGGGTAATGTGTTACTCAATTAATTAATTTGTATTAAATTGCATAGGAACCGCCTATGGGACGTTCAAGGAATTATGGTTAATATAAAGTCAGTTTAGTTAAGAGATTTGAACTTGAGACATTGATTTCAGTATCTACATGATTTAAGAAAATACATAGTAGTGGGAATCAATCATGGATACTCAACCTATAAATTTCATTTCCTAGGTAAAAATGTCTAGAGTGAGAAGTGAAAAAGGCCAAGGAAGGAATTAAAATCATGCATACATTTTGAGAATGAGTAGAATAAAATAATGCTAAGAGAATACATGAAGAGATTGTTAGAAATGTAAAGGCGAGACTGGCATGCAAAATCCAAGGAATTGGGAAAAAAAAAAAAAACTGAAAAGGGAGAAATTGTTCACAATATAATAATGGCATACTGGCTCAGAGAAGTAAGTACTAAGAAATATCTGGGCACTGGGCAATTATTTTAGCAAAAGTAGCATTAGATAATTTGGGATGTCATCTGGCTATAGGAGTGGATGGCAAGAACTGTAAGATCCAGAATTTATTAGAAGCATGAGGCAAAAATCAAAAAGATGAAGTAGCTTTATGCCTATCAGATCCTTGTGTCTAGCATGCCAGTCTTGGTCCTGGTGAACTAGAATAAACTTTGTCCCGGTCAGATAGGCTGGTAGCATTAGGGCTGATACTGGAGTTAGATTTAGGGTTGAATGTTCAATATAAGAATTAATTTGACATATATACACTACCAAACATAAAATAGATAGCTAGTGGGAAGCAACTGCATAGCACAGGGAGATCAGCTTGGTGGTTTGTGACCACCTAGATGGGTGGGATAGGGAGGGTGGGAGGGAGTGAGACGCAAGAGGGAAGAGATATGGGAACATATGTATATGTATAACTGATTCACTTTACTATAAAGCAGAAACTAACACACCATTGTAAAGCAATTATACTCCAATAAAGATGTTAAAAACAAAAAAGTATTAATTTGATTGCAACAAACAGTGCTAACATGTATTTGTTGATTTTAATTGGTACGAAGCTGAAATATACAAAAATGTAAATGAGTCATCTTAAAGCTGCAGAGTCTGAAATACCTAACACTAGATTGAATTCAGATAGTATTTACTGAATATTAAAAAAATGAAAAACATAAACAACAACAACAAAAGTCAGGGACTGGTGAGGCAGAGTGAAGTGAGGGGAAAAAAATGGTCTCAGTAATTCTGAACATTTACTGACTACAATCCATGTAATGAAGGAGAGTTATTTATAATTAATGAATATATATGATTCTTTTTTCCTTTTTTGGCATAATAGACACTGTATCAAGTAAAGAAATGGATGGGTAGGAGATAAACAACTATCAGAGAGGTTTTCACTAATTAGAGAGATTAGAGTGGCTTTCGGGAGGGGGCAGCCAGTTGCCTGATCTTATTATCAGTTCTGCAGATGATGTTCTAATAGTTAATTTTTGTTACTATTTTAGACATGTCACCACAAAATGTGGATTCTAATGCAGTTACATGCCACACCTCAAACACATTTGTACACTAGGAATTCCCTAATGATTAACGTTATTTCCAAGATTTCCAACAGAACTAATAATAATTAGCCAACTATAGCCTGAAATGCAGATAAACCATCAACTTTCCCCTTCCCAATTCATTTCCTTCTTTTGTTAAATAGCACAATGAAACATTGTCTTCTGTTTGTGACATCACAGTCACTCCCATAGTAACTGGCATTTCTTTCTATCACTTCACTATGGGAATAATCAGACAGCAGATATGAATTCTTGAAGGAGAAAGAACATATTTATATATAAATACACTAACAACCAGCAATTTCTAGGAGACAAAAATAGAGAAGAATAGGAATACCTCATAGATAAGTGTTTCTTTTTAAATGTTAATTTTTTCTGACTGTAAACTTCATCTTTTAAACCCTTTCTCCCATTATTATCATCATACCTTGAGTGCTCACAGCTGAACACAGGTTCACTGTGACCTTTCTGAAATCACAAGTCATCCTTTCTCTTTGTCACTGTGATAATGGAATGGATCAGATTCTTCCTGCAGACATTATAATGGAGTTCAACTGTCTATGGCATACACTAATAAAAAATGTTAAACCTTTCTCGTTTCCACCATGTGCCTCAACAGCACACAGCAGATGCCCTGCCTGGAGAAGCCCATGTGGCAGGCTGGTATCAGTGATATTTTCTCTAATGTCAAGGGAGACTGCTGTATGGAAAGGATGTTGTGGGTGCCATTTGGAGGCTTAAGTACAAGTGCATCGAGTAAGAGCCACTTTATCTGTCTGCCTGTCTGCCCCTCCGTAGTGCCAGCTAGTCTCTCATTGGCAGACAAGTAGGTCTTTCTGTTGTATGATTTCAGGGACACTGGAAGCCCTTTCATTACCCTCCACACCCCTCACCTCCACACATACACTATCTTTCTATGCCCTCACAGTTGTCTGATGTTCCTTTAACAGTCTGGAAAATTTTTTTCTGAAACGGAAACATAATGATAAGATGCAAACATTGCAGGCAGGGATGCATGCTGACTTAAATCTTCATTATACAGATATCAGTATAAATCATGGGTGTTACTTCTGTTTCTCAAAGAAAAATGCAGTGTGGGCTATGCACCATTATGAGAATGGGGAAGCTAAAGTGGGGTGAGGTGGGGAGAGACAAAAATATTCTTTTAAATTTCATACCTACAGCCACTAAGTTACACTTCTGTTGGCTCACTATCACACACTATTACTCACTGTCTGTATTATTTAGGCATTTAAGGCTTGTGAGAAAATGAACACCGTTAATGAAGGGAACCAAAAGAAGTAAACAGACTCTACTAGGCATGAAATCAACCCCTACAGATATTATATAAGTTACAGTTTACTTAACTGAGCCAAAGGGATACATGTTTAGCAAAGGATAATAAGTTATATAAAGCAGGATGATGATAATGATGATGAGAATGATTAGGTGTGTCTGCTTTTCCTGGTCTCTTCTAGTTCCTCAAAGGAGACCCTACATGCAGAGGCTAGTGGCAATAAGATGGTCTAGACTTTTGATACCATAACCTTATCCCCCAGAAATTACAACAAACTAATAGATCTTCCAAATTTCTCTGGATGAAAAACATATATCCAGAATCCTGATCTGGGTTAATTTTATTATTATTATTCCTATTATTATTATTATTATTATTATTATTCCTCTTTCTCCATATTGTTGTATTATGATAGGTTATATAACAATGGCTAGCATCTAGTCCAATCCCATCATAACTGTGTGTTCAGGTGACCAGAATATGGGTACATGCTGCCTTTTTCTTTCAAATCACAAAAGCCCAAGAGGGATTATCCTGGCATGCCTGGTCATGGCTTATCAACTACACTGTAGTTTAGTTTCTTCTTTAGGGACAGACTCAAACTGCATGTATGCTTGCCAAGTGGAAATTATGTGAATAATTTTACCTAAGGTCCCACTATTGGCAAAATAGTATGGATAGCTAAGGTGTTTGCATTAGTTTTGCCGGTGTTTCTGGAAATTGGCATAGACAAATCCCATAAGACTCAAATGTTTACACTCCTTCTTCTCTCTGGCTGTGTCATTGAATTAATACATTGAGATACTGCTGCTTTAAGATTATATCCCCCAAGTGTTCAACTAAACAAATAGTACAGCTTATTTTGGAGTTGGCAAAGAGCTTGGAAGCTAAACCCTGCAGTGATTAACACACAGGTTTTACAGTAAAAAAGCCTGTATTCAAGCCCCATCCTCAGATGTGTTTTGTAACATACCTATGTCTCAGTTTCCTAATCTTCTCAAAGGAGATCATAATAGAAATGCATAGCATGGATTTTTCATGAAGGTTAAATTAAGTAAGTCACATGAGATAGCTACAACAATGCACGGGGCACAGTAAGCCTTTTGTAAATTTATTGGTCAACCAGGTTATAGAGGGAAGCTGAGACTGTTGAATGCTAAACAAAAATAAGTTCTTTGAAAACAAAGACTTTAATGTCCCCTCCAAATACACATACAGACACATGCACCCCAGAACGTAGTTCAGTGCCTAAAATAAAACTGGGACATATGAGAGAATTCTATAGTGTCTGTGATCCGTATAACTGGTTTATCTATCTCAGGACTGATAACTGAGCCTTTTGCTTGGAACTCTTGTTGAACAACTTTTCTAGGACAATAGGCAGATGAATTATCACACTCCTAAAGATAAAAACTAAGACACTTCATAACAATATTCAAATTGGCTCTGGTTTCCTGCCAGTGCATTTTCTGGTACATTGGATGAAGATTTGATTGCTGGCTGGCAACTACACTGACTTGATGCGTGATCCTTGAGGTTTTAATTGCTTTGATCACATTCTTGTCTCACTGAAAAGTGCAGTTGTTGGTAATCACTCCTTCCCTCATTACTGCCAACTGGCTTTAGCCTGCTGTACTTCTTTCTTTTATTGCTCCTCACTCTAAGTTTTCACACCAGTCTAAAAACAGTCTAAGAACCTTGACATACAAATCTTGGCCATCAAGAAGATCTCTCACTGGAATAATACATTACTTTGCAGTTTACTATAAAATAAACTCAATAATTAATTACCTTTCTCTACTTTTATCATTCATATGGAGTCAAGTCTCTATTATATATCTGGTGAGAACAAAAAGATATGATATTTATATTAATCTGGGCTATCATTTACCTTTTGATTCATTGATTGATACATGTACCCATCTAACGTCTTCATTGAATGCTTAATATGTGCAAGGTACAGTCCAAGATCCTGGGAATACAATAATGAAAAAAAAAATGCAACACTTGATCTCATAGAACACATTCTAATAAGACAGAAAAACATTATCAACTACACAAACCAATGAAAAACTGTAACAGCTATAGTGCTCTAAAGTTGAAGTACATGGTTCCATGACTGGTAGGATTTGATTCAGCCTGGGAAGTTAGGGACCTCTTCCTGAAGAAATGGCTACTGAACTATGAGAGTAATGACTGATGATAGTGAAAAACATTTCAAGCTGGAGGCAGAGAAAGTTCCACACTGTCAATATTCAAGGGAGGTTTGATCACAGAGTCTGTAAGGAACAAAGAGAAGAGATTGGAATGACTGAAACAGAAATAGTGGGGTAGATTAAACAATAAGATAAAGACAAAGAGGTAGGTAGGAGTTAGATCATATCTAATCTTGAATGCCAAGTTAAGAAATAGGAAGTAGAATTTAAGAACAATGAGATTTGAATGATTTTAAGCTGAAAAAATATATGAATCAAACTTGCATTTTGAAAATAACACTGGTTAGAATATGGAAAATAGATAAAAAGAGAAGAGAAGAGATAAAGCTGGATGAATACAATGGCTATCATCAGAATTCTATAAAGAAAATATGACAACCTGGACAAAATTGTAGATGTGGATATGAAAAGAAACAGATAGGATAAAAAGATATTTAGACATTGATATGAATAACACTTGGAATTAAACATGCATACTTAGTGTCAGGGTGATTCCTCGTTTCCAGATTGCATACATTAGATATATGATAAGGCCTTGTGCAAAGATAAGAAACATGTAAGAGGATTACATCAAATTTAATTTTAAAGATATTGAGATTTAAGTATTTGAAATATTTAGGAGGAGATGTCAGGTGAGCAGATGGCTAAACACATGTGAAGTTCAGAGATCTCTCACCTGAATGTGTGTATTTGTGAGTTATCTTCTTATAATTGGTAACTCAAGAAGTAGGAGTGAATAAAGTTGTTGAGGCAGGGAGTCTGAGTGATAAGAGAAGTGGGAAGAGGACTCATTTTTCAAAGTTTGAAAAATATTTTTTACCATGAATGACAGGGCTCCCCAATAAATTGATGATTCAATTTATAGGATAGCCTAAAACTGAATTAGATGCAGAACTGGGAAACTGGATAAAAGATACATGAGAATTTGAGAACATAGATTTTCTAGTAGCTACAGTCATTTATTCTTACTATAGATATATCTATATATGTATAAATATATAGATTGACACTTTAATAATTACCTCTTGACTTTTATCTGAAGATCAAAATAGTAACCGATTATATGTGTTAATTTTACACCTTTTCTGCCAGGAAATAGTGCTATCATTCATATCATATCATTCATATCATAGTGCTATCATTTATAATGTTGCTCAATGTCCCTGATATGAAGTCTTCAGTGATAAATTTTCTCCATAGCTTTTGTTTTCACCTAATCCAAAATGTTTCTGAGAAGATAACTCTCCCTGCTATCCAATAATCAGGTCATTCTTCCCCTCAAGCTAAACCCTTAGTATCTTTTTTAAGTGTAAATATCTTTTCTTTGGCCTCAAAGCTCTTTCCTGCTTTGCTCATGTATGTATTTTTGACCCTCAGATATCTAGGCTCCCCACTACCGCACTATCTTTGTTGCCTTCAAATCAACTTAATTATGTAAGTCAGCAGTCCCCAACCTTTTTGGCACCAGGGACCAGTTTCGTGGAGACAATTTTTCCTCGGATGGTTGGGGGAGGGGATGGTTCAGCGGTAATGCAAGCGATGGCAAAGGATGGAGAGCAGCAGATGAAGCTTTGCTTGCTCCCCACCGCTCATGTCCTGCTGTGCTGCCCAGTTTCCAACAGGTCGTGGACCAGTACTGGTTCACAGCCCAGAGGTTGTGGACCGCTGATGTAGGTCATTCTTTTCTTTCTTTTTCTAGCTTCTGTCACTTCCTTGCATCTTCTCACATCTTATCCATTGGGCATTCTTACAACTCATATCTCCCTATTTTCATTACTGTTTTTTAAAGGTGAGATCTTCCTCCAGGGGTTGAGAGTTACACCCAAGGCTCTGAAGATAAACATGTGAGCAATATGAAAACTAAACTGATTAGTTAGTTCAATGTTTTGTGGGAATACATATAAATAGGCAAACATAAATGTTCCTGCCCTCCAGTTTTCTTATAATTTACCTTAAGTGTAGAGTATCTTTCATCCCTGTTTTCCCCTTTCCAATTTGTAAACCAACTCACAACTAAGATTTGTATGGAAGGCAGTATGGTTAAGACAATTAAAAAGTGCTATTTAAGGGAAGTCCAACCTCTCCTTCTTACATCACTTTTGAAAGTTCTAGTCAATCACTTCCCCTTACCTTTTTGATAAATCAATACTATAATAATGCCAATATATTATTATAGGCTTTTTTGTCAATGGTCATAAAATCAATAGATTTTTGTTGCACTAATTTGTTGCTTTGAACCTTTGTATGTATTTGAACTCACCATATGACATGTGTGAATCCCACCCCCTCTTCAAAATCTGGGGCAATGTCTTCTTTCTCCTTTGATACTCAGCACTAGGAAAGGTTAATACATTAGTCCTCCAAACCATTTTTAATGAATAGTATTTGAGTAAAAATGAATTCTACTCTAACATTTTAATATGGAAGTTATACCTATCTGTCTGTAGTCAAGATATGATATGGTTTGATGTCCCTCAATTCAAACAAAATAAATTATTAACTCAACACTCTTGCATCTCACAGTGTAAAGGAAAGAGGAGGCATGGATGGAGGTAGCTGTATTACAGGTTTCCTCTGATATCCAAAATTAAAATGTTCCTATGAAATCTTTCATAAGCCAAAATGTCCTAAAGTGGAGAAGCAATTACCTCAGGATAGATCTTGCTAACGGAGGCAAAAAATAAACCGAGATTAAGCACATATGCTACCAGAGATAGTTCAAAGCTATGGCTGCTTGATGAGAGATGCTGAGTGTGGTTCCCAGGGAAAGAGCTTGGCTGTGCCACTTTCACTCTTTGGGTACCCACTATCTCTATAATGTGCAAAAACAACAGCTAAATAATTTTTGTGTTTTGCCTGTTTTTCATAAGAGAAAATCTTCTCCCGATTTCTGTCAGTCAGTGAAAACAGGTATTAATGTAAGTCTTTTGTAAAAGTGAAGTGACATAAAGCAAACTCTTGAAGAGTGGGGAATACCTGTATAGGCTAGCAGTTTGCCTTGGGCAAGTAATTCATTCACGGGGGTGGTACATTTCACTGGAGGACTTTAAAAGTTTTCTGATGGGAACTGGAGCATTTTCAAGGTGAAAAAATATACAGGTATAGAGAGTGGAAAGAATGCATTTTGTCCAAAAATGTTATGAGTGCAGGAGATTGTGGCTATGCTGATAAATACACAAGTATGAGGTTGTGAGGCTGGTTTAGGACATTAATAGAATGACCCTTATCCTGGGATATCCAAAATACTTAATAGCTCTGATTATTAATAGCAACCTTCAATCTCTCAGAAGTACCTTTTTTTTTTTTTTTTTTTTTTTTTCTGTCCATGCCCTGCAGCACGTGGGATCTTAGTTCCCTCACCAGGGATTGAACCCGTGCCCTCTAAAGTGGAAGTGTGTAGTCTTAATCACTGGACTGCCAGGGAAGTCCCCAAAAGTACCTGGTTTTGATAGCAGAATATATGATTTTCTTGTACATAAGGAGCTGTGACAGTGTTATGTAGATCAATGCTTTCCATAGTGCATCCAACAGAATACAAGTACTGAAAAATGTTAATAGGGACTCTGAACAAAAGGCTTCTATAAACTGTTGTGAGAATATTGTATATGACTTACATCCTTCTTAAATATTTGCAATACATGCTTACAAGTCCTGTAGTGTAGATACTTATTTAAATATTTTAACAATTTTTGACCACAGAAACCTTTTTATCACAGGACACAAAGTCACATCAAAAAAGTGAGAGGGCTTCCCTGGTGGCGCAGTGGTTGAGAGTCCGCCTGCCGATGCAGGGGACGCGGGTTCGTGCCCTGGTCCGGGAGGGTCCCACGTGCCGCGGAGCGACTGGGCCCGTGAGCCGTGGCCGCTGGGCCTGCGCGTCCGGAGCCTGTGCTCCGCGGCGGGAGAGGCCACAGCGGTGAGAGGCCCGCATACCAAAAAAAAAAAAAAAAAAAAAAAGTGAGAATGATTGTCTATTGATTGGAAAAGGGTTATAGGATAAGTGTTCATGCTGTAGGGACATTAATCTTTAGCAATTTGTGTTAGTAGGTGACAAACACTGGAGGTGGCAAGATAAATTATGTTTTAACTATTTTTGCTTAACCCAGGATGACAGATTGTATTTTCCAAAAATGGATGCAATAACATCTTACATTGCACATGGTCTTCCAGAACCTTACTGCTCCCCCACCAAAAGGTGGAGACTACATATCTTCCCCTTGAAACTGAGTCAACTTTTGTGGCTGTCTCAAGCAATAAGATGCCACACAAGTTAGGGCATATGACTTCCTAATATGACTTCTCTTAGGGCCTAAGAGAGGATAGAAATCCTACCCAGCTCTTTCTCAGGATTTGCATTTTTGGATCCCTGAGCCACTCTTTATGAGGTCCAGCTACGCTGAATGTGTCATGCTTGAGAGACCACATAGCAATAAGAAGAGATGCCAGAGGCTCCCAGGTTGTTCCTTTGCCAGGCATCTGAGTCTTCCCAGATCAGATACCAAACACGTGAGTAAAGAAGACTGGAGGTGACTCCAGCCCCAGCCACTGATTACAACTTCATAAGACGCCTAAGTAAGAACTACCTAACTGATCTCAGTCAGCCACCCCCTAAAACTGTTAGAGATAATAATGAATGACTGGTTTGGTTTAATGTCACAATGCTTGGCATGGTCTGTTACGAGGTATTCTATGGCTGGAACATCTTTATTTATAGCAATTTTCAAAAAAATCATAGAACATAATAAAATTTAAAAATAAAAGTAGTGTAAACAAGAAAGTAAAAGTAGAAAGATAAAATGAAGGTAAATGTGAGGTCAGTCCATAACACATGATGTAATTTCCTTAAATTGGTTAGAGGTGTTCCCGAATTTGGTTATAAACTTACTAACAGCCATAGCCAACTTGATCTCTTACATCATCGGCACTGGTCAAGGGGTTAGGTGGAGTCTCATGTTAGAGAAATGTCCTTTAAAAGGGGAATGGGAAGAATGGGCAATGAGCACAAAACGGGGGATATCAAAGTCAACAGCAGACAGGAATACTCAGAGTTTGAAATAGGAGCACAGCAAGGTAAGCAAATAATATTGGATAAGAAAAAATATATATAAAGGAAGATTTTTAAATAGCATTGATTTAACTTGACAAAAGAGAATAAAGAATAGAATATAATTCTGGGACTTCGAGCCCAGGTAACTAAGAGAATGGTGCTCTATTAAGAAAAGGTGGAAAACAGAAAGACAAATGCTTACAAGAACAATCTTATTTAAAATTTTGCAGAGGGTCGGACATTTGGACAGTAATATGCAACTCAGAAAGTAGACTGAAAGGGGGGGGATGGGATGCAGAAAGTTAGTCAAATTGTAAAAAGTTCTAAGGTTTGTTAGTTGTTTCCATGACAGTAACAGTTGAAGACATGACAATCAATGATATTATCTGGGGAAAGTGTTTGGGGAGAGAAAAAAAAAAAAAAATAGAGAATGCAAACTCTCAAGGAAGCATGGGTGAGCATGCTACAGAAGAAGATGGACAAAGGAGGAAAAACCATGGAATTAAAAGTTGCACTGTTACTTAATCGTTACTCCAGATTGCCAACTTCTTTTTGATGAAGGAGGAGGAGAGAAGTAACGGAAAAGTTAAAAGGCATGACAAAGAAGGGAAAGGAAAAATGATGAAGAAGAGAAGCAGTAGAAGAGCCTTAATCAGACTATGAAATATTGACCTCTCCAAATCCTCCAGCTGATTCAGAACTTGGAAAAAAAATTGATTAGGGTTTTGGGGGTGCAGTGAGGGACACCCCTTCTAATGCTCACTGGAGCCAAAAAAGGACAGTCTCACTATATAGCCTTGGGTTGCGTTAATCAAGCTGGCTCCATAACCAAGATGCTGGCTGTGCCACTCTGATCCCTTAATGTGCAGGCAGCACAAACCCATTTACTTGTTTGATTTTGCTCCTTTTTGGTAAATAATTTATATAGTTTTGCATTAGCTCAATTTGCAAAAATTGAGCAAACAGTGCAATTTTCTGTAGTTATGCCAGTGCAAGACAGAAGTAAAGTCTGGCTGAGAGAGATTTCATCTGAACTGAAAAGGCATTTGGTGGAAATGGAGCATGAGAAGAAAATGAAGATCTGTTTAAATTGGCTCTGGCCAAAGTGAGAAAGAATAGAACATAATTCAACTAACACTCTAACTGAACTAAAAGTCTTTGTTTTCCCTCTTCTCTAAAAGTTGTCAGGTGGGCATACATACACTACACATATGGTGTTATGCCTGCCCTCCCAGAGAAGAAACAGACACTATTGTAATGGCTGCCAATGTGATTTCCTCACTCATAAACACATATACTACTTCTTCGACTGAACTCCTTTATTCTTCATGCTGACCCTCTATTTTGCACATCTCATTCATTTACTATCCCAAAATATCCTATAGGAACAAAACCAGGAAATTAAAGATGGAAGTTCATTTTGTCAAGGGCCAACCAAGTGCATGGCTTTGGCTAGAAATCAGTGATGAAATTTGGAAAGCTGGAGAGAGATGTAATTGTTTACAACTTTTGGTGTGGGGCATTAGGGGATGCATTTCCACATCCTTGTCAATCTATGAATTGTGAAAAATGGTTATGACTAGACCTTTTAGTCTTAATTGAAATGTCTATTTGAAATGTGGTCTAGATAGGGATGGTTTGTTTCTATAAATTAAGGAATGAAGAGGAGACTCCCCATTTCTCTGTTAATTTGATCTCTTTAAGCAACAGGTCTGGTTGAATCTAATCCCAAATTAGTCTTTTTCCTTGTTTATTTTAACTTACATAGTCTGATCCAACTGGGTCCTGTCAATATCTAGCTATGGCTTTGACAGAATCACTTGTTATCTTGATGCCTCTATCTCCTTATCTTTAAATTAATGTGCTATATTATATGACCTCTAAGCTCCCTGGCCACTAAAGAAATTTTTATCAGAATCTCATTGTAAACATTTCAATTAAATATAGATATTATTTTCTATATATTTAAAGGTAAAGTGACAATAATCACTTTTTATGTAAGTCTTAAGTGAAAAGATAACTTTGCAGTCTGGAAATGAAGGAATGGTTTCCCTTTCTGAACACTCAGATAAAGGGTTAACCTGAACTTTTGTAAATGGGTAAACTCCATTAAATTCCATTCCATATCTATTTATTTTTGTGGAATCATATAATTATTATTTTGTATAATATGTATGCATATTAATTATACAGTATTGCTGTAATGGGCATATTATGTTTTATCCTGCTCAGCATTAATCACTTCTTTGCTTTTAACAACCACTCAGTTTTCCTTTGTGATGCCATCTTACCCTAAGTCCACAGGATTCTACTGAGACTGTCAATTATCATGCCCCACTTTCTTAAAACATGGGTTCATCCAGGTTTATCAATCACATAGACTATTCCTCTGGTTTTAGGTATATTAAACTAATCAGTTAGTCTAATCAGAAGCTTATCTGAGGTTTGATGTATCAGTTCTGAGGGAGGAAAAGTCCCTTTTCCATCTGGATAATAACACATAAGAATGTAAGCATCAAAGTACCAGAGGCTGTATTTTTAGTCATGTTGGGAAACCAGCCTGAGAATAAAATGAACATAATGAGAGGTCAGGGATGGAGTTGGAGGAAGTGAGAGCAAGAGAGAAGGAGAACAGCAATGACCTGATTTGGATCTGACTATGCACACAGTTTAATTACTGCCCTTGGACTTCCCAGATACATAAACCAATATAATGTTCATTGTAGAGGATGATATTACTGTTCAACTTACTCCTTCCCTTGCTACCACCTCCATGGGAGGTGTATACTCCCCTCTACTTTGAGGTTGAATTCTTCCCCGTGACTTGCTTTGCCAATGGGATGCTAAAAAATGTGATGTTAAACAGAAGCTTAAAATGTATTTGTCCCATTGAGCTTATCCTCTAGTGCCCCTTTCATCTCCATGAAAAGTGCTACTTGTCTTCAGCCTGAGCTTCCTAATTTATATTCATGGAATGGACATGACCCATAGCAAGAAGCCAGCCCTAGCTATATCTGCATCTTAACGCTCAGCTGTTCAATGAGATCAGCCCACCAACTAACTCTTGAAAGAAAATAAATGATTGTTACTTCAAGCCACTGAGTTTTGGGGGTAGTTTGTTAGACCAATAGCTCAATACATCTTCTTTAAAAAATATAACCTAGTTTGAATTAGGAATCTGTTCCTTGCTACTGAATGAATTTTGACTAATATGGAAATGTTCATTTCTTTAAAATTGTAATCTGAGCTTTTATAATTGGGAAAATTCCAGGATCTGTTTCACTTTGCAATGTTAGATGCAATAAATAGGAGAAAGGTAAAAAGAACTGAAGAATAAACAATGAGAGAATAGGAAGTATTGAGAAAATAAGAGAGAAGTGGGAATGAGATAAGAGAATGATGAGCAGTAGCAAATCAGTACTTCTAGCTACAGACTCCAATTTTCTAAAACTCACACCATAAACTTAAATATGATTAGAAATTATTAATTTTCCACCCACCCCACCTGTGCAAAGAATAAAATGAAATATTAAATTTAATGTAAAACAAACAAAGCAAAAAACACTCAGAAGAAAAATTGGAATAATATGGAACAATACACAGGTATTGTCTGTAATATCATTTTCATCAAAATAGAGTGCTTTTGCCTTTCTTTACTTTGTTTACTGCATCTTCTCAATGGTCATAATAGTTAACTGCCACACAACCAAGTAGATTATAGAGTGGCCCATGGAATTTAATTGTTAATTAAGATCAGTGAAATAACCAACATGACAGCAGAATTGTTTTAAACAGAGAAAGTGACAATCTCATTGATTTTTTGCTGGTCAGCCTCTGAATAATTAATATGATGTCCATACAAAGTGACTTTTTTTTTTTTTTAATTTGTAGGTGTCTGAGTCAAGAGTAGGCAAAACCAAACCTAGTATAGAGACTATTCTGCATCTTCAAGAGATTCTAGACTTTGAGCTGGATCAGAGGAAAGCCTGCAGGAAAAACTTATCAATTCATATTTAATACTCAGAGAGGTGATTCAGGGAAGTCATCCATGCTATTTAACCAATATGTCTGCTATCCTCCTAGAAACATGGCAAGTCTGCACTTTCTTGTACCCCTAAAGCCAGGCCAGGCCATGTGCCTTACATTGGCTAATAAAATATTAGCAGAAGTTAAATGTTACTTCCAGGCAAAAGCCTTTGCAATCTATGTGTGACTTGCTATCTACTTGTACCCTTACAGATGACTAGTAATGTTCAAAATCATGAAGTCTCCAGTGGCGCCTGATTGAAGATGACATGGAACAGAAAACCCTGCTGACCATAGATGGAGACATAGCATGAGTAAGAAATAAAGTTTTGATTCGATGAGCCATTGAAATTATGGGGTTGTTTGTTAGTGCAATATCATCAAGCCCTGAATGATATATGGGGATCCTAATATCTCAGCAGAAAAGCAGTAATATGAGCTAGAATGTCTTAGATATATTCTACACTGAATGTTATCTCTTTTCAGTAGTCAGTTCTTTGAATGGTCTAGAGAAATTGAGAAATTAACTAATCTTAACCATTTTACATGTAGTCATAGAAAACTTATTCCTTTCTTGTTCTTCTTTTTTAAAATAAATTTTAACCTTGGAACCCTTTCTTTGTAATGTATGTGTATGGTTGTGTGGATGAAAAGAGGTGACAGAAGATGAGGCTTTCTTCATTTTAGTTATTCCTGCTATTTTCCCTTATTACTGGTGTTTTTCCTTCACCTCCTCCTTGGACAGCAGAGAAACAACACTACAAAAAGCAACCTTTCACACTTAAAAGAAAGCCAATGTCTTGTCCTGGGTGTGTTGTCAGGAAAAAAATAAGCTGTGTCTCTCCAATAACTGTGAAATTCCTTTGCCCCTAGAGAGGGCTGCTTCCTGTATCTTGGCCAAGTCATGACTTTCTTTCTTTATAAATGCAGCCAGTGTGATCTCCAAAGAAATAAATGATGAACAAGGTGCAGGCTATTTATAGTCTGGCTAGGAAAAACAATTTCACTTAACAAGGATGTCAGTTAAAATAATTAATGTAGATCAAGTGGACATGTGAATAGAGGAGGCTGTTGGAAAGTGATTAAATAGACAGCCTGATCCAGGAAGAAGTATACCACTCAGATACTTGAGATTCATTTCTCTCAGTGACCTGGGCATTTATTGGTGAGATGCTCACCCAAGGCTTTTAAAGACCAGGGCAATGCTTTTCCAAATTTCATTAAATGCAGCATACACACACACATTGAACAAAGCAGGTGGATTTGTGGTTAAAACTTCTAGTCTAATTCAAATTTGCCTCTCCATTTTAGATCTTTCTTTGAGTTACATTCAGAGATAACAGAGATGTAAGTGAAATGTGTGGTTTTTATTTGGCAACAACTTACTGAGTACCTTCTATTGTTTTCCTTGGTAATGAGCCCTCACACCACATAGATGCTGCCCTTGAATATCATGTTAAAAGGAAAACAAGAGAACAGAGAACTAACACAATGCAATTAAGTGTTATGTGAATCTAAATAAGATTTCACAAGTAAGATATAGCAGCCTGTGTAGGTGTAGTCAGAAAGGAATATATAGAAGAAACTGAGCCTTGAATAAAAGAGTATATACCAGACCTCTTGATGAGCCTGATAAATAAGGCAATGTCAGTACAAGCACACTCAGGTGGTCCTCCACTGGAGGTGAGTCTGGGAGACTCCCATCTAACTCCTAAATTGGCCATCCAAAACCTGGGTGTGACTCAAAACAGCCAAAGCTGAAGTATGTGAAGAGTTTGGAGAATTAGCTTTAGCCTACCAAAGTGCAGTGAACTTGGGTCTCATCTCTCCACACTGGTTTAACTGAATGCTGAAGAAGTCATAATATCATAGCTACCTGATTACAGGGCAGTGGAAATCAGAACACTCAAACTTTTTTGTTTTACAATTTGGCTTTACTCCTATGCACGTATCTCCATAGCAAAATAGAAACAATTATTTCAGAACTATTTATTCTTTAGCATTTGTTATTTCCATCTCTAATGATTATTTAATTTTAGAAAAGAATCTACAGCCTTTTGCAGGAGGTTCTTTGTCAGTTTGGGGGATATGATAGCAGCATGCTCTTCATTTCACATTGGCTAGGTGGTCTGATGAAAAGGACATCCCTTATTCTTAAAGACAAGAATGAATAAAGCAAACACGCAACTCTGCTAAGGAAGCTGAACCAAATAGCACTGAAAGGACTTTACAATGCTGGAATTCTGATTCTTTAATTCATGACTGACACAGTCAAATAATTATCAATAAAGACATGTGTAGAGTTCTTTGTAGACTCCGTAACTGCAGAGAGAGGGAAGTTCCAGAGCTGGTGTGGTACATCTGAGTGAGGATGGAGATCAGACTCACAGCCTGGGAGTCAAACACTCCATCTACACTTCTGTAGTATCATGGGCAAGTTATTTAAATCTCTGCCTCAGCTTTACTGACTACAAATAACATCTATTGTAGCAGATTACACTTAGGTAAAGTAAAACAGTATATACAAGTAAACAAACAATAATAGATGTTTCTTAAATATTAGCTACCTTCCTACTTAGCCTAGAAATCTGTCAAAGAGGGAATTGACTGAGTGTCTTGAAAATCAAGAAAATTGAAGCCATGAAGTTTCTGAGCGCTAATAAACACTCATCTTGACAGGAATCTATCTTGGATCTGGCCTCCAAATTCCTGAATGGAGTGAGTATTTTTATCAAATAACCTCTAATAATTTCAAAGTCTAAACTATCTAATTCTGGTACAATTTCTTGAGCTAAAAAGATTGGCTAACTTACCCAAAGACACAGAAAATAATTACAGTTTTTGAATTAGAAATAAGATCTCTAGACTTTTAATCCAAAATACTTTATCCAAATATAATAAGCACAGGAGAGTTAAAGGCAATTCTATGAATCTAGTCTCTGTCCTCCCTCTCCTGAACTCTTACACTCCGTAGGAGGCTGTCAGATGTGGCCTGTCTACATCAAAGGACATGTTTCTATCTTGAGAAAAGTTTTCTTGATGTGAGGAGAGTTGGAGTTCACCAAGCCCAGCCTCAACAAATGGAAACCCTAGAATCAAAAGTTAAGAACCTGGAACGCCAAGTCTACACTGCCTCAAGCTGAATTGTAATGTGGGTCACACAGCAGGATTTCAAAGTTTAGTGGAAGTTCGATTAGAAAATGAGCAGATTTGGAACAAATGAGGGGGGAACAAAGAAACTGCAATAAGACCTCTAAAGCCCATGTCTGGATGTGTTCGACTGGTTTAAAGAACCACAGAAACAGGCAAATAAACACAGTGATGCTTGTTTCAAGCAGGCTGTTTCCTCTTAAACTAAAGGAGATTGCTTGTTGATGAGAAAACTACGGTTCTAAAATAGGGAAACTGGGGGTGGGGGCTTCAAGATGGTGAAGGAGTAAGACATGGAGATCACCTTCCTCCCCACAAATACATCAGAAATACATTTACATGTGGAACAACTCCTACAGAACACCTACTGAATGCTGGCAGAAGACCTCAGACTTCCCAAAAGTCAAGAAACTCCCAAAGTACCTGGGTAGGATAAAAGACAAAAGGAAAAAAAAGACAAAAGAATAGGGATGTGACCTGCACTTCTGGGAGGGAGCTGTGAAGGAGGAAAAGTTTCCACACATTAGGAAGCCCCTTCACTGGTGGAGACGGGGGGAGTTGGAGTGGGGGGGAAGCTTCAGAGCCACGGTGGAGAGCACAGCAACAGGGGTGCAGATGGCAAAGCGGAGATTCCTGCACAGAGAATTGGTGTTGACCAGCATTCACCAGCCTGAGAGGCTTGTCTGCTCACCTGCCAGGGCAGGTGGCGGCTGGGAGCTCAGGCTCGGGCTTCGGAGGTCAGACCCCAGGGAGAGGACTGGGGTTGGCTGCATGAACACAGCCTGAAGGGGGCTAGTGCACCAAAACTCTTTGGGAGGGAGTCTGGGAAAAAGTCTGGAACTGCCTAAGAGGCAAGAGACAATTGTTTCGGGGTGCTTGAGGAGAAGGGATTCATAGAACCACATAAATGAGCTCCAGAGAGGAGCATGAGCTGCGGCTATCAGCGCAGACACCAGAGACGGGCAAGAGATGCTAAGATTGCTGTTGCAGCCACCAAGAACCTTGTGTGCAAGTACAGGTCATTATCCACACTTCCCCTCCAGGAGCCTGTGCAGCCAGCCACTGCCAGGGTCCCATGATACAGGGACAACTGCCCTGGGAGAGCACACAGCGCGCCTTAGGCTGGTGTGGTGTCACACCAGCCTCTGCCACTGCAGGCTTGCCCTGCATTCCATACCCCTACCTCCCCTGGCCTGAGTGAACCAGAGCGCCCTAATCAGCTGCTCCGTTAAACCATCCTGTCTGGGTTGGGAACAGAGGACCTCAGGTGACCTACATGCAGAGGTGGGGCCAAATCCAAAGCTGAACCCCAGGAGCTCTGTGAACAAAGAAGAGAAATGGAAATTTCTCACAGCAGCCTCAGGAGCAGCGGATTAAATCTTCACAATCAACTTGAAGTACCCGGCATCTCTGGAATACCTGAATAGACAATGAATCATCCCAAAATTGAGACAGTGGACTTTGGAAGCAACTGTAGACTTGGAGTTTGCTTTCTGCATTTAAATTGTTTCTGGTTTTATGCTTATCTTAGTTTAGTATTTAGAACTAATTATCATTGGTACATTTGATTATTGACTCAGTTGTTCTCTTTATATATATATATATATATATATATATATATATATATATATATATATATATATTTATTTATTTATTTTTCACTTTTTGTGAGTGTGTATGTGTATGCTTATTTTGTTTTAGTATATTTTTTAGTGCTTATTATTGGTGGATTGGTTTTTTGGTTTGGTTTCTGTCTTCTTTCTTTCTCGTTTTCTCTTTCTTTTTACTTTTAAATTTTTAATATTTTTTTCTATTTTAATAACTTTATATTCTTTTCTTTCTTTCTTTCTTTCTTTCTTTCTTTCTTTCTTTCTTTCTTTCTTTCTTTCTTTCTTTCTTTCTTTCTTTCTTTCTTTCTTCCTTCCTTCCTTCCTTCCTTCCTTCCTTCCTTCCTTTCTTTTTTTCCTCACTTTTATTCTGAGCCATGTGTCTGACAGGGTCATGGTGCTCTGGTCATGTGTCAGGCCTGCACCTATGAGGTGGGAGAGTAGAGTTCAGGATATTGGTCCACCAGAGGCCTCTTGGCCCCATATAATATCAAATGGCCAAAGCTCTCCCAGAGATCTCCATCTCAATGCTAAGACCTAGCTCCACTCAACAACCAGAAAGCTACAGTGCTGGACATCCTATGCCAAACATTTAGGAAGACAGGAATACAACCCCACCCATTAACAGATAGGCTGCCTAAAATCATAATAAGTTCATAAAATCATAATAAGCTCATAAATATACCTAGAAACAAATGACAATGAAAACAGTACAGGCCAAAATCTATGGGATGCAGCAAAAGCAGTTTTAAGATGGAAGTTTATACCATAGAATCCTACCTCAAGAAGTAAGAAACATCTCAAATAAACAACCTAATCTTACACTTAAAGCAATTAGATAAAGAAGAAGAACAACAAAAACAAAATAAAAACAAAGCAGAAGGAAAGAATCCATAAAGCTCACATCAGAAATAAATGAAAAAGAAATGAAGGACAGCATAGCAAAGATCAATAAAACTAAAAGCTGGCTCTTTGAGAAGATAAAAACAATTGATAAACCATCTGCCAGACTCATCACAAAAATAAAGGGAGAAGACACAAATCAATGAAATTGGAAATGAAAAAGGAGAAGTAACAACTGACACTGCAGAAATACAAAGGATCATGAGAGATTACTACAAGCAACTATATGCCAATAAAATGCACAACCTTGAAGAAATGGACAAATTCTTAGAAAAGTACAACCTTCTGAGACTGAGCCAGGATAAAATAGAAAATATAAACAGACCAAACACAAGCACTGAAATTGAAACTGTGATTAAAAAGTTTCCAACAAACAAAAGCCCAGGACAAGAGGGCTTCACAGGCGAATTCTATCAAACTTTTAGAGAAAAGCTCACACCTATGCTTCTCAAAATCTTCCAAAATATAGCAGAGGAAGGAACACTCCCAAACACATTCCATGAGGCCACCACCACCCTGTTACTAAAACCAGACAAAGACGTCACCAAGAAAGAAAACTACAGGCCAATATCACTGATGAACATGGATGCAAAAATCCTCAAAAAAATACTAGCAAACAGAATTCAACAGCACAGTAAAAGGATCATATAGTTTATCCCAGGAATGCAAGGATTCTTCAATATCTCAAATCAATCAATGTGGTAAACCACATTAGCCAACTGAAGGACAAAAACCCTATAATAATCTGAATAGATGCAGAAAAAGATTTTGACAAAATTCAACACTGTTTATGATAAAAACCCTCCAGAAAGTAGGCATAGAGGGAGCTTACTTCAACATAATAAAGGCCATAAATGACAAACCCAGAGCCAATATCATTCTTAATGGTGAAAACCTAAAACCATTGGCTCTAAGATCAGGAACAACACAAAGTTGTCCACTCTCACCACTATTACTCAGCATAGATTTGGAAGTTTTAGCCACAGAAATCAAGGATGAAAAAGAAATAAAAGGAATCCAAATCAGAAAAGAAGAAGTAAAACTGTCACTGTTTTCAGATGACATAATACTATACACAGAGAATCCTAAGAATGCTACCAGAAAACCACTAGAGCTAATCAATGAAGTTGGTAAAGTAGCAGGACACAAAATTAATGCACAGAAATCTCTTGCATTCCTATACACAAATGATAAAATGTCTGAAAGAGAAACTAAGGAAATACTCCCATTTACCATTGCAACAACAAAAATAAAATACCTAGGAATAAACCTACCTAAGGAGATAAAATACCTCTATGCAGAAAATTATAAGACACTGATGAAAGTAATTAAAGATGATACAAAAAGATGGAGCTATATACCATGTTCTTGGATTGGAAGAATCAACATTATGAAAAATGACTATAATGTCCAAAGCAATCTACAGATTCAATGCAATCCCTATCAAAATACAAAGGGCATTTTCACTGAACTAGAACAAAATATTTCACAATTTGTATGGAAACAGAGTCAAAGCAATCAGGAGAAAGAAAAACGGAGCTGCAGGAATCAGGTTCCCTGACTTCAGACTATACTAGAAAGCTACAGTAATCAAGACAGTATGGTACCAGCACAAAAACAGAAATATAGAAAAATAGAACAGGATAGAAAGCCCAGAGATAAACCCACACACCTATGGTTCACCTTATCTTTGACAAAGGAGGCAAGAATATGCAATAGAGAAAAGACAGCCTCTTCAATAAGTGGTGCTAGGAAAACTGGACAGCTACAGGTAAAAGAATGAAATTACAATACTCCCTATCACCGTACACAAAAATAAACTCAAAATGGATTTAAGACCGAAATGTAAGGCCACAAAGTATAAAACTCTTAGAGGAAAACATAGGCAGATCACTCTATGACATAAATCACAGCAAGATCCTTTTTGGCACACCTCCTAGAGAAATGGAAAGAAAAAGAAAAATTAAAAAATGGGATCTAATGAAACTTAAAAGCCTTTGCACAACAAAGGAAAACATAAATGAGACAAAAAGACAGCCCTCAGAGTGGGAGAAAATATTTGCAAATAAAGCAACTGACAAAGGATTAATCTCCAAAATATACAAGAAGCTCATGCAGCTCAATATCAGAAAAAACAAACAAACCATTCTAAACATGGGCAGAAGACCTAAATAGACATATCTCTGAAAAAGATATACAGATTGCCAACAAACAAATGAAAGGATACTCAACATCACTAATTATTAGATAAATGCAAATCAAAACTTCAATGAGGGAGAGACGGCTTAAAGATGGCGGAAGAGTAAGACGCGGAGATCTCCTTCCCCCTCACAGAGACATCAGAAATACATCTACACGTGGAACTTCTCCTATAGAACACCCACCAAATGCTGGCAGAAGACCTCAGACCTCCAAAAAGGCAAGAAACTCCCCACATATCTGGGTAGGGCAAAAGAAAAAAGAATAAACAGGGACAAAAGAATAGGGACGGGAACTACACCAGTGGGAGGGAGCCGTGAAGGAGGAAAGACTCCCACACACTAGAGGCCCCTTTGCGGGCGGAGACTGCGGGCGCCGGAGGGGGAAGCTCTGGAGCCGCGGAAGACAGCTCAGCCACAGGGGTGCGGATGGCAAAGCGGAGAGATTCCCGCAGAGGATCGGTGCTGACCGGCACTCACCAGCCCGAGAGGCTTGTCTGCTCGCCCGCCGGGGCAGTCGGGGCCGGGAGCTGAGGCTCGGGCTTCAGTCGGATCCCAGGGAAAGGTCTGGAGTTGGCAGAGTGAAGACAGCTTGAAGGGCGCTAGTGCGACAAGGCTGGCCGGGAGGGAGTTCGGGAGAAGTCCGGAGCTGCCGAAGAGGCAAGAGACCTTTTCCTCCCTCTTTGCTGCCTGGGCGCGAGGAGAGGGGATTAAGTGCGCCGCTTAAAGGAGCCCCAGAAGCGGGCGCGGAGCTGCCGAAGAGACAAGGGACTTTTTCTTGCCTCTTTGCTTCCTCGGGTGTGAGGTGAGGGGATTAAGAGCACCGTGTAGAGGAACTCCAGAAACGGGCACGAGCCGCGGCTGTCAGCACGGACAGTAGAGATGGGTGTGGGACGCTAAGGTTGCTGCTGCCACCACCAAGAGGCCTGTGTGTGAGCACAGGTCACTCTCCACAGCGGCCCTCCCGGGAGCCTGTGCAGCCCACCACTGCTGGGGTCCCGGGATCCAGGGACAGCTTCCCCGGGAGAACGCACGGTGCGCCTCGGGCCTGTGCAGCGTCACGTCGGCCTCTGCCGCCGCGGACTCGCCCTGCCCCCGTGCCACTCCCTCCCCCCAGCCTGAGTGAGCTGGAGCTCCCGAATCAACTGGTCCTTTAACATCGTCCTGCCTGAGCGAAGGGCAGTCGCCCGAGGACAACCTACACGCAGAGGCGGGACCAAGTCCAAAGCTGAAACCGAGGAGCTGTGCGAACAGAGAGGAGAGGGGGAGGTCTCTCCCAGCAGCCTCAGAAGCAGTGGATTAAAGCTCCACAATCAACTTTAAGGGCCCTGCATCTGTTGAAAACCTGAATAGACAACGAATCATCCCAAGTTGAGGAGGTGGACTTTGGGAGCAAGATATACAATTATTTCCCCCCTTTTTTTTTCTTTTTGTGAGTGTGTATGTGTGTGCTGCTGTGTGAGATTTTGTCTGTATAGCTTTGCTTTCACCATTTGTCCTAGGGTTAGACCAACCCATTTTTCTGTTTTTTTTTTTTAAAGGAAATTTTTCTTCTTAATAATTATTTTTTATTTTAATAACTATACTTTATACTACTGTCTTCTCCCTTTCTTTCTTCCTTTCTTCCTTCCTTTCTTCCCTCCTTCCCTCCTTTCTTCCTTCCTTCCCCCCTTCTTCCCTCCTTTCCTCTCTTCCTTCCTCCCTTTCTTCTTCTGCACCTTCCTTCCTTCCTTTCTTGCTTCCTTCCTTCATTTCTTCCTTCCTTTCTTCCTTCCTTCCCTCCCTCCCTCCTTCCTTCCTTTTCTTTCCTTTCTATTTATTCTACCTTTTATTTTGAGCCATGTGGATTAAAGGTTCTTGGCACCCCAGCCAGGCACCAGGGCGGTGTCCCTGAGGTGGGAGAACCAACCTCAAGACACTAGTCCACAAGAGACCTCCCAGCTCCACGTAATATCAGACTGCGAAAATCTCCCAGAGATCTCCATCTCAACACCAAGACACAGCTTCACTCAAGGACCAGCAAAGAACAGTGCTGGACACCCTATCCCCAACAAAGAGCAAGACAGGTCTACAGCCCCATCCATTAGCAGAGAGGCTGCCTAAAATCATAATAAGGTTACCAACATCCCCAAACACACCACCAGACGAGGACCTGCCCACCAGAAAGAAAAGATCCAGCCTCATCCACCAGAACAGAGGCACTAGTCCCCCCAACCAGGGAATCTACTCAACCCACTGAACCAACCGTAGCCACTGGGGACAGCCACCAAAAACAACAGGAACTACGAACCTGCAGCGTGCAAAAAGGAGACCCCAAACACAGTAAGATAAGCGAAATGAGAAGACAGAAAAACACACAACAGATGAAGGAGCAAGATAAAAACACACCAGACCTAACAGATGAAGAGGTAATAGCCAATCTACCTGAAAGAGAATTTAGAATAATGATGGTGAAGATGATGCAAAATCTTGGAAATAGAATAGACAATTTGCAAGAAACAGTTAACAGGGACCTAGAAGAAATAAAGAGGAAGCAAGCAACGATGAGCAACACAATAAATGAAATGAAAAATACTCTAGATGGGATCAATAGCAGAATAACTGAGGCAGAAGGACGGATAAGTGACCTGGAAGATAAAATAGTGGAAATAACTACTTCAGAGCAGAAGAAAGAAAAAAAGAATGAAAAGAACTGAGGACAGTCTCAGAGACCTCTGGGACAACATTAAACGCACCAACATTAGAATTATAGGGGTCCCAGAAGAAGAAGAGAAAAAGAAAGGGACTGAGAAAATATTTGAAGAGATTATAGTTGAAAACTTCCCTAATATAGGAAAGGAAATAGTCAATCAAGTCCAGGAAGCACAGAGAGTTCCATGCAGGATAAACCCAAAGAGAAACACGCCAAGACACATAATAATCAAACTGTCAAAAATTAAATACAAAGAAAACATATTAAAAGCAGCAAGGGAAAAACAACAAATAACACACAAGGGAATCCCCATAAGGTTAACATCTGATCTTTCAGCAGAAACTCTACAAGCCAGAAGGGGGTGGCAGGACATATTTAAAGTGATGAAGGGAAAAAACATACAACCAAGATTACTCTACCCAGCAAGGATCTCATTCAGATTTAATGGAGAAATTAAAACCTTTACAGACAAGCAAAAGCTGAGAGAGTTCAGCACCACCAAACCAGCTCTACAACAAATCCTAAAGGAACTTCTCTAGGCAAGAAACACAAAAGAAGGAAAAGACCTAAAAGAACAACCCGAAACAATTAAGTAAATGGTAATAGGAACATACATATCGATAATTACCTTAAATGTAAATGGATTAAATGCTCCCACCAAAAGACACAGACTGGCTGAATGGATACAAAAACAAGATCCATATATATGCTGTCTACAAGAGACCCACTTCAGACCTAGGGACACATACAGACTGAAAGTAAGGGGATGGAAAAAGATATTCCACGCAAATGGAAATCAGAAGAAAGCTGGAGTAGCAATTCTCATATCAGACAAAAATAGACTTTAAAATAAAGACTATTACAAGAGACAAAGAAGGACACTACATAATGATCAAGGGATCGATCCATGAAGAAGATATAACAATTGTAAATATTTATGCTCCCAACATAGGAGCACCTCAATACATAAGGCAAATACTAACAGCCTTAAAAGGGGAAATCGACAGTAACACAATTATAATGGGGGACTTTAACACCCCACTTTCACCAATGGACAGATCATCCAAAATGAAAATAAATAAGGAAACACAAGCTTTAAATGATACATTACACAAGATGGACTTAATTGATATTTATAGGACATTCCATCCAAAAACAACAGAATACACATTTTTTCTCAAGTGCTCATGGAACATTCTCCAGGATTGATCATATATTGGGTCACAAATCTAGCCTTGGCAAATTTAAGAAAATTGAAATCGCATCAAGTATCTTTTCCGACGACAACGCTATGAGACTAGATATCAATTACAGGAAAAGATCTGTAAAAAATACAAACACATGGAGGCTAAACAATACACTACTTAATAACGAAGTGATCACTGAAGAAATCAAAGAGGAAATCAAAAAATACTTAGAAACAAATGACAATGGAGACACAATGACCCAAACCCTATGGGAGACAGCAAAAGCAGTTCTAAGAGGCAAGTTTATAGCAATACAATCATACCTTAAGAAACAGGAAACATCTCGAATAAACAACCTAACTTTGCACTTAAAGCAATTAGAGAAAGAAGAACAAAAAAAAAAAACCCAAATTTAGCAGAAGGAAAGAAATCATAAAGATCAGATCAGAAATAAATGAAAAAGAAGTGAAGGAAACAATAGCAAAGATCAATAAAACTAAAAGCTGGTTCTTTGAGAAGATAAATAAAATTGATAAACCATTAGCCAGACTCATCAAGAATAAAAGGGAGAAGACTCAAATCAATAGAATTAGAAATGAAAAAGGAGATGTAACAATTGACACTGCAGAAATACAAAAGATTATTAGAGATTACTACAAGCAACTGTATGCCAATAAAATGGACAACCTGGAAGAAATGGACAAATTCTTAGAAATGCACAACCTGCCAAGACTGAACCAGGAAGAAATAGAAAATATGAACAGACCAATCACAAGCACTGAAATTGAAACTGTGATTTAAAATCTTCCAGCAAACAAAAGCCCAGTACCAGATGGCTTCACAGGCGAATTCTATCAAACATTTAGAGAAGAGGTAACACCTATCCTTCTCAAACTCTTCCAACAGATAGCAGAGGGAGGAACACTCCCAAACTCATTCTATGCGGCCAACATCACCCTGATACCAAAACCAGACAAAGACGTCACAAAGAAAGAAAACTACAGACCAATATCACTGATGAACATAGATGCAAAAATCCTCAACAAAATATTAGCAAACAGAATCCAACAGCACATTAAAAGGATCATACACCATGATCAAGTGGGGTTTATCCCAGGAATGCAAGGATTCTTCAATATAGGCAAATCAATCAACGTGATACACCATATCAACAAACTGAAGGAGAAAAACCATATGAGCATCTCAATAGATGCAGAGAAAGCTTTTGACAAAATTCAACACTCATTTATGATAAAAACCCTGCAGAAAGTAGGCATACAGGGAACTTTCCTCAACATAATAAAGGCCATATATGACAAACCCACAGCCAACATCATCCTTAATGGTGAAAAATTGAAACCATTTCCACTAAGATCAGGAACAAGACAAGGTTGCCCACTCTCACCACTCTTATTCAACATAGTTTTGGAAGTTCTAGCCACAGCAATCAGAGAAGAAAAAGAAATAAAAGGAATCCAAATTGGAAAAGAAGAAGTAAAGCTGTCACTGTTTGCAGATGACATGATACTATACATAGAGAATCCTAAGGATGCTACCAGAAAACAACTAGAGCTAATCAATGAATTTGGTAAAGTTGCAGGATACAAAATTAATGCACAGAAATCTCTGGCATTCTTATACACTAATGATGAAAAATCTGAGAGTGAAATTAAGAAAACACTCCCATTTACCATTGCAACAAAAAGAATAAAATATCTAGGAATAAACCTACCTAAGGAGACAAAAGACTTGTATGCAGAAAACTATAAGACACTGATGAAAGAAATTAAAGATGATACAAATAGGTGGAGAAATATACCATGTTCTTGGATTGGAAGAATCAACATTGTGAAAATGACTATACTACCCAAAGCAATCTACTGATTCAATGCAATCCCTATCAAATTACCACTGGCATTTTTTACAGAACTAGAACAAAAATTTCACAATTTGTATGGAAACACAAAAGACCCCGAATAGCCAAAGCAATCTTGAGAACGAGAAATGGAGCTGGAGGAATTAGGCTCCCTGACTTCAGACTCTACTACAAGGCTACAGTAATCAAGACAATATGGTACTGGCACAAAAACAGAAATATAGATCAATGGAACAGGATAGAGAGCCCAGAGATAAACCCACACACATATGGTCACCTTATCTTTGATAAAGGAGGGAAGGATATACAGTGGAGAAAAGACAGCCTCTTCAATAAGTGGTGCTGGGAAAACTGGACAGCTACATGTAAAAGTATGAAATTAGAACAATCCATAACACCACACACAAAAATAAACTCAAAATGGGTTAAAGACCTAAATGTAAGGCCAGACACTATCAAACTCTTAGAGGAAAACATAGGCAGAACACTATATGACATAAATCACAGCAAGATCCTTTTTGACCCATCCCCTAGAGAAATGGAAATAAAAACACAAATAAACAAATGGGACCTAATGAAACTTAAAAGCTTTTGCACAGCAAAGGATACCATAAACAAGACCAAAAGACAACCCTCAGAATGGGAGAAAATATTTGCAAATGAAGCAACTGACAAAGGGTTAATTTCCAAAATTTATAAGCAACTCATGCAGCTCAATAACAAAAAAACAAACAACCCAATCCAAAAATGGGCAGAAGAACTAAATAGACATTTCTCCAAAGAAGATATACAGATTGCTAACAAACACATGAAAGAATGCTCAACCTCATTAATCATTAGAGAAATGCAAATCAAAACTACAATGAGATATCATATCACACCAGTCAGATTGGCCATCATCAAAAACTCTAGAAACAATAAATGCTGGAGAGGGTGTGGAGAAAAGGGAACCCTCTTTCACTGCTGGTCGGAATGTAAATTGATACAGCCGCTATGGAGAACAGTATGGAGGTTGCTTAAAAAACTACAAATAGAACTACCATACAACCCAGCAATCCCACTACTGGGCATATACCCTGAGAAAACCATAATTCAGAAAGACTCATGTACCAAAATGTTCATTGCAGCTCTATTTACAATAGCCAGGACATGGAAGCAACGTAAGTGTCCATCAACAGATGAATGGATAAAGAAGATGTGGCACATATATACAATGGAATATTACTCAGCCATAAAAAGAAATGAAACTGAGTTATTTATAATGAGGTGGATGGACCTGGAGTCTGTCATACAGAGTGAAGTAAGTCAGAAGGAGAAAAACAAATACCGTATGCTAACACATATATATGGACTCTAAGGGAAAAAAATGTCATGAAGAGATTAGTGGTAGGATGGGAATAAAACACAGACTTATTCGAGCATGGACTTAAGGATATGGGGAGGGGGAAGGGTGGGCTGTGACGAAGTGAGAGAGTGGCAGGGACATATATACACTATCAAATGTAAATTAGATAGCTAGTGGGAAGCTGCTGCATAGCACAGGGAGATCACCTCTGTGCTTTGTGACCACCTAGAGGGGTGGGATAGGGAGGGTGGGAGAGAGGGTGATGCAAGAGGGAAGAGATATGGGAACATATGTATATGCATAACTGATTCAGTTTGTTGTAAAGAAAAGACTAACACACTATTGTAAAACAATTATACTCCAATAAAGATGTTAAAAACAAAAACAAAAACAAAAACAAAAATCAAAACAAAACTTCAATGAGGTATCACCTCACACAGGTCAGAATGGGCATCATCAAAATATCTACAAACAATAAATACTGGAGAGGGTGTGGAGAAAAGGGAACCTTCTTGCACTCTTGGTGGGAATGTAAATTGATACAACCACTATGGAGAACAATATAGAGGTTCCTTAAAAAACTAAAAATGGAACCACCATATGACCCAGCAATTCCATGACTGGGCATATACCCTGAGTAGACGATAATTCCTAAAGTGCCATGTACCACAATGTTCATTGCAGCTCTATTTACAATAGCCAGGACACGGAAGCAAGCTAAGTCCATCGACAGATGAATGGATAAAGATGTGGCACATATATACAATGGAATATTACTCAGCCATAAAAATAAATGAAATTGAGTTATTTGTAGTGAGGTGAATGCACATAGTGTTTGTCATACAGAGTGAAGTAATTTAGAAAGAGATAAAAAATAGCTTATTCTAACACATATATATGGAATCTAAAAAAAAAAAAAAAAGGTTTTGAAGAACCTAGGGGCAGGACAGGAATAAAGACAGAGACATAGAGAATGAACTTGAGGACACGGGGAGAGGAAAGGGTAAGCTGGGACAAAGTGAGAGAGTGGCATGGAAATATATATACTACCAAATGTAAACTACATAGCTAGTGGGAAGCAGGCTCATAGCACGGGGAGATCGGCTAGGTTCCTTGTGACCACCTAGAGGGTTGTGTTAAGGAGGGTGAGAGGGAGACGCAAGAGAGAGAAAATATGGGGATATATGTATATGTATGGCTGATTCACTTTTTGTACAGTAGAAACTAACACACAATTGTAAAGCAATTATACTCCAATAAAGTTGTTAAAAATAAAAATAAATTTAAAAACATAAAATAGGGAAACTATATGCAAAAATGAATTGTTTCGGGGCATAAGATACTGTGAAGGGTGAATGTATATTAGAATGAGAAGTGTCATAGAGGGAAACTCCCAATCATCAAAATATTTCATAGTTATTATGGAAATGGGCAATAAAAAGGAATTAAAAGGGAGCTAGGGAAGATCTTTGTCCAAAACAGAGTCATTTCAAATTATTACTCAGGTCCTCATATATGTGTCCAAGCCATACATTTTATGATCTCCATTTCTTGGAATATTAAAAATTATTTTCATGGGTAGCAAACCATCATCCCTCTTTTAAAATACAAAAATAATGTTTAAACAAAACTCTGTAAACAGAAATGGATACATTTTTTCAATGACTGATTTAAATTAGCATCTTCCTGCTAGAGCAAAAAATAAAAATAAATATCATGAAACTAAGGGTTTCCAATTTCACAACTTCCAACCCACACTTTGCCTCACCACCCTGGTTTCCTTTGGAGAATTTGTCTCAGACAGATGGTACTGAGTTAACAAGTCTAGACTGTGGGAGTATATTTCTGCATTTGCATCTATGTGGTTATATAGAATAATTTTTCACTGAAATGGCATGTATTATTGGGATGAGCTCCAGGACTTTACAACTTCTCCTTCCTCAGTTGAATATAGCATGTGTACAATTTACTCTGGCCACTGCAAAATTCTACCACAGCTGGAATGGAGAGCAACAGCTGCTTGCCAGCACAGAGCAACAGGGCACAACCGTTTAGAATCTTAAATGAAGAGTCAGCCTTCGATAGACACTGCAGGGGAAATTTAAAGCGAGAGGAAGCAATTAGTTGAACTGGAACAGAGCCAGGCAAGTAGGACCATATTTTCCCCAACTTTGGGAAGGAGAAGGCAATGTGAGCATGCTGTAGGTCTAGGCTCACAGGCCATGGCATCAGGAGCAGGGATGAACTGATCATTGGGATCCTCTTTTGGACTAGGTAGGTGGATTGAGTTCCTGATTCAACAAGAATACCTTCATTTTTAAGGCTTTTATCTAAGTACACACCCAATCCCAACGTTGTTTAGCTTATGAGATCTGACAAGATTACAGTTTGAGGGAGGAGGTCTGTAACACTCTCTGACAGTGCTTGACTTGGCTTTTAATAGAAATGGGCCAAAATATAGAGACCTGGTGCATTGGAACACACAAGATTGGCTAGCTTTTTTTTTTTAACATCTTTATTGGAGTGTAATTGCTTTACAACTGTGTGTTAGTTTCTGCTTTATAACAAAGTGAATCAGCTATACATATACATATATCCCCATATCTCCTTCCTCTTGCGTCTCTCTCCTACCCTCCCTATCCCAACCTTCTAAGTGGTCACAAAGCACCGAGGTGATCTCCTTGTGCTGTGTGGCTGCTTCCCACCAGGTATTTATTTTACATTTGGAAGTATATATAAGTCCATGCCATTCTCTCACTTGGTCCCAGCTTACCCTTTGCCCTCCCCATGTCCTCAGCTAGATTTTATAACAGAAGCTTCAGAGCTTTTCTGTGGCAGCTGGAGTGGAGACCTATAAATTGATATGGAAAGAGTCTTTTCTTTCTAATGGGAGCCACCACATTGCATTTCTTTAATTACATCACATCATGTTGTGTCCCCGTGTGAAATGACACAGAGGAACACGTGGTGACCTGGGATAACTGTAATGAATTGCATCCTGAACAGATGCTGGCTTTGAAAGGCACCTGATGTGGCAAAAAAGGTAGTTCCTATGTCTGTGGGAATCATGGTTGGTTTTACCATTACACATCACAAAATATTTAAGGATAAGATTATGTGTGAACCAACAGAGGCTTTTGGCCAACTTGTATTTTTATTAGTGAAGTGCAATAATTTTACACCAAAAATAATAAAAATTATAATTATTAAGTAAATAAAACAGCTTCTGTCAAAGGGATTAATTTCCCATAATCAGATTAGATGATAGAACTAACAACAGAGAGGGGTTCAGTCTAACAGTTGTTTGTTTCCTGAATTTGAGATTAAAAATGAGCATAGGAGAAAGTAACAATTGTCTAATTGGCCATCAAGTAGGATTATTTACAATAAGTTTCTCTGAAATAGTAATAAAAGATAAAAACAAACATCTAGAACCACACTGTACAATATGGTAGTCACTAGTCGCATGAGGATATTCAAATGCAAATCAAATAATAAAATTAAAGGGTCAGTTCCTTAGTTGTAGTAGCCACATTTTAAGTGTTCAATAGTCACATGTGACGAGTGGCTGCTTTATTAGACAGTTCAGATACAGAATATTTCCATCATGGCAGAAAATTCTAAAAGACAGCCCTGGATGAAAAGAGAGAAAAAAAGAAATTATATCTATGTTTCTGATGTCCTCACATATGTTGACAAGTAGGCTAAATATCTGGGTGATTAAATTCATTTTTTTTTCACTTTTTATGCAGATCTTTTCATGACATAGACAAAGTTTCATTTTATTTTGTGGAATTAGATGTTTATTTTCTCTTTGCTTGCCATGATTTATAAATGATGTTTTCCCACTAAAATGCCCAGAATACAGGTTCCTTTGGAATGCAAATGAGCATTGTTATTAGTAAAACCAGGTTTGGAATTTAGTTGTTGATGTTCTCAGAAGAATGGAAATGCACACACAGAAAACCACTTTACTATTCCCTATAAAGTGGCCAGGGTACTGAGATTTTAGCTGGGAAAGGTCCACTCTTATAATTTCTAAGTCATGTCATTCACAAGTCTTTTTTTATTTTTTAAATTTAATTTAATTTTTTTATACAGCAGGTTCTTATTAGTCATCAATTTTATACACGAGTGTATACATGCAAATCCCAATCACCCAATCCATCACATCACCACCCACATACCCCTGCAGCTTTCCTACCTTGGTGTCCATATATTTGTGCTCTACATCTATGTCTCTATTTCTGCCCTGCAACCGGTTCATCTGTACAATTTTTCTAGGTATGGTTAATATATATTTTATATATTCTAGGTATATATTTCTAGTTATGTTTAAAATATATATTTTCTAAGCATATATGTGTTAATATATGATATTTGTATTTCTCTTTCTGACTTATTTCATTCTGTATGACAGTCTCTAGATCCATGCACATCTCAACAAATGACCTAATTTTCTTCCTTTTTATGGCTGCATAATATTCCATTGTGTATATGTACCACATCTTCTCTAACCATTAATCTGTCAATGGGCATTTAGGTTGCTTCCATGACCTGGCTATTGTAAATAGTGCTGCAATAAACATTAGGGTGCATGTGTCTTTTTGAATTATGGTTTTCTCTGGGTATATGCCCAGTACTGGGATTGCTGGGATTCTATGTTTAGTTTTCTAGGGAACCTCCATACTGTTCTCCACAGTGGCTGTATCAATTTACATTCCCACCAACAGTGAAAGAGTGTTCCCTTTTCTCCACACCCTCTCCAGTATTTGTTTTTTGTAGATATTCTGGTGATGCCCATTTTAACTGGTGTGAGGTGATACCACATTGAAGTTTTGCTTTGCATTTCTCTAATAATTAGTGATGTTGAGCAACTTTTCATGTGCTTCTTGGCCATCTGTATGTCTTCTTTGGAGAAATGTCTATTTAGGTCTTCTGCCCATTTTTGGATTGGGTTGTTTGATTTTTTAATATTGAGCTGCATGAGCTGTTTATATATTTTGGATATTAATCCTTTGTCCATTGATTCATTTGCAAATATTTTCTCCAATTCTGAGGGCTCTCTTTTCATCTTGTTTATGGTTTCCTTTGCTGTGCAGAAGCTTTTTAAGTTTCATTAGGTCCTCTTTGTTTATTTTTGTTTTTATTTCCATTACACTAGGAAGTGGATCAAAAAAAATCTTGCTGTGATTTATGTCAAAGAGTGTTCTTCCCATGTTTTCCTCAAAGAGTTTTATAGTGTCCAGTCTGTCTTACATTTAGGTCTCTAATCCATTTTGAGTTTATTTTTGTGTATGGTGTTAAGGAGTGTTCTAATTTCATTCTTTTATATGTAGCTGTCCAGTTTTCCCAGCACCACTTATTGAAGACACAGTCTTTTCTCCATTGTAAATCCTTGCCTTCTTTGTCATAGAATAGTTGACCATAGATCTTTGGGTTTATCTCTGGGCTTTCTATCTTGTTCCATTGATTTATGTTTCTGTTTTTGTGCCAGTACCAAATTGTCTCATTACTGTAGCTTTGTAGTATAGTATGAAGTCAAGGAGTCTGATTCCTCCAGCTCCATTTTTTTCCCTCAAGACTTCTTCGGCTATTCAGAGTCTTTTGTGTCTCCATACAAATTTTAAGATTTTTTGTTCTACTTCCGTAAAAAAATGCCATTGGTAATTTGATAGGGCTGGCATTGAATCTGTAGATTGCTTTCGGTGGTATAGTCATTTTCACAATATTGATTCTTTCAATCCAAGAACATGGTATATCTCTCCATCTGTTGGTATCATCTTTAATTTCTTTCATCAGTGTCATATAGTTTTCTGCATACAGTTCTTTTGTCTCCCAAGGTAGGTTTATAAATAGTTATTTTATTCTTTTTGTTGCAATGTTAAGTGGGAGTGTTTCCTTAATTTCTCTTTCAGATTTTTCAACATTAATGTATAGGAATGCAAGAGATTTCTGTGCCTTAATTTTGTATCCTGCAACATTACCAAATTATATGATTAGCTCCAGTACTTTTCTGGTGACATCTTTAGGATTCTCTATGTATAGTAACATGTCATCTGCAAACGGTAACAGTTTTACTTCTTTTCCAATTTGTATTCCTTTTATATCTTTTTCTTCTCTATGGGCCATGGCTAGGCCTTCAAAAACTATGTTGAATAATAGTGGTGAGAGTGGACATCCTTGTGTCCTTCCTGATCTTAGAGAAAATGCTTTCAGTTTTTCACCATTGAGAATTATGTTTGCTGTGGGTTTTTCATATACGACCTTTATTATGTTGAGGTAGGTTCACTCTATGCCCACTTTCTGGAAAGTTTCTATCATAAATCGGTGTGGAATTTTTTCAAAAGCTTTTTCTGCATCTATTGAGAGTATCATCTGATTTTTATTCTTCAATTTGTCAATATGGTATAACACATTGATTGATTTGCATATATTGAAGAATCCTTGCATCCCTGGGATAAATCCCACTTGATCATGGTGTATGATCCTTTTAATGTGTTGTTGGATTCTGTTTGCTAGTATTTTGTTGAAGATTTTTGCATCTATATACAGCAGTGATGCGTGTCTGTAATTTTCTTTTTTTGTAGTATCTTTTTCTGGTTTTGGTATCAGGGTGATGGTGGCCTCATAGAATGAGTTTGGGAGTGTTCCTTCCTCTGAAAATTTTTGGAAGTGTTTGAGAAGGATGGGTGTTAGCTTTTCTCTAAATGTTTGATAGAATTCACTTGTGAAGCCATCTGGTCCTGGACTTTTCTTTGTTGGAAGATTTTTAATCACCGTTTCAATTTAATTACCTGTGATTAGTCTGTTCATTTTATATTTCTTCCTGGTTCAGCCTTGAAAGATTATACCTTTCTAACAATTTATCCATTTATTCAAGCTTGTCCATTTTATTGGCATGGAGTTGCTTTTAGTAGTCTCTTAGGATGCTCTGTATTTCTGAGGTGTCTGTTGTAACTTCTTTTTCATTTCTAATTCTATTGATTTCTGTCCTCTCCTTCTTTTTCTTGATAAGTATGGCTAATGTTTAATCACTTTTGTTTATCTTGTCAAAGAGACCACTTTTAGTTTTATTGATCTTTTCTATTGTTTTCTTTGTTTCTATTTCATTTATTTCTGCTCTGATCTTTATGATTTTTTTCCTTCTGCTAACTTTAGGTTTTGTTTGTTCTTCTTTCTCTACTTACTTTAGGTGTAATGTTAGATTTTTTATTTGATATTTTCTTGTTTCTTGAGGTAGACTTTTATAGCTATAAACTTCCCTCTTAGAACTGCTTTTGCTGCATACCATAGGTTTTGGATCATCGTGTTTTCATTGTCATTCATCTCTAGGTATTTTTTGATTTCCTCTTTGATTTCTTCAGTGATCTCTTGGTTATTTAGTATCGTATTGTTTAACCTTCATGTGTTTGTATTTTTTACGTTATTTTCCCTGTAATTCATTTCTAATTTCATAGTGTTGTGGTCAGAAAAGATGCTTGATATGATTTCAGTTTTCTTAAATTTACTGAAGCTTGATTTGTGACCCAAGATGTGATCTATCCTGTATAATGTTCCATGTGCACTTGAGAAGAAACTGTAATCTGTTGTTTTTGGATGGAACGTCCTATAAATATCAATTAAATCTATCTGGTCTATTGTGTCATTTAAAGGTTGTGTTTCCTTATTAATTTTCTGTTTGGATGATCTGTCCATTGGTGTAAGTGAGGTGTTAAAGTCTGCTGCTATTATTGAGTTGCTGTCGATTTCCTCTTTTATAGCTGTTAGCATTTGCCTTATGTATTGAAGTACTCCTTGTTGGGTGTATATATATTTATAATTGTTATATCTTCTTCTTGGATTGATCCCTTGATCATTATGTAGTCTCTTGTAACTTTCTTTATTTTAAATTCTATTTTATCTGATATGACTATTGCTACTCCAGCTTTCTTTTGATTACCATTTGCATGGAATATTGTTTTCCATCCCGTCACTTTCAGTCTATATGTGTCCCTAGGTCTGAAGTGGGTCACTTGTAAAGAGCATATATATGTGTCTTGTTTTTGTGTCCATTCAGCAAGCCTGTGTCTTTTGGTTGGAGCATTTAATCCAATCACACTTAAGGTAATAATAGATATGTATGTTCCTATGATCATTTTCTTAATTGTTTTGGGTTTGTTTTTGTAGGTCCTTTTATTCTCTTGTCTTTCCCACTTAGAGAAGTTCTTTTAGCATTTTTTGTAAATCTGGTTCTGTGGTGCTGAATTCTCTTTGCTTTTGCTTGTCTGTAAAGCTTTTACTTTGCCTTTGAATCTGAATGAGATCCTTGCCGGGTTGAGTAATCTTGGTTGTAATTCCTTCGGTTTCATCACTTTAAGTATATCATGCCACTCCCTTCTGGCTTGTAGAGTTTCTGCTGGGAAATCAGCTGTTAACCTTATGGGAGTTCCCTTGTATGTTATTTATCGTTTTCCCCTTGCTGCTTTCAATAATTTTTCTTTGTCTTTAATTTTTGCCAATTTGATTACTATGTGAATCGGTGTGTTTTTCCTTGTGTTTACCCTGTATGGGACTCGTTGTGCTTCCTGTACTTGGGTGGCTATTTCCTTTCCCATGTTAAGGAAGTTTTCGACTCTAATCTCTTCAAATAATTTCTCAGGTCCTTTCTCTTCCTCTTCTCCCTCTGGAACCCCTATAATGCGAATATTGCTGCATTTAATCTTGTCACAAGGCTGGACAGAGAAGATTGAAGAAGAGTAAGATGCAGAGATCACCTTTCTCCCAACAGATACATCAGAAATAAATCTACAAGTGGAACTGCTCCTATAGAATACCATCTGAATGCTGGCAGAAGACCTCAGACCTTCCCAAAGGAAAGAAACACCCCATGAACATGGGTAGGTATAAAGAAAAAAAGAATAAACAGAGGCAAAAGAATAGGGACAGGACCTGCACCAGTGGGAGGGAGCTGTGAAGGAGGAAAAGTTTCCACTCACTAGAAACCCCTTCATGGGTGAAGACTGCAGGTGGCAGAGGGGAAAGTTTCAGAGCCACAAAGGAGAGAGCAGTAACAGGGTGCAGAGGGAAAAGTGGAGATTTTCCTGCACAGAGGATCAGTGCCGACCAGCACTCACTAGTCCAAGAGGTTTATCTGCTCACCCACTGGGACGGGCAGGTGCTGGGAGCTGAGCCTCAGACTTTGGTCTGAGCGTGGAGAGGTCTGGTGGCACGAACAAAACCTGATAGGGTTAGTGCACCATGGCTAGCTGGAAGGGCATCTGGGAGAAGTCTGTAGTTGTCAAAGAGGGAAGAGACTTTTTCTTCCCACTTTGCTTCCTGATGCACAAGGAGACAGGATTAAGCACGCTGCTTAAAGGAGCTCCAGAGATGGGCATGGAGTTGCCAAAGAGAAAAGAGACTTTTTCTTGCCTCTTTGCTTCCTGGTGTGTGAGGAGAGGAGACTAAGCACACTGCTTAAAGGAGCTCCAGAAACGGGTGTGAGCCATGGCTATCAGCGCAGACACCAGAGACGGGCATGAGACACTAAGGCTGCTGTTGTAGCCACCAAGAAACCTGTGTGTGAGCACAGGTCACCCTCCACACCTCCCTTCCTGGGATCCTGTGTACCCGCAACTGCCAAGGTCCTGGGATCCAGGGACAACTTCCCCAGGAGAACACACAACATGCCTCAGGCAGGTGAAACATCATGCTGGCCTCTGCCGCTGCAGGCTTGCCCCGCATCTGTAGCTCTCCCTCCTCCAGGCCTGAGTGACCTAGAGCCCCTGAATCAGCTGCTCTTTAACCCCATTCTGTCTGAGAGAAGAGCAGACGCCCTTGGGCGACCTACATGCAGAAGATGGGCCAATTCCAAAGCTGAACCACTGGAGCTGTGCAAACAAAGAAGAGAAAGGGAAATTTCTCCCAACAGCCTAGAAGCAGTGGATTAAAGCTCCACAAACAACTTGATGTATCCTACATCTGTGGAATACCTCAATAGACAACAAATTATCCCAAATTGAGGAGGTGGACTTTGGGAGCAAGATATATTATCTTTTTCTCGTTTTTCTCTTTTTCTGAGTGTTTACATGTATGCTTCTGTGTGAGATTTGTCTGTATCACTTTACTTCCACCATTTGTCCTAGGGTTCTGAGCATCGTGTTGTTGTTGTTTTCTTTTAAAAATTTTTCTTCTTAATAATTACTTTTTATTTAATAAATTTATTTTATATTATCCTACTTTATTTTATCTTCTTTCCTTCTTTCTTTCTTTCTTTCTTTCTTTCTTTCTTTCTTTCTTTCTTTCTTTCTTTCTTTCTTTCTTTCTTTCTTTCTTTCTTTCTTTCTTTCTTTCTTTCTATTTTTTCTCCCTTTTATTCTGAGCCATGTGGATTAAAGGTTCTTGGTTCTCCAGCCAGGTGTCAGGGCTGTCTCTGAGATGGGAGAACCAGCTTCAGGACACTAGTCCACAAGAAACCTCCCAACTCCACGTAATATCAAATGGCGAAAATATCCCAGAGATCTCCATCAACACCAACACCCTATGCAAAACAACTAGCAAGACAGGAACACTAACCCACTCGTTAGCAGAAAGGCTGCCTAAAATCATAATAAGGCTATAGACACCCCAAAACACACCACCAGTCATTGACCTGCCCACCAGAAAGACAAGATCCAGCGTCATCCACCAGAATACAGGCACTAGTCCCCTCCAACGAAAAGCCTACACAACCCACTGAACAAACCTTAACCACAGGGGACAGACAACAAAAATATGGGAAATATAAACCTGCAGCCTGTTAAAGGTAATGCCAAACACAGTAAGATAAGCAAAATGAAAAGAGAGAAAAACACACAGCAGATGAAGGAGCAAGGTAAAAACCCACCAGACCTAACAAATGAAGAGGAAATAGGCAGTCTACTTGAAAAAGAATTCAGAATAATTATAGTAAAGATGATCCAACATCTTGAAAATAAAATAGACCAAATGCAAGAAACATTTAACAAGGACCTAGAAGAACTAAAGAGGAAGCAAGGAATGATGAACAACACAATAAATGAAATTAAAAATACTCTAGATGGGATCAATAGCAGAATAACTGAGGCAGAAGAACTGATAAGTGACCTGGAAGATAAAATAGTGGAAATAACTAACACAGAGGAAAATAAAGAAAAAAGAAGGATAAGAATTGAGGACAATCTCAGAAACATCAGTGACAACATTAAATACACCAACATTCTAATTATAGGGGTCCCAGAGAAGAAGAGAAAAAGAAAGGGATTGAGAAAATATTTGAAGAGATTATAGTTGAAAACTTCCCTAATATGGGAAATGAAATAGTTAATCAATCCAGGAAGCACAGAGAGTCCCATACAGGATAAATTCAAGGAGTAACATGCCAAGACACATATTAATCAAACTGTGAAAAATTAAATACAAAGAAAAATATTAAAAGCAGCAAGGGAAAATCAACAAAAAACTCAAAAGGGAATTCCCATAAGGTTAACAGCTGATCTTTCAGCAGAAATTTTGCAAGCCAGAAGTGAGTGGCAGAACATATTTAAAGTGATGAAGGAGAAAAACCTACAACCAAGATTACTCTACCCAGCAAGGATCTCATTCGGATTTGATGGAGAAATTAAAAACTTTACAGACAAGCAAAAGCTGAGAGAGTTCAGCACCACCAAAGCACTTTTACAACAAAAGCTAAAGGAACTTCTCTAGGCAAGAAACACAAGAGAAGGAAAAGACCTACAAGAACAAACCTGAAACAATTAAGTAAATGGTAATAGGAACATATATATCGATAAATAGCCTAAATGTAAATGGATTAAATGCTCCCACCAAAAGACACAGACTGGCTGAATGGATACAAAAACGAGACCCATATATATGCTGTCTACAAGAGACCCTCTTCAGACCTCATGAAACATATAGACTGAAAGTGAGGGGATGGAAAAAGTTATTCCATGCAAAAAGAAATCAGAAGAAATCTGGAGTAGCAATTCTCATATCAGACAAAATAGACTTTAAAATAACGACTATTACAAGAGACAAAGAAGGACACTACATAATGATCAAGGGATCGATCCATGAAGAAGATATAAAAATTGTAAATATTTATGCACACAACATAGGAGCACCTCAATACATAAAGCAAATACTAAGAGCCATAAAATGGGAAGTCGACAGTAACACAATCATAGTAGGGGACTTTAACACTACACTTTCACCAGTAGACAAATCACCCAAAATGAAAATAAATAAGGAAACACAAGTTTTAAATGATACATTACAGAAGATGGACTTAATTGATATTTATAGGACATTCCTTCCAAAAACAACAGAATACACATTTTTCTCAAGTACTCATGGAACATTCTCCAGGATAGATCATATCTTAGGTCACAAAACTAACCTTGGTAAATTTTAAAATATTGAAATTGTATCAATAATCCTTTCCGACCACAACGCTATGAGACTGGATATCAATTACAGGAAAAGATCTGTAAAAAATGTAAACACATGGAGGCTAAACAATACACTACTTAATAACAAAGTGATCACTGAAGTAATCAAAAAGCAAATCAAAAAATACCTAGAAACAAATGACAATGGAAACACGACAACCCAAAACCTATGGGATGCAGCAAAAGCAGTTCTAAGAGGGAAGTTTATAGCAATACAATCCTACCTTAAGAAACATGAAACATATTGAATAAAAAACCTAATCTTGCACTTAAAGAAATTAGAGAAAGAAGAACAAAAAAGAAAACCAAATTGAGCAGAATGAAAGAAATCATAATGATCAGATCAGAAATAAATAAAAAAAGAAATGAAGAGAACAATAGAAAAGATCAATGAAACTAAAAACTGGTTCTTTGAGAAGATAAACAAAATTGATAAACCATTAGCCAGACTCATCAAGAAGAAATGGAGAAGACTCAAATCAATAGAATTAGAAATAAAAAAGAAGTAACAACTGACACTACAGAAATACAAAAGATCATGAGAGATTACTACAAGCAACTCTATGCCAATAAAATGGACAACCTGGAAAAAAATGGACAAATTCTTAGAAATGCACAACCTGCTGAGACTGAAGCAGGAAGAAATAGAAAATATGAACAGACCAATCACAAGCACTGAAATTGAAACTGTGAATAAATATCTTCCAACAAACAAAAGCCCAGGACCAGATGGCTTCACAGGGGAACTCTTTCAAACATTTAGAGAAGAGCTAACACCTATCCTTCTCAAACTCTTCCAAAAGATAACAGAGGGAGGAACACACCCAAACTCATTCTATGAGGCCCCCAACACCCTGGTACCAAAACCAGACAAAGACATCACAATGAAAGAAAATTACAGGCCAATATCACTGATGATCATAGATGCAAAAATCCTCCACAAAATACTAGCAAACAGAATCCAACAGCACATTAAAAGGATCATACATCATAATCAATTGGGGTTTATCCCAGCAATGCAAGGATTCTTCAATATATGGAAATCAATCAATGTGATACACCATATCAACAAACTGAAGGAGAAAAACCATATGATCATCTCAATACATGCGGAGAAAGCTTTTGACAAAATTCAACACCTATTTATGATAAAAACCCTGCACAGGGCTTCCCTGGTGGCGCAGTGGTTGAGAGTCCGCCTGCCGATGCAGGAGACACGGGTTCGTGCCCTGGTCCGGGAGGATCCCGCATGCCGTGGAGCGGCTAAGCCCGTGAGCCATGGCCGCTGGGCCTGCGCGTCCGGGGCCTGTGCTCCGCAGCGGGAGAGGCCACAACAGTGAGAGGCCCGCATACCGCAAAAAAAAAAAAAAAAAAAAAAAAAAAACAAAAAACCCTGCACAATGTAGGCATAGAGGGAACTTTCCTCAACACAGTAAAGAGAATATATGACAAGCCCACAGCCAATATTGTCCTAAATGGTGAAAAATTGAAACCATTTCCACTAAAAACAGGAATAAAACAAGATTGCCCACTCTCACCACTCTTATTCAACAGAGTTTTGGAAGTTCTAGCCACAGCAATCAGAGAATAAAAAGAAATAAAAGGAATCCAAATCAGAAAAGAAGAAGTAAAGCTGTCACTGGTTCCAGATGACATGATACTATACATAGAGAATCCTAAAGATGCTACCAGAAAATTACTAGAGCTAATCACTGAATTTGGCAAAGAAGCAGGATACAAAATTAATGCACAGAAATCTCTGGCAGTCTTATACACAAATGATGAAAAATCTGAGAGTGAAATTAAGAAAACACTTCCATTTACCACTGCAACAAAAAGAATAAAATATCTAGGAATAAACCTACATAAGGAGACAAAAGACATATATGCAGCAAATTATAAAACACTAAAGAAAGAAATTAAAGATGATACAAATAGATGGAGAGATATACCATGTTCTTGGATTGGAACAATCAACATTGTGAAAATGACTCTACTACCCAAAGAAATCTACAGATTCAATGCAATCCCAATCAAACTACCACTGGCATTTTTTACAGAACTAGAACAAAAATTTCACAATTTGTATGGAAACACAAAAGACCACGAATAGCCAAAGCAATCTTGAGAACAAAAAATGGAGATGGAAGATCAGGTTCCTTGACTTAAGACTATACTAAAAAGCTACAGTAATCAAGACAGTATGGTACTGGCACAAAAACAGAAATACAGATCAGTGGAACAGGATAGAAAGCACAGAGATAAACCCACATACATATGGTCACCTTATCTTTGATAAAGGAGGCAAGAATATACAGTGGAGAAAAGACAGCCTCTTCAATAAGTGGAGCTGGGAACACTGGACAGGTACATGTAAAAGTATGAAATTAGGACACTTCCTAACACCATACAGGAAAATAAACTCAAAATTGGTTAAAGACCTAAATGTAAGGCCAGACACTATCAAACTCTTAGAGGAAAACATAGACAGAGCACTCTATGACATAAATCACAGAAAGATCCTTTTTGACCCACCTCCTAAAGAAATGGAAATTAAAAAACAAAATTAACTAATGGGACCTCATGAAACTCAAAAGCTTTTGCACAGCAAAGGATATCATAAACAAGAACAAAAGACCATCCTCAGAATGGGAGAATATAATTTCAAATGAAGCAACTGTAAAGGGTTAATCTCCTAAATTCATAAGCAACTCAGGCAGCTCAATAACAAAAAAACAAACAACCCAATTCAAAAATGGGCAGAAGAATTAAATAGGCTTTTCTCCAAAGAAGATATACAGATTGCCAACAAACACATGAAAGAATGCTCAATATCATTAATCATTAGAGAAATGCAAATCAAAACTTAATGAGATATCATCTCACACTGGTCAGAATGGCCATCATCAAAAAGTCCAGAAACAATAAATACTGGAGAGGGTGTGGAGAAAAGGGAACCCTCTTGCACTGCTGGTCGGAATATAAATTGATACAGTCACTATGGAGAACTGTATGGAGGTTCCCTAGAAAACTACAAATAGAACTACCATAAGTCCAAGCAATCCCACTACTGGGCATATACCCTGAGAAAACCATAATTCAAAAAGAGTAATGTACCAAAATGTTCATTGAAGCTTTATTTACAATAGCCAGGTCATGGAAGCAACCTAAGTGTCCATCAACATATGAATGGATAAAGAAGATGTGGCACATATATACAATGGAATATTACTCAGCCATAAAAAGAGACAAAACTGAATTATTTTTAGTGAGGTGGATGGACCAGCAGTCTGTCATACAGAGTGAAGTAAGTCAGAAGGAGAAAAACGAGATCAGCTAGGTGGTTTGTGACCACCTAGAAGGGTGGGATAGGGAAGGTGGGAGGTAGGGAAATGCAAGAGAGAAGGGATATGGGAACATATGTATATGTATAACTGATTCCCTTTGTTTTAAAGCAGAAACTAACACACCATTGTAAAACAATTATTCTCCGATAAAGATGTTAAAAAAAAAAAAAAAAGCCTAACAAACACTAGTATCTGTTTACTATAAAATATAAATAAGAAATATTAATGCTTATTTTCCTGTAATAGATATAATTTGAAGAACAACATGAACTAAAAGGAACCTTCAATGATACCTGAAGACATGAAACATCTTTTCCCAGAGACAGAAGAAAATTTCTTTAAGCAAAACGGACTCTTTTCCCACAAAGATCACAAACTGAAAATGTACCTTTACAAAGGTGAGTATTAAAATTATGTAAACATTAAAAAATGCCTCTAGTTAAAATAAAAATTTAAATCTCCATTTTTTATATGTAGCCATAGTAGAATAAGAAAAATTCTGCTCAAAAAACAAATTAAAAGATGAAAAAATTTGTCCAAAAAGAAATAAAAGATACAATAGTGTGAAAACCTCTCTAAGAAATGCAACAAATTAAAAAAATGAAGAATAATCAGGATTGTACACATTACTATGTTTTTTAATAATTTATATGCTGAAGGTTTACCAATGGAAAGAAGACAACATCAATTTGGTAATTTCTACTTGCAATAAATTTCTTTTTGAAGAAAAATAAAAAATATTGTCCCAGAGGTGTCTTAGGCTGTCTTCATTTCTTTTCATTATTATTATTTTTTTATTCTGTTCCACAGCAGTGAATTCCACCATTCTGTCTTCCAGGTCACTTATCCTTTCTTCTGCCTTGGTTATTCTGCTATTGATTCCTTCTAGTGTAGTTTTCATTTCAGTTATTTTATTGTTCATCTCTGTTTGTTTGTTCTTTACTTCTTCTAGGTCTTTGTTAAACATTTCTTGCATCTTCTCAAGCTTTGCTTCCATTCTTTTTCTGAGGTCCTGGATCATCTTCACTATCATTATTCTGAATTCTTTTTCTGGAAGGTTGCCTATCTCCACTTCATTTAGTTGTTTTTCTTGGGTTTTATCTTGTTCTTTCATCTGGTACATAGCCCTCTGCCTTTTCATCTTGTCTATCTTTCTGTGAATGTGGTTTTTGTTCCACAGGCTGCAGGATTGTAGTTCCTCTTGCTTCTGCTGTCTGCCCTCTGGTGGATGAGTCTTTCTAAGAGGCTTGTGCAAGTTTCCTGATTGGAGTGACTGGTGGTGGGTAGAGTTGTCTGTTACTCTGGTGCGCAGAGCTCAGTAAAACTTTAATCCACTTCTGCTGATGGGTGGAGCTGTGTTCTCTCCCTGTTGTTTTTTGGCCTGAGGTGACCCAACACTGGAGCCTACCCTGGCCCTTTGGTGGGGCTAGTGGCAGATGCTGGGAGGGATCATGCCAAGGAGTACTCCCCAGAACTTGTGCTGCCAGTGTCCTTGTCTTCACCATGACACACAGCCAACCCCCGCCTCTTCACCAGATACTCCAACACTAGCAGGTAGATCTGATTCTATCTCCTATGGGGTCACTCCTCCTTCCCCTGGGTTCTGATGCACACACTACTTTGTGTGTGCCCTCCAAGAGTGGAGTCTCTGTTTCCCTCAGTCCTGTCTAAGTCCTGCAATCAAATCTCACTAGCCTTCAATGTCTGATTCTCTAGGAATTCCTAGAGTAGAAAAAAAGTAGAGGACAGAGTAGAAAACTACAAATAAATATCTCTCAATGCAAAGATTCAAGATAAAGTTTTAGCAATTCCTACAATATATGAAATGAGAATGAAAATATACCATGATCAAGTGTATTTTATCTCATGTATTGATGGTTGGTTTAATATTTGAAAATAAATCATTTAATTCACAAAATTAAGAAACTAAAATGTAAACTCATATAAGCATCTAAGTAGACACACCTGAAAATTTTCAACATCTTTTCCTGATAAAGACTGTGAGAAAACTAGGAATAGAAACTTCCTCAACCTAATAAAAGGTATCTATGAAAAATTGTATACTTAAAGGTAAAGGACTGAATACTTTTCTCTTTGCATAACAAACAAAATAGGGGTGCCACCTCTCAGAATTTCTATTCCACATTGTACCAGAAATTCTAGCCAGTACAATAACACAAGTAAAAGAAATAAATGCACCAGATTAAAAAGAAAACAATATTAAATCTTTTTTTATTTGCAGATAAAATATAAATATGTAAAAAGTCTGATAAGATCTACAAAATGTTACTAAAGCAAATATGTATATTTAATAAGGTTGCCACGTAGAAGAATCATGTCCAAGAAACAGTTTTACTTTTACATACTGGCAACAAAAATTGAGAAATTTAAAACTTAAATTATCATTTAATATATTGCCAAAAACGTAAAATACTTAGGGTTAAATCTGACAAAAGATTGATGACACCTGTATGCTAAAAGCTAAAAAAATCCTGAGTAAAATTAAAGAACACATAGACAAAAGGAGAGATGCTTTGCCTATAAGTAAGAAAACGTCCCACAAATTAGTTTATAGATTCAATACAATCCAAATAAAAATTCCAGCAGAATTGCTGTAATAATTGACAAGCAGAACCTAAAATTTCATAGAAATGCAAAAGCTCTAGAATACCCAAAACAACTTTCAGAAAGAAGAGTAAATTTAAAGGCCTAAAACTACCTGAATTCAAGGCTTATTATAAATCTACAATTATCAAGATAGTGTGGTCTTGATGAAGAGATAGGCACATAGATTTATTGATCAAAAGAGAGTCTGGGGCTTCCCTGGTGGTGCAGTGTTTGAGAGTCCACCTGCCAATGCAGGAGACACGGATTTGTGCCCCGGTCCGGGAGGATCCCACATGCCGAGGGGCAGCTGAGCCTGTGAGCCATGGCCGCTGAACCTACGCATCCGGATCTTGTGCTCTGCAACGGGAGAGGCCACAACAGTGAGAGGCCCATGTACCACAAAAAAAAAAAAAAAAAAAAAAAGAGAGAGAGTCTGGAAGTAGACCCACGTATATATGGAGAACTGATTTTCTTACAAGGCACAAAGGCAATTCAGTGGAGAACGGATAGATTTTTCAACAAATGGTGCTAGAAAAATTGGATATTACTTGCAAAGAAATGAATGTTGATTCTTATCTTATACCATATATAAAAGCTAACTCAAAATTAATCATAGAGTTAAAAAAAAACCTGAAAAGTATGAAACATTTACAACATAGAGCTTTGTGATCTGAGATTAGGCAAACAGTTAGAGTCAATACAAAAGAACAAAATATAAAAGAAAAATTGGTAAATTGGAACTGATCAATATTAGGAACCTAGGCTTCTTGATACATACTGCTAAGAGAATTAAAACACAAGCCTAATTTTCTGTTGGCAGAAAATAATTGCAAGACATATCTCTAGTACAAGACTTTTATTTAAAATACAAAAAGAACTCTTGGAATTCAATAATAAGAATGGAAATAATCAAAGAAAAATATGGACAAATGATTTGAACATGAACTTCACCAAAGAAGATGCACAGATGACAAATGAGTACAGAAAAAAAAAAAAAAAAAAAAAAAAAAAAAAACTTAGTATCATTTGCCATTAGGAAAATGTAATTTAAAACCACAACGAGAAACCTCTATACACCTTATTAGAATGTCTAAAATTAGGAAGAGGTTGATCATGTGATAGAACTGAATTCTCACACACTGCTTGTGGGGATATGGAACAGTACAACTATTTGGGAAATTGTTTGGCAGTTTTCTAAAGAGTTAAACTTTCATCTACCATATGACCAAGACATCCCACTCCCAGGTATCTACCTACGAGAAGTGGTGAAATCATGTGCCCAGACAGGGACTTGTACATGAATATTCATGTCATCTTTATTTGTAACAAACAAAAAACTTAAGCAATCCATATGTCCCTCAAAAGGTGAATGGTGAAACAAATTGTGGTATCTCTACACAATTGTATACTACTTGGGAATAATAAAGGATGAGGTATTGATGCAGTCAACAATATCAATGGATCTCAAAATAATTGTGCTGAGTGAAAGAAGCCAAATAACAAAGAATACTTACTGTAGTATTGCACTTAGATAAGATTTCAGAAAATGCAAACTAATCTACAATGAGGTAAAGCAGATCAATTCTTACCTGAGGAATAGATGAACCCAGTGGGGCAAGAAAAAGGAATTACATATGAGAACAAGGAAATTTGGGGGAGTGATGTATCTTGATTGTGGTGATAATTTTGCTTGTGGATACATATTTTAAAACATCAAATAGTACATTTTAAATATGCACAGCTTGTTGTATGCCAATTATACCTCTATAGAGTTGTTTTTAAAAAGTGGCTACTTCTTAAATCATTTTAAAATTTAGTGTTACCTCTTACTTAAATCAGAAAAGGAGAAATGATAATTTAAAAAATAATAATAACAATAGGCATATCTAACTAAAGCTCCCCCAAATATTGTTAGCTTTACATAAGAAATAATTATATGTTAATTATTATGCAAGTCATCTTCTAAGGTACAAAATATTGTCACATGAATCATATTACTCTTATGAAAGATGGACTATTATTTTCATCATACTTACTTTTATACATAAGGAAACTGAAATATGGAGTTGTTAAGAAGCTGACTCAAGGTCAATTAGCTGGTAAATGATAAATCTTGAATTGAAACATGATAGTTGGACTTTAGATTATGTTTATATAACCACTAAAATATGTAGCCTGTGTTGCAGCAGAAAATGGAATCCTGCAGTGTGTTCAAACATACACATATGTCAATTTGAGAATATCCCAAGAATATGAGGATATTTTACAAATTAAAAATCTATTAATGAAATTCACTACTTAGCATATCAAAGGAAAAACAATTCCTATATAATCATCTGAAATGATAAAAACATTTTATATTATTCAACAACCTTTCACGATTAAAAAAAAAATCTATGATCTTTTAACAAACCCTTTCCTCATGAAGAATATCTACCAAAAAATTTTAAATAATATTAAACTTAAGGGTGAAAAATGGAGGGGAAAGTGGCAGAGCTGGGTGGTGATGGTGGGATGAATTGGGAGATTGGGACTGACATATATACAGCATTATGTATAAAATAGATAACTAATAAGAGCCTGCTGTATAAAAAAATACATAAAATAAAATTAAAAAAAACCTTAATGGTGAAAAGTTTAAAAATCTTACATAACTTTCAAAAACAAAAAGAATGTCCACTATTACTACTTCAGTGGTGTACTAAAGGCTTTGGGTATTGCAGTCATGTAAGAAAAATATCAATAAAGCATAAAATAATCAAAAAGGTAGAAAGAAAAGTATCACTATGATTGTTTATATTAAAAAATCTATGATAATCAATAGACATTCTATTAGAATTAGTAAGAGAAGTCATCAAGACTGCTTGTTTCTGGTTAAAGACCTAAATGTAAGTCCAGAAACTATAAACCTCTTAGAGGAAAACATAGGCTGAACACTATATGACATATATCACAGCAAGATCCTTTTTGACACACCTCTTAGAGAGATGGAAATAAAAGCACAAATAAACAAATGGGACTTACTGAAACTTAAAAGCTTTTGCATGGCAAAGGAAACCATAAATAAGATGAAAAGACAACCCTCAGAATGGAAGAAAATATTTGCAAATGAAGCAACTGACAATGATTAGTCTCCAAAATATACAAGCAGCTCAATATTAGAAAAACAAACAACCTAATCCAAAAATGGGCAGAAGACCTCAGTAGACATTTCTCCAAAGAAGATGTACAGATTGCCAACAAACATCAAACACTGATGTTGCTCAACATCACTAATCATTAGAGAAATGCAAATAGAAACTACAATGAGGTATCGCTGCACACTGGTTAGAATGGCATCCTCAGAAAATCTACAGGGTTCCCCTGGTGGTGCAATGGTTGAGAACCCACCTGTTGATGCAGGGACACGGGTTCATGCCCCGGTCTGGGAAGACCTCACATGCCATGGAGCAGCTAGAATCATGAGCCATGGACACTGAGCCTGTGCGTCCAGAGCCTGTACTCTGCAACGGGAGAGGCCACAACAGTGAGAGACCTGCATACCACACACACAAAAAAAAAAAAAAAAAAAAAAAAAAGGAAAGAAAATCTACAAACAATAAATGCTGGAGAGGTTGTGGAGAAAAGGGAACCCTCTTGCACTGTTTGTGGGAATGTAAATTTATACAGCCACTATGGAGAACAGTATGGAGGTTCCTTAAAAAAGCTAAAAATAGGACTTCCCTGGTGGCACAGTGGTTGGGAGTCCACCTGCCGATGCAGGGGACACAGGTTCGTGCACCGGTCTGGGAGGATCCCACATGCCGCAGAGCGGCTGGGTCTGTGAGCCATGGCCGCTGAGCCTGTGCGTCCAGAGCCTGTGATCCGCAATGGGAGAGGTTATAACAGTGAGAGGCCTGCGTACCAAAAGACAACAACAACAACAACAAAAAAAACTAAAAATAGAAATACCATATGACCCAGCAATCCCACTACTGGGCATATACCCAGAGAAAACCATAATTCAGAAAGGCACATGCACCCCAGCATTCATTGCAGCATTATTTACAAAAGGCAGTACATGAAAGCAGCCTAAGTGTCTCTTGACAGATGAATGGATAAAGAAGATGTGGCACATATATACAATGGAATATTACTCAGCCATAAAAGAAACAAAATTGAGTTATTTGTAGTGAGGTGGATGGACCTAGAGTCTGTCATACAGAGTGAAGTAAGTCAGAAGGAGAAAAACAAATACCGTATGTTAACACATATGGAATAAAAAAAAAAAGAAAAGAAAAAAGATTCTGAAGAACCTAGGGGCAGGACAGGAATAAAGATGCAGGCATAGAGAATGGACTTGAGGACCCAGGAAGGGGGAAAGATAAGCTGTGACAAAGTGAGAGAGTGACATGGACCTATATACACTACCAAATTTAAAATAGATAGCTAGTGGGAAGCAGCCATTTAGCACAGGGAAATCAGCTCTGTGCTTTGTGTCCACCTAGAGGGGTGGGATAGGGAGGGTGGGAGGGAGATTCAAAAGGTAGGAGATATGAGGATATAAGTACACATATAGCTGATTCACTTTGTTATACAGCAGAAACCAACACACCACTGTAAAGCAATTATACTCCAATAAAGATGTTAAAAAAAAAAAAAACTGTTGCAGAAGAAATAACATAACTGCTATTGGCAAAATTATAAAATTTGTTTGAGAAATAATAGAATTATATGGGGTAGGTCATTAATAAATTTCTGTATAGCATTTAATAAATAAAGCAATAAATAATAAATCTGAAAATATAAAAAAGACTGCTTCTTTGTGACTAAATATATATAAATCAATGTCATTTATATATAGAAGCAATTAGAAAATATAATTTTAAATTGATGGCTTTTAAAATAAGATGTATCTATGATAACAGTGATTACTCTTATCTGAAAATATGTCAGAACTTCATAGAGAAAATTATAAAACTTTATTGAAGAAAACATATATTGTAAGGTAGAATTTCCCCCATAACTATGTATTGATAGACTTTCAAAAGAAATCCAAAAAGATTGTAAATTTATCATAAAATTCATGTGGTAAAACTAAGGGCCTTGAATACACAAGACAATTTTGAAGAACAAGGCTGATACCAGATGTCAACACTTAAAATAGTATACCCAATTTCATTACATCTAAAATATATTCTATGTCTGTCAATTAACTATATACCTAAATGTTTACTAATATCAAATGCTCATAAACAGTTACTTTTATACTTATTAAAAGAACTCTTAGGCTTACATGTACATGTGTATGTGTGTATGTATACACACATATACAAACATATACCTGTGTGTACATATAAAGAAAATTTTAAGTGCAATAAATTGACTAAGATATTATGGAAATATTTTCTCATTCAGAGTCTGAATCTTCTGAATTATTTTTCTGTTCAGAGTTATCAATATTTATGTTTTACCTTATATTACCATTCTTTGTTTCATTAAAAGTGCTGGTCGGACTTCCCTGGTGGCGCAGTGGTTGAGAGTCCGCCTGCTGATGCAGGGGACACGGGTTCGTGCCCCGGTCCAGGAGGATCCCACATGCCACAGAGCAGCAGGCCCGTGAGCCATGGTCCCTGAGCCTCCACGTCCGGAGCCTGTGCTCCGCAACGGGAGAGGCCACAACAGTGAGAGGCCCGCGTACCCCCCCAAAAAAAGTGCTGGTGATTCTCGTTTCCTTAAAAAGTGCTTCACTATTATCTCCAGAATTTTCACCCAAGCTGCAGATACCTGTTCTTTAAGTTTTAATGCTGGCACTTTGTTGATGCTACCAAAAGGTATCAATAAAACATTTCAGACAACTTCTGGGACACATATTTTTTCCTTGAATAATTCTTGAATGATTTGTTGACTGAAACATTGAGGAATTATGATTATCCTGTCATGCCACCAGGAATGACAACTAAATTAATGCATAAGTAGGCACATAGCATATTTCCCATCACAAATGTCCTCTGGCTTAGAGTGATTGTAAGATGCCATCAATTTTAAGGTGTGTCCTAATTGTAGAGATGTTAAAATATGAAAAATATGTATATTATGAGTGTTGAAATATGGCACTGTAGAAACAATTTAATTCTCATTAATCAGTAGAGAATGGATATGGGCTATTCAATAAATGAAATGTGTTCATGTGTGGTTATTGCATCATGATTAGTAATAATAAAAATTAAATTAAAAACCTGGAAACAACAAAAATATCCAATATCTGCATGATGGATAAGTAAATTGTTGGCCATTTCTAAATAAAATAATTTACAGAGGTGAAACCAAATGAACTCTAGTTGTATTTTTCAACATAGATGAATCACAGAAACAAAAGCAAAACAGATAAATAAATTATGTAAATTGAAATGACAAAATAAACAGTTAAAATGAATTGAATACAGCTGTATACAAAACATGGTTAAATCTCAAACATATAACACTGAGACAAAAAATTATGTAAAATATTTTGATAAATTATGATAACATAATTATAAAAATTTTTTAAAAAGACAACGCTGTAAATAGCACAATGTACTTAAAGGTCTATATAATGGTGTAGAAAATGAGGGCATGGTAGAAAGGAAGGAGGAGAAGATCTCAGGCAAAGGGAATAGAAAGAGAGAGAAAGGCCACCTGTATTAGGAAAAGAGGGAACCGTGGTGATCCTCTGAGGGAGATTAATTTCATGCATGTATAGAGATAAGAAGAAATATTGCCATATCCATGTAACTAAATACATGAATTTCCAACTCCAATGTTTTGCATGATCTCTTTTCCAATGGCTTAACTGATTCCAAGAAATATATGACCAATATTTGGACGGAAAGCACCATTGGTGCATTTTTTATGGCATTTTCTTATTTCATAGAAGTTGAATAATTTTATTTCAAGTCCCACATTGAAGACATAATTGTGCTGGGTGTTGTGATTTAATCTTGGTATAACAGAATCTTGTTTAGCCATTTATATCAATAATATGTATTTATCTCAATAATATCTCATTTATCTCAATATTACCCCAAATTCTCAAGTTGAATGTCTTAAGTTGAGTAGTCCCTTTCATCCTCATTATTGTGTTTATATGCCCATGTAGCAAAGAAGTAGATCCTAAAGATTTTGTTCAATCATCCTTGAAGGTTGAATTAATATTAGCTCCTTTAAAGAACAGAGAGCAAGGAGAATTCCAGCAACATCAGCCTGTTTGGCTCTTTAAAGACATTCTTCTGTTGAAGCAGAACTTGCAAGGACTGAGTTAAATGCTTGCCTTAAAAAAATATAATATTCTTTTCTCATTCCTTTTGCCCTTACTGTACAAAATGTGAATCACACATAAACCCATTAAATTATAAAACAAAAACATACTATAAGCAATTTCACCCTCACATACTTTAGTAGATACTAAAATAAACTACTTCATAGTTTAAAATATACTTTCAGTTATACTGTTCTGTTTGGCCCACACAACAACACAGTGACAGAAACTAGACTGGTATTATGTTTCTTGTGCTAAATATGAGAAAAATGAGCTCTTGAAAGTTTTGTTTTTTTTAAATTTGACATGAGGGGTATTGCCACAAACCATATAAAACTGGGAGATCTTGCAAATACTTGAGGATATTAGCCAGGAAAAAGTATATTTCATTTGTTTTGTTTTGTTTTGTTTTCTTGTTCAACAATTCTTCAGGGTTCCAAATATAATCTAGTGGCTAAATCCAAGGAAATAGCAAGTAAACACTAACATTACCTCTTGGTTTGCAAACAGGCCCCAAATACAGAGGCAGCCATTCCAGATTGGTAGCTGGCAGTATTAAGAAGGGAACTTACACTGGAGGCTTGTCTTGTGTGCCTCAAGACTAATAGATCCTGCCTCCACTCACCAGAACCTTAAGAGTTTATAGAGAGGCCTTAATGGGGTTCGGTCTCCTACACTCTCCAGATGGCCTCACCAAAACATTACTCTCTCAAGGCTGCATCCTTGAAGCCATCTCCCACTGTGGGAACGGTGGGCAGAGGGTGCATTCCAAGGATGAGGGAGAGGCGAGGAACCTCCTTTTGCCCAGGTCCATCAAATGGACATGACTGCCAACAGGCAGCCTTGTCCATTTGATGACTTCCTCCAGCATTACCGATGACTCAAATAGTTTGAAACACTTCTCTCTGGAAAACTGTCTTCCATTAATTGTTTTCTAATCCTTTTACTATTTATATATCTCAACTGTCTTTCTTTAAAGAGTGTTTTGGATTTTCCAGGGTAATTTCAGGATATCCGAAATTAATGAGTGTTGAAAAAATCCAAATGATGCTTGAGTTGAATAGAGAAAAAGTTGAGAGAAAAGTTTTTTGATAGATACAGGCTGTGTTGATGGCAGTAATTAGAGAGCCAGCTAATGTCCAGATCATACATCTTTTCTGGGAGCATCACTGACCTTTCAGAAGGGATGGCTTCAGAGGATCTAAGTGTGGTGCAATACTTTGGGGTCAGGTGTGTACTTGGCATAACTGCTCAAGATAAGGTACACAGGTTGGTCGAGTGCCTCTCATCCCACTGGAGTAAAGGCATGCATTCTGATATCCTCTACCTTTCATTTCAAAACAACTCAGAAAACTTCCTGGTGTCTAGCCCAGCTCCCATGTAGTTGGTATGGAAAGATCATTGGGATGAACAGAGAAACATGCTGAACTAGTTCTTCTTCTATTGATGCTTCAAGAGTTTTCCTGGAAGTGAACCTGTAGTCATTCAGCTTTGTGTGTATCTGCTGTGACAACTATATCATAGGTATAACTGCCTCCTTTGGTAGTGCCCATGCCTGTGAGTAGCAGAGAGTACTAGAAGTGAGCTCTCAAAGAATCCTATCCCCATTCTACTGAGGGATGGCATTCAGAAAGTGTTGAGGCTGATTCCAAAGCTTTGGTTCAAGCTTTACACCTACATAAATAACTTTTGATGGGCAAGAGTTTTATATCTTTACTCTGTGTATCCAATGCCTGCTCCCCTCCTGCTCATCCCTCACACTCACAGCTCACCTGTCCTCCTGTAGCTGTCTCTAGATGGGAACTGTACTCTATGTGTTTCTGTTTCTTTTGTATTCTCAGCAGAGCTGTGTACCAGTTTATTAAGAAACCTCAGTTTAATGGAGAGTAAATGTGAAGTGCTATTTTTCTCTACTCACTGCTTTCTACTATGCTCTGTCCACTGCCCCCATTCCTTCCTAAGATCTCAGGTGGATCTCAGGGCTTTTGTTCAAACTTTTTCATCACTTTCAAACTTTAAACATGCAGTCCAGTTAAAAGTTCCAAACTCCTTTTCCTTCATTTCTTTTTCATTTATTTCTAATCTGATCTTTATGATTTCTGTCCTTCTGCTAACTTTGGAGATTTTTTGTTCTTCATTCTCTAATTGCTTTAGGTGTAAGATTATGTTGTTTATTTGAGATGTTTCTTGTTTCTTGAGGTAGGATTGTATTGCTATACAAAGAATGAAATTAGAAAACTCCCTAACACCATACACAGAAATAAACTCAAAATGGATTAAAGACGTAAATGTAAGGCCAGACACTATCAAACTCTTAGAGGAAAACATAGGCAGAACACTCTGACATAAATCACAGCAAGATCCTTTTTGACCCACCTCCTAGAGAAATGGAAATAAAAACAAAAATAAATAAGTGGGACCTAATGAAACGTAAAAGCTTTTTCACAACAAGGGAAACCATAAACAAGATGAAAAAACCCTCAGAATGGGAGAAAATATTTGCAAATGAAGCAACTGACAAAGGATTAATCTCCAAAATATACAGGCAGGTCATGCAGCTCAATATCAAAAACAACAACAACAACAAACAAACAACCCAATCCAAAAATGGCAGAAGACCTAAATAGACATTTCTCCAAAGAAGATATACAGATTGCCAACAGACACATGTAAGGATGCTCAACATCACTAATCATTAGAGAAATGCAAGTCAAAATTACGATGAGGTATCACCTCACACCAGTCAGAATGGCCGTCATCAAAAAATCTACAAACAATAAACACTGGAGAGGGTGTTTGGAGAAAAGGGAACCCTCTTGCACTGTTGGTGGGAATATAAATTGATACAGCCACTATGGAGGACAGTATGGACGTTCCTTAAAAAACTAAAAATAGAACCACCATATGACCCAGCAATCCCACTACTAGGGATATACCCTGAGAAAACCATACTTCAAAAATAGCCATGTACCACAATGTTCATTGCAGCTCTATTTACAAAAGCCATGACATGGAAACAACCTAAGTGTCCATTGACAGATGAATGGATAAAGAAGATGGGAACATATATACAATGGAATATTAATCAGCCATAAAAAGAAACAAAATTGAGTTATTTGTAGTGAGGTGGATGGACTTAGAATCTGTCACACAGAGTGAAGTAAGTCAGAAAGAGAGAAACAAATACCATATGCTAACACATATATATGGAATCCAAAAAAAAAAAAAGAAAAGAAAAATGGTTCTGAAGAACCTAGGAGCAGAACAGGAATAAAGGCGCAGATGTAGAGAATGGACTTGAGGACCCAGGAAGGGGGAAGGGTAAGCTGGCACGAAGTGAGAGAGAGGGATTGACATATATATACTACCAAATTTAAAATAGATAGATAGTGGGAAGCAGCTGCAATGTACAGGGAGATCAGCTTGGTGCTTTGTGTACACCTAGAGGGGTGTGATAGGGAGGATGGGAAGGAGATGCAAGAGGGAAGAGATATGGGAATATATGTACATATATAGCCGATTCACTTTGTTATACAGCAGAAGATAATACACCATTGTAAAGCAATTATACTCCAATAAAAGTGTTAAAAAAATACAGACTGGAGCCAGACTGTCAAAAAAAATAAAAGTTTCAAACTCAGATCTGATTTAAATTATTCTTTTTCCCTCTGCCAGGGGCAGGTGGGTTTGTGACTCAAAGAAGTAGCAGTGGAGGTTGGTGTCTGTCTTTACACTCTTCTCACTCCAGATGGAGTCTGTGGAGTGGGGTCATGGTCTTAATGTGGGACACCTCTCTCTCTCCATTTAAGGAACAAAGTTTTATTGTGCTTGGATGCTGGAAGTGAGAATTAAGTAGATATTTTTTGTATAAAATTTGATTTTTCATCCTCTTAGAAAGGAAGAGAGGCATTTCTGTCTTGCTTCAGCCAGAAATTGTTCTATCAATAGTTCCTAGCCTATAGCTATGGACTCCATGTAAATGTGGGTGGTCTGCTTGTGTTTTGGAACTGTGCTAAGCCTCATCCTGGCTGCCTTTTTCACCAAGGACACCCATCAAAGAGGGGCAGGCTTGGCACACTTTACTCCTGCCACCATTACTTCGTGTCCTCCTCTAAGCTCTGTGATCCTTCACATGAAACCCTGTATGCTCTGGGGTTCTTTTCTGTATCTTTGGTGGTTTCAGGGAAAACTATGCCACAATTTCGAGTCATACTACCATTGAAATTGCTCTAGTAATCCACAGCCTTCAGAAATCTGCAAACTAGAATCCAGCATCTGCCTCTATACGGTCATAGATCCCCAAACCCTGGGGATCACTTTAAAAGCTAAGAAATTTCTCATCACACTGCTCTGTGTTAGGCATTTGGGATGCAGTTTCCATAGCTCAGAAAGGCCATTTCTAATTAAAATGTCAGTATTTTTTTACAAGTAATACTTGTGAAACTCCCCCTCACTTAGAGTCTCTTCACCAAGAGTGGGGGTATATAACCTCTTACCACAAATACTGCACTTCCAGCCTCTCCTACTTCCATAACTTATTTCCACAGTCTTCTGATGTTAACAGGAAATCAGGAGACTTGCTGAGATAGTTGGTGGTAGCAGAATACACTCTGTCACCTTTTAATGAGCTCCAGAGAGCACTTGGCCCTGCAGCTCTTGTGAGATTAGTATTGACTAATCACCCCTATTTGTCCCCAGCTTTGGGGCCTACTTACAATTCTAGAACAATAAGAGAGATCCCAAATCACCACCCTATTTCACAATTGTACATAGAAAGAAGCAAGATTGGTTGTTTATTCTAAGGTTTCCTTAGAAACCTTATGGAGAAATTTGGAGAAAGCCAAAAACTCTGATTCCTAAGACAAAGTCCATAATTACCTAAAACCCAGGGGAAGCTGTGCTAGGCTTCCGCAAGTATGTTCTGAGTTGAGGACAAAGCATTGTGTGTTAGATTAGCCCTGATCAAAGAGCCAAGGCTTGCGGGTAAAAAAATATTGGCCAAGATGGAATCAGTCTACTTTCTCATTGCATGCATATTATTACTGCCTAAAGAATTGTATTTCTTTAAGTACTCTCCAATATTACATTTTTGTACATTGACTTCCTCATAAAGGAGGGTCTTTCTAGCCCTGAGCATTTATGTTTCTCATAGTTCTAGTATAGTCACTTGTATTTTGAAAAATTGTTTTGGTTTTTACATTTAATATACTAAATCCCAAATCTTATGTTATGCTAAAATGTTTACACTCTCTTCAAATAATAAAATATTTGTGTTGATAAACAATGGAAATTATTCTCATTACCTATATATCTTATATTGTACAAATAAAATCATTTAAATGGTAATATGTCCAGCTTCTTTGTAATCATACAAATTTAATTATTAACTTAATTTGAAAAAATGTATATTTCTGGAGACAGGACAATAGTTATTCAGTCAGAATCTCTCCCTTTTCTCACTCCTCCTCTCTCATATATTATATATTTATATATACTTTGTAAATATTGTTGTACATATATATTTGATTCACATACTATAATATGTATAATTATATATAATATATAATTTGATAATAGTATGATAGAGAGAAGATGGAGAGTTCCCTCTCTCAACTTTAATACATTCTATTAGTTTTCAAATCCAATTAAGTGATAGATATTCACAAATATGGTTACAATAGTATTTGATTTATAAGAAATCAACTGGCATACAACTCCTGAGTAAAAGCCCTCTTGCATTTGGGACAGACACCTATTTTAACATCCTATGCAAGGATGTTCCAGTCATGAAAACATTTCCTCTTAGCTCCAAATTCACTCTTCAATACATTCTCTGCAGCAATGAATGGAGCACCTCAAGAATTTCTCCTTTACAGTAGGACAATGTTAAACACTCTCCTGAGCAGGTGCTAGAGGACTATTGAAAGAGAAAGGGCTCTGCTGTTGATTTTTGGCAGACTAAGTTTGGTCAACAGTGTAGGTGTGACGACAGACTATGGTCTTCTGCCATGACCATGGACCTAGATGGTGTAGTTTCTCAGCAACCTTGCCACTCCAGCCTGGACCAGTGATCACTCTCTCACAGACCTCCCTCAGTTCTAGGTCCTCCACTCTGGATGGAGGGCTGATGAACAGAAGCAGCAGGGAATCAGGTTTGAGAAGAAAGCCAAGATTAAAGTTGGAAACCATAATAAAGGACAAGACCCAAAGAGGCAAGGTATAAGGAAAGAATGGAAGGTAGAGATAGGTTCAGAGAGGTCAAGCCAAGGATGGAGAGGAGACTGTTCAGGTAACTAAATCCAGCTCAAAGGACAAGGAGCAAATTGGACCTTTCAAAGCCATCAGAGCAAGCAAGGATTTCTCATCTAAGGAGCTACACCTCACTGAACCAACACATCCTTTACTGATGTTTCCTGAGCACACACTTTGAGCAAGGCATTACGCTAAGTACATCACAGGTTCCAAGTTAACAAGAAAATAGGCCAGCCAGGAAATCTCTTGAAGTCACATCCAGTCTTAAGATTTATAATTCTACTTTGCATCGGTAATAATTAAATGAGATTAAAACATAAATCAACTTCTTAAATAACACTTAAGATAAAATTTCATAAACATTCACATCTGAATATAATTTATTTGAAGAATATAGCAGAAAATAAAAATACTGTGGTAAGTTGCTAATAAATCACATTTTCTCTTTTTAATACACTGTTTCTGTGTCATAGGTTTTACAAGGGCTTACATAAGACATGGGTCTGGCCACCAAGGGACATAGAATTGGGTTGAGCAAAATATATGTTAATGTAACAATCATCAAGTGACTCGTTCATAAAATACATATCAAAGATACTCAAGAAAGAAGGCTATTATTGGCTGGTTTAATAAAGAAGGCTTCACTGAGGGGGCAGGGATTGGGTTGGACCTAAAAGAATTGGAACCTGGAGAGAAATTTAGTGTTTCTGAAGAGAACTAGTTAGACCTTATGGAGGGTTTATCAGGGCACCATGTGGTCTGTAGAGGAAATTATGGAAAATCAGATTGGAAACATACAATGGCTCCATACTGTGAAAGATATTTCTAATACTATTAGGAAAATTCAATTTGCCATTGTAGCTGACTTCAGTAGCTTGATAATACATGAATAACTATTAAGTACTTTCTATGTTTTCTACAATTTCTCCCTCGTTTATTTGTTTTCCCCTTATCCCTGGATAGCACCTTTGCTACAGAGGGATATATAGCACCAATAAGCACTCAGTGTTTACAATTCTCTCGAGTTTATTTGTGCATTGGCATCATTCCCTCTGTTTTACAAGCAGAACTTGTGGTGCAATGTTTGGCAGCCATCACATGGGCCATGAGTTCAGTCTGTGCCTGTGTCTCCAGATCGTGTTTAGATTGCCTTGCCCTGAAACACCTTCTACCCTTAACTTGGCTGAATGTGAGTTCCCTTGTTTTTTTTTTTGTTTGTTTGTTTGTTTTTGTTTTGTTTTTAACACCTTTATTGGAGTATACTTGCTTTACAATGGTGTGTTAGTTTCTGCTTTACAACAAAGTGAATCAGTTATACATATACATATGTTCCCATATCTCTTCCCTCATGTGTCTCCCTCCCTCCCACCCTCCCTATCCCACCCCTCTAGGGGGTCACAAACCACCTAGCTTATCTCCCTGTGCCATGCAGCTGCTTCCCACTAGCTATCCACCCTACATTTGGTAGTGTATATATGTCCATGTCACTCTCTCACTTCATCACAGCTTACCCTTTCCCCTCCCCATATCCTCAAGTCCATGCTCTAGTAGATCTGTGTTTTATTCCCGTCCTACCCCTAGTCTCTTCATGACATTTTTTTTTCTTAGATTCCATATATATGTGTTAGCATACGGTATTTGTTTTTCTCCTTCTGACTTACTTCACTCTGTATGACAGACTCCATGTCTATCCAACTCACTACAAATAACTCAGTTTCATTTCTTTTTATGGCTGAGTAATATTCCATTGTATATATGTGCCACATTTTCTTTAGCCATTCATCTGTTGATGGACACTTAGGTTGCTTCCATGTCCTGTCTATTGTAAATAGAGCTGGAATGATCATTTTGGTACATGACTCTTTTTGAATTATGATTTTCTCAGGGTATATGCCCAGTAGTGGGATTGCTGGGTCAAATGGTAGTTCTATTATAGATTTTTAAGGAACCTCCATACTGTTCTCCATAGTGGCTGTAACAATTTACATTCCCACAAGCAGTGCAAGAGTGTTCCCTTTTCTCCACACCCTCTCCAGCATTTATTTATCTCCAAAATTTATAAGCAACTCATGCAGCTCAATAACAAAAAAACAAACAACCCAATCTAAAAATGGGCAGAACACCTAAATAGACATTTCTCCAAAGAAGATATACAGATTGCCAACAAACACATGAAAGAATGCTCAACATTAATCATTAGAGAAATGCAAATTAAAACTTCAATGAGATATCATCTCACACCAGTCAGAATGGCCATCATCCCTTGGCCTTTGATTTCACTTTCTCTACTTGAGACTCATGGCTGTGGATTTGGCTGACTCTTTAGGACTTTGCTCTTGTCTATTAATCTTGCCCTGAATCAGGGGTTTTACTCAGGGGTTGTATGCCTGTTGATTTCTTATAAATCAAATACTATTGTAACCACATTTGTGAATATTATTTAATTGGATTTGAAAACTAATAGAATGTTTTAGAGTTGGGAGAGGGATCTCTCTCTTTGACCTCAGATGCAAGTCTTTCAAGGTGAGCCTGTGTCTTCCTTATTCAGGCGATATCTCTTTGCTTGACATACCTATGAAGAAGTCAATGTGACCTGCAGAACTGCTGAAGCTGGGAGATGGAAGGGGTCTTCATTAGGCCAATCCAATCTCTAATCAGATATTCTCCAGTTGGATGTAAGTGATGTGGAATTATTAGTGGTCTGCTGATGGAGGAGGCCTGAGGAACCCTAAGGAAAGTGGATTCTTCTCTTCCTCCTCCTATTACCAAGGCAAGTCCCCTACCAAATACCTGGTTTCTCCCCCACCTACTGCCAAGCCCCCCCCCTTTTTTTTTTTTTTTTTTTTTTTTTTTTTTTTTTGCGGTATGCGGGCCTCTCACTGTTGTGGCCTCTCCCATTGCGGAGCACAGGCTCCGGACGCGCAGGCCTAGCGGCCATGGCTCACGGGCTTAGTTGCTCTGCAGCATGTGGGATCTTCCCGGACCAGGGCACGAACCCGTGTCTCCTGCATCGGCAGGCGGACTCTCAACCACTGCGCCACCAGGGAAGCCCCAAGCCCCCTTTTTCTCTTCAGCACAGGCAACTTCTGAAAGTGCCATTGCCCTGGGAAAGCTTGTTTCTAAATCTCCAAAAAGTTAGCTCTTTGTAGAGTGCTTTTAAAATTTCTCTCTGACCTATCCTTAAAGAAATGAAGATATTACAGCTATGCTCTGAATTATTCTTAAATGTCTGGTTATATGTAAGTAAAGCAATCCCTGTCCTGAATGTATGACTGCAAAGGACACATGGTGTACAGAATGTTCTTTTGAATATCCTACAATAGTCTGAGGATGTATTTCACCTTTAGAACTGTTAAATAATTATGTATGGTCAAGCCTGGTATAAAGAATCTAGTGAAATAATGTAATTCTGAGTCAAAAACTGAGTTTACTTTTTAAAACATGGTTAGGATTTATAAATTGGCATTACTCACTTACATGTCATCATTTCTGAGACTGGATCCCAACCCACATGGCATCTGCAAGACCTACACACTCCATAAGGCACATAGTGTCCTGACAATGGGCATCCTTATATTATAATATTTATTATGTTGTATAATAATTTGTTATTTATATATCTTTCTCTCTAGACATCTAAGTGACTCTGTCATAGCCATCTTTGTGCAATGTTTGGCACGTATAATGTGAACAATAAACATTTAGTAAATGCATAAAGTATTGACCAAGAATTACTTTAGTGAAAGTGAGGCAGTTAAATAGTTCTCTTTATTTTGAAGTTTTTCCAAAATGTATTTATTTTTTCTCTGGCTGATATGATTGTATGTAATTTTCTTTGTTTCTCCTGATTACTGTCATTCTTTGCTTTCCAATTTTTCTAAAAGGAACATGTATTAATCTGTTAAATCAGAGAAAAGAAAGTTAAAAATTAAGAAAAAACATGTCTGTAGTGATATAAACAGTTTTCCCTTTTACAGCCATAATTAAGAGAAAGCATCAAGTATAATCAAAAGTGTGGTCAGTTTGGAAATGTCAATAGGTCTGCTACTTGCTTTTCTCTCTTGCAGGCATTACATGTATACAGTCTAGGAGATACATAATCCACAGATGGGGATCTTCGAGGGAGGATGATGAATGCATGCTTTTTTTTTTCATTCTTCAATGAAATTACAAATTTACTTACCTAAAAAAAGTTAATTTTTTGGAAGCTAAATAGATTATTCCATGTGCCATACAGGTGAAGTTCTTTCAGCTTGTTTACTAATGACAATCCAAATGAGAGCACTGGAAAGCTGACCCTCAATGAGAAAGATTTTAAAATCTTCCTTTGCCTTCAGTCAGTCTCTGCATGTGAATTCAATTTGAAAATACAGAAATTTCTCCTTCATGGAATGAATGATCCTCCAGAAGTTCCCTCTATCTCAGTCACCCACACAGTGAGTCAAAAAAACAAAGAAACAAAAAGAAAGCCTTGAATCTACTAATGCAATGGCAAGTCCTATTTTAATTATTCCTTGTGGCTTGATTTTTGATCTTTTATATAATTTAATGAACATAAGTTCTTAGAGAGCACTAATAGTTCACTCAAGTCTTTTGCAAATGCTCTTTTAGGTCACATGCATAGGATTGAGACCAGTCAAAATGGTCAGCATTATAAGCAGAGTCCCACCAGCTTCCCTGCCTCTGTCATCTTTCACTGAATTGTTCCTTTCATGGGCCTCTCCGGGAGCCCCATGCTGCTCCATTTCAGAAATGATCAATGTATGCAGTGCTTTCCTTTCCAAAATTATCTCCCATTCTACTTATACGGCCTGATCTCAGCCTGTCATGTGATGAGAAATTCTTACACATTTGAGAATTAGTTAGCAAGGCTTAAAGTTCTAACCTTGTGGGCACATTCTTTCCTGTGCCCTGAAACTCCTAGTCCAAGGATAACCTCTGACTCAGTTTCTAATCCAAATGCAGAATGACATCCTTGTGCTCAAGGAATAAAGTCCCGAGCACTGAATAAATTGGCCCAAGGAAAATTCTTCAGTCTTATCTCCCAAAATGCCTCTTTTACAACTTTACTGACCAAGCCTCCTGTGCACTTCTCATTCCTTGAAAGAGATTGTTACCTCATGGGCACATGTTTTGATGTTTTATTCCTTCAGTGCTCACATTTCTACCCTCACTCCTTCCTCAAAATTAACACTTCTAAATTCAGCACAAATGCTTGCACCTTTTAATAGACTTCTCTCCTCTTTCCTTAGGATCATAGAATGGTTCTCTTTTCTTCTCTCCCAAAGCACTTTCCTTTATGACACTCTTCATTTATTGACTTCAGTTATAGTTTTGTAGATGTATAAACCCACTAGATTTTAAATTTACAGAAGATGGTACCACTTCTTTGTATGTACTTGAAGATTAATATAGTGGCTTGACCATATATAGTGGCTCGACTAAATTTTAGTGGGAGTTCAGAATTATTTAAACTTTATCTTAGATGAGTCAACACTTATTTGATAAATAAAATCCTAATAACAGAATTTCATATGTTTTAGGTAAGGGAAATATTTTGGGACTATTTATGTTTTTCCATTTTGAATTGGAGAAAGTCATATTTTGAGTGACTTCTTGCTCTTCCAAGATATGAGGTAAGTTCTACACTGTGTGCTATGGAGGTGCTCTTTATATGGACACTCAGTGAGAACACATGAAGGAAAAGCTGGTAAAGGGAATGTTCCATAGTTTTATGGTTCCACATAACTAATCATTAGGTAAGTACAAATGAAGACTTAAGGTTATGGAATTTACCAGTTATCTAACAAATCAGAGGTGTCCATCATCATGAAAGAGAATCTCCTTAGCTGAGGAACCATGTAGTCAGTGTGTTGAGAAATAAAATGGGGAAATTAATATCTGAAATATTCACAAATAGCTTATATCAGTACTTGATAGAGAGTAATCACTGTATAAGTGTTTGCAAAATAAAATAATTAATTCAAAAAATTTAAATAATGTTATTTATTTAACCACATTAATGGCTATTATGTAACCATTCTTACAGGTAGGCTGGGTGATATGTGTGATGACTGTTTCAGGGGACTGACCTAGCACTTGTTAAGGCTTGGGTGTAATGAAGTACTAAGGCATTTAACTTGAGGATGGTAATAGAACCAAATTGACTGGAAACAGAATTTACAATGAAGACTAGGGATTCTAAGAAGAGGTAAAAATAGGCTAGAACCAGATTGTGAAGAACTGTGAATTGATTTCAATACTAAAGAGTTTAATTGTATTATGTAGATTCAGCACACAAAAGATCAATATGGAAAACAAAGGTGACATAACATGCTACAAAACTGCCCATATCATTTCCTGGTGAGAAAAAGGGCTCCTGAAACCACACTTGTTTTTTATGGATTAATGGAATTGCTGAAGTGGAAGGAATTGGGAGAAATTTCTTGGATCAAGTCTTTCCAAACACAATAAGGAAACTGAGGTTCAAAAAGTTCAATGATTTCATGAAGATTCACACACTGGCCAAGCGACTGAGTAGGGACTACAACCCACATTTTATGTTCTATAGTCCAGGTAAGTATTCTCCAGTCCTGATCATCTGATGGAGGTTATTAAAGCAAGTGATAGTTTCATGAGCCCAAATCAAGCCACACAGATGACTCCTGAACTCTTTCCTTTATCAGGGATGGATATGATAATTAAGAAGAGCTTAGGAAAAGATATCATGGTATGACAATAAAAACAATTGATGTATTTATTTTTATGTCTTTGGACAAGATACCATGTTAGTCATCAGAATAAGAGACGAAACAAAGAAGGATAAAAGACAAGTTCCTCATACATCCAAGTGTGTGTAATCACCCTGATTCAGCTTACTACACAGGCGCACACACACATATCCACAACCAAGCTCACCTCTTGTCTTCTGGACACTCACAATGATTATATGCTTCCTCCAACCCAGGAAGGGAAACACTATAACCAGAGAAACAATTCTATTCTCAAGATTAAAGACATATAGCCTAAGGAAAAGACTAAAGTCCATTTTTGTCTTTCTTCATGAAATCTTGTCTCTACATATATTCATATGATTTCATATGTCTCTACATATTTTCATTTCTCTTTATATAATGTCAATTCCTGTCACAACCATCACTGATAATTGCTATACGCACTTGTAGATACTGCTCAAAGTTTAGACCATCACTGTTTTTCATCCTGTTCCCTACAATTTGCTAAGACTTGGAGGAGCAATTGCATATGTGTAGATATCAGCCAACGACTGATCCTACTAGCTGCCCCACCCTTATGAAAGCTATAAAATTTTACCAGCAGAACAATTTTTTCAGAAATAATTTCATTTTGGTACTCATTTAAAAAACTTTCCCAGCTATAATGAGGTATATTTGACAACTAAAAATTACATATATTTAAGGTATATGATGTGATGTTTTGATATCCTTATACATTGTTAAATTACCTCTTCAAGCTAATTAACATATCCACCACCTCACATAATTACCTTTTTATTTCTTTTTTTCTTTTTTTGTGGTAAGAACATTTAAGATTTACCTTCCTTGCAAATTTCAAGTATACAATACACTATTAGCTATAGTCACCATGTTTTATGTTAGACCTCCAGAACGTATTCATCTTATAACTGAAAGTATGAACCCTTTCACCAGCATCTCCTGCTTTACCTCAGTCAAAAGACCCTGTAACTACCATTCTACTCTCTGTTTCTATGAGTTCAATCTGGTTTTTTTTCTTTCTTTTTTTTTTTTTTTGGATTCCACATATAAGTGAGATCACACAGTAATTGTCTTTCTGTGTCTGGTTTATTTCACTCAGCATAATTCCTTCAAGCTTCATCCATGTGTTCGCAAATGGCAAGATTTCCTTCTTGCTTATATCTGAATAATATCCCATTGTGTATATATACCACATTTTTTTTCATTCATCTGTTGGTGAGCATTATAGGATGTTTCCATACCTTGGCTTTGTGAATACTGCTGCAATAAACATAGAAGTACAGATATCTCTTAGAGATCTTGATTTCATTTCCTTTAGATATACACAAGTTTAGGTATACAGAAGTTGGACTGCTAAATTATATGATAGTTCTATTTTCAATTTTTTGAGGACTCTCCATACTATTTCCAATAATAGTAGTACCAAGTAACAATTTTAAGAGAGAGACTATCTTTTCCCCAGTGTGTACTTTTGGTGTCTTTGTCACTATTTTCTTTTTTTCTTTTTTTCTTTTTTTTTTTTTTTTTTAATAAAAGGTTGACTTCTAGTTAGGCTACAATCTTTTTTTTTTTTTTTTTTGACACAGGCAAGAGAGGTTTATTCCACACACAACCACTTCCTGGCAAAATCACATGCTCCAGGGTGAGAGGGAATGGGCCCCAACAAAACTTCAAATCCTTCAGACTTTCCATCAGTCAAATAATTGTAAGCATTAATAAACTTAAATAAATGATGTGTTTCACTTCTGTAGGGACTTAACCTATTTCATTAATTTATTTCAAGTTTTCTCCTAGATTTTTCATCCAGAAGACTCGCCCAGGGATTCCATGATTTAGGTGCCTTGTCACTCCTTAACCCATACATGCCAGACCTCCCTGCTGTGTGGGAGGGACACAGGAGTGTGCTTCTTCATTTGTCCTTTTCACAAATGAACAGATTTTCACTTGAAAGCAATTTCTATTATACAAAACTCAGTGAGGATTTAGAGATTCTCTTTGTACCGTTTGTTTTAAATATGCCTGGAGATAAGTGAGACTCCAGATTGAAAAGTCTCCAGAATATTTACAGACTGAAGCTTGATGTTGTTAGGCAAATATTCCAAAAGAGAAAACAGGGAATGAAGTAATAAAAAGAATTAAAATGAAGGTTAAGTGGAAAAAAGTGAAGATACGTGAGTATAACAAAACATGTAGGAATTTGACACCCTCTCCCATCTTTAAAACTCCATACAGAACATCTTCAAAGCCACTTCATCCCTAGAACTGGAGTAAACTAGTATTTTTGAGTTGATTTTTTTGAGGCTGAGAGTTTAGGACAAAAAAATACTATCTCTATTTTACATAGAAGTTTAGAAAAGTAGCAGCTCAAGGAATTTACTTTCTAGTTTTAAAAATAAAAACTAAATATAAATTTACATGAAAATTATAATGCTCAAGACAGTCAAGGGCAAATGAAGTTTTAGCAGCTAAATTATATAAAGCATGATGTTACATTTTAGTTAATGTGAATGCCTATGCCTATCTTTGGCTCATTTAGTGAGCTGAAAAAATTTTTTTTCAAAACCTTATATGCATTTCCTAAGTTTCTAGAATACCAGAATACTGACACATATGATTGTACCATTTCTTATTTGTCGAAGATGATTCTGATTTTCGCTAAAAAACACAAAGGAAACCAAAAGTCCCAACATTAATAGTTCTGATAACCCCACCAAAGAGGAAATACAAAAAGCAAGTTAATCTGAGAGTCTGTCAGGGCAGAAGTGATTTCAGCAGAAGACACTCAATATTCAGCCCTTCTGGACACTGACTGACCCTCATTTTTTCCCAGGTCCTTCTGGACCTTCTGGACCCTCTTCCTTCTGCTTCAGCGACTGGCTGCAAGGCCAGTAGGAAAGGTGCTTGGATTCAGATGAGCAAGATTCTAGTTGTGACTGCTCTACGTTCATTGGGGTGGCAGCCTTAGTTTCCACAGCTGCCGAACGGGACAATAATACCTGCCCCCGTTCCTCTGCTGGGACGTTGCCAGCATCGCCTAAGAACATGCTGTCCCGAGACAAGCCAAAGCCACCATTACTGGGAGGGTCGTCAACAAAACTCGGCTTCGGTTCCCTTTCCCGGCAAGGCTGGTTCGACCTACAGTCAACAAGAAGCTCCTGGGGCTGGGACAGGATCCCTGGATCGGAAGGAGGCCAGACGCGAGCGTTTCTGGACGGCGATCAGGCTGCTGATGAGGGTGTTAGTAACACCCCACTGGCTGGGTGAGATTTTACTATTCACGACAAAGGGTGCGGAAGCATAGTACTGAAGAGCAAACAGCCAACACCCCAAACTCCTGTACTACCCCACAAAAAAAAAGCCCTCGCACTTCAGAGAGCCGGGCGAGGGGAAAGGAGAAAGGCCGAGGCACCCCAGCCTATCTTCCGCGGCAGCCGAGCCGCAGGTTCCGCGCATGGGGAGGGGGTGCTGTGGGCCTGCTTTCCGTGTGGAGAAGCGCCTCCTCCTCACGCCCCCTCAGCCTGCACCGCCTCGGGAATCTGCCCTGGACCCCGCCACCGTGTTGGGTTGGGATTAGTGGTCTAGGCTACAGTCTTAAAAGATATAAATTGATTCAAATCTATGACAAACAATGAAGCTTCTGGTAGGAAAATGCTTGTTTCTGTCAACTGATCGGGACAATTGAAATGCCAGAATTCTTTAATTGTCACCAATATACAGTATCCCAGACACAACAGTATTCCATCCTGATTAATTCAACGATTAACCTTTTGCTTTAAGGACAGGCTTTGGAGACTTGTAGTTTTCAGCAACACACGTCATAGAATATTAAAGTTTGTACTTCATTTTAAATACTACAAAAGCCAATGAACTAAAAGGTCTAATATATTTTTAGAAATTATATGGTATAAAACCACATTAAAAGATACTAACAATACAAAGAAACTCAGGCAGTGTGCCTGATGAGTGTTGAAAGCAATATGAAACATAGCTAAGGCAAAGGAGGTTTCAGCTTGGGATAGAATTTTATAAGATAGAGATTAGAATTTGGAAAAGGGGGACTTCTAGATAAAGATAAAGCATGGTCCTAGGGTTAGAATTATGTTTTGGGGAGTGTGAATAAACTAGTGTAACTGATACAGCTTAGAAGATAAGTTCAGATTCACTGTGAAACAATATGCAAATATGACAAGGTCATATGTGGGGGCAATGATGGCATTCAAGAAAGCCAAGCTGTCAAACCATTTCTCTGTCCTTGCAAAAGAGCATGTCTGTCAGAGAGTTGTAAATGAGTTGAATTCATGTTAAGTCTAGGCAGACAGGAGACTTGGAAACAATCCAATGCATGCGATTGAAGCTTGCCATCCATGGCTTTCTTGATGCTCTTTCTCTTTGGGGGAATTGTTTTCAACCTCTGTTCTGATTATCTACATCCTCTCTGCTCATACTTTGAGGCCTATCTCCTCAGCATCACCTTCCCTACCTGCTCGACCCTCAATGATCTCTCGATTGTCTGAATGTCACTAGTTATGATGCTTGATTAAAGAAGATTTAAGATTAATTTAGCAGTGGGGAATTGCATGAAGTGAAGAGGGCAATGTAGAGTGACAGAGAGGCCATTTAGAAGGTTATTTCCATATCCACATTTGAGGTAATGAAAAAATGAACATGAGCAGAGATACTGGAAATGGGAAAAAATATGTTAAAGAATCCACATGAATTAGCTATTGGAGAAGAAGAGGGCAAGAAAGGAAGAAATCCACAATTAGTTTTTAAGTTTGAAGAATTAAATTGACACCATGAAGAGATTCCTAAGGAAGCAGATATACGAAGGAATGAGTCACAAGGAGTAGCTGGAGGCAGACGCCTGGAATCTTAAAAGAGGATGCACTCAGGGAAAGGTGTTGAAGCTGTGGTGGTAGATTGAGGTGGTGGCTGGGGTTTGGACCCTATAGTGCTTATATAGGTAAGGGCCATACTTTAAGATGTGAAGGTCATCAGGTTAATCAACCTGTCACTTAGTTAATATGTATTAATTGATTGATAACTGTGAGTAATACTCCTTTCAATGTAGAGGGAAGCCTGAGTCCACACCACAACATTCAAAATATTACAAAAAATGCAAGAACCACCACAAACACTGAAACTGAAAAATCCACACTGTGACATTAGTGGCAATAACATTTTTTTCTTTTTCTTCCTTTCTATTCAGTCATTATTGGGATTTTGAACTCAGAAAGTCCACTATCTAATTTTAATGTTTTCTGGAATTGAATCTATGCTCTTAAATAAATAGTTTCTTTTCTCTGTTATTTTCAGCTGACGTGAAGGCTTATGGTTTAGACCAAACAAGGAAGCAAGGGCTGGTGACATTGTTATCAGTTTTTTTTTTTTTTTTTATTTAAGCAATTCTTTTTGATCTATGTACTTTCCTATCTTCTGCTCTAAATATTAATATAGTTTTCACATGCAAAATACCTACATACACATAATAAATAAGAAGTCCCAAACTTGAAGCTTCTGAGGATTTCAATTTGATTACTTTAAAAATAAAACTGCTGTCAGCTTTGTTTGTGGAGAGGGTTTAGCTGCTCTGTTTACTCTAAAAGTAATCACTTCTTGATTCAAACTGCTTCACCAGTAAATAGAATATCTTAGGACATTAATTATATGAGAGAGAAGTCAGCAAGAAGTAGCTGTTACAATTCATTACTGTACAAGAAATAGCAAGAGATGGGATAAAACGTAAAGACGGAGATAATTGTTATTGCTTGGCCATGAATAGGATTGGGATAGATGGACTGGGATTGGTTTATCTTCCATAATAAACCTGAACATAGGCAAGAGAGGGAAGTTAAGTAAAGGTTTAATCCTCTGGAATACTGCAGACACAACAGACACCTGGTAGCACCTTTTGAAAAAATATATATAAATTAACATTTTATATAAAATAATATATTTCAGTTCATAAAGTTCGGCAAGACCTCATGAACTATTTTGCCTTAGGTGTACAAACTTTCCTTTATAGCAATCCTTCTCAAAGGACATTTTATTGGGGACTAGAATATACAAAACCTGCTCTAGTGACGCTGCAGTGCAACTTGGTTTTTAGCTGTGTACCTGTACCCTGTCTCCCTCCCTTCACTCAACCTGGCACCTTGAGTCATCCCTGAGGAACTCTGGCACCCTACAGAGCACAGTGCAAAGACCCCTGATCTAGTTATTTCATTTTACAGATGCTAAAATCAAAACCTAGAGAGAGGCAGCTACTTGCTATAACTTATATCATTAAATTGTGAGGAAGCTGACTAAAGAAAATGTCCCTTTGCTCAGGTGTGCTCTTCTTAGCCATACACCTTCTACTTCTTATTTGAGGACAACAACATCAGAGGGGTATTTCAGTGTCATTAACTCAGCATCTTCCAGCTTCATCTTCAAGTAATGCTTTCTTCCCATTGGCCCAGGTTTAGACAATACTTTCCCTAATTTGACATAAATATTAGAATAGTTAGCTTATAGCAGGCAACACTCTGGAGAAAGAAGCACATGATAATTTAACCTGGAGACCTATGAGATTTTGTCTGTGACTAAATGGCAATGAGCATCAGGTTAGAAACAATTCCATACTAGGACATAATATACACAAGACATACAAATGTTTTGTTTTTTCGTTTTCACTGGTTGTTCCAAATGCTCCTGACCATGTGGAGAGAACTATATTAATTGGTGTATAATCCCAGTGTAAATGCTCAGAGCCTATGCAACCACACTGGTATGCAAAGGTGAAAAAAGATGGATTGTCATGAGACACTGAATGACAGATTAGAGTTAACGCTGAAAGTGCAACCTAGGCAAGATAGGGTTGCATAGCTTAGTGCCTGGAAGGGAGAAGGATAAAGGAATGAAATAAAACGCAGTGGAAGAAGATTACTGCTGGGGCTGCATGGTTGTAAGAGAAGATTTGGGAGAGTAAAAAGAAGAGGAAGGAGTCAAATATCAATGACATTGGAAAAGAGCAGCTGTTCCTACCATTGTCAATCATTTGGGGCAACATGGAATCCTATCCATTTGGGTTCTGGAAGTGTTGTGATTTCATCACTGTCTCTGTTCCCTACCTTAGTGAATAGAGTAAGAGATAAAGATGAGGTTCCTAAACCTCCATCCTGGAATTCGAGGCCTGGTACCTAGCTTTAAGTGATTTGACAGATTTCCCTTCCTTAAACCCAAGAAACTGAAAACCATTTGCATAAGCGTTCTTTGATTTCCCGAATGGGCATTATATTCACATCACTCTTTTATTTTCCCTCCTCCTAGATATGCCTCAGATCTCAAAGAGGAGAGTTAGACTGCTCAGGGGACACCAATTAATACCTCACTTTTCACTGTAATTGATGCTATCTGCAAAGAAACCTGCTGTGTCTATGCTCCATACGTGCTGTGTGCCATGGCCATCCCTTGATCATTCTCTTTCCTGATGGCTGCACAGGTCATTCATAAGGTAGCTCCACAGAGAGAGAGTCCACGTGCACAGCAACATCTTCCCTCTCACAGCAACTTTCTCATCAGAAATTCTCCAGCACATCTGTTGAAGTACAGAAACTCTCAGCATGTTATCTTAATGTCAACTATATGAGTTCTTGTCCTACCTCTGCCATTAATTCACTGGATGAATTTGATAAATCACAAAATTTATTTTGACTTTAGGTCACTCCTTTTATGGATGGATGTAATAACTCATAATCTACTAATCCAATGGAGTTATTTGTAGGATTGAATTAGATAAATATGTGAAAGTTTCTTATAGCAATGTATAGAAAATACACTAGTATAGGGTCTTAGGATTAATATTATCAGATTAAGAATCTTTATATATTAAGATCTCAATTGGTTGGTTGCAGAATATACATATTACATAATATTGTAAATTATCACAGTATAATTTAACTTGCAAATATATTAGATAAGGCAAATATACAAAACACATAGTGTCAGATTCAGTCTTTGGAATGGTAGATACCAGGCATCCATATAGTCTTACCCACTTTGCTTCAGTAGAAATATCTCCATTTCCACACATTGAGAGTCATTCATTTATTTAACAACTAGAGGGTCACTAATTTACATTTACCCAATTCAGGACCTTCTTGGAACCAGCTACTTTGTAAGGTTCTTGTTATCAAGGAGTATCTAGTCTGTAAAGTAGAAATTTATTACAATTAAATCTAATAAGTAATTTCATTTAAATACACATATAAAACAGTGGAAGCAGAGTGAAGTAAAGGAAAAGACATTTCTATTTTTAGCACCACTTAAAATGAAGAGACAGATTTAGAAACATTCATGATTATTCTTCAAGTATAAGCCTGGGCAGACTTTTAGAGGCTATCATGCTCCCCCTATCTCTTACTTTTTAAACTGTGATAAAATATATATTAGAAAAAAAAATATTTTAACCATTTTAAATGTTTAATTCAGTGCCATTAATTACATTTGTAATGTTAATCCAGCACTAATAATATCTATTTCCAGACTTTTTCACCCCCCTAAAGAAAAACTATTTCCCTTCCCTACACCCCATCCCTGGTAACCTCTAATCCAATTTTTGTATCTATGAATTTGGCTATATAAGTGGAATCATACAGCATTTTTCCTTTGTGTCTGCTTTTTTTCACATAGTATAATTGCAAAATATTTTTAAAGTTCAACAATGTTGTAGCATGTATCTAATTTCTTTCTATGAATGAATAATATTTTATTGTATTTATATACCACATTTTGTTTATCCATTCATCTGTTGATGAACCCTTAGGTTGTTTTGATATTTTGACTTGTGTGTAATGGATGTTGGTGTACAAGTATGTGTTTTGAATCTCTGTTTACAATTCTTTGGGGTATATATAGAGTGAAACTGCTGGCTCACATGAGAATTCTATGATTATTTTATTTTCAGGAACTACCAAACTTTTATTCAGTGGTGGCATCATTTTACATTCCCATCATCAATGCCCCAATATTCCAATATCTCCATATCCTTGCCAACACTTGTTATTTTCCTTTTTTATTTCCTTTATTATAGTAATTCTAGTAAGTGTAAAATGGTACCTCATTGCACTTTTACTCTGCATTTCTCTGGTAATTAGTGATCTTGAGCATCTTTGTAATTTGTATATTTTATTTGGAGAAATACTTACTCAAGTCATTTTTCTATTTTTTAATTGCACTGTTACTTTCTTTTGTTGTTTAGTTGTAAGATTTCTTTATATATTTTGAACACTAAATCCTTATCAAATATATGATTTGCAGCTATTTTCTCCCATTCTGTTCGTTGTCCTTTCCTTTTCTTGATAATGTCTTTGATGAAAAAATTTTTGGCTTTAATGAAGTCCAAATGATGAAGTTCAATTTATCTATTTTTCTTTTGTTCCTTATGGTTTTGGCATCATATCTAACAATCCATTACCAAATCTAAGACCATGAAGATTTACAGCTTAAAAGCACAAGTCATGGAAAACCAAAGAGCAAGTGATAATGTGATGAGCATGAAGCATAGAGAAGTGATAGAGGTATATTACATTCTGGAAGATGTGTCCCTAAACACAGTTTAGGAGGAGAGCAACAGAGAAAGTCCCTGAGTCACAGTATTCTGAGTACTGCAATATCTCATGAACCCCATCTACCCTAAAAGACAAAGAGCCAGGTAATAGAAGGATGGGGATCATTGCTTTTCAGTTCCACAAAACCACATTACATACATGCCTGATAGACACCAAGAATTGACTTAGAGACTTAACATGCAATCTCAAATCCTTCAATAGGTAAAAGAAGGGTATTATACCAACAAACAAATTGACATACCATAGTTAAGGAAAATTTATACAATCTATCTGTTGATAATCACTGACACTCTTTATATTGTAATTTGCTCAAATAGGAGTTAAATAAGAAAAAAAAAGAGTAATAGAAGATGTGCTGTACTATAAGGATAGAGAAACCACATACAAACACTTAGAAAATAGCAGACCTTTGGTTGATTGTATTATTCACCCCGGTTTTTCACCTCTACTTTTATACATGCCCTTTGCTGTATGATTTTAGAATTCCTTTCACTAAGGCAGAATATACTTCCCCACTCCTTGACTTTGGTCTGGGTCAAAGTATATTTCCCCATCCCTTGATTTGGCTAGTAGAATGAGGTAAACATGCTGGTGTGCCAGTTCTTAGCCTACACCTATAAGGGCTTGCATGCTTTAGCTTACCCTCATGCATATCCACCATCACCAGGAGAAGAGAATGTCTGAGCTAGCCAGTTGGTCAGAAATAGGATAAAGGACAAGTAGGATAAAGGTCAAGTAGGATAGAGCCTCTCTGTCCAATCTAACCCGGTTGAACCTAGTCTAGATAAGCCAATACCCACAGGCAACCCACAGACACATGAGTAATGATGAACCATTTTTGTTTGATTCATTAAGTTTTGAGGTAGTTTGAATATACAGTTGTTAACTAAAGCAGACCCCTAAACCGATCTATTACAAGAATCAGAAAAAAATGTAGAAAACTTGGAACATTTCAAAAGATTGTAAGGATTATTTGGCCTCCATGAAATATAAACAAAATGTATAAGAAAATAACTCTTGAGATTAAAAAAAACTGGAATAAAATTAAAAGTAAGAAAAAAGTGTTTTAAATATGTAAAGTAAACAAATACTTCAAGAAAAAATAAGAACATTCATAGAAGATACAAATATAATTCATGAATAGGATGAATTAGAAAATCTCTCTCACAATGTACAATAAAATATAAAATAAAGAAGTAAATAGGTTAAAAAAAATTTTTTTTCAAGTTAAAGAAATTTCCCTGAATCAGAGGAAAGGGGTTATTTTGTAGATATAGATCAAAGAGTTTTAACCAAAGTTCCATGAAATCAATGACAAGAAAACTCTATTTCATAGATTCTGACAATGATTTTAGTTGAAAAAATATAAAAACGTTTGTACAAATAGACATGTAGAATTTTTTAAAAAGGAATACCAAAGGGGAAAATGGCTTTGCCTCAGACTTCTCCTCTTCAACCTCAACTTCTGGAATACAACAGAATAAAGATTACACTTCATCAACTCATGACAACTTTATATTTCAAAATTATAAGATAATAGACAAATATTGTAAGATTATTAAAGGCTAAGAATAGAAATGGTTTTTAAACTTTACTCTAATTATTAAGTTGACTGAAAATGAAACAAGATCGAGAGCTCAAGATCAAGGCTGTTGAGGTATAAAACTCTGCATGTCTATTTGTAATCTTTGTGGTTCTCAACTCAGAATTTCACTTGAATTATACTATAGATTATAAGGTGGTTTCTATAGCCACAGGGAAAAGTGTGGTACTTCAGGTTAATCCTTTTGATACTTTCCCAGAATAAGAAATGTGTTTCTTTTAGCAGGAAAATTCCAAAAAAAAAATAAAAATAAAAATTATCTCCACACATGCTGAGGAACTTGAGAAATTATTTAGAGGTTTTCAAAATGAATGCTGAATGACCTAAGGCATTCTATGATTTAAAAAAAAAGAATAATAACCATAGATGATGTCTCATTCAAAATCTTATCTATAAATTCCTTGTTATGAAACAAAATAGTAAGTATACTCTCAAGTGCAAACAATAAACCATAAATATAATTGTAATGAAGTGTACCAATTTTATAACATTCATTGCTTCTGGATTTGTTTTTCTTTCTTCATTTGTAAATTTTTCCAGGTTTCCTAAGAAAATAGATTATTTTTATAATAGAAAAATATTTTTAAAAGAGGAATGCAATTTCTGTATACTTCCTCCTAGTTAGTTTTTTGTGTGATCTAGTGACTACCATATTTGTATTTTAGTGGTAAAGATTACATAACTATTTTGGAGAAATGATGTGAGAGGAAATAGGTGTTTCTTTAATTTTGCTACAAGTCCTGTATTTTAATATAAAAGTGACAACTGTGCTACTGATTGTAAATCACACAAAGTTTAGTATTCATTGTCAAAGATAAGACATACAAGTCAACAATATGATAAAATTTTATGATATAGTAATAATGTCACGTTGTATTATGATTATTTGTAACTGCTTATCATCTTACTATGAGTTTTTCCATGAATAAAATGCAAATATATATAAATAGTTACTATTTCCAGTATCATTATAATACCATTTCAAGAGCCATTTCGCCCATTGTCTAGAAATAGGAAGTTAACGGAGTTTGAACCTCCAAAAATTATGAATTGCAACTAGAAACTACAGAGCAGTATTTGACCTACAGTGATTACCTTGGAGAAAACTCACCTGCACATTCATTTCCCTATCTGTGTTATTCATGAGCCTGTGGCTCCATGGTTCACTGCCTACGTCAATTACTTTTAAATAGTTTGATACTTCAAATGTAGTCTAAGATAAGGTTTCTTCCTGGAACATTTGCGGAGTTGGCTCTGGTCAGTACCTTATTGTTAATTTGCAAGTGGGTTCTTGGAATAATACCATGTCAATGGTGGCTGTAAAATGGGGAAATCATTGGTGGTATATTTGAAATCATAGTCTCCTTGGAGATCATCTTCAGGAATAATACCTAAAATCACTGTAGCGAACACTTGAAAGTAATTTAAAATAAAATAAAATATTATTTTCAACGTTCTCTCACCTCTAGCAAAATTGGAAATCTTACTTTCACATAGTGTTAAACATTAGGCTGACACTTCTATGTTTTCCTTTTCTCAGTGTTTCAGATCTGTAGTTGATTCTTTCCCTGTTAAACACAGGTTATAGGATTTTAATGGGACCTTATAACTAAGTCTGAACTCTGATGTTTTGGAAAGCTTATGATCTGAACTGGCAGAGAGGTGGTCAGCCAAGGTGGGGCTAAAATTGCTATTTAAAACTAGATATTGGGCTTCCCTGGTGGCGCACTGGTTGAGAGTCCACCCGCCGATGCAGGGGAAACGGGTTTGTGCCCCAGTCCGGGAAGATCCCACATACCGCGGAGCGGCTGGGCCCGTGAGCCATGGCCGCTGAGCCTGCGCGTCCGGAGCCTGTGCTCCGCAACGGGAGAGGCCACAACAGTGAGAGGCCCGCATACTGAAAAAAAACAAAAAACTAGATATTTTTAGTTCCTCTATATAAGAGTTTAGAATCATCTGTGAACTTGAGTTATTCCCCTGATAAGGTGAATGGTAAGTAACTTAAATGAGTCCTTTATTTATGCAAGGAAGAAGGAACTTCTCTTTCAAATTGGGAAATTCTAGAAAAGAAGTAGTAAAACTTATCTGTAAAAAATATACAGAGAATTGGATGAAGGTAGTCAAAATGTACATATCTCCAGTTATAAGATAAATAAGTATGAGGAATGTAATGTACAGCATGTCAAATATAATTAACACAGCTGTATGCTATATGTGAAAGTTGTTAAGAAAGTAAACCCTAAGAGTTCTCATCACAAGAAAATTTTTTAAAAAAATTTGTGCCTATTTGAGATGATGGATATTCACTAAAGTTATTGTGGTAATCATTTTATGATGTAGGTAAGTCAAATCATTATGCAGTATACCTTAGACTTATACAGTGCTGTATGCCAATTATATCTCAATAAACCTGTAAGAAAAACAAGAGAGAGAACAGAATAAAGCAGAGTATATCAATGATAGTAAGCATAAAAAATATAAAAGATTTGCTTCTTCTTGTGAGAGACTGAGAAAGAGATTGAGAGAAAAAAAGGGGGTCAAAGTGTATCTTTCTCCCTTCTCAATGGTCCTCAGAGAAGTGGGAGAGGAGAAGCTCAAACTCTGGGAAAGGGAACATAGTTGGAGGCACACGTTAGGAGAAGGCATACCTCCCTGCCAGACATGGAAACAACTAGGCAAAACAGACGAGTAGCTGGTAAGGGACATATATGGTTAGAGTATGGCTGTGACTCTAGCAATAGCCATATCTAATAGTAACTATTGATAGTAGGTTTGATTTCTTGCCTTCTAATTTTCTTCCATCATCTTCAGATCACCAGTGAAACTGCCTTGAATTTTCTTGCCTTTGATCACCTGGTCTTAATTTTGTCTTGGGCTGTTCACATAATGTAGAAACATATTTGGGGAGAAGTAAGCCAAGTAACCAGAATGAAGAAACCAAGTAAAAGATCTTCAGGGAGTAGAGGAGTTACAAGCAGCAAAACAGCTACCAGTCTGGATCCATCTGACAGGCAGATTTTCAGGATGTGTAAACGTTGCATATTAAATATGTGATACAAGATTGGTATGTAAGATTGTGCTTTCAATACAAGCCATGTGGCTGTGATAGAAGCACTTTAATGCATTACTGGTATACAGAGGAGAAAGTGGCAAATATACCATGTAGGCAAAAGAGAAATATTTTAGGAAAAGATTCACAAAGGAAATGATGCTTGAACAAATTCTTTTTCAGAAAAGGGAGTAGGTTAGTTGATGTTATGAGAATACAACAAGCATCCTAGGCAAAGAAAGACATTTTAAAAATTAGCAGGAAGTGCGTGTAATTCAGTATGATCAAGAGTATGAACAGGTAGGACTATTAGCAATATGGTAGTCTGGGGCTAGATCATGAATACTCTTATATTCCAAGAGAATATCTTTTCAAACCACACATAGTGGTCCAAATTCAGATAACAGATGTATTTTTTATTGCTCACACAGTATTTTTTTTTAATTAAAATTGGTTGCAAAAAAATCGAGGTTTCACATAAGATTCAGATTTCTGCCTTTTTTGAAAAATCAGGAGAGTTGTCAATATTGGGCATGGATTCCTGGATGGCAAGAATTGATAGAAGCTGAAGAACAGTTCTCTTCTTTACATGCACATGTTTACTCCCCAAACTGCTTCTTTCTTTTATGTTAACTGACTGGTCTCTGTTGACTTTGTGTTTGCCAAACTTGATCAAGGCCCTGGGTTCATTTGAGGATCACCCACATTTCTTTCCATATGGCTCCAAAATCCTCTTATATCTGCTTAGAAACCATTCATTCTTGCTGAGGTTCATCGTAATTTTTGCCAGCCCAGGTATTTTAAAGTTGATTTTCTAAAGAAGAGACAAAACCTCACTTTAAAAGTAGAAATTGAAGCAGGCAGAGGCGCTCTTCTTGGATGGTAAATTAGAACAATAAAATCACTTGCATTTAAATTGTTGTTGTGTTTTGTTTCTTTTTTTTGCAGTACGCGGGCCTCTCACTGTTGTTGCCTCTCCCGTTGCGGAGCACAAGGCTCTGGACGCGCAGGCTCAGCGGCCATGGCTCACAGGCCTAGCCGCTCCGCAGCATGAGGAATCTTCCCGCACCAGGGCACGAACCCGTGTCCCCTGCATCGGCAGGCGTACTTTCAACCACTGCACCACCAGGGAAGCCCGTTTTTAAATTTTTTATTCCTCTCACTCTGCTCTACTTACAATGTCTGACATAATGGTAGAAGCAGAATACTGTACTGGATATGTTAAAGCTGTACCTATAAAATTATTTTCTAAGTACATTTCAAGCATTATAAGGCCCTGTGATGTTCTCCCCAAGTAAAGTATCTTAGAGCAAAACAATAATTTTGGAAATTGAGTGTCCTTCTCATGATGATTTTGAATATATTTTAACATATCTTAAAAGTTACACCTTTTCCAACAACAGTCAATTATCTTACGCCAACTGGGCGTCCTACACTTCAACTCAGTTCTAATACTAAACACCTGGAGTGAGTGCAGACCCCGTGAGTTAAGGGCTCAGTCCCACAAGACTTTCCTTACTTCAGACACTAGCCACAGTCTTGGGTACCCTCAGGTTACCTGTACTTCTTCCCAACAGGCTACAAATTTGGGGGTTCCCATGACACTCCACACTCAAGTTCAGTAATTCTCTAGAGCCACTCACAGAATTCAGGAAGGTGCTATAGTTAAATTATAATTTTATACTAAATGATGCAACTCTTAAACAGCCAAATGGAAGAAATAAATAGCGCAACATAAGGGAGAAGGGCACGAGCTTCATGCCCTCTCCACAAGTTCCATCATCCCAGGACATCGATATTCACCAATGCAGAAGCTCCCCAAAGCTCATTGTTCAAGAGTTTTTATTGAGGCTTCATTATGTAGGCATGGTTGATTAAATCATTGGCTATTGGTGACTGGGCTCAGTCTCCAGCCCTTTTTCCCTCCCTAAAGATCTGGGGTAGAGCTGAAAGTTCTAACCATCTAATCAAGTAGTTGATTTTTCTGCAACCAGCCCTCATACTGCAGCCATCTAGGGACCTCAAGAGTCATCTCATTAGCATAATGACACTCCTATCACTGAGAAAATTCCAAGGGCTTTTGAAACTCTGTGCCAAAAACTGGGGACAAAGACCCCATATTTTTTATTATACCACAGAAGCACTTTAGTAAACAGATCTACTTATTTTTGTTTGATTTGGTGTTAATCATACAAATTTGTTATAGAAATATTTGCTAACCAATTTATATTACATGAAATGAAATTTTGGAAACTTTAATTTACAAAATAGCAAAACAATCAATGGGAACACCCAGAAAGTGTATTATCTTTTGTAAAATTAAACAGAGACAACAAAATAAAAATGAAACCTGCTTGTGTCTCTAAATTCAACTATTTCTGAGTATGACCAAATTGTTCAGCTGAAAGTGTTTACTTCCAGTGCTTTCTGATTTCCAGCTATACCTAAAAGAAAAATAGAGATAACAACACATTTTTTAGCTTTCCCAGTTGTGCTTCCAAATTCTAATTCCTGAGTGCAGACCCCGGGACACAGCAGGGGATGACTGAGAAGAGGATCTGAGCTGGCTCTCCATCGTGGATTGCCCTCTAGGCTGGCCTGTGCATGCCAGACAGTGGTGAAGCTCTCTTTTTATTAGTGCAGTTTTACCCAAAGAACAGTAACCCTTCAGGAGGGTTCAGGACACACACACATATCACACCTACACTATCCAGAGCCAATGCTCATTGTCCTGAGAACCCGTCCTGCCTCCCAGGTAGCAGTGAGCTGGGCTGAGGGGCATTCTATGGAGCTGTGCTGAGCTTGGGCCTGTGCTTAGCTTCAACCTTCCAGCTGTGACAGCTCTCACTAGACAAGTAGAGGCTAACAATTCAAGATGTAGGGTAGGTGGCTTGATTTTTAAATCCAATGAGTTAGCAACTTGATTTATCTGTAGATATTATAACTTCAACATAAATGGAGATGCCTTAGCTTCTTCCTTTTTGCATTTCAAATGCTTTCTTATAATAAGTTGCTCACTTTTTCATTCCTAACCCATATAATCATATATTGTCAAGTGACCAATAACTTAATAACTGGTTTCCAACCAGGCTTTTTATTAATAAAACCAGAACAATAATATCTTACCTATCTATCATAGCAAGTTATAGCAGCTAATAGTCAATGTTTATTGAATTAATGCTTTTTTAGATCTTTATAAACAACCCTATTTTGAGCACTTTATATACATTAGCTAATTACATGGCTATTTTTATTATTGCTGCTTCACAGTTAGGAAACTGAGGGACAAATGTCAAGTGACCTGCCCAATGTCACAGTATTAATAGCTAAGTTAGAATTCACACCCAGGCAGTCTGCTCCATCGCCCACACTTTACCACTCCATTCATACAGCTTCTTTATTGAGGAATAATAATGGGAAGAAGTAAAGCACTTTGGAAAAAGCAAAACAATTCACTTCATCAATATGTTTTTGACATGTATAATCAAATGCAGTGCAAAGCATCCCATGTGTGTTCGTGTGTGTATATATATGCATATTCATATATTTGCATACGTGTGTATATGCACACACATGCATGCATGAGGGGTGTCCGTATGTCTGTATACGTGTGTATTTGTGTAACTTCAGGAACAGAGCAATATGGTGGAAAGATCTATCATTAGTCTAAAATAGAATCATTTTATATTGAGGTAAGACACTACAGGATTATACCAATTTGAATATTTTAGTTAAATTAATGGAATTATTTAGCCTTTAAAAATAACCTAAATTCTAATTGAAATAAATAATTACATCAAAGTGTCCTTTCTTAAGTTATTTTCTTCTTAGCTCTCACGCCTGTTCCTCACATGCACAACTGACTAACTGCTTTCTCCTCAGTGACTGTGCACCAGGGCCCTCAGGCCCCTTTGACCAAATTGAAGGAGGTAATCCAGTGTCCACGAAGCATCTGAAACCTCCTGTATATCCTTGTGGTCGACTCCAGCCTCTGGACTCCTTTCCTCCAGAGATTTCCTGGACTGAAGCCCCGTTAATTTGCATTTTTAAGTGCACTTACCTAAGATGCCTAACTCTTTACACCTTGGTTCTCTTTCAAATCCTGAGTTGCTTGAGGACTGAGACACTTTCTTCCCGAAAGCTACAGCAGACCTCATATAAATAAAAGGCTGTCAGTAAACTGTGAGCTCATTTCTGATCTTCCACTTCCCTATTGTAACATTTTAAGCAAGTCCTCTACTTGCTTTTCTATCATAGCTTTGCTGATCTCCTCTGGAAAATGAAAGAGCAAAACTAGAAGCCTGGACAGCTCTGAGGGACTGTGTTTGGAGTACAGAGCAAGTGATGGCAAAGCAGAGGAAGCATCAGGATGGCTGGTTGGACTGCAACACTTGGACTTGCTATGTTCAGATGTGTTATATTCAGGTGTTGAACCTCCTTGAAGGAGTTGCTCTTTGGGTAAAACTGCTCTAATAGTGAGATCACCAGAACTGCTGTAAGGACACAGCAATGACACAGATCTCATCATCAGTGGGGCTTCTGGATTTCATCTGGTCTGAAGCTCTTCCATTATGGGGCAAGGTCAGGAAGGCAACTAGCAATTATTAAGTCCCCCCTGTGGTTGGGACACTATGCTAGAAGATTTTAATTGTTATGTAACGTAAGCCTAACAACAACGACAATATTACATATAACAAATTATCCATATTTTATGGATAATAAAACAGGAGCTTATTTAGAATTAACTTAGTCAAAGTGAGCCAATAAGCATTAAAACTGACACCCAAACTCAGGTTTATGTGACTTGCAAACTTGTATTCTGATTTTGAACTAATGGTTCATAATCTTAGCCACTGCATTTGGTTTTCTAAAAGCTGGCTTAGCCTGTGGCCTTCTTGCTTTCCTTTGATAAATAGATTGGCCCATTAGTCAAAGAAACAGAGCAGCTCATATATATGGAGAAAATTTTTAAACAAAGGCTTAAACACTCAGGAAAGCTGGTGCTACAAAATTTCATTTTATTTCACCAAAGTACTTCTTTTCGTCTGTAGTACTTGGAAGTGTTCTGGCTCTTTCACTTATGCTTTGAGCAAAAATATTCACATTCCTTTCTCTTTATACAGTCTAAAATGCAGTAGAATTAGGTTTAAAAGCAGTGTATTCTTTGAGGCAAAATAACTTACAAGCAAGTCCCGCAGATAGTTGCTGGGTAAATTGATTTCTGTGTACAAAATGTCCTTTCCCTGATTTGATGATAAAATTTTAATGTTATACATGTTAGAACTATTAAACATATCCTCCAAGCATGGGGCTTTTATTAGTGTTATGGTTTTTCCTTTTATCAGTTGTTTTGTTAAGACTTTCACATTATGCTGAACATTGAGCAGATCATGGTGATACAAAATAGGATGCTAACTATTACCAAAGGTACTTCTTGCATTATCTTTACTTGCTGCTCTGAGCATTAGGTCAGATCATGGAAAATAATAAGGTATACTTTAAGGAAAATTGATGAATAGAACTTTAGAACCTATTACAGTTTAGATTTAATATGAGGCATGGTCTTTCTGTGAATCTGTAAGCTTACCAAAAAAAAAAAAGAAAAAAGAAAGAAATGCAGAAAAGCCTGCTTCAGCAGAAGCAATAAAATTATATTAAAATGTAAGTGGTGGTCAAGTGAGGCCTGCTATCAATGGTAGTCTCGGTGGATCATGACTGGGCAGAATGTGTGTGATGAGGTTAAGGAGAAGTCCAATGGAAAGCAACATACACGGAGCAAGTTATTCAGAGCTGCTAGTCAGATATTTAGATTTATTTCCTGCCATTCTTTTAAGAACATGATGCACCAGGTTATTTGTGGTTGTTGTACCACACTCAACTCAGAATGTTATCTGGGCCTTGGATGCTCCCCTTTCACTGATCTGCAATGCCCTGCTCTATACTCCCCAGCATCTAAGTCCTTGTCACTTTGACTACCTAGGTTAATCGTTACCTCAGTCAGTCAATATATATCAAATGAACATCTATCTCATTTGTTAGGCACTATTAGGAGGATATATTAAAATGCTAAGAAGAATGCTAGCAGTAAGGAGGCCAACTGAGGCTCCTTATGATCAAAGGAAACCTCCAGAACAGGTGTGACTTGAGTTGTAGGGGATTTGGGTTGGTGTGAGGTTTTCCAAATTTCAACTGCCACCTACAGGTCTATTTGTTTTCTATTAATAAAAACAATATTTTTTTGGGCCCAGCCGCTCCGCGGCATGTGGGATCTTCCCGGACCGGGGCATGAACCCGTGTCCCCTGCATCGGCAGGCGGATTCTCAACCACTGCGCCACCAGGGAAGCCCAAAAAACAATATTTTTAAGTTAAGCCAATTTATTCGGAAACTTCATATCCCTGAAATAAATCATATACATTTATATATTTTTATAAATAAGTCATGTATATATATATATATATATATATATATATATATACACAAGTATATATATATATATTTTTTTTCCTGAATTTAAGTCATTAAAGCAACAAGAGCTATGACAAAGACAACAAAATTGAAGCGATATTTTGAAACTGGAGCTATTGCCAGCCTAAGGCCTTGAATCTAATGCCTACTCCAATTTTGTTAACTATTTGATATTAGCTCAGATATAGGGACCTACTAACCCCCAAATGAGACTTTCATCTTCACACAATCGGTAGCATTGAAATAGAATTGAAAAGGGAATAAATCTCTCATTATGTGATTCAGTGACATTTAATGCTTCATGCACAAGCTATTGGAATGAGTATGAGTCTTGCACTGGAAGTCACCTTGTATAGTGTTAGTGTTACACATCCTACACTTTGAAAAGACTGAATTATTGGAAAGATGAAAGAGAGGAAGTTAAAAAAAAAAAAAAAAAAAAAGCAAGGGTAGTGGGTGTCCATGACTAAGATGTTTCAGAAGACCATTAAGCCACTCTAAGCAGGATTCTTTTTTCCTTCCCAAAACTCTATTGCACAATCATCTACACTTAATTAAGTATGATTTATTTCCTTCTTGATAGTATAGTCTCATTTTATGCAGGAAACATGTCCAACACCTCTTTGTTACTCCCTCAGCAACCAACACAAAAGACATAATAATAAACATAGGAAATGTCACTTCATTGGAGCGTTTGCTGAGTAAGTAGTTGAACTCAAATATAACTAAAGAAAAACGTTAGAAATAATAATTTAGTTGCTGATTAGTCATCACACCATTGGTGACAGTGTCTGAATAAGTGTGTATGGGTGGAATTGAATCCACAACTGAGTTGGCTCCCAGTCTCAGTCGTGATAAAAGCCTCCATCTACACCAGGAAGGAAAATCAGCACAAGAACTAACCTAAGTCCATTTCACAGGACTCTTTTTAACCGATTCACTGGATGTACTAGGAATAATTTGTGTGTCTTCAACAGTCTTTCCTGTCACTAAATAAATAGTAATATTCTTGAATTTCTAAAATACTATAAATTTATTGACATGGAATTTTGTATAAAAGGGCCAAGGTTATTCAACGTTTGGAATTTCCTAAATAAACCAAAGAGACTTGTGCACCTTAAGATGAGATTATTGTTCTTATAGAACCACCTCAGAAAGAAATAAAGCAATGAAAACCAACCTCATTGATGAGGAATCATATATATATATATATATATATATATATATATATATATATATATATATATATATATATATAACTATTTAACTATATATATAGTTAAATTATACATAGTATACATTATGTATAATGATATATATACTATTACATATAATAATGATAGTATATGTAGTCATTCAAATGGAAAAAAGTTGTGCTTTAAAGGAAATAAACTGTAGAATAAAAATAAAAATTAACAGCCTGAGCCCAGCCAAACCCAGACTGCTGTTTTCTGCTCTGTACATTCCTGTGACGGACACTGTGATATACATCTGGTTTGCATGACTTTCTAGAAAATATAATACTAAATGCTACTCAATATAAGCTCACATATATACACGAGCACACACACACACTCCCTCACTAACAGGCTGAAAAAGCTTTTGTGGAGACCCTAACAGTGAAAACCTTTCTGCAGCCTTTGCCCTACCCCCAACTATCTCTGCAGTTCAATCCCAACTCTATCTAGTGGAAAAGGGAAGGCAGTCTGCTTCCCTTGTTCTTCTGTTTAAGTGAGATAAGATTCTGTACTTGCACTCTGTACATATTTTCTCTTTATCTCCACAGTCCTTGTGTCTTAGCTTGTTATTTGAGTCTAATGACTTTATTTTTTGCTTTGTTTTGCTTCTTCGTATCTCTCTGGGTTATGAGATCTTTACTGATTTCAGTAGTTGGTCCTTTTTTTCTTCTTTGAGTCCTTTTTTGTTCACCGTTAGCTGGTTGACTTAAAAAATGTGTCAAAAACATATGGAAATTTTCTTTCCCCCCTTTGTTAGTTCAACTTTCCTTTAGAAACTGAGAAGAGTTGAAATTTATATTCATAGTGTGTTTTGGCCATTTAGTGATATCCTTACATTCATTCTCCTTCCAAAATGCAGATTCTTTCAACAAAGACTTAACTTGATAGGTCTCTTTTTTATAAGATAGTTTTGAATTAATCTGGCAGCATGTGATGTGCCTGTAACTGCCTTACATCTTGTTTCCTCACCTGTAAGATTATACATACTTCACCCTTGTTTATACACCACAAGTGTTACTACTTCATATAAAGAAATGCTTTTTTTGGAATAAAGCTGACTTATCTGTTTCAGAATTTGCAGCTCTTTTCATATCACAAGTTAGTGAGTCAGCCACATCTCTAAGGCCAGTCCTAACAATATTACCATAAACCAGGAAAATAACAATAAAGGGAAAGAAGTACAAGGATGGCTTATAATACCAAGGTTAGAAGATAACTGAAGTGAAGGCCAACATATATGAATCACTGTGAATTTTTTTAAAAACAAAGACCTTGCCTAGATAAGAATTTGAATGAAGAATCAACTCTTAAACATGATGCTATGAATAAAATGAATCCAAATGCAAAAACATGCAGAACATATACCATATGCCCAGAAATGTGCTAAATATATCAAACGATAAAATATAATCAACATTTATTATACTTGCCCTTAAAAGATCTTATATTCTGTGCACCGCGATGAAGAGTGACCCCTGCTTGCCCCAACTAGAGAAATCCCTCTCACAGAAACGAAGACCCAACAACCAAGATTTAAAAACGTGAGCCAAGAATAGAAGTAGTCTCAGAGGAATGTAATTAAGTTGGAAATGTGAAGTGGAGTTTATTTATGTTATGGAAGTGAGGGAGGACAGAGATTATCTCATGGGGCAGCACTGCCAGGAAAGGCATTGTGGAAAGTTAAGGAGGCATGTGGAGCATGATTCTATGGAGAAGATATTCTATGGATACCTCTAGCCTGGAAATTCCTTTTGTAGGCATAATTGGTAGGGAAAAAATTAATAGTTACAGCTAAACTATAACACTGGACTTCAATACCCATATAAGGCCAAAATCAAGAAACTTAACCCTCATAAATTCTCTTACAATTAAACACATTGAAATCACAATTAATGTTGTTTTTTTTAAAAAGTTAGGTAGATAAGATCAAACAAATATACAGCATGTCCATTTCATCTGCACTAATATAAATATAATCTCTTCCTACCTGATACAGACCACTTCATCCCAGAGTGGTATTTTTGCCCACATGTGTCTGCTTTTGTAGACACATGGAGTATCTAGACTACTCATGTAGAGTAAAGGCTCCATTGACACCCAGTTTAACTGATAATGTGATGTTTTAAAAATGTATATTTCTAATATCTTCCCACTCCAATAAAACATCTTCATAATCTCCTCCTCAGATTAAGAATAATATAAATAAATACATTGAATGTTGGATCAAGTGCTCTATACATTTGTGTATATGAATTTAAATTGTAAAGTAAAGGTTTTTATTTTCTAAAAAAGCTAGAAACCATGGCATTGCCTTGGAGAAATGCATTTCTATATCAAGGATGATTAAATTATATAATAATGTTGGAAAAGCTTTGAGCAAAAGCTAATTGTCAGTGAGCCCCTGTACTGGGATTCAGTGAAACTTCTCTTATTGATGTATGGCAGTACTCTTCAAATGCTCAAGTGACACAAGCCTGGCAGGGATACTGACCATCATAGTAGCCTAAAATGATAAATGAAAACTGAGAAGATGAAATTTGGCAAGCATAGCTGTAAAAAGTTAGTGGGTTCTTAACAGGTCTAAAATTATGGCTCAAAATAGTCACAAAGTTTCAAAAAAATCTATGATATCAAAAATTGTTAATTATGAGCTCCACATCTCTGAGAATATCCAAATATGTTGGAAAATACTTAAAGGCTTTTGTGTTAAGAATCTAGAATTTGGTGGGAAATCAACTATGACTGACTACTGAAGCCATTAACATCACTAATATTTCTTTTGTGCCCACGTACACAGAGATGTGATCTGCATCTCTTCCAGGTCACCAAACTACCCAACTCTGGGGCTGAAAAATGTGGAACACTTTGGCTAAGCAAACTGAGATTACCAAACAAACAAACAAACCAAAAAACAAACACAAATGAAAACAAACAAAAGTCTAGTAAGAACTTTCCCCAGTGAATTTCCAATGACCTTCCCCCTCCATTTCCTAGGACAACCAGCCACAGTTGCCTTAGTCCCACAGACACGCTTCAGTCCTGTTGTGGTTGGGAACTTCAGTAGTCAATTTCTTATTTATCACCAGGGTTTGTACAAAAGTAACCACATCCAAACCACCTAACCAACCAATATTAGTAATGTCCTTTTACTTCTTGATTAAAGTGCAAAGTGCTTTAAACATTCAGTGTAAACACATTTGTTTATTTCTTTCTTAATTTGTGAGGCCACTTTGCTGGCAGAGATCATAGTAGAGGGATCCAAGATGTATTGATTTCTTTCTTCATGACTATTTAATCGGTTAAAGTGTGCACCACTTGCAAGTGTCAAGATGCTGGTTACATTTTAATAAATGTCCTCTTTGGTAGATCAATACTTCTCAGCCCCCAAATAAATAAATAAGTAAAAGCACTGTTCTCTCATAAGTTAATGGGGAGAAAATCTTTTTACTATCGTCAGTCATCATGACAAACAAGAATATGAAATTGTTAATGAAATGACCAACTGTCTATAAAATAAAAGACTTGTAAGACAGTCCCCTTTCTTCCCTTAATTTGATGAAACAAAATGGAAAATTACACTAGTACCTATCCAGCGTGAAATGATGCTAATAAGCAGAAAAAAATGCTATAATGAAGGATATACTATGTATAGTCTTACTTGTAAAGAGGGAATTACTGGGCAGAGCTCTAGCCCTGAGTAACATCCCACCTCCTACTGAGGAGAATCACAGCTATCACCACGTCCCTCGGGAAGTAGTGCCATTTGGCACAATACAACAAATTGATGTTCACAGCATAATAATTATCCATGTACTGCAAACAATAGGCCACACAATTACCAACCAGGGCAATACCCTACACAGGCAAAGTGAACTTGCAAAATGAAGCGATTGTACACATAATTGAGACAATAGCCCCACAAAAAAGGGATGTGCACAACTTGTTATTTATTGAGCATTGTTTGAGAAGGAAGGGTTGCAAATAAGTGAAATTTCCAGAACACTGAAACTTACCATTTAAGCATAAAATGTTTCATTTTTAAAATGCATTCATTGTGAATGGATATCTTACTTAAAATATGTTACTAATTTCTTTATTAGTATATATATGTGTGTGTGTATTTGTATAGGTATATACATACAAAGTGTGTAAATGTGATTATATTTTGATACCTCTCTTCATTAAACAAACAAACAAGTGAATCTTTTGCTAAGGAAAGGTGACCCAGAAAACACTACCTGGGCTGTCAACCACATTCAGGTAACACTTCCCGGTTTTCTGCATAAGTATGACAGGGGACACCTAAATATACTGTAAGCCATCAATTGAAAGACTTATCAGGTTCTTACATAAACACCACAGATGCAAAGCAACATAAACAAGATGGCATTCCTAAAATTAAATGGGATACAGTTGTAGATGGTTTAAATAGTTTGATGTCATTTTTTATGAACTTTTGTTTTTGTCTTTCTAGATAGTTGAGCGTAGTGGGATTGAAGAAGCAGCCTGATTTAGTGGTCATGTCTTTGTTGTGAAGCTCAAATTGCCTGGGCTCAAACCTTACTCCAAACTTAATATCCATATGTTGATGGAAATCTTATCTGAATCTTTCTGAAATCCTGGATTCTGTCCACGAATTAAAAATAGTTAGGATCCTTATACTACTTGTGATTTTTAAATAAGATCATTCATACAAAAAATATTTAGCCCTTTCATTGACACTTATTAAGCATTCTATAAATGTTAGTAATTTATGTAAGAAAAGGATGAAAAAATTGATTAAATAGGAATCTGACAATGCAGATACAAATGATAAGCATGAGAAAGACTATAAAAGGAAGATGAAAGGTTGCAAAAACGATAGGAATGAAGAAAGGAGTAAATGAAGAGAATCCAGGGGACACCATGCTCTTGAGCATTCACAGGAAAATCACTATTTCAGTATTAATAAATATTTATCAAGCAATATCACAGACTAGACACAATGCCAGAAAAATTAAATTACATCGATAATCTATTTTGCACCAACATCATTGAGGTGGAATTTGTCACTGCCATTGTGTAGATGAGCAAAACAAAACCTAGAGTAAAGAAATACTGTAGGCAATATGGTAAGATTCAAACATATTATTTAAATACATTATCTTTAGCTCTAAATCTAATGTGTTTTTCACCCTATCACAGAGTCTACATATGTCATTTTTTTCTTCTTCCTTGTCTCTCCTCATTCTGATCCACCTTCTCCTTCTCCTTCTGTGTTTTCTGAGCACTTCTTAAGTGTGAAGTACTGTAATGAGAGGATAATTAAAATTAGGTCTCTACCCTTAGAAATTTCAGAGTCCATCTGAGGACAAAAATATATGAAAATATGCATAAAACTTAACAGATGACTTCTCCAACAGGGATATGAGTGAAGTTCTATTGTTTCTCACTTCTACCTCTGCTTGGAATGCTTTCTCTTCATTTCCAGGTTCCTAAATCCTGATATCCATCTTTCAAAATTCAAGTCAAATTTATCCTTCTCCTCCACAACTCTACATGCACAGTGACCCCCCTCTTATTTAGATCCTTCCATGATTTATAAGCTAGACTTGAAGAGCCTGTTGAGAGACATAGTACAAAGACCGATTCCCAGAGTTTAAGATTTAGTATCTCAGTTGGGTCCTGGGAATTTATACTTTACCAAGTTCCTAGATGATCCCGACACTGCCAATACAGGAACCTTACTGGGCACCTCTAGCCACCCCACAGAACTCTTTCAGAACTTGGCAAGCATAGCCCCCTGTTCTTAGCTGACGTTCTCATTTCATATGCTCAGTTCCCTACTTAGTCATTTTGTCCCTTGAATCCAAGGGATATTTCTTGTTATTCTTTGCACCTACTCACAGCTAGTAGCACACTATGACAGTCAATAGTATACATCTAGGAAATGTGTTTTACTTGCCTCATTGATTGGTAGACTGCTTTACTCATGACTCAGTGGCTGATTCTCTCCATCACTTCCACCTCTTATGACAACTCTACCCAGAGCAGCTAGTATGTGTGAACTCAGAGTACTATGTGGAAACGGAGGTGAGCGTATGTAAATATTTGTATTATCATAATCTAACAAAAAGGATCTCTCAAATAATGATACTTATAACTTTTCTTCATGCTTACTTGCTGGGTAATACATTGACAGTTGCCTCAGAAACACTGAATAGTCTACATTTTCTATAATGGAAAATCTTGCCTTTGCCTTATCATTTACACAATCTCCCTCATTTTTGTATTTTTCTGAAAATACATAATGAGATCTGAATGCTGATAAATGTCGGTTTTGAGGACATAATTATTGTATTCATGTATTACTTCATAAACCTATTTGTGTCAGTCAAGCTTCAGAAGGACAATTATCTAATAAAAAATAAATTTTTAACTAATGCTATTTAAAATTGTTTTAACTGACCTCTCTCTAGTGTCCATTTCTTTTTCACTAGTGCATTTTAAAATTGTTTTATTATCCCTTCCCTCTATAAATCAGGGTTAAAGTTGACATTTCCATGTTTGATTTTGAAAAACCGAAGTAGAATTAGTTAATGTTTCCAATGTATCATTGGACACAGACTACCCTTAACAATTATGAATATCTGGTTCCAAAAACCCAATTTCTGGGTAGAGCCACAACAAGTTGTATTTTCTACTAGGGTCAGCAGAGTCTCCATTAGTTATTGTTACTCTTCACTCAGTTTTGAGCTAGACTCTCCCAGAGTGCCAATTAGGTCCTGAGAGCAAGTCCACACACCACAAGCTAAATAATAAGTTTGACAATTATCCTATTAATTTGATCTATGTTTACAGGTAGACGGTCAAACCAGATTACTCAGTACAAATAACTCACCCAAAGGACTTATTATCTGGACTGGTTATCTACATAGATCAAATTAGACCCTAATAACTCCCAAATCTCCACTTTACTTTATGTCCTATAGACATAACCAAAGGTGATTCTACCTGTTATAGCCCATGCATGCCAACATATCTATTTGTAGAAATGTAGATTCAACTTTCAAAGTTATCACATATTTACGGAAAAGCTCCTGAAGTCTGGAAGTGTCAAAATAGCTGCTCATGGATTATCATTACATGTATTATCCTTAAATCAACCAGAATATGCATTTCCTTGGTATTACCATTATCTTTGTTTTGTATAGTATGAACTCTAAGATTGGTTTAAATATCTCATTCAGGGTCCACCTGACCACTTATATATAGATGCCTCTACTTGTCAATGAAAAGTGCTTTACACTTGATCTTGTCTTAGCTATGAGAATCTGATGGCAAAAATGTTAAATCAATCTAAGCATATACTGTTAAAAGTAATTATTCAGGCATCTCTTCTTTTAGAACTCATAATACATGACTACTACACTCTTCAAAGATAAAGAAGATAATATTAATGTATATATCTCAAGAACCTTTCTGAAGCATAGTAGATATTCAATAACTGATTAAATAAACATAAATATTATAGAAAAGAATAACAATAAGTAAAGAAATATGGTAATGAGATCACTAATCTCATGACACTAAGATAACCACTAGAATATTTTGGTACATTCTTCCAGAAAGGGTTCAATGCACACTTTATGTACTTTTAATATTACATCATATTATGGAAAGAACTTTGTAAACCTTTTTTACTAACTAGTATATCAAACTGTTCTTCACATAAATAAATATACTTCTGTGTCTGTGAGAGACCTGGTTGTATATCTTTATAACACTGCCATTCTCGCCACCTTGTACTGAAGCCTACCTCATGCCATTCAGGCTCTGACACCTTATATGGACCTACCTCCATGGTTCCTCCTGCTTGGGCTTCAAAACCTCTGCCAGGCTGTCCCACCTTGAGCCCTACTTGGACTCCAACACTGAAGATTCTTTCATCACCACACTTGGGCTCTGACACACTTTCTGGGATGTTCCTCTGTGTGGGTGTCCTTCTCAATGGCTAATTCTCTGACACCCACATCAGGACACCATCACATGCTGACATCCTTCTCTCTTCACTGGGGCTCTGACTGCCCATAGTGAACTTTCCTCCTTCGTGGATGTACTACTCACCCTATTTGACCCATCAATGGCTTTTCTCAGCCCCTATATTTATGTTTACTTCATTCTATACACCTAATGGCTTCAGGACTGAGTTGTTGGAAGGGAACGAAAGGGAAGGGAAGGGAAGGGGAGGGGAAGGGAGACAAGTGAGAAAGAAGAAAATATCTCTTTTTTATAAAAAAGAAAGTAATAATACTTAGGTGTTTAGTAAGAGTCTGGCTCTGTGCTAAATGTTTTGCCACATTACCACATTCAAATCAAGAAATGTTCCTCTAGAATGTGTACCACAATTATTGCTGCCGTATCAATTATGTAATTTACCTAAGAGACATTGAAAGAAACTCTCCTATTATCAGAGTATAAGTCTTGAAGGCAGTATTTGAACACGTACTTATCTAATACCAAACCATGTTCTTAACTATAAGCTATAATGCTTCTCTGCCTGTAGTTTTTAACTCTTGGTTTTTATATTGATACTATAAAAGAAAAATAATAAAAGTTTTCCTATTTTAAATGTGTGATTTTGCTAAATTAATGCAGGTTAACAATTCTCCTTTATTTTTTATTGTACTATGATTATCTCACTTATTTTCCTTTTTATTTTTATTGTCTTACCTTGTCTCTTAATTTTCATTTTTCCAATTAATTTTATTTATTTTTACCCCTCTCTTTATCTTGTTTTTTTTTTGTCTTTTTATAATGTTTTCTCAAGCAAATGTTACTTGTTTCTTACTTGTTTTTTCTTAACACACTCTTAACATAGTTCTATAAATATGAAACAAAACAAAAAATCACACAGAAAGAGAGTGACCTTGAGGATATAATGGAAACTAAACAAGAAGACCTCCTCTTGGTCAACTCTTCCTGCTTTCTACCATAGTACCTGCTTTCTTTCCATATGTAAACCACATCACTGGTTCAAAAATAAATCTGAAAAGACAGAAGACCCTGTAATCATTAAAACCATCCACAAAATGAGAAGGTAATTTTTTTTTTTCCTTTTTAGCATAGGAGCTCACATTCAAAGAAAATCCTATTTAGAGATTACTTGTGTAGCATAGACAAGCACCCAAGCTTACAAATCAAGTAGTGGGTAAGGGAATGTATGTAATCTGGAGCCCTAACCACTCTAGAGTTCTGCCTGAGCATGCATCATCACCAACTGGAGTAAAAATCCAAATTCCTGGACCTCACCTCCAGAGATTCTGGTTAAGTAGATCTGGGGTGAAGCTGGAAAATTTGTACTTCTAACAAGCTCCCAGATGCTTCTGATGTTATTGTCCAAGGACCACACATTGAGTAACACTGAATTAGCCTATTATCTACAATACTCACAGCCACAAAATACTGTGACATATCTCCAGTTTTTCTCTACTATCCTCCATAATTCAAACATAAAAATGTTTATTATCAACTTGCCTTCCATGCTCTGGTCTTTAAAGTATTTCTACCAGGGTCTTTTGTTATGTAGATGGAAGAATAAACTTGCCTGACTTCCATAACCAGACATTAAAGAAAAATGTTGACTTGATTCCAAACTGGATTTAGTGTCATCTCACAAATTTTTTCTAGACTTTGTATAGATAAGAGAGGAGTCAAAATGCATATAAGCCACTAATGGTCTTATTTCTTACTCCTGATGAGCCCAAGGAGGCAAAATTTTAAAACATATGGAGCTTATGCTAAAAATATCATTAAAAAAAATGGACTGTATATATTCCACATTCTTCCCCTACAGAATTGTAAAATAACTTCTTCAACAGAAAGACAATCAAAAGTGCATGCTCCTATAGGTTCATCTGAGCACCTGAAGCCTCTGCTAAACAATGCCCAGCAACCCATTGAAATAAAATACAGTAAGAGGTTCTTTCATCCATTTCTAAATCTTGGACAATTTTTTTTTTGTCAGTAGACATTTTAGATGTCTCTTCCCAAGTCAGAAAAAGAAAGACAAATACCATATGATATCACTTATATGTGGAATCTAAAATATGACACAAATGACCTTATTTACAAAACAGAAACAGGCTCACAGACAGAGAAAGCAAACTTACGTTACCAAGGGGGGGCTAGGGGAGGGATAAATTAGGGGTTTAGGATTAGTAGATACAAACTACTATATATAAAATAGGTAAACAAGGTCCTACTGTATAGCACAGGGAACTATATTCAATATCCTGTAATAAACCATAATGGAAAAGAACATGAAATTGTATATATATATATATAACTGAATTACTTTGATGCCCACCAGAAAGTAATAGAACATTGTAAATCAACTGTACTTCAATTTAAAAAAAAATTAATTAAATTCTCTTCCTCACAGATTTTAATTTCTCTTAGTTACAATGTCTTTATCTTTCATTAAAGGCTGCTATAGCCATACAGTTTTATATGGAGTCTATAAAGGAAAATGCGGGAGCGGAGAGGGAGCGGCAGGGGCGGGAGGAAGGCAGGGGTTGTAACACGGGGAAATGAGTCTTGCCTCACCTCTTCAGCACTCACCAGGGGACCTTCCTTACAGCAGGCACAGTGGAGACAAACTGAAACCAGACTTCATGAGTTCAGACCACTGCCAGCAACTAGTTCCTGGTTATCAGAAAAAGTAGATCAGTGGGTACTCCCTGACAAGGAGGTTAACGTTTTTACAGAGAATATAGTTCCACTTAAAGGAATGAATGACTAATGATTGGATTTCAGATGGGAATATACTTTAGTGCTGGAAAAGTTTTAGAGCAGAAGGAAAATGAATGAGGATATTAAGGTAAAGCCAACTACAGAGCTGTTTAATCCTTTATTGTCTCACAAGTCAATACACCTAACTGACCTTCCTCAGGGATTATGGGAGTCCAGTGCCTGCTGGTGGATTCCAATCCCCATTGAATGGAAATTGTTATGAAAACCTCCCTTGATTTCACAGCCACCTGCTAAAAGATGTTATCACCCTGCCAGCTCTCAGAAGGAGATAGGCCAGAAGGAGAGTAGGCTGACAGCCCTGAAATGTGCCCTGGGTTTTGCAGCTGGAGAATATAAGCACAGAATATAAGCACATAGATCAGAGTGGTGATTCAAGAAAATCTTGTCCCACATGGATTCTGATAAATATGCAAGCACTAAAACATTAAGCTACATTTGTCAGCAATCTTAGATCCAATTTTTTTTTCCTGCTAAGTTCTTTTATTAGCCACAATGATAATGATGTTAATAATAATCTACTTATTCCAGCTTCTGGAATGATTCTTAATAATTTATGATCTCCATTTTTATATAAAATTCAGCACAATTCAGCCTAAAAATGAAGTTACACACGGAAAATGAATTATGCACCAAATTGTAAATATTCCATTTCTTTTGCTGATCTAAAAATCCCCAAAGAAATATGAACACTTGATTTAAAATTCAGCTGCAGTGACATCTCCTAGCTGGAAAGAATACTTGCACAAATTCCCAAGTATTTGCAAAAAAATAACTTTTTTGTTGAGGATACTAGTACATTCTAATGTGTTTTCAAAAACTGTCCTATGCTTATATTCTCAAACATGAATAAAATATTTCTTAGTGGAAGCTTGTTCTCTGAATAGACTTTTGCAACATTTCCTCCAGAAGGGACTTTGCATTGCTAGGGATAATTTTACTACAGTAAAGAGACATGTGACAGCAACTTCCTGCCTGAAGAGTAGCAAAAGTCATATAAATGTCTACAATTACACTACAGACTTGACTATTAGATATCTTGGCCAACTGATAAGTCACAACTGAAAACGAGGCACCCACTAAAGTCTAAGAGGATATGGGAAGCCTACCTGCTGTGTTTTCACTGGCATTTTCAAACATAAAGATTCAAATAAATTAAGCTTAGAGAAATGTCTTTTTTTTTCCCTAGTGACTTTTGGTTTCCTTATTTTATGTTTTTACAGTTTTTATTTCTTTAAAATAAAGCTATAACCAGAATGGTTTCCATTCCTGACCAGCTATGTTAAATGATTTATGTTAAATCAAATATACCAATTGTCCAAGTACTTGAGGCATGTGGGAGAATAAGCAGAAAATATAAGTTACCTAACATCCTTCTTTATATTCATGATTTTCTTGGAACACACAGACATATAAAATCATTATTGCACCCTAAATATCTTAACACTGCAGTGAATAGTTGTTATAAACAATTTGATTTTTTCCATATTAACTATAATAGGTACATCAGTAATAATAGCTTCCTGTGACATTAATTCATATAACATTCACTCAACACATATACAATGACTATATATTTTAAAGCTTTTTCGTGCCCTTTAATTAATCACACAACCCTGGAAAATGGCAAGACAAGGATAGTTTACCCTATTTTTTCTATGGATAAACTGAGAATTATAGAGTTTATAAGTTAGAATTCTAGGTTTCTGCCTCCTACCATGAATCATAATTGTCACTCAAGAGGAAGTCTATGGATTCTTGGTGTCAGCATCACTGAGGGCTTATGAACAATGTACAGTCTAAAGCTCTAACACAGGAAAGCTCTACAGATTCAGAATATTAGGACCTAATAATTACATTGAACAGGCACCTCAAATGACCTGCTTCTAGTAACTTCTTCCCTAAATACCTCTGTTATTTATTTGTTATTATTTGTTATTTATTTGTTGGTGTCATCAATATTACCTGGTACCTGCATAAGCGTGCTTTTAATCTGGAACAATGACAACAGAAGCAGAGATCCTGTCAGACAGCCCAAATTAAAGAAAAAGATGATGGCAGGGGGTGCCACTTCACAGAAAGGCCTCTGTGTCGGAAAGAAATGGGAAGTTCGAAAGTAAACACTGTAACAGAGTGGCCACTGTAGGAGACAGCCAGGTGTATGCAATCCAGGTCTCATCCATCTCCCAGCTGCATAAAACACTATTACCAAAACATTTTCAAATTAAGCAACAGTTAGTGGAATAAAAATGGGTTGATTTTTAAAATCTATTAATTAATGAATTAATTAGTAACTGGTTCTCACAAGGCAGGTACTTGAAATGTGAGTAATAAGATTTACTTTTTCTTTAAATTTTATTGGAGTATAGTTGATTTACAATGTTGTGTTAGTTTCAGGTGTACAGCAACGTGATTCAGTTATACATATACATATATTCATTCTTTTTCAGATTATTTTCTCATATAGGTTAACACAGAACACTGAGTAGAGTTCCTGGTGCTATACAGCCGATCCTTGTTGGTTATCTATCTTATACATAATAGTAGGTGTATGTTAATCCCAAGTTCCTGATTTATTCTTCCTCTACCACATTTCCCTTTTGGTACCCATAAGTTTGTTTTAGAAAATAATATTTACTTTTAATGTCCTCCCATTCCCCTTTCAAAACCCTTCTTCTTTCCATACCTGTACGCTCCAGTCCCAGACACTTTCCAACTTCTCTGACACCCTTTAAAAACCCAAATGATAGGGTCTCTAATGATGGAGTGTGAAACCAGCAATGGCCACTGAAGGATTACATATCAGCTTGCCAGCCCTCCCAAATCACTCAGCACAGATGACTCCTCCCCCTCTGCTGGGAAGACAACATCCTGATCCTTAGATTCGTGGCCAAACCAATTCTGTTTATATTCCAGCTTACTTCAACTCAGATTGCCCTCGGTTTCACTGCAACTCATCTGTAAGTCCAGGCCGGGACCGGATTGGAACAATTCTCATCTCTGGTCCTTTCTTCTATACGTTAAGTGAGATGTGTCCCATAGGAGTTGCTGAGTCAAACTTTTCAGTTCTGTGTTGTTCACCACAGTGAGGCAGCAAGTTGCAGAGACACTAAAGAGCCAATCGATTCCTGCAGGGGAAAAAAAAAAAAAAAAAATCATACCCTGTTTTGTCATTGTTTATAAAAAAAACAAAACAAAACTAGTAATTGACCTTTCTTCACTTTTTCTATAGTTTCATTGTCCTTAAGGAAATAATGTTGAAAAGTAAAAAGTGATAAAATTCACATGCAGGCTTTTATTGTATCTTCCTACTAATATTTTACATATGTCTTTGCTAGACACTGCAAAGAGTTTATCACATGCTATTATAAAATGATATGCAACACACACACACACAGTTTCCAGTGAAATGCTGGCATTATTGCAATTTGCAAAATAACCAAATACCGCATTGCAGTATTGCTAAAATCAATAAAGCTTTTGCTTTTCCCATAAGGTATATCTAATAACAATTCTCTTTCTCTCTCTCTCTCTCTCCACCACTTCCTCCAGTCACCTCCCCATTTTTCGTCTTTTGGCTCATCAATATATCATAAAGCAAATGTGATGACTCCTCCATATATCTGCTTTTCAGATTTCATTCACCTCTGACCTGTAATGTTCCAATTTAGCTAAAGTACTTTTATTTATGCTACTCTTTAGACCTATACATTTTGATCAAAGAAATGACACTCGCTGTTCAGTGCCTTCAGAGAGCACTTTGCAGGTACCATCCGTTCAGAAAAAGCAGTCACCCAATACATGAGATTGTGACAAGGTATAATGCAATGGTAGTTATGCGAACCTCCAATAAACCAGTGCTACTTCACAGATTACTTGGAGAGAAAGTCTCTTAGCGTGCTTGAAGAAGTATGAAATGAATTTCATTTCCTTCTCATTTGCCTTGCTTCTGAAAGGTTTCATGCAAGATATGTGACCAACTATTATAGTACTAATCCATCCATGACAGAGCTCAATTTTCTTTGAGAATTTACTTCTGAATGGGCTTCGGAAATACTTGAAAGCTCAAAATTAAAGTACACTGAACAGAGCAGCCACTGAGCTGTGGACAACTGTCAGTCAAGAAAACCAGTCTGAACAAAATGTAAATTAGATTTTATTTTTATTTTATTTTATTTTTGTAAAGTGATCTATAGTGATGAGGTGGTAAAGTTTTATAGCCCATTTCCAAACAAGAACAATAAGGAGGGAAGTGGCGAGAACTGTTGTGAGCTTTGCTCATTACTGCAAATGAAAACAGGGAGCTTGTGTTATGGAAACTCTGGAAGTGATGTGCAAACACTAAAACAATTAGGGCTTGTTGCATGCACTCTTTGTTCTGGTGGGTGATAAAGTGGGAGGAGGGGAACTGCCTGCCAGTCATAGGAGATAATGTCCATAAAGCAACCCACACTCTGTGTGAGGACTGGTGGTCAGGGATGGCCCCACTGATATTACCTGTGCCAAGGGCAGTTTTGATCCATTGAGAGGCAGGATTTTTAAAATCCAACACTGTTTGAGTCCAAAATATTGGGAGGTTAGGAATCCACTGGACAAAGTGGGAAACATGATTGGCAGAATTTCCATTCTAATTTGTGAATGGAAATTTCCCCATGTACTGGCTCAAAAGCTCACATTCAGGGCCGAGCATAGACCCAGGCCTGCTCAGAGTAGAGTAGAGATACAAGAACAAATAAATATTCGTTATTGATTTGGAAACCTAATCTTTCTAGTAACAACATGGAGGGGAGGAGAAGAGGATGAAAAGTGATGCTTCCAGAAAGTTCCCAATTTATAATATAAGCCACAAACTCAGGGTTAGGCAAGTGCTAAAAATGGAATGTACTTTTTTGCTGAAATGAGAGCACTTCAGTGAACAGACCAAAGTGAACAATAAACACATGCTATTCTAGTCAAATTAGATACTTCCAGAATATTTTTCTTTCTTTTTGAGAGGCATGGGTACATTTTAAGAAGGCATTGACAATTAGGGGGCAAACAGGCATGTGTATATCTGATGATGAATTTACATGAGACTTTGCTCTCCATCCTTACAAGAAGAGATAATTCTCAAGAGACAGTTACATCTTTAAAATAGAAGTCCACCTGTGTGTGATGATGCCAAACAGAGGAATGAAATGAAGGTGGAGTGTAAGATTTCTGATATCTTACAGGGACTGCCAATAAAACTCATTCCACAAAACTTTCCAGTGTTTTTGCTTATTTGTTTCTGTTTTATAAATAGAGGGATTTTGTTTCCCCAGGCAGGAATTCAACTTTGAAACTGTAATCCAATGAAGACAAAGTATAGATAGTGATTATACAGGGTTTCACAGAGCTCCAGTGGGCTCCATATACCAGGGCTTTTTTCATTGATGAACATTACAATAGTTTAACACATTTCAGAACCCACATTACCTCCCACCTGGGTGACAAAGGAGTAAGCCAGGGTGCCATGGAACCAGATGTGCTAGCCTCTCTCTGTGATGGCATTTTGGGACACTTAATTTAAAATGCCAGTTTAGTCTGAAGCCCGGAATAATGGAAAATCGGCAGATTGTCTTTTTTTTTTTAAAGGCCAAATTTAACATGTTTAAAACATCTTTCTAATTTTGGCTGTTGAAAATAAGCTTGGGCTTAACATTGTATTTGAGTACAATAATTAAAAGAAGGTTATTTAAACAGATTTTAATAAAATAAAAGCTTAGAAAGGTCTTTGCAGTAAAAGAAACATTTAGGCATTTATTTAAGCATAAGGTGTAAAATCTAGCCTGGCATGGAAGGCCTTCATTCCAAAGTTAAAATTTTAAATCTGATGCGTTTCTTCAGTGAAATAAACGTTTGAAATCCGAATGGGTAAGAGAGGACTGGAAGGGGAGAGGTTAAGAATGATGCCTCCAGAAAGTTCTCAGACTATAAAACAAACCACAAATTCAGTGTCCCTTAGTTGCTGGAAAGAAATACACTCTGAAGCTGAAGAGAAGGGAATTCAGTGCACAGATCTCTAAAGACAAGAGTCTCATGTCATTATGGTCTGACTACACTAGAGAATTTTCTTTTTCTTCTTCCATTTTTGGCACAACCTTTCAAGAGGCATTTACAACTAGGGGGTTAGAGTATGGAGAGAGCATGATGTTGATCTCCTTTGAAATGTGGTTGAAAAACTTGGGGAATTTGAGCTGGAGGAGAGAAGACTGGGAGGAGAAAGGCAAGGTATAGGGATTCAAGATAACTATCACGTGAAAGACTCTCTATTTACCTCTACTTAACATGGATTTTGAAATAATTTAAGGGAGAGAACAATAAAAAGCCCCCTTTTTTTTCTGTCTATATTCTAAGATACTAACGAGGATAAAGAGCTGACATTGCCATGGGGCAGTATGTGGTAGAGGAATCAAGAGCATGGGCTGCTTAATTCCCTAAGTTCTCTGTAGCTCTGGATATGTTAATATATCTCTCTAGCCAATATTTTCTGTAAAATAGGTATGCATGTGATAGTACCACCTTAAACTGCTGCCCTGAGCACTGACTGGGCTAATACTTCTAAAGTACTTAGAGGATGTGCAGTACATATGAACCACTATCACCATACCCATGTGAAAAGATGGCCTAGCAATGAAAGCTGTTGCAAAATGAAAGGGCAAACCTGAATGCCTATCTGTCATGGTGGCTGTAGCAGGGTGTTTGGTTTACAGGTCCTTCCAACTGTAGTGATTTAATTAAACATTACCTTAAAGAAGAATTCTTAGAAGTGGTTAAAAATCATTTGTCCTCCAAGAATAGCCTTGTCTAGCATGACTGGTCTAAGGAAAAGCTAACATAAAACTTTCCGGAGTTTATCTTTTCCCCCTTATTTTTATTGTGGTCCTAAGAAACCCAGAGCCATAGAGACCTATACGGATGTAGGGTTGAGTTTGTGTCTCAGCCATATGGAGAAGCTGTGGAAACCTTGTTTTCTGAGTTCTGTTTGTTCACAACCTATGCTACAAACTTCCCCAACAAATCTATCTGTACGTTTCCTTGTTCCTGCCCATGGACAGAACTGAGAGGATTTGGAAACCATGAAGCCAGGAAGAATCGGAGGATAGAGGGATCTTGGGCCAGGGATCACAGCAAGGAAAGCTTCCCATCACACACCTTCACTGAACTCATAGGAGCAAGAAATAAGCATGTATTGTGTTAAACCCCTGAGGCTTGGGGATTAACACAATATTAAACTAATAGACCAAGAAAATAAATATTAATCCTATTTTGGTAATGGATGAGGAAACAGAGACTTAGAAGGTCTCAGGTTTCTTTACTCCAACCCCATTCTCTTCTTAATGCAACACGTGTCTTCAAAAGAGTAATCTAGGGCTTCCCTGGTGGCGCAGTTGTTGAGAGTCCGCCTGCTGATGCAGGGGACGCGGGTTCGTGCCCTGGTCTGGGAAGATCCCACATGCCGCAGAGCGGCTGGGCCCGTGAGCCATGGCCGCTGAGCCTGCGCGTCCGGAGCCTGTGCTCCGCAACGGGAGAGGCCACAACAGTGAGAGGCCCGCGTACCGGAAAAAAAAAAAAAAAGAGCAATCTAATAGAAACAACACATAGCACTGTTACAGTTGTTCATATATCACATCCTTTATATCCTTAAACGTCCCTACAACATGAGCATTGTAATTATTCCCAATTAACTGCTGAGAAAATTGAAGCACAGAGATGTAAAATAATTTTCCCAATGTCACCTCTTAAATAGGTGGTGATGCCAGGATTAGAACTCAGATAACATAATTCTGACTCTGAATGTATACCCAGCATACACCACAGGCTCTAGATAACAGATTTCACTTCACTAAAAGACTTATGCCTTATGGGGAGCTGATCAACATGAAGAAAGGGCAGAAGTGAGAATTATATACAATCTGTGCTATGTGCCTCCTGCTTTTGATTTTGTTTTATTTTCAGTGTTTCTGTGTAGGAATTGAAATCATCCAGGGACTTTGCAAGAGATCTGTCCATTTGCAGTAAGCAGAGGACCATTTTGCACAAGAATGCAGGAGTCTGAATGGTTGATACGCAACAGCAGTTGACTTACCTGAAGCTGGTTTGGGGTCCTGATAAAAAGAGCTAAATTATCATCTTGTTAGTCACATTATAAGTGTGACCCCTCAGCAGCAATGACTGAGAGCTACTTCTCTTTTATTCCTAGCCAAGGTAATGAAAGAGAGTGGACCAAAGACATTCTGGCATCACATCTAGTCAAAAGGGCTAACACCAGCAGTACAAGTCTTTGAAACGAGAAAAAGGAAAACAAAACTATTAAATAGATATGTTCTGCTTGGCTCTTTTTTTCCTGTGTTATCCTCTGCAATTTCACTGTAGCTAATGAATTTTGACAATATTTGGTGTCCATAAATTGGACTCTTCCTCCCCATTCCCCCCTTCCCCATCCCATTGTTCTTCTTCCTCTTCTCCTTCTCCTTCTTCTTATTTGTCTTCTTCCTCTTCTTCTTCTTCTTCCTCCTTCTGTTATTATCATAATTTGTTCTTAATATAGAACAGCTCTGTATTAGGTACAAAGAAAAGAGATATCATAAGTTATGTCTTCTAGAGCAAGTGTTACCACCACTTGTATTATTGTCAAATTCCCTTAGCCTCAGGTTTCCAGTGATAATTAAATCAATGATGTTTAAATCAGTCCTATTCAGTCTCCATGGATATCATTAATAATTTTAAAAGACATTGAATTTATATATACTTTAGTTTTAGTGACAAAATGATATTAGCTGTCAAAATTTTTGTCATTTCATGCTGATCACTGTACCATTATGCTTTCCTATGCTTTAGGTATCCTCAATGGCTCATCTGGAATGGTCACCTCATATATATATATATAATCTATCTATCTATCTATCTATATCTATATATCTATAATCTTCGAATCTTGTAATTTAGCTACTCTTTTTTTTTTTAAATCATCAGACTTCCACAGATAAATTATAGGACACAGCCATCTTATTTAACATCAAACTCACAGAACACATTTATACAATCCATTCAGCAGTGTGTAACACATATTGTGTTTTGAATTGTTATACAATTTTGAAATGTATATACATTTTTGGTGTATTTTATTTTTTTGGTATCAGCTTCCTCAAAGCAGGGATATCTTTTAACATCCACAGTAGTGTCCTGCACTGGGATTTGAACATAATAGCTGTCCAAAAATGTCTAGTTCAAGGAGCTTCAAGATGGCAGAAAAGTAAGACATGGAGATCACCTTCCTCCCCACAAATACAGCAGAAATACATCTACATGTGGAACAACTCCTACAGAACACACGCTGAATGCTGGCAGAAGAACTCAGACCTCCCAAAAGGCAGGAAACTCCCCATGTACCTTTGTAGGGCAAAAGAAAAAAACAGAGACAAAATAATAGGGATGGGTGTGTGTCAGACCAACTAGAACATGGACTTGAAGATATGGGGAGGGGGAAGAGTAAGCTGTGACAATGTGAGAGAGTAGCATGGACATATATATACTACCAAATATAAAATAGATAGCTAGTGGGAAGCAGCCACATAACACAGGGAGATCAGCTAGGTGGTTTGTGACCACCTAGAGGGGTGGCATAGGGAGGGTGGGAGGGAGGGAGATGCAAGAGGGAAGAGATATGGGAAAATATATATATGTATAACTGATTCATTTGTTATACAGCAGAAACTAACACACCATTGTAAAGCAATTATACTCTAATAAAGATGTTAAAAAAAAAAAAAAAAAAAGAATAGGGATGGGACCTGCACCAGTGGGAGGGAGCTGTGAAGGAGGAAAGGTTTCCACACACTAGGAAGCCCCTTTGTGGGCAGAGACTGCAGGTGGTGGAGGGGGGAAATTTTGGAGCCACAGAAGAGAGAGCAGGAACAGGGGTGTGGAAGGCAAAGCAGAGAGATTCCCACACAGAGGAACGGTGCAGACCAGCACTCACCAGCCCAGGAGGCTTGTCTGCTTACCCTCAGGGATGGGTGGGGGCTGGGAGCTGAGGCTCTGGCTTCAGTCGGATCCCAGGGAGAGGACTGGGGTTGTTGTGAACACAGCCTGAAAAGGGCTAGTGCACCACAGCTAGCCAGGAGGGAGTCCATGAAAAAGTTTGGAGCTGCCAAAGAGGCAAGAGACTTTTTCTTGCCTCTTTGTTTCATGGTGCAGAGGGGATTAAGAACACCACATAAAGGATATCCAGAGATGGGCACAAGCCGCGGCTATCAGCATGGACCCCAGAAATGGGCTTGAGATGCTAAGACTGCAGCTGCAGCCACCAAGAATCCTGTGTGCAAGCACAGGTCACAATTCACACCTCCCTTCTCAGGAGCCCATGCAGCACGCCACTTCCAGGGTCCCATGATACAGGGACAACTTCCCTGAGAGACTACAAGGTGTGCCTCAGGCTGGTACAACATCACACTGGCCTCTGGCACCACAGGCTCCCCTCGCACTTCGTACCCCTCCCTCTCCCAAGCCTGAGTGAGCCAGAGCACACAATTCAGCTGCTACTCTAACCCTGTCCTGTCTGAGTGAAGAACAGACACCCTCAGGTGACCTACATGCAGAAGCAGGGCTAAATAGAAAGCTGAATCCCAGGACCTGTGTGAACAAAGAAGAGAAAGGGAAATATCTCCCAGCAGCCTCAGAAGCATCGGATTAAATCTCCACAGACAACTTGATGTACCCTGGATCTGTGGAATACCTGAATATACAACGAATCATCCCAAATTGAGGAGGTGGACTTCGGTAGCAACTATATCTATATATTTATATATCTATACATCTATATATATTTATATATTTATATTTTTTATATTTACATTTTTTATATTTATATATATATTTATATATATATATACACACATTTTTCTCTTTTTGTCAATATGTATGCGTATGCTTCTATGTGTGATTTTGTCTCTATAGGTTTGCTTTTACCATTTGTCCTAGTGTTCTGTCTGTCTGCTTTGCAGTTATTTTTTCCTTTTTTTTTTGGTATAGTTTTCACCCCTTGTTATCATTTGTGGATTTGGTTTTTGGTTTGGTTACTCTCTTCTTTCAAAATTTTTTTTTAATAATTATCTTTTGTTTTTTTATTTTAATATTTACTTATTTATTTATTTTATTTTTTTGTGGTATGCGGGTCCCTCAGCAATGTGGCCTCTCCCATTGTGGAGCACAGGCTCCGGATGTGCAGGCTCAGCAGCCGTGGTTCATGGGCACAGCCGCTCCACGGCATGTGGTATCCTCCCAAACTGGGTCACAAACCTGTGTCCCCTGCATCGGCAGGTGGACTCAACCACTGCACCACCAGGGAAGCACCTATTTTAATTTATCTTTTTCATTTTTATTTATTTTTTCTCCCTTTTATTCTGAGCCATGTGGATGACAGGCTCTTGGTGCTATAGCCAGGCATCAGGGCTGTGCCTCTGGGGTGGGAGAGCCAAGTTCAGGAGATTGGTCTACCAGAGACCTCCAGGCTCCATGTATTATCAAATGACAAAAATCTCCCAGAGATCTCCATCTCAATGCCATGACCCAGCTCCACTCAATGATCAGCAAGCTAGAGTGGTGGATATCCTATGACTAACAACTAGCAAGACAGGAACATAACCACACTCATTAGCAGAGAGGCTGCCTAAAATCATAATAAGGTCACAGACAGCCCAAAACAAACCACCAGATGTGGACATGCCCACCAGAAAGACAAGATCCAGCCTTGTCCACCAGAACACAGGCACTAGTCCCTTCCACTAGGAAACCTACACCAACCAACTGAAACAAACTTAGCCACTGGAGACAGACACGAAAAAAAAGGCAACTACGAACCTGTAGCTTGCGAAAAGGAGACCCCAGACACAGTAAGTTAGGCAAAATGAGATGACAAAGAAGCACACATCAGATGAAGGAGCAAGGTGAAAACCCACAAGATGTAACAAATGAAGAGAAAGTAGACAGTCTACCTCAAAAAGAATTCAGAATAATGAGAGTAAAGATAATCCAAAATCCTGGAAATAGAATGGAGAATACACAAGAAACCTTTAACACGGACCTAGGAGAACTAAAGAGCAAACAAAGAATCATGAAAACACAATAAATGAAATAAAAAATTCTATAGAAAGAATCAATAGCAGAATAACTGAGGCACAAGAACAGATAAGGGACCTGGAAAGTAAAAGAATGCAAATGACTACTGCAGAACAGAATAAAGAAAAAAGAATGAAAAGAACTGAGGGCAGTCTCAGAGACCTCTGGGACAACATTAAATGCACCAACATTTGAATAATAGGGGTCTAAGAAGAATAAGAGTAAAAGAAAGGTACTGAGAAAATATTTGAAGAGATTATAGTCGAAAATTTCACTAACATGGGGAGCTAAATAGATAATCAACTCCAGGAAGCACAGGAAGTCCCATACAGGTTGCATCCAAGGAGAAACACACCAAGACACATATTAATCAAACTATCAAAAATTAAATACAAAGAAAAAATGTTAAAGGCAGCAAGGGAAAAACAACAAATAACATACAAGGGAATCCCCATAAGGTTAACAGATGATCTTTCAGCAGAAACTCTGCAATACAGAAGGGAATGGAAGGACATATTTAAAGTGATGAAAGGGAAAAGTCTACAACCAAGATTACTCAATCCAGCAAGGATCTCATTCACATTTGATGGAGAAATTAAAAACTTTACAGAAAAGCAAAGCTAAAAGAATTCAGCAAAACCAAACCAGCTTTACAACAAATGCTAAAGGAACTTCTCTAGGAAGGAAACACAAGAGAAGGAAAACAACTACACAAACACCAAACAATTAAGAAAATGGTAATAGGAAAATACATATCAATAATTACCTTAAATGTAAATGGATTAAATGTTCCAACCAAAAGACATAGACTGCAGAATGCATACAAATACAAGACCCATATATATGCTGTCTACAAGAGACCCACTTCAGACCTAGGGACACATACAGACTGAAAGTGAGGGGATGGAAAAAGTTATTCTATGCAAATGGAAATCAAAAGAAATCTGGAGTAGCAATTCTCATATCAGACAAAATAGACTTTAAAATAAAAACTTGCACAAGAGACAAAGAAGGACACTACATAATGATCAAGGGATTGAACCATGAAGAAGATATAACAATTGTAAATATTTATGCACCCAACATAGGAGCACCTCAGTACATAAGGCAAATACTAACAGCCATCAAAGGGGAAATTGACAGTAACACAATTATAGTAAGGGAATTTAACACCCCACTTTCACCAATAGACAGATCATCCAAAATGGAAATATATAAGGAAACACAAGCTTAAATGATACATTAAACAAAATGGATTTAATTGATAATTATAGGACATTCCATCCAAAAAAAAAAACAGAATACATTTTCTTCTCAAGTGCTCATGGAACTTTCTCCAGGTTAGATCATATCTTGGGTCACAAATCAAGCCTTGGTAAATTTAAGAAAATTGAAATCATATCAAGCATCTTTCCTGACCACAACGCTATGAGACTAGATATCAATTACAGGAAAAAAATCTCTAAAAACTACAAACACATGGAAGCTAAATAGTACACTACTTAATAACCAAGAGATCACTGAAACAATCAAAGAGGAAATCAAAAAATACCTAGAAACAAATGACAATGAAAACATGATGATCCAAAACCTATGGGATACAGTAAAAGCAGTGCTGAGAGGGAACTTTACAGTAATACAATCCTACCTTAAAAAACAAGAAACAACTCAAATAAACAACCTAAACTTACACCTAAAGCAATTAGAGACAGAAGAGCAAGGAAACCCCAAAGTTAGCAGAAGGAAAGAAATCATAAAGACCAGATCTGAAATAAATGAAAAATAAATGAAGGAAACATAGCAAAGATCAATAAAACTAAAAGCTGGTTCTTTGAGAATATAAACAAAATTGACAAACCATTATCCAGACTCATCAGGAAAAAAAGAGAGAAGACAATTAAATAGAATTAGAAATGAAAAAGGAGAAGTAACAACTGACACTGCAGAAATCCAAAGGATCATGAGAGATTACTACAAGCCACTATATGTCAATAAAATGGACAAGCTGGATGAAATGGACAAATTCTTAGAAATTCACAACTTTCCAAGATGGAACAAGGAAAAAAAAAAAAATATGAACAGACCAATTACAAGCACTGAAATTGAAAGTGTGATTAAAAATCTAGGAACAAACAAAAGCCAAGGAACAGACTGTGTCACAGGCAAATTCTATCAAACATTTAGAGAAGAGTTAACACCTATCCTTTTCAAACTCTTCCAAAATACAGGAGAGGGACAAACACTCCCAAACGTATTCTATTGGGCCACCATCACGCTGATATCAAAATCAGACAAAGATGTCACAAAAAAAGAAAACTACAGACCAATATCACTGATGAAAATAGATGCAAAAATCCTGAACAAAATACTAGCAAACAGAATCCAACAGCACATTAAAAGGATCATACACCATGATCAAGTGGGGTTTACAGCAGGAATGCAAGGATTCTTCAATATACGCAAATCAATCAATGTGATACAACATATTAGCAAACTGAAGGAGCAAAAACATATGATCATCAAAATAGATGCAGAAAAAGGTTTTGACAAAATTCAACACCCAATTATGAAAAAAACCCTCCAGAAAATAGTCATAGAGGGAACTTACTTCAACATAATAAAGGCCATATAACAAACCCACAGCCAACATCATCTTCAATGGTGAAGAACAAACCATTTCCACTAAGATGAGGAAAAAGACAAGGTTGCCCACTCTCACCGTTATTATTCAGCATAGTTTTTGAAGTTTTAGCCATGGCAATCAGAGAAGAAAAAGAAATAAAAGGAATCCAAATCAGAAAAGAAGTAAATCTGTCACTGTATTCAGATGACATGATACTATACATAGAGAATCCTACAGATGCCACCAGAAAACTACGAGAGTTAATCAATGACTTTGGTAAAGTAGCAGGATACAAAATTTATGCACAGAAATCTCTGGCATTCCTATACACTAATGATAAAAATCTTAAAGAGAAATTAAGGAAACACTCCCATTTACCACTGCAAGTAAAAGAATAAAATACCTAGGAATAAACCTACCTAAGGAGACAAAAGACCTGTATGCAGAAAAGTACAAGAGACTGATGAAAGAAATTAAGGATGATACAAATAGATGGAGAGATATACCATGTTCTTGGATTGGAAGAATCAACCTTGTGAAAATAACTATACTTCCCAAAGCAATCTACAGATTCAATGCAACCTTATCAAACTACCACTGGCATTTTTCACAGAACTAGAAGAAAAAGTTTCACAATTTGTATGGAAACACTAAAGACCCCGAATAGCCAAAACAAACTTGAGACAGAAAAACAGAGTTGGAGGAATCAGACTCTGGACTTCAGACTATACTACAAAGCTACGGTCATCCAGAGAGTATGGTACTGGTACAAAAACAGAAATATAGATCAATGGAACAGGATGGAAAGCCCAGAGATAAACCCACTCACATATGGCCACCTTATCTTTGCTAAAGGAGGAAATAATATACAATGGAGAAAAGACAGCCTCTTCAATAATGGGTGCTGTGAAAACTGGACAGATACATGTAAAAGAATGAAATTAGAACACTCCCTAACCATACAGAAAAATAAACTCAAAATGGATTAAAGACCTAAATGAATGGTCAGACACTATCAAACTCTTAGAGGAAAACATAGGCAGAACACACTATAATATAAATCACAGCAAGATCCTTTTTGACACACCTCCTAGAGAAATGGAAATAAAAACAAAACTAAACAAATGGGGATTTCAGGAAGATGGTGGAAGAGTAAGATGCGGAGATCACCTTCTTCCCCACAGATACATCAGAAATACATCTACACGTGGAACTGCTCCTATAGAAGAGCCACTGAATGCTGGCAGAAGACCTCAGACGTTCTAAAAGGCAAGAAACTCCCCACGTACCTGGGTAGGGCTAAAGAAAAAAGAATAAACAGAGACAAAAGAATAGGGAAGGGACCTGAACCAGTGAGAGGAAGCTGTGAAGGAGGAGGAAAGCTTTCCACACACTAGAAGTCCCTTCATGGTTGGAGACTGTGGGTGACAGAAGGGGAAGCTTCAGAGCCACAGAGGAGAGTGCAGTAACAGGGTGCAGAGGGCAAATTGGAGAGATTCCTGCACAGAGGAATCAGTGCCGACCAGCACTCACCAACCTGAGAGCCTTGTCTGCTCACCCGCCAGGTCAGGCGGGGGCTGGGAGCTGAGACTCGGGCTTCTGTCAGATTGCAGGGAGAGGTCTGGTGACACGAACACAGACTGAAAGGGTTAGCACACCATGGCTAGCTGGGAGGGAGTCCGGGAGAAATCTGGAGCTGACGAAGAAACAAAAGACTTTTTCTTCCCTTTTTGGTTCCTGGTGGGTGAGAAGAGGTGATTAAGCACACCACTTAAAGGAACTCCAAAGACGGGCATGGAGCTGCCAAAGAAACAGAGACTTTTTCTTGCCTCTTTTGTTTCCTGGTGTGTGAGGAGAGGAGATTAAGCACACCACTTAAAGGAGTTCCAGAAACGGGTGTGACCCGCCGCTATCATCGTGGAAACCAGAGATGAGCATGAGATACTAAGGCTGTCACTGCAGCCACCAAGAATCCTGTGTGTGAACACAGGTCGCTACCCACACCCCCCCTCCTGGGAGCCTGTGCAACCCACCACTGCCAGGGTTATTCAGGGACAACTTCCCGGGAGAATGCATGGCGGGCCTCAGGCTGGTGCAATGTCATGCTGGTCTCTGCTGCTGCAGGCTCGCCCCGCAACTGTACCCCTCCTTCCCTCCACCCTGAGTGAGATACAGCCCCCGAATCAGCTACTCCTTTAACCCCATCCTGTCTGAGAGAAGAGCAGATGCCCTCCGGCGACCTACACACAGAGGCAGGTCCAAAACCAAAGCTGAACCCCTGGAGCTGTGCAAAGAAAAGAAAGGGAAATCTCTTGCAGAAGCCTCAGAAGCAGCAGATTAAAGCTCCACAATCAACTTGATGTACCCTGCATCTGTGGAATACCTGAATAGACAATGAATAATCCCAAATTGAGGAGGTGGACTTTGGGAGCAAGATATATTATTTTTTTCCGATTTTTCTCTTTTTGTGAGTGTGTATGTGTATGCTTCTGTGTGAGATTTTGTCTGTATAGCTCTGCTTTCACCATTTGTCCTAGTGTTCTGACTGTCCTGGTTATTTTTTTGTTTTTGTTTTTGTTTTTACTTTTTAAATTATTTCTTCTTAATAACTACTTTTTATTTTAATAAATTTATTTTATTTTATCCTACTTTATTTTATCCTTTCTTTCTTTCTTTCTTTCTTTCTTTCTTTCTTTCTTTCTTTCTTTCTTTCTTTCTTTCTTTCTTTTTTCTTTCTTTCTATTTTTTCTCCCTTTTATTCTGAGCCGTGTGGGTTAAAGGCTCTTGGTGCTCCAGCCAGACATCAGGGCTGTGTCTCTGAGGTGGGAGAACCAACATCAGGACACTGGTCCACAAGAGATCTCCCAGATCCACATAATATCAAATGGCAAAAATCTCCCAGACATATCCATCTCAACACAAAGACCCAGCTTCACTCAACGACCAGCAAGCTACAATGCTGTGCACCCTATGCCAAACAACAAGCAAGACAGAAGCACAGCCCCATCCATTAGAGGAGGGGCTGCCTAAAATCATAATAAGCCTACAGAAACCACAAAACACACCACCAGACGTAGACCTGCCAACCAGAAGACAAGATCCAGCCTCATCCACCAGAACACAGGCACTAATCACCTCAACCAGGAAACCAACTCAAGCCACTGAACCAACCTTAGGAACTGGGGACAGACACCAAAAACAGGAACTACGAACCTGCAGCCTGCAAAAGGGAGACCCCAAACACAGTAAGATAAGCAAAATGAAAAGAGAGAAAAAAACACGGCAGATGAAGGAGCAATATGTAAAAACTCACAAGACCTAACAAATGAAGAGGAAATAGGCAGTCTACCTGAAAAATAATTCAGACTAATCATAGTAGAGATGATCCAAAATCTTGGAAATAGAATAGACCAAATGCAAGAAACATTTAACAAGGACCTAGAAGAACTAAAGAGGAAGCAAGCAATGATGAACAACACAATAAATGAAATTTAAAATACTCTAGATGTGATCAATAGCAGAATAACTGAGGCAGAAAAACGGATAAGTGACCTGGAAGATAAAATAGTGGAAATAACTACTTCAGAGCAGAATAAAGAATAAAGAATGAAAAGAACTGAGAACAGTCTCAGAGACCTCTGTGACAACATTAAATGCACCAACAGTGGAATTATAGGCATCCCAAAAGAAGACAAAAAGAAAGGGACTGAGAAAATATTTGAAGAGATTATAGTTGAAAACTTCCCTAATATGGGAAAGGAAATAGTCAATCAATCCAGAAAGCACAGAGAGTCCCATACAGGATAAACCCAAGGAGAAACACGCCAAAACATATTAATCAAACTATCAAAAGTTAAATACAAAGAAAACATATGAAAAGCAGAAAGGGAAAAACAACAAATAACAAACAAGGGAATCCCCATAAGGGTAACAGCTTCCCTTTCAGCAGAAAATTTGCAAGCCAGAAATGAGTGACAGAACATATTTAAAGTGATGAAGGAGAAAAACCTACAACTAAGATTACTCTACCCAGAAACGAATTCATTCAAATTTGTTGGAGAATTTAAAACCTTTACAGAAAAACAAAAGCCGAGAGCATTCAGCACCACCAAACCAGCTTAGCTTTACAACAAATCCTTAAAGGAACTTCTCTAGGCAGGAAACACAAGAGAAGGAAAAGACCTACAACAACAAACCGAAAACAATTAAGAAATTGGGAACGGGACATACATATTGATAATTACCTTAAATGTAAATGGATTAAATGCTCCTACCAAAAGACACAGACTGGCTGAATGGATACAAAAACAAGACCCATATATATCCTGTCTACAAGAGACCCACTGCAGACCTAGGGACACATCCAGACTGAAAGTGAGGGGATGGAAAAAGATATTCCAAGCAAATTGAAATCAGAAGAAACCTGGAGTAGCATTTCTCATAACAGATAAAATAGACTCTAAAATAAAGACTATTACAAGAGACAAAGATGACACTACATAATGATTAAGGGATCGATCCATGAAGAAGATATAACAATTGTAAATATTTATGCACCCAACATAGGAGCACCTCAATACATAAGGCAAATACTAAAAGCCATAAAAGGGGAAATTGACAGTACCACAATCATAGTAGGGGTCTTTAACACCCCATTTTCACCAATGGACAGACCATCCAATAGGAAAATAAATAAGGAAACACAAGTTTTAGAAGATACATTAAGCAAAATGGACTTAATTGATATTTATAGGACATTTCTTCCAAAAACAACAAAATACATATTTTTCTCAAGTGCTCATGGAACATTCTCCAGGATAGATCATATCTGGGGTCACAAATCTAGCCTTAGTAAATGTAAGAATGTTGAAATCATATCAAGTATCTTTTGCAACCACAATACTATGAGACTAGATATCAATTACAGGAAAAACCTGTACAAAGGACTAACACATGGAGAGTAAACAATGCACTACTTAATAAGTAAGTGATCACTGAAGAAATCAAAGAGGAAATCAAAAAATACCTAGAAACAAATGACAATGGAGACACAATGACCCAAAACCTATGGGATGCAGCAAAAGTAGTTCTAAGAGGGAAGTTTATAGCAATACAATCCTACCTTAAGAAACAGGAAACATCTCAAATAAACAACCTAACCTTGCACATAATGCAGTTAGAGAAAGAAGAATTAAAAAAACCCAGATTTAGCAGAAGGAAAGAAATCATAAAGATGAGATAAGAAATAAATGAAGGAAATGATAGCAAAGATCAATAAAACTAAAACTGGTTCTTTGAGAAGATAAATAAAATTGATAAACCATTAGCCAGACTCATCAAGAAAAAAAGGGAGAAGACTTAAATCAACAGAATTAGAAATGAAAAAGGAGAAGTAACAACTGACACTGTAGAAATATGAAAGATTAAGAGATTATTACAAGCAACTCTATGCCAATAAAATGGACATCCTGGAAGAAATGGACAAGTTTTTAGAAATGCACAACCTGCCAAGACTGAACCAGGAAGAAATAGAAAATATGAAAAGACCAAACACAAGCACTGAAATTGAAACTGTGATTGAAAATCTTTCAACAAACAAAAGCCCAGAACCAGATGGCTTCACAGGCTTATTCTATCAAACATTTAGAGAAGAGCTAACACCTATCCTTCTCAAACTCTTCCAAAAGATAGTAGAGGGAGGAACACTCCTAAACTCATTCTATCAGGCCACCATCAACCTGATACCAAAACCAAAGACGTCACAAAGAAAGAAAACTACAGGCCAATAACACTGATGAACATAGATGCAAAAATCCTCAATAACATACAAGCAAACAGAATCCCACAGCACATTAAAAGGATCATACACCATGATCAACTGGTATTTATCCCAGGGATGCAAGTATTCTTCAATATATGCAAATCAATCAACGTGATACACCATATCAACTAACTGAAGGAGAAAAACAATATGATCATCTCAATAGATTCAGAGAAAACTTTTGACAAAATTCAACACCAATTTATGATAAAAACCCTGCAGAAAGTAGACATAGAGGGAAATTTCCTCAATATAATAAAGGCCATATATGACAAACCCACAGCCAACATCATCCTTAATGGTGAAAAACTGAAACCATTTCCACTAAGATCAGGAATAAAACAAGATTGCCCACTCTCACCACTCTTATTCAACATAGTATTGGAAGTTCTAGCCACAGCAATCAGAGAAGAAAAAGAAATTAAAGGAATCCAAATTGGAAAAGAAGAAGTAAAGCTGTCACTGTTTGCAGATGACATGATACTATACATAGAGAATCCAAAAGATGCTACTAGAAAACTCTTATAGCTAATCAATGAATTAGGTAAAGTAGCAGGATACAAAATTAATGCACAGAAATATCTAGCATTCTTATACACTAATGATGAAAAATCTGAGAGTGAAATTAAGAAAACACTCCCATTTATCATTGCAACAAAAACAATAAAATATCTAGGAATAAACCTACCTAAGCAGACAAAAAACCTGTATGCAGAAAATTATAAGACAATGATGAAAAAAATTAAAGATGATACAAATAGATGGAGAGATATATGATGTTCTTGGACTGGAAGAATCAACATTGTGAAAATGACTCTACTACCCAAAGCAATCTCAGATTCAATGCAATCCCTATCAAACTACCACTGGCATTTTTTACAGACCTAGAACAAAAACTTTCACATTTGTGTAGAAACACAAAAGACCCCAAATTGCCAAAGCAACCTTGAGAACGAAAAATGAAGCTGGAGGAATCAGGCTACATGACTTCAGACTATACTACAAATCTACAATAATCAAGACAGTATGGTACTGGCACAAAAACAGAAATATAGATCAATGGAACAGGATAGAAAGCCCAGAGATAAATCACACATATGGTCACCTTATCTTTGATGAAGGAGGCAAGAATATACAGTGGAGAAGACAGCCTCTTCAATAAGTGGTGCTGGGAACACTGGACATGTACATGTAAAAGTATGAAATTAGAACACTCCCTAACACCAAACACAAAAATAAACGCAAAATGGGTTAAAGACATAAATGTAAGGCCAGACTCTATCAAACTCTTAGAGGAAAACATAGGCAGAACACTCTAGGACATCAATCACAGCAAGATCCTTTTTGACCCACCTCCTAGAGAAATGGAAATAAAAACAAAAATAAACAAATGGGACTTAATGAAACTTAAAAGCTTTTGTACAGCAAAGGACACCATAAACAAGACCAAAAAACAGCCCTCAGTATGGGAGAAAATATTTGCAAATGAAGCAACTGACAAAGGATTAATCTCCAAAATTTATAAGCAACTCATGCAGCTCAATAACAAAAAAACAAACAACCCAATCCAAAAATGGGCAGAAGACCTAAATAGACATTTCTCCAAAGAAGATATACAGATTGCCAACAAATACATGAAAGAATGCTCAACATTGTTAATCATTAGAGAAATGCAAATCAAAACTACAATGAGATATCATCTCAGTGGTCAGAATGGCCATCAACAAAAAATCTACAAATAATAAATGCTGGAGAGGGTGTGGAGAAAAGGGAACACTCTTGCACTGCTGGTGGGAATGTAAATTGATACAACCACTATGGTGAACAGTATGGAGGTTCCTTAAAAAACTACAAATCGAATTACCATACTACCCTGCAATCCCACTACTGAACATATACCCTGAGAAAACCATAATTCAAAATTAGTCAGGTACCAATATGTTCATTGCAGCTATATTTACAATAGCCAGGACATGGAAGCAAACTAAGTGTCCATCAAAAGATGAATGGCCAAAGAAGATGTGGCACATATATATAATGGAATATTACTCAGCTATAAAAAGAAATGAAACTGAGTTATTTGTAGTGAGGTGGATGGACCTGGAGTCTGTCATACAGAGTGAAGTAATTCAGAAGGAGAAAAACAAATACCGTATGCTAACACATATATATGGAATCTAAGAAAAAAAATGTAATGAAGCACCTAGGGGTAGGATGGGAATAAAACACAGACCTACTAGAGCATGGCCTTGGGGATATAGAGAGGGGGAAGAGTAAGCTGTGACAAAGTGAGAGAGTCGCATGGACATATATACACTACCATACATAGGGTGGTTAGCTAGTGGGAAGCAGTCGCATGGCACAGGGTGATCAGCTAGGTGTTTTGTAACCACATAGAGGGGTCACAATAAAGGCACAGACCTACTAGATAATGGACTTGAGAACATGGGGAGAGGGAAGGGTAAGTTGAGACAAAATGAGAGAGTGGTAGACACTAGCAAATGTAAAATAGATAGCTAGTGGGAAGCAGTCTCATAGCACAGGGAGATCAGTTCAGTGCTTTGTAACCAGGCACAAGCATGGGATAGGGAGGTTGGGAGGGAGGGTGACACAAGAGGGAAGAGATATGAGGATCTATGTATATGTATAAATGATTCACTTTGTTATAAAGCAGAAACTGGGCTTCCCTGGTGGCGCAGTGGTTGAGAGTCCGCCTGCCGGTGCAGGGGACACGGGTTCGTGCCCCGGTCCGGGAAGATCCCACGTGCCGTGGAGTGGCTGGGCCCGTGAGCCATGGCCGCTGGGCCTGTGCGTCCGGAGCCTGTGCTCCGCAACGGGAGAGGCCACAGCAGTGAGGGGCCCGCGTACCATAAAAAAAAAAAAAAAAAAAAAAAAAAAGCAGAAACTAACACACCATTGTAAAGCAATTATATTCCAATGAAAATGTTAAAAATTTAAAAAGTCTAGTTCTTAATAGTGGCCAAATTACCCAAAGTTTACAATTCCAAACCCAGCAAAGGCTGTAGTCAGTAGAAGTTTATAACCTTTTTCAGGAGTCTTCTGCTTTTTGTAAGAAGGATTCTGCTCCTATCTAGAAATATTCTAAAAGACAAAGTGAGCTTAGTCATAATCCTACTGATGTTCCTTATGATTTTCATGATTACTTGGAACTTCCTGGACAACCTTAGTATTTCCAGAAGAATCCAGCTATGTTACACTCATCAATGGAGGTGACTCAAGATTAAAGAGTTGAGGTACACTAAAAGCTTCTGGCTCTGAGATTTACCATCAATGGACTGGCCCCCACCTAATTATGATTTGGCTATCTATTACCTTCCCCTTTATTCCCTGTGGTTATGGCAGGGAAGAACAACAAAAATTTCTGTACTATCAGCCACAGGAAGTAAAAGTGTAACATAAATATTTTTCATCTGCCAAGTAAGTATTTTTATTCCATGGGCATAGTGTTTTTTGTATTTAAAATGACAGATCCTGTCACAAAGGGTCTTAATATTCTATTGAAAACATATCTGTACGACAGCAGAGGTTAAAAAACTCATTTATTTATAAGACTCTCAGGTCCTATAGAGGTATTCTGCCTCTTTCTCCCTGCAGACAGTTAATATCATCGAAAATAAAAAGCTGTTATATTTTATGACAAGGCACAATAGTATCAAAAACAAACACAGCCTGGCTGTTTCCAGGAATGTGCTCTGATGCAAGTAAACTGTTGGCTCTAATTGGAAAAAAAGTAGGTGCTGTTTTTCGTTTTTATTTTTTCCATTTTTTTTCCTTCCAGCTATTTTTACATTTTTTCCTGCAGAACTGGATTCATTATAAGTTACACAATTAAGTTACACAAAATAAAGTAGGCTTTATTTCATGGGGTTTCAGGGTTAAGAAAAAATAAAACCACCCAAGGAGTAGATGAAGGATAAGAATGGATCCTGGAGCTGGCTGAGGCATAGCATGACTAACCTAAGGTACAGAGAAGCTTGCAACTTTAAAAGAGCAAGGGGCAACAACCAACAAGGTCTGGCTAAAAGGAAAAGGGATGTTCACTCACTCTCCTGAAGCCAGTATGGCCTTTTACTGCCTTCGTCCCTGAAGCTTTGGAGCTTAGCTGAAAGATGGAGATGAGTCAGAGACTGACATTCTGCACCTGCTCAACACAAAGTCATTGGGATACAAGAGCATTTTCACCACACATCAGACACCCACTGGGCTTCCTCCAGGATTCCACAAATCTCATGTCTGAGCACCAGCTCACCCAGTGAGGCCACTGGCAACTGTGCTGCTGAAGTGAAGACCACAGAGGAAACAGGCCTCACAAGTCTGGTGGGACTACAACCAGCTGCCACGGACTGGGGGATTACTGTAAGAGCCACTTGGAAACACATTAGCAAACCTATCTGGAAGAAAACAAATGCAGAGGCAGAGAGCAATTCAGTGAGACACTAGTTTGCCCATTCTACTTGAGCATACGAACTGGAAGGAGAAAATAATATGGCTGAGCCCTTATACACAGGAAAGCTTCCATTTAACGTTTCTTCTCTAAGCCAAGGTTCATAACAGGTGAGGAAGAAACAGCCGGAAGGAGGTGATAATTTCATTTTTTAATTTGTCTTCCCTACTCTAGGCATTCTTCAGCTCAGAGTAATGCTTTCAGCTTCCTTCATTCTGCTTTTTTGTGTTTGAAGAAAAACCAAATTAGATCAAGGACTTTATCAGTCAAGTCCACAGTCCACCTTGGATCAGTTCATTCAGCTAGGATTTACCTAGTACTGCTATGGTGATGGCATTGCATAAAGTGTTTTAGGGAATCCACAGTCCTCACCTTAAAGCACCTACAATCAAGGAAGGAGGATAGACATGTCTTAAAAGCAGTGCCAGTGACAGGAATGCAAAACATGACAAACATTTGTAAGAGGAAGACATATATTAATTTTACTTAAAACACAATTTTGTTTTTATCTGATTATCTGAAAAAAAAAAATGCAGCCTGTATCTATTCTACTTGAAAAGACTTAATTTATAAATATATGTTATTGTAAGCACAAACATTTTTTCCTAATTGTAAAGAGAAATTGTGATTTAAATAGATTTTGTTCATTTTTTAGAAAATTTGGGGCATGGAGTTCAATATTTATCATTCCAATCATTCTAAAATGTATTCTATAAACTATGGTAATACTGCCTCAAAATGCAATGTTAGCACTCTGTTAGCCATGTGACACTATGATGAGAAGTCAACAATCTGGGACTAGAAAGAGTGTCTTCACTGGAACTGGACCAGGCTGGCACCCTGACTTTGGATTTCCAGTCTCCAGAGCTGCGAGAAATAAATTTCCATTGTCTATAAGCCAAATAAACAAAATACAATGGTTAAAAAAAAAAAAAAGAAAGAAAAGAAAATGTTACAGCAAAAGTGAAAAATGTTTATTTTCAAAGATCTGAGATGTTGCATCACAGAAGGTTAGACCTTCTACCATTTACAGTTCACTAGGTCACATCATGGAAGAAGAAGATTCAACTGATATAGGATATGTGGTTTAGACTGTGATAACCATTTCTAACAGTTTTCTTTCTCTAGCCTTCTTGGCCATAGCAGAGATTTCTTGAGCTCATTTGCATACATTTACATATCATTTAGAGTCTGGATTCCTGGCAAAAACTAGTTATAAGCAACCATGTGGCATGAAGTAGCACATGAAATTATGGAACAAACCTCTGCTTTCTTCTCTAGATGCCACTACTAAAGATACAATCTTAACAAAACAAGTTATTTTCTTCCTTCATAGTTGAATACTATCACGGATGTTATTTTTGACATATGTGGGTGTGGCTAGGCATTGACATTCAACTATGAACATGTGTCTGAGATCAGTTTCTAATTGGGGGTTTTTCTGGCAAGAATTCTAGTTTCCTGTTCAGCTCTTCCTTGAGTAACCTTACATAATGTTTGTGATATGATATGAACCACACATTTTGCTACTTTTAAAATTTCATCTTTCCTGTTTGTAATTTATTCTGCATGTGAAAACTTTCCTGTTCAACCTACAGAGCAGGGGCTGAGATTTCCTCATTTGTTTCTCTGTGGGCTCTATTTTAAAAATGAGCCTAAAACAGTTTCTTCAAGCGTTCATAGAAGGAGAAAATGATCTCTCTTATGCAGAGAAGGAGGTTAGAAGGTGGTGTGTATATGATATGAGAATATTAGAATGTGGCTTTTTGAACAAAAAGCTCCAATTTTCAACTTTTACAACCAGCTTTTATGGAGTGCCTATGATGTAGAAGGCATTGTGTTAGGTACTGTATTTAGGGTAGGGCACAAATATGAAGAAAACATGCATCTTACAAACCAGGTTTTTCTGCTCCATTGAGAAAGAGCCATTCACTAAAACAAACTATCACAAAATACCCTTAAATTCAAAGGAAGCTATGATTAGTATCCAAACACAATAAATTGTTATAAGCAGAGGAAGACAAAAATGTGGGAGAATGTAATTTTATCAAGACAGTCAAACATTATTAGGCAAACCCACTTTCTACAAAGTGGAAGCCAACATATCTGGTTAAAAAGACAAGGAGGAATGCAGGCAACAACTGGGATGATTAGCTTAAATGGTGCCCCAAATCTGTATGTTTTGAAATATCCTAAAGTCTCATTCGTTTTGTTATTTTTGTGTTTTTGGTGGGGTTTTTTTTGCGGTACGAAGGCCTCTCATGGCCGTGGCCTCTCCCGTTGCGGAGCACAGGCTCCAGACGCGCAGGCCCAGCAGCCATGGCTCACAGGCCAAGCCGCTCGGCGGCATGTGGGATCCTCCTGGACCAGGGCACAAACCCGCGTCCCCGGCATCTCAGGTGGATTCTCAACCACTGTGCCACCAGGGAAGCCCCTCATTCATTTTTATTCCACAATTTGGTGACCTATAAGCAACACAATTCATGACTGACTTGGCCATAGAAATAGTCTGTATGTTTAGATTAATCACTTTGTCAAGTTTGTTACCTAGGGATACACACTTCTGTTTTTAATACTCTAAGCTATTTCAGGGACAATATATTGTGACACAATAGCCTAACAGAATGGTCTTCACTCCTCTCCAGATATTCTTGCAGGCCAAATTTACATATATAGAAATGTATTTAATATTTAAAAGAGACAAAGTGTTCAATCAAGCTAATGGTGAGGGATCAGAATTCAAATGTTTGGATAACAAAGCTGGCAATTTCATGGTTTCTCTCTCTTTCTCTCTTTCTTTAGAGATCAAGTGAGATAATATGCTATCTGACCCATTGCCTGGGGATAAACATTAAATACTTTATCTGGGCAACCCAATCACCTCCAGCCAGAGTGGAGAATTGGCCTAAATATTGAAGGTGTGTGTCATTCATCTCTTTGTCTGGCTCCTGGTAACCTTGACAGGAATGAGTGGAGACATGCTGATTTGTATACACTCAATAATTCAAGGTGTTTGCTTATCTTTCCTTGTCAGATGCTGCTCATCCCAAGTCTATGTTACCATCTAATTAGCCATTTTTTTAACTTTGCTTTTCCACATAAAGCCTTCCTTTTTTTTTCCATGAATTTAATTTGCAACCAGCCTTGCTTTTTATCAAATGTCACACTTACTTCATTTGTTAACACGTTTTTTAGCTTTTTATTCATATCTTTGATATGTCTTCCCCCATTTTTGATTCACCCTCAATGTAATAATCCATTTGATTTTGCTCTCTAAAATAGAAATAAAACATTTGTACTAAAAATATTATTCCTCAACTGTGCTTTCTGAAATCAGATGATGTATATTTTTGTCTCTGAATTCTTTCTCTGGTATATTTTCATCAGTTTTCCTGGCTTTTAGTGCTCTTTATAGAATACTGTGCTTTTTCTGCTACTTGGGGTCTGATAGTGGTTCTTACCAATATAAATATTACAGCTGCTTCTCAATATTTCTGGTTCTCTTTTTTCTGAGTTTTCAAGGGTTCAGCCACTCCCTAACCCTAGGTCTTGGCATCTCCCAGTGACTTGTCTTGACCAATGAAATATAAGCAGTAGTGGCAGAAATATATGTTTGCTTTTGTGAGACTCTACCGTGTAGTTCTTTCCCCTGCCTCAGTGGTCCTGAAGAGAGTGCAAAGCAGAGCTAATCCTGGAGGACAGCTGCCCTAGGGAGAGCAGAATTTGCCAGAAACCTTGGGTGAGTGAAGAATACATCTTTGCAATTTTTTAAAAAATAAATTTATTTTTGGCTGTGTTGGGTCTTCGTTACTGCATGCAGGCTTTCTCTAGTAGCGGCAAGCAAGGGCTACTCTTCTTTGTGGTGCGTGGGCTTCTCATTGCAGTGGCTTTTCTTGCTGCGGAGCACGGGCTGTAGGTGCATGAGCTTCACTAGTTGTGGCACGCATGCTAAGTAGTTGTGGCACACAGGCTTAGTTGCTCCATGACATGTGGGATCTTCTCGGACCAGAAATTGAAACCATGTCCCCTGCATTGTCAGGTGGATTCTTAACCACTGCGCCACCAAGGAAGCCCCTATAATTTTTAGTCTTTAACATTTAGGGAGCTGTTTGCTGTTTCAGCATAGCCTAGTATAACCTAATTGATATTCTTTATTTGCAATTATTCTGCAAAAGTATTTAGTCAGTGACACCCTGTCAGTCATAAACATTGAATGCCCAATACAAGGGAATTATAAAAGAAACTCTACCATAAATGAGATTTTAACCTCATCAGGGAGATGAGCTGACAGACACAAAAGAAATTGAAGGCAAACAAGGCAAATGTTTGACTAAAATGCTTAGTTGTGACGTATGAATTCCAAGTGCTACAGAAATTTCAAGAAAGCAAAACTTCCCAGTAGGATGAAATGGACAAGAAGAGAGTAGAAAATAAAGAATTCCAGGATATGGAAAAGGCAAGGCTAAATGCAAATGAGACAATAGGCAAGATACATGGTGAGAAGGGTTTTCAGCGAGGCTCAGTGAAGGAGAGAGTCCAAGTGAATGGACAAGGGCTTCTACCCCATCTTCACTGCTCTCCATTTCTTTCAGGTAGCTTTTCCCCCAAAACAAACTGAATAATTTCAGATCAAGGAATGGATTTTCTTCACGCCACCACCAGTAGTAGTGATAGTTCTGTGTAAAAATATGGTTCATTTTACAGGCATATCTCAGAGACATTGTGGGTTCAGTTCCATACCACTGCAGTAAAGAAAATACTGCAATAAATTGAGTCACACAATGTTTTTTTGGTTTTCCCGTGCATATAAAAGTTTTGTTTACATTTTTCTGTAGACTGTTAAGTGTGCAATACCATTATATCTGAAAACAATGTACATACTTTTATTCAAAAATACTTGATTGCAAATAAAGAAAAAAAAAGGAATGTTAACCATCATCTAATGATGCACAATTGCCACCAAACTTTAATTTGTAAAAATCGCAATATCCGTGAAGCACAGTAAAGTGAAGTACAATAACATAAGGTATGTCTGCATATAGAGCCAGACATGGTGCAATGCCTGGGGCTCCTGCAAGTATTCAAGGGATGTACCTAAGCACCACACACAAACAACTCCATAGATATGCCTCTTCCTCCTAGGAACTTGTGATTGACAAAGTCTCTCCTGGACCAAACTCTACCCAAGCTCCTCCAAACTCTTTTCTCAACTAGGCCTCAAGCTTGGCCTAAAAAGACTTGAACAAACACTAACATAGTTCCTAACAGCTCAAGGCCACAATCCTAGGATGACTCAAGATCCCCCTGCCACTTAAAGTGCCTTCCTGAGAAAACTCAAGGCTACTAAAAGAATTTACTATTATTTTCAGCCAACATCTGAAGATAGGGCTCAGTCTCCAGCCTCTGTGGGAAGGCAGGAGCCTAACTTGAATAAGCACCAGTTTGGAAACCCAGATGGGTTTCACATGCAGCAATCCTGCTTCCTGCTTTTTTGTAATGTTTCACCTCCCTCATTCAAGGGAGCCCGGGTTCAGCCCTTCCCTATCCCCTTACTCTTTAAACCATCCAATTACCTCTGTCCAATCTGAAGTTGAGCACAGTTCATATAGGACCTTTCTCCCTATTACAGTATTACTGATTAAAATTTGCCCTCACCACTTTAACTAGTGTCAGGCTTTATTTATCTTTGACATGATCTAAGCAGAAAAACACACATGCAGGTGGTATGCTAAGGATGAACCAGTGAGGGCGCCCCACTTGCCTATCCCATCTGCTATGCCCTGACCCCTCCCCAGCCATCCTGACTGAGCACTGAGGATGAGACACAACACTTCCTTGACTTGGATTCTTTCCTCTTGAAATCTAAGACTGCTTCCTCTACAACCTAGTCATCTTTTTGGTAACAGTTAACAATATTTAAAGTACAGAAAGCAATTACCTAAAATCTACCACAGTTATAACTTTGGGGGTCTTAGTTGAAAAGTTCCTATTTCTCTTCAAAACTATAGAAAGCAGTTCTAGAAATACATTTTCTTTCTCATGTTGTATAGCATAATGGAAATTGTAATTGTATACATAATGGTTTGGACTGGTTAATTCAGAATTAAAAAAAATTAAAAATCAGAAAAGTTTAAGCACAAACTTCACCACTTGACACTGAAGGTAGTTTATGTGTTATCTTATCTCATTACTTCCATGTACATTTTTTTAAGAATGTCATTGGTCCCTTCTCATCGTTTCTTCTCATATCTTATATGTTTCACATTTATTTTGGGACATTAATATTTTTAGAGGAAATTCATTAATTTCCTCTTTCAGAAATATCCCCACTATGCATGGTCTTTTAAAAAATGGTGGAAATAGTGTTTGGGGGCATTTGAGTTATTTCTTTCTTAAGTTAGTGTCTCCTAAAGGCCACCATGATTTAATCATATTTTCCAACAGAGTGAAATGAAGTGACTACTGACTGTCTCTCTTTTATTTCTCACTATGATTACTCCCTACCCCAGCATATATACCTTCTGTGTATGTGCCCAAATTCCCATGAACAAGAAAGAAAGTAAACTATGCTTGACCTCTATTAAATTTGTCTTTAATCAGAAAGATGAGCTTGTCTGTCCAGCATTCAAAGCTTCAAAATTCACTGGAAGCCCTGACTTTATTTTGCAGATGCTTTTGATCAGCTGGACACAGGCTCACAATTTGGTTCAAACCAATGACCCAAGTCTAAAGTACTCCATCTATTAGACCTGCATAATCATCCAGCTTAGCTGCACATTGTCAATTTTAATTAAGGGTGTGCTATACCCATTAGAGAAAGTTTATGAGCCAGAGGCTGAACTTGTTTGGGTGTGTACCAATCCCACAAATGGAGCTTTAGCACCTCCAAAAGAGTAATAATAACAATAACAATAATGACAGTTGTGTCTCCTTGAATATTAACCTCCTGCTAAGTGCCCTTTCTCTGTTTGAATTTCTTATTAATTCAGTGCCATTAAAATAGATTCTCTTAAAGACTCTTCTGTCAAACACAAAAAAAGAGAGATATATAGAGTGTGGGATTTAATTATCACTGTTCTATATCTCCAAATGTGAGTTTTTCTGAGTAATAATTGCCCAAGTTTGACTTCAAAAGCCATTTTAATAGTGCTAATACTAGTAAATATTGCTCATTTTGATACTGATGTGCTGTTTTAATGGTTCCTACGGTTTCTAAAAGTCATTTCTTATCGTTTTACTGTAGAAAGAATCTTACTTTAATTATGTCATAATTGTTTGGAAGCCATAGAATCTTAATTAATGCCAATGGCTTCAAGGCACAAACCAAATGTAGAGTTTATATTCATGTTTGTTTCTTCATCTCTCCCTTCCCGAGAAGATGTCCCCCTTGAGCTTTTTCAAACTACAGACATTCACAGATGTTTTAAAAATATTCTGGTGATGCCATTCCTTTATTTTTTAAGTCAGATTTTTTTTCAGCTTTACCTCAGATTTTAAAGGTTAATAAAGAATCAACATTCAATCTTCACAGAGAAATCTTTATCTAGAGAATACAGTTGTTCACTCTCTCTGGTAAAAGAAGAAACCTCCAATTGCTCATTAGGTGGAATGGGATAAATTCCAAATGTCTCCCCTTGGAATTCCATGATTGTCACAAGTCAACGGCATTCACTTCTCTTAAAAATTCACCTCCAGTTAACAAACCACAAACGTGTTCTATTGATATTTTCCAACAAATATATGTGCTCATTCTCTCCCTCTACCCAGAATCCTATTGTGTCTCATTTCAGATCCCGGAAACCCTGCTCACACATCACATCTGAGTACAGGTGACTGTGTGCCTCACATTTGGTTTCAGAAATCATATGTTAACTTCATTTACATTCACAACTTTTTTATCTCTTAAAATCCCTTTACAGAGAAGATCATGCCTTTGGATGTTTCATGGTGTTTTACATAAGGTCTTGTTTAAAACAGATATTCCTTAAATATTGATTTATTGATTGCTTATGGACCCCCCCATAAGGACCTAGCAAAATTTCAAAGATACATCTAGAAAATACACCCTTACTTGGTACCAAATAAACAGAATAGAAGTTCATTCTCCTAGGAGGAGAAAGTTGGAACTGACTTAGAGATTAAACTTCCCTACATTTAATAGAAAGAATAAACTCATTCCCAGAAAATTAAATGATGTTTCCCAGTTAGTAACAGAGCTACAGCTAGATCATAGGTTTCCTGACCCTAAAGGTAACATTTTCCTTTGTAATTTTCACAAGTATAAAATCAATCACTTTCGTTTAACTATTCCAGGTATCCACCTGATTGTCTTAGTCAAATCCTCATTATGCATGCTAGCTGGTAAGCAACAAATAGCTATATGGAAACCACTGCTAATCTAACACCTTATTTTCTCTTTAGTTTCAATCTCCTACACATACTGAGATTCAAATAACAACAATTCATTTATCTGAATTGATTTGCAAATGGATTTAGGTTTTGTCTGAAACAAGGAGAGAATTTGCACATGGGCCCCTGAGGAGTAAGGGAAGGGATTGCAATAAAGGAGCAGAGAAAAGGGAAAACAGGGCAGCATGACTCTGAACTTGGTTTAGCTCCATGACCTGAGGCCTGAGGGCAGCCAATAAAGTTATTGATGTCACATGAGGAACCAGCAATCCTGTGGGGGTCAAAATGAGAAATGTTGGTAAAGTGTGGCAGAGAAGGACAATCTCTTCATTCTCTTGAAAAGTAGTCCAGATGAACAACTGTACAATTTAGTGACTTTGGAAGTGGCAGGGGCTAGCCCTACCATCACAATGGTGTTGTCATTGTTGGCAAGAGTAAAGCTCTTAAGTCTTCTTCAGACATGCAACATAACTCAGGTGAGATACGCTAAGAAAAGCAGAAAGGAAATGGCAGACAACACACAGTAGACTGAGCAGACCAGTGAAATATCCTAAGCAGAACTGCAGATGTAACTGAGGAGACATTTTCAGGGGTTTGGAGTTGGGGAAATTTCTGATACATCCATTCTGATGACTATTTTCTATGTACTTAGGGAATTTTCAGTACACCTATAATTAATATTCAAAAAGTACTAAAGAGGTATACTAAACACTGTGAACAGAGCTACAGAAGTGGTCAGGTTTTTCCTCTTAAGTGATCCCAATTACATTTGTTGCTTTTATGGCAAAATTAATCATTATCTGAATATGCCTCCTGAGGATATGTCAGCCTGACCATTCTGTGGGTGTGCAGTGGTGCTAAAATGAATGAGATTCCTGAAGTTCTAAAGTGTCCTTCTGTCATCATGCCCTAGGCCTCAACCACTATATTTGTGATCCTGGAACAAATATTTCCTTAAGATGAGTTAAAGATTTTACAGACAGAAAGCCTATAATCATAATTGCTATAGTAAATGTAAGTGACTGACTAGAATCACTCTTGGAATCTGTTGGTACCTAGGCTGGCATTTGAAACAAATGGTATCTGAATCAACTTTAGGGAGCAGGTATATGAGAATTATTATGAGCACATTTCTGGACTGTTACCTTTCCTCTTGTTTAACATCCATTATCTGTCTTTGTTCTGGTTCATGCTAGTCCTTTTATAATCCTTTTTTAAAAATACAAAATCAATACAACTTTAATTACAAAAAGCCCATGGTACCTCTTGAAAAACAGGACAAACAAAAAAAAAAGGACATTTTGAAAAGGGGCTACTGATCTAAGAAGCATGACCTCAGGCCATCTTATTTCTAGGGGGTGATGTTGTTGATCTGTTGGTCCCATTATAATGATTTACACATCTCTATCTGGCCCCTTTTGTTCTCCAGGAGGCTTTGTGTATGGTAAATGGAGAATTGCATATCAGCCAGGGGTTTGACATTTACAATGCTTTGTAGCATAAGATAGAGTCACATCTGGGCAAACATTGTCCCTGGTGGTTAGCAGTTCATATCATCTCTGTGTAGCCTGGCTGCCAAAATGGTGAGCACTCATTAGAAATGTCCCATTTACTCTCAGAGCCAAATAAAAAGCACAACTAATCTAAAATGAACATTTTCAGGGTGTCTGTATGTGTGTGTTCAATTGGTATTGGCTTCTTCCAGGGGTAGAAGGCAGCTTGTTTGTCCTTTGAATATTGTTTGTATCAATGGTTTGAATCAATGTGAGTGTAACAATCTAGAAAACCTAATTCCTGATCATGCGGCCTCAGTCTGAGCTGTTGGACATTATACCAAATTGCCAGATGAAACTCTTTTGCTCATATTTATTGTGTAGATGCTACATAATAAATTAAAATCTTTGTTTACTACTTGACACAGCCTCAGGATTATAGACCCCTGGAAACATTTTTTCCAACAAGTAGGCTTTTCTTGAGTAACTGGACTTTATGTTTGTTTGGTTATTTGTTTGTCTATATTATATCTACTATAAATTAAGTACTTGATCATGATTCTATCTTTGGGTTCACTGTTAGAAAGATAAGACACACAACAATCCATCTAAAGTGCTGTAGAGAACATCACAGAAAACATATGTGTGCATTAATATCATCCTTGAATTCATCTTATTTTCTACTAAGATTTCATGTCTTAATTTTTCACTTCTTTGTCCATTTATCTTGTGTAATTTTGTTAGTCACTTAAAATCTTTTGTGGAACCAGGTAGATATAAATACCTAGAATAAATAAAGTCAAACAAATGAAAGACAACTTGTCTCTGACCTCAAGGATCCCATGAATTACTGGGGGCGGGAGACTGTATAAATTTAGATAAAGATATAAGGAGTTCTATACTAAGTACCAATACATTGGAGACATTTAAAACAATAGTACATGAGAGGATGGGAGAATAACTGGGTTGTAGGACTCAGGGGAAATTAATAGTTAGGAGGGAATCTAAATACTAGATATCCAGTCAGTTATACGATACTGAGTGGGACAGGAACACCTAGGCATGAAGGTACACAAGACATAAATGAGGAAGGGGGTGTGATTCTAGTGAGACAGACTGAGAAAGTTAGAGGTCTTAAATATGCAAAATTTCTCATGTTATTCTCACGGTCTTCACTCAGACCCTCTCTGGTCTTATTTTAGATACAATTTCAGCACACTTGTTTTTGTTTTCTCAGTTCACAGTATATTAGAAGCAGTAGGAAAGATGACAACATGAAGTGACAGCCTGATAAGAGTGGTGGAGAGGAAGCAAAGAGCAGAGAGATGACAGAGTTTTGCAGCCTAGGGCCATCCCCGTGGGACAACACACCTCACAGTCCAGTGGCCCTGCAAGCCACATTTTCAAGTGCCAATCCCTGATTTTGCAAGAAATGGGTTTATATGTTATTCAGTCAGCTTTGAATAAGAAATAGGTCATATATACTATTTGAAAAGCATATATAAAGTAATTGTAAAATTGCTGTAGGCAGATCACCAATATCCCCAATCCAATTCTACCAGCACTTCTGTGACCATGTTCAACCATCACCAATATAATGATGCCATCTTGATGCCATCATTAGTATTATAAAATGTTTCTAATGCCACTTCTCCACATTGTATCTCTAATATCCCATTGTAATGTCAGATAAATGGTTCTTTTAGCTTCTGATTCTTTCAACTTTATGATCTGCAGCTCTGGTGTCATCAAATCACCTCAAGCCACAAGTGCTGACAAATTATTGTTGAATCAAATCTTCTTTCCCAAGAAAAGTTTTATTCCTTATGTCATCAGTCTACAGTTGTCCACCCTGTACCACATTTCTACAGATAGTCAAAAGCTTAAGTATTGACCTTGGGACATAGCAACTTGACAGTCATCTGCAACTTTGACGAGAATAGTTTTGGGTGTGTTGGATGACTATCTACTTAGAATACCATAAAAGTGCATGCATAAAGGACATAAAAGTGGCAATACAGACAATGCTTTCAGAAGGGGGAAGAGAAATAGGACTATAGTTAATGTGGTTAATGGGTAAACAGAAGGCTTGTTTTGTTGTTATTGCTCTTACTGTTTGTTTTCTTTTAAGATTATCACATATCATGTGTCTTGAGACTGATGGAAATGATATAAAAGCAAGGAGAAAATTGGTGATAAAGGAATGGAACCTTCGGATTAGTGAAAGAGATCTAGTGACAAGGGGGAAGGCAAAATATGAAGTCACAGAAACAGCAGTAGAACTAGCTAGGGTAGAGGTCTACCTCTCCAAGGGCTGTCCCTGCAAAGTTCCCCTATCATCTTCCTAGAGGTCCTCACCTGTAAGAGAAATGCCAGAGTGGTCTCCTAACCGGGATAGGGGTGATAATTGGACTCTGCACATCTTAGGATTCCAGTTGACACAACTTGATCAGATTAATTTTATTGGTACCAAAGTGTATTTTCAAAGTCTATTTCAGAGAAAGGGAAAAATAGAAAACTTTGAAGAAAGAGCGAAAGCTGGAATGAGAAAGCAAAGGAGATTAATGGGCTCATTTTCCTCCTTTTTGTAAATAAAGTTTGAAATCCTACCCAAAACAACCCAGACTGAAAATAAACTGGAGCCCTGGAAACTCACATGAGCAATACAGTTGTCAGTTAAAGGACAGTCCCCTGGCATTATGGATGAGGCCACAGCACTAGCACCCTGAAGGAAAGGGTGAAAGGAGGAGAAAGGGAAGAGAAGGAGGGAAGAGGGGACTGGGAGGAGAGGGAGAATAATGTAGGGAAGAAAGATGCAGGAAGAGAACATGAACAGTAAGAAATGGAGAGGAAAAAGAAAGGGTAAATAGCCAAGAGGGGTAAGGACAAGATTTTCAGCTGTAAACAGTTATTCTTCCTTCCTCACACAAATGCCAATCATAGCAGCAGTGGGCTGTTAGATTAAAATGCAGCAGCAGCCCTGCCTCAAAGAGTAACGTGATGTTTTGGTCTGGTGTCTCGCTCCTCAGATATAATCACTACACAAAATAAAGACAAATGAATAATGTTAGTAGTTTTTAATGGAGAGTTCCTTTGCGTTTGGCTCAAAGACATTGGCCTGTGGTTGCATCTGATTATAACTCATCTCCATGGGGGCAGAGAGAGAGCTGTGGTAAATGTCTGAGAAATTATGAGCTTCTTTAGCAAAATGAACTCTGTGATTATAATGACACTTGGCATTTGCACATTTTGTAGCCTTTCTCATCAGAAAATCATGGAGTTATTTTTATATTATAACTATATTCAAGTGTGTTGTCCCTTTGGGGTCCATACCAGTAAAATGTTTCTTTTCTCTCTGTCCTTTCCTTCTCCCTTCCTTCCTTTCTTCCTTCCTTTCCTTTTTTTTTTTTTAGGGGTGGGTGGAGACAGCTATTTGTAATATTGTCATCTGGATAGGCAGTAACAGAATTTGAGAAAATGTGTGAGACAAGAGCTTATAAAGCAGGTCGAAGATCAGAGTGATGTGGCTATGTGTTATATCTTTAGGAAAACAGAAACTCCTATTTGGAAGTTAGCCTAAATTTAATTCCAGATTCCAAAGATTTTCCTATTTCCTGAAGGCAGAGCCTTCCAAGGATGGCAGAGCCATCCCTGCTTCCAAGCAGTATCCAATATGGCCTGATTTGAGAAACAATGAAAGGCTCCCTAATCTGAAAGCAACATCTCACTGGCTACTAGTGATTTACACTTTGCCCATCACTTCAAGATCAGCCTCTGGGTGGCCTCATTCCTGTGCGTTGGCAATTTAAACTATCATCATCCGTTAAGAGAGCACAACTTAGTCTAGTCTACAGAATTTGCTTTAGCCACATTATAGGGAACACTGAGCAGATTTCAAAAGTGTGTGTGTGTGTGTGTGTGTGTGTGTGTGTGTGTGTGCGCGCGCGCACGCGTATGGAGAAGAATGCCCGAAACGTGTTTGAGGGAGTGGGAGCCAAAGGAACTATGAGGGCTCTGGACCTGAGAGGAAGAAGTGAAGTAAACAGGCAGTAGAAAGATGCTGTAAACTTCTTGGACCACCTATGAAGTCAAGTGGCTTCCATATCAATACTTTTGGTTGTATTTTTCTATACACTTTTTACTAGGAAGAAAACAGAATAAGCGAAAAATAAAATACTGTGTGATTAAGCAGAGTTGGAAGTTTCAGAGTGTCCATTTATCCAGATCCTGGTTTCCACTCACTCTCCACCATTGACTGACACTTTTATTGGTTGGTGCCAGAACCCTTCCAGCTCTGGCACCTACCCCAGTGTGGGCCTAAAATACAGGACACCAAACTAAATTTGCATTTCAGGTAAAGAAAAAAAAAAAATATATATATATATGTATATATGTACATATATATGTCTCATGCAATATTTGGGGCATACTAAATTTTTTGTTGTCTGACATTCAAACTTAACTGATGGCCTATATTTTTATTTGCTAAATCTGTCAATCCTACCAGAACCACATCCCAGTAGGATAAAACAGATCTCAGAAATAGTCTGTTTACAGGTTAAACACTCACCTTTGGACTGCTCCTTGATTTGTATGAGCTGAAGGTCTCTGATCTTCTGTATGCAAGACTCTGATCATCAGAGCAGCCTCCTGCCTGATTCTCTCAGGGATACCTGCCTTGCTGGTACCTTGTCCACCCAATCGGGATCATCCATCTCCTCATCCTGAACTCACTGGATTGGCCCTGTCCTCTTTACAACTAACCAAAGCAAAGAATACATAGGACTACAGGCTTCTAACAGTCTCGTTTTGCTTCATCAGATACTTGCAGACAATTAATCTCCTTAACTCACCAAGGTTGCTAGAATGGCAAAACACTTTGCAAATTTTAAAGAGACATAAAATAAGGTTCCATGACTGTTACCCATGATGTAAAACAATTATTGGCAAAATGTTTAGTGGAATAGGAAGTTGAAAGAAAACAATGGTATGTGCCTATTCACTTACCATAGAGTTTTAGTCCCCCGGTCCCTAAAACCTTGAAAGCTGTCTTTTCTTTTCTGGTCGTCTTGCCTTCATCTCCCCTTGAGAATGACCCGGTTTACCTTGTCACAGGGTAAAGCTCAGTTTTGGCAATCAGCAAATGTCTTTACTATTCAAAGTTGCTGGAGCAGCTGCACTTCAGTCCCCTGCTCTGCAAGCAGGTTCCTGGTCAAGTTCAAAAAAGGAGCCATACCTTCCTTTGTGGGATGCTGTGTTGAAGTCAGACTTCAGAGACATGGCTTTGTGCAGCCTCCCGGGAGTGAGCAAGGCTTGAATCTCCGTGACCTCTGCGCCCTTCGAACATCACAGAAAACACCATCATGGTGCCCACTAATTGGTCACCTTGATGTCAGTTACAGCAAGGAGATCAAGGACGGAGCCGGTCGCGGAAAGTGAACTACACATGCTCTCCGAGGTGGTCTCTACAGGTCAGGCTAGCGTCCTGCTGAGAGCACAGTGCGAGGGAACCTTACCCCAGGACTACTTGAAACATGGCTGTGCTGCACACGAACAAAGGATAGGTGGCCTCACCAGTGACCCTTTCCTCACCACCTACAAAGTCCAAATTGTCAGCCTTTCACACCTATTATGCTTCAATTATCTGTGGAAAATACTAAGTGCCATGGCCAGGATCTAACGTGCACAAAGCAGGCTCTCGAAATTAGTTTCTGCTTATTGGCTTTAAAAACTATTAAGATTATTTTATTCTGAAGGTAGCAAATCAGTCAAGGATTGCTGGGGCATTACATGCAGGGTGCATTAAAGAAGCTCACTGTAATAGTAATCACATTTTTTTTAGAATCCAAATGCAGTGTGTGTTTTTTTTTGAAGAACTTACACAGTGGTAGGAAGAATTGGAAGAAACATAGGGAATGCATTGTTCTACTATTTCCCTTGAGTTGAGTACATTTGTGGGTTACCACTCTCACCCCTTCAAACCAGGCATTTTAGATGGTATGAGTGATTGGGATTAAATAGAAATTCAAAATTCTAATCAAACATTTTCAAAAAAGTCATAACTACTAAAGAGGGTGAGGTTTATTAAAAAGTGATTTATTCTCTCATTCAATTTACCAAATGAAATATTGCATGGAGTCAGTTTAGATAATATAAGATCTTTCTCTATGTGTACTGATCTTCCTCTGATCCCAATGCTAGGCCTAGGAGCCTCTAGAAAGATGGACTTCTGTCCTGAACATGGGGATTCATGCTGCAGGAGTGGAAGACAAATATTATAATTAAGAAGACACACTGGTCAATTAATGGTCTAGAAAACCATGATCATAATAAGAAACTACCTAGAACTCCTGGGACTCTGGAGGATAGAATTCACTGAACTCCTGAAGGTAGAATCCACTGAAATTAGTGAGGACAAACAGCTTGGATGACATGTCAAATAAATGTGAAAAAGTTGTGAGTTTTTATACATAGACATAAGAGGGGCCCATACATGCTTTATTAGCCTTTTGAGGCAAAAGCAGTTAAACATCTTTTGAGTAACTTAATGAAGGCAAAAACTTTTGGGAGGGGTCTGGGTATGTTAAGATTCTCCTTCAGGGGTTCTATATGCTGGGAGTGGATGAGAACCAGATTGAGGGGTGGAACAGCCACTCATTGGACAGAAGCAGCTGTAGGGGGCAGAAAACCCAGCCTGTCAGATGGCACTGACAAGGCCATCCAGGTAGGAATTGAGGCTACTGTGTATAAGGATTATTGATTTCTGAGATAACCTTGACATTTTAAGGAAGATTGTCTTCCACAGAAATCTTGAAGTATATCCAAGCAAGCACAGGATTAGGGAGTTCACTAACACAAAATAAGGAAAAATAAATAGAAACTAGGAGGAAGGATCAGGTCAGTTAATGGTATTCTAAAATAACAGACTAAATGGAAAAAATAACTTTTTGGCTTTTCCATCTTCTTTCTGTTGTTAATTAAAAAAAAAAAAAAAAAAAGAAGGTAGTGGTCCAGGCAAAAATAACTAGACAATGGGGAGAAATAGCAATCAGAGAGCAGTTTGTGCCTGCCTTTGTCAACCCAGGACTGCAGCAAAGAGTCAGGGACAGTGCATACTGTTCTGCTCACAACTTAATAAAAACTGGTCTGGGATCAAGGGGATGGGGAACAGTCTGGAAGGCTCCCTCCCTGAATCTAGGATATGCAACAGACTCCAATGGTATCTAGTTAGTTAACTTTCTTAACTTGTTTAGCTTTTTAAGTACATTTTTATCTCTACCATTCTGTGGTAGCAGATTAAAGAAGGAGCCTGAGAAAGGGGAATAAAGAGACACTTGAGAAATTGTTTTGCAGGATAACTCTATTCAAAAAGGGGCTGGAGTTCCAACCTTAATAAGAGCTTAGGTAACTTCCTAATATTGTGGGAATGAAATAATAGGGCCTGAGGGCTAAGTCCTTGTTTTTCATGCAAGAGGACTGTTGAGGGTTCATCTTCTCAAATGTGAACTCCGCTGGGTAATCAGTCATCCCCATGGTAACCCAGCAACTTTTAATTGTCTTTAATTAAGGGGTCACAGAGGCAATCAGCTACATTTTGAGACATTAATGAGGGAAGCATGAAGTTCAAAATGGCTGCCAGAGGTAGACAGTGCTTATATAATCCAAGACTCCTCTCAGAATTTCTCAGGGAAAGTGTGGTAGGTGGTAGATCCCTGAATTTGCAGGATCTCAGAAACCCAGTTGAAGAGGGGAAAAATAAAGAAAATTCAAGACTGTTTAGGAAAAAAAAGAAGAAATATGAGACGTAAGTAAAAGAACAAATAGGATCTTCTTGTCTAAATTAATTTTAAAATAGAACGTAATGTACACCTGGAATATGTGTGTGTGTGTGTGTGTGTGTGTGTGTGTGTGTGTGTGTGTGTGTGTGTGTGTGCGCGCGCGCGCGGTACGCAGTCCTCTCACTGTTTTGGCCTCTCCCGTTGCGGAGCACAGGCTCTGGACGCGCAGGCTCAGCGGCCATGGTTCACGGGCCCAGCCGCTCCACAGAATGTGGGATCTTCCTGGACCGAAACACGGACCCGTGTCCCCTGCATCGGCAGGCGGACTCTGAACCACTGCGCCACCAGGGAAGCCCTACACCTGGAATTTTAAAAGATAAAGACCAAGAAAGAAGGCAAAGTGAGCAAGTTAAATGAAGCTAAAGAGTGACTTCACCAGAAGCCTGACATTGAATTACAAGGTAAAATTGGAAAATTGTAACTTTTCAATCCATCTTAAAGCTCACCTGCTTCAAGTAGCTTTCTCTGATTGCTACGGTGCATATTAATCACTCTTTTTACAAGGTTTACTATGGTATTTACTACCTGAACATTTGTTTGCCTAATCCTAAATGCCCCTATAGGCTTTATTTGGGGGATGCTGCACCCTGACTCCTTAAAGCAATTTAAGAAATGATTTTATATATATTTTCGTGCTTGATTATCACCACATCCCTGAGATTTTTTTACACAGCATATGTCTGCACCTGCATTTGTAATTGAAGAAACTGGGCAATAAAGCCCAGCCTGGGTCCTATTGCCCCAAGTAGCAAAAGTCAGCCAAGGGTCTGTGTCCTCTGACAAGGATTCAGTGTTTTGTCCACAATCACATGTAGCCCCAGGCAGAGGTACAACTTTGCCTGCTACATGCCCTGAGGCTTTTTACACATTATGGATGGTCAACACATATTTTGCTCTAATACAGAAAGAGTAACTTCAAATCAGACTGTAGTTCTGAAATGGGACAGGAGAAGGTACATTTTCACTAAGCTTATAAAATGTAAATATGTACTGTGGGATTATTTCTTTTCATTCACAGTCTCATTAAACAATCTTAAAACATATTGTTCAAAATTATATCCAATTCTTTGCTAGATACTTTGAGGGAAATTTAGAAAGAAAGACTTTCAGGAACAAGGGTCTGAGTGAATAATTACTGGAGGATATACTGCTCTCATTCTTCGCAAGGAGATTTTTCCCAGCCTTGCTTGTACATTCCTACCAACCGAACATAAGATTTGCTTACAGTGGGAGTTGATGCCTACCAGACAGTTTTACTAATATTAATAGCAACCAATCAATCCACAAAAACTTAAGTCAGCCACTATGTGCAAATCTAGATCCTTTGACAGAAAGAAAGGTACAAAATGGTCCTGTTTTCAAGGAGCTAACAGGCTAGTTGGGTGGCAAAGCCCACACAGGAGAGAACATTGATGACGAGGCAGATGAGCCCATGGAATAGGCTCTACAATTTGTATATTCAAGCCCAATAGCAACTTTTATGTGCTGGCTTTTCAGGCATTATCTCATTTTATTTTCATAATAGTACAAGATATCAATATGATAATCATTCACATTCACATCAGATGTGAATACTATCAAGTCCATCTTCAGCTCAAAACTCACCAATAGTTTCTCTCCTCAGGCACAGTAACAGCAGAATTCTTACAATGGCTACAAAGCCCATTGGATGGGATCCAATCTTTTTCTTCCACATCCTTCCTAAGCCCCTACCTCCTGGTCCTCTTCTCCTCCCATCCCTTGCCTCACTCCTGTGCTCTGGATATGACTGTTTCCTAAGTACACTTAGAGAAGATATAGCTCATTCCCACCGCTGGGCTCACCCACAATGGATTTTTTCCGAGTCTTCAGTTCTCTTCCCAGACTAAACCTTACTAGAAAGACCTTTGTAAACTTCCCTAAAGGAAACTTTAGGCCCCACCCTAGCAGCCAAACCCTTCAAGTAGCTTTTCTTTTCTCCAAAACCTTCTTATGTTGACATATCTTTACATGTTGATCCATTTGTTGTCTCTCCCTGATCAGCTGAGGCTTCCTTTGTTCACTGGTATAGTCCCAGTGTCTGGGGCGGTACCAGCTCTAAAAGGGCTCCATAAATATTTGTGGAGTCATCTAAATAAGGTAAGTAAAGCTTGGAGAGCTTAGGTAATACCCAGTTACAGCTCCATGGCGGAAATGGAGCAGAATCCCCATCTTCGAATACGACCTTTCTGGATGGTCTTGGGGGAAGAGAGACTACCACAGGCTGTGGACCCTGAAAACACAACTTCTCATAACACAACTTAGAGATGTTGAGTTCTGTCTTTAAACTGAAGTTCTGACAAATGTAAACGAAGGTATGAAGTTTTTGAGAGTGGGTTCACATTTTTTTCTTTGTTAGTAATCTCTAATTACATCAATTCATCCACCATGGTTTCTTTATGTGCTCTGTGCCCAGCATTGCAGACAAAGTTTCTTTTTTCTTCTTTCTTTTTTTAGGGAGAAAGGTAGATACATGATTAAGTGATCCATTGATCAATAGATAGAAAGGCAAGTAGAAACTTTCAAATCTGCTCTTTCTGGTTTCCTTACCTCTAACTGCAAACACCTCTGGCCTATGCACCCTTCCAGTAGCCTAAAAATAGCAACATACCTTCCAGATATTTATCCAATTAAAACCCTGGAAAATAAAACTCTTTCCCATTATACTCTAGGTACCCCAAAAATCAAATCAAAGTTAAGTTATTACTACTTCACATTTCTGGGAAGACTTTTGCATTTAGAAAGCTTCTAAAAAGACAGAAGGAATGGTAGAAATTATGGTACTGTTTGTTTTAGGTCAAAGAAGATATCTGGAACCCTCATGTGTTTGGTTGGTCTGAATTCTCTACCTAACCATAAAGCTGGCTTTGGCCTATAGGGAAAACAAATGCTAAAAGAAAGGAAGAAGATGAGCTGTATGGCTTAAAGGAAAATAATTTTCTGAATTTGTTTTCTTCCCCTTGCACTTTACTTTCTATCAACAGAGGAATATTCCTTCTTCTACAAGGGACAGTCTCTCTTTCATGCACTGAAATATGTCATTTTTGAGTTTCTCTCTGGGATAGTTTGACAAATTTTGATCCTAATCTTTCCTGGTGGTTTCAAACTTGAGCAAGAAAGAAAATAGAGTGAGAATCATTCTCACAGAGGCTTTTGTTTGGGTTTGTAGCAAAATATAATACAAATTTGTAATAATGACAATGGTAATGGTCCCTCGTCAGTGGTATCTGTTTTGTTATTGGTTTTAAATGTTCAATTCTTGTTCATCTAGAAAAGAAATGTCTTTTAAAAATATGGAAATACAAGTACAAAATATGAAAGTACAAGGTTTTTGTTTCTCTAACTCCCTCTCCCAGTTAATTAAATTGAAATGGGGATTCTGCTGTTTGCAGCTTTAAAAAATAGCCAATTGAAATTTAATTGGTATCTTTTTTTCTTTAGTATTCATTCCCTGAAACTAAATTAATAATCAGTTGTATGCACTTCAGCTAAGAGACTATTATAACTTTTAAATGAAATTAAATTTAGGACCATATAGTGGATAAAATAACTACTATGATAAGAACGACAACAGTACTATACAAAGGGTTAAAATGTTCCTCTGTGTTCTCTCTCTTGCTCTCTCTTTCTTTTTAACAATTACAGAGAGACAGGAGGCTCAAATCTATTCTAGGACCAGTAGCTGTTGTAAATCAAATTCATTACTTTTGTCCAAAACTGTCCTCAGTGGAGGATTTTTGGCCACTGGTCTGTTAAAACCTCTTTACTTGATCACTGTCCTATAATGTCATCCCCTTGACAGAAAGTGTGAACTGGAGCAACAGCAGTCTTTTCACCTTTCTCAAGTCCCCACAAGACCCTGATTTACAGGAGGAAAGTATTATATATCATTTAACCAAAGACTGCCAACTCCTCAGAAGCCCCTCTTGCCTTTGGGAGCAGAATAGAACCTGGAGAAGTTGAATTACTTTCTCTGACTGGATTTTGAAACATCTTTGATGGACATTATATCTATCAAGACTTTTGACATTCACATCTCTTTAATCAAGAAGAATTCATCACCTTGATGGTTTACATCAAACACCACACCAAATGAGTCCAGCTCATAAGGACATGCATGTTCAAGGACAAGGCTATGTGGAAGACCGTGTACTGAGTCAGGGGAATTTGCTTGTTATAACTCGATGGTGCAGCCATCTCAGTCTTCACGTTACAAGGCCATCATTCCTGAAGGCAAATGGAGAATGCCAGAAGAGGGCTCAGACAAAAAATAAATCATGGGGCTATTTACTACTGACATTTTCATTTATATTACATATTATTTATTCACTTTTAAATGAAAAGTCTTATTTTTCTCATTAAGAAATGCTAAAACTAATATAATTTAAAAAAAGAAACTTCTCTGATGAAATGCCAGCTGATTGTGGGGGTAACTAAGACATATTTTGAATTAAAGGAGTACCCCATATTTGAATACAGAATATTCCATACCCATTCATACATACACACTTGAGATATGGGTATATTGAAACAGCATTTGTCAAACTCGATTCCCAGAAGACAGTAATGTTCTCTGACCTCAGGGATTTTTAGATAGAGTTACTGTCCAAGCCCTATGATTTTAGATCTTTTCCTCCAAACAGATTTTAGAGGAGAGTTCACTAGGTGTTTCAAGAAGTGGAGTCCTAAGGACCTAGGAGAGTGGCTGTGGAGAGGAATCGATTCTAATGATTTCACTGGTTTGTGGGAGAATGCTATGACTATTAGGGCCTCGATTTGGATTCCCTCAATATTAGTATCATTCTGTAAGTTCTAATTTCTCTTCTATTAATAAGCCTGTCGTTAATAATCAGAAATTGCAGGGCCAAAGGCATGACCTTACATGTAGAAAGGTGTAAAAAATGACGTCACACTATGCCATCAAATGTAGCATACGAACTAATAAAAATTCTTTAACAGGAAGTCTTATGATGAAACTTGGTCTTAGGTCCCATGTTCAGTGTTGTCTTTTTCTTTGTTCTAAAGGGTTAATGTCTGGAACATGGATGATGAAGCAAAGGAAAACTTTTTTGCTTAACAATATATAATTTAAAACCTTAGCAATTGTTTTTGGTCAGTTTCTTGCAATCTGCTAGGTAATTTTTTAAAATTTATTTGGAATTAGTCAAGTGCACTGTTGAAAAGGCAGAGTGAATTGATGCTAAATAGTTTTTGGAAGATGTAATTGTCTGATGATTTGTAAATGGCCAAGCTTATCAAAAAAGTAATTTAAATGTTATGCTGACAATTTTGTTCAGTTCAGTATACTCTGTAAACTGGAGAATCCAATTTTTTGCCCTCATTAACATGAGAATTCTCTTTGCTTGGTTAAGTGATTTGAGGGCCTAAGAACATTCAGAATTTTGGAATCTGAATTTTTAATGACCCAGCATAAATATTACTCATAGGGTAATAATACCAAAGACTTTTGTTTTGATAACTAAGTTGCATGCATCATTTGATTAGTTGAAATGTGGTCCATGTATTCTATCAATGTTTATCTTGGAAGAAAATGGGGCCCTGCTGAGTCTCTCACCATGTCTCTCCTTTCCCCACCACACCATTTGTGTTCTCTTCCATGTAAATGCTCTAAACTCCAAAGTGTTGATTGTTCATCAGGTGAAAGAACACTGACCAACTCATTCATTTAAACATCTTACGGGTTTGATCATTTTAATTATTTCATTTATAAAAAGAGTTAAATAATTTTTAAAATAGGTATTAACAAGGTGAGATATTTGCTAAGTACTTTAATTGCCTTACTTACATCATTTTTCCCCCAGCTCTACAGCAAGTCTGAAGTAAGCATTTATCCCTAAAAACCATAAAGTACCTAGAGACTTGGTAAATGAAACAACTAAGCCATAATGTCAACTAGCCATGGTCACACTTCTGATAAGACAGCAAAGGGACTCTAAACTTACGTGCTGACTGACCTCAGGCAATACGGCTTAAAAAAAAAAAAAAGGTCATAACTAATTCTGACAATTGTGTATTTTCAGGTTCTAGAAGGGAGACATCTGGACATACCCAATGTTGGTTTCAATTTTATTTAGATCAGACTTAAGGACACCAATCTGTTTGGATGGAGGATTTGAAGCTGCATTTGCACATTACTTTACATGAAAATTGAGGAATGGCAGATAAAAAATGGAAGTTCAGAGGTGATATAGTTTGTGAATTGACTGAACCCCCACCTGCCCACCCACAATACCCCTCTCAGCACCACTTATACATGAAAGAATGAACCAAAATTCCATTGCCAAAAATCTTTGAGTCAGGCTTATAGAAGGATGGAAGAGATTGTTCCCTTTTCCTAAGCCTTTTGTAGGAGGTACTCATTAAGAATAAGATGATGATCTTCTAATGTGCAGGAGTATCTGGAAGGGATAAGCCATTACCCCAGTATTTGCAAGAACAACTGAGCCTAGGTGTGATATAAGTTTAATTACCTAGGATGGATCATAATACTGGTCCCAGGACAAGGACAGCAGAAGGAATGGGATGACCCCAGGTCAGGGCTTCTTACAAAGGGCAGGCTAGCATGGAGCATATTATGACAGAGGGTTTAGAGAAGCTTGGGAGGAGAGACTAGGAAGGCACCACATCCAGGATGGAATGGGAGAAGTAGAAGGAAGGTTACAAAGAAAAACTTATGCCTGCTTTTTCTGCTACATTTTTTCAACGGCCCTGCCTCTGAGGTTTCCATATATTTCAATTAGACCAGGTTGTATAGTGGGGACTGGAATGCATCTGCAACAGAGAGAAGGAAGGGTACAAGCTGGAGGTGGAGCAGACTCACTGCTCTGCTGTTTTGTTCTACTGCATTGAATAAAATAAATCTTTCAAACAGGTGAATTTTCCAACAGAAATAGCCCAAACAGCCTCAGCTCATTGAATAGAAAGTGTAATGGTGATCTAAACCTATTACCTTCAATGGAGTCTGTGACATTTTCTTCCAGCATATTGATTGGTGAGAGAGAGGGAGAGGGAGACAAAACTTTTTCCTCTACACATTGTGTTGCACCAGTCATTGTAATGCTAGTCACAATGCATTAAAAAGCATTGAGAATCAACAGGGCTGGCTCTTTTGTATCAGGAGTAATAAATGATTTTACTGAACAGAATTAAAATGCTCTTTAGAATCTAACCTGTATACATCTTTCAAATTTCTCACCAAATTGACCTCTCTCTCTCCTCCCCTACAAATCCAGATATCAAAAATTCTTATTAATTAACAGTTTTCAGCAAGAGTACATATTTTCATCAGAGATTCTGGCATATTTTTACAGAGAAATACCATTAATAACATCTCTCAAAAATGTCCTCCCTTTCACCAATGTTTATCTCAGATAATCTGCAACAGTGGTTGAGAAATTTCGATCTTATTTAAACTAATGTGGACAACAAAAACTTCTGGAGGGTAGAAATGCTTATTTTTTTGTTTTTGTTTTGTTTTGTTTTCAAGCAGCCATTGTATTATTGTTGATGTTTTTATTGCATAACACACCTCTGAAGATAAATCAAATGGAATCAAATCCAGCCTCATTATATGGACATGTCACTTGTATGAAGGTGGCACTCCTGTTTCCATTAGAATATGATTGAAAAATCTTAGTTTCACTGATTGCAATAACCAGCTTATTCATAGAATTAGAGGGAAGATGGGACTTTTTTTTTTTTTTTTCTTTTTTTTAAAGGTACTCGGGCCTCTCACTGTTGTGGCCTCTCCCGTTGCGGAGCACAGGCTCCGGATGCGTAGGCCCAGTAGCCATGGCTCACGGGCCCAGCCGCTCCACGGCATGTGGGATCCTCCCGGACCGGGGCACGAACCCGTGTCCCCTGCATCGGCAGGCGGACTCGCAACCACTGCGGCACCAGGGAAGCCCGGGACTTTTTATAAACCCCTATTTTCTAGGTAAATTTTATTCATCATTTTCTATGAATTGCTAATTTTCTATATATAATAAATGCATTTATATGTAGGAAGAACTATCATGAGTTTCAAAGGAATATATAATAGCAAACATCTCAAAAATGAATGAGAGGAGCATGGGAGTTCCATGACAGGAAGGTACGTACTGAATTACTTTTATTATTAATGATATTAACTTAAATTGAATCCATTTGTTTTGGTTTAATCTTAATTTAGTCTATTCAACATCCTGTCTCTAATATTTATTTGTATTTTTCTTTGTCTCAGTATAAACCTATTGCATTTCATGTTATCTGAATTTTATAATCTTGCCTATTACTTACAAGCAATCTGCTGCTACAGTTGTTCCTAGGTGTTTTTATAAACTAATTTAACATCTGTTAGTACTATATAACAGTATCAACCTGCAAATGGCCAATAGAACTTAGAATTGTTGAGAATTACTATATAAATAAATGGAGTTACATTAATTGTAGGATCTACTCCATATTTCATAACTCAATGAATAATCAGTGTTATCTGGGTGATTTTCTTTTCAGTATCGCATGCAATATACGTTTGAATGTAATTGCATTTAATGCAAAGGATCATGCAAACTACCTTTTTAGTAAATTAACTGATAATTGTGCTGAATTAAGGAATTCATATAGGTAATTCGGGAAAACGAGTTTTCTAGTATAGAAATAAAGACTCAACTAGCCAATAGAATACAAGTTGAAAGGAGTTTTGAGAAGTTGCTTTATCATTTTGGTCTACATAGAAAATTGTAGAGTAGTAGCTTTAAGACAGATACTACATCCAAAAGTGGAATAGCAGAAACTGCACAGAACCAATTAGGGAAAATATTTCAGTTCCAGTTTTGCTGCTTATTTGTTCTATCAGTTTTAAACAAGTCATTCCACCTTACTTACTTCTCTGTAAAATGGGAATGATCTTGACTATACACAGAATTGTTGTGTGGATCCAACAAATTCATCATGGTGAAACTCTCTTGAAAGACATATAGGGATCCTTTGCTGCAGAAGACACAGAAATAATTTCTATGAAGGAACATAGATGAACAGTCCTTGCTCTCAAGTAGGCTACAATGCTTAAAACACAGTAAGAAACTGTCACAGAGCAATTACCAAATCATCCTCCATCTAAGATTGCCTCTTGTCCTGAAAGAACTAGGCACAGAAGGACTCCGAGCATCCCCTACATTCAGATAGGCTCAACCAAGATGTTCTAAGGAGAATGGATAGAAGGGATGCTGCACAGTCTCACGAGATTCTTGTTCCCTACTGTGGGCAACCGACTGTCCCTGCCTGAAGACCAAGGGTCGAATCCCAACTGTGCATGCTAGAAAGTGAAATGGCAAAGAATATGCATTTCAAGGCTCAATTAACTTCTATTCGATAGTCATTATTCTTAAAGTATACCTTCCAATAGGAGGGTAGACTTCATCAGCTTGAATGTGCTTTTCAACACTAAGATTCTAATTATCTAATGACCTGAACAGTTGCTCAGGACTATATTTACAAAGAATGGTAAATAAGGAAGAAAAAGTTAGATCTCCAGTCCCCAAATCAGAATGGTTACAATATCAGGATTTCTGGCCTAAAGGTTTCTTAACAGCCCATTGTGAAAGCCTAAATTATTAAGCTACAAACAGTAATGGATCCAGTCTCTCTATAATTATATATATAAAATTAGGTTCAGGAAATTCATATATATATAAAACCATAGCATGCTAAGAGACCTCCATCAATTACCTTATTTTATTCTTCAGCAAACTTGTGAGGCTGTTTCTGCAAATAAGTCTCAAAGACAGCCCATTTCATGGCAGTCAGAATAGGAACCTAAATTTCCTGGCTTCCATCTTAGAAAAAGTTTAATATGAGATTGTATTTTATAATTTATAATGAAAAGGCCTGATAGTCAATCTCTAATAATCCAATCCACACATAATAGCAATTGTAGCAACAATTTTAGAAGGCCTTATTTCTGAAGCAGGTTCTCCCTTGCTCTCTCTTCCTAAGCTTCCTTGGCACTCCATCTCCATTTTACAGATGAAACCTACTCTCACAGAAGGGTCTAGAATTGAAACACTGAAATACATTCAGAATCCTCAAAATTAAATGTTCTTTTCCATACCAAGATAGATTCTAGATTCCATGCCCTGGTATAAATGTCCTATATAATCATCTCCAATTGAGTGGGGTGTGACTTAGGAATATGATGGTATAGCCACTTCTTTGATGAAGTCATATTATATAAAAAAGTTCATAGAACAGTCCTAATTTGTTAATTTTGTCATTGTTGTCAAATAATTCAAATTTCTTAAAAATAGTGTAGGGGGTAAAAGGGCAGACAAAGCACATCTGTGAAGCACATCTCTTCCACAGGCTATCTGTTTGTGATTTTTGACTCAGATCCTGATAGTCAAAAATTTTATATAAAACAATAAAGTATTAGAGTTGTCAGACTCTTATTGATCATTATAATCCCATATTCTTATAGAAGTCACATGATTTCTCTTTTTTTTATTGGAATATAATTGCTTTACAATGTTGTGTTAGTTTTTCCTGTACAACACAGCAAATCAGCTTTATGTATACATACATCCCCTCGCTCTTGAGGCTCCCTCTCACTCCCTCCATCCCACACCTCTAGGTCATTACAGAGCACCAAGCTGAGCTCCCTTTTCTATACAGCAGCTTCCCACTAACTAGCTATCTTACGCATGGTAATGTATATACGTCAATGCTACTCTCTCAATTTGTCCTACCTTCCCGTTCCCCCACTCTGTCCACAAGTCCGTTCTCTACATCTGCATCCTTTTTCTGCCCTGCAAATAGGTTCATCGGCAACATTTTTCTAGATTCCATATATATGTGTTAATATACACTATTTGTTTTTCTCTTTCTGACTTACTTCACTCTGTATGACAGACTCTAATTCCATCCACCTCACTACAAATAACTCAATTTCATTATTTTTATGGCTGAGTAATATTCCATTGTATATATGTGCCACATCTTCTTTATCCATTCACTGTCGGTGGACACAGCGTTGCTTCCATGTCTTGGTTATTGTAAATAGTGTTGACGTGAACATTGGGATACATGTATCTTTTTTATTTTTTCTTTTTCGAATTTTTGAATTTTATTTTATTTTTATACAGCAGGTTCTTATTAGTTATCCGTTTTATACATATTAGTGTATATATGTCAATCCCAATCTCCCAATTCATCACACCACCGCCCTGCCCCACCACTTTCCCCCCTTGGTGTCCATATGTTTGTTATCTACAACTGTGTCACAATTTCTTCCCTGCAAACCAGTTCATCTGTACCATTTTTCTAGGTTCCACATATATGCGTTAATATACAATATTTGTTTTTCTCTTTCTGATTTACTTCACTCTGTATGACAGTCTCTAGATGCATCCACGTCTCTACAAATGACCCAATTTTGTTCCTTTTTATGACTGAGTAGTATTCCATTGTACATATGTGCCACATCTTCTTTATCCATTCGTCTCTCGATGGGCATTTAGGTTGCTTCCATGTCCTGACTATTGTAAATAGTGTTGCAGTGAACATTGAGGTGCATGACTCGTTTGGAATTATGGTTTTCTCAGGGTATATGCCCAGTAGTGGGATTACTGGGTCATAGGGTTGTTATATTTTTAGTTTTTTTAAGGAACCTCCATACTGTTCTCCATAGTTTCTGTGTCAATTTACATTCTCACCAACAGAGTCAGAGGGTTCTCTTTTCTCCACACCCTCTCCAGCATTTATTGTTTGTAGATTTTTTGATGATAGCCATTCTGACCAGTGTGAGGTGATACCTCATTGTGGTTTCAATTTACATTTCTCTAATAATTAGTGATGTTGAGCAACTTTTCATCTGTTTCCTGGCCATCTGTACATCTTCTTTGGAGAAATGTCTATTTAGGTCTTCTGCCCATTTTTTGATTTGGTCATTTGTGTTTTTTTGATATTGAACTGCATGAGCTGCTTGTATATTTTGGTGATTAGTCCTTTGTCCATTGCTTCATTTGCAAATATTTTCTCCCATTCTGAGGGCTGTCTTTTCATCTTGTTCATGGTTTCCTTTGCTGTGCAGAAGCTTTTAAGTTTCATTAGGTCACATTTATTTATTTTTGTTTTTATTTTCATTACTCTAGCAAGTGGGTCAGAATGGATCTTGCTGCAATTTATGTCAAAGGGTCTTCTGCCTATATTTTCTTTTAAGAGTTTTATAGTGTCTAGACCTTACATTTAGGTCTTTAATCCATTTTGAGCTTATTTTTGTGTGTGGTGGTAGGGAGTATTGTAATTTCATTATTTTACATGTAGCTGTCCAGTTTTCCCAGTACCACTTATTGAAGAGGCTGTCTTTTCTCTATTGTATATACTTGCCTCTTTTATCAAAAATAAGTTGACCATATGTGCATAGGTTTATCTCTGGGCTTTCTATCCTGTTCCATTTATCTATATTTCTGTTTTTGGGCCAGCACCACACTGCCTTGATTACTGTAGCCTTGTAGTATAGTCTGAAGTGAGGGAGCCTGATTCCTCCAGCTCTGTTTTTCTTTCCCAAGATTGCTTTGGCTATTTAGTGTCTTTTGTGTTTCCATACAAATTGTAAAATTTTTTGTACTAATTCTGTGAGAAATGTCATTGGTAGTTTGATAGGAATTGTACTGAATCTGTAGATTGCTTTGGGTAGTATAGTCATTTTCACAATGTTGATTCTTCCAATCCAACAACATGGTATATCTCTCCATCTGTTGGTGTCATCTTTGATTTCTTTCATCAGTTTCTTATAGTTTTCTGCATACAGGTCTTTTGCCTCTTTAGGTAGGTTTTTTCCTAGGTATTTTATTATTTTTGTTGCAATGGTACATGGGATTGTTTCCTTAATTTCTCTTTCTGATCATTCATTGTTAGTGTAGGAGAATGCAAGAAATTTCTGTGCATTAATTTTATATCCTGCAACTTTACCAAATTCATTGATTAGCTCTAGTAGTTTTCTGGTGGAATCTTTAAGACTTTCTATGTATAGTGTCGTGTCATCTGCAAACAGTGACAGTTTTACTTCTTCTTTTCCAATTTTTATTCCTTTTATTTATTTTTCTTCTCTGATTGCTGTGGCTAGGACTTCTAAACTTATGTTGAATAATAGTGGCAAGAATGGGCACTCTTGTCTTCTTCCTGATCTTAGAGGAAATGCTTTCAGTTTTTCATGAATAATGTTTGGGCTTTCCTGGTGGCGCAGTAGTTGAGAGTCCACCTGCTGATGCAGGAGATACGGGTTCATGCCTCAGTCTGGGAAGATCCTACATGCCATGGAGTGGCTAGGCCCATGAGCCATGGCTGCTGAGCCTGCGTGTCTGGAGCCTGTGCTCTGCAACGGGAGAGGCCACAACAGTGAGAGGCCCAAATACAGCAAAAAAAAAAAAAAAAAGAATAATGTTTGCTGTGGGTTTTTCATATATGTCCTTTATTATTCTGAGGTAATTAAGAATAGGGTAATAGGAACATACATATGGATAATTACCTTAGATTTTTTTTTTCATTGAAGTATAGTTGATTTACAATATTATATTAATTTCAGGTGTATAGCATAGTCATTCAATATTTTATAGATTCTATTTCATTTAAAGCTATAAAAGATAATGCCTATAATTCCCTTTGCTGAACATACATCCTTGTTGCTTACCTATTTTATACATAGTACTTTGCTTCTCTTAATTCTACCTCTCTCATTCCCCTCCTCACTTTTCTCTCCCCTCTGATAAACACAATTTTGTTCTATCTGTGAATCTGATTCTTTTCTGTTTTATAAATTTGTTTTATATTTTTAGATTCCACATGTAAGTGATAACATACAGTATTTGTCTTTCTCTGTCTGACTTATTTAACTAAGCATAACACACTCTATGTCCATCCATGTTGCTGCAAATGGCAGAGTTTCATTCTTTTTTATAGCTGAGTAGTATTCCATTGTATAAATTTATACTGCATCTTCTTTATTCTTTCATCTGTTGAGGGACACTTAGTTTGCTTCCATATCTTAGCTATTGTAAATAATGCTGATATGAACATTTAGGTGCTTATATTTTTCCAAATTAGTGTTTTTGTTTTCTTTGTGTATATACCCAGGAGTGTAATTGTTGGATGATATGGCAGTTCTATCTTAGTTTTTTAAGGAATCTGTTTTCCACAGTGGCTGCAGCAATTTACATTCCCAAAAACAGTGTACAAGTGTTCCCTTTTCTCTGCATCTTGGCCAACATTTGTTATTTGTGATCTTTTTGATCATAGCCATTTTGACAGGTGTGAGGTGATATCACATTATAGTCTTGATTTGCATTTCCCTGAGGATTAGTGATGTTGAGAATATTTCCATATGCCCATTAGCCATCTGTATATCTTCTTTGGAAAAATGTCTATTCAGGTCTTCTGTCTATTTTTTTTTTTTTTTTTTTTTTCTTTTGTGCTATGCAGGCCTCTCACTGTTGTGGCCTCTCCCATTGCAGAGCACAGGCTCCGGACGCACAGGCTCAGTGGCCATGGCTCACGGGCCCAGCTGCTCCACGGCATGTGGGATCTTCCCAGACCAGGGCACGAACCCGTGTCCCCTGCATCGGCAGGCAGACTCTCAACCACTGAGCCACCAGGGAAGCCTCTTCTGTCTATTTTTAATGAGTTTTTTTTAATTGAGTTGTATAAGCTGTTTATATATTTTTGATAACAACCCTTTATCAGTTATATTTTTTGCAAATATTTTCTTCTGTTCAGTATGTTATCTTTTTGTTTTGTCATTTGATAATTTCCTTTGCTGTGCAAAAGCTCTTAAGTTTAATTAGGTCCCATTTGTTTAGTTTTTTCTTTTATTTCTTTTGCCTGAGACAGAGCCAAAAATTATTCCTGCAATTTATGTCAAAAAGTGTAAGTAGTTTTATGGTTTTAGGTCTTATAGTTAAGTTCCTAATCCATTTTGTGCTTATTTTTGTATACTGTATCAGAGAATGTTCTAACTTCATTCTTTTACATGTAGCTGTCCAGTTTTCCTAGCACCAATTATTGAAAAAAACCATCTTTGCTCCATTGTATATTCTTGCTTACTTTGTCATAGATTAATTGAGCATAAGTGCATGGATTTATTTCTGGGCTCTCAATTCAATTCTATTGATCAATGTATCTATTTTTGTACTAGTACCATGCTATCTTGATTACTGTAGCTTCATAGTATATTATGAAGTCAGGAAGCATGATGCCTTCAGCTTTGTTTTTTGTTTCTCAAGATTTCTTTGTCAATTCAAGGTATTTTGTGGTTCCATATCAGAAGAGAAAGCAAGAAAACAATCCCATTTGAAATTGCATCAAAAAGAACCAAAAACCTAGGAATAAACTTATCCAAGGAGGTGAAAGACCTATACTATGAAAACTATAAAATATGGATGAAGAAATTTGAAAATGACCCATTATTCTTCATGAGATTTCAACTTGTTTGTTATTGGCCAAAGGCAAGACTGAACTTCTACAGATTGCTAAACCACTACAGGTTTGTTTATAGACTAGAATGTCCCCATTTATGCCCATATACTTTTTAAATTTCATATTTAGAAGTTGCACCACCCGTAGAACACTGACAAGTTTCCAGTTATTTTACAGAGAAATCTGTTTTATTGGAAATAGAATCCAAGTATACAGAAAATCCCACCAACCTAGAAGACTAGTTGGAGAGTTAAAGTCCAGTGTGAGTGTCACTATTTACTTCCTAGTTTATTAGATTTTATAGGGGAAAAAAGATTTATATTTCAAAGAGAAATCAGATGTATTGTTTCAACAGTTCAGAAGTTTCCTTTATAGAGTCCAAGTCACAGCCATATTCCTTAAGTTAACAATTGGTTATTCAAAGGCATCAAATCCAATTTTTGTCTTACACTTGCATAATCTGCCCTTTGATATCTATTACTCAATCTTTAGAATTCTCTTATTACAGTTATGAAACAATAATACTAAGCCTTTACATCTTTTCTCAAACTTTACTAACTGAGCTCCTTGGGAGAAAAACTGCAAAACTTCTAATAAAGGTGTCAAAAGATTGGGGGATATTTCAGAAGTTATCTATACCAAGTTATGTCCCTGTCCTATTACTTCTACCATATTAAATGTTTAAGGTCCCCCCTTTTCTTTATTTTACTTTAAAAATACAATTATAATCATATATTACTTAAGTAAACCAGGAAGCATAAATCAAACAACAATATAAAGAACATGAAAAAAGAAAAATAAGCCAGAGGAATGAAATTTGCTTTATTTCCTAGAAGTTAGTTTTATCAGCAGTTTTTTTTTCCTCTCACATTCCTTGTTGTATTATGGATAATTTGTTCTCTGTAGTAGCAAGTCTCTGAGAAAAATTATCTTTTTAAAAATTTCGTTATTATTTATGGAGGTATAATTGATATACAACATTATATTGTTTTCAGGTATACAACATAGTGATTAGACAATGTTATATTATGATATGATCACCAGAATAAGTCTAGGTAACATCTGTCCACATACAGAGTGGCAGTTTTTTTCTAATTATGAGAAATTTTAAGATGTATTCTGTTAGCAATTTTCAAATATGCAACACAGTATTATTAACTATAGTCACCATGTTGTAAATTACATCCTTAGTAATGTAAGTTCCTCTTCAACATCATTGACAAACTGCATTCAGACTTAATAAAACATGAAGAGATTAAAAATAGTATTCTCTTTTAAGAAACCTGATTCCATTTTAGGCATTAATTATTGAATATTTCTCCTTTGCTTGAATCAGAATCATATTCCTTTTGTGATTCTAACTCATTGATCTTAGATGTCCCCCCTAGAAGCTACATTTCATGTACATTATGGTGCTTCAAATAATTTTAGATCACCATTTTTGTGCTCTCATCAGAAACTCTGATTCTCCAGTGTAAGCACCTCTCTTTCCTCTAAATATTATCATAGAATATGAGGCTGAGATACTTCCCATCTTCATGATATTTAGACCTTCTTGCCTAGAATTGTAGTACTTAAAAACAGAATATTCTGGTTCCAGCTGACCAATAACAAAAAATGTAAAGTGTGAACTAAGTGATCATTTTTATGAAATTACAACACCAATTTTTTTTTAAATCACCATGTACTATGTTGCCACCTCATATTTGACTTTCTTCCATTAAAATGTTATGACATTTTCAAAACAGTACAGCTTTCAAGATAGTGCTAAGGATGGATATGGCATGGGATTTGACCACAAAGACATTATTTTCATTAAATACACCTAATCAAATCCCACCAATCATATTTGGATTGGATTTTGCCATATAATACTCTCTACCTATTTTTAGCTTTTGGCTGTGAACTGGCTTTTTTCAGTGCATTAATATAAATGCACAAAAGGTTAAGACTGAGAATTGAGATCTAGAATATACTGGGAAAGATTCTCTACCAATTTGGAATTACCACTTTAATCAACATGCAGTCAGCCAGTTTTATTTGAGTTTCAAAATAATCCAATTAACACTTTTATATTTGTCTAAAATGATGTCACTTGGGGCCTGGAGCTGATAAATACCATGTTAAAGTATACACAAAAGTCATCTACCATTTCCCTGATCTGTTCATCAAGTAGAAGTAGCATTTAAGGAAGTAGAATAAATCTGTAGCTAGTTGTTTTTTGTTAAGCTCAATGATTTATTTTAATAAGTATCCCTAAAACTTAAAAAATATTATGATGGTAATAAATGTTAATTGAGATCAACATCATACTCACTTATTTATAGATTGTAAATTCAAAGTCATTTTTATAATTATAATGTTGGATAGGAGAATATGAACAAATAAGAATGAGTCTCACTCCCCTCATGTCCATTTTTAAGATCCTGATGTCTCAAAACACATGCAATGATAATGGAACAAAAAATATTATAGCACATGGAATTGACATAGCCAATTTTGCAGTCATAAACTTTTTCTCAAAATTTAGAGAAGCAAACTAACAAAAAATCAATAAATGTTATGAGATCCACCATTGCTCTGTGATATTTTGCCCTACCCACAAACCACCTTAGTCATGCTGTTTGCTTCCTTTTGTGAAAATTAGATTGATGTGATCACATTAATTCCTCTGTTCCTCTTCATCCTCCAAAACTCTTAGTAGGTGACCAATATTGATGCTGTAGCCCTATCTGCAAATTCTCTTGGTACTCTGAAGTGCAATAATTAATGACAAAAAATTTATGGTAATTTGGCAAATTTGGAATTTTTTGGTTTTAAGATTTTCTTACTAATGTGTTTTGTCCTTTCATATTTAAAAATAATTATCCTTATTGAAAAGAATGAATCAATATAGAATGTGACTAGTTTTCTATAGTGTTGTTTTCTCTTAATATTAAATTAAGCCACCCATTCCAGGCACAACTATAAAAGGTATTTATGTTTCCCTAATAAGTCTTTATTGTATGTGTTATTTTATTTTTTTGGTTATTCCATTATAGGACTAAGCATCTATCATTTTATATTAATCCTGTGTTGGGATCTTCCTTCATATCTAAGTAATTATTCCAAGTTCATACACTTAAAAATATTATCTCTCCATTTGAGCTGTTATGAGGGGGAAGGAAAAAAAAGTGTGTATTTCTTATTAAAAATAATAGTTTATGCAAAATGAATTTATTTATACAAAATTTAGATAAAAAGTAATAGGCAGGATGGAAAAGAAATCATCCTCATTCTCCTCAGATGGTTTCCAACCCGATCTACACTGTGGCATCTTATCGGAGTCAAAATTTTTTGTTTTGTTTTGTTTTGTTTTGTTTTCTGTTATTTATTTGTTTGTTTGTCATTAAGAACAAATACTAATGCATCTTTTACTTTACAAATGAAGAACACCTTTCCATCCTGGAAATCACTAGCTCTGATCACTTAATATGTTCAGTTCTCTTTCTTTGGCTCCCATGTGACTTGCTTTGACCACACCTTTCAGAAAAGATTGCCCATGCTTTTCTGGGGTAGAAGCTACCTGTCACAGGGTTCCAGATGGTGAAGTCCCTGCAATTCAGCATAAAGAGAGAGTGAAGTTTGACTGATGAAAACCAGAGCTAAGGAGCTTCAGCATGAAATACTGAGTGCACTGTGTAGCGTGTGGGTCATTGGAATGGGAAGCAGGTCATATTACAGTGCTTAGAGATCAAAAGAATTGTAGACTCAAGCAGAAAATGTTTAATCATGACCAGAAGATTTTATGTTCTGGAGGGTCATACAGAAGTATATTGGTAACCCTCAAGGATATGTGGGTTGCTATCTGGAATCTGAGCATTCAATTCAGACTGGAACCAGATCTCACAATGTGGGTGGAACAGCCAGAGATGAGTACACCTGGGTAAAACAAGCCCTCAATACTTTCAAGACTCAGATGAAAAATCTGGGATTCAGGCAAAGCTTAGAGTGAGAAAAGGGAATAGAACATGTGACAGAAACTAAGGCAGAAGTCTAATCTTTCAACCTGGACCAAAAGCATACAGAGAATCAAAGGCAGTATTTGATTGGGGCATGTCCCAGAGCCATAGCAGGTATAATTGTTTTCAGCTGGACTCAATCATCCTAGCTTAGAAGAACTGACATGGGAAGAGGTGGACATTTGGAATATATCTCTCCAGTGCAAACATGCTCATTCAATTATGTAAAATCTCTCCCTTCTTAGTTGCATGGGAATCTAAGGATGTATTTTCCCAAGTCTTTCATTAAACTGATATTTATTGAATAGAAACTGTGCTGGGTATTGGAAAGATAATAGGAAATAAGACTTCCATTTCATCAATGTAAAAACCAAGAATAGTATATCAGTTGCCATGGTTACTCCATTCTCTTTTGAAAAAAAATGCTTTGCATATTATCTATATATTGAATATTAATGTAGAACTATCTGAAGGTTTGAATACTATATTTTATCCAATAGAGTACAATTCCATAACTCAGGATTTTGTTTTGTTCATCATTGTAATTGCAGAACCTAGAATACTCTTTAGTATATAATAGATTCCTAATAAATAATAAAATAAATGATAACTAATTATATTTCCATGATTCTCCCCACCCCACACTTTTCTTAAATTCTTCCTCTCTGGGGGCTAAACTAACATAAAATAAACAACTGTTTTTACAGCTTTAACTGAGACCCTTTTTCATACTTTTTTCACTTCTTCATACTTCAATAGAACCTTGAGCTCTCTCCTGCTGCTAGGCCTTAAACTAGTTGCTTTCACATACACTCTTCCTGCTAACAACTCTGTAACCTAGAAATATTTATTTTGTATATGAAATAAGGGAGGTTAAGATAAATGGAGCAACAATCACAGTCCTTTAATTAAGGGAGACTTAATTAAAGTTTGATTCCAAATTTCTTTCATAACACTGGGAAACATAATTCTCTATCCTTTGAAAACTACTCCACCCTCCACTTTATTTATCATCTGAAAAAATAGTTTGGGGGAACTCTCATTATTTTATTACTATGTATATAAAATTAGTTACTCATTTCCTCAGAATCTATAAAAATTTCTCTTAAATCTTTCAAAAGCATGGATTACCTTCATTGTACAATAGAACATAAGATGTTACTATAGTTTAACCTTCCTTCAGAAAAGGATTATTTCAATTATAGATCTCCATTGCTTTTTGTACTTGTTCTTATTCTTGTTTTTCATGTGTGATATTTGTTCATGAAAACATTTCTTTTAATCTTTAATTTTGTAAAATGTAAAATTTACCCCATGTCCTCACTTTATATTTTAAAGTTATTTTTAGGTAAAATTTACATATGTTTACACAAATTTTTAACTGAACAGTTATGATGAAGGGAAATATCAGTATAACTCAGTTCATATGAATCTCAAGAAAAAATTCTTTTTAAAATTTTGTTTAGCAAAATATGTCCCCTCTGGGTCAAAGGTGCCATTGCCAGGAGGTGGGAGAGCACATACTTAGAGGGAATGAAACTGGCTCAAATCTGGCACTCAGGGCTTCTGTTTCAGCACCTTCATACTTAACCCCACCCCAAATAGGCTGCTGATGGCCACTGAGCATACGACAAGTCCTAGCTCACATCTGGCTCTGGCTCTAGCCACTCCATCTCCAAATCCACCTCATGCCAAGGTGATAACTGCCAGTACACACTGGAGGAAGATGTGAGTTGTGCTCAATTCAGATCCAGCTCTCCCATCAAAGCTGGTGGGCACGTGCATACTGTATAGAGGTACTCCCACACAAAGACACACTTTCAGGACCAAAAATAGGTAACTGTTTCACCTTATTTCATTGAAACAGAGAAAGTTAAAATGAGAAGACATGTTAATTTGTTTTGAATCAAAGAACAAGAAAAAAATGGAAAAAAAAAGTAAAACTAAAGAAAACAGAGATAAATAATTTACCAGAAAAAGGTCTCAAAGCATTAGTAATAAGAAAGCTAACTGACTGAACTTGGGAAAAGACTAGATGAACACAGTGAGAATTTTAACAGGGAACTAAAAACTATCACAAACAACCAGTCAGAGCTGAAAAATACAATAACTGAAATGAAAAACACACCAGAAGGAATTAACAGCACACTAAGCAATAGAGAAGAGCACATAAGTGATCTGGAAGATAGAATAATGAAAATATGCAATCAGAACAGCAAAAATAAAAACAGATTAAAAATTGAGAACAGTTTAAGGGACCTCTGGGACAACATCAAGTGTACTAACATTCACATTATAAATGTGCCAGAAGAAGAAGAGAGAGAGAAAAGAGTCAAAAATGTATTTTATGAAACTATGCATAAAACTTCCTGAACTTGAATAAAGAAACAGATATACCGTACAGGAATCACAGAGTCCCAAACAAGAGAACTCAAAGAGACCCACACCAAGATGTATCATAATTAAAATGGTAAAAGTTAAAAAGATAATTCTAAAGACAGAAAGAGAATAACAGTCATATATAAGGGAATCCCCAAAAAGCTCTCAGTTGATTTTTCAGTAGAAACTTTGCAGGCCAGAAAGGAGAGGTGTGATATATTTAGAGTGCTGAAAGAGAAAACTCTAAAAGTGGGGATATTATAAACAAAAAGGCTATCATTCAGAATTGAAGGAGAAACAAACAAGCTCTCTGATAAGCAAAAACTAAGAGAGTTCATTAATACTAAACTCACCCTAAAAAGAATCTTCTCTATATGGGAAAGAAAAGGCTATAACAAGAAATAAGAATCTATAGGAAAGGAATCCCACTAATAAAGGCAAATATATTGTAAAGGCTGTGGATCAACCACTTAAATAATCTAACATGAAGATCAAAAGATAAAAAATTGTAAAATGAACTATAATACAATAAACAGTGAAGGGATAAATGTGAAGTTGTAAAATATGACATCAAATACACAAAACATGGTGGAGGAAGGTAAAAAATGAAAAGCTTTTAGACTGTGCTAGAACTTAAATGACTATCAGTTTTAAACAAGCAGATATAGTTATAGGTCAACATATATAAACCCTATGGTAACCAAAGATCAAAAACCTAATAAATAGATATACAAAAACTGGAGGGAAATGAACACAAGCATACCACACACACACACACACAAAAAAGCATTAAAACTCAAGAGAAGGAACTAAAAAAGAACAAAAGAGAGAAAAACTACAAAAATGACCAGAAAATAATTTAAAGGATGGCAATAAATATATACCTATCAATAATCACTTTACATGTTAATGGACTAAATGTCCCAATCAAAAGACATAGGATAGCTGATTGGATAAAAAGGCAAGAAGCGTCTATGTGTTGCTTACAAAAGGCTCACTTTAGACCAAAAAACATAACCAGACTGAAAGTGAGAGAATGAAAAATATGTTTTATGCAAATGGAAAAAACAAGAAAGCTGGAGTGTCAATACTCACAGCAGACAAAGGTGGACTTTAAAACAAAGTCTATAACAAAAGACAAATAAGGGCATAATATGATAAAGGGATCTACACAAGAATGAGATATAACATTTGTTAACATATGCACCTAATATAGAAACACCTAAATCTATAAAGCAAATAATAATAGACATAGAGGGAGAATTTGACAATAGTTCAATAATATTAGAAGAATTTTACATTCCCCTTACATCAGTGGAATCAATGCACCTATAATCTGGACAGAAAATCTGTAAGGAAACTGTGGTTGTAAATAACACATTACACAAACTGGACTTATTAAATATCTCTAGGACATTCCAGCCAAAAACAGCTGAATACACATTCTTCTCAAGTACACATGGAACATTCTACAGGACAGATCACATGATGATAGGCCACAAAAATCTCAACAAATTTAAGAGAATAGAAAGCATATCAAGCATTTTCCCCAAGCACAACAATATAAAACTAGAAATCAATTAGAGGAAGAAAAATAGGAAAACACACACATATGGAGACTAAAAAACACGCTACTAAAAACTAGTGGGTCATTGAAGAAATCAAAGAGAAAAGCAAAAAATACCTCTTGACAAATAAAAATAAAAACACAAATTTCCAAAATCTATGGAATACAGCAAAAATAGTTCTAAGAGTGGTTTATAATGAAAGACGTCTTCCTCAAGAAACAAGAAAAATCTCAAATAAACATCCTAACCTGTCATCTAAAGTAATTAGAAAAAGAAGAACAAATAAAGCCAAAAGTCAGCAGAAGGAAGGAAATAATAAAGCTCAGGAAGGGGGCTTCCCTTGTGGCACAGTGGTTGAGAGTCCGCCTACCAATGCAGGGAATATGCGTTCATGCCCTGGTCCAGGAGGATCCCATATGCCACAGAGTGGCTGGGCCCATGAGCCATTGCCACTGGGCCTGCACGTCCAGAGCCTGTGCTCCACAATGGGAGAGGCTACAGCACTGAGAGGCCCGCGTACCGCAAAAAAACAAAAAACAAAAAAAGCTCAGAAAGGAAATAAGTAAAATAGAGATTAGAAAAAAAATTTTAAAAAGAAAAGATCAATGAAACCATATGTTGTTTTTTTAAAATGTAAACAAGATTGATAAGCCATTAGCCAGGTTCACTTTTTAAAATATGAGAGAGAAAACAAAATAAGAACTTAAAGAGGAGAAATTGCAACCAATATCATAGAAACAGAAAAAAAAAATCTTAAGAGAATACTATGAACAGTTTTATGCTAACAAACTTCACAACCTAAAGAAGTGTATAAATTTCTACAAATATTCTAAAACTGAATTGGAAGAAATAGACAATCTGAACAGATGAATCACTAATAGTGAAATTGAATTAGTAATCAGAAATTAGAAGTCCATGGTCAGATAGCTTCACAGGGGAATCTACCAAACATATAAAGAAGAGCCAAAACCTATCCTTTGAAAACTATTCAAAAACACTGAAAAAGAGAAAAATGTCCAAAATTTACTCTTTGAGGCCACACTACCCTGATACCAAAACCACAAAAGACAGTACCAAAAAAATAGAGATCAATATTTTTGATGAATATACAGGTAAAAATCCTCAACAAAATATTAGCAAACAGAATTCAACAATATATAAAAAGGATCATACATCATGTTCATGTGGGATTTACTCCAAGGATAGAATGGTGGTTCAATATCAGAAAGAAAATCAATATGATATACCACATTAACAACAACAAAAAAAGGATTAAAATCACATGATCATCTCAATAGATGCAGACAAAGCATTTGACAAAATTCGGCATCCATTCATGATACAAACTGTCATCAAAGTTGTTATAGAGGGAACCTATCTCAATGTTAGAAGGCCATTTATAATAAACCAACAGCTAATATCATACTCAATGGTGAAGAATTAAAACCTTTTCATTTAAAATCAGGAAAATGACAAGCATGCCCATTCTCACCACTTCTATTTAGCGTAGTATTGGAAGTCCTAACCACAACAGACAAGAAAAAGAAATAAAATGTATCCAAATTATAAGGGAAGAAGTAAAACTATACCTATTTGCAGATGACATGACATTATATATAAAAAACCACAAAGTCTCCATCAAAAAACTATTATAATTTATAAATTAATTCAGTAAAGTTGCAGGATACAGATTGACATAAAATATCTGTTGTTTTTCTATACAATAATAATAAGCTATCAGAACGTGAAAGCAAGAAAACAATCCCATTTAAAATTACATCAGAAAGAATAAAATACCTAGGAATAAACTTAACCAAAGAGATGAAAAAAATCTATATTCTGAAAACTATGAAACACTGATGAAGGAAACTGAAGATTATACCAACAAATGGAAATATATCTGTGTTCATGGATTGGAAAAATTAATAGTTAAATTGTCCATATTCCCCAAAGAAATCTACAGATTTAATGCAAACCCTATCAAAATACCCATAACATTTTCAAAGAACTAGAACAAATAATCCTAAAATCTATATGGAACCCCAAAAGGCCCCAAACTGCCAAAGCAATCTTGAGAAAAAAGAACAAAGCTAAATGTATCATGTACTCTGACTTCTGACTATAATCCAAAGCTACAATAATCAAAACAGCATGGTCCTGGCACAAAAATAGACAAATAAATCAATGGAACAGAATAGAGAGCCCCCAAATAAACTCACACACTTATGGTCAATTAATCTACAGCAAAGGAGGCAAGAATATACAATGGAGAAAAGACAGTCTTCTTCAATAAGTGGTGTTAAGAAAACTGAACAGATACATGTAGAAGAATGAAATTACAACACTTTACCACACCATACAGAAAAATAAATTCAAAATGAATTAAAAACCTAAATATAAGACTGAAAACCATAAAACACCGAGAAAAGAGCATAGACACAACATTCTTTCACATAAATTGTAGCAATATTTTCTCGGATCTGTCTCCTAAGCCAAAAGAAATAAAAGCATAAATAAACAAACTAATTAAATGTAGAAACTTTTACACAACAAAGGAAACCACTGACAAAACAAAAAGGCAAACACCTGAATGGGAGAAAGTATTTGCAAATGATATGACCAATAAGGGTTTAATATCCAAAATATATAAACAACTTATACAACACAATATCAAAAAAAAAGTAAGAGCCTGATTAAAAACTAGGCAGAAGATATGAATCTACATTTTTCCAAAGACATACCAATGGCTAACAGAGACATAAAAAGATACTCAACATTGCTAACCATCAGAGAAATTCAAATCAAAACCATAATGAGATATTACCTCATGCCTACCAGAATGGCTATCATCAAAAAAGACCACAAATAATAAATGTTGGTGAGGATGCAGAGAAAAGGGAATATTTGTATACTGTTGATGGAAATGGAAACTGGTGTAGCCACTATAAAAAACAGTATGGAAGTTTCTCAATAAACTAAAAGTAGAACCACTATATGATCCATCAATTTCACTGCTGGGTATATATCCAAAGAAAACAAAAATACTAATTTGAAAAGATATATGCACCCTGATTTTCATAGTGGCATTACTTGCAATAGGAAAGATATGTAAGTAACCTAAGTGTCCTTCAAGAGATGAATGAATAAAGAAGATGTGAAAAACATTATATATACACACACACACACACTAAAATGTTACTCTGCCATAAAAAGGGAAATTTTGGCATTTACAACATGGATGGACTTGGAGAGTATTATGCTTAGTTAAATAAATATGACAGAGAAGGACAAATACTATATATTATACCTTATATGTGGAATCTAAAAAATAAAACAAAAGAATGAATATTACAAAACAGAATCAGGTTTTTACAAATATAGAGAAAAAACTAGTGGTTATTATTTGGGATAGTGAAAGGGGTAAGGGCCACATAGGGGTAAGGTAGTAAGAGGTACAAACTCCTATGTATAAAATAAATAAGCTACAAGGATATACTCTGCAGCATAGGAAATAAATCCAATACATTATGATAGCTTTAAATGGAGTATAATCTGTAAAAATATTGGATTATTTTGTTGTACATCTGAAACTAATATTGTAAATCAGCTATACTTCAATAAAAAATTATGTTAGCAAAATGAAAACAACTTAGCAAAATTTGTGAGTTGCAACATAGGATTTATAGAGAAATTTATGGCATTGGATTCACATATCAGAAAGAGATCTAAATTCAGTGGTATATGATTCTTTCTTAGGAAACTGAAGAATGAACAACAACTTAAGCATAAAATAAGCAGGAAAAAAGAAATAAGAATTAGAGAAAACATCACTGCAATTAAAAACATGAAATCAACAGAAAAAATTAAATGAAACCAAAATCTGGTCATTTGCAAAGATCAGTGAAATTTATAAACATCTAGGTAGGCTAGCCAGAGAAAAAGAGAGAACACACTGTTTACTAATATCAGAAACAAAAAAAAAATAAGACTATCACTACTGGACTCATGGGCATTTAAAGAATAATAAAGAAATATTATGAACTCTATGCTCACAAATTTGGTAGTTTGTATGAAATAGACCAATTCCTTTGGACAATATCTATCAAAATTTATAAAAGGAGAAATATATAACAAAAATAATCCCATACTTATTACAGAAATTGAATTAATAACCAATAACCTAAAACAAAAGCAATCAGGTGCATATGGTTTCACTGGTGAATTCCACAAAACATTTGAGGAAGATATGATACCAATTCTTATACTATCTTAAGGGAATAGAGGCAGAGTGAATACTGTCTTACTCTATGAGGCCAGCACTACTCTAATACCAAAAGCAGAAAAATACTATAATCACAAAATTTGTTTATTTCATCTAAATTGTTGAATTTCATGGCATAAAATTATTCATAGTGGTCCTTAATTGATCTCCTTGACATTTGGAGTATTTATAGTGATAGTCTTTTTTATTCTTCATATTCATAATTTGTTTTTATATCCTTTTTGTCTGAATTAGTTTTAATAGTGGTTTATTAATTGTATTAGTATTTTCAAAGAACTCACTTTAGCTGTCTTAATTTTCTCTACTTTTTTCCTACTCCAGTGATTTATGTACTTACCTTTATGATCTTCTGTCTCAACTTTCAGTTTAATTTACTCATCTTTTAGTCATTGATTTTAAATATTTTTTTCCTTTCTAATGAATTTTTTAAAGGTATGATTTTCCTTTATCTGCTAATTTAGTTGTATCCCGTACTTTTCTGTATGTTGTATTTTTCATAATTTTGAAGTTAGAAATATTTTCTAATTTTCCTTCACATTGCTTCTTGGATAAAAATTGTATTCTGTGTTGTAGAGTGTAGAGGTCTACAAATGTAGACTTGATCAACGGTTGAGTTGAGATTTGGTCTTAACTGATTTTTGTTTAGTTGTTCTACTAATACTTGTGATTGAATTTTAAAATCTCCAATTACGATTGCTGATTTGTCTGTTTTTCCCTTTTGAATCATCAATTATTTCTCCTTGAAATATGAAGTTCTGATATTGAATACATACATATTTGGCATCATTATACTTTCTGATGAACTGGTAGTTTTCATTATGACACATCCCTCTTTATTTAAAACTCCTTTCCTTTGTTTTTCTTGATGAGTGTTTGACTGTTTTACATTTCCACCCATTTCTTTTCACCTCACCTTTGTTTTGGGCCTTAAAATGTTCCTTTTACAGACAGCATAAAGTTGGGTCTTTTAAATTAATTATTTAATTTCTCATTTTTTAATTGAAGTATAGTTGATGTAAAATATTATATAAGTTACAAGTGTACAACATAGTGATTCACAATTTTTAAAGCTTATATTCCATTCATAGTTACTACAAAATACTGTCTATATACCCTGAGTTGTACAATTCATCCTTGTAGCTTATTTATTTTATACATAATAGTTTGTACCTCTTAATCCTCAACCCCTATCTTGCCCCTATGTACTCCCCTCTCCCCACTGGTTACCACTAATTTGTTGTTTATATACGTGAGTCTGTTTCTTTCTTGACTAGTTTGTTTTATTTTTTAGATTCCACATATAAGTGATATCATACAGTATTTGTCTTTCTCTATCTAACTTATTTCACTCAGCATAATACCCTCCAAGCCCATCCACGTAGTTACAAATGGCAAAATTTCACTCTTTTATATGGCTCAGTAGTGTTTGCTTGTGTATATACACCACATTGTCTTTATCCATTTTTTTGTTGATGGACACTTAGATTGCTTCCATATCTTGGCAATTGTAAATAATGATGCTATGAACATTGGGGTACATGTATCTTTTGAAATTAGTGTTTTTTGTTCTATTTATCACTTCTTTATATTGCTGTTATCATATTTAACTAATCTACATAATTTAAACTCTCTAATTAAAGTATAATTTTATAAAACTCTATATACTTTTGCTTTAAGTAGTCATATTCTTTCAAAAAACTCAGAAAAATATTTGAAAATATTCTACTATGTTTACCCCTTACTTGTCATTTCTAGCGATCACTATTGCTTCCTTTAGATTTGGTGCCATTTTTCCTCCATCTTGCAGAATCACGTTTAGCATTTTTCTGTGTGTATGTGCACAGAAGCTGATAAAGAATTCTCTTAATAAGAAGTTTTGCTTATTTAGAATGGCCCTGATTTCACTTTTGTTTATCAGGGCTTGTTTCACTTTTATTTGAAACTCTTTTTATTTCACCCTAATTTTAGAAGGTTGATTTCTCTTTACATATCTGGATTGAGAGCTTTCCCCTTTCCTCTGCTACAATACTTCAAAGCTATCTGTGATTTCCTTCATTTTCTATTACTTATTTCAATATTTTTCTGTTTAATTTTGGATTTCACAAATTTGACTTTGATGTAACTAAGTGTGACTATATTTGTAGTTTTCTTACTAGGAATTTATTAAGCTTCTTAGATCTGGGAGTTTTAAATTTCACCAAACTTGGTAAGTTTTTAGCCATTATCTATTGAAATGTTTTTTTGTTGCCCCTTTTGGGCTCTCTTCTTTTAGAGCCTCAATTGCACATATTTTAGACCACTTAATATTTATTGTTCAGCAGCAAATTTCTGCCCATCTGATAGTTTTCGTAAATCTTTTTTCTCTTTCTTTTTTAAAATGTATGCTTTAATAATCTATTTTCAAGTAGATGTATTTTCTTCTTTTTTCATTTCAAATCTGCTCTTAATGTCATCCAGTTAATTTTACATTTTAGTTATTATATTTTCAATGCAAGATTTTCTATATGATTCTTTTTTGTACTTTTTATTTCTATTCTGAGAATTTTCATTTTCTTTCATTATGCATTTACTTTATTAAGCTTTTAAACATATTTATAATAGCTGATTTAATGTACTTTTCTGTTAATTTTAGCATCTGGGTGATATTGGACTCAATTTCCATTGATAACATTTTTTTTCTTGAATATGGTTTACATTTTCCTATTTTCTTTACATGTCTAATTTTGTGTGTGTGTGTGTTTTGTTTGATTTTATTATTGGATCCTGGATGTAGAGGCTCTGAATTCTGTAATGTTCTTCTGAAGAATGATTTCTGTGTTAGAAAAAAGTTAACCTATCTAGATTTAAACTCCAAACTCTGTATACTGAATCTGTGCTTGGTTGTCTTACCTTTCACCTTGTGCTTTATCCTTAAGCCCCTTGGAAATTCACCTCCTCAACTACATGTAGAGTTTAATGGTCAACAAAGGATTTGGATGGATTTTTATATTCATATTTGGGGACTCATCTCTTCAGCTACCTGCATTGAAGGATTCTACTCCTACTTTTCTGAGTGTTCTGTCAGCCACAGCATCTGCCCTCCGATACCTCCAATCTGTCAGGCTATAGCTTTATGTAGCTTGAGGTACTTTCTGACTGAGGAGTGTCCTCAGGCCCAGTGCTGCAAATTCACAAATTTTAGTCTGCTGCAATCATTCTTGCATGCCAAAGTGATACTTCAAAGTTCTGCATTCAAACAGTTTTCTTAAATATTTTTTTTCAGATTTTATAATTGTCATCTACAGGTGGTGGAGTTGTCTGAACAGGTTACTCCATCATTACCTGAAGTTGGAACAGTCCCTAACTTTTAAAACTGTCATTGTCTTTTGCCTCAATTTTTGGAATTTTACTTTACTCTCTTGTTTCCTTCTTGTTTTTTTTTTTTTTTTCCTACCTATTAAGACCTTATTAGCCTTCAAAAACTTGACCGTTAAAAAGTATTCTTCTAACACAACATTGTAAATCAACTATACTTCAATAAAATACATTTTTTAAAAAGTATTCTAGCTGTTTCACCTTCTTTGGCAGGTAAAGCAGATTACATTCAAATACACTGGACTTATCTCTTGCTGTTAAAATGAATAACTGGTTTAGTGGTACTGTTTCCTGTTTCCATATCTCCATTTCCATATCTCCACTCTGTTTTCATATCTCCAAGATGAAGTCCACTGAGGGCTCCTACTGTATTTACACTTATATTTTATTTTTAAACAAGATTATAAAATGATTATAGTCTCCATTTTACAATGAGGAAACTGAAGCTCAAAAAGTAAAGCTCAAAAGTAAATGAAGGTCTTGGAGTGAAAGAGTCCTCGCTCAGAGGACTCAGGCAGAGGGCCTGAGTCTGAAAAACAGCTTTTTTCCATGATTACCATGCTCTTCCCACATCTTTTATAAACTATAAATATATCTGTTTCTGTGGCTACTTTCCAAAAGAAACTGTATTTCCCAATCATGTAAAGTTGAGTTTTAGTACCAGTTTGAATCTTAGGCATCCCTAATTATCAGCTGTGAATTAGCATGTATCTTTTCATCAAGATGCTCTATTTGGCCTCACTTCCTAATCCATCTATCTAGTTTGAACAGGATCTATCTTCTCCATTGCCATATTCTAGTGATGACAGGCACGTCTCTATGTAGCCTAGGTTATAAACACTTTCCAAGAGGAAGAAAGAGGGAGAGAAACAGCAGTTCACTAGGGGTGCAGTTAAGGAATACTTCATCCTATTTAGGTATTGATCATCTATCTTAATTGTTTATTAAATAAGGTCCTAGGTATGGGGATGTGGCAAGCATATGCAGAGAGAGAGAGAATACTGCAGAGTTCTCACAATTCAGTGTGGTCACCAGAATAATAAACTACACTGATGGTATCTTTCCTACAGGCCCAAATAAGGGGTGTTTTTTAAGTGTGTTCAGCAGACCTCAGGCAATGAAGAGTCCCTGGATATGTTTGTGTAAAACAGTGTATGGAAGAGGAGGAATTTAAGGAAGATTAAATGATATAATGACAACAATTTGCTGCATTCTTTCCTCTGATGGTTTCTCAAACTAGTGTATTCAGGCTGTGAGCAACTGGAAGGAAAAGCCTCTGCAGGCACTTGCCATTGAAATATTGTTGGAGAGCAATCCAGCATGTAAGTATCAACCTGCTATTTTCTTTATGGTTTTCAACCTGAAACCAATCAACCTGAAGCCTAATTGAAGAAGACATCTTTACAGTCACAAAATGTGAGAAATTTGTTAAATTCATCTAAATTGCTTTGGGTAGGAATAAAAAGAAAAAAGGAGACAACAAAACAACAAAAAAACAGAACTTAGAGCAGTGGGAATGAACAGAAGTGGAGCTGACTGCATACAGCATGTTTGCAGTAATAAACAACAGTGTTATTAGCAAATATAAAGCCCATGATAAACAATGCCATGATGTTCTATTCACCCTAATAGGCAGGAGCAGATAATTGGGACAAATAAAGTGCTAAAACTGTCTCTAACACCTTTCCAAGAGTGTCTCTCCAAATGAGTGAATCGCTCTGCATGCTGCAAGGCACAGCGGTAGCCTGCAATACCAGCTTTTGCGTTTCACTAAAAGAATATGCTCCCCTTGCTAATGGAAAACAACAGAAGCTAAAGACAATTGCTGGAATTGTCAGATCTCTTTTTTTTTTTTTTTTTTTTTTTAAGTGGTAACAAGTAGACAAGGAGACAATTCCACACATTCATTAAAGCCAGCAGAGAACTCTTCGGAATGTGTTGCCAGTTGAAGTCCCCAACACTTCTAACCGTGGGGACTTTCAAATCTAAACTCAGAACTCAGTCTTTTCATGTGGCAATTTCTCCTTTTCCACCCTACCTGAACAAAATGTCTTGTGCCAGAAATGGGCTTTTTTTAAGCGAACCTTTCTTGTTCCTTATCAGAACATCATTCTGATGGTTCTGCTCTTTCCTTTTGTTGGTTTAGCTTATCCAGTAGATGGGAGTTTGGCACAACTGAGGATGTGATGTTCTTTCTATGGGAGTAAAGACAGGTAATTGTCATCAAACCATTTATTCTTTCAGCTTCAGTTTCTCCATTTGTCCCTTTAGAGATTGCCTTGGTTTACAACTCCAGATACTGACTGAAGTTATAAAAACTGCTGAAGTCACATTTCTGTTGAAAAAGCTCTGAAGTTATTTAGGCCTATGAGGCAGGGAAAACTAATTGGAATTGGACTATTCATGAATTTTATTTATACATTCAACTACTCAACAAATATTGTTTGAGTATCTACAGCATACCAGGCACTGTTTATTCTGGTTTTACCCTTTGTAGTTATACCATATACCCATTTGCTGCAACAGCAATCATAGTTAAATTAGCCTATCTCAAAGAAAAATAATTTATATTCTTCACTATTGAATTAAATATTTCTCAACTCAAACTACCCTGTCCAAAAATGCATCCTTGAACTGCATAGACCAGAATGTGGAATAGTATAGAGAGTGGGAAACAGTTTGAAATAAAAACATATTTTATATTTATGCTTATTATATATATAATATATATTAATATGTATTAAATAATGTATATATAAAACTGAATCATTTTGTTGTACAGCAGAAATTAACACATTGTAAACCAACTATACGTCAATAAAATAAATTAAAACCAATTCAATGGTATAAAGCACTGTCTTTAAAACTTAAACACTTAAATGAATGTGGTGACTAATTCATTCAACATGACTAGTAGTACACTGTGTTAAAGAAGGGGAAGGTGGTCTTGGATAATTGTTTGCTATGACAGTACATTAATTTCACTGCATTATAACCACATTGAAGGTAGGTGAAACATGGAAAATAGAAGTGTGAGAATTTGTCAGATTTGTTTGATATAGCCAACATATTGTTATTAATTATTATTAGAATTTTTATATACTGCACTGCTAAACTTTTCCCTAAGACCCAAATCCCTTTAGCAAAAGCTATTTATACCATTGGGAATATTCACATATTGCCAGTGGTCTACATAGATTTCAGTGCACTTTATCTCCGTTAATATTATTTAAAGCTATAATCCTGTTTTATCTAATGAAATATTAAATGTCTTTTTAAAAGTACATAAAATCAGAATATTTAGCTTTACATATTTATTCAAATTTTCAGACTTATTCTTAGAAATAAAAAAGACACAAAAATACAATATAGCACCTGGCTTACATAGCCAAATAAAATAAATATTTGAGTGAAATTCAACAGGATAGATCTCAAGTTCAGATAACTGAGGTTTAAAAACTCACTTTCATTGTAAGGGATGCTTTATGATATACATTATAGTCATATAGCTTAACTGAATGTGGAAATACATAGAGTAGGGATGGGTGGCAGCACTTTGATGATGTAGGACTATAGTATTTAGTCTAGTCAGATAAGTCATGTGACTTCATTGTCTCCATTGTACTGCTGGTCTGTTTGCTCTCACTTGTGCCACTTCATTAACCCAGGCATGCCTTTCCTCCTGAATCCCACCTGTCTAATCCTTAGCAATTATTCAAGGCACTGAGGCCTCTCCTAACCACCTCAGTGTACATGCTGGGCTCTCCATTCTCTAAAACTCCTATAGCTTTTACTTGTCATTATCACCCATTTTATACTGAGAATATATGGCTTTAGGTTTTCTTTACATAAGTTGATCCCCAATTAAACTGTAAACTTTTCCCCGTTGGTTTTTCTACTGGGCACTGCATTTGGTACAATGGCACAATCACAGAAAGTTCCCAATAAATGCTTAATGATACTCATCATATCATTACAGGTTAGACTGCCTGTACCAGCCAACTGCACACATTCATTTCTCCACCACCCTCTGTCCAGATCTGGCCTAAACCTCTAGGTAATGGGAATGGGTTTTCTTATTGCATTTCTGGCTCAGTTGTTTGAATCAGATACAAATTGATAGTGAGTAGAAGTTATTCCAGTCTGACAGCTGTCCAGTGTCTTGTTTGTGGAGAGAAAAAAATGAGAATATGTAGACTGAGTTCCTTTTTCTGATGGGCCGCAGGATAAAGAGAGAGGAAAAATAGGAAGAGCCTAACATCATCATGACAATCAAGAGTGTACCCACTCTGAGCTTGGCCCTGCACTCAGCTTTGTCAAGGAAACAAGGTGTCACGCTGACAGTCTCCTGAAAACTAGTGTGGTGACTAATTCTGACAGAGTAGCAGAAAACCTAATGGTATTTTTGCTTCTTCTTTGCATTAATAGACTATATTGGTCTCCACAGCTGTCATTGTACCAGCACTTTTCATTGACACTAAAATTCATCTTTCAATATGAAATCAGTATCAAAACAGTCTACAAATGGGATATTTCTAGCTGATATCATGGATTTTTCTCAACCTGCAAATTTATTATTTCACTTTATTTTCAGGAATGGAAAACATGACCTTTCTACCTCTCGCTTCATCTTAGCATCATGGATTGGTAAATACATTCTCTCTTTCCCTATATATTTTATTATTATTATCATATTTCCACAGTAGAAAATATGAAGGGGGAGAAAGAGCAAATATATATATATAATAGGGAAAAGAAAGAAAAATGCAGAATATCAGTCAGGTTTGACGAGGTTTCCCTAAGAATAGATCACCTAGTCTAATGTTGTGGAAAAATAACTGCTATACATCAGCAAAAGAGGTCAGGAAATTAAGTTTTATGTGTCCTGCCTGGAAAATAAAGAGAGTGGCTGAAAAATAGAATTCTTCATGGCCTGGTGGGAATTTTGAACATTTCAATTCGTTTTTAAAAAAAGAAAGAAAAAGTCAATGGTGGGACAAACCACAAGTCAAGGAACAAGGTGTTCTTAACTGTAATGAAATAATGTCTATCAACGGCCACGTGGCTGCCAGGTCCTATCCCATGAGGTGATAGGAAGGATTGCAGCAATGTTTTGGAGAGTTCATGAATTCTGTGAGGTTCAGGAAAAACAAAAGCTGTGGCAACTTCTATAATTATTTGTAGTGTCCCTCAAAGATGCAACATCTTGGATGGGATGGCTTATGAAACTGAAGGAATATTGTCTACCATAAATTTAAGTAGAAGTTTTTTCAATATAGTCTTCTTATGAAGAGACAGCGCTCTTTCCCTCTTCTAGTGACCTTGTCTGCTTCTTAAGTCATGTTCTGAACCTTTTAATTATATTCTATATTTTTTCACCTTTCTGACTCCTTTCCATATAATTCATATGAAGCCATGCCAGTTCTCTTTTCACCAATGGTAACTAATTCATTCATATCACTGATATAATTTTACTAATACATTATCTGTTCTATCAAAAACTTCCATACCATTTTATGATCTTTGTGTTTTTGTTCTCATCAATAATTTTCCATGTATTCATAAATATCTATCCACTAATCTCTTAATAGGAGCAAAGAAAAGCCCCACAAAACCTCTTTTTGACCCAATTCTCATTCATTTTGCCTCTTTTAATCTTTCTTTTTATGACCTAACTTGGTGAATGAGAATTGAAGTCTCTGACATCATCTTTCTTATCTGTCAGATCTTTTTTGTCTGACTTCTTCCTCCACCTAACTTAGAAGACAGAAATGCATAGTTTGTCTTTTCAAGAAGATAAATAACTCCTTAACAATCAGTGTTAGAATTATTTTCTCATCTTCCTTGCCTTCAACATTGTGGCCCCTTTCTCCTACCTTTCTAATATTTCCTTCCCTTCTCTTATCTTTTAAACAAATGCACTCCTCATGGTCAAATGCTAGATTAAGTTTAGCATTTTTCTTCTAGTCCCTTTGTCTCCTTTTTTCTACTCTTTCTCTATCCTTTTCTTATGATAACACTTCTAATAGATTCTGTTTCTTGAAAGGTGGTGAAACAAAAAAGTTTTGCATGGATATAGAAGACGGTCTGGTTCAAGTCCTAGTTTGACGTGTTTCAGCTTTGGAGCTTTAAGCAAGTCACTTAACCTTTATAGCCTCATTTCTAATTTTCAGAAAAATAATGACTATATCACAAGGATATTGAGAAGAATAAATAAGAAAATACATGGAAAGCACTTATCATCGAGCCTGACATGTAGTAAATTCATAATAAATTGTTATCTTTTCAGTTCACACAAACACCCATTCTGGTTCATGCTCTCATTACATTTCCCACAATACATTACAATGAACTCTTTCATATGTGAACTTTTTCAGCCTTTCCATTCCCTTGCTCTCTATGCCCATATCATCCCAATTATCTGTCATCCTGAACTTGGTAGGTTGGAATTTTCTTCCTGAAGTACTGCTCAAATCATGTCCTACACTGATCTCACTCTCCATTTTATTAAAAAATCTGTTTTAATTCTCCACTGTTTATAGAATAAAGTTTAAGTAACTTAGCTTAGTCTTGAATGCCATCTCCAGTGTGGCACCAGAAAATTCCATTTTCTACTTTCTTACTTCCACTTTGATATATCCAATATTATAGTAGAATTCATTTACCTAATGTCCTCTGAACATACCATGAAATTTTTGGTGTCCATGGTCTTGTTCTTGCTATGCTTTCTACAGACAATGCCCTCTTCTCATCACATTTACACCTGTAGAAATATCAGGAGTGTTTAGTGCTCATCCCAAAAGTCACCTACTGAATGATTTCATTATCCAGATAACATCTCTTCCTACTCAACCCAGCATCTTCCCTGATAAATCATAAATCTTTTTGAAGGCAGAGATTGATGTTTACTTCTTTTGTATGAACACATCATTGAAGCTTCCTCTGAGTTTTCTGAATTAACAAAAACTTGTATTCTACATGTGCAAATTATCTCTCTCTCTCTCTCTCTTTTTTTATTGAACACGCTGTGCAGGATGCGGGATCTTAGATCCCTGATCAGGAATCATGACCAAAACCGTGCCCCCTGCAATGAAAGTGTGGAGTTTTAACCACCGGACTGCCAGAGTAGTCCCAAATTACCCCTGTTTTTTGAAGAACTTTTGTTTGGTAAGAAGTTTCAAACTTTTTTCCCACATGTAAAGCAATCTGCTGAAGGCCTATAATTGATTCCTACTTTCATCTTGCCATCTACATACTGTTCACAAAGTAGCATTCAGAGTAGTTCAGTAAAACAGGAATGGCAAATAATGTACTTCTTTGCTTAAAGCTTTTCAATAGCTCGCTGTATTTTTCAGCTTTACTGAGATAAAATTGACACAGAGTACTGTGTAAGTTTAAGTTATACAATGTTGATTTGATATTTATAAGTTGCAAAATGATTATCATCATAGTATTAATCTCCTTATTTCTTTTAAAATAAAATCTGAATTTCATATATGACCCACAAAGTCTTACCTGAACTTGCCCTTCGTTAAATTTCTGAACTCACTTTCTAATGCTTCCCCTGTTGTTCACTTACTCCAGCCAGGTGTAGGGATAGATTTCCCAGAACTCACATAGAGCCAGGAATGGTACCTGCCTGCAACAGCCAGACTGTTGATTCACATGACAAGGAATAGAGTACACAGAAAGGGTTTTCATAAGTAGTGGAAAATAATTAGCCCTAGAGTAAGCACTACTCTGATACAGCCTAACAAATATTAGAAGCAAGAACAAAAAAAAAATCAAACTATTTTCAGATAACTTACATGTGTCCCAAACCAAAGCTCAACAGAGTAATAGGTATGGAATCTAGCATCTATAAGCTAAAATTCATGATGTCTTACATCCATTCAGAACATACCAAATATGCAAAGAAGCAAGAAAATATATCATGTAGCAAGGAAAAATTTACCAATCAACAGCAACCCAGAACTGTTATAGATATTAGAACTGATAGACAAGGACATTACAACTATATCCCATACATGCAGAAAGTTAAATGGAGCAAGTTAAGACATTTAATAGAAGACTCAAACTAAACTTGTAGAGATTTTATTTATAATGTGTGAAATGAAAAATACACTGGATATGATTAACAGTAGAGTAGACATGGCAAAGAAAAGATTAGTGAATTGGAATTTGAAGACAAAATGAAACACAGTGAGAAAAGAAAGTTTAAAAGTTGAGCAGAGTATCACTGTACTGTGGGACAATTTCAGGGGACCTGAAAGAAATTTTCGAATTAGTGCTTTCATTTTCTTCAGATAAATACTCAGAACTGGAATTGCTGGATCATATGGTATATCTGGTATTTTTTTAAAAATATATTATGTAAGTTACAGGTGTACAATATAGTGAGTCACAATTTTTAAAGGTTATACTGCATTTATACTTATTATAAAATGTTGGCTATATGCCCCATGTTGTACAATATATCTTTGTAGCTTATTTTATACCTAATAGTCTGTACCTCTTATTACCCCTATATTGACCCTATCCCTAACCCCCCCCCTGACTGGTTACCAATAGTTTGTCCTCTATAAGTCTGCTTCTTTTTTGTTATATTCACTAGTTTGTTGTATTTTTGAGATTCCACATATAAGTGATATCATATAGTATTTGTCTTTCCCTGCCTGACTTATTTCACTCAGCATAATGCCCTACAAGTCTATCCATGTTGCTGCAAATGGCAAAATTTATTCTTTTTTATGGCTGAGTATTATTCCATTGTGTGTGTATGTGTATGTGTGTGCGTGTGCGTGTGTGTGTGTGTATTTATCCATTCGTCTGTGGGTGGACACATTGAACTTAAATCTATACCTCAAGCATATATAAAAATTAATTTAAATTAGATCATAGCACTAAATAGATGATTTAAACATCTGGAAGAAAACATATAGAAAACTTTTGTAAACCTGATTTAGGCAAAAGTGCCCTGAATATATCATAAAGCAAAAAGATTGATAAACTGACTTAATCTAAATTAAATTATGCTCTTTGATATTCACTTAAGGAATAAAAAATAAAACAATCCAGAGTCTGAAAAAGATACTTGCAAACCATATATCTTTATAATACTTGTATAAATAATACATAAAGAACTGTCAAAAGTCAATAAGGAAACAAAAGCCCAATAAAAATAGGAAAATGTTTACTTAAATAAAATATACACATTGCAAATAAGTGCATGAGAAGATACTCAACATCATTAGTAACTAGGGAAATACAAATTAAAACCACAGTGAACTATGCTAATCATCCATAGAATGGCTAACATTTTTTAAAGTGGCAATAATGTCAATGAGCAAATACGTGTACAACAGGAGGTCTTTTACATTGTTGTGGGGGGATGTAAAATGATACAATCACATTGAAAAACTATTTGGCAATTTCTTAAAAAGTTGCACATACACATTCTATATGATCCTGCCATTCCACTCCTATATATTTACCCAAGAGAAATAAAAGTATGCATTTATTCCAGACCTCCACATTAGTGTTCATAGTAGCTTTATTTTAATAACGAAAAATCTAGAAAAAACCAAATGCCCATCAACAGGCAAATGGATAAGCAAACTGTGGGACATTAATCAGTAATAAAAAGGAATGAACTATTGATATACTCAACAGCATGGATGAATCTCAAAATAATTATGTTGATCAAAAGAAGCCAGACTAAAAAAGAGTATGTATAGTATGACTTTATTTATATAATAGTCTCAGAAAAGTCAATTTTTCAATAGTGACAGAAGGCAGATTAGTGGCTGCCTAGAAGGGAAAGGCAAGGATGGATTACCAAGTAATATAAGGAAATGTTTAGGGATAACAGATATATTCATTATCCTGATTGTGGTATGGTGTAAACATGTCAAGACATCAAATTGCACACATGATATGAATTTTACTGTGTTTTAATTATAACTCAATATAACTTTACAAAAATTATAGAAATATAGCTGATTTGATCAAGACAGATTAAAAATCTGACAACTTTCACGTAAGATGAAGCATTCATCAAATTAAAAATACACATTTATTTAAAACATACATAATGTGTGTAAGGACTTAACACAAAATACATACAAGAAGTCTAAAAGTTTACCAGAGTTTAATATCAGAACAAATTTTCTGATCACAAAATAACATTGGAAATGCTTAGCAAAAAAGACAAAGAAAATTAAAACTACTTTTCATATATTTGTTAAAAAATTACAGATTGCACACTAAATATGTACCAGGCCCTGTGGTGTATTAATTGGTTCTAAGTATTCTCAACTACATTAGGTGTCTATTATAAACTTCCAAAATGCTATTAACATGATAAATATGTTGGCATTCCATAATCATTCTTTGATTATTTTTTACTTTTCATCTTATCTCCCAACCATAGTATAAAAGTTCTTAATATCACTTACCGAGTCTTTTTTCTCTCAAGTAAGAAAAGAATTGAGATATTGTTAGGGTTTTCAAGGTCTATTCACTAAATCATGTTGAATTAAAATTATTTCTCAGATTATAAAGATATAAGTAAAAAAAAAAAAAGATGTCTATTCCTCCATTACTTTTTATTTTCTATACACAAAAACAATGCTCTATTAGTTTCTTAATGAATGTTTTATTGTTAACATAAGGACTATTGTAAGGGCATTTTCAAGTTATATCTATCCTAGAAAATCCAGAGCAAATAAAGAAAATTCACAGTGATATTTAGTATTATGTAAATCTTCCTACTCAAACCTTATTACTGTTGAGTTTACATGAGTTTCTGGCTATCAGAAACTCAGTCCCAGAATTTATGAAAAAAAATAAAAACCCTGAAAACTGTTATATCCAAAAACTGAAAAAATATCATAAATCGTATCTGTAACATTAAAAAAAGTACACAAGGTTCACATTTTAGTTCTTCAGTATGGCAACCATGAAGGATTTCTTAAGCACCACCTATGTTGTTCTCAAAACTTCACTGACATTACAGCAGAAACAAAGAAGTATAAAACATTGCCATTGCCCTTAGCAGCTTTCTAGTTGTTGAAGTAAAAATAAAAGACATGAAATAGGAAAAAAAAAAAAAAGTGTCTACATCTAATAAAACTCCTAAGAGAAACATCAATTCAGACGTGAAATCTTCCTTTAAGTGATGAGACCTTAGCTGGATCCTGAGTACGATTCAATAAGTAAAGGTGAAGAAAGAAGACATTCTAAAAGCAGAAAAGATATCAAGAGCAAAAGAAGGAGTGTATGTGTAGGCAGAGAGGGTCAGGGATCCCAGGAGAATGAAGAATAAGACACAGCCTTCTGGGCATAAGAGAAGTCATTTTAGGCCCTATGCTATTTTATGATCTAAGCCTGATGGCAATTCTTAGCCCTGCAGAAGTTCAAGTCTCAGTAGATAATGATTTTAAGGGAACAAAAGAATGTAAGAACAAACGACTATTACCAGACCAGGAAAATAACTTAACCATATTGCAGATAATCAGTCGTAAAGACCCCTAGATCTCTTTCAAAGGTAAATACTACCCTGATGCACATTCTTGAGCTGTTTTACAGGATCTCAAACCCTTGAGCACCCAACCACCAGATTGAATCCTGAGAATTGATGATGCTAACCCTTGTTGGAGCTCGTGACTTCAATAAAATAGAGCCTGAACTTTGTTAACCTAGAATGACCTTTGTCCCAATTATATAATGAAATCTCCTGTCCATCATGCAAATGCACCTAGGACTACACCTCTACCTTGAAGACTATAACCTCTCTTCCTATATATGCACATACCCTTAACTTAAACTTCCCAGTCCTGATATTTAGAGAGACACTGCTTTGGGAGATATCCCCAGCATTGTCCTTAATTGTTGCAAGTATTAAAATCCTTGCGTCTTCCACTCTTTGGCTTGATTGAGTCATTTGGCTGGACACCTACAAAGAGGCAATTCCAGTTTTGGGGCAACATATGGGCCCTGAATAAACCTGTAAGCACAGAGCTTATAATATGCTGGGAATAGTGATAAATAAGGTCTTATGTTGTAGATGCAGCCATTTTATGAAGTGGTTTAAACCATAAGGCACAGAAGCAGAACTTGATGGAGTTGGCAATAGGGAGCTGTCAAGGGTGCTCATGAAGAAGAAGAGGGTTTGTTTTGCATGATAAAAATGGTGACTATAGTTGTTCACCTAGTCTCCATTCTCTCCTTTCTTTTTAAGATATTTCCAAATCTTTTGGGGATAGCAAATATTCACAGCTAAAAGTATTACATTTCCCAGTCCCCTTACAGACAATTGTGGCAATTTGGCATATTTCCATCTAATGAAATGGAAGCAGGGGCTGTTGAAGGAGCTTCTGTAATACAAAACTTCAGGCCTTGGAATAACTGGTTTACAGAGAATCAATGGATTTATGGGAAGATATGAGAACAAGAGTATTTGGTGTGACCAATATTTAAGGGTTTGGGAAAGAGAGAGGTGCTTGTGAAATAACAAATAAGAAATATATGGAGGTAGAGAGACTAACCATGTGTCAGGAAAGTAAACAGTGTTAAATGTTCAGGCAGGTCATGGGGCCAAGAAGACATTATATATCACCAATTCCACTGAGGACAGGAGACATATTCATCTGGACATGTAGGGTCAAGACATCTAGATTCAGAGAAATAAATTAAATTTTCCTTTTATATTTACTCATAGATCAATATATAAAAACTAAACTGAACTTGATAAAAAAATAGATGAATATCATACACAGAACTGGGTATACATACCACTATAAAGAAATACTGGGGGTGACAGACTTGGCACCAAATTTCAGGTTTTGAGAATTAAATGTTTTTTCTAGAAGGATGAGAGACAGATGTTTGATTTGCAAATTAAAGTCAGTGACTTCATGTAATACACTTTTTTTTTTTTTTTTTTTTTTTTTTTTTTTGTGGTACGCAGGCCTCTCACTGTTGTGGCCTCTCCCGTTGCAGAGCACAGGCTCTGGACGTGCAGGCTCAGCAGCCATGGCTCACGGGCCCAGCTGTTCCGCGGCATGTGGGATGTGGGATCTTCCCTGACTGGGGCACGAACCTGTGTCCCCTGCATCGGCAGGTGGACTCTCAACCACTGTGCCACCAGGGGAGCCCTAAGAATTTCTTTTTTTCACATTTTTGATACCTACTTATTTTGGGAAACTATTCTAGGAACTGGGGCTATAGAAATAAACCATTTTACTTCACATCAAGGAACTTATAATCAGTGTTTATATGTCATAAAAATTGATATGTAAAATGAGTAATTACTATTTTAGAGGCAAGTAAAAAGTATTGTTTGTTTTTATGTATACACTAATTTTATATTTTTATTGTGTGTATAAAATGTATATGCAATTATTCATATCCTCAGAGACATATGCTTATGTTTTATTTCTTCCAAAATTATTTGTCCAACATAGATATACAAATAGCATATATTTTTGTATGTCCATAAGGACATATAAGTTGAAAAGGTATAAATGTTTAATTTATAATTAATTCATCACAGAGAATAATTGTTCTTCCCAGGGGAGGGTTTGGGAGAGGTTTTATAACAGCTGTGATATGTATTAAAAAGTTTGTCATATATAGGAATATTTGAGGAAAAAGTGAAAAACAGAAAGTCCATGTGAAATATTAACATATATAAATATATCCAAGACTACATATAATTTTATATACATACATATGTATATATGTATATACACATACATACACACACACACACACATATGTATGAATTGGAATGTTTACCCTAACAGATACTTTGACTGATACAGACTCATACACTAAATGCAACAGTGTTTATATCTTGGATTGGAAGAATCAACATTGTGAAAATGATTATGCTACCCAAAGCCATATACAGATTCAATGCATCACTATCAAACTACCAATAGCATTTTTCACAGAATTAGAACAAAAAATTGCACAGTTTGTATGGAAACACTAAAGAACCCAAATAGCCAAAGCAATCTTAAGGAAGAAAATGGAGTTGGAGGAATTAGACTCACTGACTTCAGACTATACTTCAAAGCTACAATAATTGAGACAGTATGATACTGGCACAAAAACAGAAATATAGATCAGTGGAACAGGATAGAAAGCCCAGAGATAAACCCATGCACATATGGTGACCTTATCTTTGATCAAGGAGGCAAGAATATACAATGGAGAAAAGACATCTTCTTCAATAAGTAGTCCTGGGAAAACTGGACAGGTACATGTAAAAGTATGAAATTAGAACACTCCCTAACACCATACACAAAAATAATCTCAAAATGGGTTAAAGACCTACATGTAAGGCCAGACACTATCAAACTCTTAAAGGAAAACATAGGAAGAACACTCTTTGACATAAATCACAGCAAGATCGTTTTTGATCCACCTCCTAGAGTAATGGAAATAAAAACAAAAATAAACAAATGGGACCTAATGAAACTTAAAATCTTTTGCACAGCAAAGGAAACCATGGACAAGACAAAAAGACAACCTTCAGAATAGGAGAAAATATTTGCAAATGAAGCAACTGACAAAGATTAATCTCCAATATATACAAGCAGCACATGCAGCTCAATATCAGAAAAACAAATAACCCAATCAAAAAATGGTCAGAAGGGCTTCCCTGGGGGCACAGTTGTTGAGTCTGCCTGCCAATGCAGGGGACATGGGTTCGTGCCCCGGTCCAGTAAGATCCCACATGCCACAGAGTGGCTAGACCCATGAGCCATGGCCATTGAGCCTGCACATCTGGAGCCTGTGCTCCACAATGGGAGAGGTCACAACAGTGAGAGGCCCACGTACTGAAGAAAAAAAAAAAAAAAGGGCAGAAGACCTAAATAGACATTTCTCCAAAGTAGATATACAGATTGCTAACAAACACATGAAAGGATGCTCAACATCACTACTCATTAGAGAAATGAAAATCAAAACTACAATGAGACATCACCTCACACCAGTCAGAATGGTCATCATCAAAATGTCTACAAACTGGAGAAGGTGTGGAGAAAAGGGAACACTTTGCACTGCTGGTGGGAATGTAAATTGATACAGCCACTAGGGAGAACAGTCTGGAGGTTCCTTATAAAACTAAAAATTGAGATACCCAGCAGTCCCACTACTGGGCATATACCCTAGTATAATTTAAAAAGAGTCACGTACCACATAATTTAATTTAAAAAGAGTCATGTACCACACTGTCCATTGTAGCACTATTTACAATAGCCAGGACATGGAAGCCACCTAAGTGACCATCAACCGATGAATGGATGAAGAAGATGTGGCACATATATACAATGGAACATTACTCAGCCATAAAAAGAAATGAAATTGATTTATTTGTTGTGAGGTGGATGGACCTAGAGTCTGTCATACAGAGTGAAGTAAGTCAGAAAGAGAAAAACAAATACCGTATGCTAACACATATATATGGAATCTATAAAACAAAAATGGCTTTGAAGAACCTAGAGGCAAGACAGGAATAAAGATGTAGATGTAGAGAATGGACTTGAGCACACCGGGAGGGACAAGGGTAAGCTGGGACGAAGTGAGAGGGTGGCATGGACATATACACTACCAAATATGAGACAGATAGCTAGTGGGAAGCAGCAGCATAGCACAGGGAGATCAGCTCAGTGCTTTGTGACCACCTAGAATGGTGGGATAGGGAGGGTGGGATGCAAGAGGGAGGAGATATGGGGATATATGTATAGTATAGCTGATTCATTTTGTTATACAGCAGAAACTAACACACCATTATAAAGTATTATACTCCAATAAAGATGTTAAAAATACTATTAAAATAAACAATAGTATTATTATAATATAGTAATAATCATATTTTAATAGTATTAAATACTATTAATAGTATTAAATACTATCTACTCTTCCATGTTAGTATGAAAATTGTGCAGAAAAGTAAATGTTGACTCTATGTATGAAGATGAGGCAGCTTCCTATACATTGCATGAACTCCTGGATTATACTGTTTCCTTAAACCAATCAAAATAATTAGAATTTCCACTCACCTCTGATAGAAAACTAATCCCAGAGATATAAGTCCTTTTTGTTTCTTCTCCTATCCTAGGGAAGAATTTCAGAGAACTTTATTTTTCATGATAAAGAAGCAAGCTTTAATTTTACAATGGAAAGGGGAGTGCTTAATAATAATTTAGGAATAAATAAAGAGAAATAGAATGAGAAGAGAGGGAGTGAGAGATAGAGAGGAAAGAGAAGAGAAAGGAAGAGGATGATGTAGAGTGTGAAGCCAGGAGAATGGCAAGAAGTTGGTCTGGTTATTTTTAATAGGGAGCACACTCTTTGGAGCTGGTTTGCAGATTGGAATCAAGAAAGAAACTAAAGGATAGAGAGGAGAGATATGTAGGAAGGACATGAAATAATCCTTGTTTATCCCTTGTATTTATGAGATAAGGGGGGAAAGAATTTAGGGTGAATGAATCTCAAATACCTTAGCCTAGTTTTAAGTTGGGATGCATAGAGAATAAGAAAAATAAACAATTTTGGTTAACCACAGAATTATAGTTCTTTTGGGAATGTAAGGTCCTGTGTTATGACAGGCAAACAGAGGTTCCCATTACTTTTTTTTTTCACTTCTGACAATAGTTTTGGAGACTCTATGGACTCTGGTTCTTGTTGTCTACATAATCATTTAAACTGCCTTCTCTGCCAACAGAAAGGCTGTAGCTATCTATTGTACCATATATGTCAGCCTTTTTGTTCTGATCATGTTAATGCCTGTTCTATGTTTGTCAAAAATTTTAGAGAAAAATATAAACAAAACGTTGTTAAACCAGTCATCAGAAAAATTTAGTCAAGCACTTTCTAAGCAGTTGTTTTGAAAACTATTGTTTCAGTAGTTAGAAATATAAATTATTTATGACATCTGGGCAAGCATGGAAGGACTTTAGGGGGAAAGGGCTTGTGGGTAAAAGCTTGTGCCTTTTTAATAGAAAGGAAAAAGTGGTTTTAGAGGAAAAACTAGCTCTGAAGTTTTCATATTGTTAAAAGACCACAGCTAGGGCAGCATTTATGTCTCCATACTCTGTGAATTTGTTTTACATAATTTCACAGTCCATCAGAAATGAGAGTCAGGTTCAAGAGACATTTATATAATGCTGAAATGGAAGATACAACAATATGCACAGTTCAGATATGTATACATTCTGCACAGCTGACTTAACACTGATCTTTTAGATCAGGGGTTCTCAAAGTTGAGTCTGTGAAAGACTGGGGGTACCCAAGACCCTCTCCAGGGGGAGAGCAGAATCAAAACTACTCTTTTAGTAATTTTAAAGATGATATTTACCTTTTTCACTGTGTTGACAGTGGCACCAATGGTGCAAAAACAATAGTGAATGTAACTGGCCATGCCTTAATATGAATAAATCCAGCAGCAGTATCCTGTAGAAGTCATTGTATATTCACTGCCACATATTTTTAGGAAAAGCAAAAGACATTTTATTTAAAAGTGCCCTTAAATAAGTAGTTAAAGTACTAATTTTATTAAGTCTCAACTCGAGTATATAGCTTTTTACTATTCTGTGTGTGAAAATACAAAGTGTGGCTTTGTAGAATACAAAGCCTTCTACATACCAAGCACTATAATTGTCTCAAGCAAAACCACATGAGTGTTATTGCGTTAGTTGTAAACTGAACTAACCACTTTAAAAAGAATGGAATGTCATTTTTGAAAGACATTGAAAAACAACTGGCTATTCAGACTTGGCTATTGAGTAGAAGTTTTCTTGAAAATGAACTATGTGAGCCTGTCATTTCAAGGCAGTCAATTTACAACATTTTTTCCATTGTTCAAAGTTGAGTTTTCAATCAAAAATTAAAATTTTGAAAAACTTGTATCTACTCCCTTAAGGTGAACATCTTCTCAATACTTAATTTTCTGATAAGATGGATGGTGACATTAATCAATGAATTTATCAACATTTGGAAAATCTGCAAAGCTCAATCAATTTATATTTTCCAAATGACTAAAGCACAATGTTATAAAATTAAGCACAAATGAAAGTCATTCAAAAAACCAAGATATATAAAAGAATTTAATGTAACAGTGTGCAAAACTTATTGCTATGGTTTCATAATCCACATTGCAACCAACTTATGAGAAATAATTTGTTGAGTTTTGGTATACTATCAAAAAAAAATCTACAACTGTAATGAAAAGGCTATTAAAACAGTCCTTCCTTATCTAATTCATATTTATTTACCCTCACACATATTTGAAGTGAAGCTGGCTTTTGTTCATATACCTCATCAAAGAGACATATCCTACATCCCGATTATAGAAGCAGATAGGAGAACCCAGGCATCTTCTATAGACAGAGAGTAAATATACTTACAAAAATGTAAAACAATGCCATTCTTATCATTAAATTTTTCTTGCTATATAAAATACACTTACTCTCTACACAAAACAAGGTACTTATGTTATATAATGGCTTGTTATTTTTAAATGAATAAATAAAAATTTCTTAGTCTTAATTTTTATTACAGTAGGTATCAATATTAACAGAAGCTCTTTAGGGTCCTCAATACTTTTTTTAAGAATGTAAAAAGTATCTAGACACCAAAATATTTAAGAAATACTGTTCTAGATCAGGTAAGGCATTTTGATGGAAAGGAAAGTGCACAGGCTTCAGAATCAGGAAAACCTTGAGGCAAATGCAAACCCTATCACTTATTTGTGTTGTCCTTGGATGTTTAACTTTACAGAACATCATTTTCCTTAGTTGGAAAGAGAGTTTTAAAGTATTTCCTTTATGTAGTTTTTATAAAAAGTAGACATAGTTTAAATAATGTATATAGCACACATCTAGTACCTAGGACTGTCCCTAGTAGATCTTCAATGACTTTTTAATACTTAAATTTTTTCTAGATTTCTGGCTAAATATAGATAGAGTTATTGGCATCAAATAGTTGTAAAAAGACAATAAACTACTTTTTATTTTTTTATATTCTCAAATCATAATCTTATCAATAGGACTGGGAATGCAGAAATAGCTTTTGACAATGAGACACTGACAGAAAAAAATAGGATAAGTATGTAGGTGAAGAAGTTCACTGGACCCAGGTATATTAATTATATACAGGAATTTAGTAGTGAAAATTAAAACGAATTTCTTATGATGAGTACTAATTTAGCAACTCTAGTTTATTAGGTTATTTTGTTGTGGAAATTTATGTGGCTGAAGTATAAAATCAATTGAAATACCTCACTCCCCAAATTATATTCAACTGGTGCTTTGAATCTTTAGAGTCTGAAGAGAAGTTTCTTCCCCATGACTTAGTATTTTAAAAGACACAAAAAAATCAGTAAGCAATTAAATCATTTTGTTTTGCAAATCTTCTAACCACATGCTCCCTCTTTCCATTCTTGAGACAAAGTCCTCAGTATTCCTGCATCAGAACCATCACACTCCCCCTTCCCCACAGTCAACACACAGATGCTCTTCTCCTCCATGGAATTTACTTGAGCTGTACTCCCCCTCCTCCATTGTTCCCAAACCACAATCCGGTCATGATGCCACTCTGTTCAACACGCTGTCACTCACACCCAGCAATGAAGTCACACTCTTGTTCCACAAGTTCCACTCTTTCAAATGCTGGACTATTTCTTTCTTCTGAAATCCATCATATACCATTCCTTCTATTTGAATGTTCTTCTTCCCAGTCCTCAATTCGACAAGATGAAGCTCAAACACCTTATCTTCTTGAATTATCTTCTGTGCTGTCCATCTTTCCATGAAAATCAAATATAAACTTGGTGTTCTCTAGTCTCTCATTATACTACATATGAACAATTTCTAGAGCACACATCTTCCTATCATATGATTACTATTTGAAAAACTTAGGAGAGATCTTCAAGATGGTGGAGAGTAAGATGTGGAGATCACCTTCCTCCCCACAAATACATCAAAAATACATCAACATGTGGAACAACTCCTAGAGAACACATACTGAATGCTGGCAGAAGACCTCAGACTTCCCCAAAGACAAAAAACTCCCCACATACTTGGGTAGGGAAAAAGAAAAAAGAAAAAAAACAGAAGCAAAAGAAAAGGGAGAAGACCTGCACCTCTGAGAGGGAACTGTGAAGGAGGAAATGTTTCCACACACTAGGAAGCTGCTTCACTGGTGGAGATGGTGGGTGGGTGAGGGGGAAGCTTCAGAGCCATGGAGGAGAGCACAGCAATAGGGATGCAGAGGGCTAAACAGACAGATTCCCACAAAGAGGATCAGTGTTGACCAGCGCCCACCAGCCTGAGAAGCTTCTCTGCTCACCTGCCAGGGCAGGTGGGGGCTGGGAGCTGAGGCTCCAGTTTCAGAGGTTAGATCACAGGGAGAGGACTGAGGTTGGCTGCGTGAACACAGCCTGAAGGGGACTAGTGAGCCATAGCTAGCTGGGAGGGAGTCTGGGAAAAAGTCTGGAACTACCTAAGAGGCAAGAGACAATTGTTTCAGGATGCACAAGGAGAGGGGATTCAGAGCACCACCTAAGCAAGCTCTAGAGACAGGCGTGAGCCGTGGCTATCAGCATGGACAACAAGGATGGGCATGAATCACTAAGGCTGCTGATTCAGCCACAAGGAAGCCTGTGTGCAAGCACAGGTTACTATCAACACCTCCACTCCTGGGAGCCTGTGCAGCCTGTCAATGCCAGTATCCCATGATCCAGAGACAACTTCACTGGGAGAACACACAGCACACCTCAGGCTGGTGCAGTGTCATGATGGCCTCTGCCACCACAAGCTTGCTCCACATTCTGTACCCCTACCTCCCACAGCTTGAGTGAGCCAGAGCCCTCTAATCAGTTGCTACTTTAACCCTGTCCTGTCTCAGTGGGAACAGACACCGTCAGGTGACCTACAAGCAGAGGTGGTGCCAAATCCAAAGCTGAACCCCAGGAGCTGTGCAAACAAAGAAGAGAAAGGGAAATTTCTCCCAGCTGCCTCAGGAGGAGTGGATTAAATCTCCACAATCAACGTGATGTACACTGCATATCTGGAATACCTGAATAGACAACAAATCACCCAAAAAATGAGGTGATGGACCTTGGAAGCAACTGTAGACATGGGGTTTGCTTTCTGCATCTAATTTGTTTCTGGTTTTATGTTTATTTTATTTTAGTATTTAGAGCTTATTATCATTGATAGATTTGTTTTTAGATTTAGTTGCTCTTCCTTTTTTCTTAACATGTATATTTTTTTTCCTTTTTCACTTTTTGTGAGTGTGTATGTGTATGCTTCTTTGTGTGATTGTGTTTGTACAGATTTGCTTTTAACATTTGTCCTAGGGTTCTGTCTATCCTTTTTTCTTTTTATTTATTTTTCTTTTAGTATAATTTTTAGTGCTTCTTATCATTGGTGTATTTGTTTTTTGGCTTGATTGCCCTCTTCTTTCTTTCTTTCTTTCTTTCTTTCTTTCTTTCTTTCTTTCTTTCTTTCTTTCTTTCTTTCTTTCTTTCTTTCTTTCTTTCATCACTTTTTAATTTTTTAATTTTAATAATTTTAAAAAGTCTTTATTTTAATAACTTTTATTTTATTTATTTATTTCTCCCTTTTCTTCTGAGCCATTTGGCTTTCAGGGTCTTGTTGCTCTGGCTGGGTGTCAGGCTTGTGTCTCAGTGATGGGATAGCCAAGTTCAGGACATTGGTCAACCAGAGACCTCCAAGCTCCACACAATATCAAATGGTGAAAACTCTCCCAGAGATCTCAACCTCAACACTAAGACCCAGCTCCAACCAACAACCAGCAAACTACACTGCTGGACACCCTATGCCAAACCTAGCAAGACAGGAACACAACCCCACCCATTAGCAAAGAGAATGCCTAAAATAATAATGAGGTCACAGACACCCCAAAACACACCACCGAACAGAGTCCTGCCCACCAGAAAGATAGGCTCCAGCCTCATCCACCACAACATAGGCACCAGTCCCCTCCACCAGGAAGCCAACATAACCCACTGAAACACCTTAGCCACTGGGGGCAGGCAACAGAAACAACAGGAACTATAAACCTGAAGCCTGTGAAAAGGAGACCCCCAAAACAGGAAGTTAAGCAAAATGAGAAGACAGAGAAACACACAATGGATGAAGAAGCAGAGAAAAACTCTTCAGACCAAACAAATGAAGAGGAAATAAGCAGTCTACTAGAAAAAGAATTCAGAGTAATGCTAGTAAAAATTATCCAAAATCTTGGAAATAGAATGGAGTAAATAAAAGAAAAGTTTAACAAGGACTTAGAAGAACTAAAGAGCAAACAAACAATGATGAACAACATAACAAATAAATTAAAATTTCTCTAGAAGGAATCAATAGTAGAATAACGGAGGCAGAAGAATGGATAAGTGACATGGAAGATAAAATAGTGGGAATAACTACAGCAGAGCAGAATAAGGAGAAAAAAATGAAAATAACTGAGGACAGTCTCAGAGACCTCTGGGACAACATTAAAAGCAGCAACATTCAAATTATAACAGTCCCAGAAGAAGAAGAGAAAAGGAAAGGGAATGAGAAAATATTTGAGGAGACTATAGTTGAAAACTTCCCTAATATGAAAAGGAAATTGTCAATCAAGCCCAGGAAGCACAGAGAGTCCCATACAGGAAAAATCCAAGGAGAAACATGCCAAGACACATATTAATGAAACTACCAAAAATTAAATACAAAAAAAAAAAAAATTCAAAAGAGCAAAGGAAAAAAAAATAATAACATACAAGGGAATCCCCATCAGTTTAACAGCTGATTTTTCAGCAGAAACTCTGGAAGCCAGAAGGGAGGGGCAGGACATATTTAAAGTGATGAAAGGGAAAAACCTACAACCAAGATTACTCAATCCAGCAAGGATTTCATTCAGATTTGATGGAGAAATTAAAAATTTACAGGAAAGCAAACACTAAGAGAATTCAGCACCATCAAAGCAGTTTTACCACAAATGGTAAAGAAACTACTCTAGGCAGAAACACAAGAGAAGGAAAAGAACTACAATAACAAACACAAAACAATTAAGAAAATGGTAATAGGAACATACATATCAATAACTACCTTAATTGTAAATGGATTAAATCCTCCCCCAAAAAAACATAGACTGGCTGAACAAATACAAAAACAAGACCTGTACATATGCTGCCTACAAGAGACCCACTTCAGACCTAGGGACACATACAGACTGAAAGTGAGGGGATAGAAAAAGACATTCCATGGAAATGGGAATCAAAAGAAAGCTGGAGTAGAAATTGTCATATCAGAAAAAACAGACTTTAAAATGAAGACTTTTACAAGAGGCAAAGAGGACACTACATAATGATCAAGGGATCAATCCAAGAAGAAGATATAACAATTGCAAATATTTATGCACCCAACATAGGAACACCTCAAAACATAAGGCAAATGCTAGCAGCCATAAAATGGGAAATCGACAATAACAAAATAATAGTAGGGGAATTTAACACCCCACTTTCACCAAGGGACAGATCATCCAAAATGAAAATAAAAAAGGAAACACAAGCTTTAAATGATACACTAAACAACATGGAGTTAATTGATATTTATAGGACATTCCATCCAAAAACAACAAAATACACTTTCTTCTCAAGTGCTCATGGAATATTCTCCAAAATAGATCATATCTTGGGTCACAACTCAAGCCTTGGTAATTTTACGAAAATGTAAATGATATCAAGTATCTTTTCTTACCACAATGCTGTGAGACTAGATATCAACTACAGGAAAAAATCTGTAAAAAAAACCCCAAACACATAGAGGTTAAACAATACACTACTAAATAAACAAGAGATTGCTGAAGAAATAAAAGAGGACATCAAAAAATACCTAGAACCAAATGACAAAAAAAAATGATGATCCAAAATTTATGAGTTTCAGCAAAAGCTGATCTAAGAGGGAAGTTTACAGCAATACAATCCTCCCTCAAGAAACAAGAAATATCTCAAATAAACAACCTAAACTTACACCTAAGGCAATTAGAGAATGAAGAACTACAACAACAACAACAAAAAAACAAAGTTAGCAGAAGGAAATAAATCTTAAAATCAGATCAGAAATAAATAAAAAATAAATGAAGGAAACAAGAGCAAAGATCAATGAAATTAAAAGCTGGTTCTTTCAGAAGATAAACAAAATTGATAAACCATCAGCCAGACTCATCAACAAAAATGGGAGAAGACTCAAATCAATAGAATTAGAAATGAAAAAGGAGGAGTAACAACTGACATTGCAGAAATACAAAGGATCCTGAGAGATTACTACAAGCAACTCTATGCCAATAAATTGGACAACCTGGAAGATATGGACAAATTCTTAGACAAGCACAACCTTCTGAGACTGGACCAAGAAGAAATAGAAAATATAACAGACCAATCATAAGCACTGAAATTGAGACTGTGATTAGAAATCTTCCAACAAGCCAAAGCCCAAGACCAGATGGCTTCACAGAAAAATTCTATCAAATATGTAGAGAAAAGCTAACACCTATCCTTCTCAAACTCTTCCAAAGTATATCAGAGGTAGGAACACTCCCAAACTCATTCTACAAGGCCAGCATCACACTGATACCAAAATAAGACAAAGATGTCACAAAGAAGGAAAACTACAGGCCAATATCACTGATGAATATAAATGCAAAAATTCTCAACAAAATACTAGCAAACAGAATCCAGCAGCACAATAAAGTTCATACACCATGATCAAGTGGGATTTCTCCAAGTAATGTGAGGATTCATCAATATACACCAATGAATCAGTGTGATAAACTATATTAATATATTGAAAAAGAAAAACAATATTATCATCTCAATAGATGCAGAAAAACATTTCAACAAATTCAGCAGCCACTTATGAGAAAAACCCTCCAGAAAGTAGTCATGGAGGGAACTTACCTCAACATAATAAAGGCCATATATGACAAACCCACAGTAAACATCGTTCTCAGTGGTGAAAAACTGAAATGATTTCCTTTAACATCAGGAACAAGACAAGATTGTCCACTCTCACCACTATTATTCAACATAGCTTTGGAAGTTTTAGCCACAGCAATCAGAGAAGAAAAAGAAACTTAAAAATACAAATTGGAAAAGGAGAAGTAAAGCTGTCTCCGTTTGCAGATGACATGATACTATACATACAGAATCCTAAAGATGGCACCAGAAAACTACTAGAGCTAATCAATTAATTTGTTAAATCTGCAGGATACAAAATTAATGCAAATAAATGTCTTGCATTCCTACACAGTAATGATGAATAATCTGAAAGGGAAATTAAGGAAACACTTCCATTTACCACTGGAACAAAAAGAATAAAATACCTTGGAAAAAAAACTATTTAAGTAGGCAAAATACCTGTATGCATAAAAGTATAAGACACTGATAAAAGAAATTAAAGATGATACAAATAGATGCAGAGATATACCATGTTCTTTGACTGGAAGAATCAACATTGTGAAAATGACTCTACTACCCAAAGCAATCTACAGATTCAATGCAATCCTTATCAAACTACCAATGGATTTTTTCATAGAACTAGAACAAAAAATTTCACCATTTGTATGGAAACACAAAAGACCCTGAATAGCCGAGGCAATCTTGAGAAAGAAAACCTGAGCTGGAGGAATCAGGCTTCCGGACTTCAGACTATACTACAAAGCTACAGTAATCAGGATAGTATGGCACTGGCACAAAAACAGAAATATAGATATAGATCAATGGAACAGGATAGAAAGGCCAGAGATATATCCATGCACATATGGTCACCTTATCTTTGATAAAGGAGACAAGAATATACAATGGAGAAAAGACAGCATCTTCAGTAAGTGGTGCTGGAAAAACTGGACAGCTACATGTTAAAGTATTAAATTAGAACACTCCCTAACACCATACACAAAAATAAACTCAAAATGAATTAAATAACTAAATGTAAGGCCACACACTATAAAACTCTTAGAGGAAAACATAGGCAGAATACTCTATGTCATCAATCACAGAAGATCCTTTTTGACCCACCTTCTAGAGAAATGGAAATTAAAAAATAAATAAACAAATGGGACCTACTGAAAGTTAAAATCTTTTGCACAGCAATGGAAAACATAAAAAAAGATGAAAAGACAACCCTTTGAATGGGAGAAAATATTTCCTGATGAAGGAACTGACAAAGATTATTCTCCAAAATTTACAAGCAGCTCATGCAGCTCATTACCAGAAAAAACAAACAACCCATTCCAAAAATGGGCAGAAGACCTAAATAGACATTTCTCCAAAGAAGACAAACAGATAGCCAACAAACACATGAAAGGATGCTCAACATCACTAATCATTAGAGAAATGTAAATCAAAACTATGATGAGGTATCACCTCACACCAGTCAGAATGGCCATCAACAAAATGTCTACAAACAACAAGTGCTGGAGAGTGTGTGGAGAAAAGGGAACCCTCTTACACTGTTGGTGGGAATGTAAATTGATACAGCCACTATGGAGGACAGTATGGAGGTTCCTTAACAATCAAAAATAGAACTACCATACAATACAGCAATCCCACTACTGAGCATATACTCTGAGAAAACCATAATTCAAAATGAGTCATGTACCACAATGTTCATTGCAGCTCTATTTATAATAGCCAGGACATGGACGCAACCTATATGTTCATCAACAGATGAATGGATAAAGAAGATGTTGCACATATATACAATGGAATATTACTCAGCCATAAAAAGAAACGAAAGTGAGTTTTTTGTAGTGAGGTGGATGGACCTAGAGACTGTCATACAGAGTGAAGTAAGTCAGAAAGAGAAAAACAAATACTGTATGCTAACACATATATATGGAATCTTAAAAAGAAATGTTTCTTAAGAACATAGGGGCAGGACAGAAATAAAGATGTAGACATAGAGAATGGACTTGAGGACACAGGGAGGGGGAATGGTAAGCTGGGACTAAGCGAGAGTGTGTCATGGACATCTATACATTACCAAATGTAAAATAGATAGCTAGTGGGAAGAAGCCACATAGCACAGGGAAACTAGCTCAGTTCTTTGTGATGACCTAGAGGGGTAGGAGGGAGGGAAGAGATATAGATACATCTCCTAATCTATGGTGTCCCAGTTTAAACTACCACCATCACTTTCCTTTACTAATGCCAATAACCTCCTAATTGGTCTCCATGAATTCATTTTAGCTCCATTTAATCCATTTCCTACTTAGCAGCCACAGTGATCTTCTCAAATTATAATCAAATCATTAACCTGCTCAAAACACTTAAGCCTTTTCCCATTTCACTTATAATAAAACCCAAATTTCTTATCATGGTCTGACCAGCCATGCATGATCTGACCTCTATTTCTTCAACTTATCATCAGCTACTCTTCCTTGTTCCATCTATGCTGCAACCATGCTGAACTTCTTTCAGTTTTCTGAATTCCCCTTCCTCTTTCTTTTGCAAGGAAGAAAGAAAAATATGTACTACACTTTCTGCTGAAACACTTTTTATCTTGTTCTTCACATAGGTACTTATTTTTACTCATTCTTAATGTCTGAGTGTGTATGTTAGGTCTTCAGAAAGGCCACTCTTGGTCTTTCAGCCCTTCACTTCTTTCTTTCATTGTACTTATTAAATTTATAATTAAAAATTATTTCAGCTTATTTGCATTTTTCTATCTTTCCCACTGGAATGTGAGCTCCATAAGGTTGGAAAACACGAATATTTTGTTCTCTGTTGCATTACTATCACCCAGTAGAAGGCCTAACACGGGGTTCAATAAATATTTGTTGAGCAAAGAGATTAAAATTCAGATGGTATCATTTGGCACATTTTAACCTTTTGTCAATAAGGTCAAGGTTTCTTAAGGGATATTAATAAAAATGAACAAACAACATTTGTAAGTTCTCAACATTCTGAATTTATGAAATTAAAAATTGTCTCTCCAAAGAAATGTTAGGACTCTTTAGAATAAATTAAGATGACTCTCCAAAAATGTGGGTAGTCTTAATAAAGTGTAATGTAACTTTAAGAAGAAATCTACTGGAGCTTCCCTGGTGGCACAGTGGTTGAGAATCCACCTGCCGATGCAGGGGACACGGGTTCGTGCCCTGGTCCGGGAAGATCCCACATGCCGCAGAGCGGCTGGGCCCATGAGCCATGGCTGCTGAGCCTGTGCGTCCGGAGCCTGTGCTCCGCAACGGGAGAGAGGCCACAACAGTGAGAGGCCCGTGTAACGCACAAAAAAAAAAAAAAAGAAGAAATCTACTGATGATGTGTGAAATATAAATGAGAGTGACTTTCCAGAATTAAAGCTAATATGTAAATTTTGAATTGTGCTCTATAGGAACATAAGGCAAATTTCATCTGCATTTCAAAGAATGTTCCTCAATTTCCACATTTACTTCCATTCTTTTATATGCACTACATACTTATTTCACTTCTTATAATATATTGTTTATTTTTTAAATGTTAAAAGTCTTAATAGTGCTATATTCATCAAAAGAATGGGAACCTATTTGACTTTAGTTTTCATTGACCTTGAAATTCTCCATATCTTTCTGCCATTCCTTACTTTTTTTCTTTCTTCTTTACTTTCATCCTTTCTTCCTATTTCCATTCTGGAAATTCTTCATCCTGTTTATATTTTCTATGTGCCATATCTGTTTAAAGAGAATGGTGGGCACCTTGGTGGATACTGGATTGAAGGAGAATTAAGAAGTTGCCAAGCATTATTATAATACATACTATCAGAGGACTCCATTTATTCTCCCCAAAGGACCTCCTTTAGATATTTCAATATCCTTCACACAATTCATTTTCTTTTCTTGCCTTTTCTCTGATTCACACGTCCCTAGATCCTTTGTATCATGATCTCTCTAAATTCATAGAATTATTTTTACCACCTGAGTCCTCCTGGATCATGTATTTTGTGCATTCCATTTGGAAAATCTGATCCAGGGTCCTTCAATTAATCAGTTGTTCCTATAGCTACTTAGGTTAGGTACCACCTTAGAGCATTTTAGCTTCAGCCATGTCCAGAATCCTGACCTCATTGTTCCTCTCTAGTAATAGCTGCAGCAAAAAGTACTGCATAAGCGCAGACTGACTTCATTCAAACTCTCAACCCACATTTATGATTATGACCTTGACTGAACCTGTGGGCTTCAGCTTCAGTGAGGAATGAGATGATGGAGTCATACTTGGCTCCCAAAAGTCTCAAGTCTGCATGTGTTGTATATCCTCTTGTGAATGAGTGTTTGATCAATAGAATTTAGTAACCTGAGGGTCAATTCTCCTTCCTCCAACCTAAGGACTTACTGACTTGGAATCATGTAACAGTTATCTGGGCCTTGGAAAACTATCCTGCAAAATGGAATGTTTTGATGCTTTGCTTGATAAAAAGCAGATCAGCCATGTCAGTCACTGCATACTGGCTCTCTCCTTCCCTCATCATTTCCCCTTTTCCTCTTCCTGTTTCTTTGGAATTTTTCTCACTCATAATGAAATAACACAATTGATTCATTAATTTTTGTATCAAATTCTACTACCTGGGGAGCTCAGTTAAGACAGAGATTCCTTCTATCGGTACATCCAGGATCTCATATTTATTCACTAAGAACCTTCTCCAACAGCTCTGCTTGTGGTCTATGAAAATGTGGCAAGAGACACAAAGCTCAAATGTCAAAATGATGGTTCCATCATCAACAGTGTAACCAAGGAAATGTTCTTGATCAAGTATTTTATCCTTTTAGTAGATGTGAATATTATGCCAAAAGCTGAATGAGGACCTTCAAAGGTAGGCTGTAAATCACCCATGGAATTCTTGTTACAGAGAGTGTGTTCTATGTGTTATAATATCTATTTGATGCCTTCTTTTATAAAATCTTCTTAGACTATCCTTACCTATACCAAATAATCTCTCTCTTCTGAAGACTTTGTTAGTCCCAAGTTCAACTGTAGGAAGAATTTATACAGTAAAAACTACATTAAAAATAAATACAGTTAATAATTAATTCATTCAATACGTTTTTTTTTTCTTATTATTATATATCAGGCAGTATTCTAGACATTGAGAATGTAGGGTTGATTGAAATAATCACAGTTTGTATTCTCACTGAAACTGTAGTCTAGTGAAAAGAAGGGTGCTGTACTCCAAAACAAACAAACAAACAAAAAAAACCTTAAGATCTTCTCAGGTTTAAAGTCCTTACTTCACAGCATACTTTCTTGCTTTCTTCTCCAGTTGAATCTGATGCAGATATTACAAACATATATTTTGCTGGATTATTTAAAAAATAAAACAAAGAAGCCAAGCAGATCACCATATCTAGAAACATTTGTACAATCCTCAGGGAGAAATGGAATTTTGTCTGATCCATCACACATTTGGGAAGAGAAAATGAGATTGAATTTATAATTTTTTTGTACCAAAGGACTAGTTTAAAAATAAAAGTGGATTATAATATGGTATGATACCATGGAGATTGGGACAAAAGGTAAATGTAGTTTAGAACATTTGTACCTATTACCTGATGAAAGGGAGCTCCAAACATCACCAGACAACTTTCTATACCTAGACATTGAATGAAAGTTTTGCTTCTATGAAGCTTTCCATTAATTCAAACCTTCAAATGCATTAAGTTACATTTCATTCACAAATTGGGTAAGATGTTTAACTAAGGAGATGGCGTCTGAGACACTCCAGGTTGTTAGACTTGTCACAGTCAATATAAGCCAGACCTCTCTCACATGTGCTAGAATACCCTACTCATAAAATATGGAAAATCTTCTACCCACACATACCTCCTGATGAGGATTTTCATGGTGAAATTCAACCACAGTAAAGACACAGATAGCTAATAACACTTATTCAAAATTAAAATATTGGTGTCAGGGAAAGAACACAAGCATAGCACATATTTCCCAGGTATTTCTAATCACTTACTATACTCACATCTATCCCCTTGAACCAAAGACTTTCCTTTGTCATAATATAATTGATGTAATTTTTATAATATTATGAAAATGAGAAAGCTGATAAATTAAGCTATTAAAAAACTCATCTCACCTTATCATTTTATTTAGTGAAATTAATGCATTTCAAAAATTTATATAGCCTTTGAAAGTCCTTAAAATACAAAATGTTTAATATAGTTCTTTCCCCACAAAACAGTGATACTTAAATATTTTTATGTAAAAAATAAGGTAACTGATAAGTGAAACAAAATGGGGACCAACAGACATTATCACTTTAATCATAAATTATTAAAATAATGAACAATATTTAGAAAACTGGTATTTTTTATCTACAAGTTGTGATGTTGTGTTTATGAGTGCACATTTAATCTTAGAAATGTAACCTCAAGTGCTAGGATAGAGAATCAGATTAACTCTATGGATTGCAAATATGAGCTTAGAATGGGGATAAAAATGAACCTCTTTTTGGTTTGAGATCATCAATAAATGTGATTTACAATAAATGCATTGAATGATTATTAGTTTCAGGGGGTAACATTAAAGTAGAAAAGTATCATCTAACTTGAAGTAATCAGAAATGTAAATTTAGGAAAAGAGTGAGCCACTGGTCTATCCAGAATTAGAGCTCAGTAGATAAAAGTTCAGCATGTCTTTGAATCTATACAAAATTGAACTCTGGCTTAGATTAAAATTAAGTTTATATTTTTCATACCAAACATACTACAAGGTACAGAGAGGTCACTGTACTTTGAAAAATGAAAACAAGCTGAGTTTCTTGGGATTGCTACAAAGATCAACATGCAGAATCCACCTTTCCCTACTCCAATCTGTCAGATACAGATGAGCATGGGCTCCCAGGATACACAATGCAAAAGTGTGCTTAATGCTTAAGCATACATGCCACTAACTGTAGTCTTCTGAGAAATTGAAAAAGAAAAAAAAAAAGGATTGTTTTTAGAATTATCTATTGTTATGTAGGAAAATTAGACATCTGTGTCCAAAGGAAAGAATCATTCAGTCAATAGGTTATTGAACCAAATGTAAGAAATGGAAATAAAAGAGATTTGGAGCTATGGCAATAGTACAAATATAAATAAAGAAGTAAGAGATGGGTCAAACATACTAAGATGATGAGTTCATCAAGCCCTTAACTTTAGACAAGGATCGAGAAGGATAAGTGACTTCCAATTTAGGAATAAACTTTGAGAGCAAATGTAAAACTAGGATTCCTATTACTATTCCAATAAAAGACTCAGATTACAAACACTGGATCTGACATAGAGAAAGATGAGTTACCTAAATAATTTATTCCATTATTTAGAAGAGTAAGATACATTTATTAAGCCAATATTTATTAAGCACTTACTATGTCCTAGGTAGTCTTCTAGGTAACTGAAGACCTGTATATTGAAAACTATAAAACACTGATGAAAGAAATTGAAGACACAAAGAAATGAAAAGATATTCTGTGTTCATGGATTGGAAGAACGAATATTGTCAAAATGTTTGTACAACTCAAAGTGATCTATAGAGTCAATGTAATCTCTATCACAATTCCAGTGTTATTTCTTACAGAAATAGGAAACAATCTAAAAATCTACATATGGAACCTCAAAAGAGCCCAGATAGCCAAAGTAATCCTGAGAAAGAAGAATGAATCTGGAGGCATCACACTTCCTGATTGCAAAACTTTTACAAAACTTCAGTAATCAGAACAGTAGAATATGGGAATAAACACAAACCTGTGCATATATGTTTAACTAATTTTTGACAAAAAAATCAAAAATATATAATGGTGAAAGAATGTTTTTTTTCAATAAATGGTGCTGGGAAAACTGGATATTTATATGCATAATAACTGAATCCCTACCTTACAACATACACAAAAATAAACTCAAAATGGATTAAAAGTTTGACTCCGAGACCTGAAACTATAAGTCTCCTAGAAGAAAACATAGGAAAGAAAGTCCTTGACAATGGATTGGTCTTGACAATGCTTTTTTCTTTTCTTTTTTTTTTTTTTGTATTTGACACTAAAAGGCAAGGCAACAAAAACAAGAGGAACAAGTAGAACCACATCAAATTTAAAAGCTTCAGAACAGCGAAGAAAACCATCAAGAAAACACAATTTATAGAATGGGAGAAAATATTTGCAGATCACATAGCTGATGAGGGGTTAATATTCAAAATATACCAGAAATTCATCTTGAAGAAATTCAATAACAACAACAAGAAAAATAACCCAAGTAAAAATGGGCAAAGGACTTGAATCCATGTTTTACAAAGAAGATATAGAAATGGTCAACAGGTACATAAGACAATATTCAACATCACTAATCATCAGGGAAATGCAAATCTAAATCACAATGAGATATCACCTCTTACCTTTTAGAGTGTCTATTGTCAAAAAGACAAGAAATAACAAATGATAGCAAAGATGTGGAGAAAAGGAAACCCTGTACACTGTAGGTGGGGATGTAAACTGGTAAGTCGCTATGGAAAACAGTATGGAAATTAAATTAAGAAATTAAAAATAGAACTACTATATGATCCAGGAATACCACTCCTGTGTATACATACATAGGAAGTCACCATCTCAAATAGATATCTGTACTTCATGTTCATTGCAGGATTACTCACAATAGCCAAGGAATGGAAACCACATAAGTGTTTCCACTGACAGATAAATAGATAAAGAAAATGTGGTGTATACAAACAATTGAATATTGTTCAGCCTTACAAAAGGAAATCCTGCCATACAACAGTATGGACAAACATGGGAGGCAATATGCTAAGTTAAATAAGTCATACAGAAAAACAAATGCTGCACTGTATCACTGATGTTTGGAATTTAAAAACAGCAACATAAAAGTCTAAACAAAAACAGAGTAATATGGTGGTTGCCTGGGACTGTGTGGGTGAGAGGAATAAGAAGAGGTTGGTAAAAAAGGTACAAATTGCTTTCAGTTACAAGATCAATAAAGATTGATGTGTAACATGGTGCTATAGTTGATAATATATAGGTGATATAGTTGATACTGTTTTGTATAATTGAAATTTGCTAAAACTTAAATGTTCTCACCAAAAAAGAGAGAGAGAGAGAGAGAGAGAGAGAGAGAGAGAGAGAGAGAGAGAGAGAGAGAGAGACAAAAGAAGAAAATATGGAAAGTGATGTGTTCACTAATCAATGGTGGGAATACTTTCCCAAACTATACAAATCATCACATTGTATACTTTATATATACTACAATTTTATTTCTCAATAAAACTGAAAAAAATGAACACAATAAATATGTTACATAGTATATTAGAAGGTAAAGAATGTTAATGCTTCTAAAAAGTATACAGTGAGAGTTCACCTTAATTACTCCCTCCCTGTTAGCTACTGTTAACAGCTTTTATTTCTGAGACACAAAACAGGAACAGAGTTTCTAATTCCTTTCCTGGTCAATCACAGAACCATTGCACCTGGGTCTAAATCAAACTTGGAGGGCTTTGGGCAGCCCAACAGAATTACTTCACTCTTTTGGTGATCTCATTTTTATAATGTCTTCTTTACTAGTTTCTTCACTCCCTTATTCTAAACTTTTAAAATTTCTCCATACCCCAGGGACTCTTTGGTTCTACAATGTGCATTGGTGGGAGCTCAGTGGTGGTTAATTGAGGATGATGATGATGAGGAGGAGACAGGGCTGCTTACTGTCACTGCTGGGTCTTGGAGGAAAGGAAGGCCATGTGGCTGACAGGTTTAAGAAGACCAAGCACACAAGACTCAAACTGGCAGGACCTCAGTGACTTGCCTTCCTATCCAATATCTATTCGTGGCTGGAATAATTAAAACCCAAGAGAGAGCCAGCAGGATGGATAATAGGACTTGTTAACGACCCTCTTTGTATCAACAAATTCATATAGCAGTTCCTGAATTTTAAAAAGTGTTTGCAAATCAATTTGTTAGCTGATAAAAAGTGAATAGTAATTAGTTTAAAATAAAAAGGCCCATTTCCATGCTGGCTGGTGTGATGGGCTGGGGGAGGGATAATAGAATTTGTGAGGTCAAGCTCACTCAGGTAAATCTTCTATTAGACCACCTCAGCAAAGTTAATAAAGCTAATCTTACCAGAAGGACCAGATCAGAGCTCCAGATTTTACCACTAATGTTCAATTTGGGGCAAAAAGATTTTCTCTCCAATCTTTCTTATTTCCTATTCCATAGAGCAACACATTAGGTCACGAATACATCAGTGAAAATTTCTTTGTCCTATCCTTTTCCTTTACAATTAGAATGTCCCAAGAGTTCTACTTTGACACAGAAACAAGTTTCTAGGATGCTGTAGGGAAATGCAGCCAATAATAATGATAATAAGTATTACAAATGATTTAGTTTTTCTAATTAACCAAGTACTGTAATAATACCTAAATGGATGTTATCCTGTTAAAAGCTCACAATGACCTTTTAAGATATATGTTATGCCAATTTTAAAGGTTGATAAAAAATGAGGCGGAACTTGGTCAAATTTCTACAGGTAAGTAGTGTGAGAGTCAGGATTTGAACCCAAAGCAGACTGACTCCAAAGTTTGTGCTGCTTCTATATTATTGTGCTGTATCTTTGTAATAAAAAATGCTTGAATTCTGACTGAACTTATCTAGACTTAAGTAAAACTTAAGAACACATTCTGAATAATAACAGACCCTCATGGGGTTATATCATTTGAACGTTCATAAAAATGCTACAGAGATTCCTAAAGGGTGATTAGCCATGCACTCTGAAGGAAAATCCATATATATTTCATTTAACAATTATCTTAAAAATAAGTACATATCATAAATTGTGATTGTAGCACAAAAGGGTTGTTCCAATAAACCACTGGGATCTAGGAAACCAACAGTGGCTTCTAGGAAGAAAATGCTGTGCCTGGCAAAAAGTATTGTGTCCAGGAGATGTGGCAGTGACCAGAGGAATTTATGTTACTCAGCAATATCCATAGAGCTCAGAGAAGGAAGTTGGTACCCAGTCATCATGTGAGAGCATAGCAGAATTTGCAGTGGTCCCTCTGTGAGCCACATGGTACAGGGAAGCAATGGCAGCAGTGGTGGTGTGGACTTGAAGACAGAGAATAACTGAGTGGTAGTTGAGAGGTAGTTTGTGAGCACATGTGAATACTGTGGTAGCTTCCAGAAGTGCCTAGAGTGGCATTTTTCAAGAATTCAAGGTTCTGACTTCTTAGTAGGTATGGTGGAGAGCCACTGAAAACCTGATACCACTAACATTATTTCATTTGTCATCACAGTCTAGTGAGACCAGGAAAAGACAGATTGCCTATAATTTACACAGTCAATGTCATCAGATTCTTATATCCATGTACAAAAGGCAGGACCAATCAGGAGATTAGGGCAATTAGTTACCCTCCACACTGTTAAATATTACCACTTTCATTCTCCTTTTATGGTGTTTTTATTTCTGATCACTCAATTTTGCTCTAAGCTTTTTCTTTTAAAGATATATCATTTTCAATTACTCTGTGATCAGCTGCTCCTGGCTGTGGTGATTTGAATATTTCAGCTCTGATTAATTTATAATATAATGTTCATCAAGGGGGAGCATTATTGTCAAGTTTATAGAGAGAAGAACAATACTCCCCATATATACCTCCATTTTGGTTTCTCCTCCATGAAGGAAAATATATCTGACATCATCTGAGGGCCACTGGAGAGTCTGCGCTCAGTTCCTCAGACCCCTCATAGGGATTTCTCCCTTAGATAAAATTTGCAATGTGAAATAAGTTCATTCATTCATATGCCTCCTTGCCATTGGGGCAGAGAATTATCCTCTCCTGTCCTTCCTTCTAAAATTTCCATGGGGTGAAAGAGTTGCTTGGTTTTCCAAAATATGAAAATACCCATACTGTGAATGATAGCTTGACTTTTAAGTGTTATTGACGAGAAGGTGGCTTATATTTATTTTACTTGACAGTTCTGTTTCTGGATCTTTTATTTCAAATTGGTCAATTGGAATGACTGAACCACAAATCAGCTTGCTTACTGTTAGGGAACACTGTTTTGTTTTGTTGTTGTTTTTTTTTGTTGTTGTTGTTTTGCTGCACTGGTTCTTTGTTGCTGTGTGCAGCTTTCTCTAGTTGTGGCAAGCAGGGGCTACTCTTCATTGGGATGTGTGGGCTTCTCATTGTGGTGGCTTCTCTTGTTGAGGAGCAGGGGGTCTAGGTGCATGGGCTTCAGTAGTTGTGGTGCATGGGCTTAGTTGCTCTGTGGCATGTGAGATCTTCTCGGACTAGAGCTTGAACCTGTGTCCAAAGTCCTGCATTGGCAGGAGGATTCTTAACCACTGCACCACCAGGGAAGCCCAGGGAACAGTAAGATTATCTCAAAGTACTCAGTGCAGTGGTAGTCACATGATAGTTTTGAAGTAAATGCCTATTGATGAGCTGACTGGGAAAATGACCCTAAAAGAATCCCTGCTGACATGACTTCTTGGTATAACAAGGACAGCATAATAATATTTTATATTCATGGAGCACTTTAAAGTAAAACACCTTCTTAATTATTCACAATTGTGTGTGATATAATAGGACAAGTATCATTAGTCCAATTTCATGGAAAAAGAGAAAAGAATCTAAATTTTACCCAGTATGACAACAGAAACAACACTAGCTTTTTGTCCAACACAATGCATGATGTATAGAGTTTGGTTAATTTCAGTTTAAAAAATATACATTTTCCTTTTATAGACCTTCCTGGTTTGAAAACAAGTTTTAAATCCTAAAAAAAATGGTAAATTCTGAAAAAAAAAAAAAATGGGAAGATTACCAGTGAAATCTCCAAAGAAACAGGTAAAAATATTTAATATAGATAATTATGCAAACAAGGTTTTCATATCCTAAGTTTTAATAAAATTAGGTTTAACAAAATCTTTAGGGACCAAGCCTTAAGGAGTTTATCAAGATGAGCATTCAACTGAGGAAAATTGAGCTTAAGGCTAAATTGATTTAAGGGTGAAAAACGCAGTGCCTATCAGGGATCTATTGGAAAGAGATGGACTTATTTTTGGAAAAAAAAATAGAATATCTGCACACATTTGAAAAAGTTCATTTTTTTTTTTTTAAGCCTGGAGATAAACTGTAACCATGCTAATAAAATAGGCCAGCTTGTAGCACAAGTGAAGAGAGAGAGACAAAAATGTATATCTATTTTTTTCAACATAAGAATGTTTTACACTGAGGACTCAAGTGTAAGATAGGAACGTTTTTACTGGATCCAGGTCAAACGTGGTGATGAGGTCATCTATACTTGTGTGTCTCTTTCTGTGTGAACATGGTTGGAAAAAAGAAGATTGTTTTATATTAGTATTTATTGCTAGAAAATAATTTAAATCTCCTTTATGACAGACCCTTGAACCCTTTGAAATTTCATGTAAAATTGGGAATATGTAAACTTTTCTATTTAGCTCTCCAACAGACCACCAAACAGTGGTTTAATTTTGAATGAAAATGTTTGAATGGATCTCTATTAGGTTCTTCTAATCTCATATGCAAGATATTAGCTCTACATATTATGATTACCTGAATATTACTATCACCATAAAAAATAAATACAAACTATATAAACAAGTCATTATCTTGTTGCAGTAAACTATTAAATACAAGTCTTATCTCACAGAAAGCTCTTCAATATTTCACCCATTACCTCCAATATAGACAAACAACTTCCATATCATGGTATTGCCATGTCCTCTGTGAGCACTAAAAAATACAAAAAAATCACCATATCACAATCATTACCCTGCCCCCCCATAATCACCAAATCAAAGGCCAGTGTTTCAGTCCTACTCAATCTGAGACTGATGTCTTTGGATTTAATTAGGGACATTTTATTTTATTTTAATTAAATAGAATAAGTACTTCTTTAACTCAAAGATGTGTAACCAGAGGAAACAAAAATCTCAAAGGAAGAAATAAGACAAAGGCATAGAACAAGGAATTCATGTAAATGTCTTTCAATATCAATGTGCGTTAGGGATCTCTATGGAATGGAGGGTTCAGAAATCTTTGACAGCTTTTTTGTTGTTGTTTCTAATAATTTCTACCAAAGCTTTCATATATATTCTCTGTGATAGCAAAAAGACTCATTAAATATGTTTCCATTTTTAATAACTGGCCTTTGGTAAAATAAACATAATAGTAATAGAAGCTCCCTCTGGCCATGAGATGAAGCTCAAGACTTCTTTCCTCAAAGATTTTTGGGATCAAGGACCACAGCTGGTGAGAGAAGGGTGAGAACTTCCAGCTGGAGCAGTGAAGCTGACAGGGGTTGTCTCCTGCCTGAGAGTAGGCTGATTAGATAGGTTTTGCTCTGGCACTGGAGCCAGTGTTCTTTACCATTATTATACCTTTCTTTTATTTTTCTCTCTATACTAGTGCAGTGCTGAAATCTAGAGGGCTATGGTCTAATCCACTGTCTACCTCAGAGAATCCTGGGGCACTGGTTAAATTGTATCTTCTTGCAACCAATCCCACAACTTCTGAATTGGCTTTTTTTTTTAGCTTGAATTTCTGGAAAATGTATTTTACAAGATACTCCCCCCTCCACTGCAGTCAGTAAATCTAATTTACAATTAAGTGTAAGAACCTCTGACCCTGAGGAAAGACAAATCAGGCAGCTATGCTACATTTAGACAAGAGTTTTGTGACTTAATATGGTCTACTCCAATCCCAAGAGACTACCTAGTTGTTTGGAGTGAAATAACTCAGATACTGAAGGTTTCTTTTGCCTCTACTTCAGGTCATTTATCTCCTGAAGATATCAGGAGATATCCCCAGGTCAGATATCCCCTCGAGATTTAATGACTCTTACCATAATGAGTCACTGATTGGTCATTAGAGAATCCTTGGGCTTTGCCCCTGAGCCAGTCCAATACAGTTGATCCTGGACCCATCTCTTACTCTTTTTTCTATCTCAGGAGAGTTTTCAAGATCAAGGACAATATATTTGAGATTAGCTTATGTTATTCCAGCTGGCTCCACTGGTCCAGTTTCATTCAGCTAATTTGATGATCTTTGATATGTAATCTGCCTTGATAAGAGTCAAAATGCCCCTTAGCACAAAGATGCGGGGTTTAATATTCCTCAAGGAGTAGGATCTAAATCATGTTAATAAGAGATATATGCTTTATGCATAGTATTATTTTATGCTTCTGGTGGGAGAAAATGAACACTCACTCAGGTGAACTACACTTGATCTAAGAAAACTAGCTTCCAATGTGGCTGCAGTATGGCTGATGAAGAAACCAAAGTTGGTTTGAGTGTTCAGTTCCTTCTGTTCATTCACAGGGTCCACTATAGTTCAAATAAAGATTCCAAAATCACTGCAGGATTTGACAAGGAAGCAAGAGCTCATTTCAAGGGAATAAATCATGGAGTTTTCCAAGGGCTGAGGAAAAAATAAATAAGGAAATAGAAAAAAGAGAGATATCAGGAAAATGAGAGCATCCACAGGGCTACCTTCTTCCTGATGTTTGAAACTGTCAGGATTCCCTTCCTATCCTTCCTCATATAGTTTAATGAAACAGATAAGACAAAGGTCCATTCTTCAATCCTCAACCCCATGATATCTACCTGACCTACTATTTAAAAAGCAGCAAGAACCTACACTGACATTCAGTGTATTGAGAGTCTATACAAGAATGGATTCACATCATCTAAAGGCTTCTGATCCATGAATGGTTGTGGCCAAGATAGAACTGAAGGTTCACAGACCCTTTTTTCAAGGTTTCCATATTGTTAGAAACCATACATATCAGAAACCATAAGAACAATCCTCAGAGTTCTCCTTTCTAATAGAGCGGTGGTTTTGAAACTCAGGATCTCCAGGAAGGCTAGTTAAAACACAGACTGAGAGACCTTGTATCCAGAGTTTCTTATTCACTAGGGGTCCAAGAATTTGCATTTCTAAACACGTTTCCAGCTTCTGCTGCTGCCTGTCTGATAACCATACTTTGAGAATTCCTGCAATAGAGTGACTAAGAAGACATCCTGCAGAAGAGAAAGCAGAGGTTCTACCACACCTGAGTTCCACATGAATAAGAAACTGAGTCTCAAAGGCATTTTTTATAAATATTTGCAAGTCCACACACTGTCTTTAATAATAACTCTAACATTTTAATATTTATGCAATTTTTTTATGCTTGGCATTGTTCCAAGGACTTTATTAATATTGTGACCTTAGGGACTTCACTGGTGGTGCAGTGGTTAATAATCCACCTGCCAATGCAGGGGACACGGGTTCAAGCCCTGGTCCAGGAAGATCCCACATGCTGTGGAGCAAATAAGCCCGTGTGCTACTACTACTGAGCCTGTGCTCTAGAGCCTGCAGGCCACAACAACTGAGCCTGCATGCCACAACTACTGAAGCCCTTGCACCTAGAGCCTGTGCTCCACAACAAGAGAAGGCACCAAAATGAGAAGTCCACACACCGCAACACAGAGTAGCCCCCACTCGCCACAGCTAGAGAAAGCCTGCATGCGACAACAAAGACCCAATGAAGCCAAAAATAAATAAATTTATTTAAAAAAATATTGTGACCTTCGATCATGATACCTATCAGGTATGTGCTATTATTAGGAAACTGAGGCCCAAAACACTTATCTACCTTTCCCAATGTCACACAGCTACTCAAAGAGAAAATCAGAGTACAAACCCAGGTCTCCTTTACTATCACTCATATCTATGTTTGAAATGATCATGCCATGATCACTTTCCGGAAAACCAAAGTTCCAGCTCTATACATTACAGAGCAACACAAGTTTTAAAACTTGCACAGGGCTGTAAATGTGATTTCAAAACCAAGCTCTACCACCTTACGCCATGTTACCCCCAAAGTATACATACATGTCCTTATGAATTTTTAGACTCATTAAAGAGTTTATCTTAGCTAATTAACAGAGTGTGCCTTCATTGGCTCTCTCCTAACTGCCCCTACAATATCTACATATTTTCTTGGACAACCCCAGAACATGAATCACCTTCTAAAGATAGGTCTGATTTTTCATGGGCTTCTGCAGCAACTACACTAATTATTGTATCAGTCTCTGCTGATGTTATATCTTCCAGATGGAATTCTGTCTTCCTTCTTTGCATTCTACAGGCCTTCTATAACTCAATTACTAATTTAAAACACAGTTATTTTTGTGGAACTTTCTCAGGTTGCTTAAACCCATGTGAATCTGTTATTGACTCAACTCATTAGTTTTGGAGTTTTTTTGTTGTTTTTCCAAATGTAAATCATCAGTTATGGGCTAAGTTGTGACCACCCAAAAATCCCTAATTGAAAAGTTTTATGATATGGATGTGTACTGTTTTTAAGAAAGCACATGTGAAATGTTCCTGATCCAGTCAGAGAATGTTGTTAGAGTGACATGCCACTAGCTGAGTATCTTAGCCTGGATATATAAGTAGGTATTAGCCAGGTGACATACCTGGAGAAGTGAAAAGTACCCTAGGCCAAGAGAACAATATAAACAAAGTCCTGGGGATGACAGAGAACCCTCACTAAGAGCAGAGTGTAGTGTGGGAAGGATTGGTGTGAGGACACGAGTTGAAATGGCCATCCAGTCACTCAATGATGACTTTAATTTCCCAGGGACTGTGCCAGACTCTGGGTATACATAAATAATTATTTAAATATATAAAACCTAATCTCTGTTCTTCATATTTATAATCTAATAAGAGAGAAACAAATAATCACAGTAAAATGTGGACATTTAATAATCATTCTATCTTATTGCATTTTATTATATGTAAAATGCTATGGAGACTCAGAGGAGACGGGGTAGAAGAAAGTCAAAATCAGGAATACTGTCAAGAGAATGTATGACCTTTTTAAATTTTTAACACCTTTATTGGAGTAAAATTTCTTTACAATAATGTGTTAGTTTCTGCTGTATAACAAAGTGAATCAGCTATACATATACATATACATATATCCCCTTGTCTCCTCCTTCTTTCATCTCCCTCTCACCTTCCCTATCGCACCCCTCTATATGGACACAAAGCACCGAGCTGATCTCCCTGTGTTATGCGGCTGCTTCCCACTAGCTATCTATTTTACATTTGGTAACGTATATATGTCCATGCCACTCTCTCACTTCCTCCCAGCTTACCCTTCCCTCTCCCCATTTCCTCAAGTCCATTCTCTATGTCTGCATCTTTAGAGAATGTATGACCTTTGATCTGATTTTTAAAGGAAGAGAAGGAGGAAGGAGTTCATGAGAGAAAGAAAGAGGGAAAACATTCTGGGAAATGAGGAAATTATAGTATAGGCATGGAAATTACCAAAAATACATGTGTAGGTTAGCAAGCAAGTTTCCAGTGCTGGAGCTTGCTGTACAAAAGTGGGCATGCAAGAAGCTGAACCAAGCAGATAAACATTCACCAAGATCATGAAAGTTAGTAAATATTTTTCCAAATGCTTGGAATTTATCCTTCAAATCATGTGAAATTATGGAAGGACGATAAACAGAAGAGTAATATGATTGGATTTGCATTTCAGAAAGATCTTTTTTAATAAAAGTGTGCATAGTGGAGAACAGAAATGTAGTCTGGAAGGAGACATTTCACAGCTAATTATAAACTCATATGCATTACTTTTAAAGTAATGCTTTATTGGTCCTGTCTGTTAAGCTTCATGTTAAACTCTCCAAAGACAGGAGATACTGACACTGTTTTTTCCTGCAACCAAAGAGCACAAAGTAAGGTACATAGGTTTTCAATAAAATTATACTGATTAAATGTTTTATTAAACTTAAATTTAAAACTAGACCTGTACTGAGTGAAGGAAGATTTCATTCCTACCCTGCAGGAGAGGAGCAGCTGTATTCCTCTCCCTTGAATAAATGACTTAGCCTGTCCAGAAAGGGAATATAACTACATCTGTACAAAGGAGGTGTTGGGAAGTTTAATTAGCCAGAGTTTATAATCTTCTTTGAAGCTGAATAGTGTTAATTATGTTTTTCCCACTTTAAGACTCTAAGTCACATGGAACATATCTTAAGAGTTTCTGAGTTAAGAAAGTTTTTACCTTCATGAATTTAGCTAGGTAGCTTTTGCAAACACATATTCCAACAAGATTGCCTTAGGGTTGACCAAATAACTCTGTGAAGATGAGAGGTTTACAGGTGAATTTGTAAGAAAACACACTGACTGTTGATATCAAACAAATAGGAGCTGCAAAGGAATTGCTCTGTGAAGAGATTTCTGTTCTTCTTGGGATCCCCTGTTGATTACTTCTGCCCTCACTTCAATGGACTCAGTGTTATATCTTCCCATTCAATCTAAACATGGACCCACTTAATCCTCCGTATTTAACATGGGAGGAGAATGTAACTGGTAACTTAGTAGAGCTAGATCTGGAAGTAATATGCAAGTCAACAACAACAACAAATCTTGTGGGAGGCCATTGTGCCTACTCATGGACAGTCTAGATATGAGACTCTTCTACCTGTATCATCAAAGAATGTCTTCAAGTCTGCTTTAAACCTTCAAATTCGTAAGCAAAGACCCTAAAACTGAGATGCTAGATTTCCCTCCTTATTTATTAAAGTCCCATTTTCTGCATTTTTGTTTCCATTTTGAGCTCTTGCCTTTTCTTTCAAATGATTTACACTGGGCACATCTGTTTTCTTCAGAGGATAACTTATTCCCTATGAAAAGGTAAGTGGTATTACCATATGGCTCCAATATACTTCAATTACTTAAAAAATAACATGATAGGATCAATAATTATATAAAAGATATACACAGTGGGTGTCAGATTGTGATGAATATAGCAATGGACCAAGCATTTTTAAAAGTGCCAAGAGGAACCTTGTGGTTATGTGTGTTCAAAAGTATGTCATCTGAAATTAGTCCTAAATGGAAATTGATGCCTATATCTAGAAGATCATACCTTAAAGGAGCCAATACCATGAATGATATTGATGATATCTGCTGATTATCTAGTGTCAGTTATGTTCTAAGTACAGTGCTATGTGCTTTACATGTAACACTTCATTTCACTCTCTTAAAAACTCTATGGAGTAGGTATTATCTACAACTTAGAAATGATTAAATTGAAAATTAAAGTAGGTAAGAAACTTGCTAAAGACCATTCATTCCCTAAGTGGAATCATTGCAATGTTGTTGTTTGGACCAAAAGTCCAAACAACTTAACCACTTAACTGCTACAGTCATGCTTCTCAAACTAGGACAACAAAGAACATGCTAGGGGTACAAAATGCCACAGATAAACATGGCTTATCAACTTAATTGAATGGTAAGTAGTGGAATTGCATGAAAATTTTATCTAATTTTTCCAGATAAAGCATAGTACTTTAGCCTTATCTTAATTGTACATGATGCTTCTAACTACATGCCTCAAACTCTTGTGCATGCCTCTCTGCAGTTACTATAGTTTGATGAAAAATTTGAAGAGTCACACATTATTCTACAATACTTACTGAAATTTCTCTCTGGCTGTTATTTAGCCAAGCCATTTATTTGCCACATTTTTGCATTCAGAGTTTATTACTGTGATACAGTTAACCATAGGAGGAGGATTCGAGCTGTTGTGACTTCACCATATCCTGGAATTAAGAGCATTAATTAAATTTTATCTTTTCCAATGCCAAATACAGTAGTAGAGAAAGAAAAAGACGTGCACACATGCATTCAACACACATATTCAGTTAAAAAGACAAAGGAAAATACCTCAAGAATAGCAATGCCTCTAGATACATTTCACTCTTGTAAACACTCATTGGAAGGTAAATGGTAAGACAAGGTATGCTCAAAGACAACATTAGGTTGTCTCATTTAGTTATTATGGAAATTACTTTCTTGTTCAACCGGTTCAAGGTTTTGTTTTGTTTTCTGTTAAGAGAATTTTCGTGGCCTGAGATGAATATTGGCAAGAATGCCCTGGTGGAGAATGGCATGTCCAAATTTTACTGGAATCTTTAGTGTTTAGGTCACATTATCCTATATGAGGGGTTGAGATGTCCTACCCTATTGGTTTTTGTTTTGTTTTGTTTTTTGTTTTTTTTTCCGTACGGGGGCCTCTCACTGTTGTGTTCTCTCCCGTTGCGGAGTGCAGGCTCAGCAGCCATGGCTCACGGGCCCAGCCGCTCCATGGCATGTGGGATCCTCCCGGACTGGGGCACGAGCCCGTGTCCCCTGCATCAGCAGGCAGACTCCCAACCACTGTACCACCAGGGAAGCCGTACCCTATTGGTTTTAAGTTAATTCTGGTGTTGTGTTTTCCAAGCTTACAATTTTCTGGTGATAAAATTTCTATTAAATTTATTTGGCTGTCTATACATTTTATATTTTGGAAAACTTATTTGCTAAAAATTACCTCCAGAGTTCTCTGCTGATTAAAATAACTCCTGGATCTTGATTACTAAGTCATGGTAATAGTTTAGTGTTTAGTGCCATAACCACTTTGTTTCAGCTGATTTGCAGCTGTTACTAGGGCTCTTCACATTCTTGTTTTTCTACGCTTAATTGCATTAGATTCAAAAGTTGACTGGGAAATAAAGAACTAGAGTGGAGTTATCAAACAAAACAGCATATCATGGAGGACAGGGTGAAATTGCTGAGTAAGAAGACCCTGGGCTTGCTTCTTCCCACAAACATATCAAATATACTCCTACATATAGAGAAACTATCTCTGAGAATTACCTAAAGACTACCAGAAAATATTTTCTACAACTAAAGATAAAAAGGAAAAGTCACATTGTGACAGGTAGGAAGGGCAGAGATGTGCTCTAGCTAGTACCCACAACCCTGGTGTTGTGACACATAGGTAGAAGAGATAGCACAGCCTCAGAGTTTCCACCAGAGAATTGAAGACTCTGAACTCCACATTAGGCTCCCAATTCCAGGTCACCTGCACTGGAAAGAGGAGATCTCATAACATCTGGCTTTGAATACTAGTAAGGCTTACATCCAGGAGACAGAGGGCTATAGGAAACTGAGGCTCTGCTCTTAAAGGGTACATGCAAAAACTCACTCACTCAGAGTCCCAGTGCAAAGGCAGCAGTCTGAAAAGTGCCTGTGTCATATGTAAAAGATATTCACTTACTAATTTTAAAATGTGTGTCCAAAGAACTGGGATCTATTTCAACTTTCTGTGGGTATGGAGGAGCTGGTGGGCACCAAATTTTTGTTTTTTTTTTCTCTTTGGGGAGACTCACCTTCTACCTGGCTGACTTAGTATCATTTATGACATCCCCTATCTAACCTCTTAACACCACTTGATCTTCCCCAGGTTCACTTGAAGACCAGACAAAACCAATGCTCCTCCAAAGTGCCTCCCCAAATCACCAGTCACAGCATGTGCATTTGGCCAGTATTGGAGCTCCTCCAGACCTGGATGATACACTCAGCCAACATCAGCGTCCCTGCAAAGTGTCTCCTGAACTGGGGGTTGGCCTCATACATCAGTGTGCCTGCAAGAGTTCTGACTGGGCCTTACAGCCAGCTCCAGTGTAGGCCAGCCCCACACACTAGTGTGTCTGCAGCATGTGCAGGCAGGCAGAAGGACACATGCAGCCCACACAAGGGACATTCCTCGAGCACTTGACTTTGGTAATGAAGAAAAAAACACTGCTGGGCCCCACAGGATACTTATGACACAAAGCCATTTCTTCAATACAGTGTGATGTAGTTGATCTGCCCAATACATGGAAACAAACATAGAGAATTAGGCAATATTAGAAGATAAAGAAATACATTACAAAGAAAGAACAAAACAGTTTCTCAGAAAAAGAACTAAATGAAATGGAGATAAGCAATGTTCTAGATAAGGAGTTCAAAGTAATGGTCATAAAGATACTCACCAAATTCAGGAGAAGACAGGAGAAACACAGTGACGACTTCAATTAAAAGATAGACAATATTTTCTAAAAAATCAGGGCTGAAGAATACAATAACAGAAATACACTAGAGGGAACTAAGAGCAGATTGGATGACACAAAAGAAGGGATCAATGATCTGGAAGACAGGCTAGTGGAAATCCCCCAATTGGAACAACAACAAAAAAAGAATCAAAAAATTGAGGAGGTTTAAGGGACCTCTGGGCAACATAAAGAATACTACATAAGAGTCCCAGAAAGAAAAGAGAGAAAGGAACAGAAAACTACTTGAGAAAATGATGGCTGACAACTTTCTTAACCTGGAGAAGGAAATAGGCATCCAGGTCCAGGAAACACAGAGAGTGCCAAAGATTTTGGTCACAAAGAGATCCAAACAAAGATACATTCTAACTAAAATGACAAAGTTGATAAAGTGAACATTTTAAAAGCAACAAGAGAAAACTAGCTAGCTACATACAGAGGAACCCACATAAAAATACCAGCTGATTTTTCAGCAGAAATGGTACAGGCCAGAAAGGAATGATATGACATATTCAAAGTACTGAAAGGAAAAATAAAAACAAAAACTTACAACCTAAAATACTCTATCCAGGAAGTTGTTTTTCAGAATTGAAGGAGAGATAGTTTCCTAGACAAGCAAAAGCTAAAGGAGAAAACCACTAAACTGACCTTACAGGAAATTTAAAAGGGACTTCTTTAAGCAGAAAATAAAAGGACTTCACCAGAAATATAAAGTTATGAAAGAAAAAATGTCTTACTGTTAAAAGCAAAAATATTGTAAAGGTCGTGGATCAACCACCTATATAGTAAGTATGAATGTTAAAGACAAAACTAGTAAAATCATATATATCTACAATAATTAATTAAGGAATACACAAGATAAGAAGATGTAAAGTTAACATCAAATATGGAGGTGAAATGTAAAAATGTAGTGCTTTTAGATTACACTCAAACTTAAGTGACCCTCAAGTTAAAATAGACTGCTATATACAGAAGTTGTTATATAAGAATTTCACAGTAACCACAAGCCAAAAACCAACAACATAGGGCTTCCCTGGTGGCGCAGTGGTTGAGAATCCGCCTGCCGATGCAGGAGACACGGGTTCGTGCCCTGGTCCGGGAAGATCCCACATGCCACGGAGCAACTAAGCCCGTGAGCCATGGCCGCTGAGCCTGTGCGTCCGGAGCCTGTGCTCCGCAACGGGAGACGCCACAACAGTGAGAGGCCCGCATACCGCAAAAAAAAAAAAAAAAAAACCAACAACATATCCACAAAAATTAAAAAAGAAAGAGTACAAACATAATAAAAAAAAGTCATCAAATCACAAGTGAAGAGAGAAAAAATAAAAAAGGAATGGTGAGAACAAAATGACCAGAAAACCATGAACAAAATGGCAATAGGCACTTACCTATCAATATTTACTTCAAATGTAAATGGACCAATTGCTCTATTCAAATGATACAGGGTGGCTGGGCTGAATGGATAAAAATTAAGACTGAGTCTCTACTAGAGACTCACTTTAGATTTAAGTACACACACACACTGAAAGTGAGAAAATGGGAAAATATTTCCATGCAAATGGAAATAAAAAGAAAGCTGAGGTGGAGATACTTATATTAGACAAAATAGACTAAAAAACAAAGACTGTAACAAAAGACAAAGGAGGGCATTACATAATGATAAAGGGATCAATCTAACAAGAAGACATAACACTTGTAAATATGTATGCACCCAACATAATAACACTTAAATATATAAAGCAAATATTAACAAATATAAGGGGAGAAACAGACAGTAATACAGTAAGAGTAGGCTTCTTTAACGTCCCACTTAAATCAATGGACAGATCCTCCAGACAGAAAATCAATCAATAAATATTGACATTAAATGACATATTAGACCAGATGAACCTAATATATAATGACATTCCATCATCCCAAAACAGCAGAATACACATTCTTCTCAAGTGTTCATGAAACATTCTCCAGATATATGACATGTTAGGCCACCAAACAAGTCTCAGTAAATTTAAGAAGATAAAACTCATATCGATCATCTTTGCTGATCACAATAGTATGAGATCAGAAGTCAACTAAGGGAAAAAAAAAAAAAAAAAACTGGCAAAAACCACAAACACATGAAATGTAAGCAACATATTACCAAACAAAAAGATGTTATTGAAGAAATCAAAGAGGAAATTAAGGAATATTTTGAGAAAAATAAAATGGAAACACAACATTCCAACATCTATGCAACACAGCAAAGGCAGTTAGTTCTAAAAGGGAGGTTTATACCAATACAGACCTACCTCAGGTAACAAGAATGATACCAAATAAACAATCTAATTTTACACCTAAAGAAACTAGAATAAACAAAGCCCAAAGTTAGGAGAGGAAAGGAAATAATAAAGATCAGAGCAATAATAAATAAAATAGAGACTAAATAATTAGCAAAGATAAATTAAACTAGGAGCAGGTTCTCTGAAAAGGTAAACAAAATTGATAAACCTTAGGCAGACTCATCAAAGAAAAAGAAAGATGACCCAAGTACATAAAATAAAAAAAAATTAAAGAGGGGAAGTTACAACCAACACCACAGAAAGAGCATAAGAGATTACTACAAAAATAATATGCCAAGAGATTGGACGATGTAAAGAAATGTATAAATTCCTAAAAACTTATAATCTTCTATAACTGAATCAGGAAGAAATAGAAAATCTGAACAGAACAGTTACTAGCAATGAAATTGAATCAGCAAATAAAAAACCCACAACAAACAAAAGTCCAGAGCCAGAGAGCTTCACAGGTTAATTCTACTAAACATCCAAAGAATATTTAATACATATTTTTCTCAAATTTGTCCAAAAATTTTGAAGAGAAAGGAACATATCCAAATTCATTCTACCAGGCCAGCATACACTGACACAATGAAACCAAAACCAGACAAAGACACTACAAAAAAAAAAAAAAAAAAAAGAAAAAAGAAAAATAGAAAGAAAGAAAAAGAAAGAAAGAGAAATTTACAGAACAATATCTCTGATAAACATAGATGCAAAAAAATATTTTGACAAATTCAACATTTTTTTCATAATAAATAGTCTCAACAAAATGGGCAGAGAGGGAACATACCTATAATAAAGGTCATATGTGACAAACCAACAGCTAACATTGTATTCAATGGTGAAAAGCTGAAACCACTACCTCTAAGTTCAGCAACAAGACAAAGATTCCCACTCTCACCATTTGTATTCAACATAGAATCAGAAGTCTTAGCCATTAGCAATCAGACAAGATTATTATTATTATATATTATTTATTTATTATTATTAAATAAATAAAAGGAATCCAATTGAAATGGAAGAAGTAAAACTGTTGCTGTTTACAGATGACATGATACTACATATATAAAACCCTACAGTACCATAAAAAAATCTATCAGAACTAATAAATAAATTGAGTAAAATTGGAGAATACAAATATACAGAATTCTGTGTCATTTCTATACACTAACAATGATCTATCAGAAAGACAAATTAGAAAATAATCCCATTAAAATTGCATCGAAAGGAATAAAATACCTAGGAGTAAATTTAACCAAATAGGTGAAAAGCCTGCACTCTAAAAACTATAATGTTGATAAAAGAAATGGAAAAGTACACAGATAAATAAAAAGATATACTGTGCTCATGGATGAGAAGAATAAGTCTGGTTAAATTTTCCATATTACCCAAAGCAATCACAGATTTAATGCAATCCCTGTCAAAATATCAAAGGCACTTTTCAAAGAACTAGAACAAATTATTCTAAAATTTGTATGGAAATACAAAAGACCCCAAATAGCCAAAACAATCTTGGGAAAGAAGAATAAAGATGGAGATATCACACTCCCTGATTTCAAACTATAGAACAAAGCTACAGTCATCAAAAGTGTATGATACTGGCACAAAAATGGAAAAATAGTTTGATGGAACAGAATAGAAAACTAGAAGTGAACTAGTCAATTAATCTATGACAAAGGAGGAAATAATACACACTGGGAAAAAAAAAAAGCCTCTTCAATAAATGCTGTTGGGAAAAATGGACAGCTACATGCAAAAGAATCAAACTGGACTATTCTTTCACACCATGCACAAAAAGAAGTTCAACATGGATTAAAATTTAAATGTAAGACCTGAAACCATAAAACTAAAAAAAAAAAAAAGAAACAAAAACAAACAAAAGACATAGGCAATATGCTCTTTGATATTGGTCTTATTAATATTTTTCTGGATATGTTTCCTCAGGCAGGGGAAACAAACAAACAAAAATAAACAAATGAGACTGCATCAAACTAAGAAGATTTTACACAGCAAAGGAAACCACCAACAAAACCAAAAGGTAACATTTTGGATGGGAGAAAATATTTTCAAATGATATATCTGATAAGTGGTTAATATCCAAGTTATATATAAAGAAAATACACAATTACATATCAAAAAAACAAACAATATGATTTAAAAATGATCAGAGGACCTGAGTAGGCATTTCTCTAAAAAAAAACATACAAATAGCCAATTGATGCATGGAAATATGTTCATCATCACTAATCAATGGGGAAATGTGATCAAAACCACAATGCAATATCACCTTACACCTGTCAGAATGTCCATCCTCTAAAAGATAACAAATAACAAGTGTTGTCAAGAACTTGGAGTAAAGGAAACCCTTGTGCACTGTTGGTGGGAGTGTAAATTGGTGAAGCCATGATGAAAAATAGTATGGAACTTCCTCAAAAAACTAAAAATAGAACTATCATACAGTGCAGTGATTCCACATCTGCCTGTTTACCAACAGAAAACAAAAACACTAATTTGAAAAGATATATGCACCCCTATGTTGATTGAAGCATTATTTACAGTAGTCAGAATATTGAAACAACTGAAACACACATTGAAAGATGAACAGATTAAGGAGAAAGAGAGAGAGAGAGGGAGAGAGAGAGGGAAATACTACACAGCTATAAAAAGAATGAAATATTGCCATTTGTGACAACATGCGTGGACCTAGAAGGTATTGGTTGGCCAAAGAGTTCATTCATTTTTTTCTTTAAGATAGCTTTAGTAGTGCTTAGTTGTCTTTAACTTCATTTGAAACAATTTTGTTAGATTGTATTGTGATGGCTGTCAAATCAGCATGCATTTAAAAAAAAACTTATCAAAACTGGTGAATTTCTGTGTAGCCATTTTAATATTGAAGATGGAAGAAAAAAAGCAACATTTTTGCATATTATGGTTTATTTCAAGGAAGGTAAAAATGTACTGAAACACAAACACATGATTTGTGCAGTGTATGGAGAAGGTGTTATGACTGATTGAATGTGTCAAATTGGTTTGTGAAGTTTTCTGCTGGAGATTTCTTGCTGGATGATGCTCCATGGTTAGGTAGACCAGTTGAAGTTGATAGCAATCAGATCGAGACATTAATTGATAACAATCAATGTTATGCCACGCTGGAGATAGATGACATATTCAAAATATCCAAATCAAGTTCTGAAAATCATTTGCACCAGCTTGCTTATGTTAATTGCTTTGATGTTTGGGTTCCACCTTCTTGACCATATACATGCATGTGATTCTCTAATGAAACATAACAAAAATGTTCTGTTTTTAAAACAAATTGTGACAGGCAATGAAAAGTGGATACTGTACAATAATGTGGAATGGAAGAGACCGTGGGGCAAATGAGATGAACCACCATCAACCACACCAAAGGCAGGTGTTCATCCAAAGAAGGTGATGTTGTATATATGGTGAGATTGGAAGGGAGTCCTCTATTATTAGCTCCTTCCAGAAAACCAAACTATTAATTCCAACAAATGCTGCTGCCAATTAGACCAACTGAAAGCAGCACTTGATGAAAAGCATCTGCAATTAGTCAACAAAAACACACAATCTTCCATCTGGATACCACAAGATCTCATGTTTCTTTGATGACTAGGCAAAAACTGTTATAGATTTGCCAGGAAGTTCTGATTCATTTGTTGTATTCACCAGACATTGCAACTTCGGATTTCCATTTATTTTGGTCTTTACAAAATTCTCTTAATGGAAAAAATTTCAATTCCCTGGAAGACTGTAAAAGGCACCTGGAACAGTTTTTTGCTCAAAAAGATAAACAGTTTTGGGAAGTTGGAATTATGAACTTACCTGAAAAATGGCAGAAGGTAGTGGAACAAAACGGTGAACACATTGTTCAATAAAGTTCTTGGTGAACATGGAAAGTGTGTCTTTTATTTTTACTTGAAAACCAAAGGAACTTTTAGATCAACCTAATATTATGCTAAGTGAAATAAGTCAGACAGAGAAAGAAAATTCTGGCTGATGCCATTTATATATGGAATATTATAAATAAATAAATAGAACAAATCAGAAACAAATTTATAGATACAGAAAGCACACTGGTGTTTGCCAGAGGGGAGACAGAGTTCGGATGCTGGGCAAAATAGGCAAAAGGGATTAAGAGATACAAAATTCCAGTTATAAAATGAAAAAATCACAGGAATGTAATATATAGCATAAAGAATGTAGGTAACAGTACTATAATAATTTTGCATGATGACAGATGATTATTGAAATTATGATTATTCTGTACTGTATTTGATTGTAATATCACTGTGTTGTACACCTGAAACTAACATAATGTTGAATGCCAACTATACTTCAATAAAAAACAGCAAAAACAAAACAGAAAACAGTATTACATCTTCCCAGAATTTTGCTCCCTTGTTACATTCCAGGTTTAGTCATAAAATATATTTTGCAATGGCAAGTGGAGCTGGGGGCAGACGGGTATAGCAGGAGCTCCTCAGGAAAAAGCTGGTAGGTTTGGTTTCCTGATATTTCTTCCTCTTCCCAATATCCCCATACTATTTTATAGCATAACTTAATTTCTTGAAAAGCATATCAATGTTATCTATAGAAGTAAGAAATCAAACAATCTAAATACTATTAATCATATGCATTTCTTTTAGCATTTTAGAAATATAATCTAGCAACCCAGATTTTCTACATTTGCTTCTAGTGGGAAATTTTAATTTAGAACTCATTTCTTTTGTGTACCTTACTGAAGGAATACAAAAGTAATTAACAGAGTCTGTGTTCTTGCTCTTTTGATTCTAACCCTCCAAAATGTCACCAAATGTGTCCATGTGGCCATAGTCTCAGTAGGTAACAGGTAATATGTCACCTGATTACTTCACCATCAATAGAATGGTCTGACAGTCTTCATTTGGTGAAGAGTGAAAATGCACCACTGACCATACCAACCCAGTTCAGTTTACTCTGTATTTACTTTCCTTCATTTCTAAAGCCAATGTTTGTACTGGGCTGGAATATATTAAAATCAAGATAAAGAGGCAGACTTAAGCTAAGACAAGCCAAAGAAGGTGAAGGTTACTCAGGGCATGCTTTTCCTAGGTCAGAAAAAAGTCTAGTCCTCAAAAAGGTACTAGAATTATAGAATAGAATTGTATTAGAATATTTTTCCTTCTCTCAACTCTGATCCTTTTCCTAAGCACACAATGGTTACTTATCTGCAAGTCAGACTCTATGATCTCTTTAAATACCATTGAGTTCACTGCATTTATGAACCCTCTATTTATAGAGAAACTGAATCAGATATTTGTCCAATTCAGGACTACTGGTGTCACACGGACCAGCACAAATCTTCTACGTTTTTTTTTTTTTTTTTTTTTTTTCACTCATTGGAGTAGTTGAATGCATTACTCATAACAAGCTGTGCTTTAGTGGTGAATCCCATCAAACAACATTGAATCGGTGGTTTTCATGGGGCTGAAGAGAGCCGTGAACTTCCATCTCTGCAGATTTCACAGTCCAATAATTTTAATATACCCACATGTATTAGGGGGCAGATATTAACTTACACACTCTTCCATAGAGTGTTATATTGGGATCAATATTTCATTAGCACTCTCCAGTGATTAAGCCATGCACCAGCTAGACCCAATTCCCTGCAGTGAGTCATTGACATTTGCACTGTGGCCTGTGAGGTAATCTGCCCTTTTAAAGGAATGAAAAAGGTCGTAAACCTTTATCAATTACTTGACATCATTAAAATCTTCCCAGTCCATTTTGTGACAGTCAATCAAACATAAAAGTCTCTAGAGTAGTAAGCTCTCATTTTTTTAAACTGAGAAAATTGAGCCAACGATCTCTTGAAAATTATCATTTAAATATCTAATATGTGCTCCAGACAAGACAAGGTGCTATGGCAGATACAGAAAAAGGCCTCCTGCTGTATGCCCTCAAGATACTTATTGACTAGTTGGAAAGTCACATCAAAATGTAATAATGTAAAACTTTACATACTAGCTAATTAATAAAAAGAAGAAATAAATAAAAACAACAATAATCATGGAAAGTTACTTCTTACCTTTCAATATTATATCTCATATACTTTGCATTATGGAAGGAAAGAGGACATGGTAAATGAGACTTGGGTTTCATTTCTTAGGATTTATAACATTTTCATAGGTTGGCAAAAAAGGAGGTCCACTTTTGTTTAGGGAGAGAGGGGAAGGAATGGAACATAACTTAAAGGAACTGGAGCTGTACAAAATAACGTTTCACCCAGATATTTCTGTACACCAGAGCCTGATCACCACAACCTGGGGAGAGAGTTATTGTGGGAGCCAGAACTGAAAAATTACTAGTAGGACCTGTAAAAATGAGAACCAAAACACTAGTTTGCATTAGGTGTGAGAGAAATCCTGTTTAGAGTGTACAATTAAGGGAGAAGCTAGACCTATCAATGTGAAATCTCACAGGTGCATCCTGCCTCCCTAACAACTGTTCCTCTCCTTGCACACACTGCAGGTGAAGACAGATCTCTCCAAAAGGTAGACTTCTTTTTCCAGCAAGTCTTTCCCTCCCAAGCTCTCACTACTGAGATAACTACCAGGGTGTTCTTGGCAGCTTCCAAAACACTTACATCTCTTGAATGTTTCATCCACAAGATTCCACACCTCCCACTGGGCATCAGCTAATTTTTCATTTGCTCAAACCCTCAGAATGACAGTTCCCACAATTAGCCTTCCCAGAGGCTTCTTTCTTCCTTGGCAGTAGGTGTGGTGAATGTCAAAATCTCATCCTGTTAGCAGACTCAGTTTAGTATTAAAAGCTTTGTCTGTGACAGCAAACAAACATTTGGGGGCATGGAGGGAAAATTATCTTAATAAGGTAAATGACTAGGACCTTTGTTTCATACTGTTGTGCAGTGTTAGAGGAAAAAGCTTATCTAGCCCAAACCCATTATTTTAATGAAGAAGAACATGGAAACCTGAAAGGCAAAATGCTTAATCCAAAATTTGACAGAAAGTCCGTGGCAGAGGTAGTATTGGCACTTAATTGTGAAGACAAAAAGCCATGATTTATACATATTTGAAGCCCCACAACTCCTAGAATAATGCTTTGTCCATAATAAATGCTAACTAAAGGTTTTGAAGGGAGACAAAATAACTTAAGGATGGATTCTTAAATAAAATTCTCAGATTAAGTCAGTTCCTAATTTCCTTTTGGTTAGTTCAATTTTTCATCTATCCATTTACAACTAGCTTTCATGTTTCACTTACTTTTTAACTGTAAATTTTTGTTTCTCCTCAGAATAGAGCTGTTTTCTTCAACCAAGAGGGGTGCCTCTCTCTGCCTTTGGAAAATAAGAAATATATTAACTCCCTACTTCTGCCCATGTCATTTATCCCTTTGAGATTGTCCTTGGCTCATTTACACAACCTCTTTTCTGGATTCTTAACATTGACCTCTCTGCACAGTGCCTTCAAGCCTGACATGAGCTGATCATTCAACCATTATTAGATGAAATGTTTGTGGCTAAAGAAATTAAATTAATCAATTATTAATTGAGTGTGCATTGCTCAGTATTAGGCATATGGAGAATATAACAAATCAAATAAATGATTTTTGTTTTCAGAAAATATTTTATTCATTTTGCAGAAAAGAAATAATTTTATGAAGATTAATTGACAACAAAATAGCACAAGAAATGACATAAAATACAAAATACAGTAGTTTTCCAAACAGGTAATAAATGTGTTAACAGTGAATCCCGTGGGATAAAGTGAGAAGATCTTCTGAATAGGATGAGATGAGCTTGTGGATCAGACTTATATAAGCAAAAGGAAGTGAAAGGAATACAGTAAGTGTCCTACATACAAATGAGTTCAGTTCTGAGAGCACTTTGTACATCCTATTTTGTTCATAAGTCCAAGAAAGTTAGCCTTGGTACCCAACTAACACAACTGTAAAAGGTTTAAAATACTTTTCACATAAATAATACATAAAAAACAAGCAAACACAAAAAAATAAAGAAAACATTTTTAATCTTACATTACAGCACCTTGAAGAGTATAGTAGTACAGTACAACAGCTGGTGCTTCTTAGCAGTACCAGCTACATCACTGCTGCTTTTACGGTTGCTTCTCAACATCCTGGGCTTGAAATAAAGATACTGTACTACTGTACTCTATACAGTACTGTACAATGAAGTGCACAAAAGCACAACCACTTGTAGAGGATGCACACATGTGACAATGTATGCCAGACACGTGAACTAACTTATGTTAGGACTTATGTTAACTTAGAACACATGAATGCACATTGGTATCTTTGGAAATTCACAAATTGAAGGTTCATATGAAGGTGACTTACTGTATTGGGACAAAGATTTAGAGACAGGTATCTACCAGTAAGTTTTAATTAGATGTTGGTAAGTAAACAGTGTTGGTTACAACAGAAAAAGGAAGGTATATATCAGGAACAAAGATGCAGTTATTAAAGGGCCATGAGTCTGGGGCCTCAGATTTTGACATAGGTGTTCAGATGTCAGATAAAAATCACTAGGTGATCTTGCTTTCATAGGGTTCATGCTCTCACTGAAAAGGCAGACATCTACATTAATTTAATATATGGAATTGTGTGAAATTAGATAATACTGAACCACCCTTAAAGGATAGATGTTCATGGCTAATAGAACAAAGAAAGACTTGAAGTGAGATTGAATTTAAATTGATATTCAAAGAACATTGAGAATTGAATTAGCCATGAGTGTAGGAGGCATTACAGAGAGAAAAACTTTCAGACTTCTTTTATTTTTATCTGTTTACTGGTTTGGTGCTCCCAACCCTGACATTAACTGGAAATAAAAATATTTTTTTTGTTCAAAAATTATATCAAATGTATTTTCTACCTTGAGAGAGAAGAACACACACATGATAAATTTTAGAGTTATGAAGTTAGTGTTTATGAGCTCCTCACTGCAGAATATATGTTCTACTAAGTTTCATCACTATTTTGTAATAAATAATTGTTGATTTTTAAAATGTCAATTTAAGTAAATACTAAATACTTAGATAAATATAGATGATGGCTGTTTAATTATGAGATCTCTAAACATCTCTTTGATTCACATTCAAGAACCAATTACAAAAACAGGAAGTTTTTACTTTTGAGTACACTTAGTTTGAGAAATCACTCTAAGTAAAACAAAGTAATATTAGAGGGCATGATTAGAAACTTATTCCAGTCATGAAGATGATATAATGCTATTCTTGTACATATTAGCACAGAAAAATATTTTGACAAAATCCAACACTTGTTCATGATTAAAATTTTCAGGAAACTAGAAAAAGAAGGGAACTGTTTCAGCTGATACAAAAAAAAAAAAAAAAAAAAAAAAAAAAAAAAAAAAAAAACGAAAACAAAAAAACCCTACAGCTAACAATATACATAAGGGTGAGGAACAGGACACTTCCCCACTTAAGATGGAGAATAAAGAAAGAATATCCTATCTCACCACTCATTTTCAACATCAGACTAGAAGTCTAAGCTAATGCAACAAGCCAAGGAAAAACATAAATGATATACAGATTAGTAAAGAAAAAATTGAGCTGTCTTTACTCTAAGGTGATAGAATTGCTTCTGTGTAAAAATTACAAAGCATTGATAATGAAACTTCTAGAAATTAATCAACAACTCTTAACTACATCACAGAGATTGGGTCAAGATGGTGGAGGAGAATGAGGTGCTTCATTCCCTTTTGCAAGAACACTGAAATCACAACTAACTGCTGAACAATCATCAACAGGAAGAAACTGGAACTCACCAAAAAAGATACCCCACACCCAAAGACAGAGGAAAAGCCACAATGAGACGTTGGAAGGGGTGCAATCACAATAAAATGAAATCCCATAACTGCTGGATGGGTGATCCACAAACTGGAAAACACTTATACCACAGAAGTCCACCCACAGGAGTGAAGGTTCTGAGCCCCACGACAGGCTTCCAAACCTGAGTGTTGGGCAATGGTAGGAGGAATTCCTAGAGAATCAGACATTGAAAGCTAGCAGGATTTGATTGCAGGACTTCAACAGGACTAAGGGAAACAGAGACTCCACTCTTGGAGGGCACATGCAAAATAGTGTATGCATAAGGACTAAGGGGAAGGAGCAGTGACCCCATAGAGACAGAACCAGACATACCTGCTAGTGTTGGGGTATCTCCTGGAGGGTCAGGGGGTGGCTCTGTATCACCATGAGGACAAGGACACTGACAGCAGAAGTTCTGAGAGGTACCCCTTGGCATGAGCCCTCCCAGAGTCCACCATTAGCTTCACTAAACAACCCAGGTAAGCTCCAGTGTTGGGTTGCCTCAGGCCAAACAACCAACAGGGAGGGAACCCAGCCCCACCCATCAGCAGAAGTGGATTAAAGGTTTAATGAGCTCTAACCACCAGAGCAACAGTCAGCTCAACCCACCAACAGTCCCTCCCATCAGGAAACTTGCACAAGCCTCTTAGATAGCCTCATCCACCAGAGGGAAGACAGCAGAAGCAAGAAGAACTACAATCCTTCAGCCTGTGGTACAGAAACCACATTCACAGAAAGATAGACAAGATGAAAAGGCAAAGAGCTATGTACCAGATGAAAGAACAAGATAAAACCCAAGAAAAACAACTAAACGAAGTGGAGATAGGCAACTTTCCAGAAAAAAAATTCAGAATGATGATAGTGAAGATGATCCAGGATCTCAGAAAAAGAATGGAAGCAAAGATCAAGAAGATGCAAGAAATGCTTAACAAAGAACTAGAAGAATTAAAGAACAAACAAACAGAGATGAACAATAAAATAATTGAAATGAAAATTACACTAGAAGGAATCAATAGTAGAATAACTGAGGCAGAAGAATGGATAAATGACCTGAAAGACAGAATGGTGAAATTCATGGCTGCGGAGCAAAATAAAGAAAAAAGAATGGAAAGAAATGAAGACAGCCTAAGAGACCTCAGGGACAACATTAACTGCAACAACATTCGCATTATAGTGGTCCCAGAAGGAGAAGAGAGGGAGAAAGGATGCGAGAAAATATTTGAAGAGATTATAGCCAAAAACGTCACTAACATGGGAAAGGAAAGAGCCACCAGAGTCCAGGAAGTGCAGGGAGTCCCATACAGGATAAACCCGAGGAGAAATATGCCAAAACACATAGTAATCAAATTGACAAAATTAAAGAAAAAGAAAAGCAGCAAGGGTAGAATGACAAATAATATACAAAGGAACTCCCATAAGGTTAACAGCTGATTTTTCAGCAGAAAGTCTGCAAGCCAGAAGAGAGTGGCATGATATACTTAAAGTGATGGAAGGGAAAAACCTACAACCAAGATTACACTACCCAGCAATGATCTCATTCAGATTCGATGGAGAAATCAAAGCTTTCAGACAAGCAAAAGCTAAGAGAATTCAGCACCACCAAAACAGCTATACAACAAATGCTAAAGGAACTTCTCTAAGTGGGAAACACAGGAGAAGAAAAGGACCTACCAAAAAAAAAAATACGAAACGATTAAGAAAATGGTAATAGGAACATACATATCAATAACTACCTTAAACGTGAATGGTTTAAATGCTCCAACCAAAAGACACAGGCTTGCTGAATGGACACAAAACAAGACCCATATATATGCTGTCTGACATACAGACTGAAAGTAAGGGGATGGAAAAAGATAATCCATGCAAATGGAAATCACAAGAAAGCTGGAGTAGCAATACTCATTTCAGGTAAAATAAAATTTAAAATAAAGAATGCTACAAGAGACAAGGAAGGACACTACATAATGATCAAGAGATCAATCCAAGAAGATATAATAATTATAAATATATATGCACCCAATAAGAAGTACATCAATACATGTAAGGCAAATGTTAACAGCTATAAAAGAGGAAATTGACAGTAACACAATAATAGTGGCGGACTTTAACACCTCACTTACACCAATGGACAGATCATCCAAACAGAAAATTAATAAGGAAACATAAACTTTAAATGACACAATGGACCAGAGAGTTTTAACTGATATTTATAGGTCATTCCATCCAAAAACAGCAGATTACAGTTTCTTCTCAAGTGCTCATGGAACATTCTCCAGGATAGATCATATCTTGGGTCACAATTCTAGCCTCAGTAAATTTAAGAAAATTGAAAGCATATCAAGCATCTTTTCTGACCACAACACTATGAGATTAGAAATGAATTACAGGGAAAAAAAATGTGAAGAGCACAAACACATGGAGGCTAAACAATATGTCACTAAATAACCAAGTGAAGCGATCACTGAAGAAATCAACAAGGAAATCAAAAAATATCTAGAGACAAATGACAATGAAAACATGATGATCTAAAACCTATGGGATGCAGCCAAAGCAGTTTTAAGAGGGAAGTTTATAGATATACAAGCCTACCTCAAGAAAGAAGAAAAATCTCAAATAAACAATCTTACATTACACCTTAAAGAACTTAAGAAAGAAGAACAAACAAAACCCAGAGTTAGCAGAAGGAAAGAAATCATAAATATTAGAGCAGAAATAAATGAAATAGAAAAAAAGAAAAGAATAGCAAAGATTAATAAAACTAAAAGCTGGTTACTTGAGAAGATTAAAAAAAATTGATAAACCAATAGCCAGACTCATCAAGAAAAAGAAGGAGTGGACTCAAATCAATAAAATTATAAATGAAAAAGAACTTACTACAGGTACCGCAGAAATAAAAAGCATCCTAAGAGACTACTACAAGCAACTCTATGCCAATAAAATGGACAATCTGAAAGAAATGGAAAAATTCTTAGAAAGGTATAACCTCCCAAGACTGAACCAGGAAGAAACAAAAAATATGAACAGACCAAACATAAGTAAAGAAATTGAAACTTTGATTTAAAATATTCCAACAAACAAAAGTTCAGGATGAGAAAGTTTCACAGGTTAATTCTATCAAACATTTAGAGAAGAGCTAACACCTATCATTCTGAAACTCTTCCAAAAATTTGCAGAGGAAGGAACACTCCCAAACTCTTCTTTGAGGTCACCATCACCCTAATACCAAAAAACAGACAAAGATACTACAAAAAAAGATAATTACAGACCAATATTACTGATGAATGTAGATGCAAAGATTCTCAACAAAATACTAGCAAACAGAGTCCAATACCACATTAAAAGGATCATACACCATGATCAAGTGTGATTTATTGCAGGGATGCAGGGATTCTTTAATATACACAAATCAATCAATGTGATACATCATATTAACAAATTGAGGAATAAAAACCATATGATCATCTCAATAGATGCAGAAAAAGCGTTTGACAAAATTCAACAACAATTTATGATAAAAACTCTACAGAAAGTGGACATAGAGGGAACCTACCTCAACATAATAAAGGCCATATATAACAAACCCACAGGAAACATCATTCTCAAAGGTGAAAAACTGAAAGCATTTCCTCTAAGATCAGAAAGAAGAGAAGGATGTCCACTCTCACCACTATTATTCAACATACTTTTGGAAGTCCTGGCCATGTCAATCAGAGAAGAAAGAAGTAAAAGGAATACAAATTGGAAATAAAGTAAAACTATCAATGTTTGCAGATGACATGATAATAAACATAGAAAATCCTAAAGATGCCACCAGAAAACTACTAGAGCTAGTCAAGGAATTTGGTAAAGTTGCAAGATACAAAATTAATGCACAAAATGTCTTGCATTCCTATACACTATTGATGAAAAATCTGAAAGGGAAATTAAGTAAACACTCCCATTTACCATTGCAACAAAAATAATAAAATACCTAGGAAGAAATCTACCAAGGGAGACAAAAGACCTGTATGCAGAAAACTATAAGACACTGATGAAAGAAATTAAAAATGATACCAACAGATGGAGAGACATACCATATTCTTGGATTAGAAGAATCAATATTGTGAAAATGACTATACTATCCAAAGCAATCTACAGTTTCAATGCAATCCCTATCAAATTACCAATGACATTTTTTACAGAACTAGAACAAAAAATCTTAAAATTTGTATGGAGACACAAAAGACCCCAAATAGCCAAAGCAGTCTTGAAGGAATAAAACGGAGCTGGAGGAATCAGACTCCCTGACTTCAGGCTGTACTACAAAGCTACAGTAATCAAGACAAGATGGTACTGGCACGAAAACAGAAACATAGATCAATGCAAAAAGATAGAAAGCCTAGAGATAAACCCACACACCTATGGTCAACTAATCTATGACAAAGGATATAAGGATATACAATGGAGAAAAGACAGTCTCTTCAATAAGTGTTTCTGGGAATACTGGAGAACTACTTGTAAAAGAATGAATTTAGAATACTCCCTAACACCATACAAAAAAATTAACTCAAAATGGATTAGAGACCTAAATGTAGGACCAGACAGTATAAAACTCTGAGAGGAAAACTTAGGCAGAACACTCTATGACATAAACCACTGCAAGATCCTTTCTGAACCACCTCCTAGAGAAATGGAAATAAAAGCAAAAATAAACAAATGGGACCTAATGAAACATAAAAGCTTTTGCACAGCAAAGGAAACCATAAACAAGATGAAAAGACAACCCTCAAAATTTGAGAAAATATTTGCAAATAAATTAAAGGACAAAGGATTAATCTCCAAAATATATAGACAGCTCATGTATCTTAATATTAAAGAAACAAACAACCCAATCCAAAAATGGGCAGAAGACCTAAATAGACATTTCTCCAAAGAAGACATACAGATATCCAAGAAGCACATGAACAACTGCTCCACATCACTAATTATTAGAGAAATACAAATCATAACTACAATGAGGTATCACCTCATACCAATTAGAATGGGCATCATCAGAAAATCTACAAGCAACAAATGCTGGAGAGGTATGGAGAAAAGGGAACCCTCTTGCACTGTTGGTGGGAACGTTAATTGATACAGCCACTATGGAGAACAGTATGGAGGTTGCTTAAAAAACTAAAAGTAGAATTACCATATGACCCAGAAATCCCACTACTGGGCATATATCCAGAGAAAACCATAATTCAAAAAGATACATGCACCCCAATATTCATTGCATCACTATTTACAATAGCCACATCATGGAAGCAACCTAAATGCTCATCAACAGTCGAATGGATAAAGAAGATGTGGTACATATATACAATGGAATATTACTCAGCCATAGAAAGGAAGGAAATTGGGTCATTTGTATAGACGTGGATGGATCTAGAGACTGTCATACAGAGTGAAGTAAGTCAGAAAGAGAAAAGCAAATATCGTATATTAACGCATATATGTGGAACCTAAAAAAAATGGTACAGATGAACCAGTTTGCAGGAAATAAATTGAGACACAGATGTATAGAACTAACGTATGGACACTAAGGGGGAAAAGTGGCAGGGGTTGGGGCTGGTTGTGTGATTAATTGGGAGATTGGGATTGATATGTATACACTGATGTATGTAAAATGGATTACTAATAAGAACCTGCTGTATAAAAAATAATAATAAATTAAATCCAAAAAAAAGAAAAAAAAATCACAACATGCAAGGTCAATATACAAAAGACAATTGCCTTCCTACTTACCAGCAATGAACATTTTGTATTTGAAATGAAGAATAATGTATTATCTACAATCTCAGCCTACCCCCCAAATTGAAATACTTAGGTATGACTCTAACCATATATGTGTATATATATATATATATATATATATATATATATATATATATATATATATATATATACATATATATGATTTGTACGTGAAAACTACAAAACTCTGATAGAAAAAATTGATGATATAAATGCATGAAAAGATATTCCATGTTCATGAATTGGAGGATTTGATACTGTTAAGATGCCAGTACTTCCCAACTCGATCTATATACACAACTCAATCACAATCTCAGTCAGGTATTTTGTAAATAGCAACAAACTGATTTAATATTTATATAGAAAGATAAAAGACCTAGACTAACCAAAACAGACTGAAAAAAGAGCAAAGTTGGAAGAGTCACACTATCCAAATTGAAGATTTACTACAAAGCTAATAATAAAAAAAGTGATATTGGTGACAGAATGAACACATAGAACAATAAAGCAGAGTAAGAAGCTCAGAAATAGCCCCTTATAAATTTAGTCACATAATCTTTGATAAAGGAACAAAAGCAATTAAATGGAAACAGGCTATTAAATATTTTCAAAAAAAAGGTACTGAATGTATTTTTATAAAATGAACCCAGACAGACTTTATATTTGGGGGTAAAATGAACTAAAAATGCAAAATTGTAAAAGTTTGAAAAGAAAAAACAGAAATACAGGTTATTTGGGGTTTGGCAATGAGTTTTCAGACAAACACAAAAAGTATAATTAATAAAATTTTAAAAATTGTTAAGACAGGTTTATTAACTTTAAAAATATCTGCTCTGTGAAAGATACTGTAAGATACTGAAAAGACAAACCAAAGATGGAAGACAATATTGCAATACATATGTGATAAGAATATTACCCATACAAAGAACACTTGAAAGTCAACAACAGGAAAACCAACAACACAATTAAAAAATGTGAAAAAGATCTTAAAAGACACTTCTCCTAATAAGACATGCAGATAGTAAAAGGCATTTGAAAAGATTTTCAACAATATTTATCATTAGCGAATTTCAAATTAAAATAGCCATGAGATACTATTACACAAACATTAAAATGTCTAATACCAAAAAAACTGAGGAGACTAATTACAGCAAGAAAGCAGAGTAATAGGAACTCTCATTTATTACTGTTGGCAATGTAAAATAGTACAACCATTTTGAAAGACACTTTGGCAATTTCTTACAAAGCTACACATAGTCTTACCACGTGATCCAGCAGTTTCACTCCTTGGTATTTACCCAACTGATGTGAAAACTTATATCCACATAAAAGCATGCACATAAATGTCCAGAGCAGCATTATTAATACTAATAAAAAACCGAACACAACCAGCCATTCACTGGGTGAATGGATAAACAAAAGGTGGTACACTGGTACAGTGGAATATTATTTAGTAATAAAAAGCAATGGGCTAGCAAGCTATGAAAATAAATGGATAGATCTTAAATTTCCAAGTGAAAGAAATCTGTTTGATAAGGCTACATACTGTATGATCTCAATTATATGACAACCTGCAGAATGTAAATCTATAGTGTTGTAAAAAGATCAGTTGTTTCAAGAGTTCATGGAAAATGAGAGAATTGAATCACTGGTGATTTTTTAGGATGACAAAACTATTCTATATGCTGCTATAATATTGATACATTACACTATGCATTTGTCAAAAGCTATTGAACTTTACAGCACAAGAGTGAATCTTAATGTATGCATATTTAAATAGTTATTCATGAAGCTGTGGGAATCACAAGATGGAATGCAGAATGTGACAAAACACTATAAATGTATCACAAATGTATGAAATGAACTCACTAAAAGGGGTACGGGGAGGCAGCAGTGTGTTGACATAAGTTGCTAGAAATGAAGGGAGTATGTAAAACTAAAAGCAAAAGAAACAGTACATAAGTCCCATACTAGTTGGCCAAATTACTTCTCACTGGGATAAGGGATATCAATTTTGATACCACTGTTCTCGTGGCATTAAATCTCATAACACAAGTGTTCATTAATAGAAGTGAACACTTAAATAAGTGGATGGAGAGTGGTAGAAGCTGTATGTCTAATTGGAGACAAGTATAAGGAGGTTAGAATGATAACATGGTACTGGATTAGAATTGGAGATAGTGTGAACTCATGTAGTTTAACACTGATACATGGAAATACATATACATATATAATATAGTTAGTAATTACATATAGAAATATTTATAGATATGTATATTCACATTGGCTAGTAAACACACATATTTTCTTGCCCTGAGGGAGCCTAGAAACAACTCCCAAGTAGCAATGCGCATACCTATTTTCCACTTCTTGGTTTTTGTTCTCCAATAAAAGGAACAAGAGCTCACTGGAGAAAGGGCTGATATTAAAATGAGGGCAGCAATTTACAAGATGAACCTAGAGAATCTTAGAATGCCAGGAAGAAAGGAAGTTCTCAAAAAAAAAAAAAAAAGCACACAATGATGGCGTGTTGGTTCAGAACGTCAGGACTTCCCTGGGTAAAATCTAAAACTGGCCCTTTTACTCTGAGGGAAAAGAGACGGAGAAAAAAGAGGCTGATCATTACAGATTGGTAGGTGGCAGTATTAATAAACACCGAGAGAACTTATACATATAAGACGTGTCATGGGTGGCCACAAGACTAGTATATCTCCTCATCTGCCCAGCAAAATATTAAAAGCTTATATAGTCAGCACTCTGTATCCATAACTGTACTATGCCTTTTACATAACGGACTTAAGCATCCTCTGAATTTGGTAACCTCAAGGGTCCTGGAGCCAATTTCCTGCAGATACTAAGATATGACTCTATAGAAGTATTAAAGGGGTTCAGTCAGGTATCCAATCCAGATGGTATCAACAACACATTACTCTCTAGAGAGTGTGTCCTCTTTTTTTATTATTGAAGTATAGTTGATTTACAATGTTGTGTTAGTTTCTGGTGTAAAACAAGTGACTCAGTTTTATATATATATTCTTTTTCGTATTCTTTTCCATTATAGTTTATTACTAGATATTTAATATAGTTCCCTCTGCTATACAATAGAAACTTGTTATCTATTTTATATATAATAGTTTGTATCTGCTAATCCCAAACTCCTAATTTATCCCTCCTCCCACCCCTTTCCCCTTTGATAACCATAAATTTGTTTCTTTTTCTGCGAGTATGTTTCTGTTTTGTAAATGGGTTCACTTGTATCAGGTTTTTAGATTCCACATATAAGTAATAACATATGATATTTGTCTTACATTCTCTGACTTACTTCACTTAATGTGATAATCTCTAGGTCCATCCATGTTACTGCAAATGACATTATTTCATTCTGTTTTTATGGCTGAGTAATATTCATTGTGTATATGTACCACAGCTTCTTTGTCCATTCATCTGTCAATGGACACTTAGGTTGCTTCCATGTCTCGGCTATTGTAAATACTGCTGCTATGAACATTGGGGTGCATGTATCTTTTCAAATTAGAGTTTTCTCTAGATATATCCCCAGGAATGGGATTGCTGGATCATATGGTAACCCAATTTTTAGTTTTTTAAGGAACCTGCATACTGTTTTCTATAGGGGTTGCACCAATTTACATGCCCAGCAAGATTGTAGGAGGGTTCCCATTTCTCCACACCCTCTCCAGCATTAATTATTTGTAGACTTTTTAAAAATCAATTAATTTTTAAAATTATTTTTGGCTGTGTTGGGTCTTTGTTGCTGTGCTTGGTCTTTCTCTAGTCGCGGAGAGTGGGGGCTACACTTTGATGTGGAGGATGGGCTTTAGGTGTGAAGCTTCTCATTGAGGTGTCTTCTCTTGTTGCAGAGCATGGCTCTAGGCACACAGGCTTCAGTAGTTGTGGCACACAGGCTCAGTAGTTGTTGCACTCAGGCTCTAGAACACAGGTTCAGTAGTTGTGGCACACAGGCTTAGTTGCTCCACGACACATGGGATCTTCCTGGACCAGGGCTCAAACCCATGTCCTCTGCATTGGCAGGCAGATTCTTAACCATTGTGCCATCAGGGAAGTCCCATTTGTAGACTTTTTGATGATAGCCATTCTAACCAGTGTGAGATGATACCTAATTGGGGTTTTGATTTCCATTTCTCTAATAATTAGTGATGTTGAGCATATTTTCATGTCCCTATTGGCCATCTGTTTGTCTTCTTTGGAGAAATGTCTCTTTAGGACTTCTGCCCATTTTTTTATTGGGTTTGTTTATTGGGTTTTGTTGTTGCTGTTGTTGTTGTTGTTGTTGTTTTTATTGAGTTGTATGAGCTCTTTGTATCTTTTGGAAAATAATCCATTGTCAGTCACATCATTTGCAAATATTTTCTCTCACTCCATAGGTTGTCTTCTAATTTTGTTTATGGTTTCCTTTGCTATGCAAAAGCTTTTGATTAGATCCTATTTGTTTATTTTTGCTTTTATTTCTATTGCCTTGGGAGACTGACCTAAGAAAACATTGCTATGATTTATGTCAGAGAATGTTTTCCTATGTTCTCTTCTAGGTGTTTTATGGTGTCATGTCTTATATTTAAGTCTTTAAGCCATTTTGAGTTTATTTTTTTGTATGGTGTGAGGGAGTATTCTAACTGAATTGATTTACATGCAGCTGTCCAGCTTACAGAGCACCACCTGCTGAAGAGACTGTCTTTTCTCCATTGTATATTCTTGCCTCCATTGTTGGAGATTAATTGACCACAGGTGTGTGGATTTATTTCTGGGTTCTCTATTCCGTTTCATTGACTCATACATATGTTTTCTGTGCCTATACCATGCTGTTTTTATTATTGTAGGTTTGTAGTGCTGTCTGAAGTCTGGGAGGGTTATGCCTCCAGCTTTGTTCTTTTTCCTCATGATTGCTTTGGCAATTCTGGGTCTTTTAAGCTTCTGTAAAAATTTTAGAATTTTTTTTCTACTTCTGTGAAAAATGTCATGGGTAATTTGATAGGGATCATGTTAAATCCCTTTGTTAAACTGGCCATTTTAACAATATTAATTCTTCCAATCCAAGAGCATGGAATATCTTTCCATTTCTTTGAATTATCTTCAATTTCCTTTATCAATGCTTTATAGTTCTCAGCATATAACTCTTTCATCTCCTTGGTTAGGTTTATTCCTATGTATTTTTCTGATGCAATTTTAAAAGAGTTTTTTAAAATTACTTTCCCTTTCTGATATTTCAGTGTTAGTGTAAGGAAATGAACAAATTTCTGTATGTTAAACTTGTACCCTGCTACGTTGCTAAATGTATCAGTTCTTGTAGCTTTTGTGTGAGTCTTTAGGATTTTTCTATGTATAGTATCATATCATCTGCATATAATGACAAATTTACCTCTTCCAATTTGGATATCTTTTATATCCTTTTCTTGTCTTATTTCTGTGACTAGGACTTACAATAGTATGTTGAATGGAAGTAGTGAGAGTGGGCATCCTTCTCTTTTTCCAGATTTTAGCAGGAAGGATTTCAGTTATCACTTTTGAGTATTATATTGGCTGTGGGTTTGTCATAAATAGCTTTTAGTATGTTGAAATATGTTCCCTCTATACTCACTTTGGTAAGAGTTTTTATCATGAAGCGATGTTGAATTTTATCAAATGCTTTTTCTGCATCTATTGAGATTATCATGTGGTTTTTGTCTTTTCTTTTGTTGATATGGTGTATCACAATGACTGATTTGCATATATTGAACCCTCCTTGTGACACTGGGATGAATCCAACTTGATCTTGGTGTATGATTTTTTTTATATGTTTTTGGATTCAGTTTGTTAACATTTTCTTGAGAATTTTTGCATCTATATTCAACAAAGGTATTGGCCTGTAATTTTACTTTTTGGTGGTGTCTTTGTCTGGTTTTAGTATCAGCATGACGGTGGCTCCATAGAATGACTTTGTGAGTGTTTCCTCTAGAGGCTGGGTTTTTGAAATGACTCCAGCTGTGGGAGTGGTGGACAGAAGGCACATTCCAAGGATAGGGGAGGGGTGAGGAGCTCTTAATTTCCTGGGTCTAGTCAGTGATCACAGCCTTTCCATCACCTCCTCTAAGATGAGTGTATGTCAAAGGGATAAAGGAACTGACTGACAGTTCTCAATAGCTAAATCTGGAAAATTTGCACAAGAAAATAAAGTAACATTGGGTTATAACCCAAATAATAAAATAAACACACATGAGTTCATTCTGATGTAAATAAAAAATAAACAAATGAACAGGAAGAGGAATATTCCATGCAGAACTCAAGTAATTTATGTAGATACTGTCCCTTCAAAGAGGTGAAACATAACTCTTCACTCCTTATTATGGGCTGCACACAGTGACTTATTTCCAAAGAGAACAGTATGCAAATCAGGTGGGAAAAAATAATTTTACTTTAGAGAAGACTGACAAACACTTCTTCAGCCAAGCAATCAAAATCAGTAGCAAAAATGATAAGCCATGTTGATAGTATGTGTTCTTGATATGATATAATTAGAATGTCACTTCACCTCTGTGGTTTTCCTCCTCAAAGCCCATAACTCCAGTCTAATTATGAGAAAATCATCAAATCATCAAATAAATCTAAGTTGAAGGACATTCTACAAAATATCTGACCAGTACTCCTCAAGGTCATGAAAAACAAAGAAAGTCTAAGAAATTGTCACAACCAACAGTAATCTAAGGTATGAGTGTTCATCAAATACAATTTGATATCCTGACTGGGAACATGGAACAGAAAAAAAGACATAATGTAAAAACTAAGGAAATATGAATTATATGTGGACTTCAGTTAACAATAATGTATCAATGTTAATTCATTAATTTTTTAAAAATGCATCATAATAAGGTAAAATATTAATAATAGGAGAAACTGAGTACTTTCAGCAGTTTTCTGTAAATATAAACTATTGTAAAAAATAAAGTCTTTTAAGAAAAAAAATGTTTGATATGTTTTGTCTTACTTAAGAAGGTTCAAAACTTTGCATGAGTCCCCAGTTATGGCCTCCAGGAAGAGTGACACATTAAGCCCTCATAATAATGTTTGTAATAGGGAAACACATACACTCACACAAATACACACAAACACACACTCACAGAAAATACAAGAGGTAGTGACAAAAGAAAGCACAATAAAAGTGAAAGAACATCCAAGACATCTTGTCTTTTTAATCTACCTCTCCACCCAAGGAACCCATGTAGCTCATTTTCCATAACTCTTGTCATTAAAAAAAAAAAAAAAAATCAGTTTATACGTCAAGTTTCCTGTTTTCATTTGAGTGTATTTCAATACAGCCTAATGTATACAGACCGTTCCTGTTCCAGCTCCCAGAAAGGCTTATTATTTCATTTCTCTAGAAGAGGTAATATTAGAAACTCATTTACTTTATGGGAGTCCTTTAATACTTGGATAAGAAAAATAAAACATGTCTTGCCTCAGGCCAGTAAATAAGTGACAATCTGCAAATTTAATATAAAAATGATTAATTTTCATAGATAGTGATGTAGTCCAGTAAAACCTTGTAAATTTGCTCTATTAAATAGGTAAAATAAATAAAAATTTAAGGAAAGATTTTATTTATTGAAATTTTTTAGTATAGAGAAAGACAGTGATGCTGTTCTAAAGCTGGAAAGAATTTTTGACACAGGTTTTTATATTTTAACAAAGCAATGACATACTTATCTATTTAGAGGAGCCCATTTTAATGGATCCATTCATTTTATTCATGTAGCTAAACTGGTTATCCTATTGGCCTTCACTATGAAAAGAGATAAATGATTTTTCCTTTTAACATTGTCAATTTACTATTTTAAAAAATAGTCAAATAAGAGCTAACTTTAGTTTAACAAGAATAAATAACAAAAACTCCAAATAAGTAGAGAATGAAATTATGAAGTTTCATACATTTATATTGTGTGTAGGAGCACTTCAATTCATCCAGTTCACTGACACCTAATTTCATAGTATATTTATTCATTTATTGATTGATTAATTTCTTCAAAAAATGTTTCCATTAAAAAATAAAAGTAAAAAACAAAACATTTTTTACACACCTACATAAAACATTCCACCAAAGAGAAAAATGATATTATAAACTAGAGAAATTTTAAAAAATAACATTATGTGAGATGTATCATGTATAATATTTCTAGGCAGAAAGAAGTGATAAAGATTTTATTGTTGATTTTATTTACTTGTTTATTTACTTATTGTATTCCTGTTTTATTCACTTCTAGGACAGAAAAAGAATTATGGAAGCACAATGGCAATCCTTTTAATTTACCGAGTGCACTTTGTCCATTAGAAAAATGCTGTCTTGTTTACAGCATGCATAATCTGATTTATTTTTCTCACCACAGAAAAGCAGATTTCTCAATACCCAGCACGTGTCTTGTCTTTTATTTACTCAGTGAAGTAGGTGGGTGTGGCATAATAAAAAATATATGTATATTTGTCCTTTCTCCCAAAGTAAGCCTCTTAAATAGCTTGGAATTTCCTGAGTGATAGAAAAGATAGAAGCACCTTTGTTCTCCTGAGGCAACTCTTTATGGGTTCCTAGATAGTTTCAGGATGAAGGCTGTTTGTCCGAAAGACCAAATTTTAACTAGAAGCCTAGAACTTTCAGCCCCACTCCCTCAACCTCTGGGAGAGGAGAGTTTCTGGAAGAGTGGTACATACAGAGAGGGCATGGAAGCTCCACCCATCTTCCCCCACATTTTACCCTATGCACATATTCCATTTGGTTGTTCCTGAGTTGTATCATTTATAATAAACCAGCAAAAGTAACTAAAGCGCTTTCTTGAGTTCTGAGAGCCTGTCCTAGCAAAGTATCAAACTCCAGGAGGGAGTCCTAGGAACCCCTGATTTACAGCATGCCAGTCAAAAGTATGGGTGGCCTGAAACTTACAACTGGCTTCTGAAATGTGGGTAGTTCTGTGAGACTGAACCTTTTAACTTATGAGATATTATACTACTAACTCCAGGTAGATAGTGTCAGAATTGAATTGAAGTGATGGACACCCAGTAGGTGTCAGAGAATTTGAGAAGTGGTGTTGCAAAAGGCACCATACAATTAGTGTCAGGAGGAGAAAAAACCTCTCTATTGGTCTCCTAAGTACTCAGAACAATTGATCTATTAATCAATTAATAAAAGTGAGTTGATAGCTTCTACATCAAAAGATTTGTAGATTTTATGGAAGTTATAAGTTAGCTTAGATAAAGTCCCTTAAGGAACATCTAGACAATTTGTGTCCTTGAAAACATATTTAACAAGAGGGATAATTTGTATGAACTGCTATATTAATGGCAGAGATGATAGACATCATAGAAATTCCAGGCAGATACAGGTCAAAATCATGAAGAGATGACAATTAGAAAAATGCTTCCTGGGTTACAGGTCCAGGGTATGTCTTTGGTTCTCAAAGAAGTGGTGGGTGCTGTCAGGTATTAAACTTCTAATTCAACTACTTTGGACTATGGTAGAAAGCATGTGTGGATGGAGTTAATGCTCAGAACTGGAAAATTCTTAACAGGTAGGTGTATGATATGCTCTTGAAGAGTCTGGTATATATCTCCTCTTTCAACTTCCTGTTATAAATGGAGCCTGGGTCCTTCAATCTCATGTAGAAGGCTGCCAGCCTAATACCTGTGTCACAGCTGGCTTAAGAAATAAACTCTTAATGGTGTTAAGCCACTGAGGGGTGTGATGTTGTGATATATAATAAGAAACATATATTTGGTCTTCATCCTTATTCCTGGCAAAGAGTTCCTAAAACCCTTGGAAATTCCTCTGATGAGAGTTTTTTTATGATGTTAATGAAGTGACTTTTGGAAGCACTCAAGGATGTGGACTTGATGCCAGTGTAGCCAACCATGTGATTGAAGGGTTGAAACTTTCCATCTGACCCCCTGACCTCTAGGAAAGAGAACAGGGCTGGAAATAGAGTTCAATCACCAATGTCAATGATTTAATCATACCTATGTAATGAACCTTCCATAAAATCCCAAAAGGACATTCTCTGGAGAGTTTCCAGGATGACAAACCTGTGGAGCTGCTGGGAAAGTGGTGCACCCAGAGAGAGCATGGAAGCTCTGTGTCTCTTACTCACACTTTTTCCCTATGCATCTCTCCCATCTGGACATTCATGATTTACACCCTTTTATAATAAACTGGTAATCTAGTAAATAAATGATTTATCTGAGTTCTATAAGCTGCTCTAGCAAATTAATCCAATGCAAGGAGGGGGTCATGGGTATCTCCAATGTACAGCTAGTTGATCGGAAGCATAAGAAGCAACCTGGACCTGCAATTGGCATCTGAAGTAAGGGCAGTTTTATTCGATTGAGCACTTAACCTGTGAGATCTGATGCTATTTCCAGGTAGATAGTGTCAGAATTGAGTTAATTGCTTGGTGGTGTGGAAAAACACACACATGAGAATTGGTGTCAGAATTGGAGTGGTTTTATTTGTAATAGCAGTTAGTGTTACTAAACTAACTAACAAATAAACTGATAATAGAATCTAGGTACTGTCATCATAAAAAAAAAAAAAATTGGGGCATTAGTTTAGTGTTAGACACTAGGCAACAAGAAAACACACAATAATCTGGTAGCAGAATAGTTGGTAAAACTGCCATGCACAATAACTTGCCCACTGAGTTGTGGCTCTAGGGAAAGTGGTTGGAAAGATTCAGTGGCATCGTGAGTTGGCTTCTAATCATGGCCTTTAGCAAAGTATTACAAGAAAGAGGTGAGTTCAGGAGAGAATTGGCTGGTTTTCAAACAGAGGTTGAAGAAGTAGCAAATCCAAATAAAAGGGCTTTAGATGGCTGGAAATATAAAGTGCATCTGGACCCTAAAAAGAAGAGCTGTGAGTATAATTATCGGCAAATGAGAAAGTCTAGAAGAAACACACCTAGATCCTGAAAATATTTCAGATAAGTTTACTGTCAAGGAATTCAATCCTGGACTAAAATACAGTTTAAATGATCAAGTCATTAAACAACTTTGGGTGCTAAGTTGCATTATCAAATACATTTCCAGTTATAAAATGAAGAAATTATGGAGATGTAATGTACAGAACAGTGACTATAGTTAATAATTCTGTATTGCATATTTGAAAGTAGCTATGAGAATGTATCTTGAAATTTCTCATCACAAAAAAAAAAAAAAAAAAAAAAAAGATTTGTAACTATTTATGGGGCCAGATCTTAAATGGACTTACTATGGTAACCATTTTGCAATATATACAAATATCCAATGACTACATGGGATACCTGAAACTAATATAATGTTATGTCAATTATTCCTCAATTTTTTAAAAAGAATTCAGGAAAGATGAAGGACGACTAGAACATGCTTCTTCGTGCTACCCTACTTCAAGTGACATTTTGATTCTGTTAATCTCTACCAGTCTTTTTCAGTAGAGAGTCTAAGTCAAAGTCTGCTTAGCATCTTTGGGTTGAGCACAAGTCAAGAATGAATTTGCTGGAGTGCTATGTTTACAATAAAAAAAGAAAGCTGCAAAAACTCTGTAACCCCTAAGGAAGGCAAATCCAAAACACCCCTTATTACTGTGGTCAGGAAGGAAAATGAACTAGGGAAAGCTTTTCAGGGATGTAAGCCAGGGAACTTGACAAACAATGGACAAGAGAGGTCTCCAAGAAAGAAGGCTTAATTAAGGCACTTTCCCAGCTTCCCAGAGAAAGGGGTCTGCACAGATTGTATCAGCAGGATTGAATACATGCTAGGGACAGAGTATCTTCTATTCTTACTTTTTCTTAGCAGAGGTAGAACTGAGGGAAAGCCAGTATAAAACTTAAGACAGCCCAATCTCCAAATTGGTACATGAAATGCTTCCTGCCAAACATCTGCATTGGACTCTGGATCAGTGACAAATAATTCTTATTGGTTTAACTATTAACATTTTGTGGTTAGTTTGTTATAACAGTATCACCCTAAACAATAAAAAGAGATAAAATTGAGTCAAACAGAAAATAAAACTTTGTAGACAACAATATGGAGTAGGACAGATTCATGAGAGTGTGGATTAACTGGTCTTATTAGAGAAAGTATTAAGATATTGACCTGTTTAGTTTAAATGCAAATGAGATGAAGAAGTCAGGATATATTATTACTCATAGATATCTTAGGCTGAATTAGTGTTATCAGCTGAGCTTTTGCCACCATGAGCTCTCTGAAGTAAATTTTACAAAAATGCCTTCAATTATCATCTTCTCTGTGTCCACATAGCCATGTGATATGATTCTGCAACTCTTGCCATCAAGAAGTAGAGTCTATTTCTCCACTCTTTTAATCTGGACTAGTTTTGTAGTTTACATAGATGTACAGAATCAACAAAAGTAAAGTAGTGACAATTATTTTTTTTTTAATGAAAATAGATTTAAGAAAAATTTTTTTAAGTTATACATTTTTTAAAAAATTATTTATTTATTTTTGGCTGCGTTGGCTCTTAGTTGCTGTGTGTGGGCTTTTTCTAATTGCAGTGAGAGGGGGTTATTCTTTGCTGCAGTGTGTGGTCTTCTCATTGTAGTGGCTTCTCTTACTGCACAGCACAGGCTCTAGGCACACAGGTTTCAGTAGTTGTGGCTTGCTGGCTCTAGAGCACAGGCTCAGTAGTTGTGGTGCATGGGCTCAGTTGCTCTGTGGCATGTGGGATCTTCCCAGGCCAGGGTTCAAACCCATGTCCCCTGCATTGGCAGGCAGATTCTTAACCACTGCACTACAAGGGAAGCCCAAAGAGTTATACAATTTTTAAAGGTTACTTTCCATTTATAGTTATTACAAAATTTTAGCTATATTCCCTGTTTTGTACATTACATCCTTGAACTTATATCCAACAGTTTTTAGCTCCCACTCCCCCATCCTTATATTTCCCCCTCCTGAGTAAACACTAGTTTGTTCTCTATATATGTGAGTCTGCTTCTTTTTTGTTATATTATTAGTTTGGTATTTCTTAGATTCCACATATAAATGATATTATACACTCTTTGTCTTTGTCTGACTTATTTCACTTAGCATAGTGAACTCCAAGTCCATCCATGTTGCTGCAAATGATAAAATTTTGTTCTTTTTATGGCTGAGTAGTATTCCATTGCATATATATACCACATCATATTTATTCATTTACCTGGTGATGGGCACTTTGGTTTTTTCCATATCTTGGCAATTGTAAATAATGCTGCTATGAACATTGGGGTGCATGTATCTTTTCAAATTCGTTTTTGAGATATATACCCAGGAATGGAATTGCTTGGTCATATTGCAGTTCTAGTTTTCATTTTTTGAGAAACCTCCATACTGTTTCCCAGAGGGCTGCACCGATTTACATTCCCACCAACAGTGTACAAGTGTTCCTTTTTCTCCGTACTCTCACCAACATTTATTATTTGTGTTCTTTTTAAAGACAGTTATTCTGACAGGTGTGAGGTGATATCTCATTGTGGTTTCAATTTGCACTGCCATGATGATTAGGGATGTTGAGCAACTTTTCCTATGCCTGTTGGCCATCTCCATTTCCCCTTTGGAAAAATGACAATTCTAAGCTGAGACCTCAATAGTTCTGGCATGCTCCTGCTTTGGGTCTTAGAATCCTGCAACATTTATCCAGTGGGACTTCAGAAATACTCTGGTCTAATGATTTTTTTCTATATGGAATGGAGATGTATATTTTGTTTAATTGTCTCCATCTCACAGTTCTATATAGGGTGTAGTGGGGGAAGGTGAATAGAAAATGTTTTCCTTTTTGTTTGTAAGTCTCCAAATCAACACAAGTTACACAATAAGAACTGCCTCTGGACCGAATGGAGATCATAAGGTCATTAACTTCAAGTGTGATGCCATGATGAAATGAAATTTTGTGGAGCCTTGGGAGGAGGGGATATGTGTATTTTTAATGTAGGAGAGATAGTAAAAATTATGACCAGATGACACAAAGTTGCAGACTGACTTGAAAAACGACTGCCCTAATTTTCCCACTTTACCTATGTCCCTTTGCATTGGAACTCTACAACTTTTCCCATCAAGAGGTGGCATCTCTTTCCTTACTTCTTGAATCTAGACTGGTCCTGTGATTTTTGTCTGACCAATAGAATGCAGGAGAGGTAAAAGTAAGCCATTTTGAAGCATAGGCCTCAAAAGTGTGTGTGTACTTCTGCTTTCCTTCTGGTAACCTGCTGTCCTGATGTAGACAAGCCGAGGGTATACTTCTGGATGATAAAAACAGGGGGCCAAGTCACCCCACTGCTCCAATTGACAGCCATCTACCAGATGAAATGCATGAGTGAGGTCATCTAGACCAGTCAATCCCCACCAACCCACCAGCTAATCACATATATAAGAGTTTGCTTCAGCTCACTCAAACCTAACCAGGTCCAGCCAACTTTCTATAGACTTTTGAGAAATAATAAATGTTTCTTTGTGTGTGTGTGTGTGTGTGTGGTATGCGGGCCTCCCACTGCTGTGGCCTCTCCCGTTGCGGAGCACAGGCTCCGGATGCACAGGCTCAGCGGCCATGGCTCATGGGCCCAGCCACTCCACGGCATGTGAGATCCTCCTGGACCGGGTCACGAACCCGTGTCCCCTGCATTGTCAGGCGGACTCCCAACCACTGCGCCACCAGGGAAGCCCTAAATGTTTTTTTTTAAGCGAATACATTTTATTTTTTTTTTTTTACACAGTGATATATAACCAATACAACTCCCAAGAAAATGAAATATTGATGGAAAACTTTGAATATGACTGGTACCAAGATTGAGAAAGAAGAAAATATTGGAAAACAAGGCAATGACATGAAGAGCAGGCACTGTTAGTGCACTTAATTTGAGGGTATTGAGAAGTTAAATGACAATAAAAGAGCATCCATCCCATAGTAAAAGGAGGACAGAAAAAGGAAGAAAGTATACTTGAACAAAGAAAAATAGTTGAGTACCAAAGATCCTTTGTGATACTTCTTTTTATGCTTTGCTAGCATCAGGTTTGACTCATTGTTTATGATTATTGGAGAATACAAGTGAAGGATAAGAGTTAAAATCTATATGAATAGATTCATGAGAAAATAGTCAACAGAAACCCACTGAAAATTATCTATATTCTCTGTAAAATGTTAGGAAGTTGAAGCAGACAAACAATATAAGTCAGGGTCTCTATTCACAAAGGAACTTTGAGTTTAATGAGAAAGTGAGAGACATACATAAAGTCTTAACAAGACAGCATTATACTATGATGCAATGCATTGCTAGGTCTGAGATACACAAGAGATAATGGAAAGGGACAATAGAGTTGATTTGTCCAGCAACCACTAATATTTAGATATACTATTCCATTTTTGTCCTGATAATACCCTGGCTGATGTATGAAAGTCTCAAATGAACAACATACTATACCTGCTAAGGAGGACATGCTTCCAAAAATGGTTATTCTAAACTGTGCTTGTCAAAGGGAAGACTCTCAGATACATTCCAATATAATAGTAACAAGGTTGGTAACTTTTCTCTGGGTAAGGATTGGAAATTAATGCAGTGAAGCACAACACTGAAAAATTATAAAATGATATAGATGAAGATAATCAATTAAACTAGGGTTGGGAGTATTATCCATAGAAGAAATGGGGTTGGAGTAAAATTAGTCTTTTCAAAAGCAACACAGAAAACTAGAAGATAGTGGTGGAAAGTCTTCAAAGACCATATGAAAATTATTTTAATATATTTTTAATTCTAACTAATCAGGGACATTTTGAAATGTATATGGACTCAACAAATGTACATCTCTTGCACCTTTTAGGAAACATCTTAAGGATAAACATCACCAAAGAGAGGGTAAGACTAAGAAAGAAGGTGTGAGATGCAGGAAACAGGAATTACAAAATGATTGAACAGGAAACAGAAATTCCGGAATAACACTTAAGTCAGAGGCCTAAAAATAAATAAATCCTGAATGTAGCAGGTATGGCAAAGATAGTCCCAAGGGTAGAAAGTTAACAAATGATAGGTAGATGATAGATGGATAGATAGATAGATAGACAGACAGATACATAGAAAGATAGAGATGATAGATGCATACATACTTACATACATACAGAAAAGGAAGAAGGAAGAAAGGAAGGGGGGAAGGAGGAATGAATTGTTGGATTAAGTAAAATATTTATTTATAGATGTGTGACAATTGTAGGGAAATTATGAATAGATAAGTAAAAAATTATTAAATGAAAAAACTCAGTTAATGTCATAACTCCAGGGACTATTCTGGAGGTTCAGCGCTTTAGACTCCAAGCTTCAACTGCAGAGAGCATGGGTTTGATCCCTGGTCAGAGAACTAAGATTCCCACATGCTGCTCTATGCAGCCAAAAAGCAAAGCCATAACTCCAATAACAACAAACATTGTTCTAAAAATATCATCATAATAAAATATTTGACTGGTCAACAATTTTGTACAATTATAATTAAGCCCTATCTATTGTTGTAACTATTTTTTAAATTTAGTATACTTTTAAAAAATATATTTAGGGTAGGAACAAAATAAATATCTATATTGGGGCTGGACATTGAGAAACAGAAGTATGGTGGTGGGAATAGAAGACTGGCACAATTAAAGGAAGGTACCCACTGATAATAGAATCATCTTATAATAAGGTCTATGTGTTCACTCAATGTCTCTGATTCTGTGAATGTCTGGGTCTCATGTGTCAAAATAGTTTACCTAGCTCTTTTGACAACCAAGTGAGGACCATATGAAAAAATTCCTTGGATTCTGTAAAATTAAATGCATTAAATGCATTGTTATTTTTGCTATCTTGAATTTTTCATGCTATGCACAATTCTTTGCTCTTAATATTATTACATCTCTATGAACTTCTTTTATATGTATTATGAAAATGTCTCTAACCTATCTATTTATACTCCATTTATATTTATATCAAATTCTGTAAATAATGCTATTCATTTTTACTTTGTTCTATTTTATATTACACAATTATACTTTTGTAGATATTATTGTACATCAATGTAGACAGAAAAGTAAGTTAAATATCTACATGTAAGTTTAACTAATTATTACAGAAACAGTACCTAGGAACTGAAACACAAATGATGAAATGGAACCTTTGCTGACACACCAGAAATTCCCCACCCTGTTTGTATCTTTTAAATCAAAATCTCCTCCCTCCTTCCTGGAGAAAAGCACTATGCTGGTTTTGGCAGTAATTATCTCTTTGATTCTCTTTGCAGTTTTGCCAACTCTACATGCATCCTTACACAATAAAGTTAAGATTTATTTGCTTCTAAAATTTATAAAAATAGAAACATACTGTATGTATTTCTCTTTTTTTCTTTCACTTAAGAATATACCTGGTTTCAGCAACTATGAAGCTGGGGAGATCTCCACCAGACTGAGGATGTCAGATCTCATTGTCCTCATAGTCCTTTGATATTCTCAATAAAATTGTTTGATACCAGGAAAAAGAAGAACATTCTCTATGAATTTGTTAAATGAAATGTTATACAGCAAGGAAAATTAATAAACTACAGGTATGGATAATTTTAAATGACTGAAAAAAATAGAGAGGTATATAGATTAAAATGCAAAATATTCTTTCTACTGGACTCTGTACACCTATGCTCTTCTTGCTTGTGATAGAGTTTGGTGTGTCTCCTGATAGTCTTTTGTCTATTCATTTGCATATATGCACAAGTATGCACATATATTTCTTTTTAAAATGAGGGCTCTTACTCCTTATATTATTCTGTGACTTCTGTTTTGCTTAAAAATGTATCTTAAAGATCTTTCCTATTGAGGATGAATAAGTCTTTCTTACACTTATCGATAGTTGCTCTATGGTGACTCAGAGTAGAGCTGTACTATAATTATTAATTCTTTATTGATAAACATGTACATTGTTTCCATTTCATATCTGTGACAAATACGCTACAATAAGCATGTTTGAAGAAATATATTTGGGCAAGTGTATAAGTATTTTTGTTGACCAAATTATTTGAAATAGAATTAGTAGACTAAAAACTTACAAATATTTAAGATTTGTTATTTAATCCCAAAAGCTAATACCAAATAGCCATTAAAAAACTTTACCAATGTTCTTTCCCAAAATAGTGAGTCTAGTCACTCAATTTTTTGATGTTGTGAAGCATCATATACTTCTTTTCAATGCAAATGTTTGCACCAGACCAAGCAGAAGAATCAGAAATATGTGACTTGCTATATCACTGCTTTGCTTCCTTCAGACACAAACAAGTCATTCATGTTGCTTTATAGTCACTAGTCATATGTGTTATACTTATAAACAAATAATGTTTCAAGGCTAGTTAGAAATAAGAATTCCATTTAATAATTAGCTTGTGATACATATTTGCTGAAAATAAAAAAAAACAAACAAACGAATAGATGAGCTCCAAACTCTACCAGGTATGTGGAATTACAAAGAGCTAGTTCTCTGTGTTATCATGTATAAAATGAAGAGTTCTGACAAGAATTGGTATCGAAACTCTTTTCCAACTGATGGATTCTTTGCTGAGGAGTTAAGACGTATAATGACTAATTTTATGTGTCAACTCGACTAGGCCAAGGTACCCAAATATTTGGTCAAACACTAGTTTGTTTTTTTCCAATGAGGGTATTTTTTATATGAGAGCAACATTTAAATCAATAGTCTTTGAGTAAAGTAGATTACCCTCCATAGTGTGGGTAGGTCTTATCCAATCAGTTGAAGGTTTGAAGAAAAAATAGACTGCCATCCCCCCAAGGAAGAGAAAATCTTGCTTCCATACTGCTTTTATACTTGGGCTATAATATCAACTCTTTTCTGGATCTCCAGCCTACCTGCCTACCCTGTAGATTTTGGACTCCTTGGTCTCTACAGTCATATGAGATAATTACTTAAAAGAAATCTCTCTCTCTCTAGCTGTCTTTCTCTATACACTCTCTCTCACACACATAAGCACACACATTCTATTTGTTCTATTTCTCCAGTAAACTCTACTACAGTATGTAAAGTAAAAAGAACAAAATACTAGGCCAGTATGTGAGCAGGTCAGGAATGAGCTATCAGGTTTGGGCTGAGTAGCCAGAGAAACAAGCCCTAGAAATATGGAGTATATATTTGAATTATTATGGCTGAAGGCCTCATATTCATTTTGATTTTGACATTAGCCTGGGATATACCAATCAAGTTTTTCTGTATCACATGGTCATGTATGAGGGTTTTCATCAGACAAGCTAATTAATATTATTTTCATAAAAGTCAAGATTACATTACAGTCTTTATGACACAAAATTTTTTATTTTGTGATGTAAAAAATAATTTTCCTAGAATTTTTTCCAAAATGCTTATGACCCCAATTATGTAAACTGCCTGAAATTTGTTTTTTCTCATTTTTCTCATGTTTCCAGTACAGGGCTGGCTGCACACATAGTAGGAGCTTAATACACATATTAACTATTCCTTGAGGAATTATGGGGAAAATGCACAGGGTGATGGGACTAACCTCCAAGTCTTCTTATGCCAAAGGGGCTGTGTTTCAATCAGAGTGGTGTCTCTGGTCCCAGCATGTTGGTAGAACCAGAATTAAATAATCATGACCCCTCAGCAACTCACATGGTTATGGAAAGTTCAAAAGTAATGCAATCAAAGATGAAAACACATTCCATCTTCACAAAAAGGGAACTTGGTGCCTTTCTCCCAGTAGGAGCATGCTCCTTTATGTGGCAAATTGACATATAAGGTTAATGAAATTTTCTCTACGGGTTGGGCTTCATTTATAAGACGTGAGAAATGGCAATTAGATGAATTCCTGAAGCAGATGAATGTGGGTACCTATACATACCTTCATTGAGGTAAATATCACAACATGATGCAACACAAACCAAAGGAAGCAGTAAGTAGAGGTACCACACATAGTCATGTTGAAAATAAGTATTTTAATCTAACAATTAGTTTCACCATGAATCAAGTACTTTTTAGTAGCTTGAAATAAAATAGTATTTAGTTTAATTCTGATAAGGATGAAGCTTTGCTTCATTTGACCAAGGATGTTTAAGATTTGAACAATAATGTGTAATAATGAAAGCCTGTAACGGCAACCTTTTGCTTTCTAACTAGTGCATAATATTGGTTTTGCAATCACTTAGTAATTATATGAAGAGGACATATTTATTACGAATTATTGATTTTATAATTACTGCTGCTAGCATTCACGTTATTACACAATGAAAAAATTTTAATATACAATGTTCTTCACCCTCAGCTGGCGAACAGATCGTGCAATGCAATTTAGAGAGTAGCCAAGAGTAGATTTTTATCGGTTTTTTTTTTTTTTTTTTTGGCCAACAAGCTAAATGGTTTGCTTTTTGAAAAATATTTCTAATGGTGCTTAAGCAGAGAGGAATGTCCAATTTCAAGGTCATTCCTGGCAGTTGATTACAGTCATCCAATGAGCACAAGGTTCCTATTTAACTGTTAAGTTATTTTTGCTGCACTCATTGCTGTGAATTAAAAGTTATGACTATAAATTTGCTGCCAGCTAAATAGACATCAAAGGCCACAATCATACACTGGATCATGACACATGAAGATATATCTCTTATGAAATTGATTTTTCTCCATGTGCAAGGCAGCTTTGCATTACTTTATTTGTGAGTTTAGCACAGGAAATGTCTAGGCAGGCCGAGTGTAATTGTCAGCATAGTTTATATTCTGGGCCGAGAACTCCTTTTATTATTTTTTTCCCCTTCATGAAGATGTGCAAAAAAGGTGGTCTAAGCATATATTTTAATTTTACTTGCCAACAGATTGTGAACAGCTGATTTAAAGTCACTGTCACCCCCAAACAGGAAAAGATTAGGTTTCTGAAGATCAGAAATATTAAAAATTCTGCCCAAACAATATTTGCTGCTCACCAGAATCCAAAATTGCTGCTTTTCACCCTAAAAACAGCCTATAAAGTTTTGTAAAGGCTGTAAATCTATTATGTCATTTTAATCCATCAGATTTTCACTATCCTGTGGATAAGAGCATCAAATAGAATTACATGGGCTTGATTAGTGATTTTCTCTTCTGGATGTTGTGTTATTATTACAGAGGGATCCATATATATTACAAATAATGTAAGTTGTGTCTAAATAAAATACCTGAAAAGTTAAATCATATTTTAAATGTATGCAGGTGGAATGTTATTTCTGGGCTCCTATGTGGGATCACTTTACAGTCCTGGACACTGTGCATTTCACTGTTGTGACTGGAAACTCATCATTAGAACAAACCATTGGAGACTTGCTGACCCCAAAACCCTTTCTTTCATTTGCAAAGGAAGCTAGTTATTATATTTCATGTGGAAGTTAAATTCCAAACTCATCAGCCTGACTTTTAAAGCCTTTTAAAAATCTCACCCTAACTTTACTGTTCCAATTTCTCTCTCACTATACCCCTCTTCTTCACACTATAGTCAGGCTTAGATGTTCACTTCCCATGATTAGGATGTGCTCATTTCCATCCCTTTGCAGCATTGCCATTACCTTAAATGTTCTCTCCCTCTCTCTTGCATATTCATTTGCTGTGATCCTTCACATACCAGTTTGAGACCTAAGTTCTTCATGAATTTCGCTTCCTCTCCTTTTAGTCTATAACACTCACTTAAAGACTTAGTTATATTCTAATTTTCTCACTGCCTGCTTCCTGTGTTAATCTGCAGTGGTTTACTCCAATACAGGAGATTTTTCTCGAGGATGAGGAAGCTACTTCTTCTCTGTGAACACACAACTTGGACCACAGCAGTGTTCACTAATCCTTTTGTAAATTAAATGTAATGGGATTGAATTCTGAGAAATGGGATTCTAGTAGTAACTAACAGGGACAAAGAACAATCGGTGAGGGATCCTACCACACCACCACTGTTCCTTAACTTGACAGAGTGATGACATCTTTATTAGGTCTCAGTTGGAAAGCATCCTTACTTCCCTACATCTTATGATTTTCTTCCTTGTGGAGAAAGAAAGTTCAGCTCTCACCACCTCTCCCCAACTAGAGAGAGAGAAGCCCAATTTAACTGTGAAGTTTTAGGATACTCTAGAGTATAGATATTTTCTCTCTCTCTTCTTCTTAGTCCCCTATTTCAAGAAATTAATTTGTCCTATATTTATCTGGTACCTACTCTAAGTCAGGTGCCCTTCCAAGTACTAGGGATATGGAGGTGAGTAGGGCAAATAATAGCCCTGATTTCAGGAAGTTTAGATTCTACTGGGGAATACATACACAAAAGTATATAGTGTGTGTGTGTGTATATATATATAAATATATATGTATATGGAAATTTTAAAATTATTAAAGAAAAGAAAAAATAAATCTCATGATGATAAGAACTCAGAGTGATTAGAGGGCAGACACTGACTGGAATGAATGAAGCTCTTTTAGATTAGGTGGTCAGAAAGGGCCCTTTTGAGGAAGTGACAGGAAAGAGGCAGGCATAAAATTCCTGGGACTCCACGGTTCCAGACAGAGAGTAGCAGGTATGAAAGGCCTACGATGGCGACAAGTCCTTGTGGTGCTCAATACAATAAATAAAGTCTAATGGGCTGCAGGAGGGGCAAAAGGAGATAATGGTTTGAAATAAGGTAGGCAGGGCTGGATGAAAAAATGTCTTGTGATGATCATAAGGTGTATGGATTTTGTTTGAAGTGTAATCGGAAGCCAGTCGAGGGTTTTAAGGAAGAAATGATGTTATCACATCTACCAATTGAACGTGTATAAGGATATATAATCTGGTTGGTATTTTGGAGAGTGCAGTGATCGAGCAGCCAGTGGATTTTACAATCCCCTTCTGCTTTAGGATTCAGGCACAAAATCAGAGTAGGGAAGGAATTTCACTAACATATATTCACCTCATGGAAACATTTCAAGGAATATGGTTGTGTGTATTTACATATATATGTATATGTATTGATATATACATAATATATAATTATATATTTCAGGAAGATATTCACACACTTACAGAAATTGCCAAGGTAAAACACATTGCCAGTTGGAATCTTGTAAGTATTTCTAATGAAGTTGTTTTTCTTGGATTTATGACAATGTGAAACATGGATGGCTTCCTTTCATTTACACAGTTTCTAGAGCAGCTATTACCATTGTATGTTCCAAAATATATTTTTATTTTCCCATCTTGTAAAAATGTGATTTTTATTTATGTACCTTTTGTTCGTCTCAAAATGTTAAACTTAGGAACAGTCAATCAAACTAATGAATTATGAAATGAAACTAATAGTAACTCAACTTTCCCAAATTGCTGGGACAGAAGGTAACATAGAATTGATTCCTGGAATTCCATGATAGTGGAGTTTTCCACACATAATTTGTTACAGTGTCAACAGCCTCAGGTTTGAGAGCCAGGTCATCCTCTAAGACTTCACATCAATGGGTCACAAAATTGGGTTGTTCATCAAATTGGGGTGCTGAACATTTAACACTCTGGTCCAACATCTCTTCTTGGGAAGCAGGGGTCTTGATGAGCATTACTCTAGAAAAATAGAATTACTGTTTACCTCAAATTGGCACCTATGACCATTTTTGAAATCTGATGACATTTTGATCAACCCACTTCCAAAATAGATATCGCTGAAACTCCTTTCTGTGCACAGAGATATGTGAGACATCATCTAATCAATTTATCTTTCCCAGATAATCCTGCAATTCAACCAGCCCATTCAGTAGCTTTACAAAGCTTTACAAAGCTTTTTCTCAAAAAACACATCTACACTTCTCTTTGAAAATACATCCCACAATCTTAACTACTTCGATCAGAGTGCCATGATGATGTAGTGAAAAAAAAAAAAAAAAAAAAAAGAATAGTAAGATGGGAATTAGTCGTTTTTCATTTTTACCATGTTTTACCAAGTTGACTAGACTGTGTTACCTTGGATAAGTTACTTCACCCCTTTAGGGCACAGTTTATTCATCAGCAGGATAAGAAGATTGGATTAATTGATTTTCAAGGTATGCAGTCTACTTCCAAATATTGTTCTTTTTGCCTTGATTGTTTGTTTGATCTTATTTGTTTGTTTGCTTCCATCAATCACATATTAAAAGGCTGAGAAAAGAGTCTTCCTAGTCCTATTTATTATAATTCACATATATGAAGAGTACAATAGATGTGCCACTCTATATTTTATTTTCCTTTAAGGCAAAATGATGTGTTTACTTTCATTAGGCTTCACAATTTCAGCAAATATTTTATCATGAAAGTAGGAATGCCAGGCTGGGTAGGCAATTATGCAGAATAGTCCTTACTTACTGCTATTACAATGAATACTTCCACCTCTTGCCAATCTAGAGAGATTCCAAAGGCATCATGAGAGCAGGTGATTCTAGTCAGTGCTTTACTTTTTATTGCTTTTCACTTTTTATTTCTGTTTATGTGTTTTTAAAGTATCCCCATGCTCTTTAGTTTTCAGACTAAGTCCAAGTTTGCCAAGCCAAAGAGACCACTTGCAATGTTAAAGGAGATCAATACTATTTTGGATAAATTCACACTATCCTTCTCAAAATGCAGGGGTTAATGCAAGATTAAATGTGGTAGCATAACTTTTGATTATCTGTATGACATGATTTAATAAAATAGCAGTTCATTCAGAAATCATTCATATTTGGCCTTGAGGTATATTCAAGGATGCATCTTTGATCTCCCTTTCTAATTATGTTTTGCTTTGGTTTAGTCTTAAAGAAATAATTTGCATTCCCAAAGCACATACCAAGTAACAACAGAGAAAGGGACTTAGAAAAACACAAGGGAGAGAGAACTAGGATAAGCTTTTCAAATGCCATGGAAAAGTCATAAAGTAAATGTGTAAATAAATAATCCAAGATTTCATTAAATTTATCCTTTGTTCTATAGGCCAGCTTCTCTATCTTAAAGTTATTTCCATTCATCTCCTCCTCAAAACCAAAGTCATTGAAGATCAACAAATAAATATGAATTTGTGAGGACCTTCTATAAATACAGAATTGCAGAGAATGTGTGTTGAGAAACAAGCCTCTTGCCATTAAGAAGTTTCCAGTCAAAGCTGACCCATGAACCTACGACATATGCAGTGCAGAAAATAAGAAATGGCAGAGCACAAAATATTATATAATTATCAATTGTTCAATTGTGTGGCACAGTGCATCCTCACCATAAGAGATTAATGGGAGATCAATAAGAGCTGCTAAAGGAGAGACAGTGTGACATGGATGTTTGAAATGGGGTTTTAAGTCGGAGTAAAATTTGAATAAACAGAAAGAAAGATGAGAGAAGGATATTCCAGATTCCAGTGTTCAGAAAAAAAAAAAAAAAATGGAAATACATTATGCAATACAAATACCCATTATACTGATGCAGGAGCTGGGCAAACAATATATTTTACTCATAAATTTCAAATAAAGAAACTTGAATCAAGATGTTACCTAAAAAATTTGCAATGAAACAGGGGTAAATTCCCCTTGGCAACACTGTATGTCAGTTGTTGAAATTCATTGTCTCCTTCTAGTTAAGCACAGTTCTAACGTCTAACAATATTTGAAGCTTTGTGCTAAGATAGGGTTATCAAATCCCATGGTTTAGGGTATCAGGTTTTTGCTGAAGGGCCCTAATGAGGATTTTTACCCAGTCTCATTGGCATGTAACATCAAGAAAAAGCTGTGCTCAAGATCAGGTTACTGATGTCCTGTGTGAGCATAGCCTTAGACAAAAAATAAATTCCTATGGACTTTGACATATTTCCACTTTCCCACACCTCAGCACTCAGAGAATCTCCAAATGCTTTTGCTTGCTTAAATTCTCATCATTGAGACCAACTGGAGAAGTGATGCCATTAATGAGAACCTCATTGCTTTTCAGAAAACATGACTGTAAATTATGCTTCTCATATATTTCACCAGGTAATGATGTACATCCTATGAGATAATTCATTTTGTATGATGCCCAGGAGTCAGGACAAAGAGTGAGGTTGGAGATGAGATGGGAGAGGACTGGAGAATCAAAATAAAATAAAAATGATATTCCTCTATCTTTAAACAACTTACAAACTATTTGCAGAGACAAGGTAACTGCACAAGAAACACATAAAAGTGAAAAGATGTAATAAAGTTGGGACAATAAGGACAGTAACATAAGTCTGAAGACAAAATGGTATAAAAGAAAATATAGATTAACACCAAAATTTGGAAAAGGCACAGTGTCAAGGATGGATGAAACTACTGCTTTGAATGGCATTACTTAGTGACAGGAAGGGGAGTGGAAGAAAGAAGGTGAGTCTATGCCAAGATAGGGACCAGAGAAGCATGTTTGGGTCCCCTTATTTTAGCATGTGTGAGTCTACAATTTTTCTATGAGTTTTTATTATATTTTTATATTATTATTTTTATTTTATATATATAAATTTTATTTATATATATATAAATATATATAATATAATAAATATATATATAAATTATATTTATATATATAAATATATTTTATATATAATATATTACATTTTATATATTTTAAATATATTTAATATTTTTATTCTTACTTTACAGGTAAGGAAGGTGAGGCTTAATGAGGTTAATCAATTTGTTCAAGACTACACAATTATGTAATTGGTAAATCTAGATTAAGACTTGGGAAATGTAAAATAGATAGCTAGCGGGAAGCAGCCACATAGCACAGGGAGATCAGCTCGGTGCTTTGTGACCACCTAGAGGGGTGGTATAGGGATGGTGGGAGGGAGAGGCAAGAGGGAAGAGATATGATATAAGGATATATGTATATGTATATCTGATTCATTTTGTTATAAAGTAGTACCTAACACACCATTGTAAAGCAATTATACTCCAATAAAGATGTTAAAAAAAGTAGTGGCCACCACATTAACTACAACAACAAAAAAATAGAAACTTTGGTGTGTCTGACCCCAAAGTCTTTGCTTTTCTCCACTCATAAGCAAGGCATAAGTTGATTCTGAAAATGAGGAAACTATATCCTGAGATGATTTTCAAAGTAATCAGAGATTCAGATGATTCCAGTTAGATCTTCATGTCATGAAAATAGAAAAGACACAGAAAGAGTTAAAGAAACAGAAAGAAGTAGAGACAGACACAGAGAGAAATAAGACAGAATCAGAAGAGAATAAGACTCTAGTAAACCAGGTAAAATGGTTTCCATTCTTTTGAATATTTTAATATATCTTAGACACTCATCATTTCACAAATCAATCAATGGATTATGTTAATTCTATTACAATTTCATAAATATTCTCAACCAGAATAGGTATTTATCATTTCTCATGTTGAGTATGGTTAGGTGTTGCATCTCTCAGATGAGTCTAAGATGATTTGCTTAGATCAATGGTTCCCAATCACATGGGGAATTTTAAAATATCCCAATGCCTAGGTGACATTACTTGCCAATTAAATCAGAAAGTTTGAGTAGGAGTCAGGCATAATCATTTTTAAAAATTCCCAGGTGATCCTAATGTGCAACAACATTCGGAAACTAGTGACTTACTTGAAAATTCACTTAATTTTCCTTTATCTTAAATCTATCTTAAATTTTTTTGTTTTCTTTATACAGGTAGAGATGTCAGATAATTATGTTTAGAGATTGGGGTTTAAGCTCTGTGTAAACCTTATTTCAAAAACCAGCTCTGCCATTTCTTTGAGCATGCTACTTAAAATTTCTAAATTTTTTGTTTTCTCACCAATAAGTAAATAACACCCATCTCCCAATGCCCTCTGGTATTAAATGAAATGCTAGATGGATAGGATCTGACACAGTACTGTTCCTATGGTGCTCAGGTAATATAGGCTCCCTGTTTTTCTTTACCCACTTTAATGAGGAAGTTGAGTCTGCTAACAAAAGCAACTTGCCCCAGGTTCCAGAGCTAGTTAAAAGCATAACAAACATAGAAGGTTTCCAGCATCTCTCTTTCAAGCATTGTTTTCATCACAAAATTTTAAAGATAGTTGGGGGAAAAGAATAACAACAGTGAAAACTAATCGAGATGAATACATAACCCTGTATATGTTTTTCCACCCTCCTGCTTGAGAGTCTCCAGTGTGCCTCTGAATCAAGCTTATGATCTGCTTAATGTGTCCCTGCCTCATCATTTTATACATTCTTGTCTCTCCTTTTTCAACTTCTTTTGTACCCAGCCTGACTTCCATCTTGCAACTTCTACCCAACCTATTTCTTCCTCACTTTTTTCTTCTTACTCAGGGTATTCGTTCTGCCTTAGTTTCCTCTTATCAGAATATGACTCATCCTTTAAGGACCAAATGAAAATTTATCAGTTCAACAAAATATTTTTTTTTCTAAATTAAAAAAAATAATAATTAATTAATTAATTTTTGGCTGCATTGGGTCTTCATTGCTGTGCATGGGCTTTCTCTAGTTGTGGTGAGTGGGGGCTACTCTTCGTTGTGGTGTGAGGGCTTCTCATTGTGGTGGCTTCTCTTGTTTCAGAACACCAGCTCTAGGCACACAGGCTTCACTAGTTGTGGCATGTGGGCTGTAGAGTGCAGGCTCAGTAGTTTTAGTGCATATGCTTAGTTGCTCCATGGCATATGGGACCTACATAGACCAGTGATCAAACCCATGTCCCCTGAATTGGCAGGCAGATTCTTAACCACTGTACCACCAGGGATGTCCCAACAAAATATTTCTTATTTCTTCTATTAACCTTGCCTGAATAATAACAATAAATATAGCCTAAAGTTAAAAATTATCTGTTTTAATCCAAATGTTCACTAGTTTCCTCCCCTGGGATGGGGTTGAGAGCAAGGAGAAAGATTAGAATGCCATGCATCCTGGGGCTATTTGGGGATTTCTCAAAGAAAAGAGAACATGTTTTACAGAGCACCAGTAAGTCAATAAGATTGGGGCAGACTGTTACGATTAAGGAAAACAAAACATCACATAAGATTTCTTTTACAAGTATATCTATAGTTTATTTCTATATGTGAAATGTGAAATAACAACCATTTAAATAATTCAAGCCTGGTAAGTGCCCAGCGCTGTATCAATTTTCTAGGTATTTTGGAGAAAATGGTTATTTCTTCTTTAATTATTCAGTTGATTATGTCAATTCTACAATTCATTTAGCCAGTGTAGACTCAGTCTCAAAGTTTTAATCCAGAGCCTGTCACTCACTTCCTCAACGACCTTGGGCAAGTCACTTAATTTCTCCATATCTCAATTTCTTTGTCTGTAAAATTGGGATAATAATCTTGACCTCACAGAGAGGTTGCATGAATTAACTGATTAATGATTATAAAGCAATTTGAAAATACAGAACACTATATAAATGCTAAGTATTGTTATTAAGCAAATCAATTCAGAAAATCAAGATAATGACATTTCTTTTCAATCTATTTCTTAAAGTGCCTAATGCCTTTGCATCTAAGCTCTGTGTTGTAAAAAAGAAGTTTAAATATTTATAACGTAAAATTTTCTAGTTTAACCAGTTCCTACTGCATACCACAGGGTAGAAGAGGAGAAAAAAAATTTCTTGAGCTGGAAACTTGAACTTCTCACTCGCTTTGACTTTTTGCTTATATCTAGTTTAATTTAGGCAGACAAAAAAGGTCTATCAATCAAGTATATCTATCTAATCTATCAATTTACTGGAATCCTGGAATTTCAGAGTTAATGTGGACATTAAAGCCTTTATATTGCAATACACTTGTTTAATTGATATGAAGAAAATATTGAAGGAGAAATGATTTGTTCATGTTTTGTATGGAAATTTTGTGCCAGAGATGATTTGTATTTTCAATCCTTGGCTGCCTAGCCTTCAGATGCAGAGCAGATAACAGAACAGAGGAGAAACATGAGCCCAGCCCTCAGGGATCTTACTTGGAGAGACTGATGAGATTGAAAGCCTTGTAAATTATGATTAATTAATGTGAACTTTAAAAAAATAACATGAAATAATTTGGCCAATTCCTAATTCATCAATTGTGGAGTTTTTTCACACAGCTTTGGAGATAAAAACTATTAGGATTGACCATTGTGAAATTTCCAACTTTGATCATCTTTCATTCACTTAATTTTGTCACTTTTCCTTAAAATCAGGTGACCTCAGGAATTGGGTTTCAGATCATATATAGAAATACAGATTTTAAATAAGGATACAAAATGTAATATAGAGTTCTGATTTTCAATTCAAATATTCCAGTTCTATGTCCAGCTCACCTGAGTAGCCTTAGCCAGGTATTCTCTCATGGGGGCATGGTTCCCTAATCCATTAAATAAAATGTCAGGGTAGAAACCTGCTAGAGTCTCTCAGTGCCAAAGTTCTGAATACAGTGATGTCTGAAACCAGAGTTTAGAATTCCTCAGGTAGACAGTGGATTCTGAATAGGTCATAGACAATAAATCTGATTGTAAAACCAGTCACACTTAAACTAAATGCTCATTTGAGGTTTCCTATCTTCAATGAATACATCTGCAGGATATTAATGCTGAAAGGAATATTAGAGATCATTTAATCTGATTCCCTCATTTTATGTTGAGAAAACTGAAGTCTTGAAATATTAAATAAATAGTCCAAGGTCACAAAGTCAATCAGTGAGGAAGCCAAACATAAAACTCAGTTTTGGGTGGATCCTAGTTGACTGTAGTTCTTCTAAATCATTAATTAAGATGACATTGGGGTAAATGACAATTATGCATTGAGGTTAGAAATTTCATAAATCAAAAGAATAGTTACCTCTTTAAATATTGCTTCTCCTGGTTTTCTTCTTTTTACTCTTCACATGGGCTTGTTCTGAAGACATAGCTTTTAAAAGAGGGTAATTCTTTTCAAAATAACAACTCAAATGTCATAGTGTCTAAAATACTATCATAAATACCCACCTTTCTCTTTGATGACCTGTCAATAACAGGTTTCATGAATTTTATTGCTGAATGAGTTGGGGAAAATCTGTTTTCTGCTTCCTATGAATGTTTGGATTGAGCAACGGACCTCACAGCTTTCTCTTGCTCAGCCTTGGCTTTTCATAGCAATCCTACATGTTAGGAAGGGGTTTAGTGCCCTTTACAGAGTAACACTGGTCAGCTGAAATAAATGTTGCTGATTTGACATCCTCTATTGAGCAGTTTAAAGTACATTTTACCATCAAATGTAATCCTTGCATTGACACTTGAACATTCCTGAACCAGTTCTCATCACAACACAGTAGTTTTGTGAATATCTGAGGACTTGCAGAATTCAACATGTAAAGCCTCACCACACCCATTGTCCTGAAGTATGGAGAGGGGACCTCAATAAGAACTCCCCTCTTCACAAAAGCTGGTGAACAGGAATGTGGAAATACCATGTAGATCTCAATTTGTGGATCTTCTTTGGCATCAGGTGATATTTAAAAGCTTTGCTGGATATAATGTTTGGTATTCAAGTGTGAAGCTGTCAGCATGGTTGAGAACACTATTTTACCACAAGATGATACAGAATAACAAGCTAACACAAATAGCTGAATCTTCAGAATCTTGCATTTATTTTCCCAAAATTGGATTAAGTAGAACAAGTATCTGACCATAATTTCTGAATTCAGAAGCCCATTGCTAGGAATGCTATTTTCATCACCACTGAGGTCTCTCTTCAGATATATCATCCCACTCACAATCTCCATTTTGGCCTCCCATGGGAACCTCAAACTTGAAATACCTCACACTTAACTCACTATCTTTTCTTTTAAGTTGTTGTAGTCAATTAATTAATTTATTAAATGACTCATAACCATTGGTTTCTGTATATGAGTCACCATACAGGGAGATATGGGATTCTAGGCAATACCTGGTTAAACTCCTTGTTTTTGGATGTCTGAACTTCCATGTGAACATCACTTCTGTTAAAAATTAAACATCTCTAGAAATGTAGCAAATCAAGTGATCTACCATTTACAACTTAGAATAAATGAGTTTATTTGAAAATAGCACAGTTTTTAATGATAGAGACCGGGGGGAAATAGTCAACAGATGATATCCTAGAGGATGTGTGTGTGTGTGTGTGTGTGTGTGTGTGTACTTATGTTTTGGGATATAGTGAGAAATCAAGAGAAGATTCCAACAGTGAAAATTTTCTATAATCCTTCCTCCCCTCAAAACCCTGTTCCTCCTGTCTCGGAAGAGCAATCAACAAGATCAGTGGTCCTCAATTCTCTCTACATCAAAAATACAGGTACCCAAGCCCAAACCCAGAAATTCTGATTCTGTTGGATTACAATGGTGCCCTGCCATTGACAATTTTTATCTGACTCTCCAGATAATTCTACTGTACATGAAAGGTTGAGAACAGCCACCCCAGATCCTATACATTCCTGCTTCCACCATCAGCTTCAGGCTTCCGTAGACCTTTGTGTCTAACCAACTTTTCATGTACTGATGTGAAAAGTATTCCTCTTGAGTTAGTTGCTCTCTCAACACAGCGAAATGAGGCATTGATCTCCACAGTGTACATCTTCTCTAAGTTTCACAGTTCACAACATGTAATTAAACATGAATGCTTTCCACCAGTTTCCCAGCACCTCTATTTGAAAAGATGCACTTGAGCATCAAGCACCCAGGATGCAGTGTTTCTTTGCACATTAACACCTGAGAGCAGGAAAACTAATTTACTGGTTCACAGCCATTTTGTGGTTAGTTCCTCTTGAGAATATACTGAGTTCCATCCCATACTCAAACATTCACAACCACTTTACCTTTCAGTGAAGTTACAGCCCCATAAAATTCATCTATGGACCGTTATGGTTCCAAGAACCTTGTATCCAGAATGTATAAAAGGATTTTTTAAGGATTAATGTTTCTAATCAGATGAAACCCTATAGAATAGTATTTTAAAATAAGGACTTTGAATTTGAGCATGGGCTTTAAAATCTAGTTTCTGTTAATCATCACTAGCATGGCATTGGGCAAATTATGCAATCTTTGTGAGTCTCAGTTTTCTCATCTTTTAATTAAGGATAATAACAATCATCTCTAAAGATTTTAATGTTGTTTATAAAAAATCATGTATCTAAGTCATTTAGCACAGCATCTGGCCATAGCAAATACTCAGCAAATAGAAATCACCACGTTGGTAATAGATAGTAAAAATAATCCTTAAGAAAAACTAACAAGTTCCAGGTAGATATAGCTTTGAGAGAGTGCGGGGTTGCTGGTGGTGTATTAGGGCAATCAAGATAATTTTCCCTTCATATATCTTATATTTGTCTGTTTGCATCTACACAAATGGTGCATGAATATTAGTAAGCTGATCTGAAGAAAAAATACATAAAAACTATAGTAAGTTAAGCAGAGAAATGGGGTAGTTAACTGAACAGTTAGAGCATGAAAAAGATTATTGAGGACTAAGAACAAAGCATTGGAATCTGATACAGAAACCACACCTTTTGCCCTCTGCTGCTCCTGTCTGGATGATCATGGCTTAGGACTATGTAGTCTTGTGTGAGCCCATTTAGTAGCGCTCTCTGGAGATGATTGTCTACAGCTGGCTGCTGGGCAGTGTTATGCAGAGTGAGGAAACACCCCTCCTCTCCTGCTTGGCATCAGTGGAAGAAAGACCAAAAGGACTGATTTGGGGGATTTAGAAATTGTATTACCAACTAAGATTGTCTTCTGACCACTGACTGATCTTTGGACATGAGAGTAGAAAGTAACAACCCCTGGTCACCGTACCCATCTGATGGAGGAGGGCTGCTTCCTGCAGCTTAAGCACCAGAATAGGAAGACAGAATCCTGGGGGCTCATGAGATCCACAGTGGGAAACACACAACAGCTTGCGTTTGTCACCTATACCTTGTTTTTCATAGACAAGTCATAACATTGGCTCCAACATGGAACACACACAACTCTAAGCTTGGTTTTGGCAGGCAAATGAGAATGAAAAAAAGACATCCATCTTTTCCTTATGGAATGTAAACACCTCACTGCTGGGCAGAAATTTACATCAGATTTTCATATTTGCAAGGAAATGTATATAAGTTACTCCCCAGAAGTTTATCCATATGTATACTCAATATTTGGCAATTTTGAACCAGCTTATAAAATGGCCTTTGATTTTTTGATATACACTTTGTTCTCAGTCTCATATAATAGAAACTTATAGTAATTTTTTCTTAAATTCCTGGATTATTAATTTGTGTTATTTTGAGCTGACTGCAGACTGTCACAATTAAATCTGAGAACAAGGCTGAACAGTAGCATTGCACAAGGGTCTAATGCAACAAAAGGCACTGAGGAGGAATGTGGCGGAGCAGGGTCTGGATTTTAATGGAGCCACTTGCCCAGTCTATACTACTTGACCTACTTTCTGCTTCATACAGTCTAGCTCATGCAGCTAGGTGAAAAGCAAGCTATAGGTAAAAACCAGATACCACTTCCCAGCTGAGATTTTCATGGCAAATAATGAAATTAAAAGAGATAAACCCACACATATGGATTGTACAACTCATTTATAAGTAACAGGATTCAAACATTGTTAGATATTTATGCACCACTATTTACATTCAATTATTCAGTCAGTCTCATAGATACAGGGTTACAAGATGGAGGGATGACAATTTCATGTTACCTTTCTGAACTTTTTTTAACATAACAAGAAACAGCTACCCAGATATTGAGATGCAATCACTTTGCAGCTAATACAAAAGATACATATACACACATGTATATATATATATATATATATATATATATATATATATATATATATATATATATAATTAGAGCTTTTATTTGTGATGTTCTACTTGGATATATATATATATATATATATATATATATATATATATTCATTATATTCATCATAGCTATCCAAGTAGAATATCAGTAACTCTCTGAACAAGTGACAAGCCCAAATTAAATTAAAAAGGCAATCACAGGAGAGTGTGGAAGCCATAGTTCATTGCACAGGGAGGTCAGCTAGCTCTCAAAGCCTGATGAGATGAGAGGCCTGAATCACTATTGACCCAGATGAAAGCCACTTGTGACTTCAAGTGACCAAGGAGGCCATGTATCTCCAAGTATCTTCCCACAGCCAGTGGCTCAAGCCGGAAAATCCAAGGTTAGACCTTGAACTCTGTTAGAAAGGCAAAACCCCTTCATAAACTATTATCCCCTCAGTAGAAACCTTGTGTGTGCCAAAGATGACTGTAGGTGAGGGAAACAGAGGAAGTTTCCACCTTTGCCTACCCATTGTCCTATATGTCTAGCTGAATACATTAATGACCAAACACAGAAATGGTCACACAAATAGAAGCCCTAAAATGTGCCCCAAGGTTTACTAACACTGAAGGGTATGAGGAATCAATTCAAGTTCCTCCAATTGCTATGCCCTTTTTTCTTTAGGAGTTCCAAGGTCTAAATAACTACATAGAACAAATCAAGGGAAAATAGGGCCCAGCTGCCTATGGCCTTTGTTGATGAATAGGACTCTAAGTCAGTCACTCAGCTGTTTTATTACTTGTCTTTAAGGCTGATGAGTCCCAAGCAGACCTGCATCACTGAATTCTCAATAAAGGGTTAGTGCTTGTCCTGCAGAATAATAAGAACTGCTAATGACACCAATTAAGAGCTGTAAATGTCATTTATACTTGTTTGTTATTTTTCAAATCAATAATGCTGGAAAGACACAGCAGCCTGAGATAATTTAGATTGGAACAGTTTGTGGGGACATTTTAATGGATATATTACAATCAGTATTCTAGTTCTCCTTTTGAAGAAATTGTGTTCCTCATTGTGTCAATTCTGATATTTATTTAAAGCAGAACATATGCCCCAAATAACTAAACATAGGGGAAAATATTTAGGGCAATAAAAAGACAAGTATATATCTTTCTTAATTCCATTCATTAAATCCTCTCTTTGAAAATGTCCCCGTTTTATCTGAGAAGATATCTTTAAATGGAATAATGAATAATTTAATAAAAAGCAAAAAATAAATTCAGGAAGAAAAAAGATTAGTAATGCAGACTACAGCACTATGCTCTGATGCTGTAGGAATTGCAGGAACACACATTTTTATAAGGTTCTTACTCTTTTGCCAAATGTCAATAGTATACTTGTATTTTGTTCATTCAAAAGATTGTGCAAACTGTGCATAATGTGTTAGAGAGTTTTGCCAGAGAAAGAGGTAGTTGTCCAGAACTCTAGAGTCACGTGTTTCATTAATTCCAAAAGTAGCACAGAAGTCTCATTTCTCACTGGGGCACTGTTCTAGCAAGAGGAAACTGTTAAATATTTCACTGATGAGGGACAGACAACCCATTCCCCATAAAATGACTGAATTGTACCAATTATCATAGTGAAAGGGACCTCTCACCAGAAAATTTGAGAATAGCTAACCAAATTAACTTCTGGGTGTTTTTGTGAATGTGTTCTTAAAATTTTGTATTGGAATTTGGGATGTTGACAAAGATTGTAAGAAGTAGCGCATGAAATTTAAAATTGACTATCCTAGCTGTCTTCCTCTAGACACACCCCTTCTTCTCTGAGTGGGTTTTCTGCTTTGTTTGAAAGATCAGATTTAAGTGGTTAATATTTTGAAGCTTTGCTTTTAATTACTTTGAATAAGACAGTGAAATCACCAAGCAAGGAAAACAACTTAAAATACAATTTGGAAAATTACTGTTTAAACAAACAATCAATGATCATTTTGAGTAAATGTCTACCTGACAATAAAATAATTAAAACTTAAAATTTCAGATACTCAATTTGTTGTCTCTGCATAGCACTCATTATCCAGTGTGATTATTTACACTTAAGATAAGCATGGGTAGCTAAGGCTGTAAATTAAAATAATTTTAAAAATTTAACTAATTTTTAAAATCAAACATACAGTGATGCAATAGGGACAATTAAAGGGTACAGCAGTTATACTCTACTCATATACCTTTTCTGGTTGATTCATTGGTACATATATTTTTGGCCTTTTGTGAATTTCAATGATCTGATATCATAGATAGTATAAATAAAGAAAAAAAGAGACAAAACAGGTTTAGGAATCTGTCTCAGTATGCTGCTGTTCAAATTATTTAATACAGATTGATACAAAATTTGATCTCAATTATTCTCAAGCTGGTCTTTGTTTTGAATAACATAACTATTGTATTTACAAATTATCTCTAACTTACCTCCTGACTCATAGTTGTCTATTCTATTATACTTTCCCAATTTTCTCATTTAGCCAAATTTATCTGTTCATTGTTCCCAAAGTATTTCTCACACTCTCTTCAATGTCACTGCCTCCATCTAGAATGTATCCTTTTTTATCTTATCTCCAGCTATGAAAATTCTACTATGGCCCGCAGACCAGTGCATAGTTCAGCCCCTCCCTAAGGCATTACCTGATCAAGCCAGTGTCTCATTAATTCATTCACTCATTTATTCAGCACAGATTTATTGAAGGTCAGCTATGTGCCAAGCACTGTGGTAGGCTCTGCTCTCCCCTATAAAATACTAGTTCTTTATTTGGAGCATTTGCATAACATTTGCTATATTTTGATTGATGTTACAGCAATTTGTGGGTGAGTTTTATTTCAGCACAGGAAATGGTAAGTTTCTTGAGAATTGAGACCTTGTTTCAGTCATTTTGAATTTGCTGCACAACATAAATGAGTGAGCATGAAGCTCTGGATGTACGATTCTAAGACAACTAAGCTGCTCAGTTTGGGGGAAAACTAATCAAAATAGGTAGCCTTGTGTCAATTTAGATAAAACACTAAGTTGATTGGCTTAACTTTTTTCTTTTCCATTGGTTATAAAAAAAGTGTTTGGTTTTAGATATGTTAAGAAAACATATCTAAAAGTAAGAAGTAAGTAACTTCTTGAATTTGGTTTCTTTTTGCCAGAGGTAAATCAGGTGCCCCAATAAGTGGACTGAATCAGGAATATCTGGTTTTGAGATGTGGTTTAATATATATATATATATATATATATATATATATATATATTTATATATATTTATATATATATATATATATATATTTTTTTTTTTTTTTTTTACTACAGATGTGTACTCTGCAAGTCACCTGTGTTAATCATTGCAGGTCACAGAGCTGAGTGCCAAGATATATAGGAGTCCCTCCATCTCATTCAGTCTGTGACAAAAAGGAACAGGAAAAGATTTCCATAAGCCCATCTGTGAACACTGCATCAACCTAAAACCAATTCTTAGTGTGCAGGGGATATAGTTAGTCCAATACTAACTCAAATGCTCAAGACCATAGAGAAGTAGGTGGACAGATGGGGACAACTTTGGCTCACTGTACTTGATACCACACAGTTTTCTCTTGATGCCTGCTTTCTTCTGTATCAATTCCCACTTTTTCCCTGACCGAGGTTCCCTGAACTCACTCTTTCTGTCTCCAAAAGAGATCCACCAGAAAACATGAGATAAGCTCCCTTGCTCTTGGAAGAAAGTTTATTTTAAGCATGGGAGGAATTATCCTATCTGTGGAATGCCAAACACCAGGAAGCTGGATGAGACCAGACATTTTAGGGACAGACCTAAATGTAAAAGCAAACTGTATATCTGAAACTAATATAATGTTGTATGCCAGTTATACCTTAATAAAAAATAAATAAAAATAAAATAAAGATAAATTAAACAATTAACATGTTAATCACTTTGTAGAAAAGTCATTGTGCCCTCAGGGACTTAGGCTTCATAGATGTTAGTTGGATGACTGCATTTACTCATTTGTTTTCTAAGGTTAGGAACTTCCCTCTGGTACTGACAAAGAATCCAATAAAGCAGGATGACCTCAATGGTGGAATGGACACATGTTCATATATATATATATTTTCTTTTTGGAAAGAAATGTCCAAATTCCCCATATAAGAGAGTCAGAGGGTTGCTAGTAAACAATATTTTCTGTTCAAAGATAATTTATGTGAGTGTTCTATCACAGCTATCAAACAGAGGTCAAGAAGTCTCTCATTTCCTGAAGGAACGGGCCCTTCAGGGTCAGGATGCTCATAAAACCATGAATCAAACCAGACTGGGGATAACTAGAGAGGGGCAAGATGGTGGCAGGCTGGAGGGCATGGAACACACTCTAGGAGGCTGCTCCCTGCCATGCAGGACTGCAGGCTCAGTGTTACCAGATCTCCATAAGAGCTAAAATATGGACCTTTTATGTGAAATCTCTCAATTTTCAAATGTTGGTCTAAATTTCTTTTTTCTTAGTTCCCCAACCAGGAATTGAATGTGTCAGTGAAAGCACCAAGTCCTAACCACTGGACTGCCAGGGAATTCCCTTAGTATTAATATGCTATTAAGAATAAACAAAATATGCCTGTGGGCCATATCCAGGCCATGGACAATTAGTTGGCCACTTCTGGTCTTTTAAAAACAAATTTGTGGTATGATAGAGGCTGTCTTGAAAGCAATTTCCACCCCTACCCCTACCTCCTTGCTGATTTGACCCCCATGGTCAGTTTCCTGGCCTATCAGCAAAGGGAAAAAATATTTCTTAAAGAAGGGCCTTCTTAAATGATGCATGAGAAAATCTGCAATAAATGCCTCTGAATTTTGATCTTTCTTTCCTGGATAAAAATGCTGTCTCTTCAAAGAAAGAAATAGTAGACTTTACCTGGTTCCAATGCTTGTGCTGGTTTTATGGTCAACACTATCCATGTCAATTCCATATTTAAGTATTAAAAATAATGAGGATTTTTCAATTGTCATTTATAACTGTAACTATGAATTTCCATTTGCAAAAGGTTTGTGTGTCCTAACTAAATACTCCGTGATTTTTTTCTTATTCTAATGCCCTTAATTAGATTTATAGAATATTTACAGAGTTTTATGTTGATGAGAGATTTAGAATACAATGCACACTAATAAAATATCCCCACTACCCAACTTGTGCTTTTGAATTTCAATGAATAATGAGACTTCAATAATGTTCTGAATACGTAGTCAAGGATGTTCTAAAGAAATATGGACTGATGATCCATCAGGAAACATTAATAAACATACGACCACATGGAAGTGGTGACCAAAAGAAAGTGATTAAGGAATTTGGGTCATGCATGTCTGCTACAAATAAAAAATGTATTTAGAAAACAACAGTTATACAGTTTCATTTTTAATTTCCTTTCGGTGACTTTTAGCTTGCCTAAATGTTTTACAATTGAAAGTAATCATCGTATAACATTCTCAATCCTGTGGTAAGGAAATTTACTCTATATCGTTTCCTTTGCACATGACATAGCCATTTTCATGGTTATAGCTAATTAGCTTCCTTTCGACATTAGATACGGAGGATGTTTAAGCAACGTAAACTAGCTGTCATCCAGCGGCATCATAATCAAAATGGCATAAAATTTGCTATAAAACCTGCAGCTAATAACATTTATAAGGCACCTTATTACACAAGGATATTGAAGAAGCTCAGACACAATGCTTCCCCAGGGACCTGGTTCATTTTCTGACTGTGTATGGGTTTACTTTAGGAGCTTTCATGCACATGCCTGAGCAAAGAGCTTACTCAGGCAGAATGATAAGAACTGAAGAAGAGCAAAGTCAAATCCAGCAGCAAAGTACTGCATCTGTCTGAAATGAATCAGCAATACTGCCATTTTTCTCATTCACCAGCTAAGTTTTCTCACCATTTCATGGCCATGCTCATTTTAATGTTCTTCCATATTTTATTTGAAGATGCTTATACCTTCTCTCCTCTTGAAAGACTTTACTATTTTCTTCTCTAGCCTTTATGCTTCCACTAAACCTCCATGGCTATCCTCAAGCCATGTTTCTCCTATGGGGCTTTCTTTGATGCTTCGAACCACATTAACCTTTACCTTTGAGCTTTTATTGTTTTTGCTATTTGCCCTGTACAATCAGTGTCCATTCTTTCCTATTTTTTTATTTTTAACAAATTAACAACCCTAACATCTCATCCTTATCCTATCATAGAATCATTGACAGTCAACTCTGGAAGTACATTAGAGCTCAAGTTCCAGCATTAAATTATATTTGACCAGTCCTATTTGAGGCTTTCTTTTCCCGTGTTGGCTTGCTGCCTGGGTCAATGTCCAGGGATATTCAGAATATTCACAAGATTCCTGACTTGCTAATCTAGCTCCTGTCATTCCACAGTGCCAGACTTTGTTTCTGTTTTCCTTTACATAGTCTTAAATAAATCTTCTGAACCATGATTCAAACAGTTATCGGTCACCAAGAACAATTGTCACCTACAGGCCCTCCTACAATCCCTTACACTTATTCCTCATGCAGAAACTTGAATATCAAATATAATCTGTGTAGTCAAGATTTTTCTATTTCTCCCTTGATTTAGTGAGCCTTCTATTAGGAGTATGACCAATCTTATTATCTGAACCAATGCCATATAGCTTAGATCCTGTCAACTATGATAATCAGGTTAGCTTATTTCCTATCATTTGATTTAAATGTCATGTTACACCCTCCCCAGTTTTCTGATTATGCCATGTATAAAGCTTGCTTTTTATTTCTAACTAGATTATAAATTTCTTATGAAGACAGGTATTGCCATTACATGTTTTTAGCAAAGATTTAATGTGTTCTCTAGTCCTAGGCATATAGCAGGGCTCACATATTCATTAATGATGATCTTCCATAAACAACTTATATACAGCATGATTCTAATACAATAAAAACATCATTCTAGCACCTAATAGGATCTGGCTACCTACTAATGGAAAGAACACCACAGTCACTGTTTGTAAGACATGCTCCCAATGCACCCTAAACTGTCCTTTCCTTACCATAGTCCCTCTCTTTTTACTTTAAATTTGATTCTACACAAAATTCAATCCTCAGTTTATAACTTTTGGCTTCATTCTCCAATGTTCTAGTTCTTTCCTACTTCTTGACTCAACTTAAAGGGCCTTTCTGGTGGCAAATTTTCTATGCTTGACTCAGCATATGACCTACATACATACATGTATACATACATACATATGTACATACAGCCCAGCATACAGCCTAGTTAAGTGTATTTTTTCCATCTTGGAATACTTTCCCACTCCTTTAGTACTGCTTATACCATTCCCTTTTCCCATCCCATGGAGTTAACTATGTCTCCCTAGAAAGATACCTAATTTTTCCCATCTTTTATTATATATTATATATATATATAATATATATAGTATTAAATGACTTAGCATCTTAAACTCAAATGGTGATGCAAAATATTATGATGGAAAGTTTGGAAAGATTGTAAAAATTGGAATACATGCAAATTAATTGGTAGTGATATAGATCACTGAATGCCAAAAATATGCCAGCAAAAGGAAAGCATTATCAAATGCTCCCTCCTATTTGTTAAAGGAGTTTGTGCACTATGGGTTAGAGATTATTATGGTGAAAGGAATAGGTATAAATGAGAGGTGATTGCATTACAATATGGCATGCAGACATCTATACCATCTTCATGAAAGGCCTAAAACTTCTCATGGTGTCCTTGGACAGCAAGTGCTCAATGATGTTTCCTGAGACTGAGTTGGGCACAGAAAAATTGAAATGGCTTGATAAAGGAAATTGACCTCTTCATCTTAGAAAGCTAGGATAGATCTTATATATGGCAGTAATACAAACTAAAGTATAGGTATTATGAAATATTCTGGCAAAAAATATTTGTCATCATCAAACTTGCATTTTCATGAGTTAAAGATGTCATAATACCCAAATAAAGAGACTATATAGTATGTTAGATGGTGATAAGGTTGGGAGAATGCTAAAACAGGGTTAGGGGATGATTGACAAGGCTTGGGTGTACTAATTTAAGTAAAATGGTCAGGATGGATTTTACTGATATTGTGATACTTCATTCTTAAAGAAAGAGGTGAAGATGTAAGCCATTAGAATATCTGGTGAAAGGATCCTTTATGCACAGTACACACAGGTGAAAGGAAATATTTCACCCTTGCCAGGCAACACTGAGGAAATTTGTGATCATAAATATAAAGTGGTATTGGTTAACATGGTTATGAGTTTTATTGTAAAAATTGGCTTTGGCTCTAGGGCTCAAAGTAAGTGGGAGTTTGGATCTAACTAAATTTAGTCTTTCTTCCAAGTGAGTATAATAAAGATAAAGAAGATCAAGGAAGTTGAGAGTGTAAAAAAGGAAATGGTAATGAAGATGGAATATAAACTAAGGAAGAAAATGAGGACATGGCGAAGAAGTGAGGGACACTGGAAAGGTGCAGAATCAACTAATTTTCGATTCTTGTGAGGTCAAAACTTATTCAATCTGATGTTTAGAGTGTAAGCTGGAAAGGTGGATGATGATTATCAGAGAAGGGGATTCTTAAAATGGAGTATATAGAGGAAGGGGGTCAATTATTTTGGTAAGGTCCAAGATAGAACTATGTCTGCTGACAAAACTAAAATGAAATTCAAGATGCTTGCAGAAGAGTGATTGCAAAGAATGCAGAGAACAAGGTATTAAAGATATCATCCAGGTGGACACTGAAATTACAATGCAAGATGAAATGAAAGTGTTGGATAGAATGAGAATGAACCAGGAGCTCAACTATTCCAGCAAGGAAGCAGAAAAGCAGAATGGTCCCAAGAACTGGTGGATGATAACAACAAGGAGGAAAAGAGATTAGGGAGTAATAAAAATGAATTAGGTAGGAGAGAAAGACAAAGACACCCACCCTACTTACCACTGTACTCAGTGATAAGTGGATGTGAGAGAGAAACTTGTCACATTTTGAAAAGACTGTTGGAGAACCAGCATCCTTAGGCAAAGCCAGGTTTCCTTTTGAGCAGTGAATCTCATGCTTATCAGCTCCAGTGACCTGTTTTTATAACAAATATTTTATATTGCTCCTTTAAATCCTGGCATAAAGTCATAGATAATTTAACCTACATAGACCATAACTTTTAAAAAATAAATTTAAAGGAGAAATAAAAGTAAAGTCATTTTAAAAAAGAAAAGTCATTGAATTATTTCAATATGTAAATGCTAATGCACATTGACCCCAGAAGTCACAATGCAGAGGTCAGTTGCACTGTATTGGTGACAGAGACAAGTGAAGACTTAAAGGGGTAGATCTGAGATGCAGGGATTGGTTCAAGATGGTGGAGTAGAAGGACATGTGCTCACTGCCTCTTGCGAGAGCACTGGAATCAACATTAATTGCTGAACAATCATCAACAGGAGGACACTGGTACTCACCAAAAAAGATACCCCACATCCCAGGATGGGGAGAAGCCACAATGGGACGGTAGGAGGGCTGCAATCACAATAAAATCAAATCCCAGGGATGCTGAGTGGGTGACTCACAGCGGGAGAACACTTACACCACAGAGATCCACCCACTGGAGGGAAGCTTCTGAGCCCTACATCAGGCTTCCCAACCTGAGGGGTCCAGCAACAGGAGGAGGAATTCCTAGAGAATCAGACTTTGTAGGCTGGTGGGATTTGATTGCAGAACTTCAACAGGACAGGGGGAAACAGAGACTCCACTCTTGGAGGGCACACACAAAGTAGTGTGCACATCAGGGCCCAGGGGAGGGAGTGGTGACCCCATAGGAGACTGAAGCAGACCTACGTGTTAGTGTTGGTAGGATCTCCTGCAGAGTTGGGGGTTGGCTGTGGTTCACCTCACAGGCAAGGACACTGCCAGCAGAAGTTCTGAGAAGTACTCCTTGACATGTGTCTTCCCAGTGTCTGCCATAAGCACCACCAGTTCTGGGTCAGGCCAGCCTCAGGCCAAAAAATAAATAAGGAGGGAACCCAGCCACACCCATCAGCAGACAAGTGGATTAAAGTTTTACTAACTCTGCCCACCAGAGCAACACTCAGCTCTACCAACCACCAATCCCTCCCATCAGGAAGCTTGCACAAGCCTCTTAGATAGACTCATCCACCAGAGGGCAGACAGCAGACGCACAAAGAACTACAATTCTGCACCCTGTGGAATGAAAACCACATTCACAGAAAGATAGACAATATGAAAAGGCAGAGGGCTAAGTACCACATGAAGGAACAAGATAAAACCCCAGAGAAACAACTAAAGGAAGTGGAGATAGTCAACCTAACAGAGAAATAATTCAGAATAATGATACTGAAGATGATCCAGGACCTTGGAAAAAGAATGGAGGCAACGTTCAGGAAGATGCGATAAATGTTTAACAAAATACTAGAAGAATTAAAGAACAAACACCTAGAAAAATTAAAGAACAAACAAACAGAGATAAATAACACAATAACTGAAATGAAAAATACACTAAAAGGAATCAATAGGAGAATAACTGAGGCAGAAGAATGGATAAGTGACCTGGAAGACAGAATGGTGGAATTCACTGCTGTGGAACTGAATAAAGAAAAAAGAAGGAAAAGAAATGAAAGCAGCCTAAGAGACCTCTGAGACAACGTTAAATACAAAAACATTCACATTATAGGGGTCCCAGAAGGAGAAGAGAGAGAGAAAGGATGCAAGAAAATATTTGAAAAGATTATAGTTGAAAACTTCCTAACATGGAAAAAGAAATAGTCACTCAAATCCAGGAAGTGCAGGAAGTCCCATACAGGATAAACCCAAGGAGAAACATGCCGAGATATATAGTAATCAAATTGACAAAAATAAAAGAAAAAGAAAAATTATTAAAAGCAAAAAGGGAAAAGTGACAAATAGCATACAAGGGAACTCCCATAAGATTAACAGCTGATTTCTCAGCAGAAACTCTACAAGGCAGAAGGGAGTAGCAATATATATTTAAAGTGTTGAAAGGGAGGAACCTACAACAAAGATTACTCTACTAAGCAAGCATCTCATTCAGATTTGATAGAGAAATCCAAAGCAATACAGACAAGCAAAAGCTAAGAGAATTCAGCACCACTAAACTAGCTCTACAACAAATGCTAAAGGAACTTTCTAAGTGGGAAACACAAGAAAAGAAAAGGACTTACCAAAACAAACCCAAAACAATTAAGAAAATGGTAATAGGAACATACATATCGATAATTACCTTTGATGTGAATGGATTAAATGCTCCAACCAAAAGACACAGGTTCTCTGAATGGATTCAAAAAACAAGACCCATCTATATGCTGTCTACAAGAGACCCACTTCAGTCCTAGGGACACATACAGACTGAAAGGGCAGAGATGGAAAAAGATATTCTATGCAAATGGAAATCACAAGAAAGCTGGAGTAGCAATACTCCTATCAGATGAAATAGACTTTAAAATAAAAAATGTTATGAGAGACAAGGAAGGACACTACATAATGATCAAGGGATCAATCCAAGAAGAAGATATAAAAATTATAAACATATATGCACCCAAAATAGGAGCACCTCAGTACATAGGCAACTGCTAACACTTATAAAAAAAAAGGAAATCGACAGTAACACAATAATAGTGGGGGATTTTAACTCCTCATTTACAACAATGCACAGATCATTCAGACAGAAAATAAATAAGAAAACACAAGCTTTAAATGACACAATAGACAAGATAGATTTAATTGTTATTTATAGGACATTCCATGTGAAAACAGCAGATTTTACAGTTTCTTCTCAAATGCACACAGAACTTTCTCCAGGATAGATCACATCTTGGGTCACAACTCAAGCCTCAGGAAATTTAAGAAAATTGAAATAATATCAAGCATCTTTTCCAACCACAGTGCTATGAGATTAGAAATAAGTTACAGGAGAAAAAAAAAAAAAAAACACAAACACTTGGAGGCTAAATAATATGTTACTAAATAATCAAGAGATCACTGAAGAAATCAAAGCAGATATCAAAAAATACCTAGAGACAATGACCACAAAAACATGACAATCCAAAACCTATGGGATGCAGCATAAGCAGTTCTAAGAGGGAAGTTTATAAAAATACAATACTACCTCAAGAAACAAGAAAAATCTCAAACAATCTAACCTTACACCTAAAAGAACTACAGAAAGAAGAACAAACAAAACCCAAAGTGAGTAGATGGAAATAAATTACAAAGAACAGAGCAGAAATAAATGAAATAGAAACAAAACAGTAGCAAAAATCAATAAAACTAAAAGCTGATTATTTGAGAAGATAAACAAAATTGATAAACATTTAGACAAACTCATTAGGAAAAAGAGGGAGAGGACACAAATCAATAAAATTAGAAATGAAAAGGAGAAGTTACAACAGACACCACAGAAAGACAAAGCATCGTAAGAGACTACTACAAACAATATTATGCCAATAAAATGGAAAACCTGGAAGAAATGAATAAAGTTTTAGAAAGGTATAACTTTCCAAGACTGAACCAGGAAAGAATAGAAAATATGAACAGACCAATCACAAGTACTGAAATTGAAACTGTGATTAAAAATATCCCAACAAATAAAAGTTCAGGACCAGATGGATTCACAGGTGAATTCTATCAAATATTTAGAGAAGAGCTAACACCCATTCTTCTCAAACTCTTCCAAAAAATTGGAGAGGAAGGAACACTACCAAACTCATTCTATGAGGCCACCATGATCCTGATACCAAAACCAGACAAACATACTACAAAAAAAAAGAAAATTACAGACCAGTATCACTGATGTATATAGATGCAAAAATCCTCAACTAAATAATAGCAAACAGAATCCAACAACACATTAAAAGGATCATACACCATGATCAAGTAGGATTTGTCCCAGAGATGCAAGGATTCTTCAATATATACAAATCAATCAATTTGTTACACCGTATTAACAAACTGAAGAATAGAAACTGTATGATCATCTCAATAGATGCAGAAAAAGCTTTTGACAACATTCAATACCCATTTATGATAAAAAAAAAAAAAAAACCCTCTGAAAGTGGGCTGAGAGGGAACATACCTCAACATGATAAAGGCCATATATGACAACCCACAGGCAACATCATTCTCAGTGGTGAAAACTGAAAGCATTTCCTTTAAGTTCAGGAACAAGACAAGGATGTCCACTTTACCACTATTATCCAACATAGTTTTGGAAGTCCTAGCCACAGCAATCAGAGAAGAAAAAGAAATAAAAGGAATACAAATTGGAAAAGAAGAAGTAAAACTGTCACTGTTTGCAGATGACATACTATACATAGAGAATCCTAAAGATGCTACAAGAAAACTACTAGGAGTAATCAATTAATTTGGTAAAGTTGCAGGATACAAAATTAATGCACAGAAATCCCTTGCATTCCTATAAACTAACAATGAAAGATCAGAAAGAGGAATTAAAGAAACAATCTCATTCATCTTTGCAACAAAAAGAATAAAATACCTAGGAAAAAACTACCTAAGGACACAAAAGACATATATGCAGAAAACTATAAGACACTGATGAAATAAATAAATAAATAAATCTGATAAAACAGATGGAGAGATATATGATGTTCTTCGATTGGAAGAATCAACACTGTGAAAATGACTCTACTACCCAAAGAAATCTACAGATTCAATGCAATCCCTATCAAAGTACCAATGGCATTTTTCATAGAATTAAAACAAATATTTCACAATTTGTATGGAAACACAAAAGACACCAAATAGCCAAAGCAATCTTGAGTAAGAAAAATGGAGCTGGAGGAATCAGGCTCCCTGACTTCAGACTATACTACAAAGCTACAGTAATCAAAACAGTATAGGGCTTCCCTGGTGGCGCAGTGGTTGAGAATCCGCCTGCTGATGCAGGGGACACAGGTTCGTACCCCAGTCTGGGAAGATCCCACATACCACAGAGTGACTAGGCCCGTGAGCCATGGCCACTGAGCCTGCGCGTCTGGAGCCTGTGCTCCACAAAGGGAGAGGCCACAACAGTGAGAGGCCCACGTACCACAAAACAAACAAACAAACAACAACAAAAAAACCAACAACAAAAAAAACAGTATAGTACTGGCACAAAAACAGAAATATAGGTCAATGGAACAGCATAGAAAGCCCAGAGATAAACCCACACACTTATGGTCACCTTATCTTTGATAAAGGAGGGAAGGATATACAGTGGAGAAAAGACAGCCTCTTCAATAAATGGTGCCTGGAAAACTGGACAGCTACATGTAAAAGAATGAAATTAGAACACTCCCTAACACCATACACAAAAATAAACTCAAAATGGATTAAAGTCCTAAATGTAAGGCCATACACTCTAAAACTCTTAGAGGAAAACATAGGCAGAACACTATACGACATAAATCACAGCAAGATCCTTTTTGACCCACCTCCTAGAGAAATGGAAATAAAAATAAAAATAAACAAATGGGATCGAATGAAACTTAAAATCTTTTACACAGCAAAGGAAACCATAAATAAGATGACAAAACAACCCTCAGAATGGTAGAAAATATCCACTCTTTTTTAGATTCTTTTCCCTTATAATCCATTACAGAGTATTGAGAAGAGTTCCCTGTGCTTTACAGTAGGTCCTTATTAGCTGTCTATTTTATATACAGTGGTGTGTATATGTCAATCCTAATCTCCCAATTTATCCCTCCCCTTCTTACCCACTGGTAACCATTAGTTTGTTTTCTACATCTGTCACTCTATTTGTTTTTTAGATAAGTTCATTTGTACTCTCTTTTTTAAGATTCCACCTATAAGTGATATTATATGATATTTGTCTTTCTCTGTCTGACTTATTTCACTCAGTATGACAAATCTCTAGGACTACTTGAAATTAATGTGGAGTGTAAACCATTTCTTTCTTTTCAGTATCACCGCTCTTGCTGCAGGGTTATTCTATCCCTGATATTTTGTCACTCTCTTCAGTTCCAGTTATTGTGAAAACTGAAAGTACCCACACACTTTTTAAAAATGCACCCACACTCTCCCTGATTAGAACATGAAATTCATATACATGTTAGTTTATAGAAAAAAAGGGGGGCTTAAAGAAAATCTGATACATAAATGAAACTTTGGAATTGTGATCAAGTCATTTCTTAAAGTGATTAAAACATAGGCTATTCTGGACAAAAGCTAAACTTGAATATACACATATAGTCTGAAGAGTGAAAATTGTCTATAATATTTCATGATTCAAATACTAGATGTGTCTGTCCTCCATCCATTGCCAGACTTAAAATGCACAAGATTAAGAAAAGGAAAGCAAAAATTTTCAAAAGATCCTACATATTGCTAGTTCCTAAAACTGTTAAGGGTTTAGAAATTCTTTGAAGATTTCTATGGACCTGAGCTTAAGCCAGGTTTAACATCTGATGAATAGTCCTTCTGGATGTTCCTCAATGTGAGCATGTACATTTGCACACCTGTATGCTTAGATGAAGGTTCACATGGAGAAAGCTGCCCTTTAGTGAGAGGAAAGTTTAAAGTGAGTGTTTGCCTTCCTTTGTCCCACCTACTGATTGGCTGGAGCCTCCTGCTAATCAGGAGGACAGCAAGGGTGTTGACAAATAGAGAATGATTGATGTTGGTGGTAGTGTAGAGAAAAATCAAAACTGAGAGTTAGACTTACCACAGTTCCAAATGCTATTTTCAACAAAATTTGAAATAATATGTGGTTATTCATAGGTGAAACAGAACAATGGCACAAATTGCTTCCAATTCCATCAATATTTATCATAACATTTTCACCATCAAAGCTTTTTCATGCTGTAAAATAGATACAACCTAGTTCTGTCTTTAGACACATATTCATTGCTTCTATACATGCACATGCATTTTGTGTGCGAAGATAAGCTGAGTTTATTTTTTGTTCATCAAATAATTCAGAGTGGGCTTCCCTGGTGGTGCAGTGGTTAAGAATCTGCCTGCCAATGCAGGGGACATGGGTTTGAGCCCTGGTCCTGGAAGATCTCACATGCTGCAGAACAGCTAAGCTTGTGCACTACAACTACTGAGCCTGTGCTCTAGAGCCTGTGAGCCACAACTACTGAAGCCCGCACACCTAGAGTTCATGATCCACAATAAGGGAATCCACTGCAATGAGAAGCCCACTCGCTGCAACTAGAGAAAGCCTGCTCGTAGCAACGAAGACACAACACAGCCAAAAATAAAATAAATAAAATAAATAAAATTTTAATAAATTCAGAGCATTTTTCAGATATTTAGTTCTCCCTTCTCTTAGCTTTTTACGGATATTTACTGTAAAGGGGAAAAATCCAAATTTTTTTTATTCATTTACACTTCAATCATCCATGTTGTTTAATGTCAGCTATTTGATATTCAAGAGCCTTTGGGCTTTTTCAAACACGCTTTGGAAAATCTTTTTTTTTTTCTCCCCTAATATAGGAATGAGAACTAGCATTTTGCCAAAGGCAAGCCATAGTGAATGCTGGGGGAACAAGGTGCTACTTTACTCGCAGCTTGTGAACATTGAGTAATATCTAAATTAGAAGAAAATAGAACTCTTGGTAGCTTGCTGTGTGTGAACACTTGGGCACCTCTGTTTTGAACAGTCACATATGCAATCTGTATTATCTTATAGAATGAGAATTTTAATTTCATTCTATAAGGACTCCCTATGCAGATATATGAGAGCTTATCTCCCTCTTCCTCTTCATCCTCCTCCTCTTTCTTCCCTTCTCTTTCTCCTCTTCCTCCTCTTCCTTTTTCCTTCTTCCTTTTTTTCTTGTGAAAAGAGTTATTGGGTCTAATTAATCTTTCTCTTAAAATATTCTTTCTCCTGTTGAGAAATAGAGATATGGAGCAGCTTAAAGGAATCATGGAATTTTGATCTTTCAACTGGCTCATAATTTTTTTTTCTGTTAAATATCATGCTGATAATTATCTAGCCTCTAGTTTATTCCAGATGCATGAGGCTTACTGACTCGTAAGGGGAGCAACACACACTTAAAAGTCATCAATGTTTATCTACTTCTTCTGGAAAATATCCAAGATTTTATAGAGCTAGAAACCTATATATTTTGATAACCTCCTGAAAGATAAAGAATCAAAAATATAAATACAAAATCAATCATGAAAGTTATACAAACTGTATAGCACATGGAGCTGTACCTAATGCACTGTGGTAACCTAAATAGGAGGGAAGTCCAAAAGGGAGGGGATATCTGTATGCATATGGCTGATCCAATTTGTTGTGCAGTGGAGTCTAACACAATATTGTAAAGCAACCATACTCCAATAAAAATTCATTAAAAAATACTGGATTAAAAATAAGTTAATATTTAGTTAAATAAGTAAAACTACAATACATTACTCATTTTAAAAAGGAGTGAAATCCAGCAAAATAGCATATTTATACTTACTATATTATATTTATTTATTAACTACCTAGTATACTATCTACTATTTTCCTGAAACTATTTGACTGCTGGCTCTTTGATCACAGGACAACAGTTTTGTAGCATCATTTTTTTTAATGGAATTAGTAGGAAAATAATTTACTCTTTCCTTTAGCAAGCTTTGAAATGTATTTTTTGGGATTTTTTTCTGTTTCTTTTTATCACTCAAAAGAGACGGGGTCTCACTATGTTGCCCAGGCTGGAGTGCAGTGGCTATTCACAGGTGCAATCCCACTACTGATCAGAAAGGGAGTTTTGACCTGATCCATTTCTGACCTGGGACTGTTCACCCCTTCTTAGGCAACCTGGTGTTCCTCCACTCCAGAGAGGTCACCATATTGATGCCCAACTTAGAGCGGACACCTGATTGTCATAGCACACTATAGCTCAGAACTCCTGGGTTCAAGATGTCCTCCTGCCTCAAACTCCCAATTAGCTGGGACTACAGGCATGCACCACCACACTCGACTGGAAATGTATGGACTTTCTTTTTTTTTTCTTTTAACATCTTTATAGGAGTATAACTGCTTTACAATGTTTTGTTAGTTTCTGCTGTATAACAAAGTGAATCAGCTATATGTATACATATTCCCCATATCCCCTCCTTCTTTTTTTTTTTTTTTTTTTACATCTTTATTGGAGTATAATTGCTATACATATGTTCCCATATCTCTTCCCTCTTGCGTCTCCCTCCCTCCCACCCTCTCTATCCCAACCCTCTAGGTGGTCACAAACCACCTAGCTGATCTCCCTGTGCCATGTGGTTACTTCCCACTATTTATCCACCCTACGTTTGGTAGTGTATATATGTCCATGTCACTCTCTCACTTTGTCACAGCTTACCCTTCCCCCTCTCCATATCCTCAAGTCCATGCTCTAGTAGGTCTGTGTTTTATTTCTGTCCTACCCCTAGGTTCTTCATGATATATTTTTTTTCTTAGATTCCATATATATGTGTTAGCATATGGTATTTGTTTTTCCTCCTTTTGACTTACTTCACTCTGTACGACAGACTCCAGGTCCATCCATATTATTACAAATAACTCAATTTCATCTCTTTTTATGGCTGAGTAATATTCCATTGTATATATGTGCCACATCTTTATCCATTCAACTGTTGATGGACACTTAGGTTGCTTCCATCTCCTGTCTATAGTAAATAGGGCTTCAATGAACATTTTGCTACATGACTCTTTTTGAATTATGGTTTTCTCAGGGTATATGCCCAGTAGTGGGATTGCTGGGTCATATGGTAGTTCTATAAAAAAAATACATAGAGAACTACCCTCCTTCTTTAATCATTGAAAGTTTGTTAAATTTTCTTTCAGCATCTTAACTTGTCTGTAATATCACATAAATTGTTAAGACTGTTGTCTCATTTGGGTAAACATCTCCCAATGTTATTTTCCATATATAGGCTATAAGATGACAGAACATTTCAATGTTTTGTGTGTGTGTGTTTGTGTGTACGCAGTGAAAAACCTAAAATCCTTTGTAAATTGATGACACACATTGGACAATTTATGGTAAATATCCTTTTTGTAGTGGTCTATTAAGAGTTTTATGTTATATTTACCAATGTTTATACTTTGTATCAGATTATCAAGATATTAATTAGTACTGGTATAGATGCAAAGAGAGAGGCCGGCCCTGTTAGACAGGGAAGGGTGTGGGCAAAGGCATGGCCTGGTACAGACAAGAAGAACAGTTTAAGTGGAGTGGAGTGGAGAGCACCAAGTGCAGTGAGACACGTGTGTGTTGGAGCCAAGTAGGGAAGTGAAGATATGACTGAACACTGGACAGTGGCTTTCAGTGTATCAGGCTTTAAAGGTAAGGAAGTGACAGCCTGTTACTGGGTTATAATGCATATGAAGTGTAGCTTTATGATCATTTTCATTCAAGTTCTACAAATCCAATTCTTAAATGTACTAGCCTGTGGAACCTAGATAAGGGCAATCTAACCATGCACCAAAGTGACTATGTACCATATAAATATAACCCATTAAATCTATATTACATGTATTTGCAAAATAATTTCTCTACTCATATTTCAGGAAACCCTGTAGCCACTCCAAAGTCTTCTGACAAAAGGGATGATTTAGCAGAGGAAAGTTGGAGTAGAAAGAGAAAGTGGCAGCAAAAATATCTTACCTTGTAAATTTTACAAAAATACCTGATCATGTGAATGTCTGGCCTGTGCAAGTAAAGGGTTTTGATGCGTGAAGTTTCACTGGCTTGATACTTAGAATGTTTCTGTCCTTTCCCTTTCTGTACCTTGACCCTGGTGTTCTTGGAGCTCTCTGCACAAGTCTTTTAAGCATCTGAGGACAGCTGCATATTTTTGATTGTAAATCTATTCTTCCAGATAAACATCTTGGTTTCGGGTCACACCCCAGGGTATTTTAAGTGTCTCCCCCTTTCTCTCCCCATCCAGTTTGCTGTTGCACCTCAAAATGTAACCTTAGGAACCAAACATCATAGAAGGCTTTTCGTGCTCATGGCTTATACATTTGTTATTTCAACTATCTTTAAGGTCTGTTAGAATCACATATTTTCAACTATGTGAAAGTACAGCACATTCTCATCTACAGCTGGTGGAAATGTAAATTGGTGCAATCATTGAGAGGAGAAAATTAAGCAATAACTATTTAAATAACAATCTGCATCCTCTATGATCTAGCACCAGCACTTAACAGGTTCTGCCCTAGAAAAACATGCACATGTGCAAAGTGAGTCATGTAGGGGGCTATTTGTCCAGCGTTGTTTATATCAGGGAAAGTCTGGCAATAGCACAAATGTTAATTTAGCAGGGAAATGACTTGAAAACGTGGTGCATTCATATTATAGTGTAATATAGAGATGGTTGTCTCTACAGATAGATAGATATAAAGATTGATAGGTTGCCAAGACGTATTTTTGGCTAAATTTAAGCACAACCATCAGAATGATATACAAAACATAATGCCTTTTTTTGTAAAACAAATAGGCATAGAATATACATAAACATGTATGTAGAAAAATATAGCAGTAGTCAGGGAGGGCTCAGATTGGGATGATTGATTAAAGGAAATTTTTGCCATCAATGTAGCCTTTTAAAATGCTTTGTTTTAAACAAGGAGAACATATACAAATAGTATTTGAGTGATTATAATTTTCTCAATCAAAATCTTATTTTTTACAGAACAGATAATTCTGTATTACTCTTCCACTCTTTATTCACACACACACACACACACACACACACACACACACACACACACACACCAGAAGAGGTTCTACATGATAGGTTAAACAAACATAAATTTAAAACTCTAGACTTAAAGTGCACACATACAAAAAAACTCTCTTTGAGTGACTTAGAGTCATGAGGTCATGTCATCTGACATAACCAGTTTTCATTGGGATAATATTAACCTAGGAAGAATCACATGAAATTTCCTGGTGAGGTTTCAGATTTTAACAAAAAAATATTTCTTTGGGTTCTCTGACCAAGAATAGACTTCTGAATGTGTATCTGCAAAAATGAGAGAGGACAGGTGGGGAGACACAGGACAGTAGATGCAGGCACTGGTAGGGTGGCCTGAGATGGGCACCTCCTCCTCTCTGCTCCGTGTCTTCATCTGCACCACGGACTGCACTCAACCACATACACCTCATGGGTACCTTGTGAGGGTCACAGGAGAGCATATATGAAATCTCTACAGAAATTATAAAATGCTTTATACATGCCTGGCACTATTACCATTGGTGATAAACTAATAAATGGAAGATCATTATATCTTTACTAACCACAAAAAGTGAGAGAAAAGACTGAAAGGAAAGTCCATGTCTGCTTGATGAATAGTGACTGAGCTCTATAATGTCCATAGCCTGTGACCATGTCCGTGGCACTAACAAGTCAGTTGACTGAAAATGGTCACTAGGTAGACTGTGGGAGATTTTTGTTTTTTGTAAACAAGTTCAGTTGAATGGCCAATTCTAGGCAGTATGAATTTAAAAATAAGTGATGCTGTCTTTATTACTACCCTTAAATTGTAATCAGGGGTGGGGAGGTGGAAAGAAGGTGGCGGAAGAGTAAGACACAGAGATCACCTTCCTCCCCACAAATACATCAGAAATACATCTACATGTGGAACTACTCCTATAGAAAACCCACTGAACGCTGAAAGAAGACCTCAGACATCCCAAAAGGCAAGAAACACCCCCACGTACCTGGGTAGGGCAAAAGAAAAAAGAATAAACAGAGACAAAAGAATAGGGACGGGACCTGCACCAGTGGGAGGGAGCTATGAAGGAGAAAAGGTTCCCACACACTAGAAGCCCCTTCGTGGTCGGAGACTGTGGGTGGCAGAGGGGTGAAGCTTCGGAGCCATGGAGGAGAGTGCAGCCACAGGGTGCGGAAGGCAAAGCGGAGAGATTCCTGCACAGAGGATCAGTGCCGACCAGCACTCACCAGCCCAAGAGGCTTGTCTGCTCACCCGCTGGGATGGGCATGGGCTGGGAACTAAGGCTCGGGCTTCGGTTGGAAGCTGGGAGAGGACTGGGGTTGGCGGTGTGAACACAGCCTGAAGGGGTTAGTGTACCATGGCTAGCCGGGAGGGAGTCCGTCCGGGAGAAGTCTGGAGCTGCTAAAGAGGCAAGAGAGCTTTTCTTCCCTCTTTGCCTTCTGGGGCGCGAGGAGAGGGGTTTAAGCGCGCCACTTCAAGGAGCTCCAGAGACGGGTGCGGAGCTGCCAAAGAGACAAGAGACTTTTTCTTGCCTCTTTGTTTCCTGGTGCGAGAGGAGAGGGGATTAAGCACGCCACGTAAAGGAGCTCCAGAAATGGGCGCGAGCCGCGGCTGTTGGCGTGGACACCAGAGATGGGTGTGGGATGCTAGGGCTGCTGCTGCCGCTGCCAAGAAGCCTTTGTGCGGGCACAGGTCACTCTCCTCACCTCCCCTTCCGGGAGCCTGTGCAGCCCGCCACTGCCGGGGTCCTGGGATCCAGGGACAGCTTCCCTGGGAGAACGCGCAGCATGCCTCGGGCTGGTCCAGCGTCACATCTGCCTCTGCAGCTGTGGGCTCACCCCGCATCTGAGCCCCTCCCTGCCCCCCGCCTGAGTGAGCCAGAGCCCCCGAATCAGCTGCTCCTTTAACCCCATCCCTTCTGAGCGAAGAGAAGACGCCCTCGGATGACCTACGCACAGAGGCGGGGCCAAATCCAAAGCTGAACACCAGGAGCTGTGCTAACAAAGAGAAGAGAGGGAGGTCTTTCCCAGCAGCCTCAGAAGCAGCAGATTAAAGCTCCACAAACAGCTTGAAGTGCCCTGCATCTGTGGAATACCTGAATAGAGAGCGAATCATCCCAAATTGAGGAGGTGGACTTTGGGAGTAAGATATATTATTATTTTCCCCCTTTTCTCTTTTTGTGAGTGTGTATGTGTGTGCTGTTCTGTGAGATTTTGTCTGTATAGCTTTGCTTTCACCATTTGTCCTAGGGTTCTGACTGAACCTTTTTTTTTAAATAAAATTTTTCTTCTTAATAATTATTTTTTTTTATTTTAATAACTTTATTTTATTCTACTTTATTTTATCTCTTTCTTTCTCTCTTTTTTCTTTCTTTCTTTCTTTCTTCCCTCCTTTCTTCCTGTCTTCCTCCCTCCCTTTCTTCCTCCCTCCCTTTCTTCCTCCCTCCCTTCCTTCCTTCCATCCTATCTTCCTTCCTTTCTTGCTTTCTTCCTTCCTTCATTTCTTTCTTCCTTCCTTCCTTCCTTCCTTTCTTCCTTCCTTTCTTGCTTTCTTCCTTCCTTTCTTCCTTTGTCCCTCCTTCATTCCTTCCTTCATTACTTCCTCCCTTTTTTCCTCCCATCCTTCCTCTCTTCCTTGCTTCCTTCCTTCCTTTTTTCTTCCTTTCTTCTTCCTTCCTTCCTTCCTTTCTTTCCTTTCTATTTTTCATCCATTTTATTCTGAGCCCTGTGGTTTAAAGGCACTTGGTGCCCCACCGAGGAGTTAGGGCTCTGTCTCTGAGGTGGGAGAACCAACTTCAGGACACTGGTCCACAAGAGACCTCCCAGCTCCATGCAATATCAAACAGTGAAAATCTCCCAGAGATCTCCATCTCAACACCAAGACCCAGCTTCACTCAACGACCAGCAATCTACAGTGCTGGACACCGTATGCCCAACAAATAGCAAGACAGGACTACAGCCCCATAGATTAGCAGAGAGGCTGCCTAAAATCATAATAAGGCTACAGACATCCAAAAACACACCACCAGAGTGGACCTGCCCACCAGAAAGACAAGATCCAGCCTCATCCACCAGAACATAGGCACTAGTCTCCCCAACCAGGAAACCTACTCAACTCACTGAAAAAACCTTAACCACTGGGGACAGACACCAAAAGCAACGAGAACTATGAAACTGCAGCCTGCAAAAAGGAGACCCCAAACACAGTAAACAAAATGAAAAGACAGAAAAACACACAGTAGATGAAGGAGCAAGGTAAAAATCCACCAGACCTAACAAAGGAAGAGGAAATAGGCAGTCTACCTGAATAATAATTCAGAATAATGATAGTAAAGATGATCCAAAATCTTGGAAATAGAATAGACCAAATGCAAGAAACATTTAACAAGGATCTAGAAGAAATAAAGCAGAAACAAGCAATGATAAGCAACCCAATAAATGAAATTAAAAATACTCTAGATGGGATCATTAGCAGAATAACTGAGGCAGAAGAACCGATAAGTGACCTAGAAGATAAAATAGTGGAAATAACTACAGCAGAGTAGAATAAAGAAAATAGAATGAAAAGAACTGAGGACAGTCTCAGAGACCTCTGAAACAACATTAAACGCACCAACATTCGTATTATAGGGGTCCCAGAAGAAGAAGAGAAAAAGAAAGGGACTGAGAAAATATTTGAAGAGATTATAGTTGAGAACTTCCCTAATATGGGAAAGGAAATAGTCGATCAAGTCCAGGAAGCACAGAGAGTCCCATACAGGATAAATCCAAGGAGAAACAAACCAAGACACATATTAATCAAACTATCAAAAATTAAATACAAAGAAAACATACTAAAAACAGCAGGGGAAAAACAACAAATAACACACAAGGGAATCCCCATAAGGTTAACATCTGATCTTTCAGCAGAAACTCAGAAAGCTAGAAGGGACTGGCAGGACATATTTAAAGTGATGAAGGAGAGAAAGCTACAACCCAGATTACTCTACCCAGTAGGGATCTCATTCAGATTTGATGGAGAAATTAAAACCTTTACAGACAAGTAAAAGCTGAGAGAGTTCAGCACTACCAAACCAGCTTTGCAGAAATGTTAAAGGAACTTCTCTAGGAAGGAAACACAAGAGAAGGAAAAGACCTACAAAAACAAACCCAAAACAATGAAGTAAATGGTAATAGGATAATTAATCGATAATTACCTTAAATGTAAATGGATTATATGCTCCCACCAAAAGACACAGACTGGCTGAATGAATACAAAAAAAAGACCCATATATATGCTGTCTACAAGAGACCCACTTCAGACCTAGGGACACATACAGACTGAAAGTGAGGGGATGGAAAACTATATTCCATGGAAACGGAAGTCAGAAGAAAGCTGGGGTAGCAATTCTCATATCAGACAAAATAGACTTTAAAATAAAAACTATTACAAGAGACAAAGAAGGACACTACATAATGATCAAGGGATCAATCCATGAAGAAGATATAACAATTGTAAATATTTATGCACCCAACATGGCAGCAACACAATACATAAGGCAAATACTAGCAGCCATAAAAGGGGAAATTGACAGTAACACAATCATAGTAGGGAACTTTAACATCCCACTTTCACCAATGGACAGACCATCCAAAATGAAAATAAATAAGGAAACACAAGCTTTAAATGATACATTACAAAAGTTGGACTTAATGGATATTTATAGGACATTCCATCCAAATACAACAGAATACACATTTTTCTCAAGTGCTTCTGGAACATTCTCCAGGATAGATCATATTTTGGGTCACAAATCTAGCCTTGGTAAATTTAAGAAAATTGAAATTGTATCAAGTATCTTTTCCAACTACAATGCTATGAGACTAGATATAAATTATGGGAAAAGATCTGTAAAAAATACAAACACATGGAGCTAAACAATGCACTACTTATTAACGAAGTGATCACTGAAGAAATCAAAGAGATAATCAAAAAATACTTAGAAACAAATGACAATGGAGATATGACAACACAAAACCTATGGGATGAAGCAAAAGCAGTTCTAAGAGGGAAGGTTATAGCAATAAAATCTTCCCTTAAGAAACGGGAAACATCTCAAATAAACAATCTAACTTTGCACCTAAAGCAATTAGAGAAAGAAGAACAAAAAACCCCACAAATTTAGCAGAAGGAAAGAAATCATAAAGATCAGATCAGAAGTAAATGAAAAAGAAATGAAGGAAATGATAGAAAAGATCAATAAAACTGAAAGCTTTTTTTTTTTTTTTTTGAGAAGATAAGCAAAATTGATAAACCATTAACCAGACTCATCAAGAAAAAAAGGGAGAAGATTCAAATCAATAGAATTAGAAATGAAAAAGGAGACATAACAACGGACACTGCAGAAATACAAAAGATGATTAGAGACTACTATAAGCAACTGTATGCCAATAAAATGGACAACCTGGAAGAAAGGGACAAATTCTTAGAAATGCACAACGTGCCAAGACTGAACCAGGAAGAAATAGAAAATATGAACAGACCAATCACAAGCACAGAAATTAAACCTGTGATTTAAAATTTACCAACAAACTAAAGCCCAGGACCAGATGGCTCCACAGGCGAATTCTATCAAACATTTAGAGAAGAGGTAACACCTATCCTTCTCAAACTCTTCCAAAAGATAGCAGAGGGAGGGACACTCCCAAACTCATTCTAGGAGGCCACCATAACCCTGATACCAAAACGAGACAAAGACGTCACAAAGAAAGAAAACTACAGGCCAATATCATTGATGAACATACATGCAAAACTCCTCAACAAAATACTAGCAAACAGAATCCAACAGCACATTAAAAGGATCATACACTGTGATCAAGTTGGGTTTATTCCAGGAATGCAACAATTCTCCAATATATGCAAATCAATCAATGTGATACACCAATCAACAAAGTGAAGGAGAAAAACCATATGATCACCTCAATAGATGCAGAGAAAGCTTTTGACAAAATTCATCACCATTTATGATAAAAACCCTGCAGAAAGTAGGCATAGAGGGAACTTTCCTCAACATAATAAAGGCCATATATCACAAACCCACAGCCAGCATCATTCTCAATGGTGAAAAACTGAAACCATTTCCGCTAAGATCAGGAACAGCACAAAACTGCCCACTCTCACCACTCTTATTCAACATAGTTTTGGAACAATCAGAGAAGAAAAAGAAATAAAAGGAATCCAAATAGGAAAAGAAGAACTAAAACTGTCACTGTTTGCAGATGACATGATACTATACATAGAGAATCCTAAGGATGCTACCAGAAAACTACTACAGCTAATCAATGAATTTGGTAAAGTTGCAGGATACAAAATTAATGCACAGAAATCTCTGGCATTCTTATACACTAATGATGAAAACTCTGAAAGTGAAATTAAGAAAACATTCCCATTTACCATTGCAACAAAAAGAATAAAATATCTAGGAATAAACCTACCTAAGGAGACAAAAGACTTATATGCAGAAAATTTAAAAAAACCTGAAGAAAGAAATTAAAGATGATATAAATAAATGGAGAGATATACGAAGTTCTTGGATTGGAAGAATCAACATTGTGAAAATGACTCTACTACCCAAAGCAATCTACAGATTCAGTGAAATCACTATCAAACTAACACTGGCATTTTTTACAGAACTACAACAAAAAATTTCACAATTTGTATGGAAACACAAAAACCCCGAATAGCCAAAGCAATCTTGAGAATGAAAAATGGAGCTGGAGGAATCAGCCTCCCTGACTTCATATTATACTACAAAGCTACAATAATCAAGAAACTATGGTACTGGCACAAAAACAGAAATATAGATCAAGAGAACAGGATAGAAAGCCCAGAGATAAACCCACACACATATGGTCACCTTATCTTTGATAAAGGAGGCAAGAATATACAGTGGAGAAAAGAGCCTATTCAATAAGTGGTGCTGGGAAAACTGGACAGGTACATGTAAAAGTATGAAATTAGAACACTCCCTAATACCATACACAAAATAATGTCAAAAAGAATGTCAAAATGGGTTAAAGACCTAAATGTAAGGCCAGACACTATAATACTCTTAGAGGAAAACATAGGTAGAACACTCTATGACATAAATCACAGCAAGATCCCTTTTGACCCACCTCCTAGAGAAATGGAAAAAAAAAAAAAATGGGACCTAATATAACTTAAAAGCTGTTGCACAGCAAAGGATACCATAAAGAAGACCAAAAGACAACCCTCAGAATGGGAGAAGATATTTGCAAATGAAGCAACTGATAAAGGATTAATCTCCAAAATTTATAAGCAACTCATGCAGCTCAATAACATAAAAACAAACAACCCAATCCAAAAATGAACAGAAGACATAAATAGACATTTCTCCAAGGAAGATATACAGATTGCCAACAAACACATGAAAGAATGCTCAACATCATTAATCATTAGAGAAATGCAAATCAAAACTACAATGAGATATCATCTCTCACCTGTCAGAATGGCCATCATCAAAAACTCTAGAAACAATAAATGCTGGAGAGGGTGTGGAGAAAAGGGAACACTCTTGCACTGCTGGTGGGAATGTAAACTGATACAGCCACTATGGAGAACAGTATGAAGGTTCCTTTAAAAACTACAAATAGAAATACCATATGCCCCCACAATTCCACTACTGGGTATATACCCTGAGAAAACCATAATTCAAAAAGAGTCATGTACCAAAATGTTAATTGCAGCTCTATTTACAATAGCCAGGACACGGAAGCAACCTAAGTGTCCATTAGCAGATGAATGGATAAAGAAGATGCGGCACATATATACAATGGAATATCACTCATCCATGAAAAGAAATGAAACTGAGTTATTTGTAATGAGGTGGATAGACCTGGAGTCTTTCATACAGAGTGAAGTAAGTCAGAAGGAGAAAAACAAATACCGTATGCTAACACATATATATGGAATCTAAGAAAAAAAATGTCATGAAGAGACTAGGGGTAGGACGAGAATAAAACACAGACGTACTAGAGCATGGACTTGAGGATATGGGGAGGGGGAAGGGTAAGCTGTGATGAAGTGAGAGAGTGGCATGGACATATATACACTACCAAATGTAAAATAGATAGCTAGTGAGAAGCAGCCCCATAGCACAGGGAGATCAGCTTGGTGCTCTGTGACCACCTAGAGGGGTGGGATAGGGAGGGTGGGAGGGAGGGAGATGCAAGAGGGAAGAGATATGGGAACATATGTATATATATAACTGATTCACTTTGTTGTAAAGCAGAAACTAACACACCATTGTAAAACAGTTATACTCCAATAAAGATGTTAAAATAAATAAATAAATAAATAAATAAAAATAAAAAGACCAAAAAAAAAAAAAAAATGTAATCAGGACACTCTTGTTCAAATAATACTTGCTCCTCTCAGTGGCCAAAGTCTGAAACTGGTCAGAGAGGAAGAAATATTCATCAGAGGACCCTTTAACAGGGTGTATATTGGACCAGGGTTTTAAGAAAATTTACTCTTTTTCTCTCTCTAACAAAACAATAGCTTCTCTGTTATTTTCTTTTGCTCTCAAGCCTGAAGATGATTTGTGCCAGACAGTAAAGATCTGAATCTAAGGCTTTAATGTTGTTTTAACATAGTTTTCATTTTTAATCTGTAGATAATCCTAATATAATATACTGTGAATCAATATTTATAAATGAATTTTAATCTTTTATAGAAGATCCATTAATAAACCCCACATTTATTGAGCTATAAAAGTTTGGCCAAAGCTATGGCATGTAGTATAGTCTTATAGCTCCCAGTTGAAGCACTAGGCTCTGTAGATATGTCACTTCACACTGCACAAGTGCTCTCCAGAAAAAAAAAAAAAAAAAAAAGTAGTATATTTGTCTCCTTTTTTACTTTTCCTTGGGATAAACATGGAAACAATAAAAAGAGACTAAGACATCACTGGGGATGTCAAGCAGACAGTCTGCATAGCTTACAAGGGAGGCTTTTACAGAGTTACAGTGGCTGTTGCAGGGCAACCAGCTGTGCATCTGGAATGAGCTGGTGTAAATGAGGAGATTTTAATACAGACCCAAAATTTTCCTTGGATGTTACTCCATTTGCCTTTAATTTTTATTAGGGCATTTTCAAAATATATTCTTCCACCACCAGATGTGCAGACAATGAATATAACTGTGTTTTTGCTCCCTTGACTTTTTTTTCTAAATGGTTGATTTGAATAATGGCAAGTATAGTCATAACTGCCAAGCTAAGTGTTTCTGGGCTCCTTTTCCAGCCACAAAATTTCACAAGACTGTGTATAGTTATCCTCCCTCCTCCTTTAACAGGGTGTGCCATTTTCCAGGAAGATTCCTGGATGCGTTTCCTCTCTACACTCCCTCATCCACCTCATTAACAAAGAACACACTATCACACAAACACCTATGTGTATACACACAGAAACATATAAAAGCGAGAAGGTCTCTTCAGAAACTGGTTTGGCATGATGGCCCTAACATGGACCCAGAATTTCAAGTGGAAAAAAATGCTGATACTTGAAATCTAATACTTGAAGTTGCTGCAGTCTTTTGTAAAATTGGCCAAGCCACTGGAGCACATGAAATAACTCAGCAGAACTTCGACAAAGTACTATCACATTGTAGTATGCTTAAAATTCATTTTAAAGTTAAGAGTTTTTGAGAATTTTCTTAACTCTCTTTGTTTGAAAATTGATGAAACCATTGTACTATGGAAACCATAAGAACTGCAGAAATAATTTAATTAGTTCTCTTGTCTTTCCTGGAGACTGAGGTAAGCGGTCAGTTGCCAAAGTTCATGTCGCTTGTGAAGGCAGAGCCAGAACTGGCACTCACAACACCACATATTATTATGCAAATATACCTTATTTTGAAAAATAAAATAACTTGCATTTTCTTCCTATTTCTCCATGGCCATGCATATTCTAGTTCAAAACTAGAGAGCAGTTTTACAAAGTAGCAGCAAGGCACAGCATTCCAGGATGGATGTATTTGATATTTCCTGGCTTGGAGGATCATGTCCAGAAACTATTCATCTCCCAAAGAACCAGGTGACTGTTCTTACTTCTCCCAAGACTCATCATAGAGGTGAAGGAACTGCCTTATACACCAGTCTCCTGAAAGACACTGTCTACTCAGTTTGCCTTCTATACCTCCAGACTTTTGTGTGCCTTTGGTCCAGCTGACTCAAATACTCTTATGTAAATGTATTGCACTGCATCTTGTGATATGATGTTCCTTCTCTTAAGGATGTTCTTAAACATACTGGCTATACTTCTAATTTGTGAAAAATGTTTTTAATATCTAAACTAACTGACAGAAACCGGATATATGCTTTACAGTTGAAATAAAATATGGTTGTGAAAAAATTGTGAATACTGGTTCTTAGAACCATACACATTAAAAAAAAAATCCAAAGGATAGAAAACTAAAAGAAGAGATGGAGACAGGAAGAATGTGGGAACAAGGGCTGTTTGTGGCCAGGTTAGTTTTCTGTAACTCCTCTCTAAGGATCCCAAATGCATAGAATCCTTCACTAGATCTAAGAAGCTAACACTCCATCATATTGTCAAAAAATTACCTGCTTTCTTCTGTATGGATCCAGCTCCAAGAGGGAGTGAACCCATGTATACTGAAAGCCAATTTTCCTCCTAGAATGTCTGAGAATTCCCTGTGTCCCCACCTAGGTCAAAGCCTGTACTTCTATGTCTCAGCCTCTCAATGATCAACTCTCTCAGTAGAAGTTGATAGGCTAGCTGCACTGAAGACAAGCCTATGCTATTCTGAGTGCTTCCTGAGCCTATAGACCTCACTGCAGGAACTCTTAATCATAGTTGGAATGGTTTGTGACCTTTGACCCTGCCACTTTATGTACAGTTGATGGATATGGGGGTGAAAAGTGACTGACCCACAGGAAACTCCTATGGCTTGTCCAACAGACTATGTGGTACCTGGGAATTAGAGCACTACCTGGAAAGACATCTTATGTGGCTAGTCATGAACTCAAATCTTTGTTGGATTGTGTGAGTATAAGACACAGAGAGAAGGGGCAATAGGGTAGCATGACACAAAGGCAATGAGATCCAGAGAGAACAAGTAGTGTGCAGAAGCCATGAGTAAGAAATCATGAGAAGGAGATAAAAACAAATGAATTAAGTGCTAACTGTTAGAGAAGTGGTACTAGTAGAAAGAAGGAGGGAGAATCCAGTGACCACAGTGGAGAATATCAGAGTGGGGGCTGCTGGCAACCTACAGAGGATCAGCCTTTACTCTTGTGAGACTGAGTCACAAGGGACACTACCTGAACTCTAGATCTAACAAAAAGGAAGTGCCAACAATGGCTTCCATCTGGAAGGTGGTAAATGAGGTTCCAGGTCCCACAAAGCCTTGAAGAGTACCTGCTGGAATGCTTTAATCTTTCACCCCAAGTTTTCCTGCAGTAAATCTTTATTGTCTGAGCTAAATTTATATAATAGTGAGGGCCAATATGTTCTATTCTACACTTTCCATACGAATTGTATTATAACTCTAATATTCTGGAAAAAGCTGTCCATCAAATAATCTGTGCATTTTTTCTGTTTCCAATTTAGTTTAATTACCTCATTTATTTATAAGAATTATTATCAAAGGTCAAATATGAAGTACAGGATAATTCTATTTTGATAATGGAAATAAAGAGAGTCAGAAGAGATATAAGGACTGCAGTGCTGGTCAAGGAAAGTAGTATATGTTTAGAAGTATATTTAATAAATACTGATATAATGCTTACTATTTGCTAATCCCCATCCTTAGCACAAATATTCTATAATATATTACAAATATCAACACTACAAATTTTAATTCATGTAATCCTCATAACAACCCCTGGAGATAGGTACTATTGTCCCTATTTATAGGTGAGGAAATTGAGGCACAGAGAGTTTATGTTACTTGAAGAAGTCCTCATAGTAAACGAGGAGAAGATCTGGGATTTGAATGAAGGAAACTTGCTCCAGAGTAGAGCCTCTCATTCACTACATTTTACTGCCACTCAAATTTGAATTTGAAAACTAGAATTTTTAACTGATTTTCAAATACAGCCGACCCTTGAACAACAAGCGTTTGAACTGCATGGGTCCACTTATACTTGGATTTATTTTTTGACAAATGCATACTAAAGTACTACACAATCTGTGGTTGGTTGGTTGAATCCATAGATGCGGAACCAGGGATATGGAGGGCTGGTTGTGGGACTTGCGCATCCTTGGATTTTGGTATCCCCTCTGGGCCCTGGAACCAATACTCCACAGATACCTAGGGATGACTGTATATATTAAGCATCTCTGCTAGGCATTGTGTAGTCCCCAAAATATTTATCCTCTAAATCTAAGAAATGTACAATCTTGCTCATGTTTCAATAATTATGGACACAGTAGCTTAACAGTCAGTTTTGACATTTCTGTTATTCTACTTTTTCACTTTCGTAGTGGTTTAAAGAAAAAGAAAAATTGGTTTAATGGTAACTAGCCAAGCCCAGTTCTCAGTCCTTTAAATATATTATCTCTAGTTATCATAGTAATTCTACAAGGCATCCCAATTTTATAGTTCAAGCAACAGGCTTAGGGAGTTAGTTTAGAGATTTCATTTCACAGTTGCTCAGGTAATAAGGGAAACACCCAAGATCCAAAAATAAATATCTAAAGGCTGTAGGTACTGTAGTGGTATTTAAATAACTGAAAGAGCAATATGGTCTGCTCCATCAAGAACTAGTTTCAAGGAAGAAGAGCTGTAAGGTAAAGTAGGATTGGGACCATACTTCCTACATTTAAGCTGGGAAAGACAACACCACCAAAGATCTGGAAACATTCTGGCCTGGTGAGGAAAAAGTGGGACATAAATTTGGATAAAACAGGTGAAGCCACATTAAGGAGGTCCTGAAAAACAACAGAGGAGTTTGGACTTAATGTGATACGAAATAAGGCTGTGAAGGCTGTTGAGAGGCAAAGGACATGATAAAAGCAGTGCTTGGGGAAGATTAATCTGTCAACAGTTTGCAGGCTGGATGCTATTTTAAAGATTGTATCTTGTTATAGTATTTTATGTTTCCTTGGGGCTATTTTGTATATATTTTTCTCTCCTCTATTAGATTATAAACCCTGGCAAGGCAGAGACCATGCTTTCAGCTGACTCAATTTCCCACAGCATTTGGCCCAGTACTGGCCTGTTAGTCTTGCTGGTTAAGAAATGTAGAAAAGCCACTTAATGGTCTGAAATATTTAAATATTTCAGGATATTTGGGACAGAGCCATATTGTCTTCCTTAGGCAAAAATAAAAGAATGCCTTTTTTTTTTTCTGAGTCAGAGATGTTGGAACCCTATGCCCAGTGACAGAAGAGGTTATTGAAAAGGAGAGGAATGTTAAGATTGAAAAGAAGAGGAGAGAGAGGGGACAACACTGACAGGAAATGGGCCAATGTCAGCTTGTCAGGGCACAGAGGGAGACACCCTCGAATCCCATGTGGGTAATAGATTGAGTAATTATTCTAACTACCAAGACTGGGAACTGAAAAGACCATAGAGCCAGATCAGACTCTCCTGTCATTAATTATATTACAGCCCTAAGAATTTCCTCCCATATCCCGATTTTGCTCACTTGGCAAGAAGCTCCTTTGTGAGAACTGTGTAGAGAACTGTGATGTCACGTCTGGGTTCAATTTTTTTAAATTGATTACTTAATAATATCTTCCTTGGTCCAGGATAAGGCAAAGACAGCACACAAGCTCTGTCTTTATCAATCCTGACTTTCCTCAACTAAGAAGCCAAGACCCAAAGTAAAGTGATGAGTCTCTAACAGCTTGTTAGTCTGGAGGAGGAACTAACACTGGAATCCATGTCTCCAGGGTCACCATATAGACTTTGTCTGCGACTCCAATATCCCACATGCTGTTTTGTTTAGGATGTTGGAATTCTTTCTTTTCATCTCTGAAAAGCATAAAACTAAGTGATGACTTCTGACCCAAATATTTGTAATGCCAGAAACTTTTCTGGGTATATTTATAGGTGGATGCACAAGCTCCTTTTGCTTCTTTTGTCTGACTTTCAGTCCTCTGTGATGCCAGAGCTGCCAAGGGGAAAATAACTGAAAACTCTGTGGGACAAAACAACATCACTAAAAGCTGCTACATTCCACACCTGCTCAATGTCTGCAGTGTGAAAGTAATCTATCCTGCTAATTTTATAATGCAATATATCAAATCTTTCCTTCATACATACCTTTCAGGACTGATGTCTTATGCATACATATTTTCACTGGATACAGGAACATCCTTGTTTCAATGGTTTCTTTATGATCATGGCTGGCCCCTACTTAGATAATCTCTTCTGCCTCCGCAGTGTTACTCTTGGTAATGGGAAGTTCAGCTAGTGGTATAGTTTATATCACCATATACAGTCAGTTAATGCTGCTTTATTAGGTATTTCCAGTGAGATGATGGGCCATCTGAGAGTATTAACACCTGGATCTATAGTCATTATGATGGAATACATCAAAGTTCTTTACTAAGTTGAATTACTCAATAACATCTTAGAAACATAAATAATCAAGAAGCTTCATTTTCAAGCCTAAAAGTCAAGAGTCTGTCTTGCTAATTGACAGTGATGGAGTTATAATAGTGAAATGCAACACAGAAAAACTCTCTAGAATGCTGCCTTGGGCATATAACATCAATAAAGCACCAGTGATCCCATTTCCAGACCCAAGTTCTTATGAAGGGCTCCTTTAAGGCAGGTTCATGCTTTGAGATGCAGATCTTTGGGGAGATGGTTTAGATGTCTAGTTATTTCACAGAACAGATAGAGAAGACTATTTCCATGTAATTAAATGTATACTCCAAAATATTTCCAAAAGGCTTCTAGGTTTCTCAAGATTAATTTATAGGCCTCAGGTACCCAGTGAGAATAGTTAATTCATCAAGAAAATATCAAAAAGTAGAATAGAATAGAATACAAACAATAGATGTGTGGAATTAAACAATTTATACCTGTACTTCTAAAATAAAGGGTAAAAAAGGACATAAATATAGGGTTAATATAGTGGCCAATTTGACCAATATGAATGATAATGATAATTATAACTACTCATTTCCCTAGTGTTAAAGTATTGTGATTATCAAATAACTTATCCTTAAAATATTGGTAAAGAAGGCACTGTTTTCATTTTACACATTATAAAATTGAAGCTTGGAGAGATTGAGTTAAATAAGGGGTAGAACCCATGTGTTCTGATTCCGAGTTAGTGCCTTTATATATCTTCAGTTCTCAAATGTTGTATTTTCTTGAAGATTGGGTTTATCTGGTATTTGTACTTCTCTGTCCATGTGCAGTGATGGACCATGATACTGTTATGTGGCACTGAAGCCAATGGGAACAGTAAGTATGGTTTATTCTCCATGCTAGTCTGGCTAGGTCACCCTCTGGACTACTTGTCATATGCTGACCTACCAGTATTTGTTCTCCAGGAAATAGTATTTATAGCTCAACCTGCATTACCAGAAAATAAATGGCAATCAAGTCGTCAGAACAGTGGCCTTCCAAATATTCCAGAGTTTCCAAATATCAAAAATTACATCACATTTATAAACCATATGGACAATTGAGAGAAATATAGATTTGCCTCTCAATCTTCCAAAATTATTTATATACTATCAACGTAAACATCTAGTTTGTGTCAATAGGAAGTCTATGTACTTTTTATCTGAGTTAAATGCCATTTATTTCTTCTGAGGCACAAAGGAAGTTAATAATTACATAATTGTTCATTCACACTCCATTGCTAGAGCTGAGCTCTTCTAATTTTGTTTATGGTGATACTTATCACCTTGGACAAAGAATATGTGGTGTGCTCTGACCACTCCAAGGACTTTCAACAGCTATTTCTTGCTTTTAAGAGTAAAACATAAGGGACATTACTTGTCAGGAAGAGTTCTCCTTTTTCACAGTTGTCTTCCTCTTGTCCTCATGCTCCCTCCCTCCTTTCATGCTTTAGCCTCCCACTCTTTTACTAATACTGGAAGAAAACAGTGTTGAATTTTTCTGACCCAAATTTCAGCCTCAGTTACTCACGTCCATAATGCTTCAAAGACCTAGAGAGACAGCAGCTTACCGAAAAATGTCCAGTATAGTTTATGGTTTGCTGAAATAGAGGAATGTATCTAAAGATGTGAACTCACTTTTGTCAATACTTTGTTGGAAATCTCTCCTATTGATATGATTGCTGTGTCAAGATGAAGGTGGAACAAGAGTAAACACAACTAGAATAAGTTATCACCAAGTAAGGAAATGAAGGGGTACAATTTTAAGAAGCAATAAGGGACAGACACCAGAGGAATTTATGTTAGAGTCTTTGCAGAGAGTAATTAATATATTGCATATGGAAGCAACCCATCGAGAGATGCAATGGAAGTAATTAGTATGAAGTTTTAATAAATGAGTTAGATGTGTATTTAGAGGAAAGAGAATGCTGTGATGTACAATTAATAACTCTGAGGCTGGGATGAAGCATATAGGACATGGGCTTTCTGGCTGCTTTTCTCTAGTCCCCCATCAGCCAGTCAGTTAAAAATGTGCCTTAGAGAACACTTCCTACAACAGGCTCCCAGGAGTGTCTTGTCTGTGGAAATCAGAGAAATCTAAAAACAGCTCTGTTCGGTTTCAGAAAGATAAATGAACCTTCTATGGAAAGCAGAGGTGTGAAAGGCTTTAGACAAACTCATTACAAGCTCCAGCACACACTTAGTGAATGGAAATGTGACTTAGAACCTCATACTGTCCAGTGTCGCTAGGGGCCAGGAATAATAGATAAAATACAAAGACAGTGCATTCAATTAAATACTGTAAATGAATGGCAGCATGGCTCATTCTCATTCTATCTCTGCTCAAAGAAAAATAAGAAAGGAGCATAAATTGGGGACATCAACCATAAATATTTGTATATGCAGTCTCCTGCTTTGGGCAAAGAATCTCCATCATCCTAGAAAAAATTTCCAAATGAATAATTGATACATACAATCTGTCATTAACAGTCAACTCTGGTCCACGCATGTAGTCAAATATGTAACTTTTTAAGTAAGAGTTTAGACCAATAACTATATTTTATGTGTGAATGACCAATTAGGTGAAACAAACTCTGCTTTGGGCTTAATTATTTTCATGGATTTAGGTAGAAGTCATTTATAGAGAAGGACATTGAGAAATAATTAAGAAAGTTTTAAAAGGGACAGAGAAGAAAGAAATGACCTAAAGAATCTCAATCCTCACCCAAACAACATTGAATGGTGGTGATTTGTATCCCGAGAATTATTATCAATTATTTTGGTAGACACTTGTGGTGTTTGGATTCCACACTGAAGTATATTTATCAATAAATATAGGTAAATATTAATGAAGGTCTACCACATTTATGGCTCTGTACCATTACTGCTCATTCTTTATCTCACTTAATTGCCATAACAATTCAAGAAGATATGTATAATAACAGCATTTTATAGATGACAAAACTGTTTAAAACCACTCAGCTGGGGCCTCCCTGGTGGCGCTGTGGTTGAGAGTCCGCCTGCCGATGTGGGGGATAGGAGTTCGTGTCCCGGTCCGGGAAGATCCCACATGCCGCGGAGCGGCTAGGCCCACGAGCCATGGCTGCTGAGCCTGAGCGTCCGGAGCCTGTGCTCCGCAACAGGAGAGGCCACAACAGTGAGAGGCCCGCGTACCACAAATAAATAAATAAATAAAACCACTCAGCTGGTAAGTGGAGCAGCTGATGTTCTAACGCAACTTTTCCTGATGCCAAAGTCACCGCAATTTACCTCAGGACTCTCTGAGAGCAAGGTCTCATGGAATCACATTGTAACATGAGAACTTAGTGGAAGAAAAATTACCAGAAGGGGTTATAGTGTTTGAACGGCAAAAAGGAATGCAGCAGACAAGCCTGTCTCTCTTTTCTTTCTTCCTTCTTTCCTTCCTCCCTCTCTCCCTCCCTCCCTCCCCCTTTCCTTCTTTCTTCCTTCCTTTCTTTCTTTCTTTTCTTTCTTTCTTTCTTTCTTTTCTTTCTTTCTTTCTTTCTTTCTTTCTTTCTTTCTTTCTTTCTTTCTTTCTTTCTTTCTTTCTTTCTTTCTTTCTTTCCTTAGTGTTTGAACAGCAAGAAGGAATGCAGCAGACAAGGCTGTCTCTCTTTTCTTTCTTCCTTCTTTCCTTCCTCCTTCTCTCCCTCCCTCCTTCTCCCTTTTTTCCTTCCTTCCTTCTTTCTTTCTTACTTTCTTTCTTTTCACAATTGGAGTGAATTCCCCTATCGATGTCTACTTTGTTAATGACAATAAAAAACAATACAATTTGTGATTTGGCCAAATACACAGCCTTTTCCTTTTGAGTAAAATGTTATAATAATAATCGATGTATCTTCCATGAAACAAACAAAAAGTCCAATGTTTTTATGTGGCACAAAAATGTGTTCCAAAGGCAATTAGTTGTCCCTTTCCTTCTTCCTGTATTCTTTCTCTACAAGAGTAATTTTAAGCAGTGTGTCACGTGAGAGAAAGAGTGTACTCTTAAATAATTATGTATAAATTATACCCCTTAAATAGTTATATATAGTCAAAAGTATACTTTACTCATTTGTCAAGCTAAATATACAGTTATTCTGACCTGAAAAAAAATGTAAAAATAGTTGAAAACCTTTATGTTTTATAAGAAAGATGTTTTTGTTGGATTAATAGAGGAGTGTGTGAATTCTTCCAGGACCAGGTTATAAAATGAGATACTTAGTTTTAGAAGACTAAGGATTGATTGGTGCAGATTAAAGGAAACCTACACAAATACCCAACAAAGAAAGTTAGATTTTAATATTATTCATGCATTCTTCCATTTCTTCATTCAACAGATGTTTATTGAACACTGACTGTGCTGGTCACAACGTTATGTGTTGGTGACATAAGTGTTGAACAACCAGACATTATTTTGTCTTCATTGAGCTCACATTCTAGTGGGGAAGACAGACAATGGATAAGTAAAATGACAAAAACAAATTTAGTGATAGAAAATAAATACAGGAGACAAAGGAGTTTGTATGGATACAGGAACATTTTTCTGGGATGGTAAAACTATAACCTGAAACCTGAAAGAAGAAAGAAAGGTGTTAGATGGAGAGATAAGGAACTAGTGTCCCCAGTTTATAGATAATGTTTACAAAGACCTTGGAGTGAGAAGGAGCTTTTTTTTTTTTTTTTTAAACTCTTTAATTTTATATTGGAGTAGAGTTGATTAACAATGTTGTGTTAGTTTCAGGTGTACAGCAAAGTGATTTAGTTATATATATACATGAATCTATTCTTTTTCAAATTCTTTTCTCATTTAGGTTGTTACATAATATTGAGCAGAGTTCCCTGTGTTATACAGTAGGTCTTTATTGGTTATCCATTTTAAATATAGTAGTGTATACATGTCAATCCCAAACTCCCTAACTATCTCTTCCTCCCCACCCTTGCCCTCTGGTAACTGTAAGTTGGGAAAAAGAGCTTGTTTTTGTCTAAGAAGTGTTGGTTGTCTTCATGGCTGGGGCTTGGTGAGGAATGAGGACATTGGGAGGATATGACATTAGAGGGATAGACTGGACCAGCATGAGCATGGCTTTGTGTGAGATCAGTGTCATGATGGGTTTATACATAGATTTCTTTGTTGTCTACTGATAAGAGAAGTGGAGAGATTTGAAATAGATTTTGGTTTTGGAATCAAAAGATTATGCTGAACTGGTAGATGGTAGGTAGTGTTTGAAGAGTTTTAAAAAATTTGTTTGTTTGTTTATTTTTATGTTTTGTGTGCAGAAATGCTAGGAATTTAAGAGGCAAGAAAAGGGTAGCTTGGGTTAAGAAACAGAGTGGTTTCTAAGAGATACATGGTTTTCACTGGGACATCTGAATCTGATTTACTGCAGAACAGTCAGAGAGGAAGTCAGCACTGAGTCATTATCTTCTCAATTTTTACTGATTTAATATATGAGCTGAGTTTGATAAGATTGCTTCAAGACCTGCCCCAAAAGAGACTGCAGGCCACTAAACTCGAGACCAAGTATCCTGTAGGGAGATGGGAAGGCACAGAGGAAAAGCCAAGAATAAAATATAGAAATAACCATGTGAGAAGAAACAAAGTAACTTCCATTCCCAGTAAGTGCCTGAGACTGATTTCAGAGCTTTGTGAGTGAACGGACTTTGATAATAGATGAGAAGAAACAGGTAAAGCTGTTGAGTACCTGAAAGAAAACAGATAATGATTAAGAAAGGGGAGGACTCAGAGACAGAAATCTGGACAAACAATCTCCCTAAAGTCAAGGAATTTAAAATGTTGCTGAGAACCAGCTTCTCTGTTGACCGGGAGAAGCTGATGTAACTTAGTGATTGTCCTTCCATCTACTAAAAGGGCGATTTTTACTCATTTATCTATTCATTCAATGACTATGAATCTACCAAGCCCTTTCTATGTTGACGGCTGCTCTAAGAAGGGGTAAATTAGGTGTATACTTTTCTGTTTGGACAGAAGCAAACAAACGAGGCAGACATTTTTTTACAAGGCAGCTCCAGGGTCCCAGAGAGCTGCATTGTCCACCTGCTTCTCACCTCTTCCTGCCAAATGCTCTCCTCTTTTCTAGTTGCTGTCTCTGAGTTTCAGTTCCAAGTGACATAAAATGAACAAACCAGACACTGTCCTTGCCTTCATGGAGCATTTATCTGAGGACACAGGGATAGCATGAATTAAGAAACACATTGATATTATCCACTAAACACAAAATTAAAAGTAGAATTTTAAATTGTGTGTTGTTTTCGAAGTTTAAAAGTTCACTCAGATGACTTTTTTTCCCCTGGAGTTTTTATAATATCTCATTTTCTTGCCTGACATATTATAAAGTTAAGGTTAATAGTTGCAGGTCTGTGAACTCAAGCATTTCAGAGTGTTCTTCCTACTCCTAATTAACCAGTTGTAGGAGAATACACTTCAAAAAAGCTTTGTATTTTGTCTACTGTATTTTCACCATCACCACATTCTATTTTCTTATTAATGCAATACCAATGTCTGCAGCAGCTGAAAACTTCAAATGTGTTGTCTTGACTCCCTGGGCCATGAAGTCTCAACTCCTCACTAACACCTCTATCCATATCATCAGTGTCATCTCGGGCTCTGTCATCTTCCTGGGGACCCACAGATGGCAGAGCTTGCCCTAGGACCTCCATGGAAGGCTGGTCTCTAGTTCAAAAGTCAGGATGCAGCAGGTGTGCACTTCTGCTGAGCTGCAGGGAAACATGCTGGTTGCTGCCAAGAAATAAAGGCAAATCAGTCACAGAACTCTGCCAGGAAGAAGAGACCTCATGAGGAGCAGGTGGGAAAGGCGAGTGAAGAGCTAACATATTCACTTCATGCCACACTCTTGAAGAAGTAAGAAGTTGGTTTGTATTCTTTGTTTTCAAGAAAGGAAGCTTCGAATGGACACAACAAGCAGCCACTTGTCAGGGCAATTCCAAGGCCACCAGGAAGCCACCCTTTCCATACTTACCCCATACCCAATACCCCACAAAAGCCCCTCTTCTTACCTGTTCAGTTTCCCAGAGCCTCAACCTTTACATAAAGACTAACTGATTCAATAAAGAGAGGCCAGGGGTGCTTTGGTCTACCTTCAATGTTTTCCCTGGCAGCTCTATTACAATTTCTATGTCCCAGCCTTATTTAGGTTGGAGAGTCAGCAGATTCACTGTAGCACTCCAAAGATTTTTCTCTATTCAGTCATGTTTCTTGTCGGCTCCTGAAAAAAATGATCCTTTTTGTCTGAAGTGGGCAAAGGATGAAACAAAACCCCAAGGGGGCATGTTACCCAATCAAGTAGGGGAGATGCTTGATTGAGGTGAGATAGTGGTTTGGAATTGCACTGAAATAGAAGTGCTCTGTTGAACATAAAGAACACTTGATTGCTATTAGTCCACAAATGCTTAAGGAGAGTCTATGATGATCAAGGAAGAGGATCAATATAATTGATTTGGTATATTCCAAAAAACAACTAACCTGACCACAACTAAATCTCTTCTGCGTAGTATGCTCAACAATTTAAAAGCATATTCTTATTCAAAATGGCTTTGTTATCACAATAGAGCAATGAAGGTTAGGTATGAAATGCCATAGAATACTTTTTTGTAAATGTCAGAAAGTAACAAATCTGAGAATTTAAAAATCCCTAGGTCCCCAGATTTGTTGATAATTTCTGCCTCCCAAGATAATTTCTCCTTAAGGAGATGCTATAAATTAATTTGCATGTAAAGGGGCTTGGGCATGTTCTTGGCAGAGCAAAAAAAAACAAGAAGTAGGAAGAGTGCATCAACCGTCCCAGCTGGAATGGGGTAAAAAAGAGCCCATATAGAATGAAGAGTGGTAGCAGCTATGTAAACAGGGAAATGATTCCACTGCAAAAAGCTACACTTTACCCTTTCTTAGGCTTTTTTGTGCTAAGCACTTTTTGCTGTTTTGGTTTTGTTTTGTTTTGTTTTCATTTAATCTTTAGAGTGACTCTGTTTTAAATAATCTATGCATCATCCCTGGGTAGCAAATGGCAGGAACAGGAACTGAACTCTCTGTTTAGATATTTAGGAAGGAGTCAGACATCAATGAAGGAGACTCTGCAACAGAAAGCCATCCCAAGGGTTTTGGACAGGAGACAGCATGTGGATTCCCCAGTGGGGACTTCCCAGAACCAAGGTTCAGCTTTAAAAGGAACCACCAATTTATTTCATAAGGTGACACAATTCTGCAATCTACAGGATTGGGTTTTTTCCCTTCATTTTGTGCAGGGAGCAGAGGCACTATGTAATTAGCTGGATCAAAGAAGCTGGAGATTTGTGATTAACTCCACAAAGAAGTCTGAAATAGCCAGAATGGAGCTCTTCTGGAAATATTTATTTCTTCTTATTTTCCTTTCTGATGCACATTCATGGCTTGAACTGAGTTAAGCTAGAACCACAGCTTCATACCATGTGGTATTTGTTCATTTATACTTGATTCTTAGACAGCAAAGGCTGTATCACAGGTAGTCCCTTACTGACATCTATGTATTTCACTCAGACAGTCAATCCTTACATTGTCTTTGGGTACTCTGATCAAACTGAGAAAAGGTAAATTAGTTTACTTGTTATCCACAAATATCCTGATTGGGATGGAAGTAGAGTACCTTAAAGAATAAAGCCATAGGACAGATGAAAGCATTTAAACTTAGACAATTATGTACCAGTATGTTCCAAACCAGTAGCCTAATTTTCTTAAATATAGTTGGATGTAGTGTGCAACCATTATACAATCTGTCCTCAAAGAGACATTTAAGGCTAAATGGACTCCTGTAGTATGCACATAAATAAAAGAATTAATAGTAGTGCTTTGTTCTTCTGTTTTGGTCAGAAAATACACACATGCATATAAATTATCACACACACCATACTTATGTGCCATATTAAAAGCACAGAGCTTCACTAATCAGTTTGTTCACCTTGCATTTAGAATAAAAGCAAAAATAAGTATTCCCTCCTCCTTCCTTCTAGAATTCTTATTAACCAGATGTCTATTCTACATCCCATTCTCTCAGGAACTTGTTTGCTAGTCAGTTGTCATAATTAAAAACATCTGCAAATGTATTTTACATCAAAATCCTAAAGAAGAATAGTGCAAAGTGCTCCCTTTTTATATGGGCATCTTATGTCTTAATAATTTTAGAGTCAAAGGTAGAAATCTCTACTCAGTACAAGGAAAAGAATGCTGACCTGAGAACAAGGAAATTCATTCAATTTCACAGTCTGCTTTTAGCCAGATCCATGAACTCTGGCAAGTAACTTAGTTTTTCTGGTTGAAGAAAGAGGAACTGAAGTAAAGAATCTCTCAAGCGTCTTCCAGGGATGACATTCTATCTATGCATGTTTCTGAAATCATAAACATTCTGAGCACAATGACAGGACAGTAAAGCTGATAATTTTCACTAATATTCCACTCATATAACCCCACATGGAAAGTTTAAAGCCTCTAGTGCTGCTGTATATGCTTTGTTTTCTCTCTTTCTCTCTCAGATATATATATATATATATATATATATATATATATATATAAACATAAATGTAAATATGTAAATGTTAACTTTCTCCTGATATTTTCAAGAAATAGATATATGGCTTTCAATATTCTAATCACAAATACTTAGCTGCCAAATAAAGCTGTGTTCACTAAATGCAGATTAATCTGTGTGTTACATGGAGATATGTGTGCTTCTCCCTTTGAATTAGCTCAGTCTGAGAAATTCATTTAACCTTTAGCTTCAAGTTTGAGGAACCTATGGTGACACTGTACTTTTCCTTTCCCCTGAATGGTTTATAACAGGGGTCCCCAACTCCCATGTTAGGAACCAGGCTGCACAACAGGAGGTGAGCGGCAGGAGAGTGAGTGAAGCTTTTCCTGCTGCTCCCCATCGCTCGCATTACCACCTGAACTATCTACCCCACCCACGTCCATGGAAAAATTGTCTTCCACAAAACCGGTCCCTGGTGCCAAATAGTTTGGGAACCTCTGGTTTATAGTAACAATAAAACAAGGGGAAACATTGAAATTGACAGAGATTAATTTATTCTTACCGTCCCTAGTAAGAATCTAAAATGACGGTTCTCACTTTATAAAGCTGCAACTTCACTACGATACAGAGAAAGCCCAAGTCATCAGTGGTGCCTTTTCTAGTGAGCAATTGAGTTGCAACAGAAGTTGAACATATATACTGAGAAGTATAAACTGAGAGTTAGCTATTGTTTTTCACCTGACAGAGTTTGGAAAATTTTGAAACCCAAACCACATTACTAATTTATAATCAAAACACTCCACATCTTACCTGCACTCTGAGGTATACAGTAGTTTCTCTGATTTGCTTCAAATCATCTCATCTTTTCTGATGAGGTTGAAAAAAGATTGCTTTACTATAATCCTCCAGATCTATGCCGTTTCTTAGTGTTAGTGTTAAAAATAGGGACAAACTGCTAATTATTTTACAATACCTGAACCTTTTAAAGATGTTTAATAGTAAACACATGTGAATATTTCAAGCATACTACTTACTTAGCCAAGTGAGAAATGAAAAAAAAAAATCATCCAATTGTTTTATCAATGTTATATATATATATGTTGATATATACAACTCAGAGTAATAGATATATTTTTTTTCCTTCTCAAAACTGATTGCTTTGGTGATGCTTAGTCACCTACAAAATGGTTCTCGCATTGTATAAAGTTTTAAAGAGAGTAGTCTTGTACTTGTTTTCCAGCTAGGCTATTAAGGATATTTATACACAAATACCACACTTGACTGAAATCATGATTTCAATTCAGTAAAATAGCATGAGAGGATGCTTTTGCTTACTTGATATCTAATTATCACTCACAGGCCTTCTCACAAACTGATTATTCTGACTTCATAAATACACAGAGATATGCTAAGAATGTTTGATAATTTAAAACTGTTGTGGTAGTTAAGTGATAACCATTACTCTGAAAAAGAAAAAAAATTACAGAGCAATTATTCTATGCAAAAATAATATTATACACAGAGATATAAGAAAACTCCCTTTTTGAGGCAGTTATCAATCAAATTCAAATAATCAGATCATTTAGAGTTGCTATATGGGTTTCAAAGATATATAAACCCTCTCCAAACCTAGGAAACTTACCTAGTATCCATGTAAATGTGTATGAACTCATGACAGAGATAACAATGAATTTGAGAATTTTTAGTTGGAGAATAGGAAAGCTCCCTTCAAAAACAGAGAATAAATTCCACCAATTAGTTAAAGTAAGAAATAAGTATCCAGCAAACCATCCTGATAATATGTACACCTTATAGTAAAGAGACAGGAGAGAAAATTCTACCTGGATATTTTTGAACCCCCATGTCTCAAATGTGAAATATGTCAACCGTCTTTAGTTTTTATTGTTATCATTATTGCAAATGCAAAGGTTTTTAAATATGAAGATGCAAACTGAATTGGATATCCAAAATGTTATAAATGAACATGAGATTTTCCATACCAGAAGAGAGGAATGATCTATATTGTTATTATCCTGAAGAAGAAGGCGATTTATATAGAGTTACAGTGCACTCAGCTCTGTACGCTGGGCAGGTGATGCCTGTTTCGGTTCAGTGGGCTTCCTGTCTAAATAAAACTGAAGGCAAAAGAGGACAAAGACAGAAACTAAATTCATCATCAGAATTACAGATCTGATCTCATCCATTCCACTAATCCAGCTCTATATGTCTTTACTCAAAGGTGTCACCAAGAAAGATTTATAGAAAGAAGAGATATCATCTACCTTCCCTACCCCAATCCAAAATATTCCCAGATTTAGCACTCCCTTCCTTATGTTCCTTGGTGTCTCACCCCATTAATTGTGACTCCTCTATTCCTTCCTCTTCTCAACCTCATCTGTCACCAGGTTCTGAAGATTATTCCCAAATGCCCACAACTTGTATGATCATCCAATGTTTTTTTCTAATTGGCAGATGTTCCTTTTGGGCTCAAAGTGATAGGGGAATAGAATGAGCAGCCATCCTTAATGTGGGAAGGTTGGCACAGCCAAACAAGTCAGGTGAAATCACTTATGTGATTAATGAGTGACAGATGTTCCAGCCCCATCAGTATGGCATTCAAGAAGCATTCCTCTTTACTCTCCTCCATGAAGTTTCTCTGTAGACTGTGAAATCTTTAAGCATGTCAAGAAGGGAATGGAGAGCTCATCTCTGAGGAGAGAATTGTTATTCATTCAACAAATCCTTTCAATAAATATTTACTGATCTCTGAGCTGGGCCTCTGAGGACAGAGAGACATTTTATCAATGGAGTTAAGTATGTAGGAGATCAGTATGGAATGAAGGATCGAAATTAACACAGGCATTAAGTCAAGGAGGTGTATATTAGAAGGAAAACTGATCCACACATCTAATTAGAACAAAGAGTTACTATCTGGCTTCTAGCTAACTCCTGTTTTCTCACATGCCTATTTAAATAATATGTGTGTGTGCAAGCATGTGCACTTATATGGTTATCAGTAAGCATGCTCTGATTAGGAAAATTGATTGTTCCCAGTAAATTATTTTTTTAGGTTTACTTCTTTTTTTTTTTCTGATGGGCAACTCAGTCTATAAAGGGGAGTCAATGATGAAGGGTAGTTAGGGTAAGGAAAACAAGAGAAGTCAGATGATAGAAATAAAGAAGAACACATACCTGGGAAAGTACAGAAAGAGGATGGATAACACAAGGACAGAAAGCAAGACTTGATTCTCCAAAGAGTATTTAATGAAAGATCCCTTTTGTCACTGACTTTGCTTGGATTCCTTTCTCTCAGTTACTCCATCCTGTGTCAACAACAATTCCTTCAGGGCCAGAGGCCTTCTCTTTCCTTCCTCTCATAAAGCAGTTACAATGTCACTGACTCAGGCACACATACCTGAAGAAGTACAACCACAAGCAAGAACCAAAAGGCCCATGTTACTGCTCTTCTTTTGAAAATTGTCTTCTTACCACTGGAGCCAGACTTCACATTTCAGTGGCACTGTCCCAAAAGCAGGTTAAGAAGCTGGGTCCTTATTATTTCCACCTTTATTCTTCTTCTCTATGTACTTCTGTATTAATTTTTAGCCTGAAACCTGAGTGCTTATTCCGATTCTAGACTTTCCTGATCATTAATCTAGTATGACATCTCCTGTAGGAGTAGATGTACACCATCCACAGTACATATTAGACATGCATTAAGTGTTGAGTATTTGAGTGTGTTGGAGAAGAGAGAACTCACCAACTACAGTTTGAGAGAGACCCAAAGATAAGAAGTAAGGGGAATGAGAAGAGGCTATTTAATCATAACTGACTAGTCAAAACTGGGGAGCTGGCAAAATTTATCTTTGACACCTTGTCCTACTTTTCTAGTGACTCTTATCCCTTCCTACTACAACTTCCAAATGTCAAGTTCCCTCCGGCCGCCAGTAACACTGATTAGGAAAACTAGCTTAAATGAATAAATTTCAGCTGTCTAGTGCAAAGAAAGTATAAATCATTGTTTATTGTTTATTTGTTTGACATGAGAGGTTTTCTACTGAATAGTAGGTGGTCTGCAGGCATGTGGAGTTTAGACTAGGATGCCAAGGTTGAAATACTGACTGTCAGAGTCTAGTCATATAACCTTTATGACATTGAATTTCTCCTTCTAATTATGGTGATAATAATAGCTATTTAATGGAGCTATTTTTATTAAATGACCTAATTGCCTAAAAGCACAAAGAATCATGTCTGGAATAAAGTAGCTTATTAAAAATATTAACAAAAACACCAATGTAGGTTCAATCAATAAATGTTAATTCTCATCCTATGTTTTTCCTTTTCTTTTTTCTGCTTTCTTTTTATTTTTCTCTTTTTCCTTCCTTGAAAATTGGGAGTCCCCATAATACTTAGTAAAGTATCTTCTGCTGTGAATTCTCAGAATATATTTAAATGAAATTGAATGTGTAAGGGAGTCAATGAATAAGTGAGGAAGTAAATAAGTGCTAGATTGTAATGTCCTGTCTTCTTTTCCCCATCTACTTGGGAATCTGTAATCAACTTTTGAAGTATCACCAGTTTAACACATCCATCTAAGCCCTAAAACTTTACTGACTCTCATTTTTAAAGGAATTATTCTATTTGAAAGTAATATATTACTTTTAATTCTGTATTTTGTTACATCACAGGTAATGCATTGCTCAATCCTCTATGGTATTTTAAAAAGTGAACAGGTGATCCTGGTTCTGCTTTTTTGGGGATATGAAATTTCACCATGGAAGAACAGTTAGGTTTTTAATCAAATAACTTCTTTGGTCACACAGATAGAAGGCCATTAAAAACCAAAAAAAACCAGTGTAGGCAATAAGCATTTAAACAAAGCTAACTACACAATGACTACTGTCAGTGGAATTCAGCAAGCTTTGATGGTTAATATGAATTCCAATAGCATAACTTTGTGAACAGGTAAGAGACCCAAAGACCTTGAATGTTTAAAAGAATGATAGACCTTCAAAGTCAGACACACAAATGAAAAAAAAAAAAAAAATTAAAAAAAATAAAAATAGTGTGCATCGGAGACTTGAATAATGTAAAATTCTTGGTCTGAAGTTGGTGAGTTGGAAGAAGGACTTGCAAATCATTGCATTTGTAGAACTCCCATAGAGAGTGTATTTTCTATTTACTTAATGAGCAGTGGGTTGGCATCTCTAACGTTTTTAAAAGAGCCTAAGAGATCGTCATCATAGGGTCAGATGTTAAGGACAAAGACAAAGTTAAGATTATGAGAGAAGAAATCCAGGCAATCCTACAGAAGTCCTTTAGGGGCAAATTTCTGAAGTAGGCAAAGGCTTGGTACTGAGTTAAAAATTCAAACTGAAGGGAACAATCATGTGGATATTTTATCTCAAAGGACAGGGTGAAAACACAGCACACTGGCCTGTGGCATTTCAAGTCTCTTTGCTTAATGTGTTGCTTGTTAGTCTTTCTAAAAGGGGAGGGGGTGATAAAAGCAACTCCAGCACTAGAAGCAAAACCAGGGAAATAATTAGAAAACAATGCAAATTTCTTATTATACTCATTTTAACTATCCCAGGAGAGTAAAGGGCCTGTACAGTGGGGAATGGAATGGGATTCATAAATACTTCTGATGAATATCAGCATTTAATAAGATTTTGTAAAATAGCATGTCATATATTTTTCCTTATGAATCAAAGTGCATTTGGTTTCAAGTGCATCCTGAGAGAATTTCCAAAGAAGAAGAGAAACATACACACATTTGTACCATTCCTAAATACATCTACCTTCACATGCCCAGGGACAGCTCTTTTTCTTGATAAGAAATCCCTGGGACAACTCTTCCTGGAATGTAGACACTTTTAAGATGCTATTTTGTGATGTGAGTTTTTCTTTTGAAACCATACTCTCTCTTAGTTTAAAACCTATCCAGATTATTTAAATGAAATTATCTAGATTAAATTTAGATAATAAGCTGGTTGAAAAATTTCACATAAATGTCCCCTAGTCAAGAGGGGAAAAAAAACCCAGTCTATGTTTACCTCAGAAACGGGAAATGATTAGTGTCTAATTACCTGCCCATTTTCCTCACTCCATTATCCTAAAGCAAACACCTTAATAGATTGACTGAGCTCTTTCTCTTCCATTCTTCCTAAGAAGTCTTCTGTTTGGATGCAATGATATGACTTACAATTGGATAGAAACGTAAAAAATAACAATGTGGATGGGTCACCAAGGACATGAGTAATGCAAACTAACACACTAGACGCCTGAGGACCTCTGAGGAATCAAAATGGTCAGCCTGAAATATTTGGAAAATGAAAAATGAAAAACAAGACTTAAAATCAGGATTCCAGACAGTGGCATGAAGTCCCGCAGGCATATGAAAACTATTAATACCTGAGCTTTTTTAAAAAATAGGGTTATGTGTATTATACATTGGTAAAACTGAAACTGGGAAACATTAAGAAAATTGCCAAAATTTGCACAATCATGGATCTGCTCATTCATATATACATTGATGATGACAGATAACATTGATGTGTGATATGTGCCCATTACTATAGAAAGTTATTCAAAGATGAAAGATGTTCAGGTCCTCCTTTGAGATGCAAATATCAGTCAGAGCTCAAGAATAACAGCTGTGAGGGAGGTCCTTACATCATCCCAGTGCAAAGGGAAGACAATTTTCTTCCGATAGGTCAAGCAGAGGACTTCAGAAAGGAAGCACACCAGAGCTGTCATTTTCCAGATTAATAATAAAAATATATACATATATGGAAATGGCATTATAGTGAAGACTCAGTCTCCAAAGATGCACAGGGGAATCTTGGTGAAAATGCCTCTGGTCACACAACTCTAATCATATCAGCATACTCCATCCATCAGACCCCTGTAACCTAGATGCTGACCACCGGTTGCTGACATAGGCAAGGGGGTTTCTCAGTTATTTTAGTCCAGGCTCAGTTTTAAGAAAGCCCTGTGCAGCAGCTTTGGGATGGTACATTTTCAGTCTACCTGCCCCACTTCCCTGGCAGCCAAACCCCTACGAACCTGGGGAGTCTTACATGCTGCTGCCTGTCTTCTCCCCACCCTTTTCTCAGCCGTAGCATATCTGTCATGATAACAAATTTGGCCCAAGACAGTGTTTTGCTCCTGCCTCTGTGATGGAGAGTTTTCTATTATCCATACAGCACTGGCACTTTCATCGTCTGTGCTCTCTGAACAAGTGACTTTTCTGTCTCTCACTTATAGACATAAAGCTTTCACTCTTGGGAGAGAAGGTACTTATTAGATATCAAGAATCAATACGAAGCTATAATAATTAAGATAGCCTGGTATTAATTCAAAGAAAATCACATAGTGTAACTGAACACAATAAAGATTCCAGAAGTACAAGTCACTTAATTTATTTTATAGACACTATTGGAATGCAGAAAAATGAAGGGCATTTTTAATAACATGAGACTGAATATGCAAATTGAACATTAACCAAGCTACTATATATAAAAACAGAACTCTGACCAACAATCTGCAGCAACCAGCCAGGAAGAAAAACTACAATCGATAGCAAAAAGTCCAAGAAGTCAAATCACAGACTTCATAATGATGAGTCCAAAATGGTCAGGACTTGATTAATAACTAACATCTTCCCTACATTTCTCCCCGGCTCCAACTCAACTCAGGAGCAACTAGAGAAAGCCAAATATGATCCTCTAGGATGTCCCACTTCTTGTTTGCTTACCTCCAGCATCCCCATGCAAAAGCTGCCAATCAGGAAATACCTCAGTCCTTCTTGTTTTTCCACTGTAAAGCTTTCCTACTCCTGTGCCTGCCTTTGAGTTTCTGCCAAGTGCAAGTAGTATGGCTGATTAGCTTTTGATAGCAACCTCTGAATAGGTTTTACTTGTTTATTTCCACAAATATTATAGGAACAACTGCATACCTACATGTTGGTTTGCAAACTGGCCTCCATATGGAGAGCAAGGAGAGACCTAAGAAAGGTAGCCACTCAGACTGGTAAGTGGTGGTGCTAAGATGAAGGGAACTTACACTGGAGGCTTGTCTTGGGCACCACAATGTGATTAAATCCCCTCCTTTGCCAAACAGCATCTTAATAGTTTATAGAGAGGATTTAATGGGGTTCAGTCACACACACTGTCCAGATGGTCTCAACAGCACATCACTCTCTCAAGGTTGTCTCCATGAAAATTATCCCACTGTGGGAATGGTGGTCAGAACATACATTCTAAGGGCAGGGAGGGAGTGAGGAGCCTCCAATTGTCTATGTCAACTATTGATCATGTTGTCTCGATGACCTCCTTTAACACTAAATGTAGAAAACTATCTTAGACCTCTTTCCTCACAGCATATACAAATATAAATTCCAAATGGGTCATTTATCTAAACGTAAAAGAAAATACAAAATAGTATGCTAATATAGGATAGTATCTTCATGACCCTGTGGTAAACAAATATTTATTTTAAACTTTACACCAAAAAAAAAAAAAAAAAAAAAACACAAGATCAAAATTCATGAATTGAACTTCAATAAATTTAAATATCTCTATTAATTGGAGGAAATCCTTAAGAGATTAGAAATTCAGGTCTCAGAATGGGAGAAGACATTTTCAGTTCAGATATTTGTCAAAAGACTAATATACAGAATATATAAAGAACTCCTATGAATGAAAAAAATAAAAGTAATGCAATAAAATTGGGCAAGAGACAGAAAATTTTACAAAAGAGGACTTTGAAATGTAATAAGCATATGAAAAAAGTGTAGACATCATCACCCATCAGAGAAATGAAAATTAAAACCAAAATGAGATAACAGGACACACCACAATGGCTACAATTAAAAAGAAAAAAAAATCTAATCTAATTTTTTGAAAAAAAATCTAATCTAAAATCAATACCAAATTTTGAAAATGATTTGGAGCATTCAGAACACTCATATAATACTGGTAGGAATACAGATTCGCAAAACCATCTTTGAAAACTATTGGTAGTTTTTAACAATACTGAACATCTGCTAAACCTATGATCCAGAAATGTACTTCTAGATATATATCCAACAGATATGAGTGCAAAGGTGTACCAAAAGACAAGTATTTAAAAGTCCATAGCAGCTTCATTTAGAATAATCAAAAACCAGGGAGGCTTGAGGGGGCACCAATAGAAGAATGAATATAAACTGATATATTAGTACAATGAAATAATATACAACAATAAAAATGACTAACAAATATGTATACAATATGTTTGAATTTCACAATTCATGTTTGTAAAAATAAGCCAGACACAAAAGAAGGCACGCATATATTACATTTGTATACAGTTCAAGAACAGAAAAAACAAAAGCTAACCTGGGACAAAAGAGTAGTTAAGGACACTGAATGAGGTCTCTAGTGCACTGAAAATTTTACCATCTTGATATCAGTCCTAGTGGCAAAGTTAATAGATTTGCAAAAATTCATTGAGCTACACTCTTAAGATTTATTCACTTTATGTGAGTAACTCACCAACAAATGTCAAGAAAATAAAGTTTTAACCATTGGATAGTTTTTACAGTGATGATGGCTTCAGGAGTCTGGTGACAATAATGGAGTTGAGAGTTTAGTGGAAGTTCAATTATTGGTGAGCTTGTTGCTGCAATAGTGGTATGGGAGGTCCATCAGTATTAAGATGAAGACCCTCCCTGCCTGCACTTTTTACTATCTAGACTTCTTAGTTCTTGCTCATTTTTATGAACATGGCTCTCCAGCATTCCCATTGAGTCTATAAACTACTGAATAACTCATATTTTCTGCATAAATTTTCTACAGTTGATTTCTGTTCCTTGCAACCAATAATCTTAGTTAAAAAATGATCAGAAATGAAGTATTGCAATATAATAGCCTAAATATGTGAAATAAGCTAACCAGAGAATATAGTGTAGAATAGAGGAGGCCTCCATATTCCAGGCTGGGATATTTGAAATACTTATTATTTGACAGTAAAAACAGTGTTTGAAACACAGCTTTTGTATATTGGAAGTCAGACCATGTATATACAATGAACAACAATAGCCTAAGAAAAAGACATATATTGGAACACCAGTCAACTTCAGAAAGAAACAAAGATACCAACTTAGCCTGAAAATGGCTATTTTGCAGCAGTGAAGAAGAAAATACACCACTGGGGGGACCTTCAAGATGACAGAGGAGTAAGTCATGGAGATCACCTTCCACACCACAAATGCATCAAAAACACATCTACATGTGGAACAATTCCAACAGAACACCTACTGAATGCTGGAAGAAGACCTCAGACTTCCCCAAAAGTAAGAAACTCCCCACATACTTGGGTAGGGCAAAAGAAAAAAAACAAAAAAACAAAAAAAAAACACAGACAAAGAATAGGATCTGCTCCTCTGGGAGGGAGCTGTGAAGGAGGAAGAGTTTCCACACAGTAGGAAGCACCTTCTATGCAGAGACAGGGTGTGGGTGGGCAGAAAATTTTAGAGCTATGGAGGAGAGCACAGCAACAGGGGTGCGGAAGGCCAAGTGGAGAGATTCCCACACAGAGGATCAGTGCCGACCAGCACTCACCAGCCTGAGAGGCTCGTCTGCTCACCCACTGGGGCAGGTGTGGGCTGGGAGCTGAGGCTCACGTGTTGGATGTCAGATTCTAGGGAAAGGACTGTGGTTGGCTGTGTGAACACAGCCTGAAGGGGGCTAGTGCACCACACGTAAAGGGGATGGAGTCCAGGAAAATGCCTGGAACTGCCTAAGAGGCAAGACACCATTGTTTGTGCGTGAGGAGAGGGTATTCAGAGCACTACGTAAATGAGCTCCAGAGATGGGCACAAGCTGTGGCTATAAGAGTGGACACCAGAGATGGGCATGAAATGCTATGGCTGCTGCTGCAGCCACCAAGAAGCCTGTGTGCAAGCACAGGTCACTATCTACACCTCCCCTCTTGGGAGCCTGTGCAACCCACCACTGCCAGGGTCCAGGAATTCAGGGAAAACTTCCCTGGGAGAACACATGGCATGCCTCAGACTGTTGCAATATCATGCTGGCCTCTGCTGCCACAGGCTCACCCTGCATTCCTTACCCCTCCCTCCCCAAAGCCTAAGTGAGCCAGAGCCCCCTAATCAGCTGGTCCTTTAACTCTCTCCTGTCTGGGTGAAGAATGGATGCCAGAGGGCAACCTACAGTCAGAGGCTGGGACAAATCCAAAGCTGAACCCCAGGAGTTGTGCAAACAAAAAAGAGAAAGGGAAATTTCTCTGTGCAGCCTCAGGAGCAGCAGATTACATCTCCACCGTCACTTGATGTACCCTGCATCTGTGGAATACCTGAATAGACAATGAATCATCCCAAAAGTGAGGCGGTAAACTTTGGAGGAACTGTAGACTTGGGTTTTACTTTCTGAATCTAATTTGTTTCTGGCTTTGTGTTTATCTTCATTTAGTATTTAGAGCTTATTATCATTGGTACATTTGTTTATTGATTTGGTTGCTCTCTTCCTTTTTCTGTTAATATATATATATATATTTTTTTCCTTTTTCTTTTATTCTGAGTGTGTATTTGTATGCTTCTTTGTGTGATTTTGCCTGTTTAAGTTTGCTTTTACCATTTGTCCTAAGGTTCTGTCTGTCAGGTTTTTTGTTTGTTGGTTTTAGTATAGTTTTTAGTGATTGTTATCTTTGATGGATTTGTTATTTGGCTTGGTTGTGCTCTTCTTTCTTTATTTTTAATTACTTTTGTATTGTTTTATTTTAATAATTTTCTTTATTTTAATAACTTTTATTTCATCTTATTTTACTATTACTTTTTCTTTCCTTTTTTTTTTCTCCTTTTTCTTTTGAGCCATATGGCTGACAGGGTTGTGCTGTTCCACGGAGGTGTCAAGCCTGAGCCTCTGTGGTGGGAGAGCTGAGTTCAGGACACTTGTCCATCAGAGAACCCCCGGCTCCATGTAATATCAATGGATATTGGATGAGGTCCTCCAAGAGATCTCTATCTCAACACAAAGACCCAGATCCACAAAACGATCAGCAAGCTCCAGAGCTGCAGGCCCCATGCCAACTAAGTAGCAACACAAGAACACAACCCCACCCATTACCAAAGAGGTTGCCTAAAATCATAATAAATTCACAGACACCACAAAACACAACAACGAATGTGGTCCTGTCAACCAGAAAAACAAGATCCGGCCTCATCCAGCAGAACACAAGCGCCAGTCCCCTCCAACACAATACATACACAACCCACTGAACCAACATTACCCACTGGGGGCAGGCATCAAAAAAAAAAACAGAACTATGAACTTGCACCCTGAGAAAAGGAGACCCCCAACACAATAAGTTAAGCAAACTGAGAAGACAAATAAATACACAGCAAATGAAGCAGCAAAGTAAAAACCCACCAGACCAAACAAATGAAGAGGAAATAGGCACCTACCTGAAAAAGAATTAAGAGTAATGGTAGTAAACATGATCCAAAATCTTGGAAATAGAATGGAGAAAATACAAGAAATGTTTAACAAGAACTAAGAAGAACTAAAGAGCAAAAAAACCATGATAACCAACACAATAAATGAATTTTAAAATTCTCTAGAAGGAATCAATAGCAGAATAACTGAGACAGAAGAACGGAAAAGTGACCCGGAAGACAAAATAGTGGAAATAACTACTGTAGAGCAGAATAAAGAAAAAAGAATGAAGAGAAAGGAGGACAGTTTCAGCGACCTCTGAGACAACATTAAACACACCAACATTCGAATTATAGGGGTCCCAGAAGAAGAAGAGAAAAAGAAAGGGACTGAGAAAATATTTGAAGAGATTATAGTTAAAAACTTCCCTAATATGACAACAGAAATAGTCAATCAAGTCCAGGAGGCACAGAGAGTCCCAAACAGAATAAATCCAAGGAGAAACACTCCAAGACACATATTAATCAAACTATCAAAAATGAAATACAAAGAAAAAACATTAAAAGCAGCAAGGGAAAAACAACAAATAGCATACAAGGGAATCCCCATAATGTTAACAGCTGATCTTTCAGCAGAAACTCTGCAAGCCAGAAGGGAGTGGCAGGACATATTTAAAGCAATGAAAGGGAAAAACCTACAACAAAGATTACTCTCCCCAGCAAGGTTCTCATTCAGATTTTACAGAAAAGTTAAAACATTTAGAGACAAGCAAAACCTACAGAATTCAGCACCGCCAAACCAGCTTTACAACACTTAAAGGAACTTCTCTAGGCAGGAAACACCAAACAGGGAAATGATCTACAATAAAAAACCCAAAGCATTAAGAAGATGGTAATAGGAACATACATGTTGATAATTACCTTAAATGTAAATGTTTTAAATGTTCCAACCAAAAGATAGACTGGTTGAAAGGATGCAAAAACAAGACCCATATATATGCTGTCTACAGGAGACCCACTTCACATACAGAAACATATAGACTGAAGTGAGGGGATGGAAATAGATATTCCATGCAAATGGTATCAAAAGAAAGCTGGAGTAGCAATTCTCATATCAGACAAAACAGACTTTAAAATAAAGACTATTACAAGAGACAAAGAAGTACACTACAAATGATCAAGGGATCGATCCAAGAAAAGGATATAACAGTTGTAAATATTTATGCACCCAACATAGACCTCAATACATAAGGCAAATACTAAAATCCATAAAAGGGGAAATCAACAGTAACAAAACAATAGTAGGGAACTTTAACAACCCAATTTCACCAATGGAAAGATCATCCCAAATGAAAATAAATAAGGAAACACAAGCTTTGAACGACACATTAGATAGATGGAATTAACTGATATTTATAGGACATTCCATCCAAAAACAACAGAATACACTTTCTCCTCAAGTGCTCATATAATATGATCAAGGATAGACCAAATATTGGGTCACAAATCAAGCCTTGATAAATTTTTTTTTAAAAATTGAAATCATATGAAGTATCTTTTCTGACCACAACACTATGAGACTAAATATCAATTACAGGAAAAAAACTATAAAAAATACAAACACATGGAAGCTAAACAATACACTACTAAATAACCAAGAGATCACTGAAGAAATAAAAAAAATACCTAGAAACAAATGACAATGAAAACAGGATAACCATAAAACTATGGAATGCTGCAAAAGCAGTTCTAAAAGGGAAGTTTATAGCAATATAATGCTACCTCAAGAAAAAGAACAATCTCAAATAAACATCTTAACCTTACACCTAAAGCAAATAGAGAAAGAAGAAGAAGAAGAAGAAGAACAACAACAACAACAAAAACCAAAGTTACCAGAAGGAAATAAATCATAAAGATCATATCAGAAATAAATGAAAAAGGAATGAAGGAAACCATAGCAAAGATCAGTAAAACTAAAAGCTGGTTCTTTCAGAAGATAAAGAAAATTGATACACCATTAGCCAGATTCATGAAGAAAAAAAGAGAGAAGACTCAGACCAATAGAATTGGAAATGAAAAAGAGGAAGTAACAACTGACACTGCAGAAATACAAAGGCTCATGGGAGATTACTAGAAGCAACTATATGCAAATAAAATGGACAACCTGGAAGAAATGGACAAATTCTTAGAAAAGCACAACCTACCCAGACTGAACCAGGAAGAAACAGAAATTATAAACAGACCAATCACACACACTGAAATTGAAACTGTGATTAAAAAGCTTCCAACAAACAAAAGCCCTGCACCAGATGGCTTCACAGACAAATTCTATCAAACATTTAGAGAAGAGATGACACCTATTCTTCTCAAACTCCTCCAAAATATAGCAGAGGGTGAAACACTCCCAAATTCATTCTATGAGGTCACCATCACCCTGATACCAAAACCAGGCAATGATGTCACAAAAAAATAAAACTGCAGGCAAATATCACTGATGACCATAGATACAAAAATCCTCAACAAAATACTAGCAAACAGAATCCAACAGCGTATTAAAAGGACCATACACCATGATCAAGTGGAGCTTATCCCAGGAATGCAAGGATTCTTCAATATATGCAAATCAAGCAATGTGATACACCATATTAAAAAACTGAAGGATTAAAAGCATATGATAATTTTAATAGATGCAGAAAAATCTTTTGATAAAGTTCAACACCTATTTATGATTACCTCCCCCCCAGAAAGTAGGCTTTGAGAGAACTTACCTCAACATAATAAAGGCCATATATGACAAATCCAGAGCCAACATCATTCTCAATGGTGAAAAACTGAAACCATTTCCTCTAAGATCAGGAACAAGACAAAGTTGCTCACTCTCACCACTATTATTCAACATAGTTTTGGAAGTTTAACCACAGCAATCAGAGAAGAGAAAGAAATAAAAGGAATATAAATTGGAAAAGTAGTAAAACTGTCACTGTTTGCAGATGACATGATACTATACATAAAGAATCCTAAAGTTGTTCTCAGAAAACTACTAGGACTAATCGATGAATTTGGTAAAGTAGCAGGGTACAAAATGAATGCACAGAAATCTCTTGCATACGTATAATGATGAAAAACCTCAAAGATAAATTACGGTAACACTCGCATTTACCATTGTAACAAAAAGAATAAAATACCTAGGAATAAAGCTATTTAAGGAGACAAAAGACCTCTATGCAGAAAATTATAAGACACTGATGAAAGCAATTAAAGATGATAAAATAGACAGAGAGATATATGATGTTCTTGGATTGGAAGAATCAACATTGTGAAAATGACTATACTACCCAAAGCACTCTACAGATTCAATGCAATCCCTGTCAAACTGCCAACGGCATTTTTCACAGAACTAGAACAAAAAATGTCACAGTTTGTATGGAAACACAAAAGACCCCAAATAGCCAAAGCAATCTTGAGAAAGAAAAATGGAGCTGGAGTAATCAGGTTCCCAGACTATACTACAAAGGTACAATAATCAAAACATTATAGTACTAGCACAAAAACAGAAATACAGATCAATGTAACAGGATAGAAAGCACAAACATAAACCCACATACATATGGTGACCTTGTCTTTGATAGAGGCAAGAATATACAATGGAGAAAAGACGGTGTGTTCATTAAGTTGTGCTGGGAAAACTGGACAGCTACATGTAAAAGAATGAAATTAGAAGACTCCCTAACACCATATACAAAAATAAACTCAAAGTGGATTAAAGACCTAAATGTAAGGCCAGACACTATCAAACTCTTAGAGGAAAACATAGGCAGAACACAGAAATAAATGAAAAAGAAATGAAGGAAACAATAGCAAAGATCAATAAAACTAAAAGCTGGTTCTTTCAGAAGAACATAAATCACAGCAAGATCCTTTTTGACCCATATCCTAGAGAAATGGAAATAAAAACAAAAATAAACAAATGGACCTAATGAAACTTAAAAACTTTTGCCCAGCAAAAGAAACTATAAACAAGATGAAAAGACAACCCTCAGAATGGAAGAAAGCATTTGCAAACAAAACAACTGACAAAGGATTAATCTCCAAATTATACAAGGAGCCCATGCATATCAATATCAAAAAAACAAAGAACCCAATCCAAAAATTGGCAGAAGACCTAAATAGACATTTCTCCAAAGAACATATACAGATTGCTAACAAACACATAAAAGGATGATCAACATCACTAATCATTAGAGAAATGCAAATCAAAACTACAATGAGAGTTCACCTCAGAGCAGTCAGAATGGCCACTATAAAAAAATCTACAAACAATAAATGTTGGAGAGGGTGTGGAGAAAAGGGAACCCTCTTGCACTGTTGGTGGGAATGTAAGTTGATACAGCCACTATGGAGAACAGTATGGAAGTTCCTTAAAAAACTAATAATAGAACTACAATATGACCCAGCAATCCCACTACTGGGCATATATCCTGAGAAAACCATATTTCCAAAATGGTTATATACCAAAAAGTTCTTTGCAGCCCTATTTACAATAGCCAGGACATGGAAACAACCTAAGTGTTCATTGACAGATGAATGGATAAAGAAGATGTGGTACATATATACAATGGAATATTACTCAGCCATGAAAATAAACAAAATTGGGTCATTTGTAGAGACATGGATTGACAGAGACTATCATACAGAGTGAAGTAAGTCAGAAAGAGAAAATCAAATACTGTATGCTAACACATATATATGGAATCTATAAAAAGAAAAAAAAATGTTTCTGAAGAACCTAGGGGCAGGAAAGGAATAAAGATGCAGAGGTAGAAAATGGAGTCGAGGACACGGGGAGAGGGAAGAGTAAGCTGAGATGAAGTGAGAGAGTGACATGGACATATTTACACTACCAAGTGTAAAATAAATAGTAGTGAGAAGCAGCCACATAGCACAGGGAGATCAGCTCGGTGCTTTGTGTGCCCCTAGAGTGGTGCGATAGGGAGGGTGGGAGGGAGATGCAGGAGGGAAGAGATATTGGGATATATGTATATGTATCACTGATTCACTTTGTGATACAGCAGAAACTAACACACCATTAAACCATTGTAATGCAATTATACTCCACTAAAGATGTTAAAGAAAAAAAAAGAAAATACATCATTGTTATCAGAGAACCTCTTGAATTATAAGATCTTAAATTTCAAATTCTACTTTCATATGTTTGATCTTCACAGGAAACCAAAGGTCTAAATGTGAGTTTCCCTACTCTAGTCAGGGATGCCCTCAACTCAGTGGAAAAAGCTCCCCACCAAGATAGTTCCTCTATTACTTGGGCCATCTGTACCCTACCAAGTCCTCAATCCAATGGATTTTGCCTCCCTGCCAACCCTCAAAATTATTCAGTGAAGCAAATCACATCATGCCATGGAACCAAGGGGCACCTAACCCTCTTCTTACTACAATGCCTGCCTCCCATAATCCTTTCCAAATCACTCTGCTCATAGTTGTAACCCCTGTGTGGCACTGCAGGCCACTAATAAACTTCAGCTAATAACGGTTATTAATCTCATCTGTCCACTCTTTCTGGTATCTCGTGTTCTGCCATTTTGTACTATTTAGGGTGGTGAATAGGAGGGGATCAGCAAGCTTGTCTGCCAGCAGACAGAACCAAATGGATCAAAGTCTAGAAACCTGGAATCTGAAAGGACTAGAAAATCCAAATTCTCTTGTCCCAGCTAGATTTGCATAAGACAAGTTAGGCTGTAAATGGCATAACATAATATAGCATCACAAACTTAGCACATAGGCCTTTTCAAGCATCGCCTGTAGATATTCTATGATGACAAATAAGACAGCTGAACTCCTGATGAAGATGCAGCCTAAGGACAAGAGCAAATTATCAGCATCTCTCCACCAGAATCTGTCGTTTTGAATCACTTTAAGGCAGAGGCCATGATAGATACAGACACTTTTAAATTCAGGGCCTCAGAGATGGGCAGGGCTTTGAAAGGGCTTAGGAGACAAAGAGCCCTGGACTCAAGTACACAGACGAGTCAAGATCTATGTCTCTAGCTAAAAGCCCAATATGTTCTAAAGCCAGTAAGTCCCTCTGTTAGACAGTTTGGTGTGGATTTATGAAGTCTGAAACTACTACAGCCAATCTACTTTTATGAAAATGAGCCTTACTTTATAGAAGGCAGAGAAAAAGGACCAGAAGAAACTGGCTCCTTGGTATCTGTGAGCTACTGAATCAAACAAATTCTGAAGTCAGCCTTACCTCTGGTCTTCTCAGGAATGTGGGAAAATAAATCACTCTTATTGTTTAAGTCAATTTCAGCTGTGTTTTTCTATAGCTTGCTCTTACAGCTACAAGCATTCCTGTCAGAGAGCCCTAAATAGTTTTCTAAACTACTTTTTAAAAGTTTTATAATTATTGGAATATTTCTAGACACCTTAAAATTTAAATTAGTCCCCTATACCTCTGAAATGACCAATTCTAGTTCAGTTTTAGGGAAATAAGAATTTACAGCTATGGAGTTGATAAAAGAGTCTCAACAGTGGACGTAAATGATAATGAGAGAATGGCAGGGGAAAGATGGGGACAATTAAGACCAGGAAGAAGTCTAGAGGAGTGGTACTTATGAGTGTCAAAAGATAAAAATGTTCAAAGATGAGCACATGTAGACAGGAAAGACTTGCAGGTATAAGTGAGGAAGTAGGCAAATTTTTTTTTCAAGAGAACAGTATGCATTCAGATAGCATAGTGGTAATTTATGTGCTAAGAAAGTTGGTGAATGTTTCTACATCTTTCTAAAATTTGATTAAAACTTTTTAAGTGGGAGAGGGTCCCTAATTCAAGGAAGAACACAACAAAAGAAAAAGTTACTAGGTGTAATTATGCTCTTCAAGACTGTGAAACAGATACAAAGAATAGGGAATTCTCTGGCAGTCCAGTGGTTAAGATTCCGTGCTTTCACTGTCAAGGGTGCAGGTTCAAGCCCTGATCGAGGAACTAAAATCCCACAAGCCAGAAGGCCAAAAAAAAAAAAAAAAAAAAAGGTTGGTATTAACAGATGCAAACTATTATATATAGAATAGATAAACAACAATGTCCCAAGATCCTACTGTATAGCACAGGGAAATATATTCAATAGCCTGTGATAGAACATAACAGGAAAGAATATGAATCTGAATATAAATATATATATATATATAAAACTGAATTAATTTGCTGTACAACAGAAATTAACACATTGTAAATCAACTATACTTCAATAAAATAAATTTTAAAAAGCTGAGAAATATCTAGGCTTAAATTTCAGTGTATGTCCATTCTCCATTTTTTCTTACTTAAAAAAGAAGAAATATTATGCTGCATTTCTTATATATCCTTAGGAATTATTTTTATATCCATAAAGTTCTGCCATGGACTCAGGAAATCACAACGTGTTCCATCCCATCTTACTGCTGGGCTTAGCCAAATACAAAGTAAATAAATTAGTATATATCCCATACATATGGCTTGTTTAATAAATTTTGAGGTGAGCCCAGAAAGGACACAGAAATGCTAAAGGAAGGCAGACCCTGTAGGTAGAATGGAAGTACCTGGAGATAGAGCAAGGGCCACCTGAAAGGGATGGAATGAGTGACTGGGCCACATTTCTGCTCATTGTTCTCATGGTTTCCCATCACCTACAGAATAAAATGCAATTCTATGCACAGCATACAATCATTACTCCACCTACCTGACTAGCCCAGCCTATGGCCATTTTTTTTCACTTGACACTTTGACAAAGGTGAAACAAGTGTACTTCTTATAATATATTCCTGCTCATTGTCTTAAAACCTGCTGCTATTTTTATTTGGGATACAATCCTACTTACCTATTACCACCAACACAAACTTACATGTAACATCTTTAGTAAAACCTTCCCTGCCATATCCAGCCTGGTATAAATGTCCCAGTATTTCTCAATTATCTTTGTGTTACAGCACAATGTTTTTGAATTTCAGTTGCTTGCTTATTTCCCTGGCCTATGGATGGGAAACTTGTCTTATTTATGTCTATTCCCATGGTATCTGCATCATGCTTCGCACATACTGGGTTCAAAAGAAATATCTGTTGTATGAATGAATGAATGATGCCAAGAAGGCCAGCTTTATGAATTGACAGTAAAATGTATTGGTTATTTTTTTGTGTACTATAAAGTGCTCTGAAACACAAATAATGTTCCTATTTAGATGCAGAAATTTAAATATCAGAATCATCTTCTTAGTTTAACTTATGACTTTGATTCTTATTAAATGTAAATTTTCTTTGAAATAGTAACCTTTTATTATCAAGCTAGTCCTAAATTTAGAATTCTTAGCTATCCTAGATTTACTGTGTTGATAACCAGTCTCACTCTCTTGGGTTTATCTACTCTTCCCTGACTCCCCTTAGTTCAAATATACTGCCTGGGGAAGTTGATCAAGCCCTGTGCTCAGGGTCAATGTTTCTGATTAGTTATGGTTTTTCAGTTTCTGATAAATTACTGAAATCTTCTTAGTGATGAGTATAATGGAACATATATTCTTGAAAGAAAAAGAGACTCCTATAAAGGGGGACTGAAGAAATTTGGGAAACTGAAATTTCAACATTTCAGTACACTGAAAGACTTATGGATGGTGGGTTCCCCTGGTTCACAATAAATCATAATATTTTAACTGCCTCATTAAATGATAGAAATAAATTCCATACTGAGAAACTGCATTTTGGATATAATCAACACCCCGAATATAACAATATCAGACTTTTTTAAATGACCTCAGTTATTCCAATTGAGCTTTTGTGCTTTGGCCTTCATTAGTTTCTTTTGTTTGCTTCCTAAGTGGAACAGACATAAAATAAAACCCCTTGATATGTTTCCACACAGAGAAAGGATGATGATAGCATCAAAAAGCCTTACCAACAAGGCCACATTGCTTATCACTGCCAGATGAATTATTCACCATCTCAGCCTTCTTTCAACAAAGGGATATGGAAAGAAGGTGAACTTGACAGTTAGTTTTGCACTTCTGGGGTCAGCCAAGCACTTATCTTCAGAGCAGCAGAGGAACGTTAATTTTACAAGGTCCTCTACTTGATTCTACTGCAATGGAAATCCAACCAAGACCTTATCAGCCCATGAGATCAGCCTTGGAGCTATAAGAGAATAAACTCACCTTGAAAACAATAAACTCTGGCAGGGAAAGGTATGGATTTTATTGCAGTGAATTTGCAGTTTCAGATATGAAATTGCCTTCAATTTGTGCATAAGTATTACTTTTTACCTTTTAACTGGAATTCCCTATCTTTCTGCTGCACCTCAAAATATACTGAATTCAAGGTTTTCTCTGTTTCTCTTCAGTCCATTACCCTAGGATGCTAGTAAGCCTTTACACATTTCACTTTCCCCCAACTACAGGGTGTGTTTTAGCCCCAATTATAAACTCTGCATTATTTGTCTTTCATCTTCCTCTTTGTACTTTTTCTCTATACTGGGTCCTCTTGCCCTTCTTTTAGTTTTAGTCTCATTTGCTGTTCTTAGGAAGTAAAGTAGTAGCTAATTTATAATGAAGATAGATAATTCATAAGTTCTTTTATCCAGAAGGATTTTTTTTACTTAAGGCAATCACAAAGCAGGAAGTAATCCAAATGTGTTAGTTTCTTGGTAATTTTTTAATTCACTCCTTTGTTACATTCATTCTAAAAACATTAGTTGAATACTTCCTATGCACACTGCTCTGCAAATATGAGGTAGATAAAAGCACACACTCTGCCTTTAAGGAATGTACCTTTTAGTGAACACACAAACATGAGAGCATTATGCTGCTGAGTGATAAAAGGAATTATGGAGGCAGACCAGAGTATATGTCTCTCTACCAAAATTCTCAGGGATGATATTTTTCCGAAAGGTATGAAGGTTTGGGGAGTGCTTGAGACATTAACTTCGAGAACCTCAGCAGGTCAGATGTCATCTGTCCTGAGACTGATCTTCTTCCCAGGTTTTCCTTTTCTGCCTACCCTCTCACAATGGTCATTCTATATCTTTGAAAAAGAAAAGCTTACTATGGTTTATCGCCTTCAGTTATCAGAACCTACATCTAAACATCAAGCAAAGGAACTATTCAAAGTGGTGATTTTAGGGCTGAGAAAGTGAATCACTCTGGTAACTAAAAAAAATCCTTTTACAAATCAGGTGTTTCTAATGTTTTGCTTTCAACAATATTGAAGGACAACTAAATGAATCGATGGCATATAGAATATTAAAAACAAATTTTAATGCTAAATGACTATGTAATTTCTTTCTTGCTTGCTTGTAATTCAAGAGGAAGTCAAAGAACCCATCTATATATTTACTGAACAATGTCCATCATCCTTAGTCTTTAAAAACTAAAACTAGAAAGAGTTGGTGAATTCTGCTTCATTCTAGAAATAATATTCGTAACTAGATACATGAATTTTAAAAAGTTATAAGTGAGCCCTTTATGTCATTAAGAGATTAGTTCTAACAAATTTTACTTTTATATGTGAAATAATTATTTATCAAAATGTAACACAGTGATTACACCATTTTGGCCAATTGTATACTATGGAAAATTGTAATGATAACTCAATCCAGAAAAACAATTTTGATACTTAGAATCTATAATCATATAATTTAAAAAAAACATTAAAATGTTATTTATTTACTTACTATTTTCAGAGAAGCATGAGAGAATGATCAATAAAAGGTATTTAAACATAAAACATATTAAATTTAGATAAACTACCTAATGAATATGAAATAAAAATATAAGTTCAGAGAAAGAAGAGCTTGCTAATATACATAAAAACTGCTAGCTGAGAAGAAAAACTCAGAGGAGAGGAAATGGAAAAGAACAGTTCAGGGGAGGACATAACAAGCACAAAAGCATGGATTCCAGAAAAAAGTTTTGCAAAGTGAAGGGACTGCAGGTGATTATCAGCGAGAAATTGCTGGGAAAAGGAATGAGGAATCCAACCTACCAGTGCAATGTTGTTTGAAGGTGACAATGCATTAAAATTTCTGGAGCGACACATCCCTCTCTCTATCAGTGAGATAAATAGAGTTTACTTAAGACTTAGCCTATTTCCTGAGTGCTCAGCCAGAAGAGTTAACATTTAACTCAAATCCAACGATTTTGAAGCCTCATCAAAAGCCAAATGAGTTGAGTCTAGAATTTCTCAGATTCTCCTGGACTTGGAAGTAAATTCCAAGGTTCAACCTAAGAGAGCTAAATATCTCAGCAGCCAAGAAAGTTAAAGTTGGTAGTGGTCAGTGGTCCACCTAGTACATGAATTGAAGAAGAGTTAAGTATCGTTCAGTAAAGAATTCTACCTGATATGTAAGTCTCATAGAAAGAAAAAAAGAAAAAGAAAAAGCTGTTCCATGATACAATTCTTCAAGACTTGGGTCTTCCCAAGTGAAATTTTGGGGAAGAGAATTTGCTAGATGGCAGTTGACTCTTAAAGATACATTTGGATAAAGCACAACAGAACAATGTAGAAAAGAAGGTCAAATATTTTTTTCTGATTAAATATAAAAAGCTCACAGGCAAGTTTGTTCATTTTTAACTCCCAGAGTTTCCATTTTAAACATAGGTAATAAAATCTATAATTCTTTAAAAAGAAGAAAAAGAAGAGGAAGTAGCAGGGTTAGAGAAAAATCACTTGAAGAGTTTTACCAAATCTGAAACTTAGTGGGTCTAGCTTAGGCTGTAGATATTGAATTTATAATGACATCATTCCTAAAAGTTGTGTGTTTTCCTTCAGGAGTTCTAAAGCCCTAAGACAAAAAATCAGGAAAAAAATGTGTTAATTAGGGATAGAGTTTTCAAAGTTGGTGTGATGGAAAGGTGAGAGGTCAAGTGCATGGAGGTGGTTGGCAAGAAAATAATCAAAATAATGGATTCTGGTACCAAGGCTGGATGGAGATGGAACTAGAGGTAGAAGAAGCTGTGGATGTAGCTGTGAGTGTGCACAAGTTCACGGACCTTGGGGGCTGAGTGACTAGATGAGTTTGAGGGACAGTAACAGGAAGCAAAAGAGGGTTCAAGAGCCAAGTGATTACAGGGCAAGGAGCAGGAGCAGTGGTGAAAGAGATCTGAGATAAGATCACAGTGCAACCAGGGAGTAATATTTGGGAACTTACCACACTAGAGCAGAATTTAAGATCTTGGATAAAAAAACAAGTGAAGAAATATTTTGGATGTTTGTTGGGGCAATGAGAATGTTTGTTTCTACTCTAAAGATAATTAAATTATCTGCCTTGCCCAGACCACCTACGTAAAAAGCTAGTATGTTGACTTAGGATTTTATAAATGCATTTTAGCTCTTTCTACACATGTGAAGTCAAAGGCAGGAGTCTCAAATTTGAGCTGTATTCACGTAATAATTTTTTTTTTAAAAAAAGAAGAAAGGAAGAGAGAGAGAAAGGGTGAGAAGAGGGAGAGGGAAAGAGGAAGGAAGCGGGAGGAGAGGAGTATGGAGGGAGAGGAACAGAAGAGGATGAATATGAATCTAATTCTATGGATTACTTTGTAGAAACTAAACTCAAGCTGATTAATTTTTTTTCAAGTCACCTTGATCTTATCATTGTCTTAATATTAAATAGAAAGGAATCATTTTAGTCCAGGTTTTAAAATGGGAGACAATCACATGGACAAAAGAGCTGTCACTGATACTGCTCAGGTTCTTCTTTTGCTTTCCATCCCCTGCACCACACCCATAAAAGCAACAGTGTGATACTTTATTGGGCCTCTACTAAGTGCCAGACTCTAACAATGCCTAAGTATTCGGGTTTAACCCGAACGCACTTTCTGGCCAACCCAAACTTGAGTTCCCATTAGGAATCTCTCTCTCACACACACCTATGTGACCTTTGTACTTACAGTTTCCTCTCCCTGGGATATACTTTCACCAATTTTCCTTCTGAGACATTCCTACCCTTTCTCTAAAACTTAACAAAGCATCACCTACTTTATGATACTGACCCTCTTAGGCAAATGAAGATGCATTTGCTTCTATTAAGTTCATTATCTACTGCTATTGTACTATAACTGTAAATGTCATGTTTTTAGTTATAAGATCATATTCTAAGGTGAATAAAAGATATTAAATAAATATTTGTTGAATTAGTGGTCCAACAAATAAATCAATTAATGGATACATCTGCCCCAATATATTTTGAACTCTTCTGTACCAATAAATTGCTACACACAAAAGGGAAAATGTTGGGCTCCAGTTAGAATTTGCAAGGATGAAATATTCATTGTATTTTAAGAAGCTTTTCCAATGACTTGCAATTTTTTCATTATAATCTATACTGATGGTGAAAGTGGTCGTATTTTTATTGAGAATTTCAGGAACCTTGATACCAATGACACTGAGTACAAAATACAAGAAATGAAACAGGATGAAAAGGTGGCTGGAAGAAGGTGGTTGGAACACATGTTTCTGCTATACATTGCATAACCTCTTGTTCCTCCTCCTTTGCTGCCTACTGCCACCTCTTTTACATGTTAAGGAATTGTCTTCATAATTTTCAAGGGACCAGCCAGATGTTGTTGGAAATGACACTACAGTTAGTAAATTAAGTACAGGATAGTACGGGCTGATGAAGTACGGTAATTTATTTTTATTGCATCAGTGACAACAGTAAATAAATGTACAGCATAACATGCTGAGATAGTCTGTTGATCTTTTTGGTCAATATTGGATGAAAATTCATAACACAACATAAAATTACAATATTGTTAGAAAAGATATTATTTTCACCTTTGAATACTACAAGCAAATTTGAAAGGGTAATTGTTTCATTTTACACACATCTAGTATGTATGTATAAGACCAAGAACTGAATTCATGGATGATCAGAATACACATAGTAATAATACATTTGTCATAGGCTTACTTATTATATTACCTTTTGAAGGTAATCAGCCTAAGAATAAGATAGGCTTATATGTTCATATTCAACAAGATAGATGTCACAAAATCCAAATACCCAAGGAAAACTAAAAGATATTCTTCAGAGATAACATATTTCCTTCTAAGAACAAATTTTCTATTTATAATCTTGATTATCTATTCAACATGATATCCAAAAAAAAATGTGAGTTGGATATTAGAGAGGATTTCAAGAGAAAGAATTTCCATAATGATAAATTATGTTTGCCTTCTTGAAGTAGAAGACATGCTTCAGAAAACATGGTTAAAAGCAAACCAAAAAACAAGCAAAGATCTATGAAGCTTTTCAGTACAGAGAAGGTTGTTTCACGTACCTAAACAACTGCTTTGCATACTTTGGATTTTAATTTTACTAAGAAATAATTGATGATACTCCTCCCTTAATTGGGAATCAAAATTGTTTTCAAATGTATACAGATTTGACCTGAAAATGTGTCATACCAAGAAATTGACTTCAGTTTTCCTGTCATGGTGATTTTTTTACTCTATATTAAGATATTCTTGCAATTAGAAAACTTTTCAATTAAGTTCAACCAGTCTTTTAATATGGATTCAATTTAAAGCCATTTAATAATAACTACTATGTGTCACGTGCTGTGATAGCCACATGAAGAAATGGAGAGATGATTGGTTTGCAGTTCCTATTATTAGGGATTGAAAATTTTATTGGACCACTTCAATTTAAAACTTAAGAGTAACTGCCATACCCCTTTGGGGTGTCATATGAAAAACTTAAGTTATTACAAATTTGAGATGAGGGATTCAGGAATACATCACAATAGTAAATTATATTATTTTTGAATTATCCTTATTCTTTTTTCATACCTCAAATAGAGGGATTTCTTTTTTAATTGTATTGATAATTCCCTCCAAATGAGTGTATTTTTCCATGAAGAATGTTATATATCATGCTTCCTTTAAGAATCAAGAGCTTTTTTCTAGAAATAAATTTTATTTAAATAAAGCATTTAGCTCAGTAATTTTGAAAAGAATTATTGTTACTGGTAAAAATTAAATGATCTCCTTGAGACATTTCCCCCCCGCCTCATTTTCCAATATTTCTTTTTCCCTTTTGACATCACTGCTTTATTTCTTCAGATGTTAGACAAAAAGGACTAGTCCTTCCATATATGAGGCAAAACTCTGAGACAAAAGTGAATTCTGAGCCAAAGTATGTTGAAAGCCTACATATTTTGTTCAATAGAAGAATAAAATCTCCATGTGGAACACCATATGTATTCATTCTGGGAATTTTAGGTTCATCAAATTCTGTCATTTCAATAGAATTGAGTTCACCTCAGTAGCTCATATTATAGAAGATGATAAAATAATGGCTCAATCTTAGAGGAAGAAGTTACATCAAATAATAGCTAACCTTTTATTAGGGGAAAAATGAACATCTATGAATTCTTCAGTAGTAAAATAGAGCAGACCTTTTTTATCTGTTTGCTTTGCATACATATTTATTTGATATATAGGGAGTCAGAGATCTTAGAAATGCATTCCACCATGAGAAAGTAAATACAAAATCAGAGAAAAGGAGAACTGTCTGAAGATGAAAAGAGTCAAATGAATTTAGAACACTACATAACACCATACACAAAAATAAATGCCAAATGGATTAAAGACCTAAATGTAAGACTAGATACTATAAAACTCTTAGAGGAAAACATAGGAAAAACACTCTTTGACATAAACCACAGCAAGATCTTTTTTGACCCGTCTCCTAGAGTAATGGAAATAAAAACAAAAATAAACAAATGGGACCTAATGAAACTTAAAAGCGTTTGCACAGCAAAGGAAACCATAAACAAGACAAAAAGACAACCCTTAGAATGGGAGAAAATATTTGCAAATGAAGCTACTGACAAAGGATTAATCTCCAAAATATACAAGGAACTCATGCAGCTCCATATCAAAACAACAAACAACCCAAATAAAAAATGGGCAGAAGACCTAAATAGACATTTCACCAAAGAAGACATACAGATGGCCAAGAGGCACATGAAAAGCTGCTCAACATCACTTATTAGAGAAATGCAAATAAAAACTACAATGAGGTATCACCTCACACCAGTCAGAATGTTCATCATCAAAAAATCTACACATAATAAATGCTGGAGAGGGAGTGGAGAAAAGGGAACCCTTTTGCACTGTTGGTGGGAATGTAAATTGATACAGCCACTATGGAGAACAGTATGGAGGTTACTTATAAAACTAAAAAAAGAACTACCATATGACCCAGCAATCCCACTACTGGGCATATACCCTGAGAAAACCATAATTCCAAAGGACTCATGTACCCCAATATTAATTGTAGCACTATTTACAATAGCCAGGTCATGGAAACAACCTAAAAGTCCAATAATAGATGAATGGATAAAGAAGATGTGGTATATATATACAATGGAATATTACTCAGCCTTAAAAAAGAATGAAATTGGGTCATTTGTAGAGATGTGGATGGACCTAGAGTCTGCCATACAGAGTGAAGTAAGCCAGAAAGAAAAAAAAACAAGTATCGTATATTAACACATATATGTGGAATCTAGAAAAATGGTACATATGAACCTATTTGTAGGGCAGGAATAGAGACATAGGCATAGAGAATGGACATGTGGAATCTTGGAAGCAGCAAGAGAAAAGCAACTTGTGATGTATAAGAAATCCACAATAGAATTAATTGCTTCTTCCTTATCAGAAACCACAGAGGCAGAATACAGTGGTATGACATATTCAAAGTCCTAAAAGAAAAAGACTCAACCAAAAACTCCATATCCAGCACAACTATTTTTCTAAAATAAAGAATAAATTAAGATATTTTTAAATAAATAGAAATTGAGAGCTTCCTTTTCTTTCAGTCTTGTCCTATTAGCAATATTAATGGGATTCAGGTTGAAATACAACTCAATTATTAACTTGATTTTACATGAGAAGATAGAGAACACCATTCATAGTACTTATTTTTTAAAAAAATTAATTAATTAATTTATTTATTTTGGTGTGCCTTGGGTCTTTGTTGCTGTACATGGGCTTTCTGTAGTTGCAGTGAGCAGGGGCTTCTCTTCGTTGAGGAGTGCGGGCTTCTACTTGTGGTGGCTTCTCTTGTTGCAGAGCACAGCCTCTAGTCATGAGGACTTCAGTAGCTGTAGCACGTGGGCTCAGTATTTGTGGCTCATGGGCTCTAGAGCGCAGGCTCAGTAGTTGTGGCACAGGGGCTTTTTTGCTCCGTGGAATGTAAGATCTCCCCAGATCAGGGATCGAACCCATGTCTCCTGTGTTGGCAGGCAGATTTTAACCACTGCACCACCAGGGAAGTCCCCCACTTATTTTTTAATGAACATATATTTATTTGTTTATTAAAGTGACAAATATAAAATATTCATTAATACCACAGTATAAGAAAAATAAATTCATGCTACAGCAATAAATGGACTAGCATGCTGCCATTAAAATTATTTTGCAAGAAATATGTGGTGACAAAGATAATATTCTTGATATAATAAGGTGAAAACAATAGGACTTAAGCTACATTAAATTATGTTACAGTTGTGTTAGAAAATAAAACAACTCAGACATATACAGAATAAAATACTAGAAAGAATACACCAATATGTTAAAGAGTTAACTAAAATGATCATTTCTGGACAAATTTTATTTAATTATACATTTCTGAAACTTTCAATTATTCTATCTACAGTAAACCTTTATAATCTGAAGAAAGCAATGATTACATGTATCAATGATGTGAAGTCAAAAGATAGAGAGGATCATAGTTTTGTGGAAGGGTTATTTGCAAACAGAGAGATTTACACGTTTGCAGGTTGAAAGGAAAGAGGCAGTGGAAAAAAATGAACTGAGGATGAAAAGGACTAAAAATAGCTGAAACAAGGTCTTGGGGGAAACTGGTTGATCTCTGGAGCACTGATGGGGAAACTAGGCCTAGAAAGGAAAGTCTGATTAAAAAAAAAAAAAAAAAAAAAAAAAAAAAAAAAAAAAAGACTTAGGAAGCAAGTGTGAGAACCAGAACCTGTGGCAGTCCACACTCTATGACCTTGATTTTCCTTCTGTTTTCAGGCAACCTTTGCTGAGGGAGAAGAGTAGAGGTTGAATAGTAGATTTACAGAGACTATTTGAGGCTCTGGATACTGCAGAGGAGAATTAGTGAAGAGTTGATGAGGAAAATCAAAGAATGAACAAGTTTTCCTGAAGGTCTCTGAGTTCAGACATCTTACCTTTGTAATGGTGACATCCTTCTTTGCAATTACGTACAGTTTTCCATCAAGAATACCCATTTTTTAGGGAACCCTCCTACACTCTTGGTGGGAATGTAAATTCGTAGAGTCACTATGGAGAACAGTATGGAGGTTCCTTAGAAAACTAGAAGTAGAGCTACCATATGATCCAGCAATCCCATTCCTGGGATTGAAAAGATACATGCACCTCAATGTTCATTGCAGCACTATTTACAATAGCCAGGACATGGAAGAAACCTAAATGTTCATTGATGGAGGAATGGATAAAGAAGATGTGGTACGCCAAGAAAAAATTAAAATAAATAAAATAAATTTTTTTTTTTTTTTAAATGAGGGGGGCTTCCCTGGTGGTGCAGTGGTTAAGAATCTGCCTGACAATGCACCGGACACAGGTTCAAGCCCGGGAACTGGAAGATTCCACATGCTATGGAGCAACTAAGCCCGTACACCACAACTACTGAGCCTGCACTCTAGAGTCCGCCAGCTACAAGTACTGAGCCTGTGTGTCACAACTACTGAAGCCTGTGCACCACAACTACTGAAGCACGTGTGCCTAGAGCCTATGCTCTGCAACAAGAGAAGCCACAAAAATGAAAAGCTCATGCACCACAATGAGGAGTAGCCCCCGATTGCCGCAACTAGAGAAAGCCAACATGCAGCAAAAAAGACCCAATGCAGCCAAAAAAATAAAATTAAAATAAATAAAATAAATAATTTTTTAAAAGAAGATGTGGTACATATATATATGGAATATTACTCAGCCATTAAAAAAAGAAATAATGCCATTTGCAGTGACATGGATGGACCTAGAGCTTGTCATGTGGAGTGATGAAAGTCAGAGAAAGACAAATATCATATGATATCACTTATACATGGAATCTAAAAAAATGGTACAAGTGAACTTATTTACAAAACAGAAATAGAGGGCTTCCCTGGTGGCACAGTGGTTGAGAGTCTGCTTGCCGATGCAGGGGACACGAGTTTGTGCCCCAGTCTGGGAAGATCCCACATGCTGCAGAGTGACTGGGCCCGTGACCCATGGCCATTGAACCTGCGTATCCAGAGCCTGTGCTCTGCAACAGGAGAGGCTACAACAGTGAGAGGCCCGTGTACCACAAAAAACAGAAATAAACAAACAAAAAACAGAAATAGAGTCACAGATGTAGAAAACAAACTTAAGGTTACCAAGGGGGAAAGGGGGCTAGGAATAAATTGAGAGATTGGGATTGAAATATACACACTACTATATATAAAATAGATAGCTAATAAGAACTAATTAGTTCTACTCTACTCAATACTCTGTAATGACCTATATGGGAATAGAATCAAAATCAGTGGATAGATGTATATGTGTAACTGATTCACTTTGCTATACAGCAGAAACTAATACAATGTTATAAATCAAATATACTCTAATAAAAATTAACTTAAAAACTTGAAAAAAATAAGAAGGGTAGAAAATATAAACAAATAGGCATTGTGGCAATTTTAATAAGTTGTAAAAGGTTTAAAAATGAATACCTATTTTTAACAACTATTTTTTATTGAAGTATAGTTAATTTACAGTGTTGTGTTAGTTTCAGGTATGCAGCAAAGTGATTTAGTTTTATATAAAAACTGAATTTCAGATTATTTTACAGTATAGCATTGAATATATTTCCCTGTGCTACACAGTAGGTCCTTGTTGTTTATCTATTTTACTTATAGTAGTGTGTATCTGTTTCCCAAATGCCTAATTTTTCTCCCCCCTACCCACTATCCCCTTTTGGTAACCATAAATATGTTTTCTGTGTCTGTGAGTCTATTTCTGTTTTATAAATAAGTTCATTTGTATTATTTTTTTTAGATTCCACATATAAGTGATATCATCTGATATTTTCCTTTCTCTGTCTGCCTTACTTCACTTAATATGATAATCTCTAGGTCTATCCATGTTGCAGGTTGCTGCAAATGGCATTATTTCATTCTTAAATATGGCTGAGTAACATTCCATTATATATATATATATATATATATTCTTCATCTTCTTTATCCATTCATCTGTTGATGGATGTTTAGGTTGCTTCCATGTCTTGACTATTGTAAATACTGCTGCTATGAACATTGGGGTGCATGTATCCTTTCAAATTAGAGTTTTCTCTAGACATATGCCCAGGAGTGGGATTGCTGGATCATATTGTAACACTACTTTTAGGTTTTTGAAGAAACCACCATATTATTCTCCATATTGGCTGCAGCAATTTACATGCCCCCAACAGTGTAGAAGGTTTCCCTTTTCTCCACAGCCTCTCCAGCTTTTATTATTTTTAGACTTTTTAATGATGGTCATTCTGACTGGTGTGTGGTGATACCTCACTGTAATTTTGTAGTACATATTATCTGTAGTACTTTTTAAAAAAATGTATAGCTATAAAATTGCAAAAAGCTCTTTTAAGTTCTCTGTACCACAGAAGTGGTCTTCTGACAGTGAAAACCCAGATTCTCACCCCTTAATACATACCTAAAATGTTTAAAAATTCCTCCAGTGAAAATATAATGAATTTAATTTATGTACCTCTCTAAAGGAGGGAGTTTTACTCTCTTTTGTATATGCTTCCACAGCTTCCTGATGCCACCAATCAGAATATTTTAGTAGTTTGTTTGGTCTTAATTGTTCTTGGCAGATCCCTCATTTCTGCAACCTTCTGCTTTCTAACTGGAAGTGAAGGTTTTTTTTTTTTTTTTTTTGTGGGCCTCTCACTGCTGTGGCCTCTCCCATTGCAGAGCACAGGCTCCGGACACGCAGGCTCAGTGGCCATGGCTCACAGGCCCAGCCACTCTGCGGTATGTGGGATCTTCCCAGACCAGGGCATGAACCCATGTCCCTTGCATCGGCAGGCAGACTCTCAACAACTGTGCCACCAGGGAAACCCAGAAGTGGAGGTTTTATCCTCACATTTGCAACCTTTCTTAATTTTATATCTCAAATATTTCTTCTACAAAGCATATATATATATATATATATATATATATATATATAGAGAGAGAGAGAGAGAGAGAGTCTGAGATATATATATATAGTCTGATAATTTTTGTAACTTAATTGGAGTTTAAGTCCATTTATATTTAATATGATTACTGATATTGGATATTTAACTATATCTTACTATTTATTTTCTATTTGTACCATGGATTATTCTTTTTTTCCCTTTTTTTTTTCCTTTCGGGTTAATCAAATAAATTTATTTATTTATTTATTATTTATTTATTTATTTATTTTTGCGGTATGCGGGCCTCTCACTGTTGTGGCCTCTCCCGTTGTAGAGCACAGTCTCCAGACGTGCAGGCTCAGCGGCCATGGCTCATGGAACTAGCCGCTCTGTGGAATGTGGGACCTTCTGGACCAGGGCACAAACCCATGTCCCCTGAATTGGCAGGTGGACTCTCAACCACTGCACCACCAGGGAAGCCCTACTTTTGGGTTAATCAAGTATTTTTTATCACACTAATTTAACTTGTATTAGCCTAATACGTATACTTACTTTTATTATTATCTTAATGTCTTAGGGATTTCAACATGTATCAATGACTAAAAAAAATCTACCTTAAACTGAAACTTTTAATGCTTACCAGAAAATGCAAGAACATTAAAGTACTTTAACTCCATGTTTCTTTCTGTATTTTGTAATATCTTCTCATATATTTTAATCCTACTTATATTCTGCATCCTACACTATTTTATTGTTGTTGCTTTAAACAAAGATTCAATAAGTCTAGCCCCCAGTCTGTTTATCTATGGCCTGTGAGCTAAATATATATATATATATATATATATATTTATAATTATTATTATTTTTTAATGACAAAAATGAGAAATACGAAAAAGAGGGCATATATGGCCAGCAAAGTGTAAAATATTTACTATCTGACCCATTATAGAAAAATATTTGCTGATCCCTGCTTTAAACTATCAATATTAATTTAGATTTACCAGTAGGTTTACATTTTAGAGATCTTCTATCATTTTTACATTATCAGGTTTCACATCAGATAATTTTCTTTCTGACTGAAGAATTCTCTTTAGTATATCTTTTACTGCAGGTTTATTCACAATACAAACTTTCATTTCTGGTAGTTATTTTTGCTTCATATAAAATTCTAATTGTCACTTATTTTCTTTTAACTCTTGTCATTTCTTCTTTAAATTCAGCTATGTCTTATTATTGCTCTTTTGAGGGTAATGGATTTACTTTTCTTCTAGTTTCTTTCAAGAGTTTTCTCTTTGTCTTTTGTTGCCTAATATCGTAACATGCTATAGCTAGTTTTTCTTTTTCTTTTATCTAGTATTTATTGTTTGATATTTTGAGCATTTCTTGTATGAGCAATGATTTCTTAAAAGTGTTTTGGAAAATTCTCAGTCAGATTTTCTCAAAGTCTTGCTTCTAGCCCATTCTCTCTCCTCCTTTTCATGGGACTCCAATTTTATATTAATGTTTCACCAAGTTTCACATGCCTCTTATGATCTTTTTAATTTTCTATTTGTCTTCCTGGGCTTTAATATTTTCTAATGATCAATCTTGTAATCCTTTTTCTCTTATATCTAATCTGCTATTAAGCTTATCTATTGAATTCTTGATTTTTTTTATTTCTAGAATTTCCATTTACATGTATGTATATATGTATAACCCAGTTTTATGTTAAAATTGTCTGTTTTTCAGATATAATTTTTTTTTTGGTTAGGTTTTTAGTGTTTTGTTTTTCTGCAATAATTTTCTGTTTTATTTGGAATATTTTAAGCCTGTTTATTAACTGTCCATGACTATTAACTCCATTGCAGATATTCTCTATATTTGTTTCTAAAGTCTTGGTTCTCTTGATTTTTAAATCATGCTATCTTATCTTTCATCTTCCTGAATAGTTTTGATTGAGTACTAGTCATTGTATAAGGTTACTTTGAGGTGACAGAAATACTACTTTCTGACAGAAAGTATTTACCTTTAATTCTCATGGCTATATGGGAACTAGAAATTCCAAATGAATGACTTTCATTTGTTCAGAGATTAAGGTGATTTGAGTCTGTGATTAAATTCCTGTCAGGCTAGTCTATTTCTGGTTAAAAATTAGTCTCTTCTCTCTGGCTTACCTTCTCATAGATTTTCAGCTCAAAATTCTTCACTGAGTTTTTTTTAGCTCTCTGAGTCCTCCAAATAATTTTTATTTTTATATGTGTTTCATTTGTATAGTAGTTTTCAGTGGAAAGGTTTTTTTTTTATTAGTATTAATAACCTATTATGCCATTTGAGAAAGAGAACTCCTATAACAGCATTTTATTTTTAAATATGAGCATCTAATATTCCCCCAAAGAAAAATGAAGAGCATAGAAAATGAAAAGTGTCTATAATTGATATATAGTCTGGCCTGAAAAAAATGAGTGCAAACATATGAACACTTGTCAGTCTATATTTTATCTTTTTGATTATTAATAGTACATATTATTCTATTTGCAATACAAAGCACATGAAGTAATAAATCAGCCCCTCTTCTGAAAAGTTGTACTGTGAAGGGTATGTTATTTTCTTTTAACAACTTTAGGGAAGAAAGATTAATTATGAGCACATCTCAACTTATAGTAACACTAGAGAAGAAATGCAATTAATAAACAGAAAAAGGAAAGAAAAAAGGAGACTAAATTTTGAAGTTGGGATTCTGACAGAAACTGATATGGTGAGCAACTGGTCTGCTTAGGAGATGCTTTGAGATTTGACTCAGGTCCTTGACAACCCCCTTGAACAAGTTATCGAAGGTAGCAGTCCAGTAGTAATCAAGATTTATCTAAGATAATCACTATATCCATAGTCAATAATATCTTTCCCAAGGAGGACATTTAGAGGATTAGAGGACATCTACTGGTGCTTTTACTTCCCTTTTAATATACAGCCTCCCAGTACATAAATTATCCATAAAACTGCATGTTGTATATATATGTAGTGTGTTGCTTTGTGAAAGAATAAGTTCTTTGTATTTTTAAAATAGCTAGAACTTCCCTTGAACCATGAATAAGCTCTGGCATTTATACCACAGTAAAATAATTCATGGAAACTAACACAATCGTGGCTGTGAGCTCTAACTAAAGAAAGTATACATAGTGGAACCCAGAAATACACAGGAAATCAGGATGTTTACATGATATTAGATAGAGACTGAGCTTAGATTGTAGGGGAAAAGGCATTCAGAAGTATCTTTTGAATGTCTCTCACACCTTTCCAGTACCTCTTGGATGTGATTTCCCAGACTTCATTTGTGTTTCATTTGCTCTGTTCCAGGTTATCTTATTCTTCTTTCTCTGGTCAATTCCCAGTCATCTGGAATGAGAAAATAAGGACAAATAAATGGAGAAAAATTCACAAGATAATGACTCAACTTTCCCTGTGTGATTCTAGCAAGAAATTTAAACTTATTTAAGTCTATTGTGTTGATTTATCTAGTTAAGATATAGCTAAATAGATGATACAGCATACCAAATATGTGATCATGACAGAGAAAATGACATGTAATCTTGGTGTTTAAACACTGAGAGATAACATGTGGTCAACAGCACTCTGGCCAGGTCTACATGTGTAACAAAAACTAGATCACATCATTGTCAAGATAATTAGAATAATAAAGTAAAGATAGCATTGTTTGCTAATTCCTATCTTTAATGCTAATAGCAGCAACAATTAGGAATGAGCATTTTGCTGAAATTCTAGACGGGGGTGGGCATAGTCATTGGAGTGGTTCAAGTATGTCCCATTAAGTAAGAAAGTACCATGTTTAGCATGGCAAGCCATTCACACAGAAAATTGAAGGTTGTTTGTGTGTTATAAAATGATAAGTGTTAAATAATAAAAATTATTTAAACTGCATATATATAGTCATTGAAAGACATTGAGTAGAAAGCTGGAAATAAGAATGGAATGTTTTTTCAAAACTGTTGAGTTAAATTTTGAAAAATTATAATAGAGGACTTGGTACAATGGAAAGCAGAAATGATCAAGAAAAAAAAACAATGGCTCAAAGCTTGAAAAGATATCAATAACATAAAAGGATGACTAAATTAGTTTAGCTAAAGACAGAGAATTGAAAGATATGGTTCCTAACTTGTAAAAAAAGGAGGTTTGGATGAACAGCCATGAATATTGTTATATATAATATAAATAAATACATAACTACAGATTATGTGATGTCTGTTTTCTGATACACTTAACTAACTCAGTCCAGCAGATCGCTTTTAAAAAAATGTATCTGTAAAAAAAAATGTATCTGTAATAATCCCATTTGAATTATGTGAAAACTCTGTTTTATTAAAGCAATGCATCTGGTAGACTGGTGGTCCCACTTAACTTCAAATCTACAGAAAGTCTAGTGGAAATTTTTACACAGTGATACATATGGAACTCCCTTTCATTAGTAACTAATGTTGGCAGGGTGGTCCATAGAGATTGTACCCTTCTTTTATTTATTTTTTCTCACATAGTTGGTGAAATAAATTTACATAGAGATTCATAATAAATAGTATGGCTTTGTTTTTGTTTCTATGTTTCATTACTTAATAATACATTTCAGTGAGTTCCTCTGCCTGTCTCATTCTGAGTCCTTTGTGTGTTCCATGCAGTGTTCATGCCATTCCAAGAATGGCAAAGCAGCTGTTGGAGGCACTTGATATTGCTCAAACAATGTTGCCGTGCTCTCTGTAATTTCATTAAAAAGTCAGTCGAGGAAGGTGGGGCTCTTAGATGTGCATAATGTGCACTTTTTCTGTAAAGAAAAATGGGCACAATTGCTTTGCCATTTGCATACAGATTTCCCCCCCACTGCTACTTGAAAAAATTAAGAGCTTCTACCCTATTAGTTTCTTAAACATGTTCTTGAGAATGTTCACATTTATGTCAGCACTTTTTCAACATTCTAATGATGCTTTTGCGAAGACTGTGGCATCTGTACGGCTTGTTACCAGCCTAATGAAAAGTTGCTTTAGGTGTCAAAATAAATCTAAGAATGTTCTACATTTTAGCTGACTGTAATATATCATCATGGCCTGCTTAAATAGTATAAACTGCAACATGATAAAATAGCTAACAAAAACCTGTGAGAACCAGTAGCTGGGATAATGGTCATTCGTGTAAGGATAATATAGCAGCAATAAAAATTTCAATAACCAAAGGTTATATACCATACTTTTTAATGGAGTTCTTGGCTAACTGAGCTTTCTTCAACAGTAGACACCTGGGTAGGGTGCTCCATTACAAACTGCTCTGACTTTCTTCCCACTTGGAATAATATTAGTGAGCTCATTCTTCTGGTCTTGAGATTCTCTTTTATTTAAATTGTACTTTTTGGGAATTGGATTGAGTCTTAACTGTACTTATAGTTAAAGCTCCAAACTGATTTTTCCTAAAAACATCATGGGTTCAATGATTTTGTGATTTTTTTAAAATGAACATCCTATTTCCTGCAAAATGGAGGGCAGAGCACTAAAACTAGCAGGTGGACACATTCAGTTATTTCATGATTACTTAGTGACTTCTTTCTCTGGATTCTCACCATTTCTGAAACTCATATTGTCTCATCTACCACTGCACTTGACATTAGGGTATGCTCATTATTGGGACTCTCCTTTACCATCCTGACCTATTGAAGACCTATTCATTTGTTCTTTCCCATCCACTGCCTATGTCAAATGCTTTCACTTTTGTGAAAACTTCCCTATAGTCTCAGCTCTCAGCCAGAGGATTTTGTTTGTTTGTTTGTTTTTTCCCTTCTCCATATGAATGCCTGTGGAAGGGATGCTATAGTGATGCTTATACTATAGTCAATAATTAAGACAGAGTCCTCTAGCTAGCACAGAGAAAACCCTTTTATCCAACATAATCAATAACTGTGGTGGGTTTGATAACTGAAAGAGTTAAAGGATGGGATGATTTTTAAGGATGTATTCTTTAAATTTTTTATTTTAACTTAAAGCAGAGATGCATAAAATAATTCTTCAATCTTTTGGTATTGTCCATGGCTTAATTTGAGTATAAATCTGGTGATTTTAATTTATCACTATTTTCCTTAATAAACTCTTTCTTAATGCATATTTATGATTTCTAGATTGAAATTCTTTAAAATAGAGCCACATCTGAAATATACTTGTATAAATTTATGTTTTTTTTTCCTCCAATATTTATCATTGTCCTGCCTTGACTGAATTGGACAGTAGTATTATTTGGTAGCTCTTTTTGTGACTAAGAAATTGATTTTAATAAACCTTTCTATGGTATTGTATTAGGTTTCTATTGCTGCATAACAAATTACCCCAAATTTAGCAGCTTAAAACAACACACTTTTATTATCCCACAGGTTTTGAAGGTCAGGACTCCTGACATAACTTATAGTTGGCTTCTCTGCTCAGAGGCACACAAAGCTGATACCAACTTGTCAGCTACACTATATTCTCATCTGAGGTTTAACTAGGAGATAATCCTCTTTGAGGTTCCTTCAGATTGTTGACCAAATTTACTTCCTTGTGGCTTTGTGACTGAGGATACTGGCTTCTTACTGGTTATTTGCTGAAGGTGACCTTCAGGTCATAGAACCTGCCCACAGTTCTTTGCTACATGGCTTTCTCCATAGGTAGTTTTCAACATGGCTCTTTGCTTCTTTAAGGCCAACATAAGAATCTCTATCTCTAGTGTGCTAAGATGGAGTCTTTTATAATGTAATAGAATCATAGGAGAAATATGCCATCACCTTTGCCATATAACATAACCTAAGCAAGGGAGTGACATCTCCTTAGCTTTGTCATATTCTATTGGTTAGAAGAAAGTTACATTTTCTACCTGTACTTAAGGTGAGTGATTATACAAGAGTATGATTCATTGGGTATCACTTTAGGATATGTCCATCATAGGCATTCAAATTAAATTACTTTTCTTAAGATTAACAGCTCTCTTTTTGTATTCATCTTTCATCAGCTTATATAATATACAATTAAATTAAATAATTAGAATATCACATAAAATTGGTGTGAACATAATTGAAGATAAACACAACGGTGTCTTGGGAAGCATACAACTCAATTGATAAGAGTGAGTTTTCCATCTACTATAGAACTCCATATGTATGCTTTATGGAAATAATTGACAGCGTATGTAAAGCCAGTGAGTCCACGTAAATGGGACAGTTCAAAGAATTTAATTGAACTGGTTGGAAATCCACTTAAGGTTATGGCTCATGATTTTATGTGAACACACACACACTACACATATTGTGTTTGTATACAGCAAGCTCTCAATAAACAGGAGCTAGATAAAGGAAGCTGGTGAACACTGCAATACAAGTACCATACAAACTATTTAGAGGGAGTAATTGGTAAATAGAAAATGATGAAAATTTGATAATCTGCTAGTAAATCATAACATATTTGAGCTAATAGGAATATTAGGTGACATCTATTCTAGCTATCTCTTTTTATAAGTATGGAAACTTAGACCAAGGGAAGTTATCACTGAATCAATATTGCATACCTGCTTTATTTATAAGTTCGCTATAATAAGGAAAGAGAGAGATGTAAGCCAAGTGCTGTGAGATTATGATGAAACACATGCAAGGTTAAGTTAGAAGCAGAGATTTAAAGAAGGTTAAATGTGGGATATTGGAGCTAGGCCCAGAAGAATTGGGATAGAGAAAGACAGAAAAATTAAGAAAAGCTTAGTCTTGATGGAAGATACAGAATTAGTTAAGGCACTGAGGCGTGAAACTTTCATAATTTACTCAGAGATCATAAAGTGAAATTTCTCACTTTAGAGAAAAGGGTATTTTGAAGGAAGTAAGGTCTTCTTCAAACAGTCAGAAGTATGTAAGGTCAAAGTTAAATTTTAAAGAGTCTTAGACTCTATACGAAATGCTATGAATATTTTCTAATGTATAGTAATATCCATAAGAGGTTTTAGGGTAATAATATGATCATGGGTGTTAAGAATACACTTGTAGATGTAGTTTATGAGATGAACTTGAAGACAGAGGTGATATATGACCTAAATATACTCTAAGCCCTGGTGTGGCCCTCATATTGAAGCACAAAAGTCAGAGTGGATGGAAAATCCAAGTGGAATCAACCTCAAAGCCCAGAGTTCTTAAAGGGGCATATTTATGAATATTGAATTCTCACAGGATAAAGACAAGAATAGAAATGGGTTCCAGAAAGTTTTCAAAATCTTCTTTGATTTTTCCTAATCACTTCTTTGTGCGTGTGATTAGGACATCAATCAGTGATGGTGACTGATGATGTGGGTGGTATAATTGGAAATAGTTTTCCAAGAAAGTCAGGGGAGGAGCCAGTGGTGAGTAGCATCGGAGGACAGACATGTGGACCTAAGTGAATTTCTAGCTCACTTTTGGCCCTAGGAGAATGCTTGTGGGAGAAGGAAAACCTGCCACTTAGTGGTAATAGAAATGGTGCTTTCAAAAGAAAAGTTAATATTTTGGAGTAGTTGAACAGATAGAAATAATCCGAAGAATAGTTGGAAGATATAGGAAAATTTCTGGGTTATGAAAGAAGAGTTCCTGAGTGCATAACACAGGGTTAGAAGTTGAGGCACACAGCATGAGGTTAAGAGAAAGTGATCATTAATTTCCAAACTCAAACTAGAATTTAGATACTCTCACTGTACATAAACACCATATCAAAGAGTGACATGGCTTATAGTTAAAAGTAACATCCATTAAGTGTCTTCTTATCACAAAACATAAAACTTGTTTAAACTTCAGCTGGATGGCATCATGAAACAAGCATTGTTAGTACATCACTGCTATTGTAATGTTTCTGAAAATGTGTTTTCTTATGGTGGGGTCATACATACTGCTTACTTCAAACCATCTCTTCTTTATATGCCCACCATATCTTTATGTAAATCCACACAATACTCACTCAACGAAGATAGTGTGAATTTCCTTCATGAGCTGTGGAAGCCGTTTATTGACAGAGAGAGACAGCTCAATCCTACTGCCCACTCCTTAACTCTCTCCCTTCCAATCCAACCTACACTTTCTGTATTTCCATTAATCTTTACTGCTCAACCTCATCTTTATCTAATGGCTCTACACTTCCTTTAGAGCTGTATTTTGTGAATAATGCCCTCTGTTACTTATTTACTTGTTTCATCATTTTTCTTCCAAATTAAGTTCTCCCTGTCAAAGAACACACAAGATCAGCTCTCATTCTAGAAAATTCCATCCTCAAACATATTACTTCTTTTGACTTCATTTTATCTATTTTAATGTTGTTATACTTCATGAAAAAGCTGTCTATATCTACCATCAAAAATTCAGTTTGTTTTTCATCAAAATCTGTTCTTCTCAGTGAGATGGTCAGTGGCCTTATAATAATAATTTTTGAAAACTCTAAGTCTTCCCTTGAGAGTTCTCCAAAAGGAAAATATTAAATGACTTTCATCTACTTTCTGTAGATTATTTTTCTACTTATTTTCTATTGTAGTTTTCTAACATATTTCTATATTACTCTATAACATTTAAACTTAAACTTATCATTGACTAATATTGAAATTTAAAACTATCCTATGCTTTCACTTTCTCAACAGTTGGCTCCTTTCTTTTAACAGATCTAAACACAAGACAACTCAGATTTATTTTATAAAATTAGACAGTTGTTTGCCCATATTCTGCCTTGATGCAAGTGAATAGGAAGCTCCCACAAGAACATAAGAGAACATTCTGTTAGGGGCTGATTAGGAAATGAGAGTGAGATTCTCAAATTATAGCCAAGGTAGTGCCATCCTCAGGTGTGCCTCATTAAAGTACAATAACATAGTAATTGTCTCTGTTCATTCACTTCTATTAATGCTTCATAGACTTTATTTTGTTTACTGCTAGATTCTAGAAAGCACCTAGCACATATTAGATGCCTAATAAGTATCTGTTAAATAATGGAATAAACAGACTTATTTTCTTACCAGTCTCTTCTCCCTCTTAGCTTAATGCAGAGCCTTCAAAACTTTCGAAAGTAGTTTCAGATAATGCTCCCTCATTCTATTGCAGTTTCACTTTCAGATTTGTCTTTTAATAGGGTTGATTTGACACCTCTTTATGTTTCTGGTTCCTTTTTAATTTTCTAGGTGGGTTCTTTCATAGAAACAGTAAGCTTTCCCAAAGGTGCTTCTCAGGTTATGATATCCCTTCAATCCTTGTAACTGTTGATTATATTATCTTTTGTTGAAGAATCTAGGTATTGGGGTGCTAAAAGCTGTATAAATAGTTAATGGAACGGAGACCCTTGGGTGCATAATTCAACTGTATTAGATGAATAGATCAGATATATTAGAATCACAGCACTGGCAATAGATGGGAGACTTCTTCAGCACTACTAAAATACAAGACCAAGAGAGTTACTGGTGTTACAACTAGGATGAATTACTGTGACTAGCCAAGATATAATAATGATATGAATTATTGAATTGGCATCTTCCTGAGACAGCTTTGGTCACAGCCTTGCTATGTTCTGGAGATGATAGAAGGAGATTTGTGTGATGTAAATCTATAATCAAAGGATGTTCAGGATGAAAGATGACCTCCAAGGTTATAAACCTGAGCAGGAGACTGCATCACCACATGAAAAAGAAACAGTAAAATATGAAGCATTCTTCAGTTAGTAGTTGGAAGCCGAAGAAACTCTACTCTCTTACAAATTTAACTGTAGGAATGTTTCAGATAGTCAGAGATATAATGTAAAATACTGAGATAATCATGCTTTGGGTGGCTGAGGTGAGGAAAGTAGATCAGTGCAATATAATGTTAAACATGTTTCTTGAAATTATGCCTATGAAAAGATTAGAAACTAATTAAAACATTTGGGATTTGAGAAGCAGAGAGACCTAAGGTTACACACACACACACACACACACACACACACACATATACACACACACTGCATTTACCTGGCAAATACTTAGGTAATTTGGGTCCTATATATAGATAGAAGCAGGATATTTTGTTAATGTATTGATGATTTCATATAAGTAGATCAAAGGGATACTATTATTTTGGAAAGTAATCTGAAAAATGTGCTCTGATCCTGCTGACCAGAAGCATTCTTTTTCTTCTGAGCTCAGGTAACAAGAGCTGAGCAAGGTTCCTGCAAGAGGAACCCAGACAGGCTGGGAACACATTCCTTTGCCATCATTTCTTGACACACTGAGTGATGGAGATGGATCTGAGATGCAGCATTTCCTTCCTGAAAACAAAGTAGCCTTTAAAAGGGGCTGTTAAACTGCTGTCTCGTGTTTGATTATTCTGTCCTCAGTAAAGTCCTTTATTTTTTACTACTAAATGGTCATTTTTATGGATGATATTATTTTCATCTGATGACTGCTTCAAGAAACAATAGGTCAAAAGCAGCAAACTACAGACAAGAGCTGGGGCTATGGAGAAAATTATCCCAAATAATAGATCATGATTTGTTCAATCTGAGAGAGCATCCTCCAGGAAATTGTGCCAGATATTCAGGGAAAATCTCTTATAGACATGGTTTTAATTTAATGTAATGAAATAGTAATGCATAGATTTATACCATGCAATAAGACATCTTTATGTCTATACATAATTTCAAACTACGTATGAAAAATACAGTAACTCAAATTAATGCATTTCTAACATATGATCAATTGCATTGCATTTCCTGGCTGTTAAAATTGTGTTTTATAGCATCAATAACAATTGTAATAAAAAGTATTTCCTTATTAGGCCCCCCATCTTTTTTTTTTTTTAAGAAAGACAATAATGTAAAATTACCTTCAAAGTTACTTTCTTTTTAAAAATGACTTAATTGTTCTTATATTGTGTAATAAAGAGAACAGAAGTATTGACAAAATTAATTCCAATAAAACCCCCACACTATTTTGCTCTTTTGCTTTCTTATAAGACAACAAAGATACATCAAAAACAACTGAAAAAATAGTCCTAGAAAAAGAACTTATTACTTATATAGTGTCAGAATAAATAAAATATAATTTCTTTTGTTTATTGACTTGAAAATATTTAAATCATTGCTCTTTTATTTGTAAATAATTAATTATTTTCAGAATTTTATTTACTTAAATAGAAATTGTTTAAAATGTACTCGAAAGAACTAATATTTAGGTTGTCTGTATTTTTTCATCTCTGATGAGTATTATGCTCTCTTTCCCATTTCATGCACAGAGGCTTCCAGCCATCTTTTTTCCCCCTCTGCTGTTCTCCAGACTAGAAAAAATAATCTTTCTTACTCAAGAAGAGGGTAGATAATTCAATAAAATAATTTGTGGAGGGGTTTAGAATTTTCTCACTCCCTAACAATTGGAGAGAATTGATTTCTATTTATATTGAGAATAACATTAATTTTTAAATTTCTGTTTTCAAGCCTCTGAATGTTTATTCTGTGCAACCCAAGACTTTTTGGTATCCTCATGTCACCTAGTGGACTCTACAGCTGTGATAATTATAAAGTAGGTAAGCAGACATAAAAGCCTCTATATTCAAAAAATCCAGAAGGGAAAAATATATTTGACAAAAGACACATGATTAAGTATTTTGTATTATACTTCACTAAACATTAATTCTATACATTTTTAAAATGAAAATAAACCTGCCATTGAAGTCTACTAAGATTGACTTGAAATGGCCTTTTCTGGCCTGGACATCTATGAAACACTAGGGATTATTCTCATAATAATTAGTGAACGTGTGTCCTGTACCCACCATGGACAACGTCCAGTGATACATACTGAAATCCCTGCCTTGTGGAGTGTGAAATCCACCCAGGGGGAAAATAATCTTACACATGAAAATACAAATAACAGTACATAGTAATAGATGGTAAGAGTCATGATGAAGACCCATGGTAAGATTCATAATATAAAATATGTTTTAAACTATATTCACTGAAAAACAATTTTCCTTTTTACTCTTATTTTTTGTTCCCAGTATGTATATTCATGGATGGAGTATTTCTTTTCACTGGTGCACAGTTTTGAATTGGAGAGTTGTGTAAGGATACTTTTTCTCCATTCAGCCAATATGCTCATCTCCTAGGAGCAAACATTTTCTAGATTCTCTCATTTCTCAGAAACCCATGGTTGAGCCTGGCAATTGACATTTTAAAATTACTGATGACCTGTAGTATTAATCCTTTCACCTTGCTAAGGCATGCCTGCTCGGCCATGGTAATCAGACATTTTTACTCATCATAATTCCATTAACAAATTGAAAGATAGAATAAGAATATTTTTACCAATCCCTCTGACAGGAAGCAGTACAAAGAGGTTATAATTATGGATTATGTATTTTATTATACATTGGAGCAAGCACACATTAGCTTAATTAAAATCACAGTGTGAATATTCAACTGCATCGAGCTGCAAATGTTTAAGGGCTGTCTGTAACAGCTGAAAATATATTTTGGTCTCATAGCAAACCCCGTCAAGTTGTATGGAAAACTGAGTTCAGGCATTGAGTATTGCACATTTTTGTGTTGGCAGATTTACTTATACCTCATCTTGTAAAACACTTGCTAATCTAGGACTCAGAAACAAAGCATATCTGAATGAACCACAAAATTATGAAGTGAGGTTTCACTGAGGCCTACTAATGGAAAGAAGTCAGATTTTGTTTCACTAAATATCCCAATCTGATTTCAATTTCACTCAATATCCTGATATGATTTCTGTTTCACTAAATGTCCCGATCTGATTTCAGTTTTACTAAATATCCAGATCTACCTTTAGAAGAATCTTTGAGTGAGCAGAAACCTAAGCAGAAAATACTGCTTCAACACTTTAAGAAGCTATCTTATTGTCAATTTCCAATATTGGCTAGGAATCATAGAATTGTAGAGCTAGATTAGCATGTCCAGGCAATACAGTCCAACTCTGAAATTAGAAGATCCAACAGGTGAAATGACTTGTCTAAATGCATAGAACAGACAAGGAGCAGAGCTGGACCAGTATAGCCACAAACATTTGGTCAGACTGCTCATTGCATTACTCTAGGTGGCACTAGTTATGAAAACTACAGTGAACAATCTTCAGAGCCCCTTGCAGAAGCTCTAGAAGTTTCCATGGTTCACAGTTCACTTCATGACCCAATACCTTCTTAATTTACCTACTTTAAGTATTGAATTATTTTCAACTTTTCATCAGGATAAAACTCTTCTATCTCTGACTTAAATTATTTTTATTGAAATTGTATTCTCCTTGTTTTACCATCAGATGTAATACTCATTTAAAATGTGCTATTGTGCTATTGACCTCTACTGATAAAAACTATTTTTCTCTTTCAGATAAACATTGAGCCTTGGTCCAGAAAGTGCACCATTATGACTTAAGTTTGGTGCACTAATATATCAGTGCAACTCACACCTGGGCCAAAGCTATATATAAGATCAATGAGCAAGGATGGGTAGAAATATAACACTTCCAGTCTGTAACACTATGACATGAAGAGCTCAAAGAGTATGGTACATGCTGTCATCTTCTTGTATTGGCAACAGGGTGACTGGGTGTAGGTCATGACATCAAAACAGAGTTGGATCTTTCCTAAACATGTTACATAAACATGAATCAAATCCACTCTCCTGCTCTACATTTCTATTCTGAGCTACCATCATCTTGCACCTGAAAGATGTCAATAGTCTCCACATTGATCACTTTTTTCCACAGTTGCCTACATTTAACCCATTCTCCACAAAGCAGTCATCAAATATTCTTAATATACAAATCTCATATTGTCTTCCCTTTAAACTATTTCAGTAACTGTCTAATGCCACTAAAATAGAGAACAAACATTTTATCATTCCTTCTAAGTTCAGGCCAGTTCTTCTGACCTTCTCTTTGCCTGCTCTGCTCCCACTTCCATGGTCATCATTCTTTTCCACCTATGCACCAAGATACTTCCTGTGTCAGCAATTTTGAATCAATAATTTTCTCTCCCTGAAAAACTTTTTCTCTTGCTTTTGGAATAATCAACACTATATCTCTTTATCTTGCAAGATTCAGCATAAATATTATTTCATCAAGGAATTCTTCCTGTTCCCATCTCACAACTGTGCCCCATACCTGAGGCAAGACATTGTGTAATCTGCTTTCTGGGATTTATTATAATTGCAATTTAACAATATTCTGTGTAATTATTAATTTAATATTTATCTCTTCCCCTAGATTAAAAGTTCCATGAGGTCCCAGACCTAGTCTTTTTTTTTTTTTCATCACTCTGTTCCCAGCATAGAGAATTGTGACTATACATAGCACATAGTAGACATATAATAAGTATTGTAGAATGAGTGAATGAAGGGGTGCTGGGTAGCGTATAATGTCAGCCACACACATTGGATAGGAAGTAATGAAATCAAAGTTCTGAGACTGCAGGGCACTTGCACATCCTGTTTCATCTGCTTGGAATAATCTCTTTTCTGCTTCACTTTAATGTCTGCTAAACCTTCAGAGCCTAGTACAAACATCACCTCATAATGATTCACACCCGCAGGCTAGTTCCCTCTGTTGGACTCTTGTGGCATCTTTTCACTTCCATTTATAGCATTTTTAATGATAATTTTGTATTTAATTGGGCAAAAGTTTGATTATTATCTTGCTTGCAGTTAAGCTTAAAGAACACAATTAACATACATTTCTGCTTACCAACATGCTAGGTTCTCAAGACAGTGCCTACTACATAGTAGGCTCTGAGAAAATGTTTATGAAATGGATAAGGTAATGAATATTCAGTATGTGTCTTTATGGAATCAAGATGTCCACTCTGAAAAGAATAGCTACTGCCATCATAGTGGTTATGTGTGTGTGTGAATTTTTGGCATTAACACTAGCTGAGGCAGTCCAGATCTCAGTGGGATAACTCACTGTTTTACTGAATAGAGATTCTTTGATGTATATGTTAAAAAGCAAAACTGTATTTATTATGTTGGTTTACGATTTTCTTCATTGGTCCAGGCTCCTCAGGGATCTGTGGGAAGGGTCACTTCATTTTGTTCCATCATAATCCTTACATTTGATTATTCACTAAGTTACCCCACTTGTAGTTCAGAGCCAGGGGAAGATACAGTTCACAGGCAAGTCTGGCCCAGGAACATTCTGACAGTCTCTGTAAGGCCAATAAAAAGAAAGCTGCCACTAGGTCATATTAATGTCTTCATTTACATGTGGCCTAAACAAGAAAACTGAGAAAAACCGTCTGGCTTAGATGCTGAGAAAATGCCTCAGGACATCATAATAAACTGTCCCTCAATATTCTTTTCTCCAGGCTAAATGACCCAATTCTTCCAGGGTTTCTTAATAGAGTTTATTCTAGTGTACTACATTTCCTGGCCATTTCTCTGAGTTGTAGGAATAAGTAGTTCCTTCTAATCCATGTATTTTTTACCTTTTATCAAAAAGGAGGGTACATAAAAATACAAAACCATGAACTATCAGAGTTTTAACAATATGTGGAGAACATGTAAGTGCATCCTCCCATTAATAATGAGGAACCTGAGGCCCAGAAAAGCTGTCCGACTTGGTCAAGGTCTCCCTAACAGGTATAATAATTGTCTTTTAGGTACTCATGAGTGTCTTATAAAGCTATGTTTCTATTTTTAAAAAGTTATTTTTTAAATCCACCAGAATCTTTAATTACTGCCTTTGACTTGGCAATAGTATTTTTAATGATATCAGTATCATTCCTTAATGACTAATTGTTCTAACAGTTATTTAAGCTGGTGGCTTAATAGACATCAAAATTTGTCTGTGATTCAGTTAGGTAGTAATTACTCTCCTTAGATACTTATGTTTCTTTACATATGCATGCTGTTAAGTCTTGGATGTTGGAAAAAATACATAAAGCATAATACAGAGATATAATTTTTTAATGAACAGTTTTATATTTTTAACTTTGGATATTTGTAACACTCAATAAGTGACCTTTTATATATTAACAATTGTAATGATTTTTTATGCCATTTATTTTATGGCTGTTTTTTATCATTTAAGAACTTTAGGATTCCTCAAGATTGATGGTTCGTCATGTGACACTGAAGCTAGTCCTGCAGGGAATGGAACTATGTGTAGAGATTCTTGTTGAGAGAATTCCCGAGGTTAGATATTCAGGCACAAATATAGGATAACCAGATTCACAACTGGTAATCTTGGGTTCTTCTCATATTCCCCAGTTCTTTCTCTTCAATGCTCCATCATAAACAGATTCTTCACTGATAATCTTAAATAAGTAAAACAATTGTATAAGCCATTTAATTTATAATCCCTGCCATTGTGCTAAGTATTTTATATCATTATCAATTTAAATTCATGACTATATGAGATCAGTTGAAGTAAATACTATTTTTGTCTCCATTAGAAATACAGGGGCTTCCCTGGTGGCGCAGTGGTTGAGAGTCCGCCTGCCGATACAGGGGACACGGGTTCGTGCCCCGGTCCGGGAAGATCCCACATGCCGTGGAGCAGCTAGGCCCGTGAGCCATGGCCGCTGAGCCTGCGCGTCCGGAGCCGGTGCTCCGCAACGGGAGAGGCCACAACAGTGAGATGCCCGTACCACAAAAAAAAAAAAAAAAAAAAAAAAAAGAAATACAGTTGACCATTGAACAACACAGGGTTTAGCCGCACTGTAGCTCCCCACAGCAGTAAATCCACATATAACTTTACAGTCTACCCTCAGTATATGTGTTCTGCATCCTCAGATACAAACATCCACAGATCGATTGGTACTGTAATACATGTTTGTTGAAAAAAACCTACATATGTACTGTTCAAACCCATGTGTTTCAAGGGTCAACTGAAATATAAATTATAATCTTAGGATATTGTATGATAATTATAATACTAATAAAAATAAAACATCTGTACTGTAGGAATTTTTAACTCCCTTTTATAATTATTTCAAGAGGAAATCACAGAATATCTGGGATACATCCAAACGTAGGGTTTCATGCATGTTGAAACCTCAATGAGATACCACTAGGCACCTATTAAAATGGAAAAAGTTAAGACTGAGCACACAGAGCATTAGTGAAAATGTGGAGGAACTGGAACTCTTAGACACTGCTCAGAGGAGTGTAAAAAATTTAATCAATTTGGAAACAACTTTAGTAGTTTCTTAAAAAGTTAAATATGCACCTATCACAAGACCAAGTCATTTTACTTCTAGACATTATTCAAAGAAAAATGAAAGCTTATGTCCACAAATATGGGTATATGGAAGTTCATAGCATCTTTATTTGTTATATCACCAAACTGGAGACAACATGAATGTCCTCAACAGATGAATGTATAAATGACCTATAATATTTTGGTACATTGGAATACTATTCAGCAATAATAAGGAATGAACAGCTGATACATGCAACAACATGGATTGGTCTCAGCATAATTACACTGAGTGAAAGAAAGAAGACCCCCCCCAAAAAAAAGAGTACTTCCTGTATGATTCTACTTATATAAAATTCTAGAAATTGCAAAGTAATGTGCAGTGACAGAACGTACATCAGTGGTTGTCTGGAAATGGAAGGGAGTGTATGGAGGAAGGCAGGAGGGAGGCAACATAGTGGGGCATAGAAGTCTAAGGAAACATTTGGGAGGAATGGATATGTTCATTAATTTGACTGCTATAATTGTTTCACAGCATATCCACTTGTACAATTTAAATATTTATGGCCTGTCAATTGTGACTCAATAATGCTATTAAAATAAACTAAAGAAGTTCATAAAAGTGCATTTATTACTTAAAAAAATTATATGAATTAATCTATCAGCTCAAAGGGTTAGAAAATGAAGCAGTAATTTATTTCTATCAAAGCAAATAAAAAGAGATAAATAGAAATAAGAACCCAAATGAAAGAATTATGTTTTTAAATATTAAATTGATAAATATTCTTTGTATAAAGGAAAATATATAAACTCTTGTTTATAACAAGAAAATATTAAAAGCTAATAATACATAAATGTAAGAATTTACAAAAGGGAAAACAGCATAACCGTTATACACTAGTCATATGACAGAATTCTGTTAAACCCTGTAAAAATAATGTTGGAAAAGTAAGTCACTAGAAAAATATTCCAGGAAAATGAAAGTAATAAAACTAAATCCAAAAGTAACTTAAAAATGAAAAAAAAAAAAAAAAAAACCCAAAACCTGAACCATGGAGGGAATTTAGAAATTTAATAAAGAGTAATTTTTTAAAGTTAGGCTGGGCTTCCCTGGTGGTGCAGTGGTTAAGAATCTGCCTGCCAATGCAGGGGACACAGGGTCGAGCCCTGGTCCAGGAAGATCCCACAATCCATGGAGCAACTAAGTTTATGAGTCACAACTACTGAGCCCGTGTGCCACAACTACTGAAGCCCTCATGCCTAGAGGCCATGCTCTGCAACAAGAGAAGCCACCGCATTGAGAAGCCTGCACACCACAACAAAGAGTAGCCCCCACTTGCCACAACTAGAGAAAGCCCATGCACATTAACGAAGACCCAATGCAGCCAGAAATAAATTAAAGAAATTTTTTAAAAAACCTTTACAAAAATAAATAAATAAGTAAAAATTAGGCTTAGTTTCCTTTATTGGAGATTTTTTTCAAACCTTTACAAAGCATACATTTTCTGTGAGATTTTTACTCTTTACAAATATATGGCAAAGTCAGGATTTAAAATGATGAGATTGCTCAGCAGCAAATAGACAAATGTGTAGAAACGAATACTGAAAATAGTCCTATAGATAGAGAGAAAGAAAATAAGTCCATTGCAAAAGGAGAGAGATGAATGGGAAAAAAATACAATTAAAATATTGAATAAATATTTCTACAATTTGAGGAAACTATACCCTATTATTTCATATTCACTGAGTCAATAAATAATAAAAAGGCTGACCCAAGTTTTGTGTTGTATTTTGACAGTACAGGGACACCAAGTACATTCTTACTTTCTTGTACTCTTCATGGGACAGTGAGTTGGTACAACATTGCTAGAGGAAAATTTGGCAAAATAAATATTAATCACTCTGCTGTACATATACTCCAATATAAAATAAAAATTTAAAAAATATTAAAACCTATGTATATTATTGAGTCATAAATTTCACTATTAGAAATTAATCTTAAAAATATTAAGACAGGTGTAAAATTAAGTGCATATATTTGTTCATGGAATCATAGTGTGTATTTACAAAAGTTTAGCAAAAAAACTAATACCTTAGGGAATTGTTTAAATATATTATATAAAATACACACATTGGTGTTCTATGTAGCCATTAAATCATGACATATATGGATTTATTGACCTGGAAAGTTTCTTTAAATATTACTGAGAAAGAACATGTGTAATTTTATTTGGTAAGTGTACACACATACACTCTCATATTTACTATTCTTTTCAAAATTTCTAATATGTTTTAGGGAGACAAGGAGATGGTTGTAGGGTATTCTCAAAAAAGTTAACAACTTTATAATAGTTAATAAAATTCAGGTATAGTTTTCATTTTCTTTTTTATACATTTCAGTCTTAAAAAAATAATAATACCTTAAAACATTTCTTATTATCAGGGGAAAGCTATTTTATTTGGGGCACCTGAATGGTATATTTGAGTACCCTCTTACTCTCCGACTAAACTGGAATTGTCTTCTATGAGCTCTGCCCATGGGGAAAATGATTCTGATTTTGATTTTGTGCATATTGTTAACCCATCCTCAGTACCAGCAAGAGAACATTAAGGAAATGGAGCTGCTGTGTGTGTGGATGGGATGCAGTGTAGAGGTTTGGTGAAGAATGTGATCTGCAGAATTCTCCAAATGCATTTGTGAGAAAATGGTTAAAAGAAATTAAAAAAAAAAATTCCCCAAGCCATGAATTTATGTTGGTTTGATGGTACACAGTATTAACTGAAATGAAAGTTTTCAAGTCACTAATTGATTGTAACTTATTTGTTCTCCTTCCTATGAAATCCGATGAACCTATGAGTATGAGACACATAAGGAGTGAGAGTGGCATGAGAAAAGAGTCTACTTGGAGGTCCATCAGGAAAGACCTTGAAAGCTATTTTCAGATTCTGATCCCATGATTAAAGTGTTGTTTTTTTGTAACCCACAATCTCACATTCTGAACTCTGCAGATGAGCACAGGTAGAATATTTGTCTTTGTTATTCTATAGATATGGAAACATGACTCACTTACCTTAAAAAATGTACAGAATAATACAACATAGTGTGTGGTAAGTACTCAGTGGTACGATTTGGTTATGACATTATTTCAAAGCTATAGTTGTAATAAGCATGGAATATTACATCCAAAAATTGAATTTTCCAGAAGGTCTTTTGCCTCATATTTCTAAGAGGATAGCACCACCATACACGCAGAAGATGGCCTGATCTGGAATCCAGGGCTTCATCACCAACTCCCTACCTCTCACTTATGCCCCAGAGCTCATCAATAACAACAAAAAGATCCATGACTCTCAACATGTTTGCCCATCTTCACCTCTACTATTATTACTTGAGTTCAGTTCTCTGTGGACTTTTCTTGAATTTTTGAAATGGTTGCCTAACTGGTGTTCCTACCTCTTGGTTTGTCCTCTTCTAATCAATGCCCAGTGTGATCTTTCTAAGATGAAGCTCTGACCTTAACAATCTCCTTCCTAAAATGTTTCAATAATTCTCCATTTCCAGCAGCATAAAATCCAAACCCCTTAGGATGACATACCAATTTCTTTGTAATTGATCCTCTCTGCTTGTCTCACTCTGCTTGTCCCTTGACACTTTATCACTTCATCCTGAAAGATTTGTCATTCCCAGAATGTATCAAGCTCTTGTCACCTTGGGGCACTTCACACATTGACACGCCCCCCATCATATATCCCCATCCTCCCTTTATTACCTAACTAACTTCCATTCATTCTTTAAGATTCAGTTCATATGCCAAGTCTTTCCGGAAGACGTTTAGTCTGAGATCGTGTGTCAGGAGTTGATAGACTTCCTTCTCTCCTGTAATGATTCATGTGTATCTCTATTTTAAGATTTGTCTATGTAACAGTTTTTTTGTGTCCCTAGGTTCACTGTCAACTTCACTAAGGTCAGGAATTGCATTTAATTCTTTGTTGTATCCTAAGGCAGATTCTCACCCTCTCCCTTAGGATATGTATATGATGTGTCCAAAATATTTATTAAATTAAAAAAAAATGAATGAATGATTGAATGAATAAAAGAGTGGTGAAGAGTGTGCTGTATGAATAAAATTACTGAAGTGTGCATGCCATCAAGAATTAAATGACTATGGAAGGAAATAAATGATTAGAAGAAAAAAAAGACTATAAGACCAAACTTTTTCAAAGTTATGTATTATTTAGTGTTCAATCCACACAAATTAATAATCATATATTGTTTATATGAATATACATAATTCATATGTATACTTATGAGTATAAAACAACAAATAAATATACACATTTGTATATACACATATATGCATATGTGTGTGTGTATGTATATATATTTTTATATATATATGCACAGATACATTTCTCATATTCTTAATGTAAATTAAACTGAGTTCCCACCAATATGCTAACTCAACACACCAACTAAAACTGGAGCTTATAAAATAGTCCACATTTCTCATTACATGCTCTCTTATGTTTAAGTCATTATACGATTCTTGAGGTTAAAATCTGTTATTATTCTACATAGTGCTGAGCATTGTGTCAAACCCTCAGAAGTCACATTCATGTGAGGAGATGGACTTGATTTTATACCTAAATGAGTAATTTGTTCTTGAGAAGTAGAAGTGTGGGTACCAGTAATGCAGAGAAGAACCAAAGCAGCAAACTTGATATTTCATGAATTAGGAAAGTTTTTCAAAAGAAGCTTCATGCACAGGAGTTGACACTTTATTAATAATTCCTTTCTTGAAAGACTCATGCAGCTTGGGCTGTTTTCAGCTCTTTCAAGTTCTCTCTTTTGCTGATGTAGCAAGAAGCAGCAAATTCAAAGTAAATCTAAAAGAAGTCTGGAAGCTCAGCCTTTGGGCAGTTATTTTCAGTATTTATGAGTGCCTGTAAATGGCTACTGAGCTGGTGGTAGCACCATTGATTCTATTTTTAACAGATGACTTCCTCACTATCAATGGGATTGACCAAACCAACTGTTAAGTCAGCAGCAAGCAGACAATGGCCACACCATGGTCCATTAATGTGGCCTGTGGCTCCAGGTAGGCACATGCCTCCAACTGAGCTTTGAGGTCAGGAGCACATCCTCCAGCACCAAATATGCTCAACCTCTTCTCTCAGGACCAGCTGAACCCATGACCATGGAAACTTCATGGAAAAAGACCCAGAAGTAAATTATGCAGCTCTTTAGCACCCTCTGGTGTCCAGTCTTCCAAAACCCCAAAATTCTCCTGGGTTTTTAAGAATAAGACAATGATCACTCCTGCCCAAAGCTATGTAAGTCCTTGGGATGTTCAGCAATCCAGAGTGAGAAATTATTTAATCTGACATCACCTATTTTTTGACTAAAGAGTACTACTAATGGGAAAAGTTTCCTCTCTAACTATCATCTAATTAAGTGGAATTAGTATCAGCAACCCAGTGTGTTTTTGCATATAGGTAATATGAAAACTGCTTGATCTGAAATCTGATATATACTTTGGGTTACACAAAGTAACATTTTCTAGAAAGTAGTTGTTTATCAGAAGTCATTAACTATTTGAGTTGCTCTTATATGAGATGAAAGATGAAAATAAAGAGACACTAGCCAAACTAACACATTGATTACCCTTTAGGGCTTCTTCTCCCATCCTTATCCATGGGCAAATGTCAGGAAAGAGAAATGTTGAGGAGAGGGTATCAGATCTGGGCCCCGGGCTGGACTCCGCCTTCAGATTAAATGTGACCTTGGACAAATCACAATCTCTAGGAGCCTCAGTTTTCTCAAGTATAAAACAAGAATATAAGTCCAGGTCATCTTTGTCTTCTAGAGGACGAAATATGGAAATCTAAGATCCTATGAGGTTGTCAGGGTTTGGGTTTCCATATTACCTGAAGATGGCTGATGGGTGCATGGATTAAATTATCTCTGTATGCATAAGTTTGAATCTTTTCATAATAAAAAAAATTAAATGACTTACAGTTGGAATCAATTTTCCATGTTTTCCTGAATATGAAATTAATGAGACTCTATGACAATCCCCAAAACATAGGAAGAATGGTTGATTCTCATTTTAGGCTCTCTCATGATTACGTATTTTAAAATAAGCATCGGTAGTTCAAGAAAATCTCCCCTTTTTTGGAGTGGCCTTAAGCAATGTATGAGAAGAAGCAAATTAGAGAGAGGGATTTCTGCAGAAAAGTGCCAAGTGTTCTTCATATGTTTTTATCATAACCATGCTCACTTATTAAGATCCTACTAGCTACCAGGAGTTTTAGAGACCTCATTTTAATTAATCCTCCTAACATTCCTGCAATGTAGATTGTATTATTCTCATTTTATAGAAAAAGAAGCTAAGCCTCAGAGATGCAAAGCAATTTGTCTCATTTAACATGTAACCTGTAGAGCTCATATTCAGACTAAATTCTGTCTGAACTCAAGCTGTTTTACTTTCCATAGAAGTAGCTTCTTTTCATCTAGAGGGCAAATTGGGGAAGGGAAGGAATTCTTTAACCCATTGTTATGAATTTCTTTCCACCTAACAGTGGATGGTTTTAAGAAGTCCCAGAGGCAGACAATTTTGTGTTCCTGCTTTGTCTCCTTAGTAGAAGCCTGATGGGGGGCCATCCTCACTGAGAACACAATCTACAGTGGAGCAGCTCCATGCACTCATTCACCTTTCTGCAGCTTTTAATTGAACATCTACTGTGTGGCAGGTACTTCCAGGGAACTAAAGTAAAACAGACATTGTTTCTTTAACTGTCAGAAGAAACATCATAGATACCTACCAGGGAATAAGGAAGGTGTTGCTTATCCCCTCCTTAGAAGAACTCACCATGCCATGGTATCCAGAAGATACCAGCACAGTCACAGGAACTTGTGCCCAGATCCATCTGCCTTTTAACTGTTACCCCCAAGTAAGTTATTTGGTCCCAGACTGCCAGGAAGTGAGCTCTGGTTAGAGAAATGAGGAGTTGGAATGTCTCTACATCTTAGAGAGAATTAAGGAAATTCTATGTCCAAAGTGTATATAATTACTGTTGAGTCTCAGTGATGCATCACTGAGAAGGCTCAACACCTGCCTGGGTTTCCAGTTGTCTCTCTGCTCAACCTCTCATGTCACCATGCTTCACTCTAACTAACTCTAAACACATGAACATCAAGACTGCTGTTCTAAGGCTAAAGAGGGCTTACGGTATATACAATCTCTGTGGTTCTGCTTGGTAAGGAGAAAATAAAATAGGCAACTGTTACCTAATATTTCTCTCCCATTTAGCATGCATTTCCCTTTCTGGATGTCAAAAAGATTTGTCCCAACACCTGGGAGAACAGAAAGTCAAAGGAATTCTCCATAGTGTTCTCCAAACAGGACTGCTAATGTGCCTTACCTGTCACGTGGTCATTTGGAAAAGAAGTCAGATTGTCACCTAAAGCACTGATAACTGTGGTAAGAGGCAAAAGTGGCCGAGCCTGGAAAGAAAAAGGCCACTTGCCCTGGAGGAGAGTTTGGAAGTTCTTGGCAGCATTGGTCTTCAGCGTTTTCAGAGTTGTAAATTCTCTCGTGATTTACAGACCTAGAAATCAGAGGTGAAAACAGAGAAAAAAGGAAACAAAGACTACAGAAAAAAAGAGGGAAAAAAAAGAGAAATGCAATCTAGCAGGGCAAACACAACTAGGAAGTTTAGATTGGAAAGCGCAAACACAAAGCAATGACATTCTCCCCCTGCAAAGCTCTAGAGACATTGAGAATTCAAGCTTTTAGAAAAGCAAACCATTATCATATTTAATTATTTTCTTTCCATTTTTTTTCTTAGCTTATACTAAATCCTCCCTTTTCCCTTCTAGTTCTTTATTTCAGGATCACTGGATTCTACTGTGTTTAAAGGGAAAAAAGGAACGATAAACCTAAATTATAGCCAATCTGATTGCACTCACAGCTCAACTACTAGACAAATTGCAGCTCATGAAATTTGCTATGGGTCAGGAGACTGAGTAATTTTATTTTAATCTGTCTTATTTGAAGCTGGAATGCCGTTATAGCAAATCCTCTGAACAGGATTTCAGAGGTCTTTTTTTTCCTCTCTTCCCTCTTTTCTTTCTTCCTAGTAAACTGTTGCAGGTCTCTGGGAGACAATGGGAAATAGAAGTTGAGATAGTCCAATTGTATTCCAGTTTTGAATGGAAGCATGTCTGGGGCTTAAGTTGTCTCCAGCCTTCCTGACAATGCAGCTGTCCAAATCATGTCCCCAGCACTCATTTACATGGAGATGTCCCAGGCGGTGGACCTCAGGTGCAGCCCCAGAACCACAAAGGCTCTGCTGATCCCCATGCCTCATGGGCAGTGAGGATTTCTGGGACATTATTCCATGTCACAGGGGGCCACACAGGCTGCTGCAGAGTCGGATGATCTGATATCATCACAACACAGCTGCCTCCTCAGCCAGGAGGAACAAATCAGAGGCTTTCAGCATAACCGGAGTACAGGATGGCGGCTGCATTAGCGCTTCTCAGCATCCTTCACAGAGTTAGGTCAAGAGGCAGGCTAAGGCCAGCACCCACTCTTCTCTCTACCTTTGACACCCAGTTTGTGGAAGCATCCGTGCAATGGTGAAATGTGTGAACTGGGACAGTCTGATTTCTGAAGAAAAGCATTTAGCAAGAGCCTAGCCTACTGCCCAAGGTGAAGTCGTGCATAGACTGGTTTGGAGGTGCCAGAACTTTTGAGAGTTCAAGCACACCCCACATGCATACCAATACTTCCTCTGTGAGTGGCTAGAAGTCTGACACAATCTATGCTATTCCTCTTCTTGGTAATATTTTTCTCCTTTATAGTTTTCATCTCTAGTGTCTTCATTCTCCATTTTAAGTCAAAGGAATTGTTAACCCTAGCCAAATAATCTGTGATACATAATAACTCTGGCAAACCAACAAAAGAAGAAACCTACAAAAGACCAGTTTGTGATTTTAGGAGGCTTATTCATGTCCTCATATATTAACAATAAAGGATTATGAGCCTCCTTTTCTGGAAAAACACAAGGCATAGAAAAATGATAAGACATTGTTAATGACCTCAAGTAGCTGATGTTCTCAGCCAATTGTCTGAGGTGGTGAGGGACAGACCAGGAGTAGCTGTGCCCTCCTACTAGGATGAGACCAAAAAAGGCAGGAGATGGACTTGGAGAGAGTCCATTCTACCATGAGATCATACTAAACAGTGTAATCCAGTAGGTTACCCTTTTGATAATACTATTAGCTAACACTTATTTAGTATTTACTGTGTGCCAGAAGCTGTATTATGTGCTTTGTGCATATTACCAAAATTAATTCTCTCAACAGTGTTACGGGATTATCACTAATTTTGTCTTTCCCATTTTATACAAAAGAAACTGAGTCACAGGTGTCTATAATATACTCAAGGTCAGCCAGCTAGTAAGGAACAGAATCAAGTTTCCAGTTCAGATAGTCTGACTCTAATGCATGTAATATCAACTACTCCACTATTCTGCTTTCAAGACAAAGGACCTAACATGAAATACTGATAAATCAGCGTAAGGACTAATTGGAGAGACATGACTTGCAGACATGTATGAGCAAACTCTTTCAGCAATTACCAAGTTCTCGCTAAGAATGTCAAGCCCTAAGAGAGACTGGTAAGAGTGAGACAAAGCACTGGCCCCAGAGGTAATTTGGGCAGGACTCAACAAAACACATACTACCCAGTTAGTAGAACTGAGAGTCAAGATTACTGCTAATCTTGAGAACCAAGTAAAGTTCTGGTTTTCAGAAGGAGAGTACCCCAAAAAGCTACATTTGTAAAAAGTGAGTGTTGCTGAGTCAAGACTTGCGCTAGATAAAGTACCTTCTTTTCCTTAATCTACTGCCTCCTTCCTGTAACCAAGATGAGTGCAAAATCCTGGAGAACACCAAAGTCTTGTTACTCCTGGTCTGGTTCTCCGACCACCTGCATGAAGAAACTTGAGCTGTTTGCCCAAATACATATTCCTAGGCCTCTATTGAATAGAGGATGGGGATTTCAGGAAATTTTGTTTTACAATAAATCCTCCAGAAATTGCATGTGAACACTAAAATTTGAGAACCATGGAATTCAACTTTCAGGGGGAACTCAAAAGACATTGGCAATGAAGGGAGATGGCTACAAAGGCAGGAAACAGGGAGGATGTAGCTTCATTTGTGACTAGGAAGGCAGGAATGGATAACTCACAGGGTGATAATGTTGCCACTGTCAAATGTATTCTTAAAAGGAATTCAAATATTATTATCATTTATTATTTTTTCCTTTGGAAGTGGTTGTAGTTTTTAAAAATAATTTAAAAGCAAATCATTTTTACAGTTTTTAATAAATTATGACACTTTATTCTTGGGTTTCATTTCTAAGAAGCATAAGAACATGGTTACATTTCTTGGCATGAATTTAAGAAAATAAATTTTTCCTTAAGAAATTTAAAGGAGCTCTACATGAGAATCTGTCTAAATCTTCAAAGGTAAAGTCCAAATATTTACTTTCTAATGTGTGAATTAGAATAGCCATCTCTGTATTTTAAAACCACCTATTTTTGACCTTAATTGGGATTCCTCTGAAACTAATAATGGTATATCTAATAAACTCTCATAATTTTATCTTAATACTATGTCCCTTTATTTAAAGCCCATTATAATAAAGAGAAAAGAAGAGCTAAACAAAACAAAACAAAACAAAAAAATCCAAGGGCTTCCCTGGTGGCGCAGTGGTTGAGAATCCGCCTGCCAATGCAGGAAACACAGGTTCGTGCCCCGGTCTGGGAAGATCCCACATGCCGCAGAGCAGCTGGGCCCGTGAGCCATGGCCGCTGAGCCTGCGCGTCCGGAGCCTGTGCTCCGCAACGGGAGAGGCCACAACAGTGAGAGGCCCGCGTACCACAAAAAAATAAATAAATAAATAAAAATCCAAGAACAATTTCCTTTTATTCATTCACTTTTTACTAAGAAAGTTTGTGCTAAGAAGGTTGTTTACCTAAAAAAAAAGTTTTCAATGAGATTTTTAAGAAATTGATTCTATCACAAAGCAAGTAATTATTACAAGCATTTAACAACAGCTTCAATGATGTCTCTGCTTCATTGTAAACTCCTGAAGGATAAGTTAGTTTGTTGTAGTTAGAGACAGGCATTGCAAAACATGATCCTTAATTTGTGTTTCCCCCAGCATCCCCCCAAATATGTCTTTCCTCTAAAACTTTACTCATTGCTCTGAAGCATTTTGTTGACTGAAAACATTCTCTACATAAACTTCATGGAGTAAGTGTTGAATTTCTGCAGTGAATGCATTTTTCATGATTAAAAGTCACAGCACAGCAAACACAGTGCTAGGAGAGCAGTCATTCTTAGTTATGAGTTCCTAAGTCATAAATAGTTTTAAACTCTGATTCACTTTACAAAACATAGATTTAGCAACAAAATTGTGGCACTATGAATTTTGAAGTATTTACCTTGTATTGTATTTTTATGCAAATTTTGTATATGAGTAAGACATTCCAGATTCACATGGATAGGCCAGAGTGTCATAGGAAAGAGATGGCATGCTCAACTTACGGTAATTCCAGAAGGATCTAACACAAAGGAGTGGGCTGGTATAGAGGAAGCACAAGTAGTGCAGGAAACTGGAGTTGGCATTAGAGGAGTTGTTACCACCCCTAGGCCTGAAGGACAAGGAAAGGACGAAGTTACCAAGATGCTGAAGGACAGTGTTCTATTAAACAGACCACCTTAAGAAAAGCAGTGGTCTTCTGTTGAGGGACACAGACGTCCCAAGGAGACCTTACACGGAAGGAGCCAGGTAATAAATACCCTCTCCCTCTCCCTTCTCTTTCCTTCCCATCTCCTCCTGAGGCTTCTATCCATTAAATCCAACAGAAGTCAGAGGGCATGGGAGCATGGTACATTACATATCATCCTTGCAGAACTGAGAGAAAGATTCAGAAGTTGAAGAGAGTTTCTGGAGGTAAATGAAAGAATTTTGGCATAACCTTCAACACAGTGGCCTTGCAATAAGAGTCTGACACACTGGTTTCAATATCTGTTCTGGCACTTAGCACATGGGTTACTTTAGGCAAGTTACCTGGGCTCACTCAGCCCTAATTCCCTTCTTTGTAGTATGAAGACTGTAATCACTCCCTTGCAAGGATTAAATGAGAATACATGCATATCACCAAGTCCAGTGTCTGGAGCTAAGGAAGAACTCAAGGATTAGTTCCTTTTTCCTAAGTTCCATTCCAAGCAACAACTGGTTTTCCATAACTATTCTTACTTTCCTCCTGGTTCCTACTTTGACAGATATCAGATATACACCAAAGGAATGTCTTAACCAGACATTAATGAAAGAAATTGAAGACACAAATAAATGGAAAGATTGACAAGTCCATAAATGGGAAGAATTAATATTGTTAAAATGTCCATACTACCCAAAGCAAACTACAGAATCAAGGCAATCCCCATCAAAATTCCAATAGTATTTTTTCACAGAAATAGGACAAATAATCCTAAAATTTGTATGGCCCAACAAAAGGTGCTGAATAGCCAAAGTAATCTTGAGAAAGAAGAACAGAGCTGGAGGCACCATGCTCCCTGATTTCAAACTATATTACAAAGCTATAGGAATCAATGGAATAGAATAGAAAACCTAATAATAAACCCATCATTTACAACTAAGGATCCAAGACTATACAATGGGGAAAGGGTTATGTCTTCAATAAATGGTGTTGGGAAAACTGGACAGCCACCTGAAAAATAATAAAACTCAACCACCATCTTGCACAATTCACAAAAATCAACTCCAAATTGATTAAAGACTTGAAAGTAAGACCTGAAACCATAAAACTTCTAGAAGAAAACATAGGCAGTAAGCTCCTTCGCATAGGCTTTGGTGATGATTTTTTTTGAATTAGGCACCAAAAGCAAAAGCAACTAAAGCAAAAGTAAATAAGTGGGGCTATATCAAACTAAAAATCTTCTGTACAACAAAAGAAACCATCCATAGAATGAAAAGGCAACCTACTGAATGGGAGAAAATATTTGTAAATCATAAATCTGATAAGGAGCTAATATCCAAAATACATAAAGAACTCATATAATTCAATAGCAAAAAAAAAAAAAAAATCCAACTAAAAAATGGACAGAAGATCTGAATAAACATTTTTCCAAAGAAGACATATGGGTGGTCAATAGATACATTAAAAAATGCTCAACAGTATTAACCATCAGGGAAATGCAAAGCAAAACCACAATGAGATATCATCTCACACCTGTTAGAATGGCTATTATCAAAAAGATAAGAAGTGACAAGTGTTGACAACAATGTGAAGAAAAAAGAACACTTGTGTACTGTTAGTAGGAATAGAAATTGGTGCAGCCACTATGGAAAACAATATGGAGCTTCTTCAAAAAAATAAAAATAGAACTACTGTATAATCCAGAAATTTCAAACTGGGTATTTATCTGAAGAAGATGAAAACACTAACTCAAAAATATGTATGCATCCCTATGTTCATTGCAGCATTAATTACAATAGCCAAGATATGAAAACAATCTAAATGTTCATCAATGGATGAATGGATAAAGAATTTGTGATATATACATAAATAATTTCAGCCATTAAAAAAGAATGAATCCTTCCCATTTACAACATCATTGTTGAATTTCAAGGGTATTATGCTAGTGAAATAAGTCAGACAGAGAAAGACAAATATTGTTTTATCTCTCTTATATGTGGAATCCAAAAACAAATAAACAAAAACCCAAGCTAATAGATAGAGAGAACAGATTGATCATGCCAGAAGTAAGTGGTGGGGTGTGGGAGAAATTGCTGAAATGGGTCAAAAGGTTAAAAATAAAAAACAAAAATAATTAAACACAGCACTTTAACTCCTTTAGATTAACACAAAACTAAATGAGTAAATCAGCAGTGGGACAGTAGTTTTTTGATGATATATTTCATAGAAATTCATCAAGTCAGACACAAGTTGATAAATCTTGATTCTTTTAAAATACATATTTTCTATAGTAATTGATATGGCTTGTTTCTTAAAAATTTATCTTAGTTCTCAACTGATATTTATAGATTGTTACAGTGGAAGTCCCTTTCTTTCAGTGATAGATCATTATAGAGACCAACCTCTCTCAGCAGTGATCCATTAATTTGGATCTCTCTAAGCTATACCTTGACTGTTTTAATATCTTGGCTAAATTTACAATGTGAGGCTAAGTCACACCATTTTAAGAAGTTATTGAATATAGACAACTTTTAACTGATAAAATGATAAGGCATTAAGAGAATAATTTGATAGATAAAACTGGGAAAAAGTAAATTTCCCTTAGCATTAACCCTCTTAGTATTTACCAATAACTCTCTTACTTGAACCCCCCCAAATTCCTATTGCTTATAAGAAGAACTGATTTACTTACTTCAGTCTATTCATAATAGCTATAGCTCACATTTCTTAAGCACTTTAACATTAAAAATGCAGTCTTTTAAAATATATTATCTCTGGTAATCTTCAGAACAGAAAAAGTAGGTAAATATACATTTGTTCCTCTTTGGAGGAAACTGGGGCTCACCCAGGTTATAGTACTACTTAGTAATAAAACCAGGGCTTATTCAGCAAGCATAAAGTAAGCAATATCATTTTAACTTTCACCCAAATTTTGTTTAAAAATTTGTTATGAGCAATTTTTATTGTGCAAGGCACAGAACCTAAACAGTATGGTGAACAAAGTCATCACCATCTCTTCTCCCCTCAGGTAACATGTTCCCAGCCCTTTGCTAGTCCCAGGTGACAGCTAAGAGTAAAAGTTCTCTCAGCCTAAACAACAACCAAATTCTACTTGAATATGGATTCTTGTGTACTCATTCAATATTTATATCTGATTGAATTTCCTAATGACCCAAATGTATACACTTTTCTTGGTTTGTAACACTGGTATACATTGGGATATCTAACTGGTCTTCATGTTAAGGTAGCACAATCAACTTCACTCTTTTAACTAACTACAAATTGAGACATTAGAAGTCTGAAAACAATCACAACTACTTGTAGATTTAATTCACTCATGGATAGATATTTCTTTTTCCACCATCTTCTTGCCTTCTTCCATTTTTCTATTCTTCCTTTCTTCAATATTTTCTTCTGAAAATATTTGTAGAGCAGTGCCTATACTTGTATAGGTTGAAAAATCAAACCTCTGTTGAAAATCAGAATTTCCATCTATGAGAAATTTCTAGTTTAAAGGCAAACATTCAATCAAATCAACAGCAGCCATAAAATATAATTTTTTGATATGTTTAAGTGCAGCATACTATGGTAGCATAAATATGGTAATGTTCTGCAGAACATTATCTTTAAGAATACTTAAAAATTGAGTAGGAGTGTTTCAGGGAGAGAAGGGTGTTCCTTCAGACGGGGCAGAAAAGACAAAGAGCTCTCTGAGCAAAATACTAAACAGCCTCATATGCTATGCTGGGAAAACAATGGCAACAAAATGTAAAGTTCCAGGTCCTTTTATAACACTAATATTAGTTAACTAGTATTAGATTTACTAATGCAGATACCGAATTGTGAGGTGCTCAGGGAAACATACATGATGCATTAGGACTATGTCTTTGAAAGATATTTTAAGTTTATTTTAGATATACAAAAGAGTTATATTCAAAATTGGAACATCTGTTGTGGCCTGGTACCTCCATCAGAACAGATGTGTAACTAATCAAAATAGTTTCCAGCAGTAAGTACTTGCTGAAAATTAATACTGTCTGTGCAGGAAGAAAAACTGTTGCTGAGGACTTGAGGTTGCCTTCCCATTCTCCTGCCAGAACAGTCCTAATTGTTGTAAGAAAATAAGAGGAAATGGAAAAAAGCAAAATCTTGTTTTGGTGTCTATGTCTTCATCAATCTTCCAACTGATTGATCACACAGGCTTCACTACAAGAGGCCCTTTCCTGAAGCAGCAATTTTCAAATATGTCTCTATTAGTTCATGAATCCTTGTTAAAGTCCTCACTCATTAGTCCCTCATGAAAAGTCTCCCATAATCACGTCCAATTAGATTATCTGAACTTACCCACCATGTGCTTCCATTAGCTGAGCTTGCTGGTCAGATCAAACATCATATTGTTTCATATTCCTTTGAGAAAATTTGGCTTAGCAGAAAGAATATGAGCTTTGGTTCAGTGCAGCTTAGTGTGAATCTTATTTCTAACTCTGTGACCTTGGGCTAGTTCACTAACTTCACTGAATCTATTTCTTCAATTGAAAAATAAGATGAATAATATCTACTTTGCAGAGCTGTTGCAAGCATTAGGTATTGTTTTATGAAATGTCAAGCAATGTGACTCACACATAATAGCTTCTCAACAAATGGTGGCTGTTATTGTAATTTCTTTCTCCAGGTTCCTATTTGGCAGCTCCTGAGCATCTCTGTACTCCCCAAAGTGTTGTCCCAATTCCTGTTCTATGTTCAGTTGATGTCAATTAGTTCCTTCTAAATTGTTACCTGGTGGGGAATCAAAGGCTGTGATTCTCCTCTTCCATTAGTACACTTAATAACCTTGAACAAGTCACCTACATTTTCTAGTTTTCATTTTGCAAAGCTATAAAGTGAGGGGTTTGATTAGATGATTTCTAATGCTGTTTCCATCCCTATGATTATGGATTCCATGGTATTAATTGTCCAAGAGAGCACCCCTTGTCCATGCCTTGTGATTTCCGTGAGCTCTATAACAATTTCCTATACTTCACTGTATCCCAAGAGTCCCCTAGGTATCTAGTCCTGATTAATTGATAACTTTGATGACAGTTATGGTAACCAGTGAATCAAACCATTGACTTTCCCTGAGGTCATGTTGATAACAGACAAGTAATGGAAATGGCCACATATACATGACCTTAGGATTTGATTTTGATTTTTCCACATTGATCCAAAAGTACTGTCAAAGCCATAGTTAGGATATGTAGATGTCACCAAGACAATAAAGGGAAGAAAGATGGTGTTTTCTTGATGAAATTTCAGATCCTTTCCTTTTTACCTCAATGTTTCATACACAGACAAGAAAAGGTCCAGAGTGCTGCCAGATACATGGGTTGTAGCATTTGGTTACCTAGATGGGATCTAATAATGAGACCGTTTTGGTAAAGAACCCCACATAAGTAGCTGTTTAACAACTGGCATCAGAAATAAGATATTCATGAAATAGAAACAATTGTCTGTCAGCTGGACTGGGGAGAAAAAAATAAAAGATAGTTATCTCCAATGTCAAGATTGTTGACAATCAAGGAATAGGCTACACAATCTGAAATGAAGGCAATGGTCTGAATAGAGCCATTCCTACTATTAATCTTCTTCATTTGCCAAGTGGGACACTCCTGAATTCCCAGACTCTAGGTTATTCTTAACTGCTCAGAGCCTGTACAGCATGAACCAATTTGTTCCATAGAACTCAATAGGTCAATCACCTACAGTCAGCATCATCTTTTGTGCCCAAACTCACAAAAAACGACATAATCTTCTGTCCACTTTAAATATACTAATTGTTTCTAGCATAATTTTACTTTTAATTTTTTTAAATTTAATTTGAAGTTTTACTTTAATTTTGGTTTTAAAGATTTGCTTTTAAGGGCTTCCCTGATGGCGCAGTGGTTGAGAATCTGCCTGCTAATGCAGGAGACACGGGTTCGTGCCCTGGTCCGGGAAGATCCCACGTGCCGCGGAGCGGCTGAGACCGTGAGCCATGGCCGCTGGGCCTGCGTGTCCGGAGCCTGTGCTCCGCAATGGGAGAGACCACAACAGTGAGAGGCCTGCGTACCGCGCAAAAAAAAAAAAAATAAAAATAAAAAAAAATAATAATAATTTGCTTTTAAGTGGGAATCAGAAGCCTATTTAGAGATAATGCATTACATATATGTGAATTTTGGGGAAAAGTTTACTTCTATCAACATCTCTTCATCATCTTGAGATTCCAGATGAATGAATGATACACAATTCAATAAATAAATATTCTTTTAATATTTAAATATTTATGTATTTATATTTGAAATATAAAAATTTGAATAAATATTTTTGACTGAAGGAAGGAATGAGCTAGAGAATGAGCTAAGTTCTGGTTGTACAGTGGAGAATGAAACCAGCAAAGTTCCATCTTTCATAATTGTTTTACTGTAGTAGGAAAACAGAAAATAAAGAAGCATATAAAATAAACAATTACAAGAGAGTTACTATGAAGCAAACTTCATATCAAATAGGATGTTAAAGAGTAGACTAATTCTTTGGCATTGTCGAACAATGTTTTGGATAGGCTGTCCAGGAAGCCCTCATTGATAAGGTGACATTTACATTAAGGTCTGAAAAATGGCTACTCTTGTAGCAGCCTGAGGAAGAGAGCATTACTGACTCCTTTGGGAGTACTTTGTGCCAAGAGAGAGGAATACCAGAAGGTATAAGTCTAGATCCCTGATCTCCGAAATTTTACCATATAAGTAGGGAGGTGGAGATTGTACAAAACAATAAATATCAACCCTGGGAAGGTTATGGATTTTTCCATCAAAACGGATGTGAGAGGTGAGCAGAGTGAGACTGGAGTGCCCTGAGGCAGAGCAGCAACAATGGCCTGAAGGAAATTCTGAATCTCACTAAGAGAGGGAATCAACTCTCAGAAGATGATTTTTTTTTTTTTTTTTTTTCAGTACACGGGCCTCTCACTGTTGTGGCCTCTCCTGTTGCGGAGCACAGGCTCCAGACGTGCAGGCTCAGTGGCCATGGCTCACGGACCCAGCTGCTCCGTGGCATGTGGGATCTTCCCAGACCGGGGCACGAACCCATGTCCCCTGCATCAGCAGGCAGACTCTCAACCACTGCGCCACCAGGGAAGCCCAGAAGATGATTTTTAATTAAAGTTCTGATTATGGGTTAGAATAGGATATATGTATTATCTCCACCTATAACATCCCTCCTCTATTCAAACTTTAGATCCAGGAAAGTGTTGTTTGTTTGTTTGTTTAATTGCTTTGTTTATAAATTCAGTCTCCAGTGGAGAGCCCTATTCACAGCCGGCAATCAGCATATGTTCTCATTTGCTAACCTGAATAGCTTAAAGCAAAGATACAGCGTCCAACTACCCTTGTTCATTGCAATTAATAACATAAGCTATGTTAATGTCAAAATATTAAAGAGGTAAGTTCAACCCAGGCCAGGATTCCAAGGGCTTCCCAAGCTGTCTCATAGAGTCTTGCCTTGGAATGGCTGGGGGGAGCAAATAACCAGAGATGAATCAATGGGTCAGTGCAACTCAGTAATTTTACTTTATTGAAACACTACATATATGTACATATATGAAGGATAATATTCAAAAGACCTCTATTAGTATGGTCACAGCATTTTTTGAGTTCTTTTTGTACTTTTTGAGTTCTCTCATTCTAGAGAACTCAAAAAGTACAGAAACAAAATACAGATTGGATGAAAATGTATCAGCAGCTTTGTTTGAAGAGATATTCTAGCTATGCTAACCCTTTCCCTTTAGAAGTTGAGACCAAAAATAAGAAGGATATTGTTTTTTTGTGCTAACAGCTCTGCACAGGGGCTGGCCAAGTCTGTGCTTCAAGGTCCCTGAACTCACAGGTGGTCAGAGATTGTTTCACTGTTTAAAGTGGACCCTATGAGCAATTGTTTGATGTAAAACATTCTGGGTTTAGAAAAACTAAAATAAAATAAGTGCAGTTAGAATGTAGCCACATTGGAACTGCTCCTAATTCTGCACAGTGGTCCATATGATTTAGGACCACAGAAGGGTGATTGATGCGTGGTCAAGTTTCACTTCATTATGTTGACAATGAATGGCTAAACTATCACATAACATCCACAAATCTCATAAAGTTCCTCTTTGTTTCTCATGAATCTCCTTTTGTTTTATTTTGGATACTATATCTGGGTACAATGCAAAGGAAGATTCCTTTTATTAGATAAATAAACAATTATTTCCATTTTATTGAGTACTCTTGATTACAGTACCTAGAATTAGTTGAACAACACCATAAATTGCTTGTATGTCTAGACACCTGTCTAGTGATTTGATGAACATTAGAATGATCTTTCTGACCATCTTCCCTAACTCATAGCACTTTCCATTGTTTATTTCAATTCTGGTATCTCAGTCTCTACCCATTTCTTTAGATATAATCATCTCATTGAGATCTAAGATTCTGAGTACTGTTATCTAGTCAATTTTTTCAGCTTATTAGTTAATAAGATCTCCCCATACTGTACAGTGTAGCTGAGGGTCAGAACTGAAGGGCTGGAACATTGGATCTGGGGTGAATATGAAGTCACTGGGTTCGTCTGCAGCCCTAAGAAAGCATGTCTGTCCGGAGCAGTGTTCCAAAGAAAGGAAAACAGTTGGGAACCTGGAGTTTGGATGGGGTAAAGGGTATGGTGAGGGAATAGGGAGGTGAGAGAAGGCAAATACTAATCATCTCAAAATGTGAATAAGGTTGAACAACTCCATCAGTCCAAGATTCCAACCTCTCACCAAAAATCCCAACTGGAATGAATTTGAGGCTCTCTTTTCATTTTCCCCAAAGTTCCTGGGGTCTCTAGCCCTTTCCTCCCTTGCCCTCAGTTTGTGTCTCTGTCTTTCCCTATTTCAATGTCCAGGTAGTGCTCAATAAATAAGAAAGGTATTTCAAAATAAATGTGAGATCATTCAAAACTTAAAACCTCTATGAAGATAATATTCTGAATGATAATCTTGCCTTGCAATGTGCAACAATCTATGTGGGTTAGAATAAAATATGCAAATTTATGCAATCACTATTTGAGTGTACACATATATAGAATAAGCGTTTACACCTGCAAGTAAGCACTCAGGAAGTATTGGGAGAGTACGTGCATTTTGCCCTTCTACAGATTTTTCTACCCAAATTTTGAAATAAGTCAGTTCTGCAACCCTGTGTCGCAAGAAAGGCCACATGCAAATATTCTTTTGTGCTCCTGAACTTTTCCAGAAATGGGCAGTTTGCTTAACCACCTGAGAAGGAAGCATGAACAAGATGCAGACACACAGTAGCAAGAACCCAGGAACACCATCACAGGATGCTGGAATTCAGACTCCAAATATGCAAAGGAAAGCAATGTGAGTCCATCCAGCTGGGCTGACAACAAGGTTACCGAAATTCCCTTTACATGTTGGTTTTGCTGAGGTCAGGTGATTACCTCACTAGGCCCTGCTTTTGAAATTGCAGCCATCAGCAAAATGTGGGGTGGCTATAAGCTCATCAGCTGGAGAGCTGAGGAAACCAGTTTCAGAAAGCTGTCAGTTTAGAGATGTTTTCAACATCTCAGAGGTATGATGTCCAGATAGCAGATTGCATAACAACTAGTGCAGCAAATTGATTGATTTTCTCCCCCCAGAGGAAAATGTTTGACACAAGGAGGTGACCCAGTGCTTGAGCAGACTTTCTCCATGAGGGTCCTGCTGGACTTACCACACTTGAGTGCCAAGCAGAAGGCAATCTCATTTTTAACTGGAAATCAAAGACTCATCCCAAAATATAAGAATGTATTTCCCAACAAATACTCCTTTAAAGAAACCAATCATCTAGTATCCTTCAGAATATATATTATACACATAAGTATATATGTATAATATATATGTATATATGTAGATATACTTATATGTATACTATATATTCTATAAAGTCTTAAAATAAAGCACCTGTTAATGTATTTTGCAATGCATGCTTAGCTTAAAAATCTATTTTTTTCATTTTCTCTTAATTTTCTAATTTCACCTTATTTTGCCTTTTCCAGATGAGAACTTAATAATGTCAAACCTCAAATAATGACATTTTAAATTCCTTTTAAAGCTATTTTTCTTTGTGTAGTGTTTTATACAAGTTATGGTACAGCAGAGTTGATAGAATTCTAAGAAATGAATTAATCAAATTAATCAAACTACCAGATGCTTAAATATAAAATACTATAAATTGGATATTATTTTTGACAGTCACCAAAATAGAGCATAATGGACAAATGAAAAATATCTTAGTTATTTTTCTTCCCTACCTTGTTTTCCTCTTTTTGAGTGTTTAGTGTGTAACTTTGGATGTAGTTGGGCCACAAATAAATTATTGTATTCAGTTATGGAAACAGTCTCTTTCAGACAGAGAGACTACATGGAGATAAAATGCCAGCTGTATGTCTCTTGGTTGATTTGATGAAAGCTGAATCAGCAATGTTCTTCAAAGACACTTAGAATCATGTATTTTACAGCTGTAAGTAACTTCAAGAATTCTAGTTCAATGTGTTGCTTTCAGGAAGTTAAAATAATATTTTTCCATTTTATTGTCCTTGAGGTTCAGAAAGGTTAGATAAGCTCCTGGAGGTCATAAAATTATGCTGGAGAAATCTAGAATCCAGGCTTCTGCTTCATAATACAGTGCCTTTCTGGTTTTCCAATATAACAGACGGTCTTCATCTATGTTACCATCCTCTTCATCTCTGTGCATGGCAATCATTGTTAATCAGAGCTGACCTGCTTTCCTGCTGAGCATGGAAGCAGCCTCAGAAAACATTGCATCTCTTAAAAATAATCAAGCAATCCACTTGGCAGATGAGACGAAACCTATTTCCTGTCTCTGTGTTGGACTACTTCCCTTAAAAGACAGCCTTGAGGGGCACACATTCAAGCCTATGACAGGAAATAGCTTCTAACTGAGTCAAAAAGGTCAATTAAGCTCATTAATTATAACAAATATACCACAGTAAATGCAAGATGTTAATAACAAAAGGAAACTGTTTATATGGGCAAGAATGGGAAAGGGGCATATAGGAGCTCTGTACTTTCTGTTCAGTATTTCTGCAAACCTAAAACTGCTCTAAAAATAGTCTGTTGTGTTTTGTTTTGTTTTGTTTTGTTTGGCCATGCCACGCAACTTGTGGGATCTTAGTTCCCTGACCAGGGATCACACCTGGTTCCCTGCTGTGGAAGCACAAAGTCCTAACCACTGGATCGACAGGGAATTCCAAAAATCTATTTTTTTAAGTCAGTAGATCTGCTGACCTATTCCTATTGTTGATCTATATAGTTTATCACATGTACATTTGCACATGGCCATTACTAGGGACCATACAGGCAACTGTGATGGACAGGTCAGCCATAACTCTCACTATCTGAGGAGTGTATTTTGAGGGTGGGTTTGGAACAAGAAAACTAAATATATATCCTTCAAGTTAAACTGTCTTTGACGTGTATCCGTGGTACAAGAATTTTTTTTCTGGATAATAAAATATTTACCAAAGTGTAATAGTTATTGTCAAAACTTTTTTTTCTTTTTGCAGTTTTCCTAAAATTAACAGGCTTAAACTGTGGATTATGGAAGGCAATATACTTCAAGTGTGTGCCCTATGATTCAAGGGTAAATAGGTCTCACAGGAAAAGTTTAAGAAAGTGATGTTGGTTAGCTTGGCAAAGAGGAGACTAAAGGGTACACTGAGAATTGTGTCTGAAATATGATGATCTATTAAGTTCAGGACAGGAACCAGACGTTCTTCATTTCCAGTGAGGAAAGAATAGGAAATTGATGCAATAGAAGATTTGGGATTGGTTATAATAGGCCTTCGCTAATTAACCCCACTCATTTTTCAAACATACTTGATCCTTCTTTCACCAGAGACTTGGGAATTACCATATAGCATTCAATTCTACATATATTAATATTACTACTTTGTAATTCTTCCCAAGACATTTCAGTTTTTAATCTATCAAGAAGTATACTGAGTATTTGCCAATGAGCTAAACTTATAGTATTTATTCCCAACTCTTCAGTATGCAACTCAATGGCATAAACTATTTCCCTAAGAAACAGGTTAATAAATGCTTATGGTCCATTTGGCATCCTGAAATGTTTGAGTGTGAAAAGAAATATCTAAACTTTCTCAAGCCCTCCATGGTGAGAGAAAAAAAATAAATCATTACAAACATCCCTCTTAATTACACCTCCGTACTCATCACATATATGCCCCACAGAGATCTCTTCCTCATTTCTGGTGTCCTGAAATACTACCACATATATCAGCCATGCACATATTCCACCTCAAGTCATAGTCTTTCCCCAGAGCTGAAGAGAAACCTTGAATAACATGTCACATTTTTGTGCCTCCTCTTCATGAGTTAAACATTAAGAGAAGAAATGTAGAAACTCTGAGGTGTAAATATCTCAGTTTGAGGCAGAGACTGAGTAGGAAATGGAGGTTTTCTGAAAATATAATTCATCTTTGTAAACAAATGAAGCATCATTGGTTGCATTGTTAGGACTAGAGTGAGGAAGTGAGGCCTTCAAAACTAAGGGGCTCCAGAGATACACAGGAATTAAGACCTATGGCAGAAGCCCATCTCAATACAACCAGCAAGAAAAAAAGAAAAGTGGGCATGATTAAAAGAGCTTTAGAAATTAGGATAAGCTTGTCCTTCTATGTATTTATTTTTGTTTTTCCAAGTCTGTCCTCCTATAACTAATAAATCTATAATGTGAAAATTTTTTGTGTACTGGACTTCAGAAGCCACAAGAAAACAGAACCTAAGGAAAATATGTCTGCAGCCAACATTAGGCCTAGCTCTAAGATTGAGGAGTGAGTTATAATTTAAGTGTAGATAAAATACTATACAACAATAAGAAGTGGGAGAATCTTGGAAGACTCCTTGCAAGAAGTGACATTTTTTCAAATGTAAAGAAATTTAGCAAACAGATGTAGGAGTGAAAAATTTTAGGAAAATTCTAGAGAGTACTTTACCCATTCCTTAAATATCAGTTAAGGTTTTGTGTAGTAGGATATCAGGCTCAAGTGCTAGCTTTTTAAAATTTCAACTTCACAATTTGCCCTCTAGCCTTGACAGAAAATCTCTGGGAAATTAAGAGTAAAGAACTGATGCAAATGGTAGTGGATACTTTGTAAAGAAGACAAATTGAAGAATAACACTGTTAAAGAAGACAAATTGAAGAATAACACTATCTGTGGTATTGCTTGAGAATAGTCCAGTCTGAAAGCCAGGAAGGATCTTAGATAGATGCATTTTTTTAAGATTCCAGAGTTGGAAATTTATTTGTCCTATCATAATGCCTTACCCATAGTCAACATGTGATGGCACAGGCATGAATGTCTCATATGGATAGGCACACCATCAAACAATCTCCAGGAACCAGTGGCAGATGCTGTCAAATAACTTAATCACTCTTAAAACAAATCTGTTTTTTTCCACTGAAATGTCTAATTGAAAACTAGTTGATTTCTTTGCTACTTTGCTCTTTCTCTTTATCATTTCAGAACATTATAGAGAATATTTAACACTGTTAAGTATATGGAATTAAGCATTGAGTACTTTTTTAATCTGATTCTTATCCAGAAAACTTACACACACACTCACACACACACATGCACACACTCACTTACATACACACAAGCATTATGCATTCAAAGTCACAATGAAAAACTGAATAACTTTTCCTTTATTTCTGGTCTGAAGACCATCTTCTCCCAAAATACTGTAGAAATTGTGCACAACGTATTTATCACTCTCTAGACATGAGCAGAGATTTTAGAAACTAAATCTTGTTCTAAGCATCCACCTTGGTCAAAGCAGTTGATTTAGACTCCATCTACCTCTCTCCTGAAAGAATTAATACATAATAATTAAATCAAGTTTATATTTATTTTACCTATATATCAATAGATTGACAATTGACAGATTAACTTTCTTTCTTGTCCTCAGCTGCAATCAAGGTCTTCTTTTTTTATTACTGATTTTAGGATGTGAGTCAATAGCTGAGTTCATGTGCATTCCAGGCTCCCCTTCCAGCTTCCCCAGGGTCCTTGAACAGGATCTTTTTAGCACCTGAATAGTTTGGCACACACTAAGGCAATTAGCTTCCTTTCACACCTAAATTTATCTCCACCCCATGCAAACTTGCAGCTGTTCTCCTGCATTTGTTACGCAAATGATCTCCCTGGTAAATACTGAATCATGAGGCTGAGGCAATATAACCTTATTGACCTCCTAGAGACCTGTTCCTATCTCCTTAAAATATTATCTCCACTACCTTTACTTGGGGAGTTATTTTCCACATTTAGCATTGGGCACCTTGAGTATTTTCAATTATGCCTTTTAACGTAATAATAGTGAAAAATAAACCCCTTTGAGCTGTTTACTTCTAAGTTTAGGTTTTTCAATTGTTTTTAAACTGGTTTTTAACTGTTGATTAGCAAGTATTTATTTAATCAAAGTACTTGATTATTTAATAGTTAATGCATCAAATACTATGTACAAAATACTTTATCTTTGACTCTGGGGAATAAAACGTAATTGAAACCTTATTTTTACCTGTTAAATACATGGGTATACACACACTATGACTATGTGCAATATAAGTAGAACAGTGGTTTTTATTGTGATATTTGAGAAGTACTATAGAATCCTTAAATGGATCCGAGAAGTTCCAGACTAAATAATATTTTTGAGGACTGAGTCATCAAGACTGGTCAAAGAATAAACTGAAGTGGAAAGGTCTGGATCAGACTTTGAAATATGAAGGTATTTGCCCATTCATTTGAGGTTCAAATCCAGCATACTTTAGTCAGGTACTTTCATATCATGAGTTATATATAGAGAAGTGGGACCTTCTAAGTGGAAGGTTGGTTTGCATGGAGTCATTTAGGTGGAACTCTAGACTAGAAGTAGATAGGATAGCAAGCAACACCTAATACTCAGTACAAGGAAGGCTTTTCTGTGGTGAATATTCAAGGGTGAGAATGTACAGGGTTAGAATATTTTTAAGTATAATAATGCACATGGAAAACCAAAATAGAAAACCTTGATTATCCAAGAAAGGCATGAGGGACCCTGAATGCCTGAGGAGGAAACCACAGTGTACAGGATTATTAAACTACAGAATCAGTGATTGAATGCTACTCTTCCTGAGAAGTCGTTGCTTAATCTCTGGCAAAAGTTTTAAACTCTGTTCCTTGAAGGCCTTGAAGACCATTGGCTTAGTATGTCACAGTGTGTCAGGGTTTATAAATAGATCCTTCTTATTTAATTTTCTATAATAAGTGAAGAGAGTTAATCATGGTCAATTAACAAAGGATATAAGTGCCAGTCTTGTTGATAGCTAGAGTTGTAAGGCAAGGGAAGATTTGGAGGTCTGTAGATATTAAACCTAAAAATCTGTTCAAAGAGGGTAGCTGGTAATATAAGCTAGACAAGTAGTTGAAGATAAGCTGAAACCTGAAACTTGAGAAGGATTCAGAAGTTGTGAACATTATGATCAAAACTCTGCAAAAGTGAGTCATTAATTTTTAGTACTTTAAAGAATTTTATAATAATTTAGATGTGTGGTAATGACTATAACATAAAATAAGACATTTCTATCCCTTTTAAACATTTGCTTTATGTGAATCATTATATATTAACATAAAGTCAAAGTAACTAATTTACTGTAGTGGTTTATAGACAATTGCACTGTATATATTCTCAGGAAAGTGTTATTATTAAATTGTGTCAACCTTTTTATCTCCTATTCCTTCCTTATCTTCTTTTTCCTTGTTTCCTCCCTTCCCTCCCTTTCTTTCATCTTTTCTCTTTTTTTTCTTCTTTCCCTCCTACCTTCTTTATTCTTTCTTTTTTCTCTTATTTTTCCCTTGCATGAAATATAAATAACTCTCTTTATTCTCTTGTTTTAAGGAAACACCTATCTGAAAATAAGGCCAATATGCATTGTTGGGATTTAAAGTTTCATTAAGAATTGTAATAAAAACATAACTCCTTACAATGATAAAATTACATCAACATTTCTATATCATACTTAGATCCTACATTTCCAGTTTGTACTGAGCAACTTCCTGAAGAGTGTAGGAGAGGAGAATAAAACTCTAAGTCAGCAGAATTTAGCCTTAAATGTGATCTAGTGTCATATCTTCTTACATTGAGATATCATTAGGTTAAAGCTTACAAAATGTCTTTACCATCATCTTTATGGCTCTGAGTTATGGTCCCTTTATGAAGCTTAGTGGGAAAATATCTTCATCATACCCAATATTCTTAATTTCTTATCTGAAAAGAGGACATATTAATTTCATACATTGTGTAAACATTGTGTAAAAACAGCTTAAAATAACGCACATTTATTATGTCACAGTCTTTGTGGGTCAAAAGTCTAAGCATAGCTTAACTGGGTCCTTTGCTTTGATTTCACAAAGTTGCAATCAAGGTATCATTTGGCCAGGTTACATTATCATCTGGCAGCTCAACTGGGGAAAATCTACTTCCAAGCTTACTCAGTTATTGGCAGAGTTCATTTTTTTGTGTTTGTATAAAATGAGAGACACAGCTTCTTACTAGCTGTCACCTGGAGGCCATCCTCAACTCTACAGCTCCCTGCCTTGTGACCTTCTCCATAGACAGTTTACAATATAGCAGCTTGCTTCTTTAGTAGGAGAATAAGAGTATGTCCACTAGCCAGAAAGAGTATATATAACCTAATATAACCATGGGAATTATATCCCACTACCTTTGCAGACTCTACTAGTTAGAAGAAAGTCAAAGATTCCATCTGCACTCAAGGGGAGAAGATTATACAAGAGTATGCACATTAGGAGGTGAGGGTCATGGGGCCACCTTAAAGTCTGCTCACCACAGACTGGTTATAGCTTAACATTCAGAGAGTCTTCAATCCTGGAAAACAAGTAATCAACATGGTTTCATCCATCACAGCCAGCTAATCATCTCATCCATTTCACAAAGATCCCCAGAGGTAAGAAATATAGTGCTATAAAATAAAGATGATATTGGAGGGTAACTTGTTTGGTGACTGCTGAGTGATGAAGTTGCTGTTCATCTTGCTATTATTTGTGGTATGAGCTTCTGATTTCTAATCCTAGCCATGATTCAGGGTCTATTAATGATGACAGGCCTAATTCCTCTTGAACTTCTTCCTCAACTTTTGAAATGTAGATGATGATATACATCAATCTTAGAAAGGCAGTATGAGCTTTAGCATGTAAAGAATTTAGCTCAGTTTTGTACAGAAATAATTTTGAGTAAGAATTCAGCAGAAAGCAGCATAAATCTTTAAAGAGCTGGCATAAAACAGTGCTGGGGTGGAGATAGAGTTCTAATTTAATATACAGAAGTGAAGGCTAAGGGGTGATTTAATTGACATCTACAAATACAGGAGAAATCTTTATAATAAATAAACTATTTTGCATATTCAAGGAAGCCCAAATTAGATTGGATTAAAGAAATAGGGGATTTTTGTTTAGTCAACAAATTTTTTTAAAGGCTTTGAAGAAATTCTACAGTCTTTTCTAGATGAGCTTTAAGCTAAATCAGCACATGTTTTAGGATGAATTGTAAATGTTCTTGACATTTTGTTTGTTTTTTTGATACTATTTATTAATACACATGACATAAAAGTGTAAATTTTCTTCTAAAATAAAGAATTAAGCAATTTTTTATTTCCTTATTAAAACAAAAATGAGGCAGACTGTTCTGAATTTTGATACTATAAACCAGTCTGTTTGAAGAGTAGCATCGTACTAACCAAGGAAGGTAGCTGAACATAGAAGGGTATAAAGGTACACTTTAGTACCCAAATTAGCTCTGAATTTTTTGCTTGCATCAGTGAACATTTGAAGCTGTGACAATGCTTATATATAAGAGATAATCATCATTAAAGGGCTTAAGTCGAGCTAAAAAAATAAATTCAACAAACACAAATAGAAAGGAAAACAAGAGAAAACAGCCAAACTGGTTATTTCACCATGCTGATTGGTTAGTAAGTGGTTAAGACTATTGCTGGGGAGGAAGAAATTTTCGTCTACCCTCCTAGGTTCTTCTAGCTGGTCTAAGAATGAAATTGACACGAGACAGATTAATAGGAAAAAATAAAACTAAAGTTTAATAACATGCACAAATGGAGAGACCCAGAAGAACTGAGTAACTTTCCAAAATGGCTGAATCCCACACCTTAAATTCCATCTTCAGCTAAAGACGAAAGAGGATTTAGGGTTAGTGGTTTGAGACTTTATTGGGGAAGAAGGCAATTCATGTGGAGGTGGAAAAAAAAAACAAACAAACAAAAAAATGTTTGGGAGATAAATGTTTGCTGGGACATGCAGAGATTATGGGACACAGAGATAACTCTGTTCTCTAAGAATATTCCCCTCTATACCTCACCTTTATTCATTGCAGACATCTCTGGTGATAGATCTATTCCTGTAATAGGGCTTTTATCTATATTCTTCAGGCAGTTAGGAGGAAGGTCAAAATTTCTTTCTGAGACTTTTGGGCCTTGATTATTTTCAGCTTGAAATAAGCCACATGCCAAGGAGACATTTAGGGGTAGCAAGTTTTGCTCTCCTATCCTGTTTAATCTCAAATAATGATTAACATCATGGACTCTTAACTGTGAATGTCACCAAGTCCAATCTCCTAACATATGCATGATTCACTTCAATACTTTGGACAGATCTTCACCCAGATTCTTCTGAAATCATATCATTGACCAAAACCTCAAGTTTTCCTCAGTTAATTTGTTTCATGTTGAATGCTGAGAAAGGATCTTATCTTGATCCTTATTCTTTTTCATAGGACTATTGTCTTCTCTGTAGTTTATTATTATAAACCCACTAGTAAATAGTGAGTTTATTTTCCACTTTAACATAGATAACATTTTGCATATATGAAGAAGACCTCCAGGATAGTCCCTTAATATTCTCATTTATCAGTCACCATCTAGAGTTCATCAACTCTTTAATTTACTATTCAGCCTTAAGTTCTTCCAGAAGCTTTCCCCACACCTGACACTGTATATACTAGAGAAGAGTTGAGATCATAATGGGCTAAAGTCTTTAGTTAGATATGGATGGAGTGTTGACTTGCCTATGAATTTAACTTCAAAACCAGTTGCTTAATCAGTTCATCACAAAGACACAGACTGGCTCATAAAACAACAGATGAGTGAGCACACAATAAAATCTAAGCTGCAAAGGCCATTAAACACTAAAGATATATTGTAAAGCATAACTTGCTTAGGTAAGAACTTCCTGCCCAGTGCCACACCATGATGATTAATGCTTTCATATGTGAACATTATGAAAAAGATAATGAATTGATTGTGTTCTTAAAAGATGCCACTTTAGACCTGTTTGTCTTCCTCTCCTCCCTTGGGAATTAACTGACCACACTCCGTTAGTTTAAACAAGTGAACATTTAATGTTGGCCATTCTGCCAACCAACATGGGGAAAAATGGAATCATTTATCAAGGGGGGAAAAAAGAAATATAATGAAGTGGCTTCTATTCTGGGAAGAAAGTAAAGACAAGTACTTATCTAGAAAGGGAGACTGCCACAGATTCTGATTACAGATAGAAAAGAGGCAAGACCTTAAGTCTACTTTTATACTTTGGTTTCTGCCTATTTTGGTATCAGGGAGCTGATTTTAATCACATCACAAGTCTTTCCTTTTTTTAAAATTTATTTATTTATTAGGCTGAGCGTGGTCTTAGTTGTGGCATGCTGGATCTCACTGTGGCAAGTGGGCTCTCTAGTTGTGACACACAGGCTCCAGAGAGTGCAGGCTCAATAGTTGCAGTGTGTGGGCTCTCTAGTTGTGGCATGTGGGCTTAGTTGCCCCACAGCATGTGAGATCTTAGTTTCCCAACCAGGAATCAAATCCATATCACCTGCATTGGAAGGCAGATTCTTAACCACTGGACCACCAGGGAAGTCCCATGAGTCTTTCTTGTACCTTAACAATTGTCTTCTTTGGCAATTTTAATACTAGCCATTGCAAACACGACTGCTTCTTCTTGGTGAACATCCAATGGATTGTGAATGATTGTAAAATAATTAGGAAATCTATAAGTAGAAAATGAAACTTGAGAGCCATTTGTGATAATAAACTAAAGCCTACCCTAGAGATATAGCTAATATTTAACATAAATTCATCACTCAGCTGATATGTATTGTACTTAATACTATTCTAATAACTGAATAAAATACAAGTCACAACCTCTGTCCTCAGGAGCTTATAACATTTTCCGAAGAGAAAACCTGTGCCTAAGAATAAATACATGCATATATATATATATATATATATATATATATATATATATATATATACACATATATAGAGATGTGTGTGTTTATATATATATATATATACATATATAGAGATGTGTGGGTGTTTATATATGTATATATATATTTACACATTTTATTGTACATAATTGAGTGTTTTGTTAATGAAATCCATAGGTTAAGAGAAAGGAAGGAGCCATCCTTATTCTGTAAAGTATAGTGAATGAGACTGTGAAAGAAATGACTTTTTTTCTGTGTGATTTTATTATTTATATATGTTCTATGAAAGCTAGTATGAATTATATTTATAGATATATACAGTTATATACAATTACACATATACAGAGAATTAATGAATGAATAGTTCAAGTCTGTTCAGCATAAAGATAGAGGTTTTCACCCTAATACAGTCATTGTACTCACACTCTATGTATGACAAGAAGAGCCAGCTGAATGGATAAGAAACAGAAATCAAGAGATCAATGTAACTCAAAGGCTTTTTTCATGGTAGGTGATGGTGTATCACCTTCAGCTGAGCAAAAATTGTAGGTATAGGAATTCCTTGGAAATATTTTCTGAGTTTTATTATGTACTGAATTGTTATTACGTGTCATTCAAACATTCCTGGGAGTAAGACAGCTTGAATATCAACTGTGAAGACAGATTTTCATCTTCTAACTATTGGACTCCTCCATGGTCTTGGCCTATTGCAGTTGGCTATAGGAGGTAAGGAACCAAGGTCTGGGCTAAGCTGTGGAAGGTGTTTTGTTATTTACCATGGGTGGAAAAAGCAGAGAAGTTTGAGTGTTGGTCAGAGAGAGAATTTAGTAGAGCAGTGGTGGATAAACATTAACTAAATTAGTAAAGACAAGAGAAGCTAAAACTTGGAGATGGTAAAAGACAAAACCAGGAGAGATAACCAGCAAAACTGTTTCAGGTTCAATCTGACTAGGTGATGTTAAGATGTTCTATCAAAGCTGCCCCAGAATGTTCTTCTGCAGTTCCATTATGAGCAACCAGCCAGTTCTTAACTGGGTGTGGCATATTTCTAGAGGACCTAAAGGAAGCCAAATGAATGTTAAAGGACCTATACTAGTTTATCCATAGGAAAAAAAAAAAAATGTTAATAATAACTGCTTGCTTTTCTTTTGACATACTCATGTAAATAGAGTGTAAAGATAATTTAAAAGAAGAAAATTACATATTAAAAGATGTTTATTACAACTCTATTAATAATAAGAAATGTGAGAAACATCTTTTATATCTAACAAAAAGTAAAATATTTAATAAAATATGGTATACACCCACAATGCAAATCTCAAGGTTGACACATTTAAAGTCTATGTTACAGTATGAAAAATATTTCACCTAGTACAAGAAATTGTTGAAATACATGTTTCTTCTTTTCTTCCTTAGACTATTTCTTAAATGAATAGAGTAACACTTAGTATATCATGGTTACTGTAGATGAATATATTCTTCCCTTTCTTTTTGGCAGGGGTAATGTCTTACTCATCTTTCTAGCCCTCTTACATATTGGACTAAATTCAACAATTGAGACTTCAGGAAATGAAATGTGTTATGTTACAGAAGTGGGAATCTTGATTTTACTTCTAAATTTTATTTTATTTTTATTATATTCTGGCAAAAGCTATATGGTTATATTTCATTGTTGGTATCTCTAATTCACAGCAGAAGTCAGAGAAGGACATTGTACCCAGAGATATTATCAATCCTTTATTGGTCTGTAAGACATGGAGCTTGCTCAAGGACTGACCTTCTTTTGTTTCCTTGGAAGACCCACTTGGTTGTCATTTTTACAGCTATGCTCCTGAGAGGCAGTGTGAGAGAAGGAGAGGTGGCCGATAAGAAATAAAAGACTAGAAATGTTTTCTGCTGGGCATGAGAAGAACTGAAGAAAGACAAAGCTGCTTACATTTCTAATCTGAGGTGGTTGTCTTGGAGCAGTACATCTAGGTCTAGTGATCCTTACAGGTTTTCCCAGAACCAGTTTGTCAGGCTTATGTCCAAGCCTGCTGCCCACTCCAGCTCCGTCACATCTCCCTGTACCAAGATGACTGCACTATACTAACTGCATCCAGTCTTCCTGTGGTCACTTTTCCCTTTCTGGTTCCAGGATGGCCTCAGCTCTCAATGCCAAGACTGTTTCTACTTCCTTGGTTTTCTCTGGTTTCTCAAATGACTTGAAAGAAAGTCCAGGGTTCTTTCACTTTACTTTTACATCCCAACATACCTTAGACATATAACACCAATACTCATGCCTCTATCCTCCAAGGGAAGCAAATGGTTGTTGCCATACAGAAGTTACAGAGGAAACTCCCACCACACTGTACTGTCATATCCAATAATCATTTAATCACTGACTAAACCTAAGACTCTGAGATCAGAAGATTCAGGAACTCTGGGAGACTTAAAAACCTTTCCAAATTAAGTATTTATTGTTACCTCATTGCTCCCTTGCTACTTAATTTTCCTGAGTCTCATTTTAGGAGAAATCTGCTCCTTTATCCTTGCACACTTCATCTCAATCAATACGATATTCTCCCTAGAGATCCCAAATTATTCTTTTCAAATGTCTTTTTTTTCTACCCTTGGAAACAACACAAGCAAATGGAGTTTGACTTCCAGCTTTCAAATCAAGTGTTGAAGCAAACCCTGTGAGTGTGAAACATTCGATTTTGCCTTGTTCAATCTGGATAATGTGGCACAGGCCCAAGAATACTCCTCTACCGCCAAGACACAGAAAGGAGTCAAAGACAAATGACATAATTTCAAGAAGTTGGACAATATTTTTTCTTTTAATTATACAATATTCATTCACATACAAGCTATCAGCTAACTGGTGAATCCTCATTTACATTCCCCGGACTTCTTTGGTAAGTCAGGGTTGATTTGGAAATAGGATATTTGAAATAGGCCACGCATTTTTACTGTTAATAATTGAACTTGGACCTTCTTATAATTCCATCTGTGGGAAAACATACCCTGGAAAATGTGGTAACAAGGTTTATCTTTTTCTTTTAGGGACTAAATCTTCCTGGTTGAGACAGGCTAATGTTCAAAGTATAAGCTATTGATCTCCTTGTTGCCTATAATATAAAAAGTTTTGTTTTCAAGGCAGCATTATTTGGAAGTTGTGTTACTTATATATTGGTTTATTGGTTGCCTCAGTTAAAAACAAAATTGTGTTTCCTTTTGGTCTTGATTTCAATGCTGTTTAATGAATTTTTTATGCATACACACACACATACCTCCCCCACACACACCCACACACTCCACTGTTATTGTTTTATATTTGAACCTAATAGGTCACATTTGCCTGCTTTGTTTGAAGGTCCAATTTCTCTACTTCCTGTGTAGCTTCCAGAGAATTCTGTGCTGGGTAAGGTGCAAAACAAATAAAGAAATGAAAAAACAAAACCTTTGTATTTTGTCCTGATGATGGTTCTGTAGTGGCAGTGATGTTGGCGTTTCAAGTTTTAAAAACAAAGATGCCTGACCAGGTTCAGAATGTTATCCAGATGTGCTCTGTGTGCTTTCCAGGGTACATTTAAATTTTTTTTTCAAACAAGATTGTGAAACAGGGACAGCAACTATTTTCCTTCTTCCACTCTCCCAAATCCACTGCCTCCATCAAAGCACACCTTGAGCTACACCTCCCACATTGTGTTCCCTGCTGGTGCCAATCTTCCAGTGAACTCCATTTCCCCTTTGTAAACACTGGATGTGTTGACTTATTTAAAAATATAACTCAGGTGCCTGGTGAAACATGATGCCTGCCAGCTCTTCAGATAAAGAGGATCCACTTATTAATCTGCTCTGTCTCCATCTGCCTGTTCAATTCGGATTGACTGCTGGCTGTCCAGACTTGATACCAGGGAAATCTGATTGAGGACAAGAATCTCTTTGTACATTCCCCCCACTGATACAGCACAACACTGTTGCAGCCAGGGAGTTAAGCTGATGTGACATGATGTCAGATGGCCTGCCATTGTATGTCAGAAATTAAAAAGAAAATATTATCTCAAATTGGAATTCCTTATGTGATTTTTATATCCTTGGGCTTTGAGCAGATTGAGTATTGAATTGCTTGACTGGAGCCCATGGATAATTAAATACCTGCAACATTCATCCCAGGGTGAAATTCAGCCACATTTGACTTGTTCAGCATGGTGTCTCAGTTCTAACCATTTCATGGAAATCTTGTAAATATTGATTGGCAAAATCCCAAAGAAAGACTTTTTTCTAACTCTGATTCTGAAAAGCTCCAGAAGGAAAGATTTGATCTCTGTTTTTATCCTCCCTACTCCATGTCTAGTGGTTTGAGAAGTAGGTACAAATGTTGGACCTTCTTGTAATTTCTCATTAGGACAGTCAATTCTTACAACTTAGAAAAAATAAAACAAAATGATTTTATATGATCTACTAAACTATAATTGAATAAAAATAACAAACAAATAAATAAGCAAGAATAGCAAACAAACAAAAAAAAAAACCAAGCTCAACATATATCAGTGGAATCAAAATAGTATTGATCTTTTCTTGGGAAGCTTCTTGAGTCCCTCGGTATGAGATATTGATTACGTAATGTTAATTTGCCAGAAGAACATAAACATGGTGTATGTATATATGGTTTTCAAGCACTGAAGGGTTGACATTCCATGCTCATGCTAGTGGGATTGTATTAATGATTGTGTTTTTATTGAAAAGACAGCTAGAAATAAATTTAAGTCTCATGTACAACCAAAAGTGAATGACATAAAATTTCTGAAAAATATATATTAATTAATAAATTAAGGCAGGGCTTCCCTGGTGGCACAGTGGTTGCTAGTCCGCCTGCTGATGCAGGGGACATGGGTTCATGTCCTGGTCCAGGAGGATCCCACATGCCGTGGAGTGGCTGGACCCATGAGCCATGGCCACTGAGCCTGCGCGTCCGGAGCCTGTGCTCCACAATGGGAGAGGCCACGACAGTGAGAGGCCCACATACTGCAAAAATAAATAAATAAATAAATAAATAAATTAATTAATTAAGAAAAAAAAGAGACACACAAGTAAGAGTTAAAGATCTTACAAGAATTTTGTTAAGTAACAAGGAACATAATATTATCACTTTCTTAATATTCAGCTTCTCTTTAGTCAAGGCTAATCATTTGTTAATTTGTGTAAGCTCTAGTGCTTAAAAATTCACATGTGAATAAGATGTGTGTCTAATCCTTATTTTTTATTAAACTAAATGGTATGAAAAGTAAATACTATTGGAAAATATAAAATCTCATTAATTCAATGCAAATAACACTGAATAAATTAATAAATTGATGGGTCTCTCTTTGATATTCACTTGTTATGAGAGTGTGTGTGGGTATTTATATGTATGTTTTTGTGGGACAGGTGTGTATAAACACATATGATACTTGAAGCACTAGAGAGAAAAAGGACTTGGTTAAACAGATGAAAGACAGTACCAAGTGAAAAGTGACATAAGCCAAGGATACCTTTTAAAAAATAAAAAACCTGGGGAAGGAGCTTCAAGATGATGGAAGAGTAACATGCACAGATCAACTTCCTCCCCACAAATACATCAGAAATACATCTACATGTGGAACAACTCCTACTGAACACTGGAAGAAGATCTCAGACCTCCCAAAAGGCAAGAAACTCCCCACGTACATGGGTAGGGCAAAAGAAAAAAACAGCGAAAAGAATAGGGACGGGACCTGCACCAGTGTGAGGGAGCTGTGAAGGAGGAAAGGTTTTCACACACTAGAAGCCCCTTCATGAGCAGAGACTGTGGGTGGCAGAGCGGGGGAGATTTGGAGCCATGAAGGAGAGCACAGCAACAGGGGTGTGGAGGGCAAAGCAGAGAGATTCCCACACAGAGGATGAGTGCCAACGAGCACTCACCAGCCCTAGAGGCTTGTCTGCTCACCCGCCGGGACGGGCAGGGGCTGGGAGCTGTGGCTCGGGCTTTGAAGGTCTGATCCCAGGGTGAGGACTGGGGTTGGCTGTGTGAACACAGCCTGACGGGGGCTAGTGTGCCACAGCTAGCCAGGAGGAAGTCCAGGAAAAAGTCTCGAGCTGTTGAAGAGACAAGAGACTTTTTCTTGTCTCTTTGTTTCCTGGTGCACAAGGAGAGGGGATTAAGAAGGCTGCTAAAAGGAGTTCCAGAGACAGGCACAAGCCTCGGCTATCAGCACAAACACCAGAGAAGGGCATGGGATGCTAAGGCAGCTGCTGCACCACAAAGAAGCCTGTATACAAGCACAGGTCACTATCCACACCTCCCTCCTGGGAACCTGTGCAGCCCGCCACTGCCAGGGTCCCGTGATCCAGTGACAGCTTCTCTGGGAGAACACACGGTGTACCTCAGGCTGGTTCAACGTCACACTGGCCTCTGCCACTGCAGGCTTGCCCTGCACTCCATACCCCTCCCTCCCCCCAGCCTGAGTGAGCCAGAGTGTCTGAATCATCTGCTCCTTTAACCCCGTTCAGTCTGAGCAAAGAACAGACGCCCTCAGGAGACCTACACGCAGAGGCAGGTCCAAATCCAAAGCTGAATCCCTGGAGCTGTGCAAACAAAGAAGAGAAAGAAAAATATCTCCCAGCAGCCTCATGAACAGTGGATTAAATTTCCACAATCAACTTGATGTAGCCTGCATCTGTGGAATACCTGAATAGACAACAAATCATCCCAAATTGTGGAGGTGGACTTTGGGAGCAATTTTATATATATATATATATATTTTTTTTTTTTTCCCCTTTTAAAATTTTTCTGAGTCTGTGTGTGTATGCTTCTGTGTGTGATTTTGTCTGTATAGCTTTGTTTTTACCATTTGTCCTAGGGTTCAATCAGTCCTTTATTTATTACTTAATTTTTTTTTCTTAATAATTATTTTTTATTTTAATAACTATTTTATTTTATCTTCTTTCTTTCTTTCTTTCTTTCTTTCTTTCTTTCTTTCTTTCTTTCTTTCTTTCTTTCTTTCTTTCTTTCTTTCTTTCTTTCTTTTCTCCCTTTCATTCTGAGCCACGTAGAAGACAGGCTCTTGGTGCTCCACCCAGGCATCAGGGCTGTGCAACTGAGGTGGGAGAGCCAAGTTCAGGACAAAGATCCATAAGAGACCTCCCAGCTCCAAGTAATATCAAACAGTGAAAATCTCCCAGAGATCTCCATCTAAACACCAAGGCCCAGCTCCACTCAATGACCAGCAAGATACAGTGTTGGACACCCTATGCCAAACAACTAGCAAGACAGGAAAACAACCCCATGCATTAGCACACAGGCTGCCTAAAATTATAAGAAAGCAACAGACACCCCAAAACACACCACCAGACATGGACCTCCCCACCAGAAAGACAAGATCCAGCAGCATCCACCATAACAAGACATTAGTTCCCTCCACCAGGAAGCCTACAAAACCCACTGAACCAAACTTATTCACTGAGGAGACACCAAAAACAATGGAAACTATGCACCTGCTGCCTGTGAAAAGGAGACCCCAAACATAGAAAGGTAAGCAAAATGAGAAGACAGAAAAATGCACAGCAGATGAAGGAGCAAGGCAAAATCCCACCATCTCTAAGAAATGAAGAGGAAATAGGCAGTCTACCTGAAAAAGAATTCAGAATAATGATAGTAAAGATGATCCAAAATTTTGGAAATAAAATAGAGAAAATACAAGAAATGTTTAACAAGGACCAAGAAGAAATAAAGAGCAAACAAACAGAGATGAACAACACAATAAATGAGATTAAAAATTCTCTAGCAGGGATCAATAGCAGAATAACCGAGGTAGAATAATGGATAAGTGACCTGGAAGATAAAATATTGGAAATAACTACTGCAGAACATAATAAAGAAAAAAGAACTGAAGACAGTCTAAGAGACCTCTGGGACAATATTAAATGCACCAGCATTTGAATTATAGGGGTCCCAGAAGAAGAAGAGATAAAGAAAGGGACTGAGAAAGTATTTGATGAGATTATAGTTGAAAATTTCCCTAATATGGAAAAGGAAATAGTTAATCATGTCCAGGAAACAGAGAGAGTCCATACAGGATAAATCCAAGGAGAAAAACGCCAAGACACACATTAATCAAACTATCAAAAATTAAATACAAAAAACAAATATTAAAAGCAGCAAGGGAAAAACAACAAGTAGCACATAAAGGAATCCCCATAAGGTTTACAGCTGATCTTTCAAAAGAAACCCTGCAAGCCCAAAGGGAGTGGCAGGACATAGTTAAAGTGATGAAAGAGAAACACCTACAACCAAGATTACTCTACCCAGCAAGGATCTCATTGAAATTTGACAGAGAAACTAAAAGCTCTACAGACAAGCAAAAGCTAAGAGAATTCAGCACCACCAAACCAGCTTTACCACAAACGCTAAAGGAACTTCTCTAGGAAGGAAACACAAGAGAAGGAAAAGACCTACAATAACAAACTCAAAACAATTAAGAAAATGTTAATAGGAACAAACATGTCCATGATTACCTTATATGTAAATGGATTAAACGCTCCAACCAAAAGACATAGACTGGCTGAATGAATACAAAAACAAGAGCCGTATATATGCTGTCTACAAGAGACCCATTTCAGGCCTAGGGACACAAATAGACTGAAAGTGAGGGTAAGGAAAAAGTTATTCCAGGCAAATGGAAATCAAAACAAAGCTGGAGTAGGAATTCTCATATCAGACAAAACAGACTTTAAAATAAAGAATGTTACAAGAGACAAAGAATAACACTACATAATGATCAAGAGATCGATCCAAGAAGTAGATATAACAATGGTAAATATTTATGCACCCAACATAGGAGCACCTCAATACATAAGGCAAATACTACGAGCCTTAAAATGGAAATCAACAATAATACAATCATAGTAGGGCACTTTAACACCCCACTTTCACCAAGGGACAGATCATCCAAAATGAAAATAAATAAGCAACCACAAGCTTTCGATGATAAATTTTAAAAGATGGACTTAATTGATATTTAGAGGACATTCCATCCAAACACAACAGAATACACATTCTTCTCAAGTGCTCATGGAAGATTCTCTAGGATAGATCATATCTTGGATCACAAATCAAGCATTGGTAAATTTAAGAAAATTGAAATTGTATCAAGTATCTTTTCTGACCACTGCACTATGAGACTAGATATCAGTTGCAAGAAAAAATCTGTAGGAAATACAAACACATGGAGGCTAAACAGCACACTACTTAATAACCAAGAGATCACTAAAGAAATCAAAGATGAAATCAAAACATACCAAGAAAAAAATAACAAAGAAAACACAACAACCCAAAACCTATGGGATGCAGCAAAAGCAGTTCTAAGAGGGAAGTTTATAGCTATATAAGCCTACCTTAAGAAATAAGAAACATCTCAAATAAACAACCTAACCTTACACCTAAAGCAATTAGAGAAAGAAGAACAAAAATTCCCCGAAGTTAGCAGAAGGAAAGAAATAATAAAGATCAGACCAGAAATAAATGAAAAAGAAATGAAGGAAACCATAGCAAAGATCAATAAAACTGAAAGCTGTTTTTTTTGAGAAGATAAACAAAATTGATAAGCCATTAGCCAGACTTATCAAGAAAAAGAGGGAGAAGACTTAAATCAATAGAATTAGAAATGATAATGGAGAAGTAACAACTGACACTGCAGAAATATAACAGATTATGAGGGATTACTACAAACAACTCTATGCCAATAAAATGGACAACCTGGAAGAAATAGACAAATTCCTAGAAATGCACAACCTTCCAAGAGTGAACTAGGAAGAAATAGAAAATATGAACAGACCAATCACAAGCACTGAAGTTGAAACTGTGATTAAAAGTCTTCCAACAAACAAAAGGTCAGGATCAGATGGCTTCACGGGGAATTTCTATCAAACATTTAGAGAGGAGCTACCACCTATCCTTCTGAAACTCTTCCAAAATATAGCAGAGGAAGGAACACTCTCAAACCCATTCTATGACAACACCATCACCCTGATACCAAAACCAGTAAAAGAGGTCACAAAGAAAAAAAACTGCAGGCCAATATCACTTATGAACATAGATGCAAAAATCCTAAACAAAATACTAGCAAACAGAATCCAACAGCACATTAAAAGAATCACACATTATGATCAAGTGGGGTTTACCCCAGGAATGCAAGGATTCTTCAATATACACAAATAAATCAATGTGATACACCATATAAAAAATTGAAGGAGAAAAACCACTGATCATCTAAATAGATGCAGAGAAAGCTTTTGGCAAAATTCTACACCCATTTAGGATAAAAAACGTCCAGAAAGTAGGCATAGAGGAACTTACCTCAACATAATAAAGGCCATATGATGGTGAAAAACTGAAACCATTTCCACTAAGATGAGGAACAAGACAAGGTTGCCCACTCTCACCACTTTTATTCAACATAGTTTTGAAAGTTTTAGCCACAGAAATCAAAGAAAAAGAAATAAAATAATCCAAATTGGAAAAGAAGTAAAGCCATCACAGTTCACAGATGACATACTATACATAGACAATACTAAAGATGCTATGAGAAACCTACCAGAGCTAATCAATGAATTTGGTAAAGTAGCAGGATACAAAATTAATGCACAGAAATCTCTAGCATTCCTATACACTAATGATGAAAAATCTGTAATTGACATTAAGAAAACACTCCCATTTATCATTGCAACAAAAAGAATAAAATATCTAGGAATAAACCTACCTAAGGAGACAAAAGACCTGTATGCAGAAAATTATAAGACACAGATGAAAGAAATTAAAGATGATTCAAATAGATGGAGAGATGTACCATGTTCTTGGATTGGAAGAATCAACATTGTGAAAAATGAGTCTACTACCCAAAGCAATCTGCAGATTCAATGCAATGCCTATCAAATTACTACTGGCATTTTTTACAGAACTAGAACAAAAAAATTCACAATTTGTATGGAAACACAAAACACCCCAAATAGCCAAAGCAATCTTGAGAAGAAAAACAGAGCTGGAGGAATCAGGCTCCCTGACTTCAGACTATACTACAAAGCTACAGTAATCAAGACAGTATGGTATTGGCACAAAAACAGAAATATAGATCAATGGAAAAGGATAGAAAACCCAGAGATAAACCCCCACACATATGGTTACCTTATATTTGATAGCAGAGGCAAGAATATACAGTGGAGAAAAGACAGCCTCTTCAATAAGTGGTGCTGGGAAAACTGGACAGCTACATGTAAAAGAATGAAATTAGAAGACTTCCTAACACCATACACAAAAATAAACTCAAAATGGATAAAAGACCTAAATGTAATCACAGACACCATCAAACTCTTAGACAAAAACATAGGCAGAACACTCTATTACATAAATCACAGTAAGATCCTTTTTGACCCACCTCCTAGAGAAATGGAAATAAAAACAAAAATAAACAAATGAGACCTAATGAAACTTCAAATCTTTTGCACAGCAAAGGAAACCATAAACAGGACAAAATGACAACCCTCAGAATGGGAGAAAATATTTGCAAATGAAGCAACTGACAAAGGATTAATCTCCAAAACAATCAAACAACTCATACAACTCATGCAGCTCAATATCAAAAAAAAAAAAAAAAAAAAAAAAAAAAAAAAAAAAACCCAATTCAAAAATGGGCAGAAGACCTAAATAGACATTTGTCCAAAGAAGATAACCAGATTTCCAACAAACACATGAAAGGATGCTCAACATCATTAATCATTAGAGAAATGCAAATCAAAACTACAATGAGATATCATCTCACACCCGTCAGAATAGCCATCATCAAAAAATCTACAGACAATAAATGCTAGAGAAGGTGTGGAAAAAATGGAAGGAACATTCTTGCACTGTTGGTGGGAATGTAAATTGATACAGCCACTATGGAGAACAGTATGGAGGTTCCTTAAAAAACTAAAAATAGAACTACCACCCAGCAATCCCTCTACTGAACATATACCCTGAGAAGACCATAATTCAAAAAGAGTCATGTAACAAAATGTTCATTGCACCTCTATTTACAATAGCCAGTACATGGAAGCAACCTAAGTATCCATCGACAGATGAATGGATAAAGAAGATGTGGCACATATATATAATGGAATGTTAGCCATAAAAAGGAATGAAACTGAGTTATTTGTAGTGAGGTGGATGATCTAGAGACTGTCATACAGAGTGAAGTAAGTCAGAAAGAGAACAACAAATACCATATGCTGACACATATATATGGAATCTAAAAAAAAAGAAAGAAAGAAAATGGTCAAAATAACCTAGGGTCATGATGGGATTAAAGATGCAGACCTACTAGAGAATAGAGTTGAGGATATGGGGAGGGGAAAGGGTAAATTGTGACAAAGTGAGAGAGTGGCATGGACATATATACACTACCAAACACAAATTAGAAATTTAGAATTAGAAATTAGAATGCTAGTGGGAAGCAGTTGCATAGAACAGGGAGATCAGCTTGGTGCTTTGTTACAACCGAGAGAGGTGGGATAGGGAGTATGGGAGGGAGGGTGATGCAAGAGGAAGAGATATAGGGTCATATGGATATTTATAACTGATTCACTTTGTTATAAAGCAGAAACTCACACACCATTGTAAAGCAATTATACTCTGATAAAGATGTAAAAATAAATCAAAACATTATTTTAACAAGTTATAATTATACTATATTTTCTCAAGTTAATGAAAGGAAATTTTTTTACCATAAATATTTAAGAGTAAAATTTAAGAAGAAAAAAAGATTAATGAAAGAAAATAATTCTGTTTATGTTTTTTGGTTATTGGTTTTATTTTTTAATTGAGGTTTAATTTACAGGCCATTAATTAATTTCAGGTGTGCAATGCAGTGATTTGAAATTTCTATATATTGTAAAATGATCACCACAATAAAATCCATTTAACATCTGACACCATAGATACATTTTTTTCCTTTGATGAAAAGTTTCAACTTCCACTCTCCTTGTTACTTCTAAATGTGCATACAGTATTATTAACTATAGTCACTGTGCTGTATATTGTATCACCCTGACTTACTCATTTTATACCTGGAAATATATACCTTTGACCCCCTTTATTCACTTTGTCCACCCCCATACCCCACCTCAGGCAACCATTAATCTCTTCTCTATACCCATGAGCTCAATTTTTTTGTTTTATTCTGTCTTGTTTCTTTCTTTTCTTTTCTTTTCTTTTTTTCTTTTTTTTTTTTTTTTGCTATGCTTTGATTTAGATTCTACAGGCAAGTGAGACCATATGTTAATTTTATTTTTCTGTCCAACTTATTTTACTTGGCATAAAGCCTTCAAGGTCACAAATGGCAAGATTACATTCTTTTTCAGGGCTAAATAATATTCCATCATATATGTATGTGTGTGTGTGTGTGTATTTATATATATATATATATATATATATATATATATATATATATATATCGCTATATCACAACTTATTTATTCATTATCCACTGATGGACACTTAGGTCATTTCCATTGTCTTGGCTATTGTAAATAATGCTGGAATGAACATTTAAGTATATATATCTTTTCAAATTAGTGTTTTTGTTTTCTTCAGGTAAATACCCAGAAGTGGAAATGCTGAATCATATGGCAGTCCTATTTTTAATTTTTTGAGAAAATTCCATACTATTTTTCACAGTGTCTGCACCAATTTACATTCCCATCAACAATGCACAAGAATTCCTTTTTCTCCACATGCTATAACCATTCTAAGTTTTTGTTAGGTGATTTCTCATTGTAGTTTTGATTTGCATTTCCCTCTTTTCATCTTGTCAAATTGAATGACTTGTATGTTGAGTGTTTTTCTCTCCATAGACTCCATCTCAGTTTTCCCCTAATCTAAAGTAGAAAAGGTAGCTAATTCAAATGCATACTCTTTATACTAAACAGGAGTTTGGTCATGCATTCCTGGACCTTTTCTGGACTAACTGAGCTGAATAGAGGAAACATGGGGAAAAAAAATTATCTTTTAGAGTTGTCCCTAAAGTCACACACCCAAAATCCCCTCCAAGCACATAGCTCTTTGTTTTCTTCTGGGATCTGGGTCAAAGTAGAATTCCTATTGAGAACAGTATTAGCCCCTAAATGAAGGGGGAAAGAAATCACAAAAATAATGGCAAATGGGAGAGATCACATCCCTGGTGTCATGGAATCCTACAAGTTCTTCAGGAAAGCAAAGGTGTTTTTGACCAAGAAAGAACATTCAGAATGCTCTAGAACAAAAGTATTCACATTATAAACTATGAAAAATGCACAAAAATCTGTAGAAAGCAAAAGATTTACTTGTATTTTGGAGGATGAAGTTAAAATATGGTATGCTGTTAACTATAACATCCCAAAATGAAAACCTGTCTGTTCCATCTTGAATACCACACAAAATTATGCTCCTTGTTACTCAGTAAGCATGAAGCAAAGACTGGCAATAGGAATTCAAAGTGGCACGTTTCTGTTTGGATGCAGGGACATACCAATCTAAGCCACATAAATGAAAGATAATTTTAAAAATAGATCTAGAGAGAAAATTGTTTTAGTCTCCCAAGGAATGAAACCACTGAAACAAGTAAATGTTATTTCCTGGAGAGGGAGTGGAAGAGAGAGAAATGAGAAAATAAAGGTTACTCAATATCAATTTTCCATTTGGTTCAAGGAAAATATTTGCTGATTAAGTTGCTTGTATATTAAACTGAATATTTTTTCATCTACACCTATCATTCTAATAGTCTCCTTTTTTTTCAAAATTATATTTCCTTCTTATCAAAAAGCTTTCTTTGAGCCAATCAAGGTGGGAGGCCAGAAAGTTGATAAGGAGGTCATTATAACAACTCAAATAGAAGATATAATAAAATCAATTTCTAAGAGTAGGGACTATTTCCTATTAACATTTACAATATGATTGATTATTTAGCAATTCCTCTTCCCCTTTTCCTCTATTCCTATCCCCCAAATGCTCTGTAGTAGAAAAATTTGACCTTGCTGAGGGAAGTAATAACACAACATATCTGCACCATCCGTGTAATTAATACTGCCTTCTGAAAGGAGCACCTGACCGGCAAAATACAACTCAAATGCATGAGCACACTGAGGAACTCTTTGCTTGTTCACCTTCTTTCTAAATAATTCATCAGTTTAATGATAATGACTTTCAAATATCATAATTACAGCCGACTCTTTAAAAAACATCAATTCCACGGCCTAAAATAGAGTAAACAAAACCCACTCCTTTTCTCACCATTAGCTGTTAATGCCAAAATATGATCTTTATTCATTTCACTGACATAATATAAAACCAATGTAGATTTCCCATTTTTCATAAAATTTTCACCTGCACTATTAGTTTCACTGATAGTAGACTGCAAAATGTTGTTAAGCTACAAGATGGAAGACACTGCAAAACCTCACCATGTTAAGAAGCTATAAAATTTTATTCAGTTCATTTACTGCTACAGTCCAGTAACCCTATAGTAAGAGGGTGCTATTTTTATTGTGTATTTACTTAAAGGTTGAATATTTCGTTCCCTGGACTAGACATCTAACTGAATTAACCTGGGTTCCTAATAGAAGGAGTTGTATTCTACTTCAGTGTTTATCATTCCCTTAAAAGTGTTTTTGTATTTTGGTTGTTGTGGAAAAGATGATAACAAAATATTGCAAACAAGAGCTTAGCTATGGTCAGGTGGCTCATTTGTGCTCTGAATTAAACCACCAGTGTATGAGTCTCACATGATGTTGAGTAGAAACATTCCTTTCGCCATCTTGTTCCATCTCATTCCTCTTCCAAAGCAAGTCTCAGGGCACAATGCAGTGAAACACAGTGTATCAGACCTGTATTAGATAGTCTGGCACTTGGTCAGAGGTGCTTGACTGCTCACACAATCCTGCAGAAGTCAGTAACATTTTGGTATTTATTGCTTATTTGGTATAACTGCTCAGAATGTCTGAGCAGTTTGACAAAAGTAGGTGAGATCTTTTTAGAACAGTAGGAAGCAGAGCCTGTTTTAGGTCTACTCATGAAACCATAGCCATCTAAAGCTAACTTGTCTGTTTTTATACCAAGTTATATAAAACTATTGTATACTGCACTATACTATTATTATATGAAAGTTGTATCATAAGGACATGAGGTAGAGAAGGAATGCTATGCACAGCAATTTTGCCAATACATGGAATTCATCTAAATATCCCAAGGAGCTTCAACAGATTTTCCTAATCATGGATCAATGACAGCTATACCAGTGGTCACTTCACTACAGAGAAAAAAAAAAAAAAAAAAAAGGCAAGTAAAGCTAGAAAATCACAAAGAAAGAGCGTGGAAGGGTCAGTTGTTACTAGTACCAAGTCTGGCTCCCTTAGGATAAGGGAGTTCATTGCACCATGTTTAGCAAACCCCTAGGAAACCCAAGGATGTCCATATTTACTTAGGCCCCAGGAGTAACTGTTTCCTGCTCAGTCCCAATTAAAGACCACATGGAAACTCCAGGTGCAATAAATAGATAAACTAGCAAGAAAAATACAATAGCAAACAAGCCAGACAAATGATGTACAACATCCATAATACATTCCTTCTGTGTCTGTGACTCATTAAGAACCAAGAAGACAAGGCTGTGACTCGTTAGGAACCAAGAAGACAAGTCTGTCCCCACTTGGTTCCCTTGTCTATAACACAGGCTGATAAGAGAACCTACGCCAGCTGCAGTGTTTTCTCTTGAAAGTGCAAAATATGGGGTTGATAAAAGCAAGGTGTGCATTTTTAAAGGCACATGAGAGAGAGATTTAAATCACCTGAGATAGTCTCTATTTATTCATTCCAAAGGGGTACAAAGACTCTGTCTGGGTAGGATTAAAGAGTAAATGTTCAAAAGGAATATGTGAGAGTCCCCACGAGACTGGAAATATAAGAATGCATTAAAATGAGATGGAGAATATGTCCCCAAATAGCCAAATAATGACTATTCGTAGTTACTATCTTATTAGCATCGATTGTGGAATATTTGAGGGCCTGGGAGAATCAATGTATATGGTAAACAATCACCTCCTAAACTGAAATGTCAGAGATACAATACAGAATAATGAATATAAAATCTAGGAAAAACTAATGACCAAACAAGATAAACAAATTAAAGCAGATAAGCCACGAAGGGTGAGTGACTAACGATTGAGTTAGGAATCATCCCACAGGAAATCTGTCCATTTGAACAGCCCTTTCTGTGTGGTGTCAACACGGGCTGACAGCTGAGACCCTCATGTCTCCCTTTAGCTTCTGTGATATAAATCTGAGCTATGGATGTGAGATGCAGGAGCTTGGTATTCAGGCAGTGGTGGGGAAACCATTTCCAAACTGTACAATTTCATGATCATCCATCTATCATTCCTAGAGATAAAAGGTAATGTCTTTTGCTTATTATAAACCTGGTACAATGGTCTTGTGCTCAGTTCACCCATAAAAATGATTTCCAAAGAGTTTTTTTTCTTTTCTTTTTTGTTTCCTTGAATTTTTTAAAGGGTGTTAGACATCTTACATGATACCTTTCAATTGTTTGTTATTGGATGCACCTTCCCTATTTTTCTATTTGCAATTGATTAGTGAACCTCTTCTTGTGGCTAAATGACTCAACAGAGAAGGGATGTTTGATGGATCTCATTGGACTTGGGTCAACACTGTTCTGAAATGAAAGGAGCCAGTATGCTTTAATGGGACACTCCATCACAGAAAAAGCTCTGCTTCCAGCTTCCAATCATTTAGCAACTACTTATAACCTAAAAGAGCATTATTAGGCAAAATTGAAATGTTGACACAATCTGATCTCTACAGTGTGTTTCATTTTTGGGTCTTTTTTTTTTTTGCTCTGGGCTCTTTCTTTTTTTGAAAAGGCAAAATTATTCTCTTCATTTTATGGGTGAATAAACCATAGTTCAGAGAGGGGAATTCACTTGTCCAAGCTCATTCAGTGAATAAATGACAAAAATGAGGACCCTTCCCTCAAACTCTGCATCAAGTCTACATTAAGTTTGCCCAGTAGTCAAAGTCTCTCAAACTCCCAACTACTTTTACTTTTAAGGGTATAAAAGGCTTATTTTATTTTTATTTTATTTTTTAAACATCTTTATTGGAATATAATTGCTTTACAATGGTGTGAGTTTCTGCTGTATAACAAAGTAAATCAGCTATACATATACATATGTCCCCATATTTCCTCCCTCTTGCATCTCCCTCCCACTCTCCATATCCCACTCCTCTAGGTGGTCACAAAGCACTGAGCTGATCTCCCTGTGCTATATGGCTGCTTCCCACTAGCTATCTATTTTACATTTGGTAGTGTATATATGTCCAGGCCAAACTCACACTTCACCCCAGCTACACTTCTCCATCCTGGTGTCCTCAAGTCCACTCTCTACATCTGCATCTTTATTCCTGTCCAGCCCCTAGGTTGTTCAGAACTATATATATATATATATATATATATATATATATATATATATATATATATATATATATATTTTTTTTTTTTTTTTTCAGATCCCATATATATGTGTTAACATATGGTATTTCTTTCTTTCTGACATACTTCATTTTGTATGAAATACTCTAGACCCATCCACCGCACTACAAAAAATTCAATTTTGTTTCTTTTTATGGCTAAGTAATATTCAATTGTATATATGTGCCACATCTTCTTTATCCATTCATCTGTCGATGGACACTTAGGTTGCTTCCATGTCCTGGCTATTGTAAATAGAGCTGCAATGAACATTTTTATACATGACTCTATTTGAATTATGGTTTTCCCAGGAAAACCATATGGTATGCCCAGTGGTGGGATTGCTGGGTGGTATGGTAGTTCTATTTTTAGTTTTTTAAAGAACCTCCAGACTATTCTCCATAGTGGCTGTGTCAACTTACATTCCCACCAACAGTGCAAGAGGGTTCCCTTTTCTCCACACCCTCTCCAGAATTTATTTTTTGTAGATTTTTTGATGATGGCCATTCTGACTGGTGTGAGGTGATACCTCATTGTAGTTTTAATTTGCATTTCTCTAATGATTAATGATGTTGAGCATCCTTTCATGTGTTTATTGGTAATCTGGTTATCTTCTTTGGACAAATGTCTATTTAGATCTACTGCCCATTTCTGGATTGGGTTGTTGGTTTTTTGATATTGAGCTGCATGAACTTCTTATAAATTTTGGAGATTAATCCTTCATCAGATGCTTGGTTGCAAATATTTTCTCCCATTCTGAGGGCTGTCTTTTCCTCTTGTTTATGTTTTCCTTTGCTGTGCAAAAGCTTTTTAAGTTTCATTAGGTCTCATTTTTTTATTTTTGTTTTTATTTCCATTTATCTAGGAGGTAGGTCAAAAAGGATCTTGCTATGATGTATGTCATACAGTTCTCTGCCTATGTTTTCCTCTAAGAGTTTTATAGTGTCTGGCTTTACATTTAGGTATTTAATCCATTTTGAGTTTATTTTTGTGGATGGTGTTAGGGAGTGTTCTAATTTCATTCTTTTACATGTAGCTGTCCAGATTTCCAAGCACCATTTATTGAAGTTGTTATCTTTTCTCCATTGTATATTCTTGCCTCCTGTATCAAAAATAATGTGACAATATGTGCATGGGTTTATCTCTGGGCTTCTATCCTGTTCCATCGATCTATATTTCTGTTTTTGTGCCAGTGTCATACTGTCTTGATTACTGTAGCTTTTTAGTGTAGTCTGAAGTCCAGCAGCCTGATTCCTCTAGCTCCAATTTTCTTTCTCAAGATAGCTTTTGCTATTTGAGGTCTTTAATATTTCCATAGAAATTGTTAAATTTTTTGTTTGAGTTCTGTGAAAATGCCATTGGTAGTTTGATAAGGATTGTATTGAATCTGTAGATTGCTTTGTGTAGTATAGTCGTTTTCACAATGTTGATTCTTCCAACAAGAACATGGTATATCTCTCCATCTGTTTGTACCATCTTTAGTTTCTTTAATCAGCATCTTATAGTTTTCTGCAAACAAGTCTTTTTTCTCCTTAGGTAGATTTATTCCTAGGTTTTTTATTCTTTTTGTTGCATTGGTAAATGAGAGTGTTTACTTAATTTCTCTTTCAGATTTTTCATCATTAGTGTATAGGAATGCAAGAGATTTCTGTGTATCACTTTTTTATCTTGCTACTTTACCATATTCATTGATTAGTCCTAGTAGATTTCTGGTAGCATCTTGAGGATTCTCTATGTATAGTATCATGTCATCTGCAAATGGTTACAGCTTTACATCTTCTTTTCCAATTTGGATTCCTTTTATTTCTTTTTCTTCTCTGATTGCTGTGGTTAAAAATCCAAATCTATGTTGAATAATAGTGGTGAGAGTGGACAACCTTGTCTTGTTTCTGATCTTAGAAGAAATGGTTTTAGTTTTTCACCATTGAGAATGATGCTGGCTCTGGGTTTGTCATATATGGCCTGTATTATGCTCTGGTAAGTTACCTCTATGCCTACTTTCTGTAGGGTTTTATCATAAATGCGTGTTGAATTTTGTCGAAAGCTTTTTTCTGCATCTATTGAGATGATCATATGGTTTTTCTCCTTCAGTTTTTTTATATGGTTTACCACACTGATTGATTTTTGTATTTTGAAGAATCCTTACATTCCTGAGATAAGCCCTACTTGATCATGGTGTATGATCCTTATAAAGTGCTCTTGGATTCTTTTTGCTCATATTATGATGAGGATTTTTGCATCTCTGTTCATCAGTGATATTGACCCATAGTTTTCTTTCTTTGTGACTTCTTTGTCTGGTTTTAGTATCAGGGTTATGGTAGCCTTGTAAAATGAGTTTGGGAGTGTTCCTCCTTCTGCTATAGTTTGGAAGAGTTTGAAAAGGATAGGTGTTAGCTCTTCTCTAAATGTTTGATAGAATTCGTCTGTGAAGTTATCTGGTCCCGTACTTTTGTTTGTTGGAAGATTTTTAATCACAGTTTCAATTTCAGTGCTTGTGATTTGTCTGTTTATGTTTTCTCTTTCTTCCTGGTTCAGTCTAGGAATTTTGTACTTTTCTAAGAATTTGTCCATTTCTTTCAGATTGTCAATTTTATTGGCATATAGTTGCTTGTAGTAATCTCTCTTAATCCTTTGTATTTCTCCATTGTCAGTTGTTACTTCTCCTTTTTTCATTTCTAATTCTATTGAATTGAGTCTTCTCCCTTTTTTTCTAGATGAGTCTGGCTAAAGGTTTATCAATTTTATCTTCTCAAAGAAGCAACTTTTAGTTTTATTGATCTTTGCTATCATTTCCTTCATTTCTTTTTAACTTATTTCTGATTCTGATCTTTATGATTTGTTTCCTTCTGCTAAAGTAGGAAATTTTTTGTTCTTCTTTCTGTAATTCCTTTAGGTGTAAGGTTAGGTTGTTTATTTGAGATGTTTCTTGTTTCTTGAGGGAGGATTGTATTGGTATAAACTTCCCTCTTAGAACTGCTTTTACTGCATCCCAGAGGTTTTGGGTCATCCTGATTTCATTGTTTTTTTTTTTTTTTTTCTTTTTCTACATAATTTTGATTTCTTCTTTGCTTCAGTGATCTCTTGGTTATTTAGTAATGTATGGTTTAGCCTCAAGGTGTTTGTACTTTTTACAGATTTTTTCCTTTAATTGTTGATATCTATTCTCATAGTGTTGTGGTCAGAAAAGATCCTTTATATGATTTCAGTTTTCTTAACTTTACCAAGATTTACTTTGTGACCAAAGATATGATCTATCATGGAGAATATTCCATGAGCACTGGAGAAGAAGGTGTATTCTGCTGATTTTGGATGTAATGTCCTATAATTATCAATTAAGCCCATATTGTTTATCATTTAAAGCTTGTGTTTCCCTATTTATTTTCACTTTGGATGATCTGTCCTTTGGTGGAAGTGGGGTGCTAATGTCCCCTAATATGATTTTGTTACTGTCAATTTCTTATGGCTCTTAGTATTTGCTTTATGTATTGAGGTGCTCTTATGTTGGGTGCATATATAGTTACAATTGTTATATCTTCTTCTTCTATTGAACCCTTGATCATTTTGTAGTGTCCTTCTTTGTCTCTTGTAATAGTCTTCATTTTAATGACCATTTTCTGTGATATGAGAATTGCTACTCCTGCTTTCCTTTGATTTCCATTTGCATGGAATATCTTTTTCCATACCTTCACTTTCAGTCTGTATGTGTCCCTAGTTCTGAAATGGGTCTCTTGTAGACAACCTATATATGGGTCTCGTGTTTGTATCCATTCAGCCAGTCTATGTCTTTTGGTTGGAGCATTTAATCCATTTATGCTAAAGGTAGTTATTGATAAGAATGTTCATATTACCATTTTCTTAATTGTTTTGAGTTTGTTATTGTAGGTCTTTGCCTTCTCTTGTGTTTCCTGCCTAGAGAAGTTCCTTTAGCATTTGTGGTAAAGCTCTTTTGGGAGTGCTGAATTCTCTTAGATTTTGCTTGTCTGTAAAGGTTTTAATTTCTCCATCAAATCTGAATGAGATCCTTGCTTTGTAGAGTAATCTTGGTTGTAGGTTCTTCCCTTTCATCACGTTAAATATGTCCTGCCCTCCCTTCTGGCTTGCAGAGTTTCTGCTGAAAGATCAGCTGTTAACATTATGGGGATGCCCTTGTATGTTATTTGTTGTTTTTCCCTTGCTGCTTTTAATATTTTTTTATTTGTATTTAATTTTTGATAGTTTCATGAATATGTGTCTTGACCTGTTTCTCCTTGGATTTATCCTGTGTGGGGCTCTGCGCTCCTTGGACTTGACTGGCTGTTTCCTTTCCCATATTAGGGAAGTTTTCAACTATAATCACTTCAACTATTTTCTCAGTCCATTTCGTTTTGTCCTCTTTTTCTGGGACCCATATAATTCGAATGTTGGTGTGTTTAATGTTGTCCCAGAGGTCTCTGAAACTGTCCTCAATTCTTTTCATTTTTTTTCTTTATTCTAACCTATGGTATTTATTTCCATTATTTTATTGTCTAGCTCACTTATTTCTTCTTCTGCCTCAGTTATTCTGCTATTGATTTCTTCTGGAGAATTTTAAATTTCATTTATTGTGTTGTTCATCTCTCTTTGTTTGCTCTTTTGTTCTTCTAGGTCCTTGTTAAATGTTTCTTGTATTTTCTCCATTCTCTTTCCAAGATTTTGGATCATCTTTGTTATCATCACTCTGAATTCATTTTCAGGTAGACTGCCTCTTTCGTCTTCATTTGTTTGGTCTGGTGGGTTTTTGCCTTGCTCCTTCATCTGCTGTGTGTTTCTCTGTCTTCTCATTTTGCTTTACTTACTGTGTTTGGGGTTTCCTTTTGGCAGGCTGCCGGTTCATAATTCCTGTTGTTTTTGGTGTCTGCTCCCATTAACTAAGTTTAGTTCAGTGGGTGGTGAGGGGACTTGTGCCTGTGTTCTGGTGGATGATGCTGGATCTTTCCTTTCTGGTGGGGAGGACCATATCCAGTGGTGTGTTTTGTGGTGTCTGTGACCTTTTTATGATTTTAGGCAGCCTCTCTGCTAATGGGTGGGGTTGTATTCCAGTCTTGCTAGTTGTTTGGCATAGGGTGTCCAGCACTAGACCTTGCTGGTCATTGAGTGGAGCTGTGTCTTAGCGTTAAGATGGAGATCTCTGGGAGAGTTTTCACCATTTGATATTATGTGGAACTGGGAAGTCTCTGGTGGACCACTGTCCTGAACTCTGCTTTCCCACCTCAGAGGCCCAGTCCTGACACCTGGCTGGAGCACCAAGACCCTGTCAGCCACCTGGCTCAGTATAAAAGGGAGAAAAAAATAAATAAATAAAATAAAATTTTTATATTTATTAAAAATAAAATTTTAAAGTAATTAAAAAGAAAGAAGAGAGCAACCAAACCAATAAAACCAATCCACCAATGATAACAAGTGCTAAAATCTATACCTCCCCCCCAAAAAAAAACAGAAAAAAAAGGAAAATGGACAGATTGAACCCTAGGACAAATTGTAAAAGCGAAGATATACAGACAAAACCAAACCAAGATGCATAGACATACATGGTCACAAAAAGAGAAAAAGGAAATATATATATATATATATATATAAAGGAAGAGAGCAACCAAATCAGTAAACAAATATACCAATAATAATAAGCTCTAAATACTAAACTAAGGTAAACATAGAACCAGAAACAAATTAGATGCAGAAAGCAATCCCCAAATCTACAGTTTCTCCCAAACTCTACCTCTTCATTTTGGGATGATTAGTTGTCTCTCCAGGTATTTCACAGATGCAGTGTACATCAAGTTGATTGTGGAGATTTACCCACTGCCCCTGAGGCTGCTGGGAGAAATTTCCCTTTCTCTTCTTTGTTCACACAGCTCCTGGGGTTCTGCTTTGGATTTGGTCCCACCTCTGCATGTAGGTAGCCTGAAGGTGTCTGTTCTTTGTGCAGACAGGATGGGGTTATAGTAGCAGCTATTAAGGGGCTCTGGCTCACTGAGGCCAGAAGGAAGGAGTGGTAAAGAATGCAGGCGAGGCTGTGACATCAGAGGCCAGTGTTACATTGCAACAGCATGAGGTGCATTGTGTGCTCTCTCAGGAAATTTGTCCCTGGATCACGGGACTCTGTCAGTGGCAGGCTTCACAGGCTCTTGGGAGGGGACGTGAGGGTAGTAACCTGTGCTTGCATACAGGCTTATTGCTGGATGCAGCATCAGCCTTAGAGTTTCATGCCTGTCTCTGGTGTCTGTGCTGATAGCTGTGGCTCACGTCCATCTCTGGAGCTCATTTAGATGGTGTTCTGAATCCCCTCTGCTCTCTCACCCCAAAACAATTTTCTCTTGCCGCTTTGACAGGTCCTGACTTTTTCCTGGACACCTACCTGGCCAGCTGTGGTGCACTAGCCCTCTTCAGGCTGTGTTCACACAGCCAACCCCAGTCCTCTCTCTGGGATATGAACTCTGAAGCCCAAGCCTCAGCTCCCAGCCCCCACCTGCTCCAGTGGCTGAGCATACCAGCCTCTCAGGCTGGTGAGTGCTGGTCAGCACCGATTCTCTGTGCGGGAATCTCTCCACTTTGCCCTCTGCACCCCTGTTGCTGTGCTCTCCTCCATTGCTCTGAAGCTTCCCCCTGCCACCCCTGTCTCCACCAGTGAAGGGGCTTCTTATTATGTGTAAACTTTTCCTCCTTCACAGCTCCCTCCCAGAGGTACAGCTCCTGTTCCTATTCTTTTGTCTCTGTTTCTTTATTTTTGCTTTAGCCCTACCCATATACATGGGCTGGTTCTTGATTTTTGGGAAGTCTGAGGTCTTCTGCCGGCATTCAGTAGGTGTTCTGTTAGAGCTGTTCCACATGTAAATATAATTCTGATTTATTTGTGGGGAGGAAAGTGATCTCCACATCTTATTCCTCCTCCATCTTGAAGGTTTCTCCCTGCTCTGGTCTTTTGACACCTTGTGTCCTTAAACCGCAATGTTCATGGTCCTCCTTCCCACCCCATACATCCCTCAATTTTCATAGTTATCATATAACATCTTTCTTTATTCTGCTGTCTTCAGAACTGACCTGCTGTGGGTCTTATCTCATAAGAAGTTTCTTTTAAATCGGTGCAGTCACAGTGGGAAGGATATCATATTAATTGAAAATGTGTAGATACTAAACAGTGCCTGAGAGCATTTCTCTTTTTAAGGATATTTGCTTTGAGCAGGAAACTCTTCATTTTATACATATAGAGATGTAAACAAATTATATATTTATATATTATATAGACATAAACAAATTTATATCTAAGGGTGGGAATTTCAGACACAATGTCAGGCAAGTGGCAGAAATTTATTTAAATCAGAGCTGCTTAACTGCATGCTTTGTGGGAAATACCTATTCTACCTTCACATAGTGTTTGTCCAAGCTGGTGTTTTGTGAACATTCATTTTCACATTTTTTTGATAAAGGGTCTTATGGGTTATGAAGGAGTAAAACTTTTACCTAGTAGCATCATAGAAGGACACTTTAAATTATAACATTTAGACAGTAAATGAAATATATAATTTGTTTTATTTTAGTTTGACATTGTGCTAGCAATTTCATACCAGATATGGCTTTGAAATATCTCATATTTGGTGATAAAATTATCCCTTACAGAGAGAAGGATAAATATCTTTTATCTTGTTACTTTGTGTACCTGCTGGGTGCTATCCTTAAGATGGGACACATGTAATTAGAAAAGGTGGTGCAAAACTTACCCTTTACTTTACCTTAAATTACCAATGAAACCACTTTGGCCCTAGGAGGTATTCAGGTTAACCTAAACTCATTGCCTATTATTGTGGATGATAGAATTGCCATATACTTCCTCCTTGAAGGACGAGGTGGAAACTGTGCCTGTGCCTGCATTGACACCTCATACCATCTGCTGTGCCTGCATTAACACCTCAGGCCAAGTGGAAAGGTCAATACAGAAAGATGCGGAGAAAGCCTCCTGGCTTTCTAAAGTAGACCTTATGGTTTGGTCTTTGTTCAACTAGTTGCAAACGAGAATTTGGAGATATGACTGAGGTCAAATATTTCACATTGACAGCATCTTGCTTCTCAGAATCCTGTTAGATTCCTTAATTAAATGCTACATGAGATGAGTTGATTAATCAAAGTGGTTGATGGAGTGGTTTACTCATGAAAATGTTCCAGAAATCATGATAGTGTGAAAACAATGGGTACTTATTTTGGGGAGACAATTCTCCATTGTCTTACATATTTCCACATATGTTGTGAGCAAACACACTGATAGCTTTTGTCCTGAGTTTTCTTTTCAGGGATGTTCATATAGTGAACTTTTTTGGAAAATAGAGCAGGTGTCTCCCAAAAGGACAAAGAACAAGTTTGCTTACTGTCTTGAAGACTAGAGATAGCATCTCTCTCCAGAGCAAAGGGCAATCACACTTCCTGACCAGTGTAATAAAGATGATGTCTCCCTCTGGACTGAGGGCAGACTTGCTTAATGTCCATTATAAAAGACCTGGCTTCCCCAAGCTAAGGTTTTCTTCCTGAAACGTTAACCCACAGCCTGCATAGGGGTCACTCAGCTCTCTTTACATCACCTTGTGGGAACTGGGGCTTAAGGAACTAGCATAAGGCATGTTGCTACTCTCACTACTGCTATTGATGTGAATAATAATGTCTTTTGTCTCTTACTCAAGAGTCCTATATTCTACCTGTATCCATGAAACTGTGTCAAGGTAACTCATTTGCTTGCAAATAGGGTAAAACCACCTCCTCTTCACATTTCTTGACAGCCCCTTACTACTAGTACAGGACTATCTGCCTCCAGCAAATCACAGCCATGTCAAGGATCAATTATTAGTATTTCGTATAAGCTGTGACTTCTATGCATTCAGTTTAGATGTGATCTTAGAGACCATCCCTCATTATATAGATGAGAATTATTGAGTTTTGGGTTTGTTTACCTAATATTATATGGTCCAGTATTGGCAGAATTTGAGCAGTTGCTCAGTTTTTCTTGTTTCCTATTTGATACACTTCTGAGTATATTACATTCACTATAACAAAGAAAAAACTCCAAAATATCCTTTGGTTTCAAATAAATACCTGATAGATTTTTTTTAATGAATGAAGTATGAAAATGATGATAGAATACTGCTTATCCCATATCATGAGAAAATAATTGGTTCACTTACATCCCATGTTGGCACACACCTCAAGTTGGATATAGCAGTGATTTGCAAATAATGGATGGGAACACTTCTGACAAGGCACATTTTCCTCTTGGCTAGCTGCAGCAACATTTGCAAATGCATTGAAGTATTTGTTGGACCTTAAACATGTCATGTGCATGGACAACAGGAATTAGTGCTTTCTGCATTCATCCAAAATACAGGATTAGTTTCAGCCATCTTTTATACTCTTGGGGAAATCTTCCTGAAGTGACAGTAATTTAACCTCATTTTTCATTTCTTTTTGAGCTTCTACACTCTTATCTCTGAAAGCCAATAGCTTATTTTATGTTTTCTCCTCTTGGTTACTGTACTCTTCAAAATAGGTTATGTTATGCGTTTTGTAAAAAACAACATCCAAATTTTATTTCTTGCTTATCTTACATTTTCACCACAAGTCTTCTGGAGGTTTTGTCCTGCTGTATCTTCACTCTGGGACCCAATCTTACTGAGTCTCTACCTTCTTGTAAACTGTCATGGCATTAGCTCTTAGAACATTTGTCTTCAAATAACCTTGCTGCTGCTCACATTTTACCGGCTTACACCCCTGTATCATGGCTGCACCCAACTCAATACATACTGTCATGTGCCAGAAAGAAGCAGCAGAGCTACGGGCTGAACAGTCCTAATGACAAGCAGTTATACTGACTTTGACTCCATTGTTTGCTTAAGGTTGTGTTGACTTAAAAAATATATATATATGCATAATGTGAGAGTTGTGAGTTAAGTTTTATTTGAGGCAAAATGAGGACTACAGCCCAGGAGATAGCGTTTCAGATGTCTCTGAGAAACTGCTCTGAGGATGCTAAGGGAGGAGCCAGGATATATAGGGGTGTTGCAGAAAAGGACAGGGAGTCTGAAACATCAAAAGATTATTGCTAATTAAAGAAAACCAGATATCTTAAGGAATTTAGCACTTTTTTAAGTATGGGAAGATGTCAGAGTCTAGGCTCAATGAAATCCTTCCTTTGATATGCACCTTAGCTATCTGGAGCCAGTATCTGGACACATCCTGGGTTTCCTCTGGGCTCACCACAGGGAGTGATTGCAGTCTGATGGCTGCTAGGTGGCATTTATTCTTTTCAGCCCTGAGTTTCCGGGGCTCATGTTGGAGGGTTGAAATCATTGATGACTGTGTCATACTTTGTTTATTGATATGGCAGGAAATATTTCATTTCTCAGTTGTGACTGAATGTTCCCTTTCCTTTCACAGCGTCAACTCCCGTTTTGGCTGTCTCATTGCTTATGTCAATGACCTTTTTCTTAGTGCAAAATATTTCAATGTATTGCAAAGACATGTTACTGCATGTGATGTCCTGTAAGAGAAATTTGGGTGAAGATTTTTAAGAGAGTGAAGTCAGAGGTGGAAAGAAAGTTAGAGGACTGAAAAATGGAAAGGAAAAGGGTGATTAAAGGCATAGAGGAGAGAGGGAATGAAAGAGTAAAGGGAATGAAAAGAAGGAAGAGGAAAGAGAGAAAAGACTTCAAGAGGAGAAAATGCTGAAAGGAAAGAAAACCAATTGGAAATGAATACTGAGAGTGAAACTTGCACATTTCAACATGCCTTAGAACTCCCTGGTGAAAAAAAAAAGTATGCAAATCTATAAGACATGATTTAAATCTTATGATGTTTTTCCCCAGAGCTGAAACCAAGTCCTAAGCTCATCATCTCCAGGTCCCCGCTGAATTAAAGAGAAAAAAAAAAATGTATTTTAAACTGGCAATAGAACAAAAGTTCTGAATCTCAAAGCAACAAGTGAAAACACATACACTAACTCTTCAGATTTTTCCTCTTCCTTATGGCTCATTTTTTTATTAGAAGGAAAAAAATGTGAGAACTCAGCTGAGATTTGAATTTTTCCCCAACTCTAAAGAGAAGAGGCAGAACATAACTGGCCCCAAACTTCAAATACCAGGAAACCAAAATGGCCCTTCAATAAGTGGAGGAATTCTTGACTATATTCTTTAGTTTTAGAATTTTATTCTCTAGTCATCTTTTTATCTCTCCAATTGGTGGTTTTTTAGGTGTCTGTGTGTGTGCACACGTGTGTGAGAGAGAGAGGGGTTGAGAGAATTCGTGGTGTGCTGTAGTCTGCTCACTCATACTCACACAAGGCAAACTAGTCATGAAAGGATTATTTACACCATGGAAATAAGCAATGCCACAAATACAATACATGATTGTTTGTTTGTTTGTTTTCCAGATAAATAGTTGCTGTATTATCAGCCCACCCCCAGGAGAGATAGACTATAAAATTTAAAAGACAGGAAAATAAAAGTATGTGAAGAAAGAGAAAAGAAAGAAACTCCAAAGAGAGAGAAAAGAAAAAGGAGTGGATTTGGATTTGGAAGAAGAATTTTAAAAGTTGAGGTGTCCTAAATTCCAGCCTAGAGAAGCCTTCTTTTTCGTAAATAAAGGGGTTTTGTTTGTGTGTTTTGTCTGAAAGTTTTGAGTTCCTCATTTTGTTTTTTTGGGACCAGTAATAGGCAAGTAAGAGTCAAAAAACTAAACATGTGCTTCCTGGGAGGCAGAGGTAGCCTTCCATTGGCAGAGTGAATCCAGAAGGGTGAAAACCATGAGGAAATGCTCTGATCCTGTTACAGGTTCCTGGTCTGACTGAGCTTTAGAAGCATTTATCCTTCCATGTGAAAGACAAGCAAATCACCCACGTCATTTGGTTTCAGAAACACTGAAGCCCAAATTCAGTGGTGTTTATAATAGCACCATGAAAATTTCTATGCTTTAAGGATTTGATCTCTGTGTTTAAAATGCAAAATCTCTGACTCATTAACACTTTAAATATTTACATCTAAGTTTGAATGAGCAGCTGATTTTTTTTAGATAGGGAAGAAAGATGACTGAAACATCCAAATGCCAAATTTGCTCATTTTATTTTTTTTCCTGGGTCATTCAGATACCCCCAATTACCAATATAAAAAGATAACAAAATGAGCTAGAGACTCTTTGGTGGGGCTAATGGTGGACTCCAGGAGTGCTCATGCCAAGGAGTACTTCCCAGAACTTATCCTGCCAGTGACCTCGTCCCCACGGTGAGCCACAGCCTCACCCTGCCTCTGCAGGAGACCTTCCACCACTAGCAGAATAAACTTGGACAAGTTTATGTCTCTAAACTTCAATTTCCTCATCTTTAAAATGGGGATATTAACAATACCTGCTTCAATATAGACTCATCTACCAGAGGGCAGACAGCAGACGCAAGAAGAAGTACAGTCCTGCAGACTGTGGAACAAATACCACATTCACAGAATGATAGACAAGTTGAAAAGGCAGACGGCTATGTACCAGATGAAGGAACAAGATAAAATCCCAGAAACAACTAAATGAAGTGGATATAGCAAGCTTCCAGAAAAATAATTCAGAATAATGATAGTGCATATGATACAGGACCTCGGAAAAACAATGGAGGCAAAGATCGAGAAGATGTAAGAAATGTTTAACAAAGTCCTAGAAGATTTAAAGAACAAACAACCTGGGCTTCCCTGGTGGCACAGTGGTTGAGAATCCGCCTGCCGATGCAGGGGACACGGGTTCGTGCCCCAGTCCGGGAAGATCCCACATGCCGCGGAGCGTGTGGGCCCATGAGCCATGGCCGCTGAGCCTGCACGTCCGGAGCCTGTGCTTCGCAACGGGAGAGGCCACAACAGTGAGAGGCCCGCATATCACAAAAAAAAAAAAAAAAAAAAAAAAGAACAAACAAACAGAGATGAGCAATACAATAACTGAAATGAAAACTACACTAGAAGAATCAACAGCAGAATAACCAAGGCAGAAAAATGGTTAAGTGACCTGGAAAAGAGAATGGTGGAATTCACTGCTGTGGAACAGAATAAAGAAAAAATAATGTAAAGAAATGAAGAGAGCCTAAGAGACCTCTGGGACAACATTAAACACAACAACATTCACACTATAGGTGTTCCAGAAGGAAAAGAGAGAGAGAAAGGACCCAAGAAAATATTTGAAGAGATTATAGGTGAAAACATCCCTAACGTGGGAAAGGAAATAGCCACCCAAGTCCAGTAAGCACAGATAGTCCCATACAGGATAAATCCAAGGAGAAACATGCCGAGACACATAGTAATCAAATTGGCAAAAATTAAAGACAAAGAAAAATTATTAAAAGCAGCAAGGGAAAAACAACAAATAACATACAAGGGAACTCCCATAAGATTAACAGCTGATTTTTCAGTAGAAACTACAAGGCAAAAGGGAATTGCATGATATATTTGAAGTGATGAAAGGGAACAAATTGCAACCACGATTACTCTACCCAGCAAGGATCTCATTCAGATTTGAAGGATAAATCAAAATTTTACAGACAAGCAAAAGCTAAGAGAATTCAGCACCACCAAACCAGTTCTACAACAAATGTAAAAGGAACTTCTCTAAGTGGGAAACACAACAGAAGAAAAGGACCTACAAAAATAAACCCAAAACAATTAAGAAAATGGTCATAGAAACATACATATCAATAATTACCTTAAATGTGAATGGATTAAATGCTCCAGCCAAAAGATACAGGTTTGCTGAATGGATACAAAAACAAGACCCATATATATGCTGTCTACAAGAGACTCACTTCAGACCTAGGGACACATACAGACTGAAAGTGAGGGGATGGAAAAAGGTATTCCATGCACATGGAAATGAAAGGAAAGTTGGAGTAGCTATACTCATATCAGATAAAATAGGCTTTAAAATAAAAGAAATGTTACAAGAGACAAGGAAGGATACTACATAATGATCAAGGGATCAATCCAAGAAGAAGATATAACAATTCTAAATATATATGCATCCAACATAGGAGCACCTCAATACATAAGGCAAATTCTAACAGCTATAAAAGAGGAAACAGACAGTAACACATTAATAGTGGGGGAATTTAACACCTCTCTTACACCAATGGATGGATCAACAAAAATGAAAATAAGTAAGGAAAGAGAAGCTTTAAATGACACAATAAACCAGATAGATTTAGTTGATATTTAAAGGACATTCCATCCAAAAACAGTAGATTACACTTTCTTCTGAAGTGCGCACAAAATATTCTCCAGGATAGATCATACCTTGGGTCACAAATCAAGCCTCAATAAATTTAAGAAAATTGAAATCATATCAAGCATATTTTCTGACCATGACACTATGAGATTAGAAATGAATTACAGGGGAAAAAAATGTAAAAACACAAACACATGGAGGCTAAACAATACATTACTAAATAACCAAGAGATCACTGAAGAAATCAAAGAGGAAACCAAAAAACAACTAGAGACAAATGACAATGAAAACACGATGATTCAAAACTTATGGGATGAAGCAGAAGCAGTTCTAAGAGGGAAGTTTCTAGCTATACAAACCTACCTCAAGAAAAAAGAACAATCTCAAATAAACAATCTAACATTACACCTAAAGCAACTAGAGAAAGAAGAACAAACAAAACCCAAAGTTAGCAGAAAGAAAAAATCAAAAAGATCAGAGCAGAAATAAATGAAATAGAAACAAAGAAAACATTAGCAAAGATAAATAAATCTAAAAGCTGGTTCTTTGAGAAGATAAACAAGATTTATAAACCATTAGCCAGACTCATCAAGAAAAAGAGGGAGAGGACTCTAATCAATAAAATTTGAAATTTAAAAGGAGAAGTACAACAGACACCACAGAAATACAAAACATCCTAAGACACGACTAAAAGCATCTCTATGCCAATAAAATGGACAAGCTGGAAGAAATGGACAAATTCTTAGAAAGGTATAACCTTCCAAGACTGAACCAGGAAGAAATAGAAAATATGAACAGACCAATCACAAGTAATGAAATTGAATCTGTGATTAAAAATCTTCCAACAAACAAAAGTCCAGGACCAGATGGCTTCATAGGTGAATTCTATCAAACATTTAGAGAAGAGGTAACACCAATTCTTCTCAAACTCTTCCAAAAATTTGCAGAGGAAGGAACTCTCCCAAACTCATTCTATGAGGCCACCGTCACCCTGATACCAGAACCAGACAGGATACTACAAAAAAAGAAAATTACAGACCAATATCACTGATGAATATAGATGCAAAAATCCTCAACAAAATACTAGCAAACAGAATCCAACAGCATATTAAAAGGATCATACACCCTGTTCAAGTGGGATTTATCCCTGGGATGCAAGAATTTTTCAATATACAAAAATCAAACAATTTGATATACCATATTAACAAATTGAAGAATAAAAACTATATGATCATATCAATAGATGCAGAAAAAGCTTTTGACAAAATTCAACACCCATTTATGATAAAAACTCTTCAGAAATTGGGCATATAGGGAACCTACCTCAACATAATAAAGGACATGTATGACAATCCCACAGCAAACATCATTCTCAATGGTGAAAAACTGAAAGCATTTCCTCTAAGATCAGGAAGAAGACAAGGATGTCCACTCTAACCACTATTATTCAACTTAGTTTTGGAAGTCGTAGCTACAGAAATCAGAGAAGAAAAAGAAATAAAAGGAATACAAATTAGAAAAGAAGAAATAAAACTGTCACTGTTTGCAGATGACATGATACTATACATAGAGAATCCTAAAACTGCCATCAGGAAACTACTAGAGCTAATCAAGGAATTTGGTAAAGTAACAAGATACTAAATTAATGCACAGAAATCTCTTGAATTCCTATACACCAATGATGAAAATTCTGACAGAGAAATTAAGGAAACACTCCCATTTACCATTGCAACAAAAACAATAAAATACTTCAGAATAAACCTACCTAGAGAGAAAAAAATGCCTGTATGCAAAACACTATAAAACACTGATGAAAGAAATTAAAGATGATACCAACAGTTGGAGAGATATACCATGTTCTTAGACTAGAAGAATCAACATTGTGAAAATGACTGTACTACCCAAAGCAATCTACAGATTCAATGCAATCCATATCAAATTACCAATGACATTTTTTATGGAACTAGAATAAAATATCTTAAAATTTGTATGGAGACACAAAAGACCCCGAATAGCCAAAGCAGTCTTGAGGGGAAAAAAATGGAGCTGGAGGAATCAGACTCCCTGACTTCAGACTGTACTACAATGCTACAGTAATCAAGACACTATGGTACTGGCACACAAACAGAAACATAGATAAATGGAACAAGATAGAAAGCCCAGAGATAAACTCACACACCTATAGTCAACTAATCTATTACAAAGGAGGCAAGAATAAACAATGGAGAAAAGACAGTTTTTTCAATAGGTGGTCCTGGGAAAACTGAACAGCTATATGTAAAAGTATGAAATTAGAACAGTCCCTAACACCATACACAAATATAAACTCAAAATGGATTAGAGACCTAAATATAAGTCCTGACACTATAAAACTCTTAGAGGAAAACATAGGAAAAACACTCTTTCACATAAATCACAGCAAGATCTTTTTTGATCCACCTTCTAGAATAATGGAAATAAAAAGAAAAATAAACAAATGGGACCTAATGAAACTTCAAAGTTTTTGTACAGCAAAGGGAACCATAAACAAGATGAAAAGAGAACCCTCAGAATGGGAGAAAATATTTGTAAATGAATCAATGGACAAAGGATTAACCTCCAAAATATATAAACAGCTCATGCAGCTCAATATTCAAGAAACAAACAACCCAATCCAAAAATGGGCAGAAGACCTAAATAGACATTTCTCCAAAGAAGACATACAGGTGTTCAAGAAGCACATGAAAAGCTGCTCAGTATCACTAATATTAGAGAAATGCAAATCAGAACTTCAATGAAGTATCACCTCACACCAGTTAGAATGGGCATCACCAGGAAATCTACAAACAGTAAATGCTGGAGAGGGTGTGGAGAAAAGGGAACCATCTTGAACTGTTGGTGGGAATGTAATTTGATACAGCCACTATGGAGAACAGTATGGAGGTTCCTTAAAAAACTAAAAATAGAATTACCATATGATCCATCAATCCCACTACTAGGCATATAACCAGAGAAAACCAGAATTCAAAAAGACACATGCACCCTAATGTTCATTGCAGCACTATTTACAATAGCCAAGACATGGAAGTAACCAAAATGCCCACTGACAGATGAATTGTTAAAGAAGGTGTGGTACATATATACAATGGAATATTACTCAGCCATAAAAAGGAATGAAACTGAGTCATTCGTTGAGATGTGGATGGATCTAGAGACTGTCATACAGAGTGAAGTAAGTCAGAAAGAGAAAAAAAAAATATCGTATATTAACGCGTGTATGTGGAACCTAGAAAAAAGTTACAGATGAACCAGTTTGCAGGGCAGAAGTTGAGATACAGATGTAGAAGACAAACGTATCAATGTCAAGGGGGGAAACCGTGTGGGGGTGGGGATGGTGGTCTGCTGAATTGGGCAATTGGGATTGACATGTATACACTGATGTGTATAAAATTGATGACTAATAAGATCCTGCTGTATAAAAAAATAAATTAAATTAAATTCAAAAATTAAAATAAAATAATAATTTTTTAAAAGATAACAAAATTAGAGAAAATACAAGTCAACACACAAGAAGGTGTTGGTTTTAGTATTAAAATTAAATGAGTAAAAAATAAAGAACAAATTGTAGGTTACTCCTTGATTTTGTTCTGGTCTGTTTTTTCCTCAAACAAGCTGAGAAATTTTATCAAGGTATGAATTTTAGATGGAGAGTAGCCTAACCCTCTCAAGGATGTATATGTTTACCAAATCTCTTCTAGTTTCTCCTCCTTGAAATCAGAATTATAAACAAAGTAAGGAAATTTGAAAATTTCTACAGCCAGATCCCCAGTCTCAAAGGGGACCAGAAGCCTACCAGAGCTCCCAAATGCAGAGGTTTTTTCCCTACTTTGTAGAACAAGCTGGAAGATGATCCAGGTTACTAAATGGATATGTGTTCCCAGCCTGAGAGGGGAGCACCAAGGCAGCCTGGGTGCTGAAGCTGCACATTTGGGTTAGAACAAAAGGATCAGCACAGGTTTCCAAGAATTCATATGAGAGGATATAAAGTCTCCAAGCCAAAGAGAGTACCTCTCTGGTTCTAAGATTCTTACAAAGTGAACTTACCCCAAATCTCATTTTCAACCCTAACATTCTGAGTTCTCACAGGATGCTAAATCAGAGAAATTGGTGTTTGATGATCTACCAGAAAGTCTGGGGTTGAAAGCTATGGCTTTTTGGTTGCAGTGCCTTAGAGTTATATGAATGGACTTTGAAAGTCCCATTTCCTTGCCTTCCTGTTAGGGGCAGGTAGGAATCAACTGCTCCCCTCCCTGGCAAAAAAAGACTTTATATTTTCCTCTTCTAACACATTTTGATATTTAGATGTTTAATAACTTCCATATACATTTTTATATTTTCTTTCCTGTTTTCTACTTATTAGAGGAGCATACTACTCATGTTTTCCTTGTCATTTGGGAAAGTGTAGGGACCTGGGTATTCTCAATATACATTGGACTTTTTTCTTTGTTTGCTTGTTTTTCAATGAATGTATATGGAGGAATGGTAAACAACACAAAGCCTAGTATAATACTGGACCCATACTAGACAGTTGAACCTGAACCCTTTGTACTTGGCAGGTGGTTGCTCAGCTTGTTTTGATGGTTTCTTGCTCATTCTGAGGTTGGCTGCCACCCTCTACATCTCCCATCCCTGTCTAACTCCCTCTGCATAACCTCCTTCTTTATAGGGGCAGACACACAAACACATTTGCCTCTCTCAATCTTAATCGTTCCTAAAGGCTCCCTTCAGCCCTCACTCCATAATCGAAGAAACACTGTTCCCAAGTATTCTGTCGTCCTGCAAACCTCCCTAGAACTAATTAATTGGCCCCCTATATTATATCTTGAGCTACAATTTGACTCTGTCTCCATGTAGATCCTCATTAATTTTATGAGAACCTCAGGAATATACACCACAGTTTATTCATCTTTGTACACCCAGTCCCTAGCATAACCCTGTGTGTATAGTAGGTTTTTGATGAAATTTTAATGAAAGAAGGAAGGAAAGAATCAATTCATCAGTCAAATAATCTGGTCTTTAACTAAGAGGCAGAGGGTTACTCTTTCAAAGATAAAATAATAATTGTTTTTTACAGAGTCTTTTGTGGAGAGAATATACAATCTCCTTGTTATTAGGGAAGTATTTCTCCCACTTGATTACCTATTTTGAGTGAAATTTACATTATTTCTTGAGGTCTTCTGCTCAGATGAGATCAAATTCAGTTGGCACCATGATTTACATGCCTATTAGGCTCTTCCTCAGTGCTGGATATTATGTATACAAAGAAAAATGCCAAAGTCTTTACCCTCAATGAACTCAGGTTGTAATGTGGGGGATAGGAAATAAATTATTGCAGTAGGACAAAGATGCTTCTAAAAAGGCATGTGAAACAAGCTGTTGGGAACAGATAAAGGAACACTTCCCAGGCTACACCTTGGACTGGTCAATGGAGGGACTCAGGGAGAAGGGGTTAATAATTTAGTTTATATTCTCTCCTTATACATAAATGGCACCTAGCAAAAAAACCCAAACAAACAAACAAAAAAACAACCAATCGTTATCAAATAAGTAAATGTATTGTTTAATAAAAAGAACTAAAATTCTGTAGTCTTGACTAGTAGTTATATAATTTTTATTTTTCAGATATGTCACCTAATGTGTAAAGCAGTGAAAGTGAGAATACATTATGAAGGATTAGATTAGGAAGAAGGGACTCTTTCTCCCTCCTTTCCTCTTTTTTCCTTGACTCTGGAAAGGGATCTAGAAGCACAATTTAAAACCCATTGATCAAACAAAGATGTAGAGTGGATATTTTAAAATTATATTAAATCATGAAGACTAAGTAGTTGAAGTTACAGCATGAGCATGTAATAATGAAATACATAATTTTGGAAATAAAATCCCCCCTCAGTTGTTATGAGACAAAAATAATTAAAATTTAATAAAATATGTGAAGGAAATTTATTTGATCATTAGGAAACAGAGGGATAAATCTCATAATCCCAAGAAGTGATATGGGGTAAATAGTGAATATCATCTGAAAGGAAGAACTTTTTCTCTACCCTTCCAGTTCTTCTGGCTGGTCTAAGAATTAAATTGACACGGGACAGTTTAACAGGTAAAAAGCAAAGCAAAGTTTAATAACATATATATGGTCAGGCCACCCAAGATGGCTGTTCTCTTGCTCTCTGTATATCTCCTGCTGGACCCTGCTTCACCAACATATTACTCACATGACTGACCTTCCCTCTGAATCATAGAGACTATCAGTAAATGCCTATATATTTGCCCCAGCCCAAGCTAGTGACTGTTCTAATCTTTAGATTAGAATGTCTCCAGTATGATAGTTTATCAAAGGGGCAGTGAGGGGCACATTCCTCTGCTGATTTCCCTAGTAACCAATGAACCAACCTGACTCAATACCTTCTATAACTGGTAACCTCCTTCTCTCCCCGGGACTGAAGACTGCTGCCCTCTACTGCTTGCCATCTGCCATCCTCAGGGTGGAGAGTCTCTCCAGGACTCTTTTGCTGCAGACATGTAAGATTTCCCCATCCATTAAACCACTGATGTCTCTGTCACTGACTCTAGGCTCTTTCTTCAGTCTTGAGGGGGCTTGTAGGCCTGTAGGGTGCAGCCCAAAACACATATCCATGGGAGAGACCCAGGAAAACAGAGTAACTCACCAAAATAGCTGAAGCCCTCACCTTAAAAACCATCTTCAGCTAAAGACAAAAGATGTTGAAGTAGTGGTTTGGGACCTCAAAGAGAAGGAAGGCAATTCACATGGAGATGAAAAAGCAGATATTTGGTAAATAAATATTTTCTGAGTCATGCAGAAAGAGTGAGACACAAAGTGGACATGATCTGTAAGCTCTGAAGAGTTTCCCCCACCACACCTAACCCATTTTCTTTGTAGATATCTCTGTGTGAAAGTGGTATTCCAGGAACAAAACCCCTATGTAAATTATTTTAGGCACTTAGGGGGAAGGTCAAAATTTCTCCCTGGGCCTTTTGGGCCTTGGTTGTTTTCAGCTTGAAATAATCTACATGCCAAAGAGACATTTTAGGGTGGCAAGTTTTGCTTCCCTACAGTATCCCATAAATGTGAATAGTGTAAGATATCTGCAGATACTAACAATAAAATGGATCAACAAAGAACATTTTTATAAGAACACACCTCCAAACATTGAGGTTGATGCCAAGAACAAAAATCATTTCCCAAAACTGAGGCATGACATTTATCAGAGTCATAGCCTAAGACTGAATGAACCATGTGGCTGACTTGGGAACATTTTCTCTGTTTCTGATTGTTCACAAATAGATAAATTAATATTATCATGAGTAGAAACATTGCACTGTTTTTTACCCCTAACTGGTATTTCCTCTTATTCTACATGCTACTAATTTTAAGTGAAGTTACCTTTTCCTGTTTAGGCTTCTGTGAAAAGAATCAGAGTTCAAGCATATATCTAATTCACACCTCTGTTTCAGTTCCTATCCCCTCAAACACTTCCTAGCTCACCACAATTTCAAAGATTCAGACGAAGAGTCCAAATTGGTTTGAGTTGTCTACACATTCCATAAAGCTCAAAAAGGAGAGTTGGCCCTGTCCTTTCTTCAAACTGTGAAACTAGTCACATTCATCTGAAGGAGGTGTGTGGTGTTTAAGATTATGTTCCATTAGGCTGCAACTAATGACTCAGGAAAAAAGGCAACAAGATATCAGCCTGAAACTGCAAATTACTAGGAACGATGGCCTATTTTGTATTCTGCTGTTTACAAATTTTTTGAGGGGGTGGGGTGGGGAAACAACGACCATCTACGTGGGATCTTGAAAAAAGAAACAGTGAGTGAGGAGAGCATTGTTCTCTGTATTACAGAGCTTCCAAAGGCTCTGGAAGAGAAAGGACTTGGATTTTTTTCTGTTTTGTTTGTTTTTTGTGTTTTTCCCTTTGGGCCATCTGCAAGTGAACCAGTCTAAATTGGTTTAATCAATCAATAGGAATTTGCAATTCTATGCTAAGTGCAATGAGAGATAGTAAGAGACTGTAAAATACAAAGAAGTATTCTGTAAAATTGGGGCATATAAGAAGCAGGTTTCAACTGATCCTTTGATAAAGCTCTCAGATGCCTCGTAAGGGGCTGAATTTCAGACATGTCCCTACTTCCAACTATTCTTTCAACATTAACTGCCAAAGAGGAAAGCTTACACCCCTGGTCAGTTATTATACTCTGAGTCTTTAAACTTGTAAAGCTAAGTAATAAAGGTCCACATAAAGTGATAAAATTCCACAAAAGTCATCTGTAATATGCAAAAAAACACCCTTTTTTAGTAACTAAGAAAATTACTCACACTTAGATCAAGTATCTGGTTTCTTTGCCTTGTGGAAAATAACATCCAGTCACTACAGTAACCCTGGTTGAAGTAAGTTATCTTGTGCTGATCAGAAACTTTGTCAAGTATCTACCTATGATCAGTAAAAATGCCAAAAAGTACGTTGCTAAATAAAATTATTTAAAATAGGGGAGTCTCAGGGAAAAATAATAGTGTGTGTGTTTATCTCTGTGTGCATGTTTGCGTGTGTGTATACCAGAACAATAACCCTAAGTGATTCATCCTCCATATGAAACTCTTCATATTTCCCAGGACTCTCTAGCTCAGATTTGAATTTAAATTATCTACCCTGTCCCAAGTTTGTATTTGTAGTGCTTATCCCTAGATTTAGTATGACTGTTTAATAAAGGTCACTCAGACTCATTTTATAAGAATTTATATAAGTGGATAAAAGCATCCATCTGTGAAAATCTATTGAGGAAATAGTTTATTATAAGTGATAATAGTCTATTATATGGCAAATATTAAGATGTTTTTATCTGGGAGATCATGGATATCTCACAAATATGAATATTACATTAATATTAACCAACTATTTTTTTTTAGACTGAAAGATGAGCTCTTCTCTACATCCAGGCATACATTTTCTTTTTTTTTTTTTTAAAGCTTTTCCCCCCCTCTTTTTAAAAATTTAGTTATTTTAGTTATTTTTATTTTTGGCTACATTGTGTCTTTTTTGCTGTGCACAGACTTTCTCTAGTTGTGGCAACCAGGGGCTACTCTTGGTTGTGGTGCATGGGCTTCTCATTGCAGTGGCTTCTTTTATTGTGGAGCACAGGCTCTAGGCACACAGGTTTCAGTAGTTGTGGCACGCGGGCTCAGTAGTTGTGGCACACAGGCTTTGTTGCTCTGCGGCATGTGGGATCTTCCCAGATCAGGGCTTGAACACGTGTCCCCTGCATTGGCAGGCGGATTGTTAACCACTGTGCTACCAAGGAAGCCCCCAAGCATCCCTTTTCAATGCATGACATCCTGGGTGGTATGGAGCAGAATTCTTGACGGTGTGTAAAACCACAGAGATTTTTCTTAAAGCGTCAATATGTACCATTATTTGATGGAGAATAATTCTATATCAACATAAACAGATTGCTATGAGAGGAAATAAAAATGCACAAAATGTTTGAAATTTCAACACAAGACTTCAAAGAAACTAAATGCTTGTATCTAGCTGCTTAAGTCCAAATTCTTAAATCCCTGAGTGCATGTTGCCTCTCTAATGTTAACAAAATAATCAATAGCATTGATTGAATACAATGTATCAGTCAAGTGCTTAATCCTGTTGCCCATTCATTATTTTACTTAATTCTCACAATAGTCCTAGAAGGAAGGTAAAATTACCCCCATTTTTGAGGTATGGAAACTCATAAAAATGTTAAGTAAGTTTCCTAAATTCAGTAGTCATTTATAGTATTGAGATTCAAAACCAGGTTTGTTTGAATCTGAGGTCTTTTTTCTTGGTAAAATAAATCAAAGAAACTGAGAATTACTCTTAACTCATTGCAAAAAGAATTAGATGGTTATATGGCATCTAACTCTTGACTTAGATCTACCATAAACCAATTTTAACATCTTGACCTACTTGTGCCTTGATGGATAACTAGTTGAGGATGCTATACCAGGATAAGTTCCCATTACCAAGTAACCAACAAGAATTCTGGTTGTTAAAATATTTTATTATAAGTTTGATGAACATCAATCAATATACCAGGATACACTTAACTATAAACTAAACCAAATGATTAGTTTAATCATGTAAGCCTAGCAACTAAAGACAGGACCTGTATTCATGTTTACACCAGGAGAAATGTCAGAAGATAACTTTAGGTTTGACTTAACTAACCTGTTTGCATGTTCTCAGGTTGAAGGGTCTTGATGCTTTCATAAGTTATTGCAGATCCCCATCCCTTCCCTATGTACACTTCCCCACCTCTCAATTTCATCTAGTCCAATTTCTTTAAAAAATCTACATAATGCAATTCCTAAATCCAATATTTTATTTTTCCCTCTTTCCAAAACACCAGATGTGGGCATCTCACTGCATCCTTGACCTCGCCACATGTAAATCTAATAAGCATCTGTTATGGGTCAAATTTTTGTTCCTCCCTCCACTCAAATTCATGTTTGATGTGATAGTATTTGGAGGTAGGGTCTTTGGGAGCAAACAAAAGATATTGCGGCCATCAAGCCATCAGCCACTGCAGCTGCAGTGGGATACAGGATGGATAAAACAGCATACTAGCCTTAGATAGTTAGAGTGCATATCAAAGTAGTGATCTCAATGAGCCCAGAATCTTGCATCTTCCCTTATGTATAAAAGTGCTAAATTAATTAACTTCAGATGTCTGGCTTTCTTAAATTAACAGTAATCTTTGGTCTTCCGACTATCTGTTTTTGTTTTTTTGGTTTTTTTCAAAAACTCCTATATATCCTTGCTCCTCCCTTACCTCTTTGGAACAGTCCCTCAGAGCTATCTGACAGGCTGTCTCTTAGGCTTATGTCCTCAGTATGTCTGCCAAATAAAACATAATTTCAACATATAGGTTGTGCATTATTTTTCCAATTGACAGTAGGTAATTAAGTTTAAATGAAGTCATGAGGGCAGAGCTCCCAAGATAGGATTAGTCTCTTTGTAAGAGAATAGAGCTTGATCTCTCTGACATGTGAGGATAGGGCAAGAAGACAGCCATCTGTAAGCCAAGAAGAGAGTCCTCACCAGAATGCAACCATGCACCCTTATTTCAGACTTCCATCCTCCAGAACGGTGATATAAATTTATTTTGTTCAAATCCCCCAGTCTGTGATATTTTGTTATGGCAGCCAAGTTAACTAATAAAACATCCATGCTTAATGTGGTCAAAACAAGACTCCTGACGACAATACCTCTTCCCAACCCAACCAAATCTGCTTTCTCCCCAGTCTTCTACAGCTCAGTTCAAACTATTCTAACCCAAGGTGTTTCATCTGTCCAGAATGGTTTTCCTCTTGATATTTGCATAGCTGATTTCTTCTTAATACTGTCAAAGAATGACTCTGAGATAGTTTTAATGTAGTTGAATATTTACTCATATCTGAGGGAGATCAATCCTGTATAGGTTGTCTCCCCAAACAAAGAAAAAGTTTACATTTATAAAAGTAAAAACTACAGACTGTGGAATAGGCTTCTGTGTTTGTTGGTCTGTTTTTGTTTTTTTCCACTTAGATAGCTGATTGAAAGAAAGCTATTAACAGAGTAGTTTGCCTATAAATAGGCTAAGTTGTCAGGGAAGGAAATTTTTTTTTATTGTTTTGTTTTTAAGGTGTTCTGAGAATTCTTGAGATTTTAGGTATTGTGTTACATCTTTGTATGTGCATAACTTCATGTATTCTGGTTGGTACCCACACTTAATTCAGACCAGAACCACTCCATTTTTCTTTAGGATTTATCATCATTAATATCATAGCTCATGTCACCCTCTCAGACAGGGATTCACAATTAGCAATGGAACTCACAGATTTCATCTCCTTTGCATGCCCCTTCCATTTAATTTTCCTCATAGAACATAACTATCTGATTTTAAAATTGTGTTTTATCATGAATTTATATAACAAACCCTCTCCCCTCATGAAATACATTTTCCAAGAAAGTTCAGTTGTTTTTCCCCCAAGAGCAATGCATGTGATAGAGTTAATATTCACATTAAATATATGTTGAAAAAATGATGAATTATTTGATGAATGAGGATCAGCCATCATCTGCTTTATCTTAGTCAATGAGTTTCCAAATCTAATTTCATAATATTATTAAACTTGAGTGCAAATTCCACTCCATTTTGTACTGCCAAAACATCAACTCCAGCCACCATGCTTCCCTCACAGTTCCCACAATGCTGTATAGACATCAAACCCCAGCTACTTTGTTTAAACTGTCCACCTGGCCTTGTATTATTTTCATAATAACTATACCAGTAATATATACATATATTTTATTGTAAAAGTCTTAATAACTAAAAATACATACATATATATATATATATATATATAAAGCAAACTTTGACTTTTCTCACTCAAATGAGGTAAAACACTATAAACACCTTGGATTTCATCCTCCCAGAGTTTTTTCAAGTGAAGGCTTTCTTTACTCATTGATGTCTAGCTCATGCAAGTCTGTCTTCCCAGGAAAACTTCCTTGATCCCTAGAGCTCAGGACAGTGTCTCCCATACTTAATTGAATCCAACTTTACCTCTATGCCATTTTTTGGTCACTGAATGGCATACAGCCTTGAACTGGAAATTACCTTTTCACCTAAAAAGGTCATCTCTTCCTAGAAAGTATGTGAACTACACTAGAGACAGGACAATTTCTTCTACTTTGAATTTCTAGGCATGTTGATTTATATATATATAAAGGAAGTTGCTGTCTTGGAATACCTGTGAGACTTTTACAGAGAAAAACTGAACGTGTGAAATAGAGTCTGGAAATCACAAAGGACATGTCCAACTAAGTCCACACCTATTATGTGCTTTCATTACCAACAATTGCTTTACACTCTGAGAGCCACTTTTATCTGAAAAAGAGTTGGTGAAAAAAGTGTTTTTAGGGCTTCCCTGGTGGTGCACTGGTTGAGAGTCTGCCTGCCAATGCAGGGGACACGGGTTCGTGCTCCGGTCCGGGAAGATCCCACGTGCCACGGAGTGGCTGGGCCCGTGAGCTATGACCGCTGAGCCTGTGCGTCCGGAGCCTGTGCTCCGCAAGGGGAGAGGCCACAACAGTGAGAGGCCTGCATACAGCAAAAAAAAAAAAAAAAAAAAAAAAAAAAATTTTTATATCCCCTCCAATACATGTTAATTTAATTTTTTTTAAAAAAATGAGACTGAAATAAAAATGAATCTTTTGAAAGCACAAGAATTCTGATAATCAGACCATTTCTATTCACACTTTCAGACCAAAAACTTCTGAAAACCTATCTCAGTACAACTTGTATTGCAGACATTGATTTTGTTAATTTACTCGTTTAGAGAAGATCTGGTTAGTTTATCTTTGTTGTCATTTTATTTTATTATTCTATTATTGGCTAAATCATCAAAGAAGATCTGTGAGTACATGAGAGAACTGGAGATTTATTCCATTTAATCAAAGTGTAAATAACTTGTAAGTCTGGGAGGACACAGACACATACACACACACTTAAGATTTTATATAGATTTATTCACACATACAGGATGCCATGTACGAAGAGAGGAACCAACCTTTGGAAGTTCTGTTGACTCATTCCAGGGCTGATCTTGTGACCTTGGACAACATCTCTCTTTGAGATTACAACCGATGTAATAAGAGACATAGGAGATCAGTTGGTCAGGTAGCTAAGCATAACCATACAACTATTCAGTGTAAGTCTATGCACATTTGTATGAATTATCCTGGTTTCTGAAATCACACTTATGGAGAATAGATTTTGATTGAATGTACTATTGTTACCTGACTTTACTGCAAAACCCTAGGCTTGCTAATTATTTTCATATCATTTCCTTCGAAACTAGAAAAAATAACATTTTTTTCCCTTTGACTCTTGGCATGACTGCTGGCGACAACCCACTGCTGAAGTGTTGAGTAAATAGAGAATAGGAGATTTTTTAAACAAGTGAATTATTTAAATCTGCATTTGCAATGAGACCTGTTAGGCAAAATATCTGCTCAGTAAGACCCCCAGGCTCTTAGAAAGATATTTGATATGTAATTTCCTAAACTGCTTACAATAGTTTTGGTATTTTATTGTTTATTTTGCACGAAATTGTATTGTCAGTAGGAAGGTTCCCAGAGAGAGTTTTGATTGAAATATGCTTGGATGAGCATTAGGCTTTATTTTTTTGTGCATGTAATAATATTAAATCTTCAAGTTATTGCAAGTAGGGTATTTGCCAAGATTCAAATAAAAAAGATTTCTTTTCTTTGTTGTGTTTTCATTCTGTTTGGTTCCTTTAAATAATGCACATTTTCTCCTTAGTCAAGCAAAAAAGATGTAAAAGCAAATGAAAGGTACTTAATTAGTAAGTACAAGCATTTTTAACACATGTTTGCGCCATATCTGAAGTAAGAGACGGTCCCTAATTTTCTCTGTCCTTACAGCTTCAGCTTCCTTTGTGCCTGGGTTCTATGGCTCCTGGCTTCAAAGTCAAATAATTTGGGACCAAAGGAAAGCTAATACTGACCTTATGTATTCAAGTCACTAAGTTAGCAGGTACCAAGCACAGGTAAGGGGGCCAGAATTGTGTTTGTCACTACACTGAAGTCAAAAAACAAAAGACCCTGCTCCTCCTATGAGCAGAAAAGTTTTCCCACATGGCATCAGTTTTCAAACACAACTGGCCAATCACACTTGTAAAACCAACACACGTTACGTGAGATCAAATAGAGAACTAACACAAATACACAAACACAGAATGTGCTTCTAAAACATAAGGTTTCACACCAAAAAATGGAAATATTCTGAACATCCTGACTTCCTTCTTCTCATTTTTTTTTTTTTTTTTTGGTTGTTTATTTTCTCTTCTCCTTTCCTTTGATTTCCCTCCTATTTTTCTCTCATTATTTCTCTGTCTCTTCTTTTGCCTCATTAAGGGAAATTTTCAAAAGCCACAGTTTTCTTAAGATTCCAACCAATCTGATGCCTTTTCTACCCAGTTTCCCCACTGACAAGAACTGAATTTTAAATGATGTTCTCCATATCCCACAAAGGTCTAATGTGACAAAATACAGTCCTTGGTGAGATTATCGTATAGATGGTTTTCAAGTAGACTGAAAGCTTGGTGCCCAGTTTTGTAAGCTTGCAGGGAGAGTATAAGGAAGAAGGTGGAGAACAGGATCTTTGCTGGCTTTGCAAAGAATTTCCTTTCAAATCAAGCTCAATTCTAGTACATTCGGCTTCTCTGTTCTAAGGTAACATATCTCTCTTTATGCTTGCCTATTGTTTGATAATCTGTATATCTTATAAATAAGCACTTAACTAGTTTATGATTTGTCAACTGTCTTAGTTTTGACCAAACCCACCCCGATGATAGAATATGTATTCTTTGGGAAAAAGAATGTTACCATGACCTGTTTGGGTAATGACTAAACCACATTTAGAAGCCTAGTAAAAAATCTTTAAATATTTTCTGAGCAATTGAGTTGTTAGTTCACTAATTCTTAATTATGCAAGTTTTTAATGATATGGGTAGTATAGGAACAAATAGACTCAAAGTTACTTAATCCTCTGCTATAAAGTCTCAAGTAGAAAAATAATTTCTAAAGAAAACAAAAGCCCCTATCTCTCTGCTCTCATACAATTGCTTCTTTGCTCTTCCATCAGGAAGAGATAAAAAGTAATAAGCATATTCACTTTAGCTTGGTTCTCCAAGTCCCTCACAGGCACATTTCCTCTCTTAGAGTAGGTCAGTTTCTAGATGACTTACAGTAAGAAAAGATGCTTAAACAAAAAACCTGCTTCTACTCTGCTGGGACTGGAGAATTTTAAAAATCATTTGAAGGACAGTATGTACTCAGTTGTTGCAATGAAAATACTAATAAATAGAATGAATTGTGGCAATTTAGAATTGAGCTGATTAGCTTTAGGTTTGGGTATTTCTTAATAAAACTCTTGCCCATTACCTTTGTAATTGAACTTTGGCTCTAAATAAAGGGCCAGCTCTTCTTCCAAACCAGGTGGGATTCAGTGGTGGTCAATAACCACGTACCTTAGCAAGTATGTGCTTTACATTTGGAGGACAGGCTGATTTCCTGGAATTAGGAATCCATGGCGATTTTTTGTTATGTGTTTTCCTTTCATTGTGAGTTTTAAGACTGCTCCAGTGAGTCAGTCCAACATTTTCATCTCCTGATCCCTCTTTGCTTTGAGCCAAAGATTTATTGTTCCCTATTTTGGAGGGTGTTGCTTGTAAGCAGTTATGTTTGTTTAATTGTAGTTCATTCTTCCTCATCTATTGTTGTGTGACCTTGTGCTCACTTTATTGTGGGCTGTTGTTGTCAGGCCTAATCCCTGGAAAAATGTAAGTACATTAGAATTCATTAAAAAAAAGTAAGAAAAACACAAGTTGGGGTGGAAGAAAGCTCAGAAACAGAGAAACAGCTTAACCTGCTGCTACTGCCTTTAGAGACAGAAAAACAAAAACCCAGGATAAAGTGGTCCCCAGTGCAGCCTTAATCCAGGTCTGCAATGCAGTAGTCACTAGTGTAAACTTCTATCATGGAAAAGACTGAAGTTAAGCTAGGACTAGGCTAGAAGAAAAATGGTAATAATATATGTGTCTTCTTGCAATCTCTCATCCTTTATTGTTCTTTTGTTTCTGGATTATTTTTCAAACCACCTTATTCCCTTTCCTTCTCATCTCACCCTACCCTTGTCACTCCCAACTCCCAACATTGGACTTTTTTGGACTTTTTTTTTTGCGGTATGCGGGCCTCTCACTGTTGTGTCCTCTCCCATTGCAGAGCACAGGCTCCGGACACACAGGCTCAGTGGCCATGGCTCACAGGCCTAGCTGCTCTGCAGCATGTGGGATCTTCCTGGACTGGGGCACAAACCTGTGTCCCCGGCATCGGCAGGTGGACTCTCAACCACTGCACCATCAGGGAAGCCCTGGAAACTTTTATTCTAGCCCTTCTCCATGACTGCAAAGTCTGATTTCAAGAAAACACTGGAAACTCATAAACTCTTATGTTATTACCTGAATCCACAGTATAGGATGGGTCCCCAGTGTAACTGCCAGTTAGGTCAGTGTTTCTTAAACTTGAGCATGAATTGGAATCACCTAGATGGATTGTTGAAACACAAATTGTTGGGGCCCCACCCCAGAGTTTCTTCTTCAGCCTTCCTGAGGTGGTGCCTGAAGATGTGCATTAATACCAAGTTCTGAAGTAAAAGTTGATGCCACTGATCTGGGGACCATACTTTGAGAACCAGTGATCTGCCTGCTATCTTTAAATGTTAGCCTAAACCACACAAAAAGTCCAGTGAGAGCAAGCTGACCTCACATCAGAGTTTCAGCCAAGCCTGGCCTTTCCTGGCTCTGCCTTTAGTCTGAAGTTTTGGCTGTACAGGAAGATAGCTCTCTGAACATAATCCACAACCTTGAAGTGACTTCCAGAAGCTTGCTGTTCCTCCTAGAAATATCTAGGTTTTCAAGGGAAGTGACAGTGGTAGGTCCTGATATAGGAAAAGAATGAATGCCTTGGGGAACAATTTAGTGACAGAATAAGATACAAGATATTTTTGGACAGAGAAGACCTCACGCGTGGCCTTACCATCCTGAGACTGAACTCTCATATGGTAATGCCTGGGCTTTGCAGGGAAGCTCTTCCTTCCCACTTCCCTATTGCACAGGACAGTGTCTCTATGCTTCAGGAAAGGACTAGAGTATGTTGGGATTTTTTTTTTTTTAATTTTATTTGATTTTTACTCATTTATACAGGTAGATATAGATATTTTTTTTAATATAAAATAATATTTTAAATACCTCCCCATTGTATAAAACTACATTCCATGCATATGTTTATCCTGTTGACAATTTCTTATAAGAAGGCCTTTTCTAGTTTGAAAGCTTAGACTAATTACTGCTAATCTATGTGGCCATGTTCTTCCTGTATTTCCATGAACAAGTTAAACTAATGAGGGGAAACTGAAGAAATAGGGCATTGTGATCTGATTTCAGAGGAGACTGAAGATCTTGATATGCTCATTCTCCAAACTCACCTTTTTAAATTAATACCTGAAATTCCATTTTGCCATTTATAGCTTCTATTGACATGTGACAATAAAGCCTAGTCTAATGTGTGGCATGTGGAAGGTATTCAATACATGACTGAATAATGCATAAATCAGTGGATTTATTTATTCCAAACCTTCAATTCAAGAAAAATTGCCTGGTGTTCTTAAACAGCTGTCACCTAAAGCTGGTTTCACTCACATGTCAGTATGATGAAGACTGAGAACCAGTTTTCATTTGCAACAGTTCCTTGAAGGGTATGCAAAGGAGGAGAAGTGGAGAAGACAGGGACACAAAAGGCACATTTTTAGACCCTAGAGTTTGCCCTCAGCCTTATATCCTCAGTGTTCCCCACTTGTCATGATACTGCTCTGGTTTCTGCTTCCTCTGACTTGAACCTGTGACTGTGCCAGTTAGCCCTCTAGCTCTGTTTAAGGTTGCTGAGAATATGGTCACTACAACACTGATTAAATGCTAAATAGAAATTATGTATGTGAAATTCAGAGTGCAGCATCTGATCCATAAGTAGGCACTCAATACACACTTGATTCACTTGAATCAAGTCACTATCCTCCTTGGATTATTGCTAATTCCATTTTTCCCTGGCTCTGTGTTTCTTAATAGTCTTAGTTCTAATCTAATTTGGGATCTACTCTGGAGAAATTCTCAAGATTGAGCCTGAAGATAAGGTTTGTTTAAGGCAGGAGACAGAGGTGTGGGCATAATGCAATGAAGACCAGCAAACTTCACTACATAGAAATGTGCCAGACATCACTGATCAACAAGTGAAAAATCTACATAGATTATGGATTTCAATCATTAAGAGGATGTGGGACTGTGGAAACTCCTTCCTCATCTTCAGGAAACTTAAGTGGGAAGATGATGTTGTTCTTAAATGCTAAAGAAAATGACTTTTATGATCCTTCTCAGCTCATTTCTCTTTTTCTGCCTTCCTTTTCCCACCCCTACGCATGTTATCTCAGGAACTCAAGTCCCACTCAAACACATTCCTTTAAAAAGCAAACAAGTAATTTCATTCTTCCCTTTTCCCTTGCCCTATGTAACGTAAGTTGTCTGACTCATATGTTCCTATATTACAACTTTTTCTCTCATATGGATCATGCACAGAGAGTATTCTCTCTCTGTCCACCTTAGTTTACCAGTAGTAGCTCAGCTTTTCCTATCAGACAATTTTCACAACATAAACACATCCACTTCAATTTTATTGTTTCCTCCTCTATTTGCTAAAACTTTTTCTCAGTTAGCACAGTATATATATTTTTTCCTTATTTTCTTACTCATTAACATTTTTATTCTCACCCTCATTATTGCAATCATGATTTGAACAATGGGCTAATCATAGTTTGAAATTTTAAAGTATTATTAGTGATGTACCTTTGTTAAAGCAAGGACATCACACAATTTGAAGTGGCAATTAGGAATAATTAAGATCCTCTGTTGATAACATATAAACCCTTGAAAATACTCATAAGTCCCTTTCAAAATATCTGCAAAATCTCTACCTACCTTTTCATTCTTCTCTAATGGAAAAGCCTTGTCTCAGTATTAGCTTAAAATATACATAACAAACATATGGTTTGAATTTTAGCTTTTTTTTTTGGTGTTCTGTTAAATTACTAGCATTGCAAAGGTGTTGCCTTTTATTTTACACTGTTTTATTTTACATTGTTTCATTATGAACATAAAGCCTAATGAGTTAATTAGGCATTGGCAATAATCTCCCAGAAATCTCAATCACTATAATATTGTCCCAATGGAGAAATAGAAAAGATGTTCAAACAATTGATTTATAGAGAAATTTTCAGAAAATAATCTGTTGGTAGTTTTATTCTGCTGAGTAGATAAAGTTAATTTCCTTTATATTTCTTTTGCCTTGATTTGCTTGCTGAAAGATTTTTTTTCTTAAAAATAAGATTATAAGGCTTCCCTGGTGGCACAGTGGTTGAGAGTCTGCCTGCCGATGCAGGGGATGCGGGTTTGTGCCCCGGTTCGGGAAGATCCCACATGCCGTGGAGCGGCTAGGCCCTTGAGCCATGGTCGCTGAGCCTGCGCGTCTGGAGCCTGTGCTCCGCAATGGGAGAGGCAACAACAGTGAGAGGCCCGCATATAGCAAAAATAAAAATAAAAAATAAAAATAAAATAAGATTATAATGTATGTTATAGATACATTAAACGATTTTTGAACGAGTATTAAAATATATAGTAAAAGCAAATACATTATTAAGCAGAAAGTGCCTTTTGACTCCTTAGTTTCAGAAGATAAACTTAGAGTTGGAATTTCTTTTGCACCTAGAAACAGAGAAGACAAAAAAAGCATCAGTAATGGATATCCAAATGTGTAGAGGAAGATTAAAAGCAGGTTTTGAAACCTTTAGGGGACAAGCTAGCTCAGAATAAAAACTATGGCATCTGCATCCCAAAATGAAGGCCTCAGAATAGCTGCATAAATATCATTCACCAATTGGTTCCTATCACCTTCAGCTTAAATACGGCCACAGACTCCATTTTGTCCAGTGAAGTATAAACAAAAGAGATGAGGAGATGGGTGTCCCTTCTGAGTGGAACGTTTAAGAGCTAGTGAGCAGTTTAACACATTCTCAGTTCCGGTGAATGGTAACATTTTTGCCCTGATCCTGGAGAAGAGCCTTTAGCTGACCTATGTTGTATAATTTGTTAAAAAGAAAATCATCTTTGATTGTTCAATGCCCCTAAGATTTGGAGGTTTGTTTGTTATTACAGTGGGACATAGTCCATCCTGGTTAACAAAAATGCTCATTAAAAATATAGATTTCTGGGCTTCCCTGGTAGTGCAGTGGTTGAGAATCCACCTGCCGATGCAGGGGACATGGGTTCGTGCCCTGGTCTGGGAAGATCCCACATGCTGCGGAGCAGCTGGGCACATGAGCCATGGCCATTGAGCCTGTGCATCCGGAGCCTGTGCTCTGCAACGGGAGAGGCCACAACAGTGAGAGGCCCGTGTACTACACACACACACACACACACACACACACACACACACACACACACACACTATATATATATATATATATATATATATATATATATATATATATGGACCATATTAAACCTCTTGAATCAGAATCTAGAGCATGTGAAGCCAGAAATCTTAATTTTTAGCAAGACGTACAAATACTAAACTTCCTAAATTTTTAGAACTAATGGTGCATAGATATGTTAGTTAATAAGAAATGTATATCAGGTCCAGATTATAAAAGGTCTTAAATGGTGCCCTCAGGACTTTGGCTTCTTTCCTAAGGACAGTAGAAAGACCTCATATAATTAAGCAAAAGGCATTTGGGCTCATGAGGTACTACGGAGGAGGGAATTTAGGTACAAAAACAAAACAAAGACAAAAACAAACAAAAATAACACCACAATTTGAAGCTATTGTCACAACTCAGGATAGAATATCACTTAGGTAGACATTTTGACATTGTCTTTGAGTATGAGCTTTTGAATTCAGAAGAACAGCCTCTTAGGTATGCATGCATGTCAGAGGTGTGTGAGATGGAGGATGACCTATTGGCAATTTGACTGAAAATCTAAGGTATAATTTGAAAAAAAGCTCATATAGTGAAATCTGCTACTGAAAATTGCTTAAATTACCAATCACTAGAATTTGGGACATTAGATACTCAGAGACCTTGGATTAACTTAATTTTGGCTTTGTATTTAGGCTGAGGACTACATTTCCTTAGGATAGTAGAGACCAAGTTGTTGATATATAAAGGGATAGATAGATAGATAAATAGATAAGAAATATATCTAGGTTTATGTGTTTTTCCAAGTATGTAGAGTGAAATTAATATAAATTAATTATAAAATTTGGCATTCCCCTGCATCTACTATGCAGACAATGCATAATTATGTATAGCCTGTAACAAATCACTTACTTCTTTCTAAACTTTCTTCTTTTAAACTGTGTTTATGTTTGGATGGAGCTATATCCTAATCTCTGTCTCATCAATACCATATTAGCATTTAACCTGGGTCAGACAAATGAGGGTGTTTCATTTCCTTTCCACAATAGTGAGTTCAGATTGGGCATAGACCCTATATGGGTGTCCGTGAGTCGCCTCTTGACTTTACTAAAGAAAGAGGAACTATTTTCAGTACAGGGTTGATGATGTGTTTTCCCTTCTTCCTAATGCAGTTTTTTTCTTTGCTGCAGTTAAGCATTTTTGCCCCTCAGGAAAGGAGAGAATATGACATAGAAGAAATTCATCTCAGAAATGAAAGGGAAATTTAAAATGGACTTAGATTCTGGGAGGAGGACATGAAATAAGGTTTCAACCAAGGAAGGAAATGCTTTTAAAGATATTATATAAGATGAGGAGAAAATCCAAAACTGGGAGGGCTTTCCTACCATTTAGAATTGGTGGAGTATAGAGACTCACACAGTGCTTACGACGAACACTGGGTGGAAGTAGCACAGTGAAAGAACATATCTGATGACAGGGAACAGACCCAGATTGTTTGTCTATTTTCCCAGCATGGGTATACTGTGGAGTAAGCCTTGGTAAGTGAGGCAGGAGGGATCTGGGAGTCAAAAGCCAATGGCCTTGAAACAAAGGATATCCCTGAAAAGCCAATGAAAATGGCAGGCAAACCAACCACATCTACCCATTTCCATGGGATGCATGAGTTTTGCCCATACACAGTCACCATACGTGGTAGGAGGAAATACGTGGGTCAATCTCTGAGTTGGGAAAAATGTTTGAACCTCAAATTTAATCAAATGTTTATCTGCAACACCTTGAAATACCCTAAAATAGATTGGTTTGAAGAGACAGAGACACAACCACTGAGCCTGTGCTCTAGAGCCTACGAGCCACAACTACTGAGCCCCCATGCCACAACTACTGAAGCTCATGTGCCTAGAGGCTGTGCTCCACCACAAGAGAAGCCACCACATGAGAAGCCAGTGCACCACAACAAAGAGTAACCCCCACTTGCCACAAATGGAGAAAGCCCGCACACAGTGACGAAGACCCAATGCAGCCAAAAATAAATAAATAAATTTATTTTAAAAAATAAAATAAAGTGGCAGAGACTGTGGTATTTATAATAGGTGTGTGTAGAGTGGAGGAAAATGCCACTTTCAGCAATAATGGAGACTCCAGAACAAAATTAGAACAGTTATATATGCAATATACTTTTATTTCTTGGAATCTCTGAGGGTATGTAATGTCTACTTCTGCAGATATATCCTAGGATGCTACAACCATCTTTGTCATTATGTAGGAAATGTGCTAAGAATGAAGATCACATAGAGGAAAATGTTTCAAGGAAAGAGGCTGAATCCCAAAAATGTCTTTGGCATACTGAGAATACATTTGCATTGACTACTCAGGTTCATGAAATAATAGTACATTCTTCTTCTTTTTTTTTTTTTTTTTCACTCTTATCCAGTTTGCATTGTATTGCAATTTACTAAGACAGCAGTGTAATTCCATTCACTAGCTGGGTAACCTCTAGCAAATTACTTATATTTCTGGGTCTTTGTTTTCTCATCTGTAGAAACACAGTGTTTTGGTAACACTGAAAAGAGAGAATCCCTGCAAATAATTTAACATATTACCTTACTCAATTTATAGTAGTTTTGTTATTATTAATAACCATTCTTAGTCAGTTAGCAAGACAAATATTACAAAAAGTTATAAGATGCCTTGAATTTTTCTGCCAACCACATATTAGAAATATCCATTGTTTTCTATATGGTAACAATCAGTCTCTAAATAACTACCTACATAGATGATAAATATCTGGCTAAAATATTATTTTTTCCCCCTATCTTCTAGGTTCACAGGACCTAGTTATCATTCCTGGGATATTCTATTTATTTATTTATTTATTTGTTTGTTCATGGCTGGGTTGAGTCTTCATTGCTACATGTGGGCTTTTTCTAATTGTGGCGAGTGGGGAGTTACTCTTCATTGTGGTGTGCGGGCTTCTCATTGTGGTGACTTCTCTTGTTGTGGAGCATAGGCTCTAGGAGTGTAGGTTTCAGTAGTTGTGGCACATGGGCTCAGTAGCTGTGGTGCACAGGCTTAGTTGCTCTGTGGCATGTGGGATCTTCTCCAACCAGGGCTTAAACCCATGTCCCCTGTATTGTCAGGATTCTTAACAACTGCTCCACCAGGGAAGTCCCTGGGATATTCTTCTTGGTTAAAGACATTTTTGTTTTCTTGAGAGCTCAATGTTTTTCTGTATCACTGAAGTCTGAAGTGCAAGGAAAAAACAAACAACAACAAAAAAACCACAGTTTAAATTATTATTTTTTTGCCTTCTCACTGCAGTAAAACATAAGTTGGGTGAAATAATGAGATTCAATTGCTCATAAGTAAACTGCAGCTTAGACAATGACAGCTGGACAGTATTTGTTGTCAAGCTTCTGTTTCAGAGGCAAGCTTTGTTATTGACTCATTTCTGACATATTTTCTACAGATTAAGAGTTTGGGGAAAGGGGCCAAGAAAAACTTACCAGAGTGCTAAACTGAATTCTTATGAAGTACAAACTCTTATAGGTTAATTCTGATCTCCTTTTCAAGTACTTAACCTTAACTTACTGACACCAACTATCAAGTGTTTTTTTGTATCATTTATTTTTCAGTTATCCAGATCCTAGACTCAAATATCTTGATTGGCATAAATTCCAATTAAGTCTGATTATGTTTCTTTGGAAGAGTTAATTAAATTATTTCTTTTAGTGCTCTGGAAGGAAAATGCCAAGCCATGTGGATTGCAAATGACCTTTAGAACACTTAGAGATTTGCAAACATGTGATGCACCAGTTTACTGACATTCCCATCCCTGTCCAGACATGGAAAGAATCAGTAGATTTCACTTGAGTGACACTTCTGAGGAAAGATCATTTTCATCATCACCAGCCTCCTTGTGTTAACCCATCTCTATGTTTTTAAATGTCCTGATAATCTTGTCATTTAATAGCTATTTTTCTGGCATGGTTATAAAAGTCAGAATTAAGAGTCCTTATCCATAGCATCTTTCTAGGAAAAAAGGAGACAGAGAACTATAAATTGGGGGTAGGTAATCAGGGATTAAGAACCAAATCACTATTCAAGTTAGGCCAACACGTAACTGGGTCTTTGGAGTCTTCTCTTGCCTTCCTGGCAGGAAAAGTAGACCCTGATTCAGTTTATTATTGATGTTGTTTGTCGGCATACTTGGTGTTTGGTGGTGGGTAGGATTTTACTTCCTTAAGAAGACACTCGTCTTTATAGGCGAGAGAACTGGACACTTTGCTTAGGAGGCAGAGAGAGGACCATCCTTTTGGTAGTCTATCCACTTCAGTCTACTCTGACTGTGGCTTCTCTCTTGGTCCTTTTAGACCTCTGCCAAGACAAAGGTCAACTGCCTTTGTTCTAGTCCCTCAGAATTCAACTTTTTTTCTAAGTGGAAGCTAACTAGTAGTAACAACTAATACTTTCTGATGAAATAATTTTTAAAATTCAGATAAGTATTGAGGTTAATAATCTGTCTATCCTTCAAAGTCTAGGCAGATTTTATCATTTCCATTTAACCTCCTTTGACTAGTCTATATAAAGAGGTTCCCCCTCCCCCTCCTCTGGATTTCTGTAAGGTTTTTTATGTTCTATCTCTCCCACATGCTGCTTTGTATTGTTCCTTAATGTTTTTGTGAATGAAATATGCTATGTCACCATTTTTTGTCATATCAGAACTTACACTCTCAAATAATTGTTGTCCATTGGGCAATTATACAATTATTTTAATGATGCTGCTATAGCTCAGAACACTGTTTGATCTCTTCTTTTTGAAAATTCTTAAAAGCTTTTTTTTTTGGTAGTACTTTTTAAAAATACCTCAGTAGTGGTAAATCTTCACCTCTTGCAGATGGATTTAATTTTTGGAAATAGTTAAAAGTCATTCAGAACCAAGTCTAGTGAATAAGATGAGTGATCAAGTTGGGTAACACAGTTTGTGGTTAAAAATAAGATTTGATTATAACCTAATGAGACTTGTATTCTTGTGTCATAACCTGACACTGTGAGGAATTCCTAAACAGTGGTCTAAAACTGAACCGTGGTAGTTTTCCTTAAATAGTTGGTGAGCTTTTGTTGGCAGCTAGGCTTTTACTTGATGCACAGAATTGGAACATAAATCTTTCATTGTATAGATGAGAAAACTGAGACTCAGGAAAGTGAGTTTACTTGCTCAAGTTCATCAGAATAAGAAAATCATGTATAACAATTGCAATAATACAATGATGGAATAAGATATCTTTGGAGGTGGTGAATAATCACTTCAGAGTGTATTGATTAAATCAGGAGAGTTCATATATGTTACAGTACATCAGATAGTTTTATTTTTAATAACTAATGGGAATGTTAAGACTTTGGCTGAGACGTAATTTGAAGATCTCCAAAACCATTCTGTACCTACAAAGCTTGGATCTGGCATCTAGCTCCAAACGTCATCTTGAGTGTAGAAGAATCTCAACAGAATTCTTTAAACCTAAGGTAAGTACCATGGAGTTCATTTGGCTCAACTACTCACCTAAGGATTGATCTACTGCAGTATTGAGGATCACATTAATATTTGCTTTGTTTTGAACTTTCTAGGGATGGACAACTCAATATATCCAATTGCAGCTCCATTTATTTGTTTGTTGGGTTGTTTGTTTGTTTGTTTTGCAGTACTTGGGCCTCTCACTGTTGTGGCCTCTCCCGTTGCGGAGCACAGGCTCTGGACGCGCAGGCTCAGCGACCATGGCTCACGGGCCCAGCCACTCTGCGGCATGTGGGATCTTCCCGGACGAGGGCACGAACCTGTATCCCCTGCATCGGCAGGCAGACTCTCAACCACTGCGCCACCAGGGAAGCCCTGCAACTCCATTTATTGTCTTTCTTATATTAAGTTGAAATTGCTGTATTGCTCAGGTATTGTTTCTACTTCTGACTGCTCTGTGACCACTAGATACATTCAGAATAAATCTAATCACTTTCCTATATATTTGAAGAAAACTATCCAAAAATCCCTAATCTTTTCTTCTTGAAGTTAAACATTCCACTATCCTCAAACATCCTTCATATTAAGCAATTTCAAAAACTAATTCCCATATGAGTGGCTTTTATAACTTGAAATTCTTCTGTGAATTTGATATATTAAGCTTGTTTTTGCCCTCCTCAGAGCAAACAGGTTCTCCCTTTGTCTCTTGAAATGTGGGATCCTGAAATATGCAAACTGTAAGAGAAACTGGGATACCTTAAGTGAAATGGGACTGGATTTTCCATCAGTGAGGATAGGAGCCTCTATCAGTACAGAGCATTCCGAAGTAACCTAATGAACTAGAGTCTTTTTGAGAATTTCGCTTTATGTTTCAGGGTTTTGTGTTTGATAATATGAAGGCCAACTAAATCCTGACTCTGACCTTTATTTCATAATATTTTCTTTGGATTCATATTGCCTCTTTTCTCAAACACTTTATATTATTTTCAAAAGACTTCATACTTCTAAAAATCTTTCATTTACAATTTTATTGGATTACATTGTCTTAAAAAGTCAAGCATTATTATCTTTTCTTTTGTCGGTAAACTATCCAAGAGTTGTGGAAGTGGAAGCCAGCTATCAGGGGCTGAAAAAATTGTATGTTACTATGCGTGTTGTATAGTAGGCATTACTTTAAAAAATAAGGCAGGTTTAAATTGTAAAGCTTTTTTTTTTTTAATGTTGTCATCAGAACTGTTTTGATACTGCATTGGAAATCTCCTAGTGGAATAAAGTTATGAAGATCTGGTTTGAAAACGCTATTCTAAAAACAATTTTAGCTGTACGTACCATATAACAAAACATCTCTTTCTATTGTTGATTGCTCTGAAGTTTTACAATTACCTTTCCATCAAATCAACCTATAGGAAATTACTTAGCCTCCGTGGACTGCAATTACCTCACCTCCAAAAGAAGTGTTTGAGAATTAACTCTGTTTTGGCCTTGATTTGTATGGACCAATGTTGTGTACCTTGCAGTTGGCTGGTTGGAGATAACTTTTTCAAAGGCACAACTTTACATTTTTCCACAAAGTCATCTCTTTATCTATTTACAGGTTTAGAGCATAAATCTTTACACAAAATGACATGAAAATATCTCACTGGACTCCAAACTTCAAATTCCTATACACTAGTTGAATGTTACATGTTTGCTATGTTCCAGATAATACTCCAGATCCTGGACATACATTAGTGAAGGAGACACACATGAGGTGCCTACTGCCCACAAGGAACTTGTATTTCTATGAGTCAGACTGTATGCATTGTGTGAGTCAGTGATATTTGCTATAATATAAATAAAAGAGCCTCGTGTGACCCAAAGGAATTGGGATGCACCTTTTTATTGGGGAGCAAGAAGACTTCTCTGAAGGGGTGACATTTAGTCTGAAACATAAATGGTAAGAAGGAGCCAGCAATGCTAAGGCCTGGAAGAAATACAGTTAAATATGTAATACTTAAAAAATGCAAAGGGATAAAGAGAAGTTGTTTAACTTATTTTGTTTATTGTCTGATTGCCTTTCATCTACCCATTAGCTCCCTATGTATTTATTTCTAAGAACACATTGACTAGAAAGAGAAGGAAGGTATCCATGTCTAGTCTCACATGTTGAAATTTAATATTCAGGTATTGAAAAAAGCTCTGTTTTCAATGATGCAGGTGTCTCCTCTCTAAAGAAAAATAGGTTCTAAATAATATTTGGCTGAAGAAATGAAGTTTCATTTTCTTTCCCTATCCTTGTAGAGAGTATATTCCTATGAATATTCCTGGCATTTAACAAAACCACAAAGTATGTATGGTATCTCTTGACTCTCCCATTATTTATGATTTCATCAAATTCAAAAATTGCTTCCTGTTACTTGAGGCTGTGATTATTATTCGTGTGTGTCACCTTATCTGGGTGACAGTACCCAGATATGTGGTCAAACATTATGCTGGTGTTTTTATCTTTAATTTGTATTTAAATCAGTGGACTTTGAGTAAAGCAGCTTGCTCTCCTTAATGTGGGTGGGCCTCATCCAGTCATCTGAAGACCTGAGAAAAGAAATGACCATTTCGAGCAAGAGGAAATTCTCCAGTAGACTGCTTTTTGGATTTTATCTGCAACATTGGTGCTTCCTGGTTCTACAGCTGACTGCCTTTGGACTCAAACTGCAACTCTTTCTTGACTATCCGGCCTGACAACTTCCTTCATCAGATTTTGGATTCACCAAGCCTCTACAGTTGCATGAGCCAGTTCTTTAAAGTGAACTAATTCTATTGATTCTGTTTCTCTGGCAACCCTTATTAATATAGGGCCATTCAAACAGTAGTGCCCAACCCAGGCCTCTTAACCAAAACTAAGTCTCTTATCCTCATTTGTTCTTTCTACTGACTCAAGGTAATCCACATTTGGATAGATAAACTCTTGATATTAACTTTACTGTGTTACCATTCTCAACAGTATTTTTATTGTGAACTCCTTGGTAGGAAGGCCTAAGCCCTGTAGAAAAGTCATACAGCAGTGACAGAGCCAATGGGGCCCATATTCCGTGGTCATTTTGTTTTGTTTTGGTTTGGTTTTGATTTTGTTTCTAAATACACTTTACTATTTTAGAGCAGTTGTAAGTTCACAACAATATTGAGCAGAAGATACAGAGATTCATCTTATACTTCCTGTCTCACAAATGCATAGCATCCCCCATTATCGACATCCCTCACCAGAGAGGTACATATGTTACAATTGATTAACTACACTGACACATCATCATCCCCCAAAGACAATAGTTTACCCTTAGAGTTCACTCAGTGTTGTACATTCTATAGATTTGGATAAATGCATAATGATGTACATCTATCACATAGTATCATACGGGGTAATTTCACAGCCTAAAATTCTTCTGTGCTCTACATATTCATCCCTCCCTTGCTCCCTCCTAATGCTTGGCAAATATTGATATTTTTACTGTCTCCATAGTTTTGCCTTTTCCAAAATGTCATGTAGTTGGATTAATACAATATGTAACCTTTCCAGCTTGGCTTCTTTCACTTAGTAATATTCATTTAAGTTTCCTCTATGTCTTTTCATGGCTTGACAGCTCTTTTCATTTTGTCACTGAGCAATATTCTGTTTTCTGAATATACCACACTTTATTTATCCAGTCTCTTCCTGAAGGACATCTTGGTGGCTTCCAAGTTTGGGCCATTATGAATAAAGATGTTATAAACTTCTGTGTGTAGGGTTTGTGTGAACATAAGTTTTCAACTCATTTGGGGAAATACTAAGAAGCATGATTGCTTAATTGTATGGTACAAGTATGTTTAGTTTTGTATGAAACTGCCAAACTGTCTTCCAAAGTGGCTATTCCATTTTGCATTCTTTCCAGCAAGGAATCAGAGTTCTTGTTGATCCACCTCCTTACCAGCATTTGGTGTTTTCTGTGTTCTGGATTTTGACAATTCTAATAGGTGTATAGTAGTATTTCATTGCTGGTGACATATAATGTGAAGCATCTTTTCATATGCTCAACTGTCATTTGTACATCTTCTTTGGTGAAGTATCTGTCAATGTCTTTGACCTATTTGTTAATTGGATTATTTATTTTCTTACTGTTGAGTTTTTAGTGTTCTTTTTATTTTGGATAATAGTCCTTTATCAGCTATGACTTTTGCAAATACTTTCTCCAAGGCAATGTCTGGTCTTTCCATTCTCTTGACAGCATCTTTTGCAGAATAGAAATTTTTAATTTTAATGAAGTCCAGCTTATAAATTACTTTTCTCATGGATCTTGCTTTTAATGTTTTATCTAAAAATTATCACCAAATCCAAGGTCATTTGTGTTTCTCCTATGTCATCTTCTAGAAATTTTGTAGTTCTGTGTTTTGCATCTATGTCCGTGATCCATTTTGTGTTATTTTTTGTGAAGGGTCTGTGTTTATTGCATGTGGCTGTCCAGGTTTTCCAGCCCCATTTGTTGAGAAGGCTATCTTTTCTCTATTGTATTGCCTTTGTTCATCTGTCAAAGATTATTTGACTATATTCATGTGTCTATTTTTGGGCCCTCTGTTCTGTTCCATTGATCTATTTGTCTGTTCTTTCACTGATACCATACTGTCTTGATTACTATATCTTTATAGTAAGCTTTGAACTCAGGTAGTGTCAGTCCACAAATATTGTCCATGTCCTTCAATATTGAGTTGGCCAAAGTTTACTTTTTAATCATAGCTTATAAGCCAATGTTTATCAAACTGAAGCCAGCCTGGCCATAAAATTTTTATGCGTAAAAAAAAAAAGACGAGTGATAAAAGTACAATACACTTACAAATTTAGGAAAATGATGTTTTTAAATGAGATTTAATATTATATAAATCTAGATATATATTTAATGCCTGAGAACTTTGGCCTGTGCTCCTTTTCTATTTGGCTGCATTGTTTAAGAATAGGTGTTTAAAAGTTTCTCTCTGTGGGAAGAGGAGGGAAGGAGAGACCTATACCTGATACCTCAAGGAACTGAGAGTCATAGAGGATGAATTACTTGCTCAAGGTAGCTGAGGCAATGCCAGAGCCAGAATTCAGGTGTTAGCTGCCCTCACTTTCTCTTTGGAATTCTTATCATTTCCCTGGACGTCTGGAGCATAACAAATCAGCTTAAAGTATGTTCAATCAGAAGGCAACACATTTTTTTTAAAGACCTATTCTCAAAGGATGAGTAGAATGCAACCCATGCTGTTTCCAGACTAACAGACACATTTCAGTCTTTCAGGGCATATAACAAGAACCTTATGGCTTTGGATGGTAACAGTGCTTAAAGCTATTTGATGGGCAATTCCCCACAACTGACTTCACCTACCAAAAGAGAATCTTCTTATAGTCACTTCTCCAATCAGCCTTTGCTGATCCCCCTGAACTATCAACTCCATCTACATGCAAGTTTTCAAAAGAGCTAAGTGAAGACAATGTTTCAAGTGGAAACATTGCTTATGTGAATTCCATTTTTTTCCTTAAGGATAAGTGTTGAATGTGAGATTGCATAATATTCAGAATCTAGCAAATGGGCTTAACTGAGCAGAGAAGGCATTTTTTTCCCCAGAGAGGTAAAACTAAAGATAAAAAATGCAAGCTGAACTCTGGAGAATATTCTTTACAGTTATATACCAATCTTGATACTGAATCACAAAACTATGGCATGCAGAGATTTTCCAGCTCGGCCCCATCACTTCATGGTAATGATTGATACCATGTGTGAAATACATACAATATGCTCCTCACTGTGCTAATTTTTATATCATTATCTCATGTAGTCTTCACAAAAAACCTAAGAAATTGGAATTCTCATTTTATTTGCCTTACTCTCATTTCCCAACTTCCTGCTAATTATCCCTTTCCTTTGACTACAGATAAAGATTTCTTCCTTGAACGTCAAATACCTGGCACATGATAGGTACTCTAAAACTAATGAATGTATAAATGAATAGCTAACCTTTGAACTTGGTGATATCAGTATGTTCATTGAATTATTAGAGGAGTGCTCTGATATTTGGTTTGGTCGACAGAAATGTCAGATTCTCTTCATGGTTCAACTAGCCAAATATCTCAAAATATAGGGTGACCACATTCTCTATCCTTTTAGAATATTAGCCTCTCATGGGTGTGATAAGAAGATACAGTTGGACCTGGGAAGGTCCAATCCTAATGGACCCTGACGTGGATGGAAGATAGGTGTTTTATACTGTTTAACACTCATTGACTAAATAAATTCCTCCTCCATTAAGTAACTTACAAGATGTGAGAGAAAGGATGACATGGGACTGGCATTTAAAGGGTTTACAAATAAATTGGAAGATCAGGTTTATTTACTTAAAACTATGAGATAATTCTAATGTAAGAAAGAACAAAAATGTGACAAATATATTTTGTAATTAAGGGATGGTTCTAAAGTATATCAAGAGTATCAACCCAAATCTTACCCATCATTCAAGCCCTTAAGTCTCATCTAGTTCATCAAGACACTTTGAACTAATTTCATCAAATAAGATATCTTTTCACTGTGATGTTCATCTTCAATAGTTTATCAGTAGATGAATAAACAAAACCCATATGAATAAGTTTTTTTTTTGGGGGGGGGGGCTGAGCAGCATGCAGGATCTTATTTCCCCGACCAGGGATTGAACCCGTGCCCTCTGCAGTGGAAGCGTGGAGTCTTAACCACTGGACCACCAGGGAAGTCCCTCAAATGTTAATGAAATGACTTAGAGTGCTCAAAAATAAAACTGAAGAGATTACCACACATTAAAAAATCAACCACTGGACTGAGGGCAGAAGTTTAACTTTTCCCTGAAAACTCTGAAGATAAATGATGGCTCATGAAGAATCCATGTTTAACTCATGGCTTTCTGTGTTCCCCTGGAGCACACAAATTCCTGTTCAGATTCTTAATTTAAGCATATAAATTTCTGAAATTGACCTATTTCTGGCAACATTAGCCAGCCACACAAATTGTGTGAAAACTGAGCTTCTGCGTTTTGGGCTGCTTCTGAAATCAAGTATTTTGGTCAGTCTCTGAAGTCAAGTGCATCACAAAAATTTTGTGAATAGTCCTGAGCTTTTCTTTTCAAACTAGAAATGGCAAATGACATTATATTTCATAAATCTTGTGAATTAACATTTACTGAGCTTCTAAAATACCTTATTAGATCCCATAGCTAAGGGATTCCAAAAAACAATATAATCATTAACCTTTGACAAGTTCATATCACTGTACATTAAAAAAAGAACTTACACTTTGGGGCAGTAAGTGCTATAATAGAGATATTGACAGGGGCTCATGAGAACCCAGGAAACAAAATGACTGAAAGTTAGGAGAGCTATGTAAAATCTCAACAAATGTGTAGAAGCATATTATGATGACTCTCAGCTCCAGTGGTTCTCTTTAGGAGTGTTTCACCATATCCAGTGGTATATAAGTTCTGTCTTTTATGTAATCAACACAAATATATTAACTATTCACTGTATACCAGGCCCAGGGCCAGACATAAGGGATAGAGAGGTTAAAGGCAAATAATATCACTGCTCACTTCAACCTAACAACCTGTGTCTGTTGTTTTAAGTACACATTATTTAACAAGAACTGTGATGGTTGTTTAATAAAAAAGAAGTAACAAAGTGAAGCTGACTCAGTCTAGAGCATTAGTAAAGTCCTCCTTGTGAACTGGAGGCAATGATGGTTGAGCTGGATACTGAAGCTGAATAGGAATTACCTGGTGAAAGTCATATTCATTGGGAAGAAAGTAAGGGGGCTGTAGTGAGAGAGCCTGGTAGAGAAGAATCATTCCAAAAAGAGAGAATAACTTGAGGGGAAAGATGATCCAACTCCTCACTAACTCTTAGCATAGGTTTGTCTCAAGAGTCATTTACCCACTACATTGTCTCTGTTCTTCCAAGTACTCTACCTTGAAAATGGGTGATGGCTTAGATGGGCAAGGAAGATACAGTGAAGTTATTTACTTATCAACCCATGCAAATATGAAAGAGGAGGTAGATATTCACAAAATATGACATGACAGACCCATGTTGGGGTCCCGAATTACCCACAGGTGTTTTCCCAATAATACACAGTGACCTCATAGAATCATAGATGCTAGGATCAGAAAGGAATCTTATAAAGGAAAAATTATATTAATTTATTATGAAAAAAATAGGGCAGCTTGGGTGAACTTACATTTATTCAACTTCAAGGCAGAGTTCAAACTAACAGCCAAGTTTCTTACACTTTTAATTATATAGTAAACTTCACCCACTGTACAATATACCCTCTGAGGTGATGGAAATGTTCCATATCTTCACTGTCCAAGAGGGTAGACTTCACCACCAGCCATAATTGGCCATTAATCACTTAAAATATGACTAATGTGACTGAGAACTAATTTTTAAAATGTTCTTAAAACTTTAATTAAGTTAAATTTACATAGCCAAATGTAGCTAGTGTCTATTATATTGGATAGTGCAGCTATAGTACATTCATCTTATTTAAGAAAAAATTAAAATAGGAGAGTTCTTTCTATTTTAAAGTAAATGAAAAAAGAATCAGATTCATTCATAGGACTATCATAAGACTGAAGGGAAACAGAAAACATGCAAGGATTGCCACTCAGGTTCACATTATTTTTAAGTAATATCAACATACACCACAAAAATAGCTATTTATGGAAACTACTTTTAGCCACATAAAAAGTAAATTTCAATCACAGTATTTAATTGGCACAAGATAAACTGTATATATATTTAAACTTGATTTTTAACATATCGTGTATATGCATGAAACCATCACCACAATCAAGATAAGAAATAAAATATGCATCACTCAAGAAAGTTTGCAGATGCCCTTTTGTAATTTCTCCCTTCTGCCAGTTTTTATCTCTCCTCCCACCCCTCCAACATCCAGATGGCCACTTATCTGTTGTCTGTTACTATAGATCAGTATGAATTTTGTAGAAATTTACATAAATAGAATCACACAGTAGGTTCTCTTTCTAGTGTGGGTTATTTGTCTCAGAATAATTATTTTGAGATTCATCCATGTTTTGGTAAGTTGTAATAGTTCATTCATATTAATTAGTTGTTTACCATTATATAAATATATCCCAATTTGTTTATCTATTCATCAGCTGATGAACATTTGGGTTCTTTCTAGGTCTTGGCTATTAAAAATAAAATTGCTATAAAATTTTTTGTGTAAGTCTTAGCATAGATTTGTATATTTCTTTTTGTGATTGTATCAGTTTTTGCTTCCTGTATTTTGAGGCTTTTTTATTAAGTGGGTAAATATTTATAACTGTTTTTTTCTCCTAATGAATAAAGTCAATATGATGAAATGATTATGTTTGATAATGACTATTATCAACATTATGTTTAAATATGTTTAAACATAAACATATGTTTATGTTTAAACATATTTTTTAAACATGAAAAATGTTTAAAAAACATTGTGTGGTATGTTTTTATTCATTCTTTTACTTTTAACATATTTGTCTTTATATTTAAAGTCCATTTCTTATAGGTAGCCCGTAGTTTTGTCTTGCTTTTTATCCAACTAACAATCTCTGACTTTTAATCAGGATGCTTAGACTATTTCTATTTACTGTGATTATTGATATGATTGGGTTTAATTCTACCATATTGCTACTTATTTTCTATTTGGACAAATGATTTTTGTTCTCCTTTTCTCTTTTTCAGCCTTCTTTTAGAATAATTGAGTATTTTTTATAATTCTATTTTACCTCTTTTGTGTCTCATTAGCTATAACACTTTGTATTGTGACTTTAGTGGGTGTTTAAAGTTTATCTTTAGGATTTCTTCAACTTATAGTAGTCTTTCTTCCTGTGATATTATGCCATTCATTGTATAAGAATATTTCAGCTGTATAATTCTACATTTTTCCTTGTGAACTTTAAATTATTTTTGGCATGTATATGCCTTTTATATGTGTTTTAACCCTAAAACATATTGTTAGTATATGTATATGATATATATATAATTAATATATATATTGTTTTTATTAATTTTATAGTATAGTATTTTTTTTCTCTGTATAGATCTAGTTTTTTCTTCTGCATGTAGGGTTTCCTTAATCTTTCATATAATGCATGTATGCTGTTGATGAGTTCTTCTAGCTTTTATTTTTCTTTCATTTATGAAGGATGTTTGCACTGGATAAAGATTCCTAGGTTTAATTTTCTCTTGCTAGCTAGTTTTAAGATTTTTCTCTTAATTAATGGTTTTGAACAATCACTAGCTTTACTGAGTTTTGGGGGATTGAATGTCATTGTAAGTTTTGAATTATGTGTTTTTGTTTTCATGAAATTTGGAAAACATATGGCCATTATTTCTCCAAGTATTTGTTTTGCTTTGTTTTGTTTTGTTTTGTTTTTCTGATTCCTTCAGGGACTCTAATTATACTTCACTTATTTCCACTACCCCTCCCAGGGGTAGTTCTGTCTCTTTCTGTCTCTCTGTCTCTCTTTCCCTTTCATTGTTTCATTTTAGAAAGTTTCTATTGCAATGACTTTAAATTCACTTTCTTCTGCATATTTAATCTGCTATTAATACCATCCAATATATTTTTCATGGTGTACTTTGTGATTTGCACCTCTACTAGTTTCATTTACATTATGTTTATATCTTTCATGTCTCTGCTTAACATGTTCAATATTTCCTCCCACTTCTTGAACATATAAGGTACAATTATAATAACTGTTTTAGTGTCCTATTCTACTAATTCTGTCATCTGTGTAATTTCTGTGTCAGTTTCCCTTGATTGATTTTTCTCTTCATTATGAGTTTTATTTCCTTGCTTCTTTGCATGCTTGATAGTTTTGATCATATACCAGACTGTAGATTTTAACTTGTTGAGTGCTGAATACTTTTGTATTCCTATATTCTATAAATTTTATTGAGTTTTGTTCTGGGATACAGTTAAGTCACTTGGAAACATTTTGATCCTTTCAGGTCTTTATATAAAGCTTTGCTAGGTAAGATAAAAACAACATTTGGTCTAGGATTAATTTCCCTTTACTACTAAGGCAAAGCCCTTCTTTATCTGATGTTCCATGAATTATGAGGAATTTCACTCTGGTTGGTGGATGCACAAAATCTCTCTGCCCATGTGAGCTCTATATGTTGTGCCCTCTCATCCTTAGGAGTAGTTATCCTCCAGTTTTAGGAAGTGTCCTCACATTCATGTACTGATCAGTACCCTCTGCGGAATCCAAGTGGTCTCCCTGGGTAGCTCTTCCCTGTCTGCTCTCTGCCCTGCACACTTTAGCCACCTGGCTTCCCTGGACTCCCAACTCCATCTCCTCAACTCAAGAAGTCCAGTGAAAACCTTCTGGACTCTCAGTTACACCCTGAAACCTGGAAATTCTATCTTGTCAATAAGCAGGGACAATCAAAGGGCTCATGTCATTTGACTCTTTTGTACAGGAATTACTGTCCTTTATAAGTTGATCCTCAGCATCTTGAAAACCACTGCTTCATACATTCTGTCTATATTTTAAGTTGTTTCAGGTAGAAAGGTAAATCTGGTTGCTATTATTCCATCTTGGCTAGAAGGGAAACTGCCCAAATCACTGTATTTTTTGATATGAATTCTTGATAACCCTCATTCTACTCGACCTACTAATAAAATCAATAGAATATTTATTTGATTTTCTAGTTAGTTGCTGTATTTGCCATCAATCATTTAAAGTATTTCTTGGGAGTCTACTAGATACTGAGACTGCTCTCTGTTAACAAAGAGCTTTCTTTTTTTCTCCTCCCTTCCTTCCTTTCTTCCTTTATTTACTAGGTAAAACTTGAACATATGGTCAATGCAAATAATAATAATAATAATGTTTCATTATCCAATGAAAAAAATACTGTTAATATTCTAGGAAAATGAAGAAATTGGTCAGAGAATTGCACAATTTAGAGATGAAGGGGAAATATGATAGGAGAGTTTAGATTGTGAGAGGCCTAGGGAAGTGGGAAAGATGGACTCCTTATGGCACAGTGTGAACGACCAACTTCAATACTCCTACTTACACAAAACTTGGAACTTGACTTACATTATTAAAAAATGAGTAGTATAGTGAAGTATTGTATAAGAAGACTTACCCTATGTATTTTACATTTCCCAAGTCTCAAGCTCCTATAGAATATGAGTAGAATTCAAAAAGGGGAGTTTATTAAATTGGTTTGACCTGTGTTGGGGGCTCTTTTCAAACTTAAAAAGTCTCCAAAGTAATAACTCCCCTGTTCTTTGTTAAAACAGTGCCTTTAAAGATAGGAAAGAGATGAATCACTCACCCTTGGCCCCACTGTTCTTAAGAAGTTTGAAGAAATTTCTAGTCCTTGTTCCTTCTGCCTTTTGCATAATGCCATCCCAATGCACTCTTGTCCTAACATTCCTCTTACCCCTACCAGTATTGTGTACCTTTTGTGGTTATCAGGATGTGTATTCAAATACAGTGGGAGGAGATATGTCTATATGATGTATCATGTAGTCCAATATTTTTCATCTTGGCTTGGCTGAACAACTGCCTTGGGCAAGCTGAGGATCATTGCCCTCAAGGTGGCTTACTGGGCTCCCTGGAGTGCTGTAATTGTGTCCCCAATAGGTGAGAGTCCTGAGATGAGCTGGGGGGTAGAAATGGAAATTATGGCAGTTTATTGTATTCCATTCATCATGTCTTGCTTGTTAGCATGCTGTTTTATAGCCACATTGCTCCACAGTGGAACCATTTTATTGTGCAAACTCCATATTTTGACTTTAATTTGAGACAGATATGATATAAAGATAAATGAGTTTATGTTTCTCATTCACCAACAGGAATTGTCCCTGGTAGTTTACAGATGATGAGTCAAGATGGGACAGGAAGCCTCCCCAATGCATATTAAATATCATATTCACAAAGGGGGAAATAAGCAAGCACTACTAACAAATGTTCAATTTCACTCTACTTTCTAATTTCCAGAGACATGGCTGAAAAGACATGGACAGATACTGATACTTCAAAGAACAATCATTGCCTGGTTTCTTGGACAGCCAATGAGAATGGAGCACACCACTTTACAAAAGGTGCCTTCTGTGTCATATGCTTCCTGTTCAAGGTACAGCTGAAACCTTTCTATGCTTTTCCTAAAGGTTTTTATATATTTCTAAATTTCAAGCACATTGATACTGACAGATCAATCCTTTTCACCCATATATATTTTTAAACATGAAGAAAGAAGACAGCTTAGGCATCTGCTGTTCACCTTTGCAATACTTTCAAAACCATTACATCAATCAAAAGCTTATTTATTGAGTAGATGAAATGTGCACATTCCAGTAGTATAGGTGATGTAAATTAAAAGTGAAGTAATATACCTTCTGACTCTGATCTTAAGCAATATTAAAATTAAAAACAGTGAAATGCTTTTGGTAATGAGTAACAATAACAATTTATTGAATACATATCACCAGCAGACATTATTAGATATCTTAAAATTTATCTCTAATCTTCATAATAAGTTTTAGAGTATGTATAACAGTCTTTATCTTATAAATGAAGAAATTAATTAGCAGAGTTGGTTAAGTAACTTGCCCAAGCACACAGACATTGAGTAGAAGAGCTGGAATGCACACTCCCATCTGTCTTTTGCTCAAGGATAAATTCCACTGCCACACACTAACTCTTTGTATTAGTTTCCTAGGGTTGCTGTAACAAGGTACCAAAACTTTGTGGCAAAAACAATAGAAATTTATTTGCTCACACTTTTAGAGTCTAGAAGTCTGAAATCAAGGTGTCAGCAGGGTTGACTCTCACTACAATCTCTGAGGGAGAATCTATTCCATGCTTTGCCAGCTTCTGGTGGTTGCAGGTAATCCTTGGTGTCCCCTGCCTTCCAGAGGTATAACTCCAATTGCTGCCTCTGTCTTCATATGGCATTCTCTTCTCTTCTTACAAGGACATCAGTCATAATGGATTAGGACTTACTCTAACCCAGTATGACTTCATCTTAACTTGAGTACATCTACAAAGACCAAATGTTTCCAAATATGGTCACATTTATAGATACTGAGGATTAAAATTACAACATATCCCCCTCTTTGAGGCCCAATTTAACCCATAACATTCTTCAAATTTGTTCTGTGTTTTATTATTCAAATTCATGATTATGTTGAAAGTGTGCTAGTTCTTTAAAACCCAGAATCTTGCACATAATAGGTGCTCAATGAATTCATGATGAATATCATTATCCCCATTAATATAACAACTTCATTCAATAAAAGCTGAAGTTAGTCCCAACATATCGCCTGAAATTATGACTGGAAAGAGAGATGACAGGGTTTTCCTTTGAGGAAAAAAAATTAGATCATACCGCTGAGATTTAATACCATTATATTACATTAATAATTTAAAAAATAAAAAATTTCAGACTAGACTCTGACCATATGAAACTTATAGAGAGACCCTACATAAATAGGTGTACCTACAATTGTACTATTAAGAGAGTGACAAATACTATAAAGAAGAAATGCATTATACTGGTTATAATGAATTAAAATGCTGAGGTATATATATATATATATATTCTTTATTTTTTAACAATTTTATTTCTTTTCTTCCAATCTATACACTTTTTTTTTTTTTTAGATGTTGGGGGTAGGAGTTTATTAATTTATTCATTTATTTTTGCTGTGTTACGTATTCGTTTCTGTGTGAGGGCTTTCTCTAGTTGTGGCAAGCGGGAGCCACTCTTCATCGCGGTGCGCGGGCCTCTCACTATCGTGGCCTCTCTTGCTGTGGAGCACAGGCTCCAGACACGCAGACTCAGTAGTTGTGAATCACAGGCCTAGTTGCTCCAGGGCTCGAACCCGTTTCCCATGCATTAGCAGGCAGATTCTCAACCACTGCACCACCAGGGAAACCCCCATATTTTTATATAATTGAAGAATTAACTTTTGGCATGAGAGAATACAAGAATTTTATATATATATATATATATATATATATATATATATATATATATATGGATTTGAAAGTATTTTCTATATCATCTTTAACAGCATCTTATGAAATGCATCTCCTGACATACTTTTGATGATTTGTAACAAACTGAACCATTATTACTTCACCAAAGCCCGTATTTGTTGATTTCTTATCTAATTAAACATTCATAGAAGAGTTTCATTTTTCCCTCTAAAGATTGATTATGATAGTTAGAATAGAATAGAATGTGATAGCTAGCAATGTGGATATAAGTCCGTGTTGAATTTTTGACACCTGAAATTTAGCAAAATAAAGAGAAAAGACAGAAAATAAGGGTTTGGATAATATCTATTGTTAAAGAAGAGACTCTGGATTGAAAGTAATATGTAGTGATACCAAAATCACTTTGATCTTATTTTGTGACTTTAAAATTAATGTGGTTGAAACAGATAATCACTAAGGATTTTTTTCAGTTTAAATATTCAATGATTAAAGTTTAATTGGTCTAATTAAAGTGCATGCAATTTTTCTCATTGATATTGCTTTTTTGCTGTTGTGAGAGACTAAGGGAGAGTGGAAAGAGTGAACGGTTAGAATATGGAAAGTCTTCAAACTGAAAAGGAAAGGAAAGAGCCATCAACTCCAGCGAAGAGAAGGCAGAGCACTTGGAAGTCTCAGTCTAGTTAAGTTCCAAAAAGGCAGGCTCTAACTCAGGTAAAAGAGAAAAAAACTGTGTTGTTGTGATTTTGTTTTAAACATACTACACAACAGATGTTCCATTACACTTTTCTGTCACAATGTCTAAATAAACAGAATGGATTTTGCTTTTTCCTTTGCTATCTCAATTTCAGAAATGTTAATTAGGACATTCGAATAGGTTATTTTCTATGTTTTAGATGGAATTCTCATGAAACCATTTCCAGAGGTCCTCAGCCTCACTCCAGCTGCTAAGGAGCACTTGCACCCAGTACACACTCGACTGTGACACAAAGGACATCATCTCATTCCCAGGCAGAGGAAGGGTCGAGCCAGCAGGTTTTGTCTGAATAGTCCTTCATTTTCCTGAACGTCTCTGAAACCTCTGGCCATGTGTATGATCAGTCTGATTTTGTATCCACAAAACTGAGAAACATAATATGAAAATTTTTTCCTTCCAGGTTTTGTCTGACTGTGATTGGTTTACATTGCATTCACTTCATAGATATAGTTAAAAGCAGAACACAGTGAACAATTCCAATCTCAGAAATGTTTAATTCAAAATCTATGCTCATATCTCATTAGATGATGAGTTGTGTGAATGGCCCAGAGTAACAAATAAGGTAGGAATTTGTGCCAGTAACTTAGTCACTTCAAGTCTGTGTTTTCTATTTATAATATGCGGAGACTCAAATGATAATACTGTGAAACCTGTCTCAGGAATAGAGAGCTATTCAATAAAGCTAGTTCTCCCAGATCTATTCTAATTATTCCTATTCTACCACATGGTACCATAAACATGGAATGTTTCAGCCATTGTTCTTATACTGTGGACATGATGGAATCTGTATGATTATAATCATTGTTGTGTCACAGTTTTCCAGCAATTCATCTTTGTTGTTTACAACACTCAATTTATTTTCTGCCAGTGCTGATTGGATGAAACTACATGTTTCACAGACTATAGTTTTTAGAATACATAACTTTGAGTCTATGGATTCAAAAAAGGATATACTAGTTTTGTACTTTCTAAGAGGAGTCACACCCCTGCACCCTAATACCTAGTGTTGTCAGATTTCAAACATTTATTTATCTTCAGGAGTAAGAAAAAGTAAATAAAAATTTCCAGGAATCCTCAGAAATTCCTGCAATCAAAAGATATCCTATATTTTTATAATAATTTATTTACATATTTTAATGTTATAGTGAACCACTTTAATAATACACAGGAAATTATTTTTCTATGAAAGAGCTATATAAAGCTTTAGACTATTTTGTGTGGAAAAAAATGAAAAGACAATAATCAGTGCATAGTTTTGTATTATTATGAACAGGTATATTGTGACAGAATAATGAATTTCAGTAATACATAAAAATGATATCTACCTGATATTGTCATTTGATAATAGAAATAATTAAGAATCAACTATTTACACAAAATAAAGTTTAAATAAAACAATTTAAAATATTGAAAGACATACCATAAATACTTAAAAGGTACTCTTAAAATAAAACATTAAGAACATGGCAAGGGTTAATCTCCCTGTTCCATATTCTTGATCTCTGCATCATGGTAAATATTGCCAATGAGGAAAATTTTCTTTCATTTTTCAGTGATATTGTGGTTGGATTATTAAGAGTGAATTCAAAAGCATCTTCATAGTGCTGTTTCATACAAACTTTTCATTAGTTTCCTATTGCTGCTGCAACAAATTACCACAAAATTTCAGGCTTAAGACAACACAAATTTATTATCTTACTTTTGTAGGTCAGACGTATCATTGGGCTAAAATCAAGGTGTCAGCAGAGCTGCATTCTTTCTGGAGATCCTAGAGGAACAGTTATTTCTTTGCCTTTTTCACCTTCTAGAGGCACCTGCATTCCTTGGCTAGTGGCTCCTTTCAGCATCTTCAAAGTCAGCAATGCAGCACTTTCAAATCTTTTTTTCTCTAACCTTCTGCCTCCTTCTTCCATTGTTTGATGTCTGTGATTGGAACCACTTGTAAAATTCGGTATAATCCCCCCTTCTCAAGATCTTTAACTTAATCACATTTGCAGAGTCCCATTTGCCATATAAGAATATTCACAGATACCAGGGATTAAGATGCAAGAATCTTTGGGGGCCATTATGCTATATACCACAAGCTCATTCCCTTTTCAGTGATGGAAGTGTTGTATCTGCTTTACAAAGAGCTATAGTTTATAGCAAATATTCAAACTCCAGCATTCATCATTGGGCAACATTTGATAATGTAACATACAGATCTCCTAGCATCATTCATAATACATACAAACACCTGTTGAAATTGACAATTTGAGGACTAATTTTGCTTCCAACTTTACTTTTTTGGAATATAACCCATACAAATGTATAATGCATGTAATACATCTAAGTTTATTAACATATGTATTATTGGCAAGGACAACTCATTTTTTTTAGCAGACAGGGCCACAAACACGTAATATGGTATCAGTTACGATGCAAGAAGGTTAATTATACTGTGACCACTTTTCTCCCGTGTTCCCATCCTGACTCCCAGAAATGGCTCCATTTCTTGATGTTGCTTGGACTTAACATTAGCAGTTTCCTTTAAATTAGTAGTCTCAATGCTGATTGCCATGTTTTAAATTTCACAAAATTATAATACTTTTCCAGATTTCCCCAACTTCTTAACTGATGTTTTCTCAGAATACAGAAAGTCATATAAATTTTCTAAGAAATGCCAGCTTGGAACTCCTACAAAAAAATCCCTGATTACCAGAGCAACCAAATTCCTGGGTTGACTGGTTACATAGAAGTTTCTAGGCATTTATGGTCTGCAGTAAATTGTCAGTTCCTTTGTAAAAGATCTTACATCATTTGAGCTAAGTATTTGGATATCCCTCCTCTGTTAAAGTTCCAGGGCCACGGGGAAGTGTTTTGAATCAATTAGAAATGGGTTCAAGTCACCTGTCTGCCAATTAATGGAAATACCTTTTTTAAAAAAAATATCCACTGAAATAGTTTAACCATTTGACACAATGTATCATAATAATTAAGAGCATAGGATGAAGCCAGATAGCCTTAGTTCAAATTCTTGCTTTATCCCTAATTACTTGTGCAATCACAGGACAGTTACTTCACTCCTCTGTACATTAGTTTCCTCATCTGTAAAAAGAGGGTCATACTATTATTTGCTTCCTAGAGATTTTATTTTTCACATCTATTTTCTGAGTAATGAAATAGAATAGCTATATTTAGTTCCTTCCTCTGAGGCAAACACTGTCTTAAAATTGTTGTGCAAACTTCCTAAGCATTTTCTTTGTATGTTTACTATGTGTTGAAGTCACGAAAGACATAATTGGCATCTTTTAAAAATATTTTGTATTATCTTCTTTTAGTTTTCATTCTGTAGCTTGCTTTTTCTACTCAAAATTATTATTTTTTATACTTGTCAAACTTGACAAAGTAGATCCCATTTATTCTTTTTAGTTGCTGCATAGTATTTCCTTGTTTGGTTATAATCCAACTCCTACATTATCTCTGGTGTACATATGCAAATATTTCTCTAGGATATAGACTATAAATCAAGTTGCTGGTTGTTAAGTATATTTTCTTCACATTTACTGTGTATTAGTGAATTGCTTGTGGCTTTTCATTTACACGTGTTGTTACCAATGCTTGATATTTACTTTAAATTTTTTTTCAACCTGATGGGTATGAAATGTCATCTCATTGCTGTCTTAATTTTCAGTACCTGATTACTTGCAGGGTTACACAGTTTTTCATAGTTTTTTTTGCTGATTCAAGTTTCCTCCTTAGGGATTATTTATAGACTTAAGGAAATTTATCTATTTTTCTTCTTAATTTTATGTAGGAATTCTTTTTTTACATAGAGATACCCTGAAGTTTAACTTTGGATTCAGTATTCATAAAAAATATGATACCTGGTTTCATCAGAAAGACAAAGTAACCTGTTTGATTTCTGACACACTGGTCATCTACCTGCTGAGTGGGGGCATGGCCACATACATTCACATCATCTCTAATCAGCACAGTGATGTCAAGAATACGAACAAGGTGTGGACCCTGAATTGATGTTAACATCTGAATATTCATTGATATTCATTTTTAAATTTAGATAAGCATTCTAGTTGCAACTTGAGATGAAAACCTCCATGGGCTTCTTCAGGCAGTTGAAATATAAGCATATTTATTTATTACAATAATAAAATCTTGAGATAATTAATGCGATTTTGAAAGCTGTTAATTTGTTGTACAAAAATTATTAAGAACTTTCAAATAGTTGAACAATATTAGCAGTTATTATGAATAGCAGAGAGTGCATTAGATAGATAACATTAACAAGAACATAATATCCATTTTGAGCCAGCAAATGTTTATAAAAATTTAAATGCTAATAAACAGACAGGATAATAGAAATTCAATTATATCACAATGCTAATCTTTAGAAGCATTAAGAGCTATATTTAATTTTTAGTTAGTTAATTCAGCTTAGGCCAAGAGTTTTTCAAGAAAAAATGTCCCATTTGAGAAGTCCTCTGATCTCATGAGGATGAATTAAAAGCAGAATTTCAACTTTGCCACCTCTAAATGTCATGAGGAGGAAAAACTGCAAAATGTTGTGCAACAATATCCATGATAAATCATTTTTGATCTCAACATAGTGAAGAATGTAAAGAGTATAAATCCTAGAAGAAAGAGTGGAAGGGAAACAAAACAGCTCAAACAAATTTTCTTCTCATTTATCCAAATTGAAAATCACACCCTTTAAAAGTACACCTTAAAAACACAATTTCTCATCTGTTTGAGTCTGGACGCCCAAACTTTTGGCATGGTTGAAATACATTTTAGAGACTGCTAACCATTTTCAGTATCTAAAGTTAAAAGATTTTTGAAATATGCTCAAAATTTTAAAAAAAGAGTCTTCTAGAAATGTTATTGACTTTTCCCACCTGAATTACAATTTGGTGCATGTAACTATATTAGTGATGTATGGCATATCTGCTACAAGTGAACTTCACTCTCAGTGCATCAGTGGGACTGTTGAAGCTATTAGTACTTAATAGTGCAGAGAAATGATTGTTCTTTAACCATGGTGTTACACTTTTAAATTTAACCATTCAAATTCTCAATAAGTAAATTGTTACATTCATTTATGTTTGCAAAAATTCAGATTTAATTTTGTACCAGGAAATTGATTCTATAACATTTACACTCAAAGCTGGCCAAATATTTGTTATTCAGTGACAATAGGTATTTGGTAAATGTCTACCCAGTAGATACTACTTTATTATTTATTTGCTTTTCAAATATATATTTTTTCAGGCTGTTACTTTACTTTAAGATTTTGTTTATGGTATCTTTTGCATAAACTGCAGCACTTTGATGATTCAATTCCATTGTCCTCCTTGTTTGTTATAGCTATAGAGACTTTGGCTGCCAGTGAATTCCATTATACATAATCCAGAATAAGTCCAGAGTCAGGTCTTACATTGGTAATTCAGGGTTCCTACATCCTAGATATATTGTGGTGTAATGAAAGTCGGTCATCTTGTTCAGGTTTTCTTTTTCAGTATTCATCCAGGAGACCAGCATTCTCTTATCACTCCCAGAATTCTCAGGTCCCTCAGTGTGGTACTTCTGTTACTGTGTAAGTCCATTTTGCTGACCCTTGTGCACATCATGACAGGAACACAGCTTCAGTCTGCAATGCTCTGGGTACAAATGTTGTCCATTGCAAAGGTGAATAAGAAAAGAGCACTGCCCTCCACACCATGTGTCCCCATGGAGGAATAGATATGTAAGAAATAGTTACAAATAAGCATGTTATCCACTAAAGTAAATGTGGATGTATGTAATTAAATAATTATGATAATTTTTCTATGTATATAAATACAGACTCTGATACCTAATTGAGAAAAATAGCCATTTTTGTTAGTATAATTCATAAATACATACCTTGGAAAGATTATAAAAATCTCTCTGAGAATTTCAGATTTTGGGGATGCTGGGAGTCAGTATCAGACTGCTCATTTCATCCTTTAAAACTGAATATATCCTAGTCCACTGTCCCTGTGAAATCACCAAGCCTGCTGCTGAAGTCTGCTAAAGCATCCTACTCCAGGAAACTTGCTCTTTGATGTCCACTTTCAAGTAGCAAACTCTGGGATTGTTTCATACTACTCCATTGCACTTGGTGAGCAGGGTCTCCCTGACAGAGTTGCTACAGAACCCAGGAAGTAGGGGATGGAGCTTCAAAACCCATGTGTGAAAATAACAAGGGTGAACTTCTTGCACCTGACTGATTTCTCACTAACTACAGTGGTAGCAATAGCAGCTCAGTGCCCTTATGGGGAATGTTAGGGCTCCTAGAAAGCTTATTCTTCCCTGAAAGTCTGCTACTACTTTGAGTTACCTTCCCCATGTCCTTTAACATGTCCTGTTGGTGTCTTCCCATCAGTCATGGCAGTGTCCCGTTTCAACAACAATAAAAAACTTAGCTAAATATAAGTTATCTAATATGGTACCTAGAAGATAATAAATTCTCAATAAGTATTATGGAAATAAATATACAATGAAAACATGCATAATCAAACATCATTATTAAATATGGAAAGAGCCCCAGATATGATGTAATAAAATTCCAACTGAACAGAGTCATTTACTTGAGAACTCTCCTGCCCAAAGAAGCACATTTTAATTTTGAACAATTTTTACTGTTAGAACATTCTCATTATTTAGCCAAAATCTGCCTCCTTACCATTCTGTCACCAAGTCTCATTTTGCCCTGTGTATATTTTCAGAGTAACTCTAACCTTTTTCCTATATGAGTCCTTCAAGTATTGAAATATAATCATCTTTATCTCTTCTTTACTTCTCTTTTTCTTTTGTATTTTTCATCACAGGACTAATTTTTCAGCCTTTTAATTCCAAGTGGCCTCCTTCAGAGTACACCGTAATCTCTTAATTATTTTCATATGTGTTAATTACAACCTAACAACATCCCTCTTCTGGTCTGACTGCCTGAGGACTGTGGGATTACCATCTCCCTTGTTCTTTCCAGACACTATGCATCCTGGAATCAGCCTCAGTTTGCATGGACCCCTTATTCACCATAATTTGCCTATTGAGCAGTAATACTAAGGTTTTGCTTTCACTTAGCATTTTGAACACACCTCAATTTTCTGTTCCTAATACTGTACACCAGTCCCTAGTTTTCACAGTAACTTTCAAGATCTTTGAGGGGAAAAGCAGCTCATTTTTCACTTATAAATTCCTCACGGGCTTCCCTGGTGTCACAGTGGTTGAGAATCCACCTGCCGATACAGGGGACACGGGTTCGTGCCCCGGTCCGGGAAGATCCCACATGCCGCGGAGCGGCTGGGCCCGTGAGCCATGGCCGCTGAGCCTGTGCGTCTGGAGCCTGTGCCCCACAATGGGAGAGGCCACAACAGTGAGAGGCCCGCCTACCACAAAAAAAAAAAAAAAAAAAAAAAAAAAAAATATATATATATATATATATATATATATATATATATATATATATATAAATTCCTCATACCCAGTTCAATGTGAGGTATCTCTCAGGTCATCAAAAGTACTTAATGAGTGTACAAAAATAAATGAACAAATGAAAGACCTAATTCCTATTTTTATGTAAACAGTTTTTAACATGTGTACTACTATTCTCTACATGTGTCTCCATTTTTGCTCCTAAGTATGGAATTCTATTATTTTATTATTTTTTAATGATCAAAATGCACAGAATTGAATTAAATTTGCTCTGCAGATCATGGCACAATTTTGTCATTGGCCAAAGTCAGACTTTTCATTTGTTCCCATGAAACTTCAGTGTGGTGTCTTGTATCCATTACTCCTGCCTATTGTAACTTGTATTTTCTTTGATTAGCTATCTTACACAACTCTGTATCATTTGCAATTTGTTCAGGAGTAAGAGGATTAAGAGAGCCGAAACAACAACAAAGAGTAGATGATAGATTAAGTGCTGAATTTTAGAGCTGGAGACTTTAAATGCTCCAGGAATTTGACAGAGATGTAGAGCTTGAGCATGTGAACCAGATAAGCAAATAGTAGAATCATGGAGAGGTGAGCTGGGTTTAAAAGGCTGGGTGGGATTAGAAAAGAGAGAAACCTGTGAGCAAAAGGAAACTAAGAGCCGTGTAGTTGCCAGACAAAGAGGGGTAGGCTGTCTAAAGAAAAGTGGTAGGATACTCATTTGGAGAGTTTGAATCAGGATTCCTCTTCCTTCTTACTCTTTCTCTATTAAGGCAGATGAAGTAAGAGACGTTGTCGAGAAGCATCTTGCATTTTCTAAGAGCCTTTCTGTAGGCATTACTTTGGAATTTGGGGATTTGTATTGGAAAGAATACAAAGAGAAAAAAAAAAGAGGGCAGGTAGCATGTAGAACATTAGTGAGTAGTAGTAATGATCTCTGGGTCTCTTGTCACCACTAACCCCCCTTCTTCCATTCCAGGCAGAACCAGCCTTTAAGAGACCTCCTTCCTACTTTTTATTTAATTCATACTCCACCCTCCCATAGGCCTGAAGACTTTCCTACTGGCTGCCAATAGAGAAGTCACTCAGATGGCTACTGTCTAGCAATCTGTGGAATATTGGACATATATTTAGCTGGGAGTGTGGAGACCTCATTACTTAATATTTTGGATCTTTTCTTCTCAACCACTGTGATGCTGATGGGCCTCTTAGATGCTGGACCTCCATCAGCTCTCCTTCTAACAAAATGAATTGTCTAAGTAACATGGTTTTTGTTCTTCACTTCACACTGACTGATAAAATATATACAGCCAGATTTGTTCCTGTTTATTGCTAATATTGATATCATCATATAATTCACTATTTAGATTTATTGTCTTCATTTATTGAACCTCACTCTCATTTTATTTTATTCCATTATTATGTCACAGTACAATCCCCCAATCTTCTTCCACATCCTGGACATCCTATCTGAAAACCATTGGTCTAAGAAAGTTTGTCTAAAATATAGACATCAATCTAATCATAAAATTTGACTTGTGGCTAAGATAAATAAGAATTGACTAATCAAGCTGTAGATGTTAAACTTTTACTAACATCAAGTTTTAGTTTTAAAGCTCTGTTTTCTTTATTGCATTGTATCACAATTTGTGAAGAATTTGCAAATGATACGTTAATAAAGTTACTGAAGAGCTTCTGCCTGGCTTTATGAATACATACGGAAATATTCTCAAGTACTAAAACAATAAAGATAAGAAAGAACTTGACATATATGTTTCTTTGCAGCTTATCATACTTCCCTGACTACAATCAAAAGCAGGATTCAGGGTTTTAGTTCATGAATTATGTGATGGTGACATAAACAGAACCCACATGTTTTCAGGGTGGATGCATCACATCCAGATTCCTGAATCTCCCATGGTGCTGTTGAAGACATTTGATAATAAAAAAACATTGTGAAAGCTGGTTTTCTTCCATCAAAAAATACCATGCAGATTTTAGATAAACACAGTCTATTTAGTCCAATATACAATGAGGACAGAAGTGAACTTTTAGTGGATGTCTTATTGAACGTGAAATAAAACACAAATGATAATGTCTATATATTTTCTATATATAGAAATATCTATATATTTTCTTGACATCTGAAGTAGCTATTCAACCTTAAGGACTATTCAAAATACCACTCAATAGTTTGATTGTTTCCAGGTAGTACAAATTCTACCTTCCCAGTACCTAATTATAGTGAAAAAAAAAATAAAGCTACATTTCCTTGCAGCTGGGGTAAAGATATGTTTAGGTTCTACCAGTCAGATGCTCCTTGACAAAACCGATTTGTAACTGAATTATGTGGGAAAAGTGGAAGTGTACAGATAACCCATTTTACAAGGGCAAATCAAAGCAAAGCTGATGGGAAGCAGCATTAATCCAGGCTTCCCGATTCAGTAACTACTGCCCATACCAAAAATAAAGTGACCCTAACATTATTCTGAAAATTCAACTTAGACTCTCTTTCTACCTGAACTAGAAGAAGTAAATTATTTTGTCTGTAACAAGAACCTCGCCCATTATAAGCATCTACCATTTATCTATCACACATTAATTTATCTGAAACAATCTTAAATGTGTGCCTGTTTTACCTGCTTTGGGATTTAATTTATTATGTTTCCTACTAGACATGTAAATACATGCCTGTTTTATCTCCATAATGTCATCAGAACTTAATGAGACATACAGAATAATTTATACATTTAGACCCATCAATATGGACTAATTAAAGAATTTAAAGAAAAAACATTTGGAAAATACTTTCAGTATATGTATACTTTTGCTTCCATTACCCTATAATTACAACCTAATCTTTAGATTTTAAATTTTAAAATATGACCACTTATTACATGCATAGTGAACAGTTATATGAGATAATTAGACTATATTAAAGCAATCTATAAATTAATCAATAATCATTTAAGGACCACCATTGTGTGGAAATCTTGGTTAGTACAAGTAGCCCAATACATAGTCCACTTTACATTCCAACTGGAAGATTCAATATATGTTTATTCAACATAAAACCATATGTTCTAAAATAGCTTTTTCCCAAATTACTCACCTGTAGACACTTCAAACTGCAGTTCCAGCTTAATCCATTTTTTGAGCCAATCTTGGCCCCCCAAATTGAGAACATTAGAGCATCATCATGAAGACAGTGGGAAACATGATTGTCTTCAACTTCCAATGACCAAGTACTAGATGTATGCAGCGTGTACCTCAGGCATCTGTTTTTTTTACAAAACCATGCCCTTCCTGTAAGTTCTATTGTATTCACTTAGATTCCTATTTGGCATTTTATTACCCTGGGTGTGGGATCCCATCACCTCCATTTCCAACCATGAATGTGACCGTCTGCCAAAAGACCATCTGTAACCACTGTACTATAATGCACCTGATTGTCCTCATTGCCTCTGCCTGAAGCCTCTTGCTATGTGCCCCAGCAGGCAGGGTTGGATACCCTCATATATGGACTTTGGACTAAATCAAGCCTGAGATAATGACAAATCCTAGAGCATGGCAGTGCATGCTGCTAGTTGCACTCTTATGGGGCCAACCCAATAAAACAGCTAGTATTAATTAAGTACTTCCTATGTGCCAAACACTGTTTTAAGTACTTTGTGTACACTACTTCACTTAATCTTTATAACAATCACTGAATTATATACTATAATCCTTATATTTTATATATAGCTAAATCTGACCAAGCATTCTTAGGTAATTTACCCCAAATGTGGTAAAGACCTAAATGCAAGATCTTAATGACTAAGCCATGCTAATACCACTCTTCTGACCTGTGAGCTCATGGCTTCAGCCACATTCTTCACCAAGAGCTGGTGGCTGAGATTTTAGAATTCCATTCATGATCTGAAAGATATTAATTACCATTACAATAGTATTGAACAAGGTAATAACATGTATATAATACAATACAAATAATCATTAAAAATTTTAAACCAGTATTTTTTTAAAGGATTTCAGCCATGTGAGTTGTTTAGATAACTAAGATTTACTTTTTTAAGTATCAAAATATTTTGAATCATTTTACTTTGAAAATTTTCTAAAATGTTCCATGAACTTTCCAAAGTAGAAAATGGAAGAATGAATATAATACATTATTTTCTGAATTCTGGTTAATTATTTAAATAGGACTGAGTGAAGGAAGGTGTCTTATGAGGGCATGGGATTTTAGATATTTACAGTGTGTTGGTTATTGGTTGTCCTGACTGTTGTCCTTGTTCTTGGTTCTATTCTAAGGATTGAGGTGTCACACTAAGTAGGAGAGTCATCAGTGGCTATACCAGTACCCAGTGAGTACCTTGAGGGGAATGTTATATGGTCTGAATAAGGCTGTTGGAGGAGGAAGAAACCCTACCCTTCTAGATTCCTATGACTGGTCTAAGAATTAAAGTGACGTGAGACAGATTAACTGGAGAAAATCAAACTAAAGTTTAATAACATGTAAACATGGGAGAGACCCAAGAAAACTGAGTAACTCACCAAAATGGCTGAAGCTGTCACCTTAAATACCATGTTTAGCTAAAGACAAAAGGGGATGTTGGGATTAGTGGTTTAGGACTTCAAAGGGGAGGAAGGCAATTCACATGGAGATGGAAAAGCAAGGTTTGCTGGTTCTAAACAGAGACAGTGAGACACAGAGAGGACTCTGATCTCTAAGGCTTGCAGTCTCCCCCACCATACCTAGGCCATATCTTTGTCAATATCTCTGGTAGCTCTATTCCAGGAACAGACTCCCTATCTAAATTCTTCATGCAGTTAGGGAGAAGGTCAAAGTTTCTTCCTGAGTCTTTTGAGCCACGAATGTTTTTAGCTCAAAATAATCTGCATGTCAAAGGGACATTTGGGGATGGCAAATTTTGTGCCCCTACAGAACAGGAGGTTTCTCTATTCTCTCTTCCTCATCTACAGACCTTTCCCTCCTAACCTATTTACACATCCAGCCTTTTATTGTAAGAGAAAGATTCTGATATACATTAGCAATTAAATTAACCTTTAAATGTCCCAAATAATCATATTCAATTAAACATTTTAATGGGAAGAATAAGGTGAATATGAACAGAATCAGAGAAGAGCAAATTCTCATTCCATCTGTAATTCTTTGTGCATTGTGGTGTTATTATACATAGTCTCCTTTCTTTAATCGAGTGCAGTACAATGGATCCTGGGGTATCTTTCATGTTAGGTTACCCTTGACCTTTCTATGTCAAATGGAACAAAGGGATAGGGGTTTCTTTTGATTGATGCATTAGGTAAACCCTTAGACCTATATTTATTTTAGTTAAGAAGGAAATGATGACCTTGAGGGCCAACATGGTGCAAGAGAATAGAAGTTTAACTTGAATTTGAAGGCTAATATCCCAGCTAATAATAATATATGACTGCCTTAAGTGTTCTTTTTCACATATCTCTCCTAAAATAAAAAGGTGGATTGCAAAAGGACATAGGCAACCTGGGATTCAAATTCTGGTCATCTTTCCACTTTGTAAAAAAAAAAAAAAAAAAACATTGTATTTAATACATACCAGTGCTACAGGCTTACTACAGACTCATGTAGCTGTAGGATGACCCCTGAAATCTTGATAAATTTCAAAAAAACAAACAAAAAAATTAAACAATAGACCCGACAGTAATGTGTCATGAAACTGACAGGCACATTGGAACATGAATGTGAACAAGAAGATCATTCTACTAGGGAAAATTTAAATTCAGTACAAGAAGCATTAGCTAATAGTCCAAACCAAGTTTATAATCCAAACTGATGAAACAAGATTAAAATAAAAGAAGCAAAAGAGAGGAACAAGAGACAGAGATGGTATGGATCTTGACAGTCAGGCAAGAAAGTAGGGAGTTCCAAGGGCATCTGACTCTGTGTGGATCCAGCTACATAAGGGTTCAGAAAATGTTTTCTCAGCAGACTGTTTCTGATGTGTCCCTACTCTCATACCATCATGGAAATTAGAGAGTCCCTTATTGTCTCAGAACCTCCCACATTATTTTAAATCTTGCCTTTACTTATCTCTCTGACTAATTAGACAACTCTGGGTGAGAAATGTATCTTTTAATCTTTACTTTCTGTATGTCCAGCACTATTCTCATTCCTGGAATAGGGTAGATACTCAGTGAATCTTTGAATGAAAAAGAAATTGAAGTCTTAAGGTCCAAAGAGTGTTGATTCCTTGAGGCAGTGGAGGTTTTCCCCTTTCTAATTTCTCCTGGGGCACAAGTGGCCTCAGAATCAGGGACAGGGTTAAAAACTATAGGTGTGGACAATGATTCCCACTGTAATGTTTCAGAGTTCCAGACAGCCTTCGTTCCATCCATGGAGAAACACAAGAAAAAATTAGAAAACAACTACACTAAAACAAACACCTTCTGGATTTGTAAAATTCAGCCTTTAATACTTAGCCTTCATAAATATTTGCTAAATGAGTGAATGAACCTGTCCAAAGGGGTTAAATTATTGAATGGCAGAGGAGACCACAGCAGGATCTTGAAGAAGAGACAGGATTCGAACAGGTGGGAAGGAAGTTGTGGGGGATGGTAGGCATGATCAACATCAAGCTTCTTGAGTTCAGTATGGCATACCAGTTACCATTCATTCCTTCTGTGCCAAGAGGCATATTACCATATGGGAATTTAGTTCTGATAACTTTTTCCAAAACTTCTCTGTCACCTCATATTGAAGCTCTTTTCTAACTGTTTTCTATGTCCATACTTTGGGACTGCCTTAAAGATAAGATTGTCTTATTAAAATTCTGCTTCAGACTTTGGAACTTTTACATCCTTGGATGGGGATCTAAATAAGACCTAAACTAATCATAAAGAAATATGACTACTTTTCTTCCATTTTTTTTTAACCAAGATAATATTCTTGTTAGTGGTGCTCTTTGACAAACAAGGAGATTAAACTTGCTGCCAGTAAGGAATTTGAAAGCAAATCTTTTGAGGCAGGCAAAAAAGACTGTTTCTAGACACACCTCACTTAAACTTTTTCTGTCTTTCAGCGTTCCACACAAACAAAACTTTCTGCATTGAACTATTAGTTGCCACTCCTGCCAGAAAACAACCATTTTCTCCTCCCGATATTGTGGTATATTGTAACAGAGGGAGTACATTCTTAAAATAAGACAGAAGCAGAACTTGACCAGTGTGAAACAACATGGGTCCTAAGAAACATGTAGAGGTAAACTTGCATAAGGTTTTGAACAACAACAACAAAATATTGTAATTCACTAGGTGTTGCCATGTATATTGCTTTTTGACAATGCCTTGATATGACATGGAAGATGAAGAATCTATTTTTGTAAAGAAAATTCTAATCTTCTGACCTAGGTACACTTTGCTATATATTTTCCTAACACATTTGCCTCAGATAAGTTTGCAAACAAAGGTGAAGACAGACAAAGAACATATACTAAATTGATCATTATTGTGTCTGAATATTCACTATTTCAGAGAAAAGAAACTGTTCCATCTGATCTGGGTTATGATTATACTGTAGTCCAAATTGTAGTGTCTGTGGAACTGGATTGGGAAAGCTTCTCGGTTGCCAGTCATATCATTTACTCCGAACGGAGTGAGATGAGAGCACTCATGGGAGATGCAGGAAGTGGTTCCTGTACACCTAGATGGATGGATGTTTCCCTTGCATGCCTGGAGTGCAGACAGAGCCTCTCCAAGGCTGCCAGTATTATCCCATGCAGAGCTCTAGTGCACCTCCAAGAGCTCAGATGCTGGGTCATGTGTTCTTCTCCAATCAAACCAGCAAAAGTGTGTCTGAAATCACTGGGCTTGATTGGTGAGGTTTTGTCCATGACACAGCAATACAGTTAGAGAGATTGGATGTAAACCTGTGAAAATTTAAATAATGAAAGATTCAAGTTGTTGTTTCAGGCAACAAAAAAAGACAAAGTAAATATTTCCTGTATCGAAAGAGGAAGAATTCTTGTGATGAATGACATTTCTGAAACTGATCCTTATCATTTACCAAAAACAATTTAACTCATATCTATCAGTTTTAGCAAGGGAGGTAAGGACATAGTTAGGTTTGCTCTCACGGAAGTGGATGAAAGATTCATTCTTGCTTCTCCTTTCCCATGTGTTTCATTCAAGGTTCTCCAGAGAAACAGAACCAATAGGAGATGATAGACAATAAGTAGGTAGGTAGATAGATAGATAGATAGCTTTTAAGGAATTAACTCAAGCCCTTGTGGGGACTGGAAAGGTTGAAGTCTGGAGGGCAGGCCAGAAACTCAGGAGTATTTCTATTTTACAATCTTAAAGCAGATTTCCTTTTCTCTGGAAAACCTCAGTTTTGTTTTTATTTTTATTTTTTTTTTATTCTTAAGGCATTCAACTGATTGGATGAGGCCCACACACATTATCAAGGGTAATTTCCTTTATAGAAAGTCAACTGATTGTAAATGCTAATCACATCTACAAACTACTGTCAACAGCAATATCTAGACTACTGTTTCATGAAACAATGGGGCATTGCAGTCTAGCTAAGTAGAAATGTATAAGTAACCATCAAAGCACCGTTAGGGCACTCCTCTACACACACACACACACACACACACACACACACACACACACACACACACACACACACACTTGTAAGGTGTCCTATGATGCAGTGCAATTCCCTTAAAACATATTTTTGCTCTAATTGACCCCAATTTTTCTTTCTTCATACCATTCTTAACATCATTATTATTTGCTTTTGTTAAATATTTACAAATCAGCTCCACTTTTTTCATCATACTATTATCTTTCATAACTAGTGGCAGGTCCCCAATCCCTTTCTTTATAATATTCTCAGGTTCCCCACAGTCTGATCACACCCAGTCTCTCAGTCTCACTGGCTGGTATCCTTCAAACCAAGCTTTGGCTGCTGTCCATTGGTCCACTCCTTGGAGCCCTCTGACTGAGGCTCTTTCTTGCTTTGCTTTTTGCAGTTCCTTCACTCAGGGAACCTTCATTTTGTTTTCAAATATTGACATTTTCACCATGGATTCTTTGTTGATTTGCTAAGTACAGACGTATTACTCTCTGAAGCCCTGGTGAATGGCTTTCTAATTATTTTTAAGGTGCCTTGGCATCTGCTGACTGATATACAATTATTCATGCATCTACCCATTTCCTCATTTTTTTTGAGCACAGAACGGCATGAAGCTTGAGCAGCTTTCCATCTTTCAGTGTATCTCACTCAGATGCCAATGTATGGTAGATCTTTAGGATGTACTTTTACTATAAATTTTAAAAAAGAAGGAAGGAAATAAAGAAGAAAGGAAAGAAAAGAGGAAGGAAGGAAGGAAGGAAGGAGGGAGGGAGGAAGGAAGGAAAATAAGAATTAAATTAGCTGGAGAGAGAGAAAATATGAAATCATGAAATTTCAGAATTTTAATAATGAAAATATCTTTAATGATTTTCTGGGTTTGTTCCATCTTAATAAGGAATGAAAATGAGATCCAGAAGTTTTAAATGGCTTGTCTAGAAAAAAGACAAATGACCTGGGTAAAGTTAGCAGAAGTAGAATATACTTGTGCTTTCCTTGACACCATGCTGCCAACACATGTATGACTCATGTCAGAGGACCACTCAATTCCCTCCTCTAATGACACTCCACATCTGCAGACATTTCATCATTACCTGACCCATCACAGGGTGTGGTATGATAGCCACAGATTTGTTCTCAAGTTCTCCAGCCCCCCTACTTCCTGATGGTGGGAGAGCCGCACTCCCTGCTGGCTCTGGATTTGGGCTGAGCCAGGGACCTCCTTTGGCCTGGTAAATAGAAGATAAAATGGTTGCCAGGAACCACTTTGGTGGCTTCTCTTTCCTCCACAAGAGCACTTCTCAGTGTTTCTGACTGTGGAGGCTCTATAAATCTGGTTTTGATTCAGTATCACATAGAGCAGAACATCAAGCTGGCCTATGAAGGGACACATACAGAGATCAAGAAATAAACCTTTTGTGTTTCAAATATTGAGAGTTTGAATTTACTTATTTCAATGTAACTTAGCCCATCCTCTCAGATACTGTGGCCATGCTAAAGGTGAGTATATTAATTTGTTATGACTGTCATAACAAAATATCACAGACTGGGTGGCTTAAACAACAGAAATGAACTTTCTCCCAGTTCTGAAGGCTGGAAATCCAAGTTCAAGGTGTTGGTGGGATTGGTTTCTTCTGAGGTCTTTCTCCTTGGCTTGGAGATGACTGCCTTTCTGCTGCCTCTTCACATAATCTTTCCTTTGTGTGCATGCACCCTTAGTGTTTCTTTGTATGTTCAATTTCCTCTTCTTAAAAGGACACCAATCAGATTAGATTAGTGTCCATTCCACTCATTTTAGCTTAATCACATCTTTAAAGACACTATGTCAAAATATAGTCACATTCTGAGATACTAGGGTTTAGGGCTTCAACATATACATTTGAGGCAAACACATTTTAGGCAATAAAGGTGAGAAATATCATAATCTGTTTAAGATGTTGAGAAACACATTATCTAGTGAAGGGAATGCAAGCAATAAATTGATTTGATTGCCTGCCCTAGCCTCCACTCGAAAATACAGCTACAGGTGGGCAATATTTTTTTTTTTTTTTGATTTATAGGATTAGTTTTAGTGTTACTTCCTGCCCAGCTCTGTTTTAGAAGAAGATGGAGATAAAGAGCGAGGAATGGATAGTCACTGCTCACTCAATGTTTGTGAATTCTCCAGCATTTACTAGCTTCCTTATTAGATGCAGCCATGTTCCAATAGTCAAAGAACTGTAAATGAAAATGATAAATCTCCCTTCCTGGTCAAAGAGTTTTAGAACTGGGAGGCCACCCTGCAGTTTCTCTTCCCTTTTGGTGTGATTGTGGAGCCTGTGTTTTGGGATGTCAGGAAAAAAATGGGAACAGCCCAGGTTGCTAAGTTACCACCTGGAAGATAGCTGTGTTGTGGAGCTGCTGGTCTTATGTCAGATTTGGGTGAGCAAGAAATAAATTTTTATGTATTAAGCCACTGAGATCTGGAGTTGTTTGTTACGACACCAAATGCCTATCTTATCCTTACCCTTAAAAGGAGCATAGGGTACATAAAGAATAGTTGGGGTGTGTATGCCCATAACAACTATGGGCAACAGAAATAAATGAAGACAATGATGCATAGCAGGGTGAGCTTTCTTTATTTTTGTTTTTTTCTTTTTCATTTAAGATGGAAAGATACCAATAAAAATCATCATCTGCTTTACTATTTTACCTTGGGCTGGCCTCAAATACCAACCTAACAAAACCAACTTTTCTCCCTGGACAATTTGTACTTCAGAGAAGCATTTGGAGCTAAGTTTTCATAAGGGAGAAAGTAATTTAATGTTGAAAAGGTAGAGCCAACCATACATGAATAAATGCATATCCATTGCATATTAATAACGCAATATAATAATCTACCTTCTCACTCTAGAAGATACCTCTGAGCCCTTTCCCAATGTTAATGCAACTCTGAGCTCCAGGCCAATTCTGACTTTTTTCTCCTTCCTTCTACTAAGTGTTCGGGAGAGTTACAAGTAGACTCCAGTAAATCCATTTGAAATGGTACACTGACAAAGTTCTCCTAGCCTAGAGGATGATGAACCAAAATGTGGGTAACTATGTCACCTGAAATAATAAAATGAACAGTGATGATCTATTCTAGGTAAGAAAGAATTTAGAAAGAGCATGCTTTTAGTATCTTAAATGGTGTCTTGTATATGATTGTAATGCAGAAATTACAAAATAACTTGGTCATATGGTTTGTTTGAAGCAGTAGAAACCCCTATATTTTCAGGAATTAAAGTAAAAGAGAAATGACTTTCAGGGCTAATGTAGAAGAAATTTCTCTATTGGAAACTATGTGTTTGGTTTAATGAGAGTTGCCCTTTACAGTCTATAGGATCTATTCATCCAGAAAACAAATTATTAGTATTGGGTTCAGTGATGTGTTTATAAAGATCAAATAGGTTATACTCCTTGACCTCAAATAGCTCATATTCTAGTAGGGGAAACAGATGGATGACAGAAAATTCTATAATGGAGGGAGAGACAATGGATACCCCCACGTAAACAGAGAATCATACATTCTCCTGCGGTTGCTGGAGGCTTTTTGAGAAGGTAACAATTTAGCTGAGACTTGTAAAAAGACAAGGGCAAGAACAGACCATTACAGGTAAAGGAAACAGCTTATGTAATGGCTCAGAATATTTAGAAAATGTGCGTTCTACATGTTATGATCAGGGAAATGTAAGAAATGGTGTACAGCTAGAGACTTTCATGGTGCGAGATGAAGATGGGATAGTAGAGAAGCCAAGATGTGGAAGCCTAGAGTTTCTTTAGATTTTATTTTATAAGCAATGGGAAACCATGGGAATATCTTAAACCCATGAAACGATTAACCACTTTTGTACAATCTCATCCTTTTCCAGAATTCCATTATTCCAAGAAATAATGGACTTTTACTTTCTTTTCACTTCCACAGTCCTTTCTGTATATATCTTAATAGTATTTATCTTTTTCCTACTATAATAGCCTTTATTTTTATCTTTGAATATCCTTCTTTTTCTTGCATTTTAATCAAAATGCTGTTACATTTTGATTAAATTTTGATTAAATTTTGATTAAATTAAATTCCAACAGCACCTAAGTGTCTTTAGTATAAGACTTGTGACCTCTTTGTCTTGATATATCTTATAGTGACAGATATATAGGCTTGCTTATAATAGATGCTCAACAAAGGGCTATGGATGAGATTCTATGATTTAGGCCTTGTAGAGATCTCCTTATGCCATGGAGAGAATGCCAGATAAAAGTTATAGCAAAGTCTGAGGGGCACAAGTATTTAATGAGCATGTAATTAAAGTTAGAATACCTGAGATCAAGAGCAAGCCATGCCCTGTACCACATGAATTATTAACACATCTGAGACTCAATTCCCTCATGTGTAAAATTGTACTATAACTATGTTATTCATCTCTCAAGGCTTTTGTGAGGATCAGGGAAGATGATGTGAATGAAAGTATTGCAAGAATTGCAAAATAATATAAAATTACTAGCAGCATTGAAGATGATAAAAATGTCAATAATGAAGATAATGACAATTAATTTGCAAGTAGCCAGACATACAGAAATACTCTATACTCATATAATTCAGGTATAAGCTTTAGAAATGAGAATATCTTTCTCCATCACAGTAAGCCAAGAGATATTTATTATCTAAATAATAATTAGATAATAAATACCTGATTTATTTGTCTGAATTTGGCCAGTGGTCCTCCCTCCTGAGATAACTTCTTTTTGGAAAGTCTTATCATATATTGAAGAAAACAGAATAGGGATTCAGAATTTCTAGGTGCTGGTTCTGGCTCTATCAGTAGCCATCTTTTTGACTTTCACATCCATGGAATGGACAGTTATTCACTTTTGACCTCCTCCACTAGATTAAATTTTTGGTCAAATTAAAGAATGTCAAAATGCACCCCATTTTTATGCAAAGAAATATGCTATTCCTATGAATGTAATACTGCATGGTGCAATATCAAACATATTCAGTGATTTCTGTGGACCTACTTAGGCCAAGAATGGTGAAGCTGTGGAACTCACAGTTATGACCATCAACTACATCATCGACATCTACCTACTCTAAGCTACACTTGTACATGCAGAAACTTTACACATAGAAATGGTTTTCCCAATCTCCAAGATTGTAGGAACAAGGTTATTGTAACTGTGTGGGTACATAAAAAAACAAAAAAACAATAAATGAAATGTCAACAGCAAGTGTAATGCCTTTCTAATATATGTTCTTCACTTATTTATTGAGTTACCAGGCAGTTCTTGAAAGAATAATTATTTGTTTGTAAACCAAGTACATTATTCCAGCTCTTTGGAGGAAGAAAAAAACATCTTCATCATATTTTATTTCCCCATATCATCCAATAATATATTTTCTACATTTTCTTGAATGCACATTAACTTATTCATTCTTTCACAACTAATTTCTGGGCAACTACTATGTGCTATTTACATTTGAGAGAGTCGAGGCTGATAGAATTGTTCTTGCTCTCAAGCACCTTTCAATTTAGTAGGGAAAACCAGTCATGTAAACAAATCAGAGCAATAAAACATTACAGTTGTTATGATAGAAGTATTTGAAGTATACACAGGGAGACACAAAAGAGAATGTTTAATTCTGCTTTGGGAGAAAGAAAAGATTTTATGAAGAAGGTGGAGTTGATTTTGTTCTTAAAATATGAGTGACTTTGGGCTTCCCTGGTGGCACAGTGGTTGAGAGTCCGCCTGCCAATGCAGGGGACACGGGTTCGTGTCCCAGTCTGGGAAGATCCCACATGCTGCAGAGCGGCTGGGCCCATGAGCCATGGCTGCTGAGCCTGCATGTCCGGAGCCTGTGCTCTGCAATGGGAGAGGCCACAGCAGTGAGAGGCCCACGAACCGTAAAAAAAAAAAAAAAAAAAGAGTGACTTTACAGGCAGACAACAGAGAGAATAGTTTCCTTAGCCAAAGAGAATGGGGAACTAAATGTATCTCTGTGTAGAATGGGCCAGAGGATGGATGATCAGCTTGCTGAGTAAATTATGAAACCAAAGTGCACAAGGGAGATCAGAGATGACTTTTGGAGTCAGGTGGAGGAATTTAGAATTTATAATCTGAGCAATGATCAAGCCACTGGAGATTTTAAGCCAGGGAGCAACCTCCTATTTTAGTAAGAGAGTGTGGTGGTTGATGAGATAAGAAATGAGATTAAGCACTAGGAGACCAGTTAAGAGACCCTTGCCAGGTCCATATAAGTAAGGATGACCAGCCTCCAGGTCCAAGGCAGTGTAAATTGGGTGAGTGACAACATCCCGCTGGATTATTCCCTCTCATTCCTACATCTTTAGTCTCTGCCCTCGTCCTAACCTATCAGCATTTAAAGATGTTTAAGGATCTTTCATCTTAAAAACAAAACCAACTTTTGGCTATCCACACTGTTTTAGCTTCCCCTTCATTGCTTAACTTCTTCAAGTGTTATATTTTTAAAAAATCTTCATGTCCAATTAACCTCTCCAGTTGAACTGAAGCCCTCAGTAGTCCCCTGGCTTCTGGGAAGTAATGAAATAGTAGTTAAGAGTTTGGGCTCTGTATCAAAGCCTCAGGTGTAGTTCCTGATCCTGTCACATTGAACTTTACAACTAAGAATAACAAGAGAAATTTTAATCTCTCTGTGCCTCAGTTTTCCCATCTGTAAATTGGGGATAATAATGGTAACTTTTTAGTGGATTTTTGTGATTCTTAAAAGTGCAGATACATTTAAAGTATGTAGAGTAGCACTTGGCATTTGGTAAGACCACAATAAATGTTTGCTAATTTGGAGACTGGTCCCCAAGAAAAGCAATTAACAGTATAAATGTGTGTATATCCAGAAAAGAAAGAATAGGGTGAGCTACTGTTGTCTTTAAAGGTTTCATAGAAGAAGTGAGACTAAAATAGTCCATTAAATCATAAGGAAGCTATTTGGAAAGATAGTAAAACCAAGGCCAATGTACCAAATCAGTCAAACATTGATTGAATAAACATGTATAGAATATTACCCACATTAATAGCACTGTGCTAGGCCCTGTGGGAAACGGAAAGATGATTCAGACAGAGTCTGCTATCCACAGAATATAGCTCATCCAGGAAGATAAATAATATTAAAAATAATTTTAAAATAAGTTAAAAGGGCATACATGAAAGTAGAGCCATGGTCAAATATCTAGATATGGGACAGAGCATGTAGGAATATTTGTCATAATTATCCACCTCTGACTCTGGTGCTGAACATTGAGGACAGATGTCAGTCCCTCAGATTACAGGCACATTCCCCAGTTGTGTAATTGGCAAACAATATCTTAGTTAATTCAATCATTAGATGTGCTTCTGTATACTTTAGTTGTAAGCATCTTGACCGCAAGCATTTTTTGCCACAAAAATTGTCACCACATAACTAATTGGCTGTAAGGCAATTTAGCCATGAAAGAAAATAGCTTGTTGAGAGTTTGATTTGACATCTACAATAGAAAAATCTTGCAAACTGACAATGATTTGCCCCAAGAGTTGGTTTCTTATTTTGAAACACTCTACATTGGAGGAGAAAGAGTCCAAGGGCCTCAAAGGTGGAGAGCTGAAATCATATTTCCCATAGAACTTTGGAACAACAATCAACAGACATGAGACAGTATGCTAAGAGCAACGACATTGTAGAAGGCTGTCACAATGCAACACAAAGCTCAGTTACAAATATGCATCTAGTATTTGGAAATTGATATTTCTCTTAATGAAAGAAAAAAAATTAGTGAAAAAACAAAAAGAGGGGGGCCTTCAAGATGGCAGAAGAGTAAGACATGGAGATCACCTTCCTCCCCACAAATGCATCAGAAATACATCTACATGAGGAACGACTCCTACAGAACACCTACTGAACACTGGCAGAAGACCTCAGACTTCACAAAAGGCAAGAAAATCCCCATGCACCTGGGTAAGGCAAAATAAGAAAGAAAAAGCAGAGACAAAAGAATAGGGGTGGGACTTGGTAGGGAGCTATGAAGGAGGAAAAGTTCCCACATATTAGGAAGCCCCCTCACTGGTGGAGACGGGTGTGGTGAGGGGGGAAGATATGGAACCACAGAGGAGATCGCAGCAACAGGGTTGCAGAGGGCAAAGGGGAGAGACTCCTGCACAGAGGATCGGTGACAACCAACACTCGCCAGTCTGAGAGGCTTGTCTGCTCACCCGTCGCGGTGGGTGGGGGCTGGGAGCTGAGGTTCCAGTTTCGGAGGTCAGATCCCAGGGAGAGGACTGGGGTTGGCTGTGTGAACACAACAGAAAGCTGGCTAGTGCACCACAGCTAGCTGGGAGGGAGTCCGGGAAAAAGTCTGGACCTGCTGAAGAAGCAACAGACCATTGTTTCAGGGGGCACAAGGAGAGGCAATTCCTTCCCTGTCTGTCCAAAGAAGGCAGAGCACTGCCTGATTGAGCTTCAGAGATGGGCGTGAGCCACGGCTATCAGCTCAGACCCCAGAGATGGGCATGGGACACTAATGCTGCTGCTGTAGGCACCAAGAATCTTGAGTGCAAGCACAGATCACTATCCACAACACCCTGGGAGCCTGAGCAGCACACCACTGCCAGGGTCCCATGATCCAGGGACAAGTTCCCTGGGAGAACACACAGTGCATCTCAGGCTGTTGCAATGTCATGCTGGCCTCTGCTGCTGCAGGCTAGCCTGCATTCTAATTATAGCTACCATACCATTCTCACCATAGAGCATGAGAGAGCCAGAACCCCCTGATCAGCCACTCCTTTAACCCCATCCTGTCTGGGCTGGAACAGATGCCTGGGGGCGACCTACATGCAGAAGTGACACCAAAACCAAAGGTGAACTGCAACAGCTGTACAAACAAGGAAGAGAAAGGGAAATTTCTCAGTGCAGCGTCAGGAGCAGTGGATTAAATCTCCACCATCAACTTAATGTACCCAGCATCAGTGGAATACCTGAATAGACAATGAATCATCCCAAAATTGAGGCAGTGAATTTTGGGGGCAACTGCAGACTTGTGGTTGGCTGTCTACTACTGCTTTGTTTCTGATTTTTATGTTTATCTCACAATAGTTTTTAGCATTTGTTATCATTGGTGGATTTCTTTATTGGTTTTTTTGCTTTCTTCTTTTTCTAAAATATTATTATTTTTTTATTTTAATAATTTTTTTTTCATTTTTACTCCTTTTCCTCCTGAGTCTTGTGGCTGACAGAGTCTTGGTGCTCCAGCCTGGTGTCAGGCCTGACACTCTGAGGTGGGAGAACCGAGTTCAGAGAACTGGACAACCAGAGATCTCCCAGCCCCATGTAATATCAATTGGCAAGAGCTCTCCCAGAGATCTCCGTCTCAACTCAAGACCCACCTCCACTCAACAACCAGCAAGCTACAGCGCTGGAGGTCCCATGCCAAGCAACTAGCAAGACAGGAACACAACTGCTGCCATTAGCCTAAAATCATACTAAATGCACAGACACCCCAAAACACACTACCAGATGTGGTCCTTCCCACCAGAAAACAGGCACCAGTCCCTTCCACCAGGAAGCCTACAGAAGCCACTTAACCAACCTCACCCACTGGGGGCAGACACCAAAATAATTGGGAACTATGAACTTGCAGCCAGCAGAAAGGAGACCCCAAACACACTAAGTTAAGCAAAATGAGAAGACAGAGAAATACACAGAAGATGAAGGAGCAAGATAAAAACCCACCAGACCAAACAACTGAAGAGGAAATAGGCAGTATACCTATAAAAGAATTCAGAATAAGCATATTAAAAAAGATCCAAATTCTTGGAATTTGAATGGAGAAAATACAAGAAAAGTTTAATAATAACCACAGAGCAGAATAAAGAAAAATTAATGAGAAGAATTGAGGACAGTCTCAGAGACTTCTGAGACAACATTAAATACACCAACATTTGATTTTTAGGGGTCCAAGAAGAAGAGAAAAAGAAAGGGTCTGAGGAAATATTTGAAGAGCTTATAGTGGAAAACTTCCTTAATATGGGAAAAGAAATAGTCAACCAAGTCCAGGAAGTGCAGAGAGTCCATACAGGAAAAATCCAAGGAGAAATATGCCAAGACACATATTAATGAAACTATCAAAAATTAAATACAAAGAAAAATATTAAAACCAGCAAAGGAAAAACAACAAATAACATATAAGGGAATCCCCATAAGGTTAACAGCTGATCTTTCAGCAGAAAATCTGCAAGCCAGAAGGGAGTGGCAGGACATATTTAACGTGATGAAAGGGAAAAACCTACAACCAAGATTACTCTACACAGCAAGGATTTCATTCAGATTCGAGGGAGAAATTAAAACATTTACAGACAAGCAAAAGTTAAGAGAATTCAGAACCACCAAACGAGCTTTACAACAAACACTAAAGGGACTTTATCTAGTCAGGAAACAAACAGAAGGAAAAGACCCACAAAAACAAACCCAAAGCAATTAAGAAAATGGTAATGGGAACATACATATTGATAACTACCTTAAATGTGAATGGATTAACTGCTCCAATCAAAAGACATAGACTGGCTGAATGAATATAAATACTAGACCCATATATAGGCTGTATACAAGAAACCCACTTCAGACCTAGGGACACATACAAACTGAAAGTGAGGGGATGGAAAAAGATATTCCATGCAAATGGAAATCCAAAGAAAACTGGAGTAACAATTCTCATATCAGACAAAATTTACTTTAAAATAAAGACTATTACAAGAGACAAAGAGGGACACTACATAATGATCAAGGGATCATTTCAAGAAGAAGATATAACTATTGTAAATATTTATGCCCCCAATATAGGAGCACCTCGATACATAAGGCAAATGCTAACAGTCATAAAAGGGGTAGTCGACAGTAACACAATAATAGTAGGGAACTTTAACACTCCACTTTAACCAATGGGCAGACCATACAAAATGGTAATAAAAAAGGAAGCACAAGCCTTAAGTGAAAGATTAAACAAGATGGACTTAATTGATATTTATAGGATATTCCATCCGAAAACAACAGAATACATTTTCTTCTCAAGTGCTAATGGAACATTCTCCAGCATAGATCATATCTTGCATCTCAAATCAAGATTTGGTAAATTTAAGAAAGTTGAAATTGTATCAAGTATCTTTTCTGACCACAACGCTATGAAACTAGATATCAAGTACTGGAAGAAAACTGTAAAAAATATAAACACATGGAGGCTAAACAGTATGCTACTAAATAACCAAGATATTACTGGAGAAATCAAAGAGAAAATTTTAAAAATACCTAGAAACAAATGACAATGAAAACGTGACAACTCAAAACCCATGGGATGTTACAAAAGAAGTTCTAAGAGGAAAGATTATAGCAATACAACTCTACCTCAGGAAACAAGAAAAATCTCAAATAAACAACCTAACCTTACACGCAAAGCAGTTAGAGAAAGAAGGACAAAAAGAAACCCCAAAGTTAGCAGAAGAAAAGAAATAATAAAGATCAGTTCAGAAATAAATGAAAAAGAAATGAAGGACACAATAGTAAAGATCAATAAAATTAAAGCTGGTTCTTTGAGAAGATAAACAAAATTGATAAACCATTAGCCAGACTCACCATGAAAAAAAAAAAGAAGACTCAAATCAACAGAATTAGAAATGATAAAGGAGAAGTAACAACTGACACTGCAGAAATACAAAGGATCATAAGAGATTACTACAAACAACTATATGCCAATAAAATGGACAACCTGAAGGAAATGGACAAATTCTTAGAAAAGCAAAACCTTCCAAGACTGATCCAGGAAGAAATAGAAAACAAAAACAGACCAATCACAAGCACTGAAATTGAAAATGTGACTAGAAATCTTCCAACAAACAAAAGTCCAGGACCAGATGGTTTCACAGGCGAATTCTATCAAACATTTAGAGAAGAGTTACACCTAACCATCTCAAACTCTTTGAAAATATAGCAGAGGGAAGAACACTCCCAAACTCATTCTACAAGGCCACCATCACCCTGACACCAAAATAAGGCAAAGATGTCAGAAAAAAGAAAACTGCAGGCCAATATCAATAATGAACATAGATGCAAAAATCCTCAACAAAATACTAGCAAACAGAATCCAACAGCACATTAAAAGGATCTTACACCATGATCAAGTGGGGTTTATCCCAGGAATGCAAGGATTCTTCAATATATACAAATCAATCAATGTGCTACACCATATTAACAAATTGAAGGTAAAAATTGTATGATAATCTCCATATATGCAGAAAAAGCTTTCAACAAAATTCAACACTGATTTATGATAAAAACTCTCCAGAGAGTAGGAATAGAGGGAACCTACCTCAACACAATGAAGGCCTTATAAGACAAATCCACAGCCAACATTATTCTCAGTGTTGAAAAAATGAAACCATTTCCTCTAAGATCAAGAACAAGACAAGGCTGCCCACTCTCACCATTATTATTCAACATAGTTTTGGAAGTTCTAACCACTGCAATCAGAGAAGAAAAAGAAATAAAAGGAATCTAAATCAGAAAAGCAGAAATAAATCTGTCACTGTTTGCAGATGACATGATACTATACATAGAGACTCCTAAAGACTCTACCAGAAAACTACTAGAACTAATGAATGAATCTGGTAAAGTGGCAGGATACAAAATTAATGCATTCCTATACACTAATGATAAAAAATCTGAAAGAGAAATTAAGGAAACACTCCCATTTACCACTGCAACAAAAAGAATAAAATACCTGGGAATAAACCTACCCAAGGAGAAAAAAGACCTTTATGCAGAAAACTATAAGACACTGATAAAAGAAATTAAAGATGATACAAACAGATGGAGAGAAATACCATGTACTTGTATTGGAAGAATCAAAATTGTGAAAATGACTCTACTACCCGAAGCAATCTACAGATTCAATGCAATCCCTATGAAACTACCAGTGGCATATTTCAGAGAAGTAGAACAAAAAATTTCACAATTTGTATGGAAACACGAAAGACCCCGAGTAGTCAAAGCAATCTTGAGAAAGAAAAATGGAGCTGGGGGAATCAGTCTCCCTGAGTTCAGACTATTTTACAAGGCTGAGGTAATCAAGACAGTATGGTCCTGGCACAAAAACAGAAATATAGATCAATGGAACAGGATAGAAAGCCCAGCGATAAATCCACCCACATATGGTCACCTTATTTTTGATAAAGTAGGCAAAAATATACAATGGAGAAAAGACAGCCTCTTTCCCCAGTGGTGCCAGGAAAACTGGACAGCACATGTAAAAGAATGAATTTAGATCACTCCTTAACACTGTATACAAAAATAAACTCAAATTGGATTAAAGACCTAAATGTAAAGCCAGACACTATAAATCTCTTAGAGGAAAACATAGGCAGAACACTCTATGACATAAATCACAGCAAGATCCTTTTTGACCAACCTCCTAGAAAAATGAAAATAAACACAAAAATAAACAAATGGGACCTAAGGAAACTTAAAAGCTTTTGCAAAGGAAACTACAAACAAGACAAAAAGACAACCCTCAGAATGGGAGAAAATATTTGCAAACAAATCAACTGACAAAAGATTAATCTCCAAAATATACAATCAGCTCATGAAGCTCAATATCAAAAAGCAAACAACCCAATCCAAAATTGGGCAGAAGATCTAAATAGACATTTCTCCAAAGAAGATAAACAGATTGCCAACAAACACATGAAAGAACGCTCAACATCATTAATCATTAGAGAAATGCAAATCAAAATTACAATGAAGTATCACCTCACACCTGTCAGAATGGCCATCTTCAAAATATCTGCAAACAATAAATGCTGGAGAGGGTGTGGAGAAAAGGGAACCCTCTTGCACTGTTAATGGGAGTGAAAATTGATACAGCCACTATGGAGAACAGTATGGAGGGTTCCTTAAAAAATTAAAAATAGAACTACCATATGAGCCAGCAATCCCACTACTGGACATATACCCCGAGAAAACCATAATTCAAAAGGGACATGTACCACAGTGTTCATTGCAGCACTATATACAATAGCCATGACATGGAAGCAACCTAGGTGTCCATCAACAGATGAATGGATAAAGAAGATGTGGCACATATATACAAGGGAATATTACTCAGCCATAAAAAGAAACAAATTTGAACTATTTATAGTGAGGTGTATGGACCTAGAGTCTGTCCTACAGAGTGAAGTTAGTCAATAAGAGAAAAACAGATACCATATGCTAACACATATATATGGAATCTAAAAAAAAGGTTCAGATGAACCTAGGGTCAGGACAGAATAAAGACACACATGTAGAGAATGGACTTGAGCACATGGAGAGGGGGTAGAGTAAGCTGGGATGAAAGGAGAGAGTAGCATTGACATATATACACTACCAAATGTAAAATAGATAGCTAGTGGGAATCAGCTGCATAACACAGGGAGATCAGCTAGGTGCTTTGTTACCATCTAGAGGGGTGGGATAGGAAGGGTGGGAGGAGATGCAAGAGTCAGGGGATATAGGGATATATGTATACATATAGTTGATTTACTTTGTTATACAGCAAAAGCTGACACAACATTGTAAAGCAATTATACTCCAATAAAGATGTTAAAAAAAGGAATGCAAAAAAAGAAGACAGATCAATGAATAAACAAAAAAAATATAAAAACTATGTATGAAAGACTTGGAAGAAAAGTGCTTAGATACAACTTACAAAATAAAACCAATTATTTGTGCAATGTTACCATGAATCTACAGCCATTTTTAAATGTATTCAAATGTTTTGTATTTCACAAGAAAGTCTTTTTAATATTGTTATTCATTTCTCATGTTTTATGTGGTTTTGAATATACCTATTTTTATTTGTTATATTATCTTTTGCTGCAAAATTGCCTTACCGTCAATTACTTAAGTAGTGAAAAGTTTTGCCACAAAAATGCTTGTGGCAAAGATGTCTAAGATACTTATGGTAAAAATGGTGGACACAATTAGATATGGTTCTTATCCAGCTTGTTCCTCTCAGATTTCGCAGTTTTAGAGACCTGGTTCTGCATTGAGAAAGACTCTATTCTCCTCCAGGGCATGTGCCTCTATGTAGCTGGTGTCACAAAGTTTGTGTTCAGCTAGATAAAGTCATCATTACTGGAATGGAAATAAGGTTACCTGGGGCGATCTTTTCATATGGTTGGAAGGCAGCCTTGCATAGTGGCCAAGGGCATGGAGTTAGGCAACAGGCAGCTTGCATTCAGCCTTATGTGTGAGATCAAAGATAAGACCCTTCACTTTCCTGTGCCTTAATTTCTTTATCTATAAAATGGAAATAACAATAGTATCTGCCTCATAGAGTTGCTGTGAGACATCTAGCACGTGGTAAAAATTAACTTCTGTCATGATTATGATTCTTATGAGGTAAAGATGGTGAGATGTTTGTCCCTAGATTACTGGGTCATAGCTGCTGTTTATGGAACTTCACATACACCAGCTTCGCCAACCACTTCAACCTTTGTATTGTCGAGACTACCTGGGAATATTTGACTTAAACTTTCCTGAATGGTTGATTTAGGTTTTTATCTAAACATTTTGATTTTCATGCACTTAGATGTAAAAGGATGTGACCTATATTAAATGTTGGTCAAAGCATTTTTTTTATGATTCTTTAAAGAAAAACCCACACTCTCCATGACATTAAATTACTTGAAATCCACATACAAAAATGGTGACTTCCCTCCCACAAATAAATAAAAAAATCCCAGAATGGAAATTCATTAGCTAAAATAAGTGTTTGATCCCCGTTTCCTTCTTCCATCCAGAAAACCTTGAAGTGTGAGTATTACACTACTGCAGATTTCTATGTAGGCAGGGGATAAATAGTCCGCTTCTGTAATTAATAACTATTGAAGCTGTTTGACTGATCATATCTTTGGGCTCCTGAAATCTCCTCTGTGCAGGTGTTCATTAATGGAATCCATTAAATTCATATATTTCAACAGATAGTAATTTACAATCTTTTATAAGATCTGTCAGGAGCCGCAGCAGGAGATACAGGACTGTCTCAGGGTATTACAGAATAAACCGGGCTCCCTCCCTCAAAAATGACTGCCTTTGCATACTAAATATGAATGTCAATGCACTGGACAGTCACATTAGGTGACTTCAATGCCATTTGCTGTCTGGGAATATGCAATATACGTTTTTTATCACTGGTGAAGCCCCAAACAGGGCTGAACAATTTTCAGAGATGGTGAAGGAAAAGTGTGTGGGAGTTCTAACCACTTTATATGTGCCATAAAAAGGGAGAAATTGAGAATATAGCATGGCTCTGGGAAAGTAATGGGTTTTCCTAGGGGTGAGTTACTCCCCCAAAGCCAAATATATTTTTGCAAGTTCTCTCAACGCAGCCTTCCCATTCTGGGAGGAAAATTCAAATCCCCATTCCAAGGAAAACCAAAGTCAGCCTTGACTTCTGCCTGGTTCTGCCCTCTGGCTCAGCCCAAAATGAACCTCAGTCCTCTTAGAGGTGGATTATCCCTTCATTGGGGCTGGGTTTTCAATAGACAAAGTAGAAACTTCAGCCACCTTCCTGGGGTAAGTGCAAGAGGTGCAGAGCCATGTTTATGGTATGAAATTCTACTTGAGAGGTTTTCATAATTCACTGAAAGCTGAAAACAAGCCTGAGAGAATCAATAAAGAGATTATATAATTAGCAAATTACATCCTAGGGGCTGGTTAATGGACAGCCAGCTTAGAGCAAAGGGTCAGTGAATAAGGGGTGTGGGGTAGGAAGTCACTCTGAGTCACAAGGGGCTGAATGATGAGAACATGCTGGAAAAGTTAGAAGGCAGAAAACATAAAAAGTCTCTTTCATACTGATTACAAATGAAGTGAAACAGTTTTCTGGTGCTTTTGAAAGGAGAGTGAGGGTTGAGTTGAGGTCAAAGCACATATGATTGTGATTAATCTCTCTTATTGCAGGAATGCTGTTGGCATTCTGAGAATTCTCTAAGACAACTGGATGCGGCTTGCAGGCTCCATTTTAAAGGAGGTAACTGAGCCTTATCCCTATTCAAAAGTGGAGTCATGATGTCCATGACACAGTGGTGGTAACTAGAACTTACTCTTTTCTTGGAAATTCCTGAGGAAACACAGACTGAAGCATCTGCTTTCAGGGCCCACCTAACAAGTCAGCAACAACACAAACACCACCATAAAACTGAAACCAGTGTGTGAGAGTGAGCATCCTTATGAAGGGTGGGGGGTGCTTTTAAAATTTTGTTTTGTATCCTTGTTCAAGATTATATATATATATATATATATATATATATATATATATATATATACACACACACACACACACAGAGATATGTATGTATGCACATATATGTATATATATATATATATATATATATGAATCTTTCAGTATATGATGAACCCTATTTTAAAGAAACTTACTATTTACTGAATACATTGATTACAGGAGTTTTTTATTTTTAAAAATTCTTTGTTTTATGAACCAACTTACCATAGAGTTATTTGTCGATAATCTACACCTAACATTTTTCCACCCCTAAATTTATAAATATGGGATTGTTTAAAATATAACTCTTGCATAAATATAGAACTATGACATAAATCTAAGTAAACTAATATACTCATAGCTGGCTAGCTTATAGTTAGAATTTACTTACTTCCTTATTTCATTCAAATACTTCTGGAGATATTATAGGCAAGATTAATCAATGTTAACTACTTACATTAATGATTCAGGTTAAAGCTTTTAAATAATAATTTGTCAAATAAGTATTCCAAGATACTTGTTAAGTGCCAAGTTTATGAGGAAAAGTGAAAAAAGGTCTCTGCTCTTAAGAAACTTATCATTTAGTGAGAAAATCCAGGAGCTAATAATTAAGACAACATGCTAAACATTAATGAAGGTACATAAACCAGTGTTGTGAGGTTATAAGACATTCATAGATCTTAAAGAGGGTGGGGTTGGGACCTCTGAGTCCTGGGGACATTTGATCTGAGTCTTGAAGAGGTCTTTCATTCACTCAACTTGTATTCATTAAGTGTCAATTATGTTCAGATGCTAAGTGAATGGAATTGAATTTTGTAAGGAGGGAGACAGAAGGTCAAAGAAGGAAGATTATATTCAATCTGGAGCTGACAAATTGACAGTGAAAGGGACGGGAATCAATATTTGCTGCCCATGTATTGTGTAACAGGTATTTGCACCTCCCAACAGATCTATTTCAAGAATTTTTATTCCCACATTACAGATGAAAAACCTGAGTTTCAGAGATGTTAATTTGCTTGTCCTGGTTCATAGAGATTGTATGAAACAGAGATGGAGTGTAAATGGAGCTTGTCACCTTTCACAGCCATGGTCTTCCTACTCTTGTAGTAGCTGCCTTTTTGTACAGGCATAGAAACATTTAAGATGAAGAGAAAGTGAGGGATGGCACCAGAGTCAATGTGCATTTGGTTGCTGAGGTACTTCATGTATGAGCTGAAGATGGAAGCTTCATAGGCAGTAGAACATAATGGAAAAAGTTTTGGCTTAGGGTCAGAATCAAGTGGGTTCATATTCTGGCCCTGTATTAACTAGCTATGTTGTCATTAATAGGGTCAGAATCAAGTGGGTTCATATTCTGGCCCTGTATTAACTAGCTATGTTGTCATTGATACTGAACAGAATCAGAGGTGAAATGGGGATAACAATATCCATTGTGTCAATGTACACTGAATTCCAGTATTTAAGTAAATAATGCATTGTTTAGCTAATGTTATTTCAACTTTCCACTCTAGTAACCCAAGGAAAATTTATTTCTTAATGTTTTGCAGCAGAGAATTTCACTAAAAGAGAGAATTAATATGAATCAAACAAAAAGGAGTTCTTCATATTTATTTACGAAGTGACCATTTACTGCCTACACATATCATTGACCAAGTTCCATATGCAAAGGGCTAAGAGCACTGGTTTTGCTTCCTGTGTGGACTGTCTTGCTTCCTCTCCTGTATTTTTATGTTGCTTTGCTTGGGACATTGTGACAGAATTGTGAGTCCAAAAGGCCCATTGAGTCCAGCCATTACCTACTTTTGGGATGCTTATTGGTTTTGGTTTTAAGATGTGCTACATGAGCTATACTCCTGTTACCTTCATGATATTAGTGTTAATTGACTACAATTGCACTGGGGCCACCATTTTTCACTATTTTATATAAAGTTTAGCTGACTTGAGCCTGATTTAGAAACTTTCATTTACTACCCAATTCACTTTCTTCACAATGCATGAGATGGGTTGACACAATGAGCTTGACCACAGTTGAGAGCATCCACCAGTTCCACAGGAGCAATAAGCAGAAGTGATTTCTGACATTAAGCAATGTCATATGATGACTACATTGGAACATTGAGACAATTACTTTAAGACCAGGCCTCTGAACTATAAGGAATCAAAAAAGATTTTAAATTGCTGGGTGACTATATAACCAGAGTAAGTATTCACTTTTGCATTAACCTATGGATAAGCTAAGTGGTGACACTTAAGGACAGTAGCCACACAAATGGGCCCATTACATAATCAAAAGTGCACCTTTATGGAGAACACTTTTAAGTTAAGCCTAGAGAGTAGAGTAAAAATGAATTGAGTAGTACTTCTAAGAGTTTGACTCAAGTAGAAAAGCTGTTAGAACCAAAAACCAAAAGAGAAGAAGCATCCAGTTGGAGAATTTTTTGAGTGAGATATAATCTCTCAGGTGATGGTTAAACCCAGTCTAGACATGGCAGTAACAAATGTACTCTAAGGAACAATTTTGGTGGGAGGAATAACTTGGCCTTATTGCCTTAATGGATCATTCCTTTATCTGCTGTGATATGAGAGCTGATGAGATCCTGCCCAAGACAGCAAGACTGCCTCAATACAGATTGTCTCTCCATCCACAGGGATAAACACTTTACTGGGAGATTTAAAGTGAAATTTAGAATTACAGGGAAGTACCTAGGAAACTGATATGTTTTTTCTTCAGTGAACTCTTAAGAGGGCTTGTCAGTAAAGTTCAAGCAAGCAGGTGTGCTGAAAATTGCTTTAAAACCAAAGAGACAGTAGGAGGCATGCATATGCCAGAAATCATAGCTCCCGTGAGAGAGACAAACCCATTTTTCAGCAGAAGCAGCTGTTGGTGCATCTGCAGACAGGTTGCTGTCAGCAGTGTTGAGCAGAGAAACTTCAGGAGAAAGGTGCTCCCAAGGAGGGAACAGGCACAAGGTCTCTAGTGTATGAGATTCAGCCAGGAAACTTGGGTGATGGGCTGAGTCCTGGCCTGACAGTCTTGGAATTTAGAATTTCATCTGAGATTGGGAGGCTGGCAGAAATTGGCACTGAGACTTCAGATTGGAGTTTGTTAAATCCTGAGCACTAAAAATTGCAGTTCACTCTAATGAAACTTCCTGGGAAGATTATTATTATTAAACAGAGAGAGTCTACCCCCAGAAATAATGCTTAAATCACAGTCACAAATAATTCCAAGTCCAGTTCTGCACAAGGCAGAACATGTTTGCACTTTTAAAATTAAATTCGCTCTTATTGCTTTGGTGGTTGCTGTTTTCTGGAATTAATAGTAATTGTACACATTGGCCAAAGGGTGGCCATACTGTATAGAGGGAATGAAGGTACAAATGACAGAGGTGGGTGGGCAGGCAGAGGTAGGGACCATGACATCTTTATTAGGCATTTACTTTACAGGAGTAGGTAGATTAAAATGTCTGTTAGAGTTCTAGAATGAAAATTTCACAAAACTATTGTTGATGTTAAGGGTCAAAATAACACTCTGTATAATATTATATAAAAATTTAACTGTATGTTTTAATATCTCTGTGAGCATCATATGGACCAAAATTATCATATCCTTTATATGGCTCATAGTTGGTAACAAATTGATGTGTACCAGGTAGATACTCATTACTTTTTAAATTAAATGATAATATTGAAAATAAGTCTTTTGGACCTTTATTCATTAATAGTAACCATCTTTATTCCACAGACCTCAATGTGAATCATTTATTGAATTTTGATAAATCAATCACTTATTCATGAGTTCAACGAATATATGTTGGGCTTTCTAACTCTATACCAGATGGTTATTTTTCCAATAAAGAGATTAATAGCACGTGATTCCTATCCTCAAGGAATTCATTTTGGAATCAATGAAAGGGACAAGAAAATGAGCAATCACAGTAAGTGTTAAGTATCTTTATTCATCAACATGGACAATGATCCTCGAGCTCAGCCTGGGGATTGGAATTAAGAAACACTGCTAGGAGGAGGAGATGCTGGCAGATCCTACTGGTTTCAAGAGATGAGTGAGGACCATCCAAGTGGACAGTGTCGATCAGAGTCTTCTAAACGCAACAACGTGAACACAAGCACAGGGGAGAGAAAGAACACAAACAGTTAGGGAACTGAATACAGACTAAGAGAACCAAAAAGAGAAGTAAGTACAAAATCATGGACTGAGAGAAGCCTGAAGAATCAAGTTGAGGCCAGAAGCTGAATAAAGTCATGCTAAAGTACATAAAAGTTAATAGAAACCACTAGAAGACTTTGAATAGTAGTGATGTGAGCAGAGTTGCAGTTTGGAAAGGGAGAGAATAGTTTCAGGAAACATTATTTCAAATGCATGGACTATATCAACCTATATAATAGCAGTAAGAGTCTGATTAGTTAGATACCAATATTATATCCATATTGTATAAGGGAAAATGGAGACAAATCCAGACAAGTTTATTCATTGTACTATACTCATCAAAACAAGTTGTTGCAGGATCTTGTTGAAGATCAGAGTATTCCAGTGCATCAAATAAAGAATCAGAATCAAAAGCAGCATGCAAATCCTTTCAAGTACACCATCATGGATACAGCAATTGGAAACAGATAAATAAAAGATGAGCAACACATTCCATATAAACCTTGTTGCACTAACCAGCAGTCAAGAGAAAAAATACTATAGAGAAAAACAGACTTCAGTCCACATGGCAAGTGAGTCCATGCTTACTTTGTCTTCTTTTAATACTATACATAACATTGCCATGTGTTTATTGAAGAAAATGGCCTTGGATTATAGTTACTTATAATAAGAATTCTCAAGGATAAGATTAAAGAGAATGAGAAAAATTTCAAGTTTGGCTCTAAAAATTGAGAGTTTTAAGTAAATTTGTTTTGGAGGGGTATTGTCTTCATTTCCCCATCTTTAATATTGACATAACATTAGTACCTAAATAATAGGACTCATGATGTTAAATACGTTGATATTTTCAGTGTGCTTAAAAGAGTGTTTTCTGAACCTTACACATGGAATATTAAAAAAATCCACCCCAGACAGATATTCATAAAAAAGATAAATGTCAAAGTTTAGAAAAACTAGGGGAAAATATATATTACAAATGAAGAGAAAGCAATTGGACCAAGAGCAGACATCATCATCCTGGGAGATGTCACTAAAAATGTGGGTAATAATGTCAAACTAATGGGTAAGAAACTCATGAGTCTAGAACTTTATACCCAGCATTATTGAAGAGTGGGAAAATAACTATTTTTTTAGGTAAATGCTGAATTATTATCTACAAGTCTTCAAGGAAATCTCAAGTAAAGAATAAACTTTATGAAGGGCTGAAGTGGGATCCAAGAAAAATGGCAAATATTGAAATATATAAGATATAATGGTAAATTAGTTATTAAATGTAAAATATGTGTTAACTATTTCACATCTTTTAAAAGGGAAAACTAAAATTCTAAACAATTAGTGATGAGAATTACTAAATTAATTACTAATTACTAAATTAATATATAACATTTTCCTTGTCATACTCTGAAAGAGAAAGTAGTGAATAATTTGTACTTTAATAAATAATTATATATGCATGCAAATATGTATATATATAATATATAAATATATATGATTAAACTTTTGAGAGAACAGATATATAATGCAGCACTTTCAAACCAGAAAAAAAGAGAAAAACAAAATGAAGAAAATAAAGAAAAACCTGATAATGTTGGGAGTTTGGGATTGATATATACACACTGCTATATTTAAAATAGATAACCAACAAGGACCTACTGTATAAAACATGGAACTCTACTCAATATTCTGTAATAACCCAAATGGGAAAAGAATTTTTAAAAGAATAGATACATTATAAGTACAATTGAATCACTTTGCTGTACACCTATAACAGTGTTTATCAACTATACTCCAATAAAAAATAAAATTTTAACAAATAAATTTTAAAAAGAAAAATAAATAAATAAAAGTGGGAAGAGGATAAACAGAAGACACCTACAAAAATAAATAGAAAAAGCTAAGTATAATAGAAATCAGTATATCAAGTATGTATATCAAGTATATATATCAAATATATATATCAAGTATATATAAAGTATATCAACAAACAATATTTATAAGCATATTAAACTTGCTTATTAATATCAGAAAATGTAATATAGATTATTTAATCCATTATGCTACTTGTTAAAGATGCATTAAAGAAAAGTGACACAGAATGATTAAAAAATGAGAGAGAGAGAGAAAATGTAAAAGGCAAAATAACCAAAGGAATGCTTTATAATAATAGAGTAATATTAAATTTATACAGCCTATGTAATAGCAAAGAAAATCTAATGGAAATAAAGATGTAATGTAGTGGCAATAGGAACAAGCCAATATACGTGATTATCACAGTCATAAGCATGTATATTCCTAAAGTAATTGAGTCAAAAGATATAAAGCAAAATCTAACGTAATTTTAAAAATCATCAGGTTATACTGAATATTTTCATATAAATTTAACAGACACTGAAAGATCAAGCAGACAAAAGAAAGGTCAACATGTAAATGTTTGGAATAAATATATTAATACATATGAATATATCTAAGTCTATGTGTATTTCTACTTCTTTTATAACTTTTACAAAGCCCTATGCTTAAAAAAATAGACTATTTTCAAATGTATATAAAATGTTTTTTTTTAACCTATGTTATAGGGAACAAAAGAAGTTTTCATGCATTTTAAAGAATTAATGTCACATCAGCCACCTTTTCTGACAGCAAATAAATGAGGAAAATTAAATAATAAAAAGATTTTGGACTTGTAATATACATATACACTTATATAAGCCCTGAGTGAAAGGAAAAATAGAAATAAAATAATATTTAGAAGCAAACAGAAAGTAAGTCAATAAACATCAAATTTTATAAGGTAAAATTATATTTAAATTTAAATGGATGGCTTTAAGTTATACATTTAAAAAATATTGACAAATTATGAGTAAACTTTCAACTGATAAAGCCAGAAAAATAATGTAATTAATACAAACAGTAAAAGAGAGAAAATAATAATAATTAAAACATACATTAATGAAATAGAAAGCAAAACTAACACAAAAATATAAAAATAAAACTAAAAGTTGTTTCCTAAAAAGAATTAGTAAAGATTAAAGATCTCTAGTAAGAGTGCTCAAAAAATAAAAATGTCTTGACTAAATCCTATTACAAATAGAAAGAGAATATTACTGCAACAATAATGTTAATTTTAAAACATCATAGCTGAACACTATGAATAATTTTATACCAATGAATTTGGAGAAAAAATGAAATGTGCAATCCGATAGAAGCACATAAACTGCAAAAATAAATTCAAAGAGAAATAATAAATGAAAACTATGTATTACGGAAATTGAAACAATAGTCAATACTTCCTTCTTTTTCTTCTTCCTGTTCAATTTTATACACATCATACCTAGATAGATTTAGAATGATATGTAATCCCTGTCTTAGAGAGAATAGGAAAGCTATCCAATTTATTTTTTTGTCTAGGATAAATTTTTATTTGACTGAATGAGAACAGTGCAAGAAAATATAAATTAAAGGACAATGATATTTTGAACATTTAAGGAGATGTAAAATAAAAGAACAAAATAAAGCAATTAAGGATAATAAACAAAAATATTATAGCAAATTAGCAATGGAAGAGCATGTCCTTAACCAGATCAAGGATACCTAGTGATTTGGCACAGCAAATAGATGACAAAATTTAAATGATAAAGCTTTATTATTTACAATACAAGAGAATCTACAAATAATCAGTTAGAATTAATGAGAGACAGCATCTTTGCTGTACACAAGATTTACCTTCAAAAATCTACCATTTCTTTGTAATCTTACACATCATCAATAATAAATCTGAAAAGTAACAATAAAATATACCATTAAAAATAGTGGACTTCTGTGGTAGTGCAGTGGTTAAAAATCCACCTGCCAATGCAGGGAACACAGGTTCAAGCCCTGGTCTGGGAAGATACCACATGCCGCGGAGCAACTAAGTCCATGCACCACAACTACTGAGCCTGTGCTCTAGAGCCCATGAGGCACAACTACTGAGCCTGTGTGCCACAACTACTGAAGCCCATGAGCCAATAGCCCCTGCTCTGCAGCAAGAGAAGCCACTGCAATGAGAAGCCTGTGCACCACAATGAAGAGTAACCCCCAATCACTGCAACTAGAGAAAGCCTGCATGCAGCAACGAAGACCCCACACAGCCAAAAATAAACATAAATAAATAAATAAATTTTTAAAAATGGCAACAAAACTCAGGCACTTAGGTATAAATCTAACAAAAGATGTGGTAAATAATATTTAAAAATTAGGGAAAATTGCAAATAATTTTGAAGAACATAGAGTAAGATTTATATAACTAGAGATATATGAAAATTTCATACATATATGCTGATTTAACTAAAGTTTCATATAAATTCAATATATTTACAAATAAAATCAAAGAACTTGGCCCACAGAACATTTGAAATGTTAAAATACATGGAATACTCCAGAAGAAAAGGAAAGGAAGAGGTGGAGTAAGGATTTGTCATATTATTTACCAGATTTATTAAAACACTGTGTAATCCTGGAGCATCGCAGATATATTACACCAATGAACAGAATTAAAAACCCAAATTAGATCCACTTATGTGTGAAAACTTGATGGGTGACAAAAGTGGTATTAAAAACCAATGGGAGACAATGTTACAAATATTGTTTGAAAAATATCTGTTCACGGGGAAAATAAACATAGATCTTTAAGTAATAAAGGAGAATTTCATTTTAGATGAAAAAGAGTCTATATGTAAAAAGATGAACTTAGGAAATTGTATAAATAAAATTACTCAAAAATACTCAAAAATATTCAAAATTATTTCTGTGGAGAAATAGACAAATAATAAAGCTATAAAAACATGTGTGGAAATGATACACATCAACTTCAGAATAATGATTATATCTAGGCAAGGAGAAAGGGAAAGGACTGCAAAGTGAGGACTTAGCTTTTAGTCATGTTTCCTTGCATTAAAGGGAGAGAGAGAAATCTGAAACAAATACAGCAAAAGATTGCCATGTTCTAATACCAGTAGTTCATTCAAGGAGGTAGGTTATATTACTTTTTGATCATATTTCCGTTTGATTGAAATATTGCCAAATTCAAACTCTTATAAGTAATAAAACACAATAAGCAAATTGGCATCATCAAAATTATCTTTAAAAATAATATCGACTAAAAAACCTGCATAAAAAAATCACTTGTATGGTATACCTCCTGTTGTATAAATTTGTTAAATACAGCACAATTCTATATGCTGCATGTGGATATAAGAATAAGTAATAAAATAATAATAATACAAATATGAAGGTACTCATCTGATTAAAGAATACTGATTACCCTGGGGGATGGAATTAGCAAAATGGCTTAGGGATCAGTAAAGGTCATTTCAATTGAATTTGCAACATTATAGTCCTCAAAACAATTTCACTTTTGATAAATCTGGATAATAGAACAGAGTTCTTCATGTTTTAAAATTTTCATGATACATAATAAAAAAAGAAATCATACGTCTACAGAGTATAAAAGAATGACCCTACTTCTCAAGTCAAAAACAGCAACACAAAAAGAAGACTCCCATCATGCATGGGAATTTGCTAGCACATTTCAAGAACTCTTTTTTCCTAATAGCCTATGATATTACCTTAGATCATCAATTATTGATGATTATGATTATACTCATTGATTACATAAGATAATCCTTCTCTGTTTTGTGACCACTATATAATTTATATCTTACATTACATTCCCAAATCATAAAGCTTAAAGAGTTCTTACTGTTTCTAGATACAGCCCTCTAATCAAACTGAGAGGGTCTACCTGAATCACTCAGAACAGTCTTCAATCTGTCTTTTGTTAAGAAGCTGAGATCACAAAGAACATCTAAGAAACTCCCTGGGGAAGCTGCATGTTGGAAACGACTCTTTAAGTTGGCCTCTTGTTTAAGAAAAGTGCAGCTTCAATTAGATCAAAAGCAGAAGATTTAAGGTGGCTGTAATTAAACTATTTCAGGTCCTTACCTGACTTTACCAACTAAGAATGTCAACCGTGAAGTTGGGCTCCAGAGTGAGGTGAGCAAAGAAAGAGATTCTGGAACCATGTTAGGGTACCTGCTACTAGAAACTAGAGAAATACAAAGGGGCTCTGAACTAGTTATGAGAGAAGAGTACCTAAAAGTCAGATTTATATTTCTTTAAGATGGGGAAACTGGGCTAAGACTCCCATCAATGTGGCCAAATGTTCAGTGGCTGAACTCAGGGCAACTGGGTACAGAGATATGAGAAAAAAGAGCCATCAAGGGGCCATCAAAGGAGATGCCTACTCATTTCCTCTCTTTCTTTCCCTTCCACAGTATATGATTTTTCCTGGTAAAGGAGCACATTCACAGCAATGACAAAGCCCAAATCCAAAACCACCTATCAATCTGAAGTGGTTTTTACTTTACAATCTCAAGCCACCCCACTTCTATCTCTTTAGAGGAAAAACACAATGGAAATGCAAAATACTAATAACATATACATCCTCAACCTTTTCACATGGGTATTGTAAAGACTAATGAGTTATTGTTTGAACAGACTTTAGTGGCTTCTTAATGAAAGGTAGAATATACATAGTTTTGAAGGTTTCATTTTGTTGTTGTTATCATTAAAATAGTTATATAGTCTGTGAAGCATATAGCCAACCAAGCTTCTCCTCCTTTCTTCTTCCTTGTTTATACTTGAAAAGTAAGCCTGTCTTGGTTGTGTTAATCACTTTTTACTCTGTTGTCAGATACCATGGACCAAACTCTGGATTATTTAGTTAGATGAAGAGCCAAACACAATATTTCAGAAAATTCCCAGACCTTCATAGCATTCATTTTTCTCCTTCCCCACCCCTAAAAGGTATCCCCTCAAGAGTGCTAGACTTTCTATTCTGATACTTTGTCTAATCTGCTAATTTGGTTAGACAGATCTGGGAAATTATTAAGCAGCAGAGGAAGATTTATTCTGTCCCATAACAAAATGGAAGCTAGTCTTCTTTGCACATCTCTAATAATGAATATATGAGCTGAAAAAACATCACTCAGGGCTTCCCTGGTGGTGCAGTGGTTGAGAGTCCGCTTGCCAATGCAGGGGGCACGGGTTCGTGCCCTGGTCCGGGAAGATCCCACATGCCGCGGAGCGGCTGGGCCCGTGAGCCATGGTCGCTGAGCCTGCGCGTCTGGAGCCTGTGCTCCACAACGGGAGAGGCCGCAACAGTGAGAGGCTCATGTACCGCAAAAAAAGAAAAAAAAAAAAAAATCACTCAAGCATAACTGTGCATAGGTCTTCATTTATCTGCAAGCTGATTGCTCTAGGTCTTCTCTGACCCTGGGTTCTGAGGTCTCTTTTGCATTTGCTGAACAGTATACCTTTTCCCTGATGCCCACCCCTCTCTTGTTATGTATGGGCTGTCTCTGTCTAAAATTGCTTATGCTGATTTTCTAGACACATTTATTTATGTTCACTCACTAATTGAAAATCTCATATTAGAAGTTATTATTCTGATTGATGTCTGTCATTTTGATCAAGCAGTATCTCACAGATGCTTTGTTAGAACAATTTTACAAGTGAGTTTATCATCATGCCTTTCTCTCCTGACCTCTATGGCTGGTAGCAAAAAAACTCAGTGGAGGCTCAGAAAGAGGAGATGTTTAGCAAGCCTTCCAAATTCTTGTTTCATTGTGTCTTCACTACTAAAAACAATTCTCTTTCAGACATTTTTGCTGGTAATGGAAGAGAAGCATAGCAAGCAGTCAGACTCAGTGCAGGGGAAGAAAAACAAATGGAAATGGGACCTCTCCCCATTGGCTGGAACTAACTCTCTGACCCCAAGCCAAGCCCACCTTCTCACTCTCCTACACAGATAATCTTGTGGGGTGGGGTTGGGGGGGCAGTTTCAGTAGTATTATGTTTTTCATGATATGTGAAGCTCAGAGAAGCTTGCAAATCTGAGTTACTGTAGATGGAAGGGCATTGAAATGTGGAAAGGGACTCAGAAAAAAGAGGTCAGACAGAAAAAGCAAAGTTCCAAGCATTTTGCACATTTGCTAAGTCCTACTAACTTACTTGTTTTGTTAAAAAAAAAAAAAAAAAAGTGTTTCCTAAAGTATATAAGTTGCTCTGTAACCAAATATATTCACATTCAAATTAATCTGCTTAATACTGCAATGGATATTCCTGTTTTGAAGATTAACAATACCCATTCACATAGTTAAGTTCATTCTATTAAGAAGCTTATTTCAAATTGTTTATTTCAAATTTCTCAAATGTATTTGTATCACAACTCTTTATTTATCACAAAGGTTCAGACCAATAAATTATAACTTTTGGAAAAAGTTTTTAAAGCCCTGTATTCGATCATAGGCCTCCTGTGATTGGGTACTTTTGCTTATAGAATCATGAATCATTAGTTTTGGAAGAATTTTGAGCACATTTAATCCAGTCTTGTGTCTAAGGCAAGGAATTTTTCTACAGGAGTAATTCCTCTTAACACATGAGCACTTAGGGTTTGCTTGAATATCTTTAAAAATCCTACCTTATGAGGCCAGAAGGCTAATAGAGGAAAGCTTCAATTTTTGGAAAGAGATTCAGACTGAGTGAAAATTTTGTTTTCTGATCATTTTTAGACAATGACTACACTTTCCCTTAGGATTCCTCCCCATTCCTTTACTTATTTATTTAAAAAATATATATTTAAGGTCTTTATTTTTGACAGGCACTGTTGTAGACATTGGGGATATTTCAGGGAGCAAGCATGACAAAGTCCATGACCTCACTGAACTTACATTCTTTTGTGAAATCAAACAGGAGGTAAGCAAGTATAGTAAGTCCCCTATGTACTAACCTTCAATTTGCAAACTTTCAAAGATGCAAACACGCATTCCCATGTCCAATCACATAAGTTAGTTCACATGTCTGGTGTACATTGTCACATGTGTACATACTCTACAAGTGGTTGTACTCTTGTGTATTGATACTTTACAGTACTGTATAAAGTATAGTAGTACAGTATCTTTATTTCAAGCTAGGTCTGCAAGAGAACAACATCACTGAACTCCTTGCTGTGCAACACAAGGAGCTTACTAATGAAGATGTGATGGAATTGGAGACCCAGAGAAAGGACAAGGAGAGACAAGAGGAAGAAAAAGTAACTGCAGAACCGAAGAGATCCACAATGCAGGAAATGACAAGGGGATTTTCTTTATTTGAGGAGTCACTGTTAGTTTTTGAGGCACAGGAATGGTACACGAAGGTTGTAGCAGCTGTTCAGAATGTGCTACCATGTCATCTATGATGAGAAATAAAGAGCTACTACCCAGACCTCACTGTATAGGTTTTTCAAGAGGTTGATAGAATTGAATCTAGCAAGGAACCAGAACCCATGCCATCAACGTCAGGCATAAGTGAAATTACAGCTTGCCCTCTGTCTCCTACTGCTGGTGATCCTTCAGCTCTACCATCTCTCACCTCCTCTCCCTCCTCCAGTCAGTAACTCTTCTTGCCTATTCACTCAATGCCAGCTCCTGTATGCCAGCTGTTGTACCATACTACTGTACTTTTCAAGGTACTGTACAGTAAGATTAAAAATGTTTTCTTGGGGCTTCCCTGGTGGCGCAGTGGTTGAGAGCCCGCCTGCCGATGCAGGGGACGTGGGTTTGTGCCCCGGTCCGGGAAGATCCCACATGCCGCGGAGCGGCTGGGCCCGTGAACCATGGCCGCTGAGCCTGCGCATCCGGAGCCTGTGCTCCTCAAAGGGAGAGGCCACAACAGTGAGAGGCCCGCGTACCGCAAAAAAAAAAAAAAAAAGTTTTCTTCATTTTTGTATTTTAATGTATTATTTGTGTGAAAAGTACTATAAACCTATTACAGTGCAGTACCATACAGCTGATTGTGTTAATTTGGTACCCAGGCTAACTTTGTTGGAGTTACAAACAAACTGGCCTTACGAATGTGCTCGCGGAACAGAGCTTGTTTGTATGTGGGAGACTTACTGTAAGCTAATAAGTGATATAACATCAAGAGATAGTAAATGATATGAAAACGTAATAAAACAATTTTAGAGATAGAGAAAGAAGAGGGGAAAGAAGGAGCCTGCCTTTAGTAGTCTGGTTAGGAAAGTCCTCTCTGAGCAGGAGATGTTTGAAGACGTTAAAAAGAAGAGGAGAGTGGGTTGAATAACAGGAATGAAGAGCAAGTTTCAAGTGTGTGAATGAGCTGGGTGAGGTGAAAGAGTAGCAGAAAGGCCCTGAGTGGAAAAGGGAGGAGATGGAGATGAGGCTGGACAGTTGTCAGAGGCCAGACTTCAGGCCTGTGGATAGGATACTAGGTAAGACCTGTGGATTGTGTTCAAAATGGGATGGAAGCCACTGCAGGATCTGGAGACAATGAATGGTATTATTAGCCTTAAGTTTCCAAAGGGATCACTCTGTTTGGAGACTAGACCATAAGGGCAAGAAGGGAGCCAAGCACAGAGACCATTGCCAGGGGTGGATACTCTCCCCAGACCCCTTGTCTTTTGTGGTCTGTTGCCCATGTTCTAGTCCCATGTTCCTCTGCATGTCCTTGGACTATAGGTACAGCAATTTTCAGTGGACTTGGTTGCTTACAAGCTCATCTCCACCACTCCTGATAAACCATCAACTCTGTAGAGGCAAGGACAATTAATTCTTCCTGTCCCTAGAACCAAGTCCAGTGCTGGGCATATGAACACAAGTAAAGCCAGGCAGAATTTTGCTACTCCTTACAAGTGTCAGCACTTAAAGATCTACATTTAAAGACAATCATGTCAATGTCTTTACCTAAAAAGTCACTTTGAGTTCTGCTCCACCCATCACATATCCACATACAGGTAAACCGTACCCTATCTTATGAGGCTATCCATAACTTTACCTGTATTACCTGTGTTAACAAAGATTTCCCTACTTTGCTTACAGTTTCTGTTTCAGTAATATGACTTTATTCATTGTTCTTTTCCAGAGTTTGTGGCCATAGAAAACGCATATATGCATCGCTTTATCCCCAGACCCTCATGACTAACCCAAAAAGTGATTAAGCAATGCTTACCAAGAAAAGGAATTTGAGAAATTGAGCAGTATGTACAATATCATATTATTAGGATCCTTTAATATAATAAAGAATTCTTCTATTTTTAGGAGCAGGAGTTAAATGATATCACACTGTTTTACAGTAGCTAAAAGGATTTGTATTATGAAAACATATGGAGGAGAATGGTCAATCTACCTAGATGAGAAGGCAAAAGTATAACATGAGTTTCTTAATATAACTAAGGTTTCCTGAGGAGAATGAAGAGAGAAAACACATTAGAAAATATATAATAAATTTGATATAGCTTTGAAAATGCTCCTTCAAAATGTAGTCATGTAGTCATATTGGACTGACTTAGTGGAGAGTAGTTCCAGAATCAGAGAATTATTTGACAGAGATAAATGGGAGTGTGACAAGTGAGGTCCAAAGTAAATCAGAGGTTACAAATAGTATTTCACATTTTGAGAATTCTAAAGATTAGTTAAAAAAAAAAAAAAAAGAAAGAAAAAACCCAAAACTTCTAAAGCATGAGTTCAAACATCACCAAGATTTTTCATTCAGTAACTTAGCTTCATGAAATTCTTGACATTTAGCTCAAAAGCTAGAAGTTTTTGACAGGAAATTGATCATATAAGTTAAAAAATAATATGGAATAATGTATCTATTAATAATATTTGTGGCTGCATTTAACTAGATTCCAATTCCACTGGCCGATTAACTCCAACCGTTTTTTTGATTTCTCAGGGTAGAAACCAGCTGGGCTTTTAAACCAGTCAAGGGAAAGTATATTATTTCCATCCTCTTTTTAAACACTCTATAAAGAACTCTTCTGTTCATAATAGCTTTGTTTACTGCATAGTACAGCATGTTCTAATTATCACCCCTGCCTCACTAACCACACGGCTTATGTTCCCACACTCATCAGTTATTTTTATGCCTCCTGCAGAAATGAAGAGAACATTAATAAGAATAATACTTGGGGGATAACATTTTTGATAAAATTGGAAAAAAATGTGCCTGATAGTACAGGAAATCAGAGCATTTCAGTTAAACTGAAAAGACCCATTACCAACAGCTTACTTTCTTTTCTGTTTTCATTTGTGATTTGCCTCAGTCCCTAATCTGATTCTTTCCCTCTTTTCTCTAATAATTTATTTAGTTATTTTATGATTTTGCTATTTATATTTCCCTGTCAGAGTGTGCTTCACTCTTATCTTTAACTTGAGTATGTCTTCTATCTTTCCTGTACTTTCTGTATTTGGGAATTTTCTCTTACTTCCATTTTCTTTTACTTTATATTCTTCTCATTTTCTCCTTTGCTCTTTTTATCTCCCTATTTTCCCCCTCACATTCTATCTTCTACTTATAATAACTTCTCTAATATATGCACAAGAAGTATCTTTTTATACCCTTGACTGGCAAAAATGTATATACATATATATTGATATGGGAATTAAAACATCTTCAGTACAAGAAATGGGACCAGTGGGAATGTCAAATGGCACACTAAAACATCTTAAAATCACCACATAAGCTGAGTAAGGCTTAAATAATATTTGCATGAGAAAGAGTCTAAATAAAGGAGCAGGAACAACTAAATAATAGAAGGGAAAATGGATATAAAAAAGATTCTTTCAAAAAATAATAGATTCACACAGAATCGAAAAAAATCTTTCCAATCTGTAAAATGTGGAGTCAATATGCTTTTTTCACACAATCTTTCCTAAAATATCTATGTGCTCAAATATTTCATAGGAGACTGAAGGGGCAACAAGTCTCACCTCATTACAAACCACATTTGCTGTGCTGTTGATTTCACCATTCAAATAGTGGTTACTCTTTGTAAGAATCTTTTCTAGGATAGAAACTTTAAATGGATGGAAAAGAAAACATACTCACACATACACACACACACACAAGCGGGGAAGATTGCTAATTAAAAGGGAAAGGAACAGCAAGGCGAGAATCAGTCTGTAGATATAAACATTTTCAGTGATGACTCAGGAACACTTTTGGATAGATTACGTCAACTCTTCCCTCAATAGTTGCATATAATCATCTCTGTGAATTGATTGAAGTTTGAAAAAATAGCAACTAAGATGTCTTTCACATGCTTATAATCAGCTTTTGGAAATGTTCCATTTTAGATAAAATGGTTACCAGGAGAACGTTGGTATGATGCAGAAATATCCCAGTTGACTACATATGGATTAATAGCATTTAGGGCTGAACACCCCGAGAAGCCACTTTCCCTGTCCTTAAAGGGGGAACCACTTTGCTAGGGTGGAAATCATAGCTTTATATTGCCTTTGTCCTCTCCATCCACTGTCAGACCCAGCACAAATTTTAGCCCTACTTCCCAAGGCTCACAGCATTTCTAGCCACTTGTTTCTCCATCTTAAGTGAACCTCCCTTGAAAGGTTGCTGTGATACAAGTAAAAGAAGGGAGCGGCATCTCCCTTGTTCCTGGAATCTCCCTGCCTTAAGACAGACATCATCCTTCTTTGCTTCCAGAGCACGTGTCCCAGAGCAGATCTCCTGTGGAGCAGAAGGAGGTACAATGTAGATGGACAGACCACAGACGGACAGTAGACTCCCATCTCAATGCAAACAGTAGGTATGTTTAATGGATTTGGGACACAAAACTAACCAAAAGCAATTCTGTTCTTTGTTTTACTTTCTGTGTTCTCTTAGGACAGGTGCATTATGGTGTCTCAGTCATGATGATGTAAAGAAATAAGAGGGAGCTGAGGTTATCAGAAAGCCCACTCACCAGGTCACTAGTCAGAGTTTACTTCCAGGAGAGGGCAGCTGCACCCACAGGACCCATGGAAAGTAAAACTCTCAGACCTTGCTCCCAATCACTCCATACACAGCAAAACCCACACATGGCAAAGCCACGCAACAGCCAATATTTAGGAAATGAGATTATCACCCTCTAGCTGCATTTATGCCTTGTCAGACATCTTTCAGTGGGGAGAGATGGAGAATCTGCCAGTGTTAGAGAGGGTCATGCTTAATTCCTAGTTGGGAGGGGTAGTCTGAGAAACTAGGGTGGGGATAGGAGAGTACGGACTAGAGCTAAACCAGCCCTATAGCTGAGGACAAAATTGAGGGAGGGGTTAATGACTGAGGTGATTATAAGTGTTCAGGGTTCCTGTGGAATCAGGACCTAATTGTCATATAGGAGAATTGGGATATGTTTGCTTGGGGAGAGGGACATTACAGAGATGGGGAGTGTGAAGGGGGAAGGAGATGAGAATAGCAGCTCTGTCTGGGAACTTAGCTTTTGTGCCTGTGAGTGTCATTCCAGTTCCAACAGATTTAAATCAGTGTAGAAACATGGGGGGCCAGTGGATGACAAAGACAAGGAGAAAAAATACAGAATTTGTCCAAGGTCCACCCTTGTAACATGTGGTATGAAAAGCCATAGCCATAGTATCCCCATCCCTTCCCTTCTTGAAACAGCAGTTCCTATCAGGTCCCATGCTATTTTTCCTGCCCTCTCCCAAATTAAGACACTAGAGAGGAAGCTTGTTGTTGCCATGGTTATGTAAAAGCTAGTGCATCCACACAATCACATGTCTTTGAAAACATCCTCAGCTGCAACCCATCAGATTGGTTTGCAGAGGAATCTATAGCACCTTAAAGACATTTATGGAGAAGAAAATGCTTGTGTGTTAAACTTGGTGATGAATTGTTACTTTGCTCTGCTTTGTTTTGGCAAAGAAAATCATTTCCTGGTTGTATACATAGAAATGGAAGGTTTCTCTCATTATAAAATCCAAGCATTTGTCCAGCAGAGCTCAGCACACGTCCCTTTGGCCAGTAAATGGCATATTGAAGGAAGTATATGATATCTAAACAAAATCTGCTTGTTCCTGCCCACCCCCAATGATTGAGAACATTAATGACATCATTACTCTCTTTCCCTTATTTTCTACCCAATCAAAATCAATTTTTGACCTATAAGAGAGAATCTCTCACTCCACAAGAATGCTCTGGCAAGGAGTTCTCATGCTAAAAGTCAAAGGATAATACATTCTGGTATTTTTAATTAAAGGGCTTATCAGGAAACATTTTCAGTGTTTATTTTTCAAAAGGAAATAAATGTATCCTCTGTAATTTCATATACTTTATAAAATATAAAGAAAAACCTTCAGTTCACTCCATCCATATGCAAGAACAGTCATTTGTAAGAAAATGTTTTTTTCTCTTCTATTAAATACAGTTCAGGTGCTTTAGGTATTTTTTCCTTTTCTCTCCTCAGGTTTTGCTGTCAGCTGTTACTATCAGGAATGATTAAACATAGCAAGTATTGTGATTCATCAAGAACTGATAGATTCATCACTGATATGAACATTCTTTAGTCCCAAGGTCAGATCAGGTAGGAAGCCAGGACAACTTCACACACAGATCTATGAAGCTAACCTTATGTAAATTCATTTATTGTCATATCATCACTGAACAACGTGCAGGCACACACACACTTACAATGAAACGATAATTTGATGAAATACAGAGTCTTGGAAAGGAATTATTCAGCTAGGTATAAAATTGTTTATATTCTAACTTCTTGAAACTTCAAACAAAGACACCAAGAAACTAACAGTTTACCTGAGTAATTCAGCCTTCTATCTCACCAGCTTTCTGAAGCTGATACAGAAATCTTCCAGTGAAAGCACAACTATATTATATGCTGTCTCCAAATATGCATATATAAAGCTTAAAGCCCAGCAAGATATATAGGAAAACATTTTCTCTTAAACATCAGAGAACAGAAGAGAGCTGACCTTGTGACTATATATTGAACACTTCTCTTTGGATCTGAGTAATGAATCCAAATCAGTTTAAAAGTCCTTAGAGTTGACCCCCTTCACCCTTCTGCATCTTGAAATTGCAATCTGAGATGTAAAGAATTTCTGTCTTGTTTTCATTCCTGGACATTCTTTTGAAACTCTCTCCTCCCTTAATTTCTATGACTCAACACTTCGGATTCTTTTTACTCCTTCTCAATCTTGCCTTTCTTCTCCTTCTACCATAATATTTTATATGCCCTGTGTACTAGGTTCCTATTGCTGCTCTAAAATCTTACCACAAATTTAGTGGCTTAAAACAACAGGAATGAGGAGGGGTCAAGACGGTGGTGTGGGAAGATGCGGAGTTTGCATCTCCCCACAACTAGGGTGCCCGCTAGCTGCTGGTGGAGGACTCTGACTCCCAAGGAGGTGGGAGGAATGCCAGAGTGAACCGGTAGGATGTAGGGGGACCAAGAGGGTTAGAGAAGTGGAGGCCAGACAAGATCAACACCACTGACACTGGGGAGATCAGGAGAGGCAGGTGGGAAGGACTCTCCAGGAAGAGTGGGAGAGCAGCAGAGGACGAGCTCCTGGCCCACTCAGGGTGGGAAAGCTGTTGAGTTCCCAAGCCATTTCCCGCCCCCCAAGCCTCATTCAGGCCACTTGGGTCCTGGGGCCATAGGAGGGAGGCTGTGGAGATCAGGAGAGAAAGGAAGGAAGGGCCCTCTGGGAGGAGCAGGAGAGGAACAGAGGGTAACTGCCCTGCCCACTCAGGCCTAGGGAGCCTGCTGAGCTCCCAGGCCAATCCCCTGCCCTCCAAAGCCCCCTCCAGGTCACAGGTCCTTGGGGACATAGGAAGGAGGCCAAGGGGAGAACAGGACAGGCAGGTGAGAGGGGCCCTCTGGGAAGAGTGGGAGAGGAGCAGAAGACAGCTGCCTCACTCACTTGGGCCCAGGGAGCCTGCTGAGCTCCCAGGCTGGTCCCCTGCCCTCCAAGCTTCCTCATTCCCCCAGGCTGCATTGGTCCTGAGAGCTTAAGAAGGAGGCTGGGGAGATCAGGAGAGGCAGGTGAGAAGAGCCCTCTCAGACCTCAGACCAGAGGAGCAGGAGAAAAGACGAGGGCATTTGCCCTGCCCACTAGAGACAGGAAGCCTGCTGGGGTCCCAGGTGAGGTCCCCTGCCATCTGAGACCAGGCATGGGGAGAAAGTCTGGGACCCTTCTGTTCCTTGAGCCTAAGCCCCACCTCCCACAGTCCCCAGGACCTTGTCCAGCCCTGTGAGTGCTGGGCATCAGCCCCACCCACTGCCCAAACCTTGCCCTTGCTTAGTCCCTGCTCTCCACAGCCAGAACTCCCCCCAACCTTTTTATTGTTTGTTTTCTTTTCCCTCCTCTTCTTTTTTACTATTGTGGTGTTGATGTACCTTCCAGTTGTTGATTCATCTATATTTTTATTTTTACATTAGTTTCCTAGTCTAATTTTTTTTTTTTTTTACTTCTTTGTTATTGTCCTCTCTTTTTTTTTTTTTTTTTTTTTTTTTGCCAACCCATGCAGCCTGCAGGATCTTGATTTGCAAGCCCAGCATTGGGCAGAAGCTCCTGCAGTGAGAGCTCTGAGTACAAACCACAGGACTAACAGAAAACCTCAGACCCCAGGGAATATTCATTAAAGTGAGGTCTCACAGAGTTCTTCATTTCAGCACCACAACCCAGCACTACCCAATAGTCTACAAACTACAGTGTTGGAAGCCTCAGGCCAAACCACCAGTAACAGGAACACAATCCCACTCATAAAAGAAAAAAAAAAAAAAAATGAGATGGCATAAAAATAAGTCACAGATGAAGGAGCAATGTAAAAATCTACCAGACCAAATAAATGAAGAGGAAATAGGCAATCTACTTAAAAAAGAATTCAGAGTAATGATAGTAAAGATAATCCAGAATCTTGGAAATAGAATGGAAGCACTGATTGAAAAAATACAAGAAATGTTTAACAAAGATCTAGAAGAACTAAAGAACAAACAAACAGAGATGAACACCACAATAACTGAAATGAAAAATACACTAGAAGGAATCAATAACAGAATAATGGAGGCAAAAGAATGAATAAGTGAACTGGAAGACAAAATGCTGGAAATAACTGCCAAGAACAGAATAAAGAAAAAAGAATGAAAAGAATTTAAGACAATCTCAGAGACCTCTGGGACAACACTAAATGCACTAACATTTGAATTATAGGGGTCCCAGAAGAAGAAGAGAAAAAGAAAGGGTGTGAGAAAATTTTTATAGAGATTTAAGAGATTACAGTGGAAAACTTCACTAACATGGGAAAGGAAATATCACCCAATTCCAGGAAGCACAGAGAGTCCCATTCAGGATAAACCCTAGGGAAAACACACCAAGACACATATTAATCAAACTAACAAAAATTAAATTCAGAGAAAAAATATTAAAAGTAGCAAGGGAAAAATAAAAATAACATACAAAGGAATACCCATAAGGTTATCAGCTGATTTTTCAGTGGAAACTCTGCAGGCCAGAAGGGAGTGTCAGGATACACTTAAAGTGATGAAAGAGAAAAACCTACAACCAAGATTTCTCTACCCAGCAACGATCTCATTCAGATTTGATGAAGTCAAAAGATTTTCAGACAAACAAAAGCTAAGAGAATTCATCGCCACAAAACCAGCTTTACAACAAATGTTAAAGAAACTTCTCTAAGAGAGAAACACAAGAGAAGGAAAAGACCCACAAACACAAACCCAAAACAATCAATAAAATGATAAAAGGAACAAACATATAGATAATAACCTTGAATGTAAATGGATTAAATGCCCCAACCAAAAGACACAGACTGCTGAATGAATACAAAAACAAGACCCATATATATGCTGTCTACAAGAGACCCACTTCAAACCTAGGGACACATATAGACTGAAAGCTAGGGATAGAAAAAGATATTCCATGCAAATGGAAGTCAAAAGAAAACCGGGGTAACAATACTCATATCAGACAAAGTAGACTTTAAAATAAAAATTGTTAGAAGAGAAAGGAAAGGACACTACATATTAATTAAGGGATCAATCCAAGAAGAAGATGTAACAATTATAAATGTTTATGCACCCGACATAGGAGCACCTCAATCATAAGGCAAATGCTAACAAGCATGAAAGGAGAAATTGACAATAGCACAATAATAGTAGGGGAATTTAACAATCCACTTACATCAATGAACAGTTCATCCAAACAGATAATAAATAAGGAAACACAAGCTTTAAAAGACACAGTAGACCAGATATATCTAATTGATATTTATAGAACATTCCATCCAAAAGTGGCAGAATACACTTTCTTCTCAAGTGCACATGGAACATGCTCCAGGATAGATCACATTTTGTGTCACAAATCAAGCCTCGGAAAATTTAAGAAAATTGAAATCATATCAAGCATCTTTTCTGACCACAACATTATGAGATTGGAAATCAACTACAGGGAAAAAAACTGTAAGAAACACAAATACATGGAGGCTAAACAGTGTGCTGCTGAATAACCAAGAGATCATTGAAAAGATCAAAGAAGAAATTTAAAAATCCATAGAAACAAAGACAATGAAAACACAATGACCCAAAACCTATGAGATGCAGCAAAAGCAGTTCTAAGAGGGAAGTTTATAGCAATAAAATCTCACCTCAAGAAACAAGAAAAATCTCAAATAAACAACCTAACCCTACACTTAAAAACAACTAGAGGAGAAACAAAGAAAACCCAAAGTCAGTAGAAGGAAATAAATCATAAAGATCAGAGCAGAAATAAATGAAATAGAAATGAAGAAAAAAGTAGCAAAGATAAATAAAAGCTGGCTCTTTGAGAAGATAAACAAAATTGATAAAACCTTAGACAGACTCATCAAAAAAAAAAGGGAAGAGGATACAAATCAATAAAATTAGAAATGAAAAAGGAGAAATCACAACTGACACCATGGAAATGCAAAGGTTTATAAGAGACTACTAAAAAAAACTATATGCCAATAAAATGGACAACCACAAAGAAATGGACAAATTTTGGAAAGGTACAATTTTCCAAGACTGAACCAGGAAGAACTAGAAAATATAAACAGACATATCACATGTAATGGAATTGAAACTATAATTAAAAATCTTTCAACAAACGGAAGTCCAGGTCCAGATAGCTTCACAGGTGAATTCTATCAAACATTTATAGAAGAGCTAACATCCATCCTTCTCAAATTCTTCCAAAATACTGCAGAGGGAGAAACACTCCCAAATTCATTGTACAAAGCCACTATCACCCTGACACCAAAACAAGAAAAAGCTAACACATAAAAAGAAAATTATAGACCAATATCACTGATGAACATAGATGCAAAAATCCTCAGCAAAATACTGGGAAAAAGAACCCAACAGCACATTAAAATGATCATTCACAATGATCAAGTGGGATTTAACCAAGGATGCAAGGATTCTTCAATATATGCCAGTCAATCAGTGTGACACACCACATTAACAAAGTAAGGAATAAAAACCATATGATCATCTCAATACATGCAGATAAAGATTTGACAAAATTCAACACCAATTTATGATAAAAAACTCTCCAGAAATTGGGCATAGAGGGAAACTACCTCAACATAATAAAGACCATATATGAAAAAACCACAGCCAACATTGTTTTCAATGGTGAAAAACTGAAAGCATTTTGACTAGGATCAGGAACAAGTCAAGGATGTCCATTCTTACCACTCTTATTCAACATAGTTTTGGAAGTCCTAGCCACAGCAATCAGAGAAGAAAAAGAAATAAAAGGAATACAAATTGGAAAAGAAGAAGAAAAACTGTCATTATTTGCTGATGACACGATACTCTACATAGAAAATCTTAAAATGTCACCAGAAAACTACTAGAACTAATCAATGAATTTGATAAAGTTGAAGGATACAAAATTAATGCATGGAAAACCCTGGCATTCCTATACAACAAAAATGAAAAATCAGAGAGAGAGTTAAGGAAACACTTCCATTTACCATTGCAACAAAAAGAATAAAACACCTAGGAATAAACTTGCATAAGGAGACAAAAGACTTGTACTCAGAAAACTATAAAACACTGATGAAAGAAATCCAAGATGACATAAACAGATGGAGAAATATACCATGTTCTTGGATTGGAAGAATCAATATTGTGAAAAGGCCTATACTACCCAAAGCAATCTACAGAGTCAATGCAATCCCTATCAAACTACCAATGGCGTTCTTCACAGAATTAGAACAAAAAAGTCTTACAATTCATATGGAAAGACAAAAGACCCCAAATAGCCAAAGCAATCTTGAGAAAGAAAAACAGACCTGGAGGAATCAGGCTCCCCAAAATCAAACTATATCACAAAGCTACAATAATCAAGACAGTATTGTACTGGCACAAAAACAGAAATATAGGTCAATGGAACAGGATAGATTGCCCAGAGTTAAACCCACACAAATATGGGAACCTAATTTATGACAAAGGAGGTAAGAACATACAATGGAGAAAAGACAGCCTCTTCAATAAGTGGTGCTGGGAAAACTGGACAGCTACATGTAAAAAAATGAAATTAGAACACTACCTAACATCATACACAAAAATAAACTCCAAGTGGATTACAGACTTTAATGTTAGACCAGACACTATAAAACTTTTGGAGTAAAACATAGGAAAAATACTCTGACAAAAACCACATCAAGATGTTTTTTAACCCACCTCCTAGAGTAACAAAAATAAAAACAAAAATAAACAAATGAGACTTATACTTAAAAGCTTTTGTACAGCAAAGGAAACCATAAACAAGGCAAAATAACAACCCTCCGAATAGGAGAAAATATTTTCAAATGAAAAAGCAGACAAAGGAGTCATCTCCAAAATATACAAACAGCTTATGGAGCTCAATATCAAAAAAACAAACAATTCAGTTAAAAAATGGGCAGAAGACCTAAATAGACATTTCACCAAGGAAGATATGCAGATAGCCAAGAGGCACATGAAAAGATGCTCAACATCACTAATTAATAGAGAAATGAAAATCAAAACTACACTGAGGGATCACCTCATGCAGGTCAGAATGACCATTATCAAAAAAGTTAGAACCAATAAATCCTGGAAAGTGTGTGATAAAAAGGGAACCCTCCTACACTGTTGGTGAGAATGTAAATTGATACAACCACTATGGAAAACAATATGCAGGTTCCTTAACAAATTAAAAGTAGAGCTACCATATGACCCAGCAATCCCACTACTGGACATATATCCTGAGAAAACCATAATTCAAAAAGAGACATGCACCACATTGTTCATTGCAGCACTATTTACAATAGCCAGGATATGGAACCAATTTAAATATCCATTGGCAGATGAATGGATAAAGAAGATGTGGCACATATATACAATGGAATATTACTTAGCCATAAAAAGAAACAAAACTGAGTTATTTGTAGTGAGGTGGAAGGACTTAGAGTCTGTCATACAGAATGAATTATGTCAGAATGAGAAAAACAAGTACCATATGTTAATGCATATATATGAAATCTAAAAAAAAAAAAAGAAAAAATGTTACGGATGAACCTAGTTGCAAGACAGGAATAAAGAGGTAAACATAGAGAATGGATTTGATGACATGGTGTGTGAGGGTGAAGCTGTGCAAAGTGAGAGCAGTATTGACATATATATATACTACTGAATGTAAAATAGTTGGCTGGTGGGAAGAAGCAGCATAGCACAGGGAGATCAGCTTGGTGCTTTGTGATGACCTAGAGGGATGAGATAGGGAGGATGGGAGGGAGGCTCAAGAGGGAGGGGATATGTGGACATGTGTATGCATATGGTTGATTCACTGTGTTGTGCAACAGAAACTAACATGGTATTGTGAAGCAATTATACTCCAATAAAGTTCTATTAAAAAAAAAATAAAACAAGAGGAATTTACTCTACTCTCTGTAGATCTGGAGGCCAGAATTTGGAAATCAGTTATCACTGGTTTAAATTCAAGGTGTCGGCAGGGCTGGTTCTTTCCAGAGATTTTGGGAGATATTTTTTTCTTTGATTCTTCCATGTTCTAGAGGCTGTGGGCATTCCCCAGCTTGTGGCTGCATCTCTCCAATGTTTGCTTTCATTGTTACACAGCCATTTCTTCTTTAGTCAAATCTTCTTCTGCCTCTCTCTGAGAAGAACAGTGAAGATTATATTTACAGTACACCAAGATAATCTCCCATTTGCAAGAACCTTAACTTAGTCAAATTTGCAAAGGCTCTTTGCCATAGAAAGTAACATTTGTGGGTTCCAAGCATCAGAATATGGATATCATTGGGGGCCTTTATTCAGCCTCCCACACCCTGGTTTCTCTGCTTTTTTGTTTTCTACCTTCTTTTGGTAATATTTGCTCTACCTGATTGCCTACTTTATTCAGGGAACTTCTATTCTAAATGTGTGGTGGAGAGCTTTTTTTACCACCCAAACTTGACACTTCAAGTAGCTGTTATACATTCCCAAGCAGAAGGTGTACTTAAACCAAACAGAAAATACCTAGAATTTAACTCAAAGAGTCCTTCCTCTCTTCTCCACAGAGATAAATAATCTTCTATCATTGTCATTATTAACTATATTCAAACCTAGAATAATATTGACTTAGACCTTTCTTTTCTCCCTGTATAACTTCTCTCTCCTATAGTCTAGTCTTCCTTTGATGTACTCTTGTGTTCTCTGTCTTGTCTTTCCAATGTCTATCATGCTTGAAAGCTCTATCGTGTTACAACTTACATTATTTTAACAATCTTTTAATGAATTTTCCTGCCCCAGTCTCTCCCCATTCTGGTTTATCAATGCATTTAGCTTCCAAGAGTTGTCCTTCCAAACTACTTTGCTTGGTGTCATTCTCTTCCTCAAAGTATTCAGTGGGCTTTTCAATGACCCAAGTTCAAACTGTTAAGTCTTCATGCAGCTGAATTGGATCCAACCATTTTCAGATGCACATGAGTTTCTCCTAATGATCATCTCTATGTATGAGAATCAAGTCTCCTAGTTTCCTCTTTTGTGGATTTACTGATATAATTATTTCACCTTGACATGCCCTCTTACAGCCCCTTCCTTTGGAGAGCACCTCAAATGCCTCCTCATCCATTATGTCATGCTTGATCACTCAAGTCAGTTACCTCTTTCTTAAAGTCAAAATTATTTTATGACACACTCGCCTATGCCCATTTATATGAATGTTAGGTATTCAGAACATACTTGTTATGTAGATTAAACAGCTTTTCATAGAGAAAGAAAACACATAAGGTATGATTCACAAAACTTTTACTATTGCAAAAGTGTGTAATGTGTATTTTTTGAAGAAGACAGGTATAATTTTCTTACAGGAATATTTAAAAATTCTCTCACATGACTCTTTAAAATTATATCTTAACTTTCTTGGGCATCACTTTCTCAACTTACCTTGATCCTGCATTTCAGAAGCAGGACAGAGACTTCAAAAAAAAATTAAACTTCTTTTTTTTCTTTTTCACATGATTTGAGTTTGATGGATACCAAGAGACATATATCAGATCCCGAACAGGATCCCATTGAGAGTTCCCATGGCACTTCAGTCACTTAGTCATGATCTATGCTCTCAACAGTTGAAGATAATGACTTCAGGAACAATCTTTCATGGGTTTCATATTAAATGAGATGAAAGTGCAGGCACGGCATTAAAGCACCTTGTTATTTGCAGAGTAACCTTAAATATGGACTTGATCAAATTTCATGACCTTTAGTTTTAATTCTTCCATTGTATCTTCTTGTGCAATTCCTATTTTTAATAAAGATGTGTGTGTGTATGTGTGTGTGCATGTGTGTTTGTGTTTCTGCCTAAATTAACCCAGACACTTAATACAACATTAACACTTTAGAGTTAAATACAGAGGCAGGGAATTAAAATATAAATATGCTTATTTTTATGGTAAGCTTATCTATATTACCTTCAGGACTGAATACCTTAAAGAGACTATTATTTTTAAAGTGTGCCAGGGGCATATGATAATGCTAAGAGCCTCCATCTTTGATTTTCTTTATACTGATTTGCATATTTCAATTTAGAATAAAATGCAGAACTCATTAAGTTCTATTTTTGACAAGATGTTTTCTTTTTACATTAGTCCTAATAGAAAACTCTTCTTTCCAACAATGAAAGAAGTTTCTCCAGAGTATAAAATAGTTCCCAAAAGATGGTGGAAGAATTTGAAAAGAATAGAGCATAGAGAAATGAATATATGCATATTTGCCCAGAAAGAACCATAAATCCTTGTTAAAATTCATAAACATGAAGCAAATAACCACAGATAACTTCTGATAAACTAATATTCATAGGTGCACTTAGAATCACCAGGAGAAAGTATCATGTCATACACCTGAGGAAACTAATATTCCTCAAGCTCTATTCCCAGTGAAATCTGGGAAATGTGAATTTCCCCAGGAAAATACTGGAATGAATAACATCTTGTGTTTGAAGACCTCTCTGACTAACTCAACCTAATTTCATAGAACTTACATGCTGCCTGCTGCAAGTGGGTCTTACAATAGCACTTTAGTTTGCAGAAAGTGTTAGTGAATTAAAAAGAGACAGACAGAGAAAGAGACAGCAGTAAACCTGAATTGACCTAAATAATAAATAATTTCTTAATCCACCCAAAGTGGAAACTAGTTTGGCTGCCTTCTTGGCTTTTCAATTAAGATTCAAGAAAAGGTCAAATGTCTCATGATTTTTGTAAATCTGGCTCATTGTTTTCCCTTCATTTGTGCTGCTTCCAGAGATAATCTGCTGTAGTTGCTTTATCACCAGGCTTCCTCTAGGTAGATGAATGGTAGGAAAGCATAGGCTGTGGATACTCACTTATGAAGCAGCTGTGGTCTGAGAGACATTAAAATCTGTTCAGCTCTATATGGACCCTTTATTAATGCCCCTTAGCAGTTTGCTCTCCATTTTTTCACACTTATTTACATATTTATCTCAGTGTTTTTATGCCCTTTTCATATTTGTTTTCTTATCTTTCTATTAAAAATGTAAGTTCCGTGGGCTTCCCTGGTGGCGCAGTGGTTGAGAATCCGCCTGCGGATGCAGGAGACACGGGTTCGTGCCCTGGTCCGGGAAGATCCCACATGCCGCGGAGCAACTAAGCCTGTGAGCCATGGCCGCTAGGCCTGCGCGTCCGGAGCCTGTGCTCCGCAACGGGAGAGGCCACAACAGTGAGAGGCCCGCATACCGCAAAAAAAAAAAAAAAAAAAAAAAAAAAAAAAAAAAAAATGTAAGTTCCTTGAGGGAAATCATTGTATCCCACATTCCTTTTGTTATTTTGGGCTTTATCAATAGAGGGTAGAACAAATATATCATTTTCATGCAGTGAATGTTGCTGACTGACTGGCAAGCATTTATTTCCTGAATAAAAATGTCACATTAAGAAACATTTTGAAAGTCTCTGAAGATTACTCCCGAAACTTGGCAACCCTTCCAAGTGAATACAGTCACATCTATAGAACTACAGGTACACAGCTAATAAACTGCCTGACTCCTGTGCTTCGATTTAAAGATCTTCCAAAGACTGGTTCTCTTTGGGTCACCACACTTGCCAGTTTGGACTTTTGAAACCTACTAATGTGGGCTGACATAGCAAATTAGCAACAAGAAAAGTTCATGGAAGGACAAGTGTGAGAAAGTGTGCCAAATATATTAGCATTCGTTTTGCAACCTTGTCTCCAGTTTGTGAGAAGTTGATGGTTGGAGGTTATGCTTTCATTAAAAATTGACAACATTTTAAATGCTAATCAAAACTGCTTGTCCTTTCTACTTCTATTTATCTTGGAAGGGGAAAGATAGAGAGAGAGAGAAAGGGGGAAAAAAAGGACAGCTTGCTTTGAACTGCAACAAATATTCTCCCATTGCCCCCAGACCTCTTTGCTTACTCCTGCCTAGGGCAGATAAGAGCTATGAAGATTGAGTGTCAGGACCTCTGCTGGAAGTGTGAAGGGACCACCATATAAGTTAGAGATGTGCGTTCAGGAGGAGGATAGAGAAGATGTGTGTTTGTGTCTGTGTTTAGGGGTGGCCTTTCATGTGAGTTGTTTTAATGAATGTTAGGAAAGAATTGTGGAGGTGTTGATTTGACAGTGGGTAAAGGAGAAAAGATATATTTTTAGAAAAAAAAGGAGCCATTTGGTAAAGAAATAACCATACGAAACTATAAAATTAAGAAGAAAAAAAAACTGTTTTAAGCATGGCTAGAAAAACATGACTGGCCATGAACCTTCAGAGACAGTACATTTCATTTTAGACCATTCTTAGGAAGAGCTGAAGAGGATGGAGGAAAATGCTTGGCTCAAACTCCTTTTTGTTCCAACTTTATTAAGATGTAATTGATGCATAACATTCTGTAAGTTTAAGCTGTACACTATCTTGATTTGATACATTTATATATTGCAAAGTGATTACCACCATAGCATTAGCTAACACTTCCATCCCATCACAAAATTATCATTTATTTTTCTGTGGTGAGAACATTTGAGATCTATTATTTTAGTAACATTCAATAATATGACAGTATTATTAGCTAAAATCACCATTTTGTCCATTAGATCCCTATAACTTCTTATCTTATTAGAAGTTTGTACCCTTTAACAAATATGTCCCCATTTCTGCCATGCCCCAGTCCCTGGTAACCATCACTCTACTTTCACTCTGATTTTGGCTTTTTTAAGATTCCACATATAAGTGATATCATACAGTATTTTTCTTTTTGTGTCTGACATTTCACTTAGTATAATGTCCTCAAGTGTCATCAAGTTGTAAATGGCAGAACCTCTTTCTTTGTCATAGCTGAATATTTCATTATATACCTTCTTTATCCTTTCACCAGTTACAGATACTTATGTTGTTTCCATATTATGGCTATTGAGAATAGTGCTGCAGTGAACATGGGAGTATAGATATAAGCTGAGTGTACACAGAGATGTGTTTTCCAATGTTTGATATGGAATTACTTTCTTTCTACTCATTGTTTTCTGGCTTTTCAGGAAGAGGGTAAAAATATGAGCCAAAGAAGAAAATAGCTCACATTTTAGTATATACTAAAAGATAGCCTGTATTTATAAACAAAATTACTCAATCAGTTCAGCTGTTGCATGGTCAAATCAACTTACCAATCTATACATTTAATTTCTCACCAAATTGAAGACTCATTGGACCAAGAGCTGAAGTGTGTTTGTGTGTGTTGTCCATATGTGTCTATGTATAAATGCATGCATTTCTTTGTGTGTGTATGTCAGTAGAGCTCAGTAACCTATAACTGAGAAGATTATGTATGGAATAGTTTTCTTTGATGCAGATCTATGCTCTAAATCTGTTTCTCAAATGAGGCCCCATTGCATTTTTAAAAAATCTTTATTGGAGTATAATTGTTTACAATGGTGTGTTAATTTCTGCTTTATAACAAAGTGAATATACATATACATATATCCCCATATCTCCTCCCTCTTGCGTCTCCCTCCCATCCTCCCTGTCCCACCCCTCTAGGTGGTCACAAAGCACCAAGCTGCTCTCCCTGTGCTATACAGCTTCTTCCCACTAGCTATTTACATTTGGTAGTGTATATATGTCCATGCCACTCTCTCACTTCGTCCCAGCTTACCCTTCCCCATCCCCATGTCCTTAAGTCCATTCTCTATGTTTGTGTCTTTATTCCTATTTTGCCCCTATGTTCTTCAGAACCACTTTTTTTTTTTTTTTAGATTCCATATATATGTGTTAGCATACAGTATTTGTTTTTCTCTTTCTGACTTACTTCACTCTGTATGACAGACTCTAAGAGAGTAATTCATTGTTGAGACTGTCTTGCAAATGTTAGAAATATCCTGTTTAAGATTCAGGTGAAAATGGCAAACTGGAAAGATTTTATCATCCTTCTTCTTCTTCTTCTTAGTCTTCATATTCATTTGTCTTATTCATTTTCTTCTTTGTCCTCTTCTTTGTCTCCTTCAGCTCCTTCATCTTCATGATCATCACATGCTACCATGAAGTTAACATTCATCACCTCATTTAATCATTCCAAAAACCCTAAAATGTAAATATTATTATTATTTCTATGACAAAATGCAAAGAGGGGTTTTGAAAGTTAAGCCCTCTTTCCAGTAAGGGCTGTGCTGAAATTTGAAATCAGGTATGGATGACAATAATGGAAAGGCTCCCAAACATTAAACTAAACCTGAACCTTCCTCAGGAACCCATCACTGATTTTTATTCAGAAATGAATCTTTGTCTGAATCTATTTATATTTTTAATGAATAGTGCAAGTTGGGATAATGAGTTCTGTAAGTTTATCCCCCACTGTGTTAAAAAAAAAATGGTTCTCTCTATTTATCTTAAATCCTCCTTTTTCAAACTTCAGAGGGGGCCCTTTGTTCTGGAATTTGATGAATAAGTCCATCTCAAACCTCTCTATTCTTTTCAATTTTATAGACTTGTAGATTTTCAGTCAATTTAGCTCTGGTTTATATAGTCTGAAGAACCTGATTATATGATGTCCCTAAAGAAAGTATTTCCCTTCATTTGGTCATTGCTATATTCTCTAAACTTTCTCTAACTATCTTTAAAACAAAACACAGTTGAAACTTACACAACAGAGCAAAGCGTGGCTAATTCCTGAGGTGAAGCCTGGCCAAGTGGACTTGGTTGAGCTTCCATCTAACCTTTCCAATGATGCAATAGGGTAGCTGACCTAACACACGAGGCTCAATTCATGACAGCACATGGAGAATGGTTTGAATGGGAATTATCCAGTGCTCCATTCTTTTCTTCCAGGTTTTGAAATCTGGTTTAAAAGATCTATTTATTTCAATAGATCATTTGTAATGACCCATGAGAAGGACAATGTATCATGGTTTGGTTTTGTTTTCATTATTGAAACCTCAACATGATTTCAGATTCCTGGAACTAGAGTCCTGAGTTGTATTATAGTCTGGAGACAGGGCAATATATTAGGAACTCTTGGCCCTGCCTGGGAAAACTGAATGGGAGAAAAGACTTCTTCAACTAAATTAGATAGTTGCTCAAAGTCATTAAATCTAACAGGCAATAGAAAGTGTGCCAGGCCTAGGGTAAGAGCCAGTAAAGGTAAACATAAAGGCAGAGTCCTCTTGAAGCTAACATTATCTTTCCCTCTAAGGCAGCTGAAGTTGTAAATATTCCTTGTAGATTTGCTTCTATCTTTTTATACTGCTCTTCACTGTGCTAGGTGTGAAATCCCCTATGCTTGAGTTTTCTTAGCTTAAAGACTATCTGATACCCGGATTTGTGGGAGGAAAACAGCTTGGAAAAATTACTGGGAGGTGTTTTACATCAATAAATGCAAATTATATGCTAAATGATCACATCAAATAGATAAAGCCTCTTTCCAGTTTCTCAATTCTATTATAGTATTTAAATTTCAGAACCAAAATATAGTGAAATATACTTTTTAGCAGTTGGTAAAAAGGGGGCCTTAGAGACATTACGTGGATTCTCTCCTAACATGATAATTGCAACAACAAGCTTGTGCTGTTATAATCACCTTTTACCCTCCGCAATGACATAGGATGTGCTATCATTTCATTAATATAATTTTATAGATAGAGAAACTCAGGATACTCAGAGGTGAAGTCATTTCCCCAGGGTCACACTGTCAGTGCTGAGAGAAGAGCTAAGCAAAAACAACTAATTCTTAATTCAAAGAATACTATTTAAGCTGTTGGAATATTCCTGTGATTGATAAAATGGGGGCCCACACTAAATGTGGATAGCCAGAGTGTCACACCAAGATATAAGTGAGAGACACAGTGGCAGGAATATCCTGCAGCTTATGAAAATAATGGAGGTCAACATCAGCATATTCTGTAACTGGAAACTATTCAATTAAGTATTCATTTCATTTCACAGTCATTTTTGAAAAATAAATCTGTGTTTCTTTATACCTTTAAGCTCAGTAGTTTTATGCATTAAGTTGATGTGCATAACAAAATGTGGACTATTCTTTAAATTGCCAGATAAGAGCTACTATTTATATATTGAAGTTGTAACAATCATGTGCTTTTAATTCATTTCACCTTCGAATATCCCAATGTTTCCACTTTGTAATATACTGCAGGATGTATTAGATGCACTGAGTCCATCTGATTCAAAGCTTTCTAATTGCTATTTAGAGTCTACACCAAGCAGAAAATCAATGTATTCAAAATGTAGCAGCTCTGTTGTTAACTCTAGTCATTTGCTTAAAGAGTAATGTCAAGCTGATAATTGAAATACGGCTTAAAACCATGCATTTTAATTCAAAATAAAAAATGTTTGAAATATTACTCATTTGATCTTGCCCTACTCCACACCCAAAGGGAAGATTTTGCTTAGCTAGCTCAGGGATAGCTAGGGCTTGCAGAAATGTCTGCTGATGGCAGGGTCTGGATTTCATCCCTGTCTCAGGGATGATTTGGCCTTACTGAAAAGCTGTGGGGCTTCCAGAAAACCTTGTGATTTGTCTCTCAGTAATCTCTGGTTTATATTCTCCTCATGGGTGGGAAGTAACTGTGCTGATTTTATAGACATGGGTTCCACCCTCTGCAACTATATTTTGTTGCCTTGCTGTATTAAAGAACACATAGACATTTGCTGTCATATGAGAACTGCGGTCTTGTGATCTAATTTAAACACCCTGCATTCAGAAACTTAACATGATCTTTGAATTATGACCTCTATGTAGGGCACTGAGTCATGCCATTCAACAAACAGTTGGCATCAGGAAATGTTTTAACTTATAAATATGTTTAGGGTATGACAAATACAACTGTGTTCCAATTTGTTTAAAGTTTTTACTTATATGAGGGATTTGGCTTATTTTATGAGGTACAATATAAATAAAATTTGAAAATTTTGCAGAGAGCACTGTCATACAAGAAAGAAAGAACTTTCTAACAATTAAAATGATATGACAAATGAAATTGGATAACTAAGAGATACTACTTTCCTTGAGGTAATGTTTTCCTTAATAAAATGGATGCCCAGGTTGTTACCAAAAGCAAGCTCCTGAGCCCTATGCACAGTGAGGCAAAACAAACCAAAACATCAGAATATGGAGCAGAAAAGGTTTATTGCAAGGCCATAGAAGGAGACTAGTGGCTCGTGCCCCCAAAAATACAAACTCCTGGAAGGGTTTTAGCAAAACACTTTTAAAGGCAAGTTGAGGGAGGTGTGTATTTAGTTGTTGAAAACTTCTTGGTGTTGGTTGGAATCCTTGCCAGGTCAAGATGTTCCTGTAAACCTCCAATAAAACAAATGTTATTCTCTGTTATGCAGGTTTTTTATCTCTACATGAATGTATCTTAAAGGTCAGAGCCCTGAAAATAGGCTCTCCTTTATATTTCAGGCTATAGGCTATTTCTTTTACAAAAGGTGAAGACCCAGTATGACTAAGAACAAGGGTTACAGATCTACTATGCAGTCAGATTTGTCCTTCACTTTTGCAAGGGTTTGTTTCAAAGACTTGATCCAAATACAGTATGATGAAGCACAGGGGACAGCTGATATTCAATGTCTTTTCTAATCTTTAGAAAAGGGAAGGTGGGGACTGTGCCCTCTATTCTCCCACTGTCTTGTGCTTGTTCTGAACCTGTCCCTTACCATCATTTATTGAAACTTTTGGTGCCTAGTGTAGTGCTTTGTACACAAGAGGCACACAATAAATGTTTATTGACCTGATGATTGAAATAGAGTGGGTGGAAAGGCAGATGCCATTGATAACCAGAAAAAGAATAAAGTTCTGGGGAGACTATGTGCTACTTCATAACTCATCTTTAGGTAAGTGATTGCTACTATTATAGCAGATGAATCTAAGCAAAATTGGTTATTGCTAGACTCTGACCATGTTTGTGTCAGTTCTTTCAAATGTTGAATCCCAGCTATCTCTATAATCAGACAGGAAGCTACTTAATGTGTTAAAAATATGTGTTCGTTGCTGAGAAGCAAAGGAAAAAAAAAATGTATCCTGTTGAATTTTCAGGAAGAAAGCCAAAGATGACAGAACATAATTATCACATATGGAATATGGTCAAAATGTTAAAATGAAAATTTCCACTCTTGTTCAGAGGGTCACCAGATTCCTGTAACAGGGATTAAGTGAAAAGGAAGCCACCTTCCTGGCTCTCTCTCAGTTTTAAGTATATCTCTTCCAAAATACTACTTTTCATTTAGGAGAGAGAAAGGACATAACAAAGAAGCAATGTGAGCCAATCAAGAAAAGAGCTTTTCTTGCAGGCCTGATTTACAATGGTTCTCAACAAGGGTTGATTCTGCCTTCAGGAGATATTTGTCAATATCTGAACATACCATTGATTGTTAAGGCTGACGGTGGGCATGGTATTGACATCTAGTGCACAGAAAACAGGAATGTTGTTTAACATCCTGCAATGCACAGGACAGCTCCTTTCAACATGAAATTATCCACTATAAAATCTCAACAGTACTGAGGGTGAAAATTCCTGGATTATAACTATGAATAACTATGAATGCATTTTATAAATTGAAGAAGCAGACAACGCACAATCAAGATAATTCAAGTCACCAAATTACATTTTTTGGGGAAAAAAAGCATAAGTAAGTTAACTAAGGACTTTTAGTTTATAGTACCTGTGTGTGTCCTATATTGATTTTTACTTATCTTTGGCGCTGAAAATAAACTAAAGTGAAATAGAAGAGAAGAAATGGGTAATAAATCATAGGAGAGAAGTGAACAAAGAAAGAGTGGGACAGAGACTATATAAAGGAGGAATGGAGAAGCAAAAGGAGTAGAAAAAGGAGAAAAAAGAGTGAAAGAAAGAACTGGAGGAGATGGGCTGACAGAGTAAATCAGAATTATATTTTTATTATAATGAATTTTATGGATAATCTTTAATTATTAAAAGAGTACTCTAATTCTCCTTTTCTCTCACTTCTATGAATCCCTCAGAGGAGCCAATTACCACACCTGTAAAGAGGAATGAGAAGAGATCTTCCTATATTCAGAGTTATAAAAGTGCAGTGCCAACATATACTAATAATAGGGACTCATTCAATGTAATCTCATAAGAGCAAGTCAACCCCATGCCCTGTATCTAGAATGGCAGCCCATCTCCATCAACACCTCTGCTTAAAACTCAACACTGTCTGACATGTTCTTTATGTGTTGACTTTAAAAGCAAAGCAGCTTTATTGAGATATAATTCACATACCATACTATTCATCCATTTAAAGTATGCAATTCAATAGCTTTTAATATATTCACAGTATGTACAAACATTACCACAATAAATTTTATAACATTTTCTACATCTCAAAAAAAAAAAAAAAAAAAACATAAAACCCTCTAACCTTCAGCTATCACACTTCTATTTCCCCAATCTCCCCTTTCCAGTCATAAGCAACCAGTAAACTATTTTATCTAGATAGAATTATCTATTTTGGACCTATGTTATCTTCTGAGAGTTTTATAGTTTAGTACTTACATTTAGGTCTTTGATCAATTTTGAGTTAATATTTTGCATATGGTGTGAAGGTTTCAACTTCATTCTTTCACATGTGGGTATTCAGTTGTCCTGGCAACATTTATTGAAAAAACTATTTTTTCTATTCTATATTTTATTAATATCCATTCAAATTGTTACTATTCCCTTCCATCTTCTTCTTAAGCTTATTTTGTTATTTCCACATCTTAGGGTGAAAAGATAGGTTATTTTTTTGAGGTCTTTCGTCTTTGTTTTAATATTGGCATTTACAGCTATAAATTTTCTTGGGTGCACTGCTTTGGCTGCAGCCCACAAGTTTGGTATTTTGTGTCTTCATTTTTATTCATTTAAAAATATTTTCTAATATATTTGTTTTTCCTTTGACCATTAGTTATTTAGGAATGTATTGTTTAATTTCCACATATTTTTTAATTTTCCCAAATTTGTTTCTGTTACAGATTTCTAATTTTATTCCATTGTGGCCAGAGAACAAACTTATTTCCATACCTAAAAATATATTGAGGTTTATTTTGAGACTTAGCATGTAGCCCAGCTTGACAGAAGTTTCATGTGCACTTAAGAAGAGTATAGTGTATTGCACTGTCATTAGGCAGTGCTCTGTAGAAGTCTGTTAGGTATAGTTGGCAATAGGGTTGCTCAAATCTTCTATTTCTTTTTTGACTTTCTACACACTTGTTCTATCCATTATTGAAAGCCATTACTATCAAATTGTTTATTTCTCCATTTATTTCTGTCATTTTTTGTTTGGGTATTTTTACTTGTGTTTTGTCTGTCTTCTCTATGAGGTAAATAATGTATTTGTTTTATTCAATGCTATAATTTTAACACCTAGAACAATGTATGTCATAGAGTAGGTTATCATTAAATAATTAGCATATTAATATTTTTCTAATTGTATTGTAGTCTTTATAAATAAAGGAAGGGAGAATGGCAAATTTGAGTTCAGTTTTGCAACTTACATCAGCCCTTACCCAGAAGCTTACATATCAATCTTTGGCCATCCGTCTACTCAATGAATGTTATTGACCATAAAGAGGCCAAGCACAAGAGAGTGGAAAGCTCCACACCACCAGTCCACTACTCACTGGAGTGACAGAAGCACGAAAAACATGGGGTGAGTATTGGGATTGTCTATGGTTGTAAGGACAATGTGGATTTCAGTGCCAACCTTGAATGTTTAAGATCATTGGGAATGCTGAGAAGAAGACAATCAAGAATCAGGAGTCTGTTTTTGAAGCTGGACGATAATAAATCTTCTAAAATAAGGCATAAACCTCCAAATTTGCTTAATTGTACGATATTATACCAGGAGGGGAGTTTCTTTTCTGACCTCAGCTGGTCATCAGTTTATGCCCTGATATACACGATTTAATGGTCTGTATCATTTTTATCATGTCACTGCAGATGTTATTCTTACTCCTATGAATGGCTAATCCTCTTGTTGACTACTTATCCCTGCTAATTATTTCTGCTGCGTCTGAAGCAAGCCACTCACAGCCAAGGCTTAAGAATGGGAGCATCTCCTCCGTGGAGCCAGAACAGAAAAAACAAAACAAAACAAAACAAAAAAAACCTTCAAATTTTATGGTAAAATATATTTTAGTTTACTGTATAGAAACTAAAGACAGCATTTTGATAAAGGTTATGTAGTTTTATTTAAAAAGGATACTTTCCTTGTTTGTTTATTTTTCTATCACTTTGCTTATACTATCTCAAGAGAGAGAAACCACAATTTAATTTCTCAACAAACTGAAATCAAATGAGAAAAACTTTGGCCATAAAAGGAAGGAAAAAAAAAAAAAAAAAAAAGCAAAGAAAGATAGCAACATGTCACTTCCCAGGAGGGTCAACAGACCTATTTAATGCCCTCTCATACACATAGACTCTGTGAACCCTCACATAACAGAGGCAAAGAATGGAGCACTGAAGACTGGATAAGACTAAGCTGAACCAAAATAGCGATTTAAATATTTGACATGCACCTCTAGAGCCAATGGATAACCCAACATTGTGCTTGCCCTTTACATACAAGCATGAAGTGATGGTTCCATGTTCTGCCAGCAAGTTTGTAGGAAATGTCTCTCCACCTCTCCAGGGCCTCAGAGGTACCTCAGTTATAAAAGCAGAAGATTTTCTTCCATCTCAGGGCCAATGTGTCTGGCATGATTATAGTCATGGGAAATACAGTGAATAGTACATCCTTTCAGTTCTCAAGGAGATTTAACTTAGTGGGTCAGACCAAACTTTATCAAAGTTCCCCTCTTACTCCAGGTGTCAAGGAAACATTACCATAGAATCTCAGATATGAAGGGAAGTTACAACTCATCTAGTTCAAAGTTTTCACTTATTTATGAATCTCTATTGTAACATTCTCAGAAGTGGGTGAGATCATCCTGAGAACCTCCTCAGAGATGGGCAATATTCAGTCTCACTAGGCAGCTCTTTCCAATATGTCAAAACACTGCCAGTAGAACTCAGTCTTAAGAATGTCATTCAGGAACAAATAATAAACCTAGGACAAAGTCTCAGGTAAATGAGGGGCAGCAGCTGAGATCTAGTGGGAAGCAGATAGGAACACAAACTGAAAAAATGTAGTTTTTAGTGGAAAGTGAGGAAATTAACACATTTTGAGGGTTTTTTTGTTTGTTTGTTTTTGTTTTTGTTTTTGTTTTTTGGTGCCAGACACTGTAGTAAGTCTTTTGCTGACAGCAGCCCAGTGAGCCAGATAGGACTTGCCCACTCTACATATAAGAAAACTAAGCCCCAGAGGTGAGGTAGCTTGACCATTGTCAGAAGATTGTAGGCAGCAGAAGCAAGGTCAATTTCTTGTCTCTCTGAATCTCCTTAGCACAGTATATAATGCTGCCTTCCTCTGCTTAATTTGTCCCTATCTGCTTGCCTAATTTTGCTGAGTAATTTGGGGCCACTCATTTAACCTCATGGGGACTCATTTACCTCTAGCTCAAAACTGTTGACATTCCCCCAGCACAAAATTATAATGTATACAGTAAACTTCAGTTCTATTAGCTGTACAGTTGTTACCACCACAAGAGTCCATTTCTCAGAAGGGGTGCTGACCATGTATAATGCCATGCCCTGATGCAATTCCCATTCTGGGCAGGGATGATTTACCACAGCCTAATAATGTGAGACCAAGGAATAACCACAGATAACCACACATGATGTATTGGCACAACAGATACAAAATGGATGATGCCTATCATTTATTCAATACAAGGGGCCAGTTTATTATGCTTTAAGACTAATGCTAGATAAAGTAAAATTTTTAAAAAGTGGTAATTACAAATTTGAGATCAGTTATCACACAGTATAGTAATTTACACTCTGGCATGTTTAAACAATCTTCATGCATTGTGAGGTCTGCTTCTATGGTGTTTAAACCATATAACACAACTAATAAAACTGCTTTATAAAAATAAGCTTTACTACCTAACTTCCATAATTAAAAATGTTTATTATAATAGGGACACGATTTACTGGAGCTCTGAATGCTCATCTATGTAATTAATAATGAAACATGTTTTAATGAACATTTATTAGCAGTGTGAAATACAAATATCTGGTAGATCAGTTATCATCTAGTAAAATTTCATTTACTCCCTGAGATTAAAAAAACCTGCCTTACCAGTATCAGTGTTTTGGTCTTGACAGCTCAACAATCTTCTCTGTAAAACTCATCAATTTGAATCCACACCGATAAGGACACGGTGATAATTCAGAAGGTGGTGGGACTGAAGTTTGCCTTTGTATAATCAATGAAAAACAGTTTGCTAAATAAATTCATTGTGTAAATAAATTATATAAAGGTCTATTTAGCCACTTAAAATAATTTTCTTTCCAATATCTTAGCACTGAGCATTTGCATATGCACAATTAATAGGCCAGTTACAGATGAGTCTTATTTATTAATTCAAAGGAATTCAGTCCCTTTCTTACCAAAAAAATGACTGAATAAATATTGAGAATCTACTAAATATAAAGTGATGTATTAAGAACTTGAACAGATACAAAGATATTTAGGAAATGAACAATTCTCCCAAGAATCTTGTATTCTAATCCAGTGATTCCTAATACAGGCTCCATATCAGAAACATCTGGGAAAAGTTTTTAAAATATTAATGCATAGGCTCCACACCTAAGAGTTCTGGTTTAATGAATCTGAGCTGAGGCCCAGGCAAACATTAGAACATGATTATGTGGAGTTAAGCATTACAGTTCTTCAAATAGAGTCCTTTAAAATGCAAAAGCTCCTGTGAGTATTAATGTATAAAGTTGTCAGTCTTCTTGTCTTCCTGAGCAGCATTGTCAAGACTGCTTTCTTCTAGTCTCCTGGTTCTGGGGCTGGCAAGGACCTATAAGTATGACCTGTACTATCCTAAGGTGAGCATATGTTCTTGGTGGCCCACGACAGTCCTGGTTTATACCTGTCATTCTGGCATGATTATTAGTGGTAGAGATTCCATGGGTTCTCAAAAGTGTCTTGGTTTGGATGTTAAATTATATGTTACCCAAACTCTCCTATCTATCCCTAAGCCCCTCTCAATCATCTCTAGGGCCCACCTCTTCCTGTCTATACCCACAAACATCCTTCTAACTCAGGATCATTTTAACTCTTGCATCCAGCCTCATCAATTCCAGTACCTTACTATGGAATCCTCATATTCCAACTGGGCAAGTTGTCACCACTGCCATTAAAATAAGTCTCACACTACTTAGCATGACTGGCCTCATCCTCCATGACTTGTTCCCTGCCCATTTTCAGACCTGTCTCTAGCTCTTCTGCCCTTCTGCTGTCCTATGGACCCCTTTATCGGTTCCTCTGTGAATCCAGGCATGCTGTTCTCTTTGTCCAGATTCACTTTACCCACATCTTCAGCTAGCAACCCCATACACCCTGGAGCACTAAACACATAAATCACACTCTTAATGAAGCATTCTCTCACTTTCCAGGGAACAATCATCATGGGTTGGATTCTTTGCACACAGTTCTCTACGGTTGTGATCACATTGCTCTATATTTGTTCATTTGTTTTTTCTTTTATTTTTGTATGCCTATATTGACAGTCTGTATTGAAGAGTAGAACTCACCTTTTTGTTTCTACAACCTCTATCTCAGGGTCTTCACTTAGTAAATATACTCCTCAATTGGAGATAAATTCAAAATATTTATCTAACACAAAGGAATGTGCTGAGATAAAACTATGCTTCTCTGGATCCTCTGGGTCTGACTGTGCATGAAGTTCCTAACAATAACTTGCCCAGCATCCAGGTTTAAATAACTAAACCTGAAACTTTACTGTGGTTCATGTTCTTCCATAATGCAGTAGGGGTATATTCATTATAGACTGTTTTGAAGATGATTAATTCTATAGAAATAATAGTTATTGTAAATATTGTAAGGAATATAACCATTCTTTCTAGTTCTCGTAAGATCCTAAATAAAATAGGAATAATGAGATAAAAGATACACGTGTTCACATGCATATGCAAATGAATCATAGCTCTCATTCCAAAATACACACTGATTAGTGATAATAAGATATATCTTTCAGGCAGTAAATTTAAACTTTCATTCTGACTGATGGCCTGTCCTAAGCTTTGTGAAAAGTATCTTTATTGAAATAGTTATAAAATCAATTCTGTTAAAACCAGAACTAACCTTGGCTTCAAGTCAAGAAATTCCAAGCTCAAATGTTGAGGTCTGTTGAGAAAATTAAAATTTAATTGACTTTATTTGACTGGTCTTATCAGAAGCCTTTTTCATTCAGGTTTACTGTGTCTACTTAAAGCCAAGTTTTAAATGAAGAGTGACTTCCAAAATATAAAGAAATAAATAAAAGTAGATTATGGTAATTACTTAAATTTAGTTAAATGTTGTATTTACTTTTATAGAAGGTGTATGTTCTTGTGAGTGTGTGTGTGAGAGAGAGAGAGTGAGAAAGAGGTTAAGAACTAATGAAAATCTGTTTTTTCTAATGCAAGATACCCTATGTAACATTGTAGACTGCAAAATTTACAATGAAAAACCATTTTCATAAAGCCCAAGGTGGTTCTTTAAGCATTCACTTATTTAAATATTATTAGGATATTAAAAACTGAAATATTTGCTAATCACTAATGTTTGAAGCACAGATTTTTCTATGAGACTATAAATACCTATAAGAAGAATCTGGAATTTAACAAGGAATAGAGAAAGCAGTGAGTTAATAATTATCGTACTTGGAAAAAAACAAAAGCTAATGATTGGGTTAACTTTGTATGCCTAAGAGCAGACAAGTAGGTGATTTCATTGGGAATACAGACTCACAATGAGATAGAATCTTCAGTTTCTGTCTATAATTTGGACCCAAAATATACAGATCATCATAAAATTTCAAATTAAACTCTTGGTCTAGGTCTTGAGGAAATTGGCAGGAGGTTGCTCATTTTTGTGACAATCATCTTGAGGGCTCATATTTCCCAATTTTTATACTGTGAGGTAAATTTACTTTCTTGGCTGAGGATTATCAGAATGCATCAATAATGAGACAGGAGATAAAAGTTATGAACCAAAAGCAGGTAAACACCCTGAAGTGAAGAAGCAAATTTTTACAAAATTTATTAACTACACTAGAATGTGATTTCAGGGGCATTGAGAGTACTCTCCTCTTTTGTAAGCCTGGACATCCTCTCCTTTAAAATGTGAACTCAGCAGGACAGATGTGCTGCTTGATGTTTTATCAGTCCCAGAAATTGCAGGCAAATAAAGAATGAGAGAAAAGATGGCCAAGGGAGGAAATGAGCTGGACAGAGTAAAATGTCACACAACTACTGAAATAGGAAAGATCTGAGAGCTAGCAAAAAGACACACATTGGTGAGTGGAATGGAAAGACAACTTTGCCAACTTCAAAATTTTGATGTGTTAATAAACTCATAGAAGGATAATGCCTGTAACCAGAGACTTTGTTTAAAATATATAAACACCCTACTTCAAACTCTATCAAATTGCCAAGCTTAATAAATTGGGACAACTACCATTCTGCTCTACATGTGTACATATAAATAGCAAACATTCTGTGGTTCATTCCTGTCTGGAAAGATGATGGTGTGACTGAGATTGTGAAAGGCAAGCATTATCTATTTCCTGAAACACTCCCTCCCTCCCTCCCCTCAAGCCAACCATGCACCTATGGACTTTCAGACAAACCACACTTTAGCTTCCACATATGGTCAGTTCCGTTTTGAGTGAAGGAGAGAAGTGGAAGCCTGAACAGTTGACACCCTTCAAAATATAGGACTTAGGAATTTTCCATCAACAAGGCATTGAATTAGGGAACCTGGCCCTTGTCTACCTCCAGTTAACAACAGTAGAGGATTAACTCCAAAGCCTGCCTAGATGATTCTTTACCTTGAGGTATAGTTCAAAACTAAAATTTCTTGTGTTAAACAATGTAAGCTGTGGACCACATACACATAGATATAGTGTCTATTCAGTGTCATAATGAAATTGCCTGTCTCCATATGACTTCATCCATAGCAAGTCCATTTGTTTTGTGAGTTTAAAAGAAGCTTTTGAGGGACTGGACATATATTTTAAAGCTAGTAACCTGCCGATCCATTTATGCAGAAATTATCTATAGCATAGCCACTCTTGCAATAATCAAAAGTAACATTGCAGGAAGCAATTTAAGTTAACAGAAAGAAAACCAACCCATATTACATTTTCAGATTACAGATGGCAACAGAATGCACCAGGAAACTGTGGTCTTGGGCCAATCACAAACTCTAGAGTGAAAAGAAGGAGCCTTTCTCTGCCCATATCTGAGATACCTCAGCCATGTCCTTCGCTACATGTCCTGCTTCCTGTGTGGCTCTGTCAATGTATCTCCTGTTAATTTCTTCACTAATACTCTGGTGAAAGGTAACTTAAATCCTTTTTGAAAAAACAGATACTCCTTGCCCTCAATCCCCTCCCTGGAACTTCTCTAGTAGGTTCACCTCTAACATTGTGGATCATGTTTCTCAGTTCCTGTGCCCAGAAGAATGGAGCTGGAGGCTGCCTTTTCATACTTGCAAATCCAATAATGGCAGGTAACTTTTATTATTCTTGCACAAAAGCTGATAGAAGAAAGGAGGGATAAAATCCTGCCTCCTGCAGCAACTCACTTCACAAATTTAATAGCATTTTCTCGATTAAAGTATTTACTAATTTGAGAAACATTACACCTTTGAGGTGTCAAGTGCTTATATAATTCTGCCACTATCTTCAATTGGTAGTTGTGTGCTGTTATCATTCAAAAGGTATGAACAGAACCTAATTTAAGGTATAAGTAGGCAATCATTCAAAATTTATACCCAGTTTCCAAACTATTTCTGACCTCAGAGTTCCTTTTACTCTTAGATAAATTTTTTTCACTGTGGTTCTGAAATTGGTCTTGCTACTGCAAGATCTGGACCTGTCATAGACTTATAATCAACATCCATAAAATTCTCTCCAGAATCCCGAAAGTTGACTTCCATATATATCTCCTGGGCCAGAATTTTACTCTATGTCAGGATCAAACTAATAAGGTCAGCTTCACCCATCCAGTCTCCCCTAGAGGTGAAGATGAGCATTCCCTCTAAGTGAGGAAGAAGAGAGATGCAGGCTGCTAGGTGGGTGTGTAGTGGTACCTGTTACAGACATTTGGACATACAATGAGGTATGCTTTGGTTTGGCTTTTACAATACAAGGTTGTCATACAGATCTTTATTTTATCAGGTAGGGCCCTGAACGTATTACCCTCAAAAGGCACTAAATATCTATCCCGACTCCACATTTACTTCCACCCCTACCCAACTTAAGAGGAAGGTAGCACTGGGATTTTCTCAAATGAAAGAATTTGGGTGAGGCTAAACCAAGAAAGAGCTATTATGCAGGAAATGGGAACTTAAAAGATATTTCTTCTATCCACAACCTATATCAATTCTATGAATTTAATCATATTTCAGACCCAAAGAATTTTGGTCATGTAAGAAAATAGTCACAGATCCAGTCAATAAGTTATCTACTGCCCAAGTACTGCACTCAGCTAGTTAGCATGCCTTCAGTCCCCAGCTTTTCCTGAGAGCTTTTGCAGGAGACCCAGCTGTCTCTTTCTTTGCTGTAAACTAGGCAGTTTAAAAGCAGTCCTAGGAATGAGAACTGTTCAAGAAAGAATGGATTTTATGCCTTGCTTATTGCCTTCCAAATGCCAGGAGAATTTCAGAGTAATAGCAACTGGTGTAAAAAAAGAATTTGAACTAAAAGAAGATTTTAGTGCCCCAGAAAGAGGTTGCACATAAACTTTCCACCTGCCTTAACCACTGGGGAATGTGTATGTGTGTGTACATATCAACAATTTCTGGCCAATGAGAATTTACCTTTCCTGTTAGCCTCATATCCTCCAGAATAATGTACATGATAAAAACAGATCAGGAAAACAGGATCAAACCTCTTTAATTGCAGTTGTCAAATGTATTCTAGCCTAACACTTCATGCATTCTGTCATCAAGAAGACATTTTACTGCTGGCGCTGATGCTTTACCCTTGTGCAAAACCTTTCATCTTGGAATATCAAAGATTTCTGCAAATACTAATTCATTAATTAAGCCTCTTGATGATGGTTCAGAGAAAGAGAGAAGAAAAATGTATTTCAAAAAGAAAGAGATTTAAAATTTGGGTTGTTTGGGTGGCAGCATCAGTGAACAAAGAATGCCATTTCACACCTGCCGTTGTGATCACCCACAAATCAGTCACTGAATCCAGAATAGACCTTTCTATGAGAATGTGAACATTTCTCAGGTGAATGTTTCTTAGATTTGTCTTTAGTTTCTAATGAATCTTCTTCATGGCATTGAGTCATATCTTTTGTCTCTGATTCTGTTGTGCTTTGCTCTCCTTTTCTAATAGAATGTGAACCCTTGTGAACTTGCTGAGATGTATCGGTTTACTTCAGAGTTGCAGTAGAAAACTGTGGTGTTAAAACCCCACCCCTAGGGAGAGGGAAACTTATCTTGGATTTAAGCCAGGTTTTCAAGAAACTGTCCTCAAATGCAAAGCCAATGAAAATGTTTGACTCTTTTGGTCTTAATTAGTTGAAATGCTGAAACTCAAAATAAAACATTATCACCCCAAGTCAATATATAAATAAAAGAGACTGGAGAATATTTCTCTTCTTTCTATCACCCAACTGGTATAATTTAAGTAACTCATAGCCAATCCAGAGCAAGTATGTTGCTGTTTCTTAGGCTGTTTGAAGTGTAGTTTATTTTAATACATGTCCTTATCTGCTTTGAAAGAAAGGGTGTATAGAAAATGTTAGGAATGTGTGCCCAGAGTCACATGGTCATCTTCCTATGCAGAATCACTTATATAAGGCTAATCATTACATTTTATTAATCCATCCAAATGCATCTGAGGGTTACCAGTATAATCACTGGTAGTGTCAGGAAGAATCTAATTAATTGGCCATTACTTCAGGAAGTAGTTTGTTAACCCACACTTAGAGCCACCAAACAATATTTAGTAAGTGGTACAGGTACTGTGTTGGTATCACATTTGATACTTTCAAGGTTCTTAGAAATTAAAACCTGTACCTACAAAACACATACTACTTCTATTAATAAATTGATAATTTAACTCTCTCTATCTCTCAACTCTCTCCCAACAATGACCAATGAATTTTGTGGAAAATCAGAGGAGGTTCTGCTAGGCGGGATGGATAAACAAAACACATTTTGATTCCTTTAAACTTTACATCAAGTAAAGCAATCACATTCTGTTGAAGAGATTTGCAAAATTTACATGAGATAATTAGGAAAATAATAAAAGACAGTTTGACTGCAAGATAATATGAGCCAATGATGAGGTATGTGATTATTTAAAGACTAACAAAATTTGAGTTACATTAATAGAAGTATGATGTCTTGAAAGCAAGAGAGTAATAGACCATGGTTAAAGAACTACACTTATTTATAGATATCATGTTTTAGTTACAAACCAAATCCATCAGAAATGAATCCAGGCAAGATATTGAACTAGAAACTAGTTTAATAAGCATCTAGAAACTCTGTCTTATGAGGAATGGTTGAGATGTTTATTTGAAAACTGATGTCTCAAAATATCTTGACCTTTGTGTGTGGAAGGGGAGTATATAGAGTGAGCACTCTCAAGGAGAGTAGAAGGAGGGCACTGCAGGAATCTATTAGACTTCCATTCTCAATACAAAATAATGTCTATTACATAGAGCCACATAAAGTGAGAGGCGATGATGATGTCTTTGCTAGAAATATTACAGCTGAATTAAATGACCATATTTTTCTGTGCCATACAAGGACTTCATATTAGCTGGGAAATTGCACTCTATGAACCCAAAGGTCTTTCCAACAATACAATTTTATTAATATTTTAATCTATTCATCAAACTATGCTCATACAAATAATACTCCTCTGCACAATATCTCAATCAGATGCTAAATTGTGGGAATGATTTCCACAAGAGACACATGCTACAGGAATATTAGGGATGTCTCCATTAGAAAACTTCTATTAGTATTGGAAGACATTTTCCATGGTTCTCCACTTCGAAAGGACAATTTCTGAATTTGAACCCAAATCAAGACAAAGTTTTCAATCATGCTGCCTAGTAAGTGTTTTCAAAGAAGGTAGAAGTTTGTAAAATATAATTACTTCTCTGTCTATGCACCTTTATGACAATAAGATTATGCAATGGAGTTTTATGTCAACTAGTTATAAATAAAATATTTCTTTTTATGCCATTCATAAGATTTCCTAATCGTTTTTGAACTTGTTAGCTTAACTCTAACATCTTCAAATTCAAATCGTTTTATTATCATTATTAAAAATAAAAACACCTATTTGTGAATTGGATAATCATAATGACCATATGTGGTTTTGAAGTTATTGCATTAATATAAAGTAATTAATGCAAGAGCAAATGACCCAAGGCTGCTAGTCTGAGTTTAATAGAGGAGCAGAATAAACCCATCCAGTCTGCGGATGTTTAACTTTTCACCCATGCACAGATTGAAATTTCCATCCACCAACTTGCTTCTGGTACACAATTCTGCATCTTTTACATGCCACTCTACAGGTAAAATTTCCCTGCTTCTATTTCCTCAACATTTATCTTCCTCATGAAGGATCTGGCTTATGTTTCTATGAATTAAGTTGTGCTGGTTTTCTTCCAGCTCATATGGTGACCTATAGAAAGAAAATAGTTGAGTTATTTGCATGACCTTTTATATTCATTTTGCATGAAATGAAATCATGTGAGTTCCTTGTAAAGATACTAATGCCACTCAGCAGTGTATAGGGTTAATTGTTATTTTAATGAGAGTAACATGCAGCACTGGGTAAGAATATGATTTTAAAAGCTACAAGCTATAAAGGTCACATATCAGTGGAGTGGCAAGTTTTTATGGCATATTGCTAGGAACCTGGTCCATTCTATGCTCACAATCATGTTATTCTTTGCTTAGTGAAGGCCATATGCTTCAATAGTGTACTAGAATTTTTTATTGGAAAACATTGTGTTTTAAAATCTCTCCAAATAACTAAATGTTTTCCCATGGGATTATGTGATTAGAACAACCTTAGGTGTAGATGGAATATCAAAGATTAATAGTTAAACTAATAAAGTTATAATTCAATGATAGAAATTCAAGACAGATTTCATTAAATATCTACAGAGATAATGCCATTGGGTAATCCCCATTGTCTGTGTACTCACAATTCCAAATAGCATGAGTGCTATAATGACACAGTCTATATGATTATGTCACAGGTAGAGTGACACTTAAATAGGTGACCAGAGAAGGCTTCCCTGAAGAGACAGCATTTGAACTAAAACTTCCATGGTACCAAGGAGCCAGAAGGTTAAGTTCAGGTGGAAAGAATAGCAAGTGAAAGGCTCAAGCATGGAACTAAAGCGTTGCATTGAAAAAAAATATAAACAAGGCCAGGGAGAGTGGAATAATAGAAAAGGCAGGGAGTTGTTCATCTGAGACCTGAGAGGCCAACAACATGGATATGGAGTTGGATTTCATTCTAAGGGAAATACGAAGTCATTCGTGAGGTTCAGGCATGAATGTGACATAATTTTAAGTAACTGCTGCTATAGAGAAAGAATAGTAGTCAAGAGGGGGACCTGTGGGAAGGGTCTTGGTGCTGTCCAGCTGAGAGGTGAATGAGGATAAATTGAGCTTCAGCAGAGGTAAAGAGATGTAGACAGATCTGGAGAAAATTCTGTAGATATAGCAGAAGATACAGTGGCTGCATTGCCCAAATAAATGCACCCCTTGCAAAATGAAATTCAGTGTCTTTTCCTTGGATTTATCTTTTTCTTCATTGTTAGTCTCTCAGCTACTTTGATCTCTTGGACAAACTTCTTAGAGATAAGAAGGTATGACTTAGAATCAACATATTTCCCTCTGTCTTCAAACAAAATACAAACAGAATCACTCCAGAAAGATAGGTGCTCTATTTTATTCCAAGAATGTGTTTGCCTTGGGAATCTTTTCTGCAGGAACTGTTGTTTTAAATGTCTCACTTTCATAAATTTTAAATTAACAATTGGTGAGCTCACTTATCACTGGAATTTATACTTGAAGATCTTTGGGTAGATGAGTTTTGCAGAAACACACCTAGGAATTGGTATATATTCTACAGGAACTGATAGAATATAAAAATAAGAGGTAGTTTAATCACTGCTGATGGGATGAAAAAGGGACCTTTAGTGAGGTTATGGTCCTTCATTTGCTAAAGGCCAGGGGTTCAGAGGAGTCACCTGGCTTTTCTCAGGAACCAAAAGAGATTTAGACTGGAAATGAGACTAAAAGGTACCACAACCATGAGAAAAGACTGACTGGGGCTCAGGCAACTGGTACAGAATTCTTGGCTGCTTGTTATGTAAGTAAAATTTCATCTGCCTTTAGAATATAAAGGAGAAAATCAGACTCTGCTTCATGACTGGCCAGTCTTTCTTCTGCACAGTCTGCCTGGTCATCATCTAGTCATAGGAGTCTGGAGCATGTGTGAAAAATCAGCCATTGCTGGTGCTTTCTGGATAGTGACATTATCTTTTCCACACAGGGACTATCACTGGCTTTTAACAGAGCTCTGTGGATGCTGGAGATAGGAGACTATTGGGCCAAGGACCTTGTTTCTTTTAATTCTTTTCTTTCACAAATGATTAAAGATAAGTTTTCTTTTTCCTTAAGAGATAGAACCCAGAGAATTTCTAATACATACATCTGACATTTTCCCTCTTGTTTTCCCATCTTTTCCCTGAATCCTTAACATCTTGTGTTATACTTCTCCGTACACCTCCTTCCAATAGTACTATTAATAATATCATTCTCAGATCATGGATTACCAAACCTTTTCAAGAGCTTACAAATATGAAATGATGAGACCGGTTAGGTGTACACTGGAATTTCCATTCTCAAAGACTATATACAATATTTAGAAGGAATAATGTCTATGTATCCCTCCTAGTTTTTATTTCTTACCTAAAATTCAGAGAAAGAGAAAACCTCCTCCAGTGTAAAAGTCAGAATTGAACATGTCAAGGAGCTCAACTAATGCTGCTTGCAAGAACCTACTATCATAAATAGCCTTACTGGACCAGCCACTGAGGCTTTCCTCTTACCACCATTGTCACTCAGACATACACCTAAATTATCTAACAATGTTTCTTCAGGAGTTCAGTAAGGAGTTGTCATTAGGAACAAGAGATATGGTCAAACACACAATCTCCACCTCATTAGTAGGGTAGTTGACAATACTATCCTTGTTCACATGGTTAGGGAGTCCACGGGCTGAGGGATCATATGAGAACTTAAGCTGAAAAATAAAGGAATAGCACTAGACTATTAATAGCACTAGACTAGATAAAATCGGTCAACTGCTAACAGTACTGGAAAGAGTAGTTCTTTTTCCCAAGAATGGGAGGGCTGGTCCTCTGCTCAGAACTGGAGTGCATGGCCTCAGTCCTTTTGGATGCTCATATACTCAACCTCATAGAGGTATTTTCTCCTGCTGTTTCTAGAGATCATTCTTCACCAAGCAGGCTTGACACAAGTTACTTTATCTGACCTTTGAAGTGCCAGAATCTGAAGCAGAGCAAGTGCAGTGACTTCTGGAATTAGACTTGCTTAGGCACATGTTGGAGCCAGATGGTCATGAGCAAAGAGCTGGAACATATGCCTACACACACACATACCCATGTGTGTGCATATTCACATGCATACAAACATACATGTGCAAATGCAGATACATAGCCACATAGACATGCAAAAGGCTGTAGGCATCTGGAGCTCTTACTGAGAGCTGGATGTCTAAGGTAAGGGCACACATAGGAAATAGAAATAGGGGAGCATTATTGATTCCAACATATTCAACTTGACTTCCCAGAATTCAACTGGATGATTGTAGTAGTATCTGAGATCTGTAAAGACTTCTTAAACAGTTTATTTTTCCTGTGGGAATTTGCCCAAAGCATGTGTTTATAATGGATAGTTCTAGCCTCTACAGGCATTATAACATCCTAGTGTGCATTTCTGATTCCTCACGTTCAGTGTGACAGTCCTTGTCTCAATCCATAAGCCTTCAAGTGACAGTTTCTAGAAATAAAACTCTGTTTAGGGAGTGAGGAGGGGCCTGGGATGAAGGAAGACTTTCCTGCTCTCTCTCAGGGTTTGGTTAGACATCCCTTCTGTTTCCCAGGAGTACCTGTGTCTTCCCTCATCAGAGCACTGACCTCAAGTCATTGTGATGTGTGTCTCTCCCACTGGTCTGGAGGCTCCTGGAAAGCAGGGGTTTTCTTACCTTTGCTACCTAATAAGGCCTTGCACAGTGCCTGGCATGTAGTAGGTTCTCAATAATTGTTACAATTCACTGCTTTAATTAAATCTGAATTCACATTCTTAAAGACAGATCTATTTATTCACCAAAACTTATTAGCACTTGCCATTTATGCTTGGTCGTTCAGAGGGAAAAGAAAAAGAAGAGAAAAAAGAAACACTTGGTCTTGAAAGGTTTATTTACAAAGACTCTGTGTGTGTGTGTGTGTGTGTGTGTGTGTGTGCGCATGCGTGTGCATGCTTGTGCATGCAAAAAGCATTCGGAGACTAGGTCTAGATGGATCTTAACTAATTGCTAAGAATTTATGCATTTCTCACTGTAATAAAATTTATAATATACTTTAATCTATGTTAATTTGAACAATATGTTGTGTTTTCTAGACTCTGATTTTGATCATCACCCCCAAAAGAGAAGTTTTTACAACATTTTTGTTTCTAATAACGTAAATTCATTATCTCATTATTGGTTGGAAGACAGGTAGAATATATTATAAACTGACTTAGACTTTTTTAAAAGAAAGCTGCATGGTTATAGATGCTGCTTGTTTGTGTTTTCCCATTTTATGCATCTTGCTCATCCCTGGTCCCTGCAGGCAGCTGGAATGAAAGGTCAGGTTACTGTCAACTGTGAGAAAGGACTGTTTCAGAAATGTTTCCAGCTGAGATCTCTCAGAAGGTGTCACACCTTGACGTGTGGAATAAGGTTTTAGGGAGATGCCTTTAAAATTCATACATAAATATTATTCCATGTGATTATATGCATGTGTGTGTTATGTTTGTATAAGTATATGAAAGTATGCATATGGTATGTATGTGGGAGAATATAAATGTGTGCATGTTGTATACATGTATATTTTGTGTATGTTCATTTTTGTTGTGTATAGTGTGCATGCTTGTGTGTGTTGTATTGTGTGTGTTGCATGTGTGTGCACTGTATGTATGTGTTTATTTGTACATGTGTTCTATATGGAAGGAAGTATATATGTGCTGTGTGTGTGCCTCTGTGTGGCAGTTTTGCATTATTTTTTCCATATATACTCATGAAGTGAAAGAGAAAATGTGTCATTATCTGTGGAGAATACAGCCTCAAATTAAATAGATTAAAAACAACCTTTCCTAGGCTGTCAGAGAAAATGTTGAAGGGTTTTCAAAAAGTGAAGGAAATCTCTCGGGCAACCATATCTATATTTGCATTGCTTGTTTCAGAATAAAGACAAAAACAAAAAAACAAACACATCCACACCACACGCTCCTGACACAGAGTCATATTTTGAAAAGTGCCGGTTGGTAGCACCTCCGTGATGTGCCTGCCTGTGACATTTTAAGATCACAAATTGCTGCTAGGAAACACTCCCTCTTTTCATATTTACACTTAAAAAACCTTTTCTTCTTAATGGTTAATTAGGTCACTAATCAAAAGAAGCTCTTAAGAGGAAAATGAAATGTTGACATTTTGCAATTATTTGCTACTGTGAATAATACATAAACATACTACTTATGTAGAAAGTGGCTTTCAACCTCTTTTTCTGTCATAAAATCTCCTATTGACAGCAGAATTCCTGTGCCTTGGGTCACAGACTACCACACTGCCTCCTTCCCTCCTTCCATTCACTTTGGGTCAGTTATGTGTCATTTTACTGTGCTTTTCCCAACTGCAGAATCACTGGCTAAGTGTGTATGAGTGTGTGTGTGTGTGTGTGTGTGTGTGTGTGTGTGTGTGTGTGTGTGTAAAGAACAGTGTTCTTGTCTATTTCCAATTACATCATGAGTGTTAATACACTGGCACACCATGAACGAATTTTAGTGGAAACTCCTTTAGAAATCATTTTAATCAGAAATAGATGGTATTCTAATAATTCTAATAATTTAGTCTTGCAGCACTTCCTGAGTTCTTCAGCACCAGGATTGTGACAAGCACTAGGAACATGAAGATGGCTGGGACATGGTGTCTGCCCTTATGGTGCTGAAGGGGAGGTGACATATAGCCCCCAGTAACACTCAGGGCCTATCTCAGAAGCATACAAAAAATGTTTGGCTTCTCATTTTGTGTTTCCTGCATTTCAAATGATCTTTATTTCACCTTGTCTCAAGCATCTAATCCATTGACAAAACCACCACCAATGACTTCACCTCCACAAAGTCTCCATCATTAACATCCCTCTCTCTAAATCCAGCCTTCTATGATTGCAGCTTACTCATCCCCAGTATTATCACCAGCATGTTGTGAAAGCCAGCATCCCACACTTCTTGCCACCTCTACCACTACCCAGCTGGATCCATCCACCATCATCTTCTTCCTGGATTACTACATAGTCTTCTCTCTGGCTCTATGGTCTCCAGCTTTGTTCTCTTGTTGTATGACCATTTGAAAAATGTAAATTAGGTCACATCAATTACCTCCACAAGGGGTTGTGGAAAGAAAAAATAAATTCTTTAAGTCCATTCACTTGAGTTGTCTCGATTGCTCCTATGCTAGTCTGGGCTTATGTCATCAGAAAACGTGGGCAAAGACCCCTCCTGCCCCTTAGTAGTTGTATTAATTTCCTTTGTTACTGTCACAAAATACCATAAGCTGAGTGACTTCAACCAACAGAATTTTATTCTCTCAGTGCTCTGGAGGCCAGAAGTCTGAAATCAAGGTGTCAGCAGGACATGCCCTCTCTGAGGGCTTCTAGGAAAAGATCCTTCCTTGCCTCTTCCTACTTTCTGATGTAAGCTGGAAATCCAAGGGTTTCTTAGCTTGTAGCTGCATGACTCCAACCTCTGCCTCTATCATCACATGGTCTTTTTCCCTGTGTGTCTGTGCATCTGTGTGTTCTTTCCTCTTCTTATAAGGTAGTAGTTATTAGATTTAGAAGTCCACCCTCACCCAGTGTGACCTCTTCTTTACTGAAATAATTACACCTGCAAAAACTCTATTTCCAAATGAGGTCACATTGTGAACTTCTAAATGGGTGTGAATTTTTTTGTGAAGACACTATTCAACCCATTACAGTAATGATTGAGTCCCGAGGAAGACAAATGCATTCACAAACACATTGTACACACCTACCTTCCTCTTGAGTGGCTGTGAACATCTGAATGAAACATTGAGGGAGAACGGTTGCACACTACAAGGGTATACACAGATATGTCAAATGATTTTATTATAAAGAAAGCATACTGAGATATATAATTTTTGGAATATATTCTTATATGCAGAAGTACAAGGTGAAATGAATACTCCTGCATGTAAAATTCTGAATGCAATTGATTATCCTAAATTGCATATTCAATTTCTAGTATGTTTTCAAATATATATTAATTATCAGTGTTTTATAAAATTGGAAGGGTTATGTTGATTATCTCCTATACTGTCACATTTTAAAGATGGGATGAATGAGCACAGAAAAATTAAGTTGTATGTCCAAGTTTGTCCAGCTCATTGGTTGCAGAATGAGAACCCATTTTTTTCTTACTTCTGAGTGAAATGAGCAGCTCATATAAGAAGTCAAATGATCTGATTGGCTCATGGCAGTCTCTCCTTCTTGCAAACATTCTGCTAGGAATGATATCTTTAATACAGGAAGGAGCAGGTAGACATTGAAATTTAAAAGGCTGATTTGAGGGCTTCCCTTCCCTGGTGGCGCAGTGGTTGAGAATCCGCCTGCCGATGCAGGGGACACGGGTTTGTGCCCCGGTCCGGGAAGATCCCACATGCCGCGGAGCGGCTGGGCCCGTGAGCCATGGCCGCTGAGCCTGCGCGTCCGGAGCCTGTGCTCCGCAACGGGAGAGGCCACAACAGTGAGAGGCCTGCGTATCGCAAAAAAATAAAAAATAAAAACAAATTAAAAAAATAAATAAATAAAAGGCTGATTTGACACAGAGAACAGACTTGTGGTTGCCAAGGTGGAGAGGGGTGAGAGACGGATGGAGTGGGAGTTTGGAGTAATAGATGCAAACTATTGTATATAGAATGGATAAACAACAAACTCCTACTGTATAGCACAGGGAACTATATTCAATACCCTATGATAGAACATAATGGACAAGAATATTAAAAAAAGAATGTATATATGTATAACTGAATCATTTTGCTGTGGAGCAGAAATTAACACAACATTGTTAATGAACTATACTTCAATAAAAAAAAATAAACTAAAATAAGAAAAGTCTGATTGAATTCAACTGAGATATTGACTCATCACTTAATACTGCTTTTGTTTCTCAATCTCTCTCACATTTGGTTTCCTAAACTGTAAAATGAGAAGAACAATATTTACTGATAGAATTAATGTAAATATTATTTGTTTAAAGTTATGAATCACATTTATTAACTATGCATACTAAAGGAGATTAACTATACATACACACATTTATAAACATTTTTTATACATACACATATATGCACACATGAGACAGTGTAGCAAAAGTCACACTCGACAAAGGAGAGATGAAGGTGATGATGATATGACCAAAATAACAGAGAAAAGCTCGTGTTTTGGGGAAGCAAATTTTTTTTCTCAAGGGACTAACAGAATGTACTTAATTTGACCCTGAAAGGTCTTTTGCTTATGTCATTTTATAAAATTTTCTCAATAACACTAGATGACAAAGATCACAATTTTACAGATGAGAAAATTAAGGATCAAAACATTTAAGTAAGTTGCCCAAAGACACCAACTTAATTATGTGCTAAAGACAGATTTCACTTAGATATCTGTCTGAGGGCAAAAGTTAGGATCTGTCTAGGAGCTGATATACGCAGACTGTGAAATATTTAGGGATGTAGCAACTAGAATTGTAGTATTAGCTAGAGCAGTTATTTACAAAGCACTGTTGATACACAGGCATTGATGGACGAGTCAGTAAATGCGTGCTTCTGTACCTGGCAGTTTCCAGACCCCTTCCAAGCTCAGATTCTGCCTTCACTCTGCCTCTCGGGATGACGGCTTGATTAATGAGCTTCCATTCATAAAGTCTTCTGATGAGGAATGTGCACGGCTGTAAGTGATAAGTCATATCATTGTTTGGATTGCCATTGAGACATGTCAGCAAAATCTCTCCCCCTGTGGCTAAGGAAATGGAGAGATGATAAAATCAAATCTGTGGATTCACACTCGGAAAGTCTGTAGGCTTATCGTAGGGGCTACTTTGAGTAGAAGTCAGTTGAATTCCTGGCTAGGTGTTATGTGTTCAAATTCTCTATGTTTATTAAGTATTTTCAAGATTATATCTTAACCTAATCCTTTCTGAGACTTTGGAATTCATTCTAGTTTAGCTCACAGGTGAATAAAACACAGCAGAAGTTTTTTTAAAAATACCCATACATTGGTTTTCTCTGAATATTTTTGATTTGGGGCAGAATCTAAGAACGAAGAATAAATTTAAAATATCTTTGAGAGATATACAGAAAACTATAGAAAAATTTAGGCATAGCCACTAGGGTTTGAGCTTCAGTGAAGAACTTACTAAGGAATATTGTATATTTGTTAGGTTTTCAGCATCTCAGGGTATATATCTGAGGGGACACGTAGTTTTTATTTGCCTGCCAATCTGGCTGAAATCTCTGAGTGTGTCTACACAAATGAAAAAATAATAATTTTTTAAAAGTTTTAGTCAATTTTTTTCTTGTAGAGTGCTAAACAATTTCTTTGATTTTTGTATTTTTGAAGTAAACTTTTGTTTTATAGTGCAGTACAGTAGACACAGTCCAAATGAAAGCTGGCTATTGGTCCCTTCTAGGTTTATATTTCTATGGGTGGATATTTTTAATTATTCAGGAACTTTTCAATAACCCTCAAACGATGCACAACTCATAGTTTCCAAAGAAAGAATCAGAAGTATTTTTCAAAGTAAGATATGTTAGCTTACAAGGCCAGTTATAAAATTTGCCCATTCATTCAAAAATATTTATGGAGCAACTATCATATGTGAGAGGTGGTGGTAAGACTAGTAGGACTGCAAGAAGTAAAAATCCACAGATGATTCGGCCTTGACTATAGGAGTTTCTTTAGAGACATACATGCAGGCACATTCTTATTTCATTGTCTGATAGGCTGTATATAACAGGTGCCATGTGAAAAGGACTCACAAAACACACTAAAAAGAGGTAAAGGATTCACTAAATGATGTCATGGTTTGGTATTTTAGTCCTCATGTTTCTTGTGTACCACCTGTCTTGGTGTGTAAAATGCCACCATAAGCAAATTGCTATTATTTTAATCTTAAAGAAGGTCTAGCCTATAATATAATTTAAAGTTAAAGTTCAGATAACTTCTTCACAAAGTAGAATAAACAAGGACTAAACTCCCTTCACTACTCTAAACCCTGGTGATACACACATAAAATGCACACTTCTGAGAACATATTTATGAAGTTGTCAAAAATACACAATACTTGGTAAATACAGAGGGAAGAAAAGCAATATTACAGTACAGCAGCTTGTTGGGCCTCACATTAATCAAGTGATCAAAGTGACCATCATCAGTAATGGGACAAAAGCTTGGCATACACATGTGGAAGGGTGTAACAAGAAGTGCTGTGTTCATCCTTGAGAGTCCTGCCAAAGATGTATAACCTGAATCTAATCACAGGAAACATCACAAATATCCAAATTCGTGGTCATTCTACCAATATCTGGCCTATAATCTTCAAAAGTATCAAGGTCATGAAAGTCAAGGAATGGCTTTCAGGAAGCCATTTCAGATTGAATGTGAGTCAAGAGATGTGGCAACTGAACAGAACACGGTATTCCGAACTGAAACCTTAAAGGAGATTTCTGGGGCACTTGTAAACTTGACTGAGGTCTGAGATTACATGGTAGTAATATAGCAAAGCTAATCTCCTGTTTTGATGGTAGTATTATGATTATATAGGACAAGGACTGGCAAACTTTTCCCATAAAAATCAGGAAAGGACATGGTTTGGGCTTTATGACCCAAAACACCCAACTACTCAATTCTGACATTATATGAGGAAAGCAATCTTACACAATATGTAAACAAGTAAATGTGGCCATGTCCCAATAAAACTTTATTTACAAAAACAGGCAACAGATGGGATATGGCCCACCAACAATAGTTTGCTGACTCCAGATCTCTTCATAGGGAATATACAAGAAAGTTTCCAGTAGTGTGGGGGCTTTGAATCAACAAATTACTGTGAAGTGATTCAGGAAAAGAAAAATTTTACACTGTGCTTGCAACAATTTGAGATTTTCTCAAAATGAAAATATATATATACAGAAAAACACTATGTTTCAAACATATCAGCCATCCTTAAAGATGATTAGCCTTAAAAAGTTTAAGTAACAAATGATTTAATATGTACCTATAATGAGGATGTTAATGTTAATGTCAAAGTTAACCAGGAGTAGTTTAAATTAAAATGTTTCATATAATTTGAGAATACAAAACTGCAATATTTCCAAATATTGCACACACACTGTAAAGTATGTAGCATTAGATACACATGTGATACTGTTTAAATCAATTAAACTGTTTTAATTAGACATTTAAATATTTCAGCTACTGCCCTAAATGTTACATTTAATGATTGAAGCTGGGCAAAATGTTTTATCTTGCTTTTTTTCATTGAGAAAACAGGGAATTATGATCATATTCAAGTTTTTCTACTATCACTGTGCATGCTATCTCCCACTCTGCTTTCTGTAGAGTTCTTGCCCTTAAACTGAAACAATCTGGTGGAGCAGAAAAATCAAGCTTTGTAACTCTGAGCAACTTACAACTCTGAGTTCCAGTTTCATCAGCAACAACATTAAATTATGACATGTATGTAAATAAATGGTCACTTTTGTCTTGACATATAGTATATGCTCAACTAATATTAGCTTCCTTCTACCTCTGTTTCTTATATTATTTAAACTTAATTGAATGCTCTCTATCAGTATCAATACAATAAAAATACTATAGATTTTTGAAGGTAGAAACTTTTTATATTTCTTCCTAGCAACCCACTTGATATGAACTACAGAGATAAATGTCAAATTGGGCAACTGGTAAATATTTGGTGATAGATTGACCCAATGAGTTTTCTCAGTTTTTTTTTCATTATCCTTTTCAATATGTTTCAATATGTCCCTTTTTATGTTGTCATGATCCCATCCTGCATATTTGACCACTTCAGGAAAGTACTAGGTAGGCAGATTAATTTTATTTTAATAAATTAACTTTATTTCCTTTAAGTCCTAGACCTTGGGGTACAGTACAATAATAAAATCACAACCTCTTCTTAGGTATGTGTCTTTACCAAAATCCATGCTGACCTGCTCACAGCAACATATATAATACCTCTTACTATAAAGCTAATTCAAATTAAAATAAAACACAGTTCAATGTTATAACCGCAGACATACACACAAACACACCACACACACACACACACACACACACACACACACACACACACACAGAGTAGAAAAGTCATGCCCATTGAAACACATCAATTCTATAAATTATGTAGCCTACTACTTCATAGTTATAGTGCATTTGCGCTCTTAATTCTGTTCCTTACTCCAGAACACTGTCTATTGCTTCTATTGAAATTACTGAGATATTTCTGCTGGGAAGATTTTCTTAAAGGAGAACATCTGATCATTCCAATTCATTTCATTAAAATACAGTAGCAATGGCCTTCAGTAGTCATAACGGTTAATTGATTAACATTTTCATTAAAACGATTAGCTTTTGAAGGAGCTATATGAAGCATTGATCACATTTTGCAGTATGAGTGTCCAAAAAATAAAACGACATTTCAGAAATTAATTTAGCAAAACCTTTAGCTAATTTTACATCTATTATGTGGTCAAATATGGAGGTCCAATGAGTTCTGTTTAGAAATTATAGCTATCTCAAGGAGCACAATTAACAAACACAAAAACAGCTACAACACAGAGTAATCCATGATTAAGGTCTTGTGAATGGCACAACGTACTCAAGGACTTCAAAGGATGAAGACAATCTTGTTCAATGGGGGGTGACTGCAAAAGCCTCAAGGAGGAGGTGGCCTCTGAGTAGGAAGAAGAAGCAAAGGTAGGATTTCAAAAGAGCAGCATCAAGAACAACGGGCTCTGTGAGTCTGTAGGTCGGTATTTATTCTGGTTTCCTGCCAATAATTTGATTTCCTTCAGACATGGGGAATTTACAAGGGGTTTGCCCACATTCTTGAAAGTGTAGACTTGTGTTTTGGGAAATGTTTCTTATCAAAGCAGAGTTTAACTTTTCACTCTCCAATAATGCTTTAGAAATAATCCTATGTGAGTGATTCTAAGTGTCTACATTCAAGTCTACATAGTTTCAGGCAACAATGCACTGGATAAAATTTTAACATTTTTTCAAGAAACATATAGATAGATAGATAGATAGATAGATAGATTACTTCCTTTTGTCTTTTCTGGAGAGATTGGGAATAATTCAATAACACCAATCATTGCATTCTTTCACAATTTTGCTCTCTCTCTCTCTGTCTTTTCTCTTTCTCTCAGTCTCTGTTGCCACCTGAAATGATCAGCTTTCCCCACTGACTTCCCCTCCTAGTCAGGGGACACAGCAAACTGTCCTCTACCTGAGTCAGAAACATAAACTTCACCCCAGCTGCCCACCTTGACAGCACTTCTGGCATCCAGTCAGTCAGGAACTCCTCCCAGTTCTACTTTCTCAATTATCTCCAAATACTATTAACTTTTCTCCCTTCTCGGCTACCACCATTTTGGTCTGATCATCCCCATGCATTTTTCTGATTATGAATTATTTCCTCCAACTTGCATCTTTACTTCTAGGCTTGCCTGCTTCTAAATCAGCTCAATATTTTTGCAGTGGTAAAGTATTTCTGAAGCTGGTAATAGACCATAGACTTCAGCATAACTTTCATGTTTGATATGCTATAGGCTGCTCTTCACTGTCTAGTCCTACCTAATGGACACAACTCTCCTCCCTGCACATTGTACTCTAGCCTTGCTGAAATACCTTTTGTTTTCTAAGTGTCTGTCTCTTCCCTTTAGTCTTTGCCCATGATGTTTCCTCTGCTGGAATGAACAGCAGTCCTGCACACCTTTGAGTATAGCTCTTCTTTTCCAGAAATCCTCCTCCAGCTTTCCTCCCTGGTTGCGGTCTATATCTTTTCTTTGGGTTCTTTTGGAGCCCCCTCTATATTTCTATCAGATCATTAACTGCAATGCACTGTAATTGTCTATTTGTATCTCTGTTTTCTCAAAAGACTTTAGTCTCTTTAAGGGGAGCAATTAGCCTTTTTATTTTTTTAATGTGAATATATGGGCCAGTGCAGAAACTCTCTGAGGCTTCACAAAACCTTCATAGAGCTTGACATGTAGAGGAATTCAAGAAATGTTTAGAGGAGATGCTAGTATTTTAATCAATGTTCTTAATTCAGAGAGACTCTAATGGTACACTTTATGATAATATGAATTCTGATTTTAAAAGAGAAAAGTAAGGAATATTCAAAACTAAACTTCATCTGAGCATATTTTATTATAGTTTTGCATGCATTAATTCTTAATTATTCCCAAATACACTGTCTCCTCCCAGAGTAAGACTGCTATCATACCAGGACAGTTGACATTCATCAAATGTATTAAATGAGTAACCACTAAGTGTGGAATGCAAAAACAGAATTCTATTAATCTTAATCTCATTTTTTCTGTTGAAAGAAAAAAAGAAAAAACTTGCTAGCTAGTTGTGCAAACTTAACCTACAATGTTAAATTCACAGACCAATTTAGGATAAGATAAACACTGAGTTAATGCAAACTACAGTTTGAAATGAAGTCAAGAACTGATGCAACCTTACATAATCGTTTAAAAATCCTGGATGAACAGTCTAGCTGCAAAATCCAAAGATCACTCATCTCTACTTCCTCAGGGGAAAGAACATGAACATAGACCTCCCAAGGATATGAATGAAAGTGAGCAGGCTTGTGTTCACCAGAGGGAACTGGGGAAATCTAGGACTCTGGGTATCTCTGCTAGAGAAATGGGTAAAAAGCTAATAACAAAAGGTGTTGGGTTGGAGTCTCAGATTCACTACTTATTAACGCTTTCATCCTTATGACTTTCAGTTGGGAATATGAAAAGACAAAAAATTCATGGGCTTATTTATCATGATAAACAAAAGAGTGTATATGAAAACACCTTTATAAAAATTTAAATGCTAGGGGCTTCCCTGGTGGCGCAGTGGTTGAGAATCTGCCTGCCAATGCAGGGGACATGGGTTCGAGCCCTGATCTGGGAAGATCCCACATGCCACGGAGCAACTGGGCCGCTGAGCCTGCATGTCTGGATCCTGTGCTCTGCAACAAGAGAGGCTGTGACAGTGAGAGGCCTGTGCACTGTGATGAAGACTGGCCACCGCTCGCTGCAACTAGAAAAACCCTCGCACAGAAACAAAGACCCAACACAGCCAAAAATAAACAAATAAATTTATTTTTTTTTAAATTAAAATGCTATATATGTATTAAAATTGTATTTTATAATGTAATAATATGCCATTCTAAACCATCTCCAGTAGAGTAGCTCTGGGAGTTGCTTATTTGTTTCTCTAATACATAAGACATATCTATCGTTCCTATTTACTTTAGGGCAGAACTACCAGCTCTTAATCACTGGAAAATTCATTGGACCATAATTTAGGGATTTTGAATTCTCTTGTAATCAATGATAGACAACTAGGTGACTTTGGACATGTCACTCAACCTACACAAAAGCACTCACCAGCAGAATAGTTGCAACAGCTAGGCAGTAGCAGCTGTTCTGAAAAAACAAACAAATAAGCAAACCAACAAACACCAAAAAAACTAGAGAAATGCTTCTTTCTTAATTACTTTTGCTAATAAAGTATTAATTTCAAAATATAGCTAGACAGAGCTGGGTAAAGAAATTTTCCCTTAATTAGATGGTTTTCAGGGGCATAGAAAAAAGGACACCTGGAACTCCACAAATACCAGTTAATTAAAAACAAAACAAAACAAGTTCGTATCTAATGTTAAAAGCTAGTTAGTGGGGCTTCCCTGGTGGCACAGTGGTTGAGAATCCGCCTGCCGACGCAGGGGACGCAGGTTCATGCCCCGGTCTGGGAAGATCCCACATGCCACGGAGCGACTGGGCCCTTGAGCCATGGCCGCTGAGCCTGCGCGTCTGGAGCCTGTGCTCCGCAAAGGGAGAGGCCACAACAGTGAGAGGCCTGCGTACCGCAAAAAAAAAAAAAAAAAAAAAAAAGCTAGTTAGTGAACAACAACAAAAGTCACAAAATTAAAAAATAGTTACTAGGGCTTGCCTGGTGGCGCAGTGTTTGAGAACCCGCCTGCTGATGCAGGGGACACGGGTTCGTGCCCCGGTCCGGGAAGATCCCACATGCCGCGGAGCGGCTGGGCCTGTGAGCCAGGGCCGCTGAGCCTGCACGTCCGGAGCTTGAGCTCCGCAACGGGAAAGATCACAACAGTGAGAAGCCCGCGTAACGCAAAAAAAAAAAAAAAAAAAAAAAAAAGTTACTAAACAAAATTCATATATTGAATGCCCCAGAAATACAAGGTGCTGGGGATAATGTAAAGAGCTCTGAGATAACATGTCATCCAAACACGTTTATAATGTAGGTGAGAAGAAAGAGATACACATAGATATTCTGAACTAGATCCGGAGGACCATGACCTCTTTTATTCTTCCTTGGCTGGATTTTGTAAGCTGCCTGATCTTTGACCAAGATATGGTAGATGCAGAACTGGCAGGTCTTGATTATCCCAAAGTTGCCTCACTCCTTTACTTCTGTGTGTGTGTTTTCAGTCAAACGGAGTTCACCCAGACACAAAGCAGCCCCCATGGGAGTCTCTATTCCTTTCAGCTTGGGTCTGAATGTGCCTTATTTTCATACACTCTTAGGACTCCTTCTTTGGGGTCAGAGGTGGGGTTGAGGGAGGAAGGAAGAGCTGGAGGAAAGAAGAGAAATGGGTCCTGATTATCCACGTGTTGCCGTTTTCATTGACATTATCTTGTTTCCCTGATCACAGCCTTGTTCTGCCAGATATATTTCATTTTCTGCATAACTTCATCTGGGTGGGCATTTCAAGCTGTGATTTCCAAGTTTGATCTCCTATTGTAGATCCTGTTATCACTGAAAAAGAAGCTTTAAAGTTCAAAGTGACTTAAAATGAGCAATGTCTTAAAAGTTAGTATCTTTCTGATCCTCTCTACTGTTGGCTGCTTCAAACAAAGTCAAATTATTGTACATTGTATTGCAAATATCTCCAATTGGCATTCTTTAAAAATGCACTCAGGAAATCAGTCTTCCAGCTCAGAGGTGTGATGTTACAAGCTCTTGTTGTTGATGTGAAAAACTGGCTCTGTGAGAGGAACTTCAGTCTCATACATTTCTCCCTTATGGCTCCCAGCTCATTGTTCTTGTCCTCAAATAGTGACGGGAGGTGATCTGATTGTTTCCAGATTATTTGAAGAAACAATTGGGCTCTTCTATCCACATGCAGTGTATTCCCCACCACACTGAGACACCAAAATGCCCCAAAGATGCTTTTGTATGACCTCCTTATTCAATCCTAGGCATGTCTTTAAAGCAAATGAAACAATTAAATCTTCTTTAACAAAGCATACATATTAACCAGCTGTTACTCTTCCAGAATTCTAACCACAAGCCATTCTTGAGAGAACAGTCAATTTCCTTGGATCTGAGCTAAATAGATAAGTGCTAAATTCCCAGATAAATATTTTTATATAATTTGGTGAACACTTTCTACCTTTTTAGGACTCTAAAAACTGCACTTCAGAGCGTTTGAAAATGCATACAAAAAGGAAAGTGTTTGGTTATACAGTTAAAATACTCTTTTTTTTAATAACTTGCTTTGTATTAAGTATTTAAATAAAGTGTACTGCACTGATTGTAATTTATCACCAACTTCAACATTCAATGTCATATTGTGATTTGCATAAAAAGTTAAGTTTCCTAATTGGAAACAATGCTGAAATTAGAAACCGATATAAGCAAAAGCAAACAAACAAGAAAGAAGAAATAAAAATATGCCTAAAGTAGATGGGTAGAAAAACCTCACTACTGTGTACCTAACGTATGTTAAACATATGATTGCATAGACACTGACTAGGCTGAAATCAGTCATTGCAATACCTATCGATAAAACCATGTATTTTTCAATGCAGTTAAATAATATGGCTAAAGTGAAGGGAAAATGGCTATCTCCTAAAAAGAAAATTGTTTCAGGTATTTAGAAAATCATGGATACTTTTATTTTTGAATGTTGACACTAGTAAAGTACTTGTTATAAATATTTCTTTTCTATCCTTATAGTAGGCTCTTCAAGGACTGCTTGGCAAATACGAAAGCAAACTGACTCATGGAAAAATGAGTACAATGTTCTATAGTGCTCTGAGCTAAGTAAATTATTTAGTTATTTTGATTTAGTACCAACTATATAAAATCATTAAACAGTAGTTGAGAACACTAAGTATTCCTCTATTATTTTGGAAGAATTAACTTAGCTTTTGTTTGTTTGTTTTGTTTTCTAAAATGTTTTATTGTTGCATTTATAGTACATTGTTCAGAGTCCCGCCAGTTTTTTTTCCCCCAGACTAAACTGCACCCATGCAGCAACTTTTGTAAATTGCAGGTAAACTTTACAACTCCATTTAAATGTTTGTGCTGAGAAAATGCACTCATTTTAGTATTTTATTTTAATATATTACTCATTTCCTTTTCTTGCTGTGGAATTATTTGCAAATGAATGAAAAAGGCTCTCCTTCCTTCTAGGATATATAAAAATGTACAAAATTCCCCTTCCTTTTCCCAAGTCCAATTATGTTTAGGATTCCTTTATCCCAGAAAAATATTCACACTTTTTTTGTATTTCTCAATACTATTTAAAAAGTGTAAATGCAGGCATGAAAATCCTCAAAATTACACTGATTATAGGTACAATTTAAATAATACTGTTGGATTGTCTGCAGGGTGATGGAGCTGGTGCTTCTAGGAGAAGAAGATGATACCAGCTAGGGATAAAGTTGGGTTTTCAGAGCCTGAAAGGACAAAGAGGTGGTGGGTTCTGTGACTGGCCATGATTCTCATGAAGGATAGAAAAGATGCCCAGTCATAACAGGGTCCAGGCATAGACGCTTGCTTTGTCAACAGGCATTAACCATCACGACCTTGGAAGCTTCATTGAAAGAGTTGGATGCTTCCACTTTCTAACACACCCTCGGAGCTAGAAGAGAAGAACAGAGATAAATACATACATACATACATACATAAAACATTATGCTTCTAAAAGAGGTCTCAGATCTGGATATGATTCCATTCCAAAAGGTAAATAAATGTGACATTTCTTTCATTCTGCACATAGTGAAGAAAAATATACCTCATAAAAAATATAATAAAATAAGAATCTGAAATATAAAAGTTCTCTTCCTTAGAAAATATATACCAGTATTTGGGAAAGATTCTTAGTTTATTATAACAAGGTTCTATTGATTTATTAAGGATAGGATTAGTGCATGGAAAGTATTAGAGTTTGGGGACTAGTGCCTGGAGAGTATTACAGTTTTGTGATATAGTTTTTAAAATGCTGTTCTGACCCAGTTTTGAGGCCTTGGTTAGGACTGGTTGTTCCCCTCTTTGAGTATCCCATTAAATCCACACCCCCAAATCACCTCCTATGTTGGGATCTCACACACTGGGCCACTATATATCCAACTTAATCATCCCAAGGTGAGGTATCAGACACACAGAGATAAACGTTAGGCCCCAGAGCCTATTGAAATCATAGAAATTGCCATCTTAAACCTGCTTAGCCTGCCTTACCCATTCCTTCACATGGAAACCACAAAGAAGATGCTTACCCACAGTCCTCATTTTCCCTCTGCCTTATGACCAACTTCAATGCTTCCCCTGAGTGGCCCTGGGTGGCTATAGTCTCCCCAAGGAACTCTGAGTAATGAAACTGTAAAACACTTTCTGTATTTCTCTCTAGATGTGCATCTGGCTTCACCATCACTCACCCAAGGTACTATGGTTAAAACAGTTTCTCAAGTACATTCACATTCATTACCAGACCCCATGTGCACCTGAGGTTGGGAAGTAGGGCCAGTGGCCTTTTTGCTGGGTCCCAGTATGGCTTCCAAATGATAGTTTCTTCTCATAAATGAAGTCCTTCTCTTTTGATGCTCTTGCCATTAGAGTTGACTATTCTCTATCTTACCTTAGTTAAGACACTGCAACTAGGTGAGTTCTTGATTTACTCCTTCACGTCCTGTCATTATTCTGGGTGAATTCAACATATATTTGTCCATTTATTCCACACTATAGCATGTTGCTTCATATATGTTGTCTGACCTGTTTGTCTACTGATCTTGATCTTTGTTCATCTTCAACTTCTTGGTCCTCCAGCCACACTTGGATGTGCTTCACTTCTAAAATCATTTCTGGTCAGAAGACCAAAATCAGTCTCATAGAGCTAAAATCAAGGTGTCACAGGCCTGGTTTCTTCTAGAAAAAAAAATCTATTTCCTTGCCTTTGCCAGCTTTTAGAGACCAAATTATTCTTTGGCCATGGTCTCTTCCTTAATCTTCAAAGGCAACAGTATATAATTGTCACATTCTGCCACTGACTCTACTTCTGTCTTCATACTGCCTTCTCTCTACCTTGCCTTTAAAATAATTTAATTTGGGGGATTCTAGTTCTGGGGAAATTGAAGTCAACAGATCACCCATGCTGTCTCTCCTACTGAGTACAACTATCAATCCTAGATCAATTTCACGAAGCAGTTATCTGAGGACTTACAAAGTAAATATTAACACTCCAGATGGAGAAGGAAACTGAAATTCAAATTTCCACTGAACTGGTGTGAACACCTGATATCACTCCACATTATCTCAAAAACAGCGTGAAACAGAGAAGTGTGCAATAGGTGTGGACAGAGAGAATTTCAAAATAAGCACTTACTTTTGGCCTGAGGAGTTGGAAAACAGTTCCAACTGGTAAATAAATTTTAAAAGGGTTTGGGGGAGGAAGGGAGAAATCATTTGTTTAGCACTATTTTATTGTTATTATTGTTGTTGCTGTTATTTTTCTTAATAATGGCAGCAGTGGAATTCCCTGGAGGTGCAGGGGACACAGGTTCGATCCCTGGTCTGGGAAGATCCTACGGGTGGAGCAACTAAGCCTGTGTGCCACAACTACTGAGTCTGCATGTCACAACTACTGAAGCCCTCATGCCTAGAGCCCGTGCTCCACAACAAGACAAGTTACAGCAATGAGAAATCCACACACCACAATGAAGAGTAGCCCCTGCTCACCGCAACTAGAGAAAGCCTGCACATAGCAATGAAGTCTCAACACAGCCAAAAATAAATAAATAAAAATTAATTAATTTAAAAAAATAATAATGGCAGCAGCAGCCAGTGGAACATCTTAAACTCAGAAGTAGGAGAAATGTTGTTTCTGTTGAGAGGAACTGTGATCTTCCAGAGCACAGATCAAAGTTTCCACTTAGTCTGCTTCCTCTGCCAATTTATCACTTGGACCTGGATTCAGATACAGTCTCAAGAAATACAGGACAAAACAAGGAAACTAAGCCCCTGGTTTCTGGCTGGAAAACTTGGAAGAAAATACCCAGGAAGCCAGAAAATTTCAGGAAGAGTACAGTGAAGAGGAAAATCAAAAAAAATGATCACAAAATGTTTTACATGAATACATGGATTAATCTCTGAGTTGTTCATGCAAAAATTTGGCTATAAATAGCCTACCATAGGCACTGAGATTTGAAGTACAGAGTAGATCTACACCTATGTGCACATGTGAGTTTGATTAAACTAACAATGCAAATGCTTAAAAAAACTGAAATGACATGGGAACCAAGCTCATAAAAGTTACATCAGAACTTGCATCTTGAGTGTAACATGGCCAAATGCATGCTAAAACAAAACAAAGCAAAGCCAAACAACAACATCCATCATAGGATTAAGACCCAGACTTTTGCATTGTAATTGTCAAAAAGTTTAGTAAGCAATTATATTGCTTGGCCTAAAAAGGATGATGAAAATCTCAACTCAAAAATGAAAAGACAAATGAGAGATACCAATCCAGCAATGACACAGATGTAGAAATTATCAGGAAAAAATATTTAAAGCAGCTTTTATAACCATACTCCAGCAAGTAAAGACAGACATTCTTTGAATAAACAGAAAGACAGGCTCAGCAAAGAAATAGATGACATAAAGAAGAACTAAACTGTAATTCTAAAACTGAAAAATAAAACAAAGAAAATAAAATTCCCAAGATGAGCTCAATAACATCGTGGGAATGACAGAGTAAAGAGTCAATAAACTTGAAGATACATCAATAAAAAGTATCCAATCTAACAACAGAGAAAAAAAATGAAAAAAGTAAACAGAGCCTCAGTGACTTGTTGGATAATACCAAAAGGTCTAACATTTATGTCACTGAAGTCCCAGAAGAGAGGGAAAAGAGTATGAAGAATAAAACACATTTAAAGAAATAATGACTAAGAATTTCCCAAATTTGATGACAGAAATAAACAGAGCCAAAATGCTCATCAACTCCAAGCAGAATAATCTCTAAGAAATCCATTCCTAGACACATTGGAATCAAATTCATGAAAAGTAAAGAGAAATAAAAGTACAGAAGGCAACTAGAGAAAAATAACATTTCATGTAGGGAAGCAATGATTCAAATAACTGTGGACTTTTCATCAGAAACCATGGATGCCATAAGAAATGGAATAAAATTTATAAACCATAGGGATAAAAGAATTATCAACTAGTTTTCTAGATCCAGGGGAAATATACTTTAGAACTGAAGGTAAAATAAAAATACTTTGAGATAAAAGAAAACTAAGAAAATTAATTATCTAGCAGATACACTCTAAAATATATGCTAAAGCCTTTTTATATAGAAGGTAAATGACCTAAAGGGGAATTTAGGACATTAAGAATAAAGGAAGCATAGTATAAATTAGAGCTGCTTGGATAAATATATTGGAGTATTCTTCACCTCTTAAGTTCTTTAATATAATGACTGAAAGAAAATATGTAACATTACCTGAGGATTTTTCAATGTAAGTAGATGTAATACAAACAACAATTACTACATGGAAGGTGGGGTGTGGGGATAAAGAGGAAAAGATGGTGGCAAGTTCTCTACATTTTATTGAAGTGGTTAAATATCAATCTTAAGTAGACTCTAAACACTAAGTATACATATTGTAATCCTGAGCAATCACTAAAATATTATACAGAGGTGTAGGAAGAAATCAATAAATTCATTTAAAAACAGTATTAAAAATATTCAAATTATCTAAATATGCAAGAAAAGGAAAATAAAATAATTAACAAAAAGGGGAAATAAATAGAAAACACATATTAAAATGATAGTCCTGAATTTACACAAATCAATAAAAATATTAATATAAATTGATCTAGGCACATAAATTTAAAAAACTGAGATCATCAGAGTAGAATTTTAAAAAGACCCAAGTATCTGCTGTCTACATGTAACCACTTTCAATAAAATTATATAAGTATATTGAAAGTTAAAGGATGGAAATTAACACAACATGCAAACTCTCATCAAAAGAAAATTTGAATGAAACTATTAATATAAGGCAAATTAGACTTTAGAGCAGAGGAAATAACAGGGATAAAGAGGGGTGTTACATAAAATATAACAATCTACCAAGAAGTTATAACCATCCAAAATATGTATGCACCAAAGTAGAGAGCTTCAAACTGCATAAAGGAGAACTGATAGACCCGAAAGGAGAAATAGAATAATACACAATTATATTTTGAGACTTCATTACCCTTCTCTCAACAACTGTTAAAACTACTAGTGAAAAATATCCGCACGAATATAGAAGAACTATATCCAACAAATTGGTTCCAAATGACATTTATAGGACACTCTACACAACAACAGCATAATATATGTCCTTTCTAAGTGCCCACAGAACATTAACCAAAATAGACAATATCTTAAAGTCATAAAATAAACCTCAACAAAATTAAAATAGTTGAAATCATCAGTGTGTTCTCTGATTATAATGAAATTAAATTAGACATTGATAATATAAAGATAATTGGAAAATCTCCAACACTTGGAAGCTAAACAACACACTTCAAAATAATTTCTCTTTTGAAAAAGAAATATCAAGAGAAATTAGAAAATATTTCACATTGATTGAAAATGAAAGTACACATATAAAAATTTATATGGAGTCAAATAGTGTTTAGAGAAAAATTTACAGCATTAAATATTTATACTAGTAAAGAAGAAAAACTATTTTAGCTTCTACCTAAAGAAATAAACAAATTTAGAAAATCATGATAAACCTAAAGGATGTAGAAGGAAGGAAATAATAAAGAGCAGAAATCAATAAAACTGAAATAAAATGAACCAAAGACCACTTTTTAGAAGATCAATACAATTAATAAACATTTAGCGACACTAAAGGTTTTTTTAAAAGACATAAATCATTAATATCAAAAATTAATGAGGGATATCACGAGATTGCACAGACATTAAAATGATAGTAAAGGAAAATGTCATGTAACTCAATGCAAACAAATACAATTTAGATGAACTATACCAATTCTTTGAAAATCATAAGTTGCCAAAATTCACCCAAGAGAAATAGATAACATGAATAGTTCTATTTTATTAAAGAAATTGAATTTATTATTAAAAGACTTTGGAAAAAAGAAATCTCCAGACCTAGAAAGTTTCACTGATTAATTCTACCAAACTTTTAAAGAGTAAATAACAACAAGCCCACAAAATTTCTTCCAAGAAATATAGAAGGGAACACTTCCCAAATCATTTTATAAGGCTAGAATTACTCTGACACCAAGGCCAGACACAAACAGTACAAAAACAAACACAAGTTAAAAAAACCTATAGATCAAGTTCTCTCATGAACATAGGCACAAATATGTTTAATGAAATTCTAGTAAGTCAATACATAAAAGCACAGTACACCATGAACAAGTGACATTTATTCTAGGAATGCAAGGTAGTTCAAAATTTAGAAATTAAGCAATGTAATCTACTATGTTACATACTAAGGATGAAAAAACACATGGTCATATCAACTGATGCTCAAAGAAGTATTTGACAAAATTCAAACTACATATATGATAAACAACACTCAGCAAATGAGGAATTGAAGCAAACTCCCTTCACATGGTAGAGATCATCTATAGGAAAACTACAGTTCATAATATTTCAAATCATAAAAAATATAATAATAATTACTTCTTCCAAAGATCAGGAATAATGTCAAAATGCCTAATGTTACCACTCCTATGCATCATACTGAATTTCCTAGTCAGTGCAATAAGTCAATAAAAATGAATCTCTAAGACATACAGTGTGCAAAGGAAAAATAAAACTCTCCATTTTTAAATTATGCCATTGTCCAGATAGAAAATTTCATAAGATCTACTAAAAAGGAAACTGGAAGCCCAAATTAGAAAATTATACCATTTACAAAAGCTTCAAACGAATGAAATACTTAGGTATAAATCTAAAATAACAGGTGCAGGTTTTGTATTCTGAAAATTATAAACATTGATTAAAGATATTGAAGAAGCTCTAAATAAATGGAGATACATATTATGTTTATTATTTGGAAGATTTCATATAGTTAACAAATTAATATTCTCCAAATTGATCCAAAGATCTAACAAAATTCTGCATAAAATCCCAGAATTTTTTCTATATATACAGACAAACTGATTCTAAATTGTATACATGAAAGCAAAAGACTTGCAACAGCCAAAACAATTTTGACAAAAAGGAACAAAAATAGAGGACTCATACTATTTAATTTTAAAAATTAATATACAATGACAGAAATCAAGGTAGTGTGATTTTGGTAAAGGTACAGTCACATTAATCAATGGAACAGAACAGAGTCAAAGAATAGGCCACCTCTGCAAATATGGCAAACTGATTTTTGACAAAGATAAAAGTGATTCAATTGACAAAGGATTGTCTTCTGAAAAATAGTATCAGATTAATTATACCTCCATATGTTAGTAAATAAACAGACAAACTAGACTACCTTAATTTAAACCTCACCTCTTACATGGGTCATGGATTTAAACATAAGACTGTAACCCAGCAGGACCGTGTGGGGCTCCTGGGCACAAAAGCCTTTCTGTGTCCTGTTTCTTATTTGTAGGAAATAGGCTTTATTCAGCCTCCATGACCTTCCCTTAGTTCCAAAGAGCATGTTCAAACTGTTGCTAATTAGGGAAAGAAGGGGATGCAGAGATAAGGCAGGAGCAGTCAAGAAACAATAGTGCAGCTGTGAGTCAGAGTCCTGGTTCCTCTTCAAGGGATACACATAACAATATCTTTGAGCTCTTCTTAAGAAGTAAAACCCCCAACAAATGGAAGATGTTAACTAACTGATGAAACATTCTTCATTCCAGAGAAAAAGTCACAGTTCAATAACCTCAAGAACCATGAGACCGGGCTTCCCTGGTGGCGCGGTGGTTGAGAATCCGCCTGCTGATGCAGGGGACACGGGTTCGTGCCCTGGTCCGGGAAGATCCCACATGCCGCGGAGCCGCTGGGCCCGTGAGCCATGGCCGCTGAGCCTGAGCGTCCGGAGCCTGTGCTCCACAACGGGAGAGGCCACAACAGTGAGGCCCGCATACCACAAAAAAAAAAAAAAAAAAAAAAAAAAAAAAAAAAAGAACCATGAGACCACCTGACACCAGAGGATATTTGGATTGAAGGAATGCAGGCCCTGCAGCCACCCTGATCCTTATCAGGAACCCCACTCCTTGACTATAAGACTCCTCACAAACCCCTTGGATTGGGACACACAGTTTTGAGGGCATTACCCTGCTTTTGCCCCATTTGCCTGGCAAAGAGATAGGGCTATTATTTTCTACTTCATTTAAAACTCTCTCTCCGAGATTCAATTCAGTACCAGTGTACAGAAGCTGAATTTCAGCTACAAGACATGAAACTAAAACTTTTAGAAGAAAATTTTCTAGGAGAAAAATTTTGTGACCTTGGGTTAGATTCTTCAATAAGATATCAAAAACACAGTCTATAACATTTAAAAATTATTACCTTTATCAAAAATTTTTAAATCTCCTTTGTAAAAGACATTGTAAGAAGAATGAAAATACAAATTATAGACAGGGAGAAAATATTTATGAATACATATTTGACAAACAATGTATCCAGAATAAATTTAAAAGTATTCACATATACCTAAACTTTGTATAGTAATATACTGGATAGAAATACATAAAATTATTAACAACAATTACAAAATGATCAAATCTCAATATCAATGAAACAAACAACCCTGTTAAAAATAGACAAAATATTTAAACAGACACTTGGGAAGAGGATATAGCGAAGACAAACAAGCATGTGAAAAGATGTATAATATCTTTGGTATTAGGGAAATGCTAATTATAACCATGGTAGGATACTGTTTCACATCTACTAGGACAGTTATAAACAGAATAAACAAAACAAAACAAAACAAAAAAACTGGCAGTGGTGCTAGTGCTGGTTAGAATGAGAAATCTAGAACTCTCATATATTTCTGATGAGATTTAATTATTACAATCATTCTGGAAAACTGTTTGGCAGTTAGTCATAAAGTGAAACATACAGTTATTATATGCCACTGTGATTTCCATCCTAGGTATTTACTCTAGGTAAAAACTTATGTTCGTGCAGAAACCTGCACATAAATGCGTGTAGCAAACCTATTCATAATTAACACAGACTGGAAACACACCAAATGTTCTTTGACAAATAAATGGAAAAAGAAACTGATAAATCTGTACAATGGAACACTGCTAATACTAATACTAGAACTAATAAAAAGAAACAAACTACAGCAGTATCCATGTGTCTCAAAGGAGCTATGCTGAGTAAAAAAGCCAGTCTCCTAAGGTTACACACTTCATGATTCCATTTATAGGACACTCTGAAAAGGCAACACTAGAGTGAGGAGAGGAAGAGCATGATAGCCATGATTTATGCACAGCACATGGGAGGTTTCTAAAGATGCTGAAATTGTTCAGTATCCTGACTGTGCTGGTGGATACCTGAATCTCTGTGTGTGTGAAAACCCAGAGCTGTACACCATAAAAAAGCCAATTTTACTGCATATTAATTCAATAAGTAAAATTTTTGAACATCTCTAAGTCCACAGAACAGAAAAAATCATTTCATTTGCTCCCAGCATTTCACTCATACTCCAGGCACATCTGAAAATTTTTCAATATCATTTTGTTCATATCCTATATTGTGGGGGGGGGGGGAACAGTGTAGGCAACAGTTGTGTTGGGATCAAGGCTCAAGGGGTAGGTCAATGCTGTGTATCATGATTTCCAGGGCATTGTGAATAGAGCTACTATGTGGCACATCTCCAGGGATGCCTTTCACATTAAAACCACAGGAAGATGCCCCTTGGAGGGATCTTGACTATGAAGGCCTTGCCGTCACAAAACAATATTCCCTACCTCCATTCTTTATACACAAATTGTTTGTGATAATTCAAGTTTCATTATTAGGGGAACTTTATTTTTGTATCTTAAGACTCTAATGTTTATTTGAAATGCCAGTTTGGGGATAGGTCACACTCTAAACTACTATATTGGTATGCATATCAAGTAGTGGCTGTTCTTTTATTTATTTTATTTTATTTATTTATGTTTTTAACAACTTTATTGGAGTATAACTGTTTTACAGTGGTGTGTTAGTTTCTGCTTTACAACAAAGTGAATCAGTTATGTCCCTTTTAAAAGGTCTTTTTTTTTCCATTTTATTTTTTAATGTGAGAGAGAAGATACTATATATATGGAGAGAGTCAAGCAAGTTGTTTTGACTATGATTATGGTGTCTTACAAAAATTAGAGGCTTATAGTAGTTTAGAAATCCATACTACCCTTCATTTTCTTATCTGTAAAATGCTGATAATAAGAGTTCTACCTTTTAGGGATGTTAAGAGTTAAATTAGTAGGAAAAAGAGCCTTGTATTCTGTAAGCTTTCAACAAATAGAAGCTACTTTCGTGGAAAGGAAGAGGCAGAGAAACAGTGAAGGAATTGATAATTTTGATTATTTAATTTTACCTAGGGCTGGAGCAGTCAGTCTAAACTAACCCAGATGTAAGGAGAGATCCACAGTCCATGGCCTCAGGTAATGATTGTCAGACCTACTCCCTGGTCTATTTAGTAGGCTGGTGGCTATTTGCAAAGCTAGCTAAGTATTATTGGATCCTAAAAAAAAAAAAAAAAAAAAATTAAAACAAAAACTGTCTCTTCTTGTCTTTTAATCCTTCAAGTTGTGAAATCCTATACAGTCTAACCCTGAAAGGGATTCCCATGGTGTGGTACACACTAGAGAAATTAACTGATTACTGCTGTTCAGAAAATGTAGTCTTTGGCACAATAATATACACTTCCCCCCAGCAAGACACAGTCTTGTTTATCATTATTGGTTTGGACTCTTCTGAGAGTCTTTGAAACATAATATAAGGCTCATATCCAAGGCAATTTGAATTAATTTCTTCCATAAGATTACATGAAACACTGGCAAATGCTTTCCAAAAATCAGAATCCCTTACATTTTCCTCTATTTCCTCACTTCTCTCCCATTTACATCACCTAGAATTAAGTATCCATATTGACCTGAAAATGGCTCCTTTGTTTTATACAGTTATGGATGATTTACCTACTGAAACATTATTGAGTAGAATAATAGAGTCAGCATTTTAAAGCTGGAAGTGATGAAGCAAATTATGGTTTTATTCATGGATTGGAAATAACAATCACTTCTTAAGTTTATTTTCTAGTAAAGATCACAGGTAGTTTCTTCCACCTTTTAACCAAGACCTTATTTAACCCACTTTACCTCTTTTTTCTCCTGAATACAAGCTTTTAGCAATAATAGCTACATCTCTAGTCACTTCAGTGTTTCCTCATGCAATTATACATGTGCTCTTGGCCACCGCCTAACCTTTGAGGAAAGTTAAACGTCTTTTATCCACCAGATTTAGAGTAGCTTGTCACCTCTGGTCTTCTGTCAACATCACCCAGTTGGCCCATTTTTTCATGTATAGACCTCTCCACTCTTCAGAGAGTTAAGATCTTTAAGGCAGGAAGCATGGTGATGTAAAATGACACTTTTATTGGAAGAATATTTATTTTGTGATTGATTCCTTATTCCCCCCCTCTGTAAGAATGTAAACTTAGCCAAGCTACATAATCTCTTACAGCCTTTACTTACCCACTTATAAAATGAGAAGAAACTCCAGATTGTTAAGGCACCTGATGACAGTAGATGCATAGTCATGTTTGTTTCTTCCTGCTATTTTAATATTCCCTCAAGCAAGAATTTTTCCACCATTGCTATTGGCAGGCTCACTATTGAGCACTTTGTGTTTAAATGCTCTTAGACTAGGTATGCCTTTTGACTTTTTTCTCTGTTCCTAGCACTAACCACTGTATATATGCAGCCACCAAATAGTTATGTTACCTGCCTACTCCTAGGTGGCATTTACATTTGGTAGAATCTTTAGATCAAGTGTTTTATAACTAAATAGAAATTTCAATATATAAATGAATAATTGGTAAAGATGAACCCCACTTTCTCCAATGATACATGTTTCTGCCTGTGTGTAGGGCCACATTCTTTAAGCACTGAAGTAATAGCTATTCTAGAACAGTCACTGATTTCATTTGTCACTTTATTGTCAGAATCACAGGAGTGAATTAAAGCCAGAGCTGTCATTGTCATTGTTTGAGAACATTCCTTTTCCAAGCCCAATTTATAGTTTGCTGTTTCACTGGACAGAAAAGCATTTCTTAAAAGAAAATGTGGTCTTTGCCTTTCCGCATGACCTTCTCCTTTTCTGAAACATCAAAACACCTTTTCCACAAATAGAGCTTTCCCAAAGTCAAAATTCTAGGACCAGACCATGTATACTAGCCATGTTATAAAATCATCTTTTATGCATGACACTTATGCTCAGAGGAGAAAATGGATCAGAGATCAAGGAGTCTGCTGTATGTTGACAAAGCTGCCAGAAATGGAGAGTTCCTCTCAACTTTCAGGAATTCCTGATAATAAGGACATATGCTTAGCAAGGCAACTGTTTATTCATAAGGACTTCATATGAATTAGAAAAAGATATCCCTTCTTTGTATACACTGCATGGTTTGACAGAGATGGTCTGGCTAGATTTTAGTTCACACTCATCCTCTTGACCAGTGAGTGACCAGTTTACAGTTAACAAACCTACCGAAATATACATGGTGACCCAAGTGGTGAAATTACATATATTTCAATTTTCAATATTTTCCCTTTTTCCCAAAGAGCTGTTTCTGTGTTTGGGGAAGAAAGTATAAAGAACTGTGTAAGGGAGTAAAATTTGCCACCGCAAAATGTGTCTCTTTGGCATGAGGATTATTTTAAACTAACTATTTTAAGAAACAGAAGACTCAGGAAGTTTTTATTTTTACCTCCCCCTTAAGTGTCTAAAATAATTTAGTTAGAGGACCTGATCCAGAAAGGGAGCTATCACCATAGATAACTACAGTATGATATGAACTAGGTGTGTAGACAGGGAGGAACTTAGCAAAGACTGGTAAAATTCCTCTCCATGTCCCATTGTTTCTGTATGGTCCAGCAACATTTGTTCACCAAGCATTTGCTCTTTTTGTCTTCTGTGAATTGCCTTCCTTCTCTTTGAAGTCCTACATGTTTACCTCTTCTACTTAGCTCAGAATAACACAAAAGCCTCAATTTCCTGACTGTCCTTTGTGGCTCATACTTTTATGGAGCTCCTGTATATACATAATTAAATTTGTTTTTTCTCCTGTTAACCTGTCTTGTTCAATTTAATTATTAGGCCATTCAGAAGAACCTAGAAGGGTAGAGGAATATATTTTCTCACCAACAACTGCTAAAATAAAGGAAAATTCATTTCCATGCCAATACCACCAATGTTAAGGCTTGACAAAGGATCTCCCTGTGTGAAGGAGTTGTAAGGAGAAGGAGATACAGTGAACAAGACAGCGGGAAGGGGCCTGAGCAAGAGTGTGATTGGGCTCCACTGAGAAGGTTTTTGAGCTTCCTGGGAAGACCCCTCAGAAGACAAAGACAGGGACTTTCCTGATGGCACAGTGGTTAAGAATCCACTTGCCAATTCAGGGGATAGGTGTTGGAGCCCTGGTCCAGGAAGATCCCACATGCCACGGAGCAACTAAGCACTAAGCCCATGTGCCACAACTACTGATCCTGCACTCTAAAGCCCATGAGCCACAACTACTGAAGCCTGCATGGCTAGAGCCTGTGCTCTGCAACAAGAGAAGCCATCGCAATGAAAAGCCCCTGAACTGCAACAAAGAGTAGCCCCCACTCTCTGCAACTAGCAAAAGTCCACATGCACTGACAAATACCCAATGCAGTAAAAAATAAATAAATAAATAAATAATTTATTTAGTTATTTATTTTAAAAAGGAGAAGACAAAGACATAGCAATGAAAGAATGACTGTAACTGGAGCAGAAAAGCCATTTATAGCCTTTCAAACACCCTGCACACTTACTGGTTCAGTAACAGAGGAGATTCCTGCACCCCTCAATGATATCTGGAAACCACAACTAGTGGCCACACAGGCGAGAATAAGGAACATCTCATTAGTGACCTCTGTAGGTTAGTATCTAAGGACGAACACCAGACCTCAACCAAAAAATGTTCTTCAGTACTAAGGCCCACTGAAACCTGGTTCACCCCTAGGAAGTAATGTTCATGGAAGGTAGATCTGAAAAGATTGTAGCTAATGTTTCTACCAGTCCATTAAGATGGTACCTAAAATATAATAAAATGTGAGTTATTTGAAAAAGTGATATTCAGGCACATCTTCTTCCTTGGATGACGATTGTTACAATATAGGCAATCTTGACTGGAAGATGATTACCAATGTCAATTAAGGGAGGACAGTGCCTGCCATACTTCTCACTCAATCATAGCAGGACCCTTCTCAAATGGTAGGCTCCTAGTACCCATACAGGACGAACTCTAAAAGATGTAGTACTTCCCTGCCTTCTGACCTTCTTCAGAGTGATATGGGTTCGGTACTACTTCTTAAAATCATATTATTAGTGAGTCTTCCCTTCTTAAAAAAAGGGAAAACTCATTAAATATAGGCATTTGGTACTCAGCCAGCCTGTGAAAGAGATATATTTGTGATAGAGCAGCAGTCCCCAACATTTTTGGCACCAGGGACCAGTTTCGTGGAAGATAATTTTTTCATGGACCAGGGCAGGGGGATGGTTTCAAGATGATTCAAGCACATTACATTTACTGTGCACTTTATTTCTATTATTATTACATTGTAATATATAATGAAATAATTATACAACTCACCATAACGCAGAATTGGTGGAAACCCTGAGCTTGTTTTCACTTGCCACTCACTGATAAGGTTTTGACATGAGTCTGCAGGCAATTGATTTATTATGGTCTCTGTGCAGTCAAACCTCTCTGCTAAAGATAACCTGTATTTGCAGCCGCTCCCCAGCATTAGCATCACTACCTCAGCTCCACCTCAGATCATCAGGAATTAGGTTCTCATAAGGAGCATGCAACCTAGATCCCTCGCATGTGCAGTTCACAGTAGGGTTCACGCTCCTCTGAGAATCTAATGCTGCCACTGATCTGAGAGGAGGTGGAGCTCAGGCGGTAATGTGAGTGATGAGGAGTGGCTATAAATACAGATGAAGCTTCACTTGCTTGCCTGCCACTCACCTCCTGCTGTGTGGCCCAGTTCCTAACATGCCACAGACTGGTACTGGTCAGTGGCCTGGGGGTTGGGCCCCACGATAGAGGATATTTCAGGTGTCACTGACATGCCATGCCTTTCTTTCCTTTACTTCTCTCTCTCTCTCTTTTTTTAATTGTGGTAAGAAAATTTAACTTGATATCTATCCTCAACAGAAATTTTAAGTGTCCAATACAATATGGTTAATTATAGTCACAGTGCTGTACAGTGCTCTCTAGAGCTTATTTGTCTTGCATAATTGAAATTTTATGCCAGGTAACTACCAACTCCCCATTTTTCTGCCCTCATGATGTGGTTACTCAGGCCACCTCCTCCTGGTCTGGCTTCAGCTCAAAAGACAAAACTTACTTCAATTGTTCTAGGTCCTGTCCTCTGCCACCATGCCCTGCCACAGGAACATTTTTGAGACAGAAAAGGTCTAAAATGACTTGACATGACTGTTTGCCACAATGTTGACATCGAAGGACTTGGAATTCTGGGAGAGCAAACCACAACACAACGCATGTTCATATACAAACTTCTCTTGCAGGGAGAGAAAAGCTTTTGTCACCTCCCAAAAAGACAGTCATCTCAGGAAACCCCACCAACCAAGTCATGAAAGGCAGAAGGAGTTCATTGAGTGGTGCATTCTCTGCTCAAAGCTGAAGATGGCCTCTGGGTGACAATCAGAAATAATGGGCTAAACACTTAGCTGGAAAATCTTTACCTTTCTCATTGATCACTCCTTTCTACTTCTTTACATACTCTGGTAGGATGAGAAAAAAGAAAAAAAGATAGGGAAAAAAAAGGTAGAATTTCACCACCTCAGTCTGTATGTGACCAAGCTAATTTGAGGAATTGCATTCACTCACAGTATGAAAACATTTTGTCTGATCCAAAGTAATTTAATTCCATCCAAATTTGAGTGAGGGCCCTTGGGTGATGAGGTTTCAGCCTCTGTCAAAGAGGGAAGTGACAGCTGGGAGAAGTGACCAGGTACACAGCTGAATAACCACATTTTCATAAGAATGGATGTGGTCTCCTGATTTACAGAGCACCAGAACTTTTCCTTGAAGATCCCAGAAATAAATATATATGCAACAAAAACTGTACAAACAGAGAAAAGAAGAACCCCTCCTCCCCACAGCCCTGCCTGGGCTTGGGGAGAGCCCATTGGCTTGAGGGTGATGTGATAAGACAGTCTGCAAGCTGAGCTCTCCTTGCCCCACACCCAGAGGCAGGCAAGGCCAAGTTGCTGAGTTCAATAGGAACATTTCACTAAGTCTCTGAAACCTATCTTTGTTCACAGTGTCACACCATGGAAAATTGGAAAAGCAGAACAAATTCAGAATTTGCTACCAAAATGTCGACTGCCCCTGAAAAGCAAATGCATAGGTTAGGGTGTCTTGTTTCAAAGAAATAGAAAAACTCACAGAAAAACTTAGACCCCTTAGAAGATAGCTAGGAGGTCTCAATATTTGCAGGCAGACTGAATGTCTTTTGATTATTTTAGCACTCTCCTATCTCTCTCTTTCTCCTTCTATCTCCATCTGTCTCTTACTCACTCTCAGTCTCTCTGTTCTGTTTAAAGTCACATCTTATGATTTGATGAAAAAGTGACGTTTATGTTCTTCAGAAGCACTGTGTGTGGCACTTTCATTTTGAGAAGAATGAGGGGTTGGTGGGAAACAAATAATTTATTGTCATGGAAGTATATGTGTTTGAATAAGCTATTCTAGACTCATAATGCAAAGGCTAATAAATATTTTTTCACACTTGATCCAAAGTCTATTGCTATCTCCAATATACTATGTGGCAAAAAATGTATTTCCCTTAGGATCTAAAAGTTGCAAAAACAGCAAATGCCTGTGTTAGAAGAAATGTGTGAAAAAGATAAAGTCCTTTGTGATCGGGCTTCCCTGGTGGCGCAGTGGTTGAGAATCCGCCTGCCGATGCAGGGGACACGGGTTCGTGCCCCGGTCCGGGAAGATCCCACATGCTGCGAAGCGGCTGGGCCCGTGAGCCATGGCCGCTGAGCCTGCGCGTCCAGAGCCTGTGCTCCACAACGGGAGAGGCCACAACAGTGAGAGGCCCGCGTACCACAAAACAAAACAAAACAAAAAATGTCCTTTGTGATCAAATCCTCGTGTTATGCTCCACAATAAACAGATTCTGTTTGTTAAAGCACTGATTCCTGGCAAATCCCATCCTCCTGTCTCTCTGGAAGATGAGTCAAATATGGACTCCACCAACTGGAAAATAGTTGGTAAAAAAGTTACATATACTTGGAAGTCTAGAGTGTTTTTCATTTGCAAAAAATTCTAACTTGACTCCATAGGAGTCATGTGAATTTGGAAAAAATCTTTAAAAATTGTAGAAGGTGGGAGGTAGAACTATTATAGGATATAACACTTTCCTGAATAGAGAAACAAGGAAATAATATCTTGCAGAGGGGCATAGTTATCCTTCTGAGGAAGACATCTATCTTTTGGTTTAGATGATAAATAATTTCCCTCTAGTTATTTATTTATTCCCTAGTTTCTTGACAATCTTGATGAAGACAGTCTTTTTCTTAAGGTTTTTTAGTTATAAACTATGGACTTCAGAGGCTAAATAAGTACATATTAATTTTTTTTCACTATCATCCTTGTTTTTCTTAAAATTATATTTCCTATAAAATAAACCATCTTTTATTCCAAATATTGTGCATTTATAATAGCACATTAAATTTAAAAGAAAAACCATGTCATACCTTTTGGTAGTGAATTATTGAGGACTGAGGACTTGAAGTTCTTAAAATATGTAAGGGAAGGAGCTCACACAGCCCCAGTGTCTGGCTTTCAGACTGTCTAATTCCAGGCAGCAATAGTCACTGTGCTCACAGAGGGAATGGGTCTCCCTGGAGTTATGCTCTGTGATGACCCTTAGCATCCTTAAATATGGGTCAGCAAATTATTGCAGGCACCATGACCAAGGCTTCAAAACTGCTTGAATAGCACAGGGTTGCTAAGGATGGAGAACCACCCCACTACATGCTACCTCTTCTTGTTCACTGGTTTTGCTTTAGGGTCAGTGCCCTGAACTATTCAGAAGTGTTTTTTAAAAAGCCTTTAACTCTAGGCTGTGCCTCTGGATCTCCTGGGCCTCTTAGATAGACACTCTCAGAAAGAAGAAAACCCTACTCAGCACAAGAGACAGTTCAATGGCTCAGGGTTAACTTCCCTGAGGCACGTTTGGTTTTCCAGGGACAGTGCAGGCCCAGTCCCCATCTCTCTTGGGGTATGGATGTGCGAACATTCAGCATGGGGCTCTCTCTGCATGTAGAGAAAGAGGTCACCACTTAGAGAAGCTTCAAATTACTTAAAGTCATTAACTTCTGGTCTTGTCAGACTTAAGAGCCTTATTTGAATGCTGCATTCTCATTGTTACTAAGATACTGTGGCTTCAAGTAACACTGAGGCATGGAAGTCACTGACTCCAATCAAGTTAGCTAAGCTCCTTCAGAACTAGTCACCTGGACGTAACATGAGGATAGGCCCTTTCAGTGTCTTACATCTCACGGCTAAGGCAAGATAAATAATCTTTAGTCCTTTATCCCACAGCATTCAAGATATCAAAGGCCATGAAAGGCCAGAAAGTCTTTCATGGCACAGAAACAGGTTTATGTGCAACTTTCTTAGCACTGTGTGTGAAAAACAATCAAACATCATACGGCCCACTAATTGGGATTTTTAATAAAAGGAATAATTTAATGTGATAGAATCATGGGATAGCAGTTATTGTTTTTCCTTATTTTTAATAATCTTTTATAATTATTTTTAAGATGCAAAAAAGTAACAATATGAATGAAAAAAGGAGTAACCACCATTACTTAGATATTAAGCAACTTTGAAAAGACAACTTTACTCTAAATGAATGCAATCACGGTCTTACTTTTCGTAATATATGTACATGATTTTTAGATGTGACTTGGAAGTTGTGGGTCCAAGAGAATAGTTGCTTCTGAAGAGACTTTTAGAGATATTGTAGTGATTATTTCACTAACTATATTCTTTGCAGGACATTGAGCATTTTCATTGTCAATATAACCCAGAGAAGCAATGAGTAATGATCTATACTTGTTTATACGGTTATAAGAAATTCAGTGAATTAAATTCTTTGTCACCGAGAATCACATTTTTCAATTTCAAAATCTGGTGTTGAAAATCTTACTATGATGTGTGAGTTTACTTCCATGTTTTAATGTGGAAAGTCTTGTAAACATCATTGATTTTCTTTCCTTCTCTTGTTTTGCCTTTTCTTTTTCCCTCCCACCTTTTCTTTCTTTCCATTTTTACTACTTTCTTTTTTAAAACTTATTTGGGCAATATAAGACTTTATAGTACCTCTATGCACAACTCTGAGTCTGATTTTACAAGAAGCTCAGAAAAATATGAAAAAGGTGGCTCAGTAGGGCCTTAACCCAAGACAGAGAAACTAGAGATGATTTTTATTCTTAAGTCTAAGTTCAGTAATCATCACACCTCACTTTGCCTACTTATCCCTTTTTATTTTTTCTTTTCTTTTTCAACAAACTTCAAATCCAAAATAAAAATAAATGTAGTCGATTGTAGGTTTTAATTGAATGTTACAAATGGTTGAGGTTTTATTACAAAACACACTTTTATAAAACATAGCTCCTCTTTTTTATATACATCAATTTAGGCATAGAATGAATCAAGATGTAAGCCAAAGTCACCAGTCCTAGCCTGTCTGCATTTGATAGTCTGGGATGTGGCACCTGGGGACAGGGAAAGAGAAGGGTTTTCTGCCTCAGACTATCATGGCCCCACCTGAAATAACATAGCATTTGTGGGGTGATTTGAGGAATGCTTGGAGGACTTCCTAACTTTCAAAGCCCCTCTTCTGACAAGATTTCATGATTAGAAACAATCCTTTATCCTAGAATTTGTGCCTTTTTAATTAAAAATGTTCCCAGAAAGGAACACAGGTTAAGCCATAAGTAATTCACATTCAAATATTAAGACTGTACTAACATTCTTTAGTTAGTACTGCAGGTACTAACTGCTGGTCTTTAAAATTTAGAAAGGAAATATGGAGACGAATGTTTTCAAAGTCTGAACAAGATTGGGTAAGAGGGTAGATTAGTGGTAAGGAGAAATATGTGTATTTCATATATGCATTTATGAAAATTCATAGCATGGGCAGCCCTGAGACTAATCAGAAAAATGAGTGAAATTTGTGTCCAACACCTTTCTCCATCTTTGAGCACATTTCTCCTACCAGGAAATTCCAGACAAAGAGGACCCAAGGGCAATCACACAGCCCTTTGATGTTCAACCCTCTCTTCCCTTCTAGCCTGGTCTCCTCCACCATCACATGTCTGCCATTCCCATACACTTACATATTTAGCTGGATCATGAGCTAAGTGGATCTAATAACAAAATTCCTGCTAAGTAGAAAACAAAACAAAATAAAAACTCCTCTCAAGTGTATTTCCACTTGCCTTAACACATGAAATCATCTCTCCAGTGAAAGAATGGAGCTGTGCTATTTTCAAGCATATGGAACACCCTTGACATTCCTCAAAGCACACCCAGTACCTCAGGGGGCATTTCTTTCGACTGCCCTCAAAGTCCATTGGAGTTTATATACCCTAAACCATAAAATAGAGCAACAGTTTAGCCAATGGAGGCAGGTTGGAATGCCAACATATTCATCAGTGATTTATTCGGCTCAAACTTTGCATGTTAAAAGTTTGATCTAGTTTTATTCAAACAGTCTTCCAGTTTTTAAAGTTTGTAAATGTTCAATTTTAAAAGCCCTCTGTGATTCAGTATCCTGTTGCTTTTTTTTTTTTCCTTTTCATTAACAGTGGCCTTGAGCATATCAACCAACTCCTCAGTCAGCAAATTCTGTAGGGGGCTTTAGAAATCTATTTTCCCCACTGCAGTTTCCTTTAAAGTTAAAAATGCCTCTGCTTATTACCATTACAGACCCTTCTCATATTCTCTCAGCTAGGTACAAAGGCAGTATACACTTCCATGGAAGGTTCTGCTTTCTATGAATGTAAGAGCAATGGTTCATAAGCTGGTACTCTACAGCAACCAGATCCAGATGCTGGTCCATTGCAAGAAGTCAATCTCTTAGAAATGATTCCTGCCATTCCCATGTGCCTCTATTGCTGTCCTGCTTCTCACATTTTCTCTCTTGAACCCAACACTCCAACTAAAGAGATGATCTAATAGGATGTCATACTTCTCATCCAATATGGAAAGGCCACTTCAATACTCACTGACCTTTCTATGGTGGCCAATATATGTGTCTTTGGCTGGAGCCTTGGTCCCTGGTTGCAGTCAAGGAACTTGGGTCATTTAATGAAAGACATAGGAATTAGGTAGGAGGCAACATCTCTAGACTTATTCCTTAAAATAGGCTTGCAGGAATGCAAATATGATTCTCACCAGCACATTCTTTTTCCTAAATTATTATAGTATTTATTTAAGTTTTTAGGCTACTTGGCTTACTCCCTTACTAGTCAGTAATCTCTTTGGGTAATATTCCAATACTCCAGGGCCTCGTACAGTACCTTTCAGATAGAACAGGCCTGATAAACACTGAGGGAACTCAACTTAATAAATTGAGAGAGCCACTCATTTGGGTTTCTCATACAAAATGGTCTTGGCTCTTCTGTTTTAAAATATTTAGGAGTTCAGTTAAAAACACCCCTGTGAATCTTTTATGACGTCATTTATCTTTCTATTTCTTTTCAGATTTAAATTGTACTGCCAGATTTATTTCCTGTGGTATTAGGTTGTGGTGTCTACCCATTTCTATTCCAGCTCTCCTAATGCAATTCAGTCTTTTTACTGAAAGACTCAGACTCAAATATTAAATCAACATTAGCCATTAAGACTCTACATTTATCTATGGGATGATGATTGAATTCATCTTTTGGAAAGGAATCTATATAAATACATCTTCTCTAATAATTTCCAAAGAGGATCCACCCACTTCATGTTTCTTGAAAATGTGGACTCCAGGACTCTGTGTGTTGCTTTCCTTTGGGCCACCATAACGTCTACTGTCATTTCATTACCTCCACCTTGTGATTTTCTGCTGTTCTCTGCCAGATAAGTTTTTCAGAGCATTGCTGCACGGTTTGCCATTTTTACTAAAAGCAGAATCTAATCAACGATGTTCCATTTATAAAGGTAAAAAAAGAAAAAGATAATCAGACTTTGAATTAAATCACATCTGGATAGGCCTGTAGTTGAAGACACTAATAATATACTGCATATCTATTTGTGTGGACTGTGCCAGAAGTGAATTTCACATCATTAACGACGTTCTCTATTGATCACTCATGATCTGGCAGCTGTAGCCAGCAAGGTGCAGAATCAAGTCTTCTCACTGCTGAATATGTATCATCATGGTCCATGCCAGTCCCTTCTCTGCCTACGGGGTCTTCCAGCTTCACAGCTACTTGGAGAGCAGGACAGGGGTTTGCATTAAGGCCCTTCAAGTCATTTCTCTCCCAGACAGGGATCCTGCATTTTAAAAACCACTTCACAAAGAGCTTGGAATGCCTTCCCTGAGTCAGTTCTCCTGGCTCACTCCAGAGAACAGAGAGAAAAATGTCAACTCTGAAAACAGCCACAGCCAATCCTTAGGAGGTAATGGGCTGTATGAGGCATGTGTGGTTGCCACCAACGCTCTCTGCTAATGTTGAGGGAAAATCTGGGATTCTCAGCTCGCGGCCAAGTAGGGTCAGAAAGAGTGGGGAGATTAATATGGCCCAGCTTGGTGAGCCCTTTCATTTTTTAAAGTACCCTGAAAATTCTGCATACCATTGTTAAAAATAAAATGTATTATAGTAGCACTTCATTTATTACTGATTTTGATCCTTGCAACAAATAATCAACAAGAGGCAGTGCTGTGTGTGTATTAAGAACCTGGGCACCAGAACCTCAATCCTTCCCTAAATTCCAGCTCAGTTGTTTATCAGCTTTGTGATCTGGGCCAAGTTATTTAACTTCCCATGCTAATTTTGTTTTATCTGTAAAATGGAAAAATAATAGTTCCTACCACATTGGGTTCCCATAAGAAATAGACACATAAAAACAGATAAAGCACTTAGGGACATGCCTGACACAGAGTAAGCCTTAACAGTAGACTTTATTAAAATTCAGGAGATCTAGCGTTACTCTTGTCTTAGCTAAGTGATGATTGAAATTGGGTTCTCATTTTCCCATGACCTTACAGATAAGTGGCAGAGAGGGAATAGGCATTGATGCCTGCAGATGAAAAGTTATCCCATATTCCTCTGAAGTGTTGGGTGGTAAGTACTCCCAGCAGCTGATGCAAAGCCTTTAACAGATCCTTTTGGGGTGTTGTGAGGAGTTGAGACTTATTAGCAAACATGCATTTGCATCTTTTATGGATTATCTAATCTGAAACCCTTTCTTTAGAATCAAAATTATTATCAAAGGTGTATTGAGTACCTGCTACGTGCAAAACTTTGATAAAGACTCTGAAATGAGAAACTGAAGTATTACAACATGGTTCCCATCCACCTATCAACAGTTCTGTGTTTGCCAAATGGCATTGACAACACATGCTAGAGAGTGTGAAGGTCCACCAGAGATGGAGAGGGCCTTCATGCAACCCATGTGTTTTCTTAGATGAAGTGGAATCAGAAATACTGCACTTAAACTCTTAGAGGACTGGACGCTGTGAGACCAGAACAGTGCTGAAGACTGCTGCCCTCGATCATCATGGAAATGAGAGTTGGTGATCACAGAGCATTCATAGGACAACCTTTGGGCCAGAAAGTTTCCCAGAAAAATAAATCAAAGTAATTTACTCCTTTCTGTATATAATACATATCTGTCATACAGCCAAAAAAGGCAAATACTGCTGGAGTGTTATGGGATATGAAAGCAATGAAAGACTCAATTTTCTATACCTGGCAACTTGTTGTCTAACTAGAGAGCAATATAACATGAATTTCAAGACTCCAAGTATAATACAGAAAAATGCACCTAACAAATACCATCAATTAAAACAAAGAATAAAAAATATTTCTTAGCTATGTTAGCTGAGAAATAAGAGAAACACATGTATCCAAAATCAACAGAAATTCTCCCCCATCTCAGCCCTGCTTTTTCAGAGAGGAGGAAAACATGGGGATAAGGAACACTTTTTCAAGATGCAAGAGTTCCCTTAAGTAAAACACAGAAAAAAGCCAGACAAACTTAAGAATTCCCTCTGCTTCTCCATTTTCTCTTTTCTGTCTCATTTCTGTGGAGAAAACTCCCCTCCTTGTCCCTCAAAACTCCAGTTCTCCACCATTAGTTACCCCTCTAAGTGTTTTATCACTTTTCATCTTAGAGAAAAAGGAGTTGGGAAATAAAGGATTTCTTGTGCAGAGTTACCTTTTTGCAGCATATTCTCCAGATTTCCAACCCTGTACCACCTGCCTGAGAGGCTGAAGAAAGGAGAGGAGGGAGGGAAGGAAAAATAAAAGGGAGAAAAGTGGTTAAAAACTTAATTTAATATACCGCACTAAAGATGCTGAAAAATGCCTTTAGTTCAGAGCCTCCACCACTGAGCACTCTGAAGTAGCATTTAACTCTAATAGGGGTTCTTCTTCATCAGCTACAATAATTATTTTCCTTAATTTGCCTTTGACATTCTGTATAATTATCTTCATGTTTGTGGGGGTGGTGTTTTTGTGAGCAAAAACAAAAAGCAAGTATGTGATTTACCTCACCTCCTACATTTTGTTTGCAAGTCTTTTCCCAGGCCCCAAATGTGTCTTCACCCTCTCTCTGTCATCAGAATGAATTCCTTGACATCAAGACCATCCATCTCCACACTCCCATCCCCATCACTACCCGCAATCTAATAGGCAATTTGCCACCTCTACCCTTTTCTTTAAAACTAGATCAGCTTCCCTGTAACTTGCAAGAATATTCTGTCCCCTGCAAGAAACCCCAGAGAGGCTGATCTTGAAAATGTGCAAATGTATTATTTTAAAAATGATATTGAGATCGAACTGCGATGTGTGTTTATATCTTTTTGATCTCTATTTTTGTCCTTTATTAACTATCCTCGTACCCTGTTTCTCCAAGTGTTAGCTACAGATTTTCAGTCACACCACCGGCAAAGCCAACCCTCAGGGAAGCTCTCAGCAGTGTCCTTCCAGAACTAGCCCAGCAGATGAAAGGCAGATGGAAAATTCCAGGGGTTCCAATCTGAACATTTAAATGATCATTTAGCTTAATACAAATCTGTGAGATATGAATTTTTAGTTTCCTATGCAGAGCAATACACTTGAGACAATGCAAAGGACCCTGGTGAGTATGTTACACAGAAAATGCTCTGGAAGAACTATAGTCAGCAGAGGATGAATTTGGGGATACTCTGAGAGGGACTCAAGACAGCAACAATGCTATTTGTAATAATCCCTTCCCCTGTCTGACACTCTGTCTTTGCAAATCACACTCACAGCCACTATTTTGTTTTGTTTTGTTTTATTTTTTAATTCTCACTCAAGTATACGAGTGGTAGTAAGACCACATGGTTTTGCATCTATTTTAAAATCTAAACAATTTAAGGCCATAGGAAGAAATCTCTGGCAACGTTGTAGCCAGCTCTCTAACCTTTAAGGAGGGTTCTCTTTGCACTGCTTTGTATTCCAAAATATGCTAATATATTACCTTGCAAATAAGGCTACTATTGAGAATAGGTTCTTATTTCAATATTCAGATGTTACTCAGAGACAAAATTTCAAAAAGATTTTAATATAGCTGTCATTGATCTTGATGCTAGACAACAAATTATTACATATACCATAATATATGATTTACACTTTTAAAAATTATTTGAGGTGTACTTTCCACATCCCAAGATGAATAAGATACACCAAAATCCTTTAGATGACTATTGGTTAACCAGCAAGTCCAGTCCTGGGTGGCTGATCTCTGCCACATTAAGCAACCAATGATAAGTTAAAACAGCTTTTCCTAGAGTCAAGACTCCTGGCTGGGGGTAAGAACAGCTTTACACATACAAAATACCAGAAGGACATTTAAAACAGAGAAGATGTTACCTATTAAATCCCATCTCCATTTTCACATTGAGAACACTGCAGCTTCCAAAATAAAACTGGATCCTACGAACAAAGAATACAGTGGGAATTTGAATTGGGTGTCAATTATAGAATATTTGAAGGAGAGCTTGTACATAGTCTGTTCTCTTATGGTATGGAATGTGTACCTTCTCCTTGCTGCATACATGTCTTCACATTTTGTTATTTCACTGACCCTATCTTTGGCTCCTGGGTTCTAAGAGATGCCTGAGAAATATGAAGGTATTAAAGAGTAAAAAGTATTTGTTTAAAGAGAGGGACAAGCCCATCTCCTTATCCCTTCTCCTATTTCAAACCTTTCTGTCCTTGCATCCAGCTATTACTTTAGATATTTTAAAGCTACCTTTACTATTATGAAGGTCTCGAATTACAATTATACTTAGCTATGTATTTCAGAGATAGCTTATAAGTAACAGATATTGAGCAATCCTATGTGGTAAACATGGGGCATGATTTTTACATATATGATCTCACTTATGATGCACAATAATCACATGAGGTGGGTGCTGTTATTTGTGTTTTCTGATAGCAGTAATACCCATTTTCCCTCTTGACTTCCCCATGTAGATGTCCAAGAAAGAACACACAGTATCACCTTCTAAAATTATTTTTGCCCATCATCTCTATTTCAATAAATGACATACCACCAAAAATCTAGGTATTACACTTGATACCTCTCTTTATCTCCTGCCTCACACCCAATCTCTTGGCAGTCCTATTGACTCTATCTCCAAAGTGTACCCTAAATACTTCCACTTCCTCCAGCTGCTTGTGTATCCCAGTTCAGTTCACCATCATTGCTTGTCTAGACCTGTGCAGTAGTCTTCTTACTGATATCCCTGCTCCATTCCTGTCTTACTCTAATTGAAAAGAGTGATCTTTTAAAATATAAATCAAATTTAACATCCTTACCATAAACCTTATAATGGCTTCCTATCACATTTAGAATGAAATGCAAACCCCATATCCTGGGCTGAATGATCTGGCCCAGGCTAATCTTTAGACTTAGTCATTCTTTACCTTATGCTTTCTTTCTCACAAGCAGTGTTTCTTAAACCCTCTAATTTGATTCCTGCCTTACCATCTTAGCACTTGTTGTTTCCACTACCTGGAATGTTCTTCTTCACAGTTTCACATGGTAAGTTTTATTATTCAAATCTCAGCTTTAAATGTAACCTCTTAGAGGCTTTCCTTGACCACCAAATTTAAATTGTCACCTAGGCGTTCATAGCCCTTATCACTGACATTTTTCTATTTTCATATCCTAATTTGCTTGTTTATGTCCTGTCTTATCATAAGAGCAGGGACCATGTTTATCTTATTCATTATCAATACTGGCTACATCATTTCCAGGGCTTCGAACAAAATAAAAATGTGGCCCCCTTGTTCAAAAATGATTAACAATTTCAAGATGATGACAGCAGATTATGAGGCCAAGTGAAGACTCTTTCTCAGCTCAGAGTCCTGTGTGAATGCTTGGGTCCCAGGCTCATAGATCTGCACACCAGTGCACTCCCAGCACATAATAGTTGCTTTAATTATATTTTGAATAAATTTCTAAAAGTGTATTTGTGGAATAAATGAATATACAAATTAATGAATGGGATTAAGGAAACTTGTTAAGTCCAGAGAAAAAAATGCAGAGTTGGAACAGAAGCTCAGGTGGTCTGGTGCAGCATTTCCCCTCAGCCCTTGTGCCACTCTGCATCCCAAGACAAATAAAATACAGTCTCTGGGTAAAAAAATCTATCCCCTGCCTTCAATGAAATTTAATATTATACAGAAATAAGGAAGGGCACCAAACAACTACAACTCAAAAGAAGTATGTGTTACGTGTTCTAAGGGGGTTATGAAAAAAAGTTATAGAAATAGAAATGTGAGTGAGGTTAGGTGGCTAGAAGTTGTATTTGAGGTGAGCTTTGAAGGGTGATAGGAGTTTTCTCTGTGAGCAAGGAGGAAAGTTCATTCCAGAAGACTCAACAGAGGAAGCAGGCAGAATGTTTGGAAATGTGTTGAGAAGTCCAGAATAACTGAGGAAAGGCTATGTGGAGTAAGAAGGAATAAGACTGACCTATCTGGCAGATAACAATTATGTTGCATAGTTAATGTTTAGGGCCTTCGCCTTTGTCAGTAGGAAACAGGAGCAAGAGCTGTGCCGTTCTGAAAGCAGAACTTGAGGGAGATGAATCTGGCTATAGTGGGCAGAGCAGGCAATGGGGGAACAACCACAGGCCACTTGCCTGAGTCCAACTAGGGTGCTGGCAGCAGTCTTTTCCCTTTGGTAAAGACAAAGGGAATCACAGTTGTTTCATACATGTCTATATGGCCCTTTGGTTTTGAAACTTTGTTTATTTTTCCTTGTGCTTTTCTAGGAAATTGCAGAGGACTAGTCATTTAATAAACATTCTAGAAATTCTTTATAAGTATTATGCAAAGTTGCAACATATAGTTGAGAGTGAAAAATACTTGAATTTCAACAAATGAGATCTTATTAATTTGGTAAAATAAAAACCAGTGTTGACCAAGACATGAAAAAAATGTCATTTTGGTAGATTTATAATTGAAAATAGAGACTTCTTCTCTCTAACCTATTATTTAGTCTCCAGGGGGGAAGAGGTATAGATGAATGATAAAGAAATACTCAAACAAATACCAGCAACATTTACTATGGTAACACTCTTTTCAGTGAACATTTTACTCAACTACCTGCCATGAACACACTGTGATCTTTGGAATGGGTTTCAACAATATTGCTCATTAGACCAGTACATCAATTCACTTTCTCCCCCATGTCTCATCAGAAACGGGTCAAATTTATCCAAAAGTGACTTTCCTATCTCTATTCCTGCCCTGCAACTAGGTTCATCAGTACCATTTTTATTTTTCTTTTAGTTTCTATATATGTGTGTTAGCACACGGTATTTGTTTTTCTCTTTCTGACTTGCTTCACTCTGTATGACAGACTCTAGGTCCATCCACCTCACTACAAATACAATAAAGATCTATTAAAAAAGAAAAAAAGAAGATTAAAAAAACAGTGACTTGCTTTGGAGTAAGCCATCATCCTATCAGAATCTGTAGTATGTCTTCCCTTGGGGACCATATGACCATTTCGTTTAATTTAATTTAGGAAAAAAAGACTGAAGCAAATCTTGCATTACTCCCCTGGGGGAAAACATGCTTCACAAATGAAGAATTCCCAACCGAAGAAGCTTTAAGTCCTACATCCTGTCAAGAAGTTCATTTACATATATCTTCTTTCATTCTATTGACATGTAAAACTGAGTTTATATTTATCCTCCACCTAAACACTCCTCATGAAATATCAACAGTGCAGAATGGGAAATGAGAGGCATTTTCTGTTCTTACTCCTTATGAGGCCTCTTTGGAAACTGATAAGGAAAGAAGAAGTCAGGCACAGTGAGGTCACATACTGGTGATGCCCAATCAAGTCTTGGGGTAAGGTCAAGGAATCAATAAAACTGTTTCGAGTACCTTCCATATGTAGGCCTTGTGCTAGGTGCTGGGGAAGGGAGTAGGGCAATACAGAGGAATATTCTGGCATATGAGATTACCACTGTCTATTTGAGAAGGTGGCACAGCCATTAGAAAATGTCATTATTCAAAACAAAAATTTTGTATGCAAAGAAATAACATTTTAATTATTTGTATACTCCAACAACAAAGCTGATTCCACTGTGTCTCATTCTGGATGTGAGGTGCAGAAGGAGTGTAAAATTGTATAACACATATAGAAGACAAGTGAGCAATACCTATAATAAATACAAAAGCATTTACTCTTTGGCTCAGAAATTCCTTCTCAAGATACTTATCCTACAGGTACACAAGCAAACATGCAACAACTATGTGTAAACAAGAAAATTCCATGCACTGCTTTTTATATTTGAGAAATCAGAAATAACCTGTATGTCCATCATTTGGGGACTGCTTAAATATTTTGGGACATATCATCTAATGGATTTTTATAGCTATTAAATGATTAGTTAATAAAAAGAAAACACATAGAACAGAGTGCTGTGTGATATATAGTGTTTTCTCACAAGATGTCATATATATATATATATATATATATATATATATATATATATATATAAAATACGGGAACACTAAAGTAATTATATAATGACATATATAGTATATACATAACATTTCTCTCTCTCTCTCTCTCTCTCTCTCTCTCTCTCACACACACACACACACACACACACACACACACACATACACACACACAAACACATCACATAAAGGTTTAAAACTCTTAATACATTTAACAACCATGTTTGCCTTTGTGTAACAAGGTCTAGGGGTCATGGAAGAAAGAGAAACAATTTTAACCAACCTGCTTTCACATATCTACAGTTTTGTACTTAATACATACATATTGTTGTTTTAAAATTAATGAAATACAGTAAATGAATAATATAAAACTGAAGATGATGAAGCTGACTGGATGAGTATAACAGACTCTCCACTGCTGGAATTCAGTGAAGTGAATGCACACCTCAAAGAGTGGTACTGAGAATTCAATCAGGAAGAGGGGCTGCTCTCAGGGTTGAAGCTGGAGCAGTGGTTGAGTGTGCTGTGAAAGTCACTGACTTTACCCCTATTTCCAGAAAAAAAGTGAGCTCCCAGTTCCTACTAAGTTCACTCTCTAGATTGGTGGTCACTGCTTAATGTTAACTCTGGAGGACCTGTGAGAGGAAAGGAGAATGGACACCAAATTAGACCTTACATTCATCCATTTAGAGAACCTTCTCTCATTCCATGTTGCCTTTCACATCTGTCCTATAGAGGTTGGGGGTGAGTCAGGACACAAACTAAGCAGTTCACCTGGCTCTGGAACACTTCTATCTCTTGAGTTAGACTCAGAAGAAGTTTTCATCAGAAAAAATGAAGACTTTAATGGTCCTAAATTGGTCTTACTCTTTTCTGCTTCCCTTTTTAAAACTCATGCATGATCATTTCCTGGATGGCAATACCACTAGGATGAAGAATCTTTATAGATTCAACTAGTACTTGTAGACGAAATGAGTATCCTGATGTGAAAGACAAAATATACCAGATTAGTAAGGAGATGATTTTATTCATGTTATTGAATATGGAGAATGTTCATTAATGAGGAACATCTCAATGAAAAGAAAGAGTGAATGTGTTCTAACAGAAGCAGGTAGATGAGGGGTGATCCATGAGTCTCATTGGAGTATATGGAAGAATGAAGACAGGTCATATCTTAAGATATGCAAGGGTAGAGTGGTCTTTATAGTTAGCTGAACACAAAATGGTAGGGAGGTGTATTAAGTATCAGTGTTTTCTGGCAGCATAGGGCTCAGGTAAAGTTTGATATTGTCATTTTCTTCCAGCTCTCAGCAGAGTTTTTCCACATAGTTCTTCCAGTTCCTCCAGCTCCATCTTTGTTCTTTTCACCCTTATTTCTTTAGTTGCCAACCCAAATTCTCCTTTGATTTTTCTCAGTATGACCTGCTTACACAGATAACATATTTCTGGTCTAATTATTCTCTTTCTTCCTATCTATTTCATCTAACTAATTCTTAGTTCTTATTGGTTGGTGTCTTCTCTTAATATCCTTAATGACTCTCCTTGTCACTAAGAAACCATTTCAATACTTAATAATCTTTCACCTAAATGTTCTTTAATAACATAAACCATTGAGCCTTGCTTGCCCTTTCTCATGGTGAAAGAGAATTTCCCCAACTCTTGACAAATACTTCTGGACCTCTTGCCACAAAATCTATCCAGAGTTGGGAAGAACTCTGACAAAAATGATCAGTTACAAAGGAAAATGGTGAACTTAACTCTCTTCCAATTTCTCCAAAGACAGATAAGGAGGTGATCAAGATTGAGCAATAACTTGACAGCAGAGAGGTTATTATTAAGTATTCAGACAGGTTCTCAAGGATGGTTATGAAAATAGAAGAAATTTCCAGGCCACAGGAATTATGTATTAGTACATAATATGTACTAATATTTCTTTAATAAAATATATACAGAGAGGAACATGCTTGTTATATAGAACCCCAACGGTAACACAGTAGTTTTTTACATCCCACATCCCAGTGACATGATATTACTTTCCAGTTGTATCAGCGTGTCTCTTGCTTTCATCCCTGGATACTTAGAAGTAGAGGCATAGAATTAGGAGCAGAACTCTAGCCATAGGTTTAAGATCTTAGTTCACTTTCTCTTCTTTTCTTTCCTGTAAAAAAATTTTAGAGTACATTTGAACATTGTTATCTTGTTACTGAATGGGTTATTTTATTGGATAAATATTTGGTATTGCTGCTGTTATTGGGTAGGGCAGTTTTTCATTCATTTTTTAAAAATGAATTCAGTGCTAACACATGATATCTTTAAAATATTGTGCTGACCTCTGAATGTGCATCTGTGGCCATAGGTCTTTTATATGTCCTAAACCTGCATGTTTCTGAACTTTTATATCTCTATGCAAATAAAATGCAGCTACAAGGATACACACATCTACATCCACAGCTAATTACACTCTTAAGGACTCTTCATTGTCTTCCATTTATGCAAATTAGATCTCCTTGTTTTTCATCTGCTAAATAACCTTTAACATAGAAATACAGAGAAGACAAAAACAATGAATGCCACCCTACCCTACCACACACAACCCCAACCTGATGGGCTTAAAGGAAAATCCCCTATTTGCTTTAATTATGTATGCCAAGCATTTTGCAGTGAAACACCACTACAGTGTGCTTCAATGGGTTCCCATTTGGGGAAAGAGAATGTTACAGAGGGGCACTGGCTCTTCCCATGCCTGTCCCTGAGCTATATATATATTTTTTCTTTTTTTTTTCTTTTTTTTTTTTTTTTTTTTTTTGTGGTACACGGGCCTCTCACTGTTGTGGCCTCTCCCATTGCTGAGCACAGCCTCTGGACGCACAGGCTCAGTGGCCATGGCTCACAGGCCTAGCTGCTCCGCGGCATGTGGGATCTTCCCGGTCTGGAGCACGAAACGGTGTCCTCTGCATCGGCAGGCAGATTCTCAACCACTGCGCCACCAGGGAAGCCCCTGAGCTATTTTAAAAGGAATAAAACATGCAGGAAGATGTTCGATGGATTTTATAGCAAAACATCATGGTGCTGTTATAAGCTTCCTTGTGGGAAACGGTAATGTGTATTCATATAAACACAATGGGGTTGAACATCACATCATATTCATTCAGATGCCTCCCAGTACCCAGGCAACTCACACACAAATGTCAATTTTCTTTCCCCCATAGCTCTCAGCAACAGAGGTTCCTGGACCCTCACAGACCCAACTGCTGCCCAGCAGCTCAAGCAACAATTGAATCTTCCTTTCATACACACATCCTCACTCCTACCGTTGATCAGAAATTTGCTCAGTTTTCATACTTACCTTTCTCGTTAAGAATCAACCTAAGAGTATGGTAATGATGAAAAGCCTTCTCCAATTTTTTTAACCCCATAAACACATAAGAATAACAGTCATTTTCTTATTTTTTTCACAAAATTTCAGAAAAGCAAAGCAAATAGAAAATTAAAACATAACCCAAACCTAAGAATAACAAAGAAAGAAGTGCTAATAGCACAAGTGCAATGGTCAAGGAGAGAAAACACAGATTCAGACACCCAGCTAGAACCCGCATTTGGAAATGTATGGGTTCTACGGATACTAATTAAAAAAAAAAAAAAAAAAAAAAAAAAAAAAAAAAAAAAAGATGCTTTAACTGCTAAACATCTTAGCATGTTCAGATAACTGGGCTGAATACTCAGCTGTAGGTATATGAAGGCAGCTGGCCATGACTAGCTGATTTTCAGACCTTGATTCTAATTACTGAGAGACTAGTCTTGGTTTTCCCACTACCAAGTTAATCTGAATAACAAACAGTAATTGAGTGTAGAGACTAATTTTGACACACTGACTTTTCCTAAACAAAATGTCATGGTTTGTGGTCTGCAAAATAAGCATAGCTATGTATGACCTAATATTCACCAGGAATTTTGGAGAAAACCATATGAAGTTAAATAAACTGCAGAATATATCCATGTAGACATATGTTAAGCCACACTCTACCTAGAATCTTGCAAGTAGAAGAGATTCAAAACATCGATATTCCAACTCAGGTTAATGTCTGCTTAATCAAGAAAGAAGACATATAGTAAAATGAGTTTGAGCCTGGAGTAAATATCCAAATTCTTATAACAGCTTGTTTTTGAATCACACCTCTTGGATCTCTGACTGCATTAGTTGGCCAGTGTTTTATATGCGTTAATTTTGTATCATCATAGATACCTAAGCTCATGAAAGCAGGTATAAAAAAGAATGAAATAATGCTATTTGCAGCAACATGGATGGACCTAGAGATTATCATACTAAGAGAAGTCAGAAAGAGAAAGACAGATACCATATGATATCTCTTATATGTGAAACCTAAGATATGATACAAATGAACTTATTTATGAATCAGAAACAGACTCACAGACATTAAAAACAAACTTATCATTACCAAAGAGGAAAGGCAGTAGGGAAGGGATAAATTAAGAGTTTGGGATTAGCAGATATAAACTACAATACATAAAATAGATAAACAACAAGGTCCTACTGTATAGCACAGGGAAGTATATTCAATATCCTGTAATAAACCACAATGGAAAAGAACATAAAAAAAGAATGTATGGGACTTACCCATTGGTGCAGTGGTTAAGAATCCACTTGCCAGTGCAGGGGACATAGATTCGAGCTCTGGTCCAGGAAGATCCCACGTGCCACAGAGCAATTAAGCCCATGAGCCACAGCTACTGAAGCCACTGTTCCTAGAACCCATGCTCCACAAGAGAAGTCACTACAATGACAAGCCTGTGCACCACAATGAAGAGTAGTCCCCACTCACCGCAACTAGAGAAAACCCACATGCAGCAATGAAGACCCAATGCAGCCAAAAGTAAATAAAATTAAATCTTAAAAAAAGAAAAAAAAAACTCTGTCTAGATGTTAAAAAAAATGTACATGTATGTATATCTGAATCACTTTGCTGTATAGAAGAAACTAACACAACATTGTAAATCAACTATAGTTCAATAAAGAAACACTGATCATTCTGAAAAAAACATAATTTTCTCTAGCATTGAATATATAAAGCTGAAAAAGTTGCCGCTTTCACCTTTAAGAAGCTCAGATATTAAGGGAAGGAAAGATATACATAAACTGATTGATTATGGCTGATCTTCATTTTAATAGTCCTGCATAAAAATACACTGATAACCTAAAGAAAAAGATGAACACTTCTCAAGGCAAAGGATAGAGAGAGGATTCAGGAAGGATCAATAACCAGGTGAGCAACTAAGACAGATGTTGGAGCATAAAAGTTTGACATGTTGAAGAAGAAGAGAATGAAGGTGCAGAAAGAGGCAAAAAATATTATATATTAGTACATTCACATAACTATAAACAATTTTTAAAGGCAAACACAGGAGGGATAAAAAGGGGGAAGGAAGATGGGAAATAAAGCTATATAGATAGAGGATATTGAAGAGCATAGAAAGAAGGTTTAGTATGCATCTTCAATAAGAAGAAACCATTGAATGAATGTATTCCAATACTCTTTTCCAAGAAAAGTGTTCCTAAGGTTTATCTTTATCCAGGTCATTCCTAGGAAGACATGGAATTCTAAGAGGCAAAGTCATGCTTCAACAGCCCTGTATCTCACTTTCTTTATAAATGTAAAATCAAGTTAATTTTCATACCAAAGGAAGTCATTCAGAAAAAAAAAAAAAAAAAAAAAAAAAAAAAAAAAAAAAAAAAAAACATAACCAGTACCCTTTGAAAATTTTATGAGAAGAAGGGAAAAACAATTTCCCTTGGGCTGGGGTAATGAAGCTGGTGATAAGAAGCAAGTTGTTTATTTAACCAGTTGATGGTCTGTATTATTAACATCCAAAGACTTATTTCTAATTGCCCAGCTGAGGGGGCAACTTTGCACATAGCTCAGTTCTATTTCTACACTTGGAAATAGTCAGATTATTGGATATCAGGTTGATTGTCAAATGCAGTCCTATTTGCCTAACAGATAACCCCAATGATCCTCTTGAATTAAAAAAGTAAAGAACTCTAAAACATCATATGAAATTCTTAAAACACTCCCCCCCAACCCCGCAAATGAAGTGAAGGCTAGAAACCAGGGAGGTAACTGGGTGCAAAAGTCTGTTTTAATTCTGAATATTTCAGCCTAAATCATAGAGCAAAACATGAAGGATAGGCTAATTCAAGGTGGAGAGTCTAATAAAGGATCACTCCATAAGGTTAGGAACCCAAAAGGGCTGCACCTAATGCACAAAAGAAGACTTTAAGAAAACCTGTCTTGACTTTGGCACTGGATAGATGGAAAAATAAAGAAAATATCCCTTGAGAATATATAATCACAAGACAGCCTTCATATAGGTTTTTGGTCTTATTTTATTCTTGTGTGATCTGAAAAACCTCAAGTAGAGACCTGAATTTGAAATATTCCTGAGCTAGCAGCGCCTTTCCACCTCCACCCAACACATACCCCCCATTAATGACTATACGCAATTGTAATTCATCTGTGTCAGAATAATACTTTTACTAACGACTTGAGAATTCCCATAGATAATGTGTCAGTGAGAATGAGAAGTTCAAAGTATATATATATATGTATATGGCACTTTGTGAGTTAAAAATAGAAGAATAACAAATAGTAGGATCAGAATCATAAAGATTAGATATTACAATTATCAGACACAAAATATAAAATAACTGTTTAATGTAGTAAACAAAAAAAAAAAACATGTTTAAAGATAAGAGCAAGAAACAAGAGGTTATATATTATTAATTAAATTTGGAGTAAATGGAAATTGGATACATGAAATAAATAAAACATTTGAAATGTAAAAGCTCAATTGATGCATTAAGAGAAGATTAGATACTATTAAAGGAAAACTGGAAACATGAAAGATAGACAACACTTTTTATTTTGTTTTTTGTAATACAGCTTGGAGAGAGACAGAGGATAGTAAATATAAGAGAGTCAAGAGTCATGGAAGATAGAGTAAAAAAAAAAAATTCTAGCATGAATGCAATCAGAGTTTCAAGAAGTTATAATAGAATGAGAAAGAAACTAAATTGGAAGTAAGAATGGCTGAAAATATACATGAGATTTGTTGAAAGACAGAAATCCTTTGATCAAGGAATCCCAAGCAATATAAATGTTCAGGTGGTGTCTGGGGCTCAGACCAACATCCTCACATTCACACATTTTAAATGGCATTCTCACAAACTCAGAATTCCAAAATATCCAGGTTTTTTCCTAGCTAAAATACATCCTTTGCATTTAATTTGTTCTTGCAGTGGTAATAGAGTGATCCTTTAAATTATTTATAAAGAAAGTTTAAATTTTCAGAATCCAGAAGGCCGGAAGTTAGATAACAAGTCAGGTCAATGAGATTTCTAAAATACTTTGAAAGAGGAAAATGGAACTATTAGAACAGATGTCCTCCCATCCTTGATAAGAGCACATTTTCTGTTGTCAATGGCCTGCTGTTTCTTTCCTTCCTACTTTGTTTTGCTGGCCAAACTGGAAATGATAAGATGTTGTCCTAAGAAGGTTTACAACATTGATCAGACAAGATTAATATAAATCTTGATCCCTAATCATTCATCAGTACATAAAATTGAAGCAAGAAAAGAGAAAATTTGATGTACATTTTCTCTGGGTCTCAAGAAAACAAGGACTTGATAATGAAGGCAAAGGGACATTTCATTTTCTTGCTGAGGATGGATCACTCTTCAAAAGAAAAACCTGATATTGGTGATCTTTTTGTTGCTCCAGAAAAATCTTAGTTTTCTTAAGTTGATTAGATATTTGTTACAGAGAAAAAGTTAACTGCCAATTTTTTTTTTTTAATTTTGGAGATGAAGAAGAAGGTAGAAATAGAACAATTGATTGGAATTCTTGGTGTATTATTTTTATAAAGTGAAGTTTAAAATCTATGTATTTGAGGATGACCAAGACAAATAAGGTAAAATCAACATCCTAATTATTCAACTTCATTCAGCACCTTTGATTATGAAACATGCCTGCTTTTTTAGCAGAGTGCAAATTAAACAAAAAGATGTGTTCATATATATTTATCTTCCTTTACACTCTATCTTAAGCTTTCCACCAGCAGTCCCATCACACTGTTCTTGACTTTTCCAACCCACATTGATTTATTGTTCTGAACTTCTACCATACATATTTTTATACTATTCACTTTTTAAATAAATATATTTATTTATTTACTTATTTATTTTTGACTGTGCTGGATCTTTGTTGCTGCATGTCAGCTTTCTCTAGTTGCAGTTAGTGGGGACTACTCTTTGTTGTGGTGTGTGGGCTTCTCACTGCAGTGGCTTCTCTTGGTTCAGAGCACAGGCTCTAGGCACATGGGCTTCAGTAGTTGTGGCACACAGGTTTAGTTGCTCTGTGACATGTGGGATCTTCCCAGACAAGAGATAGAACCCATGTCCCCTGTACTGGCAGACAGATTCTTAACCACTATGCCATCAGGGAAGTCCCTGTGCTATTCACTTTGTTGTCTACATTATACCTTATTTCTATGCCCTGTTTATTTTGAGTACATTTCACATGTGACATGTTTCAAGTCCTTGAAGACCAGAAACCATGAATACTACTTTAGACATCCCAAGTGCCAAGGAAAAAGTTGTACTTCAGGAAGTACTCCACACATCCTTGTCTCATATTATACTGCAATAGTTTATTGAATAAGTTTTATTTGTAGAATGAATACATGTTATAAGTAATTTTAATAAATACATCATATTCCCTAAGCTGGAAATTACTACAATTTAATAGTCACACACTCAAATGTTTTTCTTAGGAGAATTGTGACTTTCCATGTAAAAAGTTATAAAAAAAATAAAAAAAAAACAACAGTCACTGCCTTCAAGAAATAGACAATTTAATTAAGCAATATCATCAGTAACATACCTGTAGAAGATAAAGACAGTCTACTTTAGCATAGATAGTTCAAAAGGAGTCTTTAAAAATTAAATTGGGTTTTAAAAGGTTTTTCTTTTTTAGTTTCACATTTGACAAATATGAACTAGTGTTACCCAATGTTGCCCATAATTAAAGTAAATGAGAGAGCAAAAACAATTATTTGGTTCATCAAATGATTGATTGCACCAGTTTGAAGCCACCAAGTACAGGATTAAATATTCTCTGAAATTATAAGAATTGTATAATGAGGGAGTGGGGAAGTTAAGGATGGATGAACCAAATCCTCTTTCAAGTTTAATAAACATGTATTAAAACCCAAGTTTCATCAAATACTATTTACTTGATTTGGGATAAGTTGCTTAAATGATATTTAAATTTCATTTTCCTCATGTCTAAAATGGGAACAATGACTACTTTGTAGAATTGTTTTGGAGAGTAAATAACCTAATGAAAACCAAGGTGTCATCATGATCTGAAGCACAGTAGACAATAAAGTTTTTGCCACATAAATGAGCCATCTCTTTTGAAATAGATTACAAAATAAGCATGGTCCTTGCCTTTTCTATTAGATGTGTCAATCACTGTGACTTCCATACCACAGTCTATTCAAAGAAATCTGCCCTGTCCATAGGTCTATTTGAGTCAGGAGTCCCAGCCAGCCTTGTTTTGTACCACTCCTTGGATATACTGTTTTTTTTTTTTTTTTTTTAATCTTTATTTTACTTTGGGCTATAATTGATTTACAATGTTGTGTTAGTTTCAGGTGTACAGCAAAGTGATTCAGTTATACATATATCTATTCTTTTTCATATTATGTTCCCATTTAAGTTATTACAAAATATTGAGCAGAGTTTCCTGTGCTATACAGTAGGTCCTTGTTGGTTATCTATTTTAAATATAGTAGTTTGTATATGTCAATCCCAAACTCCCAACTTATCTCTCCCTCTCCCCCACCTTTCCTCTTTGGTAACCATGTATTTGTTTTCTAAGTCTGTGAGTCTGTTTCTGTTTTGCAGATAAGTTCATTTGTATCATATTTTTTAAGATTCCTCATATAAGCAATATCATATGATATTTGTCTTCCTCTGTCTTACTTCACTTAGTATGATAATCTCCATGTCCAACCATGTTGCTGCAAATGGCATTATTTCATTATTTTTAATGGCTGAGTAATATTCCATTGTATATACATATCACATCTTCTTTATATATTCAACTGTCAGTGGACATGTATAGACACAAAAGACCCCAAATAGCCAAAGCAATCTTGAGAAAGAAAAATGGAGTTGGAGGAATCAGGGTCCCTGACTTCAGACTATACTACAATTCTACAGCCCTCAAAACAGTATGGTACTGGCACAAAAACAGCAATATAGATCAATGGAACAGGATAGAAAGGTCAGAAATAAACCCATGAACCTATGGTCAATTAATCTACAGCAAAGGAGGCAAGTCTATACAATGGAGAAAAGACAACCTCTTCAATAAATGGTGCTGGGAAAACTGGACAGCTACATATAAAAGAATACAATTAGAACATTCTGTAACACTATACACAAAAATAAACTCAAAATGGATTAAAGACCTAAATGTAAGATTTGATGCCATAAAACTCTTAGAGGAAAACATAGTCAGAACCCTCTTTAACATAAATCACAGCAATATCTTTTTTGATTCATCTCCTAGAACAATGAAAATAAAAACAAAAATAAACAAATGGGACTTAATTACACTCAAAAGCTTCTGCACAGCAAAGGAAACCATAAAAAAAATGAAATGCAAACCACAGAATGTGAGAAAATATTTGCAAGTGATGTGACTGACAAGGGATTAACCTCCAAATTTTAAAAACAGCTCATGCAGCTCAATATCAACAAAACAAAAACAAAGCAAACAAACAAACCCAATCAAAAAATGGGCAGAAGTCCTAAGTAGAGATTTCTACAAAGAAGACATACAGATGGCCAAGAGGCACATGAAAAGATGCTCAACATTGCTAATAATTAGAGAAATGCAAATCAAAACTACAGTGAGATATCATCTCACAACAGTCAGAATGGCCATCATCAAAAAGTCTACAAACAATAAATGCTGGAGAGGGTGTGCAGAAAAGGGTACCCTCCTATATTGTTGGTGGGAATGTAAACTGGTACAGCCACCATGGGGAACAGTCTGGAGGTTCCTTAAAAAACTAAAAATAGAGATACCATATGATCCAGAAATCTCACTCCTGTACATATATCCAGAGAAAACCATGGTTTGAAAGGATACATGCACCCCAAAATTCATTGAAGCACTGTTTACAATAGCAAAGACATGGATATATCTTTCTGTATGAGCATTCCTCTAGACACAAAGGCAGTAATTCCTAAGACTAACAAAAATTGCTGAGTAGTTTGATATGAACCATCTGTCCAATGGGAAATGAGTTGGTGCAACTGGATTCTTGATTTCAGGAAACTGAGTAGAGAAATAGAGGGGGTTAAAATCAGTCAGTTATGAGAAGCTTATCATGAATGCAGTTCATTAGTTAGAGTAGGGAGTGAGAAGTTGTGAACAAGTCTATATGAAGAGAAAGCTGGAGATGGAGTAGAAAATATATATAAAGAGACACAGAATAATAGAGAGTGAAAGCTAAGAGGACCAGGTAAATATGCAAAGAATAGAGAGAGAAATGGGTAGACCAGACATAAAAAAGATGCAAAGATTGAGGGAGGAGCCAAATTGCAAACTGGAAAGAAAACCTACTGCAGATTTTGGCCATTGCAATTCATAGAAGTGCTATGACTGGAGTTCTTCCACATGAGAATTTCAGCTACAATTGCTCCTTTCTCTTGGAGTTCCAGGAAAGGAGATTATATTAAGCTCCTCTCTCCTACCTTCCTCACACAGTATTCCCTGAACTAGAGTGATTGAGTTTCTTGTAACAAAATGATATTTTCTGTCTAACTAAAATGCCTTTGAAACATTTTAGGACATAGAAGATCTATGTAGCAAATAAATGAATTAAACTGACACAGGAATGCCATCATTGCGTTAATTCCCTTCCAATCCTATGTGTCACAGCATCACCACCTCCCTGCATTTGCTCATGTTGTCCCTACATATGATAAATGTTTTTTCACTTCTCTTCAGCTATTTAAATCCTACGTATTTATAAAATGCCCAGTTGAAGCTTCTTCATCTTCTTGAACAATCTGCTTATATAAATATGACTTAAATAAATTCCTCAAAGAGTTTTTATACTTAACATTACCATATATTAACTCTTACACCTAATCTTTCATTGCTAGTTAATGCATTGTTTTTGTTTATTTGTATGTTTATCAAATCTATGTGTATATATCAAATCTATCTCCAAAAAATATTTTTTTCTGAGTGTGGGATCTGAGGCAGTTGAATTTTTTGAAATCCCTTTATCTTTATCACATGATGTCACTGAAGGGCAGTACAGAAAAAAAAAAGCACGAGTGAATAAATAAAAATCAAATGAAAGAAAGAGTGAATAAATTTAGTATGGTCAAAATACTGATATAAGATTGCTTATAGGAACTGTACAAGAAAGTTTCTCTTTTTTAAATGAGAAAAGTAGTAGGGAACATTTGTGCAATCATTCTTTTGAGACTGGGTTTCTTTATTAACCCTATAGAGGTTGTTATAACTATGATTATTACCATCAAAAATATTAGATGCAAAAATCTATTTTAGGCACTATATTGTAATAATTTCAACCTATCATACCAATGAAAGATTCTTTGAAACCTTCCAATGTTGGGACTTCCTGGTGGTCCAGTGGTTAAGAATCCACTTGCCAATGCAGGGGACAAGGGTTTGATCCCTGGTCCGGAAAGATCCCACATGCCACGGAGCAACTAAGCCCATGAGCCACAACTACTGAGCTGGTGCACCACAAGTACTGAGCCCGCGGTCTTAGAGCCTGTGTTCCATAACGAGAGAAGCCACCACAATGAGAAGCCTGTGCACCACAATGAAGAGTATCCCCGCTCACTGCAACAAGAGAAAGCCCATGCACAGCAACGAAGACCCAACTCACCCCAAAATTATATAATAATAATAATAATAATAATAAATAGTAATAATAAAAACTTCCAATGTATCTGATCGTGTTAAAGAGGATATCACAAAGGACTGACTTCCTGTAGCCGGTCAGCTAATGAGATGGGGCAGAGGAGGTCTTAGCACAAACTGAGGTATTCAGTTGGAAGTTTGTTTTCAGTTATTTCTAATTTCAGGGGGAAAAGAATTTTTCATCTCTTCTCCACACTTGAACAGCAGGTGGGCAGACACTGAAATTTTTCAGGAGAGTGAATGTGTGGGTAAGTCACTTGGAAGAAGTTCAAACATCATGTATATTATTGATGTTGACAACTCTAACTGCAAGACATGGGGGGAAGCAATCCTAGTTAGGGTAGAGCTGGCATTTTCAGAGTATTTTTAAAAATATAAATGCTCTGACAATGATCTAAAACCCTAGTTCCTAAGGGCTTTGGTGTGTAACCATGATGTGTGAGACCAGGCATGTACAAAGGCTTGGATGGAAGATTTTGCTTGAATAAAATTGGAAGCAGCTTAGGTGTTCTGCCACTTCTCAAATCAACTGCAGCTTCTTGAGTTGGAAAGCACAAGATTTGCTATTCATTGTTTTATTCTTTTCCTTTTTTTTTTTTTTTTGTTTCCATGGCTGCCTTTGATTTTCCAGGGTCTAGACAAAGTAAAATCTGTTTCAGAAGCATAACGAGTAGTTTGCTTTTTTAAAAAAAATTTTTTCCAATTCTTTTTTTTTTATTGAATTATATTTGATTTACAATGTTGTGTTAATTTCTGCTGTACAGCAAAGTTATTCAGTTATACATTCATTTTTTAATATTATTTTCCATTATGGTTTATCATAGGAGGATACTGAATATATTTCCCTGTGCTATACAGTAGGACCTTGTTGTTTATCCATTCTGTATATAATAGTTCACATCTGCTAACCCCAACCTCCCACTCCATCTCTCCCCCAGTCCTCTCCACCTTAGTAAAAACTGATTTTAAATTAACAGAATAGATAATATACCACTTTTCAAATGTATATTTTTCTTTATAATCATTATTTGAGAGGGGAAAGTAGTATCAATGATAACACACACAGACATACGCAGTTTTCAATGAGAAGAAATTAAAATAAAAGCTAAAGAACAAACTAGTAGTGATTTAGATTGAGACCTTAATGTATCCCAAATGGGGTGAAGAGCTTAGACTCTGGAAACACAGGCAGAGTCTGAGAAATTGGAGTTTCTTTCTGTTTTTTTTTTTTTTTTTTTTTTTTTTTTGTTTTGTTTTGTTTTGTTTTGCGGTACGCGGGCCTCTCCCGTTGCGGAGCACAGGCTCTGGACGCGCAGGCTCAGCGGCCATGCCTCACGGGCCCAGCTGCTCCGCGGCATGTGGGATCTTCCCAGACCAGGGCATGAACCCGCGTCTCCTGCATCGGCAGGTGGACTCTCAACAACTGCGCCACCAGGGAAGCCCGTTTTTTTTTTTTTTTTTTTTTTTTTTTTACATCATTATTGGAATATAATTGCTTTACAATGTTGTCTTGGTTTCTGCCATGCAAGAAAGTGAGTCAACTATATGTATACATATATCCCAATAACCCCTCCATCTTGAGCCTCCCTCCCACCCTCCCAATCCCACACCTCTAGGTTGTAACAAAGCACTGAGCTGATATCCCTGTGCAATGTGGCTGCTTCCCACTAGTTATCTATTTTACACTTGGTAGTGTATATATGTCAGTGATACTGTCTTACTTTCTCCTAGTTTCCCCTGTGTCTTCAAGTCCATTCTCTACGTCTGCATTCCTGCCCTGCCACTAGGTTCATCAGTACCATTTTTTAAGATTCCATATATATGCATTAGCATATTGTATTTATTTTTCTGTTTCTGACTTACTTCACTCTGTATGACAGACTCTAGGTCCATCCACCTCACTAAAATTAACTCAATTTCGTTTCTTTTTATGGCTGAGTAATATTCCATTGTATATATGTGCCACATCTTTTTTATCCATTCATTTGTCAATGGACATTTATGTTACTTCAAAACTACTAATGAGTAGCCTTGAAAAGCATTCATTTGAGTTTAATGTTGCTGTCCTAAATTTCTTGTAGCATGTGCCCATGTTGCTCCACATACATAAGAGTTAAACATCTAGAAAAAGAACACTGAAGGTGTGAAGTTAACAGAATGTGTCATAAGGGCTTTGGGGTGTATAGAAAAAAGTACCTGACTGCATCTTTGAAGGAATGGTTGTCTTTTTTTCAAAGTTGTTCATCCATATTTATTTTAATATCTTAGTTTCCTTACAAATGTCTTTAAATCTTTAGAGAAGATATATATATATATATATATATATATATATATATATATATATATATTTCTAGTACTAATATAAAGAGATTTTAAAAATTATGAAGATGTGGACATATCCAAATTGTCTTTCCAAGCAAAAGGACATACATTTCTCATTCTGCAAGGTTTTGATGGCCATGATTAAATATCCCAATAATTCTGACTAAAGATGGAGCCTGACGGCCTCTGCAGATTTAAAACATAGATACCAACTAGGGTAAAATTGCAGAATTTCTCAAAGCTGGTTCAAGTTATGGTCATTGTAAAGTTTTCTACATTTTTCTTCCCCCCCCCCGACAAATTATGACAATTTGTCTTAACATATTCCACATCAGAGCTCACCTTTCATATTTGTGGTCCTATTTCTATTTACACCTCAGATTAACTTTGTAGGTGTTTTTGTAAAAAAGAAGCACCCCAGCATATTTGAATTCTCTTTCAAAATTATTACCATAAGTCTGTGGACAGTGATGCTTAGCTCTTCTCTGCTGTAGAGATGTAAGTTGTCTGGAAATGAAGAGTTCTGTGTGAAAAACTGAGGAGGTAATGGTGCACGAGAAAACAAGAAATATAGAAAATGAAACCATGTACATTTTAGCCCTAGTTGCAGAGTTAAAGTCACTGTATGGGAAAATAAAAAATGTATTAGATATTCAATGGCTGACTCCTTAGATGATCTTATTTGTTATGAATGGGACAATAAACTGGAATGTGATATGATGATGTACAGAAAAAATAATTATGGGGAAAGAAAGATACACTTGTGTTTTTTCTCTCCCAATAAAACTACACCTCTCTTTATGGAACTGACTTTCCTAACACTCACTTTCCCAGAGGCTCTCCTCCATCTTTTCCTTTCCTTGCTGCTAGTTTCCTCAGAAGCTGCACCCCTCATTCCAGCCATGCTTTGCATGTAAACAGATCAATGAAATGAATTTACTGTCCTGCCAAAGGGGTAAACACAACTTCAGCTTCTGTTGTGGCCCTGATAGGCCAGATTTACTCCTGGGAACTCTGGGGTCAGTGCCCAGACACTCTCATGTTGCAGTTGTTCTGGAACAAGAATGCTGAAAGAGGCCTGAAGCTCTATTCAATCTCAATTCAGTTTCAAGGCAGATTAGCATTGGGACTGTGAATCCCCCACTCTCCCAAAGAGACACAGATATGCATAATTTATTTCATGAACTGGAAATTGTGAGGTTAAGAGAGGAGTTTGGATCCAATTCTTCCCTTTCTTAAGACTATGACCTCAGGCAAGTGTGGATATTTCATTTATTCATTCAACAAGCTATATGAATGTCAGGTACTGCTCTTGTTCCTGCACATGTTAGAAGAGAGTAATGCTGACAACACCCATGTTCTCATCGAGCTTCTATTTAGTGGAGGAGTATAGCTCATACAAATATATACTGATAGACAAGAAAAAAAAAATCAGGAACTGTAAGCGCTTTAAAGACAAACAAAGGAGAGGAATGCACTAGGTTAGTGTATCTCATATTTTAATAATGTGCACACAGAAAAGCCTCTTGTATAGTCTCATCCACCAAGGGCAGACAGCAGAAGCAAGAAGAAGAACAATGCTGCAGCCTGGGGAACAAAAACCACATTCATGGAAAGATAGACAAGATGAAAATGCAGAGGGCTATGTACCAGATGAAGGAACAAGACAAAATCCCAGAAAAACAACTAAATGAAGTAGAGATAGGCAACTTTCCAGAAAAAGAATTCAGAATAATGATAGTGAAGATGATCCAGGACCTCAGAAAAAGAATGGAGACAAAGATTGAGAAGATGCAAGTAATGTTTAACAAAGATCTAGAAAAATTAAACAAACAAACAAACAAACAGAGATGAACAACACAATAACTGAAATGAAAACTCCACTAGAAGGAATCAATAGCAGAATAACTGAGGCAGAAGAATGGATTAGTGACCTGGAAGACAGATGGTGGTATTCACAGCTGTGGAACAGAATAAAGAGAAAAGAATGAAAAGAAATGAAGACAGACTAAGAGACACCTGGGAAAACAATAAACACAACAATATTCACATTATAGGGGTGACAGAAGGAGAAGAGAGAGAGAAAAGATGCGAGAAAATATTTGAAGACATTATAGTCGAAAACTTCCCTAACATGGGAAAGGAAGTAGCCACCCAAGTCCAGGAAGCACAGAGAGTCCCAGGCATGGTAAAACCAAGAAGAAACATGCTGAGACACATAGTAATCAAATTGACAAAATTAAAGACAAAGAAAAATTATTAAAGGCAAGAAGGGAAAAATGACAAATAATGTACAAGGGAACTCCCATAAGGTTAATAGTTGATTTATCAGCAGAAACACCACAAGCCAGGAAGGAGTGGCATGATATATTTAAAGTGATGAAAGGGAAGAACCTATAAGCAATAATACTTATAGGCAAGAACCTCATTCATATTCAATGGAGAAATCAAAAACTATATGGAGGAACAAAAGCTAAGAGAATCCAGCACCACAAAACCAGCTATATAAAAAATGCTAAAGGAAACTCTCTAACTGGGAAACACAAAAGAAGAAAAGGACTTACAAAAACAAACCCACAACAGTTAAAAAAATGGTAATAGGAACATATATATCAATAATTACCTTAAATGTAAATGGATTAAATGTTCCCACCAAAAGACACAGACTGGCTGAATGGATACATAAACAACATCCATATATATGCTGTCTACAAGAGACCCACTTCAGACCTAGGGACACATACAGACTGAAAGTGAGGGGATGGAAAAAGATATTCCATGAAAATGGAAATCCAAAGAAAGCTGGAGTGGCAATACTCATATCAGATAAAATAGACTTTAAAATAAAGAATGTTACAAGAGACAGGAAGGACACTACATAATGATCAAGGGATCAATCCTAGCTGAAGATATAACAATTATAAATATATATGCACTCAACATAGGAGCACACCAATACACAAGGCAACTGCTAACAGTTATAAAAGAGGAAATTGACAGAAGCACAATAATAATGAGGGACTTTAACACCTAAGTTACACCAATGGACAGATCACCTAAACAGAAAATTAATAAGGAAACATGTTTTAAATGACACAATAGACCAGATAGATTTAATTGATATTTATAGGACATTCCATCTAAAAACAACAGAATACACTTCCTTCTCAAGTGCACATGGAACATTCTACAGGATAGATCACATCTTTGGCCAAAAATCAAGCCTCAGTAATTTAAGAAAATTGAAATCATATCAAGCACTGATATGTGAGAAAATTGAAACCATTTCAAGCACATGACCACAAAACTGTGAGATTAGAAATCAATTGCAGGGGGAAAAAAGGTGAAAAACACAAACACATGGAGGTTAAACAATACGTTACTAAATAACCAAGAGATCACTGAAGAAATCAAAGTGGAAATCAAAAAAATCTAGAGAAAAATTACAATGAAAATACTATGATCCAAAACCTATGGGATGCAGCAAAATCAGATCTAGGAGGGAAGGTTATAGCAATATAAGCCTACCTCAAGAAACGAAATAAAAATCTCAAAATAAACAATCTAACTTTACACCTAAAGGAACTACAGAAAGAAGAACAAACAAAACCCAAAGTTAGTAGAAGGAAAGAAATCATAATGATCAGAGAAGAAATAATTGAAATAGAAACAAAGAAAACAATAGCCAAGATCAAGAAAACTAAAAACTGGTTCTTTGAGCAGATAAACAAAATTCATAAACCATTAGCCAGACTCATCAAGGGAAAGGTGGAGAGGACTCAAATAAAAAAAAAAAAATAGAAATGAAAAAGGAGAGTTACAATAGACACTGCAGAAATACAAAGCAACCTAAGAGACTACAACAAACAACTCTATGCCAATAAAATGGACAACCTTGAAGAAATGGACACATTCTTAGAAAGGTATAACTTTCCAAGACTGAACCAGAAAAATTTTTAAAAAAATATGAACAGAGCTATCACAGGTAATGAAATTGAAACTGTAACTAAAAATCTTCCAACAAACAAAAGTCCAGGACCAGAAGCCTTCACAGGTGAATTATATCAAACATTTAGAAAACAGCTAACACCCATCCTTCTCAAACTCTTCAAAAAAATTGAAGAGGAAGGAACACACCCAAACTTATTCTATGAAGCCACCATCACCCTCATACCAAAACCAGACAAAGATACTAGAAAAAATTCCAGACCAATATCACTGATGAACATAGATGCAAAAAACCTCAACAAAAAACTAGCAAACAGAATCTAATAACACAGTAAAAGGATCATACAGCATGATCAAGTGGGATGTATCCCAGGGATGGAAGGATTCTCAATATTCACAAATCAATGTGATACATCATATTAACAAATTGAAAAAAACAAACAAACAAACATATGATCATCTCAATGGATGCAGAAAAAGCTTACACAAAATTCAACACTGATTTATGATAGAAACTCTCCAGAAAGGGGTCATAGATGGAACCTACCACAACATAATAAAGGCCTTATACGACAAACACACAGAAAACATCATCTCAATGGTAGCATTTCCTCTAAGATCAGGAACAAGACAAGGATGTCCACTCTTACCACTATTATTCAACATAGTTTTGGCAGTCTTACCCACAGTGGTCAGAGAAGAAAAAGAAATAAAAGGAATACAAATTGGAAAAGAAGAAGTAAAACTGTCACTGTTTATAGATGATGATAGTATATATAGAGAATCCTAAAGATGCCATCAGAAAACTACTAGAGCTAATTAATGAAGTTGGTAAAGTTGCAGGATACAAAAGTAATGCACAGAAAGCCCTTGCATTCCTATACACTAATGATGAAAAATCTGAATGAGAATTTAAGGAAACACTCCCATTTACCACTGCAACAAAAACAATAAAATGCTTCGGAATAAACCTACATAGGGAGACAAAAGACCTGTATGAAGAAAACTATAAGACACTGATGAAAGAAATTAAAGAGGATACAAACAGATGGAGAAATACACCATGTTCTTGGAATGGAAGAATCAATATTGTGAAAATGACTATACTACCAAAAGCAATCTACAGATTCAATGCAATCCCTATCAAATTAGCAATGGCAGTTTTTACAGAACTAGAAGAAAAAATCTTAAATATTTTATGGAGACACAAAAGACCCCAAATAGCCAAAGCAGTCTTGAGAAAGAAAAACAGAGCTGGAGGAATCAGGCTTGCTGACTTCAGACTATACTACAAAGCTACCATAATCAAGACAATATGGTACTGGCACAAAAACTGCAATATAGATCAATGGAACAGCATAGAAACCCCAGATATAAACCCACAGACCTATGGTCAGCTAATCTATGACAAAGGGGGCAAAAATATACAATGGAGAAAAGACAGTCTCTTCAATAAGTGGTGCTGGGAAAACTGGATGGCTACATGTAAAAGAATGTAATTAGAACACTCCCTAACACCATAAACAATAATAAACTCAAAATGGATTAGAGACCTGAATGTAAGACTGGACACTATAAAACTCTTAGAAGAAAACATAGGAAGAACACTCTTTGACGTAAACCACAGCAAGATCTTTTTTGATCCACCTCCTAGAGTAATGGAAATTAAAACAAAAATTTAAAAATGGGACCTAGTGAAACTTCAAAGCTTTTCTAAAGAAAACTACAAACAAGACGAAAACACAACCCTCAGAATGGGAGAAAATATTTGCATACAAAACAACGGACAAAGGATTAATCTCCAAAATATATAAACAGCTAATGCAGCTCAATATTAAAAAAAGCAAACAACCCAATCCAAAAATGGGAAGAAGAGTTAAATAGACATTTCTGCAAGGAAGATATACAGATGACCAAGAAGCACATGAAAGCTGCTCAATATCTCTAATTATTAGAGAAATGCAAATCAAAACTACAATGATGTATCACCTCACACCAGTTAGAATGGGCATCATCCGAAAATCTACAAATGACAAATGCTGGAGAGGGTGTGGAGAAAAGGGAACTCTCTTGCACTGTTGGTAGTAATGTAAACTGATACAGCCACGATGGAAAACAGTGTGGAGATTCCTTAGAAAACTAAAAATAAAATTAGCATATGACCCAGCAATCCCACTACTGGGCATACACCCAGAGAAAACCATAATTCAAAAAGACACATGCACCCCAATGTTCATTGCAGCACTATTTACAATAGCCAGGTCATGGAAGCAACCTAAATGCCCATTGACAGACGAATGGATAAAGAAGATGTGATACATATATACAATGGAATATTACTCGGCCATAAAAAGGAACGAAATTGGGTCATTTGTAAAGATGTCGATGCAACTAGGGACTGTCATACAGAGTGAAGTAAGTCAGAAAGAGGAAAACAAATTTCATATATTAACACATATATGTTGAACCTAGAAAAATGATACAGATGAACCTGTTTGCAGGGCAGAAATAGATACACAGATGTAGAGAACAAACATATAGACACCAAGGTGGGAAAGTGGTGGGGGGCAGGTGGTGGTGTGATGAATTAGGAGATTGGGATTGACATATATACACTAATATGTATAAAATGGATAACTAATAAGAACGTGCTGTATAAAAAATAAATTAAATAAAAAAATAATAATGTGCACACCAATTAACTTGGTTTCTTGTTATAAAGCAGATCCTAATTCAGCATTCCTGAGGAGAGGCTTAATACTCTGCATTGCTAATAAGCTACCAGGTGATGCCAGGGCTCCTTGGACTATGCTATGTATAGCAAGCCATTAGCTATATATTAGCAGCAATTTTAGATGGTACAGTCATGTTGGGCCTTTCTGATGAGGCCATGATTAAGTGGAGAAACCAGTCATTGAAGATCCATTAGGAGGATTTCTAGGCAGACAAAAGGGTTATTTCAAAAGCCTTAAGAGAGAGGAGAGATAGGTATGCAGGTGAAAGAAAAGGAAAGAAGACCTATGTGACTTAAGCATAGTGAGCAGAGGGGAATGAGAGAGTCAGGGTCATGTCATGAAATCCAGGGTAAAGAACTGTATTTTATTCTCAGCATTAAGTGAAAGCACTGCAGAATTTAAGCAACAATCCTTGCATTCTCTGAGATCATTCTGGATATCTGTGGTGGGAAAATGGAATATAAAGTAAAATCAAAGAGGCCAGTTAAAATCTATTGTGGTTATCCAGACTAGAAATGATGGTGGATAAGATCAGGATGATAGCAATGGAGATTAAAAAAATATATAGATTAAGGAAAAATTTGCTTTGGTTACTCCTTGATGGATTGGCCTTAATAGATAAGGAAATAAATACCTCTCTCAGTTTGTTTGCTGAATTTGCTGGGTAGATGGTTGTCCCATCTACTGACTCTTTAAGGAAGCAGATTTTAGAGGGTCAGTGAAGAGTTTCACTTAAGCCATGATATAAAAGACATGTCCAAGGGGCACCTTAAGACATGAGTAAAGATGAGATGTAGAACGTGTATTTGGAAATTAGCAACATATATGTGGAACTGGGTAAAAATACTTAGGGAGAAATTATAGATAACAAAAAAGAGACCCTGGGCCATAACTTTTATACCCTTTACCATATAATCTTTTAAATTAGAATGGAAAAACACAGCTAAGTAGGTTTAGCTTGTACAGCCATGTAGTTAAGATAAAAGCCAGGAGTTTTCCGTGATGAAAGTACAAAAAGAATAGGTTTTAAAAAGGAATGTAGTCAATACAGTTGAATAGTTCTATGTGACCATGGCACTTGGAAATCTGAAGTTGGATTGTTGATTATTGTGCACATATACATACATATACTGTGCAGGGTTGACATGAGGATTAGAGATAATGGGTATAAAAGATAAGAAATACAAAGGCACAGAACTATTCAGTGTCCTGTACAAAGTCACAACAGAACAGGAATAAAGGCAGGACTTCTGACCAAGTCTTTCTGACTCTAAAATGTCTGCTCTTGACTTTCTGCTGCTCTGCTTCTTGATCACACCAGCAGCCTTTCCCTTTGGATGCGGGATTGAGTTTCAGCCAACATACCGTGCAAGCAAATGGACAGGTTTTTTTTTTTTTTTTTTTTAGTTACATCTTGAAAAGTAAAAGAAGGAGGGAAGGAGGGGAAGAAGGG